>NC_060127.1:190355861-192855861 GCF_021461395.2 Schistocerca americana
GTTACTGCTGCCAGATGCTCCCCATCCTTTGAATCCTCCTCTCTTTATTTCGTACTATGGAATGTCAAAGCAGATGCGTAATGCTGGAACATGTCCACCTTAACGTTGTCTGTTACTAGGACGACTATATCCACGAGTTTTCAAATTAATTTCGCAGAGTGACGAGGCATTTGGCTACCTTAAGAAAGTCATAGTTACCCCTGCCGGCTGATCCCATTTCTTTAGGCCTTTATCTTTCTTGCTATGGCCAGTCCTACTGATCCGATATGCCACAGTATGTCCACCTTAACGTCGTCACAGTTACTCCCACTACGAGTTTCTCGAGTTAGCAAATGTACTTCGCCGGATGACGGGGCATTTGGCCACCTTAAGAGAGTCATAGTTACTGCTGCCAGATGCCCCCATCCTTTGAATCCTCCTCTCTTTATTTCGTACTGCGGAATGTCCAAGCAGAAGCGAAATGCTGCAACTTGTCCACCTTAACGTTGCCTGAGTTACTCCAACGACGATATCGACGAATTTTCAAATAAATTTCGCAGAGTGACCAGGCATTTGGCTACCTTAAGAGAGTGATAGTTACTGCTGCCCGCTGCTCCCCCTTCTTTGAATCTTTCCTTTCTTTAATTCGTATTGCGGCTAGTCCTGCAGAAGCGAAATGGTACAGCATGTCCACCTTAACGTTGTCTGAGTTACTCCAACGTCGATATCCTCGAGTTTTCAAACACATTTCGCAGAGTGACGAGGCATTTGGCTACCTTAAGAGAGTCATAGTTACCCCTGCCGACTGCTCCCATTTCTTTAGGCCTTTATCTGTCTTGCTATAGCCAGTCCTACAGATCCGATATGCCACTGTATGTCCACCTTAACGTCGTCACAGTTATTCCCACTACCGGTTTCTCGAGTTAGCAAATGTACTTCGCCATATGACGAGGCATTTGGCTTCCTTAAGAGATTTATAGTTACTCCTGCCGGCTGCTCCCATTTCTTTAGGCCTTTTTCATTCTTGCTATGGCCAGTCCTGCTCAACCGATATGCCACTGTATGTCCACCTTAACGTCGTCACAGTTACTCCCACTACGAGTTTCTCGAGTTAGCAAATGTACTTCGCCGGATGACGAGGCATTTGGCTACCTTAAGAGAGTCATAGTTACTGCTGCCAGATGCTCCCCATCCTTTGAATCCTCCTCTCTTTATTTCGTACTATGGAATGTCAAAGCAGATGCGTAATGCTGGAACATGTCCACCTTAACGTTGTCTGTTACTAGAACGACTATATCCACGAGTTTTCAAATTAATTTCGCAGAGTGACGAGGAATTTGGCTACCTTAAGAGAGTCATAGTTACTCCTGCCGGCTGCTCCCATTTCTTTAGGCCTTTATCATTCTTGCTATGCTTAGTCCTACAGATCCGATATGCCACTGTATGTCCACCTTAACGTCGTCACAGTTATTCCCACTACCGGTTTCTCGAGTTAGCAAATGTACTTCGCCGGATGACGAGGCATTTGGCTTTCTTAAGAGATTGATAGTTACTCCTGCCGGCTGCTCCCATTTCTTTAGGCCTTTTTCATTCTTGCTATGGCCAGTCCTGCTCAACCGATATGCCACTGTATGTCCACCTTAACGTCGTCACAGTTACTCCCACTACGAGTTTCTCGAGTTGGCAAATGTACTTCGCCGGATGACGAGGCATTTGGCTACCTTAAGAGAGTCTTAGTTACTGCTGCCAGATGATCCCCATTCCTTGAATCCTCCTCTCTTTATTTCGTACTTTGGAATGTCAAAGCAGATGCGTAATGCTGGAACATGTCCACCTTAACGTTGTCTGTTACTAGAACGACTATATCCACGAGTTTTCAAATTAATTTCGCAGAGTGACGAGGCATTTGGCTACCTTAAGAGAGTCATAGTTACTCCTGGCGGCTGCTCCCATTTCTTTAGGCCTTTATCATTCTTGCTATGCCCAGTCCTACAGAACCGATATGCCACTGTATGTCCACCTTAACGTCGTCACAGTTACTCCCTCTACGAGTTTCTCGAGTTAGCAAATGTACTTCGCCGGATGACGAGGCATTTGGCTACCTTATGAGAGTCATAGTTACTGCAGCCAGATGCTCCCCTTCCTTTGAATCTTTCCTCTCTTTAATTCGTACTGCGGAATGTCCAAGCAGAAGCGAAATGCTGCAACTTGTCCACCTTAACGTTGCCTGAGTTACTCCAACGACGATATCGACGAGTTTTCAAATAAATTTCGCAGAGTGACGAGGCATTTGGCTACCTTAAGAGAGTGATAGTTACTGCTGCCCGCTGCTCCCCCTTCTTTGAATCTTTCCTTTCTTTAATTCGTATTGCGGCTAGTCCTGCAGAAGCGAAATGGTACAGCATGTCCACCTTAACGTTGTCTGAGTTACTCCAACGTAGATATCCTCGAGTTTTCAAATAAATTTCGCAGAGTGACGAGGCATTTGGCTACCTTAAGAGAGTCATAGTTACCCCTGCCGGCTGCTCCAATTTCTTTAGGCCTTTATCTTTCTTGCTATGGCCAGTCCTACTGAACCGATATGCCACTGTATGTCCACCTTAACGTCGTCACAGTTACTCCCACTACGAGTTTCTCGAGTTAGCAAATGTACTTCGCCGGATGACGGGGCATTTGGCCACCTTAAGAGAGTCATAGTAACTGCTGCCAGATGCTCCCCATCCTTTGAATCCTCCTCTCTTTATTTCGTACTGCGGAATGTCCAAGCAGAAGCGAAATGCTGCAACTTGTCCACCTTAACGTTGCCTGAGTTACTCCAACGACGATATCGACGAGTTTTCAAATAAATTTCGCAGAGTGACGAGGCATTTGGCTACCTTAAGAGAGTGATAGTTACTGCTGCCCGCTGCTCCCCCTTCTTTGAATCTTTCCTTTCTTTAATTCGTATTGCGGCTAGTCCTGCAGAAGCGAAATGGTACAGCATGTCCACCTTAACGTTGTCTGAGTTACTCCAACGTAGATATCCTCGAGTTTTCAAATAAATTTCGCAGAGTGACGAGGCATTTGGCAACCTTAAGAGAGTCATAGTTACTCCTGCCGGCTGCTCCCATTTCTTTAGTCCTTTATCATTCTTGCTATGCCCAGTCCTACAGATCCGATATGCCACTGTATGTCCACCTTAACGTCGTCACAGTTATTCCCACTACCGGTTTCTCGAGTTAGCAAATGTACTTCGCCGGATGACGAGGCATTTGGCTTCCTTAAGAGATTTATAGTTACTCCTGCCGGCTGCTCCCATTTCTTTAGGCCTTTTTCATTCTTGCTATGGCCAGTCCTGCTCAACCGATATGCCACTGTATGTCCACCTTAACGTCGTCACAGTTACTCCCACTACGAGTTTCTCGAGTTGGCAAATGTACTTCGCCGGATGACGAGGCATTTGGCTACCTTAAGAGAGTCTTAGTTACTGCTGCCAGATGCTCCCCATCCTTTGAATCCTCCTCTCTTTATTTCGTACTATGGAATGTCAAAGCAGATGCGTAATGCTGGAACATGTCCACCTTAACGTTGTCTGTTACTAGAACGACTATATCCACGAGTTTTCAAATTAATTTCGCAGAGTGACGAGGCATTTGGCTACCTTAAGAGAGTCATAGTTACTCCTGGCGGCTGCTCCCATTTCTTTAGGCCTTTATCATTCTTGCTATGCCCAGTCCTACAGATCCGATATGCCACTGTATGTCCACCTTAACGTCGTCACAGTTATTCCCACTACCGGTTTCTCGAGTTAGCAAATGTACTTCGCCATATGACGAGGCATTTGGCTTCCTTAAGAGATTTATAGTTACTCCTGCCGGCTGCTCCCATTTCTTTAGGCCTTTTTCATTCTTGCTATGGCCAGTCCTGCTCAACCGATATGCCACTGTATGTCCACCTTAACGTCGTCACAGTTACTCCCACTACGAGTTTCTCGAGTTAGCAAATGTACTTCGCCGGATGACGAGGCATTTGGCTACCTTAAGAGAGTCATAGTTACTGCTGCCAGATGCTCCCCATCCTTTGAATCCTCCTCTCTTTATTTCGTACTATGGAATGTCAAAGCAGATGCGTAATGCTGGAACATGTCCACCTTAACGTTGTCTGTTACTAGAACGACTATATCCACGAGTTTTCAAATTAATTTCGCAGAGTGACGAGGAATTTGGCTACCTTAAGAGAGTCATAGTTACTCCTGCCGGCTGCTCCCATTTCTTTAGGCCTTTATCATTCTTGCTATGCTTAGTCCTACAGATCCGATATGCCAATGTATGTCCACCTTAACGTCGTCACAGTTATTCCCACTACCGGTTTCTCGAGTTAGCAAATGTACTTCGCCGGATGACGAGGCATTTGGCTTCCTTAAGAGATTTATAGTTACTCCTGCCGGCTGCTCCCATTTCTTTAGGCCTTTTTCATTCTTGCTATGGCCAGTCCTGCTCAACCGATATGCCACTGTATGTCCACCTTAACGTCGTCACAGTTACTCCCACTACGAGTTTCTCGAGTTGGCAAATGTACTTCGCCGGATGACGAGGCATTTGGCTACCTTAAGAGAGTCTTAGTTACTGCTGCCAGATGATCCCCATTCCTTGAATCCTCCTCTCTTTATTTCGTACTTTGGAATGTCAAAGCAGATGCGTAATGCTGGAACATGTCCACCTTAACGTTGTCTGTTACTAGAACGACTATATCCACGAGTTTTCAAATTAATTTCGCAGAGTGACGAGGCATTTGGCTACCTTAAGAGAGTCATAGTTACTCCTGGCGGCTGCTCCCATTTCTTTAGGCCTTTATCATTCTTGCTATGCCCAGTCCTACAGAACCGATATGCCACTGTATGTCCACCTTAACGTCGTCACAGTTACTCCCTCTACGAGTTTCTCGAGTTAGCAAATGTACTTCGCCGGATGACGAGGCATTTGGCTACCTTATGAGAGTCATAGTTACTGCAGCCAGATGCTCCCCTTCCTTTGAATCTTTCCTCTCTTTAATTCGTACTGCGGAATGTCCAAGCAGAAGCGAAATGCTGCAACTTGTCCACCTTAACGTTGCCTGAGTTACTCCAACGACGATATCGACGAGTTTTCAAATAAATTTCGCAGAGTGACGAGGCATTTGGCTACCTTAAGAGAGTGATAGTTACTGCTGCCCGCTGCTCCCCCTTCTTTGAATCTTTCCTTTCTTTAATTCGTATTGCGGCTAGTCCTGCAGAAGCGAAATGGTACAGCATGTCCACCTTAACGTTGTCTGAGTTACTCCAACGTAGATATCCTCGAGTTTTCAAATAAATTTCGCAGAGTGACGAGGCATTTGGCTACCTTAAGAGAGTCATAGTTACCCCTGCCGGCTGCTCCAATTTCTTTAGGCCTTTATCTTTCTTGCTATGGCCAGTCCTACTGAACCGATATGCCACTGTATGTCCACCTTAACGTCGTCACAGTTACTCCCACTACGAGTTTCTCGAGTTAGCAAATGTACTTCGCCGGATGACGGGGCATTTGGCCACCTTAAGAGAGTCATAGTAACTGCTGCCAGATGCTCCCCATCCTTTGAATCCTCCTCTCTTTATTTCGTACTGCGGAATGTCCAAGCAGAAGCGAAATGCTGCAACTTGTCCACCTTAACGTTGCCTGAGTTACTCCAACGACGATATCGACGAGTTTTCAAATAAATTTCGCAGAGTGACGAGGCATTTGGCTACCTTAAGAGAGTGATAGTTACTGCTGCCCGCTGCACCCCCTTCTTTGAATCTTTCCTTTCTTTAATTCGTATTGCGGCTAGTCCTGCAGAAGCGAAATGGTACAGCATGTCCACCTTAACGTTGTCTGAGTTACTCCAACGTAGATATCCTCGAGTTTTCAAATAAATTTCGCAGAGTGACGAGGCATTTGGCAACCTTAAGAGAGTCATAGTTACTCCTGCCGGCTGCTCCCATTTCTTTAGTCCTTTATCATTCTTGCTATGCCCAGTCCTACAGATCCGATATGCCACTGTATGTCCACCTTAACGTCGTCACAGTTATTCCCACTACCGGTTTCTCGAGTTAGCAAATGTACTTCGCCGGATGACGAGGCATTTGGCTTCCTTAAGAGATTTATAGTTACTCCTGCCGGCTGCTCCCATTTCTTTAGGCCTTTTTCATTCTTGCTATGGCCAGTCCTGCTCAACCGATATGCCACTGTATGTCCACCTTAACGTCGTCACAGTTACTCCCACTACGAGTTTCTCGAGTTGGCAAATGTACTTCGCCGGATGACGAGGCATTTGGCTACCTTAAGAGAGTCTTAGTTACTGCTGCCAGATGATCCCCATTCCTTGAATCCTCCTCTCTTTATTTCGTACTTTGGAATGTCAAAGCAGATGCGTAATGCTGGAACATGTTCACCTTAACGTTGTCTGTTACTAGAACGACTATATCCACGAGTTTTCAAATTAATTTCGCAGAGTGACGAGGCATTTGGCTACCTTAAGAGAGTCTTAGTTACTCCTGCCGGCTGCTCCTATTTCTTTAGGCCTTTATCATTCTTGCTATGCCCAGTCCTACAGAACCGATATGCCACTGTATGTCCACCTTAACGTCGTCACAGTTATTCCCACTACCGGTTTCTCGAGTTAGCAAATGTACTTCGCCGGATGACGAGGCATTTGGCTTCCTTAAGAGATTTATAGTTACTCCTGCCGGCTGCTCCCATTTCTTTAGGCCTTTTTCATTCTTGCTATGGCCAGTCCTGCTCAACCGATATGCCACTGTATGTCCACCTTAACGTCGTCACAGTAACTCCCACTACGAGTTTCTCGAGTTAGCAAATGTACTTCGCCGGATGACGGGGCATTTGGCCACCTTAAGAGAGTCATAGTAACTGCTGCCAGGTGCTCCCCATCCTTTGAATCCTCCTCTCTTTATTTCGTACTATGGAATGTCAAAGCAGATGCGTAATGCTGGAACATGTCCACCTTAACGTTGTCTGTTACTAGAACGACTATATCCACGAGTTTTCAAATTAATTTCGCAGAGTGACGAGGCATTTGGCTACCTTAAGAGAGTCATAGTTACTCCTGCCGGCTGCTCCCATTTCTTTAGGCCTTTATCATTCTTGCTATGCCCAGTCCTACAGAACCGATATGCCACTGTATGTCCACCTTAACGTCGTCACAGTTATTCCCACTACCGGTTTCTCGAGTTAGCAAATGTACTTCGCCGGATGACGAGGCATTTGGCTTCCTTAAGAGATTTATAGTTACTCCTGCCGGCTGCTCCCATTTCTTTAGGCCTTTTTCATTCTTGCTATGGCAAGTCCCGCTCAACCGATATGCCACTGTATGTCCACCTTAACGTCGTCACAGTTACTCCCACTACGAGTTTCTCGAGTTAGCAAATGTACTTCGCCGGATGACGAGGCATTTGGCTACCTTAAGAGAGTCATAGTTACTGCTGCCAGATGCTCCCCATTCTTTGAATCCTCCTCTCTTTATTTCGTACTATGGAATGTCAAAGCAGATGCGTAATGCTGGAACATGTCCACTTTAACGTTGTCTGTTACTAGAAAGACTATATCCACGAGTTTTCAAATTTATTTCGCAGAGTGACGAGGCATTTGGCAACCTTAAGAGAGTCATAGTTACTCCTGCCGGCTGCTCCCATTTCTTTAGGCCTTTATCATTCTTGCTATGCCCAGTCCTACAGAACCGATATGCCACTGTATGTCCACCTTAACGTCGTCACAGTTACTCCCACTACGAGTTTCTCGAGTTAGCAAATGTACTTCGCCAAATGACGGGGCATTTGGCCACCTTAAGAGAGTCATAGTTACTGCTGCCAGATGCTCCCCATCCTTTGAATCCTCCTCTCTTTATTTCGTACTATGGAATGTCAAAGCAGATGCGTAATGCTGGAACATGTCCACCTTAAGTTGTCTGTTACTAGAACGACTATATCCACGAGTTTTCAAATTAATTTCGCAGAGTGACGAGGCATTTGGCTACCTTAAGAGAGTCATAGTTACTCCTGCCGGCTGCTCCCATTTCTTTAGGCCTTTATCATTCTTGCTATGCCCAGTCCTACAGATCCGATATGCCACTGTATGTCCACCTTAACGTCGTCACAGTTATTCCCACTACCGGTTTCTCGAGTTAGCAAATGTACTTCGCCGGATGACGAGGCATTTGGCTACCTTATGAGAGTCATAGTTACTGCAGCCAGATGCTCCCCTTCCTTTGAATCTTTCCTCTCTTTAATTCGTACTGCGGAATGTCCAAGCAGAAGCGAAATGCTGCAACTTGTCCACCTTAACGTTGCCTGAGTTACTCCAACGACGATATCGACGAGTTTTCAAATAAATTTCGCAGAGTGACGAGGCATTTGGCTACCTTAAGAGAGTGATAGTTACTGCTGCCCGCTGCTCCCCCTTCTTTGAATCTTTCCTTTCTTTAATTCGTATTGCGGCTAGTCCTGCAGAAGCGAAATGGTACAGCATGTCCACCTTAACGTTGTCTGAGTTACTCCAACGTAGATATCCTCGAGTTTTCAAATAAATTTCGCAGAGTGACGAGGCATTTGGCTACCTTAAGAGAGTCATAGTTACCCCTGCCGGCTGCTCCAATTTCTTTAGGCCTTTATCTTTCTTGCTATGGCCAGTCCTACTGAACCGATATGCCACTGTATGTCCACCTTAACGTCGTCACAGTTACTCCCACTACGAGTTTCTCGAGTTAGCAAATGTACTTCGCCGGATGACGGGGCATTTGGCCACCTTAAGAGAGTCATAGTAACTGCTGCCAGATGCTCCCCATCCTTTGAATCCTCCTCTCTTTATTTCGTACTATGGAATGTCAAAGCAGATGCGTAATGCTGGAACATGTCCACCTTAACGTTGTCTGTTACTAGAACGACTATATCCACGAGTTTTCAAATTAATTTCGCAGAGTGACGAGGCATTTGGCTACCTTAAGAGAGTCATAGTTACTCCTGCCGGCTGCTCCCATTTCTTTAGGCCTTTATCATTCTTGCTATGCCCAGTCCTACTGAACTGATATGCCACTGTATGTCCACCTTAACGTCGTCACAGTTATTCCCACTACCGGTTTCTCGAGTTAGCAAATGTACTTCGCCGGATGACGAGGCATTTGGCTTCCTTAAGAGATTTATAGTTACTCCTGCCGGCTGCTCCCATTTCTTTAGGCCTTTTTCATTCTTGCTATGGCCAGTCCTGCTCAACCGATATGCCACTGTATGTCCACCTTAACGTCGTCACAGTTACTCCCACTACGAGTTTCTCGAGTTAGCAAATGTACTTCGCCGGATGACGAGGCATTTGGCTACCTTAAGAGAGTCATAGTTACTGCTGCCAGATGCTCCCCATTCTTTGAATCCTCCTCTCTTTATTTCGTACTATGGAATGTCAAAGCAGATGCGTAATGCTGGAACATGTCCACTTTAACGTTGTCTGTTACTAGAAAGACTATATCCACGAGTTTTCAAATTTATTTCGCAGAGTGACGAGGCATTTGGCAACCTTAAGAGAGTCATAGTTACTCCTGCCGGCTGCTCCCATTTCTTTAGGCCTTTTTCATTCTTGCTATGGCCAGTCCTGCTCAACCGATATGCCACTGTATGTCCACCTTAACGTCGTCACAGTTACTCCCACTACGAGTTTCTCGAGTTAGCAAATGTACTTCGCCGGATGACGAGGCATTTGGCTACCTTAAGAGAGTCATAGTTACTGCTGCTAGATGCTCCCCATCCTTTGAATCCTCCTCTCTTTATTTCGTACTATGGAATGTCAAAGCAGATGCGTAATGCTGGAACATGTCCACCTTAACGTTGTCTGTTACTAGAACGACTATATCCACGAGTTTTCAAATTAATTTCGCAGAGTGACGAGGAATTTGGCTACCTCAAGAGAGTCATAGTTACTCTTGCCGGCTGCTCCCATTTCTTTAGGCCTTTATCATTCTTGCTATGCCCAGTCCTACAGATCCGATATGCCACTGTATGTCCACCTTAACGTCGTCACAGTTATTCCCACTACCGGTTTCTCGAGTTAGCAAATGTACTTCGCGGGATGACGAGGCATTTGGCTTCCTTAAGAGATTTATAGTTACTCCTGCCGGCTGCTCCCATTTCTTTAGGCCTTTTTCATTCTTGCTATGGCCAGTCCTGCTCAACCGATATGCCACTGTATGTCCACCTTAACGTCGTCACAGTTATTCCCACTACCGGTTTCTCGAGTTAGCAAATGTACTTCGCCGGATGACGAGGCATTTGGCTTCCTTAAGAGATTTATAGTTACTCCTGCCGGCTGCTCCCATTTCTTTAGGCCTTTTTCATTCTTGCTATGGCCAGTCCCGCTCAACCGATATGCCACTGTATGTCCACCTTAACGTCGTCACAGTTACTCCCACTACGAGTTTCTCGAGTTAGCAAATGTACTTCGCCGGATGACGAGGCATTTGGCTACCTTAAGAGAGTCATAGTTACTGCTGCCAGATGCTCCCCATTCTTTGAATCCTCCTCTCTTTATTTCGTACTATGGAATGTCAAAGCAGATGCGTAATGCTGGAACATGTCCACTTTAACGTTGTCTGTTACTAGAAAGACTATATCCACGAGTTTTCAAATTTATTTCGCAGAGTGACGAGGCATTTGGCAACCTTAAGAGAGTCATAGTTACTCCTGCCGGCTGCTCCCATTTCTTTAGGCCTTTATCATTCTTGCTATGCCCAGTCCTACAGAACCGATATGCCACTGTATGTCCACCTTAACGTCGTCACAGTTACTCCCACTACGAGTTTCTCGAGTTAGCAAATGTACTTCGCCGGATGACGGGGCATTTGGCCACCTTAAGAGAGTCATAGTTACTGCTGCCAGATGCTCCCCATCCTTTGAATCCTCCTCTCTTTATTTCGTACTATGGAATGTCAAAGCAGATGCGTAATGCTGGAACATGTCCACCTTAAGTTGTCTGTTACTAGAACGACTATATCCACGAGTTTTCAAATTAATTTCGCAGAGTGACGAGGCATTTGGCTACCTTAAGAGAGTCATAGTTACTCCTGCCGGCTGCTCCCATTTCTTTAGGCCTTTATCATTCTTGCTATGCCCAGTCCTACAGATCCGATATGCCACTGTATGTCCACCTTAACGTCGTCACAGTTATTCCCACTACCGGTTTCTCGAGTTAGCAAATGTACTTCGCCGGATGACGAGGCATTTGGCTTCTTTAAGAGATTTATAGTTACTCCTGCCGGCTGCTCCCATTTCTTTAGGCCTTTTTCATTCTTGCTATGGCCAGTCCTGCTCAACCGATATGCCACTGTATGTCCACCTTAACGTCGTCACAGTTACTCCCACTACGAGTTTCTCGAGTTAGCAAATGTACTTCGCCGGATGACGAGGCATTTGGCTACCTTAAGAGAGTCATAGTTACTGCTGCTAGATGCTCCCCATCCTTTGAATCCTCCTCTCTTTATTTCGTACTATGGAATGTCAAAGCAGATGCGTAATGCTGGAACATGTCCACCTTAACGTTGTCTGTTACTAGAACGACTATATCCACGAATTTTCAAATTAATTTCGCAGAGTGACGAGGAATTTGGCTACCTTAAGAGAGTCATAGTTACTCCTGCCGGCTGCTCCCATTTCTTTAGGCCTTTATCATTCTTGCTATGCCCAGTCCTACAGATCCGATATGCCACTGTATGTCCACCTTAACGTCGTCACAGTTATTCCCACTACCGGTTTCTCGAGTTAGCAAATGTACTTCGCCGGATGACGAGGCATTTGGCTTCCTTAAGAGATTTATAGTTACTCCTGCCGGCTGCTCCCATTTCTATAGGCCTTTTTCATTCTTGCTATGGCCAGTCCTGCTCAACCGATATGCCACTGTATGTCCACCTTAACGTCGTCACAGTTACTCCCACTACGAGTTTCTCGAGTTGGCAAATGTACTTCGCCGGATGACGAGGCATTTGGCTACCTTAAGAGAGTCATAGTTACTCCTGGCGGCTGCTCCCATTTCTTAAGGCCTTTATCATTCTTGCTATGCCCAGTCCTACAGAACCGATATGCCACTGTATGTCCACCTTAACGTCGTCACAGTTACTCCCTCTACGAGTTTCTCGAGTTAGCAAATGTACTTCGCCGGATGACGAGGCATTTGGCTACCTTATGAGAGTCATAGTTACTGCAGCCAGATGCTCCCCTTCCTTTGAATCTTTCCTCTCTTTAATTCGTACTGCGGAATGTCCAAGCAGAAGCGAAATGCTGCAACTTGTCCACCTTAACGTTGCCTGAGTTACTCCAACGACGATATCGACGAGTTTTCAAATAAATTTCGCAGAGTGACGAGGCATTTGGCTACCTTAAGAGAGTGATAGTTACTGCTGCCCGCTGCTCCCCCTTCTTTGAATCTTTCCTTTCTTTAATTCGTATTGCGGCTAGTCCTGCAGAAGCGAAATGGTACAGCATGTCCACCTTAACGTTGTCTGAGTTACTCCAACGTAGATATCCTCGAGTTTTCAAATAAATTTCGCAGAGTGACGAGGCATTTGGCTACCTTAAGAGAGTCATAGTTACCCCTGCCGGCTGCTCCCATTTCTTTAGGCCTTTATCTTTCTTGCTATGGCCAGTCCTACTGAACCGATATGCCACTGTATGTCCACCTTAACGTCGTCACAGTTACTCCCACTACGAGTTTCTCGAGTTAGCAAATGTACTTCGCCGGATAACGGGGCATTTGGCCACCTTAAGAGAGTCATAGTAACTGCTGCCAGATGCTCCCCATCATTTGAATCCTCCTCTCTTTATTTCGTACTATGGAATGTCAAAGCAGATGCGTAATGCTGGAACATGTCCACCTTAACGTTGTTACTAGAACGACTATATCCACGAGTTTTCAAATTAATTTCGCAGAGTGACGAGGCATTTGGCTACCTTAAGAGAGTCATAGTTACTCCTGCCGGCTGCTCCTATTTCTTTAGGCCTTTATCATTCTTGCTATGCCCAGTCCTACAGAACCGATATGCCACTGTATGTCCACCTTAACGTCGTCACAGTTATTCCCACTACCGGTTTCTCGAGTTAGCAAATGTACTTCGCCGGATGACGAGGCATTTGGCTTCCTTAAGAGATTTATAGTTACTCCTGCCGGCTGCTCCCATTTCTTTAGGCCTTTTTCATTCTTGCTATGGCCAGTCCTGCTCAACCGATATGCCACTGTATGTCCACCTTAACGTCGTCACAGTTACTCCCACTACGAGTTTCTCGAGTTAGCAAATGTACTTCGCCGGATGACGAGGCATTTGGCTACCTTAAGAGAGTCATAGTTACTGCTGCCAGATGCTCCCCATTCTTTGAATCCTCCTCTCTTTATTTCGTACTATGGAATGTCAAAGCAGATGCGTAATGCTGGAACATGTCCACTTTAACGTTGTCTGTTACTAGAAAGACTATATCCACGAGTTTTCAAATTTATTTCGCAGAGTGACGAGGCATTTGGCAACCTTAAGAGAGTCATAGTTACTCCTGCCGGCTGCTCCCATTTCTTTAGGCCTTTATCATTCTTGCTATGCCCAGTCCTACAGAACCGATATGCCACTGTATGTCCACCTTAACGTCGTCACAGTTACTCCCACTACGAGTTTCTCGAGTTAGCAAATGTACTTCGCCGGATGACGAGGAATTTGGCTACCTTATGAGAGTCAAATTATTGCAGCCAGATGCTCCCCTTCCTTTGAATCTTTCCTCTCTTTAATTCGTACTGCGGAATGTCCAAGCAGAAGCGAAATGCTGCAACTTGTCCACCTTAACGTTGCCTGAGTTACTCCAACGACGATATCGACGAGTTTTCAAATAAATTTCGCAGAGTGACGAGGCATTTGGCTACCTTAAGAGAGTGATAGTTACTGCTGCCCGCTGCTCCCCCTTCTTTGAATCTTTCCTTTCTTTAATTCGTATTGCGGCTAGTCCTGCAGAAGCGAAATGGTACAGCATGTCCACCTTAACGTTGTCTGAGTTACTCCAACGTAGATATCCTCGAGTTTTCAAATAAATTTCGCAGAGTGACGAGGCATTTGGCTACCTTAAGAGAGTCATAGTTACCCCTGCCGGCTGCTCCCATTTCTTTAGGCCTTTATCTTTCTTGCTATGGCCAGTCCTACTGAACCGATATGCCACTGTATGTCCACCTTAACGTCGTCACAGTTACTCCCACTACGAGTTTCTCGAGTTAGCAAATGTACTTCGCCGGATGACGGGGCATTTGGCCACCTTAAGAGAGTCATAGTAACTGCTGCCAGATGCTCCCCATCCTTTGAATCCTCCTCTCTTTATTTCGTACTACGGAATGTCAAAGCAGATGCGTAATGCTGGAACATGTCCACCTTAACGTTGTCTGTTACTAGAACGACTATATCCACGAGTTTTCAAATTAATTTCGCAGAGTGACGAGGCATTTGGCTACCTTAAGAGAGTCATAGTTACTCCTGCCGGCTGCTCCTATTTCTTTAGGCCTTTATCATTCTTGCTATGCCCAGTCCTACAGAACCGATATGCCACTGTATGTCCACCTTAACGTCGTCACAGTTATTCCCACTACCGGTTTCTCGAGTTAGCAAATGTACTTCGCCGGATGACGAGGCATTTGGCTTCCTTAAGAGATTTATAGTTACTCCTGCCGGCTGCTCCCATTTCTTTAGGCCTTTTTCATTCTTGCTATGGCCAGTCCTGCTCAACCGATATGCCACTGTATGTCCACCTTAACGTCGTCACAGTTACTCCCACTACGAGTTTCTCGAGTTAGCAAATGTACTTCGCCGGATGACGAGGCATTTGGCTACCTTAAGAGAGTCATAGTTACTGCTGCCAGATGCTCCCCATTCTTTGAATCCTCCTCTCTTTATTTCGTACTATGGAATGTCAAAGCAGATGCGTAATGCTGGAACATGTCCACTTTAACGTTGTCTGTTACTAGAAAGACTATATCCACGAGTTTTCAAATTTATTTCGCAGAGTGACGAGGCATTTGGCAACCTTAAGAGAGTCATAGTTACTCCTGCCGGCTGCTCCCATTTCTTTAGGCCTTTATCATTCTTGCTATGCCCAGTCCTACAGAACCGATATGCCACTGTATGTCCACCTTAACGTCGTCACAGTTACTCCCACTACGAGTTTCTCGAGTTAGCAAATGTACTTCGCCGGATGACGAGGCATTTGGCTACCTTATGAGAGTCAAATTATTGCAGCCAGATGCTCCCCTTCCTTTGAATCTTTCCTCTCTTTAATTCGTACTGCGGAATGTCCAAGCAGAAGCGAAATGCTGCAACTTGTCCACCTTAACGTTGCCTGAGTTACTCCAACGACGATATCGACGAGTTTTCAAATAAATTTCGCAGAGTGACGAGGCATTTGGCTACCTTAAGAGAGTGATAGTTACTGCTGCCCGCTGCTCCCCCTTCTTTGAATCTTTCCTTTCTTTAATTCGTATTGCGGCTAGTCCTGCAGAAGCGAAATGGTACAGCATGTCCACCTTAACGTTGTCTGAGTTACTCCAACGTAGATATCCTCGAGTTTTCAAATAAATTTCGCAGAGTGACGAGGCATTTGGCTACCTTAAGAGAGTCATAGTTACCCCTGCCGGCTGCTCCCATTTCTTTAGGCCTTTATCTTTCTTGCTATGGCCAGTCCTACTGAACCGATATGCCACTGTATGTCCACCTTAACGTCGTCACAGTTACTCCCACTACGAGTTTCTCGAGTTAGCAAATGTACTTCGCCGGATGACGGGGCATTTGGCCACCTTAAGAGAGTCATAGTTACTGCTGCCAGATGCTCCCCATCCTTTGAATCCTCCTCTCTTTATTTCGTACTGCGGAATGTCAAACAGAAGCGAAATGCTGCAACTTGTCCACCTTAACGTTGTCTGAGTTACTCCAACGACGATATCCACGAGGTTTCAAATAAATTTCGCAGAATGACTAGGCATTTGTCTACCTTAAGAGAGTCATAGTTACTGCTGCCCGCTGCGCCCCCTTCTTTGAATCTTCCCTCTCTTTAATTCGTACTGCGGGTAGCCCTGCAGAAGCGAAATGGTACAGCATGTCCACCTTATCGTTTTCTGAGTTACTCCAACGTCGATATCCTCGAGTTTTCAAATACATTTCGCAGAGTGACGAGGCATTTGGCTACCTTAAGAGAGTCATAGTTACCCCTGCCGACTGCTCCCATTTCTTTAGGCCTTTATCTGTCTTGCTATGGCCAGTCCTACTGAACCGATATGCCACTGTATGTCCACCTTAACGTCGTCACAGTTACTCCCACTACGAGTTTCTCGAGTTAGCAAATGTACTTCGCCGGATGACGAGGCATTTGGCTACCTTAAGAGAGTCATAGTTACTGCTGCCAGATGCTCCCCATCCTTTGAATCCTCCTCTCTTTATTTCGTACTATGGAATGTCAAAGCAGATGCGAAATGCTGGAACATGTCCACCTTAACGTTGTCTGTTACTAGAACGACTATATCCACGAGTTTTCAAATTAATTTCGCAGAGTGACGAGGCATTTGGCTACCTTAAGAGAGCCATAGTTACTCCTGCCGGCTGCTCCCATTTCTTTAGGCCTTTATCATTCTTGCTATGCCCAGTCCTACAGAACCGATATGCCACTGTATGTCCACCTTAACGTCGTCACAGTTATTCCCACTACCGGTTTCTCGAGTTAGCAAATGTACTCGCCGGATGACGAGGCATTTGGCTTCCTTAAGAGATTTATAGTTACTCCTGCCGGCTGCTCCCATTTCTTTAGGCCTTTTTCATTCTTGCTATGGCCAGTCCTGCTCAACCGATATGCCACTGTATGTCCACCTTAACGTCGTCACAGTTATTCCCACTACCGGTTTCTCGAGTTAGCAAATGTACTTCGCCGGATGACGAGGCATTTGGCTTCCTTAAGAGATTTATAGTTACTCCTGCCGGCTGCTCCCATTTCTTTAGGCCTTTTTCATTCTTGCTATGGCCAGTCCTGCTCAACCGATATGCCACTGTATGTCCACCTTAACGTCGTCACAGTTACTCCCACTACGAGTTTCTCGAGTTAGCAAATGTACTTCGCCGGATGACGAGGCATTTGGCTACCTTAAGAGAGTCATAGTTACTGCTGCCAGATGCTCCCTATCCTTTGAATCCTCCTCTCTTTATTTCGTACTATGGAATGTCAAAGCAGATGCGTAATGCTGGAACATGTCCACCTTAACGTTGTCTGTTACTAGAACGACTATATCCATGAGTTTTCAAATACATTTCGCAGAGTGACGAGGCATTTGGCTACCTTAAGAGAGTCATAGTTACCCCTGCCGACTGCTCCCATTTATTTAGGCCTTTATCTGTCTTGCTATGGCCAGTCCTACTGAACCGATATGCCACTGTATGTCCACCTTAACGTCGTCACAGTTACTCCCACTACGAGTTTCTCGAGTTAGCAAAAGTACTTCGCCGGATGACGAGGCATTTGGCTACCTTAAGAGAGTCATAGTTACTGCTGCCAGATGCTCCCTATCCTTTGAATCCTCCTCTCTTTATTTCGTACTATGGAATGTCAAAGCAGATGCGTAATGCTGGAACATGTCCACCTTAACGTTGTCTGTTACTAGAACGACTATATCCATGAGTTTTCAAATTAATTTCGCAGAGTGACGAGGCATTTGGCTACCTTAAGAGAGTCATAGTTACTCCTGCCGGCTGCTCCCATTTCTTTAGGCCTTTATCATTCTTGCTATGCCCAGTCCTACAGAACCGATATTCCACTGTATGTCCACCTTAACGTCGTCACAGTTATTCCCACTACCGGTTTCTCGAGTTAGCAAATGTACTTCGCCGGATGACGAGGCATTTGGCTTCCTTAAGAGATTTATAGTTACTCCTGCCGGCTGCTCCCACTTCTTTAGGCCTTTTTCATTCTTGCTATGGCCAGTCCTGCTCAACCGATATGCCACTGTATGTCCACCTTAACGTCGTCACAGTTATTCCCACTACCGGTTTCTCGAGTTAGCAAATGTACTTCGCCGGATGACGAGGCATTTGGCTTCCTTAAGAGATTTATAGTTACTCCTGCCGGCTGCTCCCATTTCTTTAGGCCTTTTTCATTCTTGCTATGGCCAGTCCTGCTCAACCGATATGCCACTGTATGTCCACCTTAACGTCGTCACAGTTACTCCCACTACGAGTTTCTCGAGTTAGCAAATGTACTTCGCCGGATGACGAGGCATTTGGCTACCTTAAGAGAGTCATAGTTACTGCTGCCAGATGCTCCCTATCCTTTGAATCCTCCTCTCTTTATTTCGTACTATGGAATGTCAAAGCAGATGCGTAATGCTGGAACATGTCCACCTTAACGTTGTCTGTTACTAGAACGACTATATCCACGAGTTTTCAAATTAATTTCGCAGAGTGACGGGGCATTTGGCTACCTTAAGAGAGTCATAGTTACTCCTGCCGGCTGCTCCCATTTCTTTAGGCCTTTATCATTCTTGCTATGCCCAGTCCTACAGAACCGATATGCCACTGTATGTCCACCTTAACGTCGTCACAGTTACTCCCACTACGAGTTTCTCGAGTCAGCAAATGTACTTCGCCGGATGACGGGGCATTTGGCCACCTTAAGAGAGTCATAGTTACTGCTGCCAGATGCTCCCCATCCTTTGAATCCTCCTCTCTTTATTTCGTACTGCGGAATGTCAAACAGAAGCGAAATGCTGCAACTTGTCCACCTTAACGTTATCTGAGTTACTCCAACGACGATATCCACGAGTTTTCAAATAAATTTCGCAGAATGACGAGGCATTTGGCTACCTTAAGAGAGTCATAGTTACTGCTGCCCGCTGCTCCCTCTTCTTTGAATCTTTCCTCTCTTTAATTCGTACTGCGGCCAGCCCAGCAGAAGCGAAATGGTACAGCATGTCCACCTTAACGTTGTCTGAGTTACTCCAACGTCGATATCCTCGAGTTTTCAAATACATTTCGCAGAGTGACGAGGCATTTGGCTACCTTAAGAGAGTCATAGTTACCCCTGCCGACTGCTCCCATTTCTTTAGGCCTTTATCTGTCTTGCTATGGCCAGTCCTACTGAACCGATATGCCACTGTATGTCCACCTTAACGTCGTCACAGTTACTCCCACTACGAGTTTCTCGAGTTAGCAAAAGTACTTCGCCGGATGACGAGGCATTTGGCTACCTTAAGAGAGTCATAGTTACTGCTGCCAGATGCTCCCCATCCTTTGAATCCTCCTCTCTTTATTTCGTACTATGGAATGTCAAAGCAGATGCGTAATGCTGGAACATGTCCACCTTAACGTTGTCTGTTACTAGAACGACTATATCCACGAGTTTTCAAATTAATTTCGCAGAGTGACGAGGCATTTGGCTACCTTAAGAGAGTTATAGTTACTCCTGCCGGCTGCTCCCATTTCTTTAGGCCTTTATCATTCTTGCTATGCCCAGTCCTACAGAACCGATATGCCACTGTATGTCCACCTTAACGTCGTCACAGTTATTCCCACTACCGGTTTCTCGAGTTAGCAAATGTACTTCGCCGGATGACGAGGCATTTGGCTTCCTTAAGAGATTTATAGTCACTCCTGCCGGCTGCTCCCATTTCTTTAGGCCTTTTTCATTCTTGCTATATCCAGTCCTGCACAACCGATATGCCACTGTATGTCCACCTTAACGTCGTCACAGTTACTCCCACTACGAGTTTCTCCAGTTAGCAAATGTACTTCGCCGGATGACGAGGCATTTGGCTACCTTAAGAGAGTCATAGTTACTGCTGCCAGATGCTCCCCATCCTTTGAATCCTCCTCTCTTTATTTCGTACTATGGAATGTCAAAGCAGATGCGAAATGCTGGAACATGTCCACCTTAACGTTGTCTGTTACTAGAACGACCATATCCACGAGTTTTCAAATTAATTTCGCAGAGTGACGAGGCATTTGGCTACCTTAAGAGAGCCATAGTTACTCCTGCCGGCTGCTCCCATTTCTTTAGGCCTTTATCATTCTTGCTATGCCCAGTCCTACAGAACCGATATGCCACTGTATGTCCACCTTAACGTCGTCACAGTTATTCCCACTACCGGTTTCTCGAGTTAGCAAATGTACTTCGCCGGATGACGAGGCATTTGGCTTCCTTAAGAGATTTATAGTTACTCCTGCCGGCTGCTCCCATTTCTTTAGGCCTTTTTCATTCTTGCTATGGCCAGTCCTGCTCAACCGATATGCCACTGTATGTCCACCTTAACGTCGTCACAGTTATTCCCACTATCGGTTTCTCGAGTTAGCAAATGTACTTCGCCGGATGACGAGGCATTTGGCTTCCTTAAGAGATTTATAGTTACTCCTGCCGGCTGCTCCCATTTCTTTAGGCCTTTTTCATTCTTGCTATGGCCAGTCCTGCTCAACCGATATGCCACTGTATGTCCACCTTAACGTCGTCACAGTTACTCCCACTACGAGTTTCTCGAGTTAGCAAATGTACTTCGCCGGATGACGAGGCATTTGGCTACCTTAAGAGAGTCATAGTTACTGCTGCCAGATGCTCCCCATTCTTTGAATCCTCCTCTCTTTATTTCGTACTATGGAATGTCAAAGCAGATGCGTAATGCTGGAACATGTCCACCTTAACGTTGTCTGTTACTAGAACGACTATATCCACGAGTTTTCAAATTAATTTCGCAGAGTGACGAGGCATTTGGCTACCTTAAGAGAGTCATAGTTACTCCTGCCGGCTGCTCCCATTTCTTTAGGCCTTTATCATTCTTGCTATGCCCAGTCCTACAGAACCGATATGCCACTGTATGTCCACCTTAACGTCGTCACAGTTACTCCCACTACGAGTTTCTCGAGTCAGCAAATGTACTTCGCCGGATGACGGGGCATTTGGCCACCTTAAGAGAGTCATAGTTACTGCTGCCAGATGCTCCCCATCCTTTGAATCCTCCTCTCTTTATTTCGTACTGCGGAATGTCAAACAGAAGCGAAATGCTGCAACTTGTCCACCTTAACGTTATCTGAGTTACTCCAACGACGATATCCACGAGTTTTCAAATAAATTTCGCAGAATGACGAGGCATTTGGCTACCTTAAGAGAGTCATAGTTACTGCTGCCCGCTGCTCCCCCTTCTTTGAATCTTTCCTCTCTTTAATTCGTACTGCGGCCAGCCCTGCAGAAGCGAAATGGTACAGCATGTCCACCTTAACGTTGTCTGAGTTACTCCAACGTCGATATCCTCGAGTTTTCAAATACATTTCGCAGAGTGACGAGGCATTTGGCTACTTAAGAGAGTCATAGTTACCCCTGCCGACTGTTCCCATTTCTTTAGGCCTTTATCTGTCTTGCTATGGCCAGTCCTACTGAACCGATATGCCACTGTATGTCCACCTTAACGTCGTCACAGTTACTCCCACTACGAGTTTCTCGAGTTAGCAAATGTACTTCGCCGGATGACGAGGCATTTGGCTACCTTAAGAGAGTCATAGTTACTGCTGCCAGATGCTCCCCATCCTTTGAATCCTCCTCTCTTTATTTCGTACTATGGAATGTCAAAGCAGATGCGTAATGCTGGAACATGTCCACCTTAACGTTGTCTGTTACTAGAACGACTATATCCACGAGTTTTCAAATTAATTTCGCAGAGTGACGAGGCATTTGGCTACCTTAAGAGAGTCATAGTTACTCCTGCCGGCTGCTCCCATTTCTTTAGGCCTTTATCATTCTTGCTATGCCCAGTCCTACAGAACCGATATGCCACTGTATGTCCACCTTAACGTCGTCACAGTTACTCCCACTACGAGTTTCTCGAGTCAGCAAATGTACTTCGCCGGATGACGGGGCATTTGGCCACCTTAAGAGAGTCATAGTTACTGCTGCCAGATGCTCCCCATCCTTTGAATCCTCCTCTCTTTATTTCGTACTGCGGAATGTCAAACAGAAGCGAAATGCTGCAACTTGTCCACCTTAACGTTATCTGAGTTACTCCAACGACGATATCCACGAGTTTTCAAATAAATTTCGCAGAATGACGAGGCATTTGGCTACCTTAAGAGAGTCATAGTTACTGCTGCCCGCTGCTCCCCCTTCTTTGAATCTTTCCTCTCTTTAATTCGTACTGCGGCCAGCCCAGCAGAAGCGAAATGGTACAGCATGTCCACCTTAACGTTGTCTGAGTTACTCCAACGTCGATATCCTCGAGTTTTCAAATACATTTCGCAGAGTGACGAGGCATTTGGCTACCTTAAGAGAGTCATAGTTACCCCTGCCGACTGCTCCCATTTCTTTAGGCCTTTATCTGTCTTGCTATGGCCAGTCCTACTGAACCGATATGCCACTGTATGTCCACCTTAACGTCGTCACAGTTACTCCCACTACGAGTTTCTCGAGTTAGCAAAAGTACTTCGCCGGATGACGAGGCATTTGGCTACCTTAAGAGAGTCATAGTTACTGCTGCCAGATGCTCCCCATCCTTTGAATCCTCCTCTCTTTATTTCGTACTATGGAATGTCAAAGCAGATGCGTAATGCTGGAACATGTCCACCTTAACGTTGTCTGTTACTAGAACGACTATATCCACGAGTTTTCAAATTAATTTCGCAGAGTGACGAGGCATTTGGCTACCTTAAGAGAGTTATAGTTACTCCTGCCGGCTGCTCCCATTTCTTTAGGCCTTTATCATTCTTGCTATGCCCAGTCCTACAGAACCGATATGCCACTGTATGTCCACCTTAACGTCGTCACAGTTATTCCCACTACCGGTTTCTCGAGTTAGCAAATGTACTTCGCCGGATGACGAGGCATTTGGCTTCCTTAAGAGATTTATAGTCACTCCTGCCGGCTGCTCCCATTTCTTTAGCCCTTTTTCATTCTTGCTATGGCCAGTCCTGCACAACCGATATGCCACTGTATGTCCACCTTAACGTCGTCACAGTTACTCCCACTACGAGTTTCTCCAGTTAGCAAATGTACTTCGCCGGATGACGAGGCATTTGGCTACCTTAAGAGAGTCATAGTTACTGCTGCCAGATGCTCCCCATCCTTTGAATCCTCCTCTCTTTATTTCGTACTATGGAATGTCAAAGCAGATGCGAAATGCTGGAACATGTCCACCTTAACGTTGTCTGTTACTAGAACGACCATATCCACGAGTTTTCAAATTAATTTCGCAGAGTGACGAGGCATTTGGCTACCTTAAGAGAGCCATAGTTACTCCTGCCGGCTGCTCCCATTTCTTTAGGCCTTTATCATTCTTGCTATGCCCAGTCCTACAGAACCGATATGCCACTGTATGTCCACCTTAACGTCGTCACAGTTATTCCCACTACCGGTTTCTCGAGTTAGCAAATGTACTTCGCCGGATGACGAGGCATTTGGCTTCCTTAAGAGATTTATAGTTACTCCTGCCGGCTGCTCCCATTTCTTTAGGCCTTTTTCATTCTTGCTATGGCCAGTCCTGCTCAACCGATATGCCACTGTATGTCCACCTTAACGTCGTCACAGTTACTCCCACTACGAGTTTCTCGAGTTAGCAAATGTACTTCGCCGGATGACGAGGCATTTGGCTACCTTAAGAGAGTCATAGTTACTGCTGCCAGATGCTCCCCATTCTTTGAATCCTCCTCTCTTTATTTCGTACTATGGAATGTCAAAGCAGATGCGTAATGCTGGAACATGTCCACCTTAACGTTGTCTGTTACTAGAACGACTATATCCACGAGTTTTCAAATTAATTTCGCAGAGTGACGAGGCATTTGGCTACCTTAAGAGAGTCATAGTTACTCCTGCCGGCTGCTCCCATTTCTTTAGGCCTTTATCATTCTTGCTATGCCCAGTCCTACAGAACCGATATGCCACTGTATGTCCACCTTAACGTCGTCACAGTTACTCCCACTACGAGTTTCTCGAGTCAGCAAATGTACTTCGCCGGATGACGGGGCATTTGGCCACCTTAAGAGAGTCATAGTTACTGCTGCCAGATGCTCCCCATCCTTTGAATCCTCCTCTCTTTATTTCGTACTGCGGAATGTCAAACAGAAGCGAAATGCTGCAACTTGTCCACCTTAACGTTATCTGAGTTACTCCAACGACGATATCCACGAGTTTTCAAATAAATTTCGCAGAATGACGAGGCATTTGGCTACCTTAAGAGAGTCATAGTTACTGCTGCCCGCTGCTCCCCCTTCTTTGAATCTTTCCTCTCTTTAATTCGTACTGCGGCCAGCCCTGCAGAAGCGAAATGGTACAGCATGTCCACCTTAACGTTGTCTGAGTTACTCCAACGTCGATATCCTCGAGTTTTCAAATACATTTCGCAGAGTGACGAGGCATTTGGCTACTTAAGAGAGTCATAGTTACCCCTGCCGACTGTTCCCATTTCTTTAGGCCTTTATCTGTCTTGCTATGGCCAGTCCTACTGAACCGATATGCCACTGTATGTCCACCTTAACGTCGTCACAGTTACTCCCACTACGAGTTTCTCGAGTTAGCAAATGTACTTCGCCGGATGACGAGGCATTTGGCTACCTTAAGAGAGTCATAGTTACTGCTGCCAGATGCTCCCCATCCTTTGAATCCTCCTCTCTTTATTTCGTACTATGGAATGTCAAAGCAGATGCGTAATGCTGGAACATGTCCACCTTAACGTTGTCTGTTACTAGAACGACTATATCCACGAGTTTTCAAATTAATTTCGCAGAGTGACGAGGCATTTGGCTACCTTAAGAGAGTCATAGTTACTCCTGCCGGCTGCTCCCATTTCTTTAGGCCTTTATCATTCTTGCTATGCCCAGTCCTACAGAACCGATATGCCACTGTATGTCCACCTTAACGTCGTCACAGTTACTCCCACTACGAGTTTCTCGAGTCAGCAAATGTACTTCGCCGGATGACGGGGCATTTGGCCACCTTAAGAGAGTCATAGTTACTGCTGCCAGATGCTCCCCATCCTTTGAATCCTCCTCTCTTTATTTCGTACTGCGGAATGTCAAACAGAAGCGAAATGCTGCAACTTGTCCACCTTAACGTTATCTGAGTTACTCCAACGACGATATCCACGAGTTTTCAAATAAATTTCGCAGAATGACGAGGCATTTGGCTACCTTAAGAGAGTCATAGTTACTGCTGCCCGCTGCTCCCCCTTCTTTGAATCTTTCCTCTCTTTAATTCGTACTGCGGCCAGCCCAGCAGAAGCGAAATGGTACAGCATGTCCACCTTAACGTTGTCTGAGTTACTCCAACGTCGATATCCTCGAGTTTTCAAATACATTTCGCAGAGTGACGAGGCATTTGGCTACCTTAGGAGAGTCATAGTTACCCCTGCCGACTGCTCCCATTTCTTTAGGCCTTTATCTGTCTTGCTATGGCCAGTCCTACTGAACCGATATGCCACTGTATGTCCACCTTAACGTCGTCACAGTTACTCCCACTACGAGTTTCTCGAGTTAGCAAAAGTACTTCGCCGGATGACGAGGCATTTGGCTACCTTAAGAGAGTCATAGTTACTGCTGCCAGATGCTCCCTATCCTTTGAATCCTCCTCTCTTTATTTCGTACTATGGAATGTCAAAGCAGATGCGTAATGCTGGAACATGTCCACCTTAACGTTGTCTGTTACTAGAACGACTATATCCACGAGTTTTCAAATTAATTTCGCAGAGTGACGAGGCATTTGGCTACCTTAAGAGAGTCATAGTTACTCCTGCCGGCTGCTCCCATTTCTTTAGGCCTTTATCATTCTTGCTATGCCCAGTCCTACAGAACCGATATGCCACTGTATGTCCACCTTAACGTCGTCACAGTTATTCCCACTACCGGTTTCTCGAGTTAGCAAATGTACTTCGCCGGATGACGAGGCATTTGGCTTCCTTAAGAGATTTATAGTCACTCCTGCCGGCTGCTCCCATTTCTTTAGGCCTTTTTCATTCTTGCTATGGCCAGTCCTGCACAACCGATATGCCACTGTATGTCCACCTTAACGTCGTCACAGTTACTCCCACTACGAGTTTCTCCAGTTAGCAAATGTACTTCGCCGGATGACGAGGCATTTGGCTACCTTAAGAGAGTCATAGTTACTGCTGCCAGATGCTCCCCATCCTTTGAATCCTCCTCTCTTTATTTCGTACTATGGAATGTCAAAGCAGATGCGAAATGCTGGAACATGTCCACCTTAACGTTGTCTGTTACTAGAACGACTATATCCACGAGTTTTCAAATTAATTTCGCAGAGTGACGAGGCATTTGACTACCTTAAGAGAGCCATAGTTACTCCTGCCGGCTGCTCCCATTTCTTTAGGCCTTTATCATTCTTGCTATGCCCAGTCCTACAGAACCGATATGCCACTGTATGTCCACCTTAACGTCGTCACAGTTATTCCCACTACCGGTTTCTCGAGTTAGCAAATGTACTTCGCCGGATGACGAGGCATTTGGCTTCCTTAAGAGATTTATAGTTACTCCTGCCGGCTGCTCCCATTTCTTTAGGCCTTTTTCATTCTTGCTATGGCCAGTCCTGCTCAACCGATATGCCACTGTATGTCCACCTTAACGTCGTCACAGTTATTCCCACTACCGGTTTCTCGAGTTAGCAAATGTACTTCGCCGGATGACGAGGCATTTGGCTTCCTTAAGAGATTTATAGTTACTCCTGCCGGCTGCTCCCATTTCTTTAGGCCTTTTTCATTCTTGCTATGGCCAGTCCTGCTCAACCGATATGCCACTGTATGTCCACCTTAACGTCGTCACAGTTACTCCCACTACGAGTTTCTCGAGTTAGCAAATGTACTTCGCCGGATGACGAGGCATTTGGCTACCTTAAGAGAGTCATAGTTACTGCTGCCAGATGCTCCCCATTCTTTGAATCCTCCTCTCTTTATTTCGTACTATGGAATGTCAAAGCAGATGCGTAATGCTGGAACATGTCCACCTTAACGTTGTCTGTTACTAGAACGACTATATCCACGAGTTTTCAAATTAATTTCGCAGAGTGACGAGGCATTTGGCTACCTTAAGAGAGTCATAGTTACTCCTGCCGGCTGCTCCCATTTCTTTAGGCCTTTATCATTCTTGCTATGCCCAGTCCTACAGAACCGATATGCCACTGTATGTCCACCTTAACGTCGTCACAGTTACTCCCACTACGAGTTTCTCGAGTCAGCAAATGTACTTCGCCGGATGACGGGGCATTTGGCCACCTTAAGAGAGTCATAGTTACTGCTGCCAGATGCTCCCCATCCTTTGAATCCTCCTCTCTTTATTTCGTACTGCGGAATGTCAAACAGAAGCGAAATGCTGCAACTTGTCCACCTTAACGTTATCTGAGTTACTCCAACGACGATATCCACGAGTTTTCAAATAAATTTCGCAGAATGACGAGGCATTTGGCTACCTTAAGAGAGTCATAGTTACTGCTGCCCGCTGCTCCCCCTTCTTTGAATCTTTCCTCTCTTTAATTCGTACTGCGGCCAGCCCTGCAGAAGCGAAATGGTACAGCATGTCCACCTTAACGTTGTCTGAGTTACTCCAACGTCGATATCCTCGAGTTTTCAAATACATTTCGCAGAGTGACGAGGCATTTGGCTACTTAAGAGAGTCATAGTTACCCCTGCCGACTGTTCCCATTTCTTTAGGCCTTTATCTGTCTTGCTATGGCCAGTCCTACTGAACCGATATGCCACTGTATGTCCACCTTAACGTCGTCACAGTTACTCCCACTACGAGTTTCTCGAGTTAGCAAATGTACTTCGCCGGATGACGAGGCATTTGGCTACCTTAAGAGAGTCATAGTTACTGCTGCCAGATGCTCCCCATCCTTTGAATCCTCCTCTCTTTATTTCGTACTATGGAATGTCAAAGCAGATGCGTAATGCTGGAACATGTCCACCTTAACGTTGTCTGTTACTAGAACGACTATATCCACGAGTTTTCAAATTAATTTCGCAGAGTGACGAGGCATTTGGCTACCTTAAGAGAGTCATAGTTACTCCTGCCGGCTGCTCCCATTTCTTTAGGCCTTTATCATTCTTGCTATGCCCAGTCCTACAGAACCGATATGCCACTGTATGTCCACCTTAACGTCGTCACAGTTACTCCCACTACGAGTTTCTCGAGTCAGCAAATGTACTTCGCCGGATGACGGGGCATTTGGCCACCTTAAGAGAGTCATAGTTACTGCTGCCAGATGCTCCCCATCCTTTGAATCCTCCTCTCTTTATTTCGTACTGCGGAATGTCAAACAGAAGCGAAATGCTGCAACTTGTCCACCTTAACGTTATCTGAGTTACTCCAACGACGATATCCACGAGTTTTCAAATAAATTTCGCAGAATGACGAGGCATTTGGCTACCTTAAGAGAGTCATAGTTACTGCTGCCCGCTGCTCCCCCTTCTTTGAATCTTTCCTCTCTTTAATTCGTACTGCGGCCAGCCCAGCAGAAGCGAAATGGTACAGCATGTCCACCTTAACGTTGTCTGAGTTACTCCAACGTCGATATCCTCGAGTTTTCAAATACATTTCGCAGAGTGACGAGGCATTTGGCTACCTTAGGAGAGTCATAGTTACCCCTGCCGACTGCTCCCATTTCTTTAGGCCTTTATCTGTCTTGCTATGGCCAGTCCTACTGAACCGATATGCCACTGTATGTCCACCTTAACGTCGTCACAGTTACTCCCACTACGAGTTTCTCGAGTTAGCAAAAGTACTTCGCCGGATGACGAGGCATTTGGCTACCTTAAGAGAGTCATAGTTACTGCTGCCAGATGCTCCCTATCCTTTGAATCCTCCTCTCTTTATTTCGTACTATGGAATGTCAAAGCAGATGCGTAATGCTGGAACATGTCCACCTTAACGTTGTCTGTTACTAGAACGACTATATCCACGAGTTTTCAAATTAATTTCGCAGAGTGACGAGGCATTTGGCTACCTTAAGAGAGTCATAGTTACTCCTGCCGGCTGCTCCCATTTCTTTAGGCCTTTATCATTCTTGCTATGCCCAGTCCTACAGAACCGATATGCCACTGTATGTCCACCTTAACGTCGTCACAGTTACTCCCACTACGAGTTTCTCGAGTCAGCAAATGTACTTCGCCGGATGACGGGGCATTTGGCCACCTTAAGAGAGTCATAGTTACTGCTGCCAGATGCTCCCCATCCTTTGAATCCTCCTCTCTTTATTTCGTACTGCGGAATGTCAAACAGAAGCGAAATGCTGCAACTTGTCCACCTTAACGTTATCTGAGTTACTCCAACGACGATATCCACGAGTTTTCAAATAAATTTCGCAGAATGACGAGGCATTTGGCTACCTTAAGAGAGTCATAGTTACTGCTGCCCGCTGCTCCCTCTTCTTTGAATCTTTCCTCTCTTTAATTCGTACTGCGGCCAGCCCAGCAGAAGCGAAATGGTACAGCATGTCCACCTTAACGTTGTCTGAGTTACTCCAACGTCGATATCCTCGAGTTTTCAAATACATTTCGCAGAGTGACGAGGCATTTGGCTACCTTAAGAGAGTCATAGTTACCCCTGCCGACTGCTCCCATTTCTTTAGGCCTTTATCTGTCTTGCTATGGCCAGTCCTACTGAACCGATATGCCACTGTATGTCCACCTTAACGTCGTCACAGTTACTCCCACTACGAGTTTCTCGAGTTAGCAAAAGTACTTCGCCGGATGACGAGGCATTTGGCTACCTTAAGAGAGTCATAGTTACTGCTGCCAGATGCTCCCCATCCTTTGAATCCTCCGCTCTTTATTTCGTACTATGGAATGTCAAAGCAGATGCGTAATGCTGGAACATGTCCACCTTAACGTTGTCTGTTACTAGAACGACTATATCCACGAGTTTTCAAATTAATTTCGCAGAGTGACGAGGCATTTGGCTACCTTAAGAGAGTTATAGTTACTCCTGCCGGCTGCTCCCATTTCTTTAGGCCTTTATCATTCTTGCTATGCCCAGTCCTACAGAACCGATATGCCACTGTATGTCCACCTTAAGGTCGTCACAGTTATTCCCACTACCGGTTTCTCGAGTTAGCAAATGTACTTCGCCGGATGACGAGGCATTTGGCTTCCTTAAGAGATTTATAGTCACTCCTGCCGGCTGCTCCCATTTCTTTAGGCCTTTTTCATTCTTGCTATGGCCAGTCCTGCACAACCGATATGCCACTGTATGTCCACATTAACGTCGTCACAGTTACTCCCACTACGAGTTTCTCGAGTTAGCAAATGTACTTCGCCGGATGACGAGGCATTTGGCTACCTTAAGAGAGTCATAGTTACTGCTGCCAGATGCTCCCCATCCTTTGAATCCTCCTCTCTTTATTTCGTACTATGGAATGTCAAAGCAGATGCGAAATGCTGGAACATGTCCACCTTAACGTTGTCTGTTACTAGAACGACTATATCCACGAGTTTTCAAATTAATTTCGCAGAGTGACGAGGCATTTGGCTACCTTAAGAGAGCCATAGTTACTCCTGCCGGCTGCTCCCATTTCTTTAGGCCTTTATCATTCTTGCTATGCCCAGTCCTACAGAACCGATATGCCACTGTATGTCAACCTTAACGTCGTCACAGTTATTCCCACTACCGGTTTCTCGAGTTAGCAAATGTACTTCGCCGGATGACGAGGCATTTGGCTTCCTTAAGAGATTTATAGTTACTCCTGCCGGCTGCTCCCATTTCTTTAGGCCTTTTTCATTCTTGCTATGGCCAGTCCTGCTCAACCGATATGCCACTGTATGTCCACCTTAACGTCGTCACAGTTATTCCCACTACCGGTTTCTCGAGTTAGCAAATGTACTTCGCCGGATGACGAGGCATTTGGCTTCCTTAAGAGATTTATAGTTACTCCTGCCGGCTGCTCCCATTTCTTTAGGCCTTTTTCATTCTTGCTATGGCCAGTCCTGCTCAACCGATATGCCACTGTATGTCCACCTTAACGTCGTCACAGTTACTCCCACTACGAGTTTCTCGAGTTAGCAAATGTACTTCGCCGGATGACGAGGCATTTGGCTACCTTAAGAGAGTCATAGTTACTGCTGCCAGATGCTCCCCATTCTTTGAATCCTCCTCTCTTTATTTCGTACTATGGAATGTCAAAGCAGATGCATAATGCTGGAACATGTCCACCTTAACGTTGTCTGTTACTAGAACGACTATATCCACGAGTTTTCAAATTAATTTCGCAGAGTGACGAGGCATTTGGCTACCTTAAGAGAGTCATAGTTACTCCTGCCGGCTGCTCCCATTTCTTTAGGCCTTTATCATTCTTGCTATGCCCAGTCCTACAGAACCGATATGCCACTGTATGTCCACCTTAACGTCGTCACAGTTACTCCCACTACGAGTTTCTCGAGTCAGCAAATGTACTTCGCCGGATGACGGGGCATTTGGCCACCTTAAGAGAGTCATAGTTACTGCTGCCAGATGCTCCCCATCCTTTGAATCCTCCTCTCTTTATTTCGTACTGCGGAATGTCAAACAGAAGCGAAATGCTGCAACTTGTCCACCTTAACGTTATCTGAGTTACTCCAACGACGATATCCACGAGTTTTCAAATAAATTTCGCAGAATGACGAGGCATTTGGCTACCTTAAGAGAGGTATAGTTACTGCTGCCCGCTGCTCCCCCTTCTTTGAATCTTTCCTCTCTTTAATTCGTACTGCGGCCAGCCCTGCAGAAGCGAAATGGTACAGCATGTCCACCTTAACGTTGTCTGAGTTACTCGCAACGTCGATATCCTCGAGTTTTCAAATACATTTCGCAGAGTGACGAGGCATTTGGCTACTTAAGAGAGTCATAGTTACCCCTGCCGACTGTTCCCATTTCTTTAGGCCTTTATCTGTCTTGCTATGGCCAGTCCTACTGAACCGATAAGCCACTGTATGTCCAATTTAACGTCGTCACAGTTACTCCCACTACGAGTTTCTCGAGTTAGCAAATGTACTTCGCCGGATGACGAGGCATTTGGCTACCTTAAGAGAGTCATAGTTACTGCTGCCAGATGCTCCCCATCCTTTGAATCCTCCTCTCTTTATTTCGTACTATGGAATGTCAAAGCAGATGCGTAATGCTGGAACATGTCCACCTTAACGTTGTCTGTTACTAGAACGACTATATCCACGAGTTTTCAAATTAATTTCGCAGAGTGACGAGGCATTTGGCTACCTTAAGAGAGTCATAGTTACTCCTGCCGGCTGCTCCCATTTCTTTAGGCCTTTATCATTCTTGCTATGCCCAGTCCTACAGAACCGATATGCCACTGTATGTCCACCTTAACGTCGTCACAGTTACTCCCACTACGAGTTTCTCGAGTCAGCAAATGTACTTCGCCGGATGACGGGGCATTTGGCCACCTTAAGAGAGTCATAGTTACTGCTGCCAGATGCTCCCCATCCTTTGAATCCTCCTCTCTTTATTTCGTACTGCGGAATGTCAAACAGAAGCGAAATGCTGCAACTTGTCCACCTTAACGTTATCTGAGTTACTCCAACGACGATATCCACGAGTTTTCAAATAAATTTCGCAGAATGACGAGGCATTTGGCTACCTTAAGAGAGTCATAGTTACTGCTGCCCGCTGCTCCCCCTTCTTTGAATCTTTCCTCTCTTTAATTCGTACTGCGGCCAGCCCAGCAGAAGCGAAATGGTACAGCATGTCCACCTTAACGTTGTCTGAGTTACTCCAACGTCGATATCCTCGAGTTTTCAAATACATTTCGCAGAGTGACGAGGCATTTGGCTACCTTAGGAGAGTCATAGTTACCCCTGCCGACTGCTCCCATTTCTTTAGGCCTTTATCTGTCTTGCTATGGCCAGTCCTACTGAACCGATATGCCACTGTATGTCCACCTTAACGTCGTCACAGTTACTCCCACTACGAGTTTCTCGAGTTAGCAAAAGTACTTCGCCGGATGACGAGGCATTTGGCTACCTTAAGAGAGTCATAGTTACTGCTGCCAGATGCTCCCCATCCTTTGAATCCTCCCCTCTTTATTTCGTACTATGGAATGTCAAAGCAGATGCGTAATGCTGGAACATGTCCACCTTAACGTTGTCTGTTACTAGAACGACTATATCCACGAGTTTTCAAATTAATTTCGCAGAGTGACGAGGCATTTGGCTACCTTAAGAGAGTCATAGTTACTCCTGCCGGCTGCTCCCATTTCTTTAGGCCTTTATCATTCTTGCTATGCCCAGTCCTACAGAACCGATATGCCACTGTATGTCCACCTTAACGTCGTCACAGTTATTCCCACTACCGGTTTCTCGAGTTAGCAAATGTACTTCGCCGGATGACGAGGCATTTGGCTTCCTTAAGAGATTTATAGTTACTCCTGCCGGCTGCTCCCATTTCTTTAGGCCTTTTTCATTCTTGCTATGGCCAGTCCTGCTCAACCGATATGCCACTGTATGTCCACCTTAACGTCGTCACAGTTACTCCCACTACGAGTTTCTCCAGTCAGCAAATGTACTTCGCCGGATGACGGGGCATTTGGCCACCTTAAGAGAGTCATAGTTACTGCTGCCAGATGCTCCCCATCCTTTGAATCCTCCTCTCTTTATTTCGTACTGCGGAATGTCAAACAGAAGCGAAATGCTGCAACTTGTCCACCTTAACGTTATCTGAGTTACTCCAACGACGATATCCACGAGTTTTCAAATAAATTTCGCAGAATGACGAGGCATTTGGCTACCTTAAGAGAGTCATAGTTACTGCTGCCCGCTGCTCCCCCTTCTTTGAATCTTTCCTCTCTTTAATTCGTACTGCGGCCAGCCCTGCAGAAGCGAAATGGTACAGCATGTCCACCTTAACGTTGTCTGAGTTACTCCAACGTCGATATCCTCGAGTTTTCAAATACATTTCGCAGAGTGACGAGGCATTTGGCTACTTAAGAGAGTCATAGTTACCCCTGCCGACTGCTCCCATTTCTTTAGGCCTTTATCTGTCTTGCTATGGCCAGTCCTACTGAACCGATATGCCACTGTATGTCCACCTTAACGTCGTCACAGTTACTCCCACTACGAGTTTCTCGAGTTTGCAAATGTACTTCGCCGGATGACGAGGCATTTGGCTACCTTAAGAAAGTCATAGTTACTGCTGCCAGATGCTCCCCATCCTTTGAATCCTCCTCTCTTTATTTCGTACCATGGAATGTCAAAGCAGATGCGTAATGCTGGAACATGTCCACCTTAACGTTGTCTGTTACTAGAACGACTATATCCACGAGTTTTCAAATTAATTTCGCAGAGTGACGAGGCATTTGGCTACCTTAGGAGAGTCATAGTTACTCCTGCCGGCTGCTCCCATTTCTTTAGGCCTTCATCATTCTTACTATGCCCAGTCCTACAGAACCGATATGAAACTGTATGTCCACCTTAACGTCGTCACAGTTACTCCCACTACGAGTTTCTCGAGTTAGCAAATGTACTTCGCCGGATGACGAGGCATTTGGCTACCTTATTAGAGTCATAGTTACTGCAGCCAAATGCTCCCCTTCCTTTGAATCTTTCCTCTCTTTAATTCGTACTGCGGAATGTCCAAGCAGAAGCGAAATGCTGCAACTTGTCCACCTTAACGTTGCCTGAGTTACTCCAACGACGATATCGACGAGTTTTCAAATAAATTTCGCAGAGTGACGAGGCATTTGGCTACCTTAAGAGAGTGATAGTTACTGCTGCCCGCTGCTCCCCCTTCTTTGAATCTTTCCTTTCTTTAATTCGTATTGCGGCTAGTCCTGCAGAAGCGAAATGGTACAGCATGTCCACCTTAACGTTGTCTGAGTTACTCCAACGTAGATATCCTCGAGTTTTCAAATAAATTTCGCAGAGTGACGAGGCATTTGGCTACCTTAAGAGAGTCATAGTTACCCCTGCCGGCTGCTCCCATTTCTTTAGGCCTTTATCTTTCTTGCTATGGCCAGTCCTACTGAACCGATATGCCACTGTATGTCCACCTTAACGTCGTCACAGTTACTCCCACTACGAGTTTCTCGAGTTAGCAAATGTACTTCGCCGGATGACGGGGCATTTGGCCACCTTAAGAGAGTCATAGTTACTGCTGCCAGATGCTCCCCATCCTTTGAATCTTCCTCTCTTTATTTCGTACTGCGGAATGTCAAACAGAAGCGAAATGCTGCAACTTGTCCACCTTAACGTTATCTGAGTTACTACAACGACGATATCCACGAGTTTTCAAATAAATTTCGCAGAATGACGAGGCATTTGGCTACCTTAAGAGAGCCATAGTTACTGCTGCCCGCTGCTCCCCCTTCTTTGAATCTTTCCTCTCTTTAATTCGTACTGCGGCCAGCCCTGCAGCAGCGAAATGGTACAGCATGTCCACCGTAACGTTGTCTGAGTTACTCCAACGTCGATATCCTCGAGTTTTCAAATACATTTCGCAGAGTGACGAGGCATTTGGCTACCTTAAGAGAGTCATAGTTACCCCTGCCGACTGCTCCCATTTCTTTAGGCCTTTATCTTTCTTGCTATGGCCAGTCCTACTGAACCGATATGCCACTGTATGTCCACCTTAACGTCGTCACAGTTACTCCCACTACGAGTTTCTCGAGTCAGCAAGTGTACTTCGCCGGATGACGGGGCATTTGGCCACCTTAAGAGAGTCATAGTTACTGCTGCCAGATGCTCCCCATCCTTTGAATCCTCCTCTCTTTATTTCGTACTGCGGAATGTCAAACAGAAGCGAAATGCTGCAACTTGTCCACCTTAACGTTATCTGAGTTACTCCAACGACGATATCCACGAGTTTTCAAATAAATTTCGCAGAGTGACGAGGCATTTGGCTACCTTAAGAGAGTCATAGTTACTCCTGCCGGCTGCTCCCATTTCTTTAGGCCTTTATCATTCTTGCTATGCCCAGTCCTACAGAACCGATATGCCACTGTATGTCCACCTTAACGTCGTCACAGTTACTCCCACTACGAGTTTCTCGAGTCAGCAAGTGTACTTCGCCGGATGACGGGGCATTTGGCCACCTTAAGAGAGTCATAGTTACTGCTGCCAGATGCTCCCCATCCTTTGAATCCTCCTCTCTTTATTTCGTACTGCGGAATGTCAAACAGAAGCGAAATGCTGCAACTTGTCCACCTTAACGTTATCTGAGTTACTCCAACGACGATATCCACGAGTTTTCAAATAAATTTCGCAGAATGACGAGGCATTTGGCTACCTTAAGAGAGTCATAGTTACTGCTGCCCGCTGCTCCCCCTTCTTTGAATCTTTCCTCTCTTTAATTCGTACTGCGGCCAGCCCAGCAGAAGCGAAATGGTACAGCATGTCCACCTTAACGTTGTCTGAGTTACTCCAACGTCGATATCCTCGAGTTTTCAAATACATTTCGCAGAGTGACGAGGCATTTGGCTACCTTAAGAGAGTCATAGTTACCCCTGCCAACTGCTCCCATTTCTTTAGGCCTTTATCTGTCTTGCTATGGCCAGTCCTACTGAACCGATATGCCACTGTATGTCCACCTTAACGTCGTCACAGTTACTCCCACTACGAGTTTCTCGAGTTAGCAAAAGTACTTCGCCGGATGACGAGGCATTTGGCTACCTTAAGAGAGTCATAGTTACTGCTGCCAGATGCTCCCCATCCTTTGAATCCTCCTCTCTTTATTTCGTACTATGGAATGTCAAAGCAGATGCGTAATGCTGGAACATGTCCACCTTAACGTTGTCTGTTACTAGAACGACTATATCCACGAGTTTTCAAATTAATTTCGCAGAGTGACGAGGCATTTGGCTACCTTAAGAGAGTTATAGTTACTCCTGCCGGCTGCTCCCATTTCTTTAGGCCTTTATCATTCTTGCTATGCCCAGTCCTACAGAACCGATATGCCACTGTATGTCCACCTTAAGGTCGTCACAGTTATTCCCACTACCGGTTTCTCGAGTTAGCAAATGTACTTCGCCGGATGACGAGGCATTTGGCTTCCTTAAGAGATTTATAGTCACTCCTGCCGGCTGCTCCCATTTCTTTAGGCCTTTTTCATTCTTGCTATGGCCAGTCCTGCACAACCGATATGCCACTGTATGTCCACCTTAACGTCGTCACAGTTACTCCCACTACGAGTTTCTCGAGTTAGCAAATGTACTTCGCCGGATGACGAGGCATTTGGCTACCTTAAGAGAGTCATAGTTACTGCTGCCAGATGCTCCCCATCCTTTGAATCCTCCTCTCTTTATTTCGTACTATGGAATGTCAAAGCAGATGCGAAATGCTGGAACATGTCCACCTTAACGTTGTCTGTTACTAGAACGACTATATCCACGAGTTTTCAAATTAATTTCGCAGAGTGACGAGGCATTTGGCTACCTTAAGAGAGCCATAGTTACTCCTGCCGGCTGCTCCCATTTCTTTAGGCCTTTATCATTCTTGCTATGCCCAGTCCTACAGAACCGATATGCCACTGTATGTCCACCTTAACGTCGTCACAGTTATTCCCACTACCGGTTTCTCGAGTTAGCAAATGTACTTCGCCGGATGACGAGGCATTTGGCTTCCTTAAGAGATTTATAGTTACTCCTGCCGGCTGCTCCCATTTCTTTAGGCCTTTTTCATTCTTGCTATGGCCAGTCCTGCTCAACCGATATGCCACTGTATGTCCACCTTAACGTCGTCACAGTTATTCCCACTACCGGTTTCTCGAGTTAGCAAATGTACTTCGCCGGATGACGAGGCATTTGGCTTCCTTAAGAGATTTATAGTTACTCCTGCCGGCTGCTCCCATTTCTTTAGGCCTTTTTCATTCTTGCTATGGCCAGTCCTGCTCAACCGATATGCCACTGTATGTCCACCTTAACGTCGTCACAGTTACTCCCACTACGAGTTTCTCGAGTTAGCAAATGTACTTCGCCGGATGACGAGGCATTTGGCTACCTTAAGAGAGTCATAGTTACTGCTGCCAGATGCTCCCCATTCTTTGAATCCTCCTCTCTTTATTTCGTACTATGGAATGTCAAAGCAGATGCGTAATGCTGGAACATGTCCACCTTAACGTTGTCTGTTACTAGAACGACTATATCCACGAGTTTTCAAATTAATTTCGCAGAGTGACGAGGCATTTGGCTACCTTAAGAGAGTCATAGTTACTCCTGCCGGCTGCTCCCATTTCTTTAGGCCTTTATCATTCTTGCTATGCCCAGTCCTACAGAACCGATATGCCACTGTATGTCCACCTTAACGTCGTCACAGTTACTCCCACTACGAGTTTCTCGAGTCAGCAAATGTACTTCGCCGGATGACGGGGCATTTGGCCACCTTAAGAGAGTCATAGTTACTGCTGCCAGATGCTCCCCATCCTTTGAATCCTCCTCTCTTTATTTCGTACTGCGGAATGTCAAACAGAAGCGAAATGCTGCAACTTGTCCACCTTAACGTTATCTGAGTTACTCCAACGACGATATCCACGAGTTTTCAAATAAATTTCGCAGAATGACGAGGCATTTGGCTACCTTAAGAGAGTCATAGTTACTGCTGCCCGCTGCTCCCCCTTCTTTGAATCTTTCCTCTCTTTAATTCGTACTGCGGCCAGCCCTGCAGCAGCGAAATGGTACAGCATGTCCACCTTAACGTTGTCTGAGTTACTCCAACGTCGATATCCTCGAGTTTTCAAATACATTTCGCAGAGTGACGAGGCATTTGGCTACCTTAAGAGAGTCATAGTTACCCCTGCCGACTGCTCCCATTTCTTTAGGCCTTTATCTGTCTTGCTATGGCCAGTCCTACTGAACCGATATGCCACTGTATGTCCACCTTAACGTCGTCACAGTTACTCCCACTACGAGTTTCTCGAGTTAGCAAAAGTACTTCGCCGGATGACGAGGCATTTGGCTACCTTAAGAGAGTCATAGTTACTGCTGCCAGATGCTCCCCATCCTTTGAATCCTCCTCTCTTTATTTCGTACTATGGAATGTCAAAGCAGATGCGTAATGCTGGAACATGTCCACCTTAACGTTGTCTGTTACTAGAACGACTATATCCACGAGTTTTCAAATTAATTTCGCAGAGTGACGAGGCATTTGGCTACCTTAAGAGAGTTATAGTTACTCCTGCCGGCTGCTCCCATTTCTTTAGGCCTTTATCATTCTTGCTATGCCCAGTCCTACAGAACCGATATGCCACTGTATGTCCACCTTAAGGTCGTCACAGTTATTCCCACTACCGGTTTCTCGAGTTAGCAAATGTACTTCGCCGGATGACGAGGCATTTGGCTTCCTTAAGAGATTTATAGTCACTCCTGCCGGCTGCTCCCATTTCTTTAGGCCTTTTTCATTCTTGCTATGGCCAGTAGTGCACAACCGATATGCCACTGTATGTCCACCTTAACGTCGTCACAGTTACTCCCACTACGAGTTTCTCGAGTTAGCAAATGTACTTCGCCGGATGACGAGGCATTTGGCTACCTTAAGAGAGTCATAGTTACTGCTGCCAGATGCTCCCCATCCTTTGAATCCTCCTCTCTTTATTTCGTACTATGGAATGTCAAAGCAGATGCGAAATGCTGGAACATGTCCACCTTAACGTTGTCTGTTACTAGAACGACTATATCCACGAGTTTTCAAATTAATTTCGCAGAGTGACGAGGCATTTGGCTACCTTAAGAGAGCCATAGTTACTCCTGCCGGCTGCTCCCATTTCTTTAGGCCTTTATCATTCTTGCTATGCCCAGTCCTACAGAACCGATATGCCACTGTATGTCCACCTTAACGTCGTCACAGTTATTCCCACTACCGGTTTCTCGAGTTAGCAAATGTACTTCGCCGGATGACGAGGCATTTGGCTTCCTTAAGAGATTTATAGTTACTCCTGCCGGCTGCTCCCATTTCTTTAGGCCTTTTTCATTCTTGCTATGGCCAGTCCTGCTCAACCGATATGCCACTGTATGTCCACCTTAACGTCGTCACAGTTATTCCCACTACCGGTTTCTCGAGTTAGCAAATGTACTTCGCCGGATGACGAGGCATTTGGCTTCCTTAAGAGATTTATAGTTACTCCTGCCGGCTGCTCCCATTTCTTTAGGCCTTTTTCATTCTTGCTATGGCCAGTCCTGCTCAACCGATATGCCACTGTATGTCCACCTTAACGTCGTCACAGTTACTCCCACTACGAGTTTCTCGAGTTAGCAAATGTACTTCGCCGGATGACGAGGCATTTGGCTACCTTAAGAGAGTCATAGTTACTGCTGCCAGATGCTCCCCATTCTTTGAATCCTCCTCTCTTTATTTCGTACTATGGAATGTCAAAGCAGATGCGTAATGCTGGAACATGTCCACCTTAACGTTGTCTGTTACTAGAACGACTATATCCACGAGTTTTCAAATTAATTTCGCAGAGTGACGAGGCATTTGGCTACCTTAAGAGAGTCATAGTTACTCCTGCCGGCTGCTCCCATTTCTTTAGGCCTTTATCATTCTTGCTATGCCCAGTCCTACAGAACCGATATGCCACTGTATGTCCACCTTAACGTCGTCACAGTTACTCCCACTACGAGTTTCTCGAGTCAGCAAATGTACTTCGCCGGATGACGGGGCATTTGGCCACCTTAAGAGAGTCATAGTTACTGCTGCCAGATGCTCCCCATCCTTTGAATCCTCCTCTCTTTATTTCGTACTGCGGAATGTCAAACAGAAGCGAAATGCTGCAACTTGTCCACCTTAACGTTGTCTGAGTTACTCCAACGACGATATCCACGAGTTTTCAAATAAATTTCGCAGAATGACGAGGCATTTGGCTACCTTAAGAGAGTCATAGTTACTGCTGCCCGCTGCTCCCCCTTCTTTGAATCTTTCCTCTCTTTAATTCGTACTGCGGCCAGCCCTGCAGAAGCGAAATGGTACAGCATGTCCACCTTAACGTTGTCTGAGTTACTCCAACGTCGATATCCTCGAGTTTTCAGAAACATTTCGCAGAGTGACGAGGCATTTGACTACCTTAAGAGAGTCATAGTTACCCCTGCCGACTGCTCCCATTTCTTTAGGCCTTTATCTGTCTTGCTATGGCCAGTCCTACTGAACCGATATGCCACTGTATGTCCACCTTAACGTCGTCACAGTTACTCCCACTACGAGTTTCTCGAGTTAGCAAAAGTACTTCGCCGGATGACGAGGCATTTGGCTACCTTAAGAGAGTCATAGTTACTGCTGCCAGATGCTCCCCATCCTTTGAATCCTCCTCTCTTTATTTCGTACTATGGAATGTCAAAGCAGATGCGTAATGCTGGAACATGTCCACCTTAACGTTGTCTGTTACTAGAACGACTATATCCACGAGTTTTCAAATTAATTTCGCAGAGTGACGAGGCATTTGGCTACCTTAAGAGAGTTATAGTTACTCCTGCCGGCTGCTCCCATTTCTTTAGGCCTTTATCATTCTTGCTATGCCCAGTCCTACAGAACCGATATGCCACTGTATGTCCACCTTAAGGTCGTCACAGTTATTCCCACTACCGGTTTCTCGAGTTAGCAAATGTACTTCGCCGGATGACGAGGCATTTGGCTTCCTTAAGAGATTTATAGTCACTCCTGCCGGCTGCTCCCATTTCTTTAGGCCTTTTTCATTCTTGCTATGGCCAGTCCTGCACAACCGATATGCCACTGTATGTCCACCTTAACGTCGTCACAGTTACTCCCACTACGAGTTTCTCGAGTTAGCAAATGTACTTCGCCGGATGACGAGGCATTTGGCTACCTTAAGAGAGTCATAGTTACTGCTGCCAGATGCTCCCCATCCTTTGAATCCTCCTCTCTTTATTTCGTACTATGGAATGTCAAAGCAGATGCGAAATGCTGGAACATGTCCACCTTAACGTTGTCTGTTACTAGAACGACTATATCCACGAGTTTTCAAATTAATTTCGCAGAGTGACGAGGCATTTGGCTACCTTAAGAGAGCCATAGTTACTCCTGCCGGCTGCTCCCATTTCTTTAGGCCTTTATCATTCTTGCTATGCCCAGTCCTACAGAACCGATATGCCACTGTATGTCCACCTTAACGTCGTCACAGTTATTCCCACTACCGGTTTCTCGAGTTAGCAAATGTACTTCGCCGGATGACGAGGCATTTGGCTTCCTTAAGAGATTTATAGTTACTCCTGCCGGCTGCTCCCATTTCTTTAGGCCTTTTTCATTCTTGCTATGGCCAGTCCTGCTCAACCGATATGCCACTGTATGTCCACCTTAACGTCGTCACAGTTATTCCCACTACCGGTTTCTCGAGTTAGCAAATGTACTTCGCCGGATGACGAGGCATTTGGCTTCCTTAAGAGATTTATAGTTACTCCTGCCGGCTGCTCCCATTTCTTTAGGCCTTTTTCATTCTTGCTATGGCCAGTCCTGCTCAACCGATATGCCACTGTATGTCCACCTTACCGTCGTCACAGTTACTCCCACTACGAGTTTCTCGAGTTAGCAAATGTACTTCGCCGGATGACGAGGCATTTGGCTACCTTAAGAGAGTCATAGTTACTGCTGCCAGATGCTCCCCATTCTTTGAATCCTCCTCTCTTTATTTCGTACTATGGAATGTCAAAGCAGATGCGTAATGCTGGAACATGTCCACCTTAACGTTGTCTGTTACTAGAACGACTATATCCACGAGTTTTCAAATTAATTTCGCAGAGTGACGAGGCATTTGGCTACCTTAAGAGAGTCATAGTTACTCCTGCCGGCTGCTCCCATTTCTTTAGGCCTTTATCATTCTTGCTATGCCCAGTCCTACAGAACCGATATGCCACTGTATGTCCACCTTAACGTCGTCACAGTTACTCCCACTACGAGTTTCTCGAGTCAGCAAATGTACTTCGCCGGATGACGGGGCATTTGGCCACCTTAAGAGAGTCATAGTTACTGCTGCCAGATGCTCCCCATCCTTTGAATCCTCCTCTCTTTATTTCGTACTGCGGAATGTCAAACAGAAGCGAAATGCTGCAACTTGTCCACCTTAACGTTATCTGAGTTACTCCAACGACGATATCCACGAGTTTTCAAATAAATTTCGCAGAATGACGAGGCATTTGGCTACCTTAAGAGAGTCATAGTTACTGCTGCCCGCTGCTCCCCCTTCTTTGAATCTTTCCTCTCTTTAATTCGTACTGCGGCCAGCCCTGCAGAAGCGAAATGGTACAGCATGTCCACCTTAACGTTGTCTGAGTTACTCCAACGTCGATATCCTCGAGTTTTCAAATACATTTCGCAGAGTGACGAGGCATTTGGCTACTTAAGAGAGTCATAGTTACCCCTGCCGACTGTTCCCATTTCTTTAGGCCTTTATCTGTCTTGCTATGGCCAGTCCTACTGAACCGATATGCCACTGTATGTCCACCTTAACGTCGTCACAGTTACTCCCACTACGAGTTTCTCGAGTTAGCAAATGTACTTCGCCCGATGACGAGGCATTTGGCTACCTTAAGAGAGTCATAGTTACTGCTGCCAGATGCTCCCCATCCTTTGAATCCTCCTCTCTTTATTTCGTACTATGGAATGTCAAAGCAGATGCGTAATGCTGGAACATGTCCACCTTAACGTTGTCTGTTACTAGAACGACTATATCCACGAGTTTTCAAATTAATTTCGCAGAGTGACGAGGCATTTGGCTACCTTAAGAGAGTCATAGTTACTCCTGCCGGCTGCTCCCATTTCTTTAGGCCTTTATCATTCTTGCTATGCCCAGTCCTACAGAACCGATATGCCACTGTATGTCCACCTTAACGTCGTCACAGTTACTCCCACTACGAGTTTCTCGAGTCAGCAAATGTACTTCGCCGGATGACGGGGCATTTGGCCACCTTAAGAGAGTCATAGTTACTGCTGCCAGATGCTCCCCATCCTTTGAATCCTCCTCTCTTTATTTCGTACTGCGGAATGTCAAACAGAAGCGAAATGCTGCAACTTGTCCACCTTAACGTTATCTGAGTTACTCCAACGACGATATCCACGAGTTTTCAAATAAATTTCGCAGAATGACGAGGCATTTGGCTACCTTAAGAGAGTCATAGTTACTGCTGCCCGCTGCTCCCCCTTCTTTGAATCTTTCCTCTCTTTAATTCGTACTGCGGCCAGCCCAGCAGAAGCGAAATGGTACAGCATGTCCACCTTAACGTTGTCTGAGTTACTCCAACGTCGATATCCTCGAGTTTTCAAATACATTTCGCAGAGTGACGAGGCATTTGGCTACCTTAGGAGAGTCATAGTTACCCCTGCCGACTGCTCCCATTTCTTTAGGCCTTTATCTGTCTTGCTATGGCCAGTCCTACTGAACCGATATGCCACTGTATGTCCACCTTAACGTCGTCACAGTTACTCCCACTACGAGTTTCTCGAGTTAGCAAAAGTACTTCGCCGGATGACGAGGCATTTGGCTACCTTAAGAGAGTCATAGTTACTGCTGCCAGATGCTCCCCATCCTTTGAATCCTCCCCTCTTTATTTCGTACTATGGAATGTCAAAGCAGATGCGTAATGCTGGAACATGTCCACCTTAACGTTGTCTGTTACTAGAACGACTATATCCACGAGTTTTCAAATTAATTTCGAAGAGTGACGAGGCATTTGGCTACCTTAAGAGAGTCATAGTTACTCCTGCCGGCTGCTCCCATTTCTTTAGGCCTTTATCATTCTTGCTATGCCCAGTCCTACAGAACCGATATGCCACTGTATGTCCACCTTAACGTCGTCACAGTTATTCCCACTACCGGTTTCTCGAGTTAGCAAATGTACTTCGCCGGATGACGAGGCATTTGGCTTCCTTAAGAGATTTATAGTTACTCCTGCCGGCTGCTCCCATTTCTTTAGGCCTTTTTCATTCTTGCTATGGCCAGTCCTGCTCAACCGATATGCCACTGTATGTCCACCTTAACGTCGTCACAATTACTCCCACTACGAGTTTCTCGAGTTAGCAAATGTACTTCGCCGGATGACGAGGCATTTGGCTACCTTAAGAGAGTCATAGTTACTGCTGCCAGATGCTCTCCATTCTTTGAATCCTCCTCTCTTTATTTCGTACTATGGAATGTCAAAGCAGATGCGTAATGCTGGAACATGTCCACCTTAACGTTGTCTGTTACTAGAACGACTATATCCACGAGTTTTCAAATTAATTTCGCAGAGTGACGAGGCATTTGGCTACCTTAAGAGAGTCATAGTTACTCCTGCCGGCTGCTCCCATTTCTTTAGGCCTTTATCATTCTTGCTATGCCCAGTCCTACAGAACCGATATGCCACTGTATGTCCACCTTAACGTCGTCACAGTTACTCCCACTACGAGTTTCTCGAGTCAGCAAATGTACTTCGCCGGATGACGGGGCATTTGGCCACCTTAAGAGAGTCATAGTTACTGCTGCCAGATGCTCCCCATCCTTTGAATCCTCCTCTCTTTATTTCGTACTGCGGAATGTCAAACAGAAGCGAAATGCTGCAACTTGTCCACCTTAACGTTATCTGAGTTACTCCAACGACGATATCCACGAGTTTTCAAATAAATTTCGCAGAATGACGAGGCATTTGGCTACCTTAAGAGAGTCATAGTTACTGCTGCCCGCTGCTCCCCCTTCTTTGAATCTTTCCTCTCTTTAATTCGCACTGCGGCCAGCCCTGCAGAAGCGAAATGGTACAGCATGTCCACCTTAACGTTGTCTGAGTTACTCCAACGTCGATATCCTCGAGTTTTCAAATACATTTCGCAGAGTGACGAGGCATTTGGCTACTTAAGAGAGTCATAGTTACCCCTGCCGACTGCTCCCATTTCTTTAGGCCTTTATCTGTCTTGCTATGGCCAGTCCTACTGAACCGATATGCCACTGTATGTCCACCTTAACGTCGTCACAGTTACTCCCACTACGAGTTTCTCGAGTTTGCAAATGTACTTCGCCGGATGACGAGGCATTTGGCTACCTTAAGAAAGTCATAGTTACTGCTGCCAGATGCTCCCCATCCTTTGAATCCTCCTCTCTTTATTTCGTACTATGGAATGTCAAAGCAGATGCGTAATGCTGGAACATGTCCACCTTAACGTTGTCTGTTACTAGAACGACTATATCCACGAGTTTTCAAATTAATATCGCAGAGTGACGAGGCATTTGGCTACCTTAAGAGAGTCATAGTTACTCCTGCCGGCTGCTCCCATTTCTTTAGGCCTTCATCATTCTTACTATGCCCAGTCCTACAGAACCGATATGAAACTGTATGTCCACCTTAACGTCGTCACAGTTACTCCCACTACGAGTTTCTCTAGTTAGCAAATGTACTTCGCCGGATGACGAGGCATTTGGCTACCTTATTAGAGTCATAGTTACTGCAGCCAGATGCTCCCCTTCCTTTGAATCTTTCCTCTCTTTAATTCGTACTGCGGAATGTCCAAGCAGAAGCGAAATGCTGCAACTTGTCCACCTTAACGTTGCCTGAGTTACTCCAACGACGATATCGACGAGTTTTCAAATAAATTTCGCAGAGTGACGAGGCATTTGGCTACCTTAAGAGAGTGATAGTTACTGCTGCCCGCTGCTCCCCCTTCTTTGAATCTTTCCTTTCTTTAATTCGTATTGCGGCTAGTCCTGCAGAAGCGAAATGGTACAGCATGTCCACCTTAACGTTGTCTGAGTTACTCCAACGTAGATATCCTCGAGTTTTCAAATAAATTTCGCAGAGTGACGAGGCATTTGGCTACCTTAAGAGAGTCATAGTTACCCCTGCCGGCTGCTCCCATTTCTTTAGGCCTTTATCTTTCTTGCTATGGCCAGTCCTACTGAACCGATATGCCACTGTATGTCCACCTTAACGTCGTCACAGTTACTCCCACTACGAGTTTCTCGAGTTAGCAAATGTACTTCGCCGGATGACGGGGCATTTGGCCACCTTAAGAGAGTCATAGTTACTGCTGCCAGATGCTCCCCATCCTTTGAATCTTCCTCTCTTTATTTCGTACTGCGGAATGTCAAACAGAAGCGAAATGCTGCAACTTGTCCACCTTAACGTTATCTGAGTTACTCCAACGACGATATCCACGAGTTTTCAAATAAATTTCGCAGAATGACGAGGCATTTGGCTACCTTAAGAGAGTCATAGTTACTGCTGCCCGCTGCTCCCCCTTCTTTGAATCTTTCCTCTCTTTAATTCGTACTGCGGCCAGCCCTGCAGCAGCGAAATGGTACAGCATGTCCACCTTAACGTTGTCTGAGTTACTCCAACGTCGATATCCTCGAGTTTTCAAATACATTTCGCAGAGTGACGAGGCATTTGGCTACCTTAAGAGAGTCATAGTTACCCCTGCCGACTGCTCCCATTTCTTTAGGCCTTTATCTTTCTTGCTATGGCCAGTCCTACTGAACCGATATGCCACTGTATGTCCACCTTAACGTCGTCACAGTTACTCCCACTACGAGTTTCTCGAGTTAGCAAATGTACTTCGCCGGATGACGGGGCATTTGGCCACCTTAAGAGAGTCATAGTTACTGCTGCCAGATGCTCCCCATCCTTTGAATCCTCCTCTCTTTATTTCGTACTGCGGAATGTCAAACAGAAGCGAAATGCTGCAACTTGTCCACCTTAACGTTGTCTGAGTTACTCCAACGACGATATCCACGAGTTTTCAAATAAATTTCGCAGAATGACGAGGCATTTGGCTACCTTAAGAGAGTCATAGTTACTGCTGCCCGCTGCTCCCCCTTCTTTGAATCTTTCCTCTCTTTAATTCGTACTGCGGCCAGCCCTGCAGAAGCGAAATGGTACAGCATGTCCACCTTAACGTTGTCTGAGTTACTCCAACGTCGATATCCTCGAGTTTTCAGAAACATTTCGCAGAGTGACGAGGCATTTGACTACCTTAAGAGAGTCATAGTTACCCCTGCCGACTGCTCCCATTTCTTTAGGCCCTTATCTGTCTTGCTATGGCCAGTCCTACTGAACCGATATGCCACTGTATGTCCACCTTAACGTCGTCACAGTTACTCCCACTACGAGTTTCTCGAGTTAGCAAATGTACTTCGCCGGATGACGAGGCATTTGGCTACCTTAAGAGAGTCATAGTTACTGCTGCCAGATGCTCCCCATCCTTTGAATCCTCCTCTCTTTATTTCGTACTATGGAATGTCAAAGCAGATGCGTAATGCTGGAACATGTCCACCTTAACGCTGTCTGTTACTAGAACGACTATATCCACGAGTTTTCAAATTAATTTCGCAGAGTGACGAGGCATTTGGCTACCTTAAGAGAGTCATAGTTACTCCTGCCGGCTGCTCCCATTTCTTTAGGCCTTCATCATTCTTACTATGCCCAGTCCTACAGAACCGATATGCCACTGTATGTCCACCTTAACGTCGTCACAGTTACTCCCACTACGAGTTTCTCGAGTTAGCAAATGTACTTCGCCGGATGACGAGGCATTTGGCTACCTTATGAGAGTCATAGTTACTGCAGCCAGATGCTCCCCTTCCTTTGAATCTTTCCTCTCTTTAATTCGTACTGCGGAATGTCCAAGCAGAAGCGAAATGCTGCAACTTGTCCACCTTAACGTTGCCTGAGTTACTCCAACGACGATATCGACGAGTTTTCAAATAAATTTCGCAGAGTGACGAGGCATTTGGCTACCTTAAGAGAGTGATAGTTACTGCTGCCCGCTGCTCCCCCTTCTTTGAATCTTTCCTTTCTTTAATTCGTATTGCGGCTAGTCCTGCAGAAGCGAAATGGTACAGCATGTCCACCTTAACGTTGTCTGAGTTACTCCAACGTAGATATCCTCGAGTTTTCAAATAAATTTCGCAGAGTGACGAGTCATTTGGCTACCTTAAGAGAGTCATAGTTACCCCTGCCGGCTGCTCCCATTTCTTTAGGCCTTTATCTTTCTTGCTATGGCCAGTCCTACTGAACCGATATGCCACTGTATGTCCACCTTAACGTCGGCACAGTTACTCCCACTACGAGTTTCTCGAGTTAGCAAATGTACTTCGCCGGATGACGGGGCATTTGGCCACCTTAAGAGAGTCATAGTTACTGCTGCCAGATGCTCCCCATCCTTTGAATTCTCCTCTCTTTATTTCGTACTGCGGAATGTCAAACAGAAGCGAAATGCTGCAACTTGTCCACCTTAACGTTATCTGAGTTACTCCAACGACGATATCCACGAGTTTTCAAATAAATTTCGCAGAATGACGAGGCATTTGGCTACCTTAAGAGAGTCATAGTTACTGCTGCCCGCTGCTCCCCCTTCTTTGAATCTTTCCTCTCTTTAATTCGTACTGCGGCCAGCCCTGCAGAAGCGAAATGGTACAGCATGTCCACCTTAACGTTGTCTGAGTTACTCCAACGTCGATATCTTCGAGTTTTCAAATACATTTCGCAGAGTGACGAGGCATTTGGCTACCTTAAGAGAGTCATAGTGACCCCTGCCGACTGCTCCCATTTCTTTAGGCCTTTATCTTTCTTGCTATGGCCAGTCCTACTGAACCGATATGCCACTGTATGTCCACCTTAACGTCGTCACAGTTTGAGAGTCATAGTTACTGCTGCCAGATGCTCCCCATCCTTTGAATCCTCCTCTCTTTATTTCGTACTGCGGAATGTCAAACAGAAGCGAAATGCTGCAACTTGTCCACCTTAACGTTGTCTGAGTTACTCCAACGACGATATCCACGAGTTTTCAAATAAATTTCGCAGAATGACGAGTCATTTGGCTATCTTAAGAGAGTCATAGTTACTGCTGCCCGCTGCTCCCCCTTCTTTGAATCTTTCCTCTCTTTAATTCGTACTGCGGCCAGCCCTGCAGAAGCGAAATGGTACAGCATGTCCACCTTAACGTTGTCTGAGTTACTCCAACGTCGATATCCTCGAGTTTTCAGAAACATTTCGCAGAGTGACGAGGCATTTGGCTACCTTAAGAGAGTCATAGTTACCCCTGCCGACTGCTCCCATTTCTTTAGGCCCTTATCTGTCTTGCTATGGCCAGTCCTACAGAACCGACATGCCACTGTATGTCCACCTTAACGTCGTCACAGTTACTCCCACTACGAGTTTCTCGAGTTAGCAAATGTACTTCGCCGGATGACGGGGCATTTGGCCACCTTAAGAGAGTCATAGTTACTGCTGCCAGATGCTCCCCATCCTTTGAATCCTCCTCTCTTTATTTCGTACTATGGAATGTCAAAGCAGATGCGTAATGCTGGAACATGTCCACCTTAACGTTGTCTGTTACTAGAACGACTATATCCACGAGTTTTCAAATTAATTTCGCAGAGTGACGAGGCATTTGGCTACCTTAAGAGAGTTATAGTTACTCCTGCCGGCTGCTCCCATTTCTTTAGGCCTTTATCATTCTTGCTATGCCCAGTCCTACAGAACCGATATGCCACTGTATGTCCACCTTAAGGTCGTCACAGTTATTCCCACTACCGGTTTCTCGAGTTAGCAAATGTACTTCGCCGGATGACGAGGCATTTGGCTTCCTTAAGAGATTTATAGTCACTCCTGCCGGCTGCTCCCATTTCTTTAGGCCTTTTTCATTCTTGCTATGGCCAGTCCTGCACAACCGATATGCCACTGTATGTCCACCTTAACGTCGTCACAGTTACTCCCACTACGAGTTTCTCGAGTTAGCAAATGTACTTCGCCGGATGACGAGGCATTTGGCTACCTTAAGAGAGTCATAGTTACTGCTGCCAGATGCTCCCCATCCTTTGAATCCTCCTCTCTTTATTTCGTACTATGGAATGTCAAAGCAGATGCGAAATGCTGGAACATGTCCACCTTAACGTTGTCTGTTACTAGAACGACTATATCCACGAGTTTTCAAATTAATTTCGCAGAGTGACGAGGCATTTGGCTACCTTAAGAGAGCCATAGTTACTCCTGCCGGCTGCTCCCATTTCTTTAGGCCTTTATCATTCTTGCTATGCCCAGTCCTACAGAACCGATATGCCACTGTATGTCCACCTTAACGTCGTCACAGTTATTCCCACTACCGGTTTCTCGAGTTAGCAAATGTACTTCGCCGGATGACGAGGCATTTGGCTTCCTTAAGAGATTTATAGTTACTCCTGCCGGCTGCTCCCATTTCTTTAGGCCTTTTTCATTCTTGCTATGGCCAGTCCTGCTCAACCGATATGCCACTGTATGTCCACCTTAACGTCGTCACAGTTATTCCCACTACCGGTTTCTCGAGTTAGCAAATGTACTTCGCCGGATGACGAGGCATTTGGCTTCCTTAAGAGATTTATAGTTACTCCTGCCGGCTGCTCCCATTTCTTTAGGCCTTTTTCATTCTTGCTATGGCCAGTCCTGCTCAACCGATATGCCACTGTATGTCCACCTTAACGTCGTCACAGTTACTCCCACTACGAGTTTCTCGAGTTAGCAAATGTACTTCGCCGGATGACGAGGCATTTGGCTACCTTAAGAGAGTCATAGTTACTGCTGCCAGATGCTCCCCATTCTTTGAATCCTCCTCTCTTTATTTCGTACTATGGAATGTCAAAGCAGATGCGTAATGCTGGAACATGTCCACCTTAACGTTGTCTGTTACTAGAACGACTATATCCACGAGTTTTCAAATTAATTTCGCAGAGTGACGAGGCATTTGGCTACCTTAAGAGAGTCATAGTTACTCCTGCCGGCTGCTCCCATTTCTTTAGGCCTTTATCATTCTTGCTATGCCCAGTCCTACAGAACCGATATGCCACTGTATGTCCACCTTAACGTCGTCACAGTTACTCCCACTACGAGTTTCTCGAGTCAGCAAATGTACTTCGCCGGATGACGGGGCATTTGGCCACCTTAAGAGAGTCATAGTTACTGCTGCCAGATGCTCCCCATCCTTTGAATCCTCCTCTCTTTATTTCGTACTGCGGAATGTCAAACAGAAGCGAAATGCTGCAACTTGTCCACCTTAACGTTATCTGAGTTACTCCAACGACGATATCCACGAGTTTTCAAATAAATTTCGCAGAATGACGAGGCATTTGGCTACCTTAAGAGAGTCATAGTTACTGCTGCCCGCTGCTCCCCCTTCTTTGAATCTTTCCTCTCTTTAATTCGTATTGCGGCTAGTCCTGCAGAAGCGAAATGGTACAGCATGTCCACCTTAACGTTGTCTGAGTTACTCCAACGTAGATATCCTCGAGTTTTCAAATAAATTTCGCAGAGTGACGAGGCATTTGGCTTCCTTAAGAGAGTCATAGTTACCCCTGCCGGCTGCTCCCATTTCTTTAGGCCTTTATCTTTCTTGCTATGGCCAGTCCTACAGAACCGATATGCCGCTGTATGTCCACCTTAACGTCGTCACAGTTATTCCCACTACCGGTTTCTCGAGTTAGCAAATGTACTTCGCCGGATGACGAGGCATTTGGCTTCCTTAAGAGATTCATAGTTACTCCTGCCGGCTGCTCCCATTTCTTTAGGCCTTTTTCATTCTTGCTATGGCCAGTCCTACTGAACCGATATGCCAGTGTATGTCCACCTTAACGTCGTCACAGTTACTCCCACTACGAGTTTCTCGAGTTAGCAAATGTACTTCGCCGGATGACGAGGCATTTGGCTACCTTAAGAGAGTCATAGTTACTGCTGCCAGATGCTCCCCATCCTTTGAATCCTCCTCTCTTTATTTCGTACTATGGAATGTCAAAGCAGATGCGTAATGCTGGAACATGTCCACCTTAACGTTGTCTGTTACTAGAACGACTATATCCACGAGTTTTCAAATTAATTTCGCAGAGTGACGAGGCATTTGGCTACCTTAAGAGAGTCATAGTTACTCCTGCCGGCTGCTCCCATTTCTTTAGGCCTTTATCATTCTTGCTATGCCCAGTCCTACAGAACCGATATGCCACTGTATGTCCACCTTAACGTCGTCACAGTTACTCCCACTACGAGTTTCTCGAGTTAGCAAATGTACTTCGCCGGATGACGAGGCATTTGGCTACCTTATGAGAGTCATAGTTACTGCAGCCAGTTGCTCCCCTTCCTTTGAATCTTTCCTCTCTTTAATTCGTACTGCGGAATGTCCAAGCAGAAGCGAAATGCTGCAACTTGTCCACCTTAACGTTGCCTGAGTTACTCCAACGACGATATCGACGAGTTTTCAAATAAATTTCGCAGAGTGACGAGGCATTTGGCTACCTTAAGAGAGTGATAGTTACTGCTGCCCGCTGCTCCCCCGTCTTTGAATCTTTCCTTTCTTTAATTCGTATTGCGGCTAGTCCTGCAGAAGCGAAATGGTACAGCATGTCCACCTTAACGTTGTCTGAGTTACTCCAACGCAGATATCCTCGAGTTTTCAAATAAATTTCGCAGAGTGACGAGGCATTTGGCTTCCTTAAGAGAGTCATAGTTACCCCTGCCGGCTGCTCCCATTTCTTTAGGCCTTTATCTTTCTTGCTATGGCCAGTCCTACAGAACCGATATGCCACTGTATGTCCACCTTAACGTCGTCACAGTTATTCCCACTACCGGTTTCTCGAGTTAGCAAATGTACTTCGCCGGATGACGAGGCATTTGGCTTCCTTAAGAGATTCATAGTTACTCCTGCTGGCTGCTCCCATTTCTTTAGGCCTTTTTCATTCTTGCTATGGCCAGTCCTACTGAACCGATATGCCACTGTATGTCCACCTTAACGTCGTCACAGTTACTCCCACTACGAGTTTCTCGAGTTAGCAAATGTACTTCGCCGGATGACGAGGCATTTGGCTACCTTAAGAGAGTCATAGTTACTGCTGCCAGATGCTCCCCATCCTTTGAATCCTCCTCTCTTTATTTCGTACTATGGAATGTCAAAGCAGATGCGTAATGCTGGAACATGTCCACCTTAACGTTGTCTGTTACTAGAACGACTATATCCACGAGTTTTCAAATTAATTTCGCAGAGTGACGAGGCATTTGGCTACCTTAAGAGAGTCATAGTTACCCCTGCCGACTGCTCCCATTTCTTTAGGCCTTTATCTTTCTTGCTATGGCCAGTCCTACAGAACTGATATGCCACTGTATGTCCACCTTAACGTCGTCACAGTTATTCCCACTACCGGTTTCTCGAGTTAGCAAATGTACTTCGCCGGATGACGAGGCATTTGGCTTCCTTAAGAGATTCATAGTTACTCCTGCCGGCTGCTCCCATTTCTTTAGGCCTCTTTCATTCTTGCTATGGCCAGTCCTACTGAACCGATATGCCACTGTATGTCCACCTTAACGTCGTCACAGTTACTCCCACTACGAGTTTCTCGAGTTAGCAAATGTACTTCGCCGGATGACGAGGCATTTGGCTACCTTATGAGAGTCATAGTTACTGCAGCCAGTTGCTCCCCTTCCTTTGAATCTTTCCTCTCTTTAATTCGTACTGCGGAATGTCCAAGCAGAAGCGAAATGCTGCAACTTGTCCACCTTAACGTTGCCTGAGTTACTCCAACGACGATATCGACGAGTTTTCAAATAAATTTCGCAGAGTGACGAGGCATTTGGCTACCTTAAGAGAGTGATAGTTACTGCTGCCCGCTGCTCCCCCGTCTTTGAATCTTTCCTTTCTTTAATTCGTATTGCGGCTAGTCCTGCAGAAGCGAAATGGTACAGCATGTCCACCTTAACGTTGTCTGAGTTACTCCAACGTAGATATCCTCGAGTTTTCAAATAAATTTCGCAGAGTGACGAGGCATTTGGCTTCCTTAAGAGAGTCATAGTTACCCCTGCCGGCTGCTCCCATTTCTTTAGGCCTTTATCTTTCTTGCTATGGCCAGTCCTACAGAACCGATATGCCACTGTATGTCCACCTTAACGTCGTCACAGTTATTCCCACTACCGGTTTCTCGAGTTAGCAAATGTACTGCGCCGGATGACGAGGCATTTGGCTTCCTTAAGAGATTCATAGTTACTCCTGCCGGCTGCTCCCATTTCTTTAGGCCTTTTTCATTCTTGCTATGGCCAGTCCTACTGAACCGATATGCCAGTGTATGTCCACCTTAACGTCGTCACAGTTACTCCCACTACGAGTTTCTCGAGTTAGCAAATGTACTTCGCCGGATGACGAGGCATTTGGCTACCTTAAGAGAGTCATAGTTACTGCTGCCAGATGCTCCCCATCCTTTGAATCCTCCTCTCTTTATTTCGTACTATGGAATGTCAAAGCAGATGCGTAATGCTGGAACATGTCCACCTTAACGTTGTCTGTTACTAGAACGACTATATCCACGTGTTTTCAAATTAATTTCGCAGAGTGACGAGGCATTTGGCTACCTTAAGAGAGTCATAGTTACTCCTGCCGGCTGCTCCCATTTCTTTAGGCCTTTATCATTATTGCTATGCCCAGTCCTACAGAACCGATATGCCACTGTATGTCCACCTTAACGTCGTCACAGTTACTCCCACTACGAGTTTCTCGAGTTAGCAAATGTACTTCGCCGGATGACGAGGCATTTGGCTACCTTATGAGAGTCATAGTTACTGCAGCCAGTTGCTCCCCTTCCTTTGAATCTTTCCTCTCTTTAATTCGTACTGCGGAATGTCCAAGCAGAAGCGAAATGCTGCAACTTGTCCACCTTAACGTTGCCTGAGTTACTCCAACGACGATATCGACGAGTTTTCAAATAAATTTCGCAGAGTGACGAGGCATTTGGCTACCTTAAGAGAGTGATAGTTACTGCTGCCCGCTGCTCCCCCGTCTTTGAATCTTTCCTTTCTTTAATTCGTATTGCGGCTAGTCCTGCAGAAGCGAAATGGTACAGCATGTCCACCTTAACGTTGTCTGAGTTACTCCAACGCAGATATCCTCGAGTTTTCAAATAAATTTCGCAGAGTGACGAGGCATTTGGCTTCCTTAAGAGAGTCATAGTTACCCCTGCCGGCTGCTCCCATTTCTTTAGGCCTTTATCTTTCTTGCTATGGCCAGTCCTACAGAACCGATATGCCACTGTATGTCCACCTTAACGTCGTCACAGTTATTCCCACTACCGGTTTCTCGAGTTAGCAAATGTACTTCGCCGGATGACGAGGCATTTGGCTTCCTTAAGAGATTCATAGTTACTCCTGCCGGCTGCTCCCATTTCTTTAGGCCTTTTTCATTCTTGCTATGGCCAGTCCTACTGAACCGATATGCCACTGTATGTCCACCTTAACGTCGTCACAGTTACTCCCACTACGAGTTTCTCGAGTTAGCAAATGTACTTCGCCGGATGACGAGGCATTTGGCTACCTTAAGAGAGTCATAGTTACTGCTGCCAGATGCTCCCCATCCTTTGAATCCTCCTCTCTTTATTTCGTACTATGGAATGTCAAAGCAGATGCGTAATGCTGGAACATGTCCACCTTAACGTTGTCTGTTACTAGAACGACTATATCCACGAGTTTTCAAATTAATTTCGCAGAGTGACGAGGCATTTGGCTACCTTAAGAGAGTCATAGTTACCCCTGCCGACTGCTCCCATTTCTTTAGGCCTTTATCTTTCTTGCTATGGCCAGTCCTACAGAACCGATATGCCACTGTATGTCCACCTTAACGTCGTCACAGTTATTCCCACTACCGGTTTCTCGAGTTAGCAAATGTACTTCGCCGGATGACGAGGCATTTGGCTTCCTTAAGAGATTCATAGTTACTCCTGCCGGCTGCTCCCATTTCTTTAGGCCTCTTTCATTCTTGCTATGGCCAGTCCTACTGAACCGATATGCCACTGTATGTCCACCTTAACGTCGTCACAGTTACTCCCACTACGAGTTTCTCGAGTTAGCAAATGTACTTCGCCGGATGACGAGGCATTTGGCTACCTTAAGAGAGTCATAGTTACTGCTGCCAGATGCTCCCCATCCTTTGAATCCTCCTCTCTTTATTTCGTACTATGGAATGTCAAAGCAGATGCGTAATGCTGGAACATGTCCACCTTAACGTTGTCTGTTACTAGAACGACTATATCCACGTGTTTTCAAATTAATTTCGCAGAGTGACGAGGCATTTGGCTACCTTAAGAGAGTCATAGTTACTCCTGCCGGCTGCTCCCATTTCTTTAGGCCTTTATCATTCTTGCTATGCCCAGTCCTACAGAACCGATATGCCACTGTATGTCCACCTTAACGTCGTCACAGTTACTCCCACTACGAGTTTCTCGAGTTAGCAAATGTACTTCGCCGGATGACGAGGCATTTGGCTACCTTATGAGAGTCATAGTTACTGCAGCCAGTTGCTCCCCTTCCTTTGAATCTTTCCTCTCTTTAATTCGTACTGCGGAATGTCCAAGCAGAAGCGAAATGCTGCAACTTGTCCACCTTAACGTTGCCTGAGTTACTCCAACGACGATATCGACGAGTTTTCAAATAAATTTCGCAGAGTGACGAGGCATTTGGCTACCTTAAGAGAGTGATAGTTACTGCTGCCCGCTGCTCCCCCGTCTTTGAATCTTTCCTTTCTTTAATTCGTATTGCGGCTAGTCCTGCAGAAGCGAAATGGTACAGCATGTCCACCTTAACGTTGTCTGAGTTACTCCAACGTAGATATCCTCGAGTTTTCAAATAAATTTCGCAGAGTGACGAGGCATTTGGCTTCCTTAAGAGAGTCATAGTTACCCCTGCCGGCTGCTCCCATTTCTTTAGGCCTTTATCTTTCTTGCTATGGCCAGTCCTACAGAACCGATATGCCACTGTATGTCCACCTTAACGTCGTCACAGTTATTCCCACTACCGGTTTCTCGAGTTAGCAAATGTACTTCGCCGGATGACGAGGCATTTGGCTTCCTTAAGAGATTCATAGTTACTACTGCCGGCTGCTCCCATTTCTTTAGGCCTTTTTCATTCTTGCTATGGCCAGTCCTACTGAACCGATATGCCAGTGTATGTCCACCTTAACGTCGTCACAGTTACTCCCACTACGAGTTTCTCGAGTTAGCAAATGTACTTCGCCGGATGACGAGGCATTTGGCTACCTTAAGAGAGTCATAGTTACTGCTGCCAGATGCTCCCCATCCTTTGAATCCTCCTCTCTTTATTTCGTACTATGGAATGTCAAAGCAGATGCGTAATGCTGGAACATGTCCACCTTAACGTTGTCTGTTACTAGAACGACTATATCCACGAGTTTTCAAATTAATTTCGCAGAGTGACGAGGCATTTGGCTACCTTAAGAGAGTCATAGTTACTCCTGCCGGCTGCTCCCATTTCTTTAGGCCTTTATCATTCTTGCTATGCCCAGTCCTACAGAACCGATATGCCACTGTATGTCCACCTTAACGTCGTCACAGTTACTCCCACTACGAGTTTCTCGAGTTAGCAAATGTACTTCGCCGGATGACGAGGCATTTGGCTACCTTATGAGAGTCATAGTTACTGCAGCCAGTTGCTCCCCTTCCTTTGAATCTTTCCTCTCTTTAATTCGTACTGCGGAATGTCCAAGCAGAAGCGAAATGCTGCAACTTGTCCACCTTAACGTTGCCTGAGTTACTCCAACGACGATATCGACGAGTTTTCAAATAAATTTCGCAGAGTGACGAGGCATTTGGCTACCTTAAGAGAGTGATAGTTACTGCTGCCCGCTGCTCCCCCGTCTTTGAATCTTTCCTTTCTTTAATTCGTATTGCGGCTAGTCCTGCAGAAGCGAAATGGTACAGCATGTCCACCTTAACGTTGTCTGAGTTACTCCAACGCAGATATCCTCGAGTTTTCAAATAAATTTCGCAGAGTGACGAGGCATTTGGCTTCCTTAAGAGAGTCATAGTTACCCCTGCCGGCTGCTCCCATTTCTTTAGGCCTTTATCTTTCTTGCTATGGCCAGTCCTACAGAACCGATATGCCACTGTATGTCCACCTTAACGTCGTCACAGTTATTCCCACTACCGGTTTCTCGAGTTAGCAAATGTACTTCGCCGGATGACGAGGCATTTGGCTTCCTTAAGAGATTCATAGTTACTCCTGCCGGCTGCTCCCATTTCTTTAGGCCTTTTTCATTCTTGCTATGGCCAGTCCTACTGAACCGATATGCCACTGTATGTCCACCTTAACGTCGTCACAGTTACTCCCACTACGAGTTTCTCGAGTTAGCAAATGTACTTCGCCGGATGACGAGGCATTTGGCTACCTTAAGAGAGTCATAGTTACTGCTGCCAGATGCTCCCCATCCTTTGAATCCTCCTCTCTTTATTTCGTACTATGGAATGTCAAAGCAGATGCGTAATGCTGGAACATGTCCACCTTAACGTTGTCTGTTACTAGAACGACTATATCCACGAGTTTTCAAATTAATTTCGCAGAGTGACGAGGCATTTGGCTACCTTAAGAGAGTCATAGTTACCCCTGCCGACTGCTCCCATTTCTTTAGGCCTTTATCTTTCTTGCTATGGCCAGTCCTACAGAACCGATATGCCACTGTATGTCCACCTTAACGTCGTCACAGTTATTCCCACTACCGGTTTCTCGAGTTAGCAAATGTACTTCGCCGGATGACGAGGCATTTGGCTTCCTTAAGAGATTCATAGTTACTCCTGCCGGCTGCTCCCATTTCTTTAGGCCTCTTTCATTCTTGCTATGGCCAGTCCTACTGAACCGATATGCCACTGTATGTCCACCTTAACGTCGTCACAGTTACTCCCACTACGAGTTTCTCGAGTTAGCAAATGTACTTCGCCGGATGACGAGGCATTTGGCTACCTTATGAGAGTCATAGTTACTGCAGCCAGTTGCTCCCCTTCCTTTGAATCTTTCCTCTCTTTAATTCGTACTGCGGAATGTCCAAGCAGAAGCGAAATGCTGCAACTTGTCCACCTTAACGTTGCCTGAGTTACTCCAACGACGATATCGACGAGTTTTCAAATAAATTTCGCAGAGTGACGAGGCATTTGGCTACCTTAAGAGAGTGATAGTTACTGCTGCCCGCTGCTCCCCCGTCTTTGAATCTTTCCTTTCTTTAATTCGTATTGCGGCTAGTCCTGCAGAAGCGAAATGGTACAGCATGTCCACCTTAACGTTGTCTGAGTTACTCCAACGTAGATATCCTCGAGTTTTCAAATAAATTTCGCAGAGTGACGAGGCATTTGGCTTCCTTAAGAGAGTCATAGTTACCCCTGCCGGCTGCTCCCATTTCTTTAGGCCTTTATCTTTCTTGCTATGGCCAGTCCTACAGAACCGATATGCCACTGTATGTCCACCTTAACGTCGTCACAGTTATTCCCACTACCGGTTTCTCGAGTTAGCAAATGTACTTCGCCGGATGACGAGGCATTTGGCTTCCTTAAGAGATTCATAGTTACTCCTGCCGGCTGCTCCCATTTCTTTAGGCCTTTTTCATTCTTGCTATGGCCAGTCCTACTGAACCGATATGCCAGTGTATGTCCACCTTAACGTCGTCACAGTTACTCCCACTACGAGTTTCTCGAGTTAGCAAATGTACTTCGCCGGATGACGAGGCATTTGGCTACCTTAAGAGAGTCATAGTTACTGCTGCCAGATGCTCCCCATCCTTTGAATCCTCCTCTCTTTATTTCGTACTATGGAATGTCAAAGCAGATGCGTAATGCTGGAACATGTCCACCTTAACGTTGTCTGTTACTAGAACGACTATATCCACGTGTTTTCAAATTAATTTCGCAGAGTGACGAGGCATTTGGCTACCTTAAGAGAGTCATAGTTACTCCTGCCGGCTGCTCCCATTTCTTTAGGCCTTTATCATTCTTGCTATGCCCAGTCCTACAGAACCGATATGCCACTGTATGTCCACCTTAACGTCGTCACAGTTACTCCCACTACGAGTTTCTCGAGTTAGCAAATGTACTTCGCCGGATGACGAGGCATTTGGCTACCTTATGAGAGTCATAGTTACTGCAGCCAGTTGCTCCCCTTCCTTTGAATCTTTCCTCTCTTTAATTCGTACTGCGGAATGTCCAAGCAGAAGCGAAATGCTGCAACTTGTCCACCTTAACGTTGCCTGAGTTACTCCAACGACGATATCGACGAGTTTTCAAATAAATTTCGCAGAGTGACGAGGCATTTGGCTACCTTAAGAGAGTGATAGTTACTGCTGCCCGCTGCTCCCCCGTCTTTGAATCTTTCCTTTCTTTAATTCGTATTGCGGCTAGTCCTGCAGAAGCGAAATGGTACAGCATGTCCACCTTAACGTTGTCTGAGTTACTCCAACGCAGATATCCTCGAGTTTTCAAATAAATTTCGCAGAGTGACGAGGCATTTGGCTTCCTTAAGAGAGTCATAGTTACCCCTGCCGGCTGCTCCCATTTCTTTAGGCCTTTATCTTTCTTGCTATGGCCAGTACTACAGAACCGATATGCCACTGTATGTCCACCTTAACGTCGTCACAGTTATTCCCACTACCGGTTTCTCGAGTTAGCAAATGTACTTCGCCGGATGACGAGGCATTTGGCTTCCTTAAGAGATTCATAGTTACTCCTGCCGGCTGCTCCCATTTCTTTAGGCCTTTTTCATTCTTGCTATGGCCAGTCCTACTGAACCGATATGCCACTGTATGTCCACCTTAACGTCGTCACAGTTACTCCCACTACGAGTTTCTCGAGTTAGCAAATGTACTTCGCCGGATGACGAGGCATTTGGCTACCTTAAGAGAGTCATAGTTACTGCTGCCAGATGCTCCCCATCCTTTGAATCCTCCTCTCTTTATTTCGTACTATGGAATGTCAAAGCAGATGCGTAATGCTGGAACATGTCCACCTTAACGTTGTCTGTTACTAGAACGACTATATCCACGAGTTTTCAAATTAATTTCGCAGAGTGACGAGGCATTTGGCTACCTTAAGAGAGTCATAGTTACCCCTGCCGACTGCTCCCATTTCTTTAGGCCTTTATCTTTCTTGCTATGGCCAGTCCTACAGAACCGATATGCCACTGTATGTCCACCTTAACGTCGTCACAGTTATTCCCACTACCGGTTTCTCGAGTTAGCAAATGTACTTCGCCGGATGACGAGGCATTTGGCTTCCTTAAGAGATTCATAGTTACTCCTGCCGGCTGCTCCCATTTCTTTAGGCCTCTTTCATTCTTGCTATGGCCAGTCCTACTGAACCGATATGCCACTGTATGTCCACCTTAACGTCGTCACAGTTACTCCCACTACGAGTTTCTCGAGTTAGCAAATGTACTTCGCCGGATGACGAGGCATTTGGCTACCTTATGAGAGTCATAGTTACTGCAGCCAGTTGCTCCCCTTCCTTTGAATCTTTCCTCTCTTTAATTCGTACTGCGGAATGTCCAAGCAGAAGCGAAATGCTGCAACTTGTCCACCTTAACGTTGCCTGAGTTACTCCAACGACGATATCGACGAGTTTTCAAATAAATTTCGCAGAGTGACGAGGCATTTGGCTACCTTAAGAGAGTGATAGTTACTGCTGCCCGCTGCTCCCCCGTCTTTGAATCTTTCCTTTCTTTAATTCGTATTGCGGCTAGTCCTGCAGAAGCGAAATGGTACAGCATGTCCACCTTAACGTTGTCTGAGTTACTCCAACGTAGATATCCTCGAGTTTTCAAATAAATTTCGCAGAGTGACGAGGCATTTGGCTTCCTTAAGAGAGTCATAGTTACCCCTGCCGGCTGCTCCCATTTCTTTAGGCCTTTATCTTTCTTGCTATGGCCAGTCCTACAGAACCGATATGCCACTGTATGTCCACCTTAACGTCGTCACAGTTATTCCCACTACCGGTTTCTCGAGTTAGCAAATGTACTTCGCCGGATGACGAGGCATTTGGCTTCCTTAAGAGATTCATAGTTACTCCTGCCGGCTGCTCCCATTTCTTTAGGCCTTTTTCATTCTTGCTATGGCCAGTCCTACTGAACCGATATGCCAGTGTATGTCCACCTTAACGTCGTCACAGTTACTCCCACTACGAGTTTCTCGAGTTAGCAAATGTACTTCGCCGGATGACGAGGCATTTGGCTACCTTAAGAGAGTCATAGTTACTGCTGCCAGATGCTCCCCATCCTTTGAATCCTCCTCTCTTTATTTCGTACTATGGAATGTCAAAGCAGATGCGTAATGCTGGAACATGTCCACCTTAACGTTGTCTGTTACTAGAACGACTATATCCACGTGTTTTCAAATTAATTTCGCAGAGTGACGAGGCATTTGGCTACCTTAAGAGAGTCATAGTTACTCCTGCCGGCTGCTCCCATTTCTTTAGGCCTTTATCATTCTTGCTATGCCCAGTCCTACAGAACCGATATGCCACTGTATGTCCACCTTAACGTCGTCACAGTTACTCCCACTACGAGTTTCTCGAGTTAGCAAATGTACTTCGCCGGATGACGAGGCATTTGGCTACCTTATGAGAGTCATAGTTACTGCAGCCAGTTGCTCCCCTTCCTTTGAATCTTTCCTCTCTTTAATTCGTACTGCGGAATGTCCAAGCAGAAGCGAAATGCTGCAACTTGTCCACCTTAACGTTGCCTGAGTTACTCCAACGACGATATCGACGAGTTTTCAAATAAATTTCGCAGAGTGACGAGGCATTTGGCTACCTTAAGAGAGTGATAGTTACTGCTGCCCGCTGCTCCCCCGTCTTTGAATCTTTCCTTTCTTTAATTCGTATTGCGGCTAGTCCTGCAGAAGCGAAATGGTACAGCATGTCCACCTTAACGTTGTCTGAGTTACTCCAACGCAGATATCCTCGAGTTTTCAAATAAATTTCGCAGAGTGACGAGGCATTTGGCTTCCTTAAGAGAGTCATAGTTACCCCTGCCGGCTGCTCCCATTTCTTTAGGCCTTTATCTTTCTTGCTATGGCCAGTACTACAGAACCGATATGCCACTGTATGTCCACCTTAACGTCGTCACAGTTATTCCCACTACCGGTTTCTCGAGTTAGCAAATGTACTTCGCCGGATGACGAGGCATTTGGCTTCCTTAAGAGATTCATAGTTACTCCTGCCGGCTGCTCCCATTTCTTTAGGCCTTTTTCATTCTTGCTATGGCCAGTCCTACTGAACCGATATGCCACTGTATGTCCACCTTAACGTCGTCACAGTTACTCCCACTACGAGTTTCTCGAGTTAGCAAATGTACTTCGCCGGATGACGAGGCATTTGGCTACCTTAAGAGAGTCATAGTTACTGCTGCCAGATGCTCCCCATCCTTTGAATCCTCCTCTCTTTATTTCGTACTATGGAATGTCAAAGCAGATGCGTAATGCTGGAACATGTCCACCTTAACGTTGTCTGTTACTAGAACGACTATATCCACGAGTTTTCAAATTAATTTCGCAGAGTGACGAGGCATTTGGCTACCTTAAGAGAGTCATAGTTACCCCTGCCGACTGCTCCCATTTCTTTAGGCCTTTATCTTTCTTGCTATGGCCAGTCCTACAGAACCGATATGCCACTGTATGTCCACCTTAACGTCGTCACAGTTATTCCCACTACCGGTTTCTCGAGTTAGCAAATGTACTTCGCCGGATGACGAGGCATTTGGCTTCCTTAAGAGATTCATAGTTACTCCTGCCGGCTGCTCCCATTTCTTTAGGCCTCTTTCATTCTTGCTATGGCCAGTCCTACTGAACCGATATGCCACTGTATGTCCACCTTAACGTCGTCACAGTTACTCCCACTACGAGTTTCTCGAGTTAGCAAATGTACTTCGCCGGATGACGAGGCATTTGGCTACCTTAAGAGAGTCATAGTTACTGCTGCCAGATGCTCCCCATCCTTTGAATCCTCCTCTCTTTATTTCGTACTATGGAATGTCAAAGCAGATGCGTAATGCTGGAACATGTCCACCTTAACGTTGTCTGTTACTAGAACGACTATATCCACGTGTTTTCAAATTAATTTCGCAGAGTGACGAGGCATTTGGCTACCTTAAGAGAGTCATAGTTACTCCTGCCGGCTGCTCCCATTTCTTTAGGCCTTTATCATTCTTGCTATGCCCAGTCCTACAGAACCGATATGCCACTGTATGTCCACCTTAACGTCGTCACAGTTACTCCCACTACGAGTTTCTCGAGTTAGCAAATGTACTTCGCCGGATGACGAGGCATTTGGCTACCTTATGAGAGTCATAGTTACTGCAGCCAGTTGCTCCCCTTCCTTTGAATCTTTCCTCTCTTTAATTCGTACTGCGGAATGTCCAAGCAGAAGCGAAATGCTGCAACTTGTCCACCTTAACGTTGCCTGAGTTACTCCAACGACGATATCGACGAGTTTTCAAATAAATTTCGCAGAGTGACGAGGCATTTGGCTACCTTAAGAGAGTGATAGTTACTGCTGCCCGCTGCTCCCCCGTCTTTGAATCTTTCCTTTCTTTAATTCGTATTGCGGCTAGTCCTGCAGAAGCGAAATGGTACAGCATGTCCACCTTAACGTTGTCTGAGTTACTCCAACGCAGATATCCTCGAGTTTTCAAATAAATTTCGCAGAGTGACGAGGCATTTGGCTTCCTTAAGAGAGTCATAGTTACCCCTGCCGGCTGCTCCCATTTCTTTAGGCCTTTATCTTTCTTGCTATGGCCAGTCCTACAGAACCGATATGCCACTGTATGTCCACCTTAACGTCGTCACAGTTATTCCCACTACCGGTTTCTCGAGTTAGCAAATGTACTTCGCCGGATGACGAGGCATTTGGCTTCCTTAAGAGATTCATAGTTACTCCTGCCGGCTGCTCCCATTTCTTTAGGCCTTTTTCATTCTTGCTATGGCCAGTCCTACTGAACCGATATGCCACTGTATGTCCACCTTAACGTCGTCACAGTTACTCCCACTACGAGTTTCTCGAGTTAGCAAATGTACTTCGCCGGATGACGAGGCATTTGGCTACCTTAAGAGAGTCATAGTTACTGCTGCCAGATGCTCCCCATCCTTTGAATCCTCCTCTCTTTATTTCGTACTATGGAATGTCAAAGCAGATGCGTAATGCTGGAACATGTCCACCTTAACGTTGTCTGTTACTAGAACGACTATATCCACGAGTTTTCAAATTAATTTCGCAGAGTGACGAGGCATTTGGCTACCTTAAGAGAGTCATAGTTACCCCTGCCGACTGCTCCCATTTCTTTAGGCCTTTATCTTTCTTGCTATGGCCAGTCCTACAGAACCGATATGCCACTGTATGTCCACCTTAACGTCGTCACAGTTATTCCCACTACCGGTTTCTCGAGTTAGCAAATGTACTTCGCCGGATGACGAGGCATTTGGCTTCCTTAAGAGATTCATAGTTACTCCTGCCGGCTGCTCCCATTTCTTTAGGCCTCTTTCATTCTTGCTATGGCCAGTCCTACTGAACCGATATGCCACTGTATGTCCACCTTAACGTCGTCACAGTTACTCCCACTACGAGTTTCTCGAGTTAGCAAATGTACTTCGCCGGATGACGAGGCATTTGGCTACCTTATGAGAGTCATAGTTACTGCAGCCAGTTGCTCCCCTTCCTTTGAATCTTTCCTCTCTTTAATTCGTACTGCGGAATGTCCAAGCAGAAGCGAAATGCTGCAACTTGTCCACCTTAACGTTGCCTGAGTTACTCCAACGACGATATCGACGAGTTTTCAAATAAATTTCGCAGAGTGACGAGGCATTTGGCTACCTTAAGAGAGTGATAGTTACTGCTGCCCGCTGCTCCCCCGTCTTTGAATCTTTCCTTTCTTTAATTCGTATTGCGGCTAGTCCTGCAGAAGCGAAATGGTACAGCATGTCCACCTTAACGTTGTCTGAGTTACTCCAACGTAGATATCCTCGAGTTTTCAAATAAATTTCGCAGAGTGACGAGGCATTTGGCTTCCTTAAGAGAGTCATAGTTACCCCTGCCGGCTGCTCCCATTTCTTTAGGCCTTTATCTTTCTTGCTATGGCCAGTCCTACAGAACCGATATGCCACTGTATGTCCACCTTAACGTCGTCACAGTTATTCCCACTACCGGTTTCTCGAGTTAGCAAATGTACTTCGCCGGATGACGAGGCATTTGGCTTCCTTAAGAGATTCATAGTTACTCCTGCCGGCTGCTCCCATTTCTTTAGGCCTTTTTCATTCTTGCTATGGCCAGTCCTACTGAACCGATATGCCAGTGTATGTCCACCTTAACGTCGTCACAGTTACTCCCACTACGAGTTTCTCGAGTTAGCAAATGTACTTCGCCGGATGACGAGGCATTTGGCTACCTTAAGAGAGTCATAGTTACTGCTGCCAGATGCTCCCCATCCTTTGAATCCTCCTCTCTTTATTTCGTACTATGGAATGTCAAAGCAGATGCGTAATGCTGGAACATGTCCACCTTAACGTTGTCTGTTACTAGAACGACTATATCCACGTGTTTTCAAATTAATTTCGTAGAGTGACGAGGCATTTGGCTACCTTAAGAGAGTCATAGTTACTCCTGCCGGCTGCTCCCATTTCTTTAGGCCTTTATCATTCTTGCTATGCCCAGTCCTACAGAACCGATATGCCACTGTATGTCCACCTTAACGTCGTCACAGTTACTCCCACTACGAGTTTCTCGAGTTAGCAAATGTACTTCGCCGGATGACGAGGCATTTGGCTACCTTATGAGAGTCATAGTTACTGCAGCCAGTTGCTCCCCTTCCTTTGAATCTTTCCTCTCTTTAATTCGTACTGCGGAACGTCCAAGCAGAAGCGAAATGCTGCAACTTGTCCACCTTAACGTTGCCTGAGTTACTCCAACGACGATATCGACGAGTTTTCAAATAAATTTCGCAGAGTGACGAGGCATTTGGCTACCTTAAGAGAGTGATAGTTACTGCTGCCCGCTGCTCCCCCGTCTTTGAATCTTTCCTTTCTTTAATTCGTATTGCGGCTAGTCCTGCAGAAGCGAAATGGTACAGCATGTCCACCTTAACGTTGTCTGAGTTACTCCAACGCAGATATCCTCGAGTTTTCAAATAAATTTCGCAGAGTGACGAGGCATTTGGCTTCCTTAAGAGAGTCATAGTTACCCCTGCCGGCTGCTCCCATTTCTTTAGGCCTTTATCTTTCTTGCTATGGCCAGTCCTACAGAACCGATATGCCACTGTATGTCCACCTTAACGTCGTCACAGTTATTCCCACTACCGGTTTCTCGAGTTAGCAAATGTACTTCGCCGGATGACGAGGCATTTGGCTTCCTTAAGAGATTCATAGTTACTCCTGCCGGCTGCTCCCATTTCTTTAGGCCTTTTTCATTCTTGCTATGGCCAGTCCTACTGAACCGATATGCCACTGTATGTCCACCTTAACGTCGTCACAGTTACTCCCACTACGAGTTTCTCGAGTTAGCAAATGTACTTCGCCGGATGACGAGGCATTTGGCTACCTTAAGAGAGTCATAGTTACTGCTGCCAGATGCTCCCCATCCTTTGAATCCTCCTCTCTTTATTTCGTACTATGGAATGTCAAAGCAGATGCGTAATGCTGGAACATGTCCACCTTAACGTTGTCTGTTACTAGAACGACTATATCCACGAGTTTTCAAATTAATTTCGCAGAGTGACGAGGCATTTGGCTACCTTAAGCGAGTCATAGTTACCCCTGCCGACTGCTCCCATTTCTTTAGGCCTTTATCTTTCTTGCTATGGCCAGTCCTACAGAACCGATATGCCACTGTATGTCCACCTTAACGTCGTCACAGTTATTCCCACTACCGGTTTCTCGAGTTAGCAAATGTACTTCGCCGGATGACGAGGCATTTGGCTACCTTATGAGAGTCATAGTTACTGCAGCCAGATGCTCCCCTTCCTTTGAATCTTTCCTCTCTTTAATTCGTACTGCGGAATGTCCAAGCAGAAGCGAAATGCTGCAACTTGTCCACCTTAACGTTGCCTGAGTTACTCCAACGACGATATCGACGAGTTTTCAAATAAATTTCGCAGAGTGACGAGGCATTTGGCTACCTTAAGAGAGTGATAGTTACTGCTGCCCGCTGCTCCCCCGTCTTTGAATCATTCCTTTCTTTAATTCGTATTGCGGCTAGTCCTGCAGAAGCGAAATGGTACAGCATGTCCACCTTAACGTTGTCTGAGTTACTCCAACGTAGATATCCTCGAGTTTTCAAATAAATTTCGCAGAGTGACGAGGCATTTGGCTACCTTAAGAGAGTCATAGTTACCCCTGCCGGCTGCTCCCATTTCTTTAGGCCTTTATCTTTCTTGCTATGGCCAGTCCTACTGAACCGATATGCCACTGTATGTCCACCTTAACGTCGTCACAGTTACTCCCACTACGAGTTTCTCGAGTTAGCAAATGTACTTCGCCGGATGACGGGGCATTTGGCCACCTTAAGAGAGTCATAGTTACTGCTGCCAGATGCTCCCCATCCTTTGAATCCTCCTCTCTTTATTTCGTACTGCGGAATGTCAAACAGAAGCGAAATGCTGCAACTTGTCCACCTTAACGTTATCTGAGTTACTCCAACGACGATATCCACGAGTTTTCAAATAAATTTCGCAGAATGACGAGGCATTTGGCTACCTTAAGAGAGTCATAGTTACTGCTGCCCGCTGCTCCCCCTTCTTTGAATCTTTCCTCTCTTTAATTCGTACTGCGGCCAGCCCTGCAGAAGCGAAATGGTACAGCATGTCCACCTTAACGTTGACTGAGTTACTCCAACGTCGATATCCTCGAGTTTTCAAATACATTTCGCAGAGTGACGAGGCATTTGGCTACCTTAAGAGAGTCATAGTTACCCCTGCCGACTGCTCCCATTTCTTTAGGCCTTTATCTGTCTTGCTATGGCCAGTCCTACTGAACCGATATGCCACTGTATGTCCACCTTAACGTCGTCACAGTTACTCCCACTACGAGTTTCTCGAGTTAGCAAATGTACTTCGCCGGATGACGAGGCATTTGGCTACCTTAAGAGAGTCATAGTTACTGCTGCCAGATGCTCCCCATCCTTTGAATCCTCCTCTCTTTATTTCGTACTATGGAATGTCAAAGCAGATGCGTAATGCTGGAACATGTCCACCTTAACGTTGTCTGTTACTAGAACGACTATATCCACGAGTTTTCAAATTAATTTCGCAGAGTGACGAGGCATTTGGCTACCTTAAGCGAGTCATAGTTACCCCTGCCGACTGCTCCCATTTCTTTAGGCCTTTATCTTTCTTGCTATGGCCAGTCCTACAGAACCGATATGCCACTGTATGTCCACCTTAACGTCGTCACAGTTATTCCCACCACCGGTTTCTCGAGTTAGCAAATGTACTTCGCCGGATGACGAGGCATTTGGCTTCCTTAAGAGATTCATAGTTACTCCTGCCGGCTGCTCCCATTTCTTTAGGCCTTTTTCATTCTTGCTATGGCCAGTCCTACAGAACCGATATGCCACTGTATGTCCACCTTAACGTCGTCACAGTTATTCCCACTACCGGTTTCTCGAGTTAGCAAATGTACTTCGCCGGATGACGAGGCATTTGGCTTCCTTAAGAGATTCATAGTTACTCCTGCCGGCTGCTCCCATTTCTTTAGGCCTCTTTCATTCTTGCTATTGCCAGTCCTACTGAACCGATATGCCACTGTATGTCCACCTTAACGTCGTCACAGTTACTCCCACTACGAGTTTCTCGAGTTAGCAAATGTACTTCGCCGGATGACGAGGCATTTGGCTACCTTAAGAGAGTCATAGTTACTGCTGCCAGATGCTCCCCATCCTTTGAATCCTCCTCTCTTTATTTCGTACTATGGAATGTCAAAGCAGATGCGTAATGCTGGAACATGTCCACCTTAACGTTGTCTGTTACTAGAACGACTATATCCACGAGTTTTCAAATTAATTTCACAGAGTGACGAGGCATTTGGCTACCTTAAGAGAGTCATAGTTACTCCTGCCGGCTGCTCCCATTTCTTTAGGCCTTTATCATTCTTGCTATGCCCAGTCCTACAGAACCGATATGCCACTGTATGTCCACCTTAACGTCGTCACAGTTACTCCCACTACGAGTTTCTCGAGTTAGCAAATGTACTTCGCCGGATGACGAGGCATTTGGCTACCTTATGAGAGTCATAGTTACTGCAGCCAGTTGCTCCCCTTCCTTTGAATCTTTCCTCTCTTTAATTCGTACTGCGGAATGTCCAAGCAGAAGCGAAATGCTGCAACTTGTCCACCTTAACGTTGCCTGAGTTACTCCAACGACGATATCGACGAGTTTTCAAATAAATTTCGCAGAGTGACGAGGCATTTGGCTACCTTAAGAGAGTGATAGTTACTGCTGCCCGCTGCTCCCCCGTCTTTGAATCTTTCCTTTCTTTAATTCGTATTGCGGCTAGTCCTGCAGAAGCGAAATGGTACAGCATGTCCACCTTAACGTTGTCTGAGTTACTCCAACGTAGATATCCTCGAGTTTTCAAATAAATTTCGCAGAGTGACGAGGCATTTGGCTTCCTTAAGAGAGTCATAGTTACCCCTGCCGGCTGCTCCCATTTCTTTAGGCCTTTATCTTTCTTGCTATGGCCAGTCCTACAGAACCGATATGCCACTGTATGTCCACCTTAACGTCGTCACAGTTATTCCCACTACCGGTTTCTCGAGTTAGCAAATGTACTTCGCCGGATGACGAGGCATTTGGCTTCCTTAAGAGATTCATAGTTACTCCTGCCGGCTGCTCCCATTTCTTTAGGCCTTTTTCATTCTTGCTATGGCCAGTCCTACTGAACCGATATGCCACTGTATGTCCACCTTAACGTCGTCACAGTTACTCCCAGTACGAGTTTCTCGAGTTAGCAAATGTACTTCGCCGGATGACGAGGCATTTGGCTACCTTAAGAGAGTCATAGTTACTGCTGCCAGATGCTCCCCATCCTTTGAATCCTCCTCTCTTTATTTCGTACTATGGAATGTCAAAGCAGATGCGTAATGCTGGAACATGTCCACCTTGACGTTGTCTGTTACTAGAACGACTATATCCACGAGTTTTCAAATTAATTTCGCAGAGTGACGAGGCATTTGGCTACCTTAAGAGAGTCATAGTTACTCCTGCCGGCTGCTCCCATTTCTTTAGGCCTTTATCATTCTTGCTATGCCCAGTCCTACAGAACCGATATGCCACTGTATGTCCACCTTAACGTCGTCACAGTTATTCCCACTACCGGTTTCTCGAGTTAGCAAATGTACTTCGCCGGATGACGAGGCATTTGGCTACCTTATGAGAGTCATAGTTACTGCAGCCAGATGCTCCCCTTCCTTTGAATCTTTCCTCTCTTTAATTCGTACTGCGGAATGTCCAAGCAGAAGCGAAATGCTGCAACTTGTCCACCTTAACGTTGCCTGAGTTACTCCAACGACGATATCGACGAGTTTTCAAATAAATTTCGCAGAGTGACGAGGCATTTGGCTACCTTAAGAGAGTGATAGTTACTGCTGCCCGCTGCTCCCCCGTCTTTGAATCATTCCTTTCTTTAATTCGTATTGCGGCTAGTCCTGCAGAAGCGAAATGGTACAGCATGTCCACCTTAACGTTGTCTGAGTTACTCCAACGTAGATATCCTCGAGTTTTCAAATAAATTTCGCAGAGTGACGAGGCATTTGGCTACCTTAAGAGAGTCATAGTTACCCCTGCCGGCTGCTCCCATTTCTTTAGGCCTTTATCTTTCTTGCTATGGCCAGTCCTACTGAACCGATATGCCACTGTATGTCCACCTTAACGTCGTCACAGTTACTCCCACTACGAGTTTCTCGAGTTAGCAAATGTACTTCGCCGGATGACGGGGCATTTGGCCACCTTAAGGGGGGACGTACACGAAACTGCAGTAATTTTAAAAGTATTTTATAAAACTCTAATTTTTTAAGATAATCAATCCAAATTTGGTACAGTTATTAAGAAATGTTATGCGCATATGAACCTAAATTTTCATTTTTATTGACCTTTTACATCTTTAATTATTAACAATTAATTTTTTTTCAACAATGTAATTACAAATGTTCCTTTTTTGAGAAAACTGTGAGAGCAATGTTAATGAATTTTTGTACACACTTTCATACCAAATAATTACAAAACTCTGTGGAGCAGAATTTTTATATCTTCTTTTGTTCAGTTTTTACGGGTCTCCCAATTTCCCTGAAAAATAATATATCAAATTTAAGGAATATTTTCTACCATAAATACCTTACTATTTTATTAAATGAAAATTCCTTCCACAGAATTTTTCACTATAGTACTGACTAGTCATATACCAAATTTCACTTCTCTACCTTTTGTGGTTTTTGAGAAAAAGGTACATAAAGTTATAAAAATGTAAGTTACGGGAAAACTGAATCAATGATTTGATAGTGTTTGTATTAGGTCTTACCGTCTCTGTGTGAACTAGTGCAAGCCATATGCATACTCCTCTTCATCTGCAAGCAGTCTCTTCTTTGCTTGTCTTCTTTGGTTAACCTGCTGTTCAATTTTATTGGCTGTAATATCAGCCGCAGCAACTCTTTTGTCATCGATGTCCTTCAATATTGAATAGGTGAAAGCTCCTGGATGAAATCCTAGCCTCTGTAGAGTTTTTATTCTTCCAAGATTACCATTGTTAAAAACTAAACAAGCATCATATGCAGCAATTTCAACAATAATTGTTGAAACAAATGTTGTTTTTGGGCAACGTTTCCAAATCAGTGAGTTGTAACTTTCATTAGGGTTTTGTGTCTTTCCATGCACACACTTTCGTAGGAGGTCTGGCTCTGCTAAACACCTAAATGTTGGTTTTATAGCACTTAAAACAGCCACAGGTAAACTGTGCTTGTGTGAATAGTTCATGCCATCACGCTCAGCCTGCTTGAATTTGCACCACGATATGTCACACAAATTATGTACAGGTTTGTCATCTGTGGATAGTTTATGAAAATAAATAGACCACACAGCCTTCTGCATGTTATTCAAATTTCCACTGTTGTCCCTTATTGCCTTGCCATAGTACACTTGTAAAGAATGAATTTCTTTGTCTGTGAGTCTGTTGGGACCACCTAAAAGTTTTCCATCCTCAAGTTTCCTGCCCTTCAATTCACGTTTCAATTTTAAAAGTCTGCCTCCCATTCGTTTTTGCACATGTCCAACACATTCCAACTTTTCTATAGCACAATGGGGACCATAAGGTTCACTTTCCAAAACAGTTTTGAAGGAGCTGGAGTCACCATCACCAAGGTATTTTGTGTATCTAACACCGTACTTTTCCACACTTCGATGGAACATAAGTTTCATAGCTGCAGGTTCCATTCCACCACTAGAACCAGAATAATTTCTACAGCACACTTTCTTGTGTTCAACCTGCCACTTATTTTCTTCCACTTCACCAGCTCTCTTTCCGAGTACACAGCTATAGCAATATTTGCTCATTACCTGAACGTCAAGAATTTTTCCAGTATCAACACTAATGACAGATGATACTCCATACAGTGATGTATGTCCACGCTTCATCCACGTTCCATCACATGACACACACAAATCGGTGTCTGGCGTGTTATCTGCTTCTGTCTTTAGTTCACTATTCATCTTCACAGCTTCCTTTGCAGAGGACTTCAAGTTTTCTTCCACTTCCTCTTGAAGAGCACTTAGCAGTGTTTTATTTCCAGTGGTGTACCTAGCACTTGGTTGTGGCATGTTCATGATCCCACAAAACAGTCTGGTACCTTCCCTGCCTATGCCCAAACATCTCATGCCATATATTAAACGCATATTTGCTTCATATATCCGGTTACTTGATGCCGAAGTTCTAAAAGCAGTGTCTGAATGACAGCTTTCACAAGTAAGATGCAACATACACACTATTCCAATTCTGTTTTCTTCGTCATATAATCTCAAACTTTTTGCACCACAGTCAGCACATACACAAGCAGATGATATAATATCAGATAGTATTTTCAAATCAATAAGCCTAAAACCACTAGTAGCTTGAGTGTCTGAGCCACAATCATCAAGTGATTGACAGCTGTCAATTTTCCTTCTCGAAGCACTCGCTTTCTTGGTTGAAGTATCGTTTCCATTTGTTATTATGGGGCTGGTTTTCAAGTTGTCTTTACTACATCGAGAAGCTTGACACTTTCTAACCTTTTTAAACACCTTACTAGAACGCGGCATGCTGCAAAATATAATAACAAGTCTACTTACAACTTTCGTAAAAATGTATTCCAAACAAACACTCGTAAACAAACGCTATAAATCAAAGAATATAAAACCAGCGGCAGAGATATTATTCCACAGCCTTCTTGATGTAGTACACAAACGTTCCCTGCATTGTGACTGCACAAAACTGGAAAAAAACGCAGTATAAATAGATATACGAGAGGATGAAGACCAAGATGGGGGGGCGTCGCCCTGTGCAAGCTATTACAAATTATTATTTTTTTCCCCCTTAGAAGCGGAATTGGAACGTAATATTTGGTAATTGAAATTTCAATACCATGTAGTAAATGAAGAGCCAATAAAATTTTTTTCACAAATTTGGTCATTTTCATGTACGTCCCCCCTTAAGAGAGTCATAGTTACTGCTGCCAGATGCTCCCCATCCTTTGAATCCTCCTCTCTTTATTTCGTACTGCGGAATGTCAAACAGAAGCGAAATGCTGCAACTTGTCCACCTTAACGTTATCTGAGTTACTCCAACGACGATATCCACGAGTTTTCAAATAAATTTCGCAGAATGACGAGGCATTTGGCTACCTTAAGAGAGTCATAGTTACTGCTGCCCGCTGCTCCCCCTTCTTTGAATCTTTCCTCTCTTTAATTCGTACTGCGGCCAGCCCTGCAGAAGCGAAATGGTACAGCATGTCCACCTTAACGTTGACTGAGTTACTCCAACGTCGATATCCTCGAGTTTTCAAATACATTTCGCAGAGTGACGAGGCATTTGGCTACCTTAAGAGAGTCATAGTTACCCCTGCCGACTGCTCCCATTTCTTTAGGCCTTTATCTGTCTTGCTATGGCCAGTCCTACTGAACCGATATGCCACTGTATGTCCACCTTAACGTCGTCACAGTTACTCCCACTACGAGTTTCTCGAGTTAGCAAATGTACTTCGCCGGATGACGAGGCATTTGGCTACCTTAAGAGAGTCATAGTTACTGCTGCCAGATGCTCCCCATCCTTTGAATCCTCCTCTCTTTATTTCGTACTATGGAATGTCAAAGCAGATGCGTAATGCTGGAACATGTCCACCTTAACGTTGTCTGTTACTAGAACGACTATATAAACGAGTTTTCAAATTAATTTCGCAGAGTGACGAGGCATTTGGCTACCTTAAGCGAGTCATAGTTACCCCTGCCGACTGCTCCCATTTCTTTAGGCCTTTATCTTTCTTGCTATGGCCAGTCCTACAGAACCGATATGCCACTGTATGTCCACCTTAACGTCGTCACAGTTATTCCCACCACCGGTTTCTCGAGTTAGCAAATGTACTTCGCCGGATGACGAGGCATTTGGCTTCCTTAAGAGATTCATAGTTACTCCTGCCGGCTGCTCCCATTTCTTTAGGCCTTTTTCATTCTTGCTATGGCCAGTCCTACTGAACCGATATGCCACTGTATGTCCACCTTAACGTCGTCACAGTTACTCCCACTACGAGTTTCTCGAGTTAGCAAATGTACTTCGCCGGATGACGAGGCATTTGGCTACCTTAAGAGAGTCATAGTTACTGCTGCCAGATGCTCCCCATCCTTTGAATCCTCCTCTCTTTATTTCGTACTATGGAATGTCAAAGCAGATGCGTAATGCTGGAACATGTCCACCTTAACGTTGTCTGTTACTAGAACGACTATATCCACGAGTTTTCAAATTAATTTCGCAGAGTGACGAGGCATTTGGCTACCTTAAGAGAGTCATAGTTACTCCTGCCGGCTGCTCCCATTTCTTTAGGCCTTTATCATTCTTGCTATGACCAGTCCTACAGAACCGATATGTCACTGTAGGCCTTAACGTCGTCACAGTTACTCCCACTACGAGTTTCTCGAGTTAGCAAATGTACTTCGCCGGATGACGAGGCATTTGGCTACCTTATGAGAGTCATAGTTACTGCAGCCAGATGTTCCCCTTCCTTTGAATCTTTCCTCTCTTTAATTCGTTCTGCGGAATGTCCAAGCAGAAGCGAAATGCTGCAACTTGTCCACCTTAACGTTGCCTGAGTTACTCCAACGACGATATCGACGAGTTTTCAAATAAATTTCGCAGAGTGACGAGGCATTTGCCTACCTTAAGAGAGTGATAGTTACTGCTGCCCGCTGCTCCCCCGTCTTTGAATCTTTCCTTTCTTAATTTCGTATTGCGGCTAGTCCTGCAGAAGCGAAATGGTACAGCATGTCCACCTTAACGTTGTCTGAGTTACTCCAACGTAGATATCCTCGAGTTTTCAAATAAATTTCGCAGAGTGACGAGGCATTTGGCTACCTTAAGAGAGTCATAGTTACCCCTGCCGGCTGCTCCCATTTCTTTAGGCCTTTATCTTTCTTGCTATGGCCAGTCCTACTGAACCGATATGCCACTGTATGTCCACCTTAACGTCGTCACAGTTACTCCCACTACGAGTTTCTCGAGTTAGCAAATGTACTTCGCCGGATGACGGGGCATTTGGCCACCTTAAGAGAGTCATAGTTACTGCTGCCAGATGCTCCCCATCCTTTGAATCCTCCTCTCTTTATTTCGTACTGCGGAATGTCAAACAGAAGCGAAATGCTGCAACTTGTCCACCTTAACGTTATCTGAGTTACTCCAACGACGATATCCACGAGTTTTCAAATAAATTTCGCAGAATGACGAGGCATTTGGCTACCTTAAGAGAGTCATAGTTACTGCTGCCCGCTGCTCCCCCTTCTTTGAATCTTTCCTCTCTTTAATTCGTACTGCGGCCAGCCCTGCAGAAGCGAAATGGTACAGCATGTCCACCTTAACGTTGACTGAGTTACTCCAACGTCGATATCCTCGAGTTTTCAAATACATTTCGCAGAGTGACGAGGCATTTGGCTACCTTAAGAGAGTCATAGTTACCCCTGCCGACTGCTCCCATTTCTTTAGGCCTTTATCTGTCTTGCTATGGCCAGTCCTACTGAACCGATATGCCACTGTATGTCCACCTTAACGTCGTCACAGTTACTCCCACTACGAGTTTCTCGAGTTAGCAAATGTACTTCGCCGGATGACGAGGCATTTGGCTACCTTAAGAGAGTCATAGTTACTGCTGCCAGATGCTCCCCATCCTTTGAATCCTCCTCTCTTTATTTCGTACTATGGAATGTCAAAGCAGATGCGTAATGCTGGAACATGTCCACCTTAACGTTGTCTGTTACTAGAACGACTATATAAACGAGTTTTCAAATTAATTTCGCAGAGTGACGAGGCATTTGGCTACCTTAAGCGAGTCATAGTTACCCCTGCCGACTGCTCCCATTTCTTTAGGCCTTTATCTTTCTTGCTATGGCCAGTCCTACAGAACCGATATGCCACTGTATGTCCACCTTAACGTCGTCACAGTTATTCCCACCACCGGTTTCTCGAGTTAGCAAATGTACTTCGCCGGATGACGAGGCATTTGGCTTCCTTAAGAGATTCATAGTTACTCCTGCCGGCTGCTCCCATTTCTTTAGGCCTTTTTCATTCTTGCTATGGCCAGTCCTACTGAACCGATATGCCACTGTATGTCCACCTTAACGTCGTCACAGTTACTCCCACTACGAGTTTCTCGAGTTAGCAAATGTACTTCGCCGGATGACGAGGCATTTGGCTACCTTAAGAGAGTCATAGTTACTGCTGCCAGATGCTCCCCATCCTTTGAATCCTCCTCTCTTTATTTCGTACTATGGAATGTCAAAGCAGATGCGTAATGCTGGAACATGTCCACCTTAACGTTGTCTGTTACTAGAACGACTATATCCACGAGTTTTCAAATTAATTTCGCAGAGTGACGAGGCATTTGGCTACCTTAAGAGAGTCATAGTTACTCCTGCCGGCTGCTCCCATTTCTTTAGGCCTTTATCATTCTTGCTATGACCAGTCCTACAGAACCGATATGTCACTGTAGGCCTTAACGTCGTCACAGTTACTCCCACTACGAGTTTCTCGAGTTAGCAAATGTACTTCGCCGGATGACGAGGCATTTGGCTACCTTATGAGAGTCATAGTTACTGCAGCCAGATGTTCCCCTTCCTTTGAATCTTTCCTCTCTTTAATTCGTTCTGCGGAATGTCCAAGCAGAAGCGAAATGCTGCAACTTGTCCACCTTAACGTTGCCTGAGTTACTCCAACGACGATATCGACGAGTTTTCAAATAAATTTCGCAGAGTGACGAGGCATTTGCCTACCTTAAGAGAGTGATAGTTACTGCTGCCCGCTGCTCCCCCGTCTTTGAATCTTTCCTTTCTTAATTTCGTATTGCGGCTAGTCCTGCAGAAGCGAAATGGTACAGCATGTCCACCTTAACGTTGTCTGAGTTACTCCAACGTAGATATCCTCGAGTTTTCAAATAAATTTCGCAGAGTGACGAGGCATTTGGCTACCTTAAGAGAGTCATAGTTACCCCTGCCGGCTGCTCCCATTTCTTTAGGCCTTTATCTTTCTTGCTATGGCCAGTCCTACTGAACCGATATGCCACTGTATGTCCACCTTAACGTCGTCACAGTTACTCCCACTACGAGTTTCTCGAGTTAGCAAATGTACTTCGCCGGATGACGGGGCATTTGGCCACCTTAAGAGAGTCATAGTTACTGCTGCCAGATGCTCCCCATCCTTTGAATCCTCCTCTCTTTATTTCGTACTGCGGAATGTCAAACAGAAGCGAAATGCTGCAACTTGTCCACCTTAACGTTATCTGAGTTACTCCAACGACGATATCCACGAGTTTTCAAATAAATTTCGCAGAATGACGAGGCATTTGGCTACCTTAAGAGAGTCATAGTTACTGCTGCCCGCTGCTCCCCCTTCTTTGAATCTTTCCTCTCTTTAATTCGTACTGCGGCCAGCCCTGCAGAAGCGAAATGGTACAGCATGTCCACCTTAACGTTGACTGAGTTACTCCAACGTCGATATCCTCGAGTTTTCAAATACATTTCGCAGAGTGACGAGGCATTTGGCTACCTTAAGAGAGTCATAGTTACCCCTGCCGACTGCTCCCATTTCTTTAGGCCTTTATCTGTCTTGCTATGGCCAGTCCTACTGAACCGATATGCCACTGTATGTCCACCTTAACGTCGTCACAGTTACTCCCACTACGAGTTTCTCGAGTTAGCAAATGTACTTCGCCGGATGACGAGGCATTTGGCTACCTTAAGAGAGTCATAGTTACTGCTGCCAGATGCTCCCCATCCTTTGAATCCTCCTCTCTTTATTTCGTACTATGGAATGTCAAAGCAGATGCGTAATGCTGGAACATGTCCACCTTAACGTTGTCTGTTACTAGAACGACTATATCCACGAGTTTTCAAATTAATTTCGCAGAGTGACGAGGCATTTGGCTACCTTAAGCGAGTCATAGTTACCCCTGCCGACTGCTCCCATTTCTTTAGGCCTTTATCTTTCTTGCTATGGCCAGTCCTACAGAACCGATATGCCACTGTATGTCCACCTTAACGTCGTCACAGTTATTCCCACCACCGGTTTCTCGAGTTAGCAAATGTACTTCGCCGGATGACGAGGCATTTGGCTTCCTTAAGAGATTCATAGTTACTCCTGCCGGCTGCTCCCATTTCTTTAGGCCTTTTTCATTCTTGCTATGGCCAGTCCTACTGAACCGATATGCCACTGTATGTCCACCTTAACGTCGTCACAGTTACTCCCACTACGAGTTTCTCGAGTTAGCAAATGTACTTCGCCGGATGACGAGGCATTTGGCTACCTTAAGAGAGTCATAGTTACTGCTGCCAGATGCTCCCCATCCTTTGAATCCTCCTCTCTTTATTTCGTACTATGGAATGTCAAAGCAGATGCGTAATGCTGGAACATGTCCACCTTAACGTTGTCTGTTACTAGAACGACTATATCCACGAGTTTTCAAATTAATTTCGCAGAGTGACGAGGCATTTGGCTACCTTAAGAGAGTCATAGTTACTCCTGCCGGCTGCTCCCATTTCTTTAGGCCTTTATCATTCTTGCTATGACCAGTCCTACAGAACCGATATGTCACTGTAGGCCTTAACGTCGTCACAGTTACTCCCACTACGAGTTTCTCGAGTTAGCAAATGTACTTCGCCGGATGACGAGGCATTTGGCTACCTTATGAGAGTCATAGTTACTGCAGCCAGATGTTCCCCTTCCTTTGAATCTTTCCTCTCTTTAATTCGTTCTGCGGAATGTCCAAGCAGAAGCGAAATGCTGCAACTTGTCCACCTTAACGTTGCCTGAGTTACTCCAACGACGATATCGACGAGTTTTCAAATAAATTTCGCAGAGTGACGAGGCATTTGGCTACCTTAAGAGAGTCATAGTTACCCCTGCCGGCTGCTCCCATTTCTTTAGGCCTTTTTCATTCTTGCTATGGCCAGTCCTACTGAACCGATATGCCACTGTATGTCCACCTTAACGTCGTCACAGTTACTCCCACTACGAGTTTCTCGAGTTAGCAAATGTACTTCGCCGGATGACGAGGCATTTGGCTTCCTTAAGAGATTCATAGTTACTCCTGCCGGCTGCTCCCATTTCTTTAGGCCTTTTTCATTCTTGCTATGGCCAGTCCTACTGAACCGATATGCCACTGTATGTCCACCTTAACGTCGTCACAGTTATTCCCACTACCGGTTTCTCGAGTTAGCAAATGTACTTCGCCGGATGACGAGGCATTTGGCTTCCTTAAGAGATTCATAGTTACTCCTGCCGGCTGCTCCCATTTCTTTAGGCCTCTTTCATTCTTGCTATGGCCAGTCCTACTGAACCGATATGCCACTGTATGTCCACCTTAACGTCGTCACAGTTACTCCCACTACGAGTTTCTCGAGTTAGCAAATGTACTTCGCCGGATGACGAGGCATTTGGCTACCTTAAGAGAGTCATAGTTACTGCTGCCAGATGCTCCCCATCCTTTGAATCCTCCTCTCTTTATTTCGTACTATGGAATGTCAAAGCAGATGCGTAATGCTGGAACATGTCCACCTTAACGTTGTCTGTTACTAGAACGACTATATCCACGAGTTTTCAAATTAATTTCGCAGAGTGACGAGGCATTTGGCTACCTTAAGAGAGTCATAGTTACTCCTGCCGGCTGCTCCCATTTCTTTAGGCCTTTATCATTCTTGCTATGCCCAGTCCTACAGAACCGATATGCCACTGTATGTCCACCTTAACGTCGTCACAGTTACTCCCACTACGAGTTTCTCGAGTTAGCAAATGTACTTCGCCGGATGACGAGGCATTTGGCTACCTTATGAGAGTCATAGTTACTGCAGCCAGTTGCTCCCCTTCCTTTGAATCTTTCCTCTCTTTAATTCGTACTGCGGAATGTCCAAGCAGAAGCGAAATGCTGCAACTTGTCCACCATAACGTTGCCTGAGTTACTCCAACGACGATATCGACGAGTTTTCAAATAAATTTCGCAGAGTGACGAGGCATTTGGCTACCTTAAGAGAGTGATAGTTACTGCTGCCCGCTGCTCCCCCGTCTTTGAATCTTTCCTTTCTTTAATTCGTATTGCGGCTAGTCCTGCAGAAGCGAAATGGTACAGCATGTCCACCTTAACGTTGTCTGAGTTACTCCAACGTAGATATCCTCGAGTTTTCAAATAAATTTCGCAGAGTGACGAGGCATTTGGCTTCCTTAAGAGAGTCATAGTTACCCCTGCCGGCTGCTCCCATTTCTTTAGGCCTTTATCTTTCTTGCTATGGCCAGTCCTACAGAACCGATATGCCACTGTATGTCCACCTTAACGTCGTCACAGTTATTCCCACTACCGGTTTCTCGAGTTAGCAAATGTACTTCGCCGGATGACGAGGCATTTGGCTTCCTTAAGAGATTCATAGTTACTCCTGCCGGCTGCTCCCATTTCTTTAGGCCTTTTTCATTCTTGCTATGGCCAGTCCTACTGAACCGATATGCCACTGTATGTCCACCTTAACGTCGTCACAGTTACTCCCACTACGAGTTTCTCGAGTTAGCAAATGTACTTCGCCGGATGACGAGGCATTTGGCTACCTTAAGAGAGTCATAGTTACTGCTGCCAGATGCTCCCCATCCTTTGAATCCTCCTCTCTTTATTTCGTACTATGGAATGTCAAAGCAGATGCGTAATGCTGGAACATGTCCACCTTAACGTTGTCTGTTACTAGAACGACTATATCCACGAGTTTTCAAATTAATTTCGCAGAGTGACGAGGCATTTGGCTACCTTAAGAGAGTCATAGTTACTCCTGCCGGCTGCTCCCATTTCTTTAGGCCTTTATCATTCTTGCTATGCCCAGTCCTACAGAACCGATATGCCACTGTATGTCCACCTTAACGTCGTCACAGTTACTCCCACTACGAGTTTCTCGAGTTAGCAAATGTACTTCGCCGGATGACGAGACATTTGGCTACCTTATGAGAGTCATAGTTACTGCAGCCAGTTGCTCCCCTTCCTTTGAATCTTTCCTCTCTTTAATTCGTACTGCGGAATGTCCAAGCAGAAGCGAAATGCTGCAACTTGTAAACCTTAACGTTGCCTGAGTTACTCCAACGACGATATCGACGAGTTTTCAAATAAATTTCGCAGAGTGACGAGGCATTTGGCTACCTTAAGAGAGTGATAGTTACTGCTGCCCGCTGCTCCCCCGTCTTTGAATCTTTCCTTTCTTTAATTCGTATTGCGGCTAGTCCTGCAGAAGCGAAATGGTACAGCATGTCCACCTTAACGTTGTCTGAGTTACTCCAACGCAGATATCCTCGAGTTTTCAAATAAATTTCGCAGAGTGACGAGGCATTTGGCTTCCTTAAGAGAGTCATAGTTACCCCTGCCGGCTGCTCCCATTTCTTTAGGCCTTTATCTTTCTTGCTATGGCCAGTCCTACAGAACCGATATGCCACTGTATGTCCACCTTAACGTCGTCACAGTTATTCCCACTACCGGTTTCTCGAGTTAGCAAATGTACTTCGCCGGATGACGAGGCATTTGGCTTCCTTAAGAGATTCATAGTTACTCCTGCCGGCTGCTCCCATTTCTTTAGGCCTTTTTCATTCTTGCTATGGCCAGTCCTACTGAACCGATATGCCACTGTATGTCCACCTTAACGTCGTCACAGTTACTCCCACTACGAGTTTCTCGAGTTAGCAAATGTACTTCGCCGGATGACGAGGCATTTGGCTACCTTAAGAGAGTCATAGTTACTGCTGCCAGATGCTCCCCATCCTTTGAATCCTCCTCTCTTTATTTCGTACTATGGAATGTCAAAGCAGATGCGTAATGCTGGAACATGTCCACCTTAACGTTGTCTGTTACTAGAACGACTATATCCACGAGTTTTCAAATTAATTTCGCAGAGTGACGAGGCATTTGGCTACCTTAAGCGAGTCATAGTTACCCCTGCCGACTGCTCCCATTTCTTTAGGCCTTTATCTTTCTTGCTATGGCCAGTCCTACAGAACCGATATGCCACTGTATGTCCACCTTAACGTCGTCACAGTTATTCCCACTACCGGTTTCTCGAGTTAGCAAATGTACTTCGCCGGATGACGAGGCATTTGGCTACCTTATGAGAGTCATAGTTACTGCAGCCAGATGCTCCCCTTCCTTTGAATCTTTCCTCTCTTTAATTCGTACTGCGGAATGTCCAAGCAGAAGCGAAATGCTGCAACTTGTCCACCTTAACGTTGCCTGAGTTACTCCAACGACGATATCGACGAGTTTTCAAATAAATTTCGCAGAGTGACGAGGCATTTGGCTACCTTAAGAGAGTGATAGTTACTGCTGCCCGCTGCTCCCCCGTCTTTGAATCATTCCTTTCTTTAATTCGTATTGCGGCTAGTCCTGCAGAAGCGAAATGGTACAGCATGTCCACCTTAACGTTGTCTGAGTTACTCCAACGTAGATATCCTCGAGTTTTCAAATAAATTTCGCAGAGTGACGAGCCATTTGGCTACCTTAAGAGAGTCATAGTTACCCCTTCCGGCTGCTCCCATTTCTTTAGGCCTTTATCTTTCTTGCTATGGCCAGTCCTACTGAACCGATATGCCACTGTATGTCCACCTTAACGTCGTCACAGTTACTCCCACTACGAGTTTCTCGAGTTAGCAAATGTACTTCGCCGGATGACGGGGCATTTGGCCACCTTAAGAGAGTCATAGTTACTGCTGCCAGATGCTCCCCATCCTTTGAATCCTCCTCTCTTTATTTCGTACTGCGGAATGTCAAACAGAAGCGAAATGCTGCAACTTGTCCACCTTAACGTTATCTGAGTTACTCCAACGACGATATCCACGAGTTTTCAAATAAATTTCGCAGAATGACGAGGCATTTGGCTACCTTAAGAGAGTCATAGTTACTGCTGCCCGCTGCTCCCCCTTCTTTGAATCTTTCCTCTCTTTAATTCGTACTGCGGCCAGCCCTGCAGAAGCGAAATGGTACAGCATGTCCACCTTAACGTTGACTGAGTTACTCCAACGTCGATATCCTCGAGTTTTCAAATACATTTCGCAGAGTGACGAGGCATTTGGCTACCTTAAGAGAGTCATAGTTACCCCTGCCGACTGCTCCCATTTCTTTAGGCCTTTATCTGTCTTGCTATGGCCAGTCCTACTGAACCGATATGCCACTGTATGTCCACCTTAACGTCGTCACAGTTACTCCCACTACGAGTTTCTCGAGTTAGCAAATGTACTTCGCCGGATGACGAGGCATTTGGCTACCTTAAGAGAGTCATAGTTACTGCTGCCAGATGCTCCCCATCCTTTGAATCCTCCTCTCTTTATTTCGTACTATGGAATGTCAAAGCAGATGCGTAATGCTGGAACATGTCCACCTTAACGTTGTCTGTTACTAGAACGACTATATCCACGAGTTTTCAAATTAATTTCGCAGAGTGACGAGGCATTTGGCTACCTTAAGCGAGTCATAGTTACCCCTGCCGACTGCTCCCATTTCTTTAGGCCTTTATCTTTCTTGCTATGGCCAGTCCTACAGAACCGATATGCCACTGTATGTCCACCTTAACGTCGTCACAGTTATTCCCACCACCGGTTTCTCGAGTTAGCAAATGTACTTCGCCGGATGACGAGGCATTTGGCTTCCTTAAGAGATTCATAGTTACTCCTGCCGGCTGCTCCCATTTCTTTAGGCCTTTTTCATTCTTGCTATGGCCAGTCCTACTGAACCGATATGCCACTGTATGTCCACCTTAACGTCGTCACAGTTACTCCCACTACGAGTTTCTCGAGTTAGCAAATGTACTTCGCCGGATGACGAGGCATTTGGCTACCTTAAGAGAGTCATAGTTACTGCTGCCAGATGCTCCCCATCCTTTGAATCCTCCTCTCTTTATTTCGTACTATGGAATGTCAAAGCAGATGCGTAATGCTGGAACATGTCCACCTTAACGTTGTCTGTTACTAGAACGACTATATCCACGAGTTTTCAAATTAATTTCGAAGAGTGACAAGGCATTTGGCTACCTTAAGAGAGTCATAGTTACTCCTGCCGGCTGCTCCCATTTCTTTAGGCCTTTATCATTCTTGCTATGACCAGTCCTACAGAACCGATATGTCACTGTAGGCCTTAACGTCGTCACAGTTACTCCCACTACGAGTTTCTCGAGTTAGCAAATGTACTTCGCCGGATGACGAGGCATTTGGCTACCTTATGAGAGTCATAGTTACTGCAGCCAGATGTTCCCCTTCCTTTGAATCTTTCCTCTCTTTAATTCGTTCTGCGGAATGTCCAAGCAGAAGCGAAATGCTGCAACTTGTCCACCTTAACGTTGCCTGAGTTACTCCAACGACGATATCGACGAGTTTTCAAATAAATTTCGCAGAGTGACGAGGCATTTGCCTACCTTAAGAGAGTGATAGTTACTGCTGCCCGCTGCTCCCCCGTCTTTGAATCTTTCCTTTCTTAATTTCGTATTGCGGCTAGTCCTGCAGAAGCGAAATGGTACAGCATGTCCACCTTAACGTTGTCTGAGTTACTCCAACGTAGATATCCTCGAGTTTTCAAATAAATTTCGCAGAGTGACGAGGCATTTGGCTACCTTAAGAGAGTCATAGTTACCCCTGCCGGCTGCTCCCATTTCTTTAGGCCTTTATCTTTCTTGCTATGGCCAGTCCTACTGAACCGATATGCCACTGTATGTCCACCTTAACGTCGTCACAGTTACTCCCACTACGAGTTTCTCGAGTTAGCAAATGTACTTCGCCGGATGACGGGGCATTTGGCCACCTTAAGAGAGTCATAGTTACTGCTGCCAGATGCTCCCCATCCTTTGAATCCTCCTCTCTTTATTTCGTACTGCGGAATGTCAAACAGAAGCGAAATGCTGCAACTTGTCCACCTTAACGTTATCTGAGTTACTCCAACGACGATATCCACGAGATTTCAAATAAATTTCGCAGAATGACGAGGCATTTGGCTACCTTAAGAGAGTCATAGTTACTGCTGCCCGCTGCTCCCCCTTCTTTGAATCTTTCCTCTCTTTAATTCGTACTGCGGCCAGCCCTGCAGAAGCGAAATGGTACAGCATGTCCACCTTAACGTTGTCTGAGTTACTCCAACGTCGATATCCTCGAGTTTTCAAATACATTTCGCAGAGTGACGAGGCATTTGGCTACCTTAAGAGAGTCATAGTTACCCCTGCCGACTGCTCCCATTTCTTTAGGCCTTAATCTGTCTTGCTATGGCCAGTCCTACTGAACCGATATGCCACTGTATGTCCACCTTAACGTCGTCACAGTTACTCCCACTACGAGTTTCTCGAGTTAGCAAATGTACTTCGCCGGATGACGAGGCATTTGGCTACCTTAAGAGAGTCATAGTTACTGCTGCCATATGCTCCCCATCCTTTGAATCCTCCTCTCTTTATTTCGTACTATGGAATGTCAAAGCAGATGCGTAATGCTGGAACATGTCCACCTTAACGTTGTCTGTTACTAGAACGACTATATCCACGAGTTTTCAAATTAATTTCGCAGAGTGACGAGGCATTTGGCTACCTTAAGAGAGTCATAGTTACCCCTGCCGACTGCTCCCATTTCTTTAGGCCTTTATCTTTCTTGCTAAGGCCAGTCCTACAGAACCGATATGCCACTGTATGTCCACCTTAACGTCGTCACAGTTATTCCCACTACCGGTTTCTCGAGTTAGCAAATGTACTTCGCCGGATGACGAGGCATTTGGCTTCCTTAAGAGATTCATAGTTACTCCTGCCGGCTGCTCCCATTTCTTTAGGCCTCTTTCATTCTTGCTATGGCCAGTCCTACTGAACCGATATGCCACTGTATGTCCACCTTAACGTCGTCACAGTTACTCCCACTACGAGTTTCTCGAGTTAGCAAATGTACTTCGCCGGATGACGAGGCATTTGGCTACCTTAAGAGAGTCATAGTTACTGCTGCCAGATGCTCCCCATCCTTTGAATCCTCCTCTCTTTATTTCGTACTATGGAATGTCAAAGCAGATGCGTAATGCTGGAACATGTCCACCTTAACGTTGTCTGTTACTAGAACGACTATATCCACGAGTTTTCAAATTAATTTCGCAGAGTGACGAGGCATTTGGCTACCTTAAGAGAGTCATAGTTACTCCTGCCGGCTGCTCCCATTTCTTTAGGCCTTTATCATTCTTGCTATGCCCAGTCCTACAGAACCGATATGCCACTGTAGGCCATAACGTCGTCACAGTTACTCCCACTACGAGTTTCTCGAGTTAGCAAATGTACTTCGCCGGATGACGAGGCATTTGGCTACCTTATGAGAGTCATAGTTACTGCAGCCAGATGTTCCCCTTCCTTTGAATCTTTCCTCTCTTTAATTCGTTCTGCGGAATGTCCAAGCAGAAGCGAAATGCTGCAACTTGTCCACCTTAACGTTGCCTGAGTTACTCCAACGACGATATCGACGAGTTTTCAAATAAATTTCGCAGAGTGACGAGGCATTTGGCTACCTTAAGAGAGTGATAGTTACTGCTGCCCGCTGCTCCCCCGCCTTTGAATCTTTCCTTTCTTTAATTCGTATTGCGGCTAGTCCTGCAGAAGCGAAATGGTACAGCATGTCCACCTTAACGTTGTCTGAGTTACTCCAACGTACATATCCTCGAGTTTTCAAATAAATTTCGCAGAGTGACGAGGCATTTGGCTACCTTAAGAGAGTCATAGTTACCCCTGCCGGCTGCTCCCATTTCTTTAGGCCTTTATCTTTCTTGCTATGGCCAGTCCTACTGAACCGATATGCCACTGTATGTCCACCTTAACGTCGTGTCAGTTACTCCCACTACGAGTTTCTCGAGTTAGCAAATGTACTTCGCCGGATGACGGGGCATTTGGCCACCTTAAGAGAGTCATAGTTACTGCTGCCAGATGCTCCCCATCCTTTGAATCCTCCTCTCTTTATTTCGTACTGCGGAATGTCAAACAGAAGCGAAATGCTGCAACTTGTCCACCTTAACGTTATCTGAGTTACTCCAACGACGATATCCACGAGTTTTCAAATAAATTTCGCAGAATGACGAGGCATTTGGCTACCTTAAGAGAGTCATAGTTACTGCTGCCCGCTGCTCCCCCTTCTTTGAATCTTTCCTCTCTTTAATTCGTACTGCGGCCAGCCCTGCAGAAGCGAAATGGTACAGCATGTCCACCTTAACGATGTCTGAGTTACTCCAACGTCGATATCCTCGAGTTTTCAAATACATTTCGCAGAGTGACGAGGCATTTGGCTACCTTAAGAGAGTCATAGTTACCCCTGCCGACTGCTCCCATTTCTTTAGGCCTTTATCTGTCTTGCTATGGAAAGTCCTACTGAACCGATATGCCACTGTATGTCCACCTTAACGTCGTCACAGTTACTCCCACTACGAGTTTCTCGAGTTAGCAAATGTACTTCGCCGGATGACGAGGCATTTGGCTACCTTAAGAGAGTCATAGTTACTGCTGCCATATGCTCCCCATCCTTTGAATCCTCCTCTCTTTATTTCGTACTATGGAATGTCAAAGCAGATGCGTAATGCTGGAACATGTCCACCTTAACGTTGTCTGTTACTAGAACGACTATATCCACGAGTTTTCAAATTAATTTCGCAGAGTGACGAGGCATTTGGCTACCTTAAGAGAGTCATAGTTACCCCTGCCGACTGCTCCCATTTCTTTAGGCCTTTATCTTTCTTGCTATGGCCAGTCCTACAGAACCGATATGCCACTGTATGTCCACCTTAACGTCGTCACAGTTATTCCCACTACCGGTTTCTCGAGTTAGCAAATGTACTTCGCCGGATGACGAGGCATTTGGCTTCCTTAAGAGATTCATAGTTACTCCTGCCGGCTGCTCCCATTTCTTTAGGCCTCTTTCATTCTTGCTATGGCCAGTCCTACTGAACCGATATGCCACTGTATGTCCACCTTAACGTCGTCACAGTTACTCCCACTACGAGTTTCTCGAGTTAGCAAATGTACTTCGCCGGATGACGAGGCATTTGGCTACCTTAAGAGAGTCATAGTTACTGCTGCCAGATGCTCCCCATCCTTTGAATCCTCCTCTCTTTATTTCGTACTATGGAATGTCAAAGCAGATGCGTAATGCTGGAACATGTCCACCTTAACGTTGTCTGTTACTAGAACGACTATATCCACGAGTTTTCAAATTAATTTCGCAGAGTGACGAGGCATTTGGCTACCTTAAGAGAGTCATAGTTACTCCTGCCGGCTGCTCCCATTTCTTTAGGCCTTTATCATTCTTGCTATGCCCAGTCCTACAGAACCGATATGCCACTGTAGGCCTTAACGTCGTCACAGTTACTCCCACTACGAGTTTCTCGAGTTAGCAAATGTACTTCGCCGGATGACGAGGCATTTGGCTACCTTATGAGAGTCATAGTTACTGCAGCCAGATGTTCCCCTTCCTTTGAATCTTTCCTCTCTTTAATTCGTTCTGCGGAATGTCCAAGCAGAAGCGAAATGCTGCAACTTGTCCACCTTAACGTTGCCTGACTTACTCCAACGACGATATCGACGAGTTTTCAAATAAATTTCGCAGAGTGACGAGGCATTTGGCTACCTTAAGAGAGTGATAGTTACTGCTGCCCGCTGCTCCCCCGCCTTTGAATCTTTCCTTTCTTTAATTCGTATTGCGGCTAGTCCTGCAGAAGCGAAATGGTACAGCATGTCCACCTTAACGTTGTCTGAGTTACTCCAACGTAGATATCCTCGAGTTTTCAAATAAATTTCGCAGAGTGACGAGGCATTTGGCTACCTTAAGAGAGTCATAGTTACCCCTGCCGGCTGCTCCCATTTCTTTAGGCCTTTATCTTTCTTGCTATGGCCAGTCCTACTGAACCGATATGCCACTGTATGTCCACCTTAACGTGGTGTCAGTTACTCCCACTACGAGTTTCTCGAGTTAGCAAATGTACTTCGCCGGATGACGGGGCATTTGGCCACCTTAAGAGAGTCATAGTTACTGCTGCCAGATGCTCCCCATCCTTTGAATCCTCCTCTCTTTATTTCGTACTGCGGAATGTCAAACAGAAGCGAAATGCTGCAACTTGTCCACCTTAACGTTATCTGAGTTACTCCAACGACGATATCCACGAGTTTTCAAATAAATTTCGCAGAATGACGAGGCATTTGGCTACCTTAAGAGAGTCATAGTTACTGCTGCCCGCTGCTCCCCCTTCTTTGAATCTTTCCTCTCTCTAATTCGTACTGCGGCCAGCCCTGCAGAAGCAAAATGGTACAGCATGTCCACCTTAACGTTGTCTGAGTTACTCCAACGTCGATATCCTCGAGTTTTCAAATACATTTCGCAGAGTGACGAGGCATTTGGCTACCTTAAGAGAGTCATAGTTACCCCTGCCGACTGCTCCCATTTCTTTAGGCCTTTATCTGTCTTGCTATGGCCAGTCCTACTGAACCGATATGCCACTGTATGTCCACCTTAACGTCGTCACAGTTACTCCCACTACGAGTTTCTCGAGTTAGCAAATGTACTTCGCCGGATGACGGGGCATTTGGCCACCTTAAGAGAGTCATAGTTACTGCTGCCAGATGCTCCCCATCCTTTGAATCCTCCTCTCTTTATTTCGTACTGCGGAATGTCAAACAGAAGCGAAATGCTGCAACTTGTCCACCTTAACGTTATCTGAGTTACTCCAACGACGATATCCACGAGTTTTCAAATAAATTTCGCAGAATGACGAGGCATTTGGCTACCTTACGAGAGTCATAGTTACTGCTGCCCGCTGCTCCCCCTTCTTTGAATCTTTCCTCTCTTTAATTCGTACTGCGGCCAGCCCTGCAGAAGCGAAATGGTACAGCATGTCCACCTTAACGTTGACTGAGTTACTCCAACGTCGATATCCTCGAGTTTTCAAATACATTTCGCAGAGTGACGAGGCATTTGGCTACCTTAAGAGAGTCATAGTTACCCCTGCCGACTGCTCCCATTTCTTTAGGCCTTTATCTGTCTTGCTATGGCCAGTCCTACTGAACCGATATGCCACTGTATGTCCACCTTAACGTCGTCACAGTTACTCCCACTACGAGTTTCTCGAGTTAGCAAATGTACTTCGCCGGATGACGAGGCATTTGGCTACCTTAAGAGAGTCATAGTTACTGCTGCCAGATGCTCCCCATCCTTTGAATCCTCCTCTCTTTATTTCGTACTATGGAATGTCAAAGCAGATGCGTAATGCTGGAACATGTCCACCTTAACGTTGTCTGTTACTAGAACGACTATATCCACGAGTTTTCAAATTAATTTCGCAGAGTGACGAGGCATTTGGCTACCTTAAGCGAGTCATAGTTACCCCTGCCGACTGCTCCCATTTCTTTAGGCCTTTATCTTTCTTGCTATGGCCAGTCCTACAGAACCGATATGCCACTGTATGTCCACCTTAACGTCGTCACAGTTACTCCCACTACGAGTTTCTCGAGTTAGAAAATGTACTTCGCCGGATGACGAGGCATTTGGCTACCTTATGAGAGTCATAGTTACTGCAGCCAGATGTTCCCCTTCCTTTGAATCTTTCCTCTCTTTAATTCGTTCTGCGGAATGTCCAAGCAGAAGCGAAATGCTGCAACTTGTCCACCTTAACGTTGCCTGAGTTACTCCAACGACGATATCGACGAGTTTTCAAATAAATTTCGCAGAGTGACGAGGCATTTGGCTACCTTAAGAGAGTGATAGTTACTGCTGCCCGCTGCTCCCCCGCCTTTGAATCTTTCCTTTCTTTAATTCGTATTGCGGCTAGTCCTGCAGAAGCGAAATGGTACAGCATGTCCACCTTAACGTTGTCTGAGTTACTCCAACGTAGATATCCTCGAGTTTTCAAATAAATTTCGCAGAGTGACGAGGCATTTGGCTACCTTAAGAGAGTCGTAGTTACCCCTGCCGGCTGCTCCCATTTCTTTAGGCCTTTATCTTTCTTGCTATGGCCAGTCCTACTGAACCGATATGCCACTGTATGTCCACTTTAACGTCGTCACAGTTACTCCCACTACGAGTTTCTCGAGTTAGCAAATGTACTTCGCCGGATGACGGGGCATTTGGCCACCTTAAGAGAGTCATAGTTACTGCTGCCAGATGCTCCCCATCCTTTGAATCCTCCTCTCTTTATTTCGTACTGCGGAATGTCAAACAGAAGCGAAATGCTGCAACTTGTCCACCTTAACGTTATCTGAGTTACTCCAACGACGATATCCACGAGTTTTCAAATAAATTTCGCAGAATGACGAGGCATTTGGCTACCTTAAGAGAGTCATAGTTACTGCTGCCCGCTGCTCCCCCTTCTTTGAATCTTTCCTCTCTTTAATTCGTACTGCGGCCAGCCCTGCAGAAGCGAAATGGTACAGCATGTCCACCTTAACGTTGTCTGAGTTACTCCAACGTCGATATCCTCGAGTTTTCAAATACATTTCGCAGAGTGACGAGGCATTTGGCTACCTTAAGAGAGTCATAGTTACCCCTGCCGACTGCTCCCATTTCTTTAGGCCTTTATCTGTCTTGCTATGGCCAGTCCTACTGAACCGATATGCCACTGTATGTCCACCTTAACGTCGTCACAGTTACTCCCACTACGAGTTTCTCGAGTTAGCAAATGTACTTCGCCGGATGACGGGGCATTTGGCCACCTTAAGAGAGTCATAGTTACTGCTGCCAGATGCTCCCCATCCTTTGAATCCTCCTCTCTTTATTTCGTACTGCGGAATGTCAAACAGAAGCGAAATGCTGCAACTTGTCCACCTTAACGTTATCTGAGTTACTCCAACGACGATATCCACGAGTTTTCAAATAAATTTCGCAGAATGACGAGGCATTTGGCTACCTTAAGAGAGTCATAGTTACTGCTGCCCGCTGCTCCCCCTTCTTTGAATCTTTCCTCTCTTTAATTCGTACTGCGGCCAGCCCTGCAGAAGCGAAATGGTACAGCATGTCCACCTTAACGTTGTCTGAGTTACTCCAACGTCGATATCCTCGAGTTTTCAAATACATTTCGCAGAGTGACGAGGCATTTGGCTACCTTAAGAGAGTCATAGTTACCCCTGCCGACTGCTCCCATTTCTTTAGGCCTTTATCTGTCTTGCTATGGCCAGTCCTACTGAACCGATATGCCACTGTATGTCCACCTTAACGTCGTCACAGTTACTCCCACTACGAGTTTCTCGAGTTAGCAAATGTACTTCGCCGGATGACGGGGCATTTGGCCACCTTAAGAGAGTCATAGTTACTGCTGCCAGATGCTCCCCATCCTTTGAATCCTCCTCTCTTTATTTCGTACTGCGGAATGTCAAACAGAAGCGAAATGCTGCAACTTGTCCACCTTAACGTTATCTGAGTTACTCCAACGACGATATCCACGAGTTTTCAAATAAATTTCGCAGAATGACGAGGCATTTGGCTACCTTAAGAGAGTCATAGTTACTGCTGCCCGCTGCTCCCCCTTCTTTGAATCTTTCCTCTCTTTAATTCGTACTGCGGCCAGCCCTGCAGAAGCGAAATGGTACAGCATGTCCACCTTAACGTTGACTGAGTTACTCCAACGTCGATATCCTCGAGTTTTCAAATACATTTCGCAGAGTGACGAGGCATTTGGCTACCTTAAGAGAGTCATAGTTACCCCTGCCGACTGCTCCCATTTCTTTAGGCCTTTATCTGTCTTGCTATGGCCAGTCCTACTGAACCGATATGCCACTGTATGTCCACCTTAACGTCGTCACAGTTACTCCCACTACGAGTTTCTCGAGTTAGCAAATGTACTTCGCCGGATGACGAGGCATTTGGCTACCTTAAGAGAGTCATAGTTACTGCTGCCAGATGCTCCCCATCCTTTGAATCCTCCTCTCTTTATTTCGTACTATGGAATGTCAAAGCAGATGCGTAATGCTGGAACATGTCCACCTTAACGTTGTCTGTTACTAGAACGACTATATCCACGAGTTTTCAAATTAATTTCGCAGAGTGACGAGGCATTTGGCTACCTTAAGCGAGTCATAGTTACCCCTGCCGACTGCTCCCATTTCTTTAGGCCTTTATCTTTCTTGCTATGGCCAGTCCTACAGAACCGATATGCCACTGTATGTCCACCTTAACGTCGTCACAGTTACTCCCACTACGAGTTTCTCGAGTTAGCAAATGTACTTCGCCGGATGACGAGGCATTTGGCTACCTTATGAGAGTCATAGTTACTGCAGCCAGTTGCTCCCCTTCCTTTGAATCTTTCCTCTCTTTAATTCGTACTGCGGAATGTCCAAGCAGAAGCGAAATGCTGCAACTTGTCCACCTTAACGTTGCCTGAGTTACTCCAACGACGATATCGACGAGTTTTCAAATAAATTTCGCAGAGTGACGAGGCATTTGGCTACCTTAAGAGAGTGATAGTTACTGCTGCCCGCTGCTCCCCCGTCTTTGAATCTTTCCTTTCTTTAATTCGTATTGCGGCTAGTCCTGCAGAAGCGAAATGGTACAGCATGTCCACCTTAACGTTGTCTGAGTTACTCCAACGCAGATATCCTCGAGTTTTCAAATAAATTTCGCAGAGTGACGAGGCATTTGGCTTCCTTAAGAGAGTCATAGTTACCCCTGCCGGCTGCTCCCATTTCTTTAGGCCTTTATCTTTCTTGCTATGGCCAGTCCTACAGAACCGATATGCCACTGTATGTCCACCTTAACGTCGTCACAGTTATTCCCACTACCGGTTTCTCGAGTTAGCTAATGTACTTCGCCGGATGACGAGGCATTTGGCTTCCTTAAGAGATTCATAGTTACTCCTGCCGGCTGCTCCCATTTCTTTAGGCCTTTTTCATTCTTGCTATGGCCAGTCCTACTGAACCGATATGCCACTGTATGTCCACCTTAACGTCGTCACAGTTACTCCCACTACGAGTTTCTCGAGTTAGCAAATGTACTTCGCCGGATGACGAGGCATTTGGCTACCTTAAGAGAGTCATAGTTACTGCTGCCAGATGCTCCCCATCCTTTGAATCCTCCTCTCTTTATTTCGTACTATGGAATGTCAAAGCAGATGCGTAATGCTGGAACATGTCCACCTTAACGTTGTCTGTTACTAGAACGACTATATCCACGAGTTTTCAAATTAATTTCGCAGAGTGACGAGGCATTTGGCTACCTTAAGCGAATCATAGTTACCCCTGCCGACTGCTCCCATTTCTTTAGGCCTTTATCCTTCTTGCTATGGCCAGTCCTACAGAACCGATATGCCACTGTATGTCCACCTTAACGTCGTCACAGTTACTCCCACTACGAGTTTCTCGAGTTAGCAAATGTACTTCGCCGGATGACGGGGCATTTGGCCACCTTAAGAGAGTCATAGTTACTGCTGCCAGATGCTCCCCATCCTTTGAATCCTCCTCTCTTTATTTCGTACTGCGGAATGTCAAACAGAAGCGAAATGCTGCAACTTGTCCACCTTAACGTTATCTGAGTTACTCCAACGACGATATCCACGAGTTTTCAAATAAATTTCGCAGAATGACGAGGCATTTGGCTACCTTAAGAGAGTCATAGTTACTGCTGCCCGCTGCTCCCCCTTCTTTGAATCTTTCCTCTCTTTAATTCGTACTGCGGCCAGCCCTGCAGAAGCGAAATGGTACAGCATGTCCACCTTAACGTTGACTGAGTTACTCCAACGTCGATATCCTCGAGTTTTCAAATACATTTCGCAGAGTGACGAGGCATTTGGCTACCTTAAGAGAGTCATAGTTACCCCTGCCGACTGCTCCCATTTCTTTAGGCCTTTATCTGTCTTGCTATGGCCAGTCCTACTGAACCGATATGCCACTGTATGTCCACCTTAACGTCGTCACAGTTACTCCCACTACGAGTTTCTCGAGTTAGCAAATGTACTTCGCCGGATGACGAGGCATTTGGCTACCTTAAGAGAGTCATAGTTACTGCTGCCAGATGCTCCCCATCCTTTGAATCCTCCTCTCTTTATTTCGTACTATGGAATGTCAAAGCAGATGCGTAATGCTGGAACATGTCCACCTTAACGTTGTCTGTTACTAGAACGACTATATCCACGAGTTTTCAAATTAATTTCGCAGAGTGACGAGGCATTTGGCTACCTTAAGCGAGTCATAGTTACCCCTGCCGACTGCTCCCATTTCTTTAGGCCTTTATCTTTCTTGCTATGGCCAGTCCTACAGAACCGATATGCCACTGTATGTCCACCTTAACGTCGTCACAGTTACTCCCACTACGAGTTTCTCGAGTTAGCAAATGTACTTCGCCGGATGACGAGGCATTTGGCTACCTTATGAGAGTCATAGTTACTGCAGCCAGTTGCTCCCCTTCCTTTGAATCTTTCCTCTCTTTAATTCGTACTGCGGAATGTCCAAGCAGAAGCGAAATGCTGCAACTTGTCCACCTTAACGTTGCCTGAGTTACTCCAACGACGATATCGACGAGTTTTCAAATAAATTTCGCAGAGTGACGAGGCATTTGGCTACCTTAAGAGAGTGATAGTTACTGCTGCCCGCTGCTCCCCCGTCTTTGAATCTTTCCTTTCTTTAATTCGTATTGCGGCTAGTCCTGCAGAAGCGAAATGGTACAGCATGTCCACCTTAACGTTGTCTGAGTTACTCCAACGCAGATATCCTCGAGTTTTCAAATAAATTTCGCAGAGTGACGAGGCATTTGGCTTCCTTAAGAGAGTCATAGTTACCCCTGCCGGCTGCTCCCATTTCTTTAGGCCTTTATCTTTCTTGCTATGGCCAGTCCTACAGAACCGATATGCCACTGTATGTCCACCTTAACGTCGTCACAGTTATTCCCACTACCGGTTTCTCGAGTTAGCTAATGTACTTCGCCGGATGACGAGGCATTTGGCTTCCTTAAGAGATTCATAGTTACTCCTGCCGGCTGCTCCCATTTCTTTAGGCCTTTTTCATTCTTGCTATGGCCAGTCCTACTGAACCGATATGCCACTGTATGTCCACCTTAACGTCGTCACAGTTACTCCCACTACGAGTTTCTCGAGTTAGCAAATGTACTTCGCCGGATGACGAGGCATTTGGCTACCTTAAGAGAGTCATAGTTACTGCTGCCAGATGCTCCCCACCCTTTGAATCCTCCTCTCTTTATTTCGTACTATGGAATGTCAAAGCAGATGCGTAATGCTGGAACATGTCCACCTTAACGTTGTCTGTTACTAGAACGACTATATCCACGAGTTTTCAAATTAATTTCGCAGAGTGACGAGGCATTTGGCTACCTTAAGCGAGTCATAGTTACCCCTGCCGACTGCTCCCATTTCTTTAGGCCTTTATCCTTCTTGCTATGGCCAGTCCTACAGAACCGATATGCCACTGTATGTCCACCTTAACGTCGTCACAGTTACTCCCACTACGAGTTTCTCGAGTTAGCAAATGTACTTCGCCGGATGACGGGGCATTTGGCCACCTTAAGAGAGTCATAGTTACTGCTGCCAGATGCTCCCCATCCTTTGAATCCTCCTCTCTTTATTTCGTACTGCGGAATGTCAAACAGAAGCGAAATGCTGCAACTTGTCCACCTTAACGTTATCTGAGTTACTCCAACGACGATATCCACGAGTTTTCAAATAAATTTCGCAGAATGACGAGGCATTTGGCTACCTTAAGAGAGTCATAGTTACTGCTGCCCGCTGCTCCCCCTTCTTTGAATCTTTCCTCTCTTTAATTCGTACTGCGGCCAGCCCTGCAGAAGCGAAATGGTACAGCATGTCCACCTTAACGTTGTCTGAGTTACTCCAACGTCGATATCCTCGAGTTTTCAAATACATTTCGCAGAGTGACGAGGCATTTGGCTACCTTAAGAGAGTCATAGTTACCCCTGCCGACTGCTCCCATTTCTTTAGGCCTTTATCTGTCTTGCTATGGCCAGTCCTACTGAACCGATATGCCACTGTATGTCCACCTTAACGTCGTCACAGTTACTCCCACTACGAGTTTCTCGAGTTAGCAAATGTACTTCGCCGGATGACGGGGCATTTGGCCACCTTAAGAGAGTCATAGTTACTGCTGCCAGATGCTCCCCATCCTTTGAATCCTCCTCTCTTTATTTCGTACTGCGGAATGTCAAACAGAAGCGAAATGCTGCAACTTGTCCACCTTAACGTTATCTGAGTTACTCCAACGACGATATCCACGAGTTTTCAAATAAATTTCGCAGAATGACGAGGCATTTGGCTACCTTAAGAGAGTCATAGTTACTGCTGCCCGCTGCTCCCCCTTCTTTGAATCTTTCCTCTCTTTAATTCGTACTGCGGCCAGCCCTGCAGAAGCGAAATGGTACAGCATGTCCACCTTAACGTTGACTGAGTTACTCCAACGTCGATATCCTCGAGTTTTCAAATACATTTCGCAGAGTGACGAGGCATTTGGCTACCTTAAGAGAGTCATAGTTACCCCTGCCGACTGCTCCCATTTCTTTAGGCCTTTATCTGTCTTGCTATGGCCAGTCCTACTGAACCGATATGCCACTGTATGTCCACCTTAACGTCGTCACAGTTACTCCCACTACGAGTTTCTCGAGTTAGCAAATGTACTTCGCCGGATGACGAGGCATTTGGCTACCTTAAGAGAGTCATAGTTACTGCTGCCAGATGCTCCCCATCCTTTGAATCCTCCTCTCTTTATTTCGTACTATGGAATGTCAAAGCAGATGCGTAATGCTGGAACATGTCCACCTTAACGTTGTCTGTTACTAGAACGACTATATCCACGAGTTTTCAAATTAATTTCGCAGAGTGACGAGGCATTTGGCTACCTTAAGCGAGTCATAGTTACCCCTGCCGACTGCTCCCATTTCTTTAGGCCTTTATCTTTCTTGCTATGGCCAGTCCTACAGAACCGATATGCCACTGTATGTCCACCTTAACGTCGTCACAGTTACTCCCACTACGAGTTTCTCGAGTTAGCAAATGTACTTCGCCGGATGACGAGGCATTTGGCTACCTTATGAGAGTCATAGTTACTGCAGCCAGTTGCTCCCCTTCCTTTGAATCTTTCCTCTCTTTAATTCGTACTGCGGAATGTCCAAGCAGAAGCGAAATGCTGCAACTTGTCCACCTTAACGTTGCCTGAGTTACTCCAACGACGATATCGACGAGTTTTCAAATAAATTTCGCAGAGTGACGAGGCATTTGGCTACCTTAAGAGAGTGATAGTTACTGCTGCCCGCTGCTCCCCCGTCTTTGAATCTTTCCTTTCTTTAATTCGTATTGCGGCTAGTCCTGCAGAAGCGAAGTGGTACAGCATGTCCACCTTAACGTTGTCTGAGTTACTCCAACGCAGATATCCTCGAGTTTTCAAATAAATTTCGCAGAGTGACGAGGCATTTGGCTTCCTTAAGAGAGTCATAGTTACCCCTGCCGGCTGCTCCCATTTCTTTAGGCCTTTATCTTTCTTGCTATGGCCAGTCCTACAGAACCGATATGCCACTGTATGTCCACCTTAACGTCGTCACAGTTATTCCCACTACCGGTTTCTCGAGTTAGCTAATGTACTTCGCCGGATGACGAGGCATTTGGCTTCCTTAAGAGATTCATAGTTACTCCTGCCGGCTGCTCCCATTTCTTTAGGCCTTTTTCATTCTTGCTATGGCCAGTCCTACTGAACCGATATGCCACTGTATGTCCACCTTAACGTCGTCACAGTTACTCCCACTACGAGTTTCTCGAGTTAGCAAATGTACTTCGCCGGATGACGAGGCATTTGGCTACCTTAAGAGAGTCATAGTTACTGCTGCCAGATGCTCCCCATCCTTTGAATCCTCCTCTCTTTATTTCGTACTATGGAATGTCAAAGCAGATGCGTAATGCTGGAACATGTCCACCTTAACGTTGTCTGTTACTAGAACGACTATATCCACGAGTTTTCAAATTAATTTCGCAGAGTGACGAGGCATTTGGCTACCTTAAGCGAGTCATAGTTACCCCTGCCGACTGCTCCCATTTCTTTAGGCCTTTATCCTTCTTGCTATGGCCAGTCCTACAGAACCGATATGCCACTGTATGTCCACCTTAACGTCGTCACAGTTATTCCCACTACCGGTTTCTCGAGTTAGCAAATGTACTTCGCCGGATGACGAGGCATTTGGCTACCTTATGAGAGTCATAGTTACTGCAGCCAGATGCTCCCCTTCCTTTGAATCTTTCCTCTCTTTAATTCGTACTGCGGAATGTCCAAGCAGAAGCGAAATGCTGCAACTTGTCCACCTTAACGTTGCCTGAGTTACTCCAACGACGATATCGACGAGTTTTCAAATAAATTTCGCAGAGTGACGAGGCATTTGGCTACCTTAAGAGAGTGATAGTTACTGCTGCCCGCTGCTCCCCCGTCTTTGAATCATTCCTTTCTTTAATTCGTATTGCGGCTAGTCCTGCAGAAGCGAAATGGTACAGCATGTCCACCTTAACGTTGTCTGAGTTACTCCAACGTAGATATCCTCGAGTTTTCAAACAAATTTCGCAGAGTGACGAGGCATTTGGCTACCTTAAGAGAGTCATAGTTACCCCTGCCGGCTGCTCCCTTTTTCTTTAGGCCTTTATCTTTCTTGCTATGGCCAGTCCTACTGAACCGATATGCCACTGTATGTCCACCTTAACGTCGTCACAGTTACTCCCACTACGAGTTTCTCGAGTTAGCAAATGTACTTCGCCGGATGACGGGGCATTTGGCCACCTTAAGAGAGTCATAGTTACTGCTGCCAGATGCTCCCCATCCTTTGAATCCTCCTCTCTTTATTTCGTACTGCGGAATGTCAAACAGAAGCGAAATGCTGCAACTTGTCCACCTTAACGTTATCTGAGTTACTCCAACGACGATATCCACGAGTTTTCAAATAAATTTCGCAGAATGACGAGGCATTTGGCTACCTTAAGAGAGTCATAGTTACTGCTGCCCGCTGCTCCCCCTTCTTTGAATCTTTCCTCTCTTTAATTCGTACTGCGGCCAGCCCTGCAGAAGCGAAATGGTACAGCATGTCCACCTTAACGTTGTCTGAGTTACTCCAACGTCGATATCCTCGAGTTTTCAAATACATTTCGCAGAGTGACGAGGCATTTGGCTACCTTAAGAGAGTCATAGTTACCCCTGCCGACTGCTCCCATTTCTTTAGGCCTTTATCTGTCTTGCTATGGCCAGTCCTACTGAACCGATATGCCACTGTATGTCCACCTTAACGTCGTCACAGTTACTCCCACTACGAGTTTCTCGAGTTAGCAAATGTACTTCGCCGGATGACGGGGCATTTGGCCACCTTAAGAGAGTCATAGTTACTGCTGCCAGATGCTCCCCATCCTTTGAATCCTCCTCTCTTTATTTCGTACTGCGGAATGTCAAACAGAAGCGAAATGCTGCAACTTGTCCACCTTAACGTTATCTGAGTTACTCCAACGACGATATCCACGAGTTTTCAAATAAATTTCGCAGAATGACGAGGCATTTGGCTACCTTAAGAGAGTCATAGTTACTGCTGCCCGCTGCTCCCCCTTCTTTGAATCTTTCCTCTCTTTAATTCGTACTGCGGCCAGCCCTGCAGAAGCGAAATGGTACAGCATGTCCACCTTAACGTTGTCTGAGTTACTCCAACGTCGATATCCTCGAGTTTTCAAATACATTTCGCAGAGTGACGAGGCATTTGGCTACCTTAAGAGAGTCATAGTTACCCCTGCCGACTGCTCCCATTTCTTTAGGCCTTTATCTGTCTTGCTATGGCCAGTCCTACTGAACCGATATGCCACTGTATGTCCACCTTAACGTCGTCACAGTTACTCCCACTACGAGTTTCTCGAGTTAGCAAATGTACTTCGCCGGATGACGGGGCATTTGGCCACCTTAAGAGAGTCATAGTTACTGCTGCCAGATGCTCCCCATCCTTTGAATCCTCCTCTCTTTATTTCGTACTGCGGAATGTCAAACAGAAGCGAAATGCTGCAACTTGTCCACCTTAACGTTATCTGAGTTACTCCAACGACGATATCCACGAGTTTTCAAATAAATTTCGCAGAATGACGAGGCATTTGGCTACCTTAAGAGAGTCATAGTTACTGCTGCCCGCTGCTCCCCCTTCTTTGAATCTTTCCTCTCTTTAATTCGTACTGCGGCCAGCCCTGCAGAAGCGAAATGGTACAGCATGTCCACCTTAACGTTGACTGAGTTACTCCAACGTCGATATCCTCGAGTTTTCAAATACATTTCGCAGAGTGACGAGGCATTTGGCTACCTTAAGAGAGTCATAGTTACCCCTGCCGACTGCTCCCATTTCTTTAGGCCTTTATCTGTCTTGCTATGGCCAGTCCTACTGAACCGATATGCCACTGTATGTCCACCTTAACGTCGTCACAGTTACTCCCACTACGAGTTTCTCGAGTTAGCAAATGTACTTCGCCGGATGACGAGGCATTTGGCTACCTTAAGAGAGTCATAGTTACTGCTGCCAGATGCTCCCCATCCTTTGAATCCTCCTCTCTTTATTTCGTACTATGGAATGTCAAAGCAGATGCGTAATGCTGGAACATGTCCACCTTAACGTTGTCTGTTACTAGAACGACTATATCCACGAGTTTTCAAATTAATTTCGCAGAGTGACGAGGCATTTGGCTACCTTAAGCGAGTCATAGTTACCCCTGCCGACTGCTCCCATTTCTTTAGGCCTTTATCTTTCTTGCTATGGCCAGTCCTACAGAACCGATATGCCACTGTATGTCCACCTTAACGTCGTCACAGTTACTCCCACTACGAGTTTCTCGAGTTAGCAAATGTACTTCGCCGGATGACGAGGCATTTGGCTACCTTATGAGAGTCATAGTTACTGCAGCCAGTTGCTCCCCTTCCTTTGAATCTTTCCTCTCTTTAATTCGTACTGCGGAATGTCCAAGCAGAAGCGAAATGCTGCAACTTGTCCACCTTAACGTTGCCTGAGTTACTCCAACGACGATATCGACGAGTTTTCAAATAAATTTCGCAGAGTGACGAGGCATTTGGCTACCTTAAGAGAGTGATAGTTACTGCTGCCCGCTGCTCCCCCGTCTTTGAATCTTTCCTTTCTTTAATTCGTATTGCGCCTAGTCCTGCAGAAGCGAAATGGTACAGCATGTCCACCTTAACGTTGTCTGAGTTACTCCAACGCAGATATCCTCGAGTTTTCAAATAAATTTCGCAGAGTGACGAGGCATTTGGCTTCCTTAAGAGAGTCATAGTTACCCCTGCCGGCTGCTCCCATTTCTTTAGGCCTTTATCTTTCTTGCTATGGCCAGTCCTACAGAACCGATATGCCACTGTATGTCCACCTTAACGTCGTCACAGTTATTCCCACTACCGGTTTCTCGAGTTAGCTAATGTACTTCGCCGGATGACGAGGCATTTGGCTTCCTTAAGAGATTCATAGTTACTCCTGCCGGCTGCTCCCATTTCTTTAGGCCTTTTTCATTCTTGCTATGGCCAGTCCTACTGAACCGATATGCCACTGTATGTCCACCTTAACGTCGTCACAGTTACTCCCACTACGAGTTTCTCGAGTTAGCAAATGTACTTCGCCGGATGACGAGGCATTTGGCTACCTTAAGAGAGTCATAGTTACTGCTGCCAGATGCTCCCCATCCTTTGAATCCTCCTCTCTTTATTTCGTACTATGGAATGTCAAAGCAGATGCGTAATGCTGGAACATGTCCACCTTAACGTTGTCTGTTACTAGAACGACTATATCCACGAGTTTTCAAATTAATTTCGCAGAGTGACGAGGCATTTGGCTACCTTAAGCGAATCATAGTTACCCCTGCCGACTGCTCCCATTTCTTTAGGCCTTTATCCTTCTTGCTATGGCCAGTCCTACAGAACCGATATGCCACTGTATGTCCACCTTAACGTCGTCACAGTTACTCCCACTACGAGTTTCTCGAGTTAGCAAATGTACTTCGCCGGATGACGGGGCATTTGGCCACCTTAAGAGAGTCATAGTTACTGCTGCCAGATGCTCCCCATCCTTTGAATCCTCCTCTCTTTATTTCGTACTGCGGAATGTCAAACAGAAGCGAAATGCTGCAACTTGTCCACCTTAACGTTATCTGAGTTACTCCAACGACGATATCCACGAGTTTTCAAATAAATTTCGCAGAATGACGAGGCATTTGGCTACCTTAAGAGAGTCATAGTTACTGCTGCCCGCTGCTCCCCCTTCTTTGAATCTTTCCTCTCTTTAATTCGTACTGCGGCCAGCCCTGCAGAAGCGAAATGGTACAGCATGTCCACCTTAACGTTGACTGAGTTACTCCAACGTCGATATCCTCGAGTTTTCAAATACATTTCGCAGAGTGACGAGGCATTTGGCTACCTTAAGAGAGTCATAGTTACCCCTGCCGACTGCTCCCATTTCTTTAGGCCTTTATCTGTCTTGCTATGGCCAGTCCTACTGAACCGATATGCCACTGTATGTCCACCTTAACGTCGTCACAGTTACTCCCACTACGAGTTTCTCGAGTTAGCAAATGTACTTCGCCGGATGACGAGGCATTTGGCTACCTTAAGAGAGTCATAGTTACTGCTGCCAGATGCTCCCCATCCTTTGAATCCTCCTCTCTTTATTTCGTACTATGGAATGTCAAAGCAGATGCGTAATGCTGGAACATGTCCACCTTAACGTTGTCTGTTACTAGAACGACTATATCCACGAGTTTTCAAATTAATTTCGCAGAGTGACGAGGCATTTGGCTACCTTAAGCGAGTCATAGTTACCCCTGCCGACTGCTCCCATTTCTTTAGGCCTTTATCTTTCTTGCTATGGCCAGTCCTACAGAACCGATATGCCACTGTATGTCCACCTTAACGTCGTCACAGTTACTCCCACTACGAGTTTCTCGAGTTAGCAAATGTACTTCGCCGGATGACGAGGCATTTGGCTACCTTATGAGAGTCATAGTTACTGCAGCCAGTTGCTCCCCTTCCTTTGAATCTTTCCTCTCTTTAATTCGTACTGCGGAATGTCCAAGCAGAAGCGAAATGCTGCAACTTGTCCACCTTAACGTTGCCTGAGTTACTCCAACGACGATATCGACGAGTTTTCAAATAAATTTCGCAGAGTGACGAGGCATTTGGCTACCTTAAGAGAGTGATAGTTACTGCTGCCCGCTGCTCCCCCGTCTTTGAATCTTTCCTTTCTTTAATTCGTATTGCGGCTAGTCCTGCAGAAGCGAAATGGTACAGCATGTCCACCTTAACGTTGTCTGAGTTACTCCAACGCAGATATCCTCGAGTTTTCAAATAAATTTCGCAGAGTGACGAGGCATTTGGCTTCCTTAAGAGAGTCATAGTTACCCCTGCCGGCTGCTCCCATTTCTTTAGGCCTTTATCTTTCTTGCTATGGCCAGTCCTACAGAACCGATATGCCACTGTATGTCCACCTTAACGTCGTCACAGTTATTCCCACTACCGGTTTCTCGAGTTAGCTAATGTACTTCGCCGGATGACGAGGCATTTGGCTTCCTTAAGAGATTCATAGTTACTCCTGCCGGCTGCTCCCATTTCTTTAGGCCTTTTTCATTCTTGCTATGGCCAGTCCTACTGAACCGATATGCCACTGTATGTCCACCTTAACGTCGTCACAGTTACTCCCACTACGAGTTTCTCGAGTTAGCAAATGTACTTCGCCGGATGACGAGGCATTTGGCTACCTTAAGAGAGTCATAGTTACTGCTGCCAGATGCTCCCCACCCTTTGAATCCTCCTCTCTTTATTTCGTACTATGGAATGTCAAAGCAGATGCGTAATGCTGGAACATGTCCACCTTAACGTTGTCTGTTACTAGAACGACTATATCCACGAGTTTTCAAATTAATTTCGCAGAGTGACGAGGCATTTGGCTACCTTAAGCGAGTCATAGTTACCCCTGCCGACTGCTCCCATTTCTTTAGGCCTTTATCCTTCTTGCTATGGCCAGTCCTACAGAACCGATATGCCACTGTATGTCCACCTTAACGTCGTCACAGTTACTCCCACTACGAGTTTCTCGAGTTAGCAAATGTACTTCGCCGGATGACGGGGCATTTGGCCACCTTAAGAGAGTCATAGTTACTGCTGCCAGATGCTCCCCATCCTTTGAATCCTCCTCTCTTTATTTCGTACTGCGGAATGTCAAACAGAAGCGAAATGCTGCAACTTGTCCACCTTAACGTTATCTGAGTTACTCCAACGACGATATCCACGAGTTTTCAAATAAATTTCGCAGAATGACGAGGCATTTGGCTACCTTAAGAGAGTCATAGTTACTGCTGCCCGCTGCTCCCCCTTCTTTGAATCTTTCCTCTCTTTAATTCGTACTGCGGCCAGCCCTGCAGAAGCGAAATGGTACAGCATGTCCACCTTAACGTTGTCTGAGTTACTCCAACGTCGATATCCTCGAGTTTTCAAATACATTTCGCAGAGTGACGAGGCATTTGGCTACCTTAAGAGAGTCATAGTTACCCCTGCCGACTGCTCCCATTTCTTTAGGCCTTTATCTGTCTTGCTATGGCCAGTCCTACTGAACCGATATGCCACTGTATGTCCACCTTAACGTCGTCACAGTTACTCCCACTACGAGTTTCTCGAGTTAGCAAATGTACTTCGCCGGATGACGGGGCATTTGGCCACCTTAAGAGAGTCATAGTTACTGCTGCCAGATGCTCCCCATCCTTTGAATCCTCCTCTCTTTATTTCGTACTGCGGAATGTCAAACAGAAGCGAAATGCTGCAACTTGTCCACCTTAACGTTATCTGAGTTACTCCAACGACGATATCCACGAGTTTTCAAATAAATTTCGCAGAATGACGAGGCATTTGGCTACCTTAAGAGAGTCATAGTTACTGCTGCCCGCTGCTCCCCCTTCTTTGAATCTTTCCTCTCTTTAATTCGTACTGCGGCCAGCCCTGCAGAAGCGAAATGGTACAGCATGTCCACCTTAACGTTGACTGAGTTACTCCAACGTCGATATCCTCGAGTTTTCAAATACATTTCGCAGAGTGACGAGGCATTTGGCTACCTTAAGAGAGTCATAGTTACCCCTGCCGACTGCTCCCATTTCTTTAGGCCTTTATCTGTCTTGCTATGGCCAGTCCTACTGAACCGATATGCCACTGTATGTCCACCTTAACGTCGTCACAGTTACTCCCACTACGAGTTTCTCGAGTTAGCAAATGTACTTCGCCGGATGACGAGGCATTTGGCTACCTTAAGAGAGTCATAGTTACTGCTGCCAGATGCTCCCCATCCTTTGAATCCTCCTCTCTTTATTTCGTACTATGGAATGTCAAAGCAGATGCGTAATGCTGGAACATGTCCACCTTAACGTTGTCTGTTACTAGAACGACTATATCCACGAGTTTTCAAATTAATTTCGCAGAGTGACGAGGCATTTGGCTACCTTAAGCGAGTCATAGTTACCCCTGCCGACTGCTCCCATTTCTTTAGGCCTTTATCTTTCTTGCTATGGCCAGTCCTACAGAACCGATATGCCACTGTATGTCCACCTTAACGTCGTCACAGTTACTCCCACTACGAGTTTCTCGAGTTAGCAAATGTACTTCGCCGGATGACGAGGCATTTGGCTACCTTATGAGAGTCATAGTTACTGCAGCCAGTTGCTCCCCTTCCTTTGAATCTTTCCTCTCTTTAATTCGTACTGCGGAATGTCCAAGCAGAAGCGAAATGCTGCAACTTGTCCACCTTAACGTTGCCTGAGTTACTCCAACGACGATATCGACGAGTTTTCAAATAAATTTCGCAGAGTGACGAGGCATTTGGCTACCTTAAGAGAGTGATAGTTACTGCTGCCCGCTGCTCCCCCGTCTTTGAATCTTTCCTTTCTTTAATTCGTATTGCGGCTAGTCCTGCAGAAGCGAAGTGGTACAGCATGTCCACCTTAACGTTGTCTGAGTTACTCCAACGCAGATATCCTCGAGTTTTCAAATAAATTTCGCAGAGTGACGAGGCATTTGGCTTCCTTAAGAGAGTCATAGTTACCCCTGCCGGCTGCTCCCATTTCTTTAGGCCTTTATCTTTCTTGCTATGGCCAGTCCTACAGAACCGATATGCCACTGTATGTCCACCTTAACGTCGTCACAGTTATTCCCACTACCGGTTTCTCGAGTTAGCTAATGTACTTCGCCGGATGACGAGGCATTTGGCTTCCTTAAGAGATTCATAGTTACTCCTGCCGGCTGCTCCCATTTCTTTAGGCCTTTTTCATTCTTGCTATGGCCAGTCCTACTGAACCGATATGCCACTGTATGTCCACCTTAACGTCGTCACAGTTACTCCCACTACGAGTTTCTCGAGTTAGCAAATGTACTTCGCCGGATGACGAGGCATTTGGCTACCTTAAGAGAGTCATAGTTACTGCTGCCAGATGCTCCCCATCCTTTGAATCCTCCTCTCTTTATTTCGTACTATGGAATGTCAAAGCAGATGCGTAATGCTGGAACATGTCCACCTTAACGTTGTCTGTTACTAGAACGACTATATCCACGAGTTTTCAAATTAATTTCGCAGAGTGACGAGGCATTTGGCTACCTTAAGCGAGTCATAGTTACCCCTGCCGACTGCTCCCATTTCTTTAGGCCTTTATCCTTCTTGCTATGGCCAGTCCTACAGAACCGATATGCCACTGTATGTCCACCTTAACGTCGTCACAGTTATTCCCACTACCGGTTTCTCGAGTTAGCAAATGTACTTCGCCGGATGACGAGGCATTTGGCTACCTTATGAGAGTCATAGTTACTGCAGCCAGATGCTCCCCTTCCTTTGAATCTTTCCTCTCTTTAATTCGTACTGCGGAATGTCCAAGCAGAAGCGAAATGCTGCAACTTGTCCACCTTAACGTTGCCTGAGTTACTCCAACGACGATATCGACGAGTTTTCAAATAAATTTCGCAGAGTGACGAGGCATTTGGCTACCTTAAGAGAGTGATAGTTACTGCTGCCCGCTGCTCCCCCGTCTTTGAATCATTCCTTTCTTTAATTCGTATTGCGGCTAGTCCTGCAGAAGCGAAATGGTACAGCATGTCCACCTTAACGTTGTCTGAGTTACTCCAACGTAGATATCCTCGAGTTTTCAAACAAATTTCGCAGAGTGACGAGGCATTTGGCTACCTTAAGAGAGTCATAGTTACCCCTGCCGGCTGCTCCCTTTTTCTTTAGGCCTTTATCTTTCTTGCTATGGCCAGTCCTACTGAACCGATATGCCACTGTATGTCCACCTTAACGTCGTCACAGTTACTCCCACTACGAGTTTCTCGAGTTAGCAAATGTACTTCGCCGGATGACGGGGCATTTGGCCACCTTAAGAGAGTCATAGTTACTGCTGCCAGATGCTCCCCATCCTTTGAATCCTCCTCTCTTTATTTCGTACTGCGGAATGTCAAACAGAAGCGAAATGCTGCAACTTGTCCACCTTAACGTTATCTGAGTTACTCCAACGACGATATCCACGAGTTTTCAAATAAATTTCGCAGAATGACGAGGCATTTGGCTACCTTAAGAGAGTCATAGTTACTGCTGCCCGCTGCTCCCCCTTCTTTGAATCTTTCCTCTCTTTAATTCGTACTGCGGCCAGCCCTGCAGAAGCGAAATGGTACAGCATGTCCACCTTAACGTTGACTGAGTTACTCCAACGTCGATATCCTCGAGTTTTCAAATACATTTCGCAGAGTGACGAGGCATTTGGCTACCTTAAGAGAGTCATAGTTACCCCTGCCGACTGCTCCCATTTCTTTAGGCCTTTATCTGTCTTGCTATGGCCAGTCCTGCTGAACCGATATGCCACTGTATGTCCACCTTAACGTCGTCACAGTTACTCCCACTACGAGTTTCTCGAGTTAGCAAATGTACTTCGCCGGATGACGAGGCATTTGGCTACCTTAAGAGAGTCATAGTTACTGCTGCCAGATGCTCCCCATCCTTTGAATCCTCCTCTCTTTATTTCGTACTATGGAATGTCAAAGCAGATGCGTAATGCTGGAACATGTCCACCTTAACGTTGTCTGTTACTAGAACGACTATATCCACGAGTTTTCAAATTAATTTCGCAGAGTGACGAGGCATTTGGCTACCTTACGCGAGTCATAGTTACCCCTGCCGACTGCTCCCATTTCTTTAGGCCTTTATCTTTCTTGCTATGGCCAGTCCTACAGAACCGATATGCCACTGTATGTCCACCTTAACGTCGTCACAGTTATTCCCACCACCGGTTTCTCGAGTTAGCAAATGTACTTCGCCGGATGACGAGGCATTTGGCTTCCTTAAGAGATTCATAGTTACTCCTGCCGGCTGCTCCCATTTCTTTAGGCCTTTTTCATTCTTGCTATGGCCAGTCCTACTGAACCGATATGCCACTGTATGTCCACCTTAACGTCGTCACAGTTACTCCCACTACGAGTTTCTCGAGTTAGCAAATGTACTTCGCCGGATGACGAGGCATTTGGCTACCTTAAGAGAGTCATAGTTACTGCTGCCAGATGCTCCCCATCCTTTGAATCCTCCTCTCTTTATTTCGTACTATGGAATGTCAAAGCAGATGCGTAATGCTGGAACATGTCCACCTTAACGTTGTCTGTTACTAGAACGACTATATCCACGAGTTTTCAAATTAATTTCGCAGAGTGACGAGGCATTTGGCTACCTTAAGAGAGTCATAGTTACTCCTGCCGGCTGCTCCCATTTCTTTAGGCCTTTATCATTCTTGCTATGACCAGTCCTACAGAACCGATATGCCACTGTAGGCCTTAACGTCGTCACAGTTACTCCCACTACGAGTTTCTCGAGTTAGCAAATGTACTTCGCCGGATGACGAGGCATTTGGCTACCTTATGAGAGTCATAGTTACTGCAGCCAGATGTTCCCCTTCCTTTGAATCTTTCCTCTCTTTAATTCGTTCTGCGGAATGTCCAAGCAGAAGCGAAATGCTGCAACTTGTCCACCTTAACGTTGCCTGAGTTACTCCAACGACGATATCGACGAGTTTTCAAATAAATTTCGCAGAGTGACGAGGCATTTGCCTACCTTAAGAGAGTGATAGTTACTGCTGCCCGCTGCTCCCCCGTCTTTGAATCTTTCCTTTCTTAATTTCGTATTGCGGCTAGTCCTGCAGAAGCGAAATGGTACAGCATGTCCACCTTAACGTTTTCTGAGTTACTCCAACGTAGATATCCTCGAGTTTTCAAATAAATTTCGCAGAGTGACGAGGCATTTGGCTACCTTAAGAGAGTCATAGTTACCCCTGCCGGCTGCTCCCATTTCTTTAGGCCTTTATCTTTCTAGCTATGGCCAGTCCTACTGAACCGATATGCCACTGTATGTCCACCTTAACGTCGTCACAGTTACTCCCACTACGAGTTTCTCGAGTTAGCAAATGTACTTCGCCGGATGACGGGGCATTTGGCCACCTTAAGAGAGTCATAGTTACTGCTGCCAGATGCTCCCCATCCTTTGAATCCTCCTCTCTTTATTTCGTACTGCGGAATGTCAAACAGAAGCGAAATGCTGCAACTTGTCCACCTTAACGTTATCTGAGTTACTCCAACGACGATATCCACGAGATTTCAAATAAATTTCGCAGAATGACGAGGCATTTGGCTACCTTAAGAGAGTCATAGTTACTGCTGCCCGCTGCTCCCCCTTCTTTGAATCTTTCCTCTCTTTAATTCGTACTGCGGCCAGCCCTGCAGAAGCGAAATGGTACAGCATGTCCACCTTAACGTTGTCTGAGTTACTCCAACGTCGATTTCCTCGAGTTTTCAAATACATTTCGCAGAGTGACGAGGCATTTGGCTACCTTAAGAGAGTCATAGTTACCCCTGCCGACTGCTCCCATTTCTTTAGGCCTTTATCTGTCTTGCTATGGCCAGTCCTACTGAACCGATATGCCACTGTATGTCCACCTTAACGTCGTCACAGTTACTCCCACTACGAGTTTCTCGAGTTAGCAAATGTACTTCGCCGGATGACGAGGCATTTGGCTACCTTAAGAGAGTCATAGTTACTGCTGCCATATGCTCCCCATCCTTTGAATCCTCCTCTCTTTATTTCGTACTATGGAATGTCAAAGCAGATGCGTAATGCTGGAACATGTCCACCTTAACGTTGTCTGTTACTAGAACGACTATATCCACGAGTTTTCAAATTAATTTCGCAGAGTGACGAGGCATTTGGCTACCTTAAGAGAGTCATAGTTACCCCTGCCGACTGCTCCCATTTCTTTAGGCCTTTATCTTTCTTGCTATGGCCAGTCCTACAGAACCGATATGCCACTGTATGTCCACCTTAACGTCGTCACAGTTATTCCCACTACCGGTTTCTCGAGTTAGCAAATGTACTTCGCCGGATGACGAGGCATTTGGCTTCCTTAAGAGATTCATAGTTACTCCTGCCGGCTGCTCCCATTTCTTTAGGCCTCTTTCATTCTTGCTATGGCCAGTCCTACTGAACCGATATGCCACTGTATGTCCACCTTAACGTCGTCACAGTTACTCCCACTACGAGTTTCTCGAGTTAGCAAATGTACTTCGCCGGATGACGAGGCATTTGGCTACCTTAAGAGAGTCATAGTTACTGCTGCCAGATGCTCCCCATCCTTTGAATCCTCCTCTCTTTATTTCGTACTATGGAATGTCAAAGCAGATGCGTAATGCTGGAACATGTCCACCTTAACGTTGTCTGTTACTAGAACGACTATATCCACGAGTTTTCAAATTAATTTCGCAGAGTGACGAGGCATTTGGCTACCTTAAGAGAGTCATAGTTACTCCTGCCGGCTGCTCCCATTTCTTTAGGCCTTTATCATTCTTGCTATGCCCAGTCCTACAGAACCGATATGCCACTGTATGTCCACCTTAACGTCGTCACAGTTACTCCCACTACGAGTTTCTCGAGTTAGCAAATGTACTTCGCCGGATGACGAGGCATTTGGCTACCTTATGAGAGTCATAGTTACTGCAGCCAGATGTTCCCCTTCCTTTGAATCTTTCCTCTCTTTAGTTCGTTTTGCGGAATGTCCAAGCAGAAGCGAAATGCTGCAACTTGTCCACCTTAACGTTGCCTGAGTTACTCCAACGACGATATCGACGAGTTGTCAAATAAATTTCGCAGAGTGACGAGGCATTTGGCTACCTTAAGAGAGTGATAGTTACTGCTGCCCGCTGCTCCCCCGCCTTTGAATCTTTCCTTTCTTTAATTCGTATTGCGGCTAGTCCTGCAGAAGCGAAATGGTACAGCATGTCCACCTTAACGTTGTCTGAGTTACTCCAACGTAGATATCCTCGAGTTTTCAAATAAATTTCGCAGAGTGACGAGGCATTTGGCTACCTTAAGAGAGTCATAGTTACCCCTGCCGGCTGCTCCCATTTCTTTAGGCCTTTATCTTTCTTGCTATGGCCAGTCCTACTGAACCGATATGCCACTGTATGTCCACCTTAACGTCGTCACAGTTACTCCCACTACGAGTTTCTCGAGTTAGCAAATGTACTTCGCCGGATGACGGGGCATTTGGCCACCTTAAGAGAGTCATAGTTACTGCTGCCAGATGCTCCCCATCCTTTGAATCCTCCTCTCTTTATTTCGTACTGCGGAATGTCACACAGAAGCGAAATGCTGCAACTTGTCCACCTTAACGTTATCTGAGTTACTCCAACGACGATATCCACGAGTTTTCAAATAAATTTCGCAGAATGACGAGGCATTTGGCTACCTTAAGAGAGTCATAGTTACTGCTGCCCGCTGCTCCCCCTTCTTTGAATCTTTCCTCTCTTTAATTCGTACTGCGGCCAGCCCTGCAGAAGCGAAATGGTACAGCATGTCCACCTTAACGTTGTCTGAGTTACTCCAACGTCGATATCCTCGAGTTTTCAAATACATTTCGCAGAGTGACGAGGCATTTGGCTACCTTAAGAGAGTCATAGTTACCCCTGCCTGCTGCTCCCATTTCTTTAGGCCTTTATCTTTCTTGCTATGGCCAGTCCTACTGAACCGATATGCCACTGTATGTCCACCTAAATGCGTCACAGTTACTCCCACTACGAGTTTCTCGAGTTAGCAAATGTACTTCGCCGGATGACGAGGCATTTGGCTACCTTAAGAGAGTCATATTTACTGCTGCCAGATGCTCCCCATCCTTTGAATCCTCCTCTCTTTATTTCGTACTATGGAATGTCAAAGCAGATGCGTAATGCTGGAACATGTCCACCTTAACGTTGTCTGTTACTAGAACGACTATATCCACGAGTTTTCAAATTAATTTCGCAGAGTGACGAGGCATTTGGCTACCTTAAGAGAGTCATAGTTACTCCTGCCGGCTGCTCCCATTTCGTTAGGCCTTTATCATTCTTGCTATGCCCAGTCCTACAGAACCGATATGCCACTGTAGGCCTTAACGTCGTCACAGTTACTCCCACTACGAGTTTCTCGAGTTAGCAAATGTACTTCGCCGGATGACGAGGCATTTGGCTACCTTATGAGAGTCATAGTTACTGCAGCCAGATGCTCCCCTTCCTTTGAATCTTTCCTCTCTTTAATTCGTACTGCGGAATGTCCAAGCAGAAGCGAAATGCTGCAACTTGTCCACCTTAACGTTGCCTGAGTTACTCCAACGACGATATCGACGAGTTTTCAAATAAATTTCGCAGAGTGACGAGGCATTTGGCTACCTTAAGAGAGTGATAGTTACTGCTGCCCGCTGCTCCCCCGTCTTTGAATCTTTCCTTTCTTTAATTCGTATTGCGGCTAGTCCTGCAGAAGCGAAATGGTACAGCATGTCCACCTTAACGTTGTCTGAGTTACTCCAACGTAGATATCCTCGAGTTTTCAAATAAATTTCGCAGAGTGACGAGGCATTTGGCTACCTTAAGAGAGTCATAGTTACCCCTGCCGGCTGCTCCCATTTCTTTAGGCCTTTATCTTTCTTGCTATGGCCAGTCCTACTGAACCGATATGCCACTGTATGTCCACCTTAACGTCGTCACAGTTACTCCCACTACGAGTTTCTCGAGTTAGCAAATGTACTTCGCCGTATGACGGGGCATTTGGCCACCTTAAGAGAGTCATAGTTACTGCTGCCAGATGCTCCCCATCCTTTGAATCCTCCTCTCTTTATTTCGTACTGCGGAATGTCAAACAGAAGCGAAATGCTGCAACGTGTCCACCTTAACGTTATCTGAGTTACTCCAACGACGATATCCACGAGTTTTCAAATAAATTTCGCAGAATGACGAGGCATTTGGCTACCTTAAGAGAGTCATAGTTACTGCTGCCCGCTGCTCCCCCTTCTTTGAATCTTTCCTCTCTTTAATTCGTACTGCGGCCAGCCCTGCAGAAGCGAAATGGTGCAGCATGTCCACCTTAACGTTGTCTGAGTTACTCCAACGTCGATATCCTCGAGTTTTCAAATACATTTCGCAGAGTGACGAGGCATTTGGGTTCCTTAAGAGAGTCATAGTTACCCCTGCCGACTGCTCCCATTTCTTTAGGCCTTTATCTGTCTTGCTATGGCCAGTCCTACTGAACCGATATGCCACTGTATGTCCACCTTAACGTCGTCACAGTTACTCCCACTACGAGTTTCTCGAGTTAGCAAATGTACTTCGCCGGATGACGAGGCATTTGGCTACCTTATGAGAGTCATAGTTACTGCAGCCAGATGCTCCCCTTCCTTTGAATCTTTCCTCTCTTTAATTCGTACTGCGGAATGTCCAAGCAGAAGCGAAATGCTGCAACTTGTCCACCTTAACGTTGCCTGAGTTACTCCAACGACGATATCGACGAGTTTTCAAATAAATTTCGCAGAGTGACGAGGCATTTGGCTACCTTAAGAGAGTGATAGTTACTGCTGCCCGCTGCTCCCCCGTCTTTGAATCTTTCCTTTCTTTAATTCGTATTGCGGCTAGTCCTGCAGAAGCGAAATGGTACAGCATGTCCACCTTAACGTTGTCTGAGTTACTCCAACGTAGATATCCTCGAGTTTTCAAATAAATTTCGCAGAGTGACGAGGCATTTGGCTACCTTAAGAGAGTCATAGTTACCCCTGCCGGCTGCTCCCATTTCTTTAGGCCTTTATCTTTCTTGCTATGGCCAGTCCTACAGAACCGATATGCCACTGTAGGCCTTAACGTCGTCACAGTTACTCCCACTACGAGTTTCTCGAGTTAGCAAATGTACTTCGCCGGATGACGAGGCATTTGGCTACCTTATGAGAGTCATAGTTACTGCAGCCAGATGCTCCCCTTCCTTTGAATCTTTCCTCTCTTTAATTCGTACTGCGGAATGTCCAAGCAGAAGCGAAATGCTGCAACTTGTCCACCTTAACGTTGCCTGAGTTACTCCAACGACGATATCGACGAGTTTTCAAATAAATTTCGCAGAGTGACGAGGCATTTGGCTACCTTAAGAGAGTGATAGTTACTGCTGCCCGCTGCTCCCCCGTCTTTGAATCTTTCCTTTCTTTAATTCGTATTGCGGCTAGTCCTGCAGAAGCGAAATGGTACAGCATGTCCACCTTAACGTTGTCTGAGTTACTCCAACGTAGATATCCTCGAGTTTTCAAATAAATTTCGCAGAGTGACGAGGCATTTGGCTACCTTAAGAGAGTCATAGTTACCCCTGCCGGCTGCTCCCATTTCTTTAGGCCTTTATCTTTCTTGCTATGGCCAGTCCTACTGAACCGATATGCCACTGAATGTCCACCTTAACGTCGTCACAGTTACTCCCACTACGAGTTTCTCGAGTTAGCAAATGTACTTCGCCGGATGACGCGGCATTTGGCCACCTTAAGAGAGTCATAGTTACTGCTGCCAGATGCTCCCCATCCTTTGAATCCTCCTCTCTTTATTTCGTACTGCGGAATGTCAAACAGAAGCGAAATGCTGCAACTTGTCCACCTTAACGTTATCTGAGTTACTCCAACGACGATATCCACGAGTTTTCAAATAAATTTCGCAGAATGACGAGGCATTTGGCTACCTTAAGAGAGTCATAGTTACTGCTGCCCGCTGCTCCCCCTTCTTTGAATCTTTCCTCTCTTTAATTCGTACTGCGGCCAGCCCTGCAGAAGCGAAATGGTACAGCATGTCCACCTTAACGTTGTCTGAGTTACTCCAACGTCGATATCCTCGAGTTTTCAAATAAATTTCGCAGAGTGACGAGGCATTTGGCTACCTTAAGAGAGTCATAGTTACCCCTGCCGGCTGCTCCCATTTCTTTAGGCCTTTATCTTTCTTGCTATGGCCAGTCCTACAGAACCGATATGCCACTGTATGTCCACCTTAACGTCGTCACAGTTACTCCCACTACGAGTTTCTCGAGTTAGCAAATGTACTTCACCGGATGACGAGGCATTTGGCTACCTTATGAGAGTCATAGTTACTGCTGCCAGATGCTCCCCATCCTTTGAATCCTCCTCTCTTTATTTCGTACTATGGAATGTCAAAGCAGATGCGTAATGCTGGAACATGTCCACCTTAACGTTGCCTGTTACTAGAACGACTATATCCACGAGTTTTCAAATTAATTTCGCAGAGTGACGAGGCATTTGGCTACCTTAAGAGAGTCATAGTTACTCCTGCCGGCTGCTCCCATTTCTTTAGGCCTTTATCATTCTTGCTATGCCCAGTCCTACAGAACCGATATGCCACTGTAGGCCTTAACGTCGTCACAGTTACTCCCACTACGAGTTTCTCGAGTTAGCAAATGTACTTCGCCGGATGACGAGGCATTTGGCTACCTTATGGGAGTCATAGTTACTGCAGCCAGATGCTCCCCTTCCTTTGAATCTTTCCTCTCTTTAATTCGTACTGCGGAATGTCCAAGCAGAAGCGAAATGCTGCAACTTGTCCACCTTAACGTTGCCTGAGTTACTCCAAAGACGATATCGACGAGTTTTCAAATAAATTTCGCAGAGTGACGAGGCATTTGGCTACCTTAAGAGAGTGATAGTTACTGCTGCCCGCTGCTCCCCCGTCTTTGAATCTTTCCTTTCTTTAATTCGTATTGCGGCTAGTCCTGCAGAAGCGAAATGGTACAGCATGTCCACCTTAACGTTGTCTGAGTTACTCCAACGTAGATATCCTCGAGTTTTCAAATAAATTTCGCAGAGTGACGAGGCATTTGGCTTCCTTAAGAGAGTCATAGTTACCCCTGCCTGCTGCTCCCATTTCTTTAGGCCTTTATCTTTCTTGCTATGGCCAGTCCTACAGAACCGATATGCCACTGTATGTCCACCTTAACGTCGTCACAGTTACTCCCACTACGAGTTTCTCGAGTTAGCAAATGTACTTCGCCGGATGACGAGGCATTTGGCTACCTTATGAGAGTCATAGTTACTGCTGCCAGATGCTCCCCATCCTTTGAATCCTCCTCTCTTTATTTCGTACTATGGAATGTCAAAGCAGATGCGTAATGCTGGAACATGTCCACCTTAACGTTGTCTGTTACTAGAACGACTATATCCACGAGTTTTCAAATTAATTTCGCAGAGTGACGAGGCATTTGGCTACCTTAAGAGAGTCATAGTTACTCCTGCCGGCTGCTCCCATTTCTTTAGGCCTTTATCATTCTTGCTATGCCCAGTCCTACAGAACCGATATGCCACTGTAGGCCTTAACGTCGTCACAGTTACTCCCACTACGAGTTTCTCGAGTTAGCAAATGTACTTCGCCGGATGACGAGGCATTTGGCTACCTTATGAGAGTCATAGTTACTGCAGCCAGATGCTCCCCTTCCTTTGAATCTTTCCTCTCTTTAATTCGTACTGCGGAATGTCCAAGCAGAAGCGAAATGCTGCAACTTGTCCACCTTAACGTTGCCTGAGTTACTCCAAAGACGATATCGACGAGTTTTCAAATAAATTTCGCAGAGTGACGAGGCATTTGGCTACCTTAAGAGAGTGATAGTTACTGCTGCCCGCTGCTCCCCCGTCTTTGAATCTTTCCTTTCTTTAATTCGTATTGCGGCTAGTCCTGCAGAAGCGAAATGGTACAGCATGTCCACCTTAACGTTGTCTGAGTTACTCCAACGTAGATATCCTCGAGTTTTCAAATAAATTTCGCAGAGTGACGAGGCATTTGGCTACCTTAAGAGAGTCATAGTTACCCCTGCCTGCTGCTCCCATTTCTTTAGGCCTTTATCTTTCTTGCTATGGCCAGTCCTACTGAACCGATATGCCACTGTATGTCCACCTTAATGCGTCACAGTTACTCCCACTACGAGTTTCTCGAGTTAGCAAATGTACTTCGCCGGATGACGAGGCAATTGGCTACCTTAAGAGAGTCATAGTTACTGCTGCCAGATGCTCCCCATCCTTTGAATCCTCCTCTCTTTATTTCGTACTATGGAATGTCAAAGCAGATGCGTAATGCTGGAACATGTCCACCTTAACGTTGTCTGTTACTAGAACGACTATATCCACGAGTTTTCAAATTAATTTCGCAGAGTGACGAGGCATTTGGCTACCTTAAGAGAGGCATAGTTACTCCTGCCGGCTGCTCCCATTTCGTTAGGCCTTTATCAATCTTGCTATGCCCAGTCCTACAGAACCGATATGCCACTGTAGGCCTTAACGTCGTCACAGTTACTCCCACTACGAGTTTCTCGAGTTAGCAAATGTACTTCGCCGGATGACGAGGCATTTGGCTACCTTATGAGAGTCATAGTTACTGCAGCCAGATGCTCCCCTTCCATTGAATATTTCCTCTCTTTAATTCGTACTGCGGAATGTCCAAGCGGAAGCGAAATGCTGCAACTTGTCCACCTTAACGTTGCCTGAGTTACTCCAACGACGATATCGACGAGTTTTCAAATAAATTTCGCAGAGTGACGAGGCATTTGGCTACCTTAAGAGAGTGATAGTTACTGCTGCCCGCTGCTCCCCCGTCTTTGAATCTTTCCTTTCTTAAATTCGTATTGCGGCTAGTCCTGCAGAAGCGAAATGGTACAGCATGTCCACCTTAACGTTGTCTGAGTTACTCCAACGTAGATATCCTCGAGTTTTCAAATAAATTTCGCAGAGTGACGAGGCATTTGGCTACCTTAAGAGAGTCATAGTTACCCCTGCCGGCTGCTCCCATTTCTTTAGGCCTTTATCTTTCTTGCTATGGCCAGTCCTACTGAACCGATATGCCACTGTATGTCCACCTTAACGTCGTCACAGTTACTCCCACTACGAGTTTCTCGAGTTAGCAAATGTACTTCGCCGGATGACGGGGCATTTGGCCACCTTAAGAGAGTCATAGTTACTGCTGCCAGATGCTCCCCATCCTTTGAATCCTCCTCTCTTTATTTCGTACTGCGGAATGTCAAACAGAAGCGAAATGCTGCAACTTGTCCACCTTAACGTTATCTGAGTTACTCCAACGACGATATCCACGAGTTTTCAAATAAATTTCGCAGAATGACGAGGCATTTGGCTACCTTAAGAGAGTCATAGTTACTGCTGCCCGCTGCTCCCCCTTCTTTGAATCTTTCCTCTCTTTAATTCGTACTGCGGCCAGCCCTGCAGAAGCGAAATGGTACAGCATGTCCACCTTAACGTTGTCTGAGTTACTCCAACGTCGATATCCTCGAGTTTTCAAATACATTTCGCAGAGTGACGAGGCATTTGGCTACCTTAAGAGAGTCATAGTTACCCCTGCCGACTGCTCCCATTTCTTTAGGCCTTTATCTGTCTTGCTATGGCCAGTCCTACTGAACCGATATGCCACTGTATGTCCACCTTAACGTCGTCACAGTTACTCCCACTACGAGTTTCTCGAGTTAGCAAATGTACTTCGCCGGATGACGAGGCATTTGGCTACCTTAAGAGAGTCATAGTTACTGCTGCCAGATGCTCCCCATCCTTTGAATCCTCCTCTCTTCATTTCGTACTATGGAATGTCAAAGCAGATGCGTAATGCTGGAACATGTCCACCTTAACGTTGTCTGTTACTAGAACGACTATATCCACGAGTTTTCAAATTAATTTCGCAGAGTGACGAGGCATTTGGCTACCTTAAGAGAGTCATAGTTACCCCTGCCGACTGCTCCCATTTCTTTAGGCCTTTATCTTTCTTGCTATGGCCAGTCCTACAGAACCGATATGCCACTGTATGTCCACCTTAACGTCGTCACAGTTATTCCCACTACCGGTTTCTCGAGTTAGCAAATGTACTTCGCCGGATGACGAGGCATTTGGCTTCCTTAAGAGATTCATAGTTACTCCTGCCGGCTGCTCCCATTTCTTTAGGCCCTTTTCATTCTTGCTATGGCCAGTCCTACTGAACCGATATGCCACTGTATGTCCACCTTAACGTCGTCACAGTTACTCCCACTACGAGTTTCTCGTGTTAGCAAATGTACTTCGCCGGATGACGAGGCATTTGGCTACCTTAAGAGAGTCATAGTTACTGCTGCCAGATGCTCCCCATCCTTTGAATCCTCCTCTCTTTATTTCGTACTATGGAATGTCAAAGCAGATGCGTAATGCTGGAACATGTCCACCTTAACGTTGTCTGTTACTAGAACGACTATATCCACGAGTTTTCAAATTAATTTCGCAGAGTGACGAGGCATTTGGCTACCTTAAGAGAGTCATAGTTACTCCTGCCGGCTGCTCCCATTTCTTTAGGCCTTTATCATTCTTGCTATGCCCAGTCCTACAGAACCGATATGCCACTGTATGTCCACCTTAACGTCGTCACAGTTACTCCCACTACGAGTTTCTCGAGTTAGCAAATGTACTTCGCCGGATGACGAGGCATTTGGCTACCTTATGAGAGTCATAGTTACTGCAGCCAGATGCTCCCCTTCCTTTGAATCTTTCCTCTCTTTAATTCGTACTGCGGAATGTCCAAGCAGAAGCGAAATGCTGCAACTTGTCCACCTTAACGTTGCCTGAGTTACTCCAAAGACGATATCGACGAGTTTTCAAATAAATTTCGCAGAGTGACGAGGCATTTGGCTACCTTAAGAGAGTGATAGTTACTGCTGCCCGCTGCTCCCCCGTCTTTGAATCTTTCCTTTCTTTAATTCGTATTGCGGCTAGTCCTGCAGAAGCGAAATGGTACAGCATGTCCACCTTAACGTTGTCTGAGTTACTCCAACGTAGATATCCTCGAGTTTTCAAATAAATTTCGCAGAGTGACGAGGCATTTGGCTACCTTAAGAGAGTCATAGTTACCCCTGCCTGCTGCTCCCATTTCTTTAGGCCTTTATCTTTCTTGCTATGGCCAGTCCTACTGAACCGATATGCCACTGTATGTCCACCTTAATGCGTCACAGTTACTCCCACTACGAGTTTCTCGAGTTAGCAAATGTACTTCGCCGGATGACGAGGCATTTGGCTACCTTAAGAGAGTCATAGTTACTGCTGCCAGATGCTCCCCATCCTTTGAATCCTCCTCTCTTTATTTCGTACTATGGAATGTCAAAGCAGATGCGTAATGCTGGAACATGTCCACCTTAACGTTGTCTGTTACTAGAACGACTATATCCACGAGTTTTCAAATTAATTTCGCAGAGTGACGAGGCATTTGGCTACCTTAAGAGAGGCATAGTTACTCCTGCCGGCTGCTCCCATTTCGTTAGGCCTTTATCATTCTTGCTATGCCCAGTCCTACAGAACCGATATGCCACTGTAGGCCTTAACGTCGTCACAGTTACTCCCACTACGAGTTTCTCGAGTTAGCAAATGTACTTCGCCGGATGACGAGGCATTTGGCTACCTTATGAGAGTCATAGTTACTGCAGCCAGATGCTCCCCTTCCTTTGAATCTTTCCTCTCTTTAATTCGTACTGCGGAATGTCCAAGCAGAAGCGAAATGCTGCAACTTGTCCACCTTAACGTTGCCTGAGTTACTCCAAAGACGATATCGACGAGTTTTCAAATAAATTTCGCAGAGTGACGAGGCATTTGGCTACCTTAAGAGAGTGATAGTTACTGCTGCCCGCTGCTCCCCCGTCTTTGAATCTTTCCTTTCTTTAATTCGTATTGCGGCTAGTCCTGCAGAAGCGAAATGGTACAGCATGTCCACCTTAACGTTGTCTGAGTTACTCCAACGTAGATATCCTCGAGTTTTCAAATAAATTTCGCAGAGTGACGAGGCATTTGGCTTCCTTAAGAGAGTCATAGTTACCCCTGCCTGCTGCTCCCATTTCTTTAGGCCTTTATCTTTCTTGCTATGGCCAGTCCTACAGAACCGATATGCCACTGTATGTCCACCTTAACGTCGTCACAGTTACTCCCACTACGAGTTTCTCGAGTTAGCAAATGTACTTCGCCGGATGACGAGGCATTTGGCTACCTTATGAGAGTCATAGTTACTGCTGCCAGATGCTCCCCATCCTTTGAATCCTCCTCTCTTTATTTCGTACTATGGAATGTCAAAGCAGATGCGTAATGCTGGAACATGTCCACCTTAACGTTGTCTGTTACTAGAACGACTATATCCACGAGTTTTCAAATTAATTTCGCAGAGTGACGAGGCATTTGGCTACCTTAAGAGAGTCATAGTTACTCCTGCCGGCTGCTCCCATTTCTTTAGGCCTTTATCATTCTTGCTATGCCCAGTCCTACAGAACCGATATGCCACTGTAGGCCTTAACGTCGTCACAGTTACTCCCACTACGAGTTTCTCGAGTTAGCAAATGTACTTCGCCGGATGACGAGGCATTTGGCTACCTTATGAGAGTCATAGTTACTGCAGCCAGATGCTCCCCTTCCTTTGAATCTTTCCTCTCTTTAATTCGTACTGCGGAATGTCCAAGCAGAAGCGAAATGCTGCAACTTGTCCACCTTAACGTTGCCTGAGTTACTCCAAAGACGATATCGACGAGTTTTCAAATAAATTTCGCAGAGTGACGAGGCATTTGGCTACCTTAAGAGAGTGATAGTTACTGCTGCCCGCTGCTCCCCCGTCTTTGAATCTTTCCTTTCTTTAATTCGTATTGCGGCTAGTCCTGCAGAAGCGAAATGGTACAGCATGTCCACCTTAACGTTGTCTGAGTTACTCCAACGTAGATATCCTCGAGTTTTCAAATAAATTTCGCAGAGTGACGAGGCATTTGGCTACCTTAAGAGAGTCATAGTTACCCCTGCCTGCTGCTCCCATTTCTTTAGGCCTTTATCTTTCTTGCTATGGCCAGTCCTACTGAACCGATATGCCACTGTATGTCCACCTTAATGCGTCACAGTTACTCCCACTACGAGTTTCTCGAGTTAGCAAATGTACTTCGCCGGATGACGAGGCATTTGGCTACCTTAAGAGAGTCATAGTTACTGCTGCCAGATGCTCCCCATCCTTTGAATCCTCCTCTCTTTATTTCGTACTATGGAATGTCAAAGCAGATGCGTAATGCTGGAACATGTCCACCTTAACGTTGTCTGTTACTAGAACGACTATATCCACGAGTTTTCAAATTAATTTCGCAGAGTGACGAGGCATTTGGCTACCTTAAGAGAGGCATGGTTACTCCTGCCGGCTGCTCCCATTTCGTTAGGCCTTTATCAATCTTGCTATGCCCAGTCCTACAGAACCGATATGCCACTGTAGGCCTTAACGTCGTCACAGTTACTCCCACTACGAGTTTCTCGAGTTAGCAAATGTACTTCGCCGGATGACGAGGCATTTGGCTACCTTATGAGAGTCATAGTTACTGCAGCCAGATGCTCCCCTTCCATTGAATATTTCCTCTCTTTAATTCGTACTGCGGAATGTCCAAGCGGAAGCGAAATGCTGCAACTTGTCCACCTTAACGTTGCCTGAGTTACTCCAACGACGATATCGACGAGTTTTCAAATAAATTTCGCAGAGTGACGAGGCATTTGGCTACCTTAAGAGAGTGATAGTTACTGCTGCCCGCTGCTCCCCCGTCTTTGAATCTTTCCTTTCTTAAATTCGTATTGCGGCTAGTCCTGCAGAAGCGAAATGGTACAGCATGTCCACCTTAACGTTGTCTGAGTTACTCCAACGTAGATATCCTCGAGTTTTCAAATAAATTTCGCAGAGTGACGAGGCATTTGGCTACCTTAAGAGAGTCATAGTTACCCCTGCCGGCTGCTCCCATTTCTTTAGGCCTTTATCTCTCTTGCTATGGCCAGTCCTACTGAACCGATATGCCACTGTATGTCCACCTTAACGTCGTCACAGTTACTCCCACTACGAGTTTCTCGAGTTAGCAAATGTACTTCGCCGGATGACGGGGCATTTGGCCACCTTAAGAGAGTCATAGTTACTGCTGCCAGATGCTCCCCATCCTTTGAATCCTCCTCTCTTTATTTCGTACTGTGGAATGTCAAACAGAAGCGAAATGCTGCAACTTGTCCACCTTAACGTTATCTGAGTTACTCCAACGACGATATCCACGAGTTTTCAAATAAATTTCGCAGAATGACGAGGCATTTGGCTACCTTAAGAGAGTCATAGTTACTGCTGCCCGCTGCTCCCCCTTCTTTGAATCTTTCCTCTCTTTAATTCGTACTGCGGCCAGCCCTGCAGAAGCGAAATGGTACAGCATGTCCACCTTAACGTTGTCTGAGTTACTCCAACGTCGATATCCTGGAGTTTTCAAATACATTTCGCAGAGTGACGAGGCATTTGGCTACCTTAAGAGAGTCATAGTTACCCCTGCCGACTGCTCCCATTTCTTTAGGCCTTTATCTGTCTTGCTATGGCCAGTCCTACTGAACCGATATGCCACTGTATGTCCACCTTAACGTCGTCACAGTTACTCCCACTACGAGTTTCTCGAGTTAGCAAATGTACTTCGCCGGATGACGAGGCATTTGGCTACCTTAAGAGAGTCATAGTTACTGCTGCCAGATGCTCCCCATCCTTTGAATCCTCCTCTCTTCATTTCGTACTATGGAATGTCAAAGCAGATGCGTAATGCTGGAACATGTCCACCTTAACGTTGTCTGTTACTAGAACGACTATATCCACGAGTTTTCAAATTAATTTCGCAGAGTGACGAGGCATTTGGCTACCTTAAGAGAGTCATAGTTACCCCTGCCGACTGCTCCCATTTCTTTAGGCCTTTATCTTTCTTGCTATGGCCAGTCCTACAGAACCGATATGCCACTGTATGTCCACCTTAACGTCGTCACAGTTATTCCCACTACCGGTTTCTCGAGTTAGCAAATGTACTTCGCCGGATGACGAGGCATTTGGCTTCCTTAAGAGATTCATAGTTACTCCTGCCGGCTGCTCCCATTTCTTTAGGCCCTTTTCATTCTTGCTATGGCCAGTCCTACTGAACCGATATGCCACTGTATGTCCACCTTAACGTCGTCACAGTTACTCCCACTACGAGTTTCTCGTGTTAGCAAATGTACTTCGCCGGATGACGAGGCATTTGGCTACCTTAAGAGAGTCATAGTTACTGCTGCCAGATGCTCCCCATCCTTTGAATCCTCCTCTCTTTATTTCGTACTATGGAATGTCAAAGCAGATGCGTAATGCTGGAACATGTCCACCTTAACGTTGTCTGTTACTAGAACGACTATATCCACGAGTTTTCAAATTAATTTCGCAGAGTGACGAGGCATTTGGCTACCTTAAGAGAGTCATAGTTACTCCTGCCGGCTGCTCCCATTTCTTTAGGCCTTTATCATTCTTGCTATGCCCAGTCCTACAGAACCGATATGCCACTGTATGTCCACCTTAACGTCGTCACAGTTACTCCCACTACGAGTTTCTCGAGTTAGCAAATGTACTTCGCCGGATGACGAGGCATTTGGCTACCTTATGAGAGTCATAGTTACTGCAGCCAGATGCTCCCCTTCCTTTGAATCTTTCCTCTCTTTAATTCGTACTGCGGAATGTCCAAGCAGAAGCGAAATGCTGCAACTTGTCCACCTTAACGTTGCCTGAGTTACTCCAAAGACGATATCGACGAGTTTTCAAATAAATTTCGCAGAGTGACGAGGCATTTGGCTACCTTAAGAGAGTGATAGTTACTGCTGCCCGCTGCTCCCCCGTCTTTGAATCTTTCCTTTCTTTAATTCGTATTGCGGCTAGTCCTGCAGAAGCGAAATGGTACAGCATGTCCACCTTAACGTTGTCTGAGTTACTCCAACGTAGATATCCTCGAGTTTTCAAATAAATTTCGCAGAGTGACGAGGCATTTGGCTACCTTAAGAGAGTCATAGTTACCCCTGCCTGCTGCTCCCATTTCTTTAGGCCTTTATCTTTCTTGCTATGGCCAGTCCTACTGAACCGATATGCCACTGTATGTCCACCTTAATGCGTCACAGTTACTCCCACTACGAGTTTCTCGAGTTAGCAAATGTACTTCGCCGGATGACGAGGCATTTGGCTACCTTAAGAGAGTCATAGTTACTGCTGCCAGATGCTCCCCATCCTTTGAATCCTCCTCTCTTTATTTCGTACTATGGAATGTCAAAGCAGATGCGTAATGCTGGAACATGTCCACCTTAACGTTGTCTGTTACTAGAACGACTATATCCACGAGTTTTCAAATTAATTTCGCAGAGTGACGAGGCATTTGGCTACCTTAAGAGAGGCATAGTTACTCCTGCCGGCTGCTCCCATTTCGTTAGGCCTTTATCATTCTTGCTATGCCCAGTCCTACAGAACCGATATGCCACTGTAGGCCTTAACGTCGTCACAGTTACTAACACTACGAGTTTCTCGAGTTAGCAAATGTACTTCGCCGGATGACGAGGCATTTGGCTACCTTATGAGAGTCATAGTTACTGCAGCCAGATGCTCCCCTTCCTTTGAATCTTTCCTCTCTTTATTTCGTACTGCGGAATGTCAAACAGAAGCGAAATGCTGCAACGTGTCCACCTTAACGTTATCTGAGTTACTCCAACGACGATATCCACGAGTTTTCAAATAAATTTCGCAGAATGACGAGGCATTTGGCTACCTTAAGAGAGTGATAGTTACTGCTGCCCGCTGCTCCCCCGTCTTTGAATCTTTCCTTTCTTTAATTCGTATTGCGGCTAGTCCTGCAGAAGCGAAATGGTACAGCATGTCCACCTTAACGTTGTCTGAGTTACTCCAACGTAGATATCCTCGAGTTTTCAAATAAATTTCGCAGAGTGACGAGGCATTTGGCTACCTTAAGAGAGTCATAGTTACCCCTGCCTGCTGCTCCCATTTCTTTAGGCCTTTATCTTTCTTGCTATGGCCAGTCCTACTGAACCGATATGCCACTGTATGTCCACCTTAATGCGTCACAGTTACTCCCACTACGAGTTTCTCGAGTTAGCAAATGTACTTCGCCGGATGACGAGGCATTTGGCTACCTTAAGAGAGTCATAGTTACTGCTGCCAGATGCTCCCCATCCTTTGAATCCTCCTCTCTTTATTTCGTACTATGGAATGTCAAAGCAGATGCGTAATGCTGGAACATGTCCACCTTAACGTTGTCTGTTACTAGAACGACTATATCCACGAGTTTTCAAATTAATTTCGCAGAGTGACGAGGCATTTGGCTACCTTAAGAGAGGCATAGTTACTCCTGCCGGCTGCTCCCATTTCGTTAGGCCTTTATCAATCTTGCTATGCCCAGTCCTACAGAACCGATATGCCACTGTAGGCCTTAACGTCGTCACAGTTACTCCCACTACGAGTTTCTCGAGTTAGCAAATGTACTTCGCCGGATGACGAGGCATTTGGCTACCTTATGAGAGTCATAGTTACTGCAGCCAGATGCTCCCCTTCCATTGAATATTTCCTCTCTTTAATTCGTACTGCGGAATGTCCAAGCGGAAGCGAAATGCTGCAACTTGTCCACCTTAACGTTGCCTGAGTTACTCCAACGACGATATCGACGAGTTTTCAAATAAATTTCGCAGAGTGACGAGGCATTTGGCTACCTTAAGAGAGTGATAGTTACTGCTGCCCGCTGCTCCCCCGTCTTTGAATCTTTCCTTTCTTAAATTCGTATTGCGGCTAGTCCTGCAGAAGCGAAATGGTACAGCATGTCCACCTTAACGTTGTCTGAGTTACTCCAACGTAGATATCCTCGAGTTTTCAAATAAATTTCGCAGAGTGACGAGGCATTTGGCTACCTTAAGAGAGTCATAGTTACCCCTGCCGGCTGCTCCCATTTCTTTAGGCCTTTATCTTTCTTGCTATGGCCAGTCCTACTGAACCGATATGCCACTGTATGTCCACCTTAACGTCGTCACAGTTACTCCCACTACGAGTTTCTCGAGTTAGCAAATGTACTTCGCCGGATGACGGGGCATTTGGCCACCTTAAGAGAGTCATAGTTACTGCTGCCAGATGCTCCCCATCCTTTGAATCCTCCTCTCTTTATTTCGTACTGCGGAATGTCAAACAGAAGCGAAATGCTGCAACTTGTCCACCTTAACGTTATCTGAGTTACTCCAACGACGATATCCACGAGTTTTCAAATAAATTTCGCAGAATGACGAGGCATTTGGCTACCTTAAGAGAGTCATAGTTACTGCTGCCCGCTGCTCCCCCTTCTTTGAATCTTTCCTCTCTTTAATTCGTACTGCGGCCAGCCCTGCAGAAGCGAAATGGTACAGCATGTCCACCTTAACGTTGTCTGAGTTACTCCAACGTCGATATCCTCGAGTTTTCAAATACATTTCGCAGAGTGACGAGGCATTTGGCTACCTTAAGAGAGTCATAGTTACCCCTGCCGACTGCTCCCATTTCTTTAGGCCTTTATCTGTCTTGCTATGGCCAGTCCTACTGAACCGATATGCCACTGTATGTCCACCTTAACGTCGTCACAGTTACTCCCACTACGAGTTTCTCGAGTTAGCAAATGTACTTCGCCGGATGACGAGGCATTTGGCTACCTTAAGAGAGTCATAGTTACTGCTGCCAGATGCTCCCCATCCTTTGAATCCTCCTCTCTTCATTTCGTACTATGGAATGTCAAAGCAGATGCGTAATGCTGGAACATGTCCACCTTAACGTTGTCTGTTACTAGAACGACTATATCCACGAGTTTTCAAATTAATTTCGCAGAGTGACGAGGCATTTGGCTACCTTAAGAGAGTCATAGTTACCCCTGCCGACTGCTCCCATTTCTTTAGGCCTTTATCTTTCTTGCTATGGCCAGTCCTACAGAACCGATATGCCACTGTATGTCCACCTTAACGTCGTCACAGTTATTCCCACTACCGGTTTCTCGAGTTAGCAAATGTACTTCGCCGGATGACGAGGCATTTGGCTTCCTTAAGAGATTCATAGTTACTCCTGCCGGCTGCTCCCATTTCTTTAGGCCCTTTTCATTCTTGCTATGGCCAGTCCTACTGAACCGATATGCCACTGTATGTCCACCTTAACGTCGTCACAGTTACTCCCACTACGAGTTTCTCGTGTTAGCAAATGTACTTCGCCGGATGACGAGGCATTTGGCTACCTTAAGAGAGTCATAGTTACTGCTGCCAGATGCTCCCCATCCTTTGAATCCTCCTCTCTTTATTTCGTACTATGGAATGTCAAAGCAGATGCGTAATGCTGGAACATGTCCACCTTAACGTTGTCTGTTACTAGAACGACTATATCCACGAGTTTTCAAATTAATTTCGCAGAGTGACGAGGCATTTGGCTACCTTAAGAGAGTCATAGTTACTCCTGCCGGCTGCTCCCATTTCTTTAGGCCTTTATCATTCTTGCTATGCCCAGTCCTACAGAACCGATATGCCACTGTATGTCCACCTTAACGTCGTCACAGTTACTCCCACTACGAGTTTCTCGAGTTAGCAAATGTACTTCGCCGGATGACGAGGCATTTGGCTACCTTATGAGAGTCATAGTTACTGCAGCCAGATGCTCCCCTTCCTTTGAATCTTTCCTCTCTTTAATTCGTACTGCGGAATGTCCAAGCAGAAGCGAAATGCTGCAACTTGTCCACCTTAACGTTGCCTGAGTTACTCCAAAGACGATATCGACGAGTTTTCAAATAAATTTCGCAGAGTGACGAGGCATTTGGCTACCTTAAGAGAGTGATAGTTACTGCTGCCCGCTGCTCCCCCGTCTTTGAATCTTTCCTTTCTTTAATTCGTATTGCGGCTAGTCCTGCAGAAGCGAAATGGTACAGCATGTCCACCTTAACGTTGTCTGAGTTACTCCAACGTAGATATCCTCGAGTTTTCAAATAAATTTCGCAGAGTGACGAGGCATTTGGCTACCTTAAGAGAGTCATAGTTACCCCTGCCTGCTGCTCCCATTTCTTTAGGCCTTTATCTTTCTTGCTATGGCCAGTCCTACTGAACCGATATGCCACTGTATGTCCACCTTAATGCGTCACAGTTACTCCCACTACGAGTTTCTCGAGTTAGCAAATGTACTTCGCCGGATGACGAGGCATTTGGCTACCTTAAGAGAGTCATAGTTACTGCTGCCAGATGCTCCCCATCCTTTGAATCCTCCTCTCTTTATTTCGTACTATGGAATGTCAAAGCAGATGCGTAATGCTGGAACATGTCCACCTTAACGTTGTCTGTTACTAGAACGACTATATCCACGAGTTTTCAAATTAATTTCGCAGAGTGACGAGGCATTTGGCTACCTTAAGAGAGGCATAGTTACTCCTGCCGGCTGCTCCCATTTCGTTAGGCCTTTATCATTCTTGCTATGCCCAGTCCTACAGAACCGATATGCCACTGTAGGCCTTAACGTCGTCACAGTTACTCCCACTACGAGTTTCTCGAGTTAGCAAATGTACTTCGCCGGATGACGAGGCAATTGGCTACCTTATGAGAGTCATAGTTACTGCAGCCAGATGCTCCCCTTCCTTTGAATCTTTCCTCTCTTTATTTCGTACTGCGGAATGTCAAACAGAAGCGAAATGCTGCAACGTGTCCACCTTAACGTTATCTGAGTTACTCCAACGACGATATCCACGAGTTTTCAAATAAATTTCGCAGAATGACGAGGCATTTGGCTACCTTAAGAGAGTCATAGTTACTGCTGCCCGCTGCTCCCCCTTCTTTGAATCTTTCCTCTCTTTAATTCGTACTGCGGCCAGCCCTGCAGAAGCGAAATGGTACAGCATGTCCACCTTAACGTTGTCTGAGTTACTCCAACGTCGATATCCTCGAGTTTTCAAATACATTTCGCAGAGTGACGAGGCATTTGGGTTCCTTAAGAGAGTCATAGTTACCCCTGCCGACTGCTCCCATTTCTTTAGGCCTTTATCTGTCTTGCTATGGCCAGTCCTACTGAACCGATATGCCACTGTATGTCCACCTTAACGTCGTCACAGTTACTCCCACTACGAGTTTCTCGAGTTAGCAAATGTACTTCGCCGGATGACGAGGCATTTGGCTACCTTATGAGAGTCATAGTTACTGCAGCCAGATGCTCCCCTTCCTTTGAATCTTTCCTCTCTTTAATTCGTACTGCGGAATGTCCAAGCAGAAGCGAAATGCTGCAACTTGTCCACCTTAACGTTGCCTGAGTTACTCCAACGACGATATCGACGAGTTTTCAAATAAATTTCGCAGAGTGACGAGGCATTTGGCTACCTTAAGAGAGTGATAGTTACTGCTGCCCGCTGCTCCCCCGTCTTTGAATCTTTCCTTTCTTTAATTCGTATTGCGGCTAGTCCTGCAGAAGCGAAATGGTACAGCATGTCCACCTTAACGTTGTCTGAGTTACTCCAACGTAGATATCCTCGAGTTTTCAAATAAATTTCGCAGAGTGACGAGGCATTTGGCTACCTTAAGAGAGTCATAGTTACCCCTGCCGGCTGCTCCCATTTCTTTAGGCCTTTATCTTTCTTGCTATGGCCAGTCCTACAGAACCGATATGCCACTGTAGGCCTTAACGTCGTCACAGTTACTCCCACTACGAGTTTCTCGAGTTAGCAAATGTACTTCGCCGGATGACGAGGCATTTGGCTACCTTATGAGAGTCATAGTTACTGCAGCCAGATGCTCCCCTTCCTTTGAATCTTTCCTCTCTTTAATTCGTACTGCGGAATGTCCAAGCAGAAGCGAAATGCTGCAACTTGTCCACCTTAACGTTGCCTGAGTTACTCCAACGACGATATCGACGAGTTTTCAAATAAATTTCGCAGAGTGACGAGGCATTTGGCTACCTTAAGAGAGTGATAGTTACTGCTGCCCGCTGCTCCCCCGTCTTTGAATCTTTCCTTTCTTTAATTCGTATTGCGGCTAGTCCTGCAGAAGCGAAATGGTACAGCATGTCCACCTTAACGTTGTCTGAGTTACTCCAACGTAGATATCCTCGAGTTTTCAAATAAATTTCGCAGAGTGACGAGGCATTTGGCTACCTTAAGAGAGTCATAGTTACCCCTGCCGGCTGCTCCCATTTCTTTAGGCCTTTATCTTTCTTGCTATGGCCAGTCCTACTGAACCGATATGCCACTGAATGTCCACCTTAACGTCGTCACAGTTACTCCCACTACGAGTTTCTCGAGTTAGCAAATGTACTTCGCCGGATGACGCGGCATTTGGCCACCTTAAGAGAGTCATAGTTACTGCTGCCAGATGCTCCCCATCCTTTGAATCCTCCTCTCTTTATTTCGTACTGCGGAATGTCAAACAGAAGCGAAATGCTGCAACTTGTCCACCTTAACGTTATCTGAGTTACTCCAACGACGATATCCACGAGTTTTCAAATAAATTTCGCAGAATGACGAGGCATTTGGCTACCTTAAGAGAGTCATAGTTACTGCTGCCCGCTGCTCCCCCTTCTTTGAATCTTTCCTCTCTTTAATTCGTACTGCGGCCAGCCCTGCAGAAGCGAAATGGTACAGCATGTCCACCTTAACGTTGTCTGAGTTACTCCAACGTCGATATCCTCGAGTTTTCAAATAAATTTGGCAGAGTGACGAGGCATTTGGCTACCTTAAGAGAGTCATAGTTACCCCTGCCGGCTGCTCCCATTTCTTTAGGCCTTTATCTTTCTTGCTATGGCCAGTCCTACAGAACCGATATGCCACTGTATGTCCACCTTAACGTCGTCACAGTTACTCCCACTACGAGTTTCTCGAGTTAGCAAATGTACTTCACCGGATGACGAGGCATTTGGCTACCTTATGAGAGTCATAGTTACTGCTGCCAGATGCTCCCCATCCTTTGAATCCTCCTCTCTTTATTTCGTACTATGGAATGTCAAAGCAGATGCGTAATGCTGGAACATGTCCACCTTAACGTTGCCTGTTACTAGAACGACTATATACACGAGTTTTCAAATTAATTTCGCAGAGTGACGAGGCATTTGGCTACCTTAAGAGAGTCATAGTTACTCCTGCCGGCTGCTCCCATTTCTTTAGGCCTTTATCATTCTTGCTATGCCCAGTCCTACAGAACCGATATGCCACTGTAGGCCTTAACGTCGTCACAGTTACTCCCACTACGAGTTTCTCGAGTTAGCAAATGTACTTCGCCGGATGACGAGGCATTTGGCTACCTTATGAGAGTCATAGTTACTGCAGCCAGATGCTCCCCTTCCTTTGAATCTTTCCTCTCTTTAATTCGTACTGCGGAATGTCCAAGCAGAAGCGAAATGCTGCAACTTGTCCACCTTAACGTTGCCTGAGTTACTCCAAAGACGATATCGACGAGTTTTCAAATAAATTTCGCAGAGTGACGAGGCATTTGGCTACCTTAAGAGAGTGATAGTTACTGCTGCCCGCTGCTCCCCCGTCTTTGAATCTTTCCTTTCTTTAATTCGTATTGCGGCTAGTCCTGCAGAAGCGAAATGGTACAGCATGTCCACCTTAACGTTGTCTGAGTTACTCCAACGTAGATATCCTCGAGTTTTCAAATAAATTTCGCAGAGTGACGAGGCATTTGGCTTCCTTAAGAGAGTCATAGTTACCCCTGCCTGCTGCTCCCATTTCTTTAGGCCTTTATCTTTCTTGCTATGGCCAGTCCTACAGAACCGATATGCCACTGTATGTCCACCTTAACGTCGTCACAGTTACTCCCACTACGAGTTTCTCGAGTTAGCAAATGTACTTCGCCGGATGACGAGGCATTTGGCTACCTTATGAGAGTCATAGTTACTGCTGCCAGATGCTCCCCATCCTTTGAATCCTCCTCTCTTTATTTCGTACTATGGAATGTCAAAGCAGATGCGTAATGCTGGAACATGTCCACCTTAACGTTGTCTGTTACTAGAACGACTATATCCACGAGTTTTCAAATTAATTTCGCAGAGTGACGAGGCATTTGGCTACCTTAAGAGAGTCATAGTTACTCCTGCCGGCTGCTCCCATTTCTTTAGGCCTTTATCATTCTTGCTATGCCCAGTCCTACAGAACCGATATGCCACTGTAGGCCTTAACGTCGTCACAGTTACTCCCACTACGAGTTTCTCGAGTTAGCAAATGTACTTCGCCGGATGACGAGGCATTTGGCTACCTTATGAGAGTCATAGTTACTGCAGCCAGATGCTCCCCTTCCTTTGAATCTTTCCTCTCTTTAATTCGTACTGCGGAATGTCCAAGCAGAAGCGAAATGCTGCAACTTGTCCACCTTAACGTTGCCTGAGTTACTCCAAAGACGATATCGACGAGTTTTCAAATAAATTTCGCAGAGTGACGAGGCATTTGGCTACCTTAAGAGAGTGATAGTTACTGCTGCCCGCTGCTCCCCCGTCTTTGAATCTTTCCTTTCTTTAATTCGTATTGCGGCTAGTCCTGCAGAAGCGAAATGGTACAGCATGTCCACCTTAACGTTGTCTGAGTTACTCCAACGTAGATATCCTCGAGTTTTCAAATAAATTTCGCAGAGTGACGAGGCATTTGGCTACCTTAAGAGAGTCATAGTTACCCCTGCCTGCTGCTCCCATTTCTTTAGGCCTTTATCTTTCTTGCTATGGCCAGTCCTACTGAACCGATATGCCACTGTATGTCCACCTTAATGCGTCACAGTTACTCCCACTACGAGTTTCTCGAGTTAGCAAATGTACTTCGCCGGATGACGAGGCATTTGGCTACCTTAAGAGAGTCATAGTTACTGCTGCCAGATGCTCCCCATCCTTTGAATCCTCCTCTCTTTATTTCGTACTATGGAATGTCAAAGCAGATGCGTAATGCTGGAACATGTCCACCTTAACGTTGTCTGTTACTAGAACGACTATATCCACGAGTTTTCAAATTAATTTCGCAGAGTGACGAGGCATTTGGCTACCTTAAGAGAGGCATAGTTACTCCTGCCGGCTGCTCCCATTTCGTTAGGCCTTTATCAATCTTGCTATGCCCAGTCCTACAGAACCGATATGCCACTGTAGGCCTTAACGTCGTCACAGTTACTCCCACTACGAGTTTCTCGAGTTAGCAAATGTACTTCGCCGGATGACGAGGCATTTGGCTACCTTATGAGAGTCATAGTTACTGCAGCCAGATGCTCCCCTTCCTTTGAATTTTTCCTCTCTTTAATTCGTACTGCGGAATGTCCAAGCGGAAGCGAAATGCTGCAACTTGTCCACCTTAACGTTGCCTGAGTTACTCCAACGACGATATCGACGAGTTTTCAAATAAATTTCGCAGAGTGACGAGGCATTTGGCTACCTTAAGAGAGTGATAGTTACTGCTGCCCGCTGCTCCCCCGTCTTTGAATCTTTCCTTTCTTAAATTCGTATTGCGGCTAGTCCTGCAGAAGCGAAATGGTACAGCATGTCCACCTTAACGTTGTCTGAGTTACTCCAACGTAGATATCCTCGAGTTTTCAAATAAATTTCGCAGAGTGACGAGGCATTTGGCTACCTTAAGAGAGTCATAGTTACCCCTGCCGGCTGCTCCCATTTCTTTAGGCCTTTATCTTTCTTGCTATGGCCAGTCCTACTGAACCGATATGCCACTGTATGTCCACCTTAACGTCGTCACAGTTACTCCCACTACGAGTTTCTCGAGTTAGCAAATGTACTTCGCCGGATGACGGGGCATTTGGCCACCTTAAGAGAGTCATAGTTACTGCTGCCAGATGCTCCCCATCCTTTGAATCCTCCTCTCTTTATTTCGTACTGCGGAATGTCAAACAGAAGCGAAATGCTGCAACTTGTCCACCTTAACGTTATCTGAGTTACTCCAACGACGATATCCACGAGTTTTCGAATAAATTTCGCAGAATGACGAGGCATTTGGCTACCTTAAGAGAGTCATAGTTACTGCTGCCCGCTGCTCCCCCTTCTTTGAATCTTTCCTCTCTTTAATTCGTACTGCGGCCAGCCCTGCAGAAGCGAAATGGTACAGCATGTCCACCTTAACGTTGTCTGAGTTACTCCAACGTCGATATCCTCGAGTTTTCAAATACATTTCGCAGAGTGACGAGGCATTTGGCTACCTTAAGAGAGTCATAGTTACCCCTGCCGACTGCTCCCATTTCTTTAGGCCTTTATCTGTCTTGCTATGGCCAGTCCTACTGAACCGATATGCCACTGTATGTCCACCTTAACGTCGTCACAGTTACTCCCACTACGAGTTTCTCGAGTTAGCAAATGTACTTCGCCGGATGACGAGGCATTTGGCTACCTTAAGAGAGTCATAGTTACTGCTGCCAGATGCTCCCCATCCTTTGAATCCTCCTCTCTTTATTTCGTACTATGGAATGTCAAAGCAGATGCGTAATGCTGGAACATGTCCACCTTAACGTTGTCTGTTACTAGAACGACTATATCCACGAGTTTTCAAATTAATTTCGCAGAGTGACGAGGCATTTGGCTACCTTAAGAGAGTCATAGTTACCCCTGCCGACTGCTCCCATTTCTTTAGGCCTTTATCTTTCTTGCTATGGCCAGTCCTACAGAACCGATATGCCACTGTATGTCCACCTTAACGTCGTCACAGTTATTCCCACTACCGGTTTCTCGAGTTAGCAAATGTACTTCGCCGGATGACGAGGCATTTGGCTTCCTTAAGAGATTCATAGTTACTCCTGCCGGCTGCTCCCATTTCTTTAGGCCCTTTTCATTCTTGCTATGGCCAGTCCTACTGAACCGATATGCCACTGTATGTCCACCTTAACGTCGTCACAGTTACTCCCACTACGAGTTTCTCGTGTTAGCAAATGTACTTCGCCGGATGACGAGGCATTTGGCTACCTTAAGAGAGTCATAGTTACTGCTGCCAGATGCTCCCCATCCTTTGAATCCTCCTCTCTTTATTTCGTACTATGGAATGTCAAAGCAGATGCGTAATGCTGGAACATGTCCACCTTAACGTTGTCTGTTACTAGAACGACTATATCCACGAGTTTTCAAATTAATTTCGCAGAGTGACGAGGCATTTGGCTACCTTAAGAGAGTCATAGTTACTCCTGCCGGCTGCTCCCATTTCTTTAGGCCTTTATCATTCTTGCTATGCCCAGTCCTACAGAACCGATATGCCACTGTATGTCCACCTTAACGTCGTCACAGTTACTCCCACTACGAGTTTCTCGAGTTAGCAAATGTACTTCGCCGGATGACGAGGCATTTGGCTACCTTATGAGAGTCATAGTTACTGCAGCCAGATGCTCCCCTTCCTTTGAATCTTTCCTCTCTTTAATTCGTACTGCGGAATGTCCAAGCAGAAGCGAAATGCTGCAACTTGTCCACCTTAACGTTGCCTGAGTTACTCCAAAGACGATATCGACGAGTTTTCAAATAAATTTCGCAGAGTGACGAGGCATTTGGCTACCTTAAGAGAGTGATAGTTACTGCTGCCCGCTGCTCCCCCGTCTTTGAATCTTTCCTTTCTTTAATTCGTATTGCGGCTAGTCCTGCAGAAGCGAAATGGTACAGCATGTCCACCTTAACGTTGTCTGAGTTACTCCAACGTAGATATCCTCGAGTTTTCAAATAAATTTCGCAGAGTGACGAGGCATTTGGCTACCTTAAGAGAGTCATAGTTACCCCTGCCTGCTGCTCCCATTTCTTTAGGCCTTTATCTTTCTTGCTATGGCCAGTCCTACTGAACCGATATGCCACTGTATGTCCACCTTAATGCGTCACAGTTACTCCCACTACGAGTTTCTCGAGTTAGCAAATGTACTTCGCCGGATGACGAGGCATTTGGCTACCTTAAGAGAGTCATAGTTACTGCTGCCAGATGCTCCCCATCCTTTGAATCCTCCTCTCTTTATTTCGTACTATGGAATGTCAAAGCAGATGCGTAATGCTGGAACATGTCCACCTTAACGTTGTCTGTTACTAGAACGACTATATCCACGAGTTTTCAAATTAATTTCGCAGAGTGACGAGGCATTTGGCTACCTTAAGAGAGGCATAGTTACTCCTGCCGGCTGCTCCCATTTCGTTAGGCCTTTATCATTCTTGCTATGCCCAGTCCTACAGAACCGATATGCCACTGTAGGCCTTAACGTCGTCACAGTTACTCCCACTACGAGTTTCTCGAGTTAGCAAATGTACTTCGCCGGATGACGAGGCATTTGGCTACCTTATGAGAGTCATAGTTACTGCAGCCAGATGCTCCCCTTCCTTTGAATCTTTCCTCTCTTTAATTCGTACTGCGGAATGTCCAAGCGGAAGCGAAATGCTGCAACTTGTCCACCTTAACGTTGCCTGAGTTACTCCAACGACGATATCGACGAGTTTTCAAATAAATTTCGCAGAGTGACGAGGCATTTGGCTACCTTAAGAGAGTGATAGTTACTGCTGCCCGCTGCTCCCCCGTCTTTGAATCTTTCCTTTCTTTAATTCGTATTGCGGCTAGTCCTGCAGAAGCGAAATGGTACAGCATGTCCACCTTAACGTTGTCTGAGTTACTCCAACGTAGATATCCTCGAGTTTTCAAATAAATTTCGCAGAGTGACGAGGCATTTGGCTACCTTAAGAGAGTCATAGTTACCCCTGCCGGCTGCTCCCATTTCTTTAGGCCTTTATCTTTCTTGCTATGGCCAGTCCTACTGAACCGATATGCCACTGTATGTCCACCTTAACGTCGTCACAGTTACTCCCACTACGAGTTTCTCGAGTTAGCAAATGTACTTCGCCGGATGACGGGGCATTTGGCCACCTTAAGAGAGTCATAGTTACTGCTGCCAGATGCTCCCCATCCTTTGAATCCTCCTCTCTTTATTTCGTACTGCGGAATGTCAAACAGAAGCGAAATGCTGCAACTTGTCCACCTTAACGTTATCTGAGTTACTCCAACGACGATATCCACGAGTTTTCAAATAAATTTCGCAGAATGACGAGGCATTTGGCTACCTTAAGAGAGTCATAGTTACTGCTGCCCGCTGCTCCCCCTTCTTTGAATCTTTCCTCTCTTTAATTCGTACTGCGGCCAGCCCTGCAGAAGCGAAATGGTACAGCATGTCCACCTTAACGTTGTCTGAGTTACTCCAACGTCGATATCCTCGAGTTTTCAAATACATTTCGCAGAGTGACGAGGCATTTGGCTACCTTAAGAGAGTCATAGTTACCCCTGCCGACTGCTCCCATTTCTTTAGGCCTTTATCTGTCTTGCTATGGCCAGTCCTACTGAACCGATATGCCACTGTATGTCCACCTTAACGTCGTCACAGTTACTCCCACTACGAGTTTCTCGAGTTAGCAAATGTACTTCGCCGGATGACGAGGCATTTGGCTACCTTAAGAGAGTCATAGTTACTGCTGCCAGATGCTCCCCATCCTTTGAATCCTCCTCTCTTTATTTCGTACTATGGAATGTCAAAGCAGATGCGTAATGCTGGAACATGTCCACCTTAACGTTGTCTGTTACTAGAACGACTATATCCACGAGTTTTCAAATTAATTTCGCAGAGTGACGAGGCATTTGGCTACCTTAAGAGAGTCATAGTTACCCCTGCCGACTGCTCCCATTTCTTTAGGCCTTTATCTTTCTTGCTATGGCCAGTCCTACAGAACCGATATGCCACTGTATGTCCACCTTAACGTCGTCACAGTTATTCCCACTACCGGTTTCTCGAGTTAGCAAATGTACTTCGCCGGATGACGAGGCATTTGGCTTCCTTAAGAGATTCATAGTTACTCCTGCCGGCTGCTCCCATTTCTTTAGGCCCTTTTCATTCTTGCTATGGCCAGTCCTACTGAACCGATATGCCACTGTATGTCCACCTTAACGTCGTCACAGTTACTCCCACTACGAGTTTCTCGTGTTAGCAAATGTACTTCGCCGGATGACGAGGCATTTGGCTACCTTAAGAGAGTCATAGTTACTGCTGCCAGATGCTCCCCATCCTTTGAATCCTCCTCTCTTTATTTCGTACTATGGAATGTCAAAGCAGATGCGTAATGCTGGAACATGTCCACCTTAACGTTGTCTGTTACTAGAACGACTATATCCACGAGTTTTCAAATTAATTTCGCAGAGTGACGAGGCATTTGGCTACCTTAAGAGAGTCATAGTTACTCCTGCCGGCTGCTCCCATTTCTTTAGGCCTTTATCATTCTTGCTATGCCCAGTCCTACAGAACCGATATGCCACTGTATGTCCACCTTAACGTCGTCACAGTTACTCCCACTACGAGTTTCTCGAGTTAGCAAATGTACTTCGCCGGATGACGAGGCATTTGGCTACCTTATGAGAGTCATAGTTACTGCAGCCAGATGCTCCCCTTCCTTTGAATCTTTCCTCTCTTTAATTCGTACTGCGGAATGTCCAAGCAGAAGCGAAATGCTGCAACTTAAACACCTTAACGTTGCCTGAGTTACTCCAACGACGATATCGACGAGTTTTCAAATAAATTTCGCAGAGTGACGAGGCATTTGGCTACCTTAAGAGAGTGATAGTTACTGCTGCCCGCTGCTCCCCCGTCTTTGAATCTTTCCTTTCTTTAATTCGTATTGCGGCTAGTCCTGCAGAAGCGAAATGGTACAGCATGTCCACCTTAACGTTGTCTGAGTTACTCCAACGTAGATATCCTCGAGTTTTCAAATAAATTTCGCAGAGTGACGAGGCATTTGGCTACCTTAAGAGAGTCATAGTTACCCCTGCCTGCTGCTCCCATTTCTTTAGGCCTTTATCTTTCTTGCTATGGCCAGTCCTACTGAACCGATATGCCACTGTATGTCCACCTTAATGCGTCACAGTTACTCCCACTACGAGTTTCTCGAGTTAGCAAATGTACTTCGCCGGATGACGAGGCATTTGGCTACCTTAAGAGAGTCATAGTTACTGCTGCCAGATGCTCCCCATCCTTTGAATCCTCCTCTCTTTATTTCGTACTATGGAATGTCAAAGCAGATGCGTAATGCTGGAACATGTCCACCTTAACGTTGTCTGTTACTAGAACGACTATATCCACGAGTTTTCAAATTAATTTCGCAGAGTGACGAGGCATTTGGCTACCTTAAGAGAGTCATAGTTACTCCTGCCGGCTGCTCCCATTTCTTTAGGCCTTTATCATTCTTGCTATGCCCAGTCCTACAGAACCGATATGCCACTGTAGGCCTTAACGTCGTCACAGTTACTCCCACTACGAGTTTCTCGAGTTAGCAAATGTACTTCGCCGGATGACGAGGCATTTGGCTACCTTATGAGAGTCATAGTTACTGCAGCCAGATGCTCCCCTTCCGTTGAATCTTTCCTCTCTTTAATTCGTACTGCGGAATGTCCAAGCAGAAGCGAAATGCTGCAACTTGTCCACCTTAACGTTGCCTGAGTTACTCCAACGACGATATCGACGAGTTTTCAAATAAATTTCGCAGAGTGACGAGGCATTTGGCTACCTTAAGAGAGTGATAGTTACTGCTGCCCGCTGCTCCCCCGTCTTTGAAACTTTCCTTTCTTTAATTCGTATTGCGCCTAGTCCTGCAGAAGCGAAATGGTACAGCATGTCCACCTAAACGTTGTCTGAGTTACTCCAACGTAGATATCCTCGAGTTTTCAAAAAAATTTCGCAGAGTGACGAGGCATTTGGCTACCTTAAGAGAGTCATAGTTACCCCTGCCGGCTGCTCCCATTTCTTTAGGCCTTTATCTTTCTTGCTATGGCCAGTCCTACTGAACCGATATGCCACTGTATGTCCACCTTAACGTCGTCACAGTTACTCCCACTACGAGTTTCTCGAGTTAGCAAATGTACTTCGCCGGATGACGGGGCATTTGGCCACCTTAAGAGAGTCATAGTTACTGCTGCCAGATGCTCCCCATTCTTTGAATCCTCCTCTCTTTATTTCGTACTGCGGAATGTCAAACAGAAGCGAAATGCTGCAACTTGTCCACCTTAACGTTATCTGAGTTACTCCAACGACGATATCCACGAGTTTTCAAATAAATTTCGCAGAATGACGAGGCATTTGGCTACCTTAAGAGAGTCATAGTTACTGCTGCCCGCTGCTCCCCCTTCTTTGAATCTTTCCTCTCTTTAATTCGTACTGCGGCCAGCCCTGCAGAAGCGAAATGGTACAGCATGTCCACCTTAACGTTGTCTGAGTTACTCCAACGTAGATATCCTCGAGTTTTCAAATACATTTCGCAGAGTGACGAGGCATTTGGCTACCTTAAGAGAGTCATAGTTACCCCTGCCGACTGCTCCCATTTCTTTAGGCCTTTATCTGTCTTGCTATGGCCAGTCCTACTGAACCGATATGCCACTGTATGTCCACCTTAACGTCGTCACAGTTACTCCCACTACGAGTTTCTCGAGTTAGGAAATGTACTTCGCCGGATGACGAGGCATTTGGCTACCTTAAGAGAGTCATAGTTACTGCTGCCAGATGCTCCCCATCCTTTGAATCCTCCTCTCTTTATTTCGTACTATGGAATGTCAAAGCAGATGCGTAATGCTGGAACATGTCCACCTTAACGTTGTCTGTTACTAGAACGACTATATCCACGAGTTTTCAAATTAATTTCGCAGAGTGACGAGGCATTTGGCTACCTTAAGAGAGTCATAGTTACCCCTGCCGACTGCTCCCATTTCTTTAGGCCTTTATCTTTCTTGCTATGGCCAGTCCTACAGAACCGATATGCCACTGTATGTCCACCTTAACGTCGTCACAGTTATTCCCACTACCGGTTTCTCGAGTTAGCAAATGTACTTCGCCGGATGACGAGGCATTTGGCTTCCTTAAGAGATTCATAGTTACTCCTGCCGGCTGCTCCCATTTCTTTAGGCCTTTTTCATTCTTGCTATGGCCAGTCCTACTGAACCGATATGCCACTGTATGTCCACCTTAACGTCGTCACAGTTACTCCCACTACGAGTTTCTCGAGTTAGCAAATGTACTTCGCCGGATGACGAGGCATTTGGCTACCTTAAGAGAGTCATAGTTACTGCTGCCAGATGCTCCCCATCCTTTGAATCCTCCTCTCTTTATATCGTACTATGGAATGTCAAAGCAGATGCGTAATGCTGGAACATGTCCACCTTAACGTTGTCTATTACTAGAACGACTATATCCACGAGTTTTCAAATTAATTTCGCAGAGTGACGAGGCATTTGGCTACCTTAAGAGAGTCATAGTTACTCCTGCCGGCTGCTCCCATTTCTTTAGGCCTTTATCATTCTTGCTATGCCCAGTCCTACAGAACCGATATGCCACTGTATGTCCACCTTAACGTCGTCACAGTTACTCCCACTACGAGTTTCTCGAGTTAGCAAATGTACTTCGCCGGATGACGAGGCATTTGGCTACCTTATGAGAGTCATAGTTACTGCAGCCAGATGCTCCCCTTCCTTTGAATCTTTCCTCTCTTTAATTCGTACTGCGGAATGTCCAAGCAGAAGCGAAATGCTGCAACTTGTCCACCTTAACGTTGCCTGAGTTACTCCAACGACGATATCGACGAGTTTTCAAATAAATTTCGCAGAGTGACGAGGCATTTGGCTACCTTAAGAGAGTGATAGTTACTGCTGCCCGCTGCTCCCCCGTCTTTGAATCTTTCCTTTCTTTAATTCGTATTGCGGCTAGACCTGCAGAAGCGAAATGGTACAGCATGTCCACCTTAACGTTGTCTGAGTTACTCCAACGTAGATATCCTCGAGTTTTCAAATAAATTTCGCAGAGTGACGAGGCATTTGGCTACCTTAAGAGAGTCATAGTTACCCCTGCCGGCTGCTCCCATTTCTTTAGGCCTTTATCTTTCTTGCTATGGCCAGTCCTACTGAACCGATATGCCACTGTATGTCCACCTTAACGTCGTCACAGTTACTCCCACTACGAGTTTCTCGAGTTAGCAAATGTACTTCGCCGGATGACGGGGCATTTGGCCACCTTAAGAGAGTCATAGTTACTGCTGCCAGATGCTCCCCATTCTTTGAATCCTCCTCTCTTTATTTCGTACTGCGGAATGTCAAACAGAAGCGAAATGCTGCAACTTGTCCACCTTAACGTTATCTGAGTTACTCCAACGACGATATCCACGAGTTTTCAAATAAATTTCGCAGAATGACGAGGCATTTGGCTACCTTAAGAGAGTCATAGTTACTGCTGCCCGCTGCTCCCCCTTCTTTGAATCTTTCCTCTCTTTAATTCGTACTGCGGCCAGCCCTGCAGAAGCGAAATGGTACAGCATGTCCACTTTAACGTTGTCTGAGTTACTCCAACGTAGATATCCTCGAGTTTTCAAATACATTTCGCAGAGTGACGAGGCATTTGGCTACCTTAAGAGAGTCATAGTTACCCCTGCCGACTGCTCCCATTTCTTTAGGCCTTTATCTGTCTTGCTATGGCCAGTCCTACTGAACCGATATGCCACTGTATGTCCACCTTAACGTCGTCACAGTTACTCCCACTACGAGTTTCTCGAGTTAGGAAATGTACTTCGCCGGATGACGAGGCATTTGGCTACCTTAAGAGAGTCATAGTTACTGCTGCCAGATGCTCCCCATCCTTTGAATCCTCCTCTCTTTATTTCGTACTATGAAATGTCAAAGCAGATGCGTAATGCTGGAACATGTCCACCTTAACGTTGTCTGTTACTAGAACGACTATATCCACGAGTTTTCAAATTAATTTCGCAGAGTGACGAGGCATTTGGCTACCTTAAGAGAGTCATAGTTACCCCTGCCGACTGCTCCCATTTCTTTAGGCCTTTATCTTTCTTGCTATGGCCAGTCCTACAGAACCGATATGCCACTGTAGGCCTTAACGTCGTCACAGTTACTCCCACTACGAGTTTCTCGAGTTAGCAAATGTACTTCGCCGGATGACGAGGCATTTGGCTACCTTATGAGAGTCATAGTTACTGCAGCCAGATGCTCCCCTTCCGTTGAATCTTTCCTCTCTTTAATTCGTACTGCGGAATGTCCAAGCAGAAGCGAAATGCTGCAACTTGTCCACCTTAACGTTGCCTGAGTTACTCCAACGACGATATCGACGAGTTTTCAAATAAATTTCGCAGAGTGACGAGGCATTTGGCTACCTTAAGAGAGTGATAGTTACTGCTGCCCGCTGCTCCCCCGTCTTTGAAACTTTCCTTTCTTTAATTCGTATTGCGCCTAGTCCTGCAGAAGCGAAATGGTACAGCATGTCCACCTAAACGTTGTCTGAGTTACTCCAACGTAGATATCCTCGAGTTTTCAAAAAAATTTCGCAGAGTGACGAGGCATTTGGCTACCTTAAGAGAGTCATAGTTACCCCTGCCGGCTGCTCCCATTTCTTTAGGCCTTTATCTTTCTTGCTATGGCCAGTCCTACTGAACCGATATGCCACTGTATGTCCACCTTAACGTCGTCACAGTTACTCCCACTACGAGTTTCTCGAGTTAGCAAATGTACTTCGCCGGATGACGGGGCATTTGGCCACCTTAAGAGAGTCATAGTTACTGCTGCCAGATGCTCCCCATTCTTTGAATCCTCCTCTCTTTATTTCGTACTGCGGAATGTCAAACAGAAGCGAAATGCTGCAACTTGTCCACCTTAACGTTATCTGAGTTACTCCAACGACGATATCCACGAGTTTTCAAATAAATTTCGCAGAATGACGAGGCATTTGGCTACCTTAAGAGAGTCATAGTTACTGCTGCCCGCTGCTCCCCCTTCTTTGAATCTTTCCTCTCTTTAATTCGTACTGCGGCCAGCCCTGCAGAAGCGAAATGGTACAGCATGTCCACCTTAACGTTGTCTGAGTTACTCCAACGTAGATATCCTCGAGTTTTCAAATACATTTCGCAGAGTGACGAGGCATTTGGCTACCTTAAGAGAGTCATAGTTACCCCTGCCGACTGCTCCCATTTCTTTAGGCCTTTATCTGTCTTGCTATGGCCAGTCCTACTGAACCGATATGCCACTGTATGTCCACCTTAACGTCGTCACAGTTACTCCCACTACGAGTTTCTCGAGTTAGGAAATGTACTTCGCCGGATGACGAGGCATTTGGCTACCTTAAGAGAGTCATAGTTACTGCTGCCAGATGCTCCCCATCCTTTGAATCCTCCTCTCTTTATTTCGTACTATGGAATGTCAAAGCAGATGCGTAATGCTGGAACATGTCCACCTTAACGTTGTCTGTTACTAGAACGACTATATCCACGAGTTTTCAAATTAATTTCGCAGAGTGACGAGGCATTTGGCTACCTTAAGAGAGTCATAGTTACCCCTGCCGACTGCTCCCATTTCTTTAGGCCTTTATCTTTCTTGCTATGGCCAGTCCTACAGAACCGATATGCCACTGTATGTCCACCTTAACGTCGTCACAGTTATTCCCACTACCGGTTTCTCGAGTTAGCAAATGTACTTCGCCGGATGACGAGGCATTTGGCTTCCTTAAGAGATTCATAGTTACTCCTGCCGGCTGCTCCCATTTCTTTAGGCCTTTTTCATTCTTGCTATGGCCAGTCCTACTGAACCGATATGCCACTGTATGTCCACCTTAACGTCGTCACAGTTACTCCCACTACGAGTTTCTCGAGTTAGCAAATGTACTTCGCCGGATGACGAGGCATTTGGCTACCTTAAGAGAGTCATAGTTACTGCTGCCAGATGCTCCCCATCCTTTGAATCCTCCTCTCTTTATATCGTACTATGGAATGTCAAAGCAGATGCGTAATGCTGGAACATGTCCACCTTAACGTTGTCTATTACTAGAACGACTATATCCACGAGTTTTCAAATTAATTTCGCAGAGTGACGAGGCATTTGGCTACCTTAAGAGAGTCATAGTTACTCCTGCCGGCTGCTCCCATTTCTTTAGGCCTTTATCATTCTTGCTATGCCCAGTCCTACAGAACCGATATGCCACTGTATGTCCACCTTAACGTCGTCACAGTTACTCCCACTACGAGTTTCTCGAGTTAGCAAATGTACTTCGCCGGATGACGAGGCATTTGGCTACCTTATGAGAGTCATAGTTACTGCAGCCAGATGCTCCCCTTCCTTTGAATCTTTCCTCTCTTTAATTCGTACTGCGGAATGTCCAAGCAGAAGCGAAATGCTGCAACTTGTCCACCTTAACGTTGCCTGAGTTACTCCAACGACGATATCGACGAGTTTTCAAATAAATTTCGCAGAGTGACGAGGCATTTGGCTACCTTAAGAGAGTGATAGTTACTGCTGCCCGCTGCTCCCCCGTCTTTGAATCTTTCCTTTCTTTAATTCGTATTGCGGCTAGACCTGCAGAAGCGAAATGGTACAGCATGTCCACCTTAACGTTGTCTGAGTTACTCCAACGTAGATATCCTCGAGTTTTCAAATAAATTTCGCAGAGTGACGAGGCATTTGGCTACCTTAAGAGAGTCATAGTTACCCCTGCCGGCTGCTCCCATTTCTTTAGGCCTTTATCTTTCTTGCTATGGCCAGTCCTACTGAACCGATATGCCACTGTATGTCCACCTTAACGTCGTCACAGTTACTCCCACTACGAGTTTCTCGAGTTAGCAAATGTACTTCGCCGGATGACGGGGCATTTGGCCACCTTAAGAGAGTCATAGTTACTGCTGCCAGATGCTCCCCATTCTTTGAATCCTCCTCTCTTTATTTCGTACTGCGGAATGTCAAACAGAAGCGAAATGCTGCAACTTGTCCACCTTAACGTTATCTGAGTTACTCCAACGACGATATCCACGAGTTTTCAAATAAATTTCGCAGAATGACGAGGCATTTGGCTACCTTAAGAGAGTCATAGTTACTGCTGCCCGCTGCTCCCCCTTCTTTGAATCTTTCCTCTCTTTAATTCGTACTGCGGCCAGCCCTGCAGAAGCGAAATGGTACAGCATGTCCACTTTAACGTTGTCTGAGTTACTCCAACGTAGATATCCTCGAGTTTTCAAATACATTTCGCAGAGTGACGAGGCATTTGGCTACCTTAAGAGAGTCATAGTTACCCCTGCCGACTGCTCCCATTTCTTTAGGCCTTTATCTGTCTTGCTATGGCCAGTCCTACTGAACCGATATGCCACTGTATGTCCACCTTAACGTCGTCACAGTTACTCCCACTACGAGTTTCTCGAGTTAGGAAATGTACTTCGCCGGATGACGAGGCATTTGGCTACCTTAAGAGAGTCATAGTTACTGCTGCCAGATGCTCCCCATCCTTTGAATCCTCCTCTCTTTATTTCGTACTATGAAATGTCAAAGCAGATGCGTAATGCTGGAACATGTCCACCTTAACGTTGTCTGTTACTAGAACGACTATATCCACGAGTTTTCAAATTAATTTCGCAGAGTGACGAGGCATTTGGCTACCTTAAGAGAGTCATAGTTACCCCTGCCGACTGCTCCCATTTCTTTAGGCCTTTATCTTTCTTGCTATGGCCAGTCCTACAGAACCGATATGCCACTGTATGTCCACCTTAACGTCGTCACAGTTATTCCCACTACCGGTTTCTCGAGTTAGCAAATGTACTTCGCCGGATGACGAGGCATTTGGCTTCCTTAAGAGATTCATAGTTACTCCTGCCGGCTGCTCCCATTTCTTTAGGCCTTTTTCATTCTTGCTATGGCCAGTCCTACTGAACCGATATGCCACTGTATGTCCACCTTAACGTCGTCACAGTTACTCCCACTACGAGTTTCTCGAGTTAGCAAATGTACTTCGCCGGATGACGAGGCATTTGGCTACCTTAAGAGAGTCATAGTTACTGCTGCCAGATGCTCCCCATCCTTTGAATCCTCCTCTCTTTATATCGTACTATGGAATGTCAAAGCAGATGCGTAATGCTGGAACATGTCCACCTTAACGTTGTCTATTACTAGAACGACTATATCCACGAGTTTTCAAATTAATTTCGCAGAGTGACGAGGCATTTGGCTACCTTAAGAGAGTCATAGTTACTCCTGCCGGCTGCTCCCATTTCTTTAGGCCTTTATCATTCTTGCTATGCCCAGTCCTACAGAACCGATATGCCACTGTATGTCCACCTTAACGTCGTCACAGTTACTCCCACTACGAGTTTCTCGAGTTAGCAAATGTACTTCGCCGGATGACGAGGCATTTGGCTACCTTATGAGAGTCATAGTTACTGCAGCCAGATGCTCCCCTTCCTTTGAATCTTTCCTCTCTTTAATTCGTACTGCGGAATGTCCAAGCAGAAGCGAAATGCTGCAACTTGTCCACCTTAACGTTGCCTGAGTTACTCCAACGACGATATCGACGAGTTTTCAAATAAATTTCGCAGAGTGACGAGGCATTTGGCTACCTTAAGAGAGTGATAGTTACTGCTGCCCGCTGCTCCCCCGTCTTTGAATCTTTCCTTTCTTTAATTCGTATTGCGGCTAGACCTGCAGAAGCGAAATGGTACAGCATGTCCACCTTAACGTTGTCTGAGTTACTCCAACGTAGATATCCTCGAGTTTTCAAATAAATTTCGCAGAGTGACGAGGCATTTGGCTACCTTAAGAGAGTCATAGTTACCCCTGCCGGCTGCTCCCATTTCTTTAGGCCTTTATCTTTCTTGCTATGGCCAGTCCTACTGAACCGATATGCCACTGTATGTCCACCTTAACGTCGTCACAGTTACTCCCACTACGAGTTTCTCGAGTTAGCAAATGTACTTCGCCGGATGACGGGGCATTTGGCCACCTTAAGAGAGTCATAGTTACTGCTGCCAGATGCTCCCCATTCTTTGAATCCTCCTCTCTTTATTTCGTACTGCGGAATGTCAAACAGAAGCGAAATGCTGCAACTTGTCCACCTTAACGTTATCTGAGTTACTCCAACGACGATATCCACGAGTTTTCAAATAAATTTCGCAGAATGACGAGGCATTTGGCTACCTTAAGAGAGTCATAGTTACTGCTGCCCGCTGCTCCCCCTTCTTTGAATCTTTCCTCTCTTTAATTCGTACTGCGGCCAGCCCTGCAGAAGCGAAATGGTACAGCATGTCCACTTTAACGTTGTCTGAGTTACTCCAACGTAGATATCCTCGAGTTTTCAAATACATTTCGCAGAGTGACGAGGCATTTGGCTACCTTAAGAGAGTCATAGTTACCCCTGCCGACTGCTCCCATTTCTTTAGGCCTTTATCTGTCTTGCTATGGCCAGTCCTACTGAACCGATATGCCACTGTATGTCCACCTTAACGTCGTCACAGTTACTCCCACTACGAGTTTCTCGAGTTAGGAAATGTACTTCGCCGGATGACGAGGCATTTGGCTACCTTAAGAGAGTCATAGTTACTGCTGCCAGATGCTCCCCATCCTTTGAATCCTCCTCTCTTTATTTCGTACTATGGAATGTCAAAGCAGATGCGTAATGCTGGAACATGTCCACCTTAACGTTGTCTGTTACTAGAACGACTATATCCACGAGTTTTCAAATTAATTTCGCAGAGTGACGAGGCATTTGGCTACCTTAAGAGAGTCATAGTTACCCCTGCCGACTGCTCCCATTTCTTTAGGCCTTTATCTTTCTTGCTATGGCCAGTCCTACAGAACCGATATGCCACTGTATGTCCACCTTAACGTCGTCACAGTTATTCCCACTACCGGTTTCTCGAGTTAGCAAATGTACTTCGCCGGTGACGAGGCATTTGGCTTCCTTAAGAGATTCATAGTTACTCCTGCCGGCTGCTCCCATTTCTTTAGGCCTTTTTCATTCTTGCTATGGCCAGTCCTACTGAACCGATATGCCACTGTATGTCCACCTTAACGTCGTCACAGTTACTCCCACTACGAGTTTCTCGAGTTAGCAAATGTACTTCGCCGGATGACGAGGCATTTGGCTACCTTAAGAGAGTCATAGTTACTGCTGCCAGATGCTCCCCATCCTTTGAATCCTCCTCTCTTTATATCGTACTATGGAATGTCAAAGCAGATGCGTAATGCTGGAACATGTCCACCTTAACGTTGTCTATTACTAGAACGACTATATCCACGAGTTTTCAAATTAATTTCGCAGAGTGACGAGGCATTTGGCTACCTTAAGAGAGTCATAGTTACTCCTGCCGGCTGCTCCCATTTCTTTAGGCCTTTATCATTCTTGCTATGCCCAGTCCTACAGAACCGATATGCCACTGTATGTCCACCTTAACGTCGTCACAGTTACTCCCACTACGAGTTTCTCGAGTTAGCAAATGTACTTCGCCGGATGACGAGGCATTTGGCTACCTTATGAGAGTCATAGTTACTGCAGCCAGATGCTCCCCTTCCTTTGAATCTTTCCTCTCTTTAATTCGTACTGCGGAATGTCCAAGCAGAAGCGAAATGCTGCAACTTGTCCACCTTAACGTTGCCTGAGTTACTCCAACGACGATATCGACGAGTTTTCAAATAAATTTCGCAGAGTGACGAGGCATTTGGCTACCTTAAGAGAGTGATAGTTACTGCTGCCCGCTGCTCCCCCGTCTTTGAATCTTTCCTTTCTTTAATTCGTATTGCGGCTAGTCCTGCAGAAGCGAAATGGTACAGCATGTCCACCTTAACGTTGTCTGAGTTACTCCAACGTAGATATCCTCGAGTTTTCAAATAAATTTCGCAGAGTGACGAGGCATTTGGCTACCTTAAGAGAGTCATAGTTACCCCTGCCGGCTGCTCCCATTTCTTTAGGCCTTTATCTTTCTTGCTATGGCCAGTCCTACTGAACCGATATGCCACTGTATGTCCACCTTAACGTCGTCACAGTTACTCCCACTACGAGTTTCTCGAGTTAGCAAATGTACTTCGCCGGATGACGGGGCATTTGGCCACCTTAAGAGAGTCATAGTTACTGCTGCCAGATGCTCCCCATCCATTGAATCCTCCTCTCTTTATTTCGTACTGCGGAATGTCAAACAGAAGCGAAATGCTGCAACTTGTCCACCTTAACGTTATCTGAGTTACTCCAACGACGATATCCACGAGTTTTCAAATAAATTTCGCAGAGTGACGAGGCATTTGGCTACCTTAAGAGAGTGATAGTTACTGCTGCCCGCTGCTCCCCCTTCTTTGAATCTTTCCTTTCTTTAATTCGTATTGCGGCTAGTCCTGCAGAAGCGAAATGGTACAGCATGTCCACCTTAACGTTGTCTGAGTTACTCCAACGTAGATATCCTCGAGTTTTCAAATAAATTTCGCAGAGTGACGAGGCATTTGGCTTCCTTAAGAGAGTCATAGTTACCCCTGCCGGCTGCTCCCATTTCTTTAGGCCTTTATCTTTCTTGCTATGGCCAGTCCTACTGAACCGATATGCCACTGTATGTCCACCTTAACGTCGTCACAGTTACTCCCACTACGAGTTTCTCGAGTTAGCAAATGTACTTCGCCGGATGACGAGGCATTTGGCTACCTTAAGAGAGTCATAGTTACTGCTGCCAGATGCTCCCCATCCTTTGAATCCTCCTCTCTTTATTTCGTACTATGAAATGTCAAAGCAGATGCGTAATGCTGGAACATGTCCACCTTAACGTTGTCTGTTACTAGAACGACTATATCCACGAGTTTTCAAATTAATTTCGCAGAGTGACGAGGCATTTGGCTACCTTAAGAGAGTCATAGTTACTCCTGCCGGCTGCTCCCATTTCTTTAGGCCTTTATCATTCTTGCTATGCCCAGTAATACAGAACCGATATGCCACTGTATGTCCACCTTAACGTCGTCACAGTTATTCCCACTACCGGTTTCTCGAGATAGCAAATGTACTTCGCCGGATGACGAGGCATTTAGCTTCCTTAAGAGATTCATAATTACTCCTGCCGGCTGCTCCCATTTCTTTAGGCCTTTTTCATTCTTGCTATGGCCAGTCCTGCTCAACCGATATGCCACTGTACGTCCACCTTAACGTCGTCACAGTTACTCCCACTACGAGTTTCTCGAGTTAGCAAATGTACTTCGCCGGATGACGAGGCATTTGGCTACCTTAAGAGAGTCATAGTTACTGCTGCCAGATGCTCCCCATCCTTTGAATCCTCCTCTCTTCATTTCGTACTATGGAATGTCAAAGCAGATGCGTAATGCTGGAACATGTCCACCTTAACGTTGTCTGTTACTAGAACGACTATATCCACGAGTTTTCAAATTCATTTCGCAGAGTGACGAGGCATTTGGCTACCTTAAGAGAGTCATAGTTACTCCTGCCGGCTGCTCCCATTTCTTTAGGCCTTTATCATTCTTGCTATGCCCAGTCCTACAGAACCGATATGCCACTGTATGTCCACCTTAACGTCGTCACAGTTACTCCCACTACGAGTTTCTCGAGTTAGCAGATGTACTTCGCCGGATGACGAGGCATTTGGCTACCTTATGAGAGTCATAGTTACTGCAGCCAGATGCTCCCCTTCCTTTGAATCTTTCATCTCTTTAATTCGTACTGCGGAATGTCCAAGCAGAAGCGAAATGCTGCAACTTGTCCACCTTAACGTTGCCTGAGTTACTCCAACGACGATATCGACGAGATTTCAAATAAATTTCGCAGAGTGACGAGGCATTTGGCTACCTTAAGAGAGTGATAGTTACTGCTGCCCGCTGCTCCCCCTTCTTTGAATCTTTCCTCTCTTTAATTCGTACTGCGGCCAGCCCTGCAGAAGCGAAATGGTACAGCATGTCCACCTTAACGTTGTCTGAGTTACTCCAACGTCGATATCCTCGAGTTTTCAAATACATTTCGCAGAGTGACGAGGCATTTGGCTACCTTAAGAGAGTCACAGTTACCCCTGCCGACTGCTCCCATTTCTTTAGGCCTTTATCTGTCTTGCTATGGCCAGTCCTACTGAACCGATATGCCACTGTATGTCCACCTTAACGTCGTCACAGTTACTCCCACTACGAGTTTCTCGAGTTAGCAAATGTACTTCGCCGGATGACGAGGCATTTGGCTACCTTAAGAGAGTCATAGTTACTGCTGCCAGATGCTCCCCATCCTTTGAATCCTCCTCTCTTTATTTCGTACTATGGAATGTCAAAGCAGATGCGTAATGCTGGAACATGTCCACCTTAACGTTGTCTGTTACTAGAACGACTATATCCACGAGTTTTCAAATTAATTTCGCAGAGTGACGAGGCATTTGGCTACCTTAAGAGAGTCATAGTTACTCCTGCCGGCTGCTCCCATTTCTTTAGGCCTTTATCATTCTTGCTATGCCCAGTCCTACAGAACCGATATGCCACTGTATGTCCACCTTAACGTCGTCACAGTTATTCCCACTACCGGTTTCTCGAGATAGCAAATGTACTTCACCGGATGACGAGGCATTTGGCTTCCTTAAGAGATTCATAGTTACTCCTGCCGGCTGCTCCCATTTCTTTAGGCCTTTTTCATTCTTGCTATGGCCAGTCCTGCTCAACCGATATGCCACTGTACGTCCACCTTAACGTCGTCACAGTTACTCCCACTACGAGTTTCTCGAGTTAGCAAATGTACTTCGCCGGATGACGAGGCATTTGGCTACCTTAAGAGAGTCATAGTTACTGCTGCCAGATGCTCCCCATCCTTTGAATCCTCCTCTCTTCATTTCGTACTATGGAATGTCAAAGCAGATGCGTAATGCTGGAACATGTCCACCTTTACGTTGTCTGTTACTAGAACGACTATATCCACGAGTTTTCAAATTCATTTCGCAGAGTGACGAGGCATTTGGCTACCTTAAGGGAGTCATAGTTACTCCTGCCGGCTGCTCCCATTTCTTTAGGCCTTTATCATTCTTGCTATGCCCAGTCCTACAGAACCGATATGCCACTGTATGTCCACCTTAACGTCGTCACAGTTACTCCCACTACGAGTTTCTCGAGTTAGCAAATGTACTTCGCCGGATGACGACGCATTTGGCTTCCTTATGAGAGTCATAGTTACTGCAGCCAGATGCTCCCCTTCCTTTGAATCTTTCATCTCTTTAATTCGTACTGCGGAATGTCCAAGCAGAAGCGAAATGCTGCAACTTGTCCACCTTAACGTTGCCTGAGTTACTCCAACGACGATATCGACGAGATTTCAAATAAATTTCGCAGAGTGACGAGGCATTTGGCTACCTTAAGAGAGTGATAGTTACTGCTGCCCGCTGCTCCCCCTTCTTTGAATCTTTCCTTTCTTTAATTCGTATTGCGGCTAGTCCTGCAGAAGCGAAATGGTACAGCATGTCCACCTTAACGTTGTCTGAGTTACTCCAACGTAGATATCCTCGAGTTTTCAAATAAATTTCGCAGAGTGACGAGGCATTTGGCTACCTTAAGAGAGTCATAGTTACCCCTGCCGGCTGCTCCCATTTCTTTAGGCCTTTATCTTTCTTGCTATGGCCAGTCCTACTGAACCGATATGCCACTGTATGTCCACCTTAACGTCGTCACAGTTACTCCCACTACGAGTTTCTCGAGTTAGCAAATGTACTTCGCCGGATGACGGGGCATTTGGCCACCTTAAGAGAGTCATAGTTACAGCTGCCAGATGCTCCCCATCCTTTGAATCCTCCTCTCTTTATTTCGTACTGCGGACTGTCAAACAGAAGCGAAATGCTGCAACTTGTCCACCTTAACGTTGTCTGAGTTACTCCAACGACGATATCCACGAGTTTTCAAATAAATTTCGCAGAATGACGAGGCATTTGGCTACCTTAAGAGAGTCATAGTTACTGCTGCCCGCTGCTCCCCCTTCTTTGAATCTTTCCTCTCTTTAATTCGTACTGCGGCCAGCCCTGCAGAAGCGAAATGGTACAGCATGTCCACCTTAACGTTGTCTGAGTTACTCCAACGTCGATATCCTCGAGTTTTCAAATACATTTCGCAGAGTGACGAGGCATTTGTCTACCTTAAGAGAGTCATAGTTACCCCTGCCGACTGCTCCCATTTCTTTAGGCCTTTATCTGTCTTGCTATGGCCAGTCCTACTGAACCGATATGCCACTGTATGTCCACCTTAACGTCGTCACAGTTACTCCCACTACGAGTTTCTCGAGTTAGCAAATGTACTTCGCCGGATGACGAGGCATTTGGCTACCTTAAGAGAGTCATAGTTACTGCTGCCAGATGCTCCCCATCCTTTGAATCCTCCTCTCTTTATTTCGTACTATGGAATGTCAAAGCAGATGCGTAATGCTGGAACATGTCCACCTTAACGTTGTCTGTTACTAGAACAACTATATCCACGAGTTTTCAAATTAATTTCGCAGAGTGACGAGGCATTTGGCTACCTTAAGAGAGTCATAGTTACTCCTGCCGGCTGCTCCCATTTCTTTAGGCCTTTATCATTCTTGCTATGCCCAGTCCTACAGAACCGATATGCCACTGTATGTCCACCTTAACGTCGTCACAGTTATTCCCACTACCGGTTTCTCGAGATAGCAAATGTACTTCGCCGGATGACGAGGCATTTGGCTTCCTTAAGAGATTCATAGTTACTCCTGCCGGCTGCTCCCATTTCTTTAGGCCTTTTTCATTCTTGCTATGGCCAGTCCTGCTCAACCGATATGCCACTGTACGTCCACCTTAACGTCGTCACAGTTACTCCCACTACGAGTTTCTCGAGTTAGCAAATGTACTTCGCCGGATGACGAGGCATTTGGCTACCTTATGAGAGTCATAGTTACTGCAGCCAGATGCTCCCCTTCCTTTAAATCTTTCATCTCTTTAATTCGTACTGCGGAATGTCCAAGCAGAAGCGAAATGCTGCAACTTGTCCACCTTAACGTTGCCTGAGTTACTCCAACGACGATATCGACGAGATTTCAAATAAATTTCGCAGAGTGACGAGGCATTTGGCTACCTTAAGAGAGTGATAGTTACTGCTGCCCGCTGCTCCCCCTTCTTTGAATCTTTCCTTTCTTTAATTCGTATTGCGGCTAGTCCTGCAGAAGCGAAATGGTACAGCATGTCCACCTTAACGTTGTCTGAGTTACTCCAACGTAGATATCCTCGAGTTTTCAAATAAATTTCGCAGAGTGACGAGGCATTTGGCTACCTTAAGAGAGTCATAGTTACCCCTGCCGGCTGCTCCCATTTCTTTAGGCCTTTATCTTTCTTGCTATGGCCAGTCCTACTGAACCGATATGCCACTGTATGTCCACCTTAACGTCGTCACAGTTACTCCCACTACGAGTTTCTCGAGTTAGCAAATGTACTTCGCCGGATGACGGGGCATTTGGCCACCTTAAGAGAGTCATAGTTACAGCTGCCAGATGCTCCCCATCCTTTGAATCCTCCTCTCTTTATTTCGTACTGCGGAATGTCAAACAGAAGCGAAATGCTGCAACTTGTCCACCTTGACGTTGTCTGAGTTACTCCAACGACGATATCCACGAGTTTTCAAATAAATTTCGCAGAATGACGAGGCATTTCGCTACCTTAAGAGAGTCATAGTTACTGCTGCCCGCTGCTCCCCCTTCTTTGAATCTTTCCTCTCTTTAATTCGTACTGCGGCCAGCCCTGCAGAAGCGAAATGGTACAGCATGTCCACCTTAACGTTGTCTGAGTTACTCCAACGTCGATATCCTCGAGTTTTCAAATACATTTCGCAGAGTGACGAGGCATTTGGCTACCTTAAGAGAGTCATAGTTACCCCTGCCGACTGCTCCCATTTCTTTAGGCCTTTATCTGTCTTGCTATGGCCAGTCCTACTGAACCGATATGCCACTGTATGTCCACCTTAACGTCGTCACAGTTACTCCCACTACGAGTTTCTCGAGTTAGCAAATGTACATCGCCGGATGACGAGGCATTTGGCTACCTTAAGAGAGTCATAGTTACTGCTGCCAGATGCTCCCCATCCTTTGAATCCTCCTCTCTTTATTTCGTACTATGGAATGTCAAAGCAGATGCGTAAAGCTGGAACATGTCCACCTTAACGTTGTCTGTTACTAGAACGACTATATCCACGAGTTTTCAAATTAATTTCGCAGAGTGACGAGGCATTTGGCTACCTTAAGAGAGTCATAGTTACTCCTACCGGCTGCTCCCATTTCTTTAGGCCTTTATCATTCTTGCTATGCCCAGTCCTACAGAACCGATATGCCACTGTATGTCCACCTTAACGTCGTCACAGTTATTCCCACTACCGGTTTCTCGAGATAGCAAATGTACTTCGCCGGATGACGAGGCATTTGGCTTCCTTAAGAGATTCATAGTTACTCCTGCCGGCTGCTCCCATTTCTTTAGGCCTTTTTCATTCTTGCTATGGCCAGTCCTGCTCAACCGATATGCCACTGTACGTCCACCTTAACGTCGTCACAGTTACTCCCACTACGAGTTTCTCGAGTTAGCAAATGTACTTCGCCGGATGACGAGGCATTTGGCTACCTTATGAGAGTCATAGTTACTGCAGCCAGATGCTCCCCTTCCTTTGAATCTTTCCTCTCTTTAATTCGTACTGCGGAATGTCCAAGCAGAAGCGAAATGCTGCAACTTGTCCACCTTAACGTTGCCTGAGTTACTCCAACGACGATATCGACGAGATTTCAAATAAATTTCGCAGAGTGACGAGGCATTTGGCTACCTTAAGAGAGTGATAGTTACTGCTGCCCGCTGCTCCCCCTTCTTTGAATCTTTCCTTTCTTTAATTCGTATTGCGGCTAGTCCTGCAGAAGCGAAATGGTACAGCATGTCCACCTTAACGTTGTCTGAGTTACTCCAACGTAGATATCCTCGAGTTTTCAAATAAATTTCGCAGAGTGACGAGGCATTTGGCTACCTTAAGAGAGTCATAGTTACCCCTGCCGGCTGCTCCCATTTCTTTAGGCCTTTATCTTTCTTGCTATGGCCAGTCCTACTGAACCGATATGCCACTGTATGTCCACCTTAACGTCGTCACAGTTACTCCCACTACGAGTTTCTCGAGTTAGCAAATGTACTTCGCCGGATGACGGGGCATTTGGCCACCTTAAGAGAGTCATAGTTACAGCTGCCAGATGCTCCCCATCCTTTGAATCCTCCTCTCTTTATTTCGTACTGCGGAATGTCAAACAGAAGCGAAATGCTGCAACTTGTCCACCTTAACGTTGTCTGAGTTACTCCAACGACGATATCCACGAGTTTTCAAATAAATTTCGCAGAATGACGAGGCATTTGGCTACCTTAAGAGAGTCATAGTTACTGCTGCCCGCTGCTCCCCCTTCTTTGAATCTTTCCTCTCTTTAATTCGTACTGCGGCCAGCCCTGCAGAAGCGAAATGGTACAGCATGTCCACCTTAACGTTGTCTGAGTTACTCCAACGTCGATATCCTCGAGTTTTCAAATACATTTCGCAGAGTGACGAGGCATTTGGCTACCTTAAGAGAGTCATAGTTACCCCTGCCGACTGCTCCCATTTCTTTAGGCCTTTATCTGTCTTGCTATGGCCAGTCCTACTGAACCGATATGCCACTGTATGTCCACCTTAACGTCGTCACAGTTACTCCCACTACGAGTTTCTCGAGTTAGCAAATGTACTTCGCCGGATGACGAGGCATTTGGCTACCTTAAGAGAGTCATAGTTACTGCTGCCAGATGCTCCCCATCCTTTGAATCCTCCTCTCTTTATTTCGTACTATGGAATGTCAAAGCAGATGCGTAATGCTGGAACATGTCCACCTTAACGTTGTCTGTTACTAGAACAACTATATCCACGAGTTTTCAAATTAATTTCGCAGAGTGACGAGGCATTTGGCTACCTTAAGAGAGTCATAGTTACTCCTGCCGGCTGCTCCCATTTCTTTAGGCCTTTATCATTCTTGCTATGCCCAGTCCTACAGAACCGATATGCCACTGTATGTCCACCTTAACGTCGTCACAGTTATTCCCACTACCGGTTTCTCGAGATAGCAAATGTACTTCGCCGGATGACGAGGCATTTGGCTTCCTTAAGAGATTCATAGTTACTCCTGCCGGCTGCTCCCATTTCTTTAGGCCTTTTTCATTCTTGCTGTGGCCAGTCCTGCTCAACCGATATGCCACTGTACGTCCACCTTAACGTCGTCACAGTTACTCCCACTACGAGTTTCTCGAGTTAGCAAATGTACTTCGCCGGATGACGAGGCATTTGGCTACCTTATGAGAGTCATAGTTACTGCAGCCAGATGCTCCCCTTCCTTTAAATCTTTCATCTCTTTAATTCGTACTGCGGAATGTCCAAGCAGAAGCGAAATGCTGCAACTTGTCCACCTTAACGTTGCCTGAGTTACTCCAACGACGATATCGACGAGATTTCAAATAAATTTCGCAGAGTGACGAGGCATTTGGCTACCTTAAGAGAGTGATAGTTACTGCTGCCCGCTGCTCCCCCTTCTTTGAATCTTTCCTTTCTTTAATTCGTATTGCGGCTAGTCCTGCAGAAGCGAAATGGTACAGCATGTCCACCTTAACGTTGTCTGAGTTACTCCAACGTAGATATCCTCGAGTTTTCAAATAAATTTCGCAGAGTGACGAGGCATTTGGCTACCTTAAGAGAGTCATAGTTACCCCTGCCGGCTGCTCCCATTTCTTTAGGCCTTTATCTTTCTTGCTATGGCCAGTCCTACTGAACCGATATGCCACTGTATGTCCACCTTAACGTCGTCACAGTTACTCCCACTACGAGTTTCTCGAGTTAGCAAATGTACTTCGCCGGATGACGGGGCATTTGGCCACCTTAAGAGAGTCATAGTTACAGCTGCCAGATGCTCCCCATCCTTTGAATCCTCCTCTCTTTATTTCGTACTGCGGAATGTCAAACAGAAGCGAAATGCTGCAACTTGTCCACCTTGACGTTGTCTGAGTTACTCCAACGACGATATCCACGAGTTTTCAAATAAATTTCGCAGAATGACGAGGCATTTCGCTACCTTAAGAGAGTCATAGTTACTGCTGCCCGCTGCTCCCCCTTCTTTGAATCTTTCCTCTCTTTAATTCGTACTGCGGCCAGCCCTGCAGAAGCGAAATGGTACAGCATGTCCACCTTAACGTTGTCTGAGTTACTCCAACGTCGATATCCTCGAGTTTTCAAATACATTTCGCAGAGTGACGAGGCATTTGGCTACCTTAAGAGAGTCATAGTTACCCCTGCCGACTGCTCCCATTTCTTTAGGCCTTTATCTGTCTTGCTATGGCCAGTCCTACTGAACCGATATGCCACTGTATGTCCACCTTAACGTCGTCACAGTTACTCCCACTACGAGTTTCTCGAGTTAGCAAATGTACTTCGCCGGATGACGAGGCATTTGGCTACCTTAAGAGAGTCATAGTTACTGCTGCCAGATGCTCCCCATCCTTTGAATCCTCCTCTCTTTATTTCGTACTATGGAATGTCAAAGCAGATGCGTAATGCTGGAACATGTCCACCTTAACGTTGTCTGTTACTAGAACAACTATATCCACGAGTTTTCAAATTAATTTCGCAGAGTGACGAGGCATTTGGCTACCTTAAGAGAGTCATAGTTACTCCTGCCGGCTGCTCCCATTTCTTTAGGCCTTTATCATTCTTGCTATGCCCAGTCCTACAGAACCGATATGCCACTGTATGTCCACCTTAACGTCGTCACAGTTATTCCCACTACCGGTTTCTCGAGATAGCAAATGTACTTCGCCGGATGACGAGGCATTTGGCTTCCTTAAGAGATTCATAGTTACTCCTGCCGGCTGCTCCCATTTCTTTAGGCCTTTTTCATTCTTGCTATGGCCAGTCCTGCTCAACCGATATGCCACTGTACGTCCACCTTAACGTCGTCACAGTTACTCCCACTACGAGTTTCTCGAGTTAGCAAATGTACTTCGCCGGATGACGAGGCATTTGGCTACCTTATGAGAGTCATAGTTACTGCAGCCAGATGCTCCCCTTCCTTTAAATCTTTCATCTCTTTAATTCGTACTGCGGAATGTCCAAGCAGAAGCGAAATGCTGCAACTTGTCCACCTTAACGTTGCCTGAGTTACTCCAACGACGATATCGACGAGATTTCAAATAAATTTCGCAGAGTGACGAGGCATTTGGCTACCTTAAGAGAGTGATAGTTACTGCTGCCCGCTGCTCCCCCTTCTTTGAATCTTTCCTTTCTTTAATTCGTATTGCGGCTAGTCCTGCAGAAGCGAAATGGTACAGCATGTCCACCTTAACGTTGTCTGAGTTACTCCAACGTAGATATCCTCGAGTTTTCAAATAAATTTCGCAGAGTGACGAGGCATTTGGCTACCTTAAGAGAGTCATAGTTACCCCTGCCGGCTGCTCCCATTTCTTTAGGCCTTTATCTTTCTTGCTATGGCCAGTCCTACTGAACCGATATGCCACTGTATGTCCACCTTAACGTCGTCACAGTTACTCCCACTACGAGTTTCTCGAGTTAGCAAATGTACTTCGCCGGATGACGGGGCATTTGGCCACCTTAAGAGAGTCATAGTTACAGCTGCCAGATGCTCCCCATCCTTTGAATCCTCCTCTCTTTATTTCGTACTGCGGAATGTCAAACAGAAGCGAAATGCTGCAACTTGTCCACCTTGACGTTGTCTGAGTTACTCCAACGACGATATCCACGAGTTTTCAAATAAATTTCGCAGAATGACGAGGCATTTCGCTACCTTAAGAGAGTCATAGTTACTGCTGCCCGCTGCTCCCCCTTCTTTGAATCTTTCCTCTCTTTAATTCGTACTGCGGCCAGCCCTGCAGAAGCGAAATGGTACAGCATGTCCACCTTAACGTTGTCTGAGTTACTCCAACGTCGATATCCTCGAGTTTTCAAATACATTTCGCAGAGTGACGAGGCATTTGGCTACCTTAAGAGAGTCATAGTTACCCCTGCCGACTGCTCCCATTTCTTTAGGCCTTTATCTGTCTTGCTATGGCCAGTCCTACTGAACCGATATGCCACTGTATGTCCACCTTAACGTCGTCACAGTTACTCCCACTACGAGTTTCTCGAGTTAGCAAATGTACATCGCCGGATGACGAGGCATTTGGCTACCTTAAGAGAGTCATAGTTACTGCTGCCAGATGCTCCCCATCCTTTGAATCCTCCTCTCTTTATTTCGTACTATGGAATGTCAAAGCAGATGCGTAAAGCTGGAACATGTCCACCTTAACGTTGTCTGTTACTAGAACGACTATATCCACGAGTTTTCAAATTAATTTCGCAGAGTGACGAGGCATTTGGCTACCTTAAGAGAGTCATAGTTACTCCTACCGGCTGCTCCCATTTCTTTAGGCCTTTATCATTCTTGCTATGCCCAGTCCTACAGAACCGATATGCCACTGTATGTCCACCTTAACGTCGTCACAGTTATTCCCACTACCGGTTTCTCGAGATAGCAAATGTACTTCGCCGGATGACGAGGCATTTGGCTTCCTTAAGAGATTCATAGTTACTCCTGCCGGCTGCTCCCATTTCTTTAGGCCTTTTTCATTCTTGCTATGGCCAGTCCTGCTCAACCGATATGCCACTGTACGTCCACCTTAACGTCGTCACAGTTACTCCCACTACGAGTTTCTCGAGTTAGCAAATGTACTTCGCCGGATGACGAGGCATTTGGCTACCTTAAGAGAGTCATAGTTACTGCTGCCAGATGCTCCCCATCCTTTGAATCCTCCTCTCTTCATTTCGTACTATGGAATGTCAAAGCAGATGCGTAATGCTGGAACATGTCCACCTTAACGTTGTCTGTTACTAGAACGACTATATCCACGAGTTTTCAAATTCATTTCGCAGAGTGATGAGGCATTTGGCTACCTTAAGAGAGTCATAGTTACTCCTGCCGGCTGCTCCCATTTCTTTAGGCCTTTATCATTCTTGCTATGCCCAGTCCTACAGAACCGATATGCCACTGTATGTCCACCTTAACGTCGTCACAGTTACTCCCACTACGAGTTTCTCGAGTTAGCAAATGTACTTCGCCGGATGACGAGGCATTTGGCTACCTTATGAGAGTCATAGTTACTGCAGCCAGATGCTCCCCTTCCTTTGAATCTTTCCTCTCTTTAATTCGTACTGCGGAATGTCCAAGCAGAAGCGAAATGCTGCAACTTGTCCACCTTAACGTTGCCTGAGTTACTCCAACGACGATATCGACGAGATTTCAAATAAATTTCGCAGAGTGACGAGGCATTTGGCTACCTTAAGAGAGTGATAGTTACTGCTGCCCGCTGCTCCCCCTTCTTTGAATCTTTCCTTTCTTTAATTCGTATTGCGGCTAGTCCTGCAGAAGCGAAATGGTACAGCATGTCCACCTTAACGTTGTCTGAGTTACTCCAACGTAGATATCCTCGAGTTTTCAAATAAATTTCGCAGAGTGACGAGGCATTTGGCTACCTTAAGAGAGTCATAGTTACCCCTGCCGACTGCTCCCATTTCTTTGAATCTTTCCTCTCTTTAATTCGTACTGCGGCCAGCCCTGCAGAAGCGAAATGGTACAGCATGTCCACCTTAACGTTGTCTGAGTTACTCCAACGTCGATATCCTCGAGTTTTCAAATACATTTCGCAGAGTGACGAGGCATTTGGCTACCTTAAGAGAGTCATAGTTACCCCTGCCGACTGCTCCCATTTCTTTAGGCCTTTATCTGTCTTGCTATGGCCAGTCCTACTGAACCGATATGCCACTGTATGTCCACCTTAACGTCGTCACAGTTACTCCCACTACGAGTTTCTCGAGTTAGCAAATGTACTTCGCCGGATGACGAGGCATTTTGCTACCTTAAGAGAGTCATAGTTACTGCTGCCAGATGCTCCCCATCCTTTGAATCCTCCTCTCTTTATTTCGTACTATGGAATGTCAAAGCAGATGCGTAATGCTGGAACATGTCCACCTTAACGTTGTCTGTTACTAGAACGACTATATCCACGAGTTTTCAAATTAATTTCGCAGAGTGACGAGGCATTTGGCTACCTTCAGAGAGTCATAGTTACTCCTGCCGGCTGCTCCCATTTCTTTAGGCCTTTATCATTCTTGCTATGCCCAGTCCTACAGAACCGATATGCCACTGTATGTCCACCTTAACGTCGTCACAGTTACTCCCACTACGAGTTTCTCGAGTTAGCAAATGTACTTCGCCGGATGACGAGGCATTTGGCTACCTTATGAGAGTCATAGTTACTCCTGCCGGCTGCTCCCATTTCTTTAGGCCTTTTTCATTCTTGCTATGGCCAGTCCTGCTCAACCGATATGCCACTGTATGTCCACCTTAACGTCGTCACAGTTACTCCCACTACGAGTTTCTCGAGTTAGCAAATGTACTTCGCCGGATGACGAGGCTTTTGGCTACCTTAAGAGAGTCATAGTTACTGCTGCCAGATGCTCCCCATCCTTTGAATCCTCCTCTCTTTATTTCGTACTATGGAATGTCAAAGCAGATGCGTAATGCTGGAACATGTCCACCTTAACGTTGTCTGTTACTAGAACGACTATATCCACGAGTTTTCAAATTAATTTCGCAGAGTGACGAGGCATTTGGCTACCTTCAGAGAGTCATAGTTACTCCTGCCGGCTGCTCCCATTTCTTTAGGCCTTTATCATTCTTGCTATGCCCAGTCCTACAGAACCGATATACCACTGTATGTCCACCTTAACGTCGTCACAGTTACTCCCACTACGAGTTTCTCGAGTTAGCAAATGTACTTCGCCGGATGACGAGGCATTTGGCTACCTTATGAGAGTCATAGTTACTCCTGCCAGCTGCTCCCATTTCTTTAGGCCTTTTTCATTCTTGCTATGGCCAGTCCTGCTCAACCGATATGCCACTGTACGTCCACCTTAACGTCGTCACAGTTACTCCCACTACGAGTTTCTCGAGTTAGCAAATGTACTTCGCCGGATGACGAGGCATTTGGCTACCTTAAGAGAGTCATAGTTACTGCTGCCAGATGCTCCCCATCCTTTGAATCCTCCTCTCTTCATTTCGTACTATGGAATGTCAAAGCAGATGCGTAATGCTGGAACATGTCCACCTTAACGTTGTCTGATACTAGAACGACTATATCCACGAGTTTTCAAATTCATTTCGCAGAGTGACGAGGCATTTGGCTACCTTAAGGGAGTCATAGTTACTCCTGCCGGCTGCTCCCATTTCTTTAGGCCTTTATCATTCTTGCTATGCCCAGTCCTACAGAACCGATATGCCACTGTATGTCCACCTTAACGTCGTCACAGTTACTCCCACTACGAGTTTCTCGAGTTAGCAAATGTACTTCGCCGGATGACGAGGCATTTGGCTACCTTATGAGAGTCATAGTTACTGCAGCCAGATGCTCCCCTTCCTTTGAATCTTTCCTCTCTTTAATTCGTACTGCGGAATGTCCAAGCAGAAGCGAAATGCTGCAACTTGTCCACCTTAACGTTGCCTGAGTTACTCCAACGACGATATCGACGAGATTTCAAATAAATTTCGCAGAGTGACGAGGCATTTGGCTACCTTAAGAGAGTGATAGTTACTGCTGCCCGCTGCTCCCCCTTCTTTGAATCTTTCCTTTCTTTAATTCGTATTGCGGCTAGTCCTGCAGAAGCGAAATGGTACAGCATGTCCACCTTAACGTTGTCTGAGTTACTCCAACGTAGATATCCTCGAGTTTTCAAATAAATTTCGCAGAGTGACGAGGCATTTGGCTACCTTAAGAGAGTCATAGTTACCCCTGCCGGCTGCTCCCATTTCTTTAGGCCTTTATCTTTCTTGCTATGGTCAGTCCTACTGAACCGATATGCCACTGTATGTCCACCTTAACGTCGTCACAGTTACTCCCACTACGAGTTTCTCGAGTTAGCAAATGTACTTCGCCGGATGACGGGGCATTTGGCCACCTTAAGAGAGTCATAGTTACAGCTGCCAGATGCTCCCCATCCTTTGAATCCTCCTCTCTTTATTTCGTACTGCGGAATGTCAAACAGAAGCGAAATGCTGCAACTTGTCCACCTTAACGTTGTCTGAGTTACTCCAACGACGATATCCACGAGTTTTCAAATAAATTTCGCAGAATGACGAGGCATTTGGCTACCTTAAGAGAGTCATAGTTACTGCTGCCCGCTGCTCCCCCTTCTTTGAATCTTTCCTCTCTTTAATTCGTACTGCGGCCAGCCCTGCAGAAGCGAAATGGTACAGCATGTCCACCTTAACGTTGTCTGAGTTACTCCAACGTCGATTTCCTCGAGTTTTCAAATACATTTCGCAGAGTGACGAGGCATTTGGCTACCTTAAGAGAGTCATAGTTACCCCTGCCGACTGCTCCCATTTCTTTAGGCCTTTATCTGTCTTGCTATGGCCAGTCCTACTGAACCGATATGCCACTGTATGTCCACCTTAACGTCGTCACAGTTACTCCCACTACGAGTTTCTCGAGTTAGCAAATGTACTTCGCCGGATGACGAGGCATTTGGCTACCTTAAGAGAGTCATAGTTACTGCTGCCAGATGCTCCCCATCCTTTGAATCCTCCTCTCTTTATTTCGTACTATGGAATGTCAAAGCAGATGCGTAATGCTGGAACATGTCCACCTTAACGTTGTCTGTTACTAGAACGACTATATCCACGAGTTTTCAAATTAATTTCGCAGAGTGACGAGGCATTTGGCTACCTTAAGAGAGTCATAGTTACTCCTGCCGGCTGCTCCCATTTCTTTAGGCCTTTATCATTCTTGCTATGCCCAGTCCTACAGAACCGATATGCCACTGTATGTCCACCTTAACGTCGTCACAGTTATTCCCACTACCGGTTTCTCGAGATAGCAAATGTACTTCGCCGGATGACGAGGCATTTGGCTTCCTTAAGAGATTCATAGTTACTCCTGCCGGCTGCTCCCATTTCTTTAGGCCTTTTTCAATCTTGCTATGGCCAGTCCTGCTCAACCGATATGCCACTGTATGTCCACCTTAACGTCGTCACAGTTACTCCCACTACGAGTTTCTCGAGTTAGCAAATGTACTTCGCCGGATGACGAGGCATTTGGCTACCTTAAGAGAGTCATAGTTACTGCTGCCAGATGCTCCCCATCCTTTGAATCCTCCTCTCTTTATTTCGTACTATGGAATGTCAAAGCAGATGCGTAATGCTGGAACATGTCCACCTTAACGTTGTCTGTTACTAGAACGACTATATCCACGAGTTTTCAAATTAATTTCGCAGAGTGACGAGGCATTTGGCTACCTTCAGAGAGTCATAGTTACTCCTGCCGGCTGCTCCCATTTCTTTAGGCCTTTATCATTCTTGCTATGCCCAGTCCTACAGAACCGATATGCCACTGTATGTCCACCTTAACGTCGTCACAGTTACTCCCACTACGAGTTTCTCGAGTTAGCAAATGTACTTCGCCGGATGACGAGGCATTTGGCTACCTTATGAGAGTCATAGTTACTCCTGCCGGCTGCTCCCATTTCTTTAGGCCTTTTTCATTCTTGCTATGGCCAGTCCTGCTCAACCGATATGCCACTGTACGTCCACCTTAACGTCGTCACAGTTACTCCCACTACGAGTTTCTCGAGTTAGCAAATGTACTTCGCCGGATGACGAGGCATTTGGCTACCTTACGAGAGTCATAGTTACTGCTGCCAGATGCTCCCCATCCTTTGAATCCTCCTCTCTTTATTTCGTACTATGGAATGTCAAAGCAGATGCGTAATGCTGGAACATGTCCACCTTAACGTTGTCTGTTACTAGAACGACTATATCCACGAGTTTTCAAATTAATTTCGCAGAGTGACGAGGCATTTGGCTACCTTAAGAGAGTCATAGTTACTCCTGCCGGCTGCTCCCATTTCTTTAGGCCTTTATCATTCTTGCTATGCCCAGTCCTACAGAACCGATATGCCACTGTATGTCCACCTTAACGTCGTCACAGTTATTCCCACTACCGGTTTCTCGAGATAGCAAATGTACTTCGCCGGATGACGAGGCATTTGGCTTCCTTAAGAGATTCATAGTTACTCCTGCCGGCTGCTCCCATTTCTTTAGGCCTTTTTCAATCTTGCTATGGCCAGTCCTGCTCAACCGATATGCCACTGTATGTCCACCTTAACGTCGTCACAGTTACTCCCACTACGAGTTTCTCGAGTTAGCAAATGTACTTCGCCGGATGACGAGGCATTTGGCTACCTTAAGAGAGTCATAGTTACTGCTGCCAGATGCTCCCCATCCTTTGAATCCTCCTCTCTTTATTTCGTACTATGGAATGTCAAAGCAGATGCGTAATGCTGGAACATGTCCACCTTAACGTTGTCTGTTACTAGAACGACTATATCCACGAGTTTTCAAATTAATTTCGCAGAGTGACGAGGCATTTGGCTACCTTCAGAGAGTCATAGTTACTCCTGCCGGCTGCTCCCATTTCTTTAGGCCTTTATCATTCTTGCTATGCCCAGTCCTACAGAACCGATATGCCACTGTATGTCCACCTTAACGTCGTCACAGTTACTCCCACTACGAGTTTCTCGAGTTAGCAAATGTACTTCGCCGGATGACGAGGCATTTGGCTACCTTATGAGAGTCATAGTTACTCCTGCCGGCTGCTCCCATTTCTTTAGGCCTTTTTCATTCTTGCTATGGCCAGTCCTGCTCAACCGATATGCCACTGTACGTCCACCTTAACGTCGTCACAGTTACTCCCACTACGAGTTTCTCGAGTTAGCAAATGTACTTCGCCGGATGACGAGGCATTTGGCTACCTTACGAGAGTCATAGTTACTGCTGCCAGATGCTCCCCATCCTTTGAATCCTCCTCTCTTCATTTCGTACTATGGAATGTCAAAGCAGATGCGTAATGCTGGAACATGTCCACCTTAACGTTGTCTGTTACTAGAACGACTATATCCACGAGTTTTCAAATTCATTTCGCAGAGTGACGAGGCATTTGGCTACCTTAAGGGAGTCATAGTTACTCCTGCCGGCTGCTCCCATTTCTTTAGGCCTTTATCATTCTTGCTATGCCCAGTCCTACAGAACCGATATGCCACTGTATGTCCACCTTAACGTCGTCACAGTTACTCCCACTACGAGTTTCTCGAGTTAGCAAATGTACTTCGCCGGATGACGAGGCATTTGGCTACCTTATGAGAGTCATAGTTACTGCAGCCAGATGCTCCCCTTCCTTTGAATCTTTCCTCTCTTTAATTCGTACTGCGGAATGTCCAAGCAGAAGCGAAATGCTGCAACTTGTCCACCTTAACGTTGCCTGAGTTACTCCAACGACGATATCGACGAGATTTCAAATAAATTTCGCAGAGTGACGAGGCATTTGGCTACCTTAAGAGAGTCATAGTTACTGCTGCCCGTTGCTCCCCCTTCTTTGAATCTTTCCTCTCTTTAATTCGTACTGCGGCCAGCCCTGCAGAAGCGAAATGGTACAGCATGTCCACCTTAACGTTGTCTGAGTTACTCCAACGTCGATATCCTCGAGTTTTCAAATACATTTCGCAGAGTGACGAGGCATTTGGCTACCTTAAGAGAGTCATAGTTACCCCTGCCGACTGCTCCCATTTCTTTAGGCCTTTATCTGTCTTGCTATGGCCAGTCCTACTGAACCGATATGCCACTGAATGTCCACCTTAACGTCGTCACAGTTACTCCCACTACGAGTTTCTCGAGTTAGCAAATGTACTTCGCCGGATGACGAGGCAATTGGCTACCTTAAGAGAGTCATAGTTACTGCTGCCAGATGCTCCCCATCCTTTGAATCCTCCTCTCTTTATTTCGTACTATGGAATGTCAAAGCAGATGCGTAATGCTGGAACATGTCCACCTTAACGTTGTATGTTACTAGAACGACTATATCCACGAGTTTTCAAATTAATTTCGCAGAGTTACGAGGCATTTGGTTACCTTAAGAGAGTCATAGTTACTCCTGCCGGCTGCTCCCATTTCTTTAGGCCTTTATCATTCTTGCTATGCCCAGTCCTACAGAACCGATATGCCACTGTATGTCCACCTTAACGTCGTCACAGTTATTCCCACTACCGGTTTCTCGAGATAGCAAATGTACTTCGCCGGATGACGAGGCATTTGGCTTCCTTAAGAGATTCATAGTTACTCCTGCCGGCTGCTCCCATTTCTTTAGGCCTTTTTCATTCTTGCTATGGCCAGTCCTGCTCAACCGATATGCCACTGTACGTCCACCTTAACGTCGTCACAGTTACTCCCACTACGTGTTTCTCGAGTTAGCAAATGTACTTCGCCGGATGACGAGGCATTTGGCTACCTTATGAGAGTCATAGTTACTGCAGCCAGATGCTCCCCTTCCTTTGAATCTTTCATCTCTTTAATTCGTACTGCGGAATGTCCAAGCAGAAGCGAAATGCTGCAACTTGTCCACCTTAACGTTGCCTGAGTTACTCCAACGACGATATCGACGAGATTTCAAATAAATTTCGCAGAGTGACGAGGCATTTGGCTATCTTAAGAGAGTGATAGTTACTGCTGCCCGCTGCTCCCCCTTCTTTGAATCTTTCCTTTCTTTAATTCGTATTGCGGCTAGTCCTGCAGAAGCGAAATGGTACAGCATGTCCACCTTAACGTTGTCTGAGTTACTCCAATGTAGATATCCTCGAGTTTTCAAATAAATTTCGCAGAGTGACGAGGCATTTGGCTACCTTAAGAGAGTCATAGTTACCCCTGCCGGCTGCTCCCATTTCTTTAGGCCTTCATCTTTCTTGCTATGGCCAGTCCTACTGAACCGATATGCCACTGTATGTCCACCTTAACGTCGTCACAGTTACTCCCACTACGAGTTTCTCGAGTTAGCAAATGTACTTCGCCGGATGACGGGGCATTTGGCCACCTTAAGAGAGTCATAGTTACAGCTGCCAGATGCTCCCCATCCTTTGAATCCTCCTCTCTTTATTTCGTACTGCGGAATGTCAAACAGAAGCGAAATGCTGCAACTTGTCCACCTTAACGTTGTCTGAGTTACTCCAACGACGATATCCACGAGTTTTCAAATAAATTTCGCAGAATGACGAGGCATTTCGCTACCTTAAGAGAGTCATAGTTACTGCTACCCGCTGCTCCCCCTTCTTTGAATCTTTCCTCTCTTTAATTCGTACTGCGGCCAGCCCTGCAGAAGCGAAATGGTACAGCATGTCCACCTTAACGTTGTCTGAGTTACTCCAACGTCGATATCCTCGAGTTTTCAAATACATTTCGCAGAGTGACGAGGCATTTGGCTACCTTAAGAGAGTCATAGTTACCCCTGCCGACTGCTCCCATTTCTTTAGGCCTTTATCTGTCTTGCTATGGCCAGTCCTACTGAACCGATATGCCACTGTATGTCCACCTTAACGTCGTCACAGTTACTCCCACTACGAGTTTCTCGAGTTAGCAAATGTACTTCGCCGGATGACGAGGCATTTGGCTACCTTAAGAGAGTCATAGTTACTGCTGCCAGATGCTCCCCATCCTTTGAATCCTCCTCTCTTTATTTCGTACTATGGAATGTCAAAGCAGATGCGTAAAGCTGGAACATGTCCACCTTAACGTTGTCTGTTACTAGAACGACTATATCCACGAGTTTTCAAATTAATTTCGCAGAGTGACGAGGCATTTGGCTACCTTAAGAGAGTCATAGTTACTCCTACCGGCTGCTCCCATTTCATTAGGCCTTTATCATTCTTGCTATGCCCAGTCCTACAGAACCGATATGCCACTGTATGTCCACCTTAACGTCGTCACAGTTATTCCCACTACCGGTTTCTCGAGATAGCAAATGTACTTCGCCGGATGACGAGGCATTTGGCTTCCTTAAGAGATTCATAGTTACTCCTGCCGGCTGCTCCCATTTCTTTAGGCCTTTTTCATTCTTGCTATGGCCAGTCCTGCTCAACCGATATGCCACTGTACGTCCACCTTAACGTCGTCACAGTTACTCCCACTACGAGTTTCTCGAGTTAGCAAATGTACTTCGCCGGATGACGAGGCATTTGGCTACCTTACGAGAGTCATAGTTACTGCTGCCAGATGCTCCCCATCCTTTGAATCCTCCTCTCTTTATTTCGTACTATGGAATGTCAAAGCAGATGCGTAATGCTGGAACATGTCCACCTTAACGTTGTCTGTTACTAGAACGACTATATCCACGAGTTTTCAAATTAATTTCGCAGAGTGACGAGGCATTTGGCTACCTTAAGAGAGTCATAGTTACTCCTGCCGGCTGCTCCCATTTCTTTAGGCCTTTATCATTCTTGCTATGCCCAGTCCTACAGAACCGATATGCCACTGTATGTCCACCTTAACGTCGTCACAGTTATTCCCACTACCGGTTTCTCGAGATAGCAAATGTACTTCGCCGGATGACGAGGCATTTGGCTTCCTTAAGAGATTCATAGTTACTCCTGCCGGCTGCTCCCATTTCTTTAGGCCTTTTTCAATCTTGCTATGGCCAGTCCTGCTCAACCGATATGCCACTGTATGTCCACCTTAACGTCGTCACAGTTACTCCCACTACGAGTTTCTCGAGTTAGCAAATGTACTTCGCCGGATGACGAGGCATTTGGCTACCTTAAGAGAGTCATAGTTACTGCTGCCAGATGCTCCCCATCCTTTGAATCCTCCTCTCTTTATTTCGTACTATGGAATGTCAAAGCAGATGCGTAATGCTGGAACATGTCCACCTTAACGTTGTCTGTTACTAGAACGACTATATCCACGAGTTTTCAAATTAATTTCGCAGAGTGACGAGGCATTTGGCTACCTTCAGAGAGTCATAGTTACTCCTGCCGGCTGCTCCCATTTCTTTAGGCCTTTATCATTCTTGCTATGCCCAGTCCTACAGAACCGATATGCCACTGTATGTCCACCTTAACGTCGTCACAGTTACTCCCACTACGAGTTTCTCGAGTTAGCAAATGTACTTCGCCGGATGACGAGGCATTTGGCTACCTTATGAGAGTCATAGTTACTCCTGCCGGCTGCTCCCATTTCTTTAGGCCTTTTTCATTCTTGCTATGGCCAGTCCTGCTCAACCGATATGCCACTGTACGTCCACCTTAACGTCGTCACAGTTACTCCCACTACGAGTTTCTCGAGTTAGCAAATGTACTTCGCCGGATGACGAGGCATTTGGCTACCTTACGAGAGTCATAGTTACTGCTGCCAGATGCTCCCCATCCTTTGAATCCTCCTCTCTTCATTTCGTACTATGGAATGTCAAAGCAGATGCGTAATGCTGGAACATGTCCACCTTAACGTTGTCTGTTACTAGAACGACTATATCCACGAGTTTTCAAATTCATTTCGCAGAGTGACGAGGCATTTGGCTACCTTAAGGGAGTCATAGTTACTCCTGCCGGCTGCTCCCATTTCTTTAGGCCTTTATCATTCTTGCTATGCCCAGTCCTACAGAACCGATATGCCACTGTATGTCCACCTTAACGTCGTCACAGTTACTCCCACTACGAGTTTCTCGAGTTAGCAAATGTACTTCGCCGGATGACGAGGCATTTGGCTACCTTATGAGAGTCATAGTTACTGCAGCCAGATGCTCCCCTTCCTTTGAATCTTTCCTCTCTTTAATTCGTACTGCGGAATGTCCAAGCAGAAGCGAAATGCTGCAACTTGTCCACCTTAACGTTGCCTGAGTTACTCCAACGACGATATCGACGAGATTTCAAATAAATTTCGCAGAGTGACGAGGCATTTGGCTACCTTAAGAGAGTCATAGTTACTGCTGCCCGTTGCTCCCCCTTCTTTGAATCTTTCCTCTCTTTAATTCGTACTGCGGCCAGCCCTGCAGAAGCGAAATGGTACAGCATGTCCACCTTAACGTTGTCTGAGTTACTCCAACGTCGATATCCTCGAGTTTTCAAATACATTTCGCAGAGTGACGAGGCATTTGGCTACCTTAAGAGAGTCATAGTTACCCCTGCCGACTGCTCCCATTTCTTTAGGCCTTTATCTGTCTTGCTATGGCCAGTCCTACTGAACCGATATGCCACTGAATGTCCACCTTAACGTCGTCACAGTTACTCCCACTACGAGTTTCTCGAGTTAGCAAATGTACTTCGCCGGATGACGAGGCATTTGGCTACCTTAAGAGAGTCATAGTTACTGCTGCCAGATGCTCCCCATCCTTTGAATCCTCCTCTCTTTATTTCGTACTATGGAATGTCAAAGCAGATGCGTAATGCTGGAACATGTCCACCTTAACGTTGTATGTTACTAGAACGACTATATCCACGAGTTTTCAAATTAATTTCGCAGAGTTACGAGGCATTTGGTTACCTTAAGAGAGTCATAGTTACTCCTGCCGGCTGCTCCCATTTCTTTAGGCCTTTATCATTCTTGCTATGCCCAGTCCTACAGAACCGATATGCCACTGTATGTCCACCTTAACGTCGTCACAGTTATTCCCACTACCGGTTTCTCGAGATAGCAAATGTACTTCGCCGGATGACGAGGCATTTGGCTTCCTTAAGAGATTCATAGTTACTCCTGCCGGCTGCTCCCATTTCTTTAGGCCTTTTTCATTCTTGCTATGGCCAGTCCTGCTCAACCGATATGCCACTGTACGTCCACCTTAACGTCGTCACAGTTACTCCCACTACGAGTTTCTCGAGTTAGCAAATGTACTTCGCCGGATGACGAGGCATTTGGCTACCTTATGAGAGTCATAGTTACTGCAGCCAGATGCTCCCCTTCCTTTGAATCTTTCATCTCTTTAATTCGTACTGCGGAATGTCCAAGCAGAAGCGAAATGCTGCAACTTGTCCACCTTAACGTTGCCTGAGTTACTCCAACGACGATATCGACGAGATTTCAAATAAATTTCGCAGAGTGACGAGGCATTTGGCTATCTTAAGAGAGTGATAGTTACTGCTGCCCGCTGCTCCCCCTGCTTTGAATCTTTCCTTTCTTTAATTCGTATTGCGGCTAGTCCTGCAGAAGCGAAATGGTACAGCATGTCCACCTTAACGTTGTCTGAGTTACTCCAATGTAGATATCCTCGAGTTTTCAAATAAATTTCGCAGAGTGACGAGGCATTTGGCTACCTTAAGAGAGTCATAGTTACCCCTGCCGGCTGCTCCCATTTCTTTAGGCCTTCATCTTTCTTGCTATGGCCAGTCCTACTGAACCGATATGCCACTGTATGTCCACCTTAACGTCGTCACAGTTACTCCCACTACGAGTTTCTCGAGTTAGCAAATGTACTTCGCCGGATGACGGGGCATTTGGCCACCTTAAGAGAGTCATAGTTACAGCTGCCAGATGCTCCCCATCCTTTGAATCCTCCTCTCTTTATTTCGTACTGCGGAATGTCAAACAGAAGCGAAATGCTGCAACTTGTCCACCTTAACGTTGTCTGAGTTACTCCAACGACGATATCCACGAGTTTTCAAATAAATTTCGCAGAATGACGAGGCATTTCGCTACCTTAAGAGAGTCATAGTTACTGCTACCCGCTGCTCCCCCTTCTTTGAATCTTTCCTCTCTTTAATTCGTACTGCGGCCAGCCCTGCAGAAGCGAAATGGTACAGCATGTCCACCTTAACGTTGTCTGAGTTACTCCAACGTCGATATCCTCGAGTTTTCAAATACATTTCGCAGAGTGACGAGGCATTTGGCTACCTTAAGAGAGTCATAGTTACCCCTGCCGACTGCTCCCATTTCTTTAGGCCTTTATCTGTCTTGCTATGGCCAGTCCTACTGAACCGATATGCCACTGTATGTCCACCTTAACGTCGTCACAGTTACTCCCACTACGAGTTTCTCGAGTTAGCAAATGTACTTCGCCGGATGACGAGGCATTTGGCTACCTTAAGAGAGTCATAGTTACTGCTGCCAGATGCTCCCCATCCTTTGAATCCTCCTCTCTTTATTTCGTACTATGGAATGTCAAAGCAGATGCGTAAAGCTGGAACATGTCCACCTTAACGTTGTCTGTTACTAGAACGACTATATCCACGAGTTTTCAAATTAATTTCGCAGAGTGACGAGGCATTTGGCTACCTTAAGAGAGTCATAGTTACTCCTACCGGCTGCTCCCATTTCTTTAGGCCTTTATCATTCTTGCTATGCCCAGTCCTACAGAACCGATATGCCACTGTATGTCCACCTTAACGTCGTCACAGTTATTCCCACTACCGGTTTCTCGAGTTAGCAAATGTACTTCGCCGGATGACGAGGCATTTGGCTTCCTTAAGAGATTCATAGTTACTCCTGCCGGCTGCTCCCATTTCTTTAGGCCTTTTTCATTCTTGCTATGGCCAGTCCTGCTCAACCGATATGCCACTGTATGTCCACCTTAACGTCGTCACAGTTACTCCCACTACGAGTTTCTCGAGTTAGCAAATGTACTTCGCCGGATGACGAGGCATTTGGCTACCTTAAGAGAGTCATAGTTACTGCTGCCAGATGCTCCCCATCCTTTGAATCCTCCTCTCTTTATTTCGTACTATGGAATGTCAAAGCAGATGCGTAATGCTGGAACATGTCCACCTTAACGCTGTCTGTTACTAGAACGACTATATCCACGAGTTTTCAAATTAATTTCGCAGAGTGACGAGGCATTTGGCTACCTTAAGAGAGTCATAGTTACTCCTGCCGGCTGCTCCCATTTCTTTAGGCCTTTATCATTCTTGCTATGCCCAGTCCTACAGAACCGATATGCCACTGTATGTCCACCTTAACGTCGTCACAGTTACTCCCACTACGAGTTTCTCGAGTTAGCAAATGTACTTCGCCGGATGACGAGGCATTTGGCTACCTTATGAGAGTCATAGTTACTGCAGCCAGATGCTCCCCTTGGTTTGAATCTTTCCTTTCTTTAATTCGTACTGCGGAATGTCCAAGCAGAAGCGAAATGCTGCAACTTGTCCACCTTAACGTTGCCTGAGTTACTCCAACGACGATATCGACGAGATTTCAAATAAATTTCGCAGAGTGACGAGGCATTTGGCTACCTTAAGAGAGTGATAGTTACTGCTGCCCGCTGCTCCCCCTTCTTTGAATCTTTCCTTCCTTTAATTCGTATTGCGGCTAGTCCTGCAGAAGCGAAATGGTACAGCATGTCCACCTTAACGTTGTCTGAGTTACTCCAACGTAGATATCCTCGAGTTTTCAAATAAATTTCGCAGAGTGACGAGGCATTTGGCTACCTTAAGAGAGTCATAGTTACCCCTGCCGGCTGCTCCCATTTCTTTAGGCCTTTATCTTTCTTGCTATGGCCAGTCCTACTGAACCGATATGCCACTGTATGTCCACCTTAACGTCGTCACAGTTACTCCCACTACGAGTTTCTCGAGTTAGCAAATGTACTTCCCCGGATGACGGGGCATTTGGCTACCTTATGAGAGTCATAGTTACTGCAGCCAGATGCTCCCCTTCCTTTGAATCTTTCCTCTCTTTAATTCGTACTGCGGAATGTCCAAGCAGAAGCGAAATGCTGCAACTCGTCCACCTTAACGTTGCCTGAGTTACTCCAACGACGATATCGACGTGTTTTCAAATAAATTTCGCAGAGTGACGAGGCATTTGGCTACCTTAAGAGAGTGATAGTTACTGCTGCCCGCTGCTCCCCCTTCTTTGAATCTTTCCTTTCTTTAATTCGTATTGCGGCTAGTCCTGCAGAAGCGAAATGGTACAGCATGTCCACCTTAACGTTGTCTGAGTTACTCCAACGTAGATATCCTCGAGTTTTCAAATAAATTTCGCAGAGTGACGAGGCATTTGGCTACCTTAAGAGAGTCATAGTTACCCCTGCCGGCTGCTCCCATTTCTTTAGGCCTTTATCTTTCTTGCTATGGCCAGTCCTACTGAACCGATATGCCACTGTATGTCCACCTTAACGTCGTCACAGTTACTCCCACTACGAGTTTCTCGAGTTAGCAAATGTACTTCGCCGGATGACGAGGCATTTGGCTACCTTAAGAGAGTCATAGTTACTGCTGCCAGATGCTCCCCATCCTTTGAATCCTCCTCTCTTTATTTCGTACTATGGAATGTCAAAGCAGATGCGTAATGCTGGAACATGTCCACCTTAACGTTGTCTGTTACTAGAACGACTATATCCACGAGTTTTCAAATTAATTTCGCAGAGTGACGAGGCATTTGGCTACCTTAAGAGAGTCATAGTTACTCCTGCCGGCTGCTCCCATTTCTTTAGGCCTTTATCATTCTTGCTATGCCCAGTCCCACAGAACCGATATGCCACTGTATGTCCACCTTAACATCGTCACAGTTATTCCCACTACCGGTTTCTCGAGTTAGCAAATGTACTTCGCCGGATGACGAGGCATTTGGCTTCCTTAAGAGATTCATAGTTACTCCTGCCGGCTGCTCCCATTTCTTTAGGCCTTTTTCATTCTTGCTATGGCCAGTCCTGCTCAACCGATATGCCACTGTATGTCCACCTTAACGTCGTCACAGTTACTCCCACTACGAGTTTCTCGAGTTAGCAAATGTACTTCGCCGGATGACGAGGCATTTGGCTACCTTAAGAGAGTCATAGTTACTGCTGCCAGATGCTCCCCATCCTTTGAATCCTCCTCTCTTTATTTCGTACTATGGAATGTCAAAGCAGATGCGTAATGCTGGAACATGTCCACCTTAACGTTGTCTGTTACTAGAACGACTATATCCACGAGTTTTCAAATTAATTTCGCTGAGTGACGAGGCATTTGGCTACCTTAAGAGAGTCATAGTTACTCCTGCCGGCTGCTCCCATTTCTTTAGGCCTTTATCATTCTTGCTATGCCCAGTCCTACAGAACCGATATGCCACTGTATGTCCACCTTAACGTCGTCACAGTTACTCCCACTACGAGTTTCTCGAGTTAGCAAATGTACTTCGCCGGATGACGAGGCATTTGGCTACCTTATGAGAGTCATAGTTACTGCAGCCAGATGCTCCCCTTCCTTTGAATCTTTCCTTTCTTTAATTCGTACTGCGGAATGTCCAAGCAGAAGCGAAATGCTGCAACTTGTCCACCTTAACGTTGTCTGAGTTACTCCAACGACGATATCCACGAGTTTTCAAATAAATTTCGCAGAATGACGAGGCATTTCGCTACCTTAAGAGAGTCATAGTTACTGCTGCCCGCTGCTCCCCCTTCTTTGAATCTTTCCTCTCTTTAATTCGTACTGCGGCCAGCCCTGCAGAAGCGAAATGGTACAGCATGTCCACCTTAACGTTGTCTGAGTTACTCCAACGTCGATATCCTCGAGTTTTCAAATACATTTCGCAGAGTGACGAGGCATTTGGCTACCTTAAGAGAGTCATAGTTACCCCTGCCGACTGCTCCCATTTCTTTAGGCCTTTATCTGTCTTGCTATGGCCAGTCCCACAGAACCGATATGCCACTGTATGTCCACCTTAACATCGTCACAGTTATTCCCACTACCGGTTTCTCGAGTTAGCAAATGTACTTCGCCGGATGACGAGGCATTTGGCTTCCTTAAGAGATTCATAGTTACTCCTGCCGGCTGCTCCCATTTCTTTAGGCCTTTTTCATTCTTGCTATGGCCAGTCCTGCTCAACCGATATGCCCCTGTATGTCCACCTTAACGTCGTCACAGTTACTCCCACTACGAGTTTCTCGAGTTAGCAAATGTACTTCGCCGGATGACGAGGCATTTGGCTACCTTAAGAGAGTCATAGTTACTGCTGCCAGATGCTCCCCATCCTTTGAATCCTCCTCTCTTTATTTCGTACTATGGAATGTCAAAGCAGATGCGTAATGCTGGAACATGTCCACCTTAACGTTGTCTGTTACTAGAACGACTATATCCACGAGTTTTCAAATTAATTTCGCAGAGTGACGAGGCATTTGGCTACCTTAAGAGAGTCATAGTTACTCCTGCCGGCTGCTCCCATTTCTTTAGGCCTTTATCATTCTTGCTATGCCCAGTCCTACAGAACCGATATGCCACTGTATGTCCACCTTAACGTCGTCACAGTTACTCCCACTACGAGTTTCTCGAGTTAGCAAATGTACTTCGCCGGATGACGAGGCATTTGGCTACCTTATGAGAGTCATAGTTACTGCAGCCAGATGCTCCCCTTCCTTTGAATCTTTCCTTTCTTTAATTCGTACTGCGGAATGTCCAAGCAGAAGCGAAATGCTGCAACTTGTCCACCTTAACGTTGTCTGAGTTACTCCAACGACGATATCCACGAGTTTTCAAATAAATTTCGCAGAATGACGAGGCATTTCGCTACCTTAAGAGAGTCATAGTTACTGCTGCCCGCTGCTCCCCCTTCTTTGAATCTTTCCTCTCTTTAATTCGTACTGCGGCCAGCCCTGCAGAAGCGAAATGGTACAGCATGTCCACCTTAACGTTGTCTGAGTTACTCCAACGTCGATATCCTCGAGTTTTCAAATACATTTCGCAGAGTGACGAGGCATTTGGCTACCTTAAGAGAGTCATAGTTACCCCTGCCGACTGCTCCCATTTCTTTAGGCCTTTATCTGTCTTGCTATGGCCAGTCCTACTGAACCGATATGCCACTGTATGTCCACCTTAACGTCGTCACAGTTACTCCCACTACGAGTTTCTCGAGTTAGCAAATGTACTTCGCCGGATGACGAGGCATTTGGCTACCTTAAGAGAGTCATAGTTACTGCAGCCAGATGCTCCCCTTCCTTTGAATCTTTCCTCTCTTTAATTCGTACTGCGGAATGTCCAAGCAGAAGCGAAATGCTGCAACTTGTCCACCTTAACGTTGCCTGAGTTACTCCAACGACGATATCGACGAGTTTTCAAATAAATTTCGCAGAGTGACGAGGCATTTGGCTAACTTAAGAGAGTGATAGTTACTGCTGCCCGCTGCTCCCCCTTCTTTGAATCTTTCCTTTCTTTGATTCGTATTGCGGCTAGTCCTGCAGAAGCGAAATGGTACAGCATGTCCACCTTAACGTTGTCTGAGTTACTCCAACGTAGATATCCTCGAGTTTTCAAATAAATTTCGCAGAGTGACGAGGCATTTGGCTACCTTAAGAGAGTCATAGTTACCCCTGCCGGCTGCTCCCATTTCTTTAGGCCTTTATCTTTCTTGCTATGGCCAGTCCTACTGAACCGATATGCCACTGTATGTCCACCTTAACGTCGTCACAATTACTCCCACTACGAGTTTCTCGAGTTAGCAAATGTACTTCGCCGGATGACGAGGCATTTGGCTACCTTAAGAGAGTCATAGTTACTGCTGCCAGTTGCTCCCCATCCTTTGAATCCTCCTCTCTTTATTTCGTACTATGGAATGTCAAAGCAGATGCGTAATGCTGGAACATGTCCACCTTAACGTTGTCTGTTACTAGAACGACTATATCCACGAGTTTTCAAATTAATTTCGCAGAGTGACGAGGCATTTGGCTACCTTAAGAGAGTCATAGTTACTCCTGCCGGCTGCTCCCATTTCTTTAGGCCTTTATCATTCTTGCTATGCCCAGTCCCACAGAACCGATATGCCACTGTATGTCCACCTTAACATCGTCACAGTTATTCCCACTACCGGTTTCTCGAGTTAGCAAATGTACTTCGCCGGATGACGAGGCATTTGGCTTCCTTAAGAGATTCATAGTTACTCCTGCCGGCTGCTCCCATTTCTTTAGGCCTTTTTCATTCTTGCTATGGCCAGTCCTGCTCAACCGATATGCCACTGTATGTCCACCTTAACGTCGTCACAGTTACTCCCACTACGAGTTTCTCGAGTTAGCAAATGTACTTCGCCGGATGACGAGGCATTTGGCTACCTTAAGAGAGTCATAGTTACTGCTGCCAGATGCTCCCCATCCTTTGAATCCTCCTCTCTTTATTTCGTACTATGGAATGTCAAAGCAGATGCGTAATGCTGGAACATGTCCACCTTAACGTTGTCTGTTACTAGAACGACTATATCCACGAGTTTTCAAATTAATTTCGCAGAGTGACGAGGCATTTGGCTACCTTAAGAGAGTCATAGTTACTCCTGCCGGCTGCTCCCATTTCTTTAGGCCTTTATCATTCTTGCTATGCCCAGTCCTACAGAACCGATATGCCACTGTATGTCCACCTTAACGTCGTCACAGTTACTCCCACTACGAGTTTCTCGAGTTAGCAAATGTACTTCGCCGGATGACGAGGCATTTGGCTACCTTATGAGAGTCATAGTTACTGCAGCCAGATGCTCCCCTTCCTTTGAATCTTTCCTTTCTTTAATTCGTACTGCGGAATGTCCAAGCAGAAGCGAAATGCTGCAACTTGTCCACCTTAACGTTGCCTGAGTTACTCCAACGACGATATCGACGAGATTTCAAATAAATTTCGCAGAGTGACGAGGCATTTGGCTACCTTAAGAGAGTGATAGTTACTGCTGCCCGCTGCTCCCCCTTCTTTGAATCTTTCCTTTCTTTAATTCGTATTGCGGCTAGTCCTGCAGAAGCGAAATGGTACAGCATGTCCACCTTAACGTTGTCTGAGTTACTCCAACGTAGATATCCTCGAGTTTTCAAATAAATTTCGCAGAGTGACGAGGCATTTGGCTACCTTAAGAGAGTCATAGTTACCCCTGCCGGCTGCTCCCATTTCTTTAGGCCTTTATCTTTCTTGCTATGGCCAGTCCTACTGAACCGATATGCCACTGTATGTCCACCTTAACGTCGTCACAGTTACTCCCACTACGAGTTTCTCGAGTTAGCAAATGTACTTCCCCGGATGACGGGGCATTTGGCTACCTTATGAGAGTCATAGTTACAGCTGCCAGATCCTCCCCATCCTTTGAATCCTCCTCTCTTTATTTCGTACTGCGGAATGTCAAACAGAAGCGAAATGCTGCAACTTGTCCACCTTAACGTTGTCTGAGTTACTCCAACGACGATATCCACGAGTTTTCAAATAAATTTCGCAGAATGACGAGGCATTTCGCTACCTTAAGAGAGTCATAGTTACTGCTGCCCGCTGCTCCCCCTTCTTTGAATCTTTCCTCTCTTTAATTCGTACTGCGGCCAGCCCTGCAGAAGCGAAATGGTACAGCATGTCCACCTTAACGTTGTCTGAGTTACTCCAACGTCGATATCCTCGAGTTTTCAAATACATTTCGCAGAGTGACGAGGCATTTGGCTACCTTAAGAGAGTCATAGTTACCCCTGCCGGCTGCTCCCATTTCTTTAGGCCTTTATCTTTCTTGCTATGGCCAGTCCTACTGAACCGATATGCCACTGTATGTCCACCTTAACGTCGTCACAGTTACTCCCACTACGAGTTTCTCGAGTTAGCAAATGTACTTCGCCGGATGACGAGGCATTTGGCTACCTTAAGGAGTCATAGTTACTGCTGCCAGATGCTCCCCATCCTTTGAATCCTCCTCTCTTTATTTCGTACTATGGAATGTCAAAGCAGATGCGTAATGCTGGATCATGTCCACCTTAACGTTGTCTGTTACTAGAACGACTATATCCACGAGTTTTCAAATTAATTTCGCAGAGTGACGAGGCATTTGGCTACCTTAAGAGAGTCATAGTTACTCCTGCCGGCTGCTCCCATTTCTTTAGGCCTTTATCATTCTTGCTATGCCCAGTCCTACAGAACCGATATGCCACTGTATGTCCACCTTAACGTCGTCACAGTTATTCCCACTACCGGTTTCTCGAGTTAGCAAATGTACTTCGCCGGATGACGAGGCATTTGGCTTCCTTAAGAGATTCATAGTTACTCCTGCCGGCTGCTCCCATTTCTTTAGGCCTTTTTCATTCTTGCTATGGCCAGTCCTGCTCAACCGATATGCCACTGTATGTCCACCTTAACGTCGTCACAGTTACTCCCACTACGAGTTTCTCGAGTTAGCAAATGTACTTCGCCGGATGACGAGGCATTTGGCTACCTTAAGAGAGTCATAGTTACTGCTGCCAGATGCTCCCCATCCTTTGAATCCTCCTCTCTTTATTTCGTACTATGGAATGTCAAAGCAGATGCGTAATGCTGGAACATGTCCACCTTAACGTTGTCTGTTACTAGAACGACTATATCCACGAGTTTTCAAATTAATTTCGCAGAGTGACGAGGCATTTGGCTACCTTAAGAGAGTCATAGTTACTCCTGCCGGCTGCTCCCATTTCTTTAGGCCTTTATCATTCTTGCTATGCCCAGTCCTACAGAACCGATATGCCACTGTATGTCCACCTTAACGTCGTCACAGTTACTCCCACTACGAGTTTCTCGAGTTAGCAAATGTACTTCGCCGGATGACGAGGCATTTGGCTACCTTATGAGAGTCATAGTTACTGCAGCCAGATGCTCCCCTTCCTTTGAATCTTTCCTTTCTTTAATTCGTACTGCGGAATGTCCAAGCAGAAGCGAAATGCTGCAACTTGTCCACCTTAACGTTGTCTGAGTTACTCCAACGACGATATCCACGAGTTTTCAAATAAATTTCGCAGAATGACGAGGCATTTCGCTACCTTAAGAGAGTCATAGTTACTGCTGCCCGCTGCTCCCCCTTCTTTGAATCTTTCCTCTCTTTAATTCGTACTGCGGCCAGCCCTGCAGAAGCGAAATGGTACAGCATGTCCACCTTAACGTTGTCTGAGTTACTCCAACGTCGATATCCTCGAGTTTTCAAATACATTTCGCAGAGTGACGAGGCATTTGGCTACCTTAAGAGAGTCATAGTTACCCCTGCCGACTGCTCCCATTTCTTTAGGCCTTTATCTGTCTTGCTATGGCCAGTCCTACTGAACCGATATGCCACTGTATGTCCACCTTAACGTCGTCACAGTTACTCCCACTACGAGTTTCTCGAGTTAGCAAATGTACTTCGCCGGATGACGAGGCATTTGGCTACCTTAAGAGAGTCATAGTTACTGCTGCCAGATGCTCCCCATCCTTTGAATCCTCCTCTCTTTATTTCGTACTATGGAATGTCAAAGCAGATGCGTAATGCTGGAACATGTCCACCTTAACGTTGTCTGTTACTAGAACGACTATATCCACGAGTTTTCAAATTAATTTCGCAGAGTGACGAGGCATTTGGCTACCTTAAGAGAGTCATAGTTACTCCTGCCGGCTGCTCCCATTTCTTTAGGCCTTTATCATTCTTGCTATGCCCAGTCCTACAGAACCGATATGCCACTGTATGTCCACCTTAACGTCGTCACAGTTATTCCCACTACCGGTTTCTCGAGTTAGCAAATGTACTTCGCCGGATGACGAGGCATTTGGCTTCCTTAAGAGATTCATAGTTACTCCTGCCGGCTGCTCCCATTTCTTTAGGCCTTTTTCATTCTTGCTATGGCCAGTCCTGCTCAACCGATATGCCACTGTATGTCCACCTTAACGTCGTCACAGTTACTCCCACTACGAGTATCTCGAGTTAGCAAATGTACTTCGCCGGATGACGAGGCATTTGGCTACCTTAAGAGAGTCATAGTTACTGCTGCCAGATGCTCCCCATCCTTTGAATCCTCCTCTCTTTATTTCGTACTATGGAATGTCAAAGCAGATGCGTAATGCTGGAACATGTCCACCTTAACGTTGTCTGTTACTAGAACGACTATATCCACGAGTTTTCAAATTAATTTCGCAGAGTGACGAGGCATTTGGCTACCTTAAGAGAGTCATAGTTACTCCTGCCGGCTGCTCCCATTTCTTTAGGCCTTTATCATTCTTGCTATGCCCAGTCCTACAGAACCGATATGCCACTGTATGTCCACCTTAACGTCGTCACAGTTACTCCCACTACGAGTTTCTCGAGTTAGCAAATGTACTTCGCCGGATGACGAGGCATTTGGCTACCTTATGAGAGTCATAGTTACTGCAGCCAGATGCTCCCCTTCCTTTGAATCTTTCCTCTCTTTAATTCGTACTGCGGAATGTCCAAGCAGAAGCGAAATGCTGCAACTTGTCCACCTTAACGTTGCCTGAGTTACTCCAACGACGATATCGACGAGTTTTCAAATAAATTTCGCAGAGTGACGAGGCATTTGGCTAACTTAAGAGAGTGATAGTTACTGCTGCCCACTGCTCCCCCTTCTTTGAATCTTTCCTTTCTTTAATTCGTATTGCGGCTAGTCCTGCAGAAGCGAAATGGTACAGCATGTCCACCTTAACGTTGTCTGAGTTACTCCAACGTAGATATCCTCGAGTTTTCAAATAAATTTCGCAGAGTGACGAGGCATTTGGCTACCTTAAGAGAGTCATAGTTACCCCTGCCGGCTGCTCCCATTTCTTTAGGCCTTTATCTTTCTTGCTATGGCCAGTCCTACTGAACCGATATGCCACTGTATGTCCACCTTAACGTCGTCACAGTTACTCCCACTACGAGTTTCTCGAGTTAGCAAATGTACTTCGCCGGATGACGAGGCATTTGGCTACCTTAAGAGAGTCATAGTTACTGCTGCCAGATGCTCCCCATCCTTTGAATCCTCCTCTCTTTATTTCGTACTATGGAATGTCAAAGCAGATGCGTAATGCTGGAACATGTCCACCTTAACGTTGTCTGTTACTAGAACGACTATATCCACGAGTTTTCAAATTAATTTCGCAGAGTGACGAGGCATTTGGCTACCTTAAGAGAGTCATAGTTACTCCTGCCGGCTGCTCCCATTTCTTTAGGCCTTTATCATTCTTGCTATGCCCAGTCCCACAGAACCGATATGCCACTGTATGTCCACCTTAACATCGTCACAGTTATTCCCACTACCGGTTTCTCGAGTTAGCAAATGTACTTCGCCGGATGACGAGGCATTTGGCTTCCTTAAGAGATTCATAGTTACTCCTGCCGGCTGCTCCCATTTCTTTAGGCCTTTTTCATTCTTGCTATGGCCAGTCCTGCTCAACCGATATGCCACTGTATGTCCACCTTAACGTCGTCACAGTTACTCCCACTACGAGTTTCTCGAGTTAGCAAATGTACTTCGCCGGATGACGAGGCATTTGGCTACCTTATGAGAGTCATAGTTACTGCAGCCAGATGCTCCCCTTCCTTTGAATCTTTCCTCTCTTTAATTCGTACTGCGGAATGTCCAAGCAGAAGCGAAATGCTGCAACTTGTCCACCTTAACGTTGCCTGAGTTACTCCAACGACGATATCGACGAGTTTTCAAATAAATTTCGCAGAGTGACGAGGCATTTGGCTAACTTAAGAGAGTGATAGTTACTGCTGCCCACTGCTCCCCCTTCTTTGAATCTTTCCTTTCTTTAATTCGTATTGCGGCTAGTCCTGCAGAAGCGAAATGGTACAGCATGTCCACCTTAACGTTGTCTGAGTTACTCCAACGTAGATATCCTCGAGTTTTCAAATAAATTTCGCAGAGTGACGAGGCATTTGGCTACCTTAAGAGAGTCATAGTTACCCCTGCCGGCTGCTCCCATTTCTTTAGGCCTTTATCTTTCTTGCTATGGCCAGTCCTACTGAACCGATATGCCACTGTATGTCCACCTTAACGTCGTCACAGTTACTCCCACTACGAGTTTCTCGAGTTAGCAAATGTACTTCGCCGGATGACGAGGCATTTGGCTACCTTAAGAGAGTCATAGTTACTGCTGCCAGATGCTCCCCATCCTTTGAATCCTCCTCTCTTTATTTCGTACTATGGAATGTCAAAGCAGATGCGTAATGCTGGAACATGTCCACCTTAACGTTGTCTGTTACTAGAACGACTATATCCACGAGTTTTCAAATTAATTTCGCAGAGTGACGAGGCATTTGGCTACCTTAAGAGAGTCATAGTTACTCCTGCCGGCTGCTCCCATTTCTTTAGGCCTTTATCATTCTTGCTATGCCCAGTCCCACAGAACCGATATGCCACTGTATGTCCACCTTAACATCGTCACAGTTATTCCCACTACCGGTTTCTCGAGTTAGCAAATGTACTTCGCCGGATGACGAGGCATTTGGCTTCCTTAAGAGATTCATAGTTACTCCTGCCGGCTGCTCCCATTTCTTTAGGCCTTTTTCATTCTTGCTATGGCCAGTCCTGCTCAACCGATATGCCACTGTATGTCCACCTTAACGTCGTCACAGTTACTCCCACTACGAGTTTCTCGAGTTAGCAAATGTACTTCGCCGGATGACGAGGCATTTGGCTACCTTAAGAGAGTCATAGTTACTGCTGCCAGATGCTCCCCATCCTTTGAATCCTCCTCTCTTTATTTCGTACTATGGAATGTCAAAGCAGATGCGTAATGCTGGAACATGTCCACCTTAACGTTGTCTGTTACTAGAACGACTATATCCACGAGTTTTCAAATTAATTTCGCAGAGTGACGAGGCATTTGGCTACCTTAAGAGAGTCATAGTTACTCCTGCCGGCTGCTCCCATTTCTTTAGGCCTTTATCATTCTTGCTATGCCCAGTCCTACAGAACCGATATGCCACTGTATGTCCACCTTAACGTCGTCACAGTTACTCCCACTACGAGTTTCTCGAGTTAGCAAATGTACTTCGCCGGATGACGAGGCATTTGGCTACCTTATGAGAGTCATAGTTACTGCAGCCAGATGCTCCCCTTCCTTTGAATCTTTCCTTTCTTTAATTCGTACTGCGGAATGTCCAAGCAGAAGCGAAATGCTGCAACTTGTCCACCTTAACGTTGCCTGAGTTACTCCAACGACGATATCGACGAGATTTCAAATAAATTTCGCAGAGTGACGAGGCATTTGGCTACCTTAAGAGAGTGATAGTTACTGCTGCCCGCTGCTCCCCCTTCTTTGAATCTTTCCTTTCTTTAATTCGTATTGCGGCTAGTCCTGCAGAAGCGAAATGGTACAGCATGTCCACCTTAACGTTGTCTGAGTTACTCCAACGTAGATATCCTCGAGTTTTCAAATAAATTTCGCAGAGTGACGAGGCATTTGGCTACCTTAAGAGAGTCATAGTTACCCCTGCCGGCTGCTCCCATTTCTTTAGGCCTTTATCTTTCTTGCTATGGCCAGTCCTACTGAACCGATATGCCACTGTATGTCCACCTTAACGTCGTCACAGTTACTCCCACTACGAGTTTCTCGAGTTAGCAAATGTACTTCCCCGGATGACGGGGCATTTGGCTACCTTATGAGAGTCATAGTTACAGCTGCCAGATCCTCCCCATCCTTTAAATCCTCCTCTCTTTATTTCGTACTGCGGAATGTCAAACAGAAGCGAAATGCTGCAACTTGTCCACCTTAACGTTGTCTGAGTTACTCCAACGACGATATCCACGAGTTTTCAAATAAATTTCGCAGAATGACGAGGCATTTCGCTACCTTAAGAGAGTCATAGTTACTGCTGCCCGCTGCTCCCCCTTCTTTGAATCTTTCCTCTCTTTAATTCGTACTGCGGCGAGCCCTGCAGAAGCGAAATGGTACAGCATGTCCACCTTAACGTTGTCTGAGTTACTCCAACGTCGATATCCTCGAGTTTTCAAATACATTTCGCAGAGTGACGAGGCATTTGGCTACCTTAAGAGAGTCATAGTTACCCCTGCCGGCTGCTCCCATTTCTTTAGGCCTTTATCTTTCTTGCTATGGCCAGTCCTACTGAACCGATATGCCACTGTATGTCCACCTTAACGTCGTCACAGTTACTCCCACTACGAGTTTCTCGAGTTAGCAAATGTACTTCGCCGGATGACGAGGCATTTGGCTACCTTAAGGAGTCATAGTTACTGCTGCCAGATGCTCCCCATCCTTTGAATCCTCCTCTCTTTATTTCGTACTATGGAATGTCAAAGCAGATGCGTAATGCTGGAACATGTCCACCTTAACGTTGTCTGTTACTAGAACGACTATATCCACGAGTTTTCAAATTAATTTCGCAGAGTGACGAGGCATTTGGCTACCTTAAGAGAGTCATAGTTACTCCTGCCGGCTGCTCCCATTTCTTTAGGCCTTTATCATTCTTGCTATGCCCAGTCCTACAGAACCGATATGCCACTGTATGTCCACCTTAACGTCGTCACAGTTATTCCCACTACCGGTTTCTCGAGTTAGCAAATGTACTTCGCCGGATGACGAGGCATTTGGCTTCCTTAAGAGATTCATAGTTACTCCTGCCGGCTGCTCCCATTTCTTTAGGCCTTTTTCATTCTTGCTATGGCCAGTCCTGCTCAACCGATATGCCACTGTATGTCCACCTTAACGTCGTCACAGTTACTCCCACTACGAGTTTCTCGAGTTAGCAAATGTACTTCGCCGGATGACGAGGCATTTGGCTACCTTAAGAGAGTCATAGTTACTGCTGCCAGATGCTCCCCATCCTTTGAATCCTCCTCTCTTTATTTCGTACTATGGAATGTCAAAGCAGATGCGTAATGCTGGAACATGTCCACCTTAACGTTGTCTGTTACTAGAACGACTATATCCACGAGTTTTCAAATTAATTTCGCAGAGTGACGAGGCATTTGGCTACCTTAAGAGAGTCATAGTTACTCCTGCCGGCTGCTCCCATTTCTTTAGGCCTTTATCATTCTTGCTATGCCCAGTCCTACAGAACCGATATGCCACTGTATGTCCACCTTAACGTCGTCACAGTTACTCCCACTACAAATTTCTCGAGTTAGCAAATGTACTTCGCCGGATGACGAGGCATTTGGCTACCTTATGAGAGTCATAGTTACTGCAGCCAGATGCTCCCCTTCCTTTGAATCTTTCCTTTCTTTAATTCGTACTGCGGAATGTCCAAGCAGAAGCGAAATGCTGCAACTTGTCCACCTTAACGTTGCCTGAGTTACTCCAACGACGATATCGACGAGATTTCAAATAAATTTCGCAGAGTGACGAGGCATTTGGCTACCTTAAGAGAGTGATAGTTACTGCTGCCCGCTGCTCCCCCTTCTTTGAATCTTTCCTTTCTTTAATTCGTATTGCGGCTAGTCCTGCAGAAGCGAAATGGTACAGCATGTCCACCTTAACGTTGTCTGAGTTACTCCAACGTAGATATCCTCGAGTTTTCAAATAAATTTCGCAGAGTGACGAGGCATTTGGCTACCTTAAGAGAGTCATAGTTACCCCTGCCGGCTGCTCCCATTTCTTTAGGCCTTTATCTTTCTTGCTATGGCCAGTCCTACTGAACCGATATGCCACTGTATGTCCACCTTAACGTCGTCACAGTTACTCCCACTACGAGTTTCTCGAGTTAGCAAATGTACTTCCCCGGATGACGGGGCATTTGGCTACCTTATGAGAGTCATAGTTACTGCAGCCAGATGCTCCCCTTCCTTTGAATCTTTCCTCTCTTTAATTCGTACTGCGGAATGTCCAAGCAGAAGCGAAATGCTGCAACTTGTCCACCTTAACGTTGCCTGAGTTACTCCAACGACGATATCGACGAGTTTTCAAATAAATTTCGCAGAGTGACGAGGCATTTGGCTACCTTAAGAGAGTGATAGTTACTGCTGCCCGCTGCTCCCCCTTCTTTGAATCTTTCCTTTCTTTAATTCGTATTGCGGCTAGTCCTGCAGAAGCGAAATGGTACAGCATGTCCACCTTAACGTTGTCTGAGTTACTCCAACGTAGATATCCTCGAGTTTTCAAATAAATTTCGCAGAGTGACGAGGCATTTGGCTACCTTAAGAGAGTCATAGTTACCCCTGCCGGCTGCTCCCATTTCTTTAGGCCTTTATCTTTCTTGCTATGGCCAGTCCTACTGAACCGATATGCCACTCTATGTCCACCTTAACGTCGTCACAGTCACTCCCACTACGAGTTTCTCGAGTTAGCAAATGTACTTCGCCGGATGACGAGGCATTTGGCTACCTTAAGAAAGTCATAGTTACTGCTGCCAGATGCTCCCCATCCTTTGAATCCTCCTCTCTTTATTTCGTACTATGGAATGTCAAAGCAGATGCGTAATGCTGGAACATGTCCACCTTAACGTTGTCTGTTACTAGAACGACTATATCCACGAGTTTTCAAATTAATTTCGCAGAGTGACGAGGCATTTGGCTACCTTAAGAGAGTCATAGTTACTCCTGCCGGCTGCTCCCATTTCTTTAGGCCTTTATCATTCTTGCTATGCCCAGTCCTACAGAACCGATATGCCACTGTATGTCCACCTTAACATCGTCACAGTTATTCCCACTACCGGTTTCTCGAGTTAGCAAATGTACTTCGCCGGATGACGAGGCATTTGGCTTCCTTAAGAGATTCATAGTTACTCCTGCCGGCTGCTCCCATTTCTTTAGGCCTTTTTCATTCTTGCTATGGCCAGTCCTGCTCAACCGATATGCCACTGTATGTCCACCTTAACGTCGTCACAGTTAGTCCCACTACGAGTTTCTCGAGTTAGCAAATGTACTTCGCCGGATGACGAGGCATTTGGCTACCTTAAGAGAGTCATAGTTACTGCTGCCAGATGCTCCCCATCCTTTGAATCCTCCTCTCTTTATTTCGTACTGCGGAATGTCAAACAGAAGCGAAATGCTGCAACTTGTCCACCTTAACGTTGTCTGAGTTACTCCAACGACGATATCCTCGAGTTTTCAAATAAATTTCGCAGAATGACGAAGCATTTGGCTACCTTAAGAGAGTCATAGTTACTGCTACCCGCTGCTCCCACTTCTTTGAAACTTTAGTCTCTTTAATTCGTATTGCGGCCAGTCCTGCAGAGGCGAAATGGTACAGGATGTCCACCTTAACGTTGTATGAGTTACTCCAACGACGATATCGTCGAGTTTTCAAATAAATTTCGCAGACTGACGAGGCATTTGACTACCTTAAGAGAGTCATAGTTACTGCTGCCCGCTGCTCTCCATTCTTTGAATCTTTTCCTCCTTTAATTCGTATTGCGGCCAGTCCTGCAGAAGCGAAATGGTACAGCATGTCCACCTTAACGTTGTCTGAGTTACTCCAACGACGATATCCTCGAGTTTTCAAATAAAATTCGCAGATTGACGAAGCATTTGGCTACCTTAAGAGAGTCATAGTTACTGCAGCCAGATGCTCCCCTTCCGTTGAATCTTTCCTCTCTTTAATTCGTACTGCGGAATGTCCAAGCAGAAGCGAAATGCTGCAACTTGTCCACCTCAACGTTGTCTGAGTTACTCCAACGCCGATGTCGACGAGTTTTCAAATAAATTTCGCAGAGAGACGAGGCATTTGGCTACCTTAAGAGAGTCATAGTTACTCCTCCCGGCTGCTCCCATTACTTTAGGCCTTTTTCATTCTTGCTATGGCCAGTCCTACTGAACCGATATGCCACTCTATGTCCACCTTAACGTCGTCACAGTTACTCCCACTACGAGTTTCTCGAGTTAGCAAAAGTACTCCGCAGGATGACGAGGCATGTGGCTACCTTAAGAGAGTCATAGTTACTGCAGCCAGATGGTCCCCTTCTTTTTAATCTTTCCTCGCTTTAATTCGTACTGCGGAATGTCCAAGCAGAAGCGAAATGCTGCAACTTGTCCACCTTAACGTTGTCTGTGTTACTCCAACGACGATATCGACGAGTTTTCAAATAAATTTCGCAGAATGACGAAGCATTTGGCTACCTTAAGAGAGTCATAGTTACTCCTGCCGGCTGCTCCCATTTCTTTTGGCGTTTATCATTCTTGCTATGGCCAGCCCTACTGAACCGATATGCCACTGTATGTCCACCTTAACGGCGTCACAGTTATTCCCACTACGAGTTTCTTGAGTTTGCAAATGTACTTCGCCGGATGACGAGGCATTTGGCTACCTTAAGAGAGTCATAGTTACTGCAGCCAGATGCTCCCCTTCCGTTGAATCTTTCCTCTCTTTAATTCGTACTGCGGAATGTCCAAGCAGAAGCGAAATGCTGCAACTTGTCCACCTTAACGTTGTCTGAGTTACTCCAACGCCGATGTCGACGAGTTTTCAAATAAATTTCGCGGAGTGACGAGGCATTTGGCTACCTTAAGAGAGTCATAGTTACTGCTGCCCGCTGCTCTCCATTCTTTCAATCTTTCCACTTTTTAATTCGTATTGCGGCCAGTTCTGCAGAAGCGAAATCGTACAGCATGTCCAAATTAACCTTCACTGAGTTACTCCAACGACGATATCCTCGAGTTTTCAAATTAATTTCGCAGTGTGTCGAGGCATTTGACTACCTTAAGAGAGTCATAGTTACTCCTGCCCCCTGCTCCCATTTCTTTGGGCCTTTATCATTCTTGCTATGGCCAGTCCTACTGAACCGAAATGCCACCGTATGTCCACCTTAACATCGTCACAGTTACTCCCACTACGAGTTTCTCGAGTTAGCAAATGTGCTTCGCCGGATGACGAGGCATTTGGCTACCTTAAGAGAGTCATAGTTACTGCAGCCAGATGCTCCAATTCCTTTGAATCTTTCCTCTCTTTAATTCGTACTGCGGAATGTCCCAGCAGAAGCGAAATGCTACAACATGTCCACCTTAACGTTGTCTGAGTTACTCCAACGACGATATCGACGTGTTTTCAAATAAATTTCGCAGAGTGACGAGGCATTTGGCTACCTTAAGAGAGTCATAGTTACTGCTGCCCGCTGCTCTCGATTCTTTGAATCTTTGCACTCTTTAATTCGTTTTGCGGCCAGTCCCGCAGAATCGAAATGGTACAACATGTCCAAATTAACGTTGTCTGAGTTACTCCAACGACGATATCCTCGAGTTTTCAAATAAATTTCGCAGTGTGACGAGGCATTTGGCTACCTTAAGTGAGTCATAGTTTCTGCTGCCCGATGCTCCCCATTCTTTGAATCTTTCCATTCTTTAATTCGTATTGCGGCCAGTTCTGCAGAAGGGAATTGGTACAGCATGTCCAAATTAACGTTGTCTGAGTTACTCCAACGACGATATCCTCGAGTTTTCAAATAAATTTCGCAGAATGACGAAGCATTTGGCTACCTTAAGAGAGTCATAGTTACTGCTACCCGCTGCTCCCCCTTCTTTGAAACTTTAGTCTCTTTAATTCGTATTGCGGCCAGTCCTGCAGAGGCGAAATGGTACAGGATGTCCACCTTAACGTTGTATGAGTTATTCCAACGACGATATCGTCGAGTTTTCAAATAAATTTCGCAGACTGACGAGGCATTTGACTACCTTAAGAGAGTCATAGTTACTGCTGCCCGCTGCTCTCCATTCTTTGAATCTTTTCCTCCTTTAATTCGTATTGCGGCCAGTCCTGCAGAAGCGAAATGGTACAGCATGTCCACCTTAACGTTCTCTGAGTTACTCCAACGACGATATCCTCGAGTTTTCAAATAAAATTCGCAGAATGACGAAGCATTTGGCTACCTTAAGAGAGTCATAGTTACTGCAGCCAGATGCTCCCCTTCCGTTGAATCTTTCCTCTCTTTAATTCGTACTGCGGAATGTCCAAGCAAAAGCGAAATGCTGCAACTTGTCCACCTCAACGTTGTCTGAGTTACTCCAACGCCGATGTCGACGAGTTTTCAAATAAATTTCGCAGAGAGACGAGGCATTTGGCTACCTTAAGAAAGTCATAGTTACTCCTGCCGGCTGCTCCCATTTCTTTTGGCCTTTATCATTCTTGCTATGGCCAGCCCTACTGAACCGATATGCCACTGTATGTCCACCTTAACGGCGTCACAGTTATTCCCACTACGAGTGTCTTGAGTTTGCAAATGTACTTCGCCGGATGACGAGGCATTTGGCTACCTTAAGAGAGTCATAGTTACTGCAGCCAGATGCTCCCCTTCCGTTGAATCTCTCCTCTCTTTAATTCGTACTGCGGAATGTCCAAGCAGAAGCGAAATGCTGCAACTTGTCCACCTTAACGTTGTCTGAGTTACTCCAACGCCGATGTCGACGAGTTTTCAAATAAATTTCGCGGAGTGACGAGGCATTTGGCTACCTTAAGAGAGTCATAGTTACTGCTGCCCGCTGCTCTCAATTCCTTCAATCTTTCCACTTTTTAATTCGTATTGCGGCCAGTTCTGCAGAAGCGAAATCGTACAGCATGTCCAAATTAACCTTCACTGAGTTACTCCAACGACGATATCCTCGAGTTTTCAAATTAATTTCGCAGTGTGACGAGGCATTTGACTACCTTAAGAGAGTCATAGTTACTCCTGCCCCCTGCTCCCATTTCTTTGGGCCTTTATCATTCTTGCTATGGCCAGTCCTACTGAACCGAAATGCCACCGTATGTCCACCTTAACGTCGTCACAGTTACTCCCACTACGAGTTTCTCGAGTTAGCAAATGTGCTTCGCCGGATGACGAGGCATTTGGCTACCTTAAGAGAGTCATAGTTACTGCAGCCAGATGCTCCAATTCCTTTGAATCTTTCCTCTCTTTAATTCGTACTGCGGAATGTCCCAGCAGAAGCGAAATGCTACAACATGTCCACCTTAACGTTGTCTGAGTTACTCCAACGACGATATCGACGTGTTTTCAAACAAATTTCGCAGAGTGACGAGGCATTTGGCTACCTTAAGAGAGTCATAGTTACTCCTCCCGGCTGCTCCCATTACTTTAGGCCTTTTTCATTCTTGCTATGGCCAGTCCTACTGAACCGATATGCCACTCTATGTCCACCTTAACGTCGTCACAGTTACTCCCACTACGAGTTTCTCGAGTTAGCAAATGTAGTCGCCGAATGACGAGGCATTTGGCTACCTGAAGAGAGTCATAGTTACTGCAGCCAGATGGTCCCCTTCTTTTTAATCTTTCATCGCTTTAATTCGTACTGCGGAATGTCGAAGCAAAACGAAATGCTGCAACTTGTCCACCTTAACGTTGTCTGTGTTACTCCAACGACGATATCGACGAGTTTTCAAATAAATTTCACAGAGTGACGAAGCATTTGGCTACCTTAAGAGAGTCATAGTTACTGCTACCCGCTGCTCCCCCTTCTTTGAAACTTTAGTCTCTTTAATTCGTATTGCGGCCAGTCCTGCAGAGGCGAAATGGTACAGGATGTCCACCTTAACGTTGTCTGAGTTACTCCAACGACGATATCGTCGAGTTTTCAAATAAATTTCGCAGAGTGACGAGGCATTTGGCTACCTTAAGAGAGTCATAGTTACTGCTGCCCGCTGCTCTCCATTCTTTGAATCTTTGCACTCTTTAATTCGTTTTGCGGCCAGTCCTGCAGAATCGAAATGGTACAACATGTCCAAATTAACGTTGTCTGAGTTACTCCAACGACGATATCCTCGAGTTTTCAAATAAATTTCGCAGACTGACGAGGCATTTGACTACCTTAAGAGAGTCATAGTTACTGCTGCCCGCTGCTCTCCATTCTTTGAATCTTTTCCTCTTTTAATTCGTATTGCGGCCAGTCCTGCAGAAGCGAAATGGTACAGCATGTCCACCTTAACGTTGTCTGAGTTACTCCAACGACGATATCCTCGAGTTTTCAAATAAATTTCGCAGAGTGACGAGGCATTTGGCTACCTTCACAGAGTCACAGTTACTCATGCCGGCTGCTCCCATTTCTTTAGGCCTTTATCATTCTTGCTATGGCCAGTCCTACTGAACCGAAATGCCACCGTATGTCCACCTTAACGTCGTCACAGTTACTCCCACTACGAGTTTCTCGAGTTAGCAAATGTGCTTCGCCGGATGACGAGGCATTTGGCTACCTTAAGAGAGTCATAGTTACTGCAGCCAGATGGTCCCCTTCTTTTTAATCTTTCCTCGCTTTAATTCGTACTGCAGAATGTCCAAGCAGAAGCGAAATGCTGCAACTTGTCCACCTTAACGTTGTCTGTGTTACTCCAACGACGATATCGACGAGTTTTCAAATAAATTTCGCAGAGTGACGAAGCATTTGGCTACCTTAAGAGAGTCATAGTTACTGCTACCTGCTGCTCCCCCTTCTTTGAAACTTAAGTCTCTTTAATTCGTATTGCGGCCACGCCTGCAGAGGCGAAATGGTACAGGATGTCCACCTTAACGTTGTCTGAGTTACTCCAACGACGATATCGTCGAGTTTTCAAATAAATTTCGCAGACTGACGAGGCATTTGGCTACCTTAAGAGAGTCATAGTTACTGCTGCCCGCTGCTCTCCATTCTTTGAATCTTTCGCACCTTTAATTCGTATTGCGGCCAGTCCTGCAGAAGCGAAATGGTACAGCATGTCCACCTTAACGTTGTCTGAGTTACTCCAACGACGATATCCTCGAGTTTTCAAATAAATTTCGCAGAATGACGAAGCATTTGGCTACCTTAAGAGAGTCATAGTTACTCCTGCCGGCTGCTCCCATTTCTTTTGGCCTTTATCATTCTTGCTATGGCCAGCCCTACTGAACCGATATGCCACTGTATGTCCACCTTAACGGCGTCACAGTTATTCCCACTACGAGTTTCTTGAGTTTGCAAATGTACTTCGCCGGATGACGAGGCATTTGGCTACCTTAAGAGAGTCATAGTTACTGCAGCCAGATGCTCCCCTTCCGTTGAATCTTTCCTCTCTTTAATTCGTACTGCGGAATGTCCAAGCAGAAGCGAAATGCTGCAACTTGTCCACCTTAACGTTGTCTGAGTTACTCCAACGCCGATGTCGACGAGTTTTCAAATAAATTTCGCGGAGTGACGAGGCATTTGGCTACCTTAAGAGAGTCATAGTTACTGCTGCCCGCTGCTCTCCATTCTTTCAATCTTTCCACTTTTTAATTCGTATTGCGGCCAGTTCTGCAGAAGCGAAATCGTACAGCATGTCCAAATTAACCTTCACTGAGTTACTCCAACGACGATATCCTCGAGTTTTCAAATTAATTTCGCAGTGTGACGAGGCATTTGGCTACCTTAAGAGAGTCATAGTTACTCCTGCCCCCTGCTCCCATTTCTTTGGGCCTTTATCATTCTTGCTATGGCCAGTCCTACTGAACCGAAATGCCACCGTATGTCCACCTTAACGTCGTCACAGTTACTCCCACTACGAGTTTCTCGAGTTAGCAAATGTGCTTCGCCGGATGACGAGGCATTTGGCTACCTTAAGAGAGTCATAGTTACTGCAGCCAGATGCTCCAATTCCTTTGAATCTTTCCTCTCTTTAATTCGTACTGCGGAATGTCCCAGCAGAAGCGAAATGCTACAACATGTCCACCTTAACGTTGTCTGAGTTACTCCAACGACGATATCGACGTGTTTTCAAACAAATTTCGCAGAGTGACGAGGCATTTGGCTACCTTAAGAGAGTCATAGTTACTCCTCCCGGCTGCTCCCAGTACTTTAGGCCTTTTTCATTCTTGCTATGGCCAGTCCTACTGAACCGATATGCCACTCTATGTCCACCTTAACGTCGTCACAGTTACTCCCACTACGAGTTTCTCGAGTTAGCAAAAGTACTTCGCAGGATGACGAGGCATGTGGCTACCTTAAGAGAGTCATAGTTACTGCAGCCAGATGCTCCCCTTCCTTTGGATCTTTCCTCTCTTTAATTCGTTCTGCGGAATGTCCAAACAGAAGCGAAATGCTGCATCTTGTCCACCTTAACGTTGCCTGAGTTACTCCAACGACAATATCCTCGAGTTTTCAATTAAATTTCGCAGAGTGACGAGGCATTTGGCTTCCTTAAGAGAGTCATAGTTACTGCTCGCGGCTGCTCCCATTTCTTTAGGCCTTTATCATTCTTGCTATGGCCAGTCCTACTGAACCGATATGCCACTGTATGTCCACCTTGACGTCGTCACAGTTACTCCCACTACGAGTTTCTCGAGTTAGCAAATGTACTTCGCCGAATGACGAGGCATTTTTCTACCTGAAGAGAGTCATAGTTACTGCAGCCAGATGGTCCCCTTCTTTTTAATCTTTCCTCGCTTTAATTCGTACTGCGGAATGTCGAAGCAAAACGAAATGCTGCAACTTGTCTACCTTAACGTTGTCTGTGTTACTCCAACGACGATATCGACGAGTTTTCAAATAAATTGCGCAGAGTGACGAAGCATTTGGCTACCTTAAGAGAGTCATAGTTACTGCTACCCGCTGCTCCCCCTTCTTTGAAACTTTAGTCTCTTTAATTCGTATTGCGGCCAGTTCTGCAGAGGCAAAATGGTACAGGATGTCCACCTTAACGTTGTCTGAGTTACTCCAACGACGATATCGTCGAGTTTTCAAATAAATTTCGCAGAGTGACGAGGCATTTGGCTACCTTAAGAGAGTCATAGTTACTGCTGCCCGCTGCTCTCCATTCTTTGAATCTTTGCACTCTTTAATTCGTTTTGCGGCCAGTCCTGCAGAATCGAAATGGTACAGCATGTCCAAATTAACAATGTCTGAGTTACTCCAACGACGATTTCCTCGAGTTTTCAAATAAATTTCGCAGTGTGACGAGGCATTTGGCTACCTTAAGTGAGTCATCGTTACTCCTGCCGGCTGCTCCCATTTTTTTATCATTCTTGGTATGGCCAGTCCTACTGAACCGATATGCCACTGTATGTCCACCTTAACGTCGTCACAGTTACTCCCACTACGAGTTTCTCGAGTTAGCAAAAGTACTTCGCAGGATGACGAGGCATTTGGCTACCTTAACAGAGTCATAGTTACTGCAGCCAGATGCTCCCATTCCTTTGAATCTTTCCTCTCTTTAATTCGTACTGCGGAATGTCCCAGCAGAAGCGAAATGCTGCAACATATCCACCTTAACGTTGTCTGAGTCACTCCAACGACGATATCGACGAGTTTTCAAATAAATTTCGCAGAGTGACGAGGCATTTGGCTACCTTAAGAGAGTCATAGTCTCTGCTGCCCGATGCTCCCCATTCTTTGAATCTTTCCATTCTTTAATTCGTATTGCGGCCAGTTCTGCAGAAGGGAATTGGTACAGCATGTCCAAATTAACGTTGTCTGAGTTACTCCAACGACGATATCCTCGAGTTTTCAAATAAATTTCGCAGACTGACGAGGCATTTGGCTACCTTAAGAGAGTTATAGTTACTGCTGCCCGCTGCTCTCCATTCTTTCAATCTTTCCACTTTTTAATTCGTATTGCGGCCAGTTCTGCAGAAGCGAAATCGTACAGCATGTCCAAATTAACCTTCACTGAGTTACTCCAACGACGATATCCTCGAGTTTTCAAATTAATTTCGCAGTGTGACGAGGCATTTGGCTACTTTAAGAGAGTCATAGTTACTCCTGCCGGCTGCTCCCATTTCTTTGGGCCTTTATCATTCTTGCTATGGCCAGTCCTACTGAACCGAAATGCCACCGTATGTCCACCTTAACGTCGTCACAGTTACTCCCACTACGAGTTTCTCGAGTTAGCAGATGTACTTCGCCGGATGACGAGGCATTTGGCTACCTTAAGAGAGTCGTAGTTACTGCAGCCAGATGCTCCAATTCCTTTGAATATTTCCTCTCTTTAATTCGTACTGCGGAATGTCCCAGCAGAAGCGAAATGCTACAACATGTCCACCTTAACGTTGTCTGAGTTACTCCAACGACGATATCGACGTGTTTTCAAACAAATTTCGCAGAGTGACGAGGCATTTGGCTACCTTAAGAGAGTCATAGTTACTCCTCCCGGCTGCTCCCATTACTTTAGGTCTTTTTCATTCTTGCTATGGCCAGTCCTACTGAATCGATATGCCACTCTATGTCCACCTTAACGTCGTCACAGTTACTCCCACTACGAGTTTTTCGAGTTAGCAAAAGTACTTCGCAGGATGACGAGGCATGTGGCTACCTTAAGAGAGTCATAGTTACTGCAGCCAGATGCTCCCCTTCCTATGGATCTTTCCTCTCTTTAATTCGTTCTGCGGAATGTCCAAACAGAAGCGAAATGCTGCATCTTGTCCGCCTTAACGTTGCCTGAGTTACTCCAACGACAAAATCCTCGAGTTTTCAATTAAATTTCGCAGAGTGACGAGCCATTTGGCTACCTTAAGAGAGTCATAGTTACTCCTCGCGGCTGCTCCCCCTTCTTTGAAACTTTATTCTCTTTAATTCGTATTGCGGCCAGTCCTGCAGAGGCGAAATGGTACAGGATGTCCACCTTAACGCTGTCTGAGTTACTCCAACGACGATATCGTCGAGTTTTCAAATAAATTTCGCAGAGTGACGAGGCATTTGGCTACCTTAAGAGAGTCATAGTTACTGCTGCCCGCTGCTCTCCATTCTTTGAATCTTTGCACTCTTTAATTCGTTTTGCGGCCAGTCCTGCAGAATCGAAATGGTACAGCATGTCCAAATTAACGTTGTCTGAGTTACTCCAACGACGATATCCTCGAGTTTTCAAATAAATTTCGCAGTGTGACGAGGCATTTGGCTACCTTAAGTGAGTCATCGTTACTCCTGCCGGCTGCTCCCATTTTTTTATCATTCTTGGTATGGCCAGTCCTACTGTACCGATATGCCACTGTATGTCCACCTTAAAGTCGTCACAGTTACTCCCACTACGAGTTTCTCGAGTTAGCAAAAGTACTTCGCAGGATGACGAGGCATTTGGCTACCTTAACAGAGTCATAGTTACTGCAGCCAGATGCTCCCCTTCCTTTGGATCTTTCCTCTCTTTAATTCGTTCTGCGGAATGTCCAAACTGAAGCAAAATGCTGCATCTTGTCCACCTTAACGTTGCCTGAGTTACTCCAACGACAATATCCTCGAGTTTTCAATTAAACTTCGCAGAGTGACGAGGCATTTGGCTATGTTAAGAGAGTCATAGTTACTCCTCGCGGCTGCCCCCATTTCTTTAGGCCTTTATCATTCTTGCTATGGCCAGTCCTACTGAACCGATATGCCACTGTATGTCCACCTTAACGTCGTCACAGTTACTCCCACTACGAGTTTCTCGAGTTAGCAAATGTACTTCGCCGAATGACGAGGCATTTTGCTACCTTATGAGAGTCATAGTTACTGCAGCCAGATGGTCCCCTTCTTTTTAATCTTTCCTCGCTTTAATTCGTACTGCGGAATGTCCAAGCAGAAGCGAAATGCTGCAACTTGTCCACCTTAACGTTGTCTGTGTTACTCCAACGACGATATCGACGAGTTTTCAAATAAATTTCGCAGAGTGACGAACAATTTGGCTACCTTAAGAGAGTCATAGTTACTGCTACCCGCTGCTCCCCGTTATTTGAAACTTTAGTCTCTTTAATTCGTATTGCGGCCAGTCCTGCAGAGGCGAAATGGTACAGGATGTCCACCTTAACGTTGTCTGAGTTACTCCAACGACGATATCGTCGAGTTTTCAAATAAATTTCGCAGAGTGACGAGGCATTTGGCTACCTTAAGAGAGTCATAGTTACTGCTGCCCGCTGCTCTCCATTCTTTGAATCTTTGCACTCTTTAATTCGTTTTGCGGCCAGTCCTGCTGAATCGAAATGGTACAGCATGTCCAAATTAACGTTGTCTGAGTTACTCCAACGACGATATCCTCGAGTTATCAAATAAATTTCGCAGTGTGACGAGGCATTTGGCTACCTTAAGAGAGTCATAGTTACTGCAGCCAGATGCTCCCCTTCCGTTGAATCTTTCCTCTCTTTAATTCGTACTGCGGAATGTCCAAGCAGAAGCGAAATGCTGCAACTTGTCCACCTTAACGTTGTCTGAGTTACTCCAACGCCGATGTCGACGAGTTTTCAAATAAATTTCGCGGAGTGACGAGGCATTTGGCTACCTTAAGAGAGTCATAGTTACTGCTGCCCGCTGCTCTCCATTCTTTCAATCTTTCCACTTTTTAATTCGTATTGCGGCCAGTTCTGCAGAAGCGAAATCGTACAGCATGTCCAAATTAACCTTCACTGAGTTACTCCAACGACGATATCCTCGAGTTTTCAAATTAATTTCGCAGTGTGACGAGGCATTTGGCTACCTTAAGAGAGTCATAGTTACTCCTGCCCCCTGCTCCCATTTCTTTGGGCCTTTATCATTCTTGCTATGGCCAGTCCTACTGAACCGAAATGCCACCGTATGTCCACCTTAACGTCGTCACAGTTACTCCCACTACGAGTTTCTCGAGTTAGCAAATGTGCTTCGCCGGATGACGAGGCATTTGGCTACCTTAAGAGAGTCATAGTTACTGCAGCCAGATGCTCCAATTCCTTTGAATCTTTCCTCTCTTTAATTCGTACTGCGGAATGTCCCAGCAGAAGCGAAATGCTACAACATGTCCACCTTAACGTTGTCTGAGTTACTCCAACGACGATATCGACGTGTTTTCAAACAAATTTCGCAGAGTGACGAGGCATTTGGCTACCTTAAGAGAGTCATAGTTACTCCTCTCGGCTGCTCCCATTACTTTAGGCCTTTTTCATTCTTGCTATGGCCAGTCCTACTGAACCGATATGCCACTCTATGTCCACCTTAACGTCGTCACAGTTACTCCCACTACGAGTTTCTCGAGTTAGCAAAAGTACTTCGCAGGATGACGAGGCATGTGGCTACCTTAAGAGAGTCATAGTTACTGCAGCCTGATGCTCCCCTTCCTTTGGATCTTTCCTCTCTTTAATTCGTTCTGCGGAATGTCCAAACAGAAGCGAAATGCTGCATCTTGTCCACCTTAACGTTGCCTGAGTTACTCCAACGACAATATCCTCGAGTTTTCAATTAAATTTCGCAGAGTGACGAGGCATTTGGCTTCCTTAAGAGAGTCATAGTTACTGCTCGCGGCTGCTCCCATTTCTTTAGGCCTTTATCATTCTTGCTATGGCCAGTCCTACTGAACCGATATGCCACTGTATGTCCACCTTGACGTCGTCACAGTTACTCCCACTACGAGTTTCTCGAGTTAGCAAATGTACTTCGCCGAATGACGAGGCATTTTTCTACCTGAAGAGAGTCATAGTTACTGCAGCCAGATGGTCCCCTTCTTTTTAATCTTTCCTCGCTTTAATTCGTACTGCGGAATGTCGAAGCAAAACGAAATGCTGCAACTTGTCTACCTTAACGTTGTCTGTGTTACTCCAACGACGATATCGACGAGTTTTCAAATAAATTGCGCAGAGTGACGATGCATTTGGCTACCTTAAGAGAGTCATAGTTACTGCTACCCGCTGCTCCCCCTTCTTTGAAACTTTAGTCTCTTTAATTCGTATTGCGGCCAGTTCTGCAGAGGCAAAATGGTACAGGATGTCCACCTTAACGTTGTCTGAGTTACTCCAACGACGATATCGTCGAGTTTTCAAATAAATTTCGCAGAGTGACGAGGCATTTGGCTACCTTAAGAGAGTCATAGTTACTGCTGCCCGCTGCTCTCCATTCTTTGAATCTTTGCACTCTTTAATTCGTTTTGCGGCCAGTCCTGCAGAATCGAAATGGTACAGCATGTCCAAATTAACAATGTCTGAGTTACTCCAACGACGATTTCCTCGAGTTTTCAAATAAATTTCGCAGTGTGACGAGGCATTTGGCTACCTTAAGTGAGTCATCGTTACTCCTGCCGGCTGCTCCCATTTTTTTATCATTCTTGGTATGGCCAGTCCTACTGAACCGATATGCCACTGTATGTCCACCTTAACGTCGTCACAGTTACTCCCACTACGAGTTTCTCGAGTTAGCAAAAGTACTTCGCAGGATGACGAGGCATGTGGCTACCTTAAGAGAGTCATAGTTACTGCAGCCTGATGCTCCCCTTCCTTTGGATCTTTCCTCTCTTTAATTCGTTCTGCGGAATGTCCAAACAGAAGCGAAATGCTGCATCTTGTCCACCTTAACGTTGCCTGAGTTACTCCAACGACAATATCCTCGAGTTTTCAATTAAATTTCGCAGAGTGACGAGGCATTTGGCTTCCTTAAGAGAGTCATAGTTACTGCTCGCGGCTGCTCCCATTTCTTTAGGCCTTTATCATTCTTGCTATGGCCAGTCCTACTGAACCGATATGCCACTGTATGTCCACCTTGACGTCGTCACAGTTACTCCCACTACGAGTTTCTCGAGTTAGCAAATGTACTTCGCCGAATGACGAGGCATTTTTCTACCTGAAGAGAGTCATAGTTACTGCAGCCAGATGGTCCCCTTCTTTTTAATCTTTCCTCGCTTTAATTCGTACTGCGGAATGTCGAAGCAAAACGAAATGCTGCAACTTGTCTACCTTAACGTTGTCTGTGTTACTCCAACGACGATATCGACGAGTTTTCAAATAAATTGCGCAGAGTGACGATGCATTTGGCTACCTTAAGAGAGTCATAGTTACTGCTACCCGCTGCTCCCCCTTCTTTGAAACTTTAGTCTCTTTAATTCGTATTGCGGCCAGTTCTGCAGAGGCAAAATGGTACAGGATGTCCACCTTAACGTTGTCTGAGTTACTCCAACGACGATATCGTCGAGTTTTCAAATAAATTTCGCAGAGTGACGAGGCATTTGGCTACCTTAAGAGAGTCATAGTTACTGCTGCCCGCTGCTCTCCATTCTTTGAATCTTTGCACTCTTTAATTCGTTTTGCGGCCAGTCCTGCAGAATCGAAATGGTACAGCATGTCCAAATTAACAATGTCTGAGTTACTCCAACGACGATTTCCTCGAGTTTTCAAATAAATTTCGCAGTGTGACGAGGCATTTGGCTACCTTAAGTGAGTCATCGTTACTCCTGCCGGCTGCTCCCATTTTTTTATCATTCTTGGTATGGCCAGTCCTACTGAACCGATATGCCACTGTATGTCCACCTTAACGTCGTCACAGTTACTCCCACTACGAGTTTCTCGAGTTAGCAAAAGTACTTCGCAGGATGACGAGGCATTTGGCTACCTTAACAGAGTCATAGTTACTGCAGCCAGATGCTCCCATTCCTTTGAATCTTTCCTCTCTTTAATTCGTACTGCGGAATGTCCCAGCAGAAGCGAAATGCTGCAACATATCCACCTTAACGTTGTCTGAGTCACTCCAACGACGATATCGACGAGTTTTCAAATAAATTCCGCAGAGTGACGAGGCATTTGGCTACCTTAAGAGAGTCATAGTCTCTGCTGCCCGATGCTCCCCATTCTTTGAATCTTTCCATTCTTTAATTCGTATTGCGGCCAGTTCTGCAGAAGGGAATTGGTACAGCATGTCCAAATTAACGTTGTCTGAGTTACTCCAACGACGATATCCTCGAGTTTTCAAATAAATTTCGCAGACTGACGAGGCATTTGGCTACCTTAAGAGAGTTATAGTTACTGCTGCCCGCTGCTCTCCATTCTTTCAATCTTTCCACTTTTTAATTCGTATTGCGGCCAGTTCTGCAGAAGCGAAATCGTACAGCATGTCCAAATTAACGTTGTCTGAGTTACTCCAACGACGATATCCTCTAGTTCTCAAATAAATTTCGCAGTGTGACGAGGCATTTGGCTACCTTAAGTGAGTCATCGTTACTCCTGCCGGCTGCTCCCATTTTTTTATCATTCTTGGTATGGCCAGTCCTACTGTACCGATATGCCACTGTATGGCCACCTTAAAGTCGTCACAGTTACTCCCACTACGAGTTTCTCGAGTTAGCAAAAGTACTTCGCAGGATGACGAGGCATTTTGCTACCTTATGAGAGTCATAGTTACTGCAGCCAGATGGTCCCCTTCTTTTTAATCTTTCCTCGCTTTAATTCGTACTGCGGAATGTCCAAGCAGAAGCGAAATGCTGCAACTTGTCCACCTTAACGTTGTCTGTGTTACTCCAACGACGATATCGACGAGTTTTCAAATAAATTTCGCAGAGTGACGAACAATTTGGCTACCTTAAGAGAGTCATAGTTACTGCTACCCGCTGCTCCCCGTTATTTGAAACTTTAGTCTCTTTAATTCGTATTGCGGCCAGTCCTGCAGAGGCGAAATGGTACAGGATGTCCACCTTAACGTTGTTTGAGTTACTCCAACGACGATATCGTCGAGTTTTCAAATAAATTTCGCAGAGTGACGAGGCATTTGGCTACCTTAAGAGAGTCATAGTTACTGCTGCCCGCTGCTCTCCATTCTTTGAATCTTTGCACTCTTTAATTCGTTTTGCGGCCAGTCCTGCTGAATCGAAATGGTACAGCATGTCCAAATTAACGTTGTCTGAGTTACTCCAACGACGATATCCTCGAGTTATCAAATAAATTTCGCAGTGTGACGAGGCATTTGGCTACCTTAAGAGAGTCATCGTTAGTCCTTCTGGCTGCCCCCATTTCTACATCATTCTTGCTATGGCCAGTCCTACTGAACCGATATGCCACTGTATGTCCACCTTAACGTCGTCACAGTTACTCCCACTACGAGTTTCTCGAGTTAGCAAAAGTACTTCGCAGGATGACGATTAACAGAGTCATAGTTACTGCAGCCAGATGCTCCCCTTCCTTTGGATCTTTCCTCTCTTTAATTCTTTCTGCGGAATGTCCAAACTGAAGCAAAATGCTGCATCTTGTCCACCTTAACGTTGCCTGAGTTACTCCAACGACAATATCCTCGAGTTTTCAATTAAATTTCGCAGAGTGACGAGGCATTTGGCTATGTTAAGAGAGTCATAGTTACTCCTCGCGGCTGCCCCCATTTCTTTAGGCCTTTATCATTCTTGCTATGGCCAGTCAACTGAACCGATATGCCACTGTATGTCCACCATAACGTCGTCACAGCTACTCCCACTACGAGTTTCTCGAGTTAGCAAATGTACTTCGCCGAATGACGAGGCATTTGGCTACCTTAAGAGAGTCATAGTTTCTGCTGCCCGCTGCTCTCCATTCTTTGAATCTTTTCCTCCTTTAATTCGTATTGCGGCTAGTCCTGCAGAAGCGAAATGGTACAGCATGTCCACCTTAACGTTGTCTGAGTTACTCCAACGACGATATCGTCGAGTTTTCAAATAAATTTCGCAGACTGACGAGGCATTTGGCTACCTTAAGAGAGTCATAGTTACTGCTGCCCGCTGCTCTCCATTCTTTGAATCTTTGCACTCTTTAATTCGTATTGCGGCCAGTTCTGCTGAAGGGAAATGGTACAGCATGTCCAAATTAACGTTCACTGAGTTACTCCAACGACGATATCCTCGAGTTTTCAAATAAATTTAGCAGAGTGACGATGCATTTGGCTACCTTAAGAGAGTCATCGTTACTCCTGCCGGCTGCTCCCATTTCCTCTTCATTCTTGCTATGGCCAGTCCTACTGAACCGATATGCCACTGTATGTCCACCTTAACGTCGTCACAGTTACTCCCACTACGAGTTTCTCGAGTTAGCAAAAGTACTTCGCAGGATAACGAGGCATTTGGCTACCTTAAGAGAGTCATAGTTACTCCTCTCGGCTGCTCCCATTTCTTTAGGCCTTTATCATTCTTGCTATGGCCAGTCCTACTGAACCGATATGCCACTGTATGTCCACCTTAACGTCGTCACAGTTACTCCCACTACGAGTTTCTCGAGTTAGCAAAAGTACTTCGCAGGATGACGAGGCATTTGGCTACCTTAACAGAGTCATAGTTACTGCAGCCAGATGCTCCCCTTCCTTTGGATCTTTCCTCTCTTTAATTCGTTCTGCGGAATGTCCAAACTGAAGCAAAATGCTGCATCTTGTCCACCTTAACGTTGCCTGAGTTACTCCAACGACAATATCCTCGAGTTTTCAATTAAACTTCGCAGAGTGACGAGGCATTTGGCTATGTTAAGAGAGTCATAGTTACTCCTCGCGGCTGCCCCCATTTCTTTAGGCCTTTATCATTCTTGCTATGGCCAGTCCTACTGAACCGATATGCCACTGTATGTCCACCTTAACGTCGTCACAGTTACTCCCACTACGAGTTTCTCGAGTTGGCAAATGTACTTCGCCGAATGACGAGGCATTTTGCTACCTTATGAGAGTCATAGTTACTGCAGCCAGATGGTCCCCTTCTTTTTAATCTTTCCTCGCTTTAATTCGTACTGCGGAATGTCCAAGCAGAAGCGAAATGCTGCAACTTGTCCACCTTAACGTTGTCTGTGTTACTCCAACGACGATATCGACGAGTTTTCAAATAAATTTCGCAGAGTGACGAACAATTTGGCTACCTTAAGAGAGTCATAGTTACTGCTACCCGCTGCTCCCCGTTATTTGAATTTTTAGTCTCTTTAATTCGTATTGCGGCCAGTCCTGCAGAGGCGAAATGGTACAGGATGTCCACCTTAACGTTGTCTGAGTTACTCCAACGACGATATCGTCGAGTTTTCAAATAAATTTCGCAGAGTGACGAGGCATTTGGCTACCTTAAGAGAGTCATAGTTACTGCTGCCCGCTGCTCTCCATTCTTTGAATCTTTGCACTCTTTAATTCGTTTTGCGGCCAGTCCTGCTGAATCGAAATGGTACAGCATGTCCAAATTAACGTTGTCTGAGTTACTCCAACGACGATATCCTCGAGTTATCAAATAAATTTCGCAGTGTGACGAGGCATTTGGCTACCTTAAGAGAGTCATAGTTACAGCAGCCAGATGCTCCCCTTCCGTTGAATCTTTCCTCTCTTTAATTCGTACTGCGGAATGTCCAAGCAGAAGCGAAATGCTGCAACTTGTCCACCTTAACGTTGTCTGAGTTACTCCAACGCCGATGTCGACGAGTTTTCAAATAAATTTCGCGGAGTGACGAGGCATTTGGCTACCTTAAGAGAGTCATAGTTACTGCTGCCCGCTGCTCTCCATTCTTTCAATCTTTCCACTTTTTAATTCGTATTGCGGCCAGTTCTGCAGAAGCGAAATCGTACAGCATGTCCAAATTAACCTTCACTGAGTTACTCCAACGACGATATCCTCGAGTTTTCAAATTAATTTCGCAGTGTGACGAGGCATTTGGCTACCTTAAGAGAGTCATAGTTACTCCTGCCCCCTGCTCCCATTTCTTTGGGCCTTTATCATTCTTGCTATGGCCAGTCCTACTGAACCGAAATGCCACCGTATGTCCACCTTAACGTCGTCACAGTTACTCCCACTACGAGTTTCTCGAGTTAGCAAATGTGCTTCGCCGGATGACGAGGCATTTGGCTACCTTAAGAGAGTCATAGTTACTGCAGCCAGATGCTCCAATTCCTTTGAATCTTTCCTCTCTTTAATTCGTACTGCGGAATGTCCCAGCAGAAGCGAAATGCTACAACATGTCCACCTTAACGTTGTCTGAGTTACTCCAACGACGATATCGACGTGTTTTCAAACAAATTTCGCAGAGTGACGAGGCATTTGGCTACCTTAAGAGAGTCATAGTTACTCCTCCCGGCTGCTCCCATTACTTTAGGCCTTTTTCATTCTTGCTATGGCCAGTCCTACTGAACCGATATGCCACTGTATGTCCACCTTGACGTCGTCACAGTTACTCCCACTACGAGTTTCTCGAGTTAGCAAATGTACTTCGCCGAATGACGAGGCATTTTTCTACCTGAAGAGAGTCATAGTTACTGCAGCCAGATGGTCCCCTTCTTTTTAATCTTTCCTCGCTTTAATTCGTACTGCGGAATGTCGAAGCAAAACGAAATGCTGCAACTTGTCTACCTTAACGTTGTCTGTGTTACTCCAACGACGATATCGACGAGTTTTCAAATAAATTGCGCAGAGTGACGATGCATTTGGCTACCTTAAGAGAGTCATAGTTACTGCTACCCGCTGCTCCCCCTTCTTTGAAACTTTAGTCTCTTTAATTCGTATTGCGGCCAGTTCTGCAGAGGCAAAATGGTACAGGATGTCCACCTTAACGTTGTCTGAGTTACTCCAACGACGATATCGTCGAGTTTTCAAATAAATTTCGCAGAGTGACGAGGCATTTGGCTACCTTAAGAGAGTCATAGTTACTGCTGCCCGCTGCTCTCCATTCTTTGAATCTTTGCACTCTTTAATTCGTTTTGCGGCCAGTCCTGCAGAATCGAAATGGTACAGCATGTCCAAATTAACAATGTCTGAGTTACTCCAACGACGATTTCCTCGAGTTTTCAAATAAATTTCGCAGTGTGACGAGGCATTTGGCTACCTTAAGTGAGTCATCGTCACTCCTGCCGGCTGCTCCCATTTTTTTATCATTCTTGGTATGGCCAGTCCTACTGAACCGATATGCCACTGTATGTCCACCTTAACGTCGTCACAGTTACTCCCACTACGAGTTTCTCGAGTTAGCAAAAGTACTTCGCAGGATGACGAGGCATTTGGCTACCTTAACAGAGTCATAGTTACTGCAGCCAGATGCTCCCATTCCTTTGAATCTTTCCTCTCTTTAATTCGTACTGCGGAATGTCCCAGCAGAAGCGAAATGCTGCAACATATCCACCTTAACGTTGTCTGAGTCACTCCAACGACGATATCGACGAGTTTTCAAATAAATTCCGCAGAGTGACGAGGCATTTGGCTACCTTAAGAGAGTCATAGTCTCTGCTGCCCGATGCTCCCCATTCTTTGAATCTTTCCATTCTTTAATTCGTATTGCGGCCAGTTCTGCAGAAGGGAATTGGTACAGCATGTCCAAATTAACGTTGTCTGAGTTACTCCAACGACGATATCCTCGAGTTTTCAAATAAATTTCGCAGACTGACGAGGCATTTGGCTACCTTAAGAGAGTTATAGTTACTGCTGCCCGCTGCTCTCCATTCTTTCAATCTTTCCACTTTTTAATTCGTATTGCGGCCAGTTCTGCAGAAGCGAAATCGTACAGCATGTCCAAATTAACCTTCACTGAGTTACTCCAACGACGATATCCTCGAGTTTTCAAATTAATTTCGCAGTGTGACGAGGCATTTGGCTACCTTAAGAGAGTCATAGTTACTCCTGCCGGCTGCTCCCATTTCTTTGGGCCTTTATCATTCTTGCTATGGCCAGTCCTACTGAACCGAAATGCCACCGTATGTCCACCTTAACGTCGTCACAGTTACTCCCACTACGAGTTTCTCGAGTTAGCAAATGTACTTCGCCGGATGACGAGGCATTTGGCTACCTTAAGAGAGTCGTAGTTACTGCAGCCAGATGCTCCAATTCCTTTGAATATTTCCTCTCTTTAATTCGTACTGCGGAATGTCCCAGCAGAAGCGAAATGCTACAACATGTCCACCTTAACGTTGTTTGAGTTACTCCAACGACGATATCGACGTGTTTTCAAACAAATTTCGCAGAGTGACGAGGCATTTGGCTACCTTAAGAGAGTCATAGTTACTCCTCCCGGCTGCTCCCATTACTTTAGGTCTTTTTCATTCTTGCTATGGCCAGTCCTACTGAATCGATATGCCACTCTATGTCCACCTTAACGTCGTCACAGTTACTCCCACTACGAGTTTTTCAAGTTAGCAAAAGTACTTCGCAGGATGACGAGGCATGTGGCTACCTTAAGAGAGTCATAGTTACTGCAGCCAGATGCTCCCCTTCCTATGGATCTTTCCTCTCTTTAATTCGTTCTGCGGAATGTCCAAACAGAAGCGAAATGCTGCATCTTGTCCACCTTAACGTTGCCTGAGTTACTCCAACGACAAAATCCTCGAGTTTTCAATTAAATTTCGCAGAGTGACGAGCCATTTGGCTACCTTAAGAGAGTCATAGTTACTCCTCGCGGCTGCTCCCCCTTCTTTGAAACTTTATTCTCTTTAATTCGTATTGCGGCCAGTCCTGCAGAGGCGAAATGGTACAGGATGTCCACCTTAACGCTGTCTGAGTTACTAAAACGACGATATCGTCGAGTTTTCAAATAAATTTCGCAGAGTGACGAGGCATTTGGCTACCTTAAGAGAGTCATAGTTACTGCTGCCCGCTGCTCTCCATTCTTTGAATCTTTGCACTCTTTAATTCGTTTTGCGGCCAGTCCTGCAGAATCGAAATGGTACAGCATGTCCAAATTAACGTTGTCTGAGTTACTCCAACGACGATATCCTCTAGTTCTCAAATAAATTTCGCAGTGTGACGAGGCATTTGGCTACCTTAAGTGAGTCATCGTTACTCCTGCCGGCTGCTCCCATTTTTTTATCATTCTTGGTATGGCCAGTCCTACTGTACCGATATGCCACTGTATGGCCACCTTAAAGTCGTCACAGTTACTCCCACTACGAGTTTCTCGAGTTAGCAAAAGTACTTCGCAGGATGACGAGGCATTTTGCTACCTTATGAGAGTCATAGTTACTGCAGCCAGATGGTCCCCTTCTTTTTAATCTTTCCTCGCTTTAATTCGTACTGCGGAATGTCCAAGCAGAAGCGAAATGCTGCAACTTGTCCACCTTAACGTTGTCTGTGTTACTCCAACGACGATATCGACGAGTTTTCAAACAAATTTCGCAGAGTGACGAACAATTTGGCTACCTTAAGAGAGTCATAGTTACTGCTACCCGCTGCTCCCCGTTATTTGAAACTTTAGTCTCTTTAATTCGTATTGCGGCCAGTCCTGCAGAGGCGAAATGGTACAGGATGTCCACCTTAACGTTGTTTGAGTTACTCCAACGACGATATCGTCGAGTTTTCAAATAAATTTCGCAGAGTGACGAGGCATTTGGCTACCTTAAGAGAGTCATAGTTACTGCTGCCCGCTGCTCTCCATTCTTTGAATCTTTGCACTCTTTAATTCGTTTTGCGGCCAGTCCTGCTGAATCGAAATGGTACAGCATGTCCAAATTAACGTTGTCTGAGTTACTCCAACGACGATATCCTCGAGTTATCAAATAAATTTCGCAGTGTGACGAGGCATTTGGCTACCTTAAGAGAGTCATCGTTAGTCCTTCTGGCTGCCCCCATTTCTACATCATTCTTGCTATGGCCAGTCCTACTGAACCGATATGCCACTCTATGTCCACCTTAACGTCGTCACAGTTACTCCCACTACGAGTTTCTCGAGTTAGCAAAAGTACTTCGCAGGATGACGAGGCATGTGGCTACCTTAAGAGAGTCATAGTTACTGCAGCCTGATGCTCCCCTTCCTTTGGATCTTTCCTCTCTTTAATTCGTTCTGCGGAATGTCCAAACAGAAGCGAAATGCTGCATCTTGTCCACCTTAACGTTGCCTGAGTTACTCCAACGACAATATCCTCGAGTTTTCAATTAAATTTCGCAGAGTGACGAGGCATTTGGCTTCCTTAAGAGAGTCATAGTTACTGCTCGCGGCTGCTCCCATTTCTTTAGGCCTTTATCATTCTTGCTATGGCCAGTCCTACTGAACCGATATGCCACTGTATGTCCACCTTGACGTCGTCACAGTTACTCCCACTACGAGTTTCTCGAGTTAGCAAATGTACTTCGCCGAATGACGAGGCATTTTTCTACCTGAAGAGAGTCATAGTTACTGCAGCCAGATGGTCCCCTTCTTTTTAATCTTTCCTCGCTTTAATTCGTACTGCGGAATGTCGAAGCAAAACGAAATGCTGCAACTTGTCTACCTTAACGTTGTCTGTGTTACTCCAACGACGATATCGACGAGTTTTCAAATAAATTGCGCAGAGTGACGATGCATTTGGCTACCTTAAGAGAGTCATAGTTACTGCTACCCGCTGCTCCCCCTTCTTTGAAACTTTAGTCTCTTTAATTCGTATTGCGGCCAGTTCTGCAGAGGCAAAATGGTACAGGATGTCCACCTTAACGTTGTCTGAGTTACTCCAACGACGATATCGTCGAGTTTTCAAATAAATTTCGCAGAGTGACGAGGCATTTGGCTACCTTAAGAGAGTCATAGTTACTGCTGCCCGCTGCTCTCCATTCTTTGAATCTTTGCACTCTTTAATTCGTTTTGCGGCCAGTCCTGCAGAATCGAAATGGTACAGCATGTCCAAATTAACAATGTCTGAGTTACTCCAACGACGATTTCCTCGAGTTTTCAAATAAATTTCGCAGTGTGACGAGGCATTTGGCTACCTTAAGTGAGTCATCGTTACTCCTGCCGGCTGCTCCCATTTTTTTATCATTCTTGGTATGGCCAGTCCTACTGAACCGATATGCCACTGTATGTCCACCTTAACGTCGTCACAGTTACTCCCACTACGAGTTTCTCGAGTTAGCAAAAGTACTTCGCAGGATGACGAGGCATTTGGCTACCTTAACAGAGTCATAGTTACTGCAGCCAGATGCTCCCATTCCTTTGAATCTTTCCTCTCTTTAATTCGTACTGCGGAATGTCCCAGCAGAAGCGAAATGCTGCAACATATCCACCTTAACGTTGTCTGAGTCACTCCAACGACGATATCGACGAGTTTTCAAATAAATTCCGCAGAGTGACGAGGCATTTGGCTACCTTAAGAGAGTCATAGTCTCTGCTGCCCGATGCTCCCCATTCTTTGAATCTTTCCATTCTTTAATTCGTATTGCGGCCAGTTCTGCAGAAGGGAATTGGTACAGCATGTCCAAATTAACGTTGTCTGAGTTACTCCAACGACGATATCCTCGAGTTTTCAAATAAATTTCGCAGACTGACGAGGCATTTGGCTACCTTAAGAGAGTTATAGTTACTGCTGCCCGCTGCTCTCCATTCTTTCAATCTTTCCACTTTTTAATTCGTATTGCGGCCAGTTCTGCAGAAGCGAAATCGTACAGCATGTCCAAATTAACCTTCACTGAGTTACTCCAACGACGATATCCTCGAGTTTTCAAATTAATTTCGCAGTGTGACGAGGCATTTGGCTACCTTAAGAGAGTCATAGTTACTCCTGCCGGCTGCTCCCATTTCTTTGGGCCTTTATCATTCTTGCTATGGCCAGTCCTACTGAACCGAAATGCCACCGTATGTCCACCTTAACGTCGTCACAGTTACTCCCACTACGAGTTTCTCGAGTTAGCAAATGTACTTCGCCGGATGACGAGGCATTTGGCTACCTTAAGAGAGTCGTAGTTACTGCAGCCAGATGCTCCAATTCCTTTGAATATTTCCTCTCTTTAATTCGTACTGCGGAATGTCCCAGCAGAAGCGAAATGCTACAACATGTCCACCTTAACGTTGTTTGAGTTACTCCAACGACGATATCGACGTGTTTTCAAACAAATTTCGCAGAGTGACGAGGCATTTGGCTACCTTAAGAGAGTCATAGTTACTCCTCGCGGCTGCTCCCCCTTCTTTGAAACTTTATTCTCTTTAATTCGTATTGCGGCCAGTCCTGCAGAGGCGAAATGGTACAGGATGTCCACCTTAACGCTGTCTGAGTTACTAAAACGACGATATCGTCGAGTTTTCAAATAAATTTCGCAGAGTGACGAGGCATTTGGCTACCTTAAGAGAGTCATAGTTACTGCTGCCCGCTGCTCTCCATTCTTTGAATCTTTGCACTCTTTAATTCGTTTTGCGGCCAGTCCTGCAGAATCGAAATGGTACAGCATGTCCAAATTAACGTTGTCTGAGTTACTCCAACGACGATATCCTCTAGTTCTCAAATAAATTTCGCAGTGTGACGAGGCATTTGGCTACCTTAAGTGAGTCATCGTTACTCCTGCCGGCTGCTCCCATTTTTTTATCATTCTTGGTATGGCCAGTCCTACTGTACCGATATGCCACTGTATGGCCACCTTAAAGTCGTCACAGTTACTCCCACTACGAGTTTCTCGAGTTAGCAAAAGTACTTCGCAGGATGACGAGGCATTTTGCTACCTTATGAGAGTCATAGTTACTGCAGCCAGATGGTCCCCTTCTTTTTAATCTTTCCTCGCTTTAATTCGTACTGCGGAATGTCCAAGCAGAAGCGAAATGCTGCAACTTGTCCACCTTAACGTTGTCTGTGTTACTCCAACGACGATATCGACGAGTTTTCAAACAAATTTCGCAGAGTGACGAACAATTTGGCTACCTTAAGAGAGTCATAGTTACTGCTACCCGCTGCTCCCCGTTATTTGAAACTTTAGTCTCTTTAATTCGTATTGCGGCCAGTCCTGCAGAGGCGAAATGGTACAGGATGTCCACCTTAACGTTGTTTGAGTTACTCCAACGACGATATCGTCGAGTTTTCAAATAAATTTCGCAGAGTGACGAGGCATTTGGCTACCTTAAGAGAGTCATAGTTACTGCTGCCCGCTGCTCTCCATTCTTTGAATCTTTGCACTCTTTAATTCGTTTTGCGGCCAGTCCTGCTGAATCGAAATGGTACAGCATGTCCAAATTAACGTTGTCTGAGTTACTCCAACGACGATATCCTCGAGTTATCAAATAAATTTCGCAGTGTGACGAGGCATTTGGCTACCTTAAGAGAGTCATCGTTAGTCCTTCTGGCTGCCCCCATTTCTACATCATTCTTGCTATGGCCAGTCCTACTGAACCGATATGCCACTGTATGTCCACCTTAACGTCGTCACAGTTACTCCCACTACGAGTTTCTCGAGTTAGCAAAAGTACTTCGCAGGATGACGATTAACAGAGTCATAGTTACTGCAGCCAGATGCTCCCCTTCCTTTGGATCTTTCCTCTCTTTAATTCTTTCTGCGGAATGTCCAAACTGAAGCAAAATGCTGCATCTTGTCCACCTTAACGTTGCCTGAGTTACTCCAACGACAATATCCTCGAGTTTTCAATTAAATTTCGCAGAGTGACGAGGCATTTGGCTATGTTAAGAGAGTCATAGTTACTCCTCGCGGCTGCCCCCATTTCTTTAGGCCTTTATCATTCTTGCTATGGCCAGTCAACTGAACCGATATGCCACTGTATGTCCACCATAACGTCGTCACAGCTACTCCCACTACGAGTTTCTCGAGTTAGCAAATGTACTTCGCCGAATGACGAGGCATTTGGCTACCTTAAGAGAGTCATAGTTTCTGCTGCCCGCTGCTCTCCATTCTTTGAATCTTTTCCTCCTTTAATTCGTATTGCGGCTAGTCCTGCAGAAGCGAAATGGTACAGCATGTCCACCTTAACGTTGTCTGAGTTACTCCAACGACGATATCGTCGAGTTTTCAAATAAATTTAGCAGAGTGACGATGCATTTGGCTACCTTAAGAGAGTCATAGTTACTGCTGCCCGCTGCTCTCCATTCTTTGAATCTTTGCACTCTTTAATTCGTATTGCGGCCAGTTCTGCTGAAGGGAAATGGTACAGCATGTCCAAATTAACGTTCACTGAGTTACTCCAACGACGATATCCTCGAGTTTTCAAATAAATTTAGCAGAGTGACGATGCATTTGGCTACCTTAAGAGAGTCATCGTTACTCCTGCCGGCTGCTCCCATTTCCTCTTCATTCTTGCTATGGCCAGTCCTACTGAACCGATATGCCACTGTATGTCCACCTTAACGTCGTCACAGTTACTCCCACTACGAGTTTCTCGAGTTAGCAAAAGTACTTCGCAGGATAACGAGGCATTTGGCTACCTTAAGAGAGTCATAGTTACTCCTCTCGGCTGCTCCCATTTCTTTAGGCCTTTATCATTCTTGCTATGGCCAGTCCTACTGAACCGATATGCCATTGTATGTCCACCTTAACGTCGTCACAGTTACTCCCACTACGAGTTTCTCGAGTTAGCAAATGTACTTCGCCGAATGACGAGGCATTTGGCTACCTTAACAGAGTCATAGTTACTACAGCCAGATGCTTTCCTTCCTTTGGATCTTTCCTCTCTTTAATTCGTTCTGCGGAATGTCCAAACTGAAGCAAAATGCTGCATCTTGTCCACCTTAACGTTGCCTGAGTTACTCCAACGACAATATCCTCGAGTTTTCAATTAAACTTCGCAGAGTGACGAGGCATTTGGCTATGTTAAGAGAGTCATAGTTACTCCTCGCGGCTGCCCCCATTTCTTTAGGCCTTTATCATTCTTGCTATGGCCAGTCCTACTGAACCGATATGCCACTGTATGTCCACCTTAACGTCGTCACAGTTACTCCCACTACGAGTTTCTCGAGTTAGCAAATGTACTTCGCCGAATGACGAGGCATTTGGCTACCTGAAGAGAGTCATAGTTACTGCAGCCAGATGGTCCCCTTCTTTTTAATCTTTCCTCGCTTTAATTCGTACTGCGGAATGTCCAAGCAGAAGCGAAATGCTGCAACATATCCACCTTAACGTTTTCTGAGTCACTCCAACGACGATATCGACGAGTTTTCAAATAAATTTCGCAGAGTGACGAGGCATTTGGCTACCTTAAGAGAGTCATAGTTTCTGCTGCCCGCTGCTCTCCATTCTTTGAATCTTTTCCTCCTTTAATTCGTATTGCGGCCAGTCCTGCAGAAGCGAAATGGTACAGCATGTCCACCTTAACGTTGTCTGAGTTACTCCAACGACGATATCGTCGAGTTTTCAAATAAATTTCGCAGAGTGACGAGGCATTTGGCTACCTTAAGAGAGTCATCGTTACTCCTGCTGGCTGCTCCCATTTCCTCATCATTCTTGCTATGGCCAGTCCTACTGAACCGATATGCCACTGTATGTCCACCTTAACGTCGTCACAGTTACTCCCACTACGAGTTTCTCGAGTTACCAAAAGTACTTCGCAGGATGACGAGGCATTTGGCTACCTTAACAGAGTCATAGTTACTGCAGCCAGATGCTCCCCTTCCTTTGGATCTTTCCTCTCTTTAATTCGTTCTGCGGAATGTCCAAACTGAAGCAAAATGCTGCATCTTGTCCACCTTAACGTTGCCTGAGTTACTCCAACGACAATATCCTCGAGTTTTCAATTAAACTTCGCAGAGTGACGAGGCATTTGGCTATGTTAAGAGAGTCATAGTTACTCCTCGTGGCTGCCCCCATTTCTTTAGGCCTTTATCATTCTTGCTATGGCCAGTCCTACTGAACCGATATGCCACTGTATGTCCACCTTAACGTCGTCACAGTTACTCCCACTACGAGTTTCTCGAGTTAGCAAATGTACTTCGCCGAATGACGAGGCATTTTGCTACCTTATGAGAGTCATAGCTACTGCAGCCAGATGGTCCCCTTCTTTTTAATCTTTCCTCGCTTTAATTCGTACTGCGGAATGTCCAAGCAGAAGCGAAATGCTGCAACTTGTCCACCTTAACGTTGTCTGTGTTACTCCAACGACGATTTCGACGAGTTTTCAAATAAATTTCGCAGAGTGACGAACGATTTGGCTACCTTAAGAGAGTCATAGTTACTGCTACCCGCTGCTCCCCGTTATTTGAAACTTTAGTCTCTTTAATTCGTATTGCGGCCAGTCCTGCAGAGGCGAAGTGGTACAGGATGTCCACCTTAACGTTGTCTGAGTTACTCCAACGACGATATCGTCGAGTTTTCAAATAAATTTCGCAGAGTGACGAGGCATTTGGCTACCTTAAGAGAGTCATAGTTACTGCTGCCCGCTGCTCTCCATTCTTTGAATCTTTGCACTCTTTAATTCGTTTTGCGGCCAGTCCTGCTGAATCGAAATGGTACAGCATGTCCAAATTAACGTTGTCTGAGTTACTCCAACGACGATATCCTCGAGTTATCAAATAAATTTCGCAGTGTGACGAGGCATTTGGCTACCTTAAGAGAGTCATCGTTAGTCCTTCTGGCTGCCCCCATTTCTTCATCATTCTTGCTATGGCCAGTCCTACTGAACCGATATGCCACTGTATGTCCACCTTAACGTCGTCACAGTTACTCCCACTACGAGTTTCTCGAGTTAGCAAAAGTACTTCGCAGGATGACGAGGCATTTGGCTACCTTAACAGAGTCATAGTTACTGCAGCCAGATGCTCCCCTTCCTTTGGATCTTTCCTCTCTTTAATTCTTTCTGCGGAATGTCCAAACTGAAGCAAAATGCTGCATCTTGTCCACCTTAACGTTGCCTGAGTTACTCCAACGACAATATCCTCGAGTTTTCAATTAAATTTCGCAGAGTGACGAGGCATTTGGCTATGTTAAGAGAGTCATAGTTACTCCTCGCGGCTGCCTCCATTTCTTTAGGCCTTTATCATTCTTGCTATGGCCAGTCAACTGAACCGATATGCCACTGTATGTCCACCATAACGTCGTCACAGCTACTCCCACTACGAGTTTCTCGAGTTAGCAAATGTACTTCGCCGAATGACGAGGCATTTGGCTACTTGAAGAGAGTCATAGTTACTGCAGCCAGATGGTCCCCTTCTTTTTAATCTTTCCTCGCTTTAATTCGTACTGCGGAATGTCCAAGCAGAAGCGAAATGCTGCAACATATCCACCTTAACGTTTTCTGAGTCACTCCAACGACGATATCGACGAGTTTTCAAATAAATTTCGCAGAGTGACGAGGCATTTGGCTACCTTAAGAGAGTCATAGTTTCTGCTGCCCGCTGCTCTCCATTCTTTGAATCTTTTCCTCCTTTAATTCGTATTGCGGCCAGTCCTGCAGAAGCGAAATGGTACAGCATGTCCACCTTAACGTTGTCTGAGTTACTCCAACGACGATATCGTCGAGTTTTCAAATAAATTTCGCAGACTGACGAGGCATTTGGCTACCTTAAGAGAGTCATAGTTACTGCTACCCGCTGCTCCTCCTTCTTTGAAACTTTTGTCTCTTTAATTCGTATTGCGGCCAGTCCTGCAGAGGCGAAATGGTACAGGATGTCCACCTTAACGTTGTCTGAGTTACTCCAACGACGATATCGTCGAGTTTTCAAATAAATTTCGCAGACTGACGAGGCATTTGGCTACCTTAAGAGAGTCATAGTTACTGCTGCCCGCTGCTCTCCATTCTTTGAATCTTTTCCTCCTTTAATTCGTATTGCGGCCAGTCCTGCAGAAGCGAAATGGTACCGCATGTCCACCTTAACGTTGTCTGAGTTACTCCAACGACGATATCCTCGAGTATTCAAATAAATTTCGCAGAATGACGAAGCATTTGGCTACCTTAAGAGAGTCATAGTTACTGCAGCCAGATGCTCCCCTTTCGTTGAATCTTTCCTCTCTTTAATTCGTACTGCGGAATGTCCAAGCAGAAGCGAAATGCTGCAACTTGTCCACCTTAACGTTGTCTGAGTTACTCCAACGCCGATGTCGACGAGTTTTCAAATAAATTTCGCAGAGTGACGAGGCATTTGGCTACCTTAAGAGAATCATAGTTACTGTTGCCCGCTGCTCACCATTCTTTCAATCTTTCCACTTTTTAATTCGTATTGCGGCCAGTTCTGCAGAAGCGAAATCGTACAGCATGTCCAAATTAACCTTCACTGAGTTACTCCAACGACGATATCCTCGAGTTTTCAAATTAATTTCGCAGTGTGACGAGGCATTTGGCTACCTTAAGAGAGTCATAGTTACTCCTGCCGGCTGCTCCCATTTCTTTGGGCCTTTATCATTCTTGCTATGGCCAGTCCTACTAAACCGAAATGCCACCGTATGTCCACCTTAACGTCGTCACAGTTACTCCCACTACGAGTTTCTCGAGTTAGCAAATGTACTTCGCCGGATGACGAGGCATTTGGCTACATTAAGAGAGTCATAGTTACTGCAGCCAGATGCTCCAATTCCTTTGAATCTTTCCTCTCTTTAATTCGTACTGCGGAATGTCCCAGCAGAAGCGAAATGCTACAACATGTCCACCTTAACGTTGTCTGAGTTACTCCAACGACGATATCGACGTGTTTTCAAACAAATTTCGCAGAGTGACGAGGCATTTGGCTACCTTAAGAGAGTCATAGTTACTCCTCCCGGCTGCTCCCATTACTTTAGGCATTTTTCATTCTTGCTATGGCCAGTCCTACTGAACCGATATGCCACTGTATGTCCACCTTAACGTCGTCACAGTTACTCCCACTACGAGTTTCTCGAGTTATTAAATGTACTTCGCCGAATGACGAGGCATTTGGCTACCTGAAGAGAGTCATAGTTACTGCAGCCAGATAGTCCCCTTCTTTTTAATCTTTCCTCGCTTTAATTCGTACTGCGGAATGTCGAAGCAGAACGAAATGCTGCAACTTGTCCACCTTAACGTTGTCTGTGTTACTCCAACGACGATATCGACGAGTTTTCAAACAAATTTCGCAGAGTGACGAAGCATTTGGCTACCTTAAGAGAGTCATAGTTACTGCTACCCGCTGCTCCCCCTTCTTTGAAACTTTAGTCTCTTTAATTCGTATTGCGGCCAGTCCTGCAGGGGCGAAATGGTACAGGATGTCCACCTTAACGATGTCTGAGTTACTCCAACGACGATATCGTCGAGTTTTCAAATAAATTTCGCAGAGTGACGAGGCATTTGGCTACCTTAAGAGAGTCATAGTTACTGCTGCCCGCTGCTCTCCATTCTTTGAATCTTTGCACTCTTTAATTCGTATTGCGGCCAGTTCTGCTGAAGGGAAATGGTACAGCATGTTCAAATTAACGTTCACTGAGTTACTCCAACGACGATATCCTCGAGTTTTCAAATAAATTTAGCAGAGTGACGATGCATTTGGCTACCTTAAGAGAGTCATCGTTACTCCTGCCGGCTGCTCCCATTTCCTCATCATTCTTGCTATGGCCAGTCCTACTGAACCGATATGCCACTGTATGTCCACCTTAACGTCGTCACAGTTACTCCCACTACGAGTTTCTCGAGTTAGCAAAAGTACTTCGCAGGATAACGAGGCATTTGGCTACCTTAAGAGAGTCATAGTTACTCCTCTCGGCTGCTCCCATTTCTTTAGGCCTTTATCATTCTTGCTATGGCCAGTCCTACTGAACCGATATGCCATTGTATGTCCACCTTAACGTCGTCACAGTTACTCCCACTACGAGTTTCTCGAGTTACCAAAAGTACTTCGCAGGATGACGAGGCATTTGGCTACCTTAACAGAGTCATAGTTACTGCAGCCAGATGCTCCCCTTCCTTTGGATCTTTCCTCTCTTTAATTCGTTCTGCGGAATGTCCAAACTGAAGCAAAATGCTGCATCTTGTCCACCTTAACGTTGCCTGAGTTACTCCAACGACAATATCCTCGAGTTTTCAATTAAACTTCGCAGAGTGACGAGGCATTTGGCTATGTTAAGAGAGTCATAGTTACTCCTCGCGGCTGCCCCCATTTCTTTAGGCCTTTATCATTCTTGCTATGGCCAGTCCTACTGAACCGATATGCCACTGTATGTCCACCTTAACGTCGTCACAGTTACTCCCACTACGAGTTTCTCGAGTTAGCAAATGTACTTCGCCGAATGGCGAGGCATTTTGCTACCTTATGAGAGTCATAGTTACTGCAGCCAGATGGTCCCCTTCTTTTTAATCTTTCCTCGCTTTAATTCGTACTGCGGAATGTCCAAGCAGAAGCGAAATGCTGCAACTTGTCCACCTTAACGTTGTCTGTGTTACTCCAACGACGATATCGACGAGTTTTCAAATAAATTTCGCAGAGTGACGAACAATTTGGCTACCTTAAGAGAGTCATAGTTACTGCTACCCGCTGCTCCCCGTTATTTGAAACTTTAGTCTCTTTAATTCGTATTGCGGCCAGTCCTGCAGAGGCGAAATGGTACAGGATGTCCACCTTAACGTTGTCTGAGTTACTCCAACGACGATATCGTCGAGTTTTCAAATAAATTTCGCAGAGTGACGAGGCATTTGGCTACCTTAAGAGAGTCATAGTTACTGCTGCCCGCTGCTCTCCATTCTTTGAATCTTTGCACTCTTTAATTCGTTTTGCGGCCAGTCCTGCTGAATCGAAATGGTACAGCATGTCCAAATTAACGTTGTCTGAGTTACTCCAACGACGATATCCTGGAGTTATCAAATAAATTTCGCAGTGTGACGAGGCATTTGGCTACCTTAAGAGAGTCATCGTTAGTCCTTCTGGCTGCCCCCATTTCTTCATCATTCTTGCTATGGCCAGTCCTACTGAACCGATATGCCACTGTATGTCCACCTTAACGTCGTCACAGTTACTCCCACTACGAGTTTCTCGAGTTAGCAAAAGTACTTCGCAGGATGACGAGGCATTTGGCTACCTTAACAGAGTCATAGTTACTGCAGCCAGATGCTCCCCTTCCTTTGGATCTTTCCTCTCTTTAATTCTTTCTGCGGAATGTCCAAACTGAAGCAAAATGCTGCATCTTGTCCACCTTAACGTTGCCTGAGTTACTCCAACGACAATATCCTCGAGTTTTCAATTAAATTTCGCAGAGTGACGAGGCATTTGGCTATGTTAAGAGAGTCATAGTTACTCCTCGCGGCTGCCCCCATTTCTTTAGGCCTTTATCATTCTTGCTATGGCCAGTCAACTGAACCGATATGCCACTGTATGTCCACCATAACGTCGTCACAGCTACTCCCACTACGAGTTTCTCGAGTTAGCAAATGTACTTCGCCGAATGACGAGGCATTTGGCTACCTGAAGAGAGTCATAGTTACTGCAGCCAGATGGTCCCCTTCTTTTTAATCTTTCCTCGCTTTAATTCGTACTGCGGAATGTCCAAGCAGAAGCGAAATGCTGCAACATATCGACCTTAACGTTTTCTGAGTCACTCCAACGACGATACCGACGAGTTTTCAAATAAATTTCGCAGAGTGACGAGGCATTTGGCTACCTTAAGAGAGTCATAGTTTCTGCTACCCGCTGCTCTCCATTCTTTGAATCTTTTCCTCCTTTAATTCGTATTGCGGCCAGTCCTGCAGAAGCGAAATGGTACAGCATGTCCACCTTAACGTTGTCTGAGTTACTCCAACGACGATATCGTCGAGTTTTCAAATAAATTTCGCAGAGTGACGAGGCATTTGGCTACCTTAAGAGAGTCATAGTTACTGCTACCCGCTGCTCCCCCTTCTTTGAAACTTTTGTCTCTTTAATTCGTATTGCGGCCAGTCCTGCAGAGGCGAAATGGTACAGGATGTCCACCTTAACGTTGTCTGAGTTACTCCAACGACGATATCGTCGAGTTTTCAAATAAATTTCGCAGAGTGACGAGGCATTTGGCTACCTTAAGAGAGTCATAGTTACTGCTGCCCGCTGCTCTCCATTCTTTGAATCTTTGCACTCTTTAATTCGTATTGCGGCCAGTTCTGCTGAAGGGAAATGGTACAGCATGTCCAAATTAACGTTCACTGAGTTACTCCAACGACGATATCCTCGAGTTTTCAAATAAATTTAGCAGAGTGACGATGCATTTGGCTACCTTAAGAGAGTCATCGTTACTCCTGCCGGCTGCTCCCATTTCCTCATCATTCTTGCTATGGCCAGTCCTACTGAACCGATATGCCACTGTATGTCCACCTTAACGTCGTCACAGTTACTCCCACTACGAGTTTCTCGAGTTAGCAAAAGTACTTCGCAGGATAACGAGGCATTTGGCTACCTTAAGAGAGTCATAGTTACTCCTCTCGGCTGCTCCCATTTCTTTAGGCCTTTATCATTCTTGCTATGGCCAGTCCTACTGAACCGATATGCCATTGTATGTCCACCTTAACGTCGTCACAGTTACTCCCACTACGAGTTTCTCGAGTTACCAAAAGTACTTCGCAGGATGACGAGGCATTTGGCTACCTTAACAGAGTCATAGTTACTGCAGCCAGATGCTCCCCTTCCTTTGGATCTTTCCTCTCTTTAATTCGTTCTGCGGAATGTCCAAACTGAAGCAAAATGCTGCATCTTGTCCACCTTAACGTTGCCTGAGTTACTCCAACGACAATATCCTCGAGTTTTCAATTAAACTTCGCAGAGTGACGAGGCATTTGGCTATGTTAAGAGAGTCATAGTTACTCCTCGCGGCTGCCCCCATTTCTTTAGGCCTTTATCATTCTTGCTATGGCCAGTCCTACTGAACCGATATGCCACTGTATGTCCACCTTAACGTCGTCACAGTTACTCCCACTACGAGTTTCTCGAGTTAGCAAATGTACTTCGCCGAATGGCGAGGCATTTTGCTACCTTATGAGAGTCATAGTTACTGCAGTCAGATGGTCCCCTTCTTTTTAATCTTTCCTCGCTTTAATTCGTACTGCGGAATGTCCAAGCAGAAGCGAAATGCTGCAACTTGTCCACCTTAACGTTGTCTGTGTTACTCCAACGACGATATCGACGAGTTTTCAAATAAATTTCGCAGAGTGACGAACAATTTGGCTACCTTAAGAGAGTCATAGTTACTGCTACGCGCTGCTCCCCGTTATTTGAAACTTTAGTCTCTTTAATTCGTATTGCGGCCAGTCCTGCAGAGGCGAAATGGTACAGGATGTCCACCTTAACGTTGTCTGAGTTACTCCAACGACAATATCGTCGAGTTTTCAAATAAATTTCGCAGAGTGACGAGGCATTTGGCTACCTTAAGAGAGTCATAGTTACTGCTGCCCGCTGCTCTCCATTCTTTGAATCTTTGCACTCTTTAATTCGTTTTGCGGCCAGTCCTGCTGAATCGAAATGGTACAGCATGTCCAAATTAACGTTGTCTGAGTTACTCCAACGACGATATCCTCGAGTTATCAAATAAATTTCACAGTGTGACTAGGCATTTGGCTACCTTAAGAGAGTCATCGTTAGTCCTTCTGGCTGCCCCCATTTCTTCATCATTCTTGCTATGGCCAGTCCTACTGAACCGATATGCCACTGTATGTCCACCTTAACGTCGTCACAGTTACTCCCACTACGAGTTTCTCGAGTTAGCAAAAGTACTTCGCAGGATGACGAGGCATTTGGCTACCTTAACAGAGTCATAGTTACTGCAGCCAGATGCTCCCCTTCCTTTGGATCTTTCCTCTCTTTAATTCGTTCTGCGGAATGTCCAAACTGAAGCAAAATGCTGCATCTTGTCCACCTTAACGTTGCCTGAGTTACTCCAACGACAATATCCTCGAGTTTTCAATTAAACTTCGCAGAGTGACGAGGCATTTGGCTATGTTAAGAGAGTCATAGTTACTCCTCGCGGCTGCCCCCATTTCTTTAGGCCTTTATCATTCTTGCTATGGCCAGTCCTACTGAACCGATATGCCACTGTATGTCCACCTTAACGTCGTCACAGTTACTCCCACTACGAGTTTCTCGAGTTAGCAAATGTACTTCGCCGAATGGCGAGGCATTTTGCTACCTTATGAGAGTCATAGTTACTGCAGCCAGATGGTCCCCTTCTTTTTAATCTTTCCTCGCTTTAATTCGTACTGCGGAATGTCCAAGCAGAAGCGAAATGCTGCAACTTGTCCACCTTAACGTTGTCTGTGTTACTCCAACGACGATATCGACGAGTTTTCAAATAAATTTCGCAGAGTGACGAACAATTTGGCTACCTTAAGAGAGTCATAGTTACTGCTACCCGCTGCTCCCCGTTATTTGAAACTTTAGTCTCTTTAATTCGTATTGCGGCCAGTCCTGCAGAGGCGAAATGGTACAGGATGTCCACCTTAACGTTGTCTGAGTTACTCCAACGACGATATCGTCGAGTTTTCAAATAAATTTCGCAGAGTGACGAGGCATTTGGCTACCTTAAGAGAGTCATAGTTACTGCTGCCCGCTGCTCTCCATTCTTTGAATCTTTGCACTCTTTAATTCGTTTTGCGGCCAGTCCTGCTGAATCGAAATGGTACAGCATGTCCAAATTAACGTTGCCTGAGTTACTCCAACGACAATATCCTCGAGTTTTCAATTAAATTTCGCAGAGTGACGAGGCATTTGGCTATGTTAAGAGAGTCATAGTTACTCCTCGCGGCTGCCCCCATTTCTTTAGGCCTTTATCATTCTTGCTATGGCCAGTCAACTGAACCGATATGCCACTGTATGTCCACCATAACGTCGTCACAGCTACTCCCACTACGAGTTTCTCGAGTTAGCAAATGTACTTCGCCGAATGACGAGGCATTTGGCTACCTGAAGAGAGTCATAGTTACTGCAGCCAGATGGTCCCCTTCTTTTTAATCTTTCCTCGCTTTAATTCGTACTGCGGAATGTCCAAGCAGAAGCGAAATGCTGCAACATATCGACCTTAACGTTTTCTGAGTCACTCCAACGACGATATCGACGAGTTTTCAAATAAATTTCGCAGAGTGACGAGGCATTTGGCTACCTTAAGAGAGTCATAGTTTCTGCTGCCCGCTGCTCTCCATTCTTTGAATCTTTTCCTCCTTTAATTCGTATTGCGGCCAGTCCTGCAGAAGCGAAATGGTACAGCATGTCCACCTTAACGTTGTCTGAGTTACTCCAACGACGATATCGTCGAGTTTTCAAATAAATTTCGCAGACTGACGAGGCATTTGGCTACCTTAAGAGAGTCATAGTTACTGCTACCCGCTGCTCCCCCTTCTTTGAAACTTTTGTCTCTTTAATTCGTATTGCGGCCAGTCCTGCAGAGGCGAAATGGTACAGGATGTCCACCTTAACGTTGTCTGAGTTACTCCAACGACGATATCGTCGAGTTTTCAAATAAATTTCGCAGACTGACGAGGCATTTGGCTACCTTAAGAGAGTCATAGTTACTGCTGCCCGCTGCTCTCCATTCTTTGAATCTTTTCCTCCTTTAATTCGTATTGCGGCCAGTCCTGCAGAAGCGAAGTGGTACCGCATGTCCACCTTAACGTTGTCTGAGTTACTCCAACGACGATATCCTCGAGTATTCAAATAAATTTCGCAGAATGACGAAGCATTTGGCTACCTTAAGAGAGTCATAGTTACTGCAGCCAGATGCTCCCCTTCCGTTGAATCTTTCCTCTCTTTAATTCTTACTGCGGAATGTCCAAGCAGAAGCGAAATGCTGCAACTTGTCCACCTTAACGTTGTCTGAGTTACTCCAACGCCGATGTCGACGAGTTTTCAAATAAATTTCGCAGAGTGACGAGGCATTTGGCTACCTTAAGAGAATCATAGTTACTGCTGCCCGCTGCTCTCCATTCTTTCAATCTTTCTCACTTTTTAATTCGTATTGCGGCCAGTTCTGCAGAAGCGAAATCGTACAGCATGTCCAAATTAACCTTCACTGAGTTACTCCAACGACGATATCCTCGAGTTTTCAAATTAATTTCGCAGTGTGACGAGGCATTTGGCTACCTTAAGAGAGTCATAGTTACTCCTGCCGGCTGCTCCCATTTCTTTGGGCCTTTATCATTCTTGCTATGGCCAGTCCTACTAAACCGAAATGCCACCGTATGTCCACCTTAACGTCGTCACAGTTACTCCCACTACGAGTTTCTCGAGTTAGCAAATGTACTTCGCCGGATGACGAGGCATTTGGCTACCTTAAGAGAGTCATAGTTACTGCAGCCAGATGCTCCAATTCCTTTGAATCTTTCCTCTCTTTAATTCGTACTGCGGAATGTCCCAGCAGAAGCGAAATGCTACAACATGTCCACCTTAACGTTGTCTGAGTTACTCCAACGACGATATCGACGTGCTTTCAAACAAATTTCGCAGAGTGACGAGGCATTTGGCTACCTTAAGAGAGTCATAGTTACTCCTCCCGGCTGCTCCCATTACTTTAGGCATTTTTCATTCTTGCTATGGCCAGTCCTACTGAACCGATATGCCACTGTATGTCCACCTTAACGTCGTCACAGTTACTCCCACTACGAGTTTCTCGAGTTATTAAATGTACTTCGCCGAATGACGAGGCATTTGGCTACCTGAAGAGAGTCATAGTTACTGCAGCCAGATAGTCCCCTTCTTTTTAATCTTTCCTCGCTTTAATTCGTACTGCGGAATGTCGAAGCAGAACGAAATGCTGCAACTTGTCCACCTTAACGTTGTCTGTGTTACTCCAACGACGATATCGACGAGTTTTCAAACAAATTTCGCAGAGTGACGAAGCATTTGGCTACCTTAAGAGAGTCATAGTTACTGCTACCCGCTGCTCCCCCTTCTTTGAAACTTTAGTCTCTTTAATTCGTATTGCGGCCAGTTCTGCAGAAGGGAATTGGTACAGCATGTCCAAATTAACGTTGTCTGAGTTACTCCAACGACGATATCCTCGAGTTTTCAAATAAATTTCGCAGAGTGACGATGCATTTGGCTACCTTAAGAGAGTCATCGTTACTGCAGCCAGATGCTCCCATTCCTTTGAATCTTTCCTCTCTTTAATTCGTTCTGCGGAATGTCCAAACTGAAGCAAAATGCTGCATCTTGTCCACCTTAAAGTTGCCTGAGTTACTCCAACGACAATATCCTCGAGTTTTCAATTAAATTTCGCAAAGTGACGAGGCATTTGGCTATGTTAAGAGAGTCATAGTTACTCCTCGCGGCTGCTCCCATTTCTTTAGGACTTTATCATTCTTGCTATGGCCAGTCCTACTGAACCGATAAGCCACTGTATGTCCACCCTAACGTCGTCACAGTTACTCCCACTACGAGTATCTCGAGTTAGCAAATGTACTTCGCCGAATGACGAGGCATTTGGCTACCTGAAGAGAGTCATAGTTACTGCAGCCAGATGGTCCCCTTCTTTTTAATCTTTCCTCGCTTTAATTCGTACTGCGGAATGTGCAAGCAGAAGCGAAATGCTGCAACTTGTCCACCTTAACGTTGTCTGTGTTACTCCAACGACGATATCGACGAGTTTTCAAATAAATTTCGCAGAGTGACGTAGAATTTGGCTACCTTAAGAGAGTCATAGTTACTGCTACCCGCTGCTCCCCCATCTTTGAAACTTTAGTCTCTTTAATTCGTATTGCAGCCAGTCCTGCAGAGGCGAAATGGTACAGGATGTCCACCTTAACGATGTCTGAGTTACTCCAACGACGATATCGTCGAGTTTTCAAATAAATTTCGCAGAGTGACGAGGCATTTGGCTACCTTAAGAGAGTCATAGTTACTGCTGCCCGCTGCTCTCCATTCTTTGAGTCTTTGCACTCTTTAATTCGTATTGCGGCCAGTTCTGCTGAAGGGAAATGGTACAGCATGTCCAAATTAACGTTCACTGAGTTACTCCAACGACGATATCCTCGAGTTTTCAAATAAATTTAGCAGAGTGACGATGCATTTGGCTACCTTAAGAGAGTCATCGTTACTCCTGCCGGCTGCTCCCATTTCCTCTTCATTCTTGCTATGGCCAGTCCTACTGAACCGATATGCCACTGTATGTCCACCTTAACGTCGTCACAGTTACTCCCACTACGAGTTTCTCGAGTTAGCAAAAGTACTTCGCAGGATAACGAGGCATTTGGCTACCTTAAGAGAGTCATAGTTACTCCTCTCGGCTGCTCCCATTTCTTTAGGCCTTTATCATTCTTGCTATGGCCAGTCGTACTGAACCGAAATGCCATTGTATGTCCACCTTAACGTCGTCACAGTTACTCCCACTACGAGTTTCTCGAGTTAGCAAATGTACTTCGCCGAATGACGAGGCATTTGGCTACCTTAACAGAGTCATAGTTACTGCAGCCAGATGGTCCCCTTCTTTTTAATCTTTCCTCGCTTTAATTCGTACTGCGGAATGTCCAAGCAGAAGCGAAATGCTGCAACTTGTCCACCTTAACGTTGTCTGTGTTACTAAAACGACGATATGGACGAGTTTTCAAATAAATTTCGCAGAGTGACGAAGCATTTGGCTACCTTAAGAGAGTCATAGTTACTGCTACCTGCTGCTCCCCCTTCTTTGAAATTTTAGTCTCTTTAATTCGTATTGCGGCCAGTCCTGCAGAGGCGAAATGGTACAGGATGTCCACCTTAACGTTGTCTGAGTTACTCCAACGACGATATCGTCGAGTTTTCAAATAAATTTCGCAGACTGACGAGGCATTTGGCTACCTTAAGAGAGTCATAGTTACTGCTGCCCGCTGCTCTCCATTCTTTGAACCTTTCCCTCCTTTAATTCGTATTGCGGCCAGTCCTGCAGAAGCGAAATGGTACAGCATGTCCACCTTAACGTTGTCTGAGTTACTCCAACGACGATATCCTCGAGTTTTCAAATAAATTTCGCAGAATGACGAAGCATTTGGCTACCTTAAGAGAGTCATAGTTACTCCTGCCGGCTGCTCCCATTTCTTTAGGCCTTTATCATTCTTGCTATGGCCAGTCCTACTGAACCGATATGCCACTGTATGTCCACCTTAACGGCGTCACAGTTATTCCCACTACGATTTTCTTGAGTTTGCAAATATACTTCGCCGGATGACGAGGCATTTGGCTACCATAAGAGAGTCATAGTTACTGCAGCCAGATGCTCCCCTTCCGTTGAATCTTTCCTCTCTTTAATTCGTACTGCGGAATGTCCAAGCAGAAGCGAAATGCTGCATCTTGTCCACCTTAAAGTTGCCTGAGTTACTCCAACGACAATATCCTCGAGTTTTCAATTAAATTTCGCAAAGTGACGAGGCATTTGGCTATGTTAAGAGAGTCATAGTTACTCCTCGCGGCTGCTCCCATTTCTTTAGGACTTTATCATTCTTGCTATGGCCAGTCCTACTGAACCGATAAGCCACTGTATGTCCACCCTAACGTCGTCACAGTTACTCCCACTACGAGTATCTCGAGTTAGCAAATGTACTTCGCCGAATGACGAGGCATTTGGCTACCTGAAGAGAGTCATAGTTACTGCAGCCAGATGGTCCCCTTCTTTTTAATCTTTCCTCGCTTTAATTCGTACTGCGGAATGTGCAAGCAGAAGCGAAATGCTGCAACTTGTCCACCTTAACGTTGTCTGTGTTACTCCAACGACGATATCGACGAGTTTTCAAATAAATTTCGCAGAGTGACGTAGAATTTGGCTACCTTAAGAGAGTCATAGTTACTGCTACCCGCTGCTCCCCCATCTTTGAAACTTTAGTCTCTTTAATTCGTATTGCAGCCAGTCCTGCAGAGGCGAAATGGTACAGGATGTCCACCTTAACGATGTCTGAGTTACTCCAACGACGATATCGTCGAGTTTTCAAATAAATTTCGCAGAGTGACGAGGCATTTGGCTACCTTAAGAGAGTCATAGTTACTGCTGCCCGCTGCTCTCCATTCTTTGAGTCTTTGCACTCTTTAATTCGTATTGCGGCCAGTTCTGCTGAAGGGAAATGGTACAGCATGTCCAAATTAACGTTCACTGAGTTACTCCAACGACGATATCCTCGAGTTTTCAAATAAATTTAGCAGAGTGACGATGCATTTGGCTACCTTAAGAGAGTCATCGTTACTCCTGCCGGCTGCTCCCATTTCCTCTTCATTCTTGCTATGGCCAGTCCTACTGAACCGATATGCCACTGTATGTCCACCTTAACGTCGTCACAGTTACTCCCACTACGAGTTTCTCGAGTTAGCAAAAGTACTTCGCAGGATAACGAGGCATTTGGCTACCTTAAGAGAGTCATAGTTACTCCTCTCGGCTGCTCCCATTTCTTTAGGCCTTTATCATTCTTGCTATGGCCAGTCGTACTGAACCGAAATGCCATTGTATGTCCACCTTAACGTCGTCACAGTTACTCCCACTACGAGTTTCTCGAGTTAGCAAATGTACTTCGCCGAATGACGAGGCATTTGGCTACCTTAACAGAGTCATAGTTACTGCAGCCAGATGGTCCCCTTCTTTTTAATCTTTCCTCGCTTTAATTCGTACTGCGGAATGTCCAAGCAGAAGCGAAATGCTGCAACTTGTCCACCTTAACGTTGTCTGTGTTACTAAAACGACGATATGGACGAGTTTTCAAATAAATTTCGCAGAGTGACGAAGCATTTGGCTACCTTAAGAGAGTCATAGTTACTGCTACCTGCTGCTCCCCCTTCTTTGAAATTTTAGTCTCTTTAATTCGTATTGCGGCCAGTCCTGCAGAGGCGAAATGGTACAGGATGTCCACCTTAACGTTGTCTGAGTTACTCCAACGACGATATCGTCGAGTTTTCAAATAAATTTCGCAGACTGACGAGGCATTTGGCTACCTTAAGAGAGTCATAGTTACTGCTGCCCGCTGCTCTCCATTCTTTGAACCTTTCCCTCCTTTAATTCGTATTGCGGCCAGTCCTGCAGAAGCGAAATGGTACAGCATGTCCACCTTAACGTTGTCTGAGTTACTCCAACGACGATATCCTCGAGTTTTCAAATAAATTTCGCAGAATGACGAAGCATTTGGCTACCTTAAGAGAGTCATAGTTACTCCTGCCGGCTGCTCCCATTTCTTTAGGCCTTTATCATTCTTGCTATGGCCAGTCCTACTGAACCGATATGCCACTGTATGTCCACCTTAACGGCGTCACAGTTATTCCCACTACGATTTTCTTGAGTTTGCAAATATACTTCGCCGGATGACGAGGCATTTGGCTACCATAAGAGAGTCATAGTTACTGCAGCCAGATGCTCCCCTTCCGTTGAATCTTTCCTCTCTTTAATTCGTACTGCGGAATGTCCAAGCAGAAGCGAAATGCTGCAACTTGTCCACCTTAACGTTGTCTGAGTTACTCCAACGCCGATATCCTCGAGTTTTCAAATAAATTTCGCAGTGTGACGAGGCATTTGGCTACCTTAAGTGAGTCATCGTTACTCCTGCCGGCTGCTCCCATTTTTTTATCATTCTTGGTATGGCCAGTCCTACTGAACCGATATGCCACTGTATGTCCACCATAACGTCGTCACAGTTACTCCCACTATGAGTTTCTCGAGTTAGCAAAAGTACTTCGCAGGATGACGAGGCATTTGGCTACCTTAACAGAGTCATAGTTACTGCAGCCAGATGCTCCCATTCCTTTGAATCTTTCCTCTCTTTAATTCGTACTGCGGAATGTCCCAGCAGAAGCGAAATGCTGCAACATATCCACCTTAACGTTGTCTGAGTCACTCCAACGACGATATCGACGAATGTTCAAATAAATTTCGCAGAGTGACGAGGCATTTGGCTACCTTAAGAGAGTCATAGTTTCTGCTGCCCGATGCTCCCCATTCTTTGAATCTTTCCACTCTTTAATTCGTATTGCGGCCAGTTCAGCAGAAGGGAATTGGTACAGCATGTCCAAATTAACGTTGTCTGAGTTACTCCAACGACGATATCCTCGAGTTTTCAAATAAATTTCGCAGAATGACGAAGCATTAGGCTACCTTAAGAGAGTCATAGTTACTGCTACCCGCTGCTCCCCCTTCTTTGAAACTTTAGTCTCTTTAATTCGTATTGCGGCCAGTCCTGCAGAGGCGAAATGGTACAGGATGTCCACCTTAACGTTGTCTGAGTTACTCCAACGACGATATCGTCGAGTTTTCAAATAAATTTCGCAGACTGACGAGGCATTTGGCTACCTTAAGAGAGTCATAGTTACTGCTGCCCGCTGCTCTCCATTCTTTGAATCTTTTCCTCCTTTAATTCGTATTTCGGCCAGTCCTGCAGAAGCGAAATGGTACAGCATGTCCACCTTAACGTTGTCTGAGTTACTCCAACGATGATATCCTCGAGTATTCAAATAAATTTCGCAGAATGACGAAGCATTTGGCTACCTTAAGAGAGTCATAGTTACTGCAGCCAGATGCTCCCCTTCCGTTGAATCTTTCCTCTCTTTAATTCGTACTGCGGAATGTCCAAGCAGAAGGGAAATGCTGCAACTGGTCCACCTTTACGTTGTCTGAGTTACTCCAACGCCGATGTCGACGAGTTTTCAAATAAATTTCGCAGCGTGACGAGTCATTTGGCTACCTTAAAAGAGTCATAGTTACTGCTGCCCGCTGCTCTCCATTCTTTCAATCTTTCCACTTTTTAATTCGTATTGCGGCCAGTTCTGCAGAAGCGAAATCGTACAGCATGTCCAAATTAACCTTCACTGAGTTACTCCAACGACGATATCCTCGAGTTTTCAAATTAATTTCGCAGTGTGACGAGGCATTTGACTACCTTAAGAGAGTCATAGTTACTCCTGCCGGCTGCTCCCATTTCTTTGGGCCTTTATCATTCTTGCTATGGCCAGTCCTACTGAACCGAAATTCCACCGTATGTCCACCTTAACGTCGTCACAGTTACTCCCACTACGAGTTTCTCGAGTTAGCAAATGTACTTCGCCGGATGACGAGGCATTTGGCTACCTTAAGAGAGTCATAGTTACTGCAGCCAGATGCTCCAATTCCTTTGAATCTTTCCTCTCTTTAATTCGTACTGCGGAATGTCCCAGCAGAAGCGAAATGCTACAACATGTCCACCTTAACGTTGTCTGAGTTACTCCAACGACGATATCGACGTGTTTTCAAACAAATTTCGCAGAGTGACGAGGCATTTGGCTACCTTAAGAGAGTCATAGTTACTCCTCCCGGCTGCTCCCATTACTTTAGGCCTTTTTCATTCTTGCTATGGCCAGTCCTACTGAACCGATATGCCACTCTATGTCCACCTTAACGTCGTCACAGTTACTCCCACTACGAGTTTCTCGAGTTAGCAAAAGTACTTCGCAGGATGACGAGGCATGTGGCTACCTTAAGAGAGTCATAGTTACAGCAGCCATATGCTCCCCTTCCTTTGGATCTTTCCTCTCTTTAATTCGTTCTGCGGAATATCCAAACAGAAGCGAAATGCTGCATCTTGTCCACCTTAACGTTGCCTGAGTTACTCCAACGACAATATCCTCGAGTTTTCAATTAAATTTCGCAGAGTGACGAGGCATTTGGCTACCTTAAGAGAGTCATAGTTACTCCTCTCGGCTGCTCCAATTTCTTTAGGCCTTTATCATTCTTGCTATGGCCAGTCCTACTGAACCGATATGCCATTGTATGTCCACCTTAACGTCGTCACAGTTACTCCCACTACGAGTTTCTCGAGTTAGCAAAAGTACTTCGCAGGATGACGAGGCATTTGGCTACCTTAAGAGAGTCATAGTTACTCTTCTCGGCTGCTCCCATTTCTTTAGGCCTTTATCATTCTTGCTATGGCCAGTCCTACTGAACCGATATGCCATTGTATGTCCACCTTAACGTCGTCACAGTTACTCCCACTACGAGTTTCTCGAGTTAGCAAATGTACTTCGCCGAATGACGAGGCATTTGGCTACCTGAAGAGAGTCATAGTTACTGCAGCCAGATGGTCCCCTTCTTTTTAATCTTTCCTCGCTTTAATTCGTACTGCGGAATCTCCAAGCAGAAGCGAAATGCTGCAACTTGTCCACCTTAACGTTGTCTGTGTTACTAAAACGACGATATGGACGAGTTTTCAAATAAATTTCGCAGAGTGACGAAGCATTTGGCTACCTTAAGAGAGTCATAGTTACTGCTACCTGCTGCTCCCCCTTCTTTGAAATTTTAGTCTCTTTAATTCGTATTGCGGCCAGTCCTGCAGAGGCGAAATGGTACAGGATGTCCACCTTAACGTTGTCTGAGTTACTCCAACGACGATATCGTCGAGTTTTCAAATAAATTTCGCAGACTGACGAGGCATTTGGCTACCTTAAGAGAGTCATAGTTACTGCTGCCCGCTGCTCTCCATTCTTTGAACCTTTCCCTCCTTTAATTCGTATTGCGGCCAGTCCTGCAGAAGCGAAATGGTACAGCATGTCCACCTTAACGTTGTCTGAGTTACTCCAACGACGATATCCTCGAGTTTTCAAATAGATTTCGCAGAATGACGAAGCATTTGGCTACCTTAAGAGAGTCATAGTTACTCCTGCCGGCTGCTCCCATTTCTTTAGGCCTTTATCATTCTTGCTATGGCCAGTCCTACTGAACCGATATGCCACTGTATGTCCACCTTAACGGCGTCACAGTTATTCCCACTACGATTTTCTTGAGTTTGCAAATATACTTCGCCGGATGACGAGGCATTTGGCTACCATAAGAGAGTCATAGTTACTGCAGCCAGATGCTCCCCTTCCGTTGAATCTTTCCTCTCTTTAATTCGTACTGCGGAATGTCCAAGCAGAAGCGAAATGCTGCAACTTATCCACCTTAACGTTGTCTGAGTTACTCCAACGCCGATATCCTCGAGTTTTCAAATAAATTTCGCAGTGTGACGAGGCATTTGGCTACCTTAAGTGAGTCATCGTTACTCCTGCCGGCTGCTCCCATTTTTTTATCATTCTTGGTATGGCCAGTCCTACTGAACCGATATGCCACTGTATGTCCACCTTAACGTCGTCACAGTTACTCCCACTATGAGTTTCTCGAGTTAGCAAAAGTACTTCGCAGGATGACGAGGCATTTGGCTACCTTAACAGAGTCATAGTTACTGCAGCCAGATGCTCCCATTCCTTTGAATCTTTCCTCTCTTTAATTCGTACTGCGGAATGTCCCAGCAGAAGCGAAATGCTGCAACATATCCACCTTAACGTTGTCTGAGTCACTCCAACGACGATATCGACGAGTTTTCAAATAAATTTCGCAGAGTGACGAGGCATTTGGCTACCTTAAGAGAGTCATAGTTTCTGCTGCCCGATGCTCCCCATTCTTTGAATCTTTCCACTCTTTAATTCGTATTGCGGCCAGTTCTGCAGAAGGGAATTGGTACAGCATGTCCAAATTAACGTTGTCTGAGTTACTCCAACGACGATATCCTCGAGTTTTCAAATAAATTTCGCAGAATGACGAAGCATTAGGCTACCTTAAGAGAGTCATAGTTACTGCTACCCGCTGCTCCCCCTTCTTTGAAACTTTAGTCTCTTTAATTCGTATTGCGGCCAGTCCTGCAGAGGCGAAATGGTACAGGATGTCCACCTTAACGTTGTCTGAGTTACTCCAACGACGATATCGTCGAGTTTTCAAATAAATTTCGCAGACTGACGAGGCATTTGGCTACCTTAAGAGAGTCATAGTTACTGCTGCCCGCTGCTCTCCATTCTTTGAATCTTTTCCTCCTTTAATTCGTATTTCGGCCAGTCCTGCAGAAGCGAAATGGTACAGCATGTCCACCTTAACGTTGTCTGAGTTACTCCAACGACGATATCCTCGAGTATTCAAATAAATTTCGCAGAATGACGAAGCATTTGGCTACCTTAAGAGAGTCATAGTTACTGCAGCTAGATGCTCCCCTTCCGTTGAATCTTTCCTCTCTTTAATTCGTACTGCGGAATGTCCAAGCAGAAGGGAAATGCTGCAACTTGTCCACCTTTACGTTGTCTGAGTTACTCCAACGCCGATGTCGACGAGTTTTCAAATAAATTTCGCAGCGTGACGAGTCATTTGGCTACCTTAAAAGAGTCATAGTTACTGCTGCCCGCTGCTCTCCATTCTTTCAATCTTTCCACTTTTTAATTCGTATTGCGGCCAGTTCTGCAGAAGCGAAATCGTACAGCATGTCCAAATTAACCTTCACTGAGTTACTCCAACGACGATATCCTCGAGTTTTCAAATTAATTTCGCAGTGTGACGAGGCATTTGGCTACCTTAAGAGAGTCATAGTTACTCCTGCCGGCTGCTCCCATTTCTTTGGGCCTTTATCATTCTTGCTATGGCCAGTCCTACTGAACCGAAATTCCACCGTATGTCCACCTTAACGTCGTCACAGTTACTGCCACTACGAGTTTCTCGAGTTAGCAAATGTACTTCGCCGGATGACGAGGCATTTGGCTACCTTAAGAGAGTCATAGTTACTGCAGCCAGATGCTCCAATTCCTTTGAATCTTTCCTCTCTTTAATTCGTACTGCGGAATGTCCCAGCAGAAGCGAAATGCTACAACATGTCCACCTTAACGTTGTCTGAGTTACTCCAACGACGATATCCTCGAGTTTTCAATTAAATTTCGCAGAGTGACGAGGCATTTGGCTACCTTAAGAGAGTCATAGTTAATCCTCGCGGCTGCTCCCATTTCTTTAGGCCTTTATCATTCTTGCTATGGCCAGTCCTACTGAACCGATATGCCACTGTATGTCCACCTTAACGTCGCCAAAGTTACTCCCACTACGAGTTTCTCGAGTTAGCAAAAGTACTTCGCAGGATGACGAGGCATTTGGCTACCTTAAGAGAGTCATAGTTACTCCTCTCGGCTGCTCCCATTTCTTTAGGCCTTTATCATTCTTGCCATGGCCAGTCCTACTGAACCGATATGCCATTGTATGTCCACCTTAACGTCGTCACAGTTACTCCCACTACGAGTTTCTCGAGTTAGCAAATGTACTTCGCCGAATGACGAGGCATTTGGCTACCTGAAGAGAGTCATAGTTACTGCAGCCAGATGGTCCCCTTCTTTTTAATCTTTCCTCGCTTGAATTCGTACTGCGGAATGTCCAAGCAGAAGCGAAATGCTGCAACTTGTCCACCTTAACGTTGTCTGTGTTACTAAAACGACGATATGGACGAGTTTTCAAATAAATTTCGCAGAGTGACGAAGCATTTGGCTACCTTAAGAGAGTCATAGTTACTGCTACCTGCTGCTCCCCCTTCTTTGAAATTTTAGTCTCTTTAATTCGTATTGCGGCCAGTCCTGCAGAGGCGAAATGGTACAGGATGTCCACCTTAACGTTGTCTGAGTTACTCCAACGACGATATCGTCGAGTTTTCAAATAAATTTCGCAGACTGACGAGGCATTTGGCTACCTTAAGAGAGTCATAGTTACTGCTGCCCGCTGCTCTCCATTCTTTGAACCTTTCCCTCCTTTAATTCGTATTGCGGCCAGTCCTGCAGAAGCGAAATGGTACAGCATGTCCACCTTAACGTTGTCTGAGTTACTCCAACGACGATATCCTCGAGTTTTCAAATAAATTTCGCAGAATGACGAAACATTTGGCTACCTTAAGAGAGTCATAGTTACTCCTGCCGGCTGCTCCCATTTCTTTAGGCCTTTATCATTCTTGCTATGGCCAGTCCTACTGAACCGATATGCCACTGTATGTCCACCTTAACGGCGTCACAGTTATTCCCACTACGATTTTCTTGAGTTTGCAAAAATACTTCGCCAGAAGACGAGGCATTTGGCTACCATAAGAGAGTCATAGTTACTGCAGCCAGATGCTCCCCTTCAGTTGAATCTTTCCTCTCTTTAATTCGTACTGCGGAATGTCCAAGCAGAAGCGAAATGCTGCAACTTGTCCACCTTAACGTTGTCTGAGTTACTCCAACGCCGATATCCTCGAGTTTTCAAATAAATTTCGCAGTGTGACGAGGTATTTGGCTACCTTAAGTGAGTTATCGTTACTCCTGCCGGCTGCTCCCATTTTTTTATCATTCTTGGTATGGCCAGTCCTACTGAACCGATATGCCACTGTATGTCCACCTTAACGTCGTCACAGTTACTCCCACTATGAGTTTCTCGAGTTAGCAAAAGTACTTCGCAGGATGACGAGGCATTTGGCTACCTTAACAGAGTCATAGTTACTGCAGCCAGATGCTTCCATTCCTTTGAATCTTTCCTCTCTTTAATTCGTACTGCGGAATGTCCCAGCAGAAGCGAAATGCTGCAACATATCCACCTTAACGTTGTCTGAGTCACTCCAACGACGATATCGACGAGTTTTCAAATAAATTTCGCAGAGTGACGAGGCATTTGGCTACCTTAAGAGAGTCATAGTTTCTGCTGCCCGATGCTCCCCATTCTTTGAATCTTTCCACTCTTTAATTCGTATTGCGGCCAGTTCTGCAGAAGGGAATTGGTACAGCATGTCCAAATTAACGTTGTCTGAGTTACTCCAACGACGATATCCTCGAGTTTTCAAATAAATTTCGCAGAATGACGAAGCATTAGGCTACCTTAAGAGAGTCATAGTTACTGCTACCCGCTGCTCCCCCTTCTTTGAAACTTTAGTCTCTTTAATTCGTATTGCGGCCAGTCCTGCAGAGGCGAAATGGTACAGGATGTCCACCTTAGCGTTGTCTGAGTTACTCCAACGACGATATCGTCGAGTTTTCAAATAAATTTCGCAGACTGACGAGGCATTTGGCTACCTTAAGAGAGTCATAGTTACTGCTGCCCGCTGCTCTCCATTCTTTGAATCTTTTCCTCCCTTAATTCGTATTGCGGCCAGTCCTGCAGAAGCGAAATGGTACAGCATGTCCACCTTAACGTTGTCTGAGTTACTCCAACGACGATATCCTCGAGTATTCAAATAAATTTCGCAGAATGACGAAGCATTTGGCTACCTTAAGAGAGTCATAGTTACTGCAGCCAGATGCTCCCCTTCCGTTGAATCTTTCCTCTCTTTAATTCGTACTGCGGAATGTCCAAGCAGAAGGGAAATGCTGCAACTTGTCCACCTTTACGTTGTCTGAGTTACTCCAACGCCGATGTCGACGAGTTTTCAAATAAATTTCGCAGAGTGACGAGTCATTTGGCTACCTTAAGAGAGTCATAGTTACTGCTGCCCGCTGCTCTCCATTCCTTCAATCTTTCCACTTTTTAATTCGTATTGCGGCCAGTTCTGCAGAAGCGAAATCGTACAGCATGTCCAAATTAACCTTCACTTAGTTACTCCAACGACGATATCCTCGAGTTTTCAAATTAATTTCGCAGTGTGACGAGGCATTTGGCTACCTTAAGAGAGTCATAGTTACTCCTGCCGGCTGCTCCCATTTCTTTGGGCCTTTATCATTCTTGCTATGGCCAGTCCTACTGAACCGAAATGCCACCGTATGTCCACCTTAACGTCGTCACAGTTACTCCCACTACGAGTTTCTCGAGTTAGCAAATGTACTTCGCCGGATGACGAGGCATTTGGCTACCTTAAGAGAGTCATAGTTACTGCAGCCAGATGCTCCAATTCCTTTGAATCTTTCCTCTCTTTAATTCGTACTGCGGAATGTCCCAGCAGAAGCGAAATGCTACAACATGTCCACCTTAACGTTGTCTGAGTTACTCCAACGACGATATCGACGTTTTTTCAAACAAATTTCGCAGAGTGACGAGGCATTTGGCTACCTTAAGAGAGTCATAGTTACTCCTCCCGGCTGCTCCCATTACTTTAGGCCTTTTTCATTCTTGCTATGGCCAGTCCTACTGAACCGATATGCCACTCTATGTCCACCTTAACGTCGTCACAGTTACTCCCACTACGAGTTTCTCGAGTTAGCAAAAGTACTTCGCAGGATGACGAGGCATGTGGCTACCTTAAGAGAGTCATAGTTACTGCAGCCAGATGCTCCCCTTAGTTTGGATCTTTCCTCTCTTTAATTCGTTCTGCGGAATATCCAAACAGAAGCGAAATGCTGCATCTTGTCCACCTTAACGTTGCCTGAGTTACTCCAACGACAATATCCTCGAGTTTTCAATTAAATTTCGCAGAGTGACGAGGCATTTGGCTACCTTAAGAGAGTCATAGTTACTCCTCGCGGCTGCTCCCATTTCTTTAGGGCTTTATCATTCTTGCTATGGCCAGTCCTACTGAACCGATATGCCACTGTATGTCCACCTTAACGTCGTCACAGTTACTCCCACTACGAGTTTCTCGAGTTATTAAATGTACTTCGCCGAATGACGAGGCATTTGGCTACCTGAAGAGAGTCATAGTTACTGCAGCCAGATGGTCCCCTTCTTTTTAATCTTTCCTCGCTTTAATTCGTTCTGCGGAATGTCGAAGCAGAACGAAATGCTGCAACTTGTCCACCTTAACGTTGTCTGTGTTACTCCAACGACGATATCGACGAGTTTTCAAATAAATTTCGCAGAGTGACGAAGCATTTGGCTACCTTAAGAGAGTCATAGTTACTGCTACCCGCTGCTCCCCCTTCTTTGAAACTTTAGTCTCTTTAATTCGTATTGCAGCCAGTCCTGCAGAGGCGAAATGGTACAGGATGTCCACCTTAACGTTGTCTGAGTTACTCCAACGACGATATCGTCGAGTTTTCAAGTAAATTTCGCAGAGTGACGAGGCATCTGGCTACCTTAAGAGAGTCATAGTTACTGCTGCCCGCTGCTCTCCATTCTTTGTATCTTTGCACTCTTTAATTCGTTTTGCGGCCAGTCCTGCAGAATCGAAATGGTACAGCATGTCCAAATTAACGTTGTCTGAGTTACTCCAACGACGATATCCTCGAGTTTTCAAATAAATTTCGCCGTTTTACGAGGCATTTGGCTACCTTAAGTGAGTCATCGTTACTCCTGCCGGCTGCTCCCATTTTTTTATCATTCTTGGTATGGCCAGTCCTACTGAACCGATATGCCACTGTATGTCCACCTTAACGTCGTCACAGTTACACCCACTACGAGTTTCTCGAGTTAGCAAAAGTACTTCGCAGGATGACGAGGCATTTGGCTACCTTAACAGAGTCATAGTTACTGCAGCCAGATGCTCCCCTTACTTTGGATCTTTCCTCTCTTTAATTCGTTCTGCGGAATGTCCAAACTGAAGCAAAATGCTGCATCTTGTCCAACTTAACGTTGCCTGAGTTACTCCTACGACAATATCCTCGAGTTTTCAATTAAATTTCGCAGAGTGACGAGGCATTTGGCTATGTTAAGAGAGTCACAGTTACCCCTCGCGGCTGCTCCCATTTCTTTAGGCCATTATCGTTCTTGCGATGGCCAGTCCTACTGAACCGATATGCCACTGTATGTCCACCTTAACGTCGTCACAGTTACTCCTACTACGAGTTTCTCGAGTTAGCAAATGTACTTCGCCGAATGACGAGGCATTTGGCTACCTGAAGAGAGTCATAGTTACTGCAGCCAGATGGTCCCCTTCTTTTTAATCTTTCCTCGCTTTAATTCGTACTGCGGAATGTGCAAGCAGAAGCGAAATGCTGCAACTTGTCCAACTTAACGTTGTCTGTGTTACTCCAACGACGATATCGACGAGTTTTCAAATAAATTTCGCAGAGTGACGAACAATTTGGCTACCTTAAGAGAGTCATAGTTACTGCTACCCGCTGCTCCCCCTTCTTTGAAACTTTAGTCTCTTTAATTCGTATTGCGGCCAGTCCTGCAGAGGCGAAATGGTACAGGATGTCCACCTTAACGTTGTCTGAGTTACTCCAACGACGATATCGTCGAGTTTTCAAATAAATTTCGCAGACTGACGAGGCATTTGGCTACCTTAAGAGAGTCATAGTTACTGCTGCCCGCTGCTCTCCATTCTTTGAATCTTTTCCTCCTTTAATTCGTATTGCGGCCAGTCCTGCAGAAGCGAAATGGTACAGCATGTCCACCTTAACGTTGTCTGAGTTACTGCAACGACGATATCCTCGAGTATTCAAATAAATTTCGCAGAATGACGAAGCATTTGGCTACCTTAAGAGAGTCATAGTTACTGCAGCCAGATGCTCCCCTTCCGTTGAATCTTTCCTCTCTTTAATTCGTACTGCGGAATGTCCAAGCAGAAGGGAAATGCTGCAACTTGTCCACCTTTACGTTGTCTGAGTTACTCCAACGCCGATGTCGACGAGTTTTCAAATAAATTTCGCAGAGTGACGAGTCATTTGGCTACCTTAAGAGAGTCATAGTTACTGCTGCCCGCTGCTCTCCATTCTTTCAATCTTTCCACTTTTTAAGTCGTATTGCGGCCAGTTCTGCAGAAGCGAAATCGTACAGCATGTCCAAATTAACTTTCACTGAGTTACTCCAACGACGATATCCTCGAGTTTTCAAATTAATTTCGCAGTGTGACGAGGCATTTGGCTACCTTAAGAGAGTCATAGTTACTCCTGCCGGCTGCTCCCATTTCTTTGGGCCTTTATCATTCTTGCTATGGCCAGTCCTACTGAACCGAAATGCCACCGTATGTCCACCTTAACGTCGTCACAGTTACTCCCACTACGAGTTTCTCGAGTTAGCAAATGTACTTCGCCGGATGACGAGGAATTTGGCTACCTTAAGAGAGTCATAGTTACTGCAGCCAGATGCTCCAATCTTTTGAATCTTTCCTCTCTTTAATTCGTACTGCGGAATGTCCCAGCAGAAGCGAAATGCTACAACATGTCCACCTTAACGTTGTCTGAGTTACTCCAACGACGATATCGACGTGTTTTCAAACAAATTTCGCAGAGTGACGAGGCATTTGGCTACCTTAAGAGAGTCACAGTTACTCCTCCCGGCTGCTCCCATTACTTTAGGCCTTTTTCATTCTTGCTATGGCCAGTCCTACTGAACCGATATGCCACTCTATGTCCACCTTAACGTTGTCACAGTTACTCCCACTACGAGTTTCTCGAGTTAGCAAAAGTACTTCGCAGGATGACGAGGCATGTGGCTACCTTAAGAGAGTCATAGTTACTGCAGCCAGATGCTCCCCTTCCTTTGGATCTTTCCTCTCTTTAATTCGTTCTGCGGAATATCCAAACAGAAGCGAAATGCTGCATCTTGTCCACCTTAACGTTGCCTGAGTTACTCCAACGACAATATCCTCGAGTTTTCAATTAAATTTCGCAGAGTGACGAGGCATTTGGCTACCTTAAGAGAGTCATAGTTACTCCTCGCGGCTGCTCCCATTTCTTTAGGCCTTTATCATTCTTGCTATGGCCAGTCCTACTGAACCGATATGCCACTGTATGTCCACCTTAACGTCGTCACAGTTACTCCCACTACGAGTTTCTCGAGTTATTAAATGTACTTCGCCGAATGACGAGGCATTTGGCTACCTGAAGAGAGTCATAGTTACTGCAGCCAGATGGTCCCCTTCTTTTTAATCTTTCCTCGCTTTAATTCGTTCTGCGGAATGTCGAAGCAGAACGAAATGCTGCAACTTGTCCACCTTAACGTTGTCTGTGTTACTCCAACGACGATATCGACGAGTTTTCAAATAAATTTCGCAGAGTGACGAAGCATTTGGCTACCTTAAGAGAGTCATAGTTACTGCTACCCGCTGCTCCCCCTTCTTTGAAACTTTAGTCTCTTTAATTCGTATTGCGGCCAGTCCTGCAGAGGAGAAATGGTACAGGATGTCCACCTTAACGTTGTCTGAGTTACTCCAACGACGATATCGTCGAGTTTTCAAATAAATTTCGCAGAGTGACGAGGCATTTGGCTACCTTAAGAGATTCATAGTTACTGCTGCCCGCTGCTCTCCATTCTTTGAATATTTGCACTCTTTAATTCGTTTTGCGGCCAGTCCTGCAGAATCGAAATGGTACAGCATGTCCAAATTAACGTTGTCTGAGTTACTCCAACGACGATATCCTCGAGTTTTCAAATAAATTTCGCCGTTTTACGAGGCATTTGGCTACCTTAAGTGAGTCATCGTTACTCCTGCCGGCTGCTCCCATTTCTTCATCATTCTTGCTATGGCCAGTCCTACTGAACCGATATGCCACTGTATGTCCACCTTAACGTCGTCACAGTTACTCCCACTACGAGTTTCTCGAGTTAGCAAAAGTACTTCGCAGGATGACGAGGCATTTGGCTACCTTAACAGAGTCATAGTTACTGCAGCCAGATGCTCCCCTTCCTTTGGATCTATCCTCTCTTTAATTCGTTCTGCGGAATGTCCAAACAGAAGCGAAATGCTACATCTTGTCCACCTTAACGTTGCCTGAGTTACTCCAACGACAATATCCTCGAGTTTTCAATTAAATTTCGCAGAGTGACGAGGCATTTGGCTACCTTAAGAGAGTCATAGTTACTCCTCTCGGCTGCTCCCATTTCTTTAGGCCTTTATCATTCTTGCTATGGCCAGTCCTACTGAACCGATATGCCATTGTATGTCCACCTTAACGTCGTCACAGTTACTCCCACTACGAGTTTCTCGAGTTAGCAAATGTACTTCGCCGAATGACGAGGCATTTGGCTACCTGAAGAGAGTCATAGTTACTGCAGCCAGATGGTCCCCTTCTTTTTAATCTTTCCTCGCTTTAATTCGTACTGCGGAATGTCCAAGCAGAAGCGAAATGCTGCAACTTGTCCACCTTAACGTTGTCTGTGTTACTAAAACGACGATATCGACGAGTTTTCAAATAAATTTCGCAGAGTGACGAAGCATTTGGCTACCTTAAGAGAGTCATAGTTACTGCTACCTGCTGCTCCCCCTTCTTTGAAATTTTAGTCTCTTTAATTCGTATTGCGGCCAGTCCTGCAGAGGCGAAATGGTACAGGATGTCCACCTTAACGTTGTCTGAGTTACTCCAACGACGATATCGTCGAGTTTTCAAATAAATTTCGCAGACTGACGAGGCATTTGGCTACCTTAAGAGAGTCATAGTTACTGCTGCCCGCTGCTCTCCATTCTTTGAACCTTTCCCTCCTTTAATTCGTATTGCGGCCAGTCCTGCAGAAGCGAAATGGTACAGCATGTCCACCTAAACGTTGTCTGAGTTACTCCAACGACGATATCCTCGAGTATTCAAATAAATTTCGCAGAATGACGAAGCATTTGGCTACCTTAAGAGAGTCATAGTTACTCCTGCCGGCTGCTCCCATTTCTTTAGGCCTTTATCATTCTTGCTATGGCCAGTCCTACTGAACCGATATGCCACTGTATGTCCACCTTAACGTCGTCACAGTTACTCCCACTACGAGTTTCTCGAGTTAGCAAAAGTACTTCGCAGGATGACGAGGCATTTGGCTACCTTAACAGAGTCATAGTTACTGCAGCCAGATGCTCCCCTTCCTTTGGATCTTTCCTCTCTTTAATTCGTTCTGCGGAATGTCCAAACAGAAGCGAAATGCTGCATCTTGTCCACCTTAACGTTGCCTGAGTTACTCCAACGACAATATCCTCGAGTTTTCAATTAAATTTCGCAGAGTGACAAGGCATTTGGCTACCTTAAGAGAGTCATAGTTACTCCTCTCGGCTGCTCCCATTTCTTTAGGCCTTTATCATTCTTGCTATGGTCAGTCCTACTGAACCGATATGCCATTGTATGTCCACCTTAACGTCGTCACAGTTACTCCCACTACGAGTTATTCGAGTTAGCAAATGTTCTTCGCCGAATGACGAGGCATTTGGCTACCTGAAGAGAGTCATAGTTACTGCAGCCAGATGGTCCCCCTCTTTTTAATCTTTCCTCGCTTTAATTCGTACTGCGGAATGTCCAAGCAGAAGCGAAATGCTGCAACTTGTCCACCTTAACGTTGTCTGTGTTACTAAAACGACGATATCGACGAGTTTTCAAATAAATTTCGCAGAGTGACGAAGCATTTGGCTACCTTAAGAGAGTCATAGTTACTGCTACCTGCTGCTCCCCCTTCTTTGAAATTTTAGTCTCTTTAATTCGTATTGCGGCCAGTCCTGCAGAGGCGAAATGGTACAGGATGTCCACCTTAACGTTGTCTGAGTTACTCCAACGACGATATCGACGAGTTTTCAAATAAATTTCGCAGAGTGACGAAGCATTTGGCTACCTTAAGAGAGTCATAGTTACTGCTACCCGCTGCTCCCCCTTCTTTGAAACTTTAGTCTCTTTAATTCGTATTGCGGCCAGTCCTGCAGAAGCGAAATGGTACAGCATGTCCACCTTAACGTTGTCTGAGTTACTCCAACGACGATATCGTCGAGTTTTCAAATAAATTTCGCAGAGTGACGAGGCATTTGGCTACCTTAAGAGATTCATAGTTACTGCTGCCCGCTGCTCTCCATTCTTTGAATCTTTGCACTCTTTAATTCGTTTTGCGGCCAGTCCTGCAGAATCGAAATGGTACAGCATGTCCAAATTAACGTTGTCTGAGTTACTCCAACGACGATATCCTCGAGTTTTCAAATAAATTTCGCCGTTTTACGAGGCATTTGGCTACCTTAAGTGAGTCATCGTTACTCCTGCCGGCTGCTCCCATTTTTTTATCATTCTTGGTATGGCCAGTCCTACTGAACCGATATGCCACTGTATGTCCACCTTAACGTCGTCACAGTTACACCCACTACGAGTTTCTCGAGTTAGCAAAAGTACTTCGCAGGATGACGAGGCATTTGGCTACCTTAACAGAGTCATAGTTACTGCAGCCAGATGCTCCCCTTACTTTGGATCTTTCCTCTCTTTAATTCGTTCTGCGGAATGTCCAAACTGAGGCAAAATGCTGCATCTTGTCCAACTTAACGTTGCCTGAGTTACTCCAACGACAATATCCTCGAGTTTTCAATTAAATTTCGCAGAGTGACGAGGCATTTGGCTATGTTAAGAGAGTCATAGTTACTCCTCGCGGCTGCTCCCATTTCTTTAGGCCATTATCGTTCTTGCGATGGCCAGTCCTACTGAACCGATATGCCACTGTATGTCCACCTTAACGTCGTCACAGTTACTCCCACTACGAGTTTCTCGAGTTAGCAAAAGTACTTCGCAGGATGACGAGGCATTTGGCTACCTTAACAGAGTCATAGTTACTGCAGCCAGATGCTCCCCTTCCTTTGGATCTTTCCTCTCTTTAATTCGTTCTGCGGAATGTCCAAACAGAAGCGTAATGCTGCATCTTGTCCACCTTAACGTTGCCTGAGTTACTCCAACGACAATATCCTCGAGTTTTCAATTAAATTTCGCAGAGTGACAAGGCATTTGGCTACCTTAAGAGAGTCATAGTTACTCCTCTCGGCTGCTCCCATTTCTTTAGGCCTTTATCATTCTTGCTATGGCCAGTCCTACTGAACCGATATGCCATTGTATGTCCACCTTAACGTCGTCACAGTTACTCCCACTACGAGTTTCTCGAGTTAGCTAATGTACTTCGCCGAATGACGAGGCATTTGGCTACCTGAAGAGAGTCATAGTTACTGCAGCCAGATGGTCCCCTTCTTTTTAATCTTTCCTCGCTTTAATTCGTACTGCGGAATGTCCAAGCAGAAGCGAAATGCTGCAACTTGTCCACCTTAACGTTGTCTGTGTTACTAAAACGACGATATCGACGAGTTTTCAAATAAATTTCGCAGAGTGACGAAGCATTTGGCTACCTTAAGAGAGTCATAGTTACTGCTACCTGCTGCTCCCCCTTCTTTGAAATTTTAGTCTCTTTAATTCGTATTGCGGCCAGTCCTGCAGAGGCGAAATGGTACAGGATGTCCACCTTAACGTTGTCTGAGTTACTCCAACGACGATATCGACGAGTTTTCAAATAAATTTCGCAGAGTGACGAAGCATTTGGCTACCTTAAGAGAGTCATAGTTACTGCTACCCGCTGCTCCCCCTTCTTTGAAACTTTAGTCTCTTTAATTCGTATTGCGGCCAGTCCTGCAGAAGCGAAATGGTACAGCATGTCCACCTTAACGTTGTCTGAGTTACTCCAACGACGATATCGTCGAGTTTTCAAATAAATTTCGCAGAGTGACGAGGCATTTGGCTACCTTAAGAGAGTCATAGTTACTGCAGCCAGATGCTCCAATTCCTTTGAATCATTCCTCTCTTTAATTCGTTTTGCGGCCAGTCCTGCAGAATCGAAATGGTACAGCATGTCCAATTTAACGTTGTCTGAGTTACTCCAACGACGATATCCTCGAGTTTTCAAATAAATTTCGCCGTTTTACGAGGCATTTGGCTACCTTAAGTGAGTCATCGTTACTCCTGCCGGCTGCTCCCATTTTTTTATCATTCTTGGTATGGCCAGTCCTACTGAACCGATATGCCACTGTATGTCCACCTTAACGTCGTCACAGTTACACCCACTACGAGTTTCTCGAGTTAGCAAAAGTACTTCGCAGGATGACGAGGCATTTGGCTACCTTAACACAGTCATAGTTACTGCAGCCAGATGCTCCCCTTACTTTGGATCTTTCCTCTCTTTAATTCGTTCTGCGGAATGTCCAAACTGAGGCAAAATGCTGCATCTTGTCCAACTTAACGTTGCCTGAGTTACTCCAACGACAATATCCTCGAGTTTTCAATTAAATTTCGCAGAGTGACGAGGCATTTGGCTATGTTAAGAGAGTCATAGTTACTCCTCGCGGCTGCTCCCATTTCTTTAGGCCATTATCGTTCTTGCGATGGCCAGTCCTACTGAACCGATATGCCACTGTATGTCCACCTTAACGTCGTCACAGTTCTCCTACTACGAGTTTCTCGAGTTAGCAAATGTACTTCGCCGAATGACGAGGCATTTGGCTACCTGAAGAGAGTCATAGTTACTGCAGCCAGATGGTCTCCTTCTTTTTAATCTTTCCTCGCTTTAATTCGTACTGCGGAATGTGCAAGCAGAAGCGAAATGCTGCAACTTGTCCAACTTAACGTTGTCTGTGTTACTCCAACGACGATATCGACGAGTTTTCAAATAAATTTCGCAGAGTGACGAAGAATTTGGCTACCTTAAGAGAGTCATAGTTACTGCTACCCGCTGCCCCCCCTTCTTTGAAACTTTAGTCTCTTTAATTCGTATTGCGGCCAGTCCTGCAGAGGCGAAATGGTACAGGATGTCCACCTTAACGTTGTCTGAGTTACTCCAACGACGATATCGTCGAGTTTTCAAATAAATTTCGCAGAGTGACGAGGCATTTGGCTACCTTAAGAGAGTCATAGTTACTGCTGCCCGCTGCTCTCCATTCTTTGAATCTTTGCACTCTTTAATTCGTATTGCGGCCAGTTCTGCAGAAGGGAAATGGTACAGCATGTCCAAATTAACGTTCACTGATTTACTCCAACGACGATATCCTCGAGTTTTCAAATAAATTTCGCAGAGTGACGATGCATTTGGCTACCTTAACAGAGTCATCGTTACTCCTGCCGGCTGCTCCCATTTCTTCATCATTCTTGCTATGGCCAGTCCTACTGAACCGATATGCCACTGTATGTCCACCTTAACGTCGTCACAGTTACTGCCACTACGAATTTCTCGAGTTAGCAAAAGTACTTCGCAGGATGACGAGGCATTTGGCTACCTTAACAGAGTCATAGTTACTGCAGCCAGATGCTCCCCTTCCTTTGGATCTTTCCTCTCTTCAATTCGTTCTGCGGAATGTCTAAACAGAAGCGAAATGCTGCATCTTGTCCACCTTAACGTTGCCTGAGTTACTCCAACGACAATATCCTCGAGTTTTCAATTAAATTTCGCAGAGTGACGAGGCATTTGGCTACCTTAAGAGAGTCATAGTTACTCCTCTCGGCTGCTCCCATTTCTTTAGGCCTTTATCATTCTTGCTATGGCCAGTCCTACTGAACCGATATGCCATTGTATGTCCACCTTAACGTCGTCACAGTTACTCCCACTACGAGTTTCTCGAGTTAGCAAATGTACTTCGCCGAATGACGAGGCATTTGGCTACCTGAAGAGAGTCATAGTTACTGCAGCCAGATGGTCCCCTTCTTTTTAATCTTTCCTCGCTTTAATTCGTACTGCGGAATGTCCAAGCAGAAGCGAAATGCTGCAACTTGTCCACCTTAACGTTGTCTGTGTTACTAAAACGACGATATCGACGAGTTTTCAAATAAATTTCGCAGAGTGACGAAGCATTTGGCTACCTTAAGAGAGTCATAGTTACTGCTACCTGCTGCTCCCCCTTCTTTGAAATTTTAGTCTCTTTAATTCGTATTGTGGCCAGTCCTGCAGAGGCGAAATGGTACAGGATGTCCACCTTAACGTTGTCTGAGTTACTCCAACGACGATATCGTCGAGTTTTCAAATAAATTTCGCAGACTGACGAGGCATTTGGCTACCTTAAGAGAGTCATAGTTACTGCTGCCCGCTGCTCTCCATTCTTTGAACCTTTCCCTCCTTTAATTAGTATTGCGGCCAATCCTGCAGAAGCGAAATGGTACAGCATGTCCACCTTAACGTTGTCTGAGTTACTCCAACGACGATATCCTCGAGTTTTCAAATATATTTCGCAGAATGACGAAGCATTTGGCTACCTTAAGAGAGTCATAGTTACTCCTGCCGGCTGCTCCCTTTTCTTTAGGCCTTTATCATTCTTGCTATGGCCAGTCCTACTGAACCGATATGCCACTGTATGTCCACCTTAACGTCGTCACAGTTACTCCCACTACGAGTTTCTCGAGTTAGCAAAAGTACTTCGCAGGATGACGAGGCATTTGGCTACCTTAACAGAGTCATAGTTACTGCAGCCAGATGCTCCCCTTCCTTTGGATCTTTCCTCTCTTTAATTCGTTCTGCGGAATGTCCAAACAGAAGCGAAATGCTGCATCTTGTCCACCTTAACGTTGCCTGAGTTAGTCCAACGACAATATCCTCGAGTTTTCAATTAAATTTCGCAGAGTGTCAAGGCATTTGGCTACCTTAAGAGAGTCATAGTTACTGCTACCTGCTGCTCCCCCTTCTTTGAAATTTTAGTCTCTTTAATTCGTATTGCGGCCAGTCCTGCAGAGGCGAAATGGTACAGGATGTCCACCTTAACGTTGTCTGAGTTACTCCAACGACGATATCGACGAGTTTTCAAATAAATTTCGCAGAGTGACGAAGCATTTGGCTACCTTAAGAGAGTCATAGTTACTGCTACCCGCTGCTCCCCCTTCTTTGAAACTTTAGTCTCTTTAATTCGTATTGCGGCCAGTCCTGCAGAAGCGAAATGGTACAGCATGTCCACCTTAACGTTGTCTGAGTTACTCCAACGACGATATCGTCGAGTTTTCAAATAAATTTCGCAGAGTGACGAGGCATTTGGCTACCTTAAGAGATTCATAGTTACTGCTGCCCGCTGCTCTCCATTCTTTGAATCTTTGCACTCTTTAATTCGTTTTGCGGCCAGTCCTGCAGAATCGAAATGGTACAGCATGTCCAAATTAACGTTGTCTGAGTTACTCCAACGACGATATCCTCGAGTTTTCAAATAAATTTCGCCGTTTTACGAGGCATTTGGCTACCTAAAGTGAGTCATCGTTACTCCTGCCGGCTGCTCCCATTTTTTAATCATTCTTGGTATGGCCAGTCCTACTGAACCGATATGCCACTGTATGTCCACCTTAACGTCGTCACAGTTACACCCACTACGAGTTTCTCGAGTTAGCAAAAGTACTTCGCAGGATGACGAGGCATTTGGCTACCTTAACAGAGTCATAGTTACTGCAGCCAGATGGTCCCCTTCTTTTTAATCTTTCCTCGCTTTAATTCGTACTGCGGAATGTCCAAGCAGAAGCGAAATGCTGCAACTTGTCCACCTTAACGTTGTCTGTGTTACTAAAACGACGATATCGACGAGTTTTCAAATAAATTTCGCAGAGTGACGAAGCATTTGGCTACCTTAAGAGAGTCATAGTTACTGCTACCTGCTGCTCCCCCTTCTTTGAAATTTTAGTCTCTTTAATTCGTATTGCGGCCAGTCCTGCAGAGGCGAAATGGTACAGGATGTCCACCTTAACGTTGTCTGAGTTACTCCAACGACGATATCGTCGAGTTTTCAAATAAATTTCGCAGACTGACGAGGCATTTGGCTACCTTAAGAGAGTCATAGTTACTGCTGCCCGCTGCTCTCCATTCTTTGAACCTTTCCCTCCTTTAATTAGTATTGCGGCCAATCCTGCAGAAGCGAAATGGTACAGCATGTCCACCTTAACGTTGTCTGAGTTACTCCAACGACGATATCCTCGAGTTTTCAAATAAATTTCGCAGAATGACGAAGCATTTGGCTACCTTAAGAGAGTCATAGTTACTCCTGCCGGCTGCTCCCATTTCTTTAGGCCTTTATCATTCTTGCTATGGCCAGTCCTACTGAACCGATATGCCACTGTATGTCCACCTTAACGTCGTCACAGTTACTCCCACTACGAGTTTCTCGAGTTAGCAAAAGTACTTCGCAGGATGACGAGGCATTTGGCTACCTTAACAGAGTCATAGTTACTGCAGCCAGATGCTCCCCTTCCTTTGGATCTTTCCTCTCTTCAATTCGTTCTGCGGAATGTCTAAACAGAAGCGAAATGCTGCATCTTGTCCACCTTAACGTTGCCTGAGTTACTCCAACGACAATATCCTCGAGTTTTCAATTAAATTTCGCAGAGTGACGAGGCATTTGGCTACCTTAAGAGAGTCATAGTTACTCCTCTCGGCTGCTCCCATTTCTTTAGGCCTTTATCATTCTTGCTATGGCCAGTCCTACTGAACCGATATGCCATTGTATGTCCACCTTAACGTCGTCACAGTTACTCCCACTACGAGTTTCTCGAGTTAGCAAATGTACTTCGCCGAATGACGAGGCATTTGGCTACCTGAAGAGAGTCATAGTTACTGCAGCCAGATGGTCCCCTTCTTTTTAATCTTTCCTCGCTTTAATTCGTACTGCGGAATGTCCAAGCAGAAGCGAAATGCTGCAACTTGTCCACCTTAACGTTGTCTGTGTTACTAAAACGACGATATCGACGAGTTTTCAAATAAATTTCGCAGAGTGACGAAGCATTTGGCTACCTTAAGAGAGTCATAGTTACTGCTACCTGCTGCTCCCCCTTCTTTGAAATTTTAGTCTCTTTAATTCGTATTGTGGCCAGTCCTGCAGAGGCGAAATGGTACAGGATGTCCACCTTAACGTTGTCTGAGTTACTCCAACGACGATATCGTCGAGTTTTCAAATAAATTTCGCAGACTGACGAGGCATTTGGCTACCTTAAGAGAGTCATAGTTACTGCTGCCCGCTGCTCTCCATTCTTTGAACCTTTCCCTCCTTTAATTAGTATTGCGGCCAATCCTGCAGAAGCGAAATGGTACAGCATGTCCACCTTAACGTTGTCTGAGTTACTCCAACGACGATATCCTCGAGTTTTCAAATATATTTCGCAGAATGACGAAGCATTTGGCTACCTTAAGAGAGTCATAGTTACTCCTGCCGGCTGCTCCCTTTTCTTTAGGCCTTTATCATTCTTGCTATGGCCAGTCCTACTGAACCGATATGCCACTGTATGTCCACCTTAACGTCGTCACAGTTACTCCCACTACGAGTTTCTCGAGTTAGCAAAAGTACTTCGCAGGATGACGAGGCATTTGGCTACCTTAACAGAGTCATAGTTACTGCAGCCAGATGCTCCCCTTCCTTTGGATCTTTCCTCTCTTTAATTCGTTCTGCGGAATGTCCAAACAGAAGCGAAATGCTGCATCTTGTCCACCTTAACGTTGCCTGAGTTAGTCCAACGACAATATCCTCGAGTTTTCAATTAAATTTCGCAGAGTGTCAAGGCATTTGGCTACCTTAAGAGAGTCATAGTTACTGCTACCTGCTGCTCCCCCTTCTTTGAAATTTTAGTCTCTTTAATTCGTATTGCGGCCAGTCCTGCAGAGGCGAAATGGTACAGGATGTCCACCTTAACGTTGTCTGAGTTACTCCAACGACGATATCGACGAGTTTTCAAATAAATTTCGCAGAGTGACGAAGCATTTGGCTACCTTAAGAGAGTCATAGTTACTGCTACCCGCTGCTCCCCCTTCTTTGAAACTTTAGTCTCTTTAATTCGTATTGCGGCCAGTCCTGCAGAAGCGAAATGGTACAGCATGTCCACCTTAACGTTGTCTGAGTTACTCCAACGACGATATCGTCGAGTTTTCAAATAAATTTCGCAGAGTGACGAGGCATTTGGCTACCTTAAGAGATTCATAGTTACTGCTGCCCGCTGCTCTCCATTCTTTGAATCTTTGCACTCTTTAATTCGTTTTGCGGCCAGTCCTGCAGAATCGAAATGGTACAGCATGTCCAAATTAACGTTGTCTGAGTTACTCCAACGACGATATCCTCGAGTTTTCAAATAAATTTCGCCGTTTTACGAGGCATTTGGCTACCTAAAGTGAGTCATCGTTACTCCTGCCGGCTGCTCCCATTTTTTAATCATTCTTGGTATGGCCAGTCCTACTGAACCGATATGCCACTGTATGTCCACCTTAACGTCGTCACAGTTACACCCACTACGAGTTTCTCGAGTTAGCAAAAGTACTTCGCAGGATGACGAGGCATTTGGCTACCTTAACAGAGTCATAGTTACTGCAGCCAGATGGTCCCCTTCTTTTTAATCTTTCCTCGCTTTAATTCGTACTGCGGAATGTCCAAGCAGAAGCGAAATGCTGCAACTTGTCCACCTTAACGTTGTCTGTGTTACTAAAACGACGATATCGACGAGTTTTCAAATAAATTTCGCAGAGTGACGAAGCATTTGGCTACCTTAAGAGAGTCATAGTTACTGCTACCTGCTGCTCCCCCTTCTTTGAAATTTTAGTCTCTTTAATTCGTATTGCGGCCAGTCCTGCAGAGGCGAAATGGTACAGGATGTCCACCTTAACGTTGTCTGAGTTACTCCAACGACGATATCGTCGAGTTTTCAAATAAATTTCGCAGACTGACGAGGCATTTGGCTACCTTAAGAGAGTCATAGTTACTGCTGCCCGCTGCTCTCCATTCTTTGAACCTTTCCCTCCTTTAATTAGTATTGCGGCCAATCCTGCAGAAGCGAAATGGTACAGCATGTCCACCTTAACGTTGTCTGAGTTACTCCAACGACGATATCCTCGAGTTTTCAAATAAATTTCGCAGAATGACGAAGCATTTGGCTACCTTAAGAGAGTCATAGTTACTCCTGCCGGCTGCTCCCATTTCTTTAGGCCTTTATCATTCTTGCTATGGCCAGTCCTACTGAACCGATATGCCACTGTATGTCCACCTTAACGTCGTCACAGTTACTCCCACTACGAGTTTCTCGAGTTAGCGAAAGTACTTCGCAGGATGACGAGGCATTTGGCTACCTTAACAGAGTCATAGTTACTGCAGCCAGATGCTCCCCTTCCTTTGGATCTTTCCTCTCTTTAATTCGTTCTGCGGAATGTCCAAACAGAAGCGAAATGCTGCATCTTGTCCACCTTAACGTTGCCTGAGTTACTCCAACGACAATATCCTCGAGTTTTCAATTAAATTTCGCAGAGTGACGAGGCATTTGGCTACCTTAAGAGAGTCATAGTTACTCCTCTCGGCTGCTCCCATTTCTTTAGGCCTTTATCATTCTTGCTATGGCCAGTCCTACTGAACCGATATGCCATTGTATGTCCACCTTAACGTCGTCACAGTTACTCCCACTACGAGTTTCTCGAGTTAGCAAATGTACTTCGCCGAATGACGAGGCATTTGGCTACCTGAAGAGAGTCATAGTTACTGCAGCCAGATGGTCCCCTTCTTTTTAATCTTTCCTCGCTTTAATTCGTACTGCGGAATGTCCAAGCAGAAGCGAAATGCTGCAACTTGTCCACCTTAACGTTGTCTGTGTTACTAAAACGACGATATCGACGAGTTTTCAAATAAATTTCGCAGAATGACGAAGCATTTGGCTACCTTAAGAGAGTCATAGTTACTCCTGCCGGCTGCTCCCATTTCTTTAGGCCTTTATCATTCTTGCTATGGTCAGTCCTACTGAACCGATATGCCATTGTATGTCCACCTTAACGTCGTCACAGTTACTCCCACTACGAGTTTTTCGAGTTAGCAAATGTTCTTCGCCGAATGACGAGGCATTTGGCTACCTGAAGAGAGTCATAGTTACTGCAGCCAGATGGTCCCCCTCTTTTTAATCTTTCCTCGCTTTAATTCGTACTGCGGAATGTCCAAGCAGAAGCGAAATGCTGCAACTTGTCCACCTTAACGTTGTCTGTGTTACTAAAACGACGATATCGACGAGTTTTCAAATAAATTTCGCAGAGTGACGAAGCATTTGGCTACCTTAAGAGAGTCATAGTTACTGCTACCCGCTGCTCCCCCTTCTTTGAAACTTTAGTCTCTTTAATTCGTATTGCGGCCAGTCCTGCAGAAGCGAAATGGTACAGCATGTCCACCTTAACGTTGTCTGAGTTACTCCAACGACGATATCGTCGAGTTTTCAAATAAATTTCGCAGAGTGACGAGGCATTTGGCTACCTTAAGAGATTCATAGTTACTGCTGCCCGCTGCTCTCCATTCTTTGAATCTTTGCACTCTTTAATTCGTTTTGCGGCCAGTCCTGCAGAATCGAAATGGTACAGCATGTCCAAATTAACGTTGTCTGAGTTACTCCAACGACGATATCCTCGAGTTTTCAAATAAATTTCGCCGTTTTACGAGGCATTTGGCTACCTTAAGTGAGTCATCGTTACTCCTGCCGGCTGCTCCCATTTTTTTATCATTCTTGGTATGGCCAGTCCTACTGAACCGATATGCCACTGTATGTCCACCTTAACGTCGTCACAGTTACACCCACTACGAGTTTCTCGAGTTAGCAAAAGTACTTCGCAGGATGACGAGGCATTTGGCTACCTTAACAGAGTCATAGTTACTGCAGCCAGATGCTCCCCTTACTTTGGATCTTTCCTCTCTTTAATTCGTTCTGCGGAATGTCCAAACTGAGGCAAAATGCTGCATCTTGTCCAACTTAACGTTGCCTGAGTTACTCCAACGACAATATCCTCGAGTTTTCAATTAAATTTCGCAGAGTGACGAGGCATTTGGCTATGTTAAGAGAGTCATAGTTACTCCTCGCGGCTGCTCCCATTTCTTTAGGCCATTATCGTTCTTGCGATGGCCAGTCCTACTGAACCGATATGCCACTGTATGTCCACCTTAACGTCGTCACAGTTACTCCCACTACGAGTTTCTCGAGTTAGCAAAAGTACTTCGCAGGATGACGAGGCATTTGGCTACCTTAACAGAGTCATAGTTACTGCAGCCAGATGCTCCCCTTCCTTTGGATCTTTCCTCTCTTTAATTCGTTCTGCGGAATGTCCAAACAGAAGCGTAATGCTGCATCTTGTCCACCTTAACGTTGCCTGAGTTACTCCAACGACAATATTCTCGAGTTTTCAATTAAATTTCGCAGAGTGACAAGGCATTTGGCTACCTTAAGAGAGTCATAGTTACTCCTCTCGGCTGCTCCCATTTCTTTAGGCCTTTATCATTCTTGCTATGGCCAGTCCTACTGAACCGATATGCCATTGTATGTCCACCTTAACGTCGTCACAGTTACTCCCACTACGAGTTTCTCGAGTTAGCAAATGTACTTCGCCGAATGACGAGGCATTTGGCTACCTGAAGAGAGTCATAGTTACTGCAGCCAGATGGTCCCCTTCTTTTTAATCTTTCCTCGCTTTAATTCGTACTGCGGAATGTCCAAGCAGAAGCGAAATGCTGCAACTTGTCCACCTTAACGTTGTCTGTGTTACTAAAACGACGATATCGACGAGTTTTCAAATAAATTTCGCAGAGTGACGAAGCATTTGGCTACCTTAAGAGAGTCATAGTTACTGCTACCTGCTGCTCCCCCTTCTTTGAAATTTTAGTCTCTTTAATTCGTATTGCGGCCAGTCCTGCAGAGGCGAAATGGTACAGGATGTCCACCTTAACGTTGTCTGAGTTACTCCAACGACGATATCGACGAGTTTTCAAATAAATTTCGCAGAGTGACGAAGCATTTGGCTACCTTAAGAGAGTCATAGTTACTGCTACCCGCTGCTCCCCCTTCTTTGAAACTTTAGTCTCTTTAATTCGTATTGCGGCCAGTCCTGCAGAAGCGAAATGGTACAGCATGTCCACCTTAACGTTGTCTGAGTTACTCCAACGACGATATCGTCGAGTTTTCAAATAAATTTCGCAGAGTGACGAGGCATTTGGCTACCTTAAGAGAGTCATAGTTACTGCAGCCAGATGCTCCAATTCCTTTGAATCATTCCTCTCTTTAATTCGTTTTGCGGCCAGTCCTGCAGAATCGAAATGGTACAGCATGTCCAATTTAACGTTGTCTGAGTTACTCCAACGACGATATCCTCGAGTTTTCAAATAAATTTCGCCGTTTTACGAGGCATTTGGCTACCTTAAGTGAGTCATTGTTACTCCTGCCGGCTGCTCCCATTTTTTTATCATTCTTGGTATGGCCAGTCCTACTGAACCGATATGCCACTGTATGTCCACCTTAACGTCGTCACAGTTACACCCACTACGAGTTTCTCGAGTTAGCAAAAGTACTTCGCAGGATGACGAGGCATTTGGCTACCTTAACACAGTCATAGTTACTGCAGCCAGATGCTCCCCTTACTTTGGATCTTTCCTCTCTTTAATTCGTTCTGCGGAATGTCCAAACTGAGGCAAAATGCTGCATCTTGTCCAACTTAACGTTGCCTGAGTTACTCCAACGACAATATCCTCGAGTTTTCAATTAAATTTCGCAGAGTGACGAGGCATTTGGCTATGTTAAGAGAGTCATAGTTACTCCTCGCGGCTGCTCCCATTTCTTTAGGCCATTATCGTTCTTGCGATGGCCAGTCCTACTGAACCGATATGCCACTGTATGTCCACCTTAACGTCGTCACAGTTCTCCTACTACGAGTTTCTCGAGTTAGCAAATGTACTTCGCCGAATGACGAGGCATTTGGCTACCTGAAGAGAGTCATAGTTACTGCAGCCAGATGGTCTCCTTCTTTTTAATCTTTCCTCGCTTTAATTCGTACTGCGGAATGTGCAAGCAGAAGCGAAATGCTGCAACTTGTCCAACTTAACGTTGTCTGTGTTACTCCAACGACGATATCGACGAGTTTTCAAATAAATTTCGCAGAGTGACGAAGAATTTGGCTACCTTAAGAGAGTCATAGTTACTGCTACCCGCTGCCCCCCCTTCTTTGAAACTTTAGTCTCTTTAATTCGTATTGCGGCCAGTCCTGCAGAGGCGAAATGGTACAGGATGTCCACCTTAACGTTGTCTGAGTTACTCCAACGACGATATCGTCGAGTTTTCAAATAAATTTCGCAGAGTGACGAGGCATTTGGCTACCTTAAGAGAGTCATAGTTACTGCTGCCCGCTGCTCTCCATTCTTTGAATCTTTGCACTCTTTAATTCGTATTGCGGCCAGTTCTGCAGAAGGGAAATGGTACAGCATGTCCAAATTAACGTTCACTGATTTACTCCAACGACGATATCCTCGAGTTTTCAAATAAATTTCGCAGAGTGACGATGCATTTGGCTACCTTAACAGAGTCATCGTTACTCCTGCCGGCTGCTCCCATTTCTTCATCATTCTTGCTATGGCCAGTCCTACTGAACCGATATGCCACTGTATGTCCACCTTAACGTCGTCACAGTTACTGCCACTACGAATTTCTCGAGTTAGCAAAAGTACTTCGCAGGATGACGAGGCATTTGGCTACCTTAACAGAGTCATAGTTACTGCAGCCAGATGCTCCCCTTCCTTTGGATCTTTCCTCTCTTCAATTCGTTCTGCGGAATGTCTAAACAGAAGCGAAATGCTGCATCTTGTCCACCTTAACGTTGCCTGAGTTACTCCAACGACAATATCCTCGAGTTTTCAATTAAATTTCGCAGAGTGACGAGGCATTTGGCTACCTTAAGAGAGTCATAGTTACTCCTCTCGGCTGCTCCCATTTCTTTAGGCCTTTATCATTCTTGCTATGGCCAGTCCTACTGAACCGATATGCCATTGTATGTCCACCTTAACGTCGTCACAGTTACTCCCACTACGAGTTTCTCGAGTTAGCAAATGTACTTCGCCGAATGACGAGGCATTTGGCTACCTGAAGAGAGTCATAGTTACTGCAGCCAGATGGTCCCCTTCTTTTTAATCTTTCCTCGCTTTAATTCGTACTGCGGAATGTCCAAGCAGAAGCGAAATGCTGCAACTTGTCCACCTTAACGTTGTCTGTGTTACTAAAACGACGATATCGACGAGTTTTCAAATAAATTTCGCAGAGTGACGAAGCATTTGGCTACCTTAAGAGAGTCATAGTTACTGCTACCTGCTGCTCCCCCTTCTTTGAAATTTTAGTCTCTTTAATTCGTATTGCGGCCAGTCCTGCAGAGGCGAAATGGTACAGGATGTCCACCTTAACGTTGTCTGAGTTACTCCAACGACGATATCGACGAGTTTTCAAATAAATTTCGCAGAGTGACGAAGCATTTGGCTACCTTAAGAGAGTCATAGTTACTGCTACCCGCTGCTCCCCCTTCTTTGAAACTTTAGTCTCTTTAATTCGTATTGCGGCCAGTCCTGCAGAAGCGAAATGGTACAGCATGTCCACCTTAACGTTGTCTGAGTTACTCCAACGACGATATCGTCGAGTTTTCAAATAAATTTCGCAGAGTGACGAGGCATTTGGCTACCTTAAGAGAGTCATAGTTACTGCAGCCAGATGCTCCAATTCCTTTGAATCATTCCTCTCTTTAATTCGTTTTGCGGCCAGTCCTGCAGAATCGAAATGGTACAGCATGTCCAATTTAACGTTGTCTGAGTTACTCCAACGACGATATCCTCGAGTTTTCAAATAAATTTCGCCGTTTTACGAGGCATTTGGCTACCTTAAGTGAGTCATTGTTACTCCTGCCGGCTGCTCCCATTTTTTTATCATTCTTGGTATGGCCAGTCCTACTGAACCGATATGCCACTGTATGTCCACCTTAACGTCGTCACAGTTACACCCACTACGAGTTTCTCGAGTTAGCAAAAGTACTTCGCAGGATGACGAGGCATTTGGCTACCTTAACACAGTCATAGTTACTGCAGCCAGATGCTCCCCTTACTTTGGATCTTTCCTCTCTTTAATTCGTTCTGCGGAATGTCCAAACTGAGGCAAAATGCTGCATCTTGTCCAACTTAACGTTGCCTGAGTTACTCCAACGACAATATCCTCGAGTTTTCAATTAAATTTCGCAGAGTGACGAGGCATTTGGCTATGTTAAGAGAGTCATAGTTACTCCTCGCGGCTGCTCCCATTTCTTTAGGCCATTATCGTTCTTGCGATGGCCAGTCCTACTGAACCGATATGCCACTGTATGTCCACCTTAACGTCGTCACAGTTCTCCTACTACGAGTTTCTCGAGTTAGCAAATGTACTTCGCCGAATGACGAGGCATTTGGCTACCTGAAGAGAGTCATAGTTACTGCAGCCAGATGGTCTCCTTCTTTTTAATCTTTCCTCGCTTTAATTCGTACTGCGGAATGTGCAAGCAGAAGCGAAATGCTGCAACTTGTCCAACTTAACGTTGTCTGTGTTACTCCAACGACGATATCGACGAGTTTTCAAATAAATTTCGCAGAGTGACGAAGAATTTGGCTACCTTAAGAGAGTCATAGTTACTGCTACCCGCTGCCCCCCCTTCTTTGAAACTTTAGTCTCTTTAATTCGTATTGCGGCCAGTCCTGCAGAGGCGAAATGGTACAGGATGTCCACCTTAACGTTGTCTGAGTTACTCCAACGACGATATCGTCGAGTTTTCAAATAAATTTCGCAGAGTGACGAGGCATTTGGCTACCTTAAGAGAGTCATAGTTACTGCTGCCCGCTGCTCTCCATTCTTTGAATCTTTGCACTCTTTAATTCGTATTGCGGCCAGTTCTGCAGAAGGGAAATGGTACAGCATGTCCAAATTAACGTTCACTGATTTACTCCAACGACGATATCCTCGAGTTTTCAAATAAATTTCGCAGAGTGACGATGCATTTGGCTACCTTAACAGAGTCATCGTTACTCCTGCCGGCTGCTCCCATTTCTTCATCATTCTTGCTATGGCCAGTCCTACTGAACCGATATGCCACTGTATGTCCACCTTAACGTCGTCACAGTTACTGCCACTACGAATTTCTCGAGTTAGCAAAAGTACTTCGCAGGATGACGAGGCATTTGGCTACCTTAACAGAGTCATAGTTACTGCAGCCAGATGCTCCCCTTCCTTTGGATCTTTCCTCTCTTCAATTCGTTCTGCGGAATGTCTAAACAGAAGCGAAATGCTGCATCTTGTCCACCTTAACGTTGCCTGAGTTACTCCAACGACAATATCCTCGAGTTTTCAATTAAATTTCGCAGAGTGACGAGGCATTTGGCTACCTTAAGAGAGTCATAGTTACTCCTCTCGGCTGCTCCCATTTCTTTAGGCCTTTATCATTCTTGCTATGGCCAGTCCTACTGAACCGATATGCCATTGTATGTCCACCTTAACGTCGTCACAGTTACTCCCACTACGAGTTTCTCGAGTTAGCAAATGTACTTCGCCGAATGACGAGGCATTTGGCTACCTGAAGAGAGTCATAGTTACTGCAGCCAGATGGTCCCCTTCTTTTTAATCTTTCCTCGCTTTAATTCGTACTGCGGAATGTCCAAGCAGAAGCGAAATGCTGCAACTTGTCCACCTTAACGTTGTCTGTGTTACTAAAACGACGATATCGACGAGTTTTCAAATAAATTTCGCAGAGTGACGAAGCATTTGGCTACCTTAAGAGAGTCATAGTTACTGCTACCTGCTGCTCCCCCTTCTTTGAAATTTTAGTCTCTTTAATTCGTATTGTGGCCAGTCCTGCAGAGGCGAAATGGTACAGGATGTCCACCTTAACGTTGTCTGAGTTACTCCAACGACGATATCGTCGAGTTTTCAAATAAATTTCGCAGACTGACGAGGCATTTGGCTACCTTAAGAGAGTCATAGTTACTGCTGCCCGCTGCTCTCCATTCTTTGAACCTTTCCCTCCTTTAATTAGTATTGCGGCCAATCCTGCAGAAGCGAAATGGTACAGCATGTCCACCTTAACGTTGTCTGAGTTACTCCAACGACGATATCCTCGAGTTTTCAAATATATTTCGCAGAATGACGAAGCATTTGGCTACCTTAAGAGAGTCATAGTTACTCCTGCCGGCTGCTCCCTTTTCTTTAGGCCTTTATCATTCTTGCTATGGCCAGTCCTACTGAACCGATATGCCACTGTATGTCCACCTTAACGTCGTCACAGTTACTCCCACTACGAGTTTCTCGAGTTAGCAAAAGTACTTCGCAGGATGACGAGGCATTTGGCTACCTTAACAGAGTCATAGTTACTGCAGCCAGATGCTCCCCTTCCTTTGGATCTTTCCTCTCTTTAATTCGTTCTGCGGAATGTCCAAACAGAAGCGAAATGCTGCGTCTTGTCCACCTTAACGTTGCCTGAGTTAGTCCAACGACAATATCCTCGAGTTTTCAATTAAATTTCGCAGAGTGTCAAGGCATTTGGCTACCTTAAGAGAGTCATAGTTACTGCTACCTGCTGCTCCCCCTTCTTTGAAATTTTAGTCTCTTTAATTCGTATTGCGGCCAGTCCTGCAGAGGCGAAATGGTACAGGATGTCCACCTTAACGTTGTCTGAGTTACTCCAACGACGATATCGACGAGTTTTCAAATAAATTTCGCAGAGTGACGAAGCATTTGGCTACCTTAAGAGAGTCATAGTTACTGCTACCCGCTGCTCCCCCTTCTTTGAAACTTTAGTCTCTTTAATTCGTATTGCGGCCAGTCCTGCAGAAGCGAAATGGTACAGCATGTCCACCTTAACGTTGTCTGAGTTACTCCAACGACGATATCGTCGAGTTTTCAAATAAATTTCGCAGAGTGACGAGGCATTTGGCTACCTTAAGAGATTCATAGTTACTGCTGCCCGCTGCTCTCCATTCTTTGAATCTTTGCACTCTTTAATTCGTTTTGCGGCCAGTCCTGCAGAATCGAAATGGTACAGCATGTCCAAATTAACGTTGTCTGAGTTACTCCAACGACGATATCCTCGAGTTTTCAAATAAATTTCGCCGTTTTACGAGGCATTTGGCTACCTAAAGTGAGTCATCGTTACTCCTGCCGGCTGCTCCCATTTTTTAATCATTCTTGGTATGGCCAGTCCTACTGAACCGATATGCCACTGTATGTCCACCTTAACGTCGTCACAGTTACACCCACTACGAGTTTCTCGAGTTAGCAAAAGTACTTCGCAGGATGACGAGGCATTTGGCTACCTTAACAGAGTCATAGTTACTGCAGCCAGATGGTCCCCTTCTTTTTAATCTTTCCTCGCTTTAATTCGTACTGCGGAATGTCCAAGCAGAAGCGAAATGCTGCAACTTGTCCACCTTAACGTTGTCTGTGTTACTAAAACGACGATATCGACGAGTTTTCAAATAAATTTCGCAGAGTGACGAAGCATTTGGCTACCTTAAGAGAGTCATAGTTACTGCTACCTGCTGCTCCCCCTTCTTTGAAATTTTAGTCTCTTTAATTCGTATTGCGGCCAGTCCTGCAGAGGCGAAATGGTACAGGATGTCCACCTTAACGTTGTCTGAGTTACTCCAACGACGATATCGTCGAGTTTTCAAATAAATTTCGCAGACTGACGAGGCATTTGGCTACCTTAAGAGAGTCATAGTTACTGCTGCCCGCTGCTCTCCATTCTTTGAACCTTTCCCTCCTTTAATTAGTATTGCGGCCAATCCTGCAGAAGCGAAATGGTACAGCATGTCCACCTTAACGTTGTCTGAGTTACTCCAACGACGATATCCTCGAGTTTTCAAATAAATTTCGCAGAATGACGAAGCATTTGGCTACCTTAAGAGAGTCATAGTTACTCCTGCCGGCTGCTCCCATTTCTTTAGGCCTTTATCATTCTTGCTATGGCCAGTCCTACTGAACCGATATGCCACTGTATGTCCACCTTAACGTCGTCACAGTTACTCCCACTACGAGTTTCTCGAGTTAGCAAAAGTACTTCGCAGGATGACGAGGCATTTGGCTACCTTAACAGAGTCATAGTTACTGCAGCCAGATGCTCCCCTTCCTTTGGATCTTTCCTCTCTTTAATTCGTTCTGCGGAATGTCCAAACAGAAGCGAAATGCTGCATCTTGTCCACCTTAACGTTGCCTGAGTTACTCCAACGACAATATCCTCGAGTTTTCAATTAAATTTCGCAGAGTGACGAGGCATTTGGCTACCTTAAGAGAGTCATAGTTACTCCTCTCGGCTGCTCCCATTTCTTTAGGCCTTTATCATTCTTGCTATGGCCAGTCCTACTGAACCGATATGCCATTGTATGTCCACCTTAACGTCGTCACAGTTACTCCCACTACGAGTTTCTCGAGTTAGCAAATGTACTTCGCCGAATGACGAGGCATTTGGCTACCTGAAGAGAGTCATAGTTACTGCAGCCAGATGGTCCCCTTCTTTTTAATCTTTCCTCGCTTTAATTCGTACTGCGGAATGTCCAAGCAGAAGCGAAATGCTGCAACTTGTCCACCTTAACGTTGTCTGTGTTACTAAAACGACGATATCGACGAGTTTTCAAATAAATTTCGCAGAATGACGAAGCATTTGGCTACCTTAAGAGAGTCATAGTTACTCCTGCCGGCTGCTCCCATTTCTTTAGGCCTTTATCATTCTTGCTATGGCCAGTCCTACTGAACCGATATGCCACTGTATGTCCACCTTAACGTCGTCACAGTTACTCCCACTACGAGTTTCTCGAGTTATTAAATGTACTTCGCCGAATGACGAGGCATTTGGCTACCTGAAGAGAGTCATAGTTACTGCAGCCAGATGCTCCCCTTCTTTTTAATCTTTCCTCGCTTTAATTCGTTCTGCGGAATGTCGAAGCAGAACGAAATGCTGCAACTTGTCCACCTTAACGTTGTCTGTGTTACTCCAACAACGATATCGACGAGTTTTCAAATAAATTTCGCAGAGTGACGAGGTATTTGGCTACCTTAAGAGAGTCATCGTTACTCCTGCCGGCTGCTCCCATTTCTTCGTCATTCTTGCTATGGCCAGTCGTACTGAACCGAAATGCCACCGTATGTCCTCCTTAACGTCGTCACAGTTACTCCCACTGCGAGTTTCTCGAGTTAGCAAATGTACTTCGCCGGATGACGAGGCATTTGGCTACCTTAAGAGAGTCATAGTTACTGCAGCCAAATGCTCCAATTCCTTTGAATCTTTCCTCTCTTTAATTCGTACTGCGGAATGTCCCAGCAGAAGCGAAATGCTACAACATGTCCACCTTAACGTTGTCTGAGTTACTCCAACGACGATATCGACGTGTTTTCAAACAAATTTCGCAGAGTGACGAGGCATTTGGCTACCTTAAGAGAGTCATAGTTACTCCTCCCGGCTGCTCCCATTACTTTAGGCATTTATCATTCATGCTATGGCCAGTCCTACTGAACCGATATGCCACTGTATGTCCACCTTAACGTCGTCACAGTTACTCCCACTACGAGTTTCTCGAGTTAGCAAAAGTACTTCGCAGGATGACGAGGCATTTGGCTACCTTAACAGAGTCATAGTTACTGCAGCCAGATGCTCCCCTTCTTTTGGATCTTTCCTCTCTTTAATTCGTTCTGCGGAATGTCCAAACAGAAGCGAAATGCTGCATCTTGTCCACCTTAACGTTGCCTGAGGTACTCCAACGACAATATCCTCGAGTTTTCAATTAAATTTCGCAGAGTGACGAGGCATTTGGCTACCTTAAGAGAGTCATAGTTACTCCTCTCGGCTGCTCCCATTTCTTTAGGCCTTTATCATTCTTGCTATGCCCAGTCCTACAGAACCGATATGCCACTGTATGTCCACCTTAACGTCGTCACAGTTATTCCCACTACCGGTTTCTCGAGTTAGCAAATGTACTTCGCCGGATGACGAGGCATTTGGCTTCCTTAAGAGATTTATAGTTACTCCTGCCGGCTGCTCCCATTTCATTAGGCCTTTTTCATTCTTGCTATGGCCAGTCCTGCTCAACCGATATGCCACTGTATGTCCACCTTAACGTCGTCACAGTTACTCCCACTACGAGTTTCTCGAGTTAGCAAATGTACTTCGCCGGATGACGAGGCATTTGGCTACCTTAAGAGAGTCATAGTTACTGCAGCCAGATGCTCCAATTCCTTTGAATCTTTCCTCTCTTTAATTCGTACTGCGGAATGTCCCAGCAGAAGCGAAATGCTACAACATGTCCACCTTAACGTTGTCTGAGTTACTCCAACGACGATATCGACGAGTTTTCAAATAAATTTCGCAGAGTGACGAGGCATTTGGCTACCTTAAGAGAGTCATCGTTACTCCTGCCGGCTGCTCCCATTTCTTCATCATTCTTGCTATGGCCAGTCCTACTGAACCGAAATGCCACCGTATGTCCTCCTTAACGTCGTCACAGTTACTCCCACTACGAGTTTCTCGAGTTAGCAAATGTACTTCGCCGGATGACGGGGCATTTGGCCACCTTAAGAGAGTCATAGTTACTGCAGCCAGATGCTCCCCTTCCTTTGAATCTTTCCTCTCTTTAATTGGTACTGCGGAATGTCCAAGCAGAAGCGAAATGCTGCAACTTGTCCACCTTAACGTTGCCTGAGTTACTCCAGCGACGATATCGACGAGTTTTCAAATAAATTTCGCAGAGTGACGAGGCATTTGGCTACCTTAAGAGAGTGATAGTTACTGCTGCCCGCTGCTGCCCCTTCTTTGAATCTTTCCTTTCTTTAATTCGTATTGCGGCTAGTCCTGCAGAAGCGAAATGGTACAGCATGTCCACCTTAACGTTGTCTGAGTTACTCCAACGTAGATATCCTCGAGTTTTCAAATAAATTTCGCAGAGTGACGAGGCATTTGGCTACCTCAAGAAAGTCATAGTTACCCCTGCCGGCTGCTCCCATTTCTTTAGGCCTTTATCATTCTTGCTATGCCCAGTCCTACTGAACCGATATGCCACCGTATGTCCACCTTAACGTCGTCACAGTTACTCCCACTACGAGTTTCTCGAGTTAGCAAATGTACTTCGCCGGATGACGGGGCATTTGGCCACCTTAAGAGAGTCATAGTTACTGCTGCCAGATGCTCCCCATCCTTTGAATCCTCCTCTCTTTATTTCGTACTATGGAATGTCAAAGCAGATGCGTAATGCTGGAACATGTCCACCTTAACGTTGTCTGTTACTAGAACGAGTATATCCACGAGTTTTCAAATTAATTTCGCAGAGTGACGAGACATTTGGCTACCTTAAGAGAGTCATAGTTACTCCTGCCGGCTGCTCCCATTTCTTTAGGCCTTTATCATTCTTGCTATGCCCAGTCCTACAGAACCGATATGCCACTGTATGTCCACCTTAACGTCGTCACAGTTATTCCCACTACCGGTTTCTCGAGTTAGCAAATGTACTTCGCCGGATGACGAGGCATTTGGCTTCCTTAAGAGATTTATAGTTACTCCTGCCGGCTGCTCCCATTTCTTTAGGCCTTTTTCATTCTTGCTATGGCCAGTCCTGCTCAACCGATATGCCACTGTATGTCCACCTTAACGTCGTCACAGTTACTCCCACTACGAGTTTCTCGAGTTAGCAAAAGTACTTCGCAGGATGACGAGGCATTTGGCTACCTTAACAGAGTCATAGTTACTGCAGCCAGATGCTCCCCTTCCTTTGGATCTTTCCTCTCTTTAATTCGTTCTGCGGAATGTCCAAACAGAAGCGAAATGCTGCATCTTGTCCACCTTAACGTTGCCTGAGTTACTCCAACGACAATATCCTCGAGTTTTCAATTAAATTTCGCAGAGTGACGAGGCATTTGGCTACCTTAAGAGAGTCATAGTTACTCCTCTCGGCTGCTCCCATTTCTTTAGGCCTTTATCATTCTTGCTATGGCCAGTCCTACTGAACCGATATGCCATTGTATGTCCACCTTAACGTCGTCACAGTTACTCCCACTACGAGTTTCTCGAGTTAGCAAATGTACTTCGCCGAATGACGAGGCATTTGGCTACCTGAAGAGAGTCATAGTTACTGCAGCCAGATGGTCCCCTTCTTTTTAATCTTTCCTCGCTTTAATTCGTACTGCGGAATGTCCAAGCAGAAGCGAAATGCTGCAACTTGTCCACCTTAACGTTGTCTGTGTTACTAAAACGACGATATCGACGAGTTTTCAAATAAATTTCGCAGAGTGACGAAGCATTTGGCTACCTTAAGAGAGTCATAGTTACTGCTACCTGCTGCTCCCCCTTCTTTGAAATTTTAGTCTCTTTAATTCGTATTGCGGCCAGTCCTGCAGAGGCGAAATGGTACAGGATGTCCACCTTAACGTTGTCTGAGTTACTCCAACGACGATATCGTCGAGTTTTCAAATAAATTTCGCAGACTGACGAGGCATTTGGCTACCTTAAGAGAGTCATAGTTACTGCTGCCCGCTGCTCTCCATTCTTTGAACCTTTCCCTCCTTTAATTCGTATTGCGGCCAGTCCTGCAGAAGCGAAATGGTACAGCATGTCCACCTTAACGTTGTCTGAGTTACTCCAACGACGATATCCTCGAGTTTTCAAATAAATTTCGCAGAATGACGAAGCATTTGGCTACCTTAAGAGAGTCATAGTTACTCCTGCCGGCTGCTCCCATTTCTTTAGGCCTTTATCATTCTTGCTATGGGCAGTCCTACTGAACCGATATGCCACTGTATGTCCACCTTAACGTCGTCACAGTTACTCCCACTACGAGTTTCTCGAGTTATTAAATGTACTTCGCCGAATGACGAGGCATTTGGCTACCTGAAGAGAGTCATAGTTACTGCAGCCAGATGGTCCCCTTCTTTTTAATCTTTCCTCGCTTTAATTCGTTCTGCGGAATGTCGAAGCAGAACGAAATGCTGCAACTTGTCCACCTTAACGTTGTCTGAGTTACTCCAACGACGATATCGACGTGTTTTCAAACAAATTTCGCAGAGTGACGAGGCATTTGGCTACCTTAAGAGAGTCATAGTTACTCCTCCCGGCTGCTCCCATTACTTTAGGCATTTATCATTCTTGCTATGGCCAGTCCTACTGAACCGATATGCCACTGTATGTCCACCTTAACGTCGTCACAGTTACTCCCACTACGAGTTTCTCGAGTTAGCAAAAGTACTTCGCAGGATGACGAGGCATTTGGCTACCTTAACAGAGTCATAGTTACTGCAGCCAGATGCTCCCCTTCCTTTGGATCTTTCCTCTCTTTAATTCGTTCTGCGGAATGTCCAAACAGAAGCGAAATGCTGCATCTTGTCCACCTTAACGTTGCCTGAGGTACTCCAACGACAATATCCTCGAGTTTTCAATTAAATTTCGCAGAGTGACGAGGCATTTGGCTACCTTAAGAGAGTCATAGTTACTCCTCTCGGCTGCTCCCATTTCTGTAGGCCTTTATCATTCTTGCTATGCCCAGTCCTACAGAACCGATATGCCACTGTATGTCCACCTTAACGTCGTCACAGTTATTCCCACTACCGGTTTCTCGAGTTAGCAAATGTACTTCGCCGGATGACGAGGCATTTGGCTTCCTTAAGAGATTTATAGTTACTCCTGCCGGCTGCTCCCATTTCTTTAGGCCTTTTTCATTCTTGCTATGGCCAGTCCTGCTCAACCGATATGCCACTGTATGTCCACCTTAACGTCGTCACAGTTACTCCCACTACGAGTTTCTCGAGTTAGCAAATGTACTTCGCCGGATGACGAGGCATTTGGCTACCTTAAGAGAGTCATAGTTACTGCAGCCAGATGCTCCAATTCCTTTGAATCTTTCCTGTCTTTAATTCGTACTGCGGAATGTCCCAGCAGAAGCGAAATGCTACAACATGTCCACCTTAACGTTGTCTGAGTTACTCCAACGACGATATCGACGAGTTTTCAAATAAATTTCGCAGAGTGACGAGGCATTTGGCTACCTTAAGAGAGTCATCGTTACTCCTGCCGGCTGCTCCCATTTCTTCATCATTCTTGCTATGGCCAGTCCTACTGAACCGAAATGCCACCGTATGTCCTCCTTAACGTCGTCACAGTTACTCCCACTACGAGTTTCTCGAGTTAGCAAATGTACTTCGCCGGATGACGGGGCATTTGGCCACCTTAAGAGAGTCATAGTTACTGCAGCCAGATGCTCCCCTTCCTTTGAATCTTTCCTCTCTTTAATTCGTACTGCGGAATGTCCAAGCAGAAGCGAAATGCTGCAACTTGTCCACCTTAACGTTGCCTGAGTTACTCCAGCGACGATATCGACGAGTTTTCAAATAAATTTCGCAGAATGACGAGGCATTTGGCTACCTTAAGAGAGTGATAGTTACTGCTGCCCGCTGCTGCCCCTTCTTTGAATCTTTCCTTTCTTTAATTCGTATTGCGGCTAGTCCTGCAGAAGCGAAATGGTACAGCATGTCCACCTTAACGTTGTCTGAGTTACTCCAACGTAGATATCCTCGAGTTTTCAAATAAATTTCGCAGAGTGACGAGGCATTTGGCTACCTTAAGAAAGTCATAGTTACCCCTGCCGGCTGCTCCCATTTCTTTAGGCCTTTATCATTCTTGCTATGCCCAGTCCTACTGAACCGATATGCCACTGTATGTCCACCTTAACGTCGTCACAGTTACTCCCACTACGAGTTTCTCGAGTTAGCAAATGTACTTCGCCGGATGACGGGGCATTTGGCCACCTTAAGAGAGTCATAGTTACTGCTGCCAGATGCTCCCCATCCTTTGAATCCTCCTCTCTTTATTTCGTACTATGGAATGTCAAAGCAGATGCGTAATGCTGGAACATGTCCACTCTAACGTTGTCTGTTACTAGAACGACTATATCCACGAGTTTTCAAATTAATTTCGCAGAGTGACGAGGCATTTGGCTACCTTAAGAGAGTCATAGTTACTCCTGCCGGCTGCTCCCATTTCTTTAGGCCTTTATCATTCTTGCTATGCCCAGTCCTACAGAACCGATATGCCACTGTATGTACACCTTAACGTCGTCACAGTTATTCCCACTACCGGTTTCTCGAGTTAGCAAATGTACTTCGCCGGATGACGAGGCATTTGGCTTCCTTAAGAGATTTATAGTTACTCCTGCCGGCTGCTCCCATTTCTTTAGGCCTTTTTCATTCTTGCTATGGCCAGTCCTGCTCAACCGATATGCCACTGTATGTCCACCTTAACGTCGTCACAGTTACTCCCACTACGAGTTTCTCGAGTTAGCAAATGTACTTCGCCGGATGACGAGGCATTTGGCTACCTTAAGAGAGTCATAGTTACTGCTGCCAGATGCTCCCCATCCTTTGAATCCTCCTCTCTTTATTTCGTACTATGGAATGTCAAAGCAGATGCGTAATGCTGGAACATGTCCACCTTAACGTTGTCTGTTACTAGGACGACTATATCCACGGGTTTTCAAATTAATTTCGCAGAGTGACGAGGCATTTGGCTACCTTAAGAAAGTCATAGTTACCCCTGCCGGCTGATCCCATTTCTTTAGGCCTTTATCTTTCTTGCTATGGCCAGTCCTACTGATCCGATATGCCACAGTATGTCCACCTTAACGTCGTCACAGTTACTCCCACTACGAGTTTCTCGAGTTAGCAAATGTACTTCGCCGGATGACGGGGCATTTGGCCACCTTAAGAGAGTCATAGTTACTGCTGCCAGATGCCCCCATCCTTTGAATCCTCCTCTCTTTATTTCGTACTGCGGAATGTCCAAGCAGAAGCGAAATGCTGCAACTTGTCCACCTTAACGTTGCCTGAGTTACTCCAACGACGATATCGACGAATTTTCAAATAAATTTCGCAGAGTGACCAGGCATTTGGCTACCTTAAGAGAGTGATAGTTACTGCTGCCCGCTGCTCCCCCTTCTTTGAATCTTTCCTTTCTTTAATTCGTATTGCGGCTAGTCCTGCAGAAGCGAAATGGTACAGCATGTCCACCTTAACGTTGTCTGAGTTACTCCAACGTCGATATCCTCGAGTTTTCAAACACATTTCGCAGAGTGACGAGGCATTTGGCTACCTTAAGAGAGTCATAGTTACCCCTGCCGACTGCTCCCATTTCTTTAGGCCTTTATCTGTCTTGCTATAGCCAGTCCTACTGAACCGATATGCCACTGTATGTCCACCTTAACGTCGTCACAGTTTCTCCCACTACGAGTTTCTCGAGTTAGCAAATGTACTTCGCCGGATGACGGGTCATTTGGCCACCTTAAGAGAGTCATAGTTACTGCTGCCAGATGCTCCCCATCCTTTGAATCCTCCTCTCTTTATTTCGTACTATGGAATGTCAAAGCAGATGCGTAATGCTGGAACATGTCCACCTTAACGTTGTCTGTTACTAGAACGACTATATCCACGAGTTTTCAAATTAATTTCGCAGAGTGACGAGGCATTTGGCTACCTTAAGAGAGTCATAGTTACTCCTGCCGGCTGCTCCCATTTCTTTAGGCCTTTATCATTCTTGCTATGCCCAGTCCTACAGATCCGATATGCCACTGTATGTCCACCTTAACGTCGTCACAGTTATTCCCACTACCGGTTTCTCGAGTTAGCAAATGTACTTCGCCATATGACGAGGCATTTGGCTTCCTTAAGAGATTTATAGTTACTCCTGCCGGCTGCTCCCATTTCTTTAGGCCTTTTTCATTCTTGCTATGGCCAGTCCTACAGAACCGATATGCCACTGTATGTCCACCTTAACGTCGTCACAGTTACTCCCTCTACGAGTTTCTCGAGTTAGCAAATGTACTTCGCCGGATGACGAGGCATTTGGCTACCTTATGAGAGTCATAGTTACTGCAGCCAGATGCTCCCCTTCCTTTGAATCTTTCCTCTCTTTAATTCGTACTGCGGAATGTCCAAGCAGAAGCGAAATGCTGCAACTTGTCCACCTTAACGTTGCCTGAGTTACTCCAACGACGATATCGACGAGTTTTCAAATAAATTTCGCAGAGTGACGAGGCATTTGGCTACCTTAAGAGAGTGATAGTTACTGCTGCCCGCTGCTCCCCCTTCTTTGAATCTTTCCTTTCTTTAATTCGTATTGCGGCCAGTCCTGCAGAAGCGAAATGGTACAGCATGTCCACCTTAACGTTGTCTGAGTTACTCCAACGTAGATATCCTCGAGTTTTCAAATAAATTTCGCAGAGTGACGAGGCATTTGGCTACCTTAAGAGAGTCATAGTTACCCCTGCCGGCTGCTCCAATTTCTTTAGGCCTTTATCTTTCTTGCTATGGCCAGTCCTACTGAACCGATATGCCACTGTATGTCCACCTTAACGTCGTCACAGTTACTCCCACTACGAGTTTCTCGAGTTAGCAAATGTACTTCGCCGGATGACGGGGCATTTGGCCACCTTAAGAGAGTCATAGTAACTGCTGCCAGATGCTCCCCATCCTTTGAATCCTCCTCTCTTTATTTCGTACTGCGGAATGTCCAAGCAGAAGCGAAATGCTGCAACTTGTCCACCTTAACGTTGCCTGAGTTACTCCAACGACGATATCGACGAGTTTTCAAATAAATTTCGCAGAGTGACGAGGCATTTGGCTACCTTAAGAGAGTGATAGTTACTGCTGCCCGCTGCTCCCCCTTTTTTGAATCTTTCCTTTCTTTAATTCGTATTGCGGCTAGTCCTGCAGAAGCGAAATGGTACAGCATGTCCACCTTAACGTTGTCTGAGTTACTCCAACGTAGATATCCTCGAGTTTTCAAATAAATTTCGCAGAGTGACGAGGCATTTGGCAACCTTAAGAGAGTCATAGTTACTCCTGCCGGCTGCTCCCATTTCTTTAGTCCTTTATCATTCTTGCTATGCCCAGTCCTACAGATCCGATATGCCACTGTATGTCCACCTTAACGTCGTCACAGTTATTCCCACTACCGGTTTCTCGAGTTAGCAAATGTACTTCGCCGGATGACGAGGCATTTGGCTTCCTTAAGAGATTTATAGTTACTCCTGCCGGCTGCTCCCATTTCTTTAGGCCTTTTTCATTCTTGCTATGGCCAGTCCTGCTCAACCGATATGCCACTGTATGTCCACCTTAACGTCGTCACAGTTACTCCCACTACGAGTTTCTCGAGTTGGCAAATGTACTTCGCCGGATGACGAGGCATTTGACTACCTTAAGAGAGTCTTAGTTACTGCTGCCAGATGCTCCCCATCCTTTGAATCCTCCTCTCTTTATTTCGTACTATGGAATGTCAAAGCAGATGCGTAATGCTGGAACATGTCCACCTTAACGTTGTCTGTTACTAGAACGACTATATCCACGAGTTTTCAAATTAATTTCGCAGAGTGACGAGGCATTTGGCTACCTTAAGAGAGTCATAGTTACTCCTGGCGGCTGCTCCCATTTCTTTAGGCCTTTATCATTCTTGCTATGCCCAGTCCTACAGATCCGATATGCCACTGTATGTCCACCTTAACGTCGTCACAGTTATTCCCACTACCGGTTTCTCGAGTTAGCAAATGTACTTCGCCATATGACGAGGCATTTGGCTTCCTTAAGAGATTTATAGTTACTCCTGCCGGCTGCTCCCATTTCTTTAGGCCTTTTTCATTCTTGCTATGGCCAGTCCTGCTCAACCGATATGCCACTGTATGTCCACCTTAACGTCGTCACAGTTACTCCCACTACGAGTTTCTCGAGTTAGCAAATGTACTTCGCCGGATGACGAGGCATTTGGCTACCTTAAGAGAGTCATAGTTACTGCTGCCAGATGCTCCCCATCCTTTGAATCCTCCTCTCTTTATTTCGTACTATGGAATGTCAAAGCAGATGCGTAATGCTGGAACATGTCCACCTTAACGTTGTCTGTTACTAGAACGACTATATCCACGAGTTTTCAAATTAATTTCGCAGAGTGACGAGGAATTTGGCTACCTTAAGAGAGTCATAGTTACTCCTGCCGGCTGCTCCCATTTCTTTAGGCCTTTATCATTCTTGCTATGCTTAGTCCTACAGATCCGATATGCCACTGTATGTCCACCTTAACGTCGTCACAGTTATTCCCACTACCGGTTTCTCGAGTTAGCAAATGTACTTCGCCGGATGACGAGGCATTTGGCTTCCTTAAGAGATTTATAGTTACTCCTGCCGGCTGCTCCCATTTCTTTAGGCCTTTTTCATTCTTGCTATGGCCAGTCCTGCTCAACCGATATGCCACTGTATGTCCACCTTAACGTCGTCACAGTTACTCCCACTACGAGTTTCTCGAGTTGGCAAATGTACTTCGCCGGATGACGAGGCATTTGGCTACCTTAAGAGAGTCTTAGTTACTGCTGCCAGATGATCCCCATTCCTTGAATCCTCCTCTCTTTATTTCGTACTTTGGAATGTCAAAGCAGATGCGTAATGCTGGAACATGTCCACCTTAACGTTGTCTGTTACTAGAACGACTATATCCACGAGTTTTCAAATTAATTTCGCAGAGTGACGAGGCATTTGGCTACCTTAAGAGAGTCATAGTTACTCCTGGCGGCTGCTCCCATTTCTTTAGGCCTTTATCATTCTTGCTATGCCCAGTCCTACAGAACCGATATGCCACTGTATGTCCACCTTAACGTCGTCACAGTTACTCCCTCTACGAGTTTCTCGAGTTAGCAAATGTACTTCGCCGGATGACGAGGCATTTGGCTACCTTATGAGAGTCATAGTTACTGCAGCCAGATGCTCCCCTTCCTTTGAATCTTTCCTCTCTTTAATTCGTACTGCGGAATGTCCAAGCAGAAGCGAAATGCTGCAACTTGTCCACCTTAACGTTGCCTGAGTTACTCCAACGACGATATCGACGAGTTTTCAAATAAATTTCGCAGAGTGACGAGGCATTTGGCTACCTTAAGAGAGTGATAGTTACTGCTGCCCGCTGCTCCCCCTTCTTTGAATCTTTCCTTTCTTTAATTCGTATTGCGGCTAGTCCTGCAGAAGCGAAATGGTACAGCATGTCCACCTTAACGTTGTCTGAGTTACTCCAACGTAGATATCCTCGAGTTTTCAAATAAATTTCGCAGAGTGACGAGGCATTTGGCTACCTTAAGAGAGTCATAGTTACCCCTGCCGGCTGCTCCAATTTCTTTAGGCCTTTATCTTTCTTGCTATGGCCAGTCCTACTGAACCGATATGCCACTGTATGTCCACCTTAACGTCGTCACAGTTACTCCCACTACGAGTTTCTCGAGTTAGCAAATGTACTTCGCCGGATGACGGGGCATTTGGCCACCTTAAGAGAGTCATAGTAACTGCTGCCAGATGCTCCCCATCCTTTGAATCCTCCTCTCTTTATTTCGTACTGCGGAATGTCCAAGCAGAAGCGAAATGCTGCAACTTGTCCACCTTAACGTTGCCTGAGTTACTCCAACGACGATATCGACGAGTTTTCAAATAAATTTCGCAGAGTGACGAGGCATTTGGCTACCTTAAGAGAGTGATAGTTACTGCTGCCCGCTGCACCCCCTTCTTTGAATCTTTCCTTTCTTTAATTCGTATTGCGGCTAGTCCTGCAGAAGCGAAATGGTACAGCATGTCCACCTTAACGTTGTCTGAGTTACTCCAACGTAGATATCCTCGAGTTTTCAAATAAATTTCGCAGAGTGACGAGGCATTTGGCAACCTTAAGAGAGTCATAGTTACTCCTGCCGGCTGCTCCCATTTCTTTAGTCCTTTATCATTCTTGCTATGCCCAGTCCTACAGATCCGATATGCCACTGTATGTCCACCTTAACGTCGTCACAGTTATTCCCACTACCGGTTTCTCGAGTTAGCAAATGTACTTCGCCGGATGACGAGGCATTTGGCTTCCTTAAGAGATTTATAGTTACTCCTGCCGGCTGCTCCCATTTCTTTAGGCCTTTTTCATTCTTGCTATGGCCAGTCCTGCTCAACCGATATGCCACTGTATGTCCACCTTAACGTCGTCACAGTTACTCCCACTACGAGTTTCTCGAGTTGGCAAATGTACTTCGCCGGATGACGAGGCATTTGGCTACCTTAAGAGAGTCTTAGTTACTGCTGCCAGATGATCCCCATTCCTTGAATCCTCCTCTCTTTATTTCGTACTTTGGAATGTCAAAGCAGATGCGTAATGCTGGAACATGTTCACCTTAACGTTGTCTGTTACTAGAACGACTATATCCACGAGTTTTCAAATTAATTTCGCAGAGTGACGAGGCATTTGGCTACCTTAAGAGAGTCATAGTTACTCCTGCCGGCTGCTCCTATTTCTTTAGGCCTTTATCATTCTTGCTATGCCCAGTCCTACAGAACCGATATGCCACTGTATGTCCACCTTAACGTCGTCACAGTTATTCCCACTACCGGTTTCTCGAGTTAGCAAATGTACTTCGCCGGATGACGAGGCATTTGGCTTCCTTAAGAGATTTATAGTTACTCCTGCCGGCTGCTCCCATTTCTTTAGGCCTTTTTCATTCTTGCTATGGCCAGTCCTGCTCAACCGATATGCCACTGTATGTCCACCTTAACGTCGTCACAGTAACTCCCACTACGAGTTTCTCGAGTTAGCAAATGTACTTCGCCGGATGACGGGGCATTTGGCCACCTTAAGAGAGTCATAGTAACTGCTGCCAGGTGCTCCCCATCCTTTGAATCCTCCTCTCTTTATTTCGTACTATGGAATGTCAAAGCAGATGCGTAATGCTGGAACATGTCCACCTTAACGTTGTCTGTTACTAGAACGACTATATCCACGAGTTTTCAAATTAATTTCGCAGAGTGACGAGGCATTTGGCTACCTTAAGAGAGTCATAGTTACTCCTGCCGGCTGCTCCCATTTCTTTAGGCCTTTATCATTCTTGCTATGCCCAGTCCTACAGAACCGATATGCCACTGTATGTCCACCTTAACGTCGTCACAGTTATTCCCACTACCGGTTTCTCGAGTTAGCAAATGTACTTCGCCGGATGACGAGGCATTTGGCTTCCTTAAGAGATTTATAGTTACTCCTGCCGGCTGCTCCCATTTCTTTAGGCCTTTTTCATTCTTGCTATGGCAAGTCCCGCTCAACCGATATGCCACTGTATGTCCACCTTAACGTCGTCACAGTTACTCCCACTACGAGTTTCTCGAGTTAGCAAATGTACTTCGCCGGATGACGAGGCATTTGGCTACCTTAAGAGAGTCATAGTTACTGCTGCCAGATGCTCCCCATTCTTTGAATCCTCCTCTCTTTATTTCGTACTATGGAATGTCAAAGCAGATGCGTAATGCTGGAACATGTCCACTTTAACGTTGTCTGTTACTAGAAAGACTATATCCACGAGTTTTCAAATTTATTTCGCAGAGTGACGAGGCATTTGGCAACCTTAAGAGAGTCATAGTTACTCCTGCCGGCTGCTCCCATTTCTTTAGGCCTTTATCATTCTTGCTATGCCCAGTCCTACAGAACCGATATGCCACTGTATGTCCACCTTAACGTCGTCACAGTTACTCCCACTACGAGTTTCTCGAGTTAGCAAATGTACTTCGCCAAATGACGGGGCATTTGGCCACCTTAAGAGAGTCATAGTTACTGCTGCCAGATGCTCCCCATCCTTTGAATCCTCCTCTCTTTATTTCGTACTATGGAATGTCAAAGCAGATGCGTAATGCTGGAACATGTCCACCTTAAGTTGTCTGTTACTAGAACGACTATATCCACGAGTTTTCAAATTAATTTCGCAGAGTGACGAGGCATTTGGCTACCTTAAGAGAGTCATAGTTACTCCTGCCGGCTGCTCCCATTTCTTTAGGCCTTTATCATTCTTGCTATGCCCAGTCCTACAGATCCGATATGCCACTGTATGTCCACCTTAACGTCGTCACAGTTATTCCCACTACCGGTTTCTCGAGTTAGCAAATGTACTTCGCCGGATGACGAGGCATTTGGCTACCTTATGAGAGTCATAGTTACTGCAGCCAGATGCTCCCCTTCCTTTGAATCTTTCCTCTCTTTAATTCGTACTGCGGAATGTCCAAGCAGAAGCGAAATGCTGCAACTTGTCCACCTTAACGTTGCCTGAGTTACTCCAACGACGATATCGACGAGTTTTCAAATAAATTTCGCAGAGTGACGAGGCATTTGGCTACCTTAAGAGAGTGATAGTTACTGCTGCCCGCTGCTCCCCCTTCTTTGAATCTTTCCTTTCTTTAATTCGTATTGCGGCTAGTCCTGCAGAAGCGAAATGGTACAGCATGTCCACCTTAACGTTGTCTGAGTTACTCCAACGTAGATATCCTCGAGTTTTCAAATAAATTTCGCAGAGTGACGAGGCATTTGGCTACCTTAAGAGAGTCATAGTTACCCCTGCCGGCTGCTCCAATTTCTTTAGGCCTTTATCTTTCTTGCTATGGCCAGTCCTACTGAACCGATATGCCACTGTATGTCCACCTTAACGTCGTCACAGTTACTCCCACTACGAGTTTCTCGAGTTAGCAAATGTACTTCGCCGGATGACGGGGCATTTGGCCACCTTAAGAGAGTCATAGTAACTGCTGCCAGATGCTCCCCATCCTTTGAATCCTCCTCTCTTTATTTCGTACTATGGAATGTCAAAGCAGATGCGTAATGCTGGAACATGTCCACCTTAACGTTGTCTGTTACTAGAACGACTATATCCACGAGTTTTCAAATTAATTTCGCAGAGTGACGAGGCATTTGGCTACCTTAAGAGAGTCATAGTTACTCCTGCCGGCTGCTCCCATTTCTTTAGGCCTTTATCATTCTTGCTATGCCCAGTCCTACTGAACTGATATGCCACTGTATGTCCACCTTAACGTCGTCACAGTTATTCCCACTACCGGTTTCTCGAGTTAGCAAATGTACTTCGCCGGATGACGAGGCATTTGGCTTCCTTAAGAGATTTATAGTTACTCCTGCCGGCTGCTCCCATTTCTTTAGGCCTTTTTCATTCTTGCTATGGCCAGTCCTGCTCAACCGATATGCCACTGTATGTCCACCTTAACGTCGTCACAGTTACTCCCACTACGAGTTTCTCGAGTTAGCAAATGTACTTCGCCGGATGACGAGGCATTTGGCTACCTTAAGAGAGTCATAGTTACTGCTGCCAGATGCTCCCCATTCTTTGAATCCTCCTCTCTTTATTTCGTACTATGGAATGTCAAAGCAGATGCGTAATGCTGGAACATGTCCACTTTAAAGTTGTCTGTTACTAGAAAGACTATATCCACGAGTTTTCAAATTTATTTCGCAGAGTGACGAGGCATTTGGCAACCTTAAGAGAGTCATAGTTACTCCTGCCGGCTGCTCCCATTTCTTTAGGCCTTTATCATTCTTGCTATGCCCAGTCCTACAGAACCGATATGCCACTGTATGTCCACCTTAACGTCGTCACAGTTACTCCCACTACGAGTTTCTCGAGTTAGCAAATGTACTTCGCCGGATGACGGGGCATTTGGCCACCTTAAGAGAGTCATAGTTACTGCTGCCAGATGCTCCTCATCCTTTGAATCCTCCTCTTTTTATTTCGTACTATGGAATGTCAAAGCAGATGCGTAATGCTGGAACATGTCCACCTTAAGTTGTCTGTTACTAGAACGACTATATCCACGAGTTTTCAAATTAATTTCGCAGAGTGACGAGGCATTTGGCTACCTTAAGAGAGTCATAGTTACTCCTGCCGGCTGCTCCCATTTCTTTAGGCCTTTATCATTCTTGCTATGCCCAGTCCTACAGATCCGATATGCCACTGTATGTCCACCTTAACGTCGTCACAGTTATTCCCACTACCGGTTTCTCGAGTTAGCAAATGTACTTCGCCGGATGACGAGGCATTTGGCTTCCTTAAGAGATTTATAGTTACTCCTGCCGGCTGCTCCCATTTCTTTAGGCCTTTTTCATTCTTGCTATGGCCAGTCCTGCTCAACCGATATGCCACTGTATGTCCACCTTAACGTCGTCACAGTTACTCCCACTACGAGTTTCTCGAGTTAGCAAATGTACTTCGCCGGATGACGAGGCATTTGGCTACCTTAAGAGAGTCATAGTTACTGCTGCTAGATGCTCCCCATCCTTTGAATCCTCCTCTCTTTATTTCGTACTATGGAATGTCAAAGCAGATGCGTAATGCTGGAACATGTCCACCTTAACGTTGTCTGTTACTAGAACGACTATATCCACGAGTTTTCAAATTAATTTCGCAGAGTGACGAGGAATTTGGCTACCTTAAGAGAGTCATAGTTACTCTTGCCGGCTGCTCCCATTTCTTTAGGCCTTTATCATTCTTGCTATGCCCAGTCCTACAGATCCGATATGCCACTGTATGTCCACCTTAACGTCGTCACAGTTATTCCCACTACCGGTTTCTCGAGTTAGCAAATGTACTTCGCGGGATGACGAGGCATTTGGCTTCCTTAAGAGATTTATAGTTACTCCTGCCGGCTGCTCCCATTTCTTTAGGCCTTTTTCATTCTTGCTATGGCCAGTCCCGCTCAACCGATATGCCACTGTATGTCCACCTTAACGTCGTCACAGTTACTCCCACTACGAGTTTCTCGAGTTAGCAAATGTACTTCGCCGGATGACGAGGCATTTGGCTACCTTAAGAGAGTCATAGTTACTGCTGCCAGATGCTCCCCATTCTTTGAATCCTCCTCTCTTTATTTCGTACTATGGAATGTCAAAGCAGATGCGTAATGCTGGAACATGTCCACTTTAACGTTGTCTGTTACTAGAAAGACTATATCCACGAGTTTTCAAATTTATTTCGCAGAGTGACGAGGCATTTGGCAACCTTAAGAGAGTCATAGTTACTCCTGCCGGCTGCTCCCATTTCTTTAGGCCTTTATCATTCTTGCTATGCCCAGTCCTACAGAACCGATATGCCACTGTATGTCCACCTTAACGTCGTCACAGTTACTCCCACTACGAGTTTCTCGAGTTAGCAAATGTACTTCGCCGGATGACGGGGCATTTGGCCACCTTAAGAGAGTCATAGTTACTGCTGCCAGATGCTCCCCATCCTTTGAATCCTCCTCTCTTTATTTCGTACTATGGAATGTCAAAGCAGATGCGTAATGCTGGAACATGTCCACCTTAAGTTGTCTGTTACTAGAACGACTATATCCACGAGTTTTCAAATTAATTTCGCAGAGTGACGAGGCATTTGGCTACCTTAAGAGAGTCATAGTTACTCCTGCCGGCTGCTCCCATTTCTTTAGGCCTTTATCATTCTTGCTATGCCCAGTCCTACAGATCCGATATGCCACTGTATGTCCACCTTAACGTCGTCACAGTTATTCCCACTACCGGTTTCTCGAGTTAGCAAATGTACTTCGCCGGATGACGAGGCATTTGGCTTCTTTAAGAGATTTATAGTTACTCCTGCCGGCTGCTCCCATTTCTTTAGGCCTTTTTCATTCTTGCTATGGCCAGTCCTGCTCAACCGATATGCCACTGTATGTCCACCTTAACGTCGTCACAGTTACTCCCACTACGAGTTTCTCGAGTTAGCAAATGTACTTCGCCGGATGACGAGGCATTTGGCTACCTTAAGAGAGTCATAGTTACTGCTGCTAGATGCTCCCCATCCTTTGAATCCTCCTCTCTTTATTTCGTACTATGGAATGTCAAAGCAGATGCGTAATGCTGGAACATGTCCACCTTAACGTTGTCTGTTACTAGAACGACTATATCCACGAGTTTTCAAATTAATTTCGCAGAGTGACGAGGAATTTGGCTACCTTAAGAGAGTCATAGTTACTCCTGCCGGCTGCTCCCATTTCTTTAGGCCTTTATCATTCTTGCTATGCCCAGTCCTACAGATCCGATATGCCACTGTATGTCCACCTTAACGTCGTCACAGTTATTCCCACTACCGGTTTCTCGAGTTAGCAAATGTACTTCGCCGGATGACGAGGCATTTGGCTTCCTTAAGAGATTTATAGTTACTCCTGCCGGCTGCTCCCATTTCTATAGGCCTTTTTCATTCTTGCTATGGCCAGTCCTGCTCAACCGATATGCCACTGTATGTCCACCTTAACGTCGTCACAGTTACTCCCACTACGAGTTTCTCGAGTTGGCAAATGTACTTCGCCGGATGACGAGGCATTTGGCTACCTTAAGAGAGTCATAGTTACTCCTGGCGGCTGCTCCCATTTCTTAAGGCCTTTATCATTCTTGCTATGCCCAGTCCTACAGAACCGATATGCCACTGTATGTCCACCTTAACGTCGTCACAGTTACTCCCTCTACGAGTTTCTCGAGTTAGCAAATGTACTTCGCCGGATGACGAGGCATTTGGCTACCTTATGAGAGTCATAGTTACTGCAGCCAGATGCTCCCCTTCCTTTGAATCTTTCCTCTCTTTAATTCGTACTGCGGAATGTCCAAGCAGAAGCGAAATGCTGCAACTTGTCCACCTTAACGTTGCCTGAGTTACTCCAACGACGATATCGACGAGTTTTCAAATAAATTTCGCAGAGTGACGAGGCATTTGGCTACCTTAAGAGAGTGATAGTTACTGCTGCCCGCTGCTCCCCCTTCTTTGAATCTTTCCTTTCTTTAATTCGTATTGCGGCTAGTCCTGCAGAAGCGAAATGGTACAGCATGTCCACCTTAACGTTGTCTGAGTTACTCCAACGTAGATATCCTCGAGTTTTCAAATAAATTTCGCAGAGTGACGAGGCATTTGGCTACCTTAAGAGAGTCATAGTTACCCCTGCCGGCTGCTCCCATTTCTTTAGGCCTTTATCTTTCTTGCTATGGCCAGTCCTACTGAACCGATATGCCACTGTATGTCCACCTTAACGTCGTCACAGTTACTCCCACTACGAGTTTCTCGAGTTAGCAAATGTACTTCGCCGGATAACGGGGCATTTGGCCACCTTAAGAGAGTCATAGTAACTGCTGCCAGATGCTCCCCATCATTTGAATCCTCCTCTCTTTATTTCGTACTATGGAATGTCAAAGCAGATGCGTAATGCTGGAACATGTCCACCTTAACGTTGTTACTAGAACGACTATATCCACGAGTTTTCAAATTAATTTCGCAGAGTGACGAGGCATTTGGCTACCTTAAGAGAGTCATAGTTACTCCTGCCGGCTGCTCCTATTTCTTTAGGCCTTTATCATTCTTGCTATGCCCAGTCCTACAGAACCGATATGCCACTGTATGTCCACCTTAACGTCGTCACAGTTATTCCCACTACCGGTTTCTCGAGTTAGCAAATGTACTTCGCCGGATGACGAGGCATTTGGCTTCCTTAAGAGATTTATAGTTACTCCTGCCGGCTGCTCCCATTTCTTTAGGCCTTTTTCATTCTTGCTATGGCCAGTCCTGCTCAACCGATATGCCACTGTATGTCCACCTTAACGTCGTCACAGTTACTCCCACTACGAGTTTCTCGAGTTAGCAAATGTACTTCGCCGGATGACGAGGCATTTGGCTACCTTAAGAGAGTCATAGTTACTCCTGCCAGATGCTCCCCATTCTTTGAATCCTCCTCTCTTTATTTCGTACTATGGAATGTCAAAGCAGATGCGTAATGCTGGAACATGTCCACTTTAACGTTGTCTGTTACTAGAAAGACTATATCCACGAGTTTTCAAATTTATTTCGCAGAGTGACGAGGCATTTGGCAACCTTAAGAGAGTCATAGTTACTCCTGCCGGCTGCTCCCATTTCTTTAGGCCTTTATCATTCTTGCTATGCCCAGTCCTACAGAACCGATATGCCACTGTATGTCCACCTTAACGTCGTCACAGTTACTCCCACTACGAGTTTCTCGAGTTAGCAAATGTACTTCGCCGGATGACGAGGAATTTGGCTACCTTATGAGAGTCAAATTATTGCAGCCAGATGCTCCCCTTCCTTTGAATCTTTCCTCTCTTTAATTCGTACTGCGGAATGTCCAAGCAGAAGCGAAATGCTGCAACTTGTCCACCTTAACGTTGCCTGAGTTACTCCAACGACGATATCGACGAGTTTTCAAATAAATTTCGCAGAGTGACGAGGCATTTGGCTACCTTAAGAGAGTGATAGTTACTGCTGCCCGCTGCTCCCCCTTCTTTGAATCTTTCCTTTCTTTAATTCGTATTGCGGCTAGTCCTGCAGAAGCGAAATGGTACAGCATGTCCACCTTAACGTTGTCTGAGTTACTCCAACGTAGATATCCTCGAGTTTTCAAATAAATTTCGCAGAGTGACGAGGCATTTGGCTACCTTAAGAGAGTCATAGTTACCCCTGCCGGCTGCTCCCATTTCTTTAGGCCTTTATCTTTCTTGCTATGGCCAGTCCTACTGAACCGATATGCCACTGTATGTCCACCTTAACGTCGTCACAGTTACTCCCACTACGAGTTTCTCGAGTTAGCAAATGTACTTCGCCGGATGACGGGGCATTTGGCCACCTTAAGAGAGTCATAGTAACTGCTGCCAGATGCTCCCCATCCTTTGAATCCTCCTCTCTTTATTTCGTACTACGGAATGTCAAAGCAGATGCGTAATGCTGGAACATGTCCACCTTAACGTTGTCTGTTACTAGAACGACTATATCCACGAGTTTTCAAATTAATTTCGCAGAGTGACGAGGCATTTGGCTACCTTAAGAGAGTCATAGTTACTCCTGCCGGCTGCTCCTATTTCTTTAGGCCTTTATCATTCTTGCTATGCCCAGTCCTACAGAACCGATATGCCACTGTATGTCCACCTTAACGTCGTCACAGTTATTCCCACTACCGGTTTCTCGAGTTAGCAAATGTACTTCGCCGGATGACGAGGCATTTGGCTTCCTTAAGAGATTTATAGTTACTCCTGCCGGCTGCTCCCATTTCTTTAGGCCTTTTTCATTCTTGCTATGGCCAGTCCTGCTCAACCGATATGCCACTGTATGTCCACCTTAACGTCGTCACAGTTACTCCCACTACGAGTTTCTCGAGTTAGCAAATGTACTTCGCCGGATGACGAGGCATTTGGCTACCTTAAGAGAGTCATAGTTACTGCTGCCAGATGCTCCCCATTCTTTGAATCCTCCTCTCTTTATTTCGTACTATGGAATGTCAAAGCAGATGCGTAATGCTGGAACATGTCCACTTTAACGTTGTCTGTTACTAGAAAGACTATATCCACGAGTTTTCAAATTTATTTCGCAGAGTGACGAGGCATTTGGCAACCTTAAGAGAGTCATAGTTACTCCTGCCGGCTGCTCCCATTTCTTTAGGCCTTTATCATTCTTGCTATGCCCAGTCCTACAGAACCGATATGCCACTGTATGTCCACCTTAACGTCGTCACAGTTACTCCCACTACGAGTTTCTCGAGTTAGCAAATGTACTTCGCCGGATGACGAGGCATTTGGCTACCTTATGAGAGTCAAATTATTGCAGCCAGATGCTCCCCTTCCTTTGAATCTTTCCTCTCTTTAATTCGTACTGCGGAATGTCCAAGCAGAAGCGAAATGCTGCAACTTGTCCACCTTAACGTTGCCTGAGTTACTCCAGCGACGATATCGACGAGTTTTCAAATAAATTTCGCAGAGTGACGAGGCATTTGGCTACCTTAAGAGAGTGATAGTTACTGCTGCCCGCTGCTCCCCCTTCTTTGAATCTTTCCTTTCTTTAATTCGTATTGCGGCTAGTCCTGCAGAAGCGAAATAGTACAGCATGTCCACCTTAACGTTGTCTGAGTTACTCCAACGTAGATATCCTCGAGTTTTCAAATAAATTTCGCAGAGTGACGAGGCATTTGGCTACCTTAAGAGAGTCATAGTTACCCCTGCCGGCTGCTCCCATTTCTTTAGGCCTTTATCTTTCTTGCTATGGCCAGTCCTACTGAACCGATATGCCACTGTATGTCCACATTAACGTCGTCACAGTTACTCCCACTACGAGTTTCTCGAGTCAGCAAATGTACTTCGCCGGATGACGGGGCATTTGGCCACCTTAAGAGAGTCATAGTTACTGCTGCCAGATGCTCCCCATCCTTTGAATCCTCCTCTCTTTATTTCGTACTGTGGAATGTTAAAGCAGATGCGTAATGCTGGAACATGTCCACCTTAACGTTGTCTGTTACTAGAAAGACTATATCCACGAGTTTTCAAATTAATTTCGCAGAGTAACGAGGCATTTGGCTACCTTAAGAGAGTCATAGTTACTCCTGCCGGCTGCTCCCATTTCTTTAGGCCTTTATCATTCTTGCTATGCCCAGTCCTACAGAACCGATATGCCACTGTATGTCCACCTTAACGTCGTCACAGTTATTCCCACTACCGGTTTCTCGAGTTAGCAAATGTACTTCGCCGGATGACGAGGCATTTGGCTTCCTTAAGAGATTTATAGTTACTCCTGCCGGCTGCTCCCATTTCTTTAGGCCTTTTTCATTCTTGCTATGGCCAGTCCTGCTCAACCGATATGCCACTGTATGTCCACCTTAACGTCGTCACAGTTACTCCCACTACGAGTTTCTCGAGTTAGCAAATGTACTTCGCCGGATGACGAGGCATTTGGCTACCTTAAGAGAGTCATAGTTACTGCTGCCAGATGCTCCCCATTTTTTGAATCCTCCTCTCTTTATTTCGTACTATGGAATGTCAAAGCAGATGCGTAATGCTGGAACATGTCCACCTTAACGTTGTCTGTTACTAGAACGACTATATCCACGAGTTTTCAAATTAATTTCGCAGAGTGACGAGGCATTTGGCTACCATAAGAGACTCATAGTTACTCCTGCCGGCTGCTCCCATTTCTTTAGGCCTTTATCATTCTTGCTATGCCCAGTCCTACAGAACCGATATGCCACTGTATGTCCACCTTAACGTCGTCGCAGTTACTCCCACTACGAGTTTCTCGAGTTAGCAAATGTACTTCGCCGGATGACGAGGCATTTGGCTACCTTATGAGAGTCATAGTTACTGCAGCCAGATGCTCCCCTTCCTTTGAATCTTTCCTCTCTTTAATTCGTACTGCGGAATGTCCAAGCAGAAGCGAAATGCTGCAACTTGTCCACCTTAACGTTGCCTGAGTTACTCCAACGACGATATCGACGAGTTTTCAAATAAATTTCGCAGAGTGACGAGGCATTTGGCTACCTTAAGAGAGTGATAGTTACTGCTGCCCGCTGCTCCCCCTTCTTTGAATCTTTCCTTTCTTTAATTCGTATTGCGGCTAGTCCTGCAGAAGCGAAATGGTACAGCATGTCCACCTTAACGTTGTCTGAGTTACTCCAACGTAGATATCCTCGAGTTTTCAAATAAATTTCGCAGAGTGACGAGGCATTTGGCTACCTTAAGAGAGTCATAGTTACCCCTGCCGGCTGCTCCCATTTCTTTAGGCCTTTATCTTTCTTGCTATGGCCAGTCCTACTGAACCGATATGCCACTGTATGTCCACCTTAACGTCGTCACAGTTACTCCCACTACGAGTTTCTCGAGTTAGCAAATGTACTTCGCCGGATGACGGGGCATTTGGCCACCTTAAGAGAGTCATAGTTACTGCTGCCAGATGCTCCCCATCCTTTGAATCCTCCTCTCTTTATTTCGTACTGCGGAATGTCAAACAGAAGCGAAATGCTGCAACTTGTCCACCTTAACGTTGTCTGAGTTACTCCAACGACGATATCCACGAGGTTTCAAATAAATTTCGCAGAATGACGAGGCATTTGTCTACCTTAAGAGAGTCATAGTTACTGCTGCCCGCTGCGCCCCCTTCTTTGAATCTTCCCTCTCTTTAATTCGTACTGCGGGTAGCCCTGCAGAAGCGAAATGGTACAGCATGTCCACCTTATCGTTTTCTGAGTTACTCCAACGTCGATATCCTCGAGTTTTCAAATACATTTCGCAGAGTGACGAGGCATTTGGCTACCTTAAGAGAGTCATAGTTACCCCTGCCGACTGCTCCCATTTCTTTAGGCCTTTATCTGTCTTGCTATGGCCAGTCCTACTGAACCGATATGCCACTGTATGTCCACCTTAACGTCGTCACAGTTACTCCCACTACGAGTTTCTCGAGTTAGCAAATGTACTTCGCCGGATGACGAGGCATTTGGCTACCTTAAGAGAGTCATAGTTACTGCTGCCAGATGCTCCCTATCCTTTGAATCCTCCTCTCTTTATTTCGTACTATGGAATGTCAAAGCAGATGCGTAATGCTGGAACATGTCCACCTTAACGTTGTCTGTTACTAGAACGACTATATCCATGAGTTTTCAAATTAATTTCGCAGAGTGACGAGGCATTTGGCTACCTTAAGAGAGTCATAGTTACCCCTGCCGACTGCTCCCATTTCTTTAGGCCTTTATCTGTCTTGCTAACGCCAGTCCTACTGAACCGATATGCCACTGTATGTCCACCTTAACGTCGTCACAGTTACTCCCACTACGAGTTTCTCGAGTTAGCAAATGTACTTCGCCGGATGACGAGGCATTTGGCTACCTTAAGAGAGTCATAGTTACTGCTGCCAGATGCTCCCCATCCTTTGAATCCTCCTCTCTTTATTTCGTACTATGGAATGTCAAAGCAGATGCGAAATGCTGGAACATGTCCACCTTAACGTTGTCTGTTACTAGAACGACTATATCCACGAGTTTTCAAATTAATTTCGCAGAGTGACGAGGCATTTGGCTACCTTAAGAGAGCCATAGTTACTCCTGCCGGCTGCTCCCATTTCTTTAGGCCTTTATCATTCTTGCTATGCCCAGTCCTACAGAACCGATATGCCACTGTATGTCCACCTTAACGTCGTCACAGTTATTCCCACTACCGGTTTCTCGAGTTAGCAAATGTACTTCGCCGGATGACGAGGCATTTGGCTTCCTTAAGAGATTTATAGTTACTCCTGCCGGCTGCTCCCATTTCTTTAGGCCTTTTTCATTCTTGCTATGGCCAGTCCTGCTCAACCGATATGCCACTGTATGTCCACCTTAACGTCGTCACAGTTATTCCCACTACCGGTTTCTCGAGTTAGCAAATGTACTTCGCCGGATGACGAGGCATTTGGCTTCCTTAAGAGATTTATAGTTACTCCTGCCGGCTGCTCCCATTTCTTTAGGCCTTTTTCATTCTTGCTATGGCCAGTCCTGCTCAACCGATATGCCACTGTATGTCCACCTTAACGTCGTCACAGTTACTCCCACTACGAGTTTCTCGAGTTAGCAAATGTACTTCGCCGGATGACGAGGCATTTGGCTACCTTAAGAGAGTCATAGTTACTGCTGCCAGATGCTCCCTATCCTTTGAATCCTCCTCTCTTTATTTCGTACTATGGAATGTCAAAGCAGATGCGTAATGCTGGAACATGTCCACCTTAACGTTGTCTGTTACTAGAACGACTATATCCATGAGTTTTCAAATACATTTCGCAGAGTGACGAGGCATTTGGCTACCTTAAGAGAGTCATAGTTACCCCTGCCGACTGCTCCCATTTATTTAGGCCTTTATCTGTCTTGCTATGGCCAGTCCTACTGAACCGATATGCCACTGTATGTCCACCTTAACGTCGTCACAGTTACTCCCACTACGAGTTTCTCGAGTTAGCAAAAGTACTTCGCCGGATGACGAGGCATTTGGCTACCTTAAGAGAGTCATAGTTACTGCTGCCAGATGCTCCTTATCCTTTGAATCCTCCTCTCTTTATTTCGTACTATGGAATGTCAAAGCAGATGCGTAATGCTGGAACATGTCCACCTTAACGTTGTCTGTTACTAGAACGACTATATCCATGAGTTTTCAAATTAATTTCGCAGAGTGACGAGGCATTTGGCTACCTTAAGAGAGTCATAGTTACTCCTGCCGGCTGCTCCCATTTCTTTAGGCCTTTATCATTCTTGCTATGCCCAGTCCTACAGAACCGATATTCCACTGTATGTCCACCTTAACGTCGTCACAGTTATTCCCACTACCGGTTTCTCGAGTTAGCAAATGTACTTCGCCGGATGACGAGGCATTTGGCTTCCTTAAGAGATTTATAGTTACTCCTGCCGGCTGCTCCCACTTCTTTAGGCCTTTTTCATTCTTGCTATGGCCAGTCCTGCTCAACCGATATGCCACTGTATGTCCACCTTAACGTCGTCACAGTTATTCCCACTACCGGTTTCTCGAGTTAGCAAATGTACTTCGCCGGATGACGAGGCATTTGGCTTCCTTAAGAGATTTATAGTTACTCCTGCCGGCTGCTCCCATTTTTTAGGCCTTTTTCATTCTTGCTATGGCCAGTCCTGCTCAACCGATATGCCACTGTATGTCCACCTTAACGTCGTCACAGTTACTCCCACTACGAGTTTCTCGAGTTAGCAAATGTACTTCGCCGGATGACGAGGCATTTGGCTACCTTAAGAGAGTCATAGTTACTGCTGCCAGATGCTCCCTATCCTTTGAATCCTCCTCTCTTTATTTCGTACTATGGAATGTCAAAGCAGATGCGTAATGCTGGAACATGTCCACCTTAACGTTGTCTGTTACTAGAACGACTATATCCACGAGTTTTCAAATTAATTTCGCAGAGTGACGAGGCATTTGGCTACCTTAAGAGAGTCATAGTTACTCCTGCCGGCTGCTCCCATTTCTTTAGGCCTTTATCATTCTTGCTATGCCCAGTCCTACAGAACCGATATGCCACTGTATGTCCACCTTAACGTCGTCACAGTTACTCCCACTACGAGTTTCTCGAGTCAGCAAATGTACTTCGCCGGATGACGGGGCATTTGGCCACCTTAAGAGAGTCATAGTTACTGCTGCCAGATGCTCCCCATCCTTTGAATCCTCCTCTCTTTATTTCGTACTGCGGAATGTCAAACAGAAGCGAAATGCTGCAACTTGTCCACCTTAACGTTATCTGAGTTACTCCAACGACGATATCCACGAGTTTTCAAATAAATTTCGCAGAATGACGAGGCATTTGGCTACCTTAAGAGAGTCATAGTTACTGCTGCCCGCTGCTCCCTCTTCTTTGAATCTTTCCTCTCTTTAATTCGTACTGCGGCCAGCCCAGCAGAAGCGAAATGGTACAGCATGTCCACCTTAACGTTGTCTGAGTTACTCCAACGTCGATATCCTCGAGTTTTCAAATACATTTCGCAGAGTGACGAGGCATTTGGCTACCTTAAGAGAGTCATAGTTACCCCTGCCGACTGCTCCCATTTCTTTAGGCCTTTATCTGTCTTGCTATGGCCAGTCCTACTGAACCGATATGCCACTGTATGTCCACCTTAACGTCGTCACAGTTACTCCCACTACGAGTTTCTCGAGTTAGCAAAAGTACTTCGCCGGATGACGAGGCATTTGGCTACCTTAAGAGAGTCATAGTTACTGCTGCCAGATGCTCCCCATCCTTTGAATCCTCCTCTCTTTATTTCGTACTATGGAATGTCAAAGCAGATGCGTAATGCTGGAACATGTCCACCTTAACGTTGTCTGTTACTAGAACGACTATATCCACGAGTTTTCAAATTAATTTCGCAGAGTGACGAGGCATTTGGCTACCTTAAGAGAGTTATAGTTACTCCTGCCGGCTGCTCCCATTTCTTTAGGCCTTTATCATTCTTGCTATGCCCAGTCCTACAGAACCGATATGCCACTGTATGTCCACCTTAACGTCGTCACAGTTATTCCCACTACCGGTTTCTCGAGTTAGCAAATGTACTTCGCCGGATGACGAGGCATTTGGCTTCCTTAAGAGATTTATAGTCACTCCTGCCGGCTGCTCCCATTTCTTTAGGCCTTTTTCATTCTTGCTATGGCCAGTCCTGCACAACCGATATGCCACTGTATGTCCACCTTAACGTCGTCACAGTTACTCCCACTACGAGTTTCTCCAGTTAGCAAATGTACTTCGCCGGATGACGAGGCATTTGGCTACCTTAAGAGAGTCATAGTTACTGCTGCCAGATGCTCCCCATCCTTTGAATCCTCCTCTCTTTATTTCGTACTATGGAATGTCAAAGCAGATGCGAAATGCTGGAACATGTCCACCTTAACGTTGTCTGTTACTAGAACGACCATATCCACGAGTTTTCAAATTAATTTCGCAGAGTGACGAGGCATTTGGCTACCTTAAGAGAGCCATAGTTACTCCTGCCGGCTGCTCCCATTTCTTTAGGCCTTTATCATTCTTGCTATGCCCAGTCCTACAGAACCGATATGCCACTGTATGTCCACCTTAACGTCGTCACAGTTATTCCCACTACCGGTTTCTCGAGTTAGCAAATGTACTTCGCCGGATGACGAGGCATTTGGCTTCCTTAAGAGATTTATAGTTACTCCTGCCGGCTGCTCCCATTTCTTTAGGCCTTTTTCATTCTTGCTATGGCCAGTCCTGCTCAACCGATATGCCACTGTATGTCCACCTTAACGTCGTCACAGTTATTCCCACTACCGGTTTCTCGAGTTAGCAAATGTACTTCGCCGGATGACGAGGCATTTGGCTTCCTTAAGAGATTTATAGTTACTCCTGCCGGCTGCTCCCATTTCTTTAGGCCTTTTTCATTCTTGCTATGGCCAGTCCTGCTCAACCGATATGCCACTGTATGTCCACCTTAACGTCGTCACAGTTACTCCCACTACGAGTTTCTCGAGTTAGCAAATGTACTTCGCCGGATGACGAGGCATTTGGCTACCTTAAGAGAGTCATAGTTACTGCTGCCAGATGCTCCCCATTCTTTGAATCCTCCTCTCTTTATTTCGTACTATGGAATGTCAAAGCAGATGCGTAATGCTGGAACATGTCCACCTTAACGTTGTCTGTTACTAGAACGACTATATCCACGAGTTTTCAAATTAATTTCGCAGAGTGACGAGGCATTTGGCTACCTTAAGAGAGTCATAGTTACTCCTGCCGGCTGCTCCCATTTCTTTAGGCCTTTATCATTCTTGCTATGCCCAGTCCTACAGAACCGATATGCCACTGTATGTCCACCTTAACGTCGTCACAGTTACTCCCACTACGAGTTTCTCGAGTCAGCAAATGTACTTCGCCGGATGACGGGGCATTTGGCCACCTTAAGAGAGTCATAGTTACTGCTGCCAGATGCTCCCCATCCTTTGAATCCTCCTCTCTTTATTTCGTACTGCGGAATGTCAAACAGAAGCGAAATGCTGCAACTTGTCCACCTTAACGTTATCTGAGTTACTCCAACGACGATATCCACGAGTTTTCAAATAAATTTCGCAGAATGACGAGGCATTTGGCTACCTTAAGAGAGTCATAGTTACTGCTGCCCGCTGCTCCCCCTTCTTTGAATCTTTCCTCTCTTTAATTCGTACTGCGGCCAGCCCTGCAGAAGCGAAATGGTACAGCATGTCCACCTTAACGTTGTCTGAGTTACTCCAACGTCGATATCCTCGAGTTTTCAAATACATTTCGCAGAGTGACGAGGCATTTGGCTACTTAAGAGAGTCATAGTTACCCCTGCCGACTGTTCCCATTTCTTTAGGCCTTTATCTGTCTTGCTATGGCCAGTCCTACTGAACCGATATGCCACTGTATGTCCACCTTAACGTCGTCACAGTTACTCCCACTACGAGTTTCTCGAGTTAGCAAATGTACTTCGCCGGATGACGAGGCATTTGGCTACCTTAAGAGAGTCATAGTTACTGCTGCCAGATGCTCCCCATCCTTTGAATCCTCCTCTCTTTATTTCGTACTATGGAATGTCAAAGCAGATGCGTAATGCTGGAACATGTCCACCTTAACGTTGTCTGTTACTAGAACGACTATATCCACGAGTTTTCAAATTAATTTCGCAGAGTGACGAGGCATTTGGCTACCTTAAGAGAGTCATAGTTACTCCTGCCGGCTGCTCCCATTTCTTTAGGCCTTTATCATTCTTGCTATGCCCAGTCCTACAGAACCGATATGCCACTGTATGTCCACCTTAACGTCGTCACAGTTACTCCCACTACGAGTTTCTCGAGTCAGCAAATGTACTTCGCCGGATGACGGGGCATTTGGCCACCTTAAGAGAGTCATAGTTACTGCTGCCAGATGCTCCCCATCCTTTGAATCCTCCTCTCTTTATTTCGTACTGCGGAATGTCAAACAGAAGCGAAATGCTGCAACTTGTCCACCTTAACGTTATCTGAGTTACTCCAACGACGATATCCACGAGTTTTCAAATAAATTTCGCAGAATGACGAGGCATTTGGCTACCTTAAGAGAGTCATAGTTACTGCTGCCCGCTGCTCCCCCTTCTTTGAATCTTTCCTCTCTTTAATTCGTACTGCGGCCAGCCCAGCAGAAGCGAAATGGTACAGCATGTCCACCTTAACGTTGTCTGAGTTACTCCAACGTCGATATCCTCGAGTTTTCAAATACATTTCGCAGAGTGACGAGGCATTTGGCTACCTTAGGAGAGTCATAGTTACCCCTGCCGACTGCTCCCATTTCTTTAGGCCTTTATCTGTCTTGCTATGGCCAGTCCTACTGAACCGATATGCCACTGTATGTCCACCTTAACGTCGTCACAGTTACTCCCACTACGAGTTTCTCGAGTTAGCAAAAGTACTTCGCCGGATGACGAGGCATTTGGCTACCTTAAGAGAGTCATAGTTACTGCTGCCAGATGCTCCCTATCCTTTGAATCCTCCTCTCTTTATTTCGTACTATGGAATGTCAAAGCAGATGCGTAATGCTGGAACATGTCCACCTTAACGTTGTCTGTTACTAGAACGACTATATCCACGAGTTTTCAAATTAATTTCGCAGAGTGACGAGGCATTTGGCTACCTTAAGAGAGTCATAGTTACTCCTGCCGGCTGCTCCCATTTCTTTAGGCCTTTATCATTCTTGCTATGCCCAGTCCTACAGAACCGATATGCCACTGTATGTCCACCTTAACGTCGTCACAGTTATTCCCACTACCGGTTTCTCGAGTTAGCAAATGTACTTCGCCGGATGACGAGGCATTTGGCTTCCTTAAGAGATTTATAGTCACTCCTGCCGGCTGCTCCCATTTCTTTAGGCCTTTTTCATTCTTGCTATGGCCAGTCCTGCACAACCGATATGCCACTGTATGTCCACCTTAACGTCGTCACAGTTACTCCCACTACGAGTTTCTCCAGTTAGCAAATGTACTTCGCCGGATGACGAGGCATTTGGCTACCTTAAGAGAGTCATAGTTACTGCTGCCAGATGCTCCCCATCCTTTGAATCCTCCTCTCTTTATTTCGTACAATGGAATGTCAAAGCAGATGCGAAATGCTGGAACATGTCCACCTTAACGTTGTCTGTTACTAGAACGACTATATCCACGAGTTTTCAAATTAATTTCGCAGAGTGACGAGGCATTTGGCTACCTTAAGAGAGCCATAGTTACTCCTGCCGGCTGCTCCCATTTCTTTAGGCCTTTATCATTCTTGCTATGCCCAGTCCTACAGAACCGATATGCCACTGTATGTCCACCTTAACGTCGTCACAGTTATTCCCACTACCGGTTTCTCGAGTTAGCAAATGTACTTCGCCGGATGACGAGGCATTTGGCTTCCTTAAGAGATTTATAGTTACTCCTGCCGGCTGCTCCCATTTCTTTAGGCCTTTTTCATTCTTGCTATGGCCAGTCCTGCTCAACCGATATGCCACTGTATGTCCACCTTAACGTCGTCACAGTTATTCCCACTACCGGTTTCTCGAGTTAGCAAATGTACTTCGCCGGATGACGAGGCATTTGGCTTCCTTAAGAGATTTATAGTTACTCCTGCCGGCTGCTCCCATTTCTTTAGGCCTTTTTCATTCTTGCTATGGCCAGTCCTGCTCAACCGATATGCCACTGTATGTCCACCTTAACGTCGTCACAGTTACTCCCACTACGAGTTTCTCGAGTTAGCAAATGTACTTCGCCGGATGACGAGGCATTTGGCTACCTTAAGAGAGTCATAGTTACTGCTGCCAGATGCTCCCCATTCTTTGAATCCTCCTCTCTTTATTTCGTACTATGGAATGTCAAAGCAGATGCGTAATGCTGGAACATGTCCACCTTAACGTTGTCTGTTACTAGAACGACTATATCCACGAGTTTTCAAATTAATTTCGCAGAGTGACGAGGCATTTGGCTACCTTAAGAGAGTCATAGTTACTCCTGCCGGCTGCTCCCATTTCTTTAGGCCTTTATCATTCTTGCTATGCCCAGTCCTACAGAACCGATATGCCACTGTATGTCCACCTTAACGTCGTCACAGTTACTCCCACTACGAGTTTCTCGAGTCAGCAAATGTACTTCGCCGGATGACGGGGCATTTGGCCACCTTAAGAGAGTCATAGTTACTGCTGCCAGATGCTCCCCATCCTTTGAATCCTCCTCTCTTTATTTCGTACTGCGGAATGTCAAACAGAAGCGAAATGCTGCAACTTGTCCACCTTAACGTTATCTGAGTTACTCCAACGACGATATCCACGAGTTTTCAAATAAATTTCGCAGAATGACGAGGCATTTGGCTACCTTAAGAGAGTCATAGTTACTGCTGCCCGCTGCTCCCCCTTCTTTGAATCTTTCCTCTCTTTAATTCGTACTGCGGCCAGCCCTGCAGAAGCGAAATGGTACAGCATGTCCACCTTAACGTTGTCTGAGTTACTCCAACGTCGATATCCTCGAGTTTTCAAATACATTTCGCAGAGTGACGAGGCATTTGGCTACTTAAGAGAGTCATAGTTACCCCTGCCGACTGTTCCCATTTCTTTAGGCCTTTATCTGTCTTGCTATGGCCAGTCCTACTGAACCGATATGCCACTGTATGTCCACCTTAACGTCGTCACAGTTACTCCCACTACGAGTTTCTCGAGTTAGCAAATGTACTTCGCCGGATGACGAGGCATTTGGCTACCTTAAGAGAGTCATAGTTACTGCTGCCAGATGCTCCCCATCCTTTGAATCCTCCTCTCTTTATTTCGTACTATGGAATGTCAAAGCAGATGCGTAATGCTGGAACATGTCCACCTTAACGTTGTCTGTTACTAGAACGACTATATCCACGAGTTTTCAAATTAATTTCGCAGAGTGACGAGGCATTTGGCTACCTTAAGAGAGTCATAGTTACTCCTGCCGGCTGCTCCCATTTCTTTAGGCCTTTATCATTCTTGCTATGCCCAGTCCTACAGAACCGATATGCCACTGTATGTCCACCTTAACGTCGTCACAGTTACTCCCACTACGAGTTTCTCGAGTCAGCAAATGTACTTCGCCGGATGACGGGGCATTTGGCCACCTTAAGAGAGTCATAGTTACTGCTGCCAGATGCTCCCCATCCTTTGAATCCTCCTCTCTTTATTTCGTACTGCGGAATGTCAAACAGAAGCGAAATGCTGCAACTTGTCCACCTTAACGTTATCTGAGTTACTCCAACGACGATATCCACGAGTTTTCAAATAAATTTCGCAGAATGACGAGGCATTTGGCTACCTTAAGAGAGTCATAGTTACTGCTGCCCGCTGCTCCCCCTTCTTTGAATCTTTCCTCTCTTTAATTCGTACTGCGGCCAGCCCAGCAGAAGCGAAATGGTACAGCATGTCCACCTTAACGTTGTCTGAGTTACTCCAACGTCGATATCCTCGAGTTTTCAAATACATTTCGCAGAGTGACGAGGCATTTGGCTACCTTAGGAGAGTCATAGTTACCCCTGCCGACTGCTCCCATTTCTTTAGGCCTTTATCTGTCTTGCTATGGCCAGTCCTACTGAACCGATATGCCACTGTATGTCCACCTTAACGTCGTCACAGTTACTCCCACTACGAGTTTCTCGAGTTAGCAAAAGTACTTCGCCGGATGACGAGGCATTTGGCTACCTTAAGAGAGTCATAGTTACTGCTGCCAGATGCTCCCTATCCTTTGAATCCTCCTCTCTTTATTTCGTACTATGGAATGTCAAAGCAGATGCGTAATGCTGGAACATGTCCACCTTAACGTTGTCTGTTACTAGAACGACTATATCCACGAGTTTTCAAATTAATTTCGCAGAGTGACGAGGCATTTGGCTACCTTAAGAGAGTCATAGTTACTCCTGCCGGCTGCTCCCATTTCTTTAGGCCTTTATCATTCTTGCTATGCCCAGTCCTACAGAACCGATATGCCACTGTATGTCCACCTTAACGTCGTCACAGTTACTCCCACTACGAGTTTCTCGAGTCAGCAAATGTACTTCGCCGGATGACGGGGCATTTGGCCACCTTAAGAGAGTCATAGTTACTGCTGCCAGATGCTCCCCATCCTTTGAATCCTCCTCTCTTTATTTCGTACTGCGGAATGTCAAACAGAAGCGAAATGCTGCAACTTGTCCACCTTAACGTTATCTGAGTTACTCCAACGACGATATCCACGAGTTTTCAAATAAATTTCGCAGAATGACGAGGCATTTGGCTACCTTAAGAGAGTCATAGTTACTGCTGCCCGCTGCTCCCTCTTCTTTGAATCTTTCCTCTCTTTAATTCGTACTGCGGCCAGCCCAGCAGAAGCGAAATGGTACAGCATGTCCACCTTAACGTTGTCTGAGTTACTCCAACGTCGATATCCTCGAGTTTTCAAATACATTTCGCAGAGTGACGAGGCATTTGGCTACCTTAAGAGAGTCATAGTTACCCCTGCCGACTGCTCCCATTTCTTTAGGCCTTTATCTGTCTTGCTATGGCCAGTCCTACTGAACCGATATGCCACTGTATGTCCACCTTAACGTCGTCACAGTTACTCCCACTACGAGTTTCTCGAGTTAGCAAAAGTACTTCGCCGGATGACGAGGCATTTGGCTACCTTAAGAGAGTCATAGTTACTGCTGCCAGATGCTCCCCATCCTTTGAATCCTCCTCTCTTTATTTCGTACTATGGAATGTCAAAGCAGATGCGTAATGCTGGAACATGTCCACCTTAACGTTGTCTGTTACTAGAACGACTATATCCACGAGTTTTCAAATTAATTTCGCAGAGTGACGAGGCATTTGGCTACCTTAAGAGAGTTATAGTTACTCCTGCCGGCTGCTCCCATTTCTTTAGGCCTTTATCATTCTTGCTATGCCCAGTCCTACAGAACCGATATGCCACTGTATGTCCACCTTAAGGTCGTCACAGTTATTCCCACTACCGGTTTCTCGAGTTAGCAAATGTACTTCGCCGGATGACGAGGCATTTGGCTTCCTTAAGAGATTTATAGTCACTCCTGCCGGCTGCTCCCATTTCTTTAGGCCTTTTTCATTCTTGCTATGGCCAGTCCTGCACAACCGATATGCCACTGTATGTCCACATTAACGTCGTCACAGTTACTCCCACTACGAGTTTCTCGAGTTAGCAAATGTACTTCGCCGGATGACGAGGCATTTGGCTACCTTAAGAGAGTCATAGTTACTGCTGCCAGATGCTCCCCATCCTTTGAATCCTCCTCTCTTTATTTCGTACTATGGAATGTCAAAGCAGATGCGAAATGCTGGAACATGTCCACCTTAACGTTGTCTGTTACTAGAACGACTATATCCACGAGTTTTCAAATTAATTTCGCAGAGTGACGAGGCATTTGGCTACCTTAAGAGAGCCATAGTTACTCCTGCCGGCTGCTCCCATTTCTTTAGGCCTTTATCATTCTTGCTATGCCCAGTCCTACAGAACCGATATGCCACTGTATGTCAACCTTAACGTCGTCACAGTTATTCCCACTACCGGTTTCTCGAGTTAGCAAATGTACTTCGCCGGATGACGAGGCATTTGGCTTCCTTAAGAGATTTATAGTTACTCCTGCCGGCTGCTCCCATTTCTTTAGGCCTTTTTCATTCTTGCTATGGCCAGTCCTGCTCAACCGATATGCCACTGTATGTCCACCTTAACGTCGTCACAGTTATTCCCACTACCGGTTTCTCGAGTTAGCAAATGTACTTCGCCGGATGACGAGGCATTTGGCTTCCTTAAGAGATTTATAGTTACTCCTGCCGGCTGCTCCCATTTCTTTAGGCCTTTTTCATTCTTGCTATGGCCAGTCCTGCTCAACCGATATGCCACTGTATGTCCACCTTAACGTCGTCACAGTTACTCCCACTACGAGTTTCTCGAGTTAGCAAATGTACTTCGCCGGATGACGAGGCATTTGGCTACCTTAAGAGAGTCATAGTTACTGCTGCCAGATGCTCCCCATTCTTTGAATCCTCCTCTCTTTATTTCGTACTATGGAATGTCAAAGCAGATGCATAATGCTGGAACATGTCCACCTTAACGTTGTCTGTTACTAGAACGACTATATCCACGAGTTTTCAAATTAATTTCGCAGAGTGACGAGGCATTTGGCTACCTTAAGAGAGTCATAGTTACTCCTGCCGGCTGCTCCCATTTCTTTAGGCCTTTATCATTCTTGCTATGCCCAGTCCTACAGAACCGATATGCCACTGTATGTCCACCTTAACGTCGTCACAGTTACTCCCACTACGAGTTTCTCGAGTCAGCAAATGTACTTCGCCGGATGACGGGGCATTTGGCCACCTTAAGAGAGTCATAGTTACTGCTGCCAGATGCTCCCCATCCTTTGAATCCTCCTCTCTTTATTTCGTACTGCGGAATGTCAAACAGAAGCGAAATGCTGCAACTTGTCCACCTTAACGTTATCTGAGTTACTCCAACGACGATATCCACGAGTTTTCAAATAAATTTCGCAGAATGACGAGGCATTTGGCTACCTTAAGAGAGGTATAGTTACTGCTGCCCGCTGCTCCCCCTTCTTTGAATCTTTCCTCTCTTTAATTCGTACTGCGGCCAGCCCTGCAGAAGCGAAATGGTACAGCATGTCCACCTTAACGTTGTCTGAGTTACTCGCAACGTCGATATCCTCGAGTTTTCAAATACATTTCGCAGAGTGACGAGGCATTTGGCTACTTAAGAGAGTCATAGTTACCCCTGCCGACTGTTCCCATTTCTTTAGGCCTTTATCTGTCTTGCTATGGCCAGTCCTACTGAACCGATAAGCCACTGTATGTCCACCTTAACGTCGTCACAGTTACTCCCACTACGAGTTTCTCGAGTTAGCAAATGTACTTCGCCGGATGACGAGGCATTTGGCTACCTTAAGAGAGTCATAGTTACTGCTGCCAGATGCTCCCCATCCTTTGAATCCTCCTCTCTTTATTTCGTACTATGGAATGTCAAAGCAGATGCGTAATGCTGGAACATGTCCACCTTAACGTTGTCTGTTACTAGAACGACTATATCCACGAGTTTTCAAATTAATTTCGCAGAGTGACGAGGCATTTGGCTACCTTAAGAGAGTCATAGTTACTCCTGCCGGCTGCTCCCATTTCTTTAGGCCTTTATCATTCTTGCTATGCCCAGTCCTACAGAACCGATATGCCACTGTATGTCCACCTTAACGTCGTCACAGTTACTCCCACTACGAGTTTCTCGAGTCAGCAAATGTACTTCGCCGGATGACGGGGCATTTGGCCACCTTAAGAGAGTCATAGTTACTGCTGCCAGATGCTACCCATCCTTTGAATCCTCCTCTCTTTATTTCGTACTGCGGAATGTCAAACAGAAGCGAAATGCTGCAACTTGTCCACCTTAACGTTATCTGAGTTACTCCAACGACGATATCCACGAGTTTTCAAATAAATTTCGCAGAATGACGAGGCATTTGGCTACCTTAAGAGAGTCATAGTTACTGCTGCCCGCTGCTCCCCCTTCTTTGAATCTTTCCTCTCTTTAATTCGTACTGCGGCCAGCCCAGCAGAAGCGAAATGGTACAGCATGTCCACCTTAACGTTGTCTGAGTTACTCCAACGTCGATATCCTCGAGTTTTCAAATACATTTCGCAGAGTGACGAGGCATTTGGCTACCTTAGGAGAGTCATAGTTACCCCTGCCGACTGCTCCCATTTCTTTAGGCCTTTATCTGTCTTGCTATGGCCAGTCCTACTGAACCGATATGCCACTGTATGTCCACCTTAACGTCGTCACAGTTACTCCCACTACGAGTTTCTCGAGTTAGCAAAAGTACTTCGCCGGATGACGAGGCATTTGGCTACCTTAAGAGAGTCATAGTTACTGCTGCCAGATGCTCCCCATCCTTTGAATCCTCCCCTCTTTATTTCGTACTATGGAATGTCAAAGCAGATGCGTAATGCTGGAACATGTCCACCTTAACGTTGTCTGTTACTAGAACGACTATATCCACGAGTTTTCAAATTAATTTCGCAGAGTGACGAGGCATTTGGCTACCTTAAGAGAGTCATAGTTACTCCTGCCGGCTGCTCCCATTTCTTTAGGCCTTTATCATTCTTGCTATGCCCAGTCCTACAGAACCGATATGCCACTGTATGTCCACCTTAACGTCGTCACAGTTATTCCCACTACCGGTTTCTCGAGTTAGCAAATGTACTTCGCCGGATGACGAGGCATTTGGCTTCCTTAAGAGATTTATAGTTACTCCTGCCGGCTGCTCCCATTTCTTTAGGCCTTTTTCATTCTTGCTATGGCCAGTCCTGCTCAACCGATATGCCACTGTATGTCCACCTTAACGTCGTCACAGTTACTCCCACTACGAGTTTCTCCAGTCAGCAAATGTACTTCGCCGGATGACGGGGCATTTGGCCACCTTAAGAGAGTCATAGTTACTGCTGCCAGATGCTCCCCATCCTTTGAATCCTCCTCTCTTTATTTCGTACTGCGGAATGTCAAACAGAAGCGAAATGCTGCAACTTGTCCACCTTAACGTTATCTGAGTTACTCCAACGACGATATCCACGAGTTTTCAAATAAATTTCGCAGAATGACGAGGCATTTGGCTACCTTAAGAGAGTCATAGTTACTGCTGCCCGCTGCTCCCCCTTCTTTGAATCTTTCCTCTCTTTAATTCGTACTGCGGCCAGCCCTGCAGAAGCGAAATGGTACAGCATGTCCACCTTAACGTTGTCTGAGTTACTCCAACGTCGATATCCTCGAGTTTTCAAATACATTTCGCAGAGTGACGAGGCATTTGGCTACTTAAGAGAGTCATAGTTACCCCTGCCGACTGCTCCCATTTCTTTAGGCCTTTATCTGTCTTGCTATGGCCAGTCCTACTGAACCGATATGCCACTGTATGTCCACCTTAACGTCGTCACAGTTACTCCCACTACGAGTTTCTCGAGTTTGCAAATGTACTTCGCCGGATGACGAGGCATTTGGCTACCTTAAGAAAGTCATAGTTACTGCTGCCAGATGCTCCCCATCCTTTGAATCCTCCTCTCTTTATTTCGTACCATGGAATGTCAAAGCAGATGCGTAATGCTGGAACATGTCCACCTTAACGTTGTCTGTTACTAGAACGACTATATCCACGAGTTTTCAAATTAATTTCGCAGAGTGACGAGGCATTTGGCTACCTTAGGAGAGTCATAGTTACTCCTGCCGGCTGCTCCCATTTCTTTAGGCCTTCATCATTCTTACTATGCCCAGTCCTACAGAACCGATATGAAACTGTATGTCCACCTTAACGTCGTCACAGTTACTCCCACTACGAGTTTCTCGAGTTAGCAAATGTACTTCGCCGGATGACGAGGCATTTGGGTACCTTATTAGAGTCATAGTTACTGCAGCCAAATGCTCCCCTTCCTTTGAATCTTTCCTCTCTTTAATTCGTACTGCGGAATGTCCAAGCAGAAGCGAAATGCTGCAACTTGTCCACCTTAACGTTGCCTGAGTTACTCCAACGACGATATCGACGAGTTTTCAAATAAATTTCGCAGAGTGACGAGGCATTTGGCTACCTTAAGAGAGTGATAGTTACTGCTGCCCGCTGCTCCCCCTTCTTTGAATCTTTCCTTTCTTTAATTCGTATTGCGGCTAGTCCTGCAGAAGCGAAATGGTACAGCATGTCCACCTTAACGTTGTCTGAGTTACTCCAACGTAGATATCCTCGAGTTTTCAAATAAATTTCGCAGAGTGACGAGGCATTTGGCTACCTTAAGAGAGTCATAGTTACCCCTGCCGGCTGCTCCCATTTCTTTAGGCCTTTATCTTTCTTGCTATGGCCAGTCCTACTGAACCGATATGCCACTGTATGTCCACCTTAACGTCGTCACAGTTACTCCCACTACGAGTTTCTCGAGTTAGCAAATGTACTTCGCCGGATGACGGGGCATTTGGCCACCTTAAGAGAGTCATAGTTACTGCTGCCAGATGCTCCCCATCCTTTGAATCTTCCTCTCTTTATTTCGTACTGCGGAATGTCAAACAGAAGCGAAATGCTGCAACTTGTCCACCTTAACGTTATCTGAGTTACTACAACGACGATATCCACGAGTTTTCAAATAAATTTCGCAGAATGACGAGGCATTTGGCTACCTTAAGAGAGTCATAGTTACTGCTGCCCGCTGCTCCCCCTTCTTTGAATCTTTCCTCTCTTTAATTCGTACTGCGGCCAGCCCTGCAGCAGCGAAATGGTACAGCATGTCCACCGTAACGTTGTCTGAGTTACTCCAACGTCGATATCCTCGAGTTTTCAAATACATTTCGCAGAGTGACGAGGCATTTGGCTACCTTAAGAGAGTCATAGTTACCCCTGCCGACTGCTCCCATTTCTTTAGGCCTTTATCTTTCTTGCTATGGCCAGTCCTACTGAACCGATATGCCACTGTATGTCCACCTTAACGTCGTCACAGTTACTCCCACTACGAGTTTCTCGAGTCAGCAAGTGTACTTCGCCGGATGACGGGGCATTTGGCCACCTTAAGAGAGTCATAGTTACTGCTGCCAGATGCTCCCCATCCTTTGAATCCTCCTCTCTTTATTTCGTACTGCGGAATGTCAAACAGAAGCGAAATGCTGCAACTTGTCCACCTTAACGTTATCTGAGTTACTCCAACGACGATATCCACGAGTTTTCAAATAAATTTCGCAGAGTGACGAGGCATTTGGCTACCTTAAGAGAGTCATAGTTACTCCTGCCGGCTGCTCCCATTTCTTTAGGCCTTTATCATTCTTGCTATGCCCAGTCCTACAGAACCGATATGCCACTGTATGTCCACCTTAACGTCGTCACAGTTACTCCCACTACGAGTTTCTCGAGTCAGCAAGTGTACTTCGCCGGATGACGGGGCATTTGGCCACCTTAAGAGAGTCATAGTTACTGCTGCCAGATGCTCCCCATCCTTTGAATCCTCCTCTCTTTATTTCGTACTGCGGAATGTCAAACAGAAGCGAAATGCTGCAACTTGTCCACCTTAACGTTATCTGAGTTACTCCAACGACGATATCCACGAGTTTTCAAATAAATTTCGCAGAATGACGAGGCATTTGGCTACCTTAAGAGAGTCATAGTTACTGCTGCCCGCTGCTCCCTCTTCTTTGAATCTTTCCTCTCTTTAATTCGTACTGCGGCCAGCCCAGCAGAAGCGAAATGGTACAGCATGTCCACCTTAACGTTGTCTGAGTTACTCCAACGTCGATATCCTCGAGTTTTCAAATACATTTCGCAGAGTGACGAGGCATTTGGCTACCTTAAGAGAGTCATAGTTACCCCTGCCAACTGCTCCCATTTCTTTAGGCCTTTATCTGTCTTGCTATGGCCAGTCCTACTGAACCGATATGCCACTGTATGTCCACCTTAACGTCGTCACAGTTACTCCCACTACGAGTTTCTCGAGTTAGCAAAAGTACTTCGCCGGATGACGAGGCATTTGGCTACCTTAAGAGAGTCATAGTTACTGCTGCCAGATGCTCCCCATCCTTTGAATCCTCCTCTCTTTATTTCGTACTATGGAATGTCAAAGCAGATGCGTAATGCTGGAACATGTCCACCTTAACGTTGTCTGTTACTAGAACGACTATATCCACGAGTTTTCAAATTAATTTCGCAGAGTGACGAGGCATTTGGCTACCTTAAGAGAGTTATAGTTACTCCTGCCGGCTGCTCCCATTTCTTTAGGCCTTTATCATTCTTGCTATGCCCAGTCCTACAGAACCGATATGCCACTGTATGTCCACCTTAAGGTCGTCACAGTTATTCCCACTACCGGTTTCTCGAGTTAGCAAATGTACTTCGCCGGATGACGAGGCATTTGGCTTCCTTAAGAGATTTATAGTCACTCCTGCCGGCTGCTCCCATTTCTTTAGGCCTTTTTCATTCTTGCTATGGCCAGTCCTGCACAACCGATATGCCACTGTATGTCCACCTTAACGTCGTCACAGTTACTCCCACTACGAGTTTCTCGAGTTAGCAAATGTACTTCGCCGGATGACGAGGCATTTGGCTACCTTAAGAGAGTCATAGTTACTGCTGCCAGATGCTCCCCATCCTTTGAATCCTCCTCTCTTTATTTCGTACTATGGAATGTCAAAGCAGATGCGAAATGCTGGAACATGTCCACCTTAACGTTGTCTGTTACTAGAACGACTATATCCACGAGTTTTCAAATTAATTTCGCAGAGTGACGAGGCATTTGGCTACCTTAAGAGAGCCATAGTTACTCCTGCCGGCTGCTCCCATTTCTTTAGGCCTTTATCATTCTTGCTATGCCCAGTCCTACAGAACCGATATGCCACTGTATGTCCACCTTAACGTCGTCACAGTTATTCTCACTACCGGTTTCTCGAGTTAGCAAATGTACTTCGCCGGATGACGAGGCATTTGGCTTCCTTAAGAGATTTATAGTTACTCCTGCCGGCTGCTCCCATTTCTTTAGGCCTTTTTCATTCTTGCTATGGCCAGTCCTGCTCAACCGATATGCCACTGTATGTCCACCTTAACGTCGTCACAGTTATTCCCACTACCGGTTTCTCGAGTTAGCAAATGTACTTCGCCGGATGACGAGGCATTTGGCTTCCTTAAGAGATTTATAGTTACTCCTGCCGGCTGCTCCCATTTCTTTAGGCCTTTTTCATTCTTGCTATGGCCAGTCCTGCTCAACCGATATGCCACTGTATGTCCACCTTAACGTCGTCACAGTTACTCCCACTACGAGTTTCTCGAGTTAGCAAATGTACTTCGCCGGATGACGAGGCATTTGGCTACCTTAAGAGAGTCATAGTTACTGCTGCCAGATGCTCCCCATTCTTTGAATCCTCCTCTCTTTATTTCGTACTATGGAATGTCAAAGCAGATGCGTAATGCTGGAACATGTCCACCTTAACGTTGTCTGTTACTAGAACGACTATATCCACGAGTTTTCAAATTAATTTCGCAGAGTGACGAGGCATTTGGCTACCTTAAGAGAGTCATAGTTACTCCTGCCGGCTGCTCCCATTTCTTTAGGCCTTTATCATTCTTGCTATGCCCAGTCCTACAGAACCGATATGCCACTGTATGTCCACCTTAACGTCGTCACAGTTACTCCCACTACGAGTTTCTCGAGTCAGCAAATGTACTTCGCCGGATGACGGGGCATTTGGCCACCTTAAGAGAGTCATAGTTACTGCTGCCAGATGCTCCCCATCCTTTGAATCCTCCTCTCTTTATTTCGTACTGCGGAATGTCAAACAGAAGCGAAATGCTGCAACTTGTCCACCTTAACGTTATCTGAGTTACTCCAACGACGATATCCACGAGTTTTCAAATAAATTTCGCAGAATGACGAGGCATTTGGCTACCTTAAGAGAGTCATAGTTACTGCTGCCCGCTGCTCCCCCTTCTTTGAATCTTTCCTCTCTTTAATTCGTACTGCGGCCAGCCCTGCAGCAGCGAAATGGTACAGCATGTCCACCTTAACGTTGTCTGAGTTACTCCAACGTCGATATCCTCGAGTTTTCAAATACATTTCGCAGAGTGACGAGGCATTTGGCTACCTTAAGAGAGTCATAGTTACCCCTGCCGACTGCTCCCATTTCTTTAGGCCTTTATCTGTCTTGCTATGGCCAGTCCTACTGAACCGATATGCCACTGTATGTCCACCTTAACGTCGTCACAGTTACTCCCACTACGAGTTTCTCGAGTTAGCAAAAGTACTTCGCCGGATGACGAGGCATTTGGCTACCTTAAGAGAGTCATAGTTACTGCTGCCAGATGCTCCCCATCCTTTGAATCCTCCTCTCTTTATTTCGTACTATGGAATGTCAAAGCAGATGCGTAATGCTGGAACATGTCCACCTTAACGTTGTCTGTTACTAGAACGACTATATCCACGAGTTTTCAAATTAATTTCGCAGAGTGACGAGGCATTTGGCTACCTTAAGAGAGTTATAGTTACTCCTGCCGGCTGCTCCCATTTCTTTAGGCCTTTATCATTCTTGCTATGCCCAGTCCTACAGAACCGATATGCCACTGTATGTCCACCTTAAGGTCGTCACAGTTATTCCCACTACCGGTTTCTCGAGTTAGCAAATGTACTTCGCCGGATGACGAGGCATTTGGCTTCCTTAAGAGATTTATAGTCACTCCTGCCGGCTGCTCCCATTTCTTTAGGCCTTTTTCATTCTTGCTATGGCCAGTCCTGCACAACCGATATGCCACTGTATGTCCACCTTAACGTCGTCACAGTTACTCCCACTACGAGTTTCTCGAGTTAGCAAATGTACTTCGCCGGATGACGAGGCATTTGGCTACCTTAAGAGAGTCATAGTTACTGCTGCCAGATGCTCCCCATCCTTTGAATCCTCCTCTCTTTATTTCGTACTATGGAATGTCAAAGCAGATGCGAAATGCTGGAACATGTCCACCTTAACGTTGTCTGTTACTAGAACGACTATATCCACGAGTTTTCAAATTAATTTCGCAGAGTGACGAGGCATTTGGCTACCTTAAGAGAGCCATAGTTACTCCTGCCGGCTGCTCCCATTTCTTTAGGCCTTTATCATTCTTGCTATGCCCAGTCCTACAGAACCGATATGCCACTGTATGTCCACCTTAACGTCGTCACAGTTATTCCCACTACCGGTTTCTCGAGTTAGCAAATGTACTTCGCCGGATGACGAGGCATTTGGCTTCCTTAAGAGATTTATAGTTACTCCTGCCGGCTGCTCCCATTTCTTTAGGCCTTTTTCATTCTTGCTATGGCCAGTCCTGCTCAACCGATATGCCACTGTATGTCCACCTTAACGTCGTCACAGTTATTCCCACTACCGGTTTCTCGAGTTAGCAAATGTACTTCGCCGGATGACGAGGCATTTGGCTTCCTTAAGAGATTTATAGTTACTCCTGCCGGCTGCTCCCATTTCTTTAGGCCTTTTTCATTCTTGCTATGGCCAGTCCTGCTCAACCGATATGCCACTGTATGTCCACCTTAACGTCGTCACAGTTACTCCCACTACGAGTTTCTCGAGTTAGCAAATGTACTTCGCCGGATGACGAGGCATTTGGCTACCTTAAGAGAGTCATAGTTACTGCTGCCAGATGCTCCCCATTCTTTGAATCCTCCTCTCTTTATTTCGTACTATGGAATGTCAAAGCAGATGCGTAATGCTGGAACATGTCCACCTTAACGTTGTCTGTTACTAGAACGACTATATCCACGAGTTTTCAAATTAATTTCGCAGAGTGACGAGGCATTTGGCTACCTTAAGAGAGTCATAGTTACTCCTGCCGGCTGCTCCCATTTCTTTAGGCCTTTATCATTCTTGCTATGCCCAGTCCTACAGAACCGATATGCCACTGTATGTCCACCTTAACGTCGTCACAGTTACTCCCACTACGAGTTTCTCGAGTCAGCAAATGTACTTCGCCGGATGACGGGGCATTTGGCCACCTTAAGAGAGTCATAGTTACTGCTGCCAGATGCTCCCCATCCTTTGAATCCTCCTCTCTTTATTTCGTACTGCGGAATGTCAAACAGAAGCGAAATGCTGCAACTTGTCCACCTTAACGTTATCTGAGTTACTCCAACGACGATATCCACGAGTTTTCAAATAAATTTCGCAGAATGACGAGGCATTTGGCTACCTTAAGAGAGTCATAGTTACTGCAACCCGCTGCTCCCCCTTCTTTGAATCTTTCCTCTCTTTAATTCGTACTGCGGCCAGCCCTGCAGCAGCGAAATGGTACAGCATGTCCACCTTAACGTTGTCTGAGTTACTCCAACGTCGATATCCTCGAGTTTTCAAATACATTTCGCAGAGTGACGAGGCATTTGGCTACCTTAAGAGAGTCATAGTTACCCCTGCCGACTGCTCCCATTTCTTTAGGCCTTTATCTTTCTTGCTATGGCCAGTCCTACTGAACCGATATGCCACTGTATGTCCACCTTAACGTCGTCACAGTTACTCCCACTACGAGTTTCTCGAGTTAGCAAATGTACTTCGCCGGATGACGGGGCATTTGGCCACCTTAAGAGAGTCATAGTTACTGCTGCCAGATGCTCCCCATCCTTTGAATCCTCCTCTCTTTATTTCGTACTGCGGAATGTCAAACAGAAGCGAAATGCTGCAACTTGTCCACCTTAACGTTGTCTGAGTTACTCCAACGACGATATCCACGAGTTTTCAAATAAATTTCGCAGAATGACGAGGCATTTGGCTACCTTAAGAGAGTCATAGTTACTGCTGCCCGCTGCTCCCCCTTCTTTGAATCTTTCCTCTCTTTAATTCGTACTGCGGCCAGCCCTGCAGAAGCGAAATGGTACAGCATGTCCACCTTAACGTTGTCTGAGTTACTCCAACGTCGATATCCTCGAGTTTTCAGAAACATTTCGCAGAGTGACGAGGCATTTGACTACCTTAAGAGAGTCATAGTTACCCCTGCCGACTGCTCCCATTTCTTTAGGCCCTTATCTGTCTTGCTATGGCCAGTCCTACTGAACCGATATGCCACTGTATGTCCACCTTAACGTCGTCACAGTTACTCCCACTACGAGTTTCTCGAGTTAGCAAATGTACTTCGCCGGATGACGAGGCATTTGGCTACCTTAAGAGAGTCATAGGTACTGCTGCCAGATGCTCCCTATCCTTTGAATCCTCCTCTCTTTATTTCGTACTATGGAATGTCAAAGCAGATGCGTAATGCTGGAACATGTCCACCTTAACGTTGTCTGTTACTAGAACGACTATATCCACGAGTTTTCAAATTAATTTCGCAGAGTGACGAGGCATTTGGCTACCTTAAGAGAGTCATAGTTACTCCTGCCGGCTGCTCCCATTTCTTTAGGCCTTTATCATTCTTGCTATGCCCAGTCCTACAGAACCGATATGCCACTGTATGTCCACCTTAACGTCGTCACAGTTACTCCCACTACGAGTTTCTCGAGTCAGCAAATGTACTTCGCCGGATGACGGGGCATTTGGCCACCTTAAGAGAGTCATAGTTACTGCTGCCAGATGCTCCCCATCCTTTGAATCCTCCTCTCTTTATTTCGTACTGCGGAATGTCAAACAGAAGCGAAATGCTGCAACTTGTCCACCTTAACGTTATCTGAGTTACTCCAACTACGATATCCACGAGTTTTCAAATAAATTTCGCAGAATGACGAGGCATTTGGCTACCTTAAGAGAGTCATAGTTACTGCTGCCCGCTGCTCCCTCTTCTTTGAATCTTTCCTCTCTTTAATTCGTACTGCGGCCAGCCCAGCAGAAGCGAAATGGTACAGCATGTCCACCTTAACGTTGTCTGAGTTACTCCAACGTCGATATCCTCGAGTTTTCAAATACATTTCGCAGAGTGACGAGGCATTTGGCTACCTTAAGAGAGTCATAGTTACCCCTGCCGACTGCTCCCATTTCTTTAGGCCTTTATCTGTCTTGCTATGGCCAGTCCTACTGAACCGATATGCCACTGTATGTCCACCTTAACGTCGTCACAGTTACTCCCACTACGAGTTTCTCGAGTTAGCAAAAGTACTTCGCCGGATGACGAGGCATTTGGCTACCTTAAGAGAGTCATAGTTACTGCTGCCAGATGCTCCCCATCCTTTGAATCCTCCTCTCTTTATTTCGTACTATGGAATGTCAAAGCAGATGCGTAATGCTGGAACATGTCCACCTTAACGTTGTCTGTTACTAGAACGACTATATCCACGAGTTTTCAAATTAATTTCGCAGAGTGACGAGGCATTTGGCTACCTTAAGAGAGTTATAGTTACTCCTGCCGGCTGCTCCCATTTCTTTAGGCCTTTATCATTCTTGCTATGCCCAGTCCTACAGAACCGATATGCCACTGTATGTCCACCTTAAGGTCGTCACAGTTATTCCCACTACCGGTTTCTCGAGTTAGCAAATGTACTTCGCCGGATGACGAGGCATTTGGCTTCCTTAAGAGATTTATAGTCACTCCTGCCGGCTGCTCCCATTTCTTTAGGCCTTTTTCATTCTTGCTATGGCCAGTCCTGCACAACCGATATGCCACTGTATGTCCACCTTAACGTCGTCACAGTTACTCCCACTACGAGTTTCTCGAGTTAGCAAATGTACTTCGCCGGATGACGAGGCATTTGGCTACCTTAAGAGAGTCATAGTTACTGCTGCCAGATGCTCCCCATCCTTTGAATCCTCCTCTCTTTATTTCGTACTATGGAATGTCAAAGCAGATGCGAAATGCTGGAACATGTCCACCTTAACGTTGTCTGTTACTAGAACGACTATATCCACGAGTTTTCAAATTAATTTCGCAGAGTGACGAGGCATTTGGCTACCTTAAGAGAGCCATAGTTACTCCTGCCGGCTGCTCCCATTTCTTTAGGCCTTTATCATTCTTGCTATGCCCAGCCCTACAGAACCGATATGCCACTGTATGTCCACCTTAACGTCGTCACAGTTATTCCCACTACCGGTTTCTCGAGTTAGCAAATGTACTTCGCCGGATGACGAGGCATTTGGCTTCCTTAAGAGATTTATAGTTACTCCTGCCGGCTGCTCCCATTTCTTTAGGCCTTTTTCATTCTTGCTATGGCCAGTCCTGCTCAACCGATATGCCACTGTATGTCCACCTTAACGTCGTCACAGTTATTCCCACTACCGGTTTCTCGAGTTAGCAAATGTACTTCGCCGGATGACGAGGCATTTGGCTTCCTTAAGAGATTTATAGTTACTCCTGCCGGCTGCTCCCATTTCTTTAGGCCTTTTTCATTCTTGCTATGGCCAGTCCTGCTCAACCGATATGCCACTGTATGTCCACCTTAACGTCGTCACAGTTACTCCCACTACGAGTTTCTCGAGTTAGCAAATGTACTTCGCCGGATGACGAGGCATTTGGCTACCTTAAGAGAGTCATAGTTACTGCTGCCAGATGCTCCCCATTCTTTGAATCCTCCTCTCTTTATTTCGTACTATGGAATGTCAAAGCAGATGCGTAATGCTGGAACATGTCCACCTTAACGTTGTCTGTTACTAGAACGACTATATCCACGAGTTTTCAAATTAATTTCGCAGAGTGACGAGGCATTTGGCTACCTTAAGAGAGTCATAGTTACTCCTGCCGGCTGCTCCCATTTCTTTAGGCCTTTATCATTCTTGCTATGCCCAGTCCTACAGAACCGATATGCCACTGTATGTCCACCTTAACGTCGTCACAGTTACTCCCACTACGAGTTTCTCGAGTCAGCAAATGTACTTCGCCGGATGACGGGGCATTTGGCCACCTTAAGAGAGTCATAGTTACTGCTGCCAGATGCTCCCCATCCTTTGAATCCTCCTCTCTTTATTTCGTACTGCGGAATGTCAAACAGAAGCGAAATGCTGCAACTTGTCCACCTTAACGTTATCTGAGTTACTCCAACGACGATATCCACGAGTTTTCAAATAAATTTCGCAGAATGACGAGGCATTTGGCTACCTTAAGAGAGTCATAGTTACTGCTGCCCGCTGCTCCCCCTTCTTTGAATCTTTCCTCTCTTTAATTCGTACTGCGGCCAGCCCTGCAGAAGCGAAATGGTACAGCATGTCCACCTTAACGTTGTCTGAGTTACTCCAACGTCGATATCCTCGAGTTTTCAAATACATTTCGCAGAGTGACGAGGCATTTGGCTACTTAAGAGAGTCATAGTTACCCCTGCCGACTGTTCCCATTTCTTTAGGCCTTTATCTGTCTTGCTATGGCCAGTCCTACTGAACCGATATGCCACTGTATGTCCACCTTAACGTCGTCACAGTTACTCCCACTACGAGTTTCTCGAGTTAGCAAATGTACTTCGCCCGATGACGAGGCATTTGGCTACCTTAAGAGAGTCATAGTTACTGCTGCCAGATGCTCCCCATCCTTTGAATCCTCCTCTCTTTATTTCGTACTATGGAATGTCAAAGCAGATGCGTAATGCTGGAACATGTCCACCTTAACGTTGTCTGTTACTAGAACGACTATATCCACGAGTTTTCAAATTAATTTCGCAGAGTGACGAGGCATTTGGCTACCTTAAGAGAGTCATAGTTACTCCTGCCGGCTGCTCCCATTTCTTTAGGCCTTTATCATTCTTGCTATGCCCAGTCCTACAGAACCGATATGCCACTGTATGTCCACCTTAACGTCGTCACAGTTACTCCCACTACGAGTTTCTCGAGTCAGCAAATGTACTTCGCCGGATGACGGGGCATTTGGCCACCTTAAGAGAGTCATAGTTACTGCTGCCAGATGCTCCCCATCCTTTGAATCCTCCTCTCTTTATTTCGTACTGCGGAATGTCAAACAGAAGCGAAATGCTGCAACTTGTCCACCTTAACGTTATCTGAGTTACTCCAACGACGATATCCACGAGTTTTCAAATAAATTTCGCAGAATGACGAGGCATTTGGCTACCTTAAGAGAGTCATAGTTACTGCTGCCCGCTGCTCCCCCTTCTTTGAATCTTTCCTCTCTTTAATTCGTACTGCGGCCAGCCCAGCAGAAGCGAAATGGTACAGCATGTCCACCTTAACGTTGTCTGAGTTACTCCAACGTCGATATCCTCGAGTTTTCAAATACATTTCGCAGAGTGACGAGGCATTTGGCTACCTTAGGAGAGTCATAGTTACCCCTGCCGACTGCTCCCATTTCTTTAGGCCTTTATCTGTCTTGCTATGGCCAGTCCTACTGAACCGATATGCCACTGTATGTCCACCTTAACGTCGTCACAGTTACTCCCACTACGAGTTTCTCGAGTTAGCAAAAGTACTTCGCCGGATGACGAGGCATTTGGCTACCTTAAGAGAGTCATAGTTACTGCTGCCAGATGCTCCCCATCCTTTGAATCCTCCCCTCTTTATTTCGTACTATGGAATGTCAAAGCAGATGCGTAATGCTGGAACATGTCCACCTTAACGTTGTCTGTTACTAGAACGACTATATCCACGAGTTTTCAAATTAATTTCGAAGAGTGACGAGGCATTTGGCTACCTTAAGAGAGTCATAGTTACTCCTGCCGGCTGCTCCCATTTCTTTAGGCCTTTATCATTCTTGCTATGCCCAGTCCTACAGAACCGATATGCCACTGTATGTCCACCTTAACGTCGTCACAGTTATTCCCACTACCGGTTTCTCGAGTTAGCAAATGTACTTCGCCGGATGACGAGGCATTTGGCTTCCTTAAGAGATTTATAGTTACTCCTGCCGGCTGCTCCCATTTCTTTAGGCCTTTTTCATTCTTGCTATGGCCAGTCCTGCTCAACCGATATGCCACTGTATGTCCACCTTAACGTCGTCACAATTACTCCCACTACGAGTTTCTCGAGTTAGCAAATGTACTTCGCCGGATGACGAGGCATTTGGCTACCTTAAGAGAGTCATAGTTACTGCTGCCAGATGCTCTCCATTCTTTGAATCCTCCTCTCTTTATTTCGTACTATGGAATGTCAAAGCAGATGCGTAATGCTGGAACATGTCCACCTTAACGTTGTCTGTTACTAGAACGACTATATCCACGAGTTTTCAAATTAATTTCGCAGAGTGACGAGGCATTTGGCTACCTTAAGAGAGTCATAGTTACTCCTGCCGGCTGCTCCCATTTCTTTAGGCCTTTATCATTCTTGCTATGCCCAGTCCTACAGAACCGATATGCCACTGTATGTCCACCTTAACGTCGTCACAGTTACTCCCACTACGAGTTTCTCGAGTCAGCAAATGTACTTCGCCGGATGACGGGGCATTTGGCCACCTTAAGAGAGTCATAGTTACTGCTGCCAGATGCTCCCCATCCTTTGAATCCTCCTCTCTTTATTTCGTACTGCGGAATGTCAAACAGAAGCGAAATGCTGCAACTTGTCCACCTTAACGTTATCTGAGTTACTCCAACGACGATATCCACGAGTTTTCAAATAAATTTCGCAGAATGACGAGGCATTTGGCTACCTTAAGAGAGTCATAGTTACTGCTGCCCGCTGCTCCCCCTTCTTTGAATCTTTCCTCTCTTTAATTCGTACTGCGGCCAGCCCTGCAGAAGCGAAATGGTACAGCATGTCCACCTTAACGTTGTCTGAGTTACTCCAACGTCGATATCCTCGAGTTTTCAAATACATTTCGCAGAGTGACGAGGCATTTGGCTACTTAAGAGAGTCATAGTTACCCCTGCCGACTGCTCCCATTTCTTTAGGCCTTTATCTGTCTTGCTATGGCCAGTCCTACTGAACCGATATGCCACTGTATGTCCACCTTAACGTCGTCACAGTTACTCCCACTACGAGTTTCTCGAGTTTGCAAATGTACTTCGCCGGATGACGAGGCATTTGGCTACCTTAAGAAAGTCATAGTTACTGCTGCCAGATGCTCCCCATCCTTTGAATCCTCCTCTCTTTATTTCGTACTATGGAATGTCAAAGCAGATGCGTAATGCTGGAACATGTCCACCTTAACGTTGTCTGTTACTAGAACGACTATATCCACGAGTTTTCAAATTAATTTCGCAGAGTGACGAGGCATTTGGCTACCTTAAGAGAGTCATAGTTACTCCTGCCGGCTGCTCCCATTTCTTTAGGCCTTCATCATTCTTACTATGCCCAGTCCTACAGAACCGATATGAAACTGTATGTCCACCTTAACGTCGTCACAGTTACTCCCACTACGAGTTTCTCGAGTTAGCAAATGTACTTCGCCGGATGACGAGGCATTTGGCTACCTTATGAGAGTCATAGTTACTGCAGCCAGATGCTCCCCTTCCTTTGAATCTTTCCTCTCTTTAATTCGTACTGCGGAATGTCCAAGCAGAAGCGAAATGCTGCAACTTGTCCACCTTAACGTTGCCTGAGTTACTCCAACGACGATATCGACGAGTTTTCAAATAAATTTCGCAGAGTGACGAGGCATTTGGCTACCTTAAGAGAGTGATAGTTACTGCTGCCCGCTGCTCCCCCTTCTTTGAATCTTTCCTTTCTTTAATTCGTATTGCGGCTAGTCCTGCAGAAGCGAAATGGTACAGCATGTCCACCTTAACGTTGTCTGAGTTACTCCAACGTCGATATCCTCGAGTTTTCAAATACATTTCGCAGAGTGACGAGGCATTTGGCTACCTTAAGAGAGTCATAGTTACCCCTGCCGACTGCTCCCATTTCTTTAGGCCTTTATCTTTCTTGCTATGGCCAGTCCTACTGAACCGATATGCCACTGTATGTCCACCTTAACGTCGTCACAGTTACTCCCACTACGAGTTTCTCGAGTTAGCAAATGTACTTCGCCGGATGACGGGGCATTTGGCCACCTTAAGAGAGTCATAGTTACTGCTGCCAGATGCTCCCCATCCTTTGAATCCTCCTCTCTTTATTTCGTACTGCGGAATGTCAAACAGAAGCGAAATGCTGCAACTTGTCCACCTTAACGTTGTCTGAGTTACTCCAACGACGATATCCACGAGTTTTCAAATAAATTTCGCAGAATGACGAGGCATTTGGCTACCTTAAGAGAGTCATAGTTACTGCTGCCCGCTGCTCCCCCTTCTTTGAATCTTTCCTCTCTTTAATTCGTACTGCGGCCAGCCCTGCAGAAGCGAAATGGTACAGCATGTCCACCTTAACGTTGTCTGAGTTACTCCAACGTCGATATCCTCGAGTTTTCAGAAACATTTCGGAGAGTGACGAGGCATTTGACTACCTTAAGAGAGTCATAGTTACCCCTGCCGACTGCTCCCATTTCTTTAGGCCCTTATCTGTCTTGCTATGGCCAGTCCTACTGAACCGATATGCCACTGTATGTCCACCTTAACGTCGTCACAGTTACTCCCACTACGAGTTTCTCGAGTTAGCAAATGTACTTCGCCGGATGACGAGGCATTTGGCTACCTTAAGAGAGTCATAGTTACTGCTGCCAGATGCTCCCCATCCTTTGAATCCTCCTCTCTTTATTTCGTACTATGGAATGTCAAAGCAGATGCGTAATGCTGGAACATGTCCACCTTAACGCTGTCTGTTACTAGAACGACTATATCCACGAGTTTTCAAATTAATTTCGCAGAGTGACGAGGCATTTGGCTACCTTAAGAGAGTCATAGTTACTCCTGCCGGCTGCTCCCATTTCTTTAGGCCTTCATCATTCTTACTATGCCCAGTCCTACAGAACCGATATGCCACTGTATGTCCACCTTAACGTCGTCACAGTTACTCCCACTACGAGTTTCTCGAGTTAGCAAATGTACTTCGCCGGATGACGAGGCATTTGGCTACCTTATGAGAGTCATAGTTACTGCAGCCAGATGCTCCCCTTCCTTTGAATCTTTCCTCTCTTTAATTCGTACTGCGGAATGTCCAAGCAGAAGCGAAATGCTGCAACTTGTCCACCTTAACGTTGCCTGAGTTACTCCAACGACGATATCGACGAGTTTTCAAATAAATTTCGCAGAGTGACGAGGCATTTGGCTACCTTAAGAGAGTGATAGTTACTGCTGCCCGCTGCTCCCCCTTCTTTGAATCTTTCCTCTCTTTAATTCGTACTGCGGAATGTCCAAACAGAAGCGAAATGCTGCAACTTGTCCACCTTAACGTTATCTGAGTTACTCCAACGACGATATCCACGAGTTTTCAAATAAATTTCGCAGAATGACGAGGCATTTGGCTACCTTAAGAGAGTCATAGTTACTGCTGCCCGCTGCTCCCCCTTCTTTGAATCTTTCCTCTCTTTAATTCGTACTGCGGCCAGCCCTGCAGAAGCGAAATGGTACAGCATGTCCACCTTAACGTTGTCTGAGTTACTCCAACGTCGATATCTTCGAGTTTTCAAATACATTTCGCAGAGTGACGAGGCATTTGGCTACCTTAAGAGAGTCATAGTGACCCCTGCCGACTGCTCCCATTTCTTTAGGCCTTTATCTTTCTTGCTATGGCCAGTCCTACTGAACCGATATGCCACTGTATGTCCACCTTAACGTCGTCACAGTTTGAGAGTCATAGTTACTGCTGTTAGATGCTCCCCATCCTTTGAATCCTCCTCTCTTTATTTCGTACTGCGGAATGTCAAACAGAAGCGAAATGCTGCAACTTGTCCACCTTAACGTTGTCTGAGTTACTCCAACGACGATATCCACGAGTTTTCAAATAAATTTCGCAGAATGACGAGTCATTTGGCTATCTTAAGAGAGTCATAGTTACTGCTGCCCGCTGCTCCCCCTTCTTTGAATCTTTCCTCTCTTTAATTCGTACTGCGGCCAGCCCTGCAGAAGCGAAATGGTACAGCATGTCCACCTTAACGTTGTCTGAGTTACTCCAACGTCGATATCCTCGAGTTTTCAGAAACATTTCGCAGAGTGACGAGGCATTTGGCTACCTTAAGAGAGTCATAGTTACCCCTGCCGACTGCTCCCATTTCTTTAGGCCCTTATCTGTCTTGCTATGGCCAGTCCTACAGAACCGACATGCCACTGTATGTCCACCTTAACGTCGTCACAGTTACTCCCACTACGAGTTTCTCGAGTTAGCAAATGTACTTCGCCGGATGACGGGGCATTTGGCCACCTTAAGAGAGTCATAGTTACTGCTGCCAGATGCTCCCCATCCTTTGAATCCTCCTCTCTTTATTTCGTACTATGGAATGTCAAAGCAGATGCGTAATGCTGGAACATGTCCACCTTAACGTTGTCTGTTACTAGAACGACTATATCCACGAGTTTTCAAATTAATTTCGCAGAGTGACGAGGCATTTGGCTACCTTAAGAGAGTTATAGTTACTCCTGCCGGCTGCTCCCATTTCTTTAGGCCTTTATCATTCTTGCTATGCCCAGTCCTACAGAACCGATATGCCACTGTATGTCCACCTTAAGGTCGTCACAGTTATTCCCACTACCGGTTTCTCGAGTTAGCAAATGTACTTCGCCGGATGACGAGGCATTTGGCTTCCTTAAGAGATTTATAGTCACTCCTGCCGGCTGCTCCCATTTCTTTAGGCCTTTTTCATTCTTGCTATGGCCAGTCCTGCACAACCGATATGCCACTGTATGTCCACCTTAACGTCGTCACAGTTACTCCCACTACGAGTTTCTCGAGTTAGCAAATGTACTTCGCCGGATGACGAGGCATTTGGCTACCTTAAGAGAGTCATAGTTACTGCTGCCAGATGCTCCCCATCCTTTGAATCCTCCTCTCTTTATTTCGTACTATGGAATGTCAAAGCAGATGCGAAATGCTGGAACATGTCCACCTTAACGTTGTCTGTTACTAGAACGACTATATCCACGAGTTTTCAAATTAATTTCGCAGAGTGACGAGGCATTTGGCTACCTTAAGAGAGCCATAGTTACTCCTGCCGGCTGCTCCCATTTCTTTAGGCCTTTATCATTCTTGCTATGCCCAGTCCTACAGAACCGATATGCCACTGTATGTCCACCTTAACGTCGTCACAGTTATTCCCACTACCGGTTTCTCGAGTTAGCAAATGTACTTCGCCGGATGACGAGGCATTTGGCTTCCTTAAGAGATTTATAGTTACTCCTGCCGGCTGCTCCCATTTCTTTAGGCCTTTTTCATTCTTGCTATGGCCAGTCCTGCTCAACCGATATGCCACTGTATGTCCACCTTAACGTCGTCACAGTTATTCCCACTACCGGTTTCTCGAGTTAGCAAATGTACTTCGCCGGATGACGAGGCATTTGGCTTCCTTAAGAGATTTATAGTTACTCCTGCCGGCTGCTCCCATTTCTTTAGGCCTTTTTCATTCTTGCTATGGCCAGTCCTGCTCAACCGATATGCCACTGTATGTCCACCTTAACGTCGTCACAGTTACTCCCACTACGAGTTTCTCGAGTTAGCAAATGTACTTCGCCGGATGACGAGGCATTTGGCTACCTTAAGAGAGTCATAGTTACTGCTGCCAGATGCTCCCCATTCTTTGAATCCTCCTCTCTTTATTTCGTACTATGGAATGTCAAAGCAGATGCGTAATGCTGGAACATGTCCACCTTAACGTTGTCTGTTACTAGAACGACTATATCCACGAGTTTTCAAATTAATTTCGCAGAGTGACGAGGCATTTGGCTACCTTAAGAGAGTCATAGTTACTCCTGCCGGCTGCTCCCATTTCTTTAGGCCTTTATCATTCTTGCTATGCCCAGTCCTACAGAACCGATATGCCACTGTATGTCCACCTTAACGTCGTCACAGTTACTCCCACTACGAGTTTCTCGAGTCAGCAAATGTACTTCGCCGGATGACGGGGCATTTGGCCACCTTAAGAGAGTCATAGTTACTGCTGCCAGATGCTCCCCATCCTTTGAATCCTCCTCTCTTTATTTCGTACTGCGGAATGTCAAACAGAAGCGAAATGCTGCAACTTGTCCACCTTAACGTTATCTGAGTTACTCCAACGACGATATCCACGAGTTTTCAAATAAATTTCGCAGAATGACGAGGCATTTGGCTACCTTAAGAGAGTCATAGTTACTGCTGCCCGCTGCTCCCCCTTCTTTGAATCTTTCCTCTCTTTAATTCGTATTGCGGCTAGTCCTGCAGAAGCGAAATGGTACAGCATGTCCACCTTAACGTTGTCTGAGTTACTCCAACGTAGATATCCTCGAGTTTTCAAATAAATTTCGCAGAGTGACGAGGCATTTGGCTTCCTTAAGAGAGTCATAGTTACCCCTGCCGGCTGCTCCCATTTCTTTAGGCCTTTATCTTTCTTGCTATGGCCAGTCCTACAGAACCGATATGCCGCTGTATGTCCACCTTAACGTCGTCACAGTTATTCCCACTACCGGTTTCTCGAGTTAGCAAATGTACTTCGCCGGATGACGAGGCATTTGGCTTCCTTAAGAGATTCATAGTTACTCCTGCCGGCTGCTCCCATTTCTTTAGGCCTTTTTCATTCTTGCTATGGCCAGTCCTACTGAACCGATATGCCAGTGTATGTCCACCTTAACGTCGTCACAGTTACTCCCACTACGAGTTTCTCGAGTTAGCAAATGTACTTCGCCGGATGACGAGGCATTTGGCTACCTTAAGAGAGTCATAGTTACTGCTGCCAGATGCTCCCCATCCTTTGAATCCTCCTCTCTTTATTTCGTACTATGGAATGTCAAAGCAGATGCGTAATGCTGGAACATGTCCACCTTAACGTTGTCTGTTACTAGAACGACTATATCCACGAGTTTTCAAATTAATTTCGCAGAGTGACGAGGCATTTGGCTACCTTAAGAGAGTCATAGTTACTCCTGCCGGCTGCTCCCATTTCTTTAGGCCTTTATCATTCTTGCTATGCCCAGTCCTACAGAACCGATATGCCACTGTATGTCCACCTTAACGTCGTCACAGTTACTCCCACTACGAGTTTCTCGAGTTAGCAAATGTACTTCGCCGGATGACGAGGCATTTGGCTACCTTATGAGAGTCATAGTTACTGCAGCCAGTTGCTCCCCTTCCTTTGAATCTTTCCTCTCTTTAATTCGTACTGCGGAATGTCCAAGCAGAAGCGAAATGCTGCAACTTGTCCACCTTAACGTTGCCTGAGTTACTCCAACGACGATATCGACGAGTTTTCAAATAAATTTCGCAGAGTGACGAGGCATTTGGCTACCTTAAGAGAGTGATAGTTACTGCTGCCCGCTGCTCCCCCGTCTTTGAATCTTTCCTTTCTTTAATTCGTATTGCGGCTAGTCCTGCAGAAGCGAAATGGTACAGCATGTCCACCTTAACGTTGTCTGAGTTACTCCAACGCAGATATCCTCGAGTTTTCAAATAAATTTCGCAGAGTGACGAGGCATTTGGCTTCCTTAAGAGAGTCATAGTTACCCCTGCCGGCTGCTCCCATTTCTTTAGGCCTTTATCTTTCTTGCTATGGCCAGTCCTACAGAACCGATATGCCACTGTATGTCCACCTTAACGTCGTCACAGTTATTCCCACTACCGGTTTCTCGAGTTAGCAAATGTACTTCGCCGGATGACGAGGCATTTGGCTTCCTTAAGAGATTCATAGTTACTCCTGCTGGCTGCTCCCATTTCTTTAGGCCTTTTTCATTCTTGCTATGGCCAGTCCTACTGAACCGATATGCCACTGTATGTCCACCTTAACGTCGTCACAGTTACTCCCACTACGAGTTTCTCGAGTTAGCAAATGTACTTCGCCGGATGACGAGGCATTTGGCTACCTTAAGAGAGTCATAGTTACTGCTGCCAGATGCTCCCCATCCTTTGAATCCTCCTCTCTTTATTTCGTACTATGGAATGTCAAAGCAGATGCGTAATGCTGGAACATGTCCACCTTAACGTTGTCTGTTACTAGAACGACTATATCCACGAGTTTTCAAATTAATTTCGCAGAGTGACGAGGCATTTGGCTACCTTAAGAGAGTCATAGTTACCCCTGCCGACTGCTCCCATTTCTTTAGGCCTTTATCTTTCTTGCTATGGCCAGTCCTACAGAACTGATATGCCACTGTATGTCCACCTTAACGTCGTCACAGTTATTCCCACTACCGGTTTCTCGAGTTAGCAAATGTACTTCGCCGGATGACGAGGCATTTGGCTTCCTTAAGAGATTCATAGTTACTCCTGCCGGCTGCTCCCATTTCTTTAGGCCTCTTTCATTCTTGCTATGGCCAGTCCTACTGAACCGATATGCCACTGTATGTCCACCTTAACGTCGTCACAGTTACTCCCACTACGAGTTTCTCGAGTTAGCAAATGTACTTCGCCGGATGACGAGGCATTTGGCTACCTTATGAGAGTCATAGTTACTGCAGCCAGTTGCTCCCCTTCCTTTGAATCTTTCCTCTCTTTAATTCGTACTGCGGAATGTCCAAGCAGAAGCGAAATGCTGCAACTTGTCCACCTTAACGTTGCCTGAGTTACTCCAACGACGATATCGACGAGTTTTCAAATAAATTTCGCAGAGTGACGAGGCATTTGGCTACCTTAAGAGAGTGATAGTTACTGCTGCCCGCTGCTCCCCCGTCTTTGAATCTTTCCTTTCTTTAATTCGTATTGCGGCTAGTCCTGCAGAAGCGAAATGGTACAGCATGTCCACCTTAACGTTGTCTGAGTTACTCCAACGTAGATATCCTCGAGTTTTCAAATAAATTTCGCAGAGTGACGAGGCATTTGGCTTCCTTAAGAGAGTCATAGTTACCCCTGCCGGCTGCTCCCATTTCTTTAGGCCTTTATCTTTCTTGCTATGGCCAGTCCTACAGAACCGATATGCCACTGTATGTCCACCTTAACGTCGTCACAGTTATTCCCACTACCGGTTTCTCGAGTTAGCAAATGTACTTCGCCGGATGACGAGGCATTTGGCTTCCTTAAGAGATTCATAGTTACTCCTGCCGGCTGCTCCCATTTCTTTAGGCCTTTTTCATTCTTGCTATGGCCAGTCCTACTGAACCGATATGCCAGTGTATGTCCACCTTAACGTCGTCACAGTTACTCCCACTACGAGTTTCTCGAGTTAGCAAATGTACTTCGCCGGATGACGAGGCATTTGGCTACCTTAAGAGAGTCATAGTTACTGCTGCCAGATGCTCCCCATCCTTTGAATCCTCCTCTCTTTATTTCGTACTATGGAATGTCAAAGCAGATGCGTAATGCTGGAACATGTCCACCTTAACGTTGTCTGTTACTAGAACGACTATATCCACGTGTTTTCAAATTAATTTCGCAGAGTGACGAGGCATTTGGCTACCTTAAGAGAGTCATAGTTACTCCTGCCGGCTGCTCCCATTTCTTTAGGCCTTTATCATTCTTGCTATGCCCAGTCCTACAGAACCGATATGCCACTGTATGTCCACCTTAACGTCGTCACAGTTACTCCCACTACGAGTTTCTCGAGTTAGCAAATGTACTTCGCCGGATGACGAGGCATTTGGCTACCTTATGAGAGTCATAGTTACTGCAGCCAGTTGCTCCCCTTCCTTTGAATCTTTCCTCTCTTTAATTCGTACTGCGGAATGTCCAAGCAGAAGCGAAATGCTGCAACTTGTCCACCTTAACGTTGCCTGAGTTACTCCAACGACGATATCGACGAGTTTTCAAATAAATTTCGCAGAGTGACGAGGCATTTGGCTACCTTAAGAGAGTGATAGTTACTGCTGCCCGCTGCTCCCCCGTCTTTGAATCTTTCCTTTCTTTAATTCGTATTGCGGCTAGTCCTGCAGAAGCGAAATGGTACAGCATGTCCACCTTAACGTTGTCTGAGTTACTCCAACGCAGATATCCTCGAGTTTTCAAATAAATTTCGCAGAGTGTCGAGGCATTTGGCTTCCTTAAGAGAGTCATAGTTACCCCTGCCGGCTGCTCCCATTTCTTTAGGCCTTTATCTTTCTTGCTATGGCCAGTCCTACAGAACCGATATGCCACTGTATGTCCACCTTAACGTCGTCACAGTTATTCCCACTACCGGTTTCTCGAGTTAGCAAATGTACTTCGCCGGATGACGAGGCATTTGGCTTCCTTAAGAGATTCATAGTTACTCCTGCCGGCTGCTCCCATTTCTTTAGGCCTTTTTCATTCTTGCTATGGCCAGTCCTACTGAACCGATATGCCACTGTATGTCCACCTTAACGTCGTCACAGTTACTCCCACTACGAGTTTCTCGAGTTAGCAAATGTACTTCGCCGGATGACGAGGCATTTGGCTACCTTAAGAGAGTCATAGTTACTGCTGCCAGATGCTCCCCATCCTTTGAATCCTCCTCTCTTTATTTCGTACTATGGAATGTCAAAGCAGATGCGTAATGCTGGAACATGTCCACCTTAACGTTGTCTGTTACTAGAACGACTATATCCACGAGTTTTCAAATTAATTTCGCAGAGTGACGAGGCATTTGGCTACCTTAAGAGAGTCATAGTTACCCCTGCCGACTGCTCCCATTTCTTTAGGCCTTTATCTTTCTTGCTATGGCCAGTCCTACAGAACCGATATGCCACTGTATGTCCACCTTAACGTCGTCACAGTTATTCCCACTACCGGTTTCTCGAGTTAGCAAATGTACTTCGCCGGATGACGAGGCATTTGGCTTCCTTAAGAGATTCATAGTTACTCCTGCCGGCTGCTCCCATTTCTTTAGGCCTCTTTCATTCTTGCTATGGCCAGTCCTACTGAACCGATATGCCACTGTATGTCCACCTTAACGTCGTCACAGTTACTCCCACTACGAGTTTCTCGAGTTAGCAAATGTACTTCGCCGGATGACGAGGCATTTGGCTACCTTATGAGAGTCATAGTTACTGCAGCCAGTTGCTCCCCTTCCTTTGAATCTTTCCTCTCTTTAATTCGTACTGCGGAATGTCCAAGCAGAAGCGAAATGCTGCAACTTGTCCACCTTAACGTTGCCTGAGTTACTCCAACGACGATATCGACGAGTTTTCAAATAAATTTCGCAGAGTGACGAGGCATTTGGCTACCTTAAGAGAGTGATAGTTACTGCTGCCCGCTGCTCCCCCGTCTTTGAATCTTTCCTTTCTTTAATTCGTATTGCGGCTAGTCCTGCAGAAGCGAAATGGTACAGCATGTCCACCTTAACGTTGTCTGAGTTACTCCAACGTAGATATCCTCGAGTTTTCAAATAAATTTCGCAGAGTGACGAGGCATTTGGCTTCCTTAAGAGAGTCATAGTTACCCCTGCCGGCTGCTCCCATTTCTTTAGGCCTTTATCTTTCTTGCTATGGCCAGTCCTACAGAACCGATATGCCACTGTATGTCCACCTTAACGTCGTCACAGTTATTCCCACTACCGGTTTCTCGAGTTAGCAAATGTACTTCGCCGGATGACGAGGCATTTGGCTTCCTTAAGAGATTCATAGTTACTCCTGCCGGCTGCTCCCATTTCTTTAGGCCTTTTTCATTCTTGCTATGGCCAGTCCTACTGAACCGATATGCCAGTGTATGTCCACCTTAACGTCGTCACAGTTACTCCCACTACGAGTTTCTCGAGTTAGCAAATGTACTTCGCCGGATGACGAGGCATTTGGCTACCTTAAGAGAGTCATAGTTACTGCTGCCAGATGCTCCCCATCCTTTGAATCCTCCTCTCTTTATTTCGTACTATGGAATGTCAAAGCAGATGCGTAATGCTGGAACATGTCCACCTTAACGTTGTCTGTTACTAGAACGACTATATCCACGTGTTTTCAAATTAATTTCGCAGAGTGACGAGGCATTTGGCTACCTTAAGAGAGTCATAGTTACTCCTGCCGGCTGCTCCCATTTCTTTAGGCCTTTATCATTCTTGCTATGCCCAGTCCTACAGAACCGATATGCCACTGTATGTCCACCTTAACGTCGTCACAGTTACTCCCACTACGAGTTTCTCGAGTTAGCAAATGTACTTCGCCGGATGACGAGGCATTTGGCTACCTTATGAGAGTCATAGTTACTGCAGCCAGTTGCTCCCCTTCCTTTGAATCTTTCCTCTCTTTAATTCGTACTGCGGAATGTCCAAGCAGAAGCGAAATGCTGCAACTTGTCCACCTTAACGTTGCCTGAGTTACTCCAACGACGATATCGACGAGTTTTCAAATAAATTTCGCAGAGTGACGAGGCATTTGGCTACCTTAAGAGAGTGATAGTTACTGCTGCCCGCTGCTCCCCCGTCTTTGAATCTTTCCTTTCTTTAATTCGTATTGCGGCTAGTCCTGCAGAAGCGAAATGGTACAGCATGTCCACCTTAACGTTGTCTGAGTTACTCCAACGCAGATATCCTCGAGTTTTCAAATAAATTTCGCAGAGTGTCGAGGCATTTGGCTTCCTTAAGAGAGTCATAGTTACCCCTGCCGGCTGCTCCCATTTCTTTAGGCCTTTATCTTTCTTGCTATGGCCAGTCCTACAGAACCGATATGCCACTGTATGTCCACCTTAACGTCGTCACAGTTATTCCCACTACCGGTTTCTCGAGTTAGCAAATGTACTTCGCCGGATGACGAGGCATTTGGCTTCCTTAAGAGATTCATAGTTACTCCTGCCGGCTGCTCCCATTTCTTTAGGCCTTTTTCATTCTTGCTATGGCCAGTCCTACTGAACCGATATGCCACTGTATGTCCACCTTAACGTCGTCACAGTTACTCCCACTACGAGTTTCTCGAGTTAGCAAATGTACTTCGCCGGATGACGAGGCATTTGGCTACCTTAAGAGAGTCATAGTTACTGCTGCCAGATGCTCCCCATCCTTTGAATCCTCCTCTCTTTATTTCGTACTATGGAATGTCAAAGCAGATGCGTAATGCTGGAACATGTCCACCTTAACGTTGTCTGTTACTAGAACGACTATATCCACGAGTTTTCAAATTAATTTCGCAGAGTGACGAGGCATTTGGCTACCTTAAGAGAGTCATAGTTACCCCTGCCGACTGCTCCCATTTCTTTAGGCCTTTATCTTTCTTGCTATGGCCAGTCCTACAGAACCGATATGCCACTGTATGTCCACCTTAACGTCGTCACAGTTATTCCCACTACCGGTTTCTCGAGTTAGCAAATGTACTTCGCCGGATGACGAGGCATTTGGCTTCCTTAAGAGATTCATAGTTACTCCTGCCGGCTGCTCCCATTTCTTTAGGCCTCTTTCATTCTTGCTATGGCCAGTCCTACTGAACCGATATGCCACTGTATGTCCACCTTAACGTCGTCACAGTTACTCCCACTACGAGTTTCTCGAGTTAGCAAATGTACTTCGCCGGATGACGAGGCATTTGGCTACCTTAAGAGAGTCATAGTTACTGCTGCCAGATGCTCCCCATCCTTTGAATCCTCCTCTCTTTATTTCGTACTATGGAATGTCAAAGCAGATGCGTAATGCTGGAACATGTCCACCTTAACGTTGTCTGTTACTAGAACGACTATATCCACGTGTTTTCAAATTAATTTCGCAGAGTGACGAGGCATTTGGCTACCTTAAGAGAGTCATAGTTACTCCTGCCGGCTGCTCCCATTTCTTTAGGCCTTTATCATTCTTGCTATGCCCAGTCCTACAGAACCGATATGCCACTGTATGTCCACCTTAACGTCGTCACAGTTACTCCCACTACGAGTTTCTCGAGTTAGCAAATGTACTTCGCCGGATGACGAGGCATTTGGCTACCTTATGAGAGTCATAGTTACTGCAGCCAGTTGCTCCCCTTCCTTTGAATCTTTCCTCTCTTTAATTCGTACTGCGGAATGTCCAAGCAGAAGCGAAATGCTGCAACTTGTCCACCTTAACGTTGCCTGAGTTACTCCAACGACGATATCGACGAGTTTTCAAATAAATTTCGCAGAGTGACGAGGCATTTGGCTACCTTAAGAGAGTGATAGTTACTGCTGCCCGCTGCTCCCCCGTCTTTGAATCTTTCCTTTCTTTAATTCGTATTGCGGCTAGTCCTGCAGAAGCGAAATGGTACAGCATGTCCACCTTAACGTTGTCTGAGTTACTCCAACGTAGATATCCTCGAGTTTTCAAATAAATTTCGCAGAGTGACGAGGCATTTGGCTTCCTTAAGAGAGTCATAGTTACCCCTGCCGGCTGCTCCCATTTCTTTAGGCCTTTATCTTTCTTGCTATGGCCAGTCCTACAGAACCGATATGCCACTGTATGTCCACCTTAACGTCGTCACAGTTATTCCCACTACCGGTTTCTCGAGTTAGCAAATGTACTTCGCCGGATGACGAGGCATTTGGCTTCCTTAAGAGATTCATAGTTACTACTGCCGGCTGCTCCCATTTCTTTAGGCCTTTTTCATTCTTGCTATGGCCAGTCCTACTGAACCGATATGCCAGTGTATGTCCACCTTAACGTCGTCACAGTTACTCCCACTACGAGTTTCTCGAGTTAGCAAATGTACTTCGCCGGATGACGAGGCATTTGGCTACCTTAAGAGAGTCATAGTTACTGCTGCCAGATGCTCCCCATCCTTTGAATCCTCCTCTCTTTATTTCGTACTATGGAATGTCAAAGCAGATGCGTAATGCTGGAACATGTCCACCTTAACGTTGTCTGTTACTAGAACGACTATATCCACGAGTTTTCAAATTAATTTCGCAGAGTGACGAGGCATTTGGCTACCTTAAGAGAGTCATAGTTACTCCTGCCGGCTGCTCCCATTTCTTTAGGCCTTTATCATTCTTGCTATGCCCAGTCCTACAGAACCGATATGCCACTGTATGTCCACCTTAACGTCGTCACAGTTACTCCCACTACGAGTTTCTCGAGTTAGCAAATGTACTTCGCCGGATGACGAGGCATTTGGCTACCTTATGAGAGTCATAGTTACTGCAGCCAGTTGCTCCCCTTCCTTTGAATCTTTCCTCTCTTTAATTCGTACTGCGGAATGTCCAAGCAGAAGCGAAATGCTGCAACTTGTCCACCTTAACGTTGCCTGAGTTACTCCAACGACGATATCGACGAGTTTTCAAATAAATTTCGCAGAGTGACGAGGCATTTGGCTACCTTAAGAGAGTGATAGTTACTGCTGCCCGCTGCTCCCCCGTCTTTGAATCTTTCCTTTCTTTAATTCGTATTGCGGCTAGTCCTGCAGAAGCGAAATGGTACAGCATGTCCACCTTAACGTTGTCTGAGTTACTCCAACGCAGATATCCTCGAGTTTTCAAATAAATTTCGCAGAGTGACGAGGCATTTGGCTTCCTTAAGAGAGTCATAGTTACCCCTGCCGGCTGCTCCCATTTCTTTAGGCCTTTATCTTTCTTGCTATGGCCAGTCCTACAGAACCGATATGCCACTGTATGTCCACCTTAACGTCGTCACAGTTATTCCCACTACCGGTTTCTCGAGTTAGCAAATGTACTTCGCCGGATGACGAGGCATTTGGCTTCCTTAAGAGATTCATAGTTACTCCTGCCGGCTGCTCCCATTTCTTTAGGCCTTTTTCATTCTTGCTATGGCCAGTCCTACTGAACCGATATGCCACTGTATGTCCACCTTAACGTCGTCACAGTTACTCCCACTACGAGTTTCTCGAGTTAGCAAATGTACTTCGCCGGATGACGAGGCATTTGGCTACCTTAAGAGAGTCATAGTTACTGCTGCCAGATGCTCCCCATCCTTTGAATCCTCCTCTCTTTATTTCGTACTATGGAATGTCAAAGCAGATGCGTAATGCTGGAACATGTCCACCTTAACGTTGTCTGTTACTAGAACGACTATATCCACGAGTTTTCAAATTAATTTCGCAGAGTGACGAGGCATTTGGCTACCTTAAGAGAGTCATAGTTACCCCTGCCGACTGCTCCCATTTCTTTAGGCCTTTATCTTTCTTGCTATGGCCAGTCCTACAGAACCGATATGCCACTGTATGTCCACCTTAACGTCGTCACAGTTATTCCCACTACCGGTTTCTCGAGTTAGCAAATGTACTTCGCCGGATGACGAGGCATTTGGCTTCCTTAAGAGATTCATAGTTACTCCTGCCGGCTGCTCCCATTTCTTTAGGCCTCTTTCATTCTTGCTATGGCCAGTCCTACTGAACCGATATGCCACTGTATGTCCACCTTAACGTCGTCACAGTTACTCCCACTACGAGTTTCTCGAGTTAGCAAATGTACTTCGCCGGATGACGAGGCATTTGGCTACCTTAAGAGAGTCATAGTTACTGCTGCCAGATGCTCCCCATCCTTTGAATCCTCCTCTCTTTATTTCGTACTATGGAATGTCAAAGCAGATGCGTAATGCTGGAACATGTCCACCTTAACGTTGTCTGTTACTAGAACGACTATATCCACGTGTTTTCAAATTAATTTCGCAGAGTGACGAGGCATTTGGCTACCTTAAGAGAGTCATAGTTACTCCTGCCGGCTGCTCCCATTTCTTTAGGCCTTTATCATTCTTGCTATGCCCAGTCCTACAGAACCGATATGCCACTGTATGTCCACCTTAACGTCGTCACAGTTACTCCCACTACGAGTTTCTCGAGTTAGCAAATGTACTTCGCCGGATGACGAGGCATTTGGCTACCTTATGAGAGTCATAGTTACTGCAGCCAGTTGCTCCCCTTCCTTTGAATCTTTCCTCTCTTTAATTCGTACTGCGGAATGTCCAAGCAGAAGCGAAATGCTGCAACTTGTCCACCTTAACGTTGCCTGAGTTACTCCAACGACGATATCGACGAGTTTTCAAATAAATTTCGCAGAGTGACGAGGCATTTGGCTACCTTAAGAGAGTGATAGTTACTGCTGCCCGCTGCTCCCCCGTCTTTGAATCTTTCCTTTCTTTAATTCGTATTGCGGCTAGTCCTGCAGAAGCGAAATGGTACAGCATGTCCACCTTAACGTTGTCTGAGTTACTCCAACGTAGATATCCTCGAGTTTTCAAATAAATTTCGCAGAGTGACGAGGCATTTGGCTTCCTTAAGAGAGTCATAGTTACCCCTGCCGGCTGCTCCCATTTCTTTAGGCCTTTATCTTTCTTGCTATGGCCAGTCCTACAGAACCGATATGCCACTGTATGTCCACCTTAACGTCGTCACAGTTATTCCCACTACCGGTTTCTCGAGTTAGCAAATGTACTTCGCCGGATGACGAGGCATTTGGCTTCCTTAAGAGATTCATAGTTACTACTGCCGGCTGCTCCCATTTCTTTAGGCCTTTTTCATTCTTGCTATGGCCAGTCCTACTGAACCGATATGCCAGTGTATGTCCACCTTAACGTCGTCACAGTTACTCCCACTACGAGTTTCTCGAGTTAGCAAATGTACTTCGCCGGATGACGAGGCATTTGGCTACCTTAAGAGAGTCATAGTTACTGCTGCCAGATGCTCCCCATCCTTTGAATCCTCGTCTCTTTATTTCGTACTATGGAATGTCAAAGCAGATGCGTAATGCTGGAACATGTCCACCTTAACGTTGTCTGTTACTAGAACGACTATATCCACGAGTTTTCAAATTAATTTCGCAGAGTGACGAGGCATTTGGCTACCTTAAGAGAGTCATAGTTACTCCTGCCGGCTGCTCCCATTTCTTTAGGCCTTTATCATTCTTGCTATGCCCAGTCCTACAGAACCGATATGCCACTGTATGTCCACCTTAACGTCGTCACAGTTACTCCCACTACGAGTTTCTCGAGTTAGCAAATGTACTTCGCCGGATGACGAGGCATTTGGCTACCTTATGAGAGTCATAGTTACTGCAGCCAGTTGCTCCCCTTCCTTTGAATCTTTCCTCTCTTTAATTCGTACTGCGGAATGTCCAAGCAGAAGCGAAATGCTGCAACTTGTCCACCTTAACGTTGCCTGAGTTACTCCAACGACGATATCGACGAGTTTTCAAATAAATTTCGCAGAGTGACGAGGCATTTGGCTACCTTAAGAGAGTGATAGTTACTGCTGCCCGCTGCTCCCCCGTCTTTGAATCTTTCCTTTCTTTAATTCGTATTGCGGCTAGTCCTGCAGAAGCGAAATGGTACAGCATGTCCACCTTAACGTTGTCTGAGTTACTCCAACGCAGATATCCTCGAGTTTTCAAATAAATTTCGCAGAGTGACGAGGCATTTGGCTTCCTTAAGAGAGTCATAGTTACCCCTGCCGGCTGCTCCCATTTCTTTAGGCCTTTATCTTTCTTGCTATGGCCAGTCCTACAGAACCGATATGCCACTGTATGTCCACCTTAACGTCGTCACAGTTATTCCCACTACCGGTTTCTCGAGTTAGCAAATGTACTTCGCCGGATGACGAGGCATTTGGCTTCCTTAAGAGATTCATAGTTACTCCTGCCGGCTGCTCCCATTTCTTTAGGCCTTTTTCATTCTTGCTATGGCCAGTCCTACTGAACCGATATGCCACTGTATGTCCACCTTAACGTCGTCACAGTTACTCCCACTACGAGTTTCTCGAGTTAGCAAATGTACTTCGCCGGATGACGAGGCATTTGGCTACCTTAAGAGAGTCATAGTTACTGCTGCCAGATGCTCCCCATCCTTTGAATCCTCCTCTCTTTATTTCGTACTATGGAATGTCAAAGCAGATGCGTAATGCTGGAACATGTCCACCTTAACGTTGTCTGTTACTAGAACGACTATATCCACGAGTTTTCAAATTAATTTCGCAGAGTGACGAGGCATTTGGCTACCTTAAGAGAGTCATAGTTACCCCTGCCGACTGCTCCCATTTCTTTAGGCCTTTATCTTTCTTGCTATGGCCAGTCCTACAGAACCGATATGCCACTGTATGTCCACCTTAACGTCGTCACAGTTATTCCCACTACCGGTTTCTCGAGTTAGCAAATGTACTTCGCCGGATGACGAGGCATTTGGCTTCCTTAAGAGATTCATAGTTACTCCTGCCGGCTGCTCCCATTTCTTTAGGCCTCTTTCATTCTTGCTATGGCCAGTCCTACTGAACCGATATGCCACTGTATGTCCACCTTAACGTCGTCACAGTTACTCCCACTACGAGTTTCTCGAGTTAGCAAATGTACTTCGCCGGATGACGAGGCATTTGGCTACCTTATGAGAGTCATAGTTACTGCAGCCAGTTGCTCCCCTTCCTTTGAATCTTTCCTCTCTTTAATTCGTACTGCGGAATGTCCAAGCAGAAGCGAAGTGCTGCAACTTGTCCACCTTAACGTTGCCTGAGTTACTCCAACGACGATATCGACGAGTTTTCAAATAAATTTCGCAGAGTGACGAGGCATTTGGCTACCTTAAGAGAGTGATAGTTACTGCTGCCCGCTGCTCCCCCGTCTTTGAATCTTTCCTTTCTTTAATTCGTATTGCGGCTAGTCCTGCAGAAGCGAAATGGTACAGCATGTCCACCTTAACGTTGTCTGAGTTACTCCAACGTAGATATCCTCGAGTTTTCAAATAAATTTCGCAGAGTGACGAGGCATTTGGCTTCCTTAAGAGAGTCATAGTTACCCCTGCCGGCTGCTCCCATTTCTTTAGGCCTTTATCTTTCTTGCTATGGCCAGTCCTACAGAACCGATATGCCACTGTATGTCCACCTTAACGTCGTCACAGTTATTCCCACTACCGGTTTCTCGAGTTAGCAAATGTACTTCGCCGGATGACGAGGCATTTGGCTTCCTTAAGAGATTCATAGTTACTCCTGCCGGCTGCTCCCATTTCTTTAGGCCTTTTTCATTCTTGCTATGGCCAGTCCTACTGAACCGATATGCCAGTGTATGTCCACCTTAACGTCGTCACAGTTACTCCCACTACGAGTTTCTCGAGTTAGCAAATGTACTTCGCCGGATGACGAGGCATTTGGCTACCTTAAGAGAGTCATAGTTACTGCTGCCAGATGCTCCCCATCCTTTGAATCCTCCTCTCTTTATTTCGTACTATGGAATGTCAAAGCAGATGCGTAATGCTGGAACATGTCCACCTTAACGTTGTCTGTTACTAGAACGACTATATCCACGTGTTTTCAAATTAATTTCGCAGAGTGACGAGGCATTTGGCTACCTTAAGAGAGTCATAGTTACTCCTGCCGGCTGCTCCCATTTCTTTAGGCCTTTATCATTCTTGCTATGCCCAGTCCTACAGAACCGATATGCCACTGTATGTCCACCTTAACGTCGTCACAGTTACTCCCACTACGAGTTTCTCGAGTTAGCAAATGTACTTCGCCGGATGACGAGGCATTTGGCTACCTTATGAGAGTCATAGTTACTGCAGCCAGTTGCTCCCCTTCCTTTGAATCTTTCCTCTCTTTAATTCGTACTGCGGAATGTCCAAGCAGAAGCGAAATGCTGCAACTTGTCCACCTTAACGTTGCCTGAGTTACTCCAACGACGATATCGACGAGTTTTCAAATAAATTTCGCAGAGTGACGAGGCATTTGGCTACCTTAAGAGAGTGATAGTTACTGCTGCCCGCTGCTCCCCCGTCTTTGAATCTTTCCTTTCTTTAATTCGTATTGCGGCTAGTCCTGCAGAAGCGAAATGGTACAGCATGTCCACCTTAACGTTGTCTGAGTTACTCCAACGCAGATATCCTCGAGTTTTCAAATAAATTTCGCAGAGTGACGAGGCATTTGGCTTCCTTAAGAGAGTCATAGTTACCCCTGCCGGCTGCTCCCACTTCTTTAGGCCTTTATCTTTCTTGCTATGGCCAGTACTACAGAACCGATATGCCACTGTATGTCCACCTTAACGTCGTCACAGTTATTCCCACTACCGGTTTCTCGAGTTAGCAAATGTACTTCGCCGGATGACGAGGCATTTGGCTTCCTTAAGAGATTCATAGTTACTCCTGCCGGCTGCTCCCATTTCTTTAGGCCTTTTTCATTCTTGCTATGGCCAGTCCTACTGAACCGATATGCCACTGTATGTCCACCTTAACGTCGTCACAGTTACTCCCACTACGAGTTTCTCGAGTTAGCAAATGTACTTCGCCGGATGACGAGGCATTTGGCTACCTTAAGAGAGTCATAGTTACTGCTGCCAGATGCTCCCCATCCTTTGAATCCTCCTCTCTTTATTTCGTACTATGGAATGTCAAAGCAGATGCGTAATGCTGGAACATGTCCACCTTAACGTTGTCTGTTACTAGAACGACTATATCCACGAGTTTTCAAATTAATTTCGCAGAGTGACGAGGCATTTGGCTACCTTAAGAGAGTCATAGTTACCCCTGCCGACTGCTCCCATTTCTTTAGGCCTTTATCTTTCTTGCTATGGCCAGTCCTACAGAACCGATATGCCACTGTATGTCCACCTTAACGTCGTCACAGTTATTCCCACTACCGGTTTCTCGAGTTAGCAAATGTACTTCGCCGGATGACGAGGCATTTGGCTTCCTTAAGAGATTCATAGTTACTCCTGCCGGCTGCTCCCATTTCTTTAGGCCTCTTTCATTCTTGCTATGGCCAGTCCTACTGAACCGATATGCCACTGTATGTCCACCTTAACGTCGTCACAGTTACTCCCACTACGAGTTTCTCGAGTTAGCAAATGTACTTCGCCGGATGACGAGGCATTTGGCTACCTTAAGAGAGTCATAGTTACTGCTGCCAGATGCTCCCCATCCTTTGAATCCTCCTCTCTTTATTTCGTACTATGGAATGTCAAAGCAGATGCGTAATGCTGGAACATGTCCACCTTAACGTTGTCTGTTACTAGAACGACTATATCCACGTGTTTTCAAATTAATTTCGCAGAGTGACGAGGCATTTGGCTACCTTAAGAGAGTCATAGTTACTCCTGCCGGCTGCTCCCATTTCTTTAGGCCTTTATCATTCTTGCTATGCCCAGTCCTACAGAACCGATATGCCACTGTATGTCCACCTTAACGTCGTCACAGTTACTCCCACTACGAGTTTCTCGAGTTAGCAAATGTACTTCGCCGGATGACGAGGCATTTGGCTACCTTATGAGAGTCATAGTTACTGCAGCCAGTTGCTCCCCTTCCTTTGAATCTTTCCTCTCTTTAATTCGTACTGCGGAATGTCCAAGCAGAAGCGAAATGCTGCAACTTGTCCACCTTAACGTTGCCTGAGTTACTCCAACGACGATATCGACGAGTTTTCAAATAAATTTCGCAGAGTGACGAGGCATTTGGCTACCTTAAGAGAGTGATAGTTACTGCTGCCCGCTGCTCCCCCGTCTTTGAATCTTTCCTTTCTTTAATTCGTATTGCGGCTAGTCCTGCAGAAGCGAAATGGTACAGCATGTCCACCTTAACGTTGTCTGAGTTACTCCAACGCAGATATCCTCGAGTTTTCAAATAAATTTCGCAGAGTGACGAGGCATTTGGCTTCCTTAAGAGAGTCATAGTTACCCCTGCCGGCTGCTCCCATTTCTTTAGGCCTTTATCTTTCTTGCTATGGCCAGTCCTACAGAACCGATATGCCACTGTATGTCCACCTTAACGTCGTCACAGTTATTCCCACTACCGGTTTCTCGAGTTAGCAAATGTACTTCGCCGGATGACGAGGCATTTGGCTTCCTTAAGAGATTCATAGTTACTCCTGCCGGCTGCTCCCATTTCTTTAGGCCTTTTTCATTCTTGCTATGGCCAGTCCTACTGAACCGATATGCCACTGTATGTCCACCTTAACGTCGTCACAGTTACTCCCACTACGAGTTTCTCGAGTTAGCAAATGTACTTCGCCGGATGACGAGGCATTTGGCTACCTTAAGAGAGTCATAGTTACTGCTGCCAGATGCTCCCCATCCTTTGAATCCTCCTCTCTTTATTTCGTACTATGGAATGTCAAAGCAGATGCGTAATGCTGGAACATGTCCACCTTAACGTTGTCTGTTACTAGAACGACTATATCCACGAGTTTTCAAATTAATTTCGCAGAGTGACGAGGCATTTGGCTACCTTAAGAGAGTCATAGTTACCCCTGCCGACTGCTCCCATTTCTTTAGGCCTTTATCTTTCTTGCTATGGCCAGTCCTACAGAACCGATATGCCACTGTATGTCCACCTTAACGTCGTCACAGTTATTCCCACTACCGGTTTCTCGAGTTAGCAAATGTACTTCGCCGGATGACGAGGCATTTGGCTTCCTTAAGAGATTCATAGTTACTCCTGCCGGCTGCTCCCATTTCTTTAGGCCTCTTTCATTCTTGCTATGGCCAGTCCTACTGAACCGATATGCCACTGTATGTCCACCTTAACGTCGTCACAGTTACTCCCACTACGAGTTTCTCGAGTTAGCAAATGTACTTCGCCGGATGACGAGGCATTTGGCTACCTTATGAGAGTCATAGTTACTGCAGCCAGTTGCTCCCCTTCCTTTGAATCTTTCCTCTCTTTAATTCGTACTGCGGAATGTCCAAGCAGAAGCGAAATGCTGCAACTTGTCCACCTTAACGTTGCCTGAGTTACTCCAACGACGATATCGACGAGTTTTCAAATAAATTTCGCAGAGTGACGAGGCATTTGGCTACCTTAAGAGAGTGATAGTTACTGCTGCCCGCTGCTCCCCCGTCTTTGAATCTTTCCTTTCTTTAATTCGTATTGCGGCTAGTCCTGCAGAAGCGAAATGGTACAGCATGTCCACCTTAACGTTGTCTGAGTTACTCCAACGCAGATATCCTCGAGTTTTCAAATAAATTTCGCAGAGTGACGAGGCATTTGGCTTCCTTAAGAGAGTCATAGTTACCCCTGCCGGCTGCTCCCATTTCTTTAGGCCTTTATCTTTCTTGCTATGGCCAGTCCTACAGAACCGATATGCCACTGTATGTCCACCTTAACGTCGTCACAGTTATTCCCACTACCGGTTTCTCGAGTTAGCAAATGTACTTCGCCGGATGACGAGGCATTTGGCTTCCTTAAGAGATTCATAGTTACTCCTGCCGGCTGCTCCCATTTCTTTAGGCCTTTTTCATTCTTGCTATGGCCAGTCCTACTGAACCGATATGCCAGTGTATGTCCACCTTAACGTCGTCACAGTTACTCCCACTACGAGTTTCTCGAGTTAGCAAATGTACTTCGCCGGATGACGAGGCATTTGGCTACCTTAAGAGAGTCATAGTTACTGCTGCCAGATGCTCCCCATCCTTTGAATCCTCCTCTCTTTATTTCGTACTATGGAATGTCAAAGCAGATGCGTAATGCTGGAACATGTCCACCTTAACGTTGTCTGTTACTAGAACGACTATATCCACGTGTTTTCAAATTAATTTCGTAGAGTGACGAGGCATTTGGCTACCTTAAGAGAGTCATAGTTACTCCTGCCGGCTGCTCCCATTTCTTTAGGCCTTTATCATTCTTGCTATGCCCAGTCCTACAGAACCGATATGCCACTGTATGTCCACCTTAACGTCGTCACAGTTACTCCCACTACGAGTTTCTCGAGTTAGCAAATGTACTTCGCCGGATGACGAGGCATTTGGCTACCTTATGAGAGTCATAGTTACTGCAGCCAGTTGCTCCCCTTCCTTTGAATCTTTCCTCTCTTTAATTCGTACTGCGGAATGTCCAAGCAGAAGCGAAATGCTGCAACTTGTCCACCTTAACGTTGCCTGAGTTACTCCAACGACGATATCGACGAGTTTTCAAATAAATTTCGCAGAGTGACGAGGCATTTGGCTACCTTAAGAGAGTGATAGTTACTGCTGCCCGCTGCTCCCCCGTCTTTGAATCTTTCCTTTCTTTAATTCGTATTGCGGCTAGTCCTGCAGAAGCGAAATGGTACAGCATGTCCACCTTAACGTTGTCTGAGTTACTCCAACGCAGATATCCTCGAGTTTTCAAATAAATTTCGCAGAGTGACGAGGCATTTGGCTTCCTTAAGAGAGTCATAGTTACCCCTGCCGGCTGCTCCCATTTCTTTAGGCCTTTATCTTTCTTGCTATGGCCAGTCCTACAGAACCGATATGCCACTGTATGTCCACCTTAACGTCGTCACAGTTATTCCCACTACCGGTTTCTCGAGTTAGCAAATGTACTTCGCCGGATGACGAGGCATTTGGCTTCCTTAAGAGATTCATAGTTACTCCTGCCGGCTGCTCCCATTTCTTTAGGCCTTTTTCATTCTTGCTATGGCCAGTCCTACTGAACCGATATGCCACTGTATGTCCACCTTAACGTCGTCACAGTTACTCCCACTACGAGTTTCTCGAGTTAGCAAATGTACTTCGCCGGATGACGAGGCATTTGGCTACCTTAAGAGAGTCATAGTTACTGCTGCCAGATGCTCCCCATCCTTTGAATCCTCCTCTCTTTATTTCGTACTATGGAATGTCAAAGCAGATGCGTAATGCTGGAACATGTCCACCTTAACGTTGTCTGTTACTAGAACGACTATATCCACGAGTTTTCAAATTAATTTCGCAGAGTGACGAGGCATTTGGCTACCTTAAGCGAGTCATAGTTACCCCTGCCGACTGCTCCCATTTCTTTAGGCCTTTATCTTTCTTGCTATGGCCAGTCCTACAGAACCGATATGCCACTGTATGTCCACCTTAACGTCGTCACAGTTATTCCCACTACCGGTTTCTCGAGTTAGCAAATGTACTTCGCCGGATGACGAGGCATTTGGCTACCTTATGAGAGTCATAGTTACTGCAGCCAGATGCTCCCCTTCCTTTGAATCTTTCCTCTCTTTAATTCGTACTGCGGAATGTCCAAGCAGAAGCGAAATGCTGCAACTTGTCCACCTTAACGTTGCCTGAGTTACTCCAACGACGATATCGACGAGTTTTCAAATAAATTTCGCAGAGTGACGAGGCATTTGGCTACCTTAAGAGAGTGATAGTTACTGCTGCCCGCTGCTCCCCCGTCTTTGAATCATTCCTTTCTTTAATTCGTATTGCGGCTAGTCCTGCAGAAGCGAAATGGTACAGCATGTCCACCTTAACGTTGTCTGAGTTACTCCAACGTAGATATCCTCGAGTTTTCAAATAAATTTCGCAGAGTGACGAGGCATTTGGCTACCTTAAGAGAGTCATAGTTACCCCTGCCGGCTGCTCCCATTTCTTTAGGCCTTTATCTTTCTTGCTATGGCCAGTCCTACTGAACCGACATGCCACTGTATGTCCACCTTAACGTCGTCACAGTTACTCCCACTACGAGTTTCTCGAGTTAGCAAATGTACTTCGCCGGATGACGGGGCATTTGGCCACCTTAAGAGAGTCATAGTTACTGCTGCCAGATGCTCCCCATCCTTTGAATCCTCCTCTCTTTATTTCGTACTGCGGAATGTCAAACAGAAGCGAAATGCTGCAACTTGTCCACCTTAACGTTATCTGAGTTACTCCAACGACGATATCCACGAGTTTTCAAATAAATTTCGCAGAATGACGAGGCATTTGGCTACCTTAAGAGAGTCATAGTTACTGCTGCCCGCTGCTCCCCCTTCTTTGAATCTTTCCTCTCTTTAATTCGTACTGCGGCCAGCCCTGCAGAAGCGAAATGGTACAGCATGTCCACCTTAACGTTGACTGAGTTACTCCAACGTCGATATCCTCGAGTTTTCAAATACATTTCGCAGAGTGACGAGGCATTTGGCTACCTTAAGAGAGTCATAGTTACCCCTGCCGACTGCTCCCATTTCTTTAGGCCTTTATCTGTCTTGCTATGGCCAGTCCTACTGAACCGATATGCCACTGTATGTCCACCTTAACGTCGTCACAGTTACTCCCACTACGAGTTTCTCGAGTTAGCAAATGTACTTCGCCGGATGACGAGGCATTTGGCTACCTTAAGAGAGTCATAGTTACTGCTGCCAGATGCTCCCCATCCTTTGAATCCTCCTCTCTTTATTTCGTACTATGGAATGTCAAAGCAGATGCGTAATGCTGGAACATGTCCACCTTAACGTTGTCTGTTACTAGAACGACTATATCCACGAGTTTTCAAATTAATTTCGCAGAGTGACGAGGCATTTGGCTACCTTAAGCGAGTCATAGTTACCCCTGCCGACTGCTCCCATTTCTTTAGGCCTTTATCTTTCTTGCTATGGCCAGTCCTACAGAACCGATATGCCACTGTATGTCCACCTTAACGTCGTCACAGTTATTCCCACCACCGGTTTCTCGAGTTAGCAAATGTACTTCGCCGGATGACGAGGCATTTGGCTTCCTTAAGAGATTCATAGTTACTCCTGCCGGCTGCTCCCATTTCTTTAGGCCTTTTTCATTCTTGCTATGGCCAGTCCTACAGAACCGATATGCCACTGTATGTCCACCTTAACGTCGTCACAGTTATTCCCACTACCGGTTTCTCGAGTTAGCAAATGTACTTCGCCGGATGACGAGGCATTTGGCTTCCTTAAGAGATTCATAGTTACTCCTGCCGGCTGCTCCCATTTCTTTAGGCCTCTTTCATTCTTGCTATTGCCAGTCCTACTGAACCGATATGCCACTGTATGTCCACCTTAACGTCGTCACAGTTACTCCCACTACGAGTTTCTCGAGTTAGCAAATGTACTTCGCCGGATGACGAGGCATTTGGCTACCTTAAGAGAGTCATAGTTACTGCTGCCAGATGCTCCCCATCCTTTGAATCCTCCTCTCTTTATTTCGTACTATGGAATGTCAAAGCAGATGCGTAATGCTGGAACATGTCCACCTTAACGTTGTCTGTTACTAGAACGACTATATCCACGAGTTTTCAAATTAATTTCACAGAGTGACGAGGCATTTGGCTACCTTAAGAGAGTCATAGTTACTCCTGCCGGCTGCTCCCATTTCTTTAGGCCTTTATCATTCTTGCTATGCCCAGTCCTACAGAACCGATATGCCACTGTATGTCCACCTTAACGTCGTCACAGTTACTCCCACTACGAGTTTCTCGAGTTAGCAAATGTACTTCGCCGGATGACGAGGCATTTGGCTACCTTATGAGAGTCATAGTTACTGCAGCCAGTTGCTCCCCTTCCTTTGAATCTTTCCTCTCTTTAATTCGTACTGCGGAATGTCCAAGCAGAAGCGAAATGCTGCAACTTGTCCACCTTAACGTTGCCTGAGTTACTCCAACGACGATATCGACGAGTTTTCAAATAAATTTCGCAGAGTGACGAGGCATTTGGCTACCTTAAGAGAGTGATAGTTACTGCTGCCCGCTGCTCCCCCGTCTTTGAATCTTTCCTTTCTTTAATTCGTATTGCGGCTAGTCCTGCAGAAGCGAAATGGTACAGCATGTCCACCTTAACGTTGTCTGAGTTACTCCAACGTAGATATCCTCGAGTTTTCAAATAAATTTCGCAGAGTGACGAGGCATTTGGCTTCCTTAAGAGAGTCATAGTTACCCCTGCCGGCTGCTCCCATTTCTTTAGGCCTTTATCTTTCTTGCTATGGCCAGTCCTACAGAACCGATATGCCACTGTATGTCCACCTTAACGTCGTCACAGTTATTCCCACTACCGGTTTCTCGAGTTAGCAAATGTACTTCGCCGGATGACGAGGCATTTGGCTTCCTTAAGAGATTCATAGTTACTCCTGCCGGCTGCTCCCATTTCTTTAGGCCTTTTTCATTCTTGCTATGGCCAGTCCTACTGAACCGATATGCCACTGTATGTCCACCTTAACGTCGTCACAGTTACTCCCAGTACGAGTTTCTCGAGTTAGCAAATGTACTTCGCCGGATGACGAGGCATTTGGCTACCTTAAGAGAGTCATAGTTACTGCTGCCAGATGCTCCCCATCCTTTGAATCCTCCTCTCTTTATTTCGTACTATGGAATGTCAAAGCAGATGCGTAATGCTGGAACATGTCCACCTTGACGTTGTCTGTTACTAGAACGACTATATCCACGAGTTTTCAAATTAATTTCGCAGAGTGACGAGGCATTTGGCTACCTTAAGAGAGTCATAGTTACTCCTGCCGGCTGCTCATATTTCTTTAGGCCTTTATCATTCTTGCTATGCCCAGTCCTACAGAACCGATATGCCACTGTATGTCCACCTTAACGTCGTCACAGTTACTCCCACTACGAGTTTCTCGAGTTAGCAAATGTACTTCGCCGGATGACGAGGCATTTGGCTACCTTATGAGAGTCATAGTTACTGCAGCCAGTTGCTCCCCTTCCTTTGAATCTTTCCTCTCTTTAATTCGTACTGCGGAATGTCCAAGCAGAAGCGAAATGCTGCAACTTGTCCACCTTAACGTTGCCTGAGTTACTCCAACGACGATATCGACGAGTTTTCAAATAAATTTCGCAGAGTGACGAGGCATTTGGCTACCTTAAGAGAGTGATAGTTACTGCTGCCCGCTGCTCCCCCGTCTTTGAATCTTTCCTTTCTTTAATTCGTATTGCGGCTAGTCCTGCAGAAGCGAAATGGTACAGCATGTCCACCTTAACGTTGTCTGAGTTACTCCAACGCAGATATCCTCGAGTTTTCAAATAAATTTCGCAGAGTGACGAGGCATTTGGCTTCCTTAAGAGAGTCATAGTTACCCCTGCCGGCTGCTCCCATTTCTTTAGGCCTTTATCTTTCTTGCTATGGCCAGTCCTACAGAACCGATATGCCACTGTATGTCCACCTTAACGTCGTCACAGTTATTCCCACTACCGGTTTCTCGAGTTAGCAAATGTACTTCGCCGGATGACGAGGCATTTGGCTTCCTTAAGAGATTCATAGTTACTCCTGCCGGCTGCTCCCATTTCTTTAGGCCTTTTTCATTCTTGCTATGGCCAGTCCTACTGAACCGATATGCCACTGTATGTCCACCTTAACGTCGTCACAGTTACTCCCACTACGAGTTTCTCGAGTTAGCAAATGTACTTCGCCGGATGACGAGGCATTTGGCTACCTTAAGAGAGTCATAGTTACTGCTGCCAGATGCTCCCCATCCTTTGAATCCTCCTCTCTTTATTTCGTACTATGGAATGTCAAAGCAGATGCGTAATGCTGGAACATGTCCACCTTAACGTTGTCTGTTACTAGAACGACTATATCCACGAGTTTTCAAATTAATTTCGCAGAGTGACGAGGCATTTGGCTACCTTAAGCGAGTCATAGTTACCCCTGCCGACTGCTCCCATTTCTTTAGGCCTTTATCTTTCTTGCTATGGTCAGTCCTACAGAACCGATATGCCACTGTATGTCCACCTTAACGTCGTCACAGTTATTCCCACTACCGGTTTCTCGAGTTAGCAAATGTACTTCGCCGGATGACGAGGCATTTGGCTACCTTATGAGAGTCATAGTTACTGCAGCCAGATGCTCCCCTTCCTTTGAATCTTTCCTCTCTTTAATTCGTACTGCGGAATGTCCAAGCAGAAGCGAAATGCTGCAACTTGTCCACCTTAACGTTGCCTGAGTTACTCCAACGACGATATCGACGAGTTTTCAAATAAATTTCGCAGAGTGACGAGGCATTTGGCTACCTTAAGAGAGTGATAGTTACTGCTGCCCGCTGCTCCCCCGTCTTTGAATCATTCCTTTCTTTAATTCGTATTGCGGCTAGTCCTGCAGAAGCGAAATGGTACAGCATGTCCACCTTAACGTTGTCTGAGTTACTCCAACGTAGATATCCTCGAGTTTTCAAATAAATTTCGCAGAGTGACGAGGCATTTGGCTACCTTAAGAGAGTCATAGTTACCCCTGCCGGCTGCTCCCATTTCTTTAGGCCTTTATCTTTCTTGCTATGGCCAGTCCTACTGAACCGATATGCCACTGTATGTCCACCTTAACGTCGTCACAGTTACTCCCACTACGAGTTTCTCGAGTTAGCAAATGTACTTCGCCGGATGACGGGGCATTTGGCCACCTTAAGAGAGTCATAGTTACTGCTGCCAGATGCTCCCCATCCTTTGAATCCTCCTCTCTTTATTTCGTACTGCGGAATGTCAAACAGAAGCGAAATGCTGCAACTTGTCCACCTTAACGTTATCTGAGTTACTCCAACGACGATATCCACGAGTTTTCAAATAAATTTCGCAGAATGACGAGGCATTTGGCTACCTTAAGAGAGTCATAGTTACTGCTGCCCGCTGCTCCCCCTTCTTTGAATCTTTCCTCTCTTTAATTCGTACTGCGGCCAGCCCTGCAGAAGCGAAATGGTACAGCATGTCCACCTTAACGTTGACTGAGTTACTCCAACGTCGATATCCTCGAGTTTTCAAATACATTTCGCAGAGTGACGAGGCATTTGGCTACCTTAAGAGAGTCATAGTTACCCCTGCCGACTGCTCCCATTTCTTTAGGCCTTTATCTGTCTTGCTATGGCCAGTCCTACTGAACCGATATGCCACTGTATGTCCACCTTAACGTCGTCACAGTTACTCCCACTACGAGTTTCTCGAGTTAGCAAATGTACTTCGCCGGATGACGAGGCATTTGGCTACCTTAAGAGAGTCATAGTTACTGCTGCCAGATGCTCCCCATCCTTTGAATCCTCCTCTCTTTATTTCGTACTATGGAATGTCAAAGCAGATGCGTAATGCTGGAACATGTCCACCTTAACGTTGTCTGTTACTAGAACGACTATATCCACGAGTTTTCAAATTAATTTCGCAGAGTGACGAGGCATTTGGCTACCTTAAGCGAGTCATAGTTACCCCTGCCGACTGCTCCCATTTCTTTAGGCCTTTATCTTTCTTGCTATGGCCAGTCCTACAGAACCGATATGCCACTGTATGTCCACCTTAACGTCGTCACAGTTATTCCCACCACCGGTTTCTCGAGTTAGCAAATGTACTTCGCCGGATGACGAGGCATTTGGCTTCCTTAAGAGATTCATAGTTACTCCTGCCGGCTGCTCCCATTTCTTTAGGCCTTTTTCATTCTTGCTATGGCCAGTCCTACTGAACCGATATGCCACTGTATGTCCACCTTAACGTCGTCACAGTTACTCCCACTACGAGTTTCTCGAGTTAGCAAATGTACTTCGCCGGATGACGAGGCATTTGGCTACCTTAAGAGAGTCATAGTTACTGCTGCCAGATGCTCCCCATCCTTTGAATCCTCCTCTCTTTATTTCGTACTATGGAATGTCAAAGCAGATGCGTAATGCTGGAACATGTCCACCTTAACGTTGTCTGTTACTAGAACGACTATATCCACGAGTTTTCAAATTAATTTCGCAGAGTGACGAGGCATTTGGCTACCTTAAGAGAGTCATAGTTACTCCTGCCGGCTGCTCCCATTTCTTTAGGCCTTTATCATTCTTGCTATGACCAGTCCTACAGAACCGATATGTCACTGTAGGCCTTAACGTCGTCACAGTTACTCCCACTACGAGTTTCTCGAGTTAGCAAATGTACTTCGCCGGATGACGAGGCATTTGGCTACCTTATGAGAGTCATAGTTACTGCAGCCAGATGTTCCCCTTCCTTTGAATCTTTCCTCTCTTTAATTCGTTCTGCGGAATGTCCAAGCAGAAGCGAACTGCTGCAACTTGTCCACCTTAACGTTGCCTGAGTTACTCCAACGACGATATCGACGAGTTTTCAAATAAATTTCGCAGAGTGACGAGGCATTTGCCTACCTTAAGAGAGTGATAGTTACTGCTGCCCGCTGCTCCCCCGTCTTTGAATCTTTCCTTTCTTAATTTCGTATTGCGGCTAGTCCTGCAGAAGCGAAATGGTACAGCATGTCCACCTTAACGTTGTCTGAGTTACTCCAACGTAGATATCCTCGAGTTTTCAAATAAATTTCGCAGAGTGACGAGGCATTTGGCTACCTTAAGAGAGTCATAGTTACCCCTGCCGGCTGCTCCCATTTCTTTAGGCCTTTATCTTTCTTGCTATGGCCAGTCCTACTGAACCGATATGCCACTGTATGTCCACCTTAACGTCGTCACAGTTACTCCCACTACGAGTTTCTCGAGTTAGCAAATGTACTTCGCCGGATGACGGGGCATTTGGCCACCTTAAGAGAGTCATAGTTACTGCTGCCAGATGCTCCCCATCCTTTGAATCCTCCTCTCTTTATTTCGTACTGCGGAATGTCAAACAGAAGCGAAATGCTGCAACTTGTCCACCTTAACGTTATCTGAGTTACTCCAACGACGATATCCACGAGTTTTCAAATAAATTTCGCAGAATGACGAGGCATTTGGCTACCTTAAGAGAGTCATAGTTACTGCTGCCCGCTGCTCCCCCTTCTTTGAATCTTTCCTCTCTTTAATTCGTACTGCGGCCAGCCCTGCAGAAGCGAAATGGTACAGCATGTCCACCTTAACGTTGACTGAGTTACTCCAACGTCGATATCCTCGAGTTTTCAAATACATTTCGCAGAGTGACGAGGCATTTGGCTACCTTAAGAGAGTCATAGTTACCCCTGCCGACTGCTCCCATTTCTTTAGGCCTTTATCTGTCTTGCTATGGCCAGTCCTACTGAACCGATATGCCACTGTATGTCCACCTTAACGTCGTCACAGTTACTCCCACTACGAGTTTCTCGAGTTAGCAAATGTACTTCGCCGGATGACGAGGCATTTGGCTACCTTAAGAGAGTCATAGTTACTGCTGCCAGATGCTCCCCATCCTTTGAATCCTCCTCTCTTTATTTCGTACTATGGAATGTCAAAGCAGATGCGTAATGCTGGAACATGTCCACCTTAACGTTGTCTGTTACTAGAACGACTATATCCACGAGTTTTCAAATTAATTTCGCAGAGTGACGAGGCATTTGGCTACCTTAAGCGAGTCATAGTTACCCCTGCCGACTGCTCCCATTTCTTTAGGCCTTTATCTTTCTTGCTATGGCCAGTCCTACAGAACCGATATGCCACTGTATGTCCACCTTAACGTCGTCACAGTTATTCCCACCACCGGTTTCTCGAGTTAGCAAATGTACTTCGCCGGATGACTAGGCATTTGGCTTCCTTAAGAGATTCATAGTTACTCCTGCCGGCTGCTCCCATTTCTTTAGGCCTTTTTCATTCTTGCTATGGCCAGTCCTACAGAACCGATATGCCACTGTATGTCCACCTTAACGTCGTCACAGTTATTCCCACTACCGGTTTCTCGAGTTAGCAAATGTACTTCGCCGGATGACGAGGCATTTGGCTTCCTTAAGAGATTCATAGTTACTCCTGCCGGCTGCTCCCATTTCTTTAGGCCTCTTTCATTCTTGCTATGGCCAGTCCTACTGAACCGATATGCCACTGTATGTCCACCTTAACGTCGTCACAGTTACTCCCACTACGAGTTTCTCGAGTTAGCAAATGTACTTCGCCGGATGACGAGGCATTTGGCTACCTTAAGAGAGTCATAGTTACTGCTGCCAGATGCTCCCCATCCTTTGAATCCTCCTCTCTTTATTTCGTACTATGGAATGTCAAAGCAGATGCGTAATGCTGGAACATGTCCACCTTAACGTTGTCTGTTACTAGAACGACTATATCCACGAGTTTTCAAATTAATTTCGCAGAGTGACGAGGCATTTGGCTACCTTAAGAGAGTCATAGTTACTCCTGCCGGCTGCTCCCATTTCTTTAGGCCTTTATCATTCTTGCTATGCCCAGTCCTACAGAACCGATATGCCACTGTATGTCCACCTTAACGTCGTCACAGTTACTCCCACTACGAGTTTCTCGAGTTAGCAAATGTACTTCGCCGGATGACGAGGCATTTGGCTACCTTATGAGAGTCATAGTTACTGCAGCCAGTTGCTCCCCTTCCTTTGAATCTTTCCTCTCTTTAATTCGTACTGCGGAATGTCCAAGCAGAAGCGAAATGCTGCAACTTGTCCACCTTAACGTTGCCTGAGTTACTCCAACGACGATATCGACGAGTTTTCAAATAAATTTCGCAGAGTGACGAGGCATTTGGCTACCTTAAGAGAGTGATAGTTACTGCTGCCCGCTGCTCCCCCGTCTTTGAATCTTTCCTTTCTTTAATTCGTATTGCGGCTAGTCCTGCAGAAGCGAAATGGTACAGCATGTCCACCTTAACGTTGTCTGAGTTACTCCAACGTAGATATCCTCGAGTTTTCAAATAAATTTCGCAGAGTGACGAGGCATTTGGCTTCCTTAAGAGAGTCATAGTTACCCCTGCCGGCTGCTCCCATTTCTTTAGGCCTTTATCTTTCTTGCTATGGCCAGTCCTACAGAACCGATATGCCACTGTATGTCCACCTTAACGTCGTCACAGTTATTCCCACTACCGGTTTCTCGAGTTAGCAAATGTACTTCGCCGGATGACGAGGCATTTGGCTTCCTTAAGAGATTCATAGTTACTCCTGCCGGCTGCTCCCATTTCTTTAGGCCTTTTTCATTCTTGCTATGGCCAGTCCTACTGAACCGATATGCCACTGTATGTCCACCTTAACGTCGTCACAGTTACTCCCACTACGAGTTTCTCGAGTTAGCAAATGTACTTCGCCGGATGACGAGGCATTTGGCTACCTTAAGAGAGTCATAGTTACTGCTGCCAGATGCTCCCCATCCTTTGAATCCTCCTCTCTTTATTTCGTACTATGGAATGTCAAAGCAGATGCGTAATGCTGGAACATGTCCACCTTAACGTTGTCTGTTACTAGAACGACTATATCCACGAGTTTTCAAATTAATTTCGCAGAGTGACGAGGCATTTGGCTACCTTAAGAGAGTCATAGTTACTCCTGCCGGCTGCTCCCATTTCTTTAGGCCTTTATCATTCTTGCTATGCCCAGTCCTACAGAACCGATATGCCACTGTATGTCCACCTTAACGTCGTCACAGTTACTCCCACTACGAGTTTCTCGAGTTAGCAAATGTACTTCGCCGGATGACGAGACATTTGGCTACCTTATGAGAGTCATAGTTACTGCAGCCAGTTGCTCCCCTTCCTTTGAATCTTTCCTCTCTTTAATTCGTACTGCGGAATGTCCAAGCAGAAGCGAAATGCTGCAACTTGTCCACCTTAACGTTGCCTGAGTTACTCCAACGACGATATCGACGAGTTTTCAAATAAATTTCGCAGAGTGACGAGGCATTTGGCTACCTTAAGAGAGTGATAGTTACTGCTGCCCGCTGCTCCCCCGTCTTTGAATCTTTCCTTTCTTTAATTCGTATTGCGGCTAGTCCTGCAGAAGCGAAATGGTACAGCATGTCCACCTTAACGTTGTCTGAGTTACTCCAACGCAGATATCCTCGAGTTTTCAAATAAATTTCGCAGAGTGACGAGGCATTTGGCTTCCTTAAGAGAGTCATAGTTACCCCTGCCGGCTGCTCCCATTTCTTTAGGCCTTTATCTTTCTTGCTATGGCCAGTCCTACAGAACCGATATGCCACTGTATGTCCACCTTAACGTCGTCACAGTTATTCCCACTACCGGTTTCTCGAGTTAGCAAATGTACTTCGCCGGATGACGAGGCATTTGGCTTCCTTAAGAGATTCATAGTTACTCCTGCCGGCTGCTCCCATTTCTTTAGGCCTTTTTCATTCTTGCTATGGCCAGTCCTACTGAACCGATATGCCACTGTATGTCCACCTTAACGTCGTCACAGTTACTCCCACTACGAGTTTCTCGAGTTAGCAAATGTACTTCGCCGGATGACGAGGCATTTGGCTACCTTAAGAGAGTCATAGTTACTGCTGCCAGATGCTCCCCATCCTTTGAATCCTCCTCTCTTTATTTCGTACTATGGAATGTCAAAGCAGATGCGTAATGCTGGAACATGTCCACCTTAACGTTGTCTGTTACTAGAACGACTATATCCACGAGTTTTCAAATTAATTTCGCAGAGTGACGAGGCATTTGGCTACCTTAAGCGAGTCATAGTTACCCCTGCCGACTGCTCCCATTTCTTTAGGCCTTTATCTTTCTTGCTATGGCCAGTCCTACAGAACCGATATGCCACTGTATGTCCACCTTAACGTCGTCACAGTTATTCCCACTACCGGTTTCTCGAGTTAGCAAATGTACTTCGCCGGATGACGAGGCATTTGGCTACCTTATGAGAGTCATAGTTACTGCAGCCAGATGCTCCCCTTCCTTTGAATCTTTCCTCTCTTTAATTCGTACTGCGGAATGTCCAAGCAGAAGCGAAATGCTGCAACTTGTCCACCTTAACGTTGCCTGAGTTACTCCAACGACGATATCGACGAGTTTTCAAATAAATTTCGCAGAGTGACGAGGCATTTGGCTACCTTAAGAGAGTGATAGTTACTGCTGCCCGCTGCTCCCCCGTCTTTGAATCATTCCTTTCTTTAATTCGTATTGCGGCTAGTCCTGCAGAAGCGAAATGGTACAGCATGTCCACCTTAACGTTGTCTGAGTTACTCCAACGTAGATATCCTCGAGTTTTCAAATAAATTTCGCAGAGTGACGAGCCATTTGGCTACCTTAAGAGAGTCATAGTTACCCCTTCCGGCTGCTCCCATTTCTTTAGGCCTTTATCTTTCTTGCTATGGCCAGTCCTACTGAACCGATATGCCACTGTATGTCCACCTTAACGTCGTCACAGTTACTCCCACTACGAGTTTCTCGAGTTAGCAAATGTACTTCGCCGGATGACGGGGCATTTGGCCACCTTAAGAGAGTCATAGTTACTGCTGCCAGATGCTCCCCATCCTTTGAATCCTCCTCTCTTTATTTCGTACTGCGGAATGTCAAACAGAAGCGAAATGCTGCAACTTGTCCACCTTAACGTTATCTGAGTTACTCCAACGACGATATCCACGAGTTTTCAAATAAATTTCGCAGAATGACGAGGCATTTGGCTACCTTAAGAGAGTCATAGTTACTGCTGCCCGCTGCTCCCCCTTCTTTGAATCTTTCCTCTCTTTAATTCGTACTGCGGCCAGCCCTGCAGAAGCGAAATGGTACAGCATGTCCACCTTAACGTTGACTGAGTTACTCCAACGTCGATATCCTCGAGTTTTCAAATACATTTCGCAGAGTGACGAGGCATTTGGCTACCTTAAGAGAGTCATAGTTACCCCTGCCGACTGCTCCCATTTCTTTAGGCCTTTATCTGTCTTGCTATGGCCAGTCCTACTGAACCGATATGCCACTGTATGTCCACCTTAACGTCGTCACAGTTACTCCCACTACGAGTTTCTCGAGTTAGCAAATGTACTTCGCCGGATGACGAGGCATTTGGCTACCTTAAGAGAGTCATAGTTACTGCTGCCAGATGCTCCCCATCCTTTGAATCCTCCTCTCTTTATTTCGTACTATGGAATGTCAAAGCAGATGCGTAATGCTGGAACATGTCCACCTTAACGTTGTCTGTTACTAGAACGACTATATCCACGAGTTTTCAAATTAATTTCGCAGAGTGACGAGGCATTTGGCTACCTTAAGCGAGTCATAGTTACCCCTGCCGACTGCTCCCATTTCTTTAGGCCTTTATCTGTCTTGCTATGGCCAGTCCTACAGAACCGATATGCCACTGTATGTCCACCTTAACGTCGTCACAGTTATTCCCACCACCGGTTTCTCGAGTTAGCAAATGTACTTCGCCGGATGACGAGGCATTTGGCTTCCTTAAGAGATTCATAGTTACTCCTGCCGGCTGCTCCCATTTCTTTAGGCCTTTTTCATTCTTGCTATGGCCAGTCCTACTGAACCGATATGCCACTGTATGTCCACCTTAACGTCGTCACAGTTACTCCCACTACGAGTTTCTCGAGTTAGCAAATGTACTTCGCCGGATGACGAGGCATTTGGCTACCTTAAGAGAGTCATAGTTACTGCTGCCAGATGCTCCCCATCCTTTGAATCCTCCTCTCTTTATTTCGTACTATGGAATGTCAAAGCAGATGCGTAATGCTGGAACATGTCCACCTTAACGTTGTCTGTTACTAGAACGACTATATCCACGAGTTTTCAAATTAATTTCGAAGAGTGACAAGGCATTTGGCTACCTTAAGAGAGTCATAGTTACTCCTGCCGGCTGCTCCCATTTCTTTAGGCCTTTATCATTCTTGCTATGACCAGTCCTACAGAACCGATATGTCACTGTAGGCCTTAACGTCGTCACAGTTACTCCCACTACGAGTTTCTCGAGTTAGCAAATGTACTTCGCCGGATGACGAGGCATTTGGCTACCTTATGAGAGTCATAGTTACTGCAGCCAGATGTTCCCCTTCCTTTGAATCTTTCCTCTCTTTAATTCGTTCTGCGGAATGTCCAAGCAGAAGCGAAATGCTGCAACTTGTCCACCTTAACGTTGCCTGAGTTACTCCAACGACGATATCGACGAGTTTTCAAATAAATTTCGCAGAGTGACGAGGCATTTGCCTACCTTAAGAGAGTGATAGTTACTGCTGCCCGCTGCTCCCCCGTCTTTGAATCTTTCCTTTCTTAATTTCGTATTGCGGCTAGTCCTGCAGAAGCGAAATGGTACAGCATGTCCACCTTAACGTTGTCTGAGTTACTCCAACGTAGATATCCTCGAGTTTTCAAATAAATTTCGCAGAGTGACGAGGCATTTGGCTACCTTAAGAGAGTCATAGTTACCCCTGCCGGCTGCTCCCATTTCTTTAGGCCTTTATCTTTCTTGCTATGGCCAGTCCTACTGAACCGATATGCCACTGTATGTCCACCTTAACGTCGTCACAGTTACTCCCACTACGAGTTTCTCGAGTTAGCAAATGTACTTCGCCGGATGACGGGGCATTTGGCCACCTTAAGAGAGTCATAGTTACTGCTGCCAGATGCTCCCCATCCTTTGAATCCTCCTCTCTTTATTTCGTACTGCGGAATGTCAAACAGAAGCGAAATGCTGCAACTTGTCCACCTTAACGTTATCTGAGTTACTCCAACGTCGATATCCACGAGATTTCAAATAAATTTCGCAGAATGACGAGGCATTTGGCTACCTTAAGAGAGTCATAGTTACTGCTGCCCGCTGCTCCCCCTTCTTTGAATCTTTCCTCTCTTTAATTCGTACTGCGGCCAGCCCTGCAGAAGCGAAATGGTACAGCATGTCCACCTTAACGTTGTCTGAGTTACTCCAACGTCGATATCCTCGAGTTTTCAAATACATTTCGCAGAGTGACGAGGCATTTGGCTACCTTAAGAGAGTCATAGTTACCCCTGCCGACTGCTCCCATTTCTTTAGGCCTTAATCTGTCTTGCTATGGTCAGTCCTACTGAACCGATATGCCACTGTATGTCCACCTTAACGTCGTCACAGTTACTCCCACTACGAGTTTCTCGAGTTAGCAAATGTACTTCGCCGGATGACGAGGCATTTGGCTACCTTAAGAGAGTCATAGTTACTGCTGCCATATGCTCCCCATCCTTTGAATCCTCCTCTCTTTATTTCGTACTATGGAATGTCAAAGCAGATGCGTAATGCTGGAACATGTCCACCATAACGTTGTCTGTTACTAGAACGACTATATCCACGAGTTTTCAAATTAATTTCGCAGAGTGACGAGGCATTTGGCTACCTTAAGAGAGTCATAGTTACCCCTGCCGACTGCTCCCATTTCTTTAGGCCTTTATCTTTCTTGCTAAGGCCAGTCCTACAGAACCGATATGCCACTGTATATCCACCTTAACGTCGTCACAGTTATTCCCACTACCGGTTTCTCGAGTTAGCAAATGTACTTCGCCGGATGACGAGGCATTTGGCTTCCTTAAGAGATTCATAGTTACTCCTGCCGGCTGCTCCCATTTCTTTAGGCCTCTTTCATTCTTGCTATGGCCAGTCCTACTGAACCGATATGCCACTGTATGTCCACCTTAACGTCGTCACAGTTACTCCCACTACGAGTTTCTCGAGTTAGCAAATGTACTTCGCCGGATGACGAGGCATTTGGCTACCTTAAGAGAGTCATAGTTACTGCTGCCAGATGCTCCCCATCCTTTGAATCCTCCTCTCTTTATTTCGTACTATGGAATGTCAAAGCAGATGCGTAATGCTGGAACATGTCCACCTTAACGTTGTCTGTTACTAGAACGACTATATCCACGAGTTTTCAAATTAATTTCGCAGAGTGACGAGGCATTTGGCTACCTTAAGAGAGTCATAGTTACTCCTGCCGGCTGCTCCCATTTCTTTAGGCCTTTATCATTCTTGCTATGCCCAGTCCTACAGAACCGATATGCCACTGTAGGCCATAACGTCGTCACAGTTACTCCCACTACGAGCTTCTCGAGTTAGCAAATGTACTTCGCCGGATGACGAGGCATTTGGCTACCTTATGAGAGTCATAGTTACTGCAGCCAGATGTTCCCCTTCCTTTGAATCTTTCCTCTCTTTAATTCGTTCTGCGGAATGTCCAAGCAGAAGCGAAATGCTGCAACTTGTCCACCTTAACGTTGCCTGAGTTACTCCAACGACGATATCGACGAGTTTTCAAATAAATTTCGCAGAGTGACGAGGCATTTGGCTACCTTAAGAGAGTGATAGTTACTGCTGCCCGCTGCTCCCCCGCCTTTGAATCTTTCCTTTCTTTAATTCGTATTGCGGCTAGTCCTGCAGAAGCGAAATGGTACAGCATGTCCACCTTAACGTTGTCTGAGTTACTCCAACGTACATATCCTCGAGTTTTCAAATAAATTTCGCAGAGTGACGAGGCATTTGGCTACCCTAAGAGAGTCATAGTTACCCCTGCCGGCTGCTCCCATTTCTTTAGGCCTTTATCTTTCTTGCTATGGCCAGTCCTACTGAACCGATATGCCACTGTATGTCCACCTTAACGTCGTGTCAGTTACTCCCACTACGAGTTTCTCGAGTTAGCAAATGTACTTCGCCGGATGACGGGGCATTTGGCCACCTTAAGAGAGTCATAGTTACTGCTGCCAGATGCTCCCCATCCTTTGAATCCTCCTCTCTTTATTTCGTACTGCGGAATGTCAAACAGAAGCGAAATGCTGCAACTTGTCCACCTTAACGTTATCTGAGTTACTCCAACGACGATATCCACGAGTTTTCAAATAAATTTCGCAGAATGACGAGGCATTTGGCTACCTTAAGAGAGTCATAGTTACTGCTGCCCGCTGCTCCCCCTTCTTTGAATCTTTCCTCTCTTTAATTCGTACTGCGGCCAGCCCTGCAGAAGCGAAATGGTACAGCATGTCCACCTTAACGATGTCTGAGTTACTCCAACGTCGATATCCTCGAGTTTTCAAATACATTTCGCAGAGTGACGAGGCATTTGGCTACCTTAAGAGAGTCATAGTTACCCCTGCCGACTGCTCCCATTTCTTTAGGCCTTTATCTGTCTTGCTATGGCCAGTCCTACTGAACCGATATGCCACTGTATGTCCACCTTAACGTCGTCACAGTTACTCCCACTACGAGTTTCTCGAGTTAGCAAATGTACTTCGCCGGATGACGGGGCATTTGGCCACCTTAAGAGAGTCATAGTTACTGCTGCCAGATGCTCCCCATCCTTTGAATCCTCCTCTCTTTATTTCGTACTGCGGAATGTCAAACAGAAGCGAAATGCTGTAACTTGTCCACCTTAACGTTATCTGAGTTACTCCAACGACGATATCCACGAGATTTCAAATAAATTTCGCAGAATGACGAGGCATTTGGCTACCTTAAGAGAGTCATAGTTACTGCTGCCCGCTGCTCCCCCTTCTTTGAATCTTTCCTCTCTTTAATTCGTACTGCGGCCAGCCCTGCAGAAGCGAAATGGTACAGCATGTCCACCTTAACGTTGTCTGAGTTACTCCAACGTCGATATCCTCGAGTTTTCAAATACATTTCGCAGAGTGACGAGGCATTTGGCTACCTTAAGAGAGTCATAGTTACCCCTGCCGACTGCTCCCATTTCTTTAGGCCTTTATCTGTCTTGCTATGGCCAGTCCTACTGAACCGATATGCCACTGTATGTCCACCTTAACATCGTCACAGTTACTCCCACTACGAGTTTCTCGAGTTAGCAAATGTACTTCGCCGGATGACGAGGCATTTGGCTACCTTAAGAGAGTCATAGTTACTGCTGCCATATGCTCCCCATCCTTTGAATCCTCCTCTCTTTATTTCGTACTATGGAATGTCAAAGCAGATGCGTAATGCTGGAACATGTCCACCTTAACGTTGTCTGTTACTAGAACGACTATATCCACGAGTTTTCAAATTAATTTCGCAGAGTGACGAGGCATTTGGCTACCTTAAGAGAGTCATAGTTACCCCTGCCGACTGCTCCCATTTCTTTAGGCCTTTATCTTTCTTGCTATGGCCAGTCCTACAGAACCGATATGCCACTGTATGTCCACCTTAACGTCGTCACAGTTATTCCCACTACCGGTTTCTCGAGTTAGCAAATGTACTTCGCCGGATGACGAGGCATTTGGCTTCCTTAAGAGATTCATAGTTACTCCTGCCGGCTGCTCCCATTTCTTTAGGCCTCTTTCATTCTTGCTATGGCCAGTCCTACTGAACCGATATGCCACTGTATGTCCACCTTAACGTCGTCACAGTTACTCCCACTACGAGTTTCTCGAGTTAGCAAATGTACTTCGCCGGATGACGAGGCATTTGGCTACCTTAAGAGAGTCATAGTTACTGCTGCCAGATGCTCCCCATCCTTTGAATCCTCCTCTCTTTATTTCGTACTATGGAATGTCAAAGCAGATGCGTAATGCTGGAACATGTCCACCTTAACGTTGTCTGTTACTAGAACGACTATATCCACGAGTTTTCAAATTAATTTCGCAGAGTGACGAGGCATTTGGCTACCTTAAGAGAGTCATAGTTACTCCTGCCGGCTGCTCCCATTTCTTTAGGCCTTTATCATTCTTGCTATGCCCAGTCCTACAGAACCGATATGCCACTGTAGGCCTTAACGTCGTCACAGTTACTCCCACTACGAGTTTCTCGAGTTAGCAAATGTACTTCGCCGGATGACGAGGCATTTGGCTACCTTATGAGAGTCATAGTTACTGCAGCCAGATGTTCCCCTTCCTTTGAATCTTTCCTCTCTTTAATTCGTTCTGCGGAATGTCCAAGCAGAAGCGAAATGCTGCAACTTGTCCACCTTAACGTTGCCTGACTTACTCCAACGACGATATCGACGAGTTTTCAAATAAATTTCGCAGAGTGACGAGGCATTTGGCTACCTTAAGAGAGTGATAGTTACTGCTGCCCGCTGCTCCCCCGCCTTTGAATCTTTCCTTTCTTTAATTCGTATTGCGGCTAGTCCTGCAGAAGCGAAATGGTACAGCATGTCCACCTTAACGTTGTCTGAGTTACTCCAACGTAGATATCCTCGAGTTTTCAAATAAATTTCGCAGAGTGACGAGGCATTTGGCTACCTTAAGAGAGTCATAGTTACCCCTGCCGGCTGCTCCCATTTCTTTAGGCCTTTATCTTACTTGCTATGGCCAGTCCTACTGAACCGATATGCCACTGTATGTCCACCTTAACGTCGTGTCAGTTACTCCCACTACGAGTTTCTCGAGTTAGCAAATGTACTTCGCCGGATGACGGGGCATTTGGCCACCTTAAGAGAGTCATAGTTACTGCTGCCAGATGCTCCCCATCCTTTGAATCCTCCTCTCTTTATTTCGTACTGCGGAATGTCAAACAGAAGCGAAATGCTGCAACTTGTCCACCTTAACGTTATCTGAGTTACTCCAACGACGATATCCACGAGTTTTCAAATAAATTTCGCAGAATGACGAGGCATTTGGCTACCTTAAGAGAGTCATAGTTACTGCTGCCCGCTGCTCCCCCTTCTTTGAATCTTTCCTCTCTTTAATTCGTACTGCGGCCAGCCCTGCAGAAGCGAAATGGTACAGCATGTCCACCTTAACGATGTCTGAGTTACTCCAACGTCGATATCCTCGAGTTTTCAAATACATTTCGCAGAGTGACGAGGCATTTGGCTACCTTAAGAGAGTCATAGTTACCCCTGCCGACTGCTCCCATTTCTTTAGGCCTTTATCTGTCTTGCTATGGCCAGTCCTACTGAACCGATATGCCACTGTATGTCCACCTTAACGTCGTCACAGTTACTCCCACTACGAGTTTCTCGAGTTAGCAAATGTACTTCGCCGGATGACGGGGCATTTGGCCACCTTAAGAGAGTCATAGTTACTGCTGCCAGATGCTCCCCATCCTTTGAATCCTCCTCTCTTTATTTCGTACTGCGGAATGTCAAACAGAAGCGAAATGCTGTAACTTGTCCACCTTAACGTTATCTGAGTTACTCCAACGACGATATCCACGAGATTTCAAATAAATTTCGCAGAATGACGAGGCATTTGGCTACCTTAAGAGAGTCATAGTTACTGCTGCCCGCTGCTCCCCCTTCTTTGAATCTTTCCTCTCTTTAATTCGTACTGCGGCCAGCCCTGCAGAAGCGAAATGGTACAGCATGTCCACCTTAACGTTGTCTGAGTTACTCCAACGTCGATATCCTCGAGTTTTCAAATACATTTCGCAGAGTGACGAGGCATTTGGCTACCTTAAGAGAGTCATAGTTACCCCTGCCGACTGCTCCCATTTCTTTAGGCCTTTATCTGTCTTGCTATGGCCAGTCCTACTGAACCGATATGCCACTGTATGTCCACCTTAACATCGTCACAGTTACTCCCACTACGAGTTTCTCGAGTTAGCAAATGTACTTCGCCGGATGACGAGGCATTTGGCTACCTTAAGAGAGTCATAGTTACTGCTGCCATATGCTCCCCATCCTTTGAATCCTCCTCTCTTTATTTCGTACTATGGAATGTCAAAGCAGATGCGTAATGCTGGAACATGTCCACCTTAACGTTGTCTGTTACTAGAACGACTATATCCACGAGTTTTCAAATTAATTTCGCAGAGTGACGAGGCATTTGGCTACCTTAAGAGAGTCATAGTTACCCCTGCCGACTGCTCCCATTTCTTTAGGCCTTTATCTTTCTTGCTATGGCCAGTCCTACAGAACCGATATGCCACTGTATGTCCACCTTAACGTCGTCACAGTTATTCCCACTACCGGTTTCTCGAGTTAGCAAATGTACTTCGCCGGATGACGAGGCATTTGGCTTCCTTAAGAGATTCATAGTTACTCCTGCCGGCTGCTCCCATTTCTTTAGGCCTCTTTCATTCTTGCTATGGCCAGTCCTACTGAACCGATATGCCACTGTATGTCCACCTTAACGTCGTCACAGTTACTCCCACTACGAGTTTCTCGAGTTAGCAAATGTACTTCGCCGGATGACGAGGCATTTGGCTACCTTAAGAGAGTCATAGTTACTGCTGCCAGATGCTCCCCATCCTTTGAATCCTCCTCTCTTTATTTCGTACTATGGAATGTCAAAGCAGATGCGTAATGCTGGAACATGTCCACCTTAACGTTGTCTGTTACTAGAACGACTATATCCACGAGTTTTCAAATTAATTTCGCAGAGTGACGAGGCATTTGGCTACCTTAAGAGAGTCATAGTTACTCCTGCCGGCTGCTCCCATTTCTTTAGGCCTTTATCATTCTTGCTATGCCCAGTCCTACAGAACCGATATGCCACTGTAGGCCTTAACGTCGTCACAGTTACTCCCACTACGAGTTTCTCGAGTTAGCAAATGTACTTCGCCGGATGACGAGGCATTTGGCTACCTTATGAGAGTCATAGTTACTGCAGCCAGATGTTCCCCTTCCTTTGAATCTTTCCTCTCTTTAATTCGTTCTGCGGAATGTCCAAGCAGAAGCGAAATGCTGCAACTTGTCCACCTTAACGTTGCCTGACTTACTCCAACGACGATATCGACGAGTTTTCAAATAAATTTCGCAGAGTGACGAGGCATTTGGCTACCTTAAGAGAGTGATAGTTACTGCTGCCCGCTGCTCCCCCGCCTTTGAATCTTTCCTTTCTTTAATTCGTATTGCGGCTAGTCCTGCAGAAGCGAAATGGTACAGCATGTCCACCTTAACGTTGTCTGAGTTACTCCAACGTAGATATCCTCGAGTTTTCAAATAAATTTCGCAGAGTGACGAGGCATTTGGCTACCTTAAGAGAGTCATAGTTACCCCTGCCGGCTGCTCCCATTTCTTTAGGCCTTTATCTTACTTGCTATGGCCAGTCCTACTGAACCGATATGCCACTGTATGTCCACCTTAACGTCGTGTCAGTTACTCCCACTACGAGTTTCTCGAGTTAGCAAATGTACTTCGCCGGATGACGGGGCATTTGGCCACCTTAAGAGAGTCATAGTTACTGCTGCCAGATGCTCCCCATCCTTTGAATCCTCCTCTCTTTATTTCGTACTGCGGAATGTCAAACAGAAGCGAAATGCTGCAACTTGTCCACCTTAACGTTATCTGAGTTACTCCAACGACGATATCCACGAGTTTTCAAATAAATTTCGCAGAATGACGAGGCATTTGGCTACCTTAAGAGAGTCATAGTTACTGCTGCCCGCTGCTCCCCCTTCTTTGAATCTTTCCTCTCTTTAATTCGTACTGCGGCCAGCCCTGCAGAAGCGAAATGGTACAGCATGTCCACCTTAACGTTGTCTGAGTTACTCCAACGTCGATATCCTCGAGTTTTCAAATACATTTCGCAGAGTGACGAGGCATTTGGCTACCTTAAGAGAGTCATAGTTACCCCTGCCGACTGCTCCCATTTCTTTAGGCCTTTATCTGTCTTGCTATGGCCAGTCCTACTGAACCGATATTCCACTGTATGTCCACCTTAACGTCGTCACAGTTACTCCCACTACGAGTTTCTCGAGTTAGCAAATGTACTTCGCCGGATGACGGGGCATTTGGCCACCTTAAGAGAGTCATAGTTACTGCTGCCAGATGCTCCCCATCCTTTGAATCCTCCTCTCTTTATTTCGTACTGCGGAATGTCAAACAGAAGCGAAATGCTGCAACTTGTCCACCTTAACGTTATCTGAGTTACTCCAACGACGATATCCACGAGTTTTCAAATAAATTTCGCAGAATGACGAGGCATTTGGCTACCTTACGAGAGTCATAGTTACTGCTGCCCGCTGCTCCCCCTTCTTTGAATCTTTCCTCTCTTTAATTCGTACTGCGGCCAGCCCTGCAGAAGCGAAATGGTACAGCATGTCCACCTTAACGTTGACTGAGTTACTCCAACGTCGATATCCTCGAGTTTTCAAATACATTTCGCAGAGTGACGAGGCATTTGGCTACCTTAAGAGAGTCATAGTTACCCCTGCCGACTGCTCCCATTTCTTTAGGCCTTTATCTGTCTTGCTATGGCCAGTCCTACTGAACCGATATGCCACTGTATGTCCACCTTAACGTCGTCACAGTTACTCCCACTACGAGTTTCTCGAGTTAGCAAATGTACTTCGCCGGATGACGAGGCATTTGGCTACCTTAAGAGAGTCATAGTTACTGCTGCCAGATGCTCCCCATCCTTTGAATCCTCCTCTCTTTATTTCGTACTATGGAATGTCAAAGCAGATGCGTAATGCTGGAACATGTCCACCTTAACGTTGTCTGTTACTAGAACGACTATATCCACGAGTTTTCAAATTAATTTCGCAGAGTGACGAGGCATTTGGCTACCTTAAGCGAGTCATAGTTACCCCTGCCGACTGCTCCCATTTCTTTAGGCCTTTATCTTTCTTGCTATGGCCAGTCCTACAGAACCGATATGCCACTGTATGTCCACCTTAACGTCGTCACAGTTACTCCCACTACGAGTTTCTCGAGTTAGAAAATGTACTTCGCCGGATGACGAGGCATTTGGCTACCTTATGAGAGTCATAGTTACTGCAGCCAGATGTTCCCCTTCCTTTGAATCTTTCCTCTCTTTAATTCGTTCTGCGGAATGTCCAAGCAGAAGCGAAATGCTGCAACTTGTCCACCTTAACGTTGCCTGAGTTACTCCAACGACGATATCGACGAGTTTTCAAATAAATTTCGCAGAGTGACGAGGCATTTGGCTACCTTAAGAGAGTGATAGTTACTGCTGCCCGCTGCTCCCCCGCCTTTGAATCTTTCCTTTCTTTAATTCGTATTGCGGCTAGTCCTGCAGAAGCGAAATGGTACAGCATGTCCACCTTAACGTTGTCTGAGTTACTCCAACGTAGATATCCTCGAGTTTTCAAATAAATTTCGCAGAGTGACGAGGCATTTGGCTACCTTAAGAGAGTCGTAGTTACCCCTGCCGGCTGCTCCCATTTCTTTAGGCCTTTATCTTTCTTGCTATGGCCAGTCCTACTGAACCGATATGCCACTGTATGTCCACTTTAACGTCGTCACAGTTACTCCCACTACGAGTTTCTCGAGTTAGCAAATGTACTTCGCCGGATGACGGGGCATTTGGCCACCTTAAGAGAGTCATAGTTACTGCTGCCAGATGCTCCCCATCCTTTGAATCCTCCTCTCTTTATTTCGTACTGCGGAATGTCAAACAGAAGCGAAATGCTGCAACTTGTCCACCTTAACGTTATCTGAGTTACTCCAACGACGATATCCACGAGTTTTCAAATAAATTTCGCAGAATGACGAGGCATTTGGCTACCTTAAGAGAGTCATAGTTACTGCTGCCCGCTGCTCCCCCTTCTTTGAATCTTTCCTCTCTTTAATTCGTACTGCGGCCAGCCCTGCAGAAGCGAAATGGTACAGCATGTCCACCTTAACGTTGTCTGAGTTACTCCAACGTCGATATCCTCGAGTTTTCAAATACATTTCGCAGAGTGACGAGGCATTTGGCTACCTTAAGAGAGTCATAGTTACCCCTGCCGACTGCTCCCATTTCTTTAGGCCTTTATCTGTCTTGCTATGGCCAGTCCTACTGAACCGATATGCCACTGTATGTCCACCTTAACGTCGTCACAGTTACTCCCACTACGAGTTTCTCGAGTTAGCAAATGTACTTCGCCGGATGACGGGGCATTTGGCCACCTTTAGAGAGTCATAGTTACTGCTGCCAGATGCTCCCCATCCTTTGAATCCTCCTCTCTTTATTTCGTACTGCGGAATGTCAAACAGAAGCGAAATGCTGCAACTTGTCCACCTTAACGTTATCTGAGTTACTCCAACGACGATATCCACGAGTTTTCAAATAAATTTCGCAGAATGACGAGGCATTTGGCTACCTTAAGAGAGTCATAGTTACTGCTGCCCGCTGCTCCCCCTTCTTTGAATCTTTCCTCTCTTTAATTCGTACTGCGGCCAGCCCTGCAGAAGCGAAATGGTACAGCATGTCCACCTTAACGTTGTCTGAGTTACTCCAACGTCGGTATCCTCGAGTTTTCAAATACATTTCGCAGAGTGACGAGGCATTTGGCTACCTTAAGAGAGTCATAGTTACCCCTGCCGACTGCTCCCATTTCTTTAGGCCTTTATCTGTCTTGCTATGGCCAGTCCTACTGAACCGATATGCCACTGTATGTCCACCTTAACGTCGTCACAGTTACTCCCACTACGAGTTTCTCGAGTTAGCAAATGTACTTCGCCGGATGACGGGGCATTTGGCCACCTTAAGAGAGTCATAGTTACTGCTGCCAGATGCTCCCCATCCTTTGAATCCTCCTCTCTTTATTTCGTACTGCGGAATGTCAAACAGAAGCGAAATGCTGCAACTTGTCCACCTTAACGTTATCTGAGTTACTCCAACGACGATATCCACGAGTTGTCAAATAAATTTCGCAGAATGACGAGGCATTTGGCTACCTTAAGAGAGTCATAGTTACTGCTGCCCGCTGCTCCCCCTTCTTTGAATCTTTCCTCTCTTTAATTCGTACTGCGGCCAGCCCTGCAGAAGCGAAATGGTACAGCATGTCCACCTTAACGTTGACTGAGTTACTCCAACGTCGATATCCTCGAGTTTTCAAATACATTTCGCAGAGTGACGAGGCATTTGGCTACCTTAAGAGAGTCATAGTTACCCCTGCCGACTGCTCCCATTTCTTTAGGCCTTTATCTGTCTTGCTATGGCCAGTCCTACTGAACCGATATGCCACTGTATGTCCACCTTAACGTCGTCACAGTTACTCCCACTACGAGTTTCTCGAGTTAGCAAATGTACTTCGCCGGATGACGAGGCATTTGGCTACCTTAAGAGAGTCATAGTTACTGCTGCCAGATGCTCCCCATCCTTTGAATCCTCCTCTCTTTATTTCGTACTATGGAATGTCAAAGCAGATGCGTAATGCTGGAACATGTCCACCTTAACGTTGTCTGTTACTAGAACGACTATATCCACGAGTTTTCAAATTAATTTCGCAGAGTGACGAGGCATTTGGCTACCTTAAGCGAGTCATAGTTACCCCTGCCGACTGCTCCCATTTCTTTAGGCCTTTATCTTTCTTGCTATGGCCAGTCCTACAGAACCGATATGCCACTGTATGTCCACCTTAACGTCGTCACAGTTACTCCCACTACGAGTTTCTCGAGTTAGCAAATGTACTTCGCCGGATGACGAGGCATTTGGCTACCTTATGAGAGTCATAGTTACTGCAGCCAGTTGCTCCCCTTCCTTTGAATCTTTCCTCTCTTTAATTCGTACTGCGGAATGTCCAAGCAGAAGCGAAATGCTGCAACTTGTCCACCTTAACGTTGCCTGAGTTACTCCAACGACGATATCGACGAGTTTTCAAATAAATTTCGCAGAGTGACGAGGCATTTGGCTACCTTAAGAGAGTGATAGTTACTGCTGCCCGCTGCTCCCCCGTCTTTGAATCTTTCCTTTCTTTAATTCGTATTGCGGCTAGTCCTGCAGAAGCGAAATGGTACAGCATGTCCACCTTAACGTTGTCTGAGTTACTCCAACGCAGATATCCTCGAGTTTTCAAATAAATTTCGCAGAGTGACGAGGCATTTGGCTTCCTTAAGAGAGTCATAGTTACCCCTGCCGGCTGCTCCCATTTCTTTAGGCCTTTATCTTTCTTGCTATGGCCAGTCCTACAGAACCGATATGCCACTGTATGTCCACCTTAACGTCGTCACAGTTATTCCCACTACCGGTTTCTCGAGTTAGCTAATGTACTTCGCCGGATGACGAGGCATTTGGCTTCCTTAAGAGATTCATAGTTACTCCTGCCGGCTGCTCCCATTTCTTTAGGCCTTTTTCATTCTTGCTATGGCCAGTCCTACTGAACCGATATGCCACTGTATGTCCACCTTAACGTCGTCACAGTTACTCCCACTACGAGTTTCTCGAGTTAGCAAATGTACTTCGCCGGATGACGAGGCATTTGGCTACCTTAAGAGAGTCATAGTTACTGCTGCCAGATGCTCCCCATCCTTTGAATCCTCCTCTCTTTATTTCGTACTATGGAATGTCAAAGCAGATGCGTAATGCTGGAACATGTCCACCTTAACGTTGTCTGTTACTAGAACGACTATATCCACGAGTTTTCAAATTAATTTCGCAGAGTGACGAGGCATTTGGCTACCTTAAGCGAGTCATAGTTACCCCTGCCGACTGCTCCCATTTCTTTAGGCCTTTATCCTTCTTGCTATGGCCAGTCCTACAGAACCGATATGCCACTGTATGTCCACCTTAACGTCGTCACAGTTATTCCCACTACCGGTTTCTCGAGTTAGCAAATGTACTTCGCCGGATGACGAGGCATTTGGCTACCTTATGAGAGTCATAGTTACTGCAGCCAGATGCTCCCCTTCCTTTGAATCTTTCCTCTCTTTAATTCGTACTGCGGAATGTCCAAGCAGAAGCGAAATGCTGCAACTTGTCCACCTTAACGTTGCCTGAGTTACTCCAACGACGATATCGACGAGTTTTCAAATAAATTTCGCAGAGTGACGAGGCATTTGGCTACCTTAAGAGAGTGATAGTTACTGCTGCCCGCTGCTCCCCCGTCTTTGAATCATTCCTTTCTTTAATTCGTATTGCGGCTAGTCCTGCAGAAGCGAAATGGTACAGCATGTCCACCTTAACGTTGTCTGAGTTACTCCAACGTAGATATCCTCGAGTTTTCAAACAAATTTCGCAGAGTGACGAGGCATTTGGCTACCTTAAGAGAGTCATAGTTACCCCTGCCGGCTGCTCCCTTTTTCTTTAGGCCTTTATCTTTCTTGCTATGGCCAGTCCTACTGAACCGATATGCCACTGTATGTCCACCTTAACGTCGTCACAGTTACTCCCACTACGAGTTTCTCGAGTTAGCAAATGTACTTCGCCGGATGACGGGGCATTTGGCCACCTTAAGAGAGTCATAGTTACTGCTGCCAGATGCTCCCCATCCTTTGAATCCTCCTCTCTTTATTTCGTACTGCGGAATGTCAAACAGAAGCGAAATGCTGCAACTTGTCCACCTTAACGTATATCTGAGTTACTCCAACGACGATATCCACGAGTTTTCAAATAAATTTCGCAGAATGACGAGGCATTTGGCTACCTTAAGAGAGTCATAGTTACTGCTGCCCGCTGCTCCCCCTTCTTTGAATCTTTCCTCTCTTTAATTCGTACTGCGGCCAGCCCTGCAGAAGCGAAATGGTACAGCATGTCCACCTTAACGTTGACTGAGTTACTCCAACGTCGATATCCTCGAGTTTTCAAATACATTTCGCAGAGTGACGAGGCATTTGGCTACCTTAAGAGAGTCATAGTTACCCCTGCCGACTGCTCCCATTTCTTTAGGCCTTTATCTGTCTTGCTATGGCCAGTCCTGCTGAACCGATATGCCACTGTATGTCCACCTTAACGTCGTCACAGTTACTCCCACTACGAGTTTCTCGAGTTAGCAAATGTACTTCGCCGGATGACGAGGCATTTGGCTACCTTAAGAGAGTCATAGTTACTGCTGCCAGATGCTCCCCATCCTTTGAATCCTCCTCTCTTTATTTCGTACTATGGAATGTCAAAGCAGATGCGTAATGCTGGAACATGTCCACCTTAACGTTGTCTGTTACTAGAACGACTATATCCACGAGTTTTCAAATTAATTTCGCAGAGTGACGAGGCATTTGGCTACCTTAAGCGAGTCATAGTTACCCCTGCCGACTGCTCCCATTTCTTTAGGCCTTTATCTTTCTTGCTATGGCCAGTCCTACAGAACCGATATGCCACTGTATGTCCACCTTAACGTCGTCACAGTTATTCCCACCACCGGTTTCTCGAGTTAGCAAATGTACTTCGCCGGATGACGAGGCATTTGGCTTCCTTAAGAGATTCATAGTTACTCCTGCCGGCTGCTCCCATTTCTTTAGGCCTTTTTCATTCTTGCTATGGCCAGTCCTACTGAACCGATATGCCACTGTATGTCCACCTTAACGTCGTCACAGTTACTCCCACTACGAGTTTCTCGAGTTAGCAAATGTACTTCGCCGGATGACGAGGCATTTGGCTACCTTAAGAGAGTCATAGTTACTGCTGCCAGATGCTCCCCATCCTTTGAATCCTCCTCTCTTTATTTCGTACTATGGAATGTCAAAGCAGATGCGTAATGCTGGAACATGTCCACCTTAACGTTGTCTGTTACTAGAACGACTATATCCACGAGTTTTCAAATTAATTTCGCAGAGTGACGAGGCATTTGGCTACCTTAAGAGAGTCATAGTTACTCCTGCCGGCTGCTCCCATTTCTTTAGGCCTTTATCATTCTTGCTATGACCAGTCCTACAGAACCGATATGCCACTGTAGGCCTTAACGTCGTCACAGTTACTCCCACTACGAGTTTCTCGAGTTAGCAAATGTACTTCGCCGGATGACGAGGCATTTGGCTACCTTATGAGAGTCATAGTTACTGCAGCCAGATGTTCCCCTTCCTTTGAATCTTTCCTCTCTTTAATTCGTTCTGCGGAATGTCCAAGCAGAAGCGAAATGCTGCAACTTGTCCACCTTAACGTTGCCTGAGTTACTCCAACGACGATATCGACGAGTTTTCAAATAAATTTCGCAGAGTGACGAGGCATTTGCCTACCTTAAGAGAGTGATAGTTACTGCTGCCCGCTGCTCCCCCTTCTTTGAATCTTTCCTCTCTTTAATTCGTACTGCGGCCAGCCCTGCAGAAGCGAAATGGTACAGCATGTCCACCTTAACGTTGTCTGAGTTACTCCAACGTCGATTTCCTCGAGTTTTCAAATACATTTCGCAGAGTGACGAGGCATTTGGCTACCTTAAGAGAGTCATAGTTACCCCTGCCGACTGCTCCCATTTCTTTAGGCCTTTATCTGTCTTGCTATGGCCAGTCCTACTGAACCGATATGCCACTGTATGTCCACCTTAACGTCGTCACAGTTACTCCCACTACGAGTTTCTCGAGTTAGCAAATGTACTTCGCCGGATGACGAGGCATTTGGCTACCTTAAGAGAGTCATAGTTACTGCTGCCATATGCTCCCCATCCTTTGAATCCTCCTCTCTTTATTTCGTACTATGGAATGTCAAAGCAGATGCGTAATGCTGGAACATGTCCACCTTAACGTTGTCTGTTACTAGAACGACTATATCCACGAGTTTTCAAATTAATTTCGCAGAGTGACGAGGCATTTGGCTACCTTAAGAGAGTCATAGTTACCCCTGCCGACTGCTCCCATTTCTTTAGGCCTTTATCTTTCTTGCTATGGCCAGTCCTACAGAACCGATATGCCACTGTATGTCCACCTTAACGTCGTCACAGTTATTCCCACTACCGGTTTCTCGAGTTAGCAAATGTACTTCGCCGGATGACGAGGCATTTGGCTTCCTTAAGAGATTCATAGTTACTCCTGCCGGCTGCTCCCATTTCTTTAGGCCTCTTTCATTCTTGCTATGGCCAGTCCTACTGAACCGATATGCCACTGTATGTCCACCTTAACGTCGTCACAGTTACTCCCACTACGAGTTTCTCGAGTTAGCAAATGTACTTCGCCGGATGACGAGGCATTTGGCTACCTTAAGAGAGTCATAGTTACTGCTGCCAGATGCTCCCCATCCTTTGAATCCTCCTCTCTTTATTTCGTACTATGGAATGTCAAAGCAGATGCGTAATGCTGGAACATGTCCACCTTAACGTTGTCTGTTACTAGAACGACTATATCCACGAGTTTTCAAATTAATTTCGCAGAGTGACGAGGCATTTGGCTACCTTAAGAGAGTCATAGTTACTCCTGCCGGCTGCTCCCATTTCTTTAGGCCTTTATCATTCTTGCTATGCCCAGTCCTACAGAACCGATATGCCACTGTATGTCCACCTTAACGTCGTCACAGTTACTCCCACTACGAGTTTCTCGAGTTAGCAAATGTACTTCGCCGGATGACGAGGCATTTGGCTACCTTATGAGAGTCATAGTTACTGCAGCCAGATGTTCCCCTTCCTTTGAATCTTTCCTCTCTTTAATTCGTTTTGCGGAATGTCCAAGCAGAAGCGAAATGCTGCAACTTGTCCACCTTAACGTTGCCTGAGTTACTCCAACGACGATATCGACGAGTTGTCAAATAAATTTCGCAGAGTGACGAGGCATTTGGCTACCTTAAGAGAGTGATAGTTACTGCTGCCCGCTGCTCCCCCGCCTTTGAATCTTTCCTTTCTTTAATTCGTATTGCGGCTAGTCCTGCAGAAGCGAAATGGTACAGCATATCCACCTTAACGTTGTCTGAGTTACTCCAACGTAGATATCCTCGAGTTTTCAAATAAATTTCGCAGAGTGACGAGGCATTTGGCTACCTTAAGAGAGTCATAGTTACCCCTGCCGGCTGCTCCCATTTCTTTAGGCCTTTATCTTTCTTGCTATGGCCAGTCCTACTGAACCGATATGCCACTGTATGTCCACCTTAACGTCGTCACAGTTACTCCCACTACGAGTTTCTCGAGTTAGCAAATGTACTTCGCCGGATGACGGGGCATTTGGCCACCTTAAGAGAGTCATAGTTACTGCTGCCAGATGCTCCCCATCCTTTGAATCCTCCTCTCTTTATTTCGTACTGCGGAATGTCACACAGAAGCGAAATGCTGCAACTTGTCCACCTTAACGTTATCTGAGTTACTCCAACGACGATATCCACGAGTTTTCAAATAAATTTCGCAGAATGACGAGGCATTTGGCTACCTTAAGAGAGTCATAGTTACTGCTGCCCGCTGCTCCCCCTTCTTTGAATCTTTCCTCTCTTTAATTCGTACTGCGGCCAGCCCTGCAGAAGCGAAATGGTACAGCATGTCCACCTTAACGTTGTCTGAGTTACTCCAACGTCGATATCCTCGAGTTTTCAAATACATTTCGCAGAGTGACGAGGCATTTGGCTACCTTAAGAGAGTCATAGTTACCCCTGCCGACTGCTCCCATTTCTTTAGGCCTTTATCTGTCTTGCTATGGCCAGTCCTACTGAACCGATATGCCACTGTATGTCCACCTTAACGTCGTCACAGTTACTCCCACTACGAGTTTCTCGAGTTAGCAAATGTACTTCGCCGGATGACGAGGCATTTGGCTACCTTAAGAGAGTCATAGTTACTGCTGCCAGATGCTCCCCATCCTTTGAATCCTCCTCTCTTTATTTCGTACTATGGAATGTCAAAGCAGATGCGTAATGCTGGAACATGTCCACCTTAACGTTGTCTGTTACTAGAACGACTATATCCACGAGTTTTCAAATTAATTTCGCAGAGTGACGAGGCATTTGGCTACCTTAAGAGAGTCATAGTTACCCCTGCCGACTGCTCCCATTTCTTTAGGCCTTTATCTTTCTTGCTATGGCCAGTCCTACAGAACCGATATGCCACTGTATGTCCACCTTAACGTCGTCACAGTTATTCCCACTACCGGTTTCTCGAGTTAGCAAATGTACTTCGCCGGATGACGAGGCATTTGGCTTCCTTAAGAGATTCATAGTTACTCCTGCCGGCTGCTCCCATTTCTTTAGGCCTCTTTCATTCTTGCTATGGCCAGTCCTACTGAACCGATATGCCACTGTATGTCCACCTTAACGTCGTCACAGTTACTCCCACTACGAGTTTCTCGAGTTAGCAAATGTACTTCGCCGGATGACGAGGCATTTGGCTACCTTAAGAGAGTCATAGTTACTGCTGCCAGATGCTCCCCATCCTTTGAATCCTCCTCTCTTTATTTCGTACTATGGAATGTCAAAGCAGATGCGTAATGCTGGAACATGTCCACCTTAACGTTGTCTGTTACTAGAACGACTATATCCACGAGTTTTCAAATTAATTTCGCAGAGTGACGAGGCATTTGGCTACCTTCAGAGAGTCATAGTTACTCCTGCCGGCTGCTCCCATTTCTTTAGGCCTTTATCATTCTTGCTGTGCCCAGTCCTACAGAACCGATATGCCACTGTATGTCCACCTTAACGTCGTCACAGTTACTCCCACTACGAGTTTCTCGAGTTAGCAAATGTACTTCGCCGGATGAAGAGGCATTTGGCTACCTTATGAGAGTCATAGTTACTGCAGCCAGATGCTCCCCTTCCTTTGAATCTTTCCTCTCTTTAATTCGTACTGCGGAATGTCCAAGCAGAAGCGAAATGCTGCAACTTGTCCACCTTAACGTTGCCTGAGTTACTCCAACGACGATATCGACGAGTTTTCAAATAAATTTCGCAGAGTGACGAGGCATTTGGCTACCTTAAGAGAGTGATAGTTACTGCTGCCCGCTGCTCCCCCGTCTTTGAATCTTTCCTTTCTTTAATTCGTATTGCGGCTAGTCCTGCAGAAGCGAAATGGTACAGCATGTCCACCTTAACGTTGTCTGAGTTACTCCAACGTAGATATCCTCGAGTTTTCAAATAAATTTCGCAGAGTGACGAGGCATTTGGCTACCTTAAGAGAGTCATAGTTACCCCTGCCGGCTGCTCCCATTTCTTTAGGCCTTTATCTTTCTTGCTATGGCCAGTCCTACTGAACCGATATGCCACTGTATGTCCACCTTAACGTCGTCACAGTTACTCCCACTACGAGTTTCTCGAGTTAGCAAATGTACTTCGCCGGATGACGGGGCATTTGGCCACCTTAAGAGAGTCATAGTTACTGCTGCCAGATGCTCCCCATCCTTTGAATCCTCCTCTCTTTATTTCGTACTGCGGAATTTCAAACAGAAGCGAAATGCTGCATTTTGTCCACCTTAACGTTATCTGAGTTACTCCAACGACGATATCCACGAGTTTTCAAATAAATTTCGCAGAGTGACGAGGCATTTGGCTACCTTAAGAGAGTGATAGTTACTGCTGCCCGCTGCTCCCCCGTCTTTGAATCTTTCCTTTCTTTAATTCGTATTGCGGCTAGTCCTGCAGAAGCGAAATGGTACAGCATGTCCACCTTAACGTTGTCTGAGTTACTCCAACGTAGATATCCTCGAGTTTTCAAATAAATTTCGCAGAGTGACGAGGCATTTGGCTACCTTAAGAGAGTCATAGTTACCCCTGCCTGCTGCTCCCATTTCTTTAGGCCTTTATCTTTCTTGCTATGGCCAGTCCTACTGAACCGATATGCCACTGTATGTCCACCTAAATGCGTCACAGTTACTCCCACTACGAGTTTCTCGCATTAGCAAATGTACTTCGCCGGATGACGAGGCATTTGGCTACCTTAAGAGAGTCATATTTACTGCTGCCAGATGCTCCCCATCCTTTGAATCCTCCTCTCTTTATTTCGTACTATGGAATGTCAAAGCAGATGCGTAATGCTGGAACATGTCCACCTTAACGTTGTCTGTTACTAGAACGACTATATCCACGAGTTTTCAAATTAATTTCGCAGAGTGACGAGGCATTTGGCTACCTTAAGAGAGTCATAGTTACTCCTGCCGGCTGCTCCCATTTCGTTAGGCCTTTATCATTCTTGCTATGCCCAGTCCTACAAAACCGATATGCCACTGTAGGCCTTAACGTCGTCACAGTTACTCCCACTACGAGTTTCTCGAGTTAGCAAATGTACTTCGCCGGATGACGAGGCATTTGGCTACCTTATGAGAGTCATAGTTACTGCAGCCAGATGCTCCCCTTCCTTTGAATCTTTCCTCTCTTTAATTCGTACTGCGGAATGTCCAAGCAGAAGCGAAATGCTGCAACTTGTCCACCTTAACGTTGCCTGAGTTACTCCAACGACGATATCGACGAGTTTTCAAATAAATTTCGCAGAGTGACGAGGCATTTGGCTACCTTAAGAGAGTGATAGTTACTGCTGCCCGCTGCTCCCCCGTCTTTGAATCTTTCCTTTCTTTAATTCGTATTGCGGCTAGTCCTGCAGAAGCGAAATGGTACAGCATGTCCACCTTAACGTTGTCTGAGTTACTCCAACGTAGATATCCTCGAGTTTTCAAATAAATTTCGCAGAGTGACGAGGCATTTGGCTACCTTAAGAGAGTCATAGTTACCCCTGCCGGCTGCTCCCATTTCTTTAGGCCTTTATCTTTCTTGCTATGGCCAGTCCTACTGAACCGATATGCCACTGTATGTCCACCTTAACGTCGTCACAGTTACTCCCACTACGAGTTTCTCGAGTTAGCAAATGTACTTCGCCGTATGACGGGGCATTTGGCCACCTTAAGAGAGTCATAGTTACTGCTGCCAGATGCTCCCCATCCTTTGAATCCTCCTCTCTTTATTTCGTACTGCGGAATGTCAAACAGAAGCGAAATGCTGCAACGTGTCCACCTTAACGTTATCTGAGTTACTCCAACGACGATATCCACGAGTTTTCAAATAAATTTCGCAGAATGACGAGGCATTTGGCTACCTTAAGAGAGTCATAGTTACTGCTGCCCGCTGCTCCCCCTTCTTTGAATCTTTCCTCTCTTTAATTCGTACTGCGGCCAGCCCTGCAGAAGCGAAATGGTACAGCATGTCCACCTTAACGTTGTCTGAGTTACTCCAACGTCGATATCCTCGAGTTTTCAAATACATTTCGCAGAGTGACGAGGCATTTGGGTTCCTTAAGAGAGTCATAGTTACCCCTGCCGACTGCTCCCATTTCTTTAGGCCTTTATCTGTCTTGCTATGGCCAGTCCTACTGAACCGATATGCCACTGTATGTCCACCTTAACGTCGTCACAGTTACTCCCACTACGAGTTTCTCGAGTTAGCAAATGTACTTCGCCGGATGACGAGGCATTTGGCTACCTTATGAGAGTCATAGTTACTGCAGCCAGATGCTCCCCTTCCTTTGAATCTTTCCTCTCTTTAATTCGTACTGCGGAATGTCCAAGCAGAAGCGAAATGCTGCAACTTGTCCACCTTAACGTTGCCTGAGTTACTCCAACGACGATATCGACGAGTTTTCAAATAAATTTCGCAGAGTGACGAGGCATTTGGCTACCTTAAGAGAGTGATAGTTACTGCTGCCCGCTGCTCCCCCGTCTTTGAATCTTTCCTTTCTTTAATTCGTATTGCGGCTAGTCCTGCAGAAGCGAAATGGTACAGCATGTCCACCTTAACGTTGTCTGAGTTACTCCAACGTAGATATCCTCGAGTTTTCAAATAAATTTCGCAGAGTGACGAGGCATTTGGCTACCTTAAGAGAGTCATAGTTACCCCTGCCGGCTGCTCCCATTTCTTTAGGCCTTTATCTTTCTTGCTATGGCCAGTCCTACAGAACCGATATGCCACTGTAGGCCTTAACGTCGTCACAGTTACTCCCACTACGAGTTTCTCGAGTTAGCAAATGTACTTCGCCGGATGACGAGGCATTTGGCTACCTTATGAGAGTCATAGTTACTGCAGCCAGATGCTCCCCTTCCTTTGAATCTTTCCTCTCTTTAATTCGTACTGCGGAATGTCCAAGCAGAAGCGAAATGCTGCAACTTGTCCACCTTAACGTTGCCTGAGTTACTCCAACGACGATATCGACGAGTTTTCAAATAAATTTCGCAGAGTGACGAGGCATTTGGCTACCTTAAGAGAGTGATAGTTACTGCTGCCCGCTGCTCCCCCGTCTTTGAATCTTTCCTTTCTTTAATTCGTATTGCGGCTAGTCCTGCAGAAGCGAAATGGTACAGCATGTCCACCTTAACGTTGTCTGAGTTACTCCGACGTAGATATCCTCGAGTTTTCAAATAAATTTCGCAGAGTGACGAGGCATTTGGCTACCTTAAGAGAGTCATAGTTACCCCTGCCGGCTGCTCCCATTTCTTTAGGCCTTTATCTTTCTTGCTATGGCCAGTCCTACTGAACCGATATGCCACTGAATGTCCACCTTAACGTCGTCACAGTTACTCCCACTACGAGTTTCTCGAGTTAGCAAATGTACTTCGCCGGATGACGCGGCATTTGGCCACCTTAAGAGAGTCATAGTTACTGCTGCCAGATGCTCCCCATCCTTTGAATCCTCCTCTCTTTATTTCGTACTGCGGAATGTCAAACAGAAGCGAAATGCTGCAACTTGTCCACATTAACGTTATCTGAGCTACTCCAACGACGATATCCACGAGTTTTCAAATAAATTTCGCAGAATGACGAGGCATTTGGCTACCTTAAGAGAGTCATAGTTACTGCTGCCCGCTGCTCCCCCTTCTTTGAATCTTTCCTCTCTTTAATTCGTACTGCGGCCAGCCCATCAGAAGCGAAATGGTACAGCATGTCCACCTTAACGTTGTCTGAGTTACTCCAACGTCGATATCCTCGAGTTTTCAAATAAATTTCGCAGAGTGACGAGGCATTTGGCTACCTTAAGAGAGTCATAGTTACCCCTGCCGGCTGCTCCCATTTCTTTAGGCCTTTATCTTTCTTGCTATGGCCAGTCCTACAGAACCGATATGCCACTGTATGTCCACCTTAACGTCGTCACAGTTACTCCCACTACGAGTTTCTCGAGTTAGCAAATGTACTTCACCGGATGACGAGGCATTTGGCTACCTTATGAGAGTCATAGTTACTGCTGCCAGATGCTCCCCATCCTTTGAATCCTCCTCTCTTTATTTCGTACTATGGAATGTCAAAGCAGATGCGTAATGCTGGAACATGTCCACCTTAACGTTGCCTGTTACTAGAACGACTATATCCACGAGTTTTCAAATTAATTTCGCAGAGTGACGAGGCATTTGGCTACCTTAAGAGAGTCATAGTTACTCCTGCCGGCTGCTCCCATTTCTTTAGGCCTTTATCATTCTTGCTATGCCCAGTCCTACAGAACCGATATGCCACTGTAGGCCTTAACGTCGTCACAGTTACTCCCACTACGAGTTTCTCGAGTTAGCAAATGTACTTCGCCGGATGACGAGGCATTTGGCTACCTTATGAGAGTCATAGTTACTGCAGCCAGATGCTCCCCTTCCTTTGAATCTTTCCTCTCTTTAATTCGTACTGCGGAATGTCCAAGCAGAAGCGAAATGCTGCAACTTGTCCACCTTAACGTTGCCTGAGTTACTCCAAAGACGATATCGACGAGTTTTCAAATAAATTTCGCAGAGTGACGAGGCATTTGGCTACCTTAAGAGAGTGATAGTTACTGCTGCCCGCTGCTCCCCCGTCTTTGAATCTTTCCTTTCTTTAATTCGTATTGCGGCTAGTCCTGCAGAAGCGAAATGGTACAGCATGTCCACCTTAACGTTGTCTGAGTTACTCCAACGTAGATATCCTCGAGTTTTCAAATAAATTTCGCAGAGTGACGAGGCATTTGGCTTCCTTAAGAGAGTCATAGTTACCCCTGCCTGCTGCTCCCATTTCTTTAGGCCTTTATCTTTCTTGCTATGGCCAGTCCTACAGAACCGATATGCCACTGTATGTCCACCTTAACGTCGTCACAGTTACTCCCACTACGAGTTTCTCGAGTTAGCAAATGTACTTCGCCGGATGACGAGGCATTTGGCTACCTTATGAGAGTCATAGTTACTGCTGCCAGATGCTCCCCATCCTTTGAATCCTCCTCTCTTTATTTCGTACTATGGAATGTCAAAGCAGATGCGTAATGCTGGAACATGTCCACCTTAACGTTGTCTGTTACTAGAACGACTATATCCACGAGTTTTCAAATTAATTTCGCAGAGTGACGAGGCATTTGGCTACCTTAAGAGAGTCATAGTTACTCCTGCCGGCTGCTCCCATTTCTTTAGGCCTTTATCATTCTTGCTATGCCCAGTCCTACAGAACCGATATGCCACTGTAGGCCTTAACGTCGTCACAGTTACTCCCACTACGAGTTTCTCGAGTTAGCAAATGTACTTCGCCGGATGACGAGGCATTTGGCTACCTTATGAGAGTCATAGTTACTGCAGCCAGATGCTCCCCTTCCTTTGAATCTTTCCTCTCTTTAATTCGTACTGCGGAATGTCCAAGCAGAAGCGAAATGCTGCAACTTGTCCACCTTAACGTTGCCTGAGTTACTCCAAAGACGATATCGACGAGTTTTCAAATAAATTTCGCAGAGTGACGAGGCATTTGGCTACCTTAAGAGAGTGATAGTTACTGCTGCCCGCTGCTCCCCCGTCTTTGAATCTTTCCTTTCTTTAATTCGTATTGCGGCTAGTCCTGCAGAAGCGAAATGGTACAGCATGTCCACCTTAACGTTGTCTGAGTTACTCCAACGTAGATATCCTCGAGTTTTCAAATAAATTTCGCAGAGTGACGAGGCATTTGGCTACCTTAAGAGAGTCATAGTTACCCCTGCCTGCTGCTCCCATTTCTTTAGGCCTTTATCTTTCTTGCTATGGCCAGTCCTACTGAACCGATATGCCACTGTATGTCCACCTTAATGCGTCACAGTTACTCCCACTACGAGTTTCTCGAGTTAGCAAATGTACTTCGCCGGATGACGAGGCATTTGGCTACCTTAAGAGAGTCATAGTTACTGCTGCCAGATGCTCCCCATCCTTTGAATCCTCCTCTCTTTATTTCGTACTATGGAATGTCAAAGCAGATGCGTAATGCTGGAACATGTCCACCTTAACGTTGTCTGTTACTAGAACGACTATATCCACGAGTTTTCAAATTAATTTCGCAGAGTGACGAGGCATTTGGCTACCTTAAGAGAGGCATAGTTACTCCTGCCGGCTGCTCCCATTTCGTTAGGCCTTTATCAATCTTGCTATGCCCAGTCCTACAGAACCGATATGCCACTGTAGGCCTTAACGTCGTCACAGTTACTCCCACTACGAGTTTCTCGAGTTAGCAAATGTACTTCGCCGGATGACGAGGCATTTGGCTACCTTATGAGAGTCATAGTTACTGCAGCCAGATGCTCCCCTTCCATTGAATATTTCCTCTCTTTAATTCGTACTGCGGAATGTCCAAGCGGAAGCGAAATGCTGCAACTTGTCCACCTTAACGTTGCCTGAGTTACTCCAACGACGATATCGACGAGTTTTCAAATAAATTTCGCAGAGTGACGAGGCATTTGGCTACCTTAAGAGAGTGATAGTTACTGCTGCCCGCTGCTCCCCCGTCTTTGAATCTTTCCTTTCTTAAATTCGTATTGCGGCTAGTCCTGCAGAAGCGAAATGGTACAGCATGTCCACCTTAACGTTGTCTGAGTTACTCCAACGTAGATATCCTCGAGTTTTCAAATAAATTTCGCAGAGTGACGAGGCATTTGGCTACCTTAAGAGAGTCATAGTTACCCCTGCCGGCTGCTCCCATTTCTTTAGGCCTTTATCTTTCTTGCTATGGCCAGTCCTACTGAACCGATATGCCACTGTATGTCCACCTTAACGTCGTCACAGTTACTCCCACTACGAGTTTCTCGAGTTAGCAAATGTACTTCGCCGGATGACGGGGCATTTGGCCACCTTAAGAGAGTCATAGTTACTGCTGCCAGATGCTCCCCATCCTTTGAATCCTCCTCTCTTTATTTCGTACTGCGGAATGTCAAACAGAAGCGAAATGCTGCAACTTGTCCACCTTAACGTTATCTGAGTTACTCCAACGACGATATCCACGAGTTTTCAAATAAATTTCGCAGAATGACGAGGCATTTGGCTACCTTAAGAGAGTCATAGTTACTGCTGCCCGCTGCTCCCCCTTCTTTGAATCTTTCCTCTCTTTAATTCGTACTGCGGCCAGCCCTGCAGAAGCGAAATGGTACAGCATGTCCACCTTAACGTTGTCTGAGTTACTCCAACGTCGATATCCTCGAGTTTTCAAATACATTTCGCAGAGTGACGAGGCATTTGGCTACCTTAAGAGAGTCATAGTTACCCCTGCCGACTGCTCCCATTTCTTTAGGCCTTTATCTGTCTTGCTATGGCCAGTCCTACTGAACCGATATGCCACTGTATGTCCACCTTAACGTCGTCACAGTTACTCCCACTACGAGTTTCTCGAGTTAGCAAATGTACTTCGCCGGATGACGAGGCATTTGGCTACCTTAAGAGAGTCATAGTTACTGCTGCCAGATGCTCCGCATCCTTTGAATCCTCCTCTCTTCATTTCGTACTATGGAATGTCAAAGCAGATGCGTAATGCTGGAACATGTCCACCTTAACGTTGTCTGTTACTAGAACGACTATATCCACGAGTTTTCAAATTAATTTCGCAGAGTGACGAGGCATTTGGCTACCTTAAGAGAGTCATAGTTACCCCTGCCGACTGCTCCCATTTCTTTAGGCCTTTATCTTTCTTGCTATGGCCAGTCCTACAGAACCGATATGCCACTGTATGTCCACCTTAACGTCGTCACAGTTATTCCCACTACCGGTTTCTCGAGTTAGCAAATGTACTTCGCCGGATGACGAGGCATTTGGCTTCCTTAAGAGATTCATAGTTACTCCTGCCGGCTGCTCCCATTTCTTTAGGCCCTTTTCATTCTTGCTATGGCCAGTCCTACTGAACCGATATGCCACTGTATGTCCACCTTAACGTCGTCACAGTTACTCCCACTACGAGTTTCTCGTGTTAGCAAATGTACTTCGCCGGATGACGAGGCATTTGGCTACCTTAAGAGAGTCATAGTTACTGCTGCCAGATGCTCCCCATCCTTTGAATCCTCCTCTCTTTATTTCGTACTATGGAATGTCAAAGCAGATGCGTAATGCTGGAACATGTCCACCTTAACGTTGTCTGTTACTAGAACGACTATATCCACGAGTTTTCAAATTAATTTCGCAGAGTGACGAGGCATTTGGCTACCTTAAGAGAGTCATAGTTACTCCTGCCGGCTGCTCCCATTTCTTTAGGCCTTTATCATTCTTGCTATGCCCAGTCCTACAGAACCGATATGCCACTGTATGTCCACCTTAACGTCGTCACAGTTACTCCCACTACGAGTTTCTCGAGTTAGCAAATGTACTTCGCCGGATGACGAGGCATTTGGCTACCTTATGAGAGTCATAGTTACTGCAGCCAGATGCTCCCCTTCCTTTGAATCTTTCCTCTCTTTAATTCGTACTGCGGAATGTCCAAGCAGAAGCGAAATGCTGCAACTTGTCCACCTTAACGTTGCCTGAGTTACTCCAAAGACGATATCGACGAGTTTTCAAATAAATTTCGCAGAGTGACGAGGCATTTGGCTACCTTAAGAGAGTGATAGTTACTGCTGCCCGCTGCTCCCCCGTCTTTGAATCTTTCCTTTCTTTAATTCGTATTGCGGCTAGTCCTGCAGAAGCGAAATGGTACAGCATGTCCACCTTAACGTTGTCTGAGTTACTCCAACGTAGATATCCTCGAGTTTTCAAATAAATTTCGCAGAGTGACGAGGCATTTGGCTACCTTAAGAGAGTCATAGTTACCCCTGCCTGCTGCTCCCATTTCTTTAGGCCTTTATCTTTCTTGCTATGGCCAGTCCTACTGAACCGATATGCCACTGTATGTCCACCTTAATGCGTCACAGTTACTCCCACTACGAGTTTCTCGAGTTAGCAAATGTACTTCGCCGGATGACGAGGCATTTGGCTACCTTAAGAGAGTCATAGTTACTGCTGCCAGATGCTCCCCATCCTTTGAATCCTCCTCTCTTTATTTCGTACTATGGAATGTCAAAGCAGATGCGTAATGCTGGAACATGTCCACCTTAACGTTGTCTGTTACTAGAACGACTATATCCACGAGTTTTCAAATTAATTTCGCAGAGTGACGAGGCATTTGGCTACCTTAAGAGAGGCATAGTTACTCCTGCCGGCTGCTCCCATTTCGTTAGGCCTTTATCATTCTTGCTATGCCCAGTCCTACAGAACCGATATGCCACTGTAGGCCTTAACGTCGTCACAGTTACTCCCACTACGAGTTTCTCGAGTTAGCAAATGTACTTCGCCGGATGACGAGGCATTTGGCTACCTTATGAGAGTCATAGTTACTGCAGCCAGATGCTCCCCTTCCTTTGAATCTTTCCTCTCTTTATTTCGTACTGCGGAATGTCAAACAGAAGCGAAATGCTGCAACGTGTCCACCTTAACGTTATCTGAGTTACTCCAACGACGATATCCACGAGTTTTCAAATAAATTTCGCAGAATGACGAGGCATTTGGCTACCTTAAGAGAGTCATAGTTACTGCTGCCCGCTGCTCCCCCTTCTTTGAATCTTTCCTCTCTTTAATTCGTACTGCGGCCAGCCCTGCAGAAGCGAAATGGTACAGCATGTCCACCTTAACGTTGTCTGAGTTACTCCAACGTCGATATCCTCGAGTTTTCAAATACATTTCGCAGAGTGACGAGGCATTTGGGTTCCTTAAGAGAGTCATAGTTACCCCTGCCGACTGCTCCCATTTCTTTAGGCCTTTATCTGTCTTGCTATGGCCAGTCCTACTGAACCGATATGCCACTGTATGTCCACCTTAACGTCGTCACAGTTACTCCCACTACGAGTTTCTCGAGTTAGCAAATGTACTTCGCCGGATGACGAGGCATTTGGCTACCTTATGAGAGTCATAGTTACTGCAGCCAGATGCTCCCCTTCCTTTGAATCTTTCCTCTCTTTAATTCGTACTGCGGAATGTCCAAGCAGAAGCGAAATGCTGCAACTTGTCCACCTTAACGTTGCCTGAGTTACTCCAACGACGATATCGACGAGTTTTCAAATAAATTTCGCAGAGTGACGAGGCATTTGGCTACCTTAAGAGAGTGATAGTTACTGCTGCCCGCTGCTCCCCCGTCTTTGAATCTTTCCTTTCTTTAATTCGTATTGCGGCTAGTCCTGCAGAAGCGAAATGGTACAGCATGTCCACCTTAACGTTGTCTGAGTTACTCCAACGTAGATATCCTCGAGTTTTCAAATAAATTTCGCAGAGTGACGAGGCATTTGGCTACCTTAAGAGAGTCATAGTTACCCCTGCCGGCTGCTCCCATTTCTTTAGGCCTTTATCTTTCTTGCTATGGCCAGTCCTACAGAACCGATATGCCACTGTAGGCCTTAACGTCGTCACAGTTACTCCCACTACGAGTTTCTCGAGTTAGCAAATGTACTTCGCCGGATGACGAGGCATTTGGCTACCTTATGAGAGTCATAGTTACTGCAGCCAGATGCTCCCCTTCCTTTGAATCTTTCCTCTCTTTAATTCGTACTGCGGAATGTCCAAGCAGAAGCGAAATGCTGCAACTTGTCCACCTTAACGTTGCCTGAGTTACTCCAACGACGATATCGACGAGTTTTCAAATAAATTTCGCAGAGTGACGAGGCATTTGGCTACCTTAAGAGAGTGATAGTTACTGCTGCCCGCTGCTCCCCCGTCTTTGAATCTTTCCTTTCTTTAATTCGTATTGCGGCTAGTCCTGCAGAAGCGAAATGGTACAGCATGTCCACCTTAACGTTGTCTGAGTTACTCCAACGTAGATATCCTCGAGTTTTCAAATAAATTTCGCAGAGTGACGAGGCATTTGGCTACCTTAAGAGAGTCATAGTTACCCCTGCCGGCTGCTCCCATTTCTTTAGGCCTTTATCTTTCTTGCTATGGCCAGTCCTACTGAACCGATATGCCACTGAATGTCCACCTTAACGTCGTCACAGTTACTCCCACTACGAGTTTCTCGAGTTAGCAAATGTACTTCGCCGGATGACGCGGCATTTGGCCACCTTAAGAGAGTCATAGTTACTGCTGCCAGATGCTCCCCATCCTTTGAATCCTCCTCTCTTTATTTCGTACTGCGGAATGTCAAACAGAAGCGAAATGCTGCAACTTGTCCACCTTAACGTTATCTGAGTTACTCCAACGACGATATCCACGAGTTTTCAAATAAATTTCGCAGAATGACGAGGCAGTTGGCTACCTTAAGAGAGTCATAGTTACTGCTGCCCGCTGCTCCCCCTTCTTTGAATCTTTCCTCTCTTTAATTCGTACTGCGGCCAGCCCTGCAGAAGCGAAATGGTACAGCATGTCCACCTTAACGTTGTCTGAGTTACTCCAACGTCGATATCCTCGAGTTTTCAAATAAATTTCGCAGAGTGACGAGGCATTTGGCTACCTTAAGAGAGTCATAGTTACCCCTGCCGGCTGCTCCCATTTCTTTAGGCCTTTATCTTTCTTGCTATGGCCAGTCCTACAGAACCGATATGCCACTGTATGTCCACCTTAACGTCGTCACAGTTACTCCCACTACGAGTTTCTCGAGTTAGCAAATGTACTTCACCGGATGACGAGGCATTTGGCTACCTTATGAGAGTCATAGTTACTGCTGCCAGATGCTCCCCATCCTTTGAATCCTCCTCTCTTTATTTCGTACTATGGAATGTCAAAGCAGATGCGTAATGCTGGAACATGTCCACCTTAACGTTGCCTGTTACTAGAACGACTATATCCACGAGTTTTCAAATTAATTTCGCAGAGTGACGAGGCATTTGGCTACCTTAAGAGAGTCATAGTTACTCCTGCCGGCTGCTCCCATTTCTTTAGGCCTTTATCATTCTTGCTATGCCCAGTCCTACAGAACCGATATGCCACTGTAGGCCTTAACGTCGTCACAGTTACTCCCACTACGAGTTTCTCGAGTTAGCAAATGTACTTCGCCGGATGACGAGGCATTTGGCTACCTTATGAGAGTCATAGTTACTGCAGCCAGATGCTCCCCTTCCTTTGAATCTTTCCTCTCTTTAATTCGTACTGCGGAATGTCCAAGCAGAAGCGAAATGCTGCAACTTGTCCACCTTAACGTTGCCTGAGTTACTCCAAAGACGATATCGACGAGTTTTCAAATAAATTTCGCAGAGTGACGAGGCATTTGGCTACCTTAAGAGAGTGATAGTTACTGCTGCCCGCTGCTCCCCCGTCTTTGAATCTTTCCTTTCTTTAATTCGTATTGCGGCTAGTCCTGCAGAAGCGAAATGGTACAGCATGTCCACCTTAACGTTGTCTGAGTTACTCCAACGTAGATATCCTCGAGTTTTCAAATAAATTTCGCAGAGTGACGAGGCATTTGGCTTCCTTAAGAGAGTCATAGTTACCCCTGCCTGCTGCTCCCATTTCTTTAGGCCTTTATCTTTCTTGCTATGGCCAGTCCTACAGAACCGATATGCCACTGTATGTCCACCTTAACGTCGTCACAGTTACTCCCACTACGAGTTTCTCGAGTTAGCAAATGTACTTCGCCGGATGACGAGGCATTTGGCTACCTTATGAGAGTCATAGTTACTGCTGCCAGATGCTCCCCATCCTTTGAATCCTCCTCTCTTTATTTCGTACTATGGAATGTCAAAGCAGATGCGTAATGCTGGAACATGTCCACCTTAACGTTGTCTGTTACTAGAACGACTATATCCACGAGTTTTCAAATTAATTTCGCAGAGTGACGAGGCATTTGGCTACCTTAAGAGAGTCATAGTTACTCCTGCCGGCTGCTCCCATTTCTTTAGGCCTTTATCATTCTTGCTATGCCCAGTCCTACAGAACCGATATGCCACTGTAGGCCTTAACGTCGTCACAGTTACTCCCACTACGAGTTTCTCGAGTTAGCAAATGTACTTCGCCGGATGACGAGGCATTTGGCTACCTTATGAGAGTCATAGTTACTGCAGCCAGATGCTCCCCTTCCTTTGAATCTTTCCTCTCTTTAATTCGTACTGCGGAATGTCCAAGCAGAAGCGAAATGCTGCAACTTGTCCACCTGAACGTTGCCTGAGTTACTCCAAAGACGATATCGACGAGTTTTCAAATAAATTTCGCAGAGTGACGATTCATTTGGCTACCTTAAGAGAGTGATAGTTACTGCTGCCCGCTGCTCCCCCGTCTTTGAATCTTTCCTTTCTTTAATTCGTATTGCGGCTAGTCCTGCAGAAGCGAAATGGTACAGCATGTCCACCTTAACGTTGTCTGAGTTACTCCAACGTAGATATCCTCGAGTTTTCAAATAAATTTCGCAGAGTGACGAGGCATTTGGCTACCTTAAGAGAGTCATAGTTACCCCTGCCTGCTGCTCCCATTTATTTAGGCCTTTATCTTTCTTGCTATGGCCAGTCCTACTGAACCGATATGCCACTGTATGTCCACCTTAATGCGTCACAGTTACTCCCACTACGAGTTTCTCGAGTTAGCAAATGTACTTCGCCGGATGACGAGGCATTTGGCTACCTTAAGAGAGTCATAGTTACTGCTGCCAGATGCTCCCCATCCTTTGAATCCTCCTCTCTTTATTTCGTACTATGGAATGTCAAAGCAGATGCGTAATGCTGGAACATGTCCACCTTAACGTTGTCTGTTACTAGAACGACTATATCCACGAGTCTTCAAATTAATTTCGCAGAGTGACGAGGCATTTGGCTACCTTAAGAGAGGCATAGTTACTCCTGCCGGCTGCTCCCATTTCGTTAGGCCTTTATCAATCTTGCTATGCCCAGTCCTACAGAACCGATATGCCACTGTAGGCCTTAACGTCGTCACAGTTACTCCCACTACGAGTTTCTCGAGTTAGCAAATGTACTTCGCCGGATGACGAGGCATTTGGCTACCTTATGAGAGTCATAGTTACTGCAGCCAGATGCTCCCCTTCCTTTGAATTTTTCCTCTCTTTAATTCGTACTGCGGAATGTCCAAGCGGAAGCGAAATGCTGCAACTTGTCCACCTTAACGTTGCCTGAGTTACTCCAACGACGATATCGACGAGTTTTCAAATAAATTTCGCAGAGTGACGAGGCATTTGGCTACCTTAAGAGAGTGATAGTTACTGCTGCCCGCTGCTCCCCCGTCTTTGAATCTTTCCTTTCTTAAATTCGTATTGCGGCTAGTCCTGCAGAAGCGAAATGGTACAGCATGTCCACCTTAACGTTGTCTGAGTTACTCCAACGTAGATATCCTCGAGTTTTCAAATAAATTTCGCAGAGTGACGAGGCATTTGGCTACCTTAAGAGAGTCATAGTTACCCCTGCCGGCTGCTCCCATTTCTTTAGGCCTTTATCTTTCTTGCTATGGCCAGTCCTACTGAACCGATATGCCACTGTATGTCCACCTTAACGTCGTCACAGTTACTCCCACTACGAGTTTCTCGAGTTAGCAAATGTACTTCGCCGGATGACGGGGCATTTGGCCACCTTAAGAGAGTCATAGTTACTGCTGCCAGATGCTCCCCATCCTTTGAATCCTCCTCTCTTTATTTCGTACTGCGGAATGTCAAACAGAAGCGAAATGCTGCAACTTGTCCACCTTAACGTTATCTGAGTTACTCCAACGACGATATCCACGAGTTTTCGAATAAATTTCGCAGAATGACGAGGCATTTGGCTACCTTAAGAGAGTCATAGTTACTGCTGCCCGCTGCTCCCCCTTCTTTGAATCTTTCCTCTCTTTAATTCGTACTGCGGCCAGCCCTGCAGAAGCGAAATGGTACAGCATGTCCACCTTAACGTTGTCTGAGTTACTCCAACGTCGATATCCTCGAGTTTTCAAATACATTTCGCAGAGTGACGAGGCATTTGGCTACCTTAAGAGAGTCATAGTTACCCCTGCCGACTGCTCCCATTTCTTTAGGCCTTTATCTGTCTTGCTATGGCCAGTCCTACTGAACCGATATGCCACTGTATGTCCACCTTAACGTCGTCACAGTTACTCCCACTACGAGTTTCTCGAGTTAGCAAATGTACTTCGCCGGATGACGAGGCATTTGGCTACCTTAAGAGAGTCATAGTTACTGCTGCCAGATGCTCCCCATCCTTTGAATCCTCCTCTCTTTATTTCGTACTATGGAATGTCAAAGCAGATGCGTAATGCTGGAACATGTCCACCTTAACGTTGTCTGTTACTAGAACGACTATATCCACGAGTTTTCAAATTAATTTCGCAGAGTGACGAGGCATTTGGCTACCTTAAGAGAGTCATAGTTACCCCTGCCGACTGCTCCCATTTCTTTAGGCCTTTATCTTTCTTGCTATGGCCAGTCCTACAGAACCGATATGCCACTGTATGTCCACCTTAACGTCGTCACAGTTATTCCCACTACCGGTTTCTCGAGTTAGCAAATGTACTTCGCCGGATGACGAGGCATTTGGCTTCCTTAAGAGATTCATAGTTACTCCTGCCGGCTGCTCCCATTTCTTTAGGCCCTTTTCATTCGTGCTATGGCCAGTCCTACTGAACCGATATGCCACTGTATGTCCACCTTAACGTCGTCACAGTTACTCCCACTACGAGTTTCTCGTGTTAGCAAATGTACTTCGCCGGATGACGAGGCATTTGGCTACCTTAAGAGAGTCATAGTTACTGCTGCCAGATGCTCCCCATCCTTTGAATCCTCCTCTCTTTATTTCGTACTATGGAATGTCAAAGCAGATGCGTAATGCTGGAACATGTCCACCTTAACGTTGTCTGTTACTAGAACGACTATATCCACGAGTTTTCAAATTAATTTCGCAGAGTGACGAGGCATTTGGCTACCTTAAGAGAGTCATAGTTACTCCTGCCGGCTGCTCCCATTTCTTTAGGCCTTTATCATTCTTGCTATGCCCAGTCCTACAGAACCGATATGCCACTGTATGTCCACCTTAACGTCGTCACAGTTACTCCCACTACGAGTTTCTCGAGTTAGCAAATGTACTTCGCCGGATGACGAGGCATTTGGCTACCTTATGAGAGTCATAGTTACTGCAGCCAGATGCTCCCCTTCCTTTGAATCTTTCCTCTCTTTAATTCGTACTGCGGAATGTCCAAGCAGAAGCGAAATGCTGCAACTTGTCCACCTTAACGTTGCCTGAGTTACTCCAAAGACGATATCGACGAGTTTTCAAATAAATTTCGCAGAGTGACGAGGCATTTGGCTACCTTAAGAGAGTGATAGTTACTGCTGCCCGCTGCTCCCCCGTCTTTGAATCTTTCCTTTCTTTAATTCGTATTGCGGCTAGTCCTGCAGAAGCGAAATGGTACAGCATGTCCACCTTAACGTTGTCTGAGTTACTCCAACGTAGATATCCTCGAGTTTTCAAATAAATTTCGCAGAGTGACGAGGCATTTGGCTACCTTAAGAGAGTCATAGTTACCCCTGCCTGCTGCTCCCATTTCTTTAGGCCTTTATCTTTCTTGCTATGGCCAGTCCTACTGAACCGATATGCCACTGTATGTCCACCTTAATGCGTCACAGTTACTCCCACTACGAGTTTCTCGAGTTAGCAAATGTACTTCGCCGGATGACGAGGCATTTGGCTACCTTAAGAGAGTCATAGTTACTGCTGCCAGATGCTCCCCATCCTTTGAATCCTCCTCTCTTTATTTCGTACTATGGAATGTCAAAGCAGATGCGTAATGCTGGAACATGTCCACCTTAACGTTGTCTGTTACTAGAACGACTATATCCACGAGTTTTCAAATTAATTTCGCAGAGTGACGAGGCATTTGGCTACCTTAAGAGAGGCATAGTTACTCCTGCCGGCTGCTCCCATTTCGTTAGGCCTTTATCATTCTTGCTATGCCCAGTCCTACAGAACCGATATGCCACTGTAGGCCTTAACGTCGTCACAGTTACTCCCACTACGAGTTTCTCGAGTTAGCAAATGTACTTCGCCGGATGACGAGGCATTTGGCTACCTTATGAGAGTCATAGTTACTGCAGCCAGATGCTCCCCTTCCTTTGAATCTTTCCTCTCTTTAATTCGTACTGCGGAATGTCCAAGCGGAAGCGAAATGCTGCAACTTGTCCACCTTAACGTTGCCTGAGTTACTCCAACGACGATATCGACGAGTTTTCAAATAAATTTCGCAGAGTGACGAGGCATTTGGCTACCTTAAGAGAGTCATAGTTACCCCTGCCGGCTGCTCCCATTTCTTTAGGCCTTTATCTTTCTTGCTATGGCCAGTCCTACTGAACCGATATGCCACTGTATGTCCACCTTAACGTCGTCACAGTTACTCCCACTACGAGTTTCTCGAGTTAGCAAATGTACTTCGCCGGATGACGGGGCATTTGGCCACCTTAAGAGAGTCATAGTTACTGCTGCCAGATGCTCCCCATCCTTTGAATCCTCCTCTCTTTATTTCGTACTGCGGAATGTCAAACAGAAGCGAAATGCTGCAACTTGTCCACCTTAACGTTATCTGAGTTACTCCAACGACGATATCCACGAGTTTTCAAATAAATTTCGCAGAATGACGAGGCATTTGGCTACCTTAAGAGAGTCATAGTTACTGCTGCCCGCTGCTCCCCCTTCTTTGAATCTTTCCTCTCTTTAATTCGTACTGCGGCCAGCCCTGCAGAAGCGAAATGGTACAGCATGTCCACCTTAACGTTGTCTGAGTTACTCCAACGTCGATATCCTCGAGTTTTCAAATACATTTCGCAGAGTGACGAGGCATTTGGCTACCTTAAGAGAGTCATAGTTACCCCTGCCGACTGCTCCCATTTCTTTAGGCCTTTATCTGTCTTGCTATGGCCAGTCCTACTGAACCGATATGCCACTGTATGTCCACCTTAACGTCGTCACAGTTACTCCCACTACGAGTTTCTCGAGTTAGCAAATGTACTTCGCCGGATGACGAGGCATTTGGCTACCTTAAGAGAGTCATAGTTACTGCTGCCAGATGCTCCCCATCCTTTGAATCCTCCTCTCTTTATTTCGTACTATGGAATGTCAAAGCAGATGCGTAATGCTGGAACATGTCCACCTTAACGTTGTCTGTTACTAGAACGACTATATCCACGAGTTTTCAAATTAATTTCGCAGAGTGACGAGGCATTTGGCTACCTTAAGAGAGTCATAGTTACCCCTGCCGACTGCTCCCATTTCTTTAGGCCTTTATCTTTCTTGCTATGGCCAGTCCTACAGAACCGATATGCCACTGTATGTCCACCTTAACGTCGTCACAGTTATTCCCACTACCGGTTTCTCGAGTTAGCAAATGTACTTCGCCGGATGACGAGGCATTTGGCTTCCTTAAGAGATTCATAGTTACTCCTGCCGGCTGCTCCCATTTCTTTAGGCCCTTTTCATTCTTGCTATGGCCAGTCCTACTGAACCGATATGCCACTGTATGTCCACCTTAACGTCGTCACAGTTACTCCCACTACGAGTTTCTCGTGTTAGCAAATGTACTTCGCCGGATGACGAGGCATTTGGCTACCTTAAGAGAGTCATAGTTACTGCTGCCAGATGCTCCCCATCCTTTGAATCCTCCTCTCTTTATTTCGTACTATGGAATGTCAAAGCAGATGCGTAATGCTGGAACATGTCCACCTTAACGTTGTCTGTTACTAGAACGACTATATCCACGAGTTTTCAAATTAATTTCGCAGAGTGACGAGGCATTTGGCTACCTTAAGAGAGTCATAGTTACTCCTGCCGGCTGCTCCCATTTCTTTAGGCCTTTATCATTCTTGCTATGCCCAGTCCTACAGAACCGATATGCCACTGTAGGCCTTAACGTCGTCACAGTTACTCCCACTACGAGTTTCTCGAGTTAGCAAATGTACTTCGCCGGATGACGAGGCATTTGGCTACCTTATGAGAGTCATAGTTACTGCAGCCAGATGCTCCCCTTCCGTTGAATCTTTCCTCTCTTTAATTCGTACTGCGGAATGTCCAAGCAGAAGCGAAATGCTGCAACTTGTCCACCTTAACGTTGCCTGAGTTACTCCAACGACGATATCGACGAGTTTTCAAATAAATTTCGCAGAGTGACGAGGCATTTGGCTACCTTAAGAGAGTGATAGTTACTGCTGCCCGCTGCTCCCCCGTCTTTGAAACTTTCCTTTCTTTAATTCGTATTGCGCCTAGTCCTGCAGAAGCGAAATGGTACAGCATGTCCACCTAAACGTTGTCTGAGTTACTCCAACGTAGATATCCTCGAGTTTTCAAAAAAATTTCGCAGAGTGACGAGGCATTTGGCTACCTTAAGAGAGTCATAGTTACCCCTGCCGGCTGCTCCCATTTCTTTAGGCCTTTATCTTTCTTGCTATGGCCAGTCCTACTGAACCGATATGCCACTGTATGTCCACCTTAACGTCGTCACAGTTACTCCCACTACGAGTTTCTCGAGTTAGCAAATGTACTTCGCCGGATGACGGGGCATTTGGCCACCTTAAGAGAGTCATAGTTACTGCTGCCAGATGCTCCCCATTCTTTGAATCCTCCTCTCTTTATTTCGTACTGCGGAATGTCAAACAGAAGCGAAATGCTGCAACTTGTCCACCTTAACGTTATCTGAGTTACTCCAACGACGATATCCACGAGTTTTCAAATAAATTTCGCAGAATGACGAGGCATTTGGCTACCTTAAGAGAGTCATAGTTACTGCTGCCCGCTGCTCCCCCTTCTTTGAATCTTTCCTCTCTTTAATTCGTACTGCGGCCAGCCCTGCAGAAGCGAAATGGTACAGCATGTCCACCTTAACGTTGTCTGAGTTACTCCAACGTAGATATCCTCGAGTTTTCAAATACATTTCGCAGAGTGACGAGGCATTTGGCTACCTTAAGAGAGTCATAGTTACCCCTGCCGACTGCTCCCATTTCTTTAGGCCTTTATCTGTCTTGCTATGGCCAGTCCTACTGAACCGATATGCCACTGTATGTCCACCTTAACGTCGTCACAGTTACTCCCACTACGAGTTTCTCGAGTTAGGAAATGTACTTCGCCGGATGACGAGGCATTTGGCTACCTTAAGAGAGTCATAGTTACTGCTGCCAGATGCTCCCCATCCTTTGAATCCTCCTCTCTTTATTTCGTACTATGGAATGTCAAAGCAGATGCGTAATGCTGGAACATGTCCACCTTAACGTTGTCTGTTACTAGAACGACTATATCCACGAGTTTTCAAATTAATTTCGCAGAGTGACGAGGCATTTGGCTACCTTAAGAGAGTCATAGTTACCCCTGCCGACTGCTCCCATTTCTTTAGGCCTTTATCTTTCTTGCTATGGCCAGTCCTACAGAACCGATATGCCACTGTATGTCCACCTTAACGTCGTCACAGTTATTCCCACTACCGGTTTCTCGAGTTAGCAAATGTACTTCGCCGGATGACGAGGCATTTGGCTTCCTTAAGAGATTCATAGTTACTCCTGCCGGCTGCTCCCATTTCTTTAGGCCTTTTTCATTCTTGCTATGGCCAGTCCTACTGAACCGATATGCCACTGTATGTCCACCTTAACGTCGTCACAGTTACTCCCACTACGAGTTTCTCGAGTTAGCAAATGTACTTCGCCGGATGACGAGGCATTTGGCTACCTTAAGAGAGTCATAGTTACTGCTGCCAGATGCTCCCCATCCTTTGAATCCTCCTCTCTTTATATCGTACTATGGAATGTCAAAGCAGATGCGTAATGCTGGAACATGTCCACCTTAACGTTGTCTATTACTAGAACGACTATATCCACGAGTTTTCAAATTAATTTCGCAGAGTGACGAGGCATTTGGCTACCTTAAGAGAGTCATAGTTACTCCTGCCGGCTGCTCCCATTTCTTTAGGCCTTTATCATTCTTGCTATGCCCAGTCCTACAGAACCGATATGCCACTGTATGTCCACCTTAACGTCGTCACAGTTACTCCCACTACGAGTTTCTCGAGTTAGCAAATGTACTTCGCCGGATGACGAGGCATTTGGCTACCTTATGAGAGTCATAGTTACTGCAGCCAGATGCTCCCCTTCCTTTGAATCTTTCCTCTCTTTAATTCGTACTGCGGAATGTCCAAGCAGAAGCGAAATGCTGCAACTTGTCCACCTTAACGTTGCCTGAGTTACTCCAACGACGATATCGACGAGTTTTCAAATAAATTTCGCAGAGTGACGAGGCATTTGGCTACCTTAAGAGAGTGATAGTTACTGCTGCCCGCTGCTCCCCCGTCTTTGAATCTTTCCTTTCTTTAATTCGTATTGCGGCTAGACCTGCAGAAGCGAAATGGTACAGCATGTCCACCTTAACGTTGTCTGAGTTACTCCAACGTAGATATCCTCGAGTTTTCAAATAAATTTCGCAGAGTGACGAGGCATTTGGCTACCTTAAGAGAGTCATAGTTACCCCTGCCGGCTGCTCCCATTTCTTTAGGCCTTTATCTTTCTTGCTATGGCCAGTCCTACTGAACCGATATGCCACTGTATGTCCACCTTAACGTCGTCACAGTTACTCCCACTACGAGTTTCTCGAGTTAGCAAATGTACTTCGCCGGATGACGGGGCATTTGGCCACCTTAAGAGAGTCATAGTTACTGCTGCCAGATGCTCCCCATTCTTTGAATCCTCCTCTCTTTATTTCGTACTGCGGAATGTCAAACAGAAGCGAAATGCTGCAACTTGTCCACCTTAACGTTATCTGAGTTACTCCAACGACGATATCCACGAGTTTTCAAATAAATTTCGCAGAATGACGAGGCATTTGGCTACCTTAAGAGAGTGATAGTTACTGCTGCCCGCTGCTCCCCCGTCTTTGAAACTTTCCTTTCTTTAATTCGTATTGCGCCTAGTCCTGCAGAAGCGAAATGGTACAGCATGTCCACCTAAACGTTGTCTGAGTTACTCCAACGTAGATATCCTCGAGTTTTCAAAAAAATTTCGCAGAGTGACGAGGCATTTGGCTACCTTAAGAGAGTCATAGTTACCCCTGCCGGCTGCTCCCATTTCTTTAGGCCTTTATCTTTCTTGCTATGGCCAGTCCTACTGAACCGATATGCCACTGTATGTCCACCTTAACGTCGTCACAGTTACTCCCACTACGAGTTTCTCGAGTTAGCAAATGTACTTCGCCGGATGACGGGGCATTTGGCCACCTTAAGAGAGTCATAGTTACTGCTGCCAGATGCTCCCCATTCTTTGAATCCTCCTCTCTTTATTTCGTACTGCGGAATGTCAAACAGAAGCGAAATGCTGCAACTTGTCCACCTTAACGTTATCTGAGTTACTCCAACGACGATATCCACGAGTTTTCAAATAAATTTCGCAGAATGACGAGGCATTTGGCTACCTTAAGAGAGTCATAGTTACTGCTGCCCGCTGCTCCCCCTTCTTTGAATCTTTCCTCTCTTTAATTCGTACTGCGGCCAGCCCTGCAGAAGCGAAATGGTACAGCATGTCCACCTTAACGTTGTCTGAGTTACTCCAACGTAGATATCCTCGAGTTTTCAAATACATTTCGCAGAGTGACGAGGCATTTGGCTACCTTAAGAGAGTCATAGTTACCCCTGCCGACTGCTCCCATTTCTTTAGGCCTTTATCTGTCTTGCTATGGCCAGTCCTACTGAACCGATATGCCACTGTATGTCCACCTTAACGTCGTCACAGTTACTCCCACTACGAGTTTCTCGAGTTAGGAAATGTACTTCGCCGGATGACGAGGCATTTGGCTACCTTAAGAGAGTCATAGTTACTGCTGCCAGATGCTCCCCATCCTTTGAATCCTCCTCTCTTTATTTCGTACTATGGAATGTCAAAGCAGATGCGTAATGCTGGAACATGTCCACCTTAACGTTGTCTGTTACTAGAACGACTATATCCACGAGTTTTCAAATTAATTTCGCAGAGTGACGAGGCATTTGGCTACCTTAAGAGAGTCATAGTTACCCCTGCCGACTGCTCCCATTTCTTTAGGCCTTTATCTTTCTTGCTATGGCCAGTCCTACAGAACCGATATGCCACTGTATGTCCACCTTAACGTCGTCACAGTTATTCCCACTACCGGTTTCTCGAGTTAGCAAATGTACTTCGCCGGATGACGAGGCATTTGGCTTCCTTAAGAGATTCATAGTTACTCCTGCCGGCTGCTCCCATTTCTTTAGGCCTTTTTCATTCTTGCTATGGCCAGTCCTACTGAACCGATATGCCACTGTATGTCCACCTTAACGTCGTCACAGTTACTCCCACTACGAGTTTCTCGAGTTAGCAAATGTACTTCGCCGGATGACGAGGCATTTGGCTACCTTAAGAGAGTCATAGTTACTGCTGCCAGATGCTCCCCATCCTTTGAATCCTCCTCTCTTTATATCGTACTATGGAATGTCAAAGCAGATGCGTAATGCTGGAACATGTCCACCTTAACGTTGTCTATTACTAGAACGACTATATCCACGAGTTTTCAAATTAATTTCGCAGAGTGACGAGGCATTTGGCTACCTTAAGAGAGTCATAGTTACTCCTGCCGGCTGCTCCCATTTCTTTAGGCCTTTATCATTCTTGCTATGCCCAGTCCTACAGAACCGATATGCCACTGTATGTCCACCTTAACGTCGTCACAGTTACTCCCACTACGAGTTTCTCGAGTTAGCAAATGTACTTCGCCGGATGACGAGGCATTTGGCTACCTTATGAGAGTCATAGTTACTGCAGCCAGATGCTCCCCTTCCTTTGAATCTTTCCTCTCTTTAATTCGTACTGCGGAATGTCCAAGCAGAAGCGAAATGCTGCAACTTGTCCACCTTAACGTTGCCTGAGTTACTCCAACGACGATATCGACGAGTTTTCAAATAAATTTCGCAGAGTGACGAGGCATTTGGCTACCTTAAGAGAGTGATAGTTACTGCTGCCCGCTGCTCCCCCGTCTTTGAATCTTTCCTTTCTTTAATTCGTATTGCGGCTAGACCTGCAGAAGCGAAATGGTACAGCATGTCCACCTTAACGTTGTCTGAGTTACTCCAACGTAGATATCCTCGAGTTTTCAAATAAATTTCGCAGAGTGACGAGGCATTTGGCTACCTTAAGAGAGTCATAGTTACCCCTGCCGGCTGCTCCCATTTCTTTAGGCCTTCATCATTCTTACTATGCCCAGTCCTACAGAACCGATATGCCACTGTATGTCCACCTTAACGTCGTCACAGTTACTCCCACTACGAGTTTCTCGAGTTAGCAAATGTACTTCGCCGGATGACGAGGCATTTGGCTACCTTATGAGAGTCATAGTTACTGCAGCCAGATGCTCCCCTTCCTTTGAATCTTTCCTCTCTTTAATTCGTACTGCGGAATGTCCAAGCAGAAGCGAAATGCTGCAACTTGTCCACCTTAACGTTGCCTGAGTTACTCCAACGACGATATCGACGAGTTTTCAAATAAATTTCGCAGAGTGACGAGGCATTTGGCTACCTTAAGAGAGTGATAGTTACTGCTGCCCGCTGCTCCCCCGTCTTTGAATCTTTCCTTTCTTTAATTCGTATTGCGGCTAGACCTGCAGAAGCGAAATGGTACAGCATGTCCACCTTAACGTTGTCTGAGTTACTCCAACGTAGATATCCTCGAGTTTTCAAATAAATTTCGCAGAGTGACGAGGCATTTGGCTACCTTAAGAGAGTCATAGTTACCCCTGCCGGCTGCTCCCATTTCTTTAGGCCTTTATCTTTCTTGCTATGGCCAGTCCTACTGAACCGATATGCCACTGTATGTCCACCTTAACGTCGTCACAGTTACTCCCACTACGAGTTTCTCGAGTTAGCAAATGTACTTCGCCGGATGACGGGGCATTTGGCCACCTTAAGAGAGTCATAGTTACTGCTGCCAGATGCTCCCCATTCTTTGAATCCTCCTCTCTTTATTTCGTACTGCGGAATGTCAAACAGAAGCGAAATGCTGCAACTTGTCCACCTTAACGTTATCTGAGTTACTCCAACGACGATATCCACGAGTTTTCAAATAAATTTCGCAGAATGACGAGGCATTTGGCTACCTTAAGAGAGTCATAGTTACTGCTGCCCGCTGCTCCCCCTTCTTTGAATCTTTCCTCTCTTTAATTCGTACTGCGGCCAGCCCTGCAGAAGCGAAATGGTACAGCATGTCCACTTTAACGTTGTCTGAGTTACTCCAACGTAGATATCCTCGAGTTTTCAAATACATTTCGCAGAGTGACGAGGCATTTGGCTACCTTAAGAGAGTCATAGTTACCCCTGCCGACTGCTCCCATTTCTGTAGGCCTTTATCTGTCTTGCTATGGCCAGTCCTACTGAACCGATATGCCACTGTATGTCCACCTTAACGTCGTCACAGTTACTCCCACTACGAGTTTCTCGAGTTAGGAAATGTACTTCGCCGGATGACGAGGCATTTGGCTACCTTAAGAGAGTCATAGTTACTGCTGCCAGATGCTCCCCATCCTTTGAATCCTCCTCTCTTTATTTCGTACTATGAAATGTCAAAGCAGATGCGTAATGCTGGAACATGTCCACCTTAACGTTGTCTGTTACTAGAACGACTATATCCACGAGTTTTCAAATTAATTTCGCAGAGTGACGAGGCATTTGGCTACCTTAAGAGAGTCATAGTTACCCCTGCCGACTGCTCCCATTTCTTTAGGCCTTTATCTTTCTTGCTATGGCCAGTCCTACAGAACCGATATGCCACTGTATGTCCACCTTAACGTCGTCACAGTTATTCCCACTACCGGTTTCTCGAGTTAGCAAATGTACTTCGCCGGATGACGAGGCATTTGGCTTCCTTAAGAGATTCATAGTTACTCCTGCCGGCTGCTCCCATTTCTTTAGGCCTTTTTCATTCTTGCTATGGCCAGTCCTACTGAACCGATATGCCACTGTATGTCCACCTTAACGTCGTCACAGTTACTCCCACTACGAGTTTCTCGAGTTAGCAAATGTACTTCGCCGGATGACGAGGCATTTGGCTACCTTAAGAGAGTCATAGTTACTGCTGCCAGATGCTCCCCATCCTTTGAATCCTCCTCTCTTTATATCGTACTATGGAATGTCAAAGCAGATGCGTAATGCTGGAACATGTCCACCTTAACGTTGTCTATTACTAGAACGACTATATCCACGAGTTTTCAAATTAATTTCGCAGAGTGACGAGGCATTTGGCTACCTTAAGAGAGTCATAGTTACTCCTGCCGGCTGCTCCCATTTCTTTAGGCCTTTATCATTCTTGCTATGCCCAGTCCTACAGAACCGATATGCCACTGTATGTCCACCTTAACGTCGTCACAGTTACTCCCACTACGAGTTTCTCGAGTTAGCAAATGTACTTCGCCGGATGACGAGGCATTTGGCTACCTTATGAGAGTCATAGTTACTGCAGCCAGATGCTCCCCTTCCTTTGAATCTTTCCTCTCTTTAATTCGTACTGCGGAATGTCCAAGCAGAAGCGAAATGCTGCAACTTGTCCACCTTAACGTTGCCTGAGTTACTCCAACGACGATATCGACGAGTTTTCAAATAAATTTCGCAGAGTGACGAGGCATTTGGCTACCTTAAGAGAGTGATAGTTACTGCTGCCCGCTGCTCCCCCGTCTTTGAATCTTTCCTTTCTTTAATTCGTATTGCGGCTAGTCCTGCAGAAGCGAAATGGTACAGCATGTCCACCTTAACGTTGTCTGAGTTACTCCAACGTAGATATCCTCGAGTTTTCAAATAAATTTCGCAGAGTGACGAGGCATTTGGCTACCTTAAGAGAGTCATAGTTACCCCTGCCGGCTGCTCCCATTTCTTTAGGCCTTTATCTTTCTTGCTATGGCCAGTCCTACTGAACCGATATGCCACTGTATGTCCACCTTAACGTCGTCACAGTTACTCCCACTACGAGTTTCTCGAGTTAGCAAATGTACTTCGCCGGATGACGGGGCATTTGGCCACCTTAAAAAAGTCATAGTTACTGCTGCCAGATGCTCCCCATTCTTTGAATCCTCCTCTCTTTATTTCGTACTGCGGAATGTCAAACAGAAGCGAAATGCTGCAACTTGTCCACCTTAACGTTATCTGAGTTACTCCAACGACGATATCCACGAGTTTTCAAATAAATTTCGCAGAATGACGAGGCATTTGGCTACCTTAAGAGAGTCATAGTTACTGCTGCCCGCTGCGCCCCCTTCTTTGAATCTTTATTCTCTTTAATTCGTACTGCGGCCAGCCCTGCAGAAGCGAAATGGTACAGCATGTCCACTTTAACGTTGTCTGAGTTACTCCAACGTAGATATCCTCGAGTTTTCAAATACATTTCGCAGAGTGACGAGGCATTTGGCTACCTTAAGAGAGTCATAGTTACCCCTGCCGACTGCTCCCATTTCTTTAGGCCTTTATCTGTCTTGCTATGGCCAGTCCTACTGAACCGATATGCCACTGTATGTCCACCTTAACGTCGTCACAGTTACTCCCACTACGAGTTTCTCGAGTTAGGAAATGTACTTCGCCGGATGACGAGGCATTTGGCTACCTTAAGAGAGTCATAGTTACTGCTGCCAGATGCTCCCCATCCTTTGAATCCTCCTCTCTTTATTTCGTACTATGGAATGTCAAAGCAGATGCGTAATGCTGGAACATGTCCACCTTAACGTTGTCTGTTACTAGAACGACTATATCCACGAGTTTTCAAATTAATTTCGCAGAGTGACGAGGCATTTGGCTACCTTAAGAGAGTCATAGTTACCCCTGCCGACTGCTCCCATTTCTTTAGGCCTTTATCTTTCTTGCTATGGCCAGTCCTACAGAACCGATATGCCACTGTATGTCCACCTTAACGTCGTCACAGTTATTCCCACTACCGGTTTCTCGAGTTAGCAAATGTACTTCGCCGGTGACGAGGCATTTGGCTTCCTTAAGAGATTCATAGTTACTCCTGCCGGCTGCTCCCATTTCTTTAGGCCTTTTTCATTCTTGCTATGGCCAGTCCTACTGAACCGATATGCCACTGTATGTCCACCTTAACGTCGTCACAGTTACTCCCACTACGAGTTTCTCGAGTTAGCAAATGTACTTCGCCGGATGACGAGGCATTTGGCTACCTTAAGAGAGTCATAGTTACTGCTGCCAGATGCTCCCCATCCTTTGAATCCTCCTCTCTTTATATCGTACTATGGAATGTCAAAGCAGATGCGTAATGCTGGAACATGTCCACCTTAACGTTGTCTATTACTAGAACGACTATATCCACGAGTTTTCAAATTAATTTCGCAGAGTGACGAGGCATTTGGCTACCTTAAGAGAGTCATAGTTACTCCTGCCGGCTGCTCCCATTTCTTTAGGCCTTTATCATTCTTGCTATGCCCAGTCCTACAGAACCGATATGCCACTGTATGTCCACCTTAACGTCGTCACAGTTACTCCCACTACGAGTTTCTCGAGTTAGCAAATGTACTTCGCCGGATGACGAGGCATTTGGCTACCTTATGAGAGTCATAGTTACTGCAGCCAGATGCTCCCCTTCCTTTGAATCTTTCCTCTCTTTAATTCGTACTGCGGAATGTCCAAGCAGAAGCGAAATGCTGCAACTTGTCCACCTTAACGTTGCCTGAGTTACTCCAACGACGATATCGACGAGTTTTCAAATAAATTTCGCAGAGTGACGAGGCATTTGGCTACCTTAAGAGAGTGATAGTTACTGCTGCCCGCTGCTCCCCCGTCTTTGAATCTTTCCTTTCTTTAATTCGTATTGCGGCTAGTCCTGCAGAAGCGAAATGGTACAGCATGTCCACCTTAACGTTGTCTGAGTTACTCCAACGTAGATATCCTCGAGTTTTCAAATAAATTTCGCAGAGTGACGAGGCATTTGGCTACCTTAAGAGAGTCATAGTTACCCCTGCCGGCTGCTCCCATTTCTTTAGGCCTTTATCTTTCTTGCTATGGCCAGTCCTACTGAACCGATATGCCACTGTATGTCCACCTTAACGTCGTCACAGTTACTCCCACTACGAGTTTCTCGAGTTAGCAAATGTACTTCGCCGGATGACGGGGCATTTGGCCACCTTAAGAGAGTCATAGTTACTGCTGCCAGATGCTCCCCATCCATTGAATCCTCCTCTCTTTATTTCGTACTGCGGAATGTCAAACAGAAGCGAAATGCTGCAACTTGTCCACCTTAACGTTATCTGAGTTACTCCAACGACGATATCCACGAGTTTTCAAATAAATTTCGCAGAGTGACGAGGCATTTGGCTACCTTAAGAGAGTGATAGTTACTGCTGCCCGCTGCTCCCCCTTCTTTGAATCTTTCCTTTCTTTAATTCGTATTGCGGCTAGTCCTGCAGAAGCGAAATGGTACAGCATGTCCACCTTAACGTTGTCTGAGTTACTCCAACGTAGATATCCTCGAGTTTTCAAATAAATTTCGCAAAGTGACGAGGCATTTGGCTTCCTTAAGAGAGTCATAGTTACCCCTGCCGACTGCTCCCATTTCTTTAGGCCTTTATCTGTCTTGCTATGGCCAGTCCTACTGAACCGATATGCCACTGTATGTCCACCTTAACGTCGTCACAGTTACTCCCACTACGAGTTTCTCGAGTTAGGAAATGTACTTCGCCGGATGACGAGGCATTTGGCTACCTTAAGAGAGTCATAGTTACTGCTGCCAGATGCTCCCCATCCTTTGAATCCTCCTCTCTTTATTTCGTACTATGGAATGTCAAAGCAGATGCGTAATGCTGGAACATGTCCACCTTAACGTTGTCTATTACTAGAACGACTATATCCACGAGTTTTCAAATTAATTTCGCAGAGTGACGAGGCATTTGGCTACCTTAAGAGAGTCATAGTTACTCCTGCCGGCTGCTCCCATTTCTTTAGGCCTTTATCATTCTTGCTATGCCCAGTCCTACAGAACCGATATGCCACTGTATGTCCACCTTAACGTCGTCACAGTTACTCCCACTACGAGTTTCTCGAGTTAGCAAATGTACTTCGCCGGATGACGAGGCATTTGGCTACCTTATGAGAGTCATAGTTACTGCAGCCAGATGCTCCCCTTCCTTTGAATCTTTCCTCTCTTTAATTCGTACTGCGGAATGTCCAAGCAGAAGCGAAATGCTGCAACTTGTCCACCTTAACGTTGCCTGAGTTACTCCAACGACGATATCGACGAGTTTTCAAATAAATTTCGCAGAGTGACGAGGCATTTGGCTACCTTAAGAGAGTGATAGTTACTGCTGCCCGCTGCTCCCCCGTCTTTGAATCTTTCCTTTCTTTAATTCGTATTGCGGCTAGTCCTGCAGAAGCGAAATGGTACAGCATGTCCACCTTAACGTTGTCTGAGTTACTCCAACGTAGATATCCTCGAGTTTTCAAATAAATTTCGCAGAGTGACGAGGCATTTGGCTACCTTAAGAGAGTCATAGTTACCCCTGCCGGCTGCTCCCATTTCTTTAGGCCTTTATCTTTCTTGCTATGGCCAGTCCTACTGAACCGATATGCCACTGTATGTCCACCTTAACGTCGTCACAGTTACTCCCACTACGAGTTTCTCGAGTTAGCAAATGTACTTCGCCGGATGACGGGGCATTTGGCCACCTTAAAAAAGTCATAGTTACTGCTGCCAGATGCTCCCCATTCTTTGAATCCTCCTCTCTTTATTTCGTACTGCGGAATGTCAAACAGAAGCGAAATGCTGCAACTTGTCCACCTTAACGTTATCTGAGTTACTCCAACGACGATATCCACGAGTTTTCAAATAAATTTCGCAGATAGACGAGGCATTTGGCTACCTTAAGAGAGTCATAGTTACTGCTGCCCGCTGCGCCCCCTTCTTTGAATCTTTCCTCTCTTTAATTCGTACTGCGGCCAGCCCTGCAGAAGCGAAATGGTACAGCATGTCCACTTTAACGTTGTCTGAGTTACTCCAACGTAGATATCCTCGAGTTTTCAAATACATTTCGCAGAGTGACGAGGCATTTGGCTACCTTAAGAGAGTCATAGTTACCCCTGCCGACTGCTCCCATTTCTTTAGGCCTTTATCTGTCTTGCTATGGCCAGTCCTACTGAACCGATATGCCACTGTATGTCCACCTTAACGTCGTCACAGTTACTCCCACTACGAGTTTCTCGAGTTAGGAAATGTACTTCGCCGGATGACGAGGCATTTGGCTACCTTAAGAGAGTCATAGTTACTGCTGCCAGATGCTCCCCATCCTTTGAATCCTCCTCTCTTTATTTCGTACTATGGAATGTCAAAGCAGATGCGTAATGCTGGAACATGTCCACCTTAACGTTGTCTGTTACTAGAACGACTATATCCACGAGTTTTCAAATTAATTTCGCAGAGTGACGAGGCATTTGGCTACCTTAAGAGAGTCATAGTTACCCCTGCCGACTGCTCCCATTTCTTTAGGCCTTTATCTTTCTTGCTATGGCCAGTCCTACAGAACCGATATGCCACTGTATGTCCACCTTAACGTCGTCACAGTTATTCCCACTACCGGTTTCTCGAGTTAGCAAATGTACTTCGCCGGTGACGAGGCATTTGGCTTCCTTAAGAGATTCATAGTTACTCCTGCCGGCTGCTCCCATTTCTTTAGGCCTTTTTCATTCTTGCTATGGCCAGTCCTACTGAACCGATATGCCACTGTATGTCCACCTTAACGTCGTCACAGTTACTCCCACTACGAGTTTCTCGAGTTAGCAAATGTACTTCGCCGGATGACGAGGCATTTGGCTACCTTAAGAGAGTCATAGTTACTGCTGCCAGATGCTCCCCATCCTTTGAATCCTCCTCTCTTTATATCGTACTATGGAATGTCAAAGCAGATGCGTAATGCTGGAACATGTCCACCTTAACGTTGTCTATTACTAGAACGACTATATCCACGAGTTTTCAAATTAATTTCGCAGAGTGACGAGGCATTTGGCTACCTTAAGAGAGTCATAGTTACTCCTGCCGGCTGCTCCCATTTCTTTAGGCCTTTATCATTCTTGCTATGCCCAGTCCTACAGAACCGATATGCCACTGTATGTCCACCTTAACGTCGTCACAGTTACTCCCACTACGAGTTTCTCGAGTTAGCAAATGTACTTCGCCGGATGACGAGGCATTTGGCTACCTTATGAGAGTCATAGTTACTGCAGCCAGATGCTCCCCTTCCTTTGAATCTTTCCTCTCTTTAATTCGTACTGCGGAATGTCCAAGCAGAAGCGAAATGCTGCAACTTGTCCACCTTAACGTTGCCTGAGTTACTCCAACGACGATATCGACGAGTTTTCAAATAAATTTCGCAGAGTGACGAGGCATTTGGCTACCTTAAGAGAGTGATAGTTACTGCTGCCCGCTGCTCCCCCGTCTTTGAATCTTTCCTTTCTTTAATTCGTATTGCGGCTAGTCCTGCAGAAGCGAAATGGTACAGCATGTCCACCTTAACGTTGTCTGAGTTACTCCAACGTAGATATCCTCGAGTTTTCAAATAAATTTCGCAGAGTGACGAGGCATTTGGCTACCTTAAGAGAGTCATAGTTACCCCTGCCGGCTGCTCCCATTTCTTTAGGCCTTTATCTTTCTTGCTATGGCCAGTCCTACTGAACCGATATGCCACTGTATGTCCACCTTAACGTCGTCACAGTTACTCCCACTACGAGTTTCTCGAGTTAGCAAATGTACTTCGCCGGATGACGGGGCATTTGGCCACCTTAAGAGAGTCATAGTTACTGCTGCCAGATGCTCCCCATCCATTGAATCCTCCTCTCTTTATTTCGTACTGCGGAATGTCAAACAGAAGCGAAATGCTGCAACTTGTCCACCTTAACGTTATCTGAGTTACTCCAACGACGATATCCACGAGTTTTCAAATAAATTTCGCAGAGTGACGAGGCATTTGGCTACCTTAAGAGAGTGATAGTTACTGCTGCCCGCTGCTCCCCCTTCTTTGAATCTTTCCTTTCTTTAATTCGTATTGCGGCTAGTCCTGCAGAAGCGAAATGGTACAGCATGTCCACCTTAACGTTGTCTGAGTTACTCCAACGTAGATATCCTCGAGTTTTCAAATAAATTTCGCAGAGTGACGAGGCATTTGGCTTCCTTAAGAGAGTCATAGTTACCCCTGCCGGCTGCTCCCATTTCTTTAGGCCTTTATCTTTCTTGCTATGGCCAGTCCTACTGAACCGATATGCCACTGTATGTCCACCTTAACGTCGTCACAGTTACTCCCACTACGAGTTTCTCGAGTTAGCAAATGTACTTCGCCGGATGACGAGGCATTTGGCTACCTTAAGAGAGTCATAGTTACTGCTGCCAGATGCTCCCCATCCTTTGAATCCTCCTCTCTTTATTTCGTACTATGAAATGTCAAAGCAGATGCGTAATGCTGGAACATGTCCACCTTAACGTTGTCTGTTACTAGAACGACTATATCCACGAGTTTTCAAATTAATTTCGCAGAGTGACGAGGCATTTGGCTACCTTAAGAGAGTCATAGTTACTCCTGCCGGCTGCTCCCATTTCTTTAGGCCTTTATCATTCTTGCTATGCCCAGTAATACAGAACCGATATGCCACTGTATGTCCACCTTAACGTCGTCACAGTTATTCCCACTACCGGTTTCTCGAGATAGCAAATGTACTTCGCCGGATGACGAGGCATTTAGCTTCCTTAAGAGATTCATAGTTACTCCTGCCGGCTGCTCCCATTTCTTTAGGCCTTTTTCATTCTTGCTATGGCCAGTCCTGCTCAACCGATATGCCACTGTACGTCCACCTTAACGTCGTCACAGTTACTCCCACTACGAGTTTCTCGAGTTAGCAAATGTACTTCGCCGGATGACGATGCATTTGGCTACCTTAAGAGAGTCATAGTACTGCTGCCAGATGCTCCCCATCCTTTGAATCCTCCTCTCTTCATTTCGTACTATGGAATGTCAAAGCAGATGCGTAATGCTGGAACATGTCCACCTTAACGTTGTCTGTTACTAGAACGACTATATCCACGAGTTTTCAAATTCATTTCGCAGAGTGACGAGGCATTTGGCTACCTTAAGAGAGTCATAGTTACTCCTGCCGGCTGCTCCCATTTCTTTAGGCCTTTATCATTCTTGCTATGCCCAGTCCTACAGAACCGATATGCCACTGTATGTCCACCTTAACGTCGTCACAGTTACTCCCACTACGAGTTTCTCGAGTTAGCAGATGTACTTCGCCGGATGACGAGGCATTTGGCTACCTTATGAGAGTCATAGTTACTGCAGCCAGATGCTCCCCTTCCTTTGAATCTTTCATCTCTTTAATTCGTACTGCGGAATGTCCAAGCAGAAGCGAAATGCTGCAACTTGTCCACCTTAACGTTGCCTGAGTTACTCCAACGACGATATCGACGAGATTTCAAATAAATTTCGCAGAGTGACGAGGCATTTGGCTACCTTAAGAGAGTGATAGTTACTGCTGCCCGCTGCTCCCCCTTCTTTGAATCTTTCCTCTCTTTAATTCGTACTGCGGCCAGCCCTGCAGAAGCGAAATGGTACAGCATGTCCACCTTAACGTTGTCTGAGTTACTCCAACGTCGATATCCTCGAGTTTTCAAATACATTTCGCAGAGTGACGAGGCATTTGGCTACCTTAAGAGAGTCACAGTTACCCCTGCCGACTGCTCCCATTTCTTTAGGCCTTTATCTGTCTTGCTATGGCCAGTCCTACTGAACCGATATGCCACTGTATGTCCACCTTAACGTCGTCACAGTTACTCCCACTACGAGTTTCTCGAGTTAGCAAATGTACTTCGCCGGATGACGAGGCATTTGGCTACCTTAAGAGAGTCATAGTTACTGCTGCCAGATGCTCCCCATCCTTTGAATCCTCCTCTCTTTATTTCGTACTATGGAATGTCAAAGCAGATGCGTAATGCTGGAACATGTCCACCTTAACGTTGTCTGTTACTAGAACGACTATATCCACGAGTTTTCAAATTAATTTCGCAGAGTGACGAGGCATTTGGCTACCTTAAGAGAGTCATAGTTACTCCTGCCGGCTGCTCCCATTTCTTTAGGCCTTTATCATTCTTGCTATGCCCAGTCCTACAGAACCGATATGCCACTGTATGTCCACCTTAACGTCGTCACAGTTATTCCCACTACCGGTTTCTCGAGATAGCAAATGTACTTCGCCGGATGACGAGGCATTTGGCTTCCTTAAGAGATTCATAGTTACTCCTGCCGGCTGCTCCCATTTCTTTAGGCCTTTTTCATTCTTGCTATGGCCAGTCCTGCTCAACCGATATGCCACTGTACGTCCACCTTAACGTCGTCACAGTTACTCCCACTACGAGTTTCTCGAGTTAGCAAATGTACTTCGCCGGATGACGAGGCATTTGGCTACCTTAAGAGAGTCATAGTTACTGCTGCCAGATGCTCCCCATCCTTTGAATCCTCCTCTCTTCATTTCGTACTATGGAATGTCAAAGCAGATGCGTAATGCTGGAACATGTCCACCTTTACGTTGTCTGTTACTAGAACGACTATATCCACGAGTTTTCAAATTCATTTCGCAGAGTGACGAGGCATTTGGCTACCTTAAGGGAGTCATAGTTACTCCTGCCGGCTGCTCCCATTTCTTTAGGCCTTTATCATTCTTGCTATGCCCAGTCCTACAGAACCGATATGCCACTGTATGTCCACCTTAACGTCGTCACAGTTACTCCCACTACGAGTTTCTCGAGTTAGCAAATGTACTTCGCCGGATGACGACGCATTTGGCTACCTTATGAGAGTCATAGTTACTGCAGCCAGATGCTCCCCTTCCTTTGAATCTTTCATCTCTTTAATTCGTACTGCGGAATGTCCAAGCAGAAGCGAAATGCTGCAACTTGTCCACCTTAACGTTGCCTGAGTTACTCCAACGACGATATCGACGAGATTTCAAATAAATTTCGCAGAGTGACGAGGCATTTGGCTACCTTAAGAGAGTGATAGTTACTGCTGCCCGCTGCTCCCCCTTCTTTGAATCTTTCCTTTCTTTAATTCGTATTGCGGCTAGTCCTGCAGAAGCGAAATGGTACAGCATGTCCACCTTAACGTTGTCTGAGTTACTCCAACGTAGATATCCTCGAGTTTTCAAATAAATTTCGCAGAGTGACGAGGCATTTGGCTACCTTAAGAGAGTCATAGTTACCCCTGCCGGCTGCTCCCATTTCTTTAGGCCTTTATCTTTCTTGCTATGGCCAGTCCTACTGAACCGATATGCCACTGTATGTCCACCTTAACGTCGTCACAGTTACTCCCACTACGAGTTTCTCGAGTTAGCAAATGTACTTCGCCGGATGACGGGGCATTTGGCCACCTTAAGAGAGTCATAGTTACAGCTGCCAGATGCTCCCCATCCTTTGAATCCTCCTCTCTTTATTTCGTACTGCGGAATGTCAAACAGAAGCGAAATGCTGCAACTTGTCCACCTTAACGTTGTCTGAGTTACTCCAACGACGATATCCACGAGTTTTCAAATAAATTTCGCAGAATGACGAGGCATTTGGCTACCTTAAGAGAGTCATAGTTACTGCTGCCCGCTGCTCCCCCTTCTTTGAATCTTTCCTCTCTTTAATTCGTACTGCGGCCAGCCCTGCAGAAGCGAAATGGTACAGCATGTCCACCTTAACGTTGTCTGAGTTACTCCAACGTCGATATCCTCGAGTTTTCAAATACATTTCGCAGAGTGACGAGGCATTTGGCTACCTTAAGAGAGTCATAGTTACCCCTGCCGACTGCTCCCATTTCTTTAGGCCTTTATCTGTCTTGCTATGGCCAGTCCTACTGAACCGATATGCCACTGTATGTCCACCTTAACGTCGTCACAGTTACTCCCACTACGAGTTTCTCGAGTTAGCAAATGTACTTCGCCGGATGACGAGGCATTTGGCTACCTTAAGAGAGTCATAGTTACTGCTGCCAGATGCTCCCCATCCTTTGAATCCTCCTCTCTTTATTTCGTACTATGGAATGTCAAAGCAGATGCGTAATGCTGGAACATGTCCACCTTAACGTTGTCTGTTACTAGAACAACTATATCCACGAGTTTTCAAATTAATTTCGCAGAGTGACGAGGCATTTGGCTACCTTAAGAGAGTCATAGTTACTCCTGCCGGCTGCTCCCATTTCTTTAGGCCTTTATCATTCTTGCTATGCCCAGTCCTACAGAACCGATATGCCACTGTATGTCCACCTTAACGTCGTCACAGTTATTCCCACTACCGGTTTCTCGAGATAGCAAATGTACTTCGCCGGATGACGAGGCATTTGGCTTCCTTAAGAGATTCATAGTTACTCCTGCCGGCTGCTCCCATTTCTTTAGGCCTTTTTCATTCTTGCTATGGCCAGTCCTGCTCAACCGATATGCCACTGTACGTCCACCTTAACGTCGTCACAGTTACTCCCACTACGAGTTTCTCGAGTTAGCAAATGTACTTCGCCGGATGACGAGGCATTTGGCTACCTTATGAGAGTCATAGTTACTGCAGCCAGATGCTCCCCTTCCTTTAAATCTTTCATCTCTTTAATTCGTACTGCGGAATGTCCAAGCAGAAGCGAAATGCTGCAACTTGTCCACCTTAACGTTGCCTGAGTTACTCCAACGACGATATCGACGAGATTTCAAATAAATTTCGCAGAGTGACGAGGCATTTGGCTACCTTAAGAGAGTGATAGTTACTGCTGCCCGCTGCTCCCCCTTCTTTGAATCTTTCCTTTCTTTAATTCGTATTGCGGCTAGTCCTGCAGAAGCGAAATGGTACAGCATGTCCACCTTAACGTTGTCTGAGTTACTCCAACGTAGATATCCTCGAGTTTTCAAATAAATTTCGCAGAGTGACGAGGCATTTGGCTACCTTAAGAGAGTCATAGTTACCCCTGCCGGCTGCTCCCATTTCTTTAGGCCTTTATCTTTCTTGCTATGGCCAGTCCTACTGAACCGATATGCCACTGTATGTCCACCTTAACGTCGTCACAGTTACTCCCACTACGAGTTTCTCGAGTTAGCAAATGTACTTCGCCGGATGACGGGGCATTTGGCCACCTTAAGAGAGTCATAGTTACAGCTGCCAGATGCTCCCCATCCTTTGAATCCTCCTCTCTTTATTTCGTACTGCGGAATGTCAAACAGAAGCGAAATGCTGCAACTTGTCCACCTTGACGTTGTCTGAGATACTCCAACGACGATATCCACGAGTTTTCAAATAAATTTCGCAGAATGACGAGGCATTTCGCTACCTTAAGAGAGTCATAGTTACTGCTGCCCGCTGCTCCCCCTTCTTTGAATCTTTCCTCTCTTTAATTCGTACTGCGGCCAGCCCTGCAGAAGCGAAATGGTACAGCATGTCCACCTTAACGTTGTCTGAGTTACTCCAACGTCGATATCCTCGAGTTTTCAAATACATTTCGCAGAGTGACGAGGCATTTGGCTACCTTAAGAGAGTCATAGTTACCCCTGCCGACTGCTCCCATTTCTTTAGGCCTTTATCTGTCTTGCTATGGCCAGTCCTACTGAACCGATATGCCACTGTATGTCCACCTTAACGTCGTCACAGTTACTCCCACTACGAGTTTCTCGAGTTAGCAAATGTACATCGCCGGATGACGAGGCATTTGGCTACCTTAAGAGAGTCATAGTTACTGCTGCCAGATGCTCCCCATCCTTTGAATCCTCCTCTCTTCATTTCGTACTATGGAATGTCAAAGCAGATGCGTAATGCTGGAACATGTCCACCTTAACGTTGTCTGTTACTAGAACGACTATATCCACGAGTTTTCAAATTCATTTCGCAGAGTGATGAGGCATTTGGCTACCTTAAGAGAGTCATAGTTACTCCTGCCGGCTGCTCCCATTTCTTTAGGCCTTTATCATTCTTGCTATGCCCAGTCCTACAGAACCGATATGCCACTGTATGTCCACCTTAACGTCGTCACAGTTACTCCCACTACGAGTTTCTCGAGTTAGCAAATGTACTTCGCCGGATGACGAGGCATTTGGCTACCTTATGAGAGTCATAGTTACTGCAGCCAGATGCTCCCCTTCCTTTGAATCTTTCCTCTCTTTAATTCGTACTGCGGAATGTCCAAGCAGAAGCGAAATGCTGCAACTTGTCCACCTTAACGTTGCCTGAGTTACTCCAACGACGATATCGACGAGATTTCAAATAAATTTCGCAGAGTGACGAGGCATTTGGCTACCTTAAGAGAGTGATAGTTACTGCTGCCCGCTGCTCCCCCTTCTTTGAATCTTTCCTTTCTTTAATTCGTATTGCGGCTAGTCCTGCAGAAGCGAAATGGTACAGCATGTCCACCTTAACGTTGTCTGAGTTACTCCAACGTAGATATCCTCGAGTTTTCAAATAAATTTCGCAGAGTGACGAGGCATTTGGCTACCTTAAGAGAGTCATAGTTACCCCTGCCGGCTGCTCCCATTTCTTTAGGCCTTTATCTTTCTTGCTATGGCCAGTCCTACTGAACCGATATGCCACTGTATGTCCACCTTAACGTCGTCACAGTTACTCCCACTACGAGTTTCTCGAGTTAGCAAATGTACTTCGCCGGATGACGGGGCATTTGGCCACCTTAAGAGAGTCATAGTTACAGCTGCCAGATGCTCCCCATCCTTTGAATCCTCCTCTCTTTATTTCGTACTGCGGAATGTCAAACAGAAGCGAAATGCTGCAACTTGTCCACCTTAACGTTGTCTGAGTTACTCCAACGACGATATCCACGAGTTTTCAAATAAATTTCGCAGAATGACGAGGCATTTGGCTACCTTAAGAGAGTCATAGTTACTGCTGCCCGCTGCTCCCCCTTCTTTGAATCTTTCCTCTCTTTAATTCGTACTGCGGCCAGCCCTGCAGAAGCGAAATGGTACAGCATGTCCACCTTAACGTTGTCTGAGTTACTCCAACGTCGATATCCTCGAGTTTTCAAATACATTTCGCAGAGTGACGAGGCATTTGGCTACCTTAAGAGAGTCATAGTTACCCCTGCCGACTGCTCCCATTTCTTTAGGCCTTTATCTGTCTTGCTATGGCCAGTCCTACTGAACCGATATGCCACTGTATGTCCACCTTAACGTCGTCACAGTTACTCCCACTACGAGTTTCTCGAGTTAGCAAATGTACATCGCCGGATGACGAGGCATTTGGCTACCTTAAGAGAGTCATAGTTACTGCTGCCAGATGCTCCCCATCCTTTGAATCCTCCTCTCTTCATTTCGTACTATGGAATGTCAAAGCAGATGCGTAATGCTGGAACATGTCCACCTTAACGTTGTCTGTTACTAGAACGACTATATCCACGAGTTTTCAAATTCATTTCGCAGAGTGATGAGGCATTTGGCTACCTTAAGAGAGTCATAGTTACTCCTGCCGGCTGCTCCCATTTCTTTAGGCCTTTATCATTCTTGCTATGCCCAGTCCTACAGAACCGATATGCCACTGTATGTCCACCTTAACGTCGTCACAGTTACTCCCACTACGAGTTTCTCGAGTTAGCAAATGTACTTCGCCGGATGACGAGGCATTTGGCTACCTTATGAGAGTCATAGTTACTGCAGCCAGATGCTCCCCTTCCTTTGAATCTTTCCTCTCTTTAATTCGTACTGCGGAATGTCCAAGCAGAAGCGAAATGCTGCAACTTGTCCACCTTAACGTTGCCTGAGTTACTCCAACGACGATATCGACGAGATTTCAAATAAATTTCGCAGAGTGACGAGGCATTTGGCTACCTTAAGAGAGTGATAGTTACTGCTGCCCGCTGCTCCCCCTTCTTTGAATCTTTCCTTTCTTTAATTCGTATTGCGGCTAGTCCTGCAGAAGCGAAATGGTACAGCATGTCCACCTTAACGTTGTCTGAGTTACTCCAACGTAGATATCCTCGAGTTTTCAAATAAATTTCGCAGAGTGACGAGGCATTTGGCTACCTTAAGAGAGTCATAGTTACCCCTGCCGGCTGCTCCCATTTCTTTAGGCCTTTATCTTTCTTGCTATGGCCAGTCCTACTGAACCGATATGCCACTGTATGTCCACCTTAACGTCGTCACAGTTACTCCCACTACGAGTTTCTCGAGTTAGCAAATGTACTTCGCCGGATGACGGGGCATTTGGCCACCTTAAGAGAGTCATAGTTACAGCTGCCAGATGCTCCCCATCCTTTGAATCCTCCTCTCTTTATTTCGTACTGCGGAATGTCAAACAGAAGCGAAATGCTGCAACTTGTCCACCTTAACGTTGTCTGAGTTACTCCAACGACGATATCCACGAGTTTTCAAATAAATTTCGCAGAATGACGAGGCATTTGGCTACCTTAAGAGAGTCATAGTTACTGCTGCCCGCTGCTCCCCCTTCTTTGAATCTTTCCTCTCTTTAATTCGTACTGCGGCCAGCCCTGCAGAAGCGAAATGGTACAGCATGTCCACCTTAACGTTGTCTGAGTTACTCCAACGTCGATATCCTCGAGTTTTCAAATACATTTCGCAGAGTGACGAGGCATTTGGCTACCTTAAGAGAGTCATAGTTACCCCTGCCGACTGCTCCCATTTCTTTAGGCCTTTATCTGTCTTGCTATGGCCAGTCCTACTGAACCGATATGCCACTGTATGTCCACCTTAACGTCGTCACAGTTACTCCCACTACGAGTTTCTCGAGTTAGCAAATGTACTTCGCCGGATGACGAGGCATTTGGCTACCTTAAGAGAGTCATAGTTACTGCTGCCAGATGCTCCCCATCCTTTGAATCCTCCTCTCTTTATTTCGTACTATGGAATGTCAAAGCAGATGCGTAATGCTGGAACATGTCCACCTTAACGTTGTCTGTTACTAGAACAACTATATCCACGAGTTTTCAAATTAATTTCGCAGAGTGACGAGGCATTTGGCTACCTTAAGAGAGTCATAGTTACTCCTGCCGGCTGCTCCCATTTCTTTAGGCCTTTATCATCCTTGCTATGCCCAGTCCTACAGAACCGATATGCCACTGTATGTCCACCTTAACGTCGTCACAGTTATTCCCACTACCGGTTTCTCGAGATAGCAAATGTACTTCGCCGGATGACGAGGCATTTGGCTTCCTTAAGAGATTCATAGTTACTCCTGCCGGCTGCTCCCATTTCTTTAGGCCTTTTTCATTCTTGCTATGGCCAGTCCTGCTCAACCGATATGCCACTGTACGTCCACCTTAACGTCGTCACAGTTACTCCCACTACGAGTTTCTCGAGTTAGCAAATGTACTTCGCCGGATGACGAGGCATTTGGCTACCTTATGAGAGTCATAGTTACTGCAGCCAGATGCTCCCCTTCCTTTAAATCTTTCATCTCTTTAATTCGTACTGCGGAATGTCCAAGCAGAAGCGAAATGCTGCAACTTGTCCACCTTAACGTTGCCTGAGTTACTCCAACGACGATATCGACGAGATTTCAAATAAATTTCGCAGAGTGACGAGGCATTTGGCTACCTTAAGAGAGTGATAGTTACTGCTGCCCGCTGCTCCCCCTTCTTTGAATCTTTCCTTTCTTTAATTCGTATTGCGGCTAGTCCTGCAGAAGCGAAATGGTACAGCATGTCCACCTTAACGTTGTCTGAGTTACTCCAACGTAGATATCCTCGAGTTTTCAAATAAATTTCGCAGAGTGACGAGGCATTTGGCTACCTTAAGAGAGTCATAGTTACCCCTGCCGGCTGCTCCCATTTCTTTAGGCCTTTATCTTTCTTGCTATGGCCAGTCCTACTGAACCGATATGCCACTGTATGTCCACCTTAACGTCGTCACAGTTACTCCCACTACGAGTTTCTCGAGTTAGCAAATGTACTTCGCCGGATGACGGGGCATTTGGCCACCTTAAGAGAGTCATAGTTACAGCTGCCAGATGCTCCCCATCCTTTGAATCCTCCTCTCTTTATTTCGTACTGCGGAATGTCAAACAGAAGCGAAATGCTGCAACTTGTCCACCTTGACGTTGTCTGAGTTACTCCAACGACGATATCCACGAGTTTTCAAATAAATTTCGCAGAATGACGAGGCATTTCGCTACCTTAAGAGAGTCATAGTTACTGCTGCCCGCTGCTCCCCCTTCTTTGAATCTTTCCTCTCTTTAATTCGTACTGCGGCCAGCCCTGCAGAAGCGAAATGGTACAGCATGTCCACCTTAACGTTGTCTGAGTTACTCCAACGTCGATATCCTCGAGTTTTCAAATACATTTCGCAGAGTGACGAGGCATTTGGCTACCTTAAGAGAGTCATAGTTACCCCTGCCGACTGCTCCCATTTCTTTAGGCCTTTATCTGTCTTGCTATGGCCAGTCCTACTGAACCGATATGCCACTGTATGTCCACCTTAACGTCGTCACAGTTACTCCCACTACGAGTTTCTCGAGTTAGCAAATGTACTTCGCCGGATGACGAGGCATTTGGCCACCTTAAGAGAGTCATAGTTACAGCTGCCAGATGCTCCCCATCCTTTGAATCCTCCTCTCTTTATTTCGTACTGCGGAATGTCAAACAGAAGCGAAATGCTGCAACTTGTCCACCTTGACGTTGTCTGAGTTACTCCAACGACGATATCCACGAGTTTTCAAATAAATTTCGCAGAATGACGAGGCATTTCGCTACCTTAAGAGAGTCATAGTTACTGCTGCCCGCTGCTCCCCCTTCTTTGAATCTTTCCTCTCTTTAATTCGTACTGCGGCCAGCCCTGCAGAAGCGAAATGGTACAGCATGTCCACCTTAACGTTGTCTGAGTTACTCCAACGTCGATATCCTCGAGTTTTCAAATACATTTCGCAGAGTGACGAGGCATTTGGCTACCTTAAGAGAGTCATAGTTACCCCTGCCGACTGCTCCCATTTCTTTAGGCCTTTATCTGTCTTGCTATGGCCAGTCCTACTGAACCGATATGCCACTGTATGTCCACCTTAACGTCGTCACAGTTACTCCCACTACGAGTTTCTCGAGTTAGCAAATGTACTTCGCCGGATGACGAGGCATTTGGCTACCTTAAGAGAGTCATAGTTACTGCTGCCAGATGCTCCCCATCCTTTGAATCCTCCTCTCTTTATTTCGTACTATGGAATGTCAAAGCAGATGCGTAATGCTGGAACATGTCCACCTTAACGTTGTCTGTTACTAGAACAACTATATCCACGAGTTTTCAAATTAATTTCGCAGAGTGACGAGGCATTTGGCTACCTTAAGAGAGTCATAGTTACTCCTGCCGGCTGCTCCCATTTCTTTAGGCCTTTATCATCCTTGCTATGCCCAGTCCTACAGAACCGATATGCCACTGTATGTCCACCTTAACGTCGTCACAGTTATTCCCACTACCGGTTTCTCGAGATAGCAAATGTACTTCGCCGGATGACGAGGCATTTGGCTTCCTTAAGAGATTCATAGTTACTCCTGCCGGCTGCTCCCATTTCTTTAGGCCTTTTTCATTCTTGCTATGGCCAGTCCTGCTCAACCGATATGCCACTGTACGTCCACCTTAACGTCGTCACAGTTACTCCCACTACGAGTTTCTCGAGTTAGCAAATGTACTTCGCCGGATGACGAGGCATTTGGCTACCTTATGAGAGTCATAGTTACTGCAGCCAGATGCTCCCCTTCCTTTAAATCTTTCATCTCTTTAATTCGTACTGCGGAATGTCCAAGCAGAAGCGAAATGCTGCAACTTGTCCACCTTAACGTTGCCTGAGTTACTCCAACGACGATATCGACGAGATTTCAAATAAATTTCGCAGAGTGACGAGGCATTTGGCTACCTTAAGAGAGTGATAGTTACTGCTGCCCGCTGCTCCCCCTTCTTTGAATCTTTCCTTTCTTTAATTCGTATTGCGGCTAGTCCTGCAGAAGCGAAATGGTACAGCATGTCCACCTTAACGTTGTCTGAGTTACTCCAACGTAGATATCCTCGAGTTTTCAAATAAATTTCGCAGAGTGACGAGGCATTTGGCTACCTTAAGAGAGTCATAGTTACCCCTGCCGGCTGCTCCCATTTCTTTAGGCCTTTATCTTTCTTGCTATGGCCAGTCCTACTGAACCGATATGCCACTGTATGTCCACCTTAACGTCGTCACAGTTACTCCCACTACGAGTTTCTCGAGTTAGCAAATGTACTTCGCCGGATGACGGGGCATTTGGCCACCTTAAGAGAGTCATAGTTACAGCTGCCAGATGCTCCCCATCCTTTGAATCCTCCTCTCTTTATTTCGTACTGCGGAATGTCAAACAGAAGCGAAATGCTGCAACTTGTCCACCTTGACGTTGTCTGAGTTACTCCAACGACGATATCCACGAGTTTTCAAATAAATTTCGCAGAATGACGAGGCATTTCGCTACCTTAAGAGAGTCATAGTTACTGCTGCCCGCTGCTCCCCCTTCTTTGAATCTTTCCTCTCTTTAATTCGTACTGCGGCCAGCCCTGCAGAAGCGAAATGGTACAGCATGTCCACCTTAACGTTGTCTGAGTTACTCCAACGTCGATATCCTCGAGTTTTCAAATACATTTCGCAGAGTGACGAGGCATTTGGCTACCTTAAGAGAGTCATAGTTACCCCTGCCGACTGCTCCCATTTCTTTAGGCCTTTATCTGTCTTGCTATGGCCAGTCCTACTGAACCGATATGCCACTGTATGTCCACCTTAACGTCGTCACAGTTACTCCCACTACGAGTTTCTCGAGTTAGCAAATGTACTTCGCCGGATGACGAGGCATTTGGCTACCTTAAGAGAGTCATAGTTACTGCTGCCAGATGCTCCCCATCCTTTGAATCCTCCTCTCTTTATTTCGTACTATGGAATGTCAAAGCAGATGCGTAATGCTGGAACATGTCCACCTTAACGTTGTCTGTTACTAGAACAACTATATCCACGAGTTTTCAAATTAATTTCGCAGAGTGACGAGGCATTTGGCTACCTTAAGAGAGTCATAGTTACTCCTGCCGGCTGCTCCCATTTCTTTAGGCCTTTATCATTCTTGCTATGCCCAGTCCTACAGAACCGATATGCCACTGTATGTCCACCTTAACGTCGTCACAGTTATTCCCACTACCGGTTTCTCGAGATAGCAAATGTACTTCGCCGGATGACGAGGCATTTGGCTTCCTTAAGAGATTCATAGTTACTCCTGCCGGCTGCTCCCATTTCTTTAGGCCTTTTTCATTCTTGCTATGGCCAGTCCTGCTCAACCGATATGCCACTGTACGTCCACCTTAACGTCGTCACAGTTACTCCCACTACGAGTTTCTCGAGTTAGCAAATGTACTTCGCCGGATGACGAGGCATTTGGCTACCTTATGAGAGTCATAGTTACTGCAGCCAGATGCTCCCCTTCCTTTAAATCTTTCATCTCTTTAATTCGTACTGCGGAATGTCCAAGCAGAAGCGAAATGCTGCAACTTGTCCACCTTAACGTTGCCTGAGTTACTCCAACGACGATATCGACGAGATTTCAAATAAATTTCGCAGAGTGACGAGGCATTTGGCTACCTTAAGAGAGTGATAGTTACTGCTGCCCGCTGCTCCCCCTTCTTTGAATCTTTCCTTTCTTTAATTCGTATTGCGGCTAGTCCTGCAGAAGCGAAATGGTACAGCATGTCCACCTTAACGTTGTCTGAGTTACTCCAACGTAGATATCCTCGAGTTTTCAAATAAATTTCGCAGAGTGACGAGGCATTTGGCTACCTTAAGAGAGTCATAGTTACCCCTGCCGGCTGCTCCCATTTCTTTAGGCCTTTATCTTTCTTGCTATGGCCAGTCCTACTGAACCGATATGCCACTGTATGTCCACCTTAACGTCGTCACAGTTACTCCCACTACGAGTTTCTCGAGTTAGCAAATGTACTTCGCCGGATGACGGGGCATTTGGCCACCTTAAGAGAGTCATAGTTACAGCTGCCAGATGCTCCCCATCCTTTGAATCCTCCTCTCTTTATTTCGTACTGCGGAATGTCAAACAGAAGCGAAATGCTGCAACTTGTCCACCTTGACGTTGTCTGAGTTACTCCAACGACGATATCCACGAGTTTTCAAATAAATTTCGCAGAATGACGAGGCATTTCGCTACCTTAAGAGAGTCATAGTTACTGCTGCCCGCTGCTCCCCCTTCTTTGAATCTTTCCTCTCTTTAATTCGTACTGCGGCCAGCCCTGCAGAAGCGAAATGGTACAGCATGTCCACCTTAACGTTGTCTGAGTTACTCCAACGTCGATATCCTCGAGTTTTCAAATACATTTCGCAGAGTGACGAGGCATTTGGCTACCTTAAGAGAGTCATAGTTACCCCTGCCGACTGCTCCCATTTCTTTAGGCCTTTATCTGTCTTGCTATGGCCAGTCCTACTGAACCGATATGCCACTGTATGTCCACCTTAACGTCGTCACAGTTACTCCCACTACGAGTTTCTCGAGTTAGCAAATGTACATCGCCGGATGACGAGGCATTTGGCTACCTTAAGAGAGTCATAGTTACTGCTGCCAGATGCTCCCCATCCTTTGAATCCTCCTCTCTTTATTTCGTACTATGGAATGTCAAAGCAGATGCGTAAAGCTGGAACATGTCCACCTTAACGTTGTCTGTTACTAGAACGACTATATCCACGAGTTTTCAAATTAATTTCGCAGAGTGACGAGGCATTTGGCTACCTTAAGAGAGTCATAGTTACTCCTACCGGCTGCTCCCATTTCTTTAGGCCTTTATCATTCTTGCTATGCCCAGTCCTACAGAACCGATATGCCACTGTATGTCCACCTTAACGTCGTCACAGTTATTCCCACTACCGGTTTCTCGAGATAGCAAATGTACTTCGCCGGATGACGAGGCATTTGGCTTCCTTAAGAGATTCATAGTTACTCCTGCCGGCTGCTCCCATTTCTTTAGGCCTTTTTCATTCTTGCTATGGCCAGTCCTGCTCAACCGATATGCCACTGTACGTCCACCTTAACGTCGTCACAGTTACTCCCACTACGAGTTTCTCGAGTTAGCAAATGTACTTCGCCGGATGACGAGGCATTTGGCTACCTTAAGAGAGTCATAGTTACTGCTGCCAGATGCTCCCCATCCTTTGAATCCTCCTCTCTTCATTTCGTACTATGGAATGTCAAAGCAGATGCGTAATGCTGGAACATGTCCACCTTAACGTTGTCTGTTACTAGAACGACTATATCCACGAGTTTTCAAATTCATTTCGCAGAGTGATGAGGCATTTGGCTACCTTAAGAGAGTCATAGTTACTCCTGCCGGCTGCTCCCATTTCTTTAGGCCTTTATCATTCTTGCTATGCCCAGTCCTACAGAACCGATATGCCACTGTATGTCCACCTTAACGTCGTCACAGTTACTCCCACTACGAGTTTCTCGAGTTAGCAAATGTACTTCGCCGGATGACGAGGCATTTGGCTACCTTATGAGAGTCATAGTTACTGCAGCCAGATGCTCCCCTTCCTTTGAATCTTTCCTCTCTTTAATTCGTACTGCGGAATGTCCAAGCAGAAGCGAAATGCTGCAACTTGTCCACCTTAACGTTGCCTGAGTTACTCCAACGACGATATCGACGAGATTTCAAATAAATTTCGCAGAGTGACGAGGCATTTGGCTACCTTAAGAGAGTGATAGTTACTGCTGCCCGCTGCTCCCCCTTCTTTGAATCTTTCCTTTCTTTAATTCGTATTGCGGCTAGTCCTGCAGAAGCGAAATGGTACAGCATGTCCACCTTAACGTTGTCTGAGTTACTCCAACGTAGATATCCTCGAGTTTTCAAATAAATTTCGCAGAGTGACGAGGCATTTGGCTACCTTAAGAGAGTCATAGTTACCCCTGCCGACTGCTCCCATTTCTTTGAATCTTTCCTCTCTTTAATTCGTACTGCGGCCAGCCCTGCAGAAGCGAAATGGTACAGCATGTCCACCTTAACGTTGTCTGAGTTACTCCAACGTCGATATCCTCGAGTTTTCAAATACATTTCGCAGAGTGACGAGGCATTTGGCTACCTTAAGAGAGTCATAGTTACCCCTGCCGACTGCTCCCATTTCTTTAGGCCTTTATCTGTCTTGCTATGGCCAGTCCTACTGAACCGATATGCCACTGTATGTCCACCTTAACGTCGTCACAGTTACTCCCACTACGAGTTTCTCGAGTTAGCAAATGTACTTCGCCGGATGACGAGGCATTTGGCTACCTTAAGAGAGTCATAGTTACTGCTGCCAGATGCTCCCCATCCTTTGAATCCTCCTCTCTTTATTTCGTACTATGGAATGTCAAAGCAGATGCGTAATGCTGGAACATGTCCACCTTAACGTTGTCTGTTACTAGAACGACTATATCCACGAGTTTTCAAATTAATTTCGCAGAGTGACGAGGCATTTGGCTACCTTCAGAGAGTCATAGTTACTCCTGCCGGCTGCTCCCATTTCTTTAGGCCTTTATCATTCTTGCTATGCCCAGTCCTACAGAACCGATATGCCACTGTATGTCCACCTTAACGTCGTCACAGTTACTCCCACTACGAGTTTCTCGAGTTAGCAAATGTACTTCGCCGGATGACGAGGCATTTGGCTACCTTATGAGAGTCATAGTTACTCCTGCCGGCTGCTCCCATTTCTTTAGGCCTTTTTCATTCTTGCTATGGCCAGTCCTGCTCAACCGATATGCCACTGTATGTCCACCTTAACGTCGTCACAGTTACTCCCACTACGAGTTTCTCGAGTTAGCAAATGTACTTCGCCGGATGACGAGGCATTTGGCTACCTTAAGAGAGTCATAGTTACTGCTGCCAGATGCTCCCCATCCTTTGAATCCTCCTCTCTTTATTTCGTACTATGGAATGTCAAAGCAGATGCGTAATGCTGGAACATGTCCACCTTAACGTTGTCTGTTACTAGAACGACTATATCCACGAGTTTTCAAATTAATTTCGCAGAGTGACGAGGCATTTGGCTACCTTCAGAGAGTCATAGTTACTCCTGCCGGCTGCTCCCATTTCTTTAGGCCTTTATCATTCTTGCTATGCCCAGTCCTACAGAACCGATATGCCACTGTATGTCCACCTTAACGTCGTCACAGTTACTCCCACTACGAGTTTCTCGAGTTAGCAAATGTACTTCGCCGGATGACGAGGCATTTGGCTACCTTATGAGAGTCATAGTTACTCCTGCCAGCTGCTCCCATTTCTTTAGGCCTTTTTCATTCTTGCTATGGCCAGTCCTGCTCAACCGATATGCCACTGTACGTCCACCTTAACGTCGTCACAGTTACTCCCACTACGAGTTTCTCGAGTTAGCAAATGTACTTCGCCGGATGACGAGGCATTTGGCTACCTTAAGAGAGTCATAGTTACTGCTGCCAGATGCTCCCCATCCTTTGAATCCTCCTCTCTTCATTTCGTACTATGGAATGTCAAAGCAGATGCGTAATGCTGGAACATGTCCACCTTAACGTTGTCTGATACTAGAACGACTATATCCACGAGTTTTCAAATTCATTTCGCAGAGTGACGAGGCATTTGGCTACCTTAAGGGAGTCATAGTTACTCCTGCCGGCTGCTCCCATTTCTTTAGGCCTTTATCATTCTTGCTATGCCCAGTCCTACAGAACCGATATGCCACTGTATGTCCACCTTAACGTCGTCACAGTTACTCCCACTACGAGTTTCTCGAGTTAGCAAATGTACTTCGCCGGATGACGAGGCATTTGGCTACCTTATGAGAGTCATAGTTACTGCAGCCAGATGCTCCCCTTCCTTTGAATCTTTCCTCTCTTTAATTCGTACTGCGGAATGTCCAAGCAGAAGCGAAATGCTGCAACTTGTCCACCTTAACGTTGCCTGAGTTACTCCAACGACGATATCGACGAGATTTCAAATAAATTTCGCAGAGTGACGAGGCATTTGGCTACCTTAAGAGAGTGATAGTTACTGCTGCCCGCTGCTCCCCCTTCTTTGAATCTTTCCTTTCTTTAATTCGTATTGCGGCTAGTCCTGCAGAAGCGAAATGGTACAGCATGTCCACCTTAACGTTGTCTGAGTTACTTCAACGTAGATATCCTCGAGTTTTCAAATAAATTTCGCAGAGTGACGAGGCATTTGGCTACCTTAAGAGAGTCATAGTTACCCCTGCCGGCTGCTCCCATTTCTTTAGGCCTTTATCTTTCTTGCTATGGTCAGTCCTACTGAACCGATATGCCACTGTATGTCCACCTTAACGTCGTCACAGTTACTCCCACTACGAGTTTCTCGAGTTAGCAAATGTACTTCGCCGGATGACGGGGCATTTGGCCACCTTAAGAGAGTCATAGTTACAGCTGCCAGATGCTCCCCATCCTTTGAATCCTCCTCTCTTTATTTCGTACTGCGGAATGTCAAACAGAAGCGAAATGCTGCAACTTGTCCACCTTAACGTTGTCTGAGTTACTCCAACGACGATATCCACGAGTTTTCAAATAAATTTCGCAGAATGACGAGGCATTTGGCTACCTTAAGAGAGTCATAGTTACTGCTGCCCGCTGCTCCCCCTTCTTTGAATCTTTCCTCTCTTTAATTCGTACTGCGGCCAGCCCTGCAGAAGCGAAATGGTACAGCATGTCCACCTTAACGTTGTCTGAGTTACTCCAACGTCGATATCCTCGAGTTTTCAAATACATTTCGCAGAGTGACGAGGCATTTGGCTACCTTAAGAGAGTCATAGTTACCCCTGCCGACTGCTCCCATTTCTTTAGGCCTTTATCTGTCTTGCTATGGCCAGTCCTACTGAACCGATATGCCACTGTATGTCCACCTTAACGTCGTCACAGTTACTCCCACTACGAGTTTCTCGAGTTAGCAAATGTACTTCGCCGGATGACGAGGCATTTGGCTACCTTAAGAGAGTCATAGTTACTGCTGCCAGATGCTCCCCATCCTTTGAATCCTCCTCTCTTTATTTCGTACTATGGAATGTCAAAGCAGATGCGTAATGCTGGAACATGTCCACCTTAACGTTGTCTGTTACTAGAACGACTATATCCACGAGTTTTCAAATTAATTTCGCAGAGTGACGAGGCATTTGGCTACCTTAAGAGAGTCATAGTTACTCCTGCCGGCTGCTCCCATTTCTTTAGGCCTTTATCATTCTTGCTATGCCCAGTCCTACAGAACCGATATGCCACTGTATGTCCACCTTAACGTCGTCACAGTTATTCCCACTACCGGTTTCTCGAGATAGCAAATGTACTTCGCCGGATGACGAGGCATTTGGCTTCCTTAAGAGATTCATAGTTACTCCTGCCGGCTGCTCCCATTTCTTTAGGCCTTTTTCAATCTTGCTATGGCCAGTCCTGCTCAACCGATATGCCACTGTATGTCCACCTTAACGTCGTCACAGTTACTCCCACTACGAGTTTCTCGAGTTAGCAAATGTACTTCGCCGGATGACGAGGCATTTGGCTACCTTAAGAGAGTCATAGTTACTGCTGCCAGATGCTCCCCATCCTTTGAATCCTCCTCTCTTTATTTCGTACTATGGAATGTCAAAGCAGATGCGTAATGCTGGAACATGTCCACCTTAACGTTGTCTGTTACTAGAACGACTATATCCACGAGTTTTCAAATTAATTTCGCAGAGTGACGAGGCATTTGGCTACCTTCAGAGAGTCATAGTTACTCCTGCCGGCTGCTCCCATTTCTTTAGGCCTTTATCATTCTTGCTATGCCCAGTCCTACAGAACCGATATGCCACTGTATGTCCACCTTAACGTCGTCACAGTTACTCCCACTACGAGTTTCTCGAGTTAGCAAATGTACTTCGCCGGATGACGAGGCATTTGGCTACCTTATGAGAGTCATAGTTACTCCTGCCGGCTGCTCCCATTTCTTTAGGCCTTTTTCATTCTTGCTATGGCCAGTCCTGCTCAACCGATATGCCACTGTACGTCCACCTTAACGTCGTCACAGTTACTCCCACTACGAGTTTCTCGAGTTAGCAAATGTACTTCGCCGGATGACGAGGCATTTGGCTACCTTACGAGAGTCATAGTTACTGCTGCCAGATGCTCCCCATCCTTTGAATCCTCCTCTCTTTATTTCGTACTATGGAATGTCAAAGCAGATGCGTAATGCTGGAACATGTCCACCTTAACGTTGTCTGTTACTAGAACGACTATATCCACGAGTTTTCAAATTAATTTCGCAGAGTGACGAGGCATTTGGCTACCTTAAGAGAGTCATAGTTACTCCTGCCGGCTGCTCCCATTTCTTTAGGCCTTTATCATTCTTGCTATGCCCAGTCCTACAGAACCGATATGCCACTGTATGTCCACCTTAACGTCGTCACAGTTATTCCCACTACCGGTTTCTCGAGATAGCAAATGTACTTCGCCGGATGACGAGGCATTTGGCTTCCTTAAGAGATTCATAGTTACTCCTGCCGGCTGCTCCCATTTCTTTAGGCCTTTTTCAATCTTGCTATGGCCAGTCCTGCTCAACCGATATGCCACTGTATGTCCACCTTAACGTCGTCACAGTTACTCCCACTACGAGTTTCTCGAGTTAGCAAATGTACTTCGCCGGATGACGAGGCATTTGGCTACCTTAAGAGAGTCATAGTTACTGCTGCCAGATGCTCCCCATCCTTTGAATCCTCCTCTCTTTATTTCGTACTATGGAATGTCAAAGCAGATGCGTAATGCTGGAACATGTCCACCTTAACGTTGTCTGTTACTAGAACGACTATATCCACGAGTTTTCAAATTAATTTCGCAGAGTGACGAGGCATTTGGCTACCTTCAGAGAGTCATAGTTACTCCTGCCGGCTGCTCCCATTTCTTTAGGCCTTTATCATTCTTGCTATGCCCAGTCCTACAGAACCGATATGCCACTGTATGTCCACCTTAACGTCGTCACAGTTACTCCCACTACGAGTTTCTCGAGTTAGCAAATGTACTTCGCCGGATGACGAGGCATTTGGCTACCTTATGAGAGTCATAGTTACTCCTGCCGGCTGCTCCCATTTCTTTAGGCCTTTTTCATTCTTGCTATGGCCAGTCCTGCTCAACCGATATGCCACTGTACGTCCACCTTAACGTCGTCACAGTTACTCCCACTACGAGTTTCTCGAGTTAGCAAATGTACTTCGCCGGATGACGAGGCATTTGGCTACCTTACGAGAGTCATAGTTACTGCTGCCAGATGCTCCCCATCCTTTGAATCCTCCTCTCTTCATTTCGTACTATGGAATGTCAAAGCAGATGCGTAATGCTGGAACATGTCCACCTTAACGTTGTCTGTTACTAGAACGACTATATCCACGAGTTTTCAAATTCATTTCGCAGAGTGACGAGGCATTTGGCTACCTTAAGGGAGTCATAGTTACTCCTGCCGGCTGCTCCCATTTCTTTAGGCCTTTATCATTCTTGCTATGCCCAGTCCTACAGAACCGATATGCCACTGTATGTCCACCTTAACGTCGTCACAGTTACTCCCACTACGAGTTTCTCGAGTTAGCAAATGTACTTCGCCGGATGACGAGGCATTTGGCTACCTTATGAGAGTCATAGTTACTGCAGCCAGATGCTCCCCTTCCTTTGAATCTTTCCTCTCTTTAATTCGTACTGCGGAATGTCCAAGCAGAAGCGAAATGCTGCAACTTGTCCACCTTAACGTTGCCTGAGTTACTCCAACGACGATATCGACGAGATTTCAAATAAATTTCGCAGAGTGACGAGGCATTTGGCTACCTTAAGAGAGTCATAGTTACTGCTGCCCGTTGCTCCCCCTTCTTTGAATCTTTCCTCTCTTTAATTCGTACTGCGGCCAGCCCTGCAGAAGCGAAATGGTACAGCATGTCCACCTTAACGTTGTCTGAGTTACTCCAACGTCGATATCCTCGAGTTTTCAAATACATTTCGCAGAGTGACGAGGCATTTGGCTACCTTAAGAGAGTCATAGTTACCCCTGCCGACTGCTCCCATTTCTTTAGGCCTTTATCTGTCTTGCTATGGCCAGTCCTACTGAACCGATATGCCACTGAATGTCCACCTTAACGTCGTCACAGTTACTCCCACTACGAGTTTCTCGAGTTAGCAAATGTACTTCGCCGGATGACGAGGCAATTGGCTACCTTAAGAGAGTCATAGTTACTGCTGCCAGATGCTCCCCATCCTTTGAATCCTCCTCTCTTTATTTCGTACTATGGAATGTCAAAGCAGATGCGTAATGCTGGAACATGTCCACCTTAACGTTGTATGTTACTAGAACGACTATATCCACGAGTTTTCAAATTAATTTCGCAGAGTTACGAGGCATTTGGTTACCTTAAGAGAGTCATAGTTACTCCTGCCGGCTGCTCCCATTTCTTTAGGCCTTTATCATTCTTGCTATGCCCAGTCCTACAGAACCGATATGCCACTGTATGTCCACCTTAACGTCGTCACAGTTATTCCCACTACCGGTTTCTCGAGATAGCAAATGTACTTCGCCGGATGACGAGGCATTTGGCTTCCTTAAGAGATTCATAGTTACTCCTGCCGGCTGCTCCCATTTCTTTAGGCCTTTTTCATTCTTGCTATGGCCAGTCCTGCTCAACCGATATGCCACTGTACGTCCACCTTAACGTCGTCACAGTTACTCCCACTACGAGTTTCTCGAGTTAGCAAATGTACTTCGCCGGATGACGAGGCATTTGGCTACCTTATGAGAGTCATAGTTACTGCAGCCAGATGCTCCCCTTCCTTTGAATCTTTCATCTCTTTAATTCGTACTGCGGAATGTCCAAGCAGAAGCGAAATGCTGCAACTTGTCCACCTTAACGTTGCCTGAGTTACTCCAACGACGATATCGACGAGATTTCAAATAAATTTCGCAGAGTGACGAGGCATTTGGCTATCTTAAGAGAGTGATAGTTACTGCTGCCCGCTGCTCCCCCTTCTTTGAATCTTTCCTTTCTTTAATTCGTATTGCGGCTAGTCCTGCAGAAGCGAAATGGTACAGCATGTCCACCTTAACGTTGTCTGAGTTACTCCAATGTAGATATCCTCGAGTTTTCAAATAAATTTCGCAGAGTGACGAGGCATTTGGCTACCTTAAGAGAGTCATAGTTACCCCTGCCGGCTGCTCCCATTTCTTTAGGCCTTCATCTTTCTTGCTATGGCCAGTCCTACTGAACCGATATGCCACTGTATGTCCACCTTAACGTCGTCACAGTTACTCCCACTACGAGTTTCTCGAGTTAGCAAATGTACTTCGCCGGATGACGGGGCATTTGGCCACCTTAAGAGAGTCATAGTTACAGCTGCCAGATGCTCCCCATCCTTTGAATCCTCCTCTCTTTATTTCGTACTGCGGAATGTCAAACAGAAGCGAAATGCTGCAACTTGTCCACCTTAACGTTGTCTGAGTTACTCCAACGACGATATCCACGAGTTTTCAAATAAATTTCGCAGAATGACGAGGCATTTCGCTACCTTAAGAGAGTCATAGTTACTGCTACCCGCTGCTCCCCCTTCTTTGAATCTTTCCTCTCTTTAATTCGTACTGCGGCCAGCCCTGCAGAAGCGAAATGGTACAGCATGTCCACCTTAACGTTGTCTGAGTTACTCCAACGTCGATATCCTCGAGTTTTCAAATACATTTCGCAGAGTGACGAGGCATTTGGCTACCTTAAGAGAGTCATAGTTACCCCTGCCGACTGCTCCCATTTCTTTAGGCCTTTATCTGTCTTGCTATGGCCAGTCCTACTGAACCGATATGCCACTGTATGTCCACCTTAACGTCGTCACAGTTACTCCCACTACGAGTTTCTCGAGTTAGCAAATGTACTTCGCCGGATGACGAGGCATTTGGCTACCTTAAGAGAGTCATAGTTACTGCTGCCAGATGCTCCCCATCCTTTGAATCCTCCTCTCTTTATTTCGTACTATGGAATGTCAAAGCAGATGCGTAAAGCTGGAACATGTCCACCTTAACGTTGTCTGTTACTAGAACGACTATATCCACGAGTTTTCAAATTAATTTCGCAGAGTGACGAGGCATTTGGCTACCTTAAGAGAGTCATAGTTACTCCTACCGGCTGCTCCCATTTCTTTAGGCCTTTATCATTCTTGCTATGCCCAGTCCTACAGAACCGATATGCCACTGTATGTCCACCTTAACGTCGTCACAGTTATTCCCACTACCGGTTTCTCGAGATAGCAAATGTACTTCGCCGGATGACGAGGCATTTGGCTTCCTTAAGAGATTCATAGTTACTCCTGCCGGCTGCTCCCATTTCTTTAGGCCTTTTTCATTCTTGCTATGGCCAGTCCTGCTCAACCGATATGCCACTGTACGTCCACCTTAACGTCGTCACAGTTACTCCCACTACGAGTTTCTCGAGTTAGCAAATGTACTTCGCCGGATGACGAGGCATTTGGCTACCTTACGAGAGTCATAGTTACTGCTGCCAGATGCTCCCCATCCTTTGAATCCTCCTCTCTTTATTTCGTACTATGGAATGTCAAAGCAGATGCGTAATGCTGGAACATGTCCACCTTAACGTTGTCTGTTACTAGAACGACTATATCCACGAGTTTTCAAATTAATTTCGCAGAGTGACGAGGCATTTGGCTACCTTAAGAGAGTCATAGTTACTCCTGCCGGCTGCTCCCATTTCTTTAGGCCTTTATCATTCTTGCTATGCCCAGTCCTACAGAACCGATATGCCACTGTATGTCCACCTTAACGTCGTCACAGTTATTCCCACTACCGGTTTCTCGAGATAGCAAATGTACTTCGCCGGATGACGAGGCATTTGGCTTCCTTAAGAGATTCATAGTTACTCCTGCCGGCTGCTCCCATTTCTGTAGGCCTTTTTCAATCTTGCTATGGCCAGTCCTGCTCAACCGATATGCCACTGTATGTCCACCTTAACGTCGTCACAGTTACTCCCACTACGAGTTTCTCGAGTTAGCAAATGTACTTCGCCGGATGACGAGGCATTTGGCTACCTTAAGAGAGTCATAGTTACTGCTGCCAGATGCTCCCCATCCTTTGAATCCTCCTCTCTTTATTTCGTACTATGGAATGTCAAAGCAGATGCGTAATGCTGGAACATGTCCACCTTAACGTTGTCTGTTACTAGAACGACTATATCCACGAGTTTTCAAATTAATTTCGCAGAGTGACGAGGCATTTGGCTACCTTCAGAGAGTCATAGTTACTCCTGCCGGCTGCTCCCATTTCTTTAGGCCTTTATCATTCTTGCTATGCCCAGTCCTACAGAACCGATATGCCACTGTATGTCCACCTTAACGTCGTCACAGTTACTCCCACTACGAGTTTCTCGAGTTAGCAAATGTACTTCGCCGGATGACGAGGCATTTGGCTACCTTATGAGAGTCATAGTTACTCCTGCCGGCTGCTCCCATTTCTTTAGGCCTTTTTCATTCTTGCTATGGCCAGTCCTGCTCAACCGATATGCCACTGTACGTCCACCTTAACGTCGTCACAGTTACTCCCACTACGAGTTTCTCGAGTTAGCAAATGTACTTCGCCGGATGACGAGGCATTTGGCTACCTTACGAGAGTCATAGTTACTGCTGCCAGATGCTCCCCATCCTTTGAATCCTCCTCTCTTCATTTCGTACTATGGAATGTCAAAGCAGATGCGTAATGCTGGAACATGTCCACCTTAACGTTGTCTGTTACTAGAACGACTATATCCACGAGTTTTCAAATTCATTTCGCAGAGTGACGAGGCATTTGGCTACCTTAAGGGAGTCATAGTTACTCCTGCCGGCTGCTCCCATTTCTTTAGGCCTTTATCATTCTTGCTATGCCCAGTCCTACAGAACCGATATGCCACTGTATGTCCACCTTAACGTCGTCACAGTTACTCCCACTACGAGTTTCTCGAGTTAGCAAATGTACTTCGCCGGATGACGAGGCATTTGGCTACCTTATGAGAGTCATAGTTACTGCAGCCAGATGCTCCCCTTCCTTTGAATCTTTCCTCTCTTTAATTCGTACTGCGGAATGTCCAAGCAGAAGCGAAATGCTGCAACTTGTCCACCTTAACGTTGCCTGAGTTACTCCAACGACGATATCGACGAGATTTCAAATAAATTTCGCAGAGTGACGAGGCATTTGGCTACCTTAAGAGAGTCATAGTTACTGCTGCCCGTTGCTCCCCCTTCTTTGAATCTTTCCTCTCTTTAATTCGTACTGCGGCCAGCCCTGCAGAAGCGAAATGGTACAGCATGTCCACCTTAACGTTGTCTGAGTTACTCCAACGTCGATATCCTCGAGTTTTCAAATACATTTCGCAGAGTGACGAGGCATTTGGCTACCTTAAGAGAGTCATAGTTACCCCTGCCGACTGCTCCCATTTCTTTAGGCCTTTATCTGTCTTGCTATTGCCAGTCCTAATGAACCGATATGCCACTGAATGTCCACCTTAACGTCGTCACAGTTACTCCCACTACGAGTTTCTCGAGTTAGCAAATGTACTTCGCCGGATGACGAGGCATTTGGCTACCTTAAGAGAGTCATAGTTACTGCTGCCAGATGCTCCCCATCCTTTGAATCCTCCTCTCTTTATTTCGTACTATGGAATGTCAAAGCAGATGCGTAATGCTGGAACATGTCCACCTTAACGTTGTATGTTACTAGAACGACTATATCCACGAGTTTTCAAATTAATTTCGCAGAGTTACGAGGCATTTGGTTACCTTAAGAGAGTCATAGTTACTCCTGCCGGCTGCTCCCATTTCTTTAGGCCTTTATCATTCTTGCTATGCCCAGTCCTACAGAACCGATATGCCACTGTATGTCCACCTTAACGTCGTCACAGTTATTCCCACTACCGGTTTCTCGAGATAGCAAATGTACTTCGCCGGATGACGAGGCATTTGGCTTCCTTAAGAGATTCATAGTTACTCCTGCCGGCTGCTCCCATTTCTTTAGGCCTTTTTCATTCTTGCTATGGCCAGTCCTGCTCAACCGATATGCCACTGTACGTCCACCTTAACGTCGTCACAGTTACTCCCACTACGAGTTTCTCGAGTTAGCAAATGTACTTCGCCGGATGACGAGGCATTTGGCTACCTTATGAGAGTCATAGTTACTGCAGCCAGATGCTCCCCTTCCTTTGAATCTTTCATCTCTTTAATTCGTACTGCGGAATGTCCAAGCAGAAGCGAAATGCTGCAACTTGTCCACCTTAACGTTGCCTGAGTTACTCCAACGACGATATCGACGAGATTTCAAATAAATTTCGCAGAGTGACGAGGCATTTGGCTATCTTAAGAGAGTGATAGTTACTGCTGCCCGCTGCTCCCCCTTCTTTGAATCTTTCCTTTCTTTAATTCGTATTGCGGCTAGTCCTGCAGAAGCGAAATGGTACAGCATGTCCACCTTAACGTTGTCTGAGTTACTCCAATGTAGATATCCTCGAGTTTTCAAATAAATTTCGCAGAGTGACGAGGCATTTGGCTACCTTAAGAGAGTCATAGTTACCCCTGCCGGCTGCTCCCATTTCTTTAGGCCTTCATCTTTCTTGCTATGGCCAGTCCTACTGAACCGATATGCCACTGTATGTCCACCTTAACGTCGTCACAGTTACTCCCACTACGAGTTTCTCGAGTTAGCAAATGTACTTCGCCGGATGACGGGGCATTTGGCCACCTTAAGAGAGTCATAGTTACAGCTGCCAGATGCTCCCCATCCTTTGAATCCTCCTCTCTTTATTTCGTACTGCGGAATGTCAAACAGAAGCGAAATGCTGCAACTTGTCCACCTTAACGTTGTCTGAGTTACTCCAACGACGATATCCACGAGTTTTCAAATAAATTTCGCAGAATGACGAGGCATTTCGCTACCTTAAGAGAGTCATAGTTACTGCTACCCGCTGCTCCCCCTTCTTTGAATCTTTCCTCTCTTTAATTCGTACTGCGGCCAGCCCTGCAGAAGCGAAATGGTACAGCATGTCCACCTTAACGTTGTCTGAGTTACTCCAACGTCGATATCCTCGAGTTTTCAAATACATTTCGCAGAGTGACGAGGCATTTGGCTACCTTAAGAGAGTCATAGTTACCCCTGCCGACTGCTCCCATTTCTTTAGGCCTTTATCTGTCTTGCTATGGCCAGTCCTACTGAACCGATATGCCACTGTATGTCCACCTTAACGTCGTCACAGTTACTCCCACTACGAGTTTCTCGAGTTAGCAAATGTACTTCGCCGGATGACGAGGCATTTGGCTACCTTAAGAGAGTCATAGTTACTGCTGCCAGATGCTCCCCATCCTTTGAATCCTCCTCTCTTTATTTCGTACTATGGAATGTCAAAGCAGATGCGTAAAGCTGGAACATGTCCACCTTAACGTTGTCTGTTACTAGAACGACTATATCCACGAGTTTTCAAATTAATTTCGCAGAGTGACGAGGCATTTGGCTACCTTAAGAGAGTCATAGTTACTCCTACCGGCTGCTCCCATTTCTGTAGGCCTTTATCATTCTTGCTATGCCCAGTCCTACAGAACCGATATGCCACTGTATGTCCACCTTAACGTCGTCACAGTTATTCCCACTACCGGTTTCTCGAGATAGCAAATGTACTTCGCCGGATGACGAGGCATTTGGCTTCCTTAAGAGATTCATAGTTACTCCTGCCGGCTGCTCCCATTTCTTTAGGCCTTTTTCATTCTTGCTATGGCCAGTCCTGCTCAACCGATATGCCACTGTACGTCCACCTTAACGTCGTCACAGTTACTCCCACTACGAGTTTCTCGAGTTAGCAAATGTACTTCGCCGGATGACGAGGCATTTGGCTACCTTAAGAGAGTCATAGTTACTGCTGCCAGATGCTCCCCATCCTTTGAATCCTCCTCTCTTCATTTCGTACTATGGAATGTCAAAGCAGATGCGTAATGCTGGAACATGTCCACCTTAACGTTGTCTGTTACTAGAACGACTATATCCACGAGTTTTCAAATTCATTTCGCAGAGTGATGAGGCATTTGGCTACCTTAAGAGAGTCATAGTTACTCCTGCCGGCTGCTCCCATTTCTTTAGGCCTTAATCATTCTTGCTATGCCCAGTCCTACAGAACCGATATGCCACTGTATGTCCACCTTAACGTCGTCACAGTTACTCCCACTACGAGTTTCTCGAGTTAGCAAATGTACTTCGCCGGATGACGAGGCATTTGGCTACCTTATGAGAGTCATAGTTACTGCAGCCAGATGCTCCCCTTCCTTTGAATCTTTCCTCTCTTTAATTCGTACTGCGGAATGTCCAAGCAGAAGCGAAATGCTGCAACTTGTCCACCTTAACGTTGCCTGAGTTACTCCAACGACGATATCGACGAGATTTCAAATAAATTTCGCAGAGTGACGAGGCATTTGGCTACCTTAAGAGAGTGATAGTTACTGCTGCCCGCTGCTCCCCCGCCTTTGAATCTTTCCTTTCTTTAATTCGTATTGCGGCTAGTCCTGCAGAAGCGAAATGGTACAGCATGTCCACCTTAACGTTGTCTGAGTTACTCCAACGTAGATATCCTCGAGTTTTCAAATAAATTTCGCAGAGTGACGAGGCATTTGGCTACCTTAAGAGAGTCATAGTTACTGCTGCCAGATGCTCCCCATCCTTTGAATCCTCCTCTCTTTATTTCGTACTATGGAATGTCAAAGCAGATGCGTAATGCTGGAACATGTCCACCTTAACGTTGTCTGTTACTAGAACGACTATATCCACGAGTTTTCAAATTAATTTCGCAGAGTGACGAGGCATTTGGCTACCTTAAGAGAGTCATAGTTACTCCTGCCGGCTGCTCCCATTTCTTTAGGCCTTTATCATTCTTGCTATGCCCAGTCCTACAGAACCGATATGCCACTGTATGTCCACCTTAACATCGTCACAGTTATTCCCACTACCGGTTTCTCGAGTTAGCAAATGTACTTCGCCGGATGACGAGGCATTTGGCTTCCTTAAGAGATTCATAGTTACTCCTGCCGGCTGCTCCCATTTCTTTAGGCCTTTTTCATTCTTGCTATGGCCAGTCCTGCTCAACCGATATGCCACTGTATGTCCACCTTAACGTCGTCACAGTTACTCCCACTACGAGTTTCTCGAGTTAGCAAATGTACTTCGCCGGATGACGAGGCATTTGGCTACCTTAAGAGAGTCATAGTTACTGCTGCCAGATGCTCCCCATCCTTTGAATCCTCCTCTCTTTATTTCGTACTATGGAATGTCAAAGCAGATGCGTAATGCTGGAACATGTCCACCTTAACGCTGTCTGTTACTAGAACGACTATATCCACGAGTTTTCAAATTAATTTCGCAGAGTGACGAGGCATTTGGCTACCTTAAGAGAGTCATAGTTACTCCTGCCGGCTGCTCCCATTTCTTTAGGCCTTTATCATTCTTGCTATGCCCAGTCCTACAGAACCGATATGCCACTGTATGTCCACCTTAACGTCGTCACAGTTACTCCCACTACGAGTTTCTCGAGTTAGCAAATGTACTTCGCCGGATGACGAGGCATTTGGCTACCTTATGAGAGTCATAGTTACTGCAGCCAGATGCTCCCCTTCCTTTGAATCTTTCCTTTCTTTAATTCGTACTGCGGAATGTCCAAGCAGAAGCGAAATGCTGCAACTTGTCCACCTTAACGTTGCCTGAGTTACTCCAACGACGATATCGACGAGATTTCAAATAAATTTCGCAGAGTGACGAGGCATTTGGCTACCTTAAGAGAGTGATAGTTACTGCTGCCCGCTGCTCCCCCTTCTTTGAATCTTTCCTTCCTTTAATTCGTATTGCGGCTAGTCCTGCAGAAGCGAAATGGTACAGCATGTCCACCTTAACGTTGTCTGAGTTACTCCAACGTAGATATCCTCGAGTTTTCAAATAAATTTCGCAGAGTGACGAGGCATTTGGCTACCTTAAGAGAGTCATAGTTACCCCTGCCGGCTGCTCCCATTTCTTTAGGCCTTTATCTTTCTTGCTATGGCCAGTCCTACTGAACCGATATGCCACTGTATGTCCACCTTAACGTCGTCACAGTTACTCCCACTACGAGTTTCTCGAGTTAGCAAATGTACTTCCCCGGATGACGGGGCATTTGGCTACCTTATGAGAGTCATAGTTACTGCAGCCAGATGCTCCCCTTCCTTTGAATCTTTCCTCTCTTTAATTCGTACTGCGGAATGTCCAAGCAGAAGCGAAATGCTGCAACTTGTCCACCTTAACGTTGCCTGAGTTACTCCAACGACGATATCGACGTGTTTTCAAATAAATTTCGCAGAGTGACGAGGCATTTGGCTACCTTAAGAGAGTGATAGTTACTGCTGCCCGCTGCTCCCCCTTCTTTGAATCTTTCCTTTCTTTAATTCGTATTGCGGCTAGTCCTGCAGAAGCGAAATGGTACAGCATGTCCACCTTAACGTTGTCTGAGTTACTCCAACGTAGATATCCTCGAGTTTTCAAATAAATTTCGCAGAGTGACGAGGCATTTGGCTACCTTAAGAGAGTCATAGTTACCCCTGCCGGCTGCTCCCATTTCTTTAGGCCTTTATCTTTCTTGCTATGGCCAGTCCTACTGAACCGATATGCCACTGTATGTCCACCTTAACGTCGTCACAGTTACTCCCACTACGAGTTTCTCGAGTTAGCAAATGTACTTCGCCGGACGACGAGGCATTTGGCTACCTTAAGAGAGTCATAGTTACTGCTGCCAGATGCTCCCCATCCTTTGAATCCTCCTCTCTTTATTTCGTACTATGGAATGTCAAAGCAGATGCGTAATGCTGGAACATGTCCACCTTAACGTTGTCTGTTACTAGAACGACTATATCCACGAGTTTTCAAATTAATTTCGCAGAGTGACGAGGCATTTGGCTACCTTAAGAGAGTCATAGTTACTCCTGCCGGCTGCTCCCATTTCTTTAGGCCTTTATCATTCTTGCTATGCCCAGTCCCACAGAACCGATATGCCACTGTATGTCCACCTTAACATCGTCACAGTTATTCCCACTACCGGTTTCTCGAGTTAGCAAATGTACTTCGCCGGATGACGAGGCATTTGGCTTCCTTAAGAGATTCATAGTTACTCCTGCCGGCTGCTCCCATTTCTTTAGGCCTTTTTCATTCTTGCTATGGCCAGTCCTGCTCAACCGATATGCCACTGTATGTCCACCTTAACGTCGTCACAGTTACTCCCACTACGAGTTTCTCGAGTTAGCAAATGTACTTCGCCGGATGACGAGGCATTTGGCTACCTTAAGAGAGTCATAGTTACTGCTGCCAGATGCTCCCCATCCTTTGAATCCTCCTCTCTTTATTTCGTACTATGGAATGTCAAAGCAGATGCGTAATGCTGGAACATGTCCACCTTAACGTTGTCTGTTACTAGAACGACTATATCCACGAGTTTTCAAATTAATTTCGCAGAGTGACGAGGCATTTGGCTACCTTAAGAGAGTCATAGTTACTCCTGCCGGCTGCTCCCATTTCTTTAGGCCTTTATCATTCTTGCTATGCCCAGTCCTACAGAACCGATATGCCACTGTATGTCCACCTTAACGTCGTCACAGTTACTCCCACTACGAGTTTCTCGAGTTAGCAAATGTACTTCGCCGGATGACGAGGCATTTGGCTACCTTATGAGAGTCATAGTTACTGCAGCCAGATGCTCCCCTTCCTTTGAATCTTTCCTTTCTTTAATTCGTACTGCGGAATGTCCAAGCAGAAGCGAAATGCTGCAACTTGTCCACCTTAACGTTGTCTGAGTTACTCCAACGACGATATCCACGAGTTTTCAAATAAATTTCGCAGAATGACGAGGCATTTCGCTACCTTAAGAGAGTCATAGTTACTGCTGCCCGCTGCTCCCCCTTCTTTGAATCTTTCCTCTCTTTAATTCGTACTGCGGCCAGCCCTGCAGAAGCGAAATGGTACAGCATGTCCACCTTAACGTTGTCTGAGTTACTCCAACGTCGATATCCTCGAGTTTTCAAATACATTTCGCAGAGTGACGAGGCATTTGGCTACCTTAAGAGAGTCATAGTTACCCCTGCCGACTGCTCCCATTTCTTTAGGCCTTTATCTGTCTTGCTATGGCCAGTCCCACAGAACCGATATGCCACTGTATGTCCACCTTAACATCGTCACAGTTATTCCCACTACCGGTTTCTCGAGTTAGCAAATGTACTTCGCCGGATGACGAGGCATTTGGCTTCCTTAAGAGATTCATAGTTACTCCTGCCGGCTGCTCCCATTTCTTTAGGCCTTTTTCATTCTTGCTATGGCCAGTCCTGCTCAACCGATATGCCACTGTATGTCCACCTTAACGTCGTCACAGTTACTCCCACTACGAGTTTCTCGAGTTAGCAAATGTACTTCGCCGGATGACGAGGCATTTGGCTACCTTAAGAGAGTCATAGTTACTGCTGCCAGATGCTCCCCATCCTTTGAATCCTCCTCTCTTTATTTCGTACTATGGAATGTCAAAGCAGATGCGTAATGCTGGAACATGTCCACCTTAACGTTGTCTGTTACTAGAACGACTATATCCACGAGTTTTCAAATTAATTTCGCAGAGTGACGAGGCATTTGGCTACCTTAAGAGAGTCATAGTTACTCCTGCCGGCTGCTCCCATTTCTTTAGGCCTTTATCATTCTTGCTATGCCCAGTCCTACAGAACCGATATGCCACTGTATGTCCACCTTAACGTCGTCACAGTTACTCCCACTACGAGTTTCTCGAGTTAGCAAATGTACTTCGCCGGATGACGAGGCATTTGGCTACCTTATGAGAGTCATAGTTACTGCAGCCAGATGCTCCCCTTCCTTTGAATCTTTCCTTTCTTTAATTCGTACTGCGGAATGTCCAAGCAGAAGCGAAATGCTGCAACTTGTCCACCTTAACGTTGTCTGAGTTACTCCAACGACGATATCCACGAGTTTTCAAATAAATTTCGCAGAATGACGAGGCATTTCGCTACCTTAAGAGAGTCATAGTTACTGCTGCCCGCTGCTCCCCCTTCTTTGAATCTTTCCTCTCTTTAATTCGTACTGCGGCCAGCCCTGCAGAAGCGAAATGGTACAGCATGTCCACCTTAACGTTGTCTGAGTTACTCCAACGTCGATATCCTCGAGTTTTCAAATACATTTCGCAGAGTGACGAGGCATTTGGCTACCTTAAGAGAGTCATAGTTACCCCTGCCGACTGCTCCCATTTCTTTAGGCCTTTATCTGTCTTGCTATGGCCAGTCCTACTGAACCGATATGCCACTGTATGTCCACCTTAACGTCGTCACAGTTACTCCCACTACGAGTTTCTCGAGTTAGCAAATGTACTTCGCCGGATGACGAGGCATTTGGCTACCTTAAGAGAGTCATAGTTACTGCTGCCAGATGCTCCCCATCCTTTGAATCCTCCTCTCTTTATTTCGTACTATGGAATGTCAAAGCAGATGCGTAATGCTGGAACATGTCCACCTTAACGTTGTCTGTTACTAGAACGACTATATCCACGAGTTTTCAAATTAATTTCGCAGAGTGACGAGGCATTTGGCTACCTTAAGAGAGTCATAGTTACTCCTGCCGGCTGCTCCCATTTCTTTAGGCCTTTATCATTCTTGCTATGCCCAGTCCTACAGAACCGATATGCCACTGTATGTCCACCTTAACGTCGTCACAGTTACTCCCACTACGAGTTTCTCGAGTTAGCAAATGTACTTCGCCGGATGACGAGGCATTTGGCTACCTTATGAGAGTCATAGTTACTGCAGCCAGATGCTCCCCTTCCTTTGAATCTTTCCTCTCTTTAATTCGTACTGCGGAATGTCCAAGCAGAAGCGAAATGCTGCAACTTGTCCACCTTAACGTTGCCTGAGTTACTCCAACGACGATATCGACGAGTTTTCAAATAAATTTCGCAGAGTGACGAGGCATTTGGCTAACTTAAGAGAGTGATAGTTACTGCTGCCCGCTGCTCCCCCTTCTTTGAATCTTTCCTTTCTTTAATTCGTATTGCGGCTAGTCCTGCAGAAGCGAAATGGTACAGCATGTCCACCTTAACGTTGTCTGAGTTACTCCAACGTAGATATCCTCGAGTTTTCAAATAAATTTCGCAGAGTGACGAGGCATTTGGCTACCTTAAGAGAGTCATAGTTACCCCTGCCGGCTGCTCCCATTTCTTTAGGCCTTTATCTTTCTTGCTATGGCCAGTCCTACTGAACCGATATGCCACTGTATGTCCACCTTAACGTCGTCACAATTACTCCCACTACGAGTTTCTCGAGTTAGCAAATGTACTTCGCCGGATGACGAGGCATTTGGCTACCTTAAGAGAGTCATAGTTACTGCTGCCAGTTGCTCCCCATCCTTTGAATCCTCCTCTCTTTATTTCGTACTATGGAATGTCAAAGCAGATGCGTAATGCTGGAACATGTCCACCTTAACGTTGTCTGTTACTAGAACGACTATATCCACGAGTTTTCAAATTAATTTCACAGAGTGACGAGGCATTTGGCTACCTTAAGAGAGTCATAGTTACTCCTGCCGGCTGCTCCCATTTCTTTAGGCCTTTATCATTCTTGCTATGCCCAGTCCCACAGAACCGATATGCCACTGTATGTCCACCTTAACATCGTCACAGTTATTCCCACTACCGGTTTCTCGAGTTAGCAAATGTACTTCGCCGGATGACGAGGCATTTGGCTTCCTTAAGAGATTCATAGTTACTCCTGCCGGCTGCTCCCATTTCTTTAGGCCTTTTTCATTCTTGCTATGGCCAGTCCTGCTCAACCGATATGCCACTGTATGTCCACCTTAACGTCGTCACAGTTACTCCCACTACGAGTTTCTCGAGTTAGCAAATGTACTTCGCCGGATGACGAGGCATTTGGCTACCTTAAGAGAGTCATAGTTACTGCTGCCAGATGCTCCCCATCCTTTGAATCCTCCTCTCTTTATTTCGTACTATGGAATGTCAAAGCAGATGCGTAATGCTGGAACATGTCCACCTTAACGTTGTCTGTTACTAGAACGACTATATCCACGAGTTTTCAAATTAATTTCGCAGAGTGACGAGGCATTTGGCTACCTTAAGAGAGTCATAGTTACTCCTGCCGGCTGCTCCCATTTCTTTAGGCCTTTATCATTCTTGCTATGCCCAGTCCTACAGAACCGATATGCCACTGTATGTCCACCTTAACGTCGTCACAGTTACTCCCACTACGAGTTTCTCGAGTTAGCAAATGTACTTCCCCGGATGACGGGGCATTTGGCTACCTTATGAGAGTCATAGTTACAGCTGCCAGATCCTCCCCATCCTTTGAATCCTCCTCTCTTTATTTCGTACTGCGGAATGTCAAACAGAAGCGAAATGCTGCAACTTGTCCACCTTAACGTTGTCTGAGTTACTCCAACGACGATATCCACGAGTTTTCAAATAAATTTCGCAGAATGACGAGGCATTTCGCTACCTTAAGAGAGTCATAGTTACTGCTGCCCGCTGCTCCCCCTTCTTTGAATCTTTCCTCTCTTTAATTCGTACTGCGGCCAGCCCTGCAGAAGCGAAATGGTACAGCATGTCCACCTTAACGTTGTCTGAGTTACTCCAACGTCGATATCCTCGAGTTTTCAAATACATTTCGCAGAGTGACGAGGCATTTGGCTACCTTAAGAGAGTCATAGTTACCCCTGCCGGCTGCTCCCATTTCTTTAGGCCTTTATCTTTCTTGCTATGGCCAGTCCTACTGAACCGATATGCCACTGTATGTCCACCTTAACGTCGTCACAGTTACTCCCACTACGAGTTTCTCGAGTTAGCAAATGTACTTCGCCGGATGACGAGGCATTTGGCTACCTTAAGGAGTCATAGTTACTGCTGCCAGATGCTCCCCATCCTTTGAATCCTCCTCTCTTTATTTCGTACTATGGAATGTCAAAGCAGATGCGTAATGCTGGATCATGTCCACCTTAACGTTGTCTGTTACTAGAACGACTATATCCACGAGTTTTCAAATTAATTTCGCAGAGTGACGAGGCATTTGGCTACCTTAAGAGAGTCATAGTTACTCCTGCCGGCTGCTCCCATTTCTTTAGGCCTTTATCATTCTTGCTATGCCCAGTCCTACAGAACCGATATGCCACTGTATGTCCACCTTAACGTCGTCACAGTTATTCCCACTACCGGTTTCTCGAGTTAGCAAATGTACTTCGCCGGATGACGAGGCATTTGGCTTCCTTAAGAGATTCATAGTTACTCCTGCCGGCTGCTCCCATTTCTTTAGGCCTTTTTCATTCTTGCTATGGCCAGTCCTGCTCAACCGATATGCCACTGTATGTCCACCTTAACGTCGTCACAGTTACTCCCACTACGAGTTTCTCGAGTTAGCAAATGTACTTCGCCGGATGACGAGGCATTTGGCTACCTTAAGAGAGTCATAGTTACTGCTGCCAGATGCTCCCCATCCTTTGAATCCTCCTCTCTTTATTTCGTACTATGGAATGTCAAAGCAGATGCGTAATGCTGGAACATGTCCACCTTAACGTTGTCTGTTACTAGAACGACTATATCCACGAGTTTTCAAATTAATTTCGCAGAGTGACGAGGCATTTGGCTACCTTAAGAGAGTCATAGTTACTCCTGCCGGCTGCTCCCATTTCTTTAGGCCTTTATCATTCTTGCTATGCCCAGTCCTACAGAACCGATATGCCACTGTATGTCCACCTTAACGTCGTCACAGTTACTCCCACTACGAGTTTCTCGAGTTAGCAAATGTACTTCGCCGGATGACGAGGCATTTGGCTACCTTATGAGAGTCATAGTTACTGCAGCCAGATGCTCCCCTTCCTTTGAATCTTTCCTTTCTTTAATTCGTACTGCGGAATGTCCAAGCAGAAGCGAAATGCTGCAACTTGTCCACCTTAACGTTGTCTGAGTTACTCCAACGACGATATCCACGAGTTTTCAAATAAATTTCGCAGAATGACGAGGCATTTCGCTACCTTAAGAGAGTCATAGTTACTGCTGCCCGCTGCTCCCCCTTCTTTGAATCTTTCCTCTCTTTAATTCGTACTGCGGCCAGCCCTGCAGAAGCGAAATGGTACAGCATGTCCACCTTAACGTTGTCTGAGTTACTCCAACGTCGATATCCTCGAGTTTTCAAATACATTTCGCAGAGTGACGAGGCATTTGGCTACCTTAAGAGAGTCATAGTTACCCCTGCCGACTGCTCCCATTTCTTTAGGCCTTTATCTGTCTTGCTATGGCCAGTCCTACTGAACCGATATGCCACTGTATGTCCATCTTAACGTCGTCACAGTTACTCCCACTACGAGTTTCTCGAGTTAGCAAATGTACTTCGCCGGATGACGAGGCATTTGGCTACCTTAAGAGAGTCATAGTTACTGCTGCCAGATGCTCCCCATCCTTTGAATCCTCCTCTCTTTATTTCGTACTATGGAATGTCAAAGCAGATGCGTAATGCTGGAACATGTCCACCTTAACGTTGTCTGTTACTAGAACGACTATATCCACGAGTTTTCAAATTAATTTCGCAGAGTGACGAGGCATTTGGCTACCTTAAGAGAGTCATAGTTACTCCTGCCGGCTGCTCCCATTTCTTTAGGCCTTTACCATTCTTGCTATGCCCAGTCCTACAGAACCGATATGCCACTGTATGTCCACCTTAACGTCGTCACAGTTATTCCCACTACCGGTTTCTCGAGTTAGCAAATGTACTTCGCCGGATGACGAGGCATTTGGCTTCCTTAAGAGATTCATAGTTACTCCTGCCGGCTGCTCCCATTTCTTTAGGCCTTTTTCATTCTTGCTATGGCCAGTCCTGCTCAACCGATATGCCACTGTATGTCCACCTTAACGTCGTCACAGTTACTCCCACTACGAGTATCTCGAGTTAGCAAATGTACTTCGCCGGATGACGAGGCATTTGGCTACCTTAAGAGAGTCATAGTTACTGCTGCCAGATGCTCCCCATCCTTTGAATCCTCCTCTCTTTATTTCGTACTATGGAATGTCAAAGCAGATGCGTAATGCTGGAACATGTCCACCTTAACGTTGTCTGTTACTAGAACGACTATATCCACGAGTTTTCAAATTAATTTCGCAGAGTGACGAGGCATTTGGCTACCTTAAGAGAGTCATAGTTACTCCTGCCGGCTGCTCCCATTTCTTTAGGCCTTTATCATTCTTGCTATGCCCAGTCCTACAGAACCGATATGCCACTGTATGTCCACCTTAACGTCGTCACAGTTACTCCCACTACGAGTTTCTCGAGTTAGCAAATGTACTTCGCCGGATGACGAGGCATTTGGCTACCTTATGAGAGTCATAGTTACTGCAGCCAGATGCTCCCCTTCCTTTGAATCTTTCCTCTCTTTAATTCGTACTGCGGAATGTCCAAGCAGAAGCGAAATGCTGCAACTTGTCCACCTTAACGTTGCCTGAGTTACTCCAACGACGATATCGACGAGTTTTCAAATAAATTTCGCAGAGTGACGAGGCATTTGGCTAACTTAAGAGAGTGATAGTTACTGCTGCCCACTGCTCCCCCTTCTTTGAATCTTTCCTTTCTTTAATTCGTATTGCGGCTAGTCCTGCAGAAGCGAAATGGTACAGCATGTCCACCTTAACGTTGTCTGAGTTACTCCAACGTAGATATCCTCGAGTTTTCAAATAAATTTCGCAGAGTGACGAGGCATTTGGCTACCTTAAGAGAGTCATAGTTACCCCTGCCGGCTGCTCCCATTTCTTTAGGCCTTTATCTTTCTTGCTATGGCCAGTCCTACTGAACCGATATGCCACTGTATGTCCACCTTAACGTCGTCACAGTTACTCCCACTACGAGTTTCTCGAGTTAGCAAATGTACTTCGCCGGATGACGAGGCATTTGGCTACCTTAAGAGAGTCATAGTTACTGCTGCCAGATGCTCCCCATCCTTTGAATCCTCCTCTCTTTATTTCGTACTATGGAATGTCAAAGCAGATGCGTAATGCTGGAACATGTCCACCTTAACGTTGTCTGTTACTAGAACGACTATATCCACGAGTTTTCAAATTAATTTCGCAGAGTGACGAGGCATTTGGCTACCTTAAGAGAGTCATAGTTACTCCTGCCGGCTGCTCCCATTTCTTTAGGCCTTTATCATTCTTGCTATGCCCAGTCCCACAGAACCGATATGCCACTGTATGTCCACCTTAACGTCGTCACAGTTACTCCCACTACGAGTTTCTCGAGTTAGCAAATGTACTTCGCCGGATGACGAGGCATTTGGCTACCTTATGAGAGTCATAGTTACTGCAGCCAGATGCTCCCCTTCCTTTGAATCTTTCCTTTCTTTAATTCGTACTGCGGAATGTCCAAGCAGAAGCGAAATGCTGCAACTTGTCCACCTTAACGTTGTCTGAGTTACTCCAACGACGATATCCACGAGTTTTCAAATAAATTTCGCAGAATGACGAGGCATTTCGCTACCTTAAGAGAGTCATAGTTACTGCTGCCCGCTGCTCCCCCTTCTTTGAATCTTTCCTCTCTTTAATTCGTACTGCGGCCAGCCCTGCAGAAGCGAAATGGTACAGCATGTCCACCTTAACGTTGTCTGAGTTACTCCAACGTCGATATCCTCGAGTTTTCAAATACATTTCGCAGAGTGACGAGGCATTTGGCTACCTTAAGAGAGTCATAGTTACCCCTGCCGACTGCTCCCATTTCTTTAGGCCTTTATCTGTCTTGCTATGGCCAGTCCCACAGAACCGATATGCCACTGTATGTCCACCTTAACATCGTCACAGTTATTCCCACTACCGGTTTCTCGAGTTAGCAAATGTACTTCGCCGGATGACGAGGCATTTGGCTTCCTTAAGAGATTCATAGTTACTCCTGCCGGCTGCTCCCATTTCTTTAGGCCTTTTTCATTCTTGCTATGGCCAGTCCTGCTCAACCGATATGCCACTGTATGTCCACCTTAACGTCGTCACAGTTACTCCCACTACGAGTTTCTCGAGTTAGCAAATGTACTTCGCCGGATGACGAGGCATTTGGCTACCTTAAGAGAGTCATAGTTACTGCTGCCAGATGCTCCCCATCCTTTGAATCCTCCTCTCTTTATTTCGTACTATGGAATGTCAAAGCAGATGCGTAATGCTGGAACATGTCCACCTTAACGTTGTCTGTTACTAGAACGACTATATCCACGAGTTTTCAAATTAATTTCGCAGAGTGACGAGGCATTTGGCTACCTTAAGAGAGTCATAGTTACTCCTGCCGGCTGCTCCCATTTCTTTAGGCCTTTATCATTCTTGCTATGCCCAGTCCTACAGAACCGATATGCCACTGTATGTCCACCTTAACGTCGTCACAGTTACTCCCACTACGAGTTTCTCGAGTTAGCAAATGTACTTCGCCGGATGACGAGGCATTTGGCTACCTTATGAGAGTCATAGTTACTGCAGCCAGATGCTCCCCTTCCTTTGAATCTTTCCTTTCTTTAATTCGTACTGCGGAATGTCCAAGCAGAAGCGAAATGCTGCAACTTGTCCACCTTAACGTTGTCTGAGTTACTCCAACGACGATATCCACGAGTTTTCAAATAAATTTCGCAGAATGACGAGGCATTTCGCTACCTTAAGAGAGTCATAGTTACTGCTGCCCGCTGCTCCCCCTTCTTTGAATCTTTCCTCTCTTTAATTCGTACTGCGGCCAGCCCTGCAGAAGCGAAATGGTACAGCATGTCCACCTTAACGTTGTCTGAGTTACTCCAACGTCGATATCCTCGAGTTTTCAAATACATTTCGCAGAGTGACGAGGCATTTGGCTACCTTAAGAGAGTCATAGTTACCCCTGCCGACTGCTCCCATTTCTTTAGGCCTTTATCTGTCTTGCTATGGCCAGTCCTACTGAACCGATATGCCACTGTATGTCCACCTTAACGTCGTCACAGTTACTCCCACTACGAGTTTCTCGAGTTAGCAAATGTACTTCGCCGGATGACGAGGCATTTGGCTACCTTAAGAGAGTCATAGTTACTGCTGCCAGATGCTCCCCATCCTTTGAATCCTCCTCTCTTTATTTCGTACTATGGAATGTCAAAGCAGATGCGTAATGCTGGAACATGTCCACCTTAACGTTGTCTGTTACTAGAACGACTATATCCACGAGTTTTCAAATTAATTTCGCAGAGTGACGAGGCATTTGGCTACCTTAAGAGAGTCATAGTTACTCCTGCCGGCTGCTCCCATTTCTTTAGGCCTTTATCATTCTTGCTATGCCCAGTCCTACAGAACCGATATGCCACTGTATGTCCACCTTAACGTCGTCACAGTTACTCCCACTACGAGTTTCTCGAGTTAGCAAATGTACTTCGCCGGATGACGAGGCATTTGGCTACCTTATGAGAGTCATAGTTACTGCAGCCAGATGCTCCCCTTCCTTTGAATCTTTCCTCTCTTTAATTCGTACTGCGGAATGTCCAAGCAGAAGCGAAATGCTGCAACTTGTCCACCTTAACGTTGCCTGAGTTACTCCAACGACGATATCGACGAGTTTTCAAATAAATTTCGCAGAGTGACGAGGCATTTGGCTAACTTAAGAGAGTGATAGTTACTGCTGCCCGCTGCTCCCCCTTCTTTGAATCTTTCCTTTCTTTAATTCGTATTGCGGCTAGTCCTGCAGAAGCGAAATGGTACAGCATGTCCACCTTAACGTTGTCTGAGTTACTCCAACGTAGATATCCTCGAGTTTTCAAATAAATTTCGCAGAGTGACGAGGCATTTGGCTACCTTAAGAGAGTCATAGTTACCCCTGCCGGCTGCTCCCATTTCTTTAGGCCTTTATCTTTCTTGCTATGGCCAGTCCTACTGAACCGATATGCCACTGTATGTCCACCTTAACGTCGTCACAATTACTCCCACTACGAGTTTCTCGAGTTAGCAAATGTACTTCGCCGGATGACGAGGCATTTGGCTACCTTAAGAGAGTCATAGTTACTGCTGCCAGTTGCTCCCCATCCTTTGAATCCTCCTCTCTTTATTTCGTACTATGGAATGTCAAAGCAGATGCGTAATGCTGGAACATGTCCACCTTAACGTTGTCTGTTACTAGAACGACTATATCCACGAGTTTTCAAATTAATTTCACAGAGTGACGAGGCATTTGGCTACCTTAAGAGAGTCATAGTTACTCCTGCCGGCTGCTCCCATTTCTTTAGGCCTTTATCATTCTTGCTATGCCCAGTCCCACAGAACCGATATGCCACTGTATGTCCACCTTAACATCGTCACAGTTATTCCCACTACCGGTTTCTCGAGTTAGCAAATGTACTTCGCCGGATGACGAGGCATTTGGCTTCCTTAAGAGATTCATAGTTACTCCTGCCGGCTGCTCCCATTTCTTTAGGCCTTTTTCATTCTTGCTATGGCCAGTCCTGCTCAACCGATATGCCACTGTATGTCCACCTTAACGTCGTCACAGTTACTCCCACTACGAGTTTCTCGAGTTAGCAAATGTACTTCGCCGGATGACGAGGCATTTGGCTACCTTAAGAGAGTCATAGTTACTGCTGCCAGATGCTCCCCATCCTTTGAATCCTCCTCTCTTTATTTCGTACTATGGAATGTCAAAGCAGATGCGTAATGCTGGAACATGTCCACCTTAACGTTGTCTGTTACTAGAACGACTATATCCACGAGTTTTCAAATTAATTTCGCAGAGTGACGAGGCATTTGGCTACCTTAAGAGAGTCATAGTTACTCCTGCCGGCTGCTCCCATTTCTTTAGGCCTTTATCATTCTTGCTATGCCCAGTCCTACAGAACCGATATGCCACTGTATGTCCACCTTAACGTCGTCACAGTTACTCCCACTACGAGTTTCTCGAGTTAGCAAATGTACTTCCCCGGATGACGGGGCATTTGGCTACCTTATGAGAGTCATAGTTACAGCTGCCAGATCCTCCCCATCCTTTGAATCCTCCTCTCTTTATTTCGTACTGCGGAATGTCAAACAGAAGCGAAATGCTGCAACTTGTCCACCTTAACGTTGTCTGAGTTACTCCAACGACGATATCCACGAGTTTTCAAATAAATTTCGCAGAATGACGAGGCATTTCGCTACCTTAAGAGAGTCATAGTTACTGCTGCCCGCTGCTCCCCCTTCTTTGAATCTTTCCTCTCTTTAATTCGTACTGCGGCCAGCCCTGCAGAAGCGAAATGGTACAGCATGTCCACCTTAACGTTGTCTGAGTTACTCCAACGTCGATATCCTCGAGTTTTCAAATACATTTCGCAGAGTGACGAGGCATTTGGCTACCTTAAGAGAGTCATAGTTACCCCTGCCGGCTGCTCCCATTTCTTTAGGCCTTTATCTTTCTTGCTATGGCCAGTCCTACTGAACCGATATGCCACTGTATGTCCACCTTAACGTCGTCACAGTTACTCCCACTACGAGTTTCTCGAGTTAGCAAATGTACTTCGCCGGATGACGAGGCATTTGGCTACCTTAAGGAGTCATAGTTACTGCTGCCAGATGCTCCCCATCCTTTGAATCCTCCTCTCTTTATTTCGTACTATGGAATGTCAAAGCAGATGCGTAATGCTGGATCATGTCCACCTTAACGTTGTCTGTTACTAGAACGACTATATCCACGAGTTTTCAAATTAATTTCGCAGAGTGACGAGGCATTTGGCTACCTTAAGAGAGTCATAGTTACTCCTGCCGGCTGCTCCCATTTCTTTAGGCCTTTATCATTCTTGCTATGCCCAGTCCTACAGAACCGATATGCCACTGTATGTCCACCTTAACGTCGTCACAGTTATTCCCACTACCGGTTTCTCGAGTTAGCAAATGTACTTCGCCGGATGACGAGGCATTTGGCTTCCTTAAGAGATTCATAGTTACTCCTGCCGGCTGCTCCCATTTCTTTAGGCCTTTTTCATTCTTGCTATGGCCAGTCCTGCTCAACCGATATGCCACTGTATGTCCACCTTAACGTCGTCACAGTTACTCCCACTACGAGTTTCTCGAGTTAGCAAATGTACTTCGCCGGATGACGAGGCATTTGGCTACCTTAAGAGAGTCATAGTTACTGCTGCCAGATGCTCCCCATCCTTTGAATCCTCCTCTCTTTATTTCGTACTATGGAATGTCAAAGCAGATGCGTAATGCTGGAACATGTCCACCTTAACGTTGTCTGTTACTAGAACGACTATATCCACGAGTTTTCAAATTAATTTCGCAGAGTGACGAGGCATTTGGCTACCTTAAGAGAGTCATAGTTACTCCTGCCGGCTGCTCCCATTTCTTTAGGCCTTTATCATTCTTGCTATGCCCAGTCCTACAGAACCGATATGCCACTGTATGTCCACCTTAACGTCGTCACAGTTACTCCCACTACGAGTTTCTCGAGTTAGCAAATGTACTTCGCCGGATGACGAGGCATTTGGCTACCTTATGAGAGTCATAGTTACTGCAGCCAGATGCTCCCCTTCCTTTGAATCTTTCCTTTCTTTAATTCGTACTGCGGAATGTCCAAGCAGAAGCGAAATGCTGCAACTTGTCCACCTTAACGTTGTCTGAGTTACTCCAACGACGATATCCACGAGTTTTCAAATAAATTTCGCAGAATGACGAGGCATTTCGCTACCTTAAGAGAGTCATAGTTACTGCTGCCCGCTGCTCCCCCTTCTTTGAATCTTTCCTCTCTTTAATTCGTACTGCGGCCAGCCCTGCAGAAGCGAAATGGTACAGCATGTCCACCTTAACGTTGTCTGAGTTACTCCAACGTCGATATCCTCGAGTTTTCAAATACATTTCGCAGAGTGACGAGGCATTTGGCTACCTTAAGAGAGTCATAGTTACCCCTGCCGACTGCTCCCATTTCTTTAGGCCTTTATCTGTCTTGCTATGGCCAGTCCTACTGAACCGATATGCCACTGTATGTCCATCTTAACGTCGTCACAGTTACTCCCACTACGAGTTTCTCGAGTTAGCAAATGTACTTCGCCGGATGACGAGGCATTTGGCTACCTTAAGAGAGTCATAGTTACTGCTGCCAGATGCTCCCCATCCTTTGAATCCTCCTCTCTTTATTTCGTACTATGGAATGTCAAAGCAGATGCGTAATGCTGGAACATGTCCACCTTAACGTTGTCTGTTACTAGAACGACTATATCCACGAGTTTTCAAATTAATTTCGCAGAGTGACGAGGCATTTGGCTACCTTAAGAGAGTCATAGTTACTCCTGCCGGCTGCTCCCATTTCTTTAGGCCTTTACCATTCTTGCTATGCCCAGTCCTACAGAACCGATATGCCACTGTATGTCCACCTTAACGTCGTCACAGTTATTCCCACTACCGGTTTCTCGAGTTAGCAAATGTACTTCGCCGGATGACGAGGCATTTGGCTTCCTTAAGAGATTCATAGTTACTCCTGCCGGCTGCTCCCATTTCTTTAGGCCTTTTTCATTCTTGCTATGGCCAGTCCTGCTCAACCGATATGCCACTGTATGTCCACCTTAACGTCGTCACAGTTACTCCCACTACGAGTATCTCGAGTTAGCAAATGTACTTCGCCGGATGACGAGGCATTTGGCTACCTTAAGAGAGTCATAGTTACTGCTGCCAGATGCTCCCCATCCTTTGAATCCTCCTCTCTTTATTTCGTACTATGGAATGTCAAAGCAGATGCGTAATGCTGGAACATGTCCACCTTAACGTTGTCTGTTACTAGAACGACTATATCCACGAGTTTTCAAATTAATTTCGCAGAGTGACGAGGCATTTGGCTACCTTAAGAGAGTCATAGTTACTCCTGCCGGCTGCTCCCATTTCTTTAGGCCTTTATCATTCTTGCTATGCCCAGTCCTACAGAACCGATATGCCACTGTATGTCCACCTTAACGTCGTCACAGTTACTCCCACTACGAGTTTCTCGAGTTAGCAAATGTACTTCGCCGGATGACGAGGCATTTGGCTACCTTATGAGAGTCATAGTTACTGCAGCCAGATGCTCCCCTTCCTTTGAATCTTTCCTCTCTTTAATTCGTACTGCGGAATGTCCAAGCAGAAGCGAAATGCTGCAACTTGTCCACCTTAACGTTGCCTGAGTTACTCCAACGACGATATCGACGAGTTTTCAAATAAATTTCGCAGAGTGACGAGGCATTTGGCTAACTTAAGAGAGTGATAGTTACTGCTGCCCACTGCTCCCCCTTCTTTGAATCTTTCCTTTCTTTAATTCGTATTGCGGCTAGTCCTGCAGAAGCGAAATGGTACAGCATGTCCACCTTAACGTTGTCTGAGTTACTCCAACGTAGATATCCTCGAGTTTTCAAATAAATTTCGCAGAGTGACGAGGCATTTGGCTACCTTAAGAGAGTCATAGTTACCCCTGCCGGCTGCTCCCATTTCTTTAGGCCTTTATCTTTCTTGCTATGGCCAGTCCTACTGAACCGATATGCCACTGTATGTCCACCTTAACGTCGTCACAGTTACTCCCACTACGAGTTTCTCGAGTTAGCAAATGTACTTCGCCGGATGACGAGGCATTTGGCTACCTTAAGAGAGTCATAGTTACTGCTGCCAGATGCTCCCCATCCTTTGAATCCTCCTCTCTTTATTTCGTACTATGGAATGTCAAAGCAGATGCGTAATGCTGGAACATGTCCACCTTAACGTTGTCTGTTACTAGAACGACTATATCCACGAGTTTTCAAATTAATTTCGCAGAGTGACGAGGCATTTGGCTACCTTAAGAGAGTCATAGTTACTCCTGCCGGCTGCTCCCATTTCTTTAGGCCTTTATCATTCTTGCTATGCCCAGTCCCACAGAACCGATATGCCACTGTATGTCCACCTTAACATCGTCACAGTTATTCCCACTACCGGTTTCTCGAGTTAGCAAATGTACTTCGCCGGATGACGAGGCATTTGGCTTCCTTAAGAGATTCATAGTTACTCCTGCCGGCTGCTCCCATTTCTTTAGGCCTTTTTCATTCTTGCTATGGCCAGTCCTGCTCAACCGATATGCCACTGTATGTCCACCTTAACGTCGTCACAGTTACTCCCACTACGAGTTTCTCGAGTTAGCAAATGTACTTCGCCGGATGACGAGGCATTTGGCTACCTTAAGAGAGTCATAGTTACTGCTGCCAGATGCTCCCCATCCTTTGAATCCTCCTCTCTTTATTTCGTACTATGGAATGTCAAAGCAGATGCGTAATGCTGGAACATGTCCACCTTAACGTTGTCTGTTACTAGAACGACTATATCCACGAGTTTTCAAATTAATTTCGCAGAGTGACGAGGCATTTGGCTACCTTAAGAGAGTCATAGTTACTCCTGCCGGCTGCTCCCATTTCTTTAGGCCTTTATCATTCTTGCTATGCCCAGTCCTACAGAACCGATATGCCACTGTATGTCCACCTTAACGTCGTCACAGTTACTCCCACTACGAGTTTCTCGAGTTAGCAAATGTACTTCGCCGGATGACGAGGCATTTGGCTACCTTATGAGAGTCATAGTTACTGCAGCCAGATGCTCCCCTTCCTTTGAATCTTTCCTTTCTTTAATTCGTACTGCGGAATGTCCAAGCAGAAGCGAAATGCTGCAACTTGTCCACCTTAACGTTGCCTGAGTTACTCCAACGACGATATCGACGAGATTTCAAATAAATTTCGCAGAGTGACGAGGCATTTGGCTACCTTAAGAGAGTGATAGTTACTGCTGCCCGCTGCTCCCCCTTCTTTGAATCTTTCCTTTCTTTAATTCGTATTGCGGCTAGTCCTGCAGAAGCGAAATGGTACAGCATGTCCACCTTAACGTTGTCTGAGTTACTCCAACGTAGATATCCTCGAGTTTTCAAATAAATTTCGCAGAGTGACGAGGCATTTGGCTACCTTAAGAGAGTCATAGTTACCCCTGCCGGCTGCTCCCATTTCTTTAGGCCTTTATCTTTCTTGCTATGGCCAGTCCTACTGAACCGATATGCCACTGTATGTCCACCTTAACGTCGTCACAGTTACTCCCACTACGAGTTTCTCGAGTTAGCAAATGTACTTCCCCGGATGACGGGGCATTTGGCTACCTTATGAGAGTCATAGTTACAGCTGCCAGATCATCCCCATCCTTTAAATCCTCCTCTCTTTATTTCGTACTGCGGAATGTCAAACAGAAGCGAAATGCTGCAACTTGTCCACCTTAACGTTGTCTGAGTTACTCCAACGACGATATCCACGAGTTTTCAAATAAATTTCGCAGAATGACGAGGCATTTCGCTACCTTAAGAGAGTCATAGTTACTGCTGCCCGCTGCTCCCCCTTCTTTGAATCTTTCCTCTCTTTAATTCGTACTGCGGCGAGCCCTGCAGAAGCGAAATGGTACAGCATGTCCACCTTAACGTTGTCTGAGTTACTCCAACGTCGATATCCTCGAGTTTTCAAATACATTTCGCAGAGTGACGAGGCATTTGGCTACCTTAAGAGAGTCATAGTTACCCCTGCCGGCTGCTCCCATTTCTTTAGGCCTTTATCTTTCTTGCTATGGCCAGTCCTACTGAACCGATATGCCACTGTATGTCCACCTTAACGTCGTCACAGTTACTCCCACTACGAGTTTCTCGAGTTAGCAAATGTACTTCGCCGGATGACGAGGCATTTGGCTACCTTAAGGAGTCATAGTTACTGCTGCCAGATGCTCCCCATCCTTTGAATCCTCCTCTCTTTATTTCGTACTATGGAATGTCAAAGCAGATGCGTAATGCTGGAACATGTCCACCTTAACGTTGTCTGTTACTAGAACGACTATATCCACGAGTTTTCAAATTAATTTCGCAGAGTGACGAGGCATTTGGCTACCTTAAGAGAGTCATAGTTACTCCTGCCGGCTGCTCCCATTTCTTTAGGCCTTTATCATTCTTGCTATGCCCAGTCCTACAGAACCGATATGCCACTGTATGTCCACCTTAACGTCGTCACAGTTATTCCCACTACCGGTTTCTCGAGTTAGCAAATGTACTTCGCCGGATGACGAGGCATTTGGCTTCCTTAAGAGATTCATAGTTACTCCTGCCGGCTGCTCCCATTTCTTTAGGCCTTTTTCATTCTTGCTATGGCCAGTCCTGCTCAACCGATATGCCACTGTATGTCCACCTTAACGTCGTCACAGTTACTCCCACTACGAGTTTCTCGAGTTAGCAAATGTACTTCGCCGGATGACGAGGCATTTGGCTACCTTAAGAGAGTCATAGTTACTGCTGCCAGATGCTCCCCATCCTTTGAATCCTCCTCTCTTTATTTCGTACTATGGAATGTCAAAGCAGATGCGTAATGCTGGAACATGTCCACCTTAACGTTGTCTGTTACTAGAACGACTATATCCACGAGTTTTCAAATTAATTTCGCAGAGTGACGAGGCATTTGGCTACCTTAAGAGAGTCATAGTTACTCCTGCCGGCTGCTCCCATTTCTTTAGGCCTTTATCATTCTTGCTATGCCCAGTCCTACAGAACCGATATGCCACTGTATGTCCACCTTAACGTCGTCACAGTTACTCCCACTACAAATTTCTCGAGTTAGCAAATGTACTTCGCCGGATGACGAGGCATTTGGCTACCTTATGAGAGTCATAGTTACTGCAGCCAGATGCTCCCCTTCCTTTGAATCTTTCCTTTCTTTAATTCGTACTGCGGAATGTCCAAGCAGAAGCGAAATGCTGCAACTTGTCCACCTTAACGTTGCCTGAGTTACTCCAACGACGATATCGACGAGATTTCAAATAAATTTCGCAGAGTGACGAGGCATTTGGCTACCTTAAGAGAGTGATAGTTACTGCTGCCCGCTGCTCCCCCTTCTTTGAATCTTTCCTTTCTTTAATTCGTATTGCGGCTAGTCCTGCAGAAGCGAAATGGTACAGCATGTCCACCTTAACGTTGTCTGAGTTACTCCAACGTAGATATCCTCGAGTTTTCAAATAAATTTCGCAGAGTGACGAGGCATTTGGCTACCTTAAGAGAGTCATAGTTACCCCCTGCCGGCTGCTCCCATTTCTTTAGGCCTTTATCTTTCTTGCTATGGCCAGTCCTACTGAACCGATATGCCACTGTATGTCCACCTTAACGTCGTCACAGTTACTCCCACTACGAGTTTCTCGAGTTAGCAAATGTACTTCCCCGGATGACGGGGCATTTGGCTACCTTATGAGAGTCATAGTTACTGCAGCCAGATGCTCCCCTTCCTTTGAATCTTTCCTCTCTTTAATTCGTACTGCGGAATGTCCAAGCAGAAGCGAAATGCTGCAACTTGTCCACCTTAACGTTGCCTGAGTTACTCCAACGACGATATCGACGAGTTTTCAAATAAATTTCGCAGAGTGACGAGGCATTTGGCTACCTTAAGAGAGTGATAGTTACTGCTGCCCGCTGCTCCCCCTTCTTTGAATCTTTCCTTTCTTTAATTCGTATTGCGGCTAGTCCTGCAGAAGCGAAATGGTACAGCATGTCCACCTTAACGTTGTCTGAGTTACTCCAACGTAGATATCCTCGAGTTTTCAAATAAATTTCGCAGAGTGACGAGGCATTTGGCTACCTTAAGAGAGTCATAGTTACCCCTGCCGGCTGCTCCCATTTCTTTAGGCCTTTATCTTTCTTGCTATGGCCAGTCCTACTGAACCGATATGCCACTCTATGTCCACCTTAACGTCGTCACAGTCACTCCCACTACGAGTTTCTCGAGTTAGCAAATGTACTTCGCCGGATGACGAGGCATTTGGCTACCTTAAGAAAGTCATAGTTACTGCTGCCAGATGCTCCCCATCCTTTGAATCCTCCTCTCTTTATTTCGTACTATGGAATGTCAAAGCAGATGCGTAATGCTGGAACATGTCCACCTTAACGTTGTCTGTTACTAGAACGACTATATCCACGAGTTTTCAAATTAATTTCGCAGAGTGACGAGGCATTTGGCTACCTTAAGAGAGTCATAGTTACTCCTGCCGGCTGCTCCCATTTCTTTAGGCCTTTATCATTCTTGCTATGCCCAGTCCTACAGAACCGATATGCCACTGTATGTCCACCTTAACATCGTCACAGTTATTCCCACTACCGGTTTCTCGAGTTAGCAAATGTACTTCGCCGGATGACGAGGCATTTGGCTTCCTTAAGAGATTCATAGTTACTCCTGCCGGCTGCTCCCATTTCTTTAGGCCTTTTTCATTCTTGCTATGGCCAGTCCTGCTCAACCGATATGCCACTGTATGTCCACCTTAACGTCGTCACAGTTAGTCCCACTACGAGTTTCTCGAGTTAGCAAATGTACTTCGCCGGATGACGAGGCATTTGGCTACCTTAAGAGAGTCATAGTTACTGCTGCCAGATGCTCCCCATCCTTTGAATCCTCCTCTCTTTATTTCGTACTGCGGAATGTCAAACAGAAGCGAAATGCTGCAACTTGTCCACCTTAACGTTGTCTGAGTTACTCCAACGACGATATCCACGAGTTTGCAAATAAATTTCGCAGAATGACGAGGCATTTGGCTACCTTAAGAAAGTCATAGTTACTGCTGCCCGCTGCTCCCCCTTCTTTGAATCTTTCCTCTCTTTAATTCGTACTGCGGCCAGCCCTGCAGAAGCGAAATGGTACAGCATGTCCACCTTAACGTTGTCTGAGTTACTCCAACGTCGATATCCTCCAGTTTTCAAATACATTTCGCAGAGTGACGAGGCATTTGGCTACTTTAAGAGAGTCATAGTTACCCCTGCCGACTGCTCCCATTTCCTTAGGCCTTTATCTGTCTTGCTATAGCCAGTCCTACTGAACCGATATGCCACTGTATGTCCACCTTAACGTCGTCACAGTTACTCCCCCTACGAGTTTCTCGAGTTAGCAAATGTACTGCGCCGGATGACGAGGCATTTGGCTACCTTAAGAGAGTCATAGTTACTGCTGCCAGATGCTCCCCATCCTTTGAATCCTCCTCTCTTTATTTCGTACTATGGAATGTCAAAGCAGATGCGTAATGCTGGAACATGTCCACCTTAACGTTGTCTGTTACTAGAACGACTATATCCACGAGTTTTCAAATTAATTTCGCAGAGTGACGAGGCATTTGGCTACCTTAAGAGAGTCATAGTTACTCCTGCCGGCTGCTCCCATTTCTTTAGGCCTTTATCATTCTTGCTATGCCCAGTCCTACAGAACCGATATGCCACTGTATGTCCACCTTAACGTCGTCACAGTTATTCCCACTACCGGTTTCTCGAGTTAGCAAATGTACTTCGCCGGATGACGAGGCATTTGGCTTCCTTAAGAGATTCATAGTTACTCCTGCCGGCTGCTCCCATTTCTTTAGGCCTTTTTCATTCTTGCTATGGCCAGTCCTGCTCAACCGATATGCCACTGTATGTCCACCTTAACGTCGTCACAGTTACTCCCACTACGAGTTTCTCGAGTTAGCAAATGTACTTCGCCGGATGACGAGGCATTTGGCTACCTTAAGAGAGTCATAGTTACTGCTGCCAGATGCTCCCCATCCTTTGAATCCTCCTCTCTTTATTTCGTACTATGGAATGTCAAAGCAGATGCGTAATGCTGGAACATGTCCACCTTAACGTTGTCTGTTACTAGAACGACTATATCCACGAGTTTTCAAATTAATTTCGCAGAGTGACGAGGCATTTGGCTACCTTAAGAGAGTCATAGTTACTCCTGCCGGCTGCTCCCATTTCTTTAGGCCTTTATCATTCTTGCTATGCCCAGTCCTACAGAACCGATATGCCACTGTATGTCCACCTTAACGTCGTCACAGTTACTCCCACTACAAATTTCTCGAGTTAGCAAATGTACTTCGCCGGATGACGAGGCATTTGGCTACCTTATGAGAGTCATAGTTACTGCAGCCAGATGCTCCCCTTCCTTTGAATCTTTCCTTTCTTTAATTCGTACTGCGGAATGTCCAAGCAGAAGCGAAATGCTGCAACTTGTCCACCTTAACGTTGCCTGAGTTACTCCAACGACGATATCGACGAGATTTCAAATAAATTTCGCAGAGTGACGAGGCATTTGGCTACCTTAAGAGAGTGATAGTTACTGCTGCCCGCTGCTCCCCCTTCTTTGAATCTTTCCTTTCTTTAATTCGTATTGCGGCTAGTCCTGCAGAAGCGAAATGGTACAGCATGTCCACCTTAACGTTGTCTGAGTTACTCCAACGTAGATATCCTCGAGTTTTCAAATAAATTTCGCAGAGTGACGAGGCATTTGGCTACCTTAAGAGAGTCATAGTTACCCCCTGCCGGCTGCTCCCATTTCTTTAGGCCTTTATCTTTCTTGCTATGGCCAGTCCTACTGAACCGATATGCCACTGTATGTCCACCTTAACGTCGTCACAGTTACTCCCACTACGAGTTTCTCGAGTTAGCAAATGTACTTCCCCGGATGACGGGGCATTTGGCTACCTTATGAGAGTCATAGTTACTGCAGCCAGATGCTCCCCTTCCTTTGAATCTTTCCTCTCTTTAATTCGTACTGCGGAATGTCCAAGCAGAAGCGAAATGCTGCAACTTGTCCACCTTAACGTTGCCTGAGTTACTCCAACGACGATATCGACGAGTTTTCAAATAAATTTCGCAGAGTGACGAGGCATTTGGCTACCTTAAGAGAGTGATAGTTACTGCTGCCCGCTGCTCCCCCTTCTTTGAATCTTTCCTTTCTTTAATTCGTATTGCGGCTAGTCCTGCAGAAGCGAAATGGTACAGCATGTCCACCTTAACGTTGTCTGAGTTACTCCAACGTAGATATCCTCGAGTTTTCAAATAAATTTCGCAGAGTGACGAGGCATTTGGCTACCTTAAGAGAGTCATAGTTACCCCTGCCGGCTGCTCCCATTTCTTTAGGCCTTTATCTTTCTTGCTATGGCCAGTCCTACTGAACCGATATGCCACTCTATGTCCACCTTAACGTCGTCACAGTCACTCCCACTACGAGTTTCTCGAGTTAGCAAATGTACTTCGCCGGATGACGAGGCATTTGGCTACCTTAAGAAAGTCATAGTTACTGCTGCCAGATGCTCCCCATCCTTTGAATCCTCCTCTCTTTATTTCGTACTATGGAATGTCAAAGCAGATGCGTAATGCTGGAACATGTCCACCTTAACGTTGTCTGTTACTAGAACGACTATATCCACGAGTTTTCAAATTAATTTCGCAGAGTGACGAGGCATTTGGCTACCTTAAGAGAGTCATAGTTACTCCTGCCGGCTGCTCCCATTTCTTTAGGCCTTTATCATTCTTGCTATGCCCAGTCCTACAGAACCGATATGCCACTGTATGTCCACCTTAACATCGTCACAGTTATTCCCACTACCGGTTTCTCGAGTTAGCAAATGTACTTCGCCGGATGACGAGGCATTTGGCTTCCTTAAGAGATTCATAGTTACTCCTGCCGGCTGCTCCCATTTCTTTAGGCCTTTTTCATTCTTGCTATGGCCAGTCCTGCTCAACCGATATGCCACTGTATGTCCACCTTAACGTCGTCACAGTTACTCCCACTACGAGTTTCTCGAGTTAGCAAATGTACTTCGCCGGATGACGAGGCATTTGGCTACCTTAAGAGAGTCATAGTTACTGCTGCCAGATGCTCCCCATCCTTTGAATCCTCCTCTCTTTATTTCGTACTATGGAATGTCAAAGCAGATGCGTAATGCTGGAACATGTCCACCTTAACGTTGTCTGTTACTAGAACGACTATATCCACGAGTTTTCAAATTAATTTCGCAGAGTGACGAGGCATTTGGCTACCTTAAGAGAGTCATAGTTACTCCTGCCGGCTGCTCCCATTTCTTTAGGCCTTTATCATTCTTGCTATGCCCAGTCCTACAGAACCGATATGCCACTGTATGTCCACCTTAACGTCGTCACAGTTACTCCCACTACGAGTTTCTCGAGTTAGCAAATGTACTTCGCCGGATGACGAGGCATTTGGCTACCTTATGAGAGTCATAGTTACTGCAGCCAGATGCTCCCCTTCCTTTGAATCTTTCCTTTCTTTAATTCGTACTGCGGAATGTCCAAGCAGAAGCGAAATGCTGCAACTTGTCCACCTTAACGTTGCCTGAGTTACTCCAACGACGATATCGACGAGATTTCAAATAAATTTCGCAGAGTGACGAGGCATTTGGCTACCTTAAGAGAGTGATAGTTACTGCTGCCCGCTGCTCCCCCTTCTTTGAATCTTTCCTTTCTTTAATTCGTATTGCGGCTAGTCCTGCAGAAGCGAAATGGTACAGCATGTCCACCTTAACGTTGTCTGAGTTACTCCAACGTAGATATCCTCGAGTTTTCAAATAAATTTCGCAGAGTGACGAGGCATTTGGCTACCTTAAGAGAGTCATAGTTACCCCTGCCGGCTGCTCCCATTTCTTTAGGCCTTTATCTTTCTTGCTATGGCCAGTCCTACTGAACCGATATGCCACTGTATGTCCACCTTAACGTCGTCACAGTTACTCCCACTACGAGTTTCTCGAGTTAGCAAATGTACTTCCCCGGATGACGGGGCATTTGGCTACCTTATGAGAGTCATAGTTACAGCTGCCAGATCATCCCCATCCTTTAAATCCTCCTCTCTTTATTTCGTACTGCGGAATGTCAAACAGAAGCGAAATGCTGCAACTTGTCCACCTTAACGTTGTCTGAGTTACTCCAACGACGATATCCACGAGTTTTCAAATAAATTTCGCAGAATGACGAGGCATTTCGCTACCTTAAGAGAGTCATAGTTACTGCTGCCCGCTGCTCCCCCTTCTTTGAATCTTTCCTCTCTTTAATTCGTACTGCGGCGAGCCCTGCAGAAGCGAAATGGTACAGCATGTCCACCTTAACGTTGTCTGAGTTACTCCAACGTCGATATCCTCGAGTTTTCAAATACATTTCGCAGAGTGACGAGGCATTTGGCTACCTTAAGAGAGTCATAGTTACCCCTGCCGGCTGCTCCCATTTCTTTAGGCCTTTATCTTTCTTGCTATGGCCAGTCCTACTGAACCGATATGCCACTGTATGTCCACCTTAACGTCGTCACAGTTACTCCCACTACGAGTTTCTCGAGTTAGCAAATGTACTTCGCCGGATGACGAGGCATTTGGCTACCTTAAGGAGTCATAGTTACTGCTGCCAGATGCTCCCCATCCTTTGAATCCTCCTCTCTTTATTTCGTACTATGGAATGTCAAAGCAGATGCGTAATGCTGGAACATGTCCACCTTAACGTTGTCTGTTACTAGAACGACTATATCCACGAGTTTTCAAATTAATTTCGCAGAGTGACGAGGCATTTGGCTACCTTAAGAGAGTCATAGTTACTCCTGCCGGCTGCTCCCATTTCTTTAGGCCTTTATCATTCTTGCTATGCCCAGTCCTACAGAACCGATATGCCACTGTATGTCCACCTTAACGTCGTCACAGTTATTCCCACTACCGGTTTCTCGAGTTAGCAAATGTACTTCGCCGGATGACGAGGCATTTGGCTTCCTTAAGAGATTCATAGTTACTCCTGCCGGCTGCTCCCATTTCTTTAGGCCTTTTTCATTCTTGCTATGGCCAGTCCTGCTCAACCGATATGCCACTGTATGTCCACCTTAACGTCGTCACAGTTACTCCCACTACGAGTTTCTCGAGTTAGCAAATGTACTTCGCCGGATGACGAGGCATTTGGCTACCTTAAGAGAGTCATAGTTACTGCTGCCAGATGCTCCCCATCCTTTGAATCCTCCTCTCTTTATTTCGTACTATGGAATGTCAAAGCAGATGCGTAATGCTGGAACATGTCCACCTTAACGTTGTCTGTTACTAGAACGACTATATCCACGAGTTTTCAAATTAATTTCGCAGAGTGACGAGGCATTTGGCTACCTTAAGAGAGTCATAGTTACTCCTGCCGGCTGCTCCCATTTCTTTAGGCCTTTATCATTCTTGCTATGCCCAGTCCTACAGAACCGATATGCCACTGTATGTCCACCTTAACGTCGTCACAGTTACTCCCACTACAAATTTCTCGAGTTAGCAAATGTACTTCGCCGGATGACGAGGCATTTGGCTACCTTATGAGAGTCATAGTTACTGCAGCCAGATGCTCCCCTTCCTTTGAATCTTTCCTTTCTTTAATTCGTACTGCGGAATGTCCAAGCAGAAGCGAAATGCTGCAACTTGTCCACCTTAACGTTGCCTGAGTTACTCCAACGACGATATCGACGAGATTTCAAATAAATTTCGCAGAGTGACGAGGCATTTGGCTACCTTAAGAGAGTGATAGTTACTGCTGCCCGCTGCTCCCCCTTCTTTGAATCTTTCCTTTCTTTAATTCGTATTGCGGCTAGTCCTGCAGAAGCGAAATGGTACAGCATGTCCACCTTAACGTTGTCTGAGTTACTCCAACGTAGATATCCTCGAGTTTTCAAATAAATTTCGCAGAGTGACGAGGCATTTGGCTACCTTAAGAGAGTCATAGTTACCCCCTGCCGGCTGCTCCCATTTCTTTAGGCCTTTATCTTTCTTGCTATGGCCAGTCCTACTGAACCGATATGCCACTGTATGTCCACCTTAACGTCGTCACAGTTACTCCCACTACGAGTTTCTCGAGTTAGCAAATGTACTTCCCCGGATGACGGGGCATTTGGCTACCTTATGAGAGTCATAGTTACTGCAGCCAGATGCTCCCCTTCCTTTGAATCTTTCCTCTCTTTAATTCGTACTGCGGAATGTCCAAGCAGAAGCGAAATGCTGCAACTTGTCCACCTTAACGTTGCCTGAGTTACTCCAACGACGATATCGACGAGTTTTCAAATAAATTTCGCAGAGTGACGAGGCATTTGGCTACCTTAAGAGAGTGATAGTTACTGCTGCCCGCTGCTCCCCCTTCTTTGAATCTTTCCTTTCTTTAATTCGTATTGCGGCTAGTCCTGCAGAAGCGAAATGGTACAGCATGTCCACCTTAACGTTGTCTGAGTTACTCCAACGTAGATATCCTCGAGTTTTCAAATAAATTTCGCAGAGTGACGAGGCATTTGGCTACCTTAAGAGAGTCATAGTTACCCCTGCCGGCTGCTCCCATTTCTTTAGGCCTTTATCTTTCTTGCTATGGCCAGTCCTACTGAACCGATATGCCACTCTATGTCCACCTTAACGTCGTCACAGTCACTCCCACTACGAGTTTCTCGAGTTAGCAAATGTACTTCGCCGGATGACGAGGCATTTGGCTACCTTAAGAAAGTCATAGTTACTGCTGCCAGATGCTCCCCATCCTTTGAATCCTCCTCTCTTTATTTCGTACTATGGAATGTCAAAGCAGATGCGTAATGCTGGAACATGTCCACCTTAACGTTGTCTGTTACTAGAACGACTATATCCACGAGTTTTCAAATTAATTTCGCAGAGTGACGAGGCATTTGGCTACCTTAAGAGAGTCATAGTTACTCCTGCCGGCTGCTCCCATTTCTTTAGGCCTTTATCATTCTTGCTATGCCCAGTCCTACAGAACCGATATGCCACTGTATGTCCACCTTAACATCGTCACAGTTATTCCCACTACCGGTTTCTCGAGTTAGCAAATGTACTTCGCCGGATGACGAGGCATTTGGCTTCCTTAAGAGATTCATAGTTACTCCTGCCGGCTGCTCCCATTTCTTTAGGCCTTTTTCATTCTTGCTATGGCCAGTCCTGCTCAACCGATATGCCACTGTATGTCCACCTTAACGTCGTCACAGTTAGTCCCACTACGAGTTTCTCGAGTTAGCAAATGTACTTCGCCGGATGACGAGGCATTTGGCTACCTTAAGAGAGTCATAGTTACTGCTGCCAGATGCTCCCCATCCTTTGAATCCTCCTCTCTTTATTTCGTACTGCGGAATGTCAAACAGAAGCGAAATGCTGCAACTTGTCCACCTTAACGTTGTCTGAGTTACTCCAACGACGATATCCACGAGTTTGCAAATAAATTTCGCAGAATGACGAGGCATTTGGCTACCTTAAGAAAGTCATAGTTACTGCTGCCCGCTGCTCCCCCTTCTTTGAATCTTTCCTCTCTTTAATTCGTACTGCGGCCAGCCCTGCAGAAGCGAAATGGTACAGCATGTCCACCTTAACGTTGTCTGAGTTACTCCAACGTCGATATCCTCCAGTTTTCAAATACATTTCGCAGAGTGACGAGGCATTTGGCTACTTTAAGAGAGTCATAGTTACCCCTGCCGACTGCTCCCATTTCCTTAGGCCTTTATCTGTCTTGCTATAGCCAGTCCTACTGAACCGATATGCCACTGTATGTCCACCTTAACGTCGTCACAGTTACTCCCCCTACGAGTTTCTCGAGTTAGCAAATGTACTGCGCCGGATGTCGAGGCATTTGGCTACCTTAAGAGAGTCATAGTTACTGCTGCCAGATGCTCCCCATCCTTTGAATCCTCCTCTCTTTATTTCGTACTATGGAATGTCAAAGCAGATGCGTAATGCTGGAACATGTCCACCTTAACGTTGTCTGTTACTAGAACGACTATATCCACGAGTTTTCAAATTAATTTCGCAGAGTGACGAGGCATTTGGCTACCTTAAGAGAGTCATAGTTACTGCTGCCCGCTGCTCCCCCTTCTTTGAATCTGTCCTTTCTTTAATTCGTATTGCGGCTAGTCCTGCAGAAGCGAAATGGTACAGCATGTCCACCTTAACGTTGTCTGAGTTACTCCAACGTAGATATCCTCGAGTTTTCAAATAAATTTCGCAGAGTGACGAGGCATTTGGCTACCTTAAGAGAGTCATAGTTACCCCTGCCGGCTGCTCCCATTTCTTTAGGCCTTTATCTTTCTTGCTATGGCCAGTCCTACTGAACCGATGTGCCACTGTATGTCCACCTTAACGTCGTCACAGTTACTCCCACTACGAGTTTCTCGAGTTAGCAAATGTACTTCCCCGGATGACGGGGCATTTGGCTACCTTATGAGAGTCATAGTTACTGCAGCCAGATGCTCCCCTTCCTTTGAATCTTTCCTCTCTTTAATTCGTACTGCGGAATGTCCAAGCAGAAGCGAAATGCTGCAACTTGTCCACCTTAACGTTGCCTGAGTTACTCCAACGACGATATCGACGAGTTTTCAAATAAATTTCGCAGAGTGACGAGGCATTTGGCTACCTTAAGAGAGTGATAGTTACTGCTGCCCGCTGCTCCCCCTTCTTTGAATCTTTCCTTTCTTTAATTCGTATTGCGGCTAGTCCTGCAGAAGCGAAATGGTACAGCATGTCCACCTTAACGTTGTCTGAGTTACTCCAACGTAGATATCCTCGAGTTTTCAAATAAATTTCGCAGAGTGACGAGGCATTTGGCTACCTTAAGAGAGTCATAGTTACCCCTGCCGGCTGCTCCCATTTCTTTAGGCCTTTATCTTTCTTGCTATGGCCAGTCCTACTGGACCGATATGCCACTGTATGTCCACCTTAACGTCGTCACAGTTACTCCCACTACGAGTTTCTCGAGTTAGCAAATGTACTTCGCCGCATGACGAGGCATTTGGCTACCTTAAGAGAGTCATAGTTACTGCTGCCAGATGCTCCCCATCCTTTGAATCCTCCTCTCTTTATTTCGTACTATGGAATGTCAAAGCAGATGCGTAATGCTGGAACATGTCCACCTTAACGTTGTCTGTTACTAGACCGACTATATCCACGAGTTTTCAAATTAATTTCGCAGAGTGACGAGGCATTTGGCTACCTTAAGAGAGTCATAGTTACTCCTGCCGGCTGCTCCCATTTCTTTAGGCCTTTATCATTCTTGCTATGCCCAGTCCTACAGAACCGATATGCCACTGTATGTCCACCTTAACATCGTCACAGTTATTCCCACTACCGGTTTCTCGAGTTAGCAAATGTACTTCGCCGGATGACGAGGCATTTGGCTTCCTTAAGAGATTCATAGTTACTCCTGCCGGCTGCTCCCATTTCTTTAGGCCTTTTTCATTCTTGCTATGGCCAGTCCTGCTCAACCGATATGCCACTGTATGTCCACCTTAACGTCGTCACAGTTACTCCCACTACGAGTTTCTCGAGTTAGCAAATGTACTTCGCCGGATGACGAGGCATTTGGCTACCTTAAGAGAGTCATAGTTACTGCTGCCAGATGCTCCCCATCCTTTGAATCCTCCTCTCTTTATTTCGTACTATGGAATGTCAAAGCAGATGCGTAATGCTGGAACATGTCCACCTTAACGTTGTCTGTTACTAGAACGACTATATCCACGAGTTTTCAAATTAATTTCGCAGAGTGACGAGGCATTTGGCTACCTTAAGAGAGTCATAGTTACTCCTGCCGGCTGCTCCCATTTCTTTAGGCCTTTATCATTCTTGCTATGCCCAGTCCTACAGAACCGATATGCCACTGTATGTCCACCTTAACGTCGTCACAGTTACTCCCACTACGAGTTTCTCGAGTTAGCAAATGTACTTCGCCGGATGACGAGGCATTTGGCTACCTTAAGAGAGTCATAGTTACTGCTGCCAGATGCTCCCCATCCTTTGAATCCTCCTCTCTTTATTTCGTACTATGGAATGTCAAAGCAGATGCGTAATGCTGGAACATGTCCACCTTAACGTTGTCTGTTACTAGACCGACTATATCCACGAGTTTTCAAATTAATTTCGCAGAGTGACGAGGCATTTGGCTACCTTAAGAGAGTCATAGTTACTCCTGCCGGCTGCTCCCATTTCTTTAGGCCTTTATCATTCTTGCTATGCCCAGTCCTACAGAACCGATATGCCACTGTATGTCCACCTTAACATCGTCACAGTTATTCCCACTACCGGTTTCTCGAGTTAGCAAATGTACTTCGCCGGATGACGAGGCATTTGGCTTCCTTAAGAGATTCATAGTTACTCCTGCCGGCTGCTCCCATTTCTTTAGGCCTTTTTCATTCTTGCTATGGCCAGTCCTGCTCAACCGATATGCCACTGTATGTCCACCTTAACGTCGTCACAGTTACTCCCACTACGAGTTTCTCGAGTTAGCAAATGTACTTCGCCGGATGACGAGGCATTTGGCTACCTTAAGAGAGTCATAGTTACTGCTGCCAGATGCTCCCCATCCTTTGAATCCTCCTCTCTTTATTTCGTACTATGGAATGTCAAAGCAGATGCGTAATGCTGGAACATGTCCACCTTAACGTTGTCTGTTACTAGAACGACTATATCCACGAGTTTTCAAATTAATTTCGCAGAGTGACGAGGCATTTGGCTACCTTAAGAGAGTCATAGTTACTCCTGCCGGCTGCTCCCATTTCTTTAGGCCTTTATCATTCTTGCTATGCCCAGTCCTACAGAACCGATATGCCACTGTATGTCCACCTTAACGTCGTCACAGTTACTCCCACTACGAGTTTCTCGAGTTAGCAAATGTACTTCGCCGGATGACGAGGCATTTGGCTACCTTATGAGAGTCATAGTTACTGCAGCCAGATGCTCCCCTTCCTTTGAATCTTTCCTTTCTTTAATTCGTACTGCGGAATGTCCAAGCAGAAGCGAAATGCTGCAACTTGTCCACCTTAACGTTGCCTGAGTTACTCCAACGACGATATCGACGAGATTTCAAATAAATTTCGCAGAGTGACGAGGCATTTGGCTACCTTAAGAGAGTGATAGTTACTGCTGCCCGCTGCTCCCCCTTCTTTGAATCTTTCCTTTCTTTAATTCGTATTGCGGCTAGTCCTGCAGAAGCGAAATGGTACAGCATGTCCACCTTAACGTTGTCTGAGTTACTCCAACGTAGATATCCTCGAGTTTTCAAATAAATTTCGCAGAGTGACGAGGCATTTGGCTACCTTAAGAGAGTCATAGTTACCCCTGCCGGCTGCTCCCATTTCTTTAGGCCTTTATCTTTCTTGCTATGGCCAGTCCTACTGAACCGATATGCCACTGTATGTCCACCTTAACGTCGTCACAGTTACTCCCACTACGAGTTTCTCGAGTTAGCAAATGTACTTCCCCGGATGACGGGGCATTTGGCCACCTTAAGAGAGTCATAGTTACAGCTGCCAGATGCTCCCCATCCTTTGAATCCTCCTCTCTTTATTTCGTACTGCGGAATGTCAAACAGAAGCGAAATGCTGCAACTTGTCCACCTTAACGTTGTCTGAGTTACTCCAACGACGATATCCACGAGTTTGCAAATAAATTTCGCAGAATGACGAGGCATTTGGCTACCTTAAGAAAGTCATAGTTACTGCTGCCCGCTGCTCCCCCTTCTTTGAATCTTTCCTCTCTTTAATTCGTACTGCGGCCAGCCCTGCAGAAGCGAAATGGTACAGCATGTCCACCTTAACGTTGTCTGAGTTACTCCAACGTCGATATCCTCCAGTTTTCAAATACATTTCGCAGAGTGACGAGGCATTTGGCTACCTTAAGAGAGTCATAGTTACCCCTGCCGACTGCTCCCATTTCTTTAGGCCTTTATCTGTCTTGCTATAGCCAGTCCTACTGAACCGATATGCCACTGTATGTCCACCTTAACGTCGTCACAGTTACTCCCACTACGAGTTTCTCGAGTTAGCAAATGTACTGCGCCGGATGTCGAGGCATTTGGCTACCTTAAGAGAGTCTTAGTTACTGCTGCCAGATGCTCCCCATCCTTTGAATCCTCCTCTCTTTATTTCGTACTATGGAATGTCAAAGCAGATGCGTAATGCTGGAACATGTCCACCTTAACGTTGTCAGTTACTAGAACGACTATATCCACGAGTTTTCAAATTAATTTCGCAGAGTGACGAGGCATTTGGCTACCTTAAGAGAGTCATAGTTACTGCTGCCCGCTGCTCCCCCTTCTTTGAATCTTTCCTTTCTTTAATTCGTATTGCGGCTAGTCCTGCAGAAGCGAAATGGTACAGCATGTCCACCTTAACGTTGTCTGAGTTACTCCAACGTAGATATCCTCGAGTTTTCAAATAAATTTCGCAGAGTGACGAGGCATTTGGCTACCTTAAGAGAGTCATAGTTACCCCTGCCGGCTGCTCCCATTTCTTTAGGCCTTTATCTTTCTTGCTATGGCCAGTCCTACTGAACCGATATGCCACTGTATGTCCACCTTAATGTCGTCACAGTTACTCCAACTACGAGTTTCTCGAGTTAGCAAATGTACTTCCCCGGATGACGGGGCATTTGGCTACCTTATGAGAGTCATAGTTACTGCAGCCAGATGCTCCCCTTCCTTTGAATCTTTCCTCTCTTTAATTCGTACTGCGGAATGTCCAAGCAGAAGCGAAATGCTGCAACTTGTCCACCTTAACGTTGCCTGAGTTACTCCAACGACGATATCGACGAGTTTTCAAATAAATTTCGCAGAGTGACGAGGCATTTGGCTACCTTAAGAGAGTGATAGTTACTGCTGCCCGCTGCTCCCCCTTTTTTGAATCTTTCCTTTCTTTAATTCGTATTGCGGCTAGTCCTGCAGAAGCGAAATGGTACAGCATGTCCACCTTAACGTTGTCTGAGTTACTCCAACGTAGATATCCTCGAGTTTTCAAATAAATTTCGCAGAGTGACGAGGCATTTGGCTACCTTAAGAGAGTCATAGTTACCCCTGCCGGCTGCTCCCATTTCTTTAGGCCTTTATCTTTCTTGCTATGGCCAGTCCTACTGGACCGATATGCCACTGTATGTCCACCTTAACGTCGTCACAGTTACTCCCACTACGAGTTTCTCGAGTTAGCAAATGTACTTCGCCGGATGACGAGGCATTTGGCTACCTTAAGAGAGTCATAGTTACTGCTGCCAGATGCTCCCCATCCTTTGAATCCTCCTCTCTTTATTTCGTACTATGGAATGTCAAAGCAGATGCGTAATGCTGGAACATGTCCACCTTAACGTTGTCTGTTACTAGACCGACTATATCCACGAGTTTTCAAATTAATTTCGCAGAGTGACGAGGCATTTGGCTACCTTAAGAGAGTCATAGTTACTCCTGCCGGCTGCTCCCATTTCTTTAGGCCTTTATCATTCTTGCTATGCCCAGTCCTACAGAACCGATATGCCACTGTATGTCCACCTTAACATCGTCACAGTTATTCCCACTACCGGTTTCTCGAGTTAGCAAATGTACTTCGCCGGATGACGAGGCATTTGGCTTCCTTAAGAGATTCATAGTTACTCCTGCCGGCTGCTCCCATTTCTTTAGGCCTTTTTCATTCTTGCTATGGCCAGTCCTGCTCAACCGATATGCCACTGTATGTCCACCTTAACGTCGTCACAGTTACTCCCACTACGAGTTTCTCGAGTTAGCAAATGTACTGCGCCGGATGTCGAGGCATTTGGCTACCTTAAGAGAGTCTTAGTTACTGCTGCCAGATGCTCCCCATCCTTTGAATCCTCCTCTCTTTATTTCGTACTATGGAATGTCAAAGCAGATGCGTAATGCTGGAACATGTCCACCTTAACGTTGTCTGTTACTAGAACGACTATATCCACGAGTTTTCAAATTAATTTCGCAGAGTGACGAGGCATTTGGCTACTATAAGAGAGTCATAGTTACTGCTGCCCGCTGCTCCCCCTTCTTTGAATCTTTCCTTTCTTTAATTCGTATTGCGGCTAGTCCTGCAGAAGCGAAATGGTACAGCATGTCCACCTTAACGTTGTCTGAGTTACTCCAACGTAGATATCCTCGAGTTTTCAAATAAATTTCGCAGAGTGACGAGGCATTTGGCTACCTTAAGAGAGTCATAGTTACCCCTGCCGGCTGCTCCCATTTCTTTAGGCCTTTATCTTTCTTGCTATGGCCAGTCCTACTGAACCGATATGCCACTGTATGTCCACCTTAACGTCGTCACAGTTACTCCCACTACGAGTTTCTCGAGTTAGCAAATGTACTTCCCCGGATGACGGGGCATTTGGCTACCTTATGAGAGTCATAGTTAATGCAGCCAGATGCTCCCCTTCCTTTGAATCTTTCCTCTCTTTAATTCGTACTGCGGAATGTCCAAGCAGAAGCGAAATGCTGCAACTTGTCCACCTTAACGTTGCCTGAGTTACTCCAACGACGATATCGACGAGTTTTCAAATAAATTTCGCAGAGTGACGAGGCATTTGGCTACCTTAAGAGAGTGATAGTTACTGCTGCCCGCTGCTCCCCCTTCTTTGAATCTTTCCTTTCTTTAATTCGTATTGCGGCTAGTCCTGCAGAAGCGAAATGGTACAGCATGTCCACCTTAACGTTGTCTGAGTTACTCCAACGTAGATATCCTCGAGTTTTCAAATAAATTTCGCAGAGTGACGAGGCATTTGGCTACCTTAAGAGAGTCATAGTTACCCCTGCCGGCTGCTCCCATTTCTTTAGGCCTTTATCTTTCTTGCTATGGCCAGTCCTACTGGACCGATATGCCACTGTATGTCCACCTTAACGTCGTCACAGTTACTCCCACTACGAGTTTCTCGAGTTAGCAAATGTACTTCGCCGGATGACGAGGCATTTGGCTACCTTAAGAGAGTCATAGTTACTGCTGCCAGATGCTCCCCATCCTTTGAATCCTCCTCTCTTTATTTCGTACTATGGAATGTCAAAGCAGATGCGTAATGCTGGAACATGTCCACCTTAACGTTGTCTGTTACTAGACCGACTATATCCACGAGTTTTCAAATTAATTTCGCAGAGTGACGAGGCATTTGGCTACCTTAAGAGAGTCATAGTTACTCCTGCCGGCTGCTCCCATTTCTTTAGGCCTTTATCATTCTTGCTATGCCCAGTCCTACAGAACCGATATGCCACTGTATGTCCACCTTAACATCGTCACAGTTATTCCCACTACCGGTTTCTCGAGTTAGCAAATGTACTTCGCCGGATGACGAGGCATTTGGCTTCCTTAAGAGATTCATAGTTACTCCTGCCGGCTGCTCCCATTTCTTTAGGCCTTTTTCATTCTTGCTATGGCCAGTCCTGCTCAACCGATATGCCACTGTATGTCCACCTTAACGTCGTCACAGTTACTCCCACTACGAGTTTCTCGAGTTAGCAAATGTACTTCGCCGGATGACGAGGCATTTGGCTACCTTAAGAGAGTCATAGTTACTGCTGCCAGATGCTCCCCATCCTTTGAATCCTCCTCTCTTTATTTCGTACTATGGAATGTCAAAGCAGATGCGTAATGCTGGAACATGTCCACCTTAACGTTGTCTGTTACTAGAACGACTATATCCACGAGTTTTCAAATTAATTTCGCAGAGTGACGAGGCATTTGGCTACCTTAAGAGAGTCATAGTTACTCCTGCCGGCTGCTCCCATTTCTTTAGGCCTTTATCATTCTTGCTATGCCCAGTCCTACAGAACCGATATGCCACTGTATGTCCACCTTAACATCGTCACAGTTATTCCCACTACCGGTTTCTCGAGTTAGCAAATGTACTTCGCCGGATGACGAGGCATTTGGCTTCCTTAAGAGATTCATAGTTACTCCTGCCGGCTGCTCCCATTTCTTTAGGCCTTTTTCATTCTTGCTATGGCCAGTCCTGCTCAACCGATATGCCACTGTATGTCCACCTTAACGTCGTCACAGTTACTCCCACTACGAGTTTCTCGAGTTAGCAAATGTACTGCGCCGGATGTCGAGGCATTTGGCTACCTTAAGAGAGTCTTAGTTACTGCTGCCAGATGCTCCCCATCCTTTGAATCCTCCTCTCTTTATTTCGTACTATGGAATGTCAAAGCAGATGCGTAATGCTGGAACATGTCCACCTTAACGTTGTCTGTTACTAGAACGACTATATCCACGAGTTTTCAAATTAATTTCGCAGAGTGACGAGGCATTTGGCTACTATAAGAGAGCCATAGTTACCCCTGCCGGCTGCTCCCATTTCTTTAGGCCTTTATCTTTCTTGCTATGGCCAGTCCTACTGAACCGATATGCCACTGTATGTCCACCTTAACGTCGTCACAGTTACTCCCACTACGAGTTTCTCGAGTTAGCAAATGTACTTCCCCGGATGACGGGGCATTTGGCCACCTTAAGAGAGTCATAGTTACAGCTGCCAGATGCTCCCCATCCTTTGAATCCTCCTCTCTTTATTTCGTACTGCGGAATGTCAAACAGAAGCGAAATGCTGCAACTTGTCCACCTTAACGTTGTCTGAGTTACTCCAACGACGATATCCACGAGTTTTCAAATAAATTTCGCAGAATGACGAGGCATTTGGCTACCTTAAGAAAGTCATAGTTACTGCTGCCCGCTGCTCCCCCTTCTTTGAATCTTTCCTCTCTTTAATTCGTACTGCGGCCAGCCCTGCAGAAGCGAAATGGTACAGCATGTCCACCTTAACGTTGTCTGAGTTACTCCAACGTCGATATCCTCCAGTTTTCAAATACATTTCGCAGAGTGACGAGGCATTTGGCTACCTTAAGAGAGTCATAGTTACCCCTGCCGACTGCTCCCATTTCTTTAGGCCTTTATCTGTCTTGCTATAGCCAGTCCTACTGAACCGATATGCCACTGTATGTCCACCTTAACGTCGTCACAGTTACTCCCACTACGAGTTTCTCGAGTTAGCAAATGTACTGCGCCGGATGTCGAGGCATTTGGCTACCTTAAGAGAGTCATAGTTACTGCTGCCAGATGCTCCCCATCCTTTGAATCCTCCTCTCTTTATTTCGTACTATGGAATGTCAAAGCAGATGCGTAATGCTGGAACATGTCCACCTTAACGTTGTCTGTTACTAGAACGACTATATCCACGAGTTTTCAAATTAATTTCGCAGAGTGACGAGGCATTTGGCTACCTTAAGAGAGTCATAGTTACTGCTGCCCGCTGCTCCCCCTTCTTTGAATCTTTCCTTTCTTTAATTCGTATTGCGGCTAGTCCTGCAGAAGCGAAATGGTACAGCATGTCCACCTTAACGTTGTCTGAGTTACTCCAACGTAGATATCCTCGAGTTTTCAAGTAAATTTCGCAGAGTGACGAGGCATTTGGCTACCTTAAGAGAGTCATAGTTACCCCTGCCGGCTGCTCCCATTTCTTTAGGCCTTTATCTTTCTTGCTATGGCCAGTCCTACTGAACCGATATGCCACTGTATGTCCACCTTAACGTCGTCACAGTTACTCCCACTACGAGTTTCTCGAGTTAGCAAATGTACTTCCCCGGATGACGGGGCATTTGGCTACCTTATGAGAGTCATAGTTACTGCAGCCAGATGCTCCCCTTCCTTTGAATCTTTCCTCTCTTTAATTCGTACTGCGGAATGTCCAAGCAGAAGCGAAATGCTGCAACTTGTCCACCTTAACGTTGCCTGAGTTACTCCAACGACGATATCGACGAGTTTTCAAATAAATTTCGCAGAGTGACGAGGCATTTGGCTACCTTAAGAGAGTGATAGTTACTGCTGCCCGCTGCTCCCCCTTCTTTGAATCATTCCTTTCTTTAATTCGTATTGCGGCTAGTCCTGCAGAAGCGAAATGGTACAGCATGTCCACCTTAACGTTGTCTGAGTTACTCCAACGTAGATATCCTCGAGTTTTCAAATAAATTTCGCAGAGTGACGAGGCATTTGGCTACCTTAAGAGAGTCATAGTTACCCCTGCCGGCTGCTCCCATTTCTTTAGGCCTTTATCTTTCTTGCTATGGCCAGTCCTACTGGACCGATATGCCACTGTATGTCCACCTTAACGTCGTCACAGTTACTCCCACTACGAGTTTCTCGAGTTAGCAAATGTACTTCGCCGGATGACGAGGCATTTGGCTACCTTAAGAGAGTCATAGTTACTGCTGCCAGATGCTCCCCATCCTTTGAATCCTCCTCTCTTTATTTCGTACTATGGAATGTCAAAGCAGATGCGTAATGCTGGAACATGTCCACCTTAACGTTGTCTGTTACTAGAACGACTATATCCACGAGTTTTCAAATTAATTTCGCAGAGTGACGAGGCATTTGGCTACCTTAAGAGAGTCATAGTTACTCCTGCCGGCTGCTCCCATTTCTTTAGGCCTTTATCATTCTTGCTATGCCCAGTCCTACAGAACCGATATGCCACTGTATGTCCACCTTAACGTCGTCACAGTTACTCCCACTACGAGTTTCTCGAGTTAGCAAATGTACTTCGCCGGATGACGAGGCATTTGGCTACCTTATGAGAGTCATATTTACTGCAGCCAGATGCTCCCCTTCCTTTGAATCTTTCCTTTCTTTAATTCGTACTGCGGAATGTCCAAGCAGAAGCGAAATGCTGCAACTTGTCCACCTTAACGTTGCCTGAGTTACTCCAACGACGATATCGACGAGATTTCAAATAAATTTCGCAGAGTGACGAGGCATTTGGCTACCTTAAGAGAGTGATAGTTACTGCTGCCCGCTGCTCCCCCTTCTTTGAATCTTTCCTTTCTTTAATTCGTATTGCGGCTAGTCCTGCAGAAGCGAAATGGTACAGCATGTCCACCTTAACGTTGTCTGAGTTACTCCAACGTAGATATCCTCGAGTTTTCAAATAAATTTCGCAGAGTGACGAGGCATTTGGCTACCTTAAGAGAGTCATAGTTACCCCTGCCGGCTGCTCCCATTTCTTTAGGCCTTTATCTTTCTTGCTATGGCCAGTCCTACTGAACCGATATGCCACTGTATGTCCACCTTAACGTCGTCACAGTTACTCCCACTACGAGTTTCTCGAGTTAGCAAATGTACTTCCCCGGATGACGGGGCATTTGGCCACCTTAAGAGAGTCATAGTTACAGCTGCCAGATGCTCCCCATCCTTTGAATCCTCCTCTATTTATTTCGTACTGCGGAATGTCAAACAGAAGCGAAATGCTGCAACTTGTCCACCTTAACGTTGTCTGAGTTACTCCAACGACGATATCCACGAGTTTGCAAATAAATTTCGCAGAATGACGAGGCATTTGGCTACCTTAAGAAAGTCATAGTTACTGCTGCCCGCTGCTCCCCCTTCTTTGAGTCTTTCCTCTCTTTAATTCGTACTGCGGCCAGCCCTGCAGAAGCGAAATGGTACAGCATGTCCACCTTAACGTTGTCTGAGTTACTCCAACGTCGATATCCTCCAGTTTTCAAATACATTTCGCAGAGTGACGAGGCATTTGGCTACCTTAAGAGAGTCATAGTTACCCCTGCCGACTGCTCCCATTTCTTTAGGCCTTTATCTGTCTTGCTGTAGCCAGTCCTACTGAACCGATATGCCACCGTATGTCCACCTTAACGTCGTGACAGTTACTCCCACTACGAGTTTCTCGAGTTAGCAAATGTACTTCCCCGGATGACGGGGCATTTGGCCACCTTAAGAGAGTCATAGTTACTGCTGCCAGATGCTCCCCATCCTTTGAATCCTCCTCTCTTTATTTCGTACTATGGAATGTCAAAGCAGATGCGTAATGCTGGAACATGTCCACCTTAACGTTGTCTGTTACTAGAACGACTATATCCACGAGTTTTCAAATTAATTTCGCAGAGTGACGAGGCATTTGGCTACCTTAAGAGAGTCATAGTTACTGCTGCCCGCTGCTCCCCCTTCTTTGAATCTTTCCTTTCTTTAATTCGTATTGCGGCTAGTCCTGCAGAAGCGAAATGGTACAGCATGTCCACCTTAACGTTGTCTGAGTTACTCCAACGTAGATATCCTCGAGTTTTCAAATAAATTTCGCAGAGTGACGAGGCATTTGGCTACCTTAAGAGAGTCATAGTTACCCCTGCCGGCTGCTCCCATTTCTTTAGGCCTTTATCTTTCTTGCTATGGCCAGTCCTACTGAACCGATATGCCACTGTATGTCCACCTTAACGTCGTCACAGTTACTCCCACTACGAGTTTCTCGAGTTAGCAAATGTACTTCGCCGGATGACGAGGCATTTGGCTACCTTAAGAGAGTCATAGTTACTGCTGCCAGATGCTCCCCATCCTTTGAATCCTCCTCTCTTTATTTCGTACTATGGAATGTCAAAGCAGATGCGTAATGCTGGAACATGTCAACCTTAACGTTGTCTGTTACTAGAACGACTATATCCACGAGTTTTCAAATTAATTTCGCAGAGTGACGAGGCATTTGGCTACCTTAAGAGAGTCATAGTTACTCCTGCCGGCTGCTCCCATTTCTTTAGGCCTTTATCATTCTTGCTATGCCCAGTCCTACAGAACCGATATGCCACTGTATGTCCACCTTAACATCGTCACAGTTATTCCCACTACCGGTTTCTCGAGTTAGCAAATGTACTTCGCCGGATGACGAGGCATTTGGCTTCCTTAAGAGATTCATAGTTACTCCTGCCGGCTGCTCCCATTTCTTTAGGCCTTTTTCATTCTTGCTATGGCCAGTCCTGCTCAACCGATATGCCACTGTATGTCCACCTTAACGTCGTCACAGTTACTCAGACTACGAGTTTCTCGAGTTAGCAAATGTACTTCGCCGGATGACGAGGCATTTGGCTACCTTAAGAGAGTCATAGTTACTGCTGCCAGATGCTCCCCATCCTTTGAATCCTCCTCTCTTTATTTCGTACTATGGAATGTCAAAGCAGATGCGTAATGCTGGAACATGTCCACCTTAACGTTGTCTGTTACTAGAACGACTATATCCACGAGTTTTCAAATTAATTTCGCAGAGTGACGAGGCATTTGGCTACCTTAAGAGAGTCATAGTTACTCCTGAAGGCTGCTCCCATTTCTTTAGGCCTTTATCATTCTTGCTATGCCCAGTCCTACAGAACCGATATGCCACTGTATGTCCACCTTAACGTCGTCACAGTTACTCCCACTACGAGTTTCTCGAGTTAGCAAATGTACTTCGCCGGATGACGAGGCATTTGGCTACCTTATGAGAGTCATAGTTACTGCAGCCAGATGCTCCCCTTCCTTTGAATCTTTCCTTTCTTTAATTCGTACTGCGGAATGTCCAAGCAGAAGCGAAATGCTGCAACTTGTCCACCTTAACGTTGCCTGAGTTACTCCAACGACGATATCGACGAGATTTCAAATAAATTTCGCAGAGTGACGAGGCATTTGGCTACCTTAAGAGAGTGATAGTTACTGCTGCCCGCTGCTCCCCCTTCTTTGAATCTTTCCTTTCTTTAATTCGTATTGCGGCTAGTCCTGCAGAAGCGAAATGGTACAGCATGTCCACCTTAACGTTGTCTGAGTTACTCCAACGTAGATATCCTCGAGTTTTCAAATAAATTTCGCAGAGTGACGAGGCATTTGGCTACCTTAAGAGAGTCATAGTTACCCCTGCCGGCTGCTCCCATTTCTTTAGGCCTTTATCTTTCTTGCTATGGCCAGTCCTACTGAACCGATATGCCACTGTATGTCCACCTTAACGTCGTCACAGTTACTCCCACTACGAGTTTCTCGAGTTAGCAAATGTACTTCCCCGGATGACGGGGCATTTGGCCACCTTAAGAGAGTCATAGTTACAGCTGCCAGATGCTCCCCATCCTTTGAATCCTCCTCTATTTATTTCGTACTGCGGAATGTCAAACAGAAGCGAAATGCTGCAACTTGTCCACCTTAACGTTGTCTGAGTTACTCCAACGACGATATCCACGAGTTTGCAAATAAATTTCGCAGAATGACGAGGCATTTGGCTACCTTAAGAAAGTCATAGTTACTGCTGCCCGCTGCTCCCCCTTCTTTGAATCTTTCCTCTCTTTAATTCGTACTGCGGCCAGCCCTGCAGAAGCGAAATGGTACAGCATGTCCACCTTAACGTTGTCTGAGTTACTCCAACGTCGATATCCTCCAGTTTTCAAATACATTTCGCAGAGTGACGAGGCATTTGGCTACCTTAAGAGAGTCATAGTTACCCCTGCCGACTGCTCCCATTTCTTTAGGCCTTTATCTGTCTTGCTATAGCCAGTCCTACTGAACCGATATGCCACTGTATGTCCACCTTAACGTCGTCACAGTTACTCCCACTACGAGTTTCTCGAGTTAGCAAATGTACTGCGCCGGATGACGAGGCATTTGGCTACCTTAAGAGAGTCATAGTTACTGCTGCCAGATGCTCCCCATCCTTTGAATCCTCCTCTCTTTATTTCGTACTATGGAATGTCAAAGCAGATGCGTAATGCTGGAACATGTCCACCTTAACGTTGTCTGTTACTAGAACGACTATATCCACGAGTTTTCAAATTAATTTCGCAGAGTGACGAGGCATTTGGCTACCTTAAGAGAGTCATAGTTACTGCTGCCCGCTGCTCCCCCTTCTTTGAATCTTTCCTTTCTTTAATTCGTATTGCGGCTAGTCCTGCAGAAGCGAAATGGTACAGCATGTCCACCTTAACGTTGTCTGAGTTACTCCAACGTAGATATCCTCGAGTTTTCAAATAAATTTCGCAGAGTGACGAGGCATTTGGCTACCTTAAGAGAGTCATAGTTACCCCTGCCGGCTGCTCCCATTTCTTTAGGCCTTTATCTTTCTTGCTATGGCCAGTCCTACTGAACCGATATGCCACTGTATGTCCACCTTAACGTCGTCACAGTTACTCCCACTACGAGTTTCTCGAGTTAGCAAATGTACTTCCCCGGATGACGGGGCATTTGGCTACCTTATGAGAGTCATAGTTACTGCAGCCAGATGCTCCCCTTCCTTTGAATCTTTCCTCTCTTTAATTCGTACTGCGGAATGTCCAAGCAGAAGCGAAATGCTGCAACTTGTCCACCTTAACGTTGCCTGAGTTACTCCAACGACGATATCGACGAGTTTTCAAATAAATTTCGCAGAGTGACGAGGCATTTGGCTACCTTAAGAGAGTGATAGTTACTGCTGCCCGCTGCTCCCCCTTCTTTGAATCTTTCCTTTCTTTAATTCGTATTGCGGCTAGTCCTGCAGAAGCGAAATGGTACAGCATGTCCACCTTAACGTTGTCTGAGTTACTCCAACGTAGATATCCTCGAGTTTTCAAATAAATTTCGCAGAGTGACGAGGCATTTGGCTACCTTAAGAGAGTCATAGTTACTCCTGCCGGCTGCTCCCATTTCTTTAGGCCTTTATCATTCTTGCTATGCCCAGTCCTACAGAACCGATATGCCACTGTATGTCCACCTTAACATCGTCACAGTTATTCCCACTACCGGTTTCTCGAGTTAGCAAATGTACTTCGCCGGATGACGAGGCATTTGGCTTCCTTAAGAGATTCATAGTTACTCCTGCCGGCTGCTCCCATTTCTTTAGGCCTTTTTCATTCTTGCTATGGCCAGTCCTGCTCAACCGATATGCCACTGTATGTCCACCTTAACGTCGTCACAGTTACTCCCACTACGAGTTTCTCGAGTTAGCAAATGTACTTCGCCGGATGACGAGGCATTTGGCTACCTTAAGAGAGTCATAGTTACTGCTGCCAGATGCTCCCCATCCTTTGAATCCTCCTCTCTTTACTTCGTACTATGGAATGTCAAAGCAGATGCGTAATGCTGGAACATGTCCACCTTAACGTTGTCTGTTACTAGAACGACTATATCCACGAGTTTTCAAATTAATTTCGCAGAGTGACGAGGCATTTGGCTACCTTAAGAGAGTCATAGTTACTCCTGCCGGCTGCTCCCATTTCTTTAGGCCTTTATCATTCTTGCTATGCCCAGTCCTACAGAACCGATATGCCACTGTATGTCCACCTTAACGTCGTCACAGTTACTCCCACTACGAGTTTCTCGAGTTAGCAAATGTACTTCGCCGGATGACGAGGCATTTGGCTACCTTATGAGAGTCATAGTTACTGCAGCCAGATGCTCCCCTTCCTTTGAATCTTTCCTTTCTTTAATTCGTACTGCGGAATGTCCAAGCAGAAGCGAAATGCTGCAACTTGTACACCTTAACGTTGCCTGACTTACTCCAACGACGATATCGACGAGATTTCAAATAAATTTCGCAGAGTGACGAGGCATTTGGCTACCTTAAGAGAGTGATAGTTACTGCTGCCCGCTGCTCCCCCTTCTTTGAATCTTTCCTTTCTTTAATTCGTATTGCGGCTAGTCCTGCAGAAGCGAAATGGTACAGCATGTCCACCTTAACGTTGTCTGAGTTACTCCAACGTAGATATCCTCGAGTTTTCAGATAAATTTCGCAGAGTGACGAGGCATTTGGCTACCTTAAGAGAGTCATAGTTACCCCTGCCGGCTGCTCCCATTTCTTTAGGCCTTTATCTTTCTTGCTATGGCCAGTCCTACTGAACCATTATGCCACTGTATGTCCACCTTAACGTCGTCACAGTTACTCCCACTACGAGTTTCTCGAGTTAGCAAATGTACTTCCCCGGATGACGGGGCATTTGGCCACCTTAAGAGAGTCATAGTTACAGCTGCCAGATGCTCCCCATCCTTTGAATCCTCCTCTCTTTATTTCGTACTGCGGAATGTCAAACAGAAGCGAAATGCTGCAACTTGTCCACCTTAACGTTGTCTGAGTTACTCTAACGACGATATCCACGAGTTTGCAAATAAATTTCGCAGAATGACGATTCATTTGGCTACCTTAAGAAAGTCATAGTTACTGCTGCCCGCTGCTCCCCCTTCTTTGAATCTTTCCTCTCTTTAATTCGTACTGCGGCCAGCCCTGCAGAAGCGAAATGGTACAGCATGTCCACCTTAACGTTGTCTGAGTTACTCCAACGTCGATATCCTCCAGTTTTCAAATACATTTCGCAGAGTGAAGAGGCATTTGGCTACCTTAAGAGAGTCATAGTTACCCCTGCCGACTGCTCCCATTTCTTTAGGCCTTTATCTGTCTTGCTATAGCCAGTCCTACTGAACCGATATGCCACTGTATGTCCACCTTAACGTCGTCACAGTTACTCCCACTACGAGTTTCTCGAGTTAGCAAATGTACTGCGCCGGATGACGAGGCATTTGGCTACCTTAAGAGAGTCATAGTTACTGCTGCCAGATGCTCCCCATCCTTTGAATACTCCTATCTTTATTTCGTACTATGGAATGTCAAAGCAGATGCGTAATGCTGGAACATGTCCACCTTAACGTTGTCTGTTACTAGAACGACTATATCCACGAGTTTTCAAATTAATTTCGCAGAGTGACGAGGCATTTGGCTACCTTAAGAGAGTCATAGTTACTCCTGCCGGCTGCTCCCATTTCTTTAGGCCTTTATCATTCTTGCTATGCCCAGTCCTACAGAACCGATATGCCACTGTATGTCCACCTTAACGTCGTCACAGTTACTCCCACTACGAGTTTCTCGAGTTAGCAAATGTACTTCGCCGGATGACGAGGCATTTGGCTACCTTATGAGAGTCATAGTTACTGCAGCCAGATGCTCCCCTTCCTTTGAATCTTTCCTCTCTTTAATTCGTACTGCGGAATGTCCAAGCAGAAGCGAAATGCTGCAACTTGTCCACCTTAACGTTGCCTGAGTTACTCCAACGACGATATCGACGAGTTTTCAAATAAATTTCGCAGAGTGACGAGGCATTTGGCTACCTTAAGAGAGTGATAGTTACTGCTGCCCGCTGCTCCCCCTTCTTTGAATCTTTCCTTTCTTTAATTCGTATTGCGGCTAGTCCTGCAGAAGCGAAATGGTACAGCATGTCCACCTTAACGTTGTCTGAGTTACTCCAACGTAGATATCCTCGAGTTTTCAAATAAATTTCGCAGAGTGACGAGGCATTTGGCTACCTTAAGAGAGTCATAGTTACTCCTGCCGGCTGCTCCCATTTCTTTAGGCCTTTATCATTCTTGGTATGCCCAGTCCTACAGAACCGATATGCCACTGTATGTCCACCTTAACGTCGTCACAGTTATTCCCACTACCGGTTTCTCGAGTTAGCAAATGTACTTCGCCGGATGACGAGGCATTTGGCTTCCTTAAGAGATTCATAGTTACTCCTGCCGGCTGCTCCCATTTCTTTAGGCCTTTTTCATTCTTGCTATGGCCAGTCCTGCTCAACCGATATGCCACTGTATGTCCACCTTAACGTCGTCACAGTAACTCCCACTACGAGTTTCTCGAGTTAGCAAATGTACTTCGCCGGATGACGAGGCATTTGGCTACCTTATGAGAGTCATAGTTACTGCAGCCAGATGCTCCCCTTCCTTTGAATCTTTCCTTTCTTTAATTCGTACTGCGGAATGTCCAAGCAGAAGCGAAATGCTGCAACTTGTACACCTTAACGTTGCCTGACTTACTCCAACGACGATATCGACGAGATTTCAAATAAATTTCGCAGAGTGACGAGGCATTTGGCTACCTTAAGAGAGTGATAGTTACTGCTGCCCGCTGCTCCCCCTTCTTTGAATCTTTCCTTTCTTTAATTCGTATTGCGGCTAGTCCTGCAGAAGCGAAATGGTACAGCATGTCCACCTTAACGTTGTCTGAGTTACTCCAACGTAGATATCCTCGAGTTTTCAGATAAATTTCGCAGAGTGACGAGGCATTTGGCTACCTTAAGAGAGTCATAGTTACCCCTGCCGGCTGCTCCCATTTCTTTAGGCCTTTATCTTTCTTGCTATGGCCAGTCCTACTGAACCATTATGCCACTGTATGTCCACCTTAACGTCGTCACAGTTACTCCCACTACGAGTTTCTCGAGTTAGCAAATGTACTTCCCCGGATGACGGGGCATTTGGCCACCTTAAGAGAGTCATAGTTACAGCTGCCAGATGCTCCCCATCCTTTGAATCCTCCTCTCTTTATTTCGTACTGCGGAATGTCAAACAGAAGCGAAATGCTGCAACTTGTCCACCTTAACGTTGTCTGAGTTACTCTAACGACGATATCCACGAGTTTGCAAATAAATTTCGCAGAATGACGATTCATTTGGCTACCTTAAGAAAGTCATAGTTACTGCTGCCCGCTGCTCCCCCTTCTTTGAATCTTTCCTCTCTTTAATTCGTACTGCGGCCAGCCCTGCAGAAGCGAAATGGTACAGCATGTCCACCTTAACGTTGTCTGAGTTACTCCAACGTCGATATCCTCCAGTTTTCAAATACATTTCGCAGAGTGAAGAGGCATTTGGCTACCTTAAGAGAGTCATAGTTACCCCTGCCGACTGCTCCCATTTCTTTAGGCCTTTATCTGTCTTGCTATAGCCAGTCCTACTGAACCGATATGCCACTGTATGTCCACCTTAACGTCGTCACAGTTACTCCCACTACGAGTTTCTCGAGTTAGCAAATGTACTGCGCCGGATGACGAGGCATTTGGCTACCTTAAGAGAGTCATAGTTACTGCTGCCAGATGCTCCCCATCCTTTGAATACTCCTATCTTTATTTCGTACTATGGAATGTCAAAGCAGATGCGTAATGCTGGAACATGTCCACCTTAACGTTGTCTGTTACTAGAACGACTATATCCACGAGTTTTCAAATTAATTTCGCAGAGTGACGAGGCATTTGGCTACCTTATGAGAGTCATAGTTACTGCAGCCAGATGCTCCCCTTCCTTTGAATCTTTCCTCTCTTTAATTCGTACTGCGGAATGTCCAAGCAGAAGCGAAATGCTGCAACTTGTCCACCTTAACGTTGCCTGAGTTACTCCAACGACGATATCGACGAGTTTTCAAATAAATTTCGCAGAGTGACGAGGCATTTGGCTACCTTAAGAGAGTGATAGTTACTGCTGCCCGCTGCTCCCCCTTCTTTGAATCTTTCCTTTCTTTAATTCGTATTGCGGCTAGTCCTGCAGAAGCGAAATGGTACAGCATGTCCACCTTAACGTTGTCTGAGTTACTCCAACGTAGATATCCTCGAGTTTTCAAATAAATTTCGCAGAGTGACGAGGCATTTGGCTACCTTAAGAGAGTCATAGTTACTCCTGCCGGCTGCTCCCATTTCTTTAGGCCTTTATCATTCTTGGTATGCCCAGTCCTACAGAACCGATATGCCACTGTATGTCCACCTTAACGTCGTCACAGTTATTCCCACTACCGGTTTCTCGAGTTAGCAAATGTACTTCGCCGGATGACGAGGCATTTGGCTTCCTTAAGAGATTCATAGTTACTCCTGCCGGCTGCTCCCATTTCTTTAGGCCTTTTTCATTCTTGCTATGGCCAGTCCTGCTCAACCGATATGCCACTGTATGTCCACCTTAACGTCGTCACAGTAACTCCCACTACGAGTTTCTCGAGTTAGCAAATGTACTTCGCCGGATGACGAGGCATTTGGCTACCTTAAGAGAGTCATAGTTACTGCTGCCAGATGCTCCCCATCCTTTGAATCCTCCTCTCTTTATTTCGTACTATGGAATGTCAAAACAGATGCGTAATGCTGGAACATGTCCACCTTAACGTTGTCTGTTACTAGAACGACTATATCCACGAGTTTTCAAATTAATTTCGCAGAGTGACGAGGCATTTGGCTACCTTAAGAGAGTCATAGTTACTCCTGCCGGCTGCTCCCATTTCTTTAGGCCTTTATCATTCTTGCTATGCCCAGTCCTACAGAACCGATATGCCACTGTATGTCCACCTTAACGTCGTCACAGTTACTGCCACTACGAGTTTCTCGAGTTAGTAAATGTACTTCGCCGGATGACGAGGCATTTGGCTACCTTATGAGAGTCATAGTTACTGCAGCCAGATGCTCCCCTTCCTTTGAATCTTTCCTCTCTTTAATTCGTACTGCGGAATGTCCAAGCAGAAGCGAAATGCTGCAACTTGTCCACCTTAACGTTGCCTGAGTTACTCCAACGACGATATCGACGAGTTTTCAAATAAATTTCGCAGAGTGACGAGGCATTTGGCTACCTTAAGAGAGTCATAGTTACTGCTGCCCGCTGCTCCCCCTTCTTTGAATCTTTCCTTTCTTTAATTCGTATTGCGGCTAGTCCTGCTGAAGCGAAATGGTACAGCATGTCCACCTTAACGTTGTCTGAGTTACTCCAACGTAGATATCCTCGAGTTTCAAATAAATTTCGCAGAGTGACGAGGCATTTGGCTACCTTAAGAGAGTCATAGTTACTCCTGCCGGCTGCTCCCATTTCTTTAGGCCTTTATCATTCTTGCTATGCCCAGTCCTACAGAACCGATATGCCACTGTATGTCCACCTTAACGTCGTCACAGTTATTCCCACTACCGGTTTCTCGAGTTAGCAAATGTACTTCGCCGGATGACGAGGCATTTGGCTTCCTTAAGAGATTCATAGTTACTCCTGCCGGCTGCTCCCATTTCTTTAGGCCTTTTTCATTCTTGCTATGGCCAGTCCTGCTCAACCGATATGCCACTGTATGTCCACCTTAACGTCGTCACAGTTACTCCCACTACGAGTTTCTCGAGTTAGCAAATGTACTTCGCCGGATGACGAGGCATTTGGCTACCTTAAGAGAGTCATAGTTACTGCTGCCAAATGCTCCCCATCCTTTGAATCCTCCTCTCTTTATTTCGTACTATGGAATGTCAAAGCAGATGCGTAATGCTGGAACATGTCCACCTTAACGTTGTCTGTTACTAGAACGACTATATCCACGAGTTTTCAAATAAATTTCGCAGAGTGACGAGGCATTTGGCTACCTTAAGAGAGACATAGTTACTCCTGCCGGCTGCTCCCATTTCTTTAGGCCTTTATCATTCTTGCTATGCCCAGTCCTACAGAACCGATATGCCACTGTATGTCCACCTTAACGTCGTCACAGTTATTCCCACTACCGGTTTCTCGAGTTAGCAAATGTACTTCGCCGGATGACGAGGCATTTGGCTTCCTTAAGAGATTCATAGTTACTCCTGCCGGCTGCTCCCATTTCTTTAGGCCTTTTTCATTCTTGCTATGGCCAGTCCTGCTCAACCGATATGCCACTGTATGTCCACCTTAACGTCGTCACAGTTACTCCCACTACGAGTTTCTCGAGTTAGCAAATGTACTTCGCCGGATGACGAGGCATTTGGCTACCTTAAGAGAGTCATAGTTACTGCTGCCAGATGCTCCCCATCCTTTGAATCCTCCTCTCTTTATTTCGTACTATGGAATGTCAAAGCAGATGCGTAATGCTGGAACATGTCCACCTTAACGTTGTCTGTTACTAGAACGACTATATCCACGAGTTTTGAAATTAATTTCGCAGAGTGACGAGGCATTTGGCTACCTTCAGAGAGTCATAGTTACTCCTGCCGGCTGCTCCCATTTCTTTAGGCCTTTATCATTCTTGCTATGCCCAGTCCTACAGAACCGATATGCCACTGTATGTCCACCTTAACGTCGTCACACTTACTGCCACTACGAGTTTCTCGAGTTAGCAAATGTACTTCGCCGGATGACGAGGCATTTGGCTACCTTATGAGAGTCATAGTTACTGCAGCCAGATGCTCCCCTTCCTTTGAAACTTTCCTCTCTTTAATTCGTACTGCGGAATGTCCAAGCAGAAGCGAAATGCTGCAACTTGTCCACCTTAACGTTGCCTGAGTTACTCCAACGACGATATCGACGAGTTTTCAAATAAATTTCGCAGAGTGACGAGGCATTTGGCTACCTTAAGAGAGTGATAGTTACTGCTGCCCGCTGCTCCCCCTTCTTTGAATCTTTCCTTTCTTTAATTCGTATTGCGGCTAGTCCTGCAGAAGCGAAATGGTACAGCATGTCCACCTTAACGTTGTCTGAGTTACTCCAACGTAGATATCCTCGAGTTTTCAAATAAATTTCGCAGAGTGACGAGGCATTTGGCTACCTTAAGAGAGTCATAGTTACCCCTGCCGGCTGCTCCCATTTCTTTAGGCCTTTATCTTTCTTGCTATGGCCAGTCCTACTGAACCGATATGCCACTGTATGTCCACCTTAACGTCGTCACAGTTACTCCCACTACGAGTTTCTCGAGTTAGCAAATGTACTTCGCCGGATGACGAGGCATTTGGCTACCTTAAGAGAGTCATAGTTACTGCTGCCAGATGCTCCCCATCCTTTGAATCCTCCTCTCTTTATTTCGTACTATGGAATGTCAAAGCAGATGCGTAATGCTGGAACATGTCCACCTTAACGTTGTCTGTTACTAGAACGACTATATCCACGAGTTTTCAAATTAATTTCGCAGAGTGACGAGGCATTTGGCTACCTTAAGAGAGTCATAGTTACTCCTGCCGGCTGCTCCCATTTCTTTAGGCCTTTATCATTCTTGCTATGCCCAGTCCTACAGAACCGATATGCCACTGTATGTCCACCTTAACATCGTCACAGTTATTCCCACTACCGGTTTCTCGAGTTAGCAAATGTACTTCGCCGGATGACGAGGCATTTGGCTTCCTTAAGAGATTCATAGTTACTCCTGCCGGCTGCTCCCATTTCTTTAGGCCTTTTTCATTCTTGCTATGGCCAGTCCTGCTCAACCGATATGCCACTGTATGTCCACCTTAACGTCGTCACAGTTACTCCCACTACGAGTTTCTCGAGTTAGCAAATGTACTTCGCCGGATGACGAGGCATTTGGCTACCTTAAGAGAGTCATAGTTACTGCTACCAGATGCTCCCCATCCTTTGAATCCTCCTCTCTTTATTTCGTACTATGGAATGTCAAAGCAGATGCGTAATGCTGGAACATGTCCACCTTAACGTTGTCTGTTACTAGAACGACTATATCCACGAGTTTTCAAATTAATTTCGCAGAGTGACGAGGCATTTGGCTACCTTCAGAGAGTCATAGTTACTCCTGCCGGCTGCTCCCATTTCTTTAGGCCTTTATCATTCTTGCTATGCCCAGTCCTACAGAACCGATATGCCACTGTATGACCACCTTAACGTCGTCACAGTTACTGCCACTACGAGTTTCTCGAGTTAGCAAATGTACTTCGCCGGATGACGAGGCATTTGGCTACCTTATGAGAGTCATAGTTACTGCAGCCAGATGCTCCCCTTCCTTTGAATCTTTCCTCTCTTTAATTCGTACTGCGGAATGTCCAAGCAGAAGCGAAATGCTGCAACTTGTCCACCTTAACGTTGCCTGAGTTACTCCAACGACGATATCGACGAGTTTTCAAATAAATTTCGCAGAGTGACGAGGCATTTGGCTACCTTAAGAGAGTGATAGTTACTGCTGCCCGCTGCTCCCCCTTCTTTGAATCTTTCCTTTCTTTAATTCGTATTGCGGCTAGTCCTGCAGAAGCGAAATGGTACAGCATGTCCACCTTAACGTTGTCTGAGTTACTCCAACGTAGATATCCTCGAGTTTTCAAATAAATTTCGCAGAGTGACGAGGCATTTGGCTACCTTAAGAGAGTCATTGTTACCCCTGCCGGCTGCTCCCATTTCTTTAGGCCTTTATCTTTCTTGCTATGGCCAGTCCTACTGAACCGATATGCCACTGTATGTCCACCTTAACGTCGTCACAGTTACTCCCACTACGAGTTTCTCGAGTTAGCAAATGTACTTCGCCGGATGACGAGGCATTTGGCTACCTTAAGAGAGTCATAGTTACTGCTGCCAGATGCTCCCCATCCTTTGAATCCTCCTCTCTTTATTTCGTACTATGGAATGTCAAAGCAGATGCGTAATGCTGGAACATGTCCACCTTAACGTTGTCTGTTACTAGAACGACTATATCCACGAGTTTTCAAATTAATTTCGCAGAGTGACGAGGCATTTGGCTACCTTAAGAGAGTCATAGTTACTCCTGCCGGCTGCTCCCATTTCTTTAGGCCTTTATCATTCTTGCTATGCCCAGTCCTACAGAACCGATATGCCACTGTATGTCCACCTTAACATCGTCACAGTTATTCCCACTACCGGTTTCTCGAGTTAGCAAATGTACTTCGCCGGATGACGAGGCATTTGGCTTCCTTAAGAGATTCATAGTTACTCCTGCCGGCTGCTCCCATTTCTTTAGGCCTTTTTCATTCTTGCTATGGCCAGTCCTGCTCAACCGATATGCCACTGTATGTCCACCTTAACGTCGTCACAGTTACTCCCACTACGAGTTTCTCGAGTTAGCAAATGTACTTCGCCGGATGACGAGGCATTTGGCTACCTTAAGAGAGTCATAGTTACTGCTGCCAGATGCTCCCCATCCTTTGAATCCTCCTCTCTTTATTTCGTACTATGGAATGTCAAAGCAGATGCGTAATGCTGGAACATGTCCACCTTAACGTTGTCTGTTCCTAGAACGACTATATCCACGAGTTTTCAAATTAATTTCGCAGAGTGACGAGGCATTTGGCTACCTTAAGAGAGTCATAGTTACTCCTGCCGGCTGCTCCCATTTCTTTATGCCTTTATCATTCTTGCTATGCCCAGTCCTACAGAACCGATATGCCACTGTATGTCCACCTTAACGCCGTCACAGTTACTCCCACTACGAGTTTCTCGAGTTAGCAAATGTACTTCGCCGGATGACGAGGCATTTGGCTACCTTATGAGAGTCATAGTTACTGCAGCCAGATGCTCCCCTTCCTTTGAATCTTTCCTCTCTTTAATTCGTACTGCGGAATGTCCAAGCAGAAGCGAAATGCTGCAACTTGTCCACCTTAACGTTGCCTGAGTTACTCCAACGACGATATCGACGAGTTTTCAAATAAATTTCGCAGAGTGACGAGGCATTTGGCTACCTTAAGAGAGTGATAGTTACTGCTGCCCGCTGCTCCCCCTTCTTTGAATCTTTCCTTTCTTTAATTCGTATTGCGGCTAGTCCTGCAGAAGCGAAATGGTACAGCATGTCCACCTTAACGTTGTCTGAGTTACTCCAACGTAGATATCCTCGAGTTTTCAAATAAATTTCGCAGAGTGACGAGGCATTTGGCTACCTTAAGAGAGTCATAGTTACTCCTGCCGGCTGCTCCCATTTCTTTAGGCCTTTATCATTCTTGGTATGCCCAGTCCTACAGAACCGATATGCCACTGTATGTCCACCTTAACGTCGTCACAGTTATTCCCACTACCGGTTTCTCGAGTTAGCAAATGTACTTCGCCGGATGACGAGGCATTTGGCTTCCTTAAGAGATTCATAGTTACTCCTGCCGGCTGCTCCCATTTCTTTAGGCCTTTTTCATTCTTGCTATGGCCAGTCCTGCTCAACCGATATGCCACTGTATGTCCACCTTAACGTCGTCACAGTAACTCCCACTACGAGTTTCTCGAGTTAGCAAATGTACTTCGCCGGATGACGAGGCATTTGGCTACCTTAAGAGAGTCATAGTTACTGCTGCCAGATGCTCCCCATCCTTTGAATCCTCCTCTCTTTATTTCGTACTATGGAATGTCAAAACAGATGCGTAATGCTGGAACATGTCCACCTTAACGTTGTCTGTTACTAGAACGACTATATCCACGGGTTTTCAAATTAATTTCGCAGAGTGACGAGGCATTTGGCTACCTTAAGAGAGTCATAGTTACTCCTGCCGGCTGCTCCCATTTCTTTAGGCCTTTATCATTCTTGCTATGCCCAGTCCTACAGAACCGATATGCCACTGTATGTCCACCTTAACATCGTCACAGTTATTCCCACTACCGGTTTCTCGAGTTAGCAAATGTACTTCGCCGGATGACGAGGCATTTGGCTTCCTTAAGAGATTCATAGTTACTCCTGCCGGCTGCTCCCATTTCTTTAGGCCTTTTTCATTCTTGCTATGGCCAGTCCTGCTCAACCGATATGCCACTGTATGTCCACCTTAACGTCGTCACAGTTACTCCCACTACGAGTTTCTCGAGTTAGCAAATGTACTTCGCCGGATGACGAGGCATTTGGCTACCTTAAGAGAGTCATAGTTACTGCTGCCAGATGCTCCCCATCCTTTGAATCCTCCTCTCTTTATTTCGTACTATGGAATGTCAAAGCAGATGCGTAATGCTGGAACATGTCCACCTTAACGTTGTCTGTTACTAGAACGACTATATCCACGAGTTTTCAAATTAATTTCGCAGAGTGACGAGGCATTTGGCTACCTTAAGAGAGTCATAGTTACTCCTGCCGGCTGCTCCCATTTCTTTAGGCCTTTATCATTCTTGCTATGCCCAGTCCTACAGAACCGATATGCCACTGTATGTCCACCTTAACGTCGTCACAGTTACTGCCACTACGAGTTTCTCGAGTTAGTAAATGTACTTCGCCGGATGACGAGGCATTTGGCTACCTTATGAGAGTCATAGTTACTGCAGCCAGATGCTCCCCTTCCTTTGAATCTTTCCTCTCTTTAATTCGTACTGCGGAATGTCCAAGCAGAAGCGAAATGCTGCAACTTGTCCACCTTAACGTTGCCTGAGTTACTCCAACGACGATATCGACGAGTTTTCAAATAAATTTCGCAGAGTGACGAGGCATTTGGCTACCTTAAGAGAGTCATAGTTACTGCTGCCCGCTGCTCCCCCTTCTTTGAATCTTTCCTTTCTTTAATTCGTATTGCGGCTAGTCCTGCTGAAGCGAAATGGTACAGCATGTCCACCTTAACGTTGTCTGAGTTACTCCAACGTAGATATCCTCGAGTTTCAAATAAATTTCGCAGAGTGACGAGGCATTTGGCTACCTTAAGAGAGTCATAGTTACTCCTGCCGGCTGCTCCCATTTCTTTAGGCCTTTATCATTCTTGCTATGCCCAGTCCTACAGAACCGATATGCCACTGTATGTCCACCTTAACGTCGTCACAGTTATTCCCACTACCGGTTTCTCGAGTTAGCAAATGTACTTCGCCGGATGACGAGGCATTTGGCTTCCTTAAGAGATTCATAGTTACTCCTGCCGGCTGCTCCCATTTCTTTAGGCCTTTTTCATTCTTGCTATGGCCAGTCCTGCTCAACCGATATGCCACTGTATGTCCACCTTAACGTCGTCACAGTTACTCCCACTACGAGTTTCTCGAGTTAGCAAATGTACTTCGCCGGATGACGAGGCATTTGGCTACCTTAAGAGAGTCATAGTTACTGCTGCCAAATGCTCCCCATCCTTTGAATCCTCCTCTCTTTATTTCGTACTATGGAATGTCAAAGCAGATGCGTAATGCTGGAACATGTCCACCTTAACGTTGTCTGTTACTAGAACGACTATATCCACGAGTTTTCAAATAAATTTCGCAGAGTGACGAGGCATTTGGCTACCTTAAGAGAGACATAGTTACTCCTGCCGGCTGCTCCCATTTCTTTAGGCCTTTATCATTCTTGCTATGCCCAGTCCTACAGAACCGATATGCCACTGTATGTCCACCTTAACGTCGTCACAGTTATTCCCACTACCGGTTTCTCGAGTTAGCAAATGTACTTCGCCGGATGACGAGGCATTTGGCTTCCTTAAGAGATTCATAGTTACTCCTGCCGGCTGCTCCCATTTCTTTAGGCCTTTTTCATTCTTGCTATGGCCAGTCCTGCTCAACCGATATGCCACTGTATGTCCACCTTAACGTCGTCACAGTTACTCCCACTACGAGTTTCTCGAGTTAGCAAATGTACTTCGCCGGATGACGAGGCATTTGGCTACCTTAAGAGAGTCATAGTTACTGCTGCCAGATGCTCCCCATCCTTTGAATCCTCCTCTCTTTATTTCGTACTATGGAATGTCAAAGCAGATGCGTAATGCTGGAACATGTCCACCTTAACGTTGTCTGTTACTAGAACGACTATATCCACGAGTTTTGAAATTAATTTCGCAGAGTGACGAGGCATTTGGCTACCTTCAGAGAGTCATAGTTACTCCTGCCGGCTGCTCCCATTTCTTTAGGCCTTTATCATTCTTGCTATGCCCAGTCCTACAGAACCGATATGCCACTGTATGTCCACCTTAACGTCGTCACAGTTACTGCCACTACGAGTTTCTCGAGTTAGCAAATGTACTTCGCCGGATGACGAGGCATTTGGCTACCTTATGAGAGTCATAGTTACTGCAGCCAGATGCTCCCCTTCCTTTGAAACTTTCCTCTCTTTAATTCGTACTGCGGAATGTCCAAGCAGAAGCGAAATGCTGCAACTTGTCCACCTTAACGTTGCCTGAGTTACTCCAACGACGATATCGACGAGTTTTCAAATAAATTTCGCAGAGTGACGAGGCATTTGGCTACCTTAAGAGAGTGATAGTTACTGCTGCCCGCTGCTCCCCCTTCTTTGAATCTTTCCTTTCTTTAATTCGTATTGCGGCTAGTCCTGCAGAAGCGAAATGGTACAGCATGTCCACCTTAACGTTGTCTGAGTTACTCCAACGTAGATATCCTCGAGTTTTCAAATAAATTTCGCAGAGTGACGAGGCATTTGGCTACCTTAAGAGAGTCATAGTTACCCCTGCCGGCTGCTCCCATTTCTTTAGGCCTTTATCTTTCTTGCTATGGCCAGTCCTACTGAACCGATATGCCACTGTATGTCCACCTTAACGTCGTCACAGTTACTCCCACTACGAGTTTCTCGAGTTAGCAAATGTACTTCGCCGGATGACGAGGCATTTGGCTACCTTAAGAGAGTCATAGTTACTGCTGCCAGATGCTCCCCATCCTTTGAATCCTCCTCTCTTTATTTCGTACTATGGAATGTCAAAGCAGATGCGTAATGCTGGAACATGTCCACCTTAACGTTGTCTGTTACTAGAACGACTATATCCACGAGTTTTCAAATTAATTTCGCAGAGTGACGAGGCATTTGGCTACCTTAAGAGAGTCATAGTTACTCCTGCCGGCTGCTCCCATTTCTTTAGGCCTTTATCATTCTTGCTATGCCCAGTCCTACAGAACCGATATGCCACTGTATGTCCACCTTAACATCGTCACAGTTATTCCCACTACCGGTTTCTCGAGTTAGCAAATGTACTTCGCCGGATGACGAGGCATTTGGCTTCCTTAAGAGATTCATAGTTACTCCTGCCGGCTGCTCCCATTTCTTTAGGCCTTTTTCATTCTTGCTATGGCCAGTCCTGCTCAACCGATATGCCACTGTATGTCCACCTTAACGTCGTCACAGTTACTCCCACTACGAGTTTCTCGAGTTAGCAAATGTACTTCGCCGGATGACGAGGCATTTGGCTACCTTAAGAGAGTCATAGTTACTGCTGCCAGATGCTCCCCATCCTTTGAATCCTCCTCTCTTTATTTCGTACTATGGAATGTCAAAGCAGATGCGTAATGCTGGAACATGTCCACCTTAACGTTGTCTGTTACTAGAACGACTATATCCACGAGTTTTCAAATTAATTTCGCAGAGTGACGAGGCATTTGGCTACCTTCAGAGAGTCATAGTTACTCCTGCCGGCTGCTCCCATTTCTTTAGGCCTTTATCATTCTTGCTATGCCCAGTCCTACAGAACCGATATGCCACTGTATGACCACCTTAACGTCGTCACAGTTACTGCCACTACGAGTTTCTCGAGTTAGCAAATGTACTTCGCCGGATGACGAGGCATTTGGCTACCTTATGAGAGTCATAGTTACTGCAGCCAGATGCTCCCCTTCCTTTGAATCTTTCCTCTCTTTAATTCGTACTGCGGAATGTCCAAGCAGAAGCGAAATGCTGCAACTTGTCCACCTTAACGTTGCCTGAGTTACTCCAACGACGATATCGACGAGTTTTCAAATAAATTTCGCAGAGTGACGAGGCATTTGGCTACCTTAAGAGAGTGATAGTTACTGCTGCCCGCTGCTCCCCCTTCTTTGAATCTTTCCTTTCTTTAATTCGTATTGCGGCTAGTCCTGCAGAAGCGAAATGGTACAGCATGTCCACCTTAACGTTGTCTGAGTTACTCCAACGTAGATATCCTCGAGTTTTCAAATAAATTTCGCAGAGTGACGAGGCATTTGGCTACCTTAAGAGAGTCATTGTTACCCCTGCCGGCTGCTCCCATTTCTTTAGGCCTTTATCTTTCTTGCTATGGCCAGTCCTACTGAACCGATATGCCACTGTATGTCCACCTTAACGTCGTCACAGTTACTCCCACTACGAGTTTCTCGAGTTAGCAAATGTACTTCGCCGGATGACGAGGCATTTGGCTACCTTAAGAGAGTCATAGTTACTGCTGCCAGATGCTCCCCATCCTTTGAATCCTCCTCTCTTTATTTCGTACTATGGAATGTCAAAGCAGATGCGTAATGCTGGAACATGTCCACCTTAACGTTGTCTGTTACTAGAACGACTATATCCACGAGTTTTCAAATTAATTTCGCAGAGTGACGAGGCATTTGGCTACCTTAAGAGAGTCATAGTTACTCCTGCCGGCTGCTCCCATTTCTTTAGGCCTTTATCATTCTTGCTATGCCCAGTCCTACAGAACCGATATGCCACTGTATGTCCACCTTAACATCGTCACAGTTATTCCCACTACCGGTTTCTCGAGTTAGCAAATGTACTTCGCCGGATGACGAGGCATTTGGCTTCCTTAAGAGATTCATAGTTACTCCTGCCGGCTGCTCCCATTTCTTTAGGCCTTTTTCATTCTTGCTATGGCCAGTCCTGCTCAACCGATATGCCACTGTATGTCCACCTTAACGTCGTCACAGTTACTCCCACTACGAGTTTCTCGAGTTAGCAAATGTACTTCGCCGGATGACGAGGCATTTGGCTACCTTAAGAGAGTCATAGTTACTGCTGCCAGATGCTCCCCATCCTTTGAATCCTCCTCTCTTTATTTCGTACTATGGAATGTCAAAGCAGATGCGTAATGCTGGAACATGTCCACCTTAACGTTGTCTGTTACTAGAACGACTATATCCACGAGTTTTCAAATAAATTTCGCAGAGTGACGAGGCATTTGGCTACCTTAAGAGAGACATAGTTACTCCTGCCGGCTGCTCCCATTTCTTTAGGCCTTTATCATTCTTGCTATGCCCAGTCCTACAGAACCGATATGCCACTGTATGTCCACCTTAACGTCGTCACAGTTATTCCCACTACCGGTTTCTCGAGTTAGCAAATGTACTTCGCCGGATGACGAGGCATTTGGCTTCCTTAAGAGATTCATAGTTACTCCTGCCGGCTGCTCCCATTTCTTTAGGCCTTTTTCATTCTTGCTATGGCCAGTCCTGCTCAACCGATATGCCACTGTATGTCCACCTTAACGTCGTCACAGTTACTCCCACTACGAGTTTCTCGAGTTAGCAAATGTACTTCACCGGATGACGAGGCATTTGGCTACCTTAAGAGAGTCATAGTTACTGCTGCCAGATGCTCCCCATCCTTTGAATCCTCCTCTCTTTATTTCGTACTATGGAATGTCAAAGCAGATGCGTAATGCTGGAACATGTCCACCTTAACGTTGTCTGTTACTAGAACGACTATATCCACGAGTTTTGAAATTAATTTCGCAGAGTGACGAGGCATTTGGCTACCTTCAGAGAGTCATAGTTACTCCTGCCGGCTGCTCCCATTTCTTTAGGCCTTTATCATTCTTGCTATGCCCAGTCCTACAGAACCGATATGCCACTGTATGTCCACCTTAACGTCGTCACAGTTACTGCCACTACGAGTTTCTCGAGTTAGCAAATGTACTTCGCCGGATGACGAGGCATTTGGCTACCTTATGAGAGTCATAGTTACTGCAGCCAGATGCTCCCCTTCCTTTGAAACTTTCCTCTCTTTAATTCGTACTGCGGAATGTCCAAGCAGAAGCGAAATGCTGCAACTTGTCCACCTTAACGTTGCCTGAGTTACTCCAACGACGATATCGACGAGTTTTCAAATAAATTTCGCAGAGTGACGAGGCATTTGGCTACCTTAAGAGAGTGATAGTTACTGCTGCCCGCTGCTCCCCCTTCTTTGAATCTTTCCTTTCTTTAATTCGTATTGCGGCTAGTCCTGCAGAAGCGAAATGGTACAGCATGTCCACCTTAACGTTGTCTGAGTTACTCCAACGTAGATATCCTCGAGTTTTCAAATAAATTTCGCAGAGTGACGAGGCATTTGGCTACCTTAAGAGAGTCATAGTTACCCCTGCCGGCTGCTCCCATTTCTTTAGGCCTTTATCTTTCTTGCTATGGCCAGTCCTACTGAACCGATATGCCACTGTATGTCCACCTTAACGTCGTCACAGTTACTCCCACTACGAGTTTCTCGAGTTAGCAAATGTACTTCGCCGGATGACGAGGCATTTGGCTACCTTAAGAGAGTCATAGTTACTGCTGCCAGATGCTCCCCATCCTTTGAATCCTCCTCTCTTTATTTCGTACTATGGAATGTCAAAGCAGATGCGTAATGCTGGAACATGTCCACCTTAACGTTGTCTGTTACTAGAACGACTATATCCACGAGTTTTCAAATTAATTTCGCAGAGTGACGAGGCATTTGGCTACCTTAAGAGAGTCATAGTTACTCCTGCCGGCTGCTCCCATTTCTTTAGGCCTTTATCATTCTTGCTATGCCCAGTCCTACAGAACCGATATGCCACTGTATGTCCACCTTAACATCGTCACAGTTATTCCCACTACCGGTTTCTCGAGTTAGCAAATGTACTTCGCCGGATGACGAGGCATTTGGCTTCCTTAAGAGATTCATAGTTACTCCTGCCGGCTGCTCCCATTTCTTTAGGCCTTTTTCATTCTTGCTATGGCCAGTCCTGCTCAACCGATATGCCACTGTATGTCCACCTTAACGTCGTCACAGTTACTCCCACTACGAGTTTCTCGAGTTAGCAAATGTACTTCGCCGGATGACGAGGCATTTGGCTACCTTAAGAGAGTCATAGTTACTGCTGCCAGATGCTCCCCATCCTTTGAATCCTCCTCTCTTTATTTCGTACTATGGAATGTCAAAGCAGATGCGTAATGCTGGAACATGTCCACCTTAACGTTGTCTGTTACTAGAACGACTATATCCACGAGTTTTCAAATTAATTTCGCAGAGTGACGAGGCATTTGGCTACCTTCAGAGAGTCATAGTTACTCCTGCCGGCTGCTCCCATTTCTTTAGGCCTTTATCATTCTTGCTATGCCCAGTCCTACAGAACCGATATGCCACTGTATGACCACCTTAACGTCGTCACAGTTACTGCCACTACGAGTTTCTCGAGTTAGCAAATGTACTTCGCCGGATGACGAGGCATTTGGCTACCTTATGAGAGTCATAGTTACTGCAGCCAGATGCTCCCCTTCCTTTGAATCTTTCCTCTCTTTAATTCGTACTGCGGAATGTCCAAGCAGAAGCGAAATGCTGCAACTTGTCCACCTTAACGTTGCCTGAGTTACTCCAACGACGATATCGACGAGTTTTCAAATAAATTTCGCAGAGTGACGAGGCATTTGGCTACCTTAAGAGAGTGATAGTTACTGCTGCCCGCTGCTCCCCCTTCTTTGAATCTTTCCTTTCTTTAATTCGTATTGCGGCTAGTCCTGCAGAAGCGAAATGGTACAGCATGTCCACCTTAACGTTGTCTGAGTTACTCCAACGTAGATATCCTCGAGTTTTCAAATAAATTTCGCAGAGTGACGAGGCATTTGGCTACCTTAAGAGAGTCATTGTTACCCCTGCCGGCTGCTCCCATTTCTTTAGGCCTTTATCTTTCTTGCTATGGCCAGTCCTACTGAACCGATATGCCACTGTATGTCCACCTTAACGTCGTCACAGTTACTGCCACTACGAGTTTCTCGAGTTAGCAAATGTACTTCGCCGGATGACGAGGCATTTGGCTACCTTAAGAGAGTCATAGTTACTGCTGCCAGATGCTCCCCATCCTTTGAATCCTCCTCTCTTTATTTCGTACTATGGAATGTCAAAGCAGATGCGTAATGCTGGAACATGTCCACCTTAACGTTGTCTGTTACTAGAACGACTATATCCACGAGTTTTCAAATTAATTTCGCAGAGTGACGAGGCATTTGGCTACCTTAAGAGAGTCATAGTTACTCCTGCCGGCTGCTCCCATTTCTTTAGGCCTTTGTCATTCTTGCTATGCCCAGTCCTACAGAACCGATATGCCACTGTATGTCCACCTTAACATCGTCACAGTTATTCCCACTACCGGTTTCTCGAGTTAGCAAATGTACTTCGCCGGATGACGAGGCATTTGGCTTCCTTAAGAGATTCATAGTTACTCCTGCCGGCTGCTCCCATTTCTTTAGGCCTTTTTCATTCTTGCTATGGCCAGTCCTGCTCAACCGATATGCCACTGTATGTCCACCTTAACGTCGTCACAGTTACTCCCACTACGAGTTTCTCGAGTTAGCAAATGTACTTCGCCGGATGACGAGGCATTTGGCTACCTTAAGAGAGTCATAGTTACTGCTGCCAGATGCTCCCCATCCTTTGAATCCTCCTCTCTTTATTTCGTACTATGGAATGTCAAACAGAAGCGAAATGCTGCAACTTGTCCACCTTAACGTTGTCTGAGTTACTCCAACGACGATATCCACGAGTTTTCAAATAAATTTCGCAGAATGACGAGGCATTTGGCTACCTTAAGAAAGTCATAGTTACTGCTGCCCGCTGCTCCCCCTTCTTTGAATCTTTCCTCTCTTTAATTCGTACTGCGGCCAGCCCTGCAGAAGCGAAATGGTACAGCATGTCCACCTTAACGTTGTCTGAGTTACTCCAACGTCGATATCCTCGAGTTTTCAAATACATTTCGCAGAGTGACGAGGCATTTGGCTACCTTAAGAGAGTCATAGTTACCCCTGCCGACTGCTCCCATTTCTTTAGGCCTTTATCTGTCTTGCTATAGCCAGTCCTACTGAACCGATATGCCACTGTATGTCCACCTTAACGTCGTCACAGTTACTCCCACTACGAGTTTCTCGAGTTAGCAAATGTACTTCGCCGGATGACGAGGCATTTGGCTACCTTAAGAGAGTCATAGTTACTGCTGACAGATGCTCCCCATCCTTTGAATCCTCCTCTCTTTATTTCGTACTATGGAATGTCAAAGCAGATGCGTAATGCTGGAACATGTCCACCTTAACGTTGTCTGTTACTAGAACGACTATATCCACGAGTTTTCAAATTAATTTCGCAGAGTGACGAGGCATTTGGCTACCTTAAGAGAGTCATAGTTACTCCTGCCGGCTGCTCCCATTTCTTTAGGCCTTTATCATTCTTGCTATGCCCAGTCCTACAGAACCGATATGCCACTGTATGTCCACCTTAACGTCGTCACAGTTACTCCCACTACGAGTTTCTCGAGTTAGCAAATGTACTTCGCCGGATGACGAGGCATTTGGCTACCTTATGAGAGTCATAGTTACTGCAGCCAGATGCTCCCCTTCCTTTGAATCTTTCCTCTCTTTAATTCGTACTGCGGAATGTCCAAGCAGAAGCGAAATGCTGCAACTTGTCCACCTTAACGTTGCCTGAGTTACTCCAACGACGATATCGACGAGATTTCAAATAAATTTCGCAGAGTGACGAGGCATTTGGCTTCCTTAAGAGAGTGATAGTTACTGCTGCCCGCTGCTCCCCCTTCTTTGAATCTTTCCTTTCTTTAATTCGTATTGCGGCTAGTCCTGCAGAAGCGAAATGGTACAGCATGTCCACCTTAACGTTGTCTGAGTTACTCCAACGTAGATATCCTCGAGTTTTCAAATAAGTTTCGCAGAGTGACGAGGCATTTGGCTACCTTAAGAGAGTCATAGTTACCCCTGCCGGCTGCTCCCATTTCTTTAGGCCTTTATCTTTCTTGCTATGGCCAGTCCTACTGAACCGATATGCCACCGTATGTCCACCTTAACGTCGTCACAGTTACTCCCACTACGAGTTTCTCGAGTTAGCAAATGTACTTCGCCGGATGACGGGGCATTTGGCCACCTTAAGAGAGTCATAGTTACAGCTGCCAGATGCTCCCCATCCTTTGAATCCTCCTCTCTTTATTTCGTACTGCGGAATGTCAAACAGAAGCGAAATGCTGCAACTTGTCCACCTTAACGTTGTCTGAGTTAATCCAACGACGATATCCACGAGTTTTCAAATAAATTTCGCGGAATGACGAGGCATTTGGCTACCTTAAGAGAGTCATATTTACTGCTGCCCGCTGCTCCCCCTTCTTCGAATCTTTCCTCTCTTTAATTCGTACTGCGGCCAGCCCTGCAGAAGCGAAATGGTACAGCATGTCCACCTTAACGTTGTCTGAGTTACTCCAACGTCGATATCCTCGAGTTTTCAAATACATTTCGCAGAGTGACGAGGCATTCAGCTACCTTAAGAGAGTCATAGTTACCCCTGCCGACTGCTCCCATTTCTTTAGGCCTTTATCTGTCTTGCTATGGCCAGTCCTACTGAACCGATATGCCACTGTATGTCCACCTTAACGTCGTCACAGTTACTCCCACTACGAGTTTCTCGAGTTAGCAAATGTACTTCGCCGGATGACGAGGCATTTGGCTACCTTAAGAGAGTCATAGTTACTGCTGCCAGATGCTCCCCATCCTTTGAATCCTCCTCTCTTTATTTCGTACTATGGAATGTCAAAGCAGATGCGTAATGCTGGAACATGTCCACCTTAACGTTGTCTGTTACTAGAACGACTATATCCACGAGTTTTCAAATTAATTTCGCAGAGTGACGAGGCATTTGGCTACCTTAAGAGAGTCATAGTTACTCCTGCCGGCTGCTCCCATTTCTTTAGGCCTTTATCATTCTTGCCATGCCCAGTCCTACAGAACCGATATGCCACTGTATGTCCACCTTAACGTCGTCACAGTTATTCCCACTACCGGTTTCTCGAGTTAGCAAATGTACTTCGCCGGATGACGAGGCATTTGGCTTCCTTAAGAGATTCATAGTTACTCCTGCCGGCTGCTCCCATTTCTTTAGGCCTTTTTCATTCTTGCTATGGCCAGTCCTTCTCAACCGATATGCCACTGTATGTCCACCTTAACGTCGTCACAGTTACTCCCACTACGAGTTTCTCGAGTTAGGAAATGTACTTCGCCGGATGACGAGGCATTTGGCTACCTTAAGAGAGTCATAGTTACTGCAGCCAGATGCTCCCCTTCCTTTGAATCTTTCCTCTCTTTAATTCGTACTGCGGAATGTCCAAGCAGAAGCGAAATGCTGCAACTTGTCCACCTTAACGTTGCCTGAGTTACTCCAACGACGATATCGACGAGATTTCAAATAAATTTCGCAGAGTGACGAGGCATTTGGCTTCCTTAAGAGAGTGATAGTTACTGCTGCCCGCTGCTCCCCCTTCTTTGAATCTTTCCTTTCTTTAATTCGTATTGCGGCTAGTCCTGCAGAAGCGAAATGGTACAGCATGTCCACCTTAACGTTGTCTGAGTTACTCCAACGTAGATATCCTCGAGTTTTCAAATAAGTTTCGCAGAGTGACGAGGCATTTGGCTACCTTAAGAGAGTCATAGTTACCCCTGCCGGCTGCTCCCATTTCTTTAGGCCTTTATCTTTCTTGCTATGGCCAGTCCTACTGAACCGATATGCCACCGTATGTCCACCTTAACGTCGTCACAGTTACTCCCACTACGAGTTTCTCGAGTTAGCAAATGTACTTCGCCGGATGACGGGGCATTTGGCCACCTTAAGAGAGTCATAGTTACAGCTGCCAGATGCTCCCCATCCTTTGAATCCTCCTCTCTTTATTTCGCACTGCGGAATGTCAAACAGAAGCGAAATGCTGCAACTTGTCCACCTTAACGTTGTCTGAGTTAATCCAACGACGATATCCACGAGTTTTCAAATAAATTTCGCGGAATGACGAGGCATTTGGCTACCTTAAGAGAGTCATATTTACTGCTGCCCGCTGCTCCCCCTTCTTTGAATCTTTCCTCTCTTTAATTCGTACTGCGGCCAGCCCTGCAGAAGCGAAATGGTACAGCATGTCCACCTTAACGTTGTCTGAGTTACTCCAACGTCGATATCCTCGAGTTTTCAAATACATTTCGCAGAGTGACGAGGCATTCAGCTACCTTAAGAGAGTCATAGTTACCCCTGCCGACTGCTCCCATTTCTTTAGGCCTTTATCTGTCTTGCTATGGCCAGTCCTACTGAACCGATATGCCACTGTATGTCCACCTTAACGTCGTCACAGTTACTCCCACTACGAGTTTCTCGAGTTAGCAAATGTACTTCGCCGGATGACGAGGCATTTGGCTACCTTAAGAGAGTCATAGTTACTGCTGCCAGATGCTCCCCATCCTTTGAATCCTCCTCTCTTTATTTCGTACTATGGAATGTCAAAGCAGATGCGTAATGCTGGAACATGTCCACCTTAACGTTGTCTGTTACTAGAACGACTATATCCACGAGTTTTCAAATTAATTTCGCAGAGTGACGAGGCATTTGGCTACCTTAAGAGAGTCATAGTTACTCCTGCCGGCTGCTCCCATTTCTTTAGGCCTTTATCATTCTTGCCATGCCCAGTCCTACAGAACCGATATGCCACTGTATGTCCACCTTAACGTCGTCACAGTTATTCCCACTACCGGTTTCTCGAGTTAGCAAATGTACTTCGCCGGATGACGAGGCATTTGGCTTCCTTAAGAGATTCATAGTTACTCCTGCCGGCTGCTCCCATTTCTTTAGGCCTTTTTCATTCTTGCTATGCCCAGTCCTTCTCAACCGATATGCCACTGTATGTCCACCTTAACGTCGTCACAGTTACTCCCACTACGAGTTTCTCGAGTTAGGAAATGTACTTCGCCGGATGACGAGGCATTTGGCTACCTTAAGAGAGTCATAGTTACTGCAGCCAGATGCTCCCCTTCCTTTGAATCTTTCCTCTCTTTAATTCGTACTGCGGAATGTCCAAGCAGAAGCGAAATGCTGCAACTTGTCCACCTTAACGTTGCCTGAGTTACTCCAACGACGATATCGACGAGATTTCAAATAAATTTCGCAGAGTGACGAGGCATTTGGCTTCCTTAAGAGAGTGATAGTTACTGCTGCCCGCTGCTCCCCCTTCTTTGAATCTTTCCTTTCTTTAATTCGTATTGCGGCTAGTCCTGCAGAAGCGAAATGGTACAGCATGTCCACCTTAACGTTGTCTGAGTTACTCCAACGTAGATATCCTCGAGTTTTCAAATAAGTTTCGCAGAGTGACGAGGCATTTGGCTACCTTAAGAGAGTCATAGTTACCCCTGCCGGCTGCTCCCATTTCTTTAGGCCTTTATCTTTCTTGCTATGGCCAGTCCTACTGAACCGATATGCCACCGTATGTCCACCTTAACGTCGTCACAGTTACTCCCACTACGAGTTTCTCGAGTTAGCAAATGTACTTCGCCGGATGACGGGGCATTTGGCCACCTTAAGAGAGTCATAGTTACAGCTGCCAGATGCTCCCCATCCTTTGAATCCTCCTCTCTTTATTTCGTACTGCGGAATGTCAAACAGAAGCGAAATGCTGCAACTTGTCCACCTTAACGTTGTCTGAGTTAATCCAACGACGATATCCACGAGTTTTCAAATAAATTTCGCGGAATGACGAGGCATTTGGCTACCTTAAGAGAGTCATATTTACTGCTGCCCGCTGCTCCCCCTTCTTTGAATCTTTCCTCTCTTTAATTCGTACTGCGGCCAGCCCTGCAGAAGCGAAATGGTACAGCATGTCCACCTTAACGTTGTCTGAGTTACTCCAACGTCGATATCCTCGAGTTTTCAAATACATTTCGCAGAGTGACGAGGCATTCAGCTACCTTAAGAGAGTCATAGTTACCCCTGCCGACTGCTCCCATTTCTTTAGGCCTTTATCTGTCTTGCTATGGCCAGTCCTACTGAACCGATATGCCACTGTATGTCCACCTTAACGTCGTCACAGTTACTCCCACTACGAGTTTCTCGAGTTAGCAAATGTACTTCGCCGGATGACGAGGCATTTGGCTACCTTAAGAGAGTCATAGTTACTGCTGCCAGATGCTCCCCATCCTTTGAATCCTCCTCTCTTTATTTCGTACTATGGAATGTCAAAGCAGATGCGTAATGCTGGAACATGTCCACCTTAACGTTGTCTGTTACTAGAACGACTATATCCACGAGTTTTCAAATTAATTTCGCAGAGTGACGAGGCATTTGGCTACCTTAAGAGAGTCATAGTTACTCCTGCCGGCTGCTCCCATTTCTTTAGGCCTTTATCATTCTTGCCATGCCCAGTCCTACAGAACCGATATGCCACTGTATGTCCACCTTAACGTCGTCACAGTTATTCCCACTACCGGTTTCTCGAGTTAGCAAATGTACTTCGCCGGATGACGAGGCATTTGGCTTCCTTAAGAGATTCATAGTTACTCCTGCCGGCTGCTCCCATTTCTTTAGGCCTTTTTCATTCTTGCTATGGCCAGTCCTTCTCAACCGATATGCCACTGTATGTCCACCTTAACGTCGTCACAGTTACTCCCACTACGAGTTTCTCGAGTTAGCAAATGTACTTCGCCGGATGACGAGGCATTTGGCTACCTTATGAGAGTCATAGTTACTGCAGCCAGATGCTCCCCTTCCTTTGAATCTTTCCTCTCTTTAATTCGTACTGCGGAATGTCCAAGCAGAAGCGAAATGCTGCAACTTGTCCACCTTAACGTTGCCTGAGTTACTCCAACGACGATATCGACGAGATTTCAAATAAATTTCGCAGAGTGACGAGGCATTTGGCTTCCTTAAGAGAGTGATAGTTACTGCTGCCCGCTGCTCCCCCTTCTTTGAATCTTTCCTTTCTTTAATTCGTATTGCGGCTAGTCCTGCAGAAGCGAAATGGTACAGCATGTCCACCTTAACGTTGTCTGAGTTACTCCAACGTAGATATCCTCGAGTTTTCAAATAAGTTTCGCAGAGTGACGAGGCATTTGGCTACCTTAAGAGAGTCATAGTTACCCCTGCCGGCTGCTCCCATTTCTTTAGGCCTTTATCTTTCTTGCTATGGCCAGTCCTACTGAACCGATATGCCACCGTATGTCCACCTTAACGTCGTCACAGTTACTCCCACTACGAGTTTCTCGAGTTAGCAAATGTACTTCGCCGGATGACGGGGCATTTGGCCACCTTAAGAGAGTCATAGTTACAGCTGCCAGATGCTCCCCATCCTTTGAATCCTCCTCTCTTTATTTCGTACTGCGGAATGTCAAACAGAAGCGAAATGCTGCAACTTGTCCACCTTAACGTTGTCTGAGTTAATCCAACGACGATATCCACGAGTTTTCAAATAAATTTCGCGGAATGACGAGGCATTTGGCTACCTTAAGAGAGTCATATTTACTGCTGCCCGCTGCTCCCCCTTCTTTGAATCTTTCCTCTCTTTAATTCGTACTGCGGCCAGCCCTGCAGAAGCGAAATGGTACAGCATGTCCACCTTAACGTTGTCTGAGTTACTCCAACGTCGATATCCTCGAGTTTTCAAATACATTTCGCAGAGTGACGAGGCATTCAGCTACCTTAAGAGAGTCATAGTTACCCCTGCCGACTGCTCCCATTTCTTTAGGCCTTTATCTGTCTTGCTATGGCCAGTCCTACTGAACCGATATGCCACTGTATGTCCACCTTAACGTCGTCACAGTTACTCCCACTACGAGTTTCTCGAGTTAGCAAATGTACTTCGCCGGATGACGAGGCATTTGGCTACCTTAAGAGAGTCATAGTTACTGCTGCCAGATGCTCCCCATCCTTTGAATCCTCCTCTCTTTATTTCGTACTATGGAATGTCAAAGCAGATGCGTAATGCTGGAACATGTCCACCTTAACGTTGTCTGTTACTAGAACGACTATATCCACGAGTTTTCAAATTAATTTCGCAGAGTGACGAGGCATTTGGCTACCTTAAGAGAGTCATAGTTACTCCTGCCGGCTGCTCCCATTTCTTTAGGCCTTTATCATTCTTGCCATGCCCAGTCCTACAGAACCGATATGCCACTGTATGTCCACCTTAACGTCGTCACAGTTATTCCCACTACCGGTTTCTCGAGTTAGCAAATGTACTTCGCCGGATGACGAGGCATTTGGCTTCCTTAAGAGATTCATAGTTACTCCTGCCGGCTGCTCCCATTTCTTTAGGCCTTTTTCATTCTTGCTATGGCCAGTCCTTCTCAACCGATATGCCACTGTATGTCCACCTTAACGTCGTCACAGTTACTCCCACTACGAGTTTCTCGAGTTAGGAAATGTACTTCGCCGGATGACGAGGCATTTGGCTACCTTAAGAGAGTCATAGTTACTGCAGCCAGATGCTCCCCTTCCTTTGAATCTTTCCTCTCTTTAATTCGTACTGCGGAATGTCCAAGCAGAAGCGAAATGCTGCAACTTGTCCACCTTAACGTTGCCTGAGTTACTCCAACGACGATATCGACGAGATTTCAAATAAATTTCGCAGAGTGACGAGGCATTTGGCTACCTTAAGAGAGTGATAGTTACTGCTGCCCGCTGCTCCCCCTTCTTTGAATCTTTCCTTTCTTTAATTCGTATTGCGGCTAGTCCTGCAGAAGCGAAATGGTACAGCATGTCCACCTTAACGTTGTCTGAGTTACTCCAACGTAGATATCCTCGAGTTTTCAAATAAATTTCGCAGAGTGACGAGGCATTTGGCTACCTTAAGAGAGTCATAGTTACCCCTGCCGGCTGCTCCCATTTCTTTAGGCCTTTATCTTTCTTGCTATGGCCAGTCCTACTGAACCGACATGCCACCGTATGTCCACCTTAACGTCGTCACAGTTACTCCCACTACGAGTTTCTCGAGTTAGCAAATGTACTTCGCCGGATGACGGGGCATTTGGCCACCTTAAGAGAGTCATAGTTACAGCTGCCAGATGCTCCCCATCCTTTGAATCCTCCTCTCTTTATTTCGTACTGCGGAATGTCAAACAGAAGCGAAATGCTGCAACTTGTCCACCTTAACGTTGTCTGAGTTACTCCAACGACGATATCCACGAGTTTTCAAATAAATTTCGCAGAATGACGAGGCATTTGGCTACCTTAAGAAAGTCATAGTTACTGCTGCCCGCTGCTCCCCCTTCTTTGAATCTTTCCTCTCTTTAATTCGTACTGCGGCCAGCCCTGCAGAAGCGAAATGGTACAGCATGTCCACCTTAACGTTGTCTGAGTTACTCCAACGTCGATATCCTCGAGTTTTCAAATACATTTCGCAGAGTGACGAGGCATTTGGCTACCTTAAGAGAGTCATAGTTACCCCTGCCGACTGCTCCCATTTCTTTAGGCCTTTATCTGTCTTGCTATAGCCAGTCCTACTGAACCGATATGCCACAGTATGTCCACCTTAACGTCGTCACAGTTACTCCCACTACGAGTTTCTCGAGTTAGGAAATGTACTTCGCCGGATGACGAGGCATTTGGCTACCTTAAGAGAGTCATAGTTACTGCTGCCAGATGCTCCCCATCCTTTGAATCCTCCTCTCTTTATTTCGTACTATGGAATGTCAAAGCAGATGCGTAATGCTGGAACATGTCCACCTTAACGTTGTCTGTTACTAGAACGACTATATCCACGAGTTTTCAAATTAATTTCGCAGAGTGCCGAGGCATTTGGCTACCTTCAGAGAGTCATAGTTACTAATGCCGGCTGCTCCCATTTCTTTAGGCCTTTATCATTCTTGCTATGCCCAGTCCTACAGAACCGATATGCCACTGTATGTCCACCTTAACGTCGTCACAGTTACTCCCACTACGAGTTTCTCGAGTTAGCAAATGTCTTTCGCCGGATGACGAGGCATTTGGCTACCTTATGAGAGTCATAGTTACTGCAGCCAGATGCTCCCCTTCCTTTGAATCTTTCCTCTCTTTAATTCGTACTGCGGAATGTCCAAGCAGAAGCAAAATGCTGCAACTTGTCCACCTTAACGTTGCCTGAGTTACTCCAACGACGATATCGACGAGATTTCAAATAAATTTCGCAGAGTGACGAGGCATTTGGCTACCTTAAGAGAGTGATAGTTTCTGCTGCCCGCTGCTCCCCCTTCTTTGAATCTTTCCTTTCTTTAATTCGTATTGTGGCTAGTCCTGCAGAAGCGAAATGGTACAGCATGTCCACCTTAACGTTGTCTGAGTTACTCCAACGTAGATATCCTCGAGTTTTCAAATAAATTTCGCAGAGTGACGAGGCATTTGGCTACCTTAAGAGAGTCATAGTTACCCCTGCCGGCTGCTCCCATTTCTTTAGGCCTTTATCTTTCTTGCTATGGCCAGTCCTACTGAACCGATATGCCACTGTATGTCCACCTTAACGTCGTCACAGTTACTCCCACTACGAGTTTCTCGAGTTAGCAAATGTACTTCGCCGGATGACGGGGCATTTGGCCACCTTAAGAGAGTCATAGTTACAGCTGCCAGATGCTCCCCATCCTTTGAATCCTCCTCTCTTTATTTCGTACTGCGGAATGTCAAACAGAAGCGAAATGCTGCAACTTGTCCACCTTAACGTTGTCTGAGTTACTCCAACGACGATATCCACGAGTTTTCAAATAAATTTCGCAGAATGACGAGGCATTTGGCTACCTTAAGAGAGTCATAGTTACTGCTGCCCGCTGCTCCCCCTTCTTTGAATCTTTCCTCTCTTTAATTCGTACTGCGGCCAGCCGTGCAGAAGCGAAATGGTACAGCATGTCCACCTTAACGTTGTCTGAGTTACTCCAACGTCGATATCCTCGAGTTTTCAAATACATTTCGCAGAGTGACGAGGCATTTGGCTACCTTAAGAGAGTCATTGTTACCCCTGCCGACTGCTCCCATTTCTTTAGCCCTTTATCTGTCTTGCTATGGCCAGTCCTACTGAACCGATATGCCACTGTATGTCCACCTTAACGTCGTCACAGTTACTCCCACTACGAGTTTCTCGAGTTAGCAAATGTACTTCGCCGGATGACGAGGCATTTGGCTACCTTATGAGAGTCATAGTTACTGCAGCCAGATGCTCCCCTTCCTTTGAATCTTTCCTCTCTTTAATTCGTACTGCGGAATGTCCAAGCAGAAGCGAAATGCTGCAACTTGTCCACCTTAACGTTGCCTGAGTTACTCCAACGACGATATCGACAAGATTTCAAATAAATTTCGCAGAGTGACGAGGCATTTGGTTACCTTAAGAGAGTGATAGTTACTGCTGCCCGCTGCTCCCCCTTCTTTGAATCTTTCCTTTCTTTAATTCGTATTGCGGCTAGTCCTGCAGAAGCGAAATGGTACAGCATGTCCACCTTAACGTTGTCTGAGTTACTCCAACGTAGATATCCTCGAGTTTTCAAATAAATTTCGCAGAGTGACGAGGCATTTGGCTACCTTAAGAGAGTCATAGTTACCCCTGCCGGCTGCTCCCATTTCTTTAGGCCTTTATCTTTCTTGCTATGGCCAGTCCTACTGAACCGATATGCCACTGTATGTCCACCTTAACGTCGTCACAGTTACTCCCACTACGAGTTTCTCGAGTTAGCAAATGTACTTCGCCGGATGACGGGGCATTTGGCCACCTTAAGAGAGTCATAGTTACAGCTGCCAGATGCTCCCCATCCTTTGAATCCTCCTCTCTTTATTTCGTACTGCGGAATGTCAAACAGAAGCGAAATGCTGCAACTTGTCCACCTTAACGTTGTCTGAGTTACTCCAACGACGATATCCACGAGTTTTCAAATAAATTTCGCAGAATGACGAGGCATTTGGCTACCTTAAGAGAGTCATAGTAACTGCTGCCCGCTGCTCCCCCTTCTTTGAATCTTTCCTCTCTTTAATTCGTACTGCGGCCAGCCGTGCAGAAGCGAAATGGTACAGCATGTCCACCTTAACGTTGTCTGAGTTACTCCAACGTCGATATCCTCGAGTTTTCAAATACATTTCGCAGAGTGACGAGGCATTTGGCTACCTTAAGAGAGTCATAGTTACCCCTGCCGACTGCTCCCATTTCTTTAGGCCTTTATCTGTCTTGCTATGGCCAGTCCTACTGAACCGATATGCCACTGTATGTCCACCTTAACGTCGTCACAGTTACTCCCACTACGAGTTTCTCGAGTTAGCAAATGTACTTCGCCGGATGACGAGGCATTTGGCTACCTTAAGAGAGTCATAGTTACTGCTGCCAGATGCTCCCCATCCTTTGAATCCTCCTCTCTTTATTTCGTACTATGGAATGTCAAAGCAGATGCGTAATGCTGGAACATGTCCACCTTAACGTTGTCTGTTACTAGAACGACTATATCCACGAGTTTTCAAATTAATTTCGCAGAGTGACGAGGCATTTGGCTACCTTAAGAGAGTCATAGTTACTCCTGCCGGCTGCTCCCATTTCTTTAGGCCTTTATCATTCTTGCCATGCCCAGTCCTACAGAACCGATATGCCACTGTATGTCCACCTTAACGTCGTCACAGTTATTCCCACTACCGGTTTCTCGAGTTAGCAAATGTACTTCGCCGGATGACGAGGCATTTGGCTTCCTTAAGAGATTCATAGTTACTCCTGCCGGCTGCTCCCATTTCTTTAGGCCTTTTTCATTCTTGCTATGGCCAGTCCTGCTCAACCGATATGCCACTGTATGTCCACCTTAACGTCGTCACAGTTACTCCCACTACGAGTTTCTCGAGTTAGGAAATGTACTTCGCCGGATGACGAGGCATTTGGCTACCTTAAGAGAGTCATAGTTACTGCTGCCAGATGCTCCCCATCCTTTGAATCCTCCTCTCTTTATTTCGTACTATGGAATGTCAAAGCAGATGCGTAATGCTGGAACATGTCCACCTTAACGTTGTCTGTTACTAGAACGACTATATCCACGAGTTTTCAAATTAATTTCGCAGAGTGACGAGGCATTTGGCTACCTTCAGAGAGTCATAGTTACTCCTGCCGGCTGCTTCATTTCTTTAGGCCTTTATCATTCTTGCTATGCCCAGTCCTACAGAACCTATATGCCACTGTATGTCCACCTTAACGTCGTCACAGTTACTCCCACTACGAGTTTCTCGAGTTAGCAAATGTCTTTCGCCGGATGACGAGGCATTTGGCTACCTTATGAGAGTCATAGTTACTGCAGCCAGATGCTCCCCTTCCTTTGAATCTTTCCTCTCTTTAATTCGTACTGCGGAATGTCCAAGCAGAAGCAAAATGCTGCAACTTGTCCACCTTAACGTTGCCTGAGTTACTCCAACGACGATATCGACGAGATTTCAAATAAATTTCGCAGAGTGACGAGGCATTTGGCTACCTTAAGAGAGTGATAGTTACTGCTGCCCGCTGCTCCCCCTTCTTTGAATCTTTCCTTTCTTTAATTCGTATTGCGGCTAGTCCTGCAGAAGCGAAATGGTACAGCATGTCCACCTTAACGTTGTCTGAGTTACTCCAACGTAGATATCCTCGAGTTTTCAAATAAATTTCGCAGAGTGTCGAGGCATTTGGCTACCTTAAGAGAGTCATAGTTACCCCTGCCGGCTGCTCCCATTTCTTTAGGCCTTTATCTTTCTTGCTATGGCCAGTCCTACTGAACCGATATGCCACTGTATGTCCACCTTATCGTCGTCACAGTTACTCCCACTACGAGTTTCTCGAGTTAGCAAATGTACTTCGCCGGATGACGGGGCATTTGGCCACCTTAAGAGAGTCATAGTTACAGCTGCCAGATGCTCCCCATCCTTTGAATCCTCCTCTCTTTATTTCGTACTGCGGAATGTCAAACAGAAGCTAAATGCTGCAACTTGTCCACCTTAACGTTGTCTGAGTTACTCCAACGACGATATCCACGAGTTTTCAAATAAATTTCGCAGAATGACGAGGCATTTGGCTACCTTAAGAGAGGCATAGTTACTGCTGCCCGCTGCTCCCCCTTCTTTGAATCTTTCCTCTCTTTAATTCGTACTGCGGCCAGCCGTGCAGAAGCGAAATGGTACAGCATGTCCACCTTAACGTTGTCTGAGTTACTCCAACGTCGATATCCTCGAGTTTTCAAATACATTTCGCAGAGTGACGAGGCATTTGGCTACCTTAAGAGAGTCATAGTTACCCCTGCCGACTGCTCCCATTTCTTTAGGCCTTTATCTGTCTTGCTATGGCCAGTCCTACTGAACCGATATGCCACTGTATGTCCACCTTAACGTCGTCACAGTTACTCCCACTACGAGTTTCTCGAGTTAGGAAATGTACTTCGCCGGATGACGAGGCATTTGGCTACCTTAAGAGATTCATAGTTACTCCTGCGGCTGCTCCCATTTCTTTAGGCCTTTTTCATTCTTGCTATGGCCAGTCCTGCTCAACCGATATGCCACTGTATGTCCACCTTAACGTCGTCACAGTTACTCCCACTACGAGTTTCTCGAGTTAGGAAATGTACTTCGCCGGATGACGAGGCATTTGGCTACCTTAAGAGAGTCATAGTTACTGCTGCCAGATGCTCCCCATCCTTTGAATCCTCCTCTCTTTATTTCGTACTATGGAATGTCAAAGCAGATGCGTAATGCTGGAACATGTCCACCTTAACGTTGTCTGTTACTAGAACGACTATATCCACGAGTTTTCAAATTAATTTCGCAGAGTGACGAGGCATTTGGCTACCTCCAGAGAGTCATAGTTACTCCTGCCGGCTGCTCCCATTTCTTTAGGCCTTTATCATTCTTGCTATGCCCAGTCCTACAGAACCGATATGCCACTGTATGTCCACCTTAACGTCGTCACAGTTACTCCCACTACGAGTTTCTCGAGTTAGCAAATGTCTTTCGCCGGATGACGAGGCATTTGGCTACCTTATGAGAGTCATAGTTACTGCAGCCAGATGCTCCCCTTCCTTTGAATCTTTCCTCTCTTTAATTCGTACTGCGGAATGTCCAAGCAGAAGCAAAATGCTGCAACTTGTCCACCTTAACGTTGCCTGAGTTACTCCAACGACGATATCGACGAGATTTCAAATAAATTTCGCAGAGTGACGAGGCATTTGGCTACCTTAAGAGAGTGATAGTTACTGCTGCCCGCTGCTCCCCCTTCTTTGAATCTTTCCTTTCTTTAATTCGTATTGCGGCTAGTCCTGCAGAAGCGAAATGGTACAGCATGTCCACCTTAACGTTGTCTGAGTTACTCCAACGTAGATATCCTCGAGTTTTCAAATAAATTTCGCAGAGTGACGAGGCATTTGGCTACCTTAAGAGAGTCATAGTTACCCCTGCCGGCTGCTCCCATTTCTTTAGGCCTTTATCTTTCTTGCTATGGCCAGTCCTACTGAACCGATATGCCACTGTATGTCCACCTTAACGTCGTCACAGTTACTCCCACTACGAGTTTCTCGAGTTAGCAAATGTACTTCGCCGGATGACGGGGCATTTGGCCACCTTAAGAGAGTCATAGTTACAGCTGCCAGATGCTCCCCATCCTTTGAATCCTCCTCTCTTTATTTCGTACTGCGGAATGTCAAACAGAAGCGAAATGCTGCAACTTGTCCACCTTAACGTTGTCTGAGTTACTCCAACGACGATATCCACGAGTTTTCAAATAAATTTCGCAGAATGACGAGGCATTTGGCTACCTTAAGAGAGTCATAGTTACTGCTGCCCGCTGCTCCCCCTTCTTTGAATCTTTCCTCTCTTTAATTCGTACTGCGGCCAGCCGTGCAGTAGCGAAATGGTACAGCATGTCCACCTTAACGTTGTCTGAGTTACTCCAACGTCGATATCCTCGAGTTTTCAAATACATTTCGCAGAGTGACGAGGCATTTGGCTACCTTAAGAGAGTCATAGTTACCCCTGCCGACTGCTCCCATTTCTTTAGGCCTTTATCTGTCTTGCTATGGCCAGTCCTACTGAACCGATATGCCACTGTATGTCCACCTTAACGTCGTCACAGTTACTCCCACTACGAGTTTCTCGAGTTAGCAAATGTACTTCGCCGGATGACGAGGCATTTGGCTACCTTAAGAGAGTCATAGTTACTGCTGCCAGATGCTCCCCATCCTTTGAATCCTCCTCTCTTTATTTCGTACTATGGAATGTCAAAGCAGATGCGTAATGCTGGAACATGTCCACCTTAACGTTGTCTGTTACTAGAACGACTATATCCACGAGTTTTCAAATTAATTTCGCAGAGTGACGAGGCATTTGGCTACCTTAAGAGAGTCATAGTTACTCCTGCCGGCTGCTCCCATTTCTTTAGGCCTTTATCATTCTTGCCATGCCCAGTCCTACAGAACCGATATGCCACTGTATGTCCACCTTAACGTCGTCACAGTTATTCCCACTACCGGTTTCTCGAGTTAGCAAATGTACTTCGCCGGATGACGAGGCATTTGGCTTCCTTAAGAGATTCATAGTTACTCCTGCCGGCTGCTCCCATTTCTTTAGGCCTTTTTCATTCTTGCTATGGCCAGTCCTGCTCAACCGATATGCCACTGTATGTCCACCTTAACGTCGTCACAGTTACTCCCACTAGGAGTTTCTCGAGTTAGGAAATGTACTTCGCCGGATGACGAGGCATTTGGCTACCTTAAGAGAGTCATAGTTACTGCTGCCAGATGCTCCCCATCCTTTGAATCCTCCTCTCTTTATTTCGTACTATGGAATGTCAAAGCAGATGCGTAATGCTGGAACATGTCCACCTTAACGTTGTCTGTTACTAGAACGACTATATCCACGAGTTTTCAAATTAATTTCGCAGAGTGACGAGGCATTTGGCTACCTTCAGAGAGTCATAGTTACTCCTGCCGGCTGCTCCCATTTCTTTAGGCCTTTATCATTCTTGCTATGCCCAGTCCTACAGAACCGATATGCCACTGTATGTCCACCTTAACGTCGTCACAGTTACTCCCACTACGAGTTTCTCGAGTTAGCAAATGTCTTTCGCCGGATGACGAGGCATTTGGCTACCTTATGAGAGTCATAGTTACTGCAGCCAGATGCTCCCCTTCCTTTGAATCTTTCCTCTCTTTAATTCGTACTGCGGAATGTCCAAGCAGAAGCGAAATGCTGCAACTTGTCCACCTTAACGTTGCCTGAGTTACTCCAACGACGATATCGACGAGATTTCAAATAAATTTCGCAGAGTGACGAGGCATTTGGCTACCTTAAGAGAGTCATAGTTACCCCTGCCGACTGCTCCCATTTCTTTAGGCCTTTATCTGTCTTGCTATGGCCAGTCCTACTGAACCGATATGCCACTGTATGTCCACCTTAACGTCGTCACAGTTACTCCCACTACGAGTTTCTCGAGTTAGCAAATGTACTTCGCCGGATGACGGGGCATTTGGCCACCTTAAGAGAGTCATAGTTACAGCTGCCAGATGCTCCCCATCCTTTGAATCCTCCTCTCTTTATTTCGTACTGCGGAATGTCAAACAGAAGCTAAATGCTGCAACTTGTCCACCTTAACGTTGTCTGAGTTACTCCAACGACGATATCCACGAGTTTTCAAATAAATTTCGCAGAATGACGAGGCATTTGGCTACCTTAAGAGAGGCATAGTTACTGCTGCCCGCTGCTCCCCCTTCTTTGAATCTTTCCTCTCTTTAATTCGTACTGCGGCCAGCCGTGCAGAAGCGAAATGGTACAGCATGTCCACCTTAACGTTGTCTGAGTTACTCCAACGTCGATATCCTCGAGTTTTCAAATACATTTCGCAGAGTGACGAGGCATTTGGCTACCTTAAGAGAGTCATAGTTACCCCTGCCGACTGCTCCCATTTCTTTAGGCCTTTATCTGTCTTGCTATGGCCAGTCCTACTGAACCGATATGCCACTGTATGTCCACCTTAACGTCGTCACAGTTACTCCCACTACGAGTTTCTCGAGTTAGCAAATGTACTTCGCCGGATGACGAGGCATTTGGCTACCTTAAGAGAGTCATAGTTACTGCTGCCAGATGCTCCCCATCCTTTGAATCCTCCTCTCTTTATTTCGTACTATGGAATGTCAAAGCAGATGCGTAATGCTGGAACATGTCCACCTTAACGTTGTCTGTTACTAGAACGACTATATCCACGAGTTTTCAAATTAATTTCGCAGAGTGACGAGGCATTTGGCTACCTTAAGAGAGTCATAGTTACTCCTGCCGGCTGCTCCCATTTCTTTAGGCCTTTATCATTCTTGCCATGCCCAGTCCTACAGAACCGATATGCCACTGTATGTCCACCTTAACGTCGTCACAGTTATTCCCACTACCGGTTTCTCGAGTTAGCAAATGTACTTCGCCGGATGACGAGGCATTTGGCTTCCTTAAGAGATTCATAGTTACTCCTGCGGCTGCTCCCATTTCTTTAGGCCTTTTTCATTCTTGCTATGGCCAGTCCTGCTCAACCGATATGCCACTGTATGTCCACCTTAACGTCGTCACAGTTACTCCCACTACGAGTTTCTCGAGTTAGGAAATGTACTTCGCCGGATGACGAGGCATTTGGCTACCTTAAGAGAGTCATAGTTACTGCTGCCAGATGCTCCCCATCCTTTGAATCCTCCTCTCTTTATTTCGTACTATGGAATGTCAAAGCAGATGCGTAATGCTGGAACATGTCCACCTTAACGTTGTCTGTTACTAGAACGACTATATCCACGAGTTTTCAAATTAATTTCGCAGAGTGACGAGGCATTTGGCTACCTCCAGAGAGTCATAGTTACTCCTGCCGGCTGCTCCCATTTCTTTAGGCCTTTATCATTCTTGCTATGCCCAGTCCTACAGAACCGATATGCCACTGTATGTCCACCTTAACGTCGTCACAGTTACTCCCACTACGAGTTTCTCGAGTTAGCAAATGTCTTTCGCCGGATGACGAGGCATTTGGCTACCTTATGAGAGTCATAGTTACTGCAGCCAGATGCTCCCCTTCCTTTGAATCTTTCCTCTCTTTAATTCGTACTGCGGAATGTCCAAGCAGAAGCGAAATGCTGCAACTTGTCCACCTTAACGTTGCCTGAGTTACTCCAACGACGATATCGACAAGATTTCAAATAAATTTCGCAGAGTGACGAGGCATTTGGCTACCTTAAGAGAGTGATAGTTACTGCTGCCCGCTGCTCCCCCTTCTTTGAATCTTTCCTTTCTTTAATTCGTATTGCGGCTAGTCCTGCAGAAGCGAAATGGTACAGCATGTCCACCTTAACGTTGTCTGAGTTACTCCAACGTAGATATCCTCGAGTTTTCAAATAAATTTCGCAGAGTGACGAGGCATTTGGCTACCTTAAGAGAGTCATAGTTACCCCTGCCGACTGCTCCCATTTCTTTAGGCCTTTATCTGTCTTGCTATGGCCAGTCCTACTGAACCGATATGCCACTGTATGTCCACCTTAACGTCGTCACAGTTACTCCCACTACGAGTTTCTCGAGTTAGCAAATGTACTTCGCCGGATGACGAGGCATTTGGCTACCTTAAGAGAGTCATAGTTACTGCTGCCAGATGCTCCCCATCCTTTGAATCCTCCTCTCTTTATTTCGTACTATGGAATGTCAAAGCAGATGCGTAATGCTGGAACATGTCCACCTTAACGTTGTCTGTTACTAGAACGACTATATCCACGAGTTTTCAAATTAATTTCACAGAGTGACGAGGCATTTGGCTACCTTAAGAGAGTCATAGTTACTCCTGCCGGCTGCTCCCATTTCTTTAGGCCTTTATCATTCTTGCCATGCCCAGTCCTACAGAACCGATATGCCACTGTATGTCCACCTTAACGTCGTCACAGTTATTCCCACTACCGGTTTCTCGAGTTAGCAAATGTACTTCGCCGGATGACGAGGCATTTGGCTTCCTTAAGAGATTCATAGTTACTCCTGCCGGCTGCTCCCATTTCTTTAGGCCTTTTTCATTCTTGCTATGGCCAGTCCTGCTCAACCGATATGCCACTGTATGTCCACCTTAACGTCGTCACAGTTACTCCCACTACGAGTTTCTCGAGTTAGGAAATGTACTTCGCCGGATGACGAGGCATTTGGCTACCTTAAGAGAGTCATAGTTACTGCTGCCAGATGCTCCCCATCCTTTGAATCCTCCTCTCTTTATTTCGTACTATGGAATGTCAAAGCAGATGCGTAATGCTGGAACATGTCCACCTTAACGTTGTCTGTTACTAGAACGACTATATCCACGAGTTTTCAAATTAATTTCGCAGAGTGACGAGGCATTTGGCTACCTTCAGAGAGTCATAGTTACTCCTGCCGGCTGCTTCATTTCTTTAGGCCTTTATCATTCTTGCTATGCCCAGTCCTACAGAACCGATATGCCACTGTATGTCCACCTTAACGTCGTCACAGTTACTCCCACTACGAGTTTCTCGAGTTAGCAAATGTCTTTCGCCGGATGACGAGGCATTTGGCTACCTTATGAGAGTCATAGTTACTGCAGCCAGATGCTCCCCTTCCTTTGAATCTTTCCTCTCTTTAATTCGTACTGCGGAATGTCCAAGCAGAAGCAAAATGCTGCAACTTGTCCACCTTAACGTTGCCTGAGTTACTCCAACGACGATATCGACGAGATTTCAAATAAATTTCGCAGAGTGACGAGGCATTTGGCTACCTTAAGAGAGTGATAGTTACTGCTGCCCGCTGCTCCCCCTTCTTTGAATCTTTCCTTTCTTTAATTCGTATTGCGGCTAGTCCTGCAGAAGCGAAATGGTACAGCATGTCCACCTTAACGTTGTCTGAGTTACTCCAACGTAGATATCCTCGAGTTTTCAAATAAATTTCGCAGAGTGACGAGGCATTTGGCTACCTTAAGAGAGTCATAGTTACCCCTGCCGGCTGCTCCCATTTCTTTAGGCCTTTATCTTTCTTGCTATGGCCAGTCCTACTGAACCGATATGCCACTGTATGTCCACCTTAACGTCGTCACAGTTACTCCCACTACGAGTTTCTCGAGTTAGCAAATGTACTTCGCCGGATGACGGGGCATTTGGCCACCTTAAGAGAGTCATAGTTACAGCTGCCAGATGCTCCCCATCCTTTGAATCCTCCTCTCTTTATTTCGTACTGCGGAATGTCAAACAGAAGCGAAATGCTGCAACTTGTCCACCTTAACGTTGTCTGAGTTACTCCAACGACGATATCCACGAGTTTTCAAATAAATTTCGCAGAATGACGAGGCATTTGGCTACCTTAAGAGAGTCATAGTTACTGCTGCCCGCTGCTCCCCCTTCTTTGAATCTTTCCTCTCTTTAATTCGTACTGCGGCCAGCCGTGCAGAAGCGAAATGGTACAGCATGTCCACCTTAACGTTGTCTGAGTTACTCCAACGTCGATATCCTCGAGTTTTCAAATACATTTCGCAGAGTGACGAGGCATTTGGCTACCTTAAGAGAGTCATAGTTACCCCTGCCGACTGCTCCCATTTCTTTAGGCCCTTATCTGTCTTGCTATGGCCAGTCCTACTGAACCGATATGCCACTGTATGTCCACCTTAACGTCGTCACAGTTACTCCCACTACGAGTTTCTCGAGTTAGCAAATGTACTTCGCCGGATGACGAGGCATTTGGCTACCTTAAGAGAGTCATAGTTACTGCTGCCAGATGCTCCCCATCCTTTGAATCCTCCTCTCTTTATTTCGTACTATGGAATGTCAAAGCAGATGCGTAATGCTGGAACATGTCCACCTTAACGTTGTCTGTTACTAGAACGACTATATCCACGAGTTTTCAAATTAATTTCGCAGAGTGACGAGGCATTTGGCTACCTTAAGAGAGTCATAGTTACTCCTGCCGGCTGCTCCCATTTCTTTAGGCCTTTATCATTCTTGCCATGTCCAGTCCTACAGAACCGATATGCCACTGTATGTCCACCTTAACGTCGTCACAGTTATTCCCACTACCGGTTTCTCGAGTTAGCAAATGTACTTCGCCGGATGACGAGGCATTTGGCTTCCTTAAGAGATTCATAGTTACTCCTGCCGGCTGCTCCCATTTCTTTAGGCCTTTTTCATTCTTGCTATGGCCAGTCCTGCTCAACCGATATGCCACTGTATGTCCACCTTAACGTCGTCACAGTTACTCCCACTACGAGTTTCTCGAGTTAGGAAATGTACTTCGCCGGATGACGAGGCATTTGGCTACCTTAAGAGAGTCATAGTTACTGCTGCCAGATGCTCCCCATCCTTTGAATCCTCCTCTCTTTATTTCGTACTATGGAATGTCAAAGCAGATGCGTAATGCTGGAACATGTCCACCTTAACGTTGTCTGTTACTAGAACGACTATATCCACGAGTTTTCAAATTAATTTCGCAGAGTGACGAGGCATTTGGCTACCTTCAGAGAGTCATAGTTACTCCTGCCGGCTGCTCCCATTTCTTTAGGCCTTTATCATTCTTGCTATGCCCAGTCCTACAGAACCGATATGCCACTGTATGTCCACCTTAACGTCGTCACAGTTACTCCCACTACGAGTTTCTCGAGTTAGCAAATGTCTTTCGCCGGATGACGAGGCATTTGGCTACCTTATGAGAGTCATAGTTACTGCAGCCAGATGCTCCCCTTCCTTTGAATCTTTCCTCTCTTTAATTCGTACTGCGGAATGTCCAAGCAGAAGCGAAATGCTGCAACTTGTCCACCTTAACGTTGCCTGAGTTACTCCAACGACGATATCGACGAGATTTCAAATAAATTTCGCAGAGTGACGAGGCATTTGGCTACCTTAAGAGAGTCATAGTTACCCCTGCCGACTGCTCCCATTTCTTTAGGCCTTTATCTGTCTTGCTATGGCCAGTCCTACTGAACCGATATGCCACTGTATGTCCACCTTAACGTCGTCACAGTTACTCCCACTACGAGTTTCTCGAGTTAGCAAATGTACTTCGCCGGATGACGGGGCATTTGGCCACCTTAAGAGAGTCATAGTTACAGCTGCCAGATGCTCCCCATCCTTTGAATCCTCCTCTCTTTATTTCGTACTGCGGAATGTCAAACAGAAGCTAAATGCTGCAACTTGTCCACCTTAACGTTGTCTGAGTTACTCCAACGACGATATCCACGAGTTTTCAAATAAATTTCGCAGAATGACGAGGCATTTGGCTACCTTAAGAGAGGCATAGTTACTGCTGCCCGCTGCTCCCCCTTCTTTGAATCTTTCCTCTCTTTAATTCGTACTGCGGCCAGCCGTGCAGAAGCGAAATGGTACAGCATGTCCACCTTAACGTTGTCTGAGTTACTCCAACGTCGATATCCTCGAGTTTTCAAATACATTTCGCAGAGTGACGAGGCATTTGGCTACCTTAAGAGAGTCATAGTTACCCCTGCCGACTGCTCCCATTTCTTTAGGCCTTTATCTGTCTTGCTATGGCCAGTCCTACTGAACCGATATGCCACTGTATGTCCACCTTAACGTCGTCACAGTTACTCCCACTACGAGTTTCTCGAGTTAGCAAATGTACTTCGCCGGATGACGAGGCATTTGGCTACCTTAAGAGAGTCATAGTTACTGCTGCCAGATGCTCCCCATCCTTTGAATCCTCCTCTCTTTATTTCGTACTATGGAATGTCAAAGCAGATGCGTAATGCTGGAACATGTCCACCTTAACGTTGTCTGTTACTAGAACGACTATATCCACGAGTTTTCAAATTAATTTCGCAGAGTGACGAGGCATTTGGCTACCTTAAGAGAGTCATAGTTACTCCTGCCGGCTGCTCCCATTTCTTTAGGCCTTTATCATTCTTGCCATGCCCAGTCCTACAGAACCGATATGCCACTGTATGTCCACCTTAACGTCGTCACAGTTATTCCCACTACCGGTTTCTCGAGTTAGCAAATGTACTTCGCCGGATGACGAGGCATTTGGCTTCCTTAAGAGATTCATAGTTACTCCTGCCGGCTGCTCCCATTTCTTTAGGCCTTTTTCATTCTTGCTATGGCCAGTCCTGCTCAACCGATATGCCACTGTATGTCCACCTTAACGTCGTCACAGTTACTCCCACTACGAGTTTCTCGAGTTAGGAAATGTACTTCGCCGGATGACGAGGCATTTGGCTACCTTAAGAGAGTCATAGTTACTGCTGCCAGATGCTCCCCATCCTTTGAATCCTCCTCTCTTTATTTCGTACTATGGAATGTCAAAGCAGATGCGTAATGCTGGAACATGTCCACCTTAACGTTGTCTGTTACTAGAACGACTATATCCACGAGTTTTCAAATTAATTTCGCAGAGTGACGAGGCATTTGGCTACCTTCAGAGAGTCATAGTTACTCCTGCCGGCTGCTCCCATGTCTTTAGGCCTTTATCATTCTTGCTATGCCCAGTCCTACAGAACCGATATGCCACTGTATGTCCACCTTAACGTCGTCACAGTTACTCCCACTACGAGTTTCTCGAGTTAGCAAATGTCTTTCGCCGGATGACGAGGCATTTGGCTACCTTATGAGAGTCATAGTTACTGCAGCCAGATGCTCCCCTTCCTTTGAATCTTTCCTCTCTTTAATTCGTACTGCGGAATGTCCAAGCAGAAGCGAAATGCTGCAACTTGTCCACCTTAACGTTGCCTGAGTTACTCCAACGACGATATCGACGAGATTTCAAATAAATTTCGCAGAGTGACGAGGCATTTGGCTACCTTAAGAGAGTCATAGTTACCCCTGCCGACTGCTCCCATTTCTTTAGGCCTTTATCTGTCTTGCTATGGCCAGTCCTACTGAACCGATATGCCACTGTATGTCCACCTTAACGTCGTCACAGTTACTCCCACTACGAGTTTCTCGAGTTAGCAAATGTACTTCGCCGGATGACGGGGCATTTGGCCACCTTAAGAGAGTCATAGTTACAGCTGCCAGATGCTCCCCATCCTTTGAATCCTCCTCTCTTTATTTCGTACTGCGGAATGTCAAACAGAAGCTAAATGCTGCAACTTGTCCACCTTAACGTTGTCTGAGTTACTCCAACGACGATATCCACGAGTTTTCAAATAAATTTCGCAGAATGACGAGGCATTTGGCTACCTTAAGAGAGGCATAGTTACTGCTGCCCGCTGCTCCCCCTTCTTTGAATCTTTCCTCTCTTTAATTCGTACTGCGGCCAGCCGTGCAGAAGCGAAATGGTACAGCATGTCCACCTTAACGTTGTCTGAGTTACTCCAACGTCGATATCCTCGAGTTTTCAAATACATTTCGCAGAGTGACGAGGCATTTGGCTACCTTAAGAGAGTCATAGTTACTCCTGCCGGCTGCTCCCATTTCTTTAGGCCTTTATCATTCTTGCCATGCCCAGTCCTACAGAACCGATATGCCACTGTATGTCCACCTTAACGTCGTCACAGTTATTCCCACTACCGGTTTCTCGAGTTAGCAAATGTACTTCGCCGGATGACGAGGCATTTGGCTTCCTTAAGAGATTCATAGTTACTCCTGCGGCTGCTCCCATTTCTTTAGGCCTTTTTCATTCTTGCTATGGCCAGTCCTGCTCAACCGATATGCCACTGTATGTCCACCTTAACGTCGTCACAGTTACTCCCACTACGAGTTTCTCGAGTTAGCAAATGTCTTTCGCCGGATGACGAGGCATTTGGCTACCTTATGAGAGTCATAGTTACTGCAGCCAGATGCTCCCCTTCCTTTGAATCTTTCCTCTCTTTAATTCGTACTGCGGAATGTCCAAGCAGAAGCGAAATGCTGCAACTTGTCCACCTTAACGTTGCCTGAGTTACTCCAACGACGATATCGACGAGTTTTCAAATAAATTTCGCAGAGTGACGAGGCATTTGGCTACCTTAAGAGAGTGATAGTTACTGCTGCCCGCTGCTCCCCCTTCTTTGAATCTTTCCTTTCTTTAATTCGTATTGCGGCTAGTCCTGCAGAAGCGAAATGGTACAGCATGTCCACCTTAACGTTGTCTGAGTTACTCCAACGTAGATATCCTCGAGTTTTCAAATAAATTTCGCAGAGTGACGAGGCATTTGGCTACCTTAAGAGAGTCATAGTTACCCCTGCCGGCTGCTCCCATTTCTTTAGGCCTTTATCTTTCTTGCTATGGCCAGTCCTACTGAACCGATATGCCACTGTATGTCCACCTTAACGTCGTCACAGTTACTCCCACTACGAGTTTCTCGAGTTAGCAAATGTACTTCGCCGGATGACGGGGCATTTGGCCACCTTAAGAGAGTCATAGTTACAGCTGCCAGATGCTCCCCATCCTTTGAATCCTCCTCTCTTTATTTCGTACTGCGGAATGTCAAACAGAAGCGAAATGCTGCAACTTGTCCACCTTAACGTTGTCTGAGTTACTCCAACGACGATATCCACGAGTTTTCAAATAAATTTCGCAGAATGACGAGGCATTTGGCTACCTTAAGAAAGTCATAGTTACTGCTGCCCGCTGCTCCCCCTTCTTTGAATCTTTCCTCTCTTTAATTCGTACTGCGGCCAGCCCTGCAGAAGCGAAATGGTACAGCATGTCCACCTTAACGTTGTCTGAGTTACTCCAACGTCGATATCCTCGAGTTTTCAAATACATTTCGCAGAGTGACGAGGCATTTGGCTACCTTAAGAGAGTCATAGTTACCCCTGCCGACTGCTCCCATTTCTTTAGGCCTTTATCTGTCTTGCTATAGCCAGTCCTACTGAATCGATATGCCACTGTATGTCCACCTTAACGGCGTCACAGTTACTCCCACTACGAGTTTCTCGAGTTAGCAAATGTACTGCGCCGGATGACGAGGCATTTGGCTACCTTAAGAGAGTCATAGTTACTGCTGCCAGATGCTCCCCATCCTTTGAATCCTCCTCTCTTTATTTCGTACTATGGAATGTCAAAGCAGATGCGTAATGCTGGAACATGTCCACCTTAACGTTGTCTGTTACTAGAACGACTATATCCACGAGTTTTCAAATTAATTTCGCAGAGTGACGAGGCATTTGGCTACCTTAAGAGAGTCATAGTTACTCCTGCCGGCTGCTCCCATTTCTTTAGGCCTTTATCATTCTTGCTATGCCCAGTCCTACAGAACCGATATGCCACTGTATGTCCACCTTAACGTCGTCACAGTTACTCCCACTACGAGTTTCTCGAGTTAGCAAATGTACTTCGCCGGATGACGAGGCATTTGGCTACCTTATGAGAGTCATAGTTACTGCAGCCAGATGCTCCCCTTCCTTTGAATCTTTCCTCTCTTTAATTCGTACTGCGGAATGTCCAAGCAGAAGCGAAATGCTGCAACTTGTCCACCTTAACGTTGCCTGAGTTACTCCAACGACGATATCGACGAGATTTCAAATAAATTTCGCAGAGTGACGAGGCATTTGGCTACCTTAAGAGAGTGATAGTTACTGCTGCCCGCTGCTCCCCCTTCTTTGAATCTTTCCTTTCTTTAATTCGTATTGCGGCTAGTCCTGCAGAAGCGAAATGGTACAGCATGTCCACCTTAACGTTGTCTGAGTTACTCCAACGTAGATATCCTCGAGTTTTCAAATAAATTTCGCAGAGTGACGAGGCATTTGGCTACCTTAAGAGAGTCATAGTTACCCCTGCCGGCTGCTCCCATTTCTTTAGGCCTTTATCTTTCTTGCTATGGCCAGTCCTACTGAACCGATATGCCACTGTATGTCCACCTTAACGTCGTCACAGTTACTCCCACTACGAGTTTCTCGAGTTAGCAAATGTACTTCGCCGGATGACGGGGCATTTGGCCACCTTAAGAGAGTCATAGTTACAGCTGCCAGATGCTCCCCATCCTTTGAATCCTCCTCTCTTTATTTCGTACTGCGGAATGTCAAACAGAAGCGAAATGCTGCAACTTGTCCACCTTAACGTTGTCTGAGTTACTCCAACGACGATATCCACGAGTTTTCAAATAAATTTCGCAGAATGACGAGGCATTTGGCTACCTTAAGAGAGTCATAGTTACTGCTGCCGGCTGCTCCCCCTTCTTTGAATCTTTCCTCTCTTTAATTCGTACTGCGGCCAGCCCTGCAGAAGCGAAATGGTACAGCATGTCCACCTTAACGTTGTCTGAGTTACTCCAACGTCGATATCCTCGAGTTTTCAAATACATTTCGCAGAGTGACGAGGCATTTGGCTACCTTAAGAGAGTCATAGTTACCCCTGCCGACTGCTCCCATTTCTTTAGGCCTTTATCTGTCTTGCTATGGCCAGTCCTACTGAACCGATATGCCACCGTATGTCCACCTTAACGTCGTCACAGTTACTCCCACTACGAGTTTCTCGAGTTAGCAAATGTACTTCGCCGGATGACGAGGCATTTGGCTACCTTAAGAGAGTCATAGTTACTGCTGCCAGATGCTCCCCATCCTTTGAATCCTCCCCCTGTTATTTCGTACTATGGAATGTCAAAGCAGATGCGTAATGCTGGAACATGTCCACCTTAACGTTGTCTGTTACTAGAACGACTATATCCACGAGTTTTCAAATTAATTTCGCAGAGTGACGAGGCATTTGGCTACCTTAAGAGAGTCATAGTTACTCCTGCCGGCTGCTCCCATTTCTTTAGGCCTTTATCATTCTTGCCATGCCCAGTCCTACAGAACCGATATGCCACTGTATGTCCACCTTAACGTCGTCACAGTTATTCCCACTACCGGTTTCTCGAGTTAGCAAATGTACTTCGCCGGATGACGAGGCATTTGGCTTCCTTAAGAGATTCATAGTTACTCCTGCCGGCTGCTCCCATTTCTTTAGGCCTTTTTCATTCTTGCTATGGCCAGTCCTGCTCAACCGATATGCCACTGTATGTCCACCTTAACGTCGTCACAGTTACTCCCACTACGAGTTTCTCGAGTTAGGAAATGTACTTCGCCGGATGACGAGGCATTTGGCTACCTTAAGAGAGTCATAGTTACTGCTGCCAGATGCTCCCCATCCTTTGAATCCTCCTCTCTTTATTTCGTACTATGGAATGTCAAAGCAGATGCGTAATGCTGGAACATGTCCATCTTAACGTTGTCTGTTACTAGAACGACTATATCCACGAGTTTTCAAATTAATTTCGCAGAGTGACGAGGCATTTGGCTACCTTCAGAGAGTCATAGTTACTCCTGCCGGCTGCTCCCATTTCTTTAGGCCTTTATCATTCTTGCTATGCCCAGTCCTACACAACCGATATGCCACTGTATGTCCACCTTAACGTCGTCACAGTTACTCCCACTACGAGTTTCTCGAGTTAGCAAATGTCTTTCGCCGGATGACGAGGCATTTGGCTACCTTATGAGAGTCATAGTTACTGCAGCCAGATGCTCCCCTTCCTTTGAATCTTTCCTCTCTTTAATTCGTACTGCGGAATGTCCAAGCAGAAGCGAAATGCTGCAACTTGTCCACCTTAACGTTGCCTGAGTTACTCCAACGACGATATCGACGAGTTTTCAAATAAATTTCGCAGAGTGACGAGGCATTTGGCTACCTTAAGAGAGTGATAGTTACTGCTGCCCGCTGCTCCCCCTTCTTTGAATCTTTCCTTTCTTTAATTCGTATTGCGGCTAGTCCTGCAGAAGCGAAATGGTACAGCATGTCCACCTTAACGTTGTCTGAGTTACTCCAACGTAGATATCCTCGAGTTTTCAAATAAATTTCGCAGAGTGACGAGGCATTTGGCTACCTTAAGAGAGTCATAGTTACCCCTGCCGGCTGCTCCCATTTCTTTAGGCCTTTATCTTTCTTGCTATGGCCAGTCCTACTGAACCGATATGCCACTGTATGTCCACCTTATCGTCGTCACAGTTACTCCCACTACGAGTTTCTCGAGTTAGCAAATGTACTTCGCCGGATGACGGGGCATTTGGCCACCTTAAGAGAGTCATAGTTACAGCTGCCAGATGCTCCCCATCCTTTGAATCCTCCTCTCTTTATTTCGTACTGCGGAATGTCAAATAGAAGCGAAATGCTGCAACTTGTCCACCTTAACGTTGTCTGAGTTACTCCAACGACGATATCCACGAGTTTTCAAATAAATTTCGCAGAATGACGAGGCATTTGGCTACCTTAAGAGAGTCATAGCTACTGCTGCCCGCTGCTCCCCCTTCTTTGAATCTTTCCTCTCTTTAATTCGTACTGCGGCCAGCCCTGCAGAAGCGAAATGGTACAGCATGTCCACCTTAACGTTGTCTGAGTTACTCCAACGTCGATATCCTCGAGTTTTCAAATACATTTCGCAGAGTGACGAGGCATTTGGCTACCTTAAGAGAGTCATAGTTACCCCTGCCGACTGCTCCCATTTCCTTAGGCCTTTATCTGTCTTGCTATAGCCAGTCCTACTGAATCGATATGCCACTGTATGTCCACCTTAACGTCGACACAGTTACTCCCACTACGAGTTTCTCGAGTTAGCAAATGTACTGCGCCGGATGACGGGGCATTTGGCCACCTTAAGAGAGTCATAGTTACTGCTGCCAGATGCTCCCCATCCTTTGAATCCTCCTCTCTTTATTTCGTACTATGGAATGTCAAAGCAGATGCGTAATGCTGGAACATGTCCACCTTAACGTTGTCTGTTACTAGAACGACTATATCCACGAGTTTTCAAATTAATTTCGCAGAGTGACGAGGCATTTGGCTACCTTAAGAGAGTCATAGTTACTCCTGCCGGCTGCTCCCATTTCTTTAGGCCTTTATCATTCTTGCTATGCCCAGTCCTACAGAACCGATATGCCACTGTATGTCCACCTTAACGTCGTCACAGTTACTCCCACTACGAGTTTCTCGAGTTAGCAAATGTACTTCGCCGGATGACGAGGCATTTGGCTACCTTATGAGAGTCATAGTTACTGCAGCCAGATGCTCCCCTTCCTTTGAATCTTTCCTCTCTTTAATTCGTACTGCGGAATGTCCAAGCAGAAGCGAAATGCTGCAACTTGTCCACCTTAACGTTGCCTGAGTTACTCCAACGACGATATCGACGAGATTTCAAATAAATTTCGCAGAGTGACGAGGCATTTGGCTACCTTAAGAGAGTGATAGTTACTGCTGCCCGCTGCTCCCCCTTCTTTGAATCTTTCCTTTCTTTAATTCGTATTGCGGCTAGTCCTGCAGAAGCGAAATGGTACAGCATGTCCACCTTAACGTTGTCTGAGTTACTCCAACGTAGATATCCTCGAGTTTTCAAATAAATTTCGCAGAGTGACGAGGCATTTGGCTACCTTAAGAGAGTCATAGTTACCCCTGCCGGCTGCTCCCATTTCTTTAGGCCTTTATCTTTCTTGCTATGGCCAGTCCTACTGAACCGATATGCCACTGTATGTCCACCTTAACGTCGTCACAGTTACTCCCACTACGAGTTTCTCGAGTTAGCAAATGTACTTCGCCGGATGACGGGGCATTTGGCCACCTTAAGAGAGTCATAGTTACAGCTGCCAGATGCTCCCCATCCTTTGAATCCTCCTCTCTTTATTTCGTACTGCGGAATGTCAAATAGAAGCGAAATGCTGCAACTTGTCCACCTTAACGTTGTCTGAGTTACTCCAACGACGATATCCACGAGTTTTCAAATAAATTTCGCAGAATGACGAGGCATTTGGCTACCTTAAGAAAGTCATAGTTACTGCTGCCCGCTGCTCCCCCTTCTTTGAATCTTTCCTCTCTTTAATTCGTACTGCGGCCAGCCCTGCAGAAGCGAAATGGTACAGCATGTCCACCTTAACGTTGTCTGAGTTACTCCAACGTCGATATCCTCGAGTTTTCAAATACATTTCGCAGAGTGACGAGGCATTTGGCTACCTTAAGAGAGTCATAGTTACAGCTGCCAGATGCTCCCCATCCTTTGAATCCTCCTCTCTTTATTTCGTACTGCGGAATGTCAAACAGAAGCGAAATGCTGCAACTTGTCCACCTTAACGTTGTCTGAGTTACTCCAACGACGATATCCACGAGTTTTCAAATAAATTTCGCAGAATGACGAGGCATTTGGCTACCTTAAGAGAGTCATAGTTACTGCTGCCGGCTGCTCCCCCTTCTTTGAATCTTTCCTCTCTTTAATTCGTACTGCGGCCAGCCCTGCAGAAGCGAAATGGTACAGCATGTCCACCTTAACGTTGTCTGAGTTACTCCAACGTCGATATCCTCGAGTTTTCAAATACATTTCGCAGAGTGACAAGGCATTTGGCTACCTTAAGAGAGTCATAGTTACCCCTGCCGACTGCTCCCATTTCTTTAGGCCTTTATCTGTCTTGCTATGGCCAGTCCTACTGAACCGATATGCCACTGTATGTCCACCTTAACGTCGTCACAGTTACTCCCACTACGAGTTTCTCGAGTTAGCAAATGTACTTCGCCGGATGACGAGGCATTTGGCTACCTTAAGAGAGTCATAGCTACTGCTGCCAGATGCTCCCCATCCTTTGAATCCTCCTCTCTTTATTTCGTACTATGGAATGTCAAAGCAGATGCGTAATGCTGGAACATGTCCACCTTAACGTTGTCTGTTACTAGAACGACTATATCCACGAGTTTTCAAATTAATTTCGCAGAGTGACGAGGCATTTGGCTACCTTAAGAGAGTCATAGTTACTCCTGCCGGCTGCTCCCATTTCTTTAGGCCTTTATCATTCTTGCCATGCCCAGTCCTACAGAACCGATATGCCACTGTATGTCCACCTTAACGTCGTCACAGTTATTCCCACTACCGGTTTCTCGAGTTAGCAAATGTACTTCGCCGGATGACGAGGCATTTGGCTTCCTTAAGAGATTCATAGTTACTCCTGCCAGCTGCTCCCATTTCTTTAGGCCTTTTTCATTCTTGCTATGGCCAGTCCTGCTCAACCGATATGCCACTGTATGTCCACCTTAACGTCGTCACAGTTACTCCCACTACGAGTTTCTCGAGTTAGGAAATTTACTTCGCCGGATGACGAGGCATTTGGCTACCTTAAGAGAGTCATAGTTACTGCTGCCAGATGCTCCCCATCCTTTGAATCCTCCTCTCTTTATTTCGTACTATGGAATGTCAAAGCAGATGCGTAATGCTGGAACATGTCCACCTTAACGTTGTCTGTTACTAGAACGACTATATCCACGAGTTTTCAAATTAATTTCGCAGAGTGACGAGGCATTTGGCTACCTTAAGAGAGTCATAGTTACTCCTGCCGGCTGCTCCCATTTCTTTAGGCCTTTATCATTCTTGCTATGCCCAGTCCTACAGAACCGATATGCCACTGTATGTCCACCTTAACGTCGTCACAGTTACTCCCACTACGAGTTTCTCGAGTTAGCAAATGTACTTCGCCGGATGACGGGGCATTTGGCCACCTTAAGAGAGTCATAGTTACAGCTGCCAGATGCTCCCCATCCTTTGAATCCTCCTCTCTTTATTTCGTACTGCGGAATGTCAAACAGAAGCGAAATGCTGCAACTTGTCCACCTTAACGTTGTCTGAGTTACCCCAACGACGATATCCACGAGTTTTCAAATAAATTTCGCAGAATGACGAGGCATTTGGCTACCTTAAGAGAGTCATAGTTACCCCTGCCGACTGCTCCCATTTCTTTAGGCCTTTATCTGTCTTGCTATGGCCAGTCCTACTGAACCGATATGCCACTGTATGTCCACCTTAACGTCGTCACAGTTACTCCCACTACGAGTTTCTCGAGTTAGCAAATGTACTTCGCCGGATGACGAGGCATTTGGCTACCTTAAGAGAGTCATAGTTACTGCTGCCAGATGCTCCCCATCCTTTGAATCCTCCTCTCTTTATTTCGTACTATGGAATGTCAAAGCAGATGCGTAATGCTGGAACATGTCCACCTTAACGTTGTCTGTTACTAGAACGACTATATCCACGAGTTTTCAAATTAATTTCGCAGAGTGACGAGGCATTTGGCTACCTTAAGAGAGTCATAGTTACTCCTGCCGGCTGCTCCCATTTCTTTAGGCCTTTATCATTCTTGCCATGCCCAGTCCTACAGAACCGATATGCCACTGTATGTCCACCTTAACGTCGTCACAGTTATTCCCACTACCGGTTTCTCGAGTTAGCAAATGTACTTCGCCGGATGACGAGGCATTTGGCTTCCTTAAGAGATTCATAGTTACTCCTGCCAGCTGCTCCCATTTCTTTAGGCCTTTTTCATTCTTGCTATGGCCAGTCCTGCTCAACCGATATGCCACTGTATGTCCACCTTAACGTCGTCACAGTTACTCCCACTACGAGTTTCTCGAGTTAGGAAATGTACTTCGCCGGATGACGAGGCATTTGGCTACCTTAAGAGAGTCATAGTTACTGCTGCCAGATGCTCCCCATCCTTTGAATCCTCCTCTCTTTATTTCGTACTATGGAATGTCAAAGCAGATGCGTAATGCTGGAACATGTCCACCTTAACGTTGTCTGTTACTAGAACGACTATATCCACGAGTTTTCAAATTAATTTCGCAGAGTGACGAGGCATTTGGCTACCTTCAGAGAGTCATAGTTACTCCTGCCGGCTGCTCCCATTTCTTTAGGCCTTTATCATTCTTGCTATGCCCAGTCCTACAGAACCGATATGCCACTGTATGTCCACCTTAACGTCGTCACAGTTACTCCCACTACGAGTTTCTCGAGTTAGCAAATGTCTTTCGCCGGATGACGAGGCATTTGGCTACCTTATGAGAGTCATAGTTACTGCAGCCAGATGCTCCCCATCCTTTGAATCCTCCTCTCTTTATTTCGTACTGCGGAATGTCAAACAGAAGCGAAATGCTGCAACTTGTCCACCTTAACGTTGTCTGAGTTACCCCAACGACGATATCCACGAGTTTTCAAATAAATTTCGCAGAATGACGAGGCATTTGGCTACCTTAAGAGAGTCATAGTTACCCCTGCCGACTGCTCCCATTTCTTTAGGCCTTTATCTGTCTTGCTATGGCCAGTCCTACTGAACCGATATGCCACTGTATGTCCACCTTAACGTCGTCACAGTTACTCCCACTACGAGTTTCTCGAGTTAGCAAATGTACTTCGCCGGATGACGAGGCATTTGGCTACCTTAAGAGAGTCATAGTTACTGCTGCCAGATGCTCCCCATCCTTTGAATCCTCCTCTCTTTATTTCGTACTATGGAATGTCAAAGCAGATGCGTAATGCTGGAACATGTCCACCTTAACGTTGTCTGTTACTAGAACGACTATATCCACGAGTTTTCAAATTAATTTCGCAGAGTGACGAGGCATTTGGCTACCTTAAGAGAGTCATAGTTACTCCTGCCGGCTGCTCCCATTTCTTTAGGCCTTTATCATTCTTGCCATGCCCAGTCCTACAGAACCGATATGCCACTGTATGTCCACCTTAACGTCGTCACAGTTATTCCCACTACCGGTTTCTCGAGTTAGCAAATGTACTTCGCCGGATGACGAGGCATTTGGCTTCCTTAAGAGATTCATAGTTACTCCTGCCAGCTGCTCCCATTTCTTTAGGCCTTTTTCATTCTTGCTATGGCCAGTCCTGCTCAACCGATATGCCACTGTATGTCCACCTTAACGTCGTCACAGTTACTCCCACTACGAGTTTCTCGAGTTAGGAAATGTACTTCGCCGGATGACGAGGCATTTGGCTACCTTAAGAGAGTCATAGTTACTGCTGCCAGATGCTCCCCATCCTTTGAATCCTCCTCTCTTTATTTCGTACTATGGAATGTCAAAGCAGATGCGTAATGCTGGAACATGTCCACCTTAACGTTGTCTGTTACTAGAACGACTATATCCACGAGTTTTCAAATTAATTTCGCAGAGTGACGAGGCATTTGGCTACCTTCAGAGAGTCATAGTTACTCCTGCCGGCTGCTCCCATTTCTTTAGGCCTTTATCATTCTTGCTATGCCCAGTCCTACAGAACCGATATGCCACTGTATGTCCACCTTAACGTCGTCACAGTTACTCCCACTACGAGTTTCTCGAGTTAGCAAATGTCTTTCGCCGGATGACGAGGCATTTGGCTACCTTATGAGAGTCATAGTTACTGCAGCCAGATGCTCCGCTTCCTTTGAATCTTTCCTCTCTTTAATTCGTACTGCGGAATGTCCAAGCAGAAGCGAAATGCTGCAACTTGTCCACCTTAACGTTGCCTGAGTTACTCCAACGACGATATCGACGAGATTTCAAATAAATTTCGCAGAGTGACGAGGCATTTGACTACCTTAAGAGAGTGATAGTTACTGCTGCCCGCTGCTCCCCCTTCTTTGAATCTTTCCTTTCTTTAATTCGTATTGCGGCTAGTCCTGCAGAAGCGAAATGGTACAGCATGTCCACCTTAACGTTGTCTGAGTTACTCCAACGTAGATATCCTCGAGTTTTCAAATAAATTTCGCAGAGTGACGAGGCATTTGGCTACCTTAAGAGAGTCATAGTTACCCCTGCCGGCTGCTCCCATTTCTTTAGGCCTTTATCTTTCTTGCTATGGCCAGTCCTACTGAACCGATATGCCACTGTATGTCCACCTTAACGTCGTCACAGTTACTCCCACTACGAGTTTCTCGAGTTAGCAAATGTACTTCGCCGGATGACGGGGCATTTGGCCACCTTAAGAGAGTCATAGTTACAGCTGCCAGATGCTCCCCATCCTTTGAATCCTCCTCTCTTTATTTCGTACTGCGGAATGTCAAACAGAAGCGAAATGCTGCAACTTGTCCACCTTAACGTTGTCTGAGTTACTCCAACGACGATATCCACGAGTTTTCAAATAAATTTCGCAGAATGACGAGGCATTTGGCTACCTTAAGAGAGTCATAGTTACTGCTGCCCGCTGCTCCCCCTTCTTTGAATCTTTCCTCTCTTTAATTCGTACTGCGGCCAGCCCTGCAGAAGCGAAATGGTACAGCATGTCCACCTTAACGTTGTCTGAGTTACTCCAACGTCGATATCCTCGAGTTTTCAAATACATTTCGCAGAGTGACGAGGCATTTGACTACCTTAAGAGAGTCATAGTTACCCCTGCCGACTGCTCCCATTTCTTTAGGCCTTTATCTGTCTTGCTATGGCCAGTCCTACTGAACCGATATGCCACTGTATGTCCACCTTAACGTCGTCACAGTTACTCCCACTACGAGTTTCTCGAGTTAGCAAATGTACTTCGCCGGATGACGAGGCATTTGGCTACCTTAAGAGAGTCATAGTTACTGCTGCCAGATGCTCCCCATCCTTTGAATCCTCCTCTCTTTATTTCGTACTATGGAATGTCAAAGCAGATGCGTAATGCTGGAACATGTCCACCTTAACGTTGTCTGTTACTAGAACGACTATATCCACGAGTTTTCAAATTAATTTCGCAGAGTGACGAGGCATTTGGCTACCTTAAGAGAGTCATAGTTACTCCTGCCGGCTGCTCCCATTTCTTTAGGCCTTTATCATTCTTGCCATGCCCAGTCCTACAGAACCGATATGCCACTGTATGTCCACCTTAACGTCGTCACAGTTATTCCCACTACCGGTTTCTCGAGTTAGCAAATGTACTTCGCCGGATGACGAGGCATTTGGCTTCCTTAAGAGATTCATAGTTACTCCTGCCGGCTGCTCCCATTTCTTTAGGCCTTTTTCATTCTTGCTATGGCCAGTCCTGCTCAACCGATATGCCACTGTATGTCCACCTTAACGTCGTCACAGTTACTCCCACTACGAGTTTCTCGAGTTAGCAAATGTACTTCGCCGGATGACGGGGCATTTGGCCACCTTAAGAGAGTCATAGTTACAGCTGCCAGATGCTCCCCATCCTTTGAATCCTCCTCTCTTTATTTCGTACTGCGGAATGTCAAATAGAAGCGAAATGCTGCAACTTGTCCACCTTAACGTTGTCTGAGTTACTCCAACGACGATATCCACGAGTTTTCAAATAAATTTCGCAGAATGACGAGGCATTTGGCTACCTTAAGAAAGTCATAGTTACTGCTGCCCGCTGCTCCCCCTTCTTTGAATCTTTCCTCTCTTTAATTCGTACTGCGGCCAGCCCTGCAGAAGCGAAATGGTACAGCATGTCCACCTTAACGTTGTCTGAGTTACTCCAACGTCGATATCCTCGAGTTTTCAAATACATTTCGCAGAGTGACGAGGCATTTGGCTACCTTAAGAGAGTCATAGTTACAGCTGCCAGATGCTCCCCATCCTTTGAATCCTCCTCTCTTTATTTCGTACTGCGGAATGTCAAACAGAAGCGAAATGCTGCAACTTGTCCACCTTAACGTTGTCTGAGTTACTCCAACGACGATATCCACGAGTTTTCAAATAAATTTCGCAGAATGACGAGGCATTTGGCTACCTTAAGAGAGTCATAGTTACTGCTGCCGGCTGCTCCCCCTTCTTTGAATCTTTCCTCTCTTTAATTCGTACTGCGGCCAGCCCTGCAGAAGCGAAATGGTACAGCATGTCCACCTTAACGTTGTCTGAGTTACTCCAACGTCGATATCCTCGAGTTTTCAAATACATTTCGCAGAGTGACAAGGCATTTGGCTACCTTAAGAGAGTCATAGTTACCCCTGCCGACTGCTCCCATTTCTTTAGGCCTTTATCTGTCTTGCTATGGCCAGTCCTACTGAACCGATATGCCACTGTATGTCCACCTTAACGTCGTCACAGTTACTCCCACTACGAGTTTCTCGAGTTAGCAAATGTACTTCGCCGGATGACGAGGCATTTGGCTACCTTAAGAGAGTCATAGTTACTGCTGCCAGATGCTCCCCATCCTTTGAATCCTCCTCTCTTTATTTCGTACTATGGAATGTCAAAGCAGATGCGTAATGCTGGAACATGTCCACCTTAACGTTGTCTGTTACTAGAACGACTATATCCACGAGTTTTCAAATTAATTTCGCAGAGTGACGAGGCATTTGGCTACCTTAAGAGAGTCATAGTTACTCCTGCCGGCTGCTCCCATTTCTTTAGGCCTTTATCATTCTTGCCATGCCCAGTCCTACAGAACCGATATGCCACTGTATGTCCACCTTAACGTCGTCACAGTTATTCCCACTACCGGTTTCTCGAGTTAGCAAATGTACTTCGCCGGATGACGAGGCATTTGGCTTCCTTAAGAGATTCATAGTTACTCCTGCCAGCTGCTCCCATTTCTTTAGGCCTTTTTCATTCTTGCTATGGCCAGTCCTGCTCAACCGATATGCCACTGTATGTCCACCTTAACGTCGTCACAGTTACTCCCACTACGAGTTTCTCGAGTTAGCAAATGTACTTCGCCGGATGACGAGGCATTTGGCTACCTTAAGAGAGTCATAGTTACTGCTGCCAGATGCTCCCCATCCTTTGAATCCTCCTCTCTTTACTTCGTACTATGGAATGTCAAAGCAGATGCGTAATGCTGGAACATGTCCACCTTAACGTTGTCTGTTACTAGAACGACTATATCCACGAGTTTTCAAATTAATTTCGCAGAGTGACGAGGCATTTGGCTACCTTAAGAGAGTCATAGTTACTCCTGCCGGCTGCTCCCATTTCTTTAGGCCTTTATCATTCTTGCTATGCCCAGTCCTACAGAACCGATATGCCACTGTATGTCCACCTTAACGTCGTCACAGTTACTCCCACTACGAGTTTCTCGAGTTAGCAAATGTACTTCGCCGGATGACGGGGCATTTGGCCACCTTAAGAGAGTCATAGTTACAGCTGCCAGATGCTCCCCATCCTTTGAATCCTCCTCTCTTTATTTCGTACTGCGGAATGTCAAACAGAAGCGAAATGCTGCAACTTGTCCACCTTAACGTTGTCTGAGTTACCCCAACGACGATATCCACGAGTTTTCAAATAAATTTCGCAGAATGACGAGGCATTTGGCTACCTTAAGAGAGTCATAGTTACCCCTGCCGACTGCTCCCATTTCTTTAGGCCTTTATCTGTCTTGCTATGGCCAGTCCTACTGAACCGATATGCCACTGTATGTCCACCTTAACGTCGTCACAGTTACTCCCACTACGAGTTTCTCGAGTTAGCAAATGTACTTCGCCGGATGACGAGGCATTTGGCTACCTTAAGAGAGTCATAGTTACTGCTGCCAGATGCTCCCCATCCTTTGAATCCTCCTCTCTTTATTTCGTACTATGGAATGTCAAAGCAGATGCGTAATGCTGGAACATGTCCACCTTAACGTTGTCTGTTACTAGAACGACTATATCCACGAGTTTTCAAATTAATTTCGCAGAGTGACGAGGCATTTGGCTACCTTAAGAGAGTCATAGTTACTCCTGCCGGCTGCTCCCATTTCTTTAGGCCTTTATCATTCTTGCCATGCCCAGTCCTACAGAACCGATATGCCACTGTATGTCCACCTTAACGTCGTCACAGTTATTCCCACTACCGGTTTCTCGAGTTAGCAAATGTACTTCGCCGGATGACGAGGCATTTGGCTTCCTTAAGAGATTCATAGTTACTCCTGCCAGCTGCTCCCATTTCTTTAGGCCTTTTTCATTCTTGCTATGGCCAGTCCTGCTCAACCGATATGCCACTGTATGTCCACCTTAACGTCGTCACAGTTACTCCCACTACGAGTTTCTCGAGTTAGGAAATGTACTTCGCCGGATGACGAGGCATTTGGCTACCTTAAGAGAGTCATAGTTACTGCTGCCAGATGCTCCCCATCCTTTGAATCCTCCTCTCTTTATTTCGTACTATGGAATGTCAAAGCAGATGCGTAATGCTGGAACATGTCCACCTTAACGTTGTCTGTTACTAGAACGACTATATCCACGAGTTTTCAAATTAATTTCGCAGAGTGACGAGGCATTTGGCTACCTTCAGAGAGTCATAGTTACTCCTGCCGGCTGCTCCCATTTCTTTAGGCCTTTATCATTCTTGCTATGCCCAGTCCTACAGAACCGATATGCCACTGTATGTCCACCTTAACGTCGTCACAGTTACTCCCACTACGAGTTTCTCGAGTTAGCAAATGTCTTTCGCCGGATGACGAGGCATTTGGCTACCTTATGAGAGTCATAGTTACTGCAGCCAGATGCTCCGCTTCCTTTGAATCTTTCCTCTCTTTAATTCGTACTGCGGAATGTCCAAGCAGAAGCGAAATGCTGCAACTTGTCCACCTTAACGTTGCCTGAGTTACTCCAACGACGATATCGACGAGATTTCAAATAAATTTCGCAGAGTGACGAGGCATTTGACTACCTTAAGAGAGTGATAGTTACTGCTGCCCGCTGCTCCCCCTTCTTTGAATCTTTCCTTTCTTTAATTCGTATTGCGGCTAGTCCTGCAGAAGCGAAATGGAACAGCATGTCCACCTTAACGTTGTCTGAGTTACTCCAACGTAGATATCCTCGAGTTTTCAAATAAATTTCGCAGAGTGACGAGGCATTTGGCTACCTTAAGAGAGTCATAGTTACCCCTGCCGGCTGCTCCCATTTCTTTAGGCCTTTATCTTTCTTGCTATGGCCAGTCCTACTGAACCGATATGCCACTGTATGTCCACCTTAACGTCGTCACAGTTACTCCCACTACGAGTTTCTCGAGTTAGCAAATGTACTTCGCCGGATGACGGGGCATTTGGCCACCTTAAGAGAGTCATAGTTACAGCTGCCAGATGCTCCCCATCCTTTGAATCCTCCTCTCTTTATTTCGTACTGCGGAATGTCAAACAGAAGCGAAATGCTGCAACTTGTCCACCTTAACGTTGTCTGAGTTACTCCAACGACGATATCCACGAGTTTTCAAATAAATTTCGCAGAATGACGAGGCATTTGGCTACCTTAAGAGAGTCATAGTTACTGCTGCCCGCTGCTCCCCCTTCTTTGAATCTTTCCTCTCTTTAATTCGTACTGCGGCCAGCCCTGCAGAAGCGAAATGGTACAGCATGTCCACCTTAACGTTGTCTGAGTTACTCCAACGTCGATATCCTCGAGTTTTCAAATACATTTCGCAGAGTGACGAGGCATTTGACTACCTTAAGAGAGTCATAGTTACCCCTGCCGACTGCTCCCATTTCTTTAGGCCTTTATCTGTCTTGCTATGGCCAGTCCTACTGAACCGATATGCCACTGTATGTCCACCTTAACGTCGTCACAGTTACTCCCACTACGAGTTTCTCGAGTTAGCAAATGTACTTCGCCGGATGACGAGGCATTTGGCTACCTTAAGAGAGTCATAGTTACTGCTGCCAGATGCTCCCCATCCTTTGAATCCTCCTCTCTTTATTTCGTACTATGGAATGTCAAAGCAGATGCGTAATGCTGGAACATGTCCACCTTAACGTTGTCTGTTACTAGAACGACTATATCCACGAGTTTTCAAATTAATTTCGCAGAGTGACGAGGCATTTGGCTACCTTAAGAGAGTCATAGTTACTCCTGCCGGCTGCTCCCATTTCTTTAGGCCTTTATCATTCTTGCCATGCCCAGTCCTACAGAACCGATATGCCACTGTATGTCCACCTTAACGTCGTCACAGTTATTCCCACTACCGGTTTCTCGAGTTAGCAAATGTACTTCGCCGGATGACGAGGCATTTGGCTTCCTTAAGAGATTCATAGTTACTCCTGCCGGCTGCTCCCATTTCTTTAGGCCTTTTTCATTCTTGCTATGGCCAGTCCTGCTCAACCGATATGCCACTGTATGTCCACCTTAACGTCGTCACAGTTACTCCCACTACGAGTTTCTCGAGTTAGCAAATGTACTTCGCCGGATGACGGGGCATTTGGCCACCTTAAGAGAGTCATAGTTACAGCTGCCAGATGCTCCCCATCCTTTGAATCCTCCTCTCTTTATTTCGTACTGCGGAATGTCAAATAGAAGCGAAATGCTGCAACTTGTCCACCTTAACGTTGTCTGAGTTACTCCAACGACGATATCCACGAGTTTTCAAATAAATTTCGCAGAATGACGAGGCATTTGGCTACCTTAAGAAAGTCATAGTTACTGCTGCCCGCTGCTCCCCCTTCTTTGAATCTTTCCTCTCTTTAATTCGTACTGCGGCCAGCCCTGCAGAAGCGAAATGGTACAGCATGTCCACCTTAACGTTGTCTGAGTTACTCCAACGTCGATATCCTCGAGTTTTCAAATACATTTCGCAGAGTGACGAGGCATTTGGCTACCTTAAGAGAGTCATAGTTACAGCTGCCAGATGCTCCCCATCCTTTGAATCCTCCTCTCTTTATTTCGTACTGCGGAATGTCAAACAGAAGCGAAATGCTGCAACTTGTCCACCTTAACGTTGTCTGAGTTACTCCAACGACGATATCCACGAGTTTTCAAATAAATTTCGCAGAATGACGAGGCATTTGGCTACCTTAAGAGAGTCATAGTTACTGCTGCCGGCTGCTCCCCCTTCTTTGAATCTTTCCTCTCTTTAATTCGTACTGCGGCCAGCCCTGCAGAAGCGAAATGGTACAGCATGTCCACCTTAACGTTGTCTGAGTTACTCCAACGTCGATATCCTCGAGTTTTCAAATACATTTCGCAGAGTGACAAGGCATTTGGCTACCTTAAGAGAGTCATAGTTACCCCTGCCGACTGCTCCCATTTCTTTAGGCCTTTATCTGTCTTGCTATGGCCAGTCCTACTGAACCGATATGCCACTGTATGTCCACCTTAACGTCGTCACAGTTACTCCCACTACGAGTTTCTCGAGTTAGCAAATGTACTTCGCCGGATGACGAGGCATTTGGCTACCTTAAGAGAGTCATAGTTACTGCTGCCAGATGCTCCCCATCCTTTGAATCCTCCTCTCTTTATTTCGTACTATGGAATGTCAAAGCAGATGCGTAATGCTGGAACATGTCCACCTTAACGTTGTCTGTTACTAGAACGACTATATCCACGAGTTTTCAAATTAATTTCGCAGAGTGACGAGGCATTTGGCTACCTTTAGAGAGTCATAGTTACTCCTGCCGGCTGCTCCCATTTCTTTAGGCCTTTATCATTCTTGCCATGCCCAGTCCTACAGAACCGATATGCCACTGTATGTCCACCTTAACGTCGTCACAGTTATTCCCACTACCGGTTTCTCGAGTTAGCAAATGTACTTCGCCGGATGACGAGGCATTTGGCTTCCTTAAGAGATTCATAGTTACTCCTGCCAGCTGCTCCCATTTCTTTAGGCCTTTTTCATTCTTGCTATGGCCAGTCCTGCTCAACCGATATGCCACTGTATGTCCACCTTAACGTCGTCACAGTTACTCCCACTACGAGTTTCTCGAGTTAGCAAATGTACTTCGCCGGATGACGAGGCATTTGGCTACCTTAAGAGAGTCATAGTTACTGCTGCCAGATGCTCCCCATCCTTTGAATCCTCCTCTCTTTACTTCGTACTATGGAATGTCAAAGCAGATGCGTAATGCTGGAACATGTCCACCTTAACGTTGTCTGTTACTAGAACGACTATATCCACGAGTTTTCAAATTAATTTCGCAGAGTGACGAGGCATTTGGCTACCTTAAGAGAGTCATAGTTACTCCTGCCGGCTGCTCCCATTTCTTTAGGCCTTTATCATTCTTGCTATGCCCAGTCCTACAGAACCGATATGCCACTGTATGTCCACCTTAACGTCGTCACAGTTACTCCCACTACGAGTTTCTCGAGTTAGCAAATGTACTTCGCCGGATGACGGGGCATTTGGCCACCTTAAGAGAGTCATAGTTACAGCTGCCAGATGCTCCCCATCCTTTGAATCCTCCTCTCTTTATTTCGTACTGCGGAATGTCAAACAGAAGCGAAATGCTGCAACTTGTCCACCTTAACGTTGTCTGAGTTACCCCAACGACGATATCCACGAGTTTTCAAATAAATTTCGCAGAATGACGAGGCATTTGGCTACCTTAAGAGAGTCATAGTTACCCCTGCCGACTGCTCCCATTTCTTTAGGCCTTTATCTGTCTTGCTATGGCCAGTCCTACTGAACCGATATGCCACTGTATGTCCACCTTAACGTCGTCACAGTTACTCCCACTACGAGTTTCTCGAGTTAGCAAATGTACTTCGCCGGATGACGAGGCATTTGGCTACCTTAAGAGAGTCATAGTTACTGCTGCCAGATGCTCCCCATCCTTTGAATCCTCCTCTCTTTATTTCGTACTATGGAATGTCAAAGCAGATGCGTAATGCTGGAACATGTCCACCTTAACGTTGTCTGTTACTAGAACGACTATATCCACGAGTTTTCAAATTAATTTCGCAGAGTGACGAGGCATTTGGCTACCTTAAGAGAGTCATAGTTACTCCTGCCGGCTGCTCCCATTTCTTTAGGCCTTTATCATTCTTGCCATGCCCAGTCCTACAGAACCGATATGCCACTGTATGTCCACCTTAACGTCGTCACAGTTATTCCCACTACCGGTTTCTCGAGTTAGCAAATGTACTTCGCCGGATGACGAGGCATTTGGCTTCCTTAAGAGATTCATAGTTACTCCTGCCAGCTGCTCCCATTTCTTTAGGCCTTTTTCATTCTTGCTATGGCCAGTCCTGCTCAACCGATATGCCACTGTATGTCCACCTTAACGTCGTCACAGTTACTCCCACTACGAGTTTCTCGAGTTAGGAAATGTACTTCGCCGGATGACGAGGCATTTGGCTACCTTAAGAGAGTCATAGTTACTGCTGCCAGATGCTCCCCATCCTTTGAATCCTCCTCTCTTTATTTCGTACTATGGAATGTCAAAGCAGATGCGTAATGCTGGAACATGTCCACCTTAACGTTGTCTGTTACTAGAACGACTATATCCACGAGTTTTCAAATTAATTTCGCAGAGTGACGAGGCATTTGGCTACCTTCAGAGAGTCATAGTTACTCCTGCCGGCTGCTCCCATTTCTTTAGGCCTTTATCATTCTTGCTATGCCCAGTCCTACAGAACCGATATGCCACTGTATGTCCACCTTAACGTCGTCACAGTTACTCCCACTACGAGTTTCTCGAGTTAGCAAATGTCTTTCGCCGGATGACGAGGCATTTGGCTACCTTATGAGAGTCATAGTTACTGCAGCCAGATGCTCCGCTTCCTTTGAATCTTTCCTCTCTTTAATTCGTACTGCGGAATGTCCAAGCAGAAGCGAAATGCTGCAACTTGTCCACCTTAACGTTGCCTGAGTTACTCCAACGACGATATCGACGAGATTTCAAATAAATTTCGCAGAGTGACGAGGCATTTGACTACCTTAAGAGAGTGATAGTTACTGCTGCCCGCTGCTCCCCCTTCTTTGAATCTTTCCTTTCTTTAATTCGTATTGCGGCTAGTCCTGCAGAAGCGAAATGGAACAGCATGTCCACCTTAACGTTGTCTGAGTTACTCCAACGTAGATATCCTCGAGTTTTCAAATAAATTTCGCAGAGTGACGAGGCATTTGGCTACCTTAAGAGAGTCATAGTTACCCCTGCCGGCTGCTCCCATTTCTTTAGGCCTTTATCTTTCTTGCTATGGCCAGTCCTACTGAACCGATATGCCACTGTATGTCCACCTTAACGTCGTCACAGTTACTCCCACTACGAGTTTCTCGAGTTAGCAAATGTACTTCGCCGGATGACGGGGCATTTGGCCACCTTAAGAGAGTCATAGTTACAGCTGCCAGATGCTCCCCATCCTTTGAATCCTCCTCTCTTTATTTCGTACTGCGGAATGTCAAACAGAAGCGAAATGCTGCAACTTGTCCACCTTAACGTTGTCTGAGTTACTCCAACGACGATATCCACGAGTTTTCAAATAAATTTCGCAGAATGACGAGGCATTTGGCTACCTTAAGAGAGTCATAGTTACTGCTGCCCGCTGCTCCCCCTTCTTTGAATCTTTCCTCTCTTTAATTCGTACTGCGGCCAGCCCTGCAGAAGCGAAATGGTACAGCATGTCCACCTTAACGTTGTCTGAGTTACTCCAACGTCGATATCCTCGAGTTTTCAAATACATTTCGCAGAGTGACGAGGCATTTGACTACCTTAAGAGAGTCATAGTTACCCCTGCCGACTGCTCCCATTTCTTTAGGCCTTTATCTGTCTTGCTATGGCCAGTCCTACTGAACCGATATGCCACTGTATGTCCACCTTAACGTCGTCACAGTTACTCCCACTACGAGTTTCTCGAGTTAGCAAATGTACTTCGCCGGATGACGAGGCATTTGGCTACCTTAAGAGAGTCATAGTTACTGCTGCCAGATGCTCCCCATCCTTTGAATCCTCCTCTCTTTATTTCGTACTATGGAATGTCAAAGCAGATGCGTAATGCTGGAACATGTCCACCTTAACGTTGTCTGTTACTAGAACGACTATATCCACGAGTTTTCAAATTAATTTCGCAGAGTGACGAGGCATTTGGCTACCTTAAGAGAGTCATAGTTACTCCTGCCGGCTGCTCCCATTTCTTTAGGCCTTTATCATTCTTGCCATGCCCAGTCCTACAGAACCGATATGCCACTGTATGTCCACCTTAACGTCGTCACAGTTATTCCCACTACCGGTTTCTCGAGTTAGCAAATGTACTTCGCCGGATGACGAGGCATTTGGCTTCCTTAAGAGATTCATAGTTACTCCTGCCGGCTGCTCCCATTTCTTTAGGCCTTTTTCATTCTTGCTATGGCCAGTCCTGCTCAACCGATATGCCACTGTATGTCCACCTTAACGTCGTCACAGTTACTCCCACTACGAGTTTCTCGAGTTAGGAAATGTACTTCGCCGGATGACGAGGCATTTGGCTACCTTAAGAGAGTAATAGTTACTGCTGCCTGATGCTCCCCATCCTTTGAATCCTCCTCTCTTTATTTCGTACTATGGAATGTCAAAGCAGATGCGTAATGCTGGAACATGTCCACCTTAACGTTGTCTGTTACTAGAACGACTATATCCACGAGTTTTCAAATTAATTTCGCAGAGTGACGAGGCATTTGGCTACCTTCAGAGAGTCATAGTTACTCCTGCCGGCTGCTCCCATTTCTTTAGGCCTTTATCATTCTTGCTATGCCCAGTCCTACAGAACCGATATGCCACTGTATGTCCACCTTAACGTCGTCACAGTTACTCCCACTACGAGTTTCTCGAGTTAGCAAATGTCTTTCGCCGGATGACGAGGCATTTGGCTACCTTATGAGAGTCATAGTTACTGCAGCCAGATGCTCCCCTTCCTTTGAATCTTTCCTCTCTTTAATTCGTACTGCGGAATGTCCAAGCAGAAGCGAAATGCTGCAACTTGTCCACCTTAACGTTGCCTGAGTTACTCCAACGACGATATCGACGAGATTTCAAATAAATTTCGCAGAGTGACGAGGCATTTGACTACCTTAAGAGAGTGATAGTTACTGCTGCCCGCTGCTCCCCCTTCTTTGAATCTTTCCTTTCTTTAATTCGTATTGCGGCTAGTCCTGCAGAAGCGAAATGGTACAGCATGTCCACCTTAACGTTGTCTGCGTTACTCCAACGTAGATATCCTCGAGTTTTCAAATAAATTTCGCAGAGTGACGAGGCATTTGGCTACCTTAAGAGAGTCATAGTTACCCCTGCCGGCTGCTCCCATTTCTTTAGGCCTTTATCTTTCTTGCTATGGCCAGTCCTACTGAACCGATATGCCACTGTATGTCCACCTTAACGTCGTCACAGTTACTCCCACTACGAGTTTCTCGAGTTAGCAAATGTACTTCGCCGGATGACGGGGCATTTGGCCACCTTAAGAGAGTCATAGTTACAGCTGCCAGATGCTCCCCATCCTTTGAATCCTCCTCTCTTTATTTCGTACTGCGGAATGTCAAACAGAAGCGAAATGCTGCAACTTGTCCACCTTAACGTTGTCTGAGTTACTCCAACGACGATATCCACGAGTTTTCAAATAAATTTCGCAGATTGACGAGGCATTTGGCTACCTTAAGAGAGTCATAGTTACTGCTGCCCGCTGCTCCCCCTTCTTTGAATCTTTCCTCTCTTTAATTCGTACTGCGGCCAGCCCTGCAGAAGCGAAATGGTACAGCATGTCCACCTTAACGTTGTCTGAGTTACTCCAACGTCGATATCCTCGAGTTTTCAAATACATTTCGCAGAGTGACGAGGCATTTGGCTACCTTAAGAGACTCATAGTTACCCCTGCCGCCTGCTCCCATTTCTTTAGGCCTTTACCTGTCTTGCTATGGCCAGTCCTACTGAACCGATATGCCACTGTATGTCCACCTTAACGTCGTCACAGTTACTCCCACTACGAGTTTCTCGAGTTAGCAAATGTACTTCGCCGGATGACGAGGCATTTGGCTACCTTAAGAGAGTCATAGTTACTGCTGCCAGATGCTCCCCATCCTTTGAATCCTCCTCTCTTTATTTCGTACTATGGAATGTCAAAGCAGATGCGTAATGCTGGAACATGTCCACCTTAACGTTGTCTGTTACTAGAACGACTATATCCACGAGTTTTCAAATTAATTTCGCAGAGTGACGAGGCATTTGGCTACCTTAAGAGAGTCATAGTTACTCCTGCCGGCTGCTCCCATTTCTTTAGGCCTTTATCATTCTTGCCATGCCCAGTCCTACAGAACCGATATGCCACTGTGTGTCCACCTTAACGTCGTCACAGTTATTCCCACTACCGGTTTCTCGAGTTAGCAAATGTACTTCGCCGGATGACGAGGCATTTGGCTTCCTTAAGAGATTCATAGTTACTCCTGCCGGCTGCTCCCATTTCTTTAGGCCTTTTTCATTCTTGCTATGGCCAGTCCTGCTCAAACGATATGCCACTGTATGTCCACCTTAACGTCGTCACAGTTACTCCCACTACGAGTTTCTCGAGTTAGGAAATGTACTTCGCCGGATGACGAGGCATTTGGCTACCTTAAGAGAGTCATAGTTACTGCTGCCAGATGCTCCCCATCCTTTGAATCCTCCTCTCTTTATTTCGTACTATGAAATGTCAAAGCAATGTGCGTAATGCTGGAACATGTCCACCTTAACGTTGTCTGTTACTAGAACGACTATATCCACGAGTTTTCAAATTAATTTCGCAGAGTGACGAGGCATTAGGCTACCTTCAGAGAGTCATAGTTACTCCTGCCGGCTGCTCCCATTTCTTTAGGCCTTTATCATTCTTGCTATGCCCAGTCCTACAGAACCGATATGCCACTGTATGTCCACCTTAACGTCGTCACAGTTACTCCCACTACGAGTTTCTCGAGTTAGCAAATGTCTTTCGCCGGATGACGAGGCATTTGGCTACCTTATGAGAGTCATAGTTACTGCAGCCAGATGCTCCCCATCCTTTGAATCTTTCCTCTCTTTAATTCGTACTGCGGAATGTCCAAGCAGAAGCGAAATGCTGCCACTTGTCCACCTTAACGTTGCCTGAGTTACTCCAACGACGATATCGACGAGATTTCAAATAAATTTCGCAGAGTGACGAGGCATTTGACTACCTTAAGAGAGTGATAGTTACTGCTGCCCGCTGCTCCCCCTTCTTTGAATCTTTCCTTTCTTTAATTCGTATTGCGGCTAGTCCTGCAGAAGCGAAATGGTACAGCATGTCCACCTTAACGTTGTCTGAGTTACTCCAACGTAGATATCCTCGAGTTTTCAAATAAATTTCGCAGAGTGACGAGGCATTTGGCTACCTTAAGAGAGTCATAGTTACCCCTGCCGGCTGCTCCCATTTCTTTAGGCCTTTATCTTTCTTGCTATGGCCAGTCCTACTGAACCGATATGCCACTGTATGTCCACCTTAACGTCGTCACAGTTACTCCCACTACGAGTTTCTCGAGTTAGCAAATGTACTTCGCCGGATGATGGGGCATTTGGCCACCTTAAGAGAGTCATAGTTACAGCTGCCAGATGCTCCCCATCCTTTGAATCCTCCTCTCTTTATTTCGTACTGCGGAATGTCAAACAGAAGCGAAATGCTGCAACTTGTCCACCTTAACGTTGTCTGAGTTACTCCAACGACGATATCCACGAGTTTTCAAATAAATTTCGCAGATTGACGAGGCATTTGGCTACCTTAAGAGAGTCATAGTTACTGCTGCCCGCTGCTCCCCCTTCTTTGAATCTTTCCTCTCTTTAATTCGTACTGCGGCCAGCCCTGCAGAAGCGAAATGGTACAGCATGTCCACCTTAACGTTGTCTGAGTTACTCCAACGTCGATATCCTCGAGTTTTCAAATACATTTCGCAGAGTGACGAGGCATTTGGCTACCTTAAGAGAGTCATAGTTACCCCTGCCGACTGCTCCCATTTCTTTAGGCCTTTATCTGTCTTGCTATGGCCAGTCCTACTGAACCGATATGCCACTGTATGTCCACCTTAACGTCGTCACAGTTACTCCCACTACGAGTTTCTCGAGTTAGCAAATGTACTTCGCCGGATGACGAGGCATTTGGCTACCTTAAGAGAGTCATAGTTACTGCTGCCAGATGCTCCCCATCCTTTGAATCCTCCTCTCTTTATTTCGTACTATGGAATGTCAAAGCAGATGCGTAATGCTGGAACATGTCCACCTTAACGTTGTCTGTTACTAGAACGACTATATCCACGAGTTTTCAAATTAATTTCGCAGAGTGACGAGGCATTTGGCTACCTTAAGAGAGTCATAGTTACTCCTGCCGGCTGCTCCCATTTCTTTAGGCCTTTATCATTCTTGCCATGCCCAGTCCTACAGAACCGATATGCCACTGTATGTCCACCTTAACGTCGTCACAGTTACTCCCACTACGAGTTTCTCGAGTTAGCAAATGTACTTCGCCGGATGACGAGTCATTTGGCTACCTTATGAGAGTCATAGTTACTGCAGCCAGATGCTCCCCTTCCTTTGAATCTTTCCTCTCCTTAATTAGTACTGCGGAATGTCCAAGCAGAAGCGAAATGCTGCAACTTGTCCACCTTAACGTTGCCTGAGTTACTCCAACGACGATATCGACGAGATTTCAAATAAATTTCGCAGAGTGACGAGGCATTTGGCTACCTTAAGAGAGTGATAGCTACTGCTGCCCGCTGCTCCCCCTTCTTTGAATCTTTCCTTTCTTTAATTCGTATTGCGGCTAGTCCTGCAGAAGCGAAATGGTACAGCATGTCCACCTTAACGTTGTCTGAGTTACTCCAACGTAGATATCATCGAGTTTTCAAATAAATTTCGCAGAGTGACGAGGCATTTGGCTACCTTAAGAGAGTCATAGTTACCCCTGCCGGCTGCTCCCATTTCTTTAGGCCTTTATCTTTCTTGCTATGGCCAGTCCTACTGAACCGATATGCCACTGTATGTCCACCTTAACGTCGTCACAGTTACTCCCACTACGAGTTTCTCGAGTTAGCAAATGTACTTCGCCGGATGACGGGGCATTTGGCCACCTTAAGAGAGTCATAGTTACAGCTGCCAGATGCTCCCCATCCTTTGAATCCTCCTCTCTTTATTTCATACTGCGGAATGTCAAACAGAAGCGAAATGCTGCAACTTGTCCACCTTAACGTTGTCTGAGTTACCCCAACGACGATATCCACGAGTTTTCAAATAAATTTCGCAGAATGACGAGGCATTTGGCTACCTTAAGAGAGTCATAGTTACCCCTGCCGACTGCTCCCATTTCTTTAGGCCTTTTTCTGTCTTGCTATGGCCAGTCCTACTGAACCGATATGCCACTGTATGTCCACCTTAACGTCGTCACAGTTACTCCCACTACGAGTTTCTCGAGTTAGCAAATGTACTTCGCCGGATGACGAGGCATTTGGCTACCTTAAGAGAGTCATAGTTACTGCTGCCAGACACTCCCCATCCTTTGAATCCTCCTCTCTTTATTTCGTACTATGGAATGTCAAAGCAGATGCGTAATGCTGGAACATGTCCACCTTAACGTTGTCTGTTACTAGAACGACTATATCCACGAGTTTTCAAATTAATTTCGCAGAGTGACGAGGCATTTGGCTACCTTAAGAGAGTCATAGTTACTCCTGCCAGCTGCTCCCATTTCTTTAGGCCTTTTTCATTCTTGCTATGGCCAGTCCTGCTCAACCGATATGCCACTGTATGTCCACCTTAACGTCGTCACAGTTACTCCCACTACGAGTTTCTCGAGTTAGGAAATGTACTTCGCCGGATGACGAGGCATTTGGCTACCTTAAGAGAGTCATAGTTACTGCTGCCAGATGCTCCCCATCCTTTGAATCTTTCCTCTCTTTAATTCGTACTGCGGCCAGCCCTGCAGAAGCGAAATGGTACAGCATGTCCACCTTAACGTTGTCTGAGTTACTCCAACGTCGATATCCTCGAGTTTTCAAATACATTTCGCAGAGTGACGAGGCATTTGGCTACCTTAAGAGAGTCATAGTTACCCCTGCCGACTGCTCCCATTTCTTTAGGCCTTTATCTGTCTTGCTATGGCCAGTCCTACTGAACCGATATGCCACTGTATGTCCACCTTAACGTCGTCACAGTTACTCCCACTACGAGTTTCTCGAGTTAGCAAATGTACTTCGCCGGATGACGAGGCATTTGGCTACCTTAAGAGAGTCATAGTTACTGCTGCCAGATGCTCCCCATCCTTTGAATCCTCCTCTCTTTATTTCGTACTATGGAATGTCAAAGCAGATGCGTAATGCTGGAACATGTCCACCTTAACGTTGTCTGTTACTAGAACGACTATATCCACGAGTTTTCAAATTAATTTCGCAGAGTGACGAGGCATTTGGCTACCTTAAGAGAGTCATAGTTACTCCTGCCGGCTGCTCCCATTTCTTTAGGCCTTTATCATTCTTGCCATGCCCAGTCCTACAGAACCGATATGCCACTGTATGTCCACCTTAACGTCGTCACAGTTATTCCCACTACCGGTTTCTCGAGTTAGCAAATGTACTTCGCCGGATGACGAGGCATTTGGCTTCCTTAAGAGATTCATAGTTACTCCTGCCGGCTGCTCCCATTTCTTTAGGCCTTTTTCATTCTTGCTATGGCCAGTCCTGCTCAACCGATATGCCACTGTGTGTCCACCTTAACGTCGTCACAGTTACTCCCACTACGAGTTTCTCGAGTTAGGAAATGTACTTCGCCGGATGACGAGGCATTTGGCTACCTTAAGAGAGTCATAGTTACTGCTGCCAGATGCTCCCCATCCTTTGAATCCTCCTCTCTTTATTTCGTACTATGGAATGTCAAAGCAGATGCGTAATGCTGGAACATGTCCACCTTAACGTTGTCTGTTACTAGAACGACTATATCCACGAGTTTTCAAATTAATTTCGCAGAGTGACGAGGCATTTGGCTACCTTCAGAGAGTCATAGTTACTCCTGCCGGCTGCTCCCATTTCTTTAGGCCTTTATCATTCTTGCTATGCCCAGTCCTACAGAACCGATATGCCACTGTATGTCCACCTTAACGTCGTCACAGTTACTCCCACTACGAGTTTCTCGAGTTAGCAAATGTCTTTCGCCGGATGACGAGGCATTTGGCTACCTTATGAGAGTCATAGTTACTGCAGCCAGATGCTCCCCTTCCTTTGAATCTTTCCTCTCTTTAATTCGTACTGCGGAATGTCCAAGCAGAAGCGAAATGCTGCAACTTGTCCACCTTAACGTTGCCTGAGTTACTCCAACGACGATATCGACGAGATTTCAAATAAATTTCGCAGAGTGACGAGGCATTTGACTACCTTAAGAGAGTGATAGTTACTGCTGCCCGCTGCTCCCCCTTCTTTGAATCTTTCCTTTCTTTAATTCGTATTGCGGCTAGTCCTGCAGAAGCGAAATGGTACAGCATGTCCACCTTAACGTTGTCTGAGTTACTCCAACGTAGATATCCTCGAGTTTTCAAATAAATTTCGCAGAGTGACGAGGCATTTGGCTACCTTAAGAGAGTCATAGTTACCCCTGCCGGCTGCTCCCATTTCTTTAGGCCTTTATCTTTCTTGCTATGGCCAGTCCTACTGAACCGATATGCCACTGTATGTCCACCTTAACGTCGTCACAGTTACTCCCACTACGAGTTTCTCGAGTTAGCAAATGTACTTCGCCGGATGACGGGGCATTTGGCCACCTTAAGAGAGTCATAGTTACAGCTGCCAGATGCTCCCCATCCTTTCAATCCTCCTCTCTTTATTTCGTACTGCGGAATGTCAAACAGAAGCGAAATGCTGCAACTTGTCCACCTTAACGTTGTCTGAGTTACTCCAACGACGATATCCACGAGTTTTCAAATAAATTTCGCAGATTGACGAGGCATTTGGCTACCTTAAGAGAGTCATAGTTACTGCTGCCCGCTGCTCCCCCTTCTTTGAATCTTTCCTCTCTTTAATTCGTACTGCGGCCAGCCCTGCAGAAGCGAAATGGTACAGCATGTCCACCTTAACGTTGTCTGAGTTACTCCAACGTCGATATCCTCGAGTTTTCAAATACATTTCGCAGAGTGACGAGGCATTTGGCTACCTTAAGAGAGTCATAGTTACCCCTGCCGACTGCTCCCATTTCTTTAGGCCTTTATCTGTCTTGCTATGGCCAGTCCTACTGAACCGATAGCCACTGTATGTCCACCTTAACGTCGTCACAGTTACTCCCACTACGAGTTTCTCGAGTTAGCAAATGTACTTCGCCGGATGACGAGGCATTTGGCTACCTTAAGAGAGTCATAGTTACTGCTGCCAGATGCTCCCCATCCTTTGAATCCTCCTCTCTTTATTTCGTACTATGGAATGTCAAAGCAGATGCGTAATGCTGGAACATGTCCACCTTAACGTTGTCTGTTACTAGAACGACTATATCCACGAGTTTTCAAATTAATTTCGCAGAGTGACGAGGCATTTGGCTACCTTAAGAGAGTCATAGTTACTCCTGCCGGCTGCTCCCATTTCTTTAGGCCTTTATCATTCTTGCCATGCCCAGTCCTACAGAACCGATATGCCACTGTATGTCCACCTTAACGTCGTCACAGTTATTCCCACTACCGGTTTCTCGAGTTAGCAAATGTACTTCGCCGGATGACGAGGCATTTGGCTTCCTTAAGAGATTCATAGTTACTCCTGCCGGCTGCTCCCATTTCTTTAGGCCTTTTTCATTCTTGCTATGGCCAGTCCTGCTCAACCGATATGCCACTGTATGTCCACCTTAACGTCGTCACAGTTACTCCCACTACGAGTTTCTCGAGTTAGGAAATGTACTTCGCCGGATGACGAGGCATTTGGGTACCTTAAGAGAGTCATAGTTACTGCTGCCAGATGCTCCCCATCCTTTGAATCCTCCTCTCTTTATTTCGTACTATGGAATGTCAAAGCAGATGCGCAATGCTGGAACATGTCCACCTTAACGTTGTCTGTTACTAGAACGACTATATCCACGAGTTTTCAAATTAATTTCGCAGAGTGACGAGGCATTTGGCTACCTTCAGAGAGTCATAGTTACTCCTGCCGGCTGCTCCCATTTCTTTAGGCCTTTATCATTCTTGCTATGCCCAGTCCTACAGAACCGATATGCCACTGTATGTCCACCTTAACGTCGTCACAGTTACTCCCACTACGAGTTTCTCGAGTTAGCATATGTCTTTCGCCAGATGACGAGGCATTTGGCTACCTTATGAGAGTCATAGTTACTGCAGCCAGATGCTCCCCTTCCTTTGAATCTTTCCTCTCTTTAATTCGTACTGCGGAATGTCCAAGCAGAAGCGAAATGCTGCAACTTGTCCACCTTAACGTTGCCTGAGTTACTCCAACGACGATATCGACGAGATTTCAAATAAATTTCGCAGAGTGACGAGGCATTTGACTACCTTAAGAGAGTGATAGTTACTGCTGCCCGCTGCTCCCCCTTCTTTGAATCTTTCCTTTCTTTAATTCGTATTGCGGGTAGTCCTGCAGAAGCGAAATGGTACAGCATGTCCACCTTAACGTTGTCTGAGTTACTCCAACGTAGATATCCTCGAGTTTTCAAATAAATTTCGCAGAGTGACGAGGCATTTGGCTACCTTAAGTGAGTCATAGTTACCCCTGCCGGCTGCTCCCATTTCTTTAGGCCTTTATCTTTCTTGCTATGGCCAGTCCTACTGAACCGATATGCCACTGTATGTCCACCTTAACGTCGTCACAGTTACTCCCACTACGAGTTTCTCGAGTTAGCAAATGTACTTCGCCGGATGACGGGGCATTTGGCCACCTTAAGAGAGTCATAGTTACAGCTGCAAGATGCTCCCCATCCTTTGAATCCTCCTCTCTTTATTTCGTACTGCGGAATGTCAAACAGAAGCGAAATGCTGCAACTTGTCCACCTTAACGTTGTCTGAGTTACTCCAACGACGATATCCACGAGTTGTCAAATAAATTTCGCAGAATGACGAGGCATTTGGCTACCTTAAGAGAGTCATAGCTACTGCTGCCCGCTGCTCCCCCTTCTTTGAATCTTTCCTCTCTTTAATTCGTACTGCGGCCAGCCTTGCAGAAGCGAAATGGTACAGCATGTCCACCTTAACGTTGTCTGAGTTACTCCAACGTCGATATCCTCGAGTTTTCAAATACATTTCGCAGAGTGACGAGGCATTTGGCTACCTTAAGAGAGTCATAGTTACCCCTGCCGACTGCTCCCATTTCTTTAGGCCTTTATCTGTCTTGCTATGGCCAGTCCTACTGAACCGATATGCCACTGTATGTCCACCTTAACGTCGTCACAGTTACTCCCACTACGAGTTTCTCGAGTTAGCAAATGTACTTCGCCGGATGACGAGGCATTTGGCTACCTTAAGAGAGTCATAGTTACTGCTGCCAGATGCTCCCCATCCTTTGAATCCTCCTCTCTTTATTTCGTACTATGGAATGTCAAAGCAGATGCGTAATGCTGGAACATGTCCACCTTAACGTTGTCTGTTACTAGAACGACTATATCCACGAGTTTTCAAATTAATTTCGCAGAGTGACGAGGCATTTGGCTACCTTAAGAGAGTCATAGTTACTCCTGCCGGCTGCTCCCATTTCTTTAGGCCTTTATCATTCTTGCCATGCCCAGTCCTACAGAACCGATATGCCACTGTATGTCCACCTTAACGTCGTCACAGTTATTCCCACTACCGGTTTCTCGAGTTAGCAAATGTACTTCGCCGGATGACGAGGCATTTGGCTTCCTTAAGAGATTCATAGTTACTCCTGCCGGCTGCTCCCATTTCTTTAGGCCTTTTTCATTCTTGCTATGGCCAGTCCTGCTCAACCGATATGCCACTGTATGTCCACCTTAACGTCGTCACAGTTACTCCCACTACGAGTTTCTCGAGTTAGGAAATGTACTTCGCCGGATGACGAGGCATTTGGCTACCTTAAGAGAGTCATAGTTACTGCTGCCAGATGCTCCCCATCCTTTGAATCCTCCTCTCTTTATTTCGTACTATGGAATGTCAAAGCAGATGCGTAATGCTGGAACATGTCCACCTTAACGTTGTCTGTTACTAGAACGACTATATCCACGAGTTTTCAAATTAATTTCGCAGAGTGACGAGGCATTTGGCTACCTTCAGAGAGTCATAGTTACTCCTGCCGGCTGCTCCCATTTCTTTAGGCCTTTTTCATTCTTGCTATGGCCAGTCCTGCTCAACCGATATGCCACTGTATGTCCACCTTAACGTCGTCACAGTTACTCCCACTACGAGTTTCTCGAGTTAGCAAATGTACTTCGCCGGATGACGAGGCATTTGGCTACCTTAAGAGAGTTATAGTTACTGCTGCCAGATGCTCCCCATCCTTTGAATCCTCCTCTCTTTATTTCGTACTATGGAATGTCAAAGCAGATGCGTAATGCTGGAACATGTCCACCTTAACGTTGTCTGTTACTAGAACGACTATATCCACGAGTTTTCAAATTAATTTCGCAGAGTGACGAGGCATTTGGCTACCTTAAGAGAGTCATAGTTACTCCTGCCGGCTGCTCCCATTTCTTTAGGCCTTTATCATTCTTGCTATGCCCAGTCCTACAGAACCGATATGCCACTGTATGTCCACCTTAACGTCGTAACAGTTATTCCCACTACCGGTTTCTCGAGTTAGCAAATGTACTTCGCCGGATGACGAGGCATTTGGCTTCCTTAAGAGATTCATAGTTACTCCTGCCGGCTGCTCCCATTTCTTTAGGCCTTTTTCATTCTTGCTATGGCCAGTCCTGCTCAACCGATATGCCACTGTATGTCCACCTTAACGTCGTCACAGTTACTCCCACTACGAGTTTCTCGAGTTAGCTAATGTACTTCGCCGGATGACGAGGCATTTGGCTACCTTAAGAGAGTCATAGTTACTGCTGCCAGATGCTCCCCATCCTTTGAATCCTCCTCTCTTTATTTCGTACTGCGGAATGTCAAACAGAAGCGAAATGCTGCAACTTGTCCACCTTAACGTTGTCTGAGTTACTCCAACGACGATATCCACGAGTTTTAAATAAATTTCGCAGAATGACGAGGCATTTGGCTACCTTAAGAAATTCATAGTTACTGCTCCCCGCTGCTCCCCCTTCTTTGAATCTTTCCTCTCTTTAATTCGTACTGCGGCCAGCCCTGCAGAAGCGAAATGGTACAGCATGTCCACCTTAACGTTGTCTGAGTTACTCCAACGTCGATATCCTCGAGTTTTCAAATACATTTCGCAGAGTGACGAGGCATTTGGCTACCTTCAGAGAGTCATAGTTACTCCTGCCGGCTGCTCCCATTTCTTTAGGCCTTTATCATTCTTGCTATGCCCAGTCCTACAGAACCGATATGCCACTGTATGTCCACGTTAACGTCGTCACAGTTACTCCCACTACGAGTTTCTCGAGTTAGCAAATGTACTTCGCCGGATGACGAGGCATTTGGCTACCTTATGAGAGTCATAGTTACTGCAGCCAGATGCTCCCCTTCCTTTGAATCTTTCCTCTCTTTAATTCGTACTGCGGAATGTCCAAGCAGAAGCGAAATGCTGCAACTTGTCCACCTTAACGTTGCCTGAGTTACTCCAACGACGATATCGACGAGTTTTCAAATAAATTTCGCAGAGTGACGAGGCATTTGGCTACCTTAAGAGAGTGATAGTTACTGCTGCCCGCTGCTCCCCCTTCTTTGAATCTTTCCTCTCTTCAATTCGTACTGCGGCCAGCCTTGCAGAAGCGAAATGGTACAGCATGTCCACCTTAACGTTGTCTGAGTTACTCCAACGTCGATATCCTCGAGTTTTCAAATACATTTCGCAGAGTGACGAGGCATTTGGCTACCTTAAGAGAGTCATAGTTACCCCTGCCGACTGCTCCCATTTCTTTAGGCCTTTATCTGTCTTGCTATGGCCAGTCCTACTGAACCGATATGCCACTGTATGTCCACCCTAACGTCGTCACAGTTACTCCCACTACGAGTTTCTCGAGTTAGCAAATGTACTTCGCCGGATGACGAGGCATTTGGCTACCTTAAGAGAGTCATAGTTACTGCTGCCAGATGCTCCCCATCCTTTGAATCCTCCTCTCTTTATTTCGTACTATGGAATGTCAAAGCAGATGCGTAATGCTGGAACATGTCCACCTTAACGTTGTCTGTTACTAGAACGACTATATCCACGAGTTTTCAAATTAATTTCGCAGAGTGACGAGGCATTTGGCTACCTTAAGAGAGTCATAGTTACTCCTGCCGGCTGCTCCCATTTCTTTAGGCCTTTATCATTCTTGCCATGCCCAGTCCTACAGAACCGATATGCCACTGTATGTCCACCTTAACGTCGTCACAGTTATTCCCACTACCGGTTTCTCGAGTTGGCAAATGTACTTCGCCGGATGACGAGGCATTTGGCTTCCTTAAGAGATTCATAGTTACTCCTGCCGGCTGCTCCCATTTCTTTAGGCCTTTTTCATTCTTGCTATGGCCAGTCCTGCTCAACCGATATGCCACTGTATGTCCACCTTAACGTCGTCACAGTTACTCCCACTACGAGTTTCTCGAGTTAGGAAATGTACTTCGCCGGATGACGAGGCATTTGGGTACCTTAAGAGAGTCATAGTTACTGCTGCCAGATGCTCCCCATCCTTTGAATCCTCCTCTCTTTATTTCGTACTATGGAATGTCAAAGCAGATGCGCAATGCTGGAACATGTCCACCTTAACGTTGTCTGTTACTAGAACGACTATATCCACGAGTTTTCAAATTAATTTCGCAGAGTGACGAGGCATTTGGCTACCTTCAGAGAGTCATAGTTACTCCTGCCGGCTGCTCCCATTTCTTTAGGCCTTTATCATTCTTGCTATGCCCAGTCCTACAGAACCGATATGCCACTGTATGTCCACCTTAACGTCGTCACAGTTACTCCCACTACGAGTTTCTCGAGTTAGCAAATGTCTTTCGCCAGATGACGAGGCATTTGGCTACCTTATGAGAGTCATAGTTACTGCAGCCAGATGCTCCCCTTCCTTTGAATCTTTCCTCTCTTTAATTCGTACTGCGGAATGTCCAAGCAGAAGCGAAATGCTGCAACTTGTCCACCTTAACGTTGCCTGAGTTACTCCAACGACGATATCGACGAGATTTCAAATAAATTTCGCAGAGTGACGAGGCATTTGACTACCTTAAGAGAGTGATAGTTACTGCTGCCCGCTGCTCCCCCTTCTTTGAATCTTTCCTTTCTTTAATTCGTATTGCGGGTAGTCCTGCAGAAGCGAAATGGTACAGCATGTCCACCTTAACGTTGTCTGAGTTACTCCAACGTAGATATCCTCGAGTTTTCAAATAAATTTCGCAGAGTGACGAGGCATTTGGCTACCTTAAGTGAGTCATAGTTACCCCTGCCGGCTGCTCCCATTTCTTTAGGCCTTTATCTTTCTTGCTATGGCCAGTCCTACTGAACCGATATGCCACTGTATGTCCACCTTAACGTCGTCACAGTTACTCCCACTACGAGTTTCTCGAGTTAGCAAATGTACTTCGCCGGATGACGGGGCATTTGGCCACCTTAAGAGAGTCATAGTTACAGCTGCCAGATGCTCCCCATCCTTTGAATCCTCCTCTCTTTATTTCGTACTGCGGAATGTCAAACAGAAGCGAAATGCTGCAACTTGTCCACCTTAACGTTGTCTGAGTTACTCCAACGACGATATCCACGAGTTGTCAAATAAATTTCGCAGAATGACGAGGCATTTGGCTACCTTAAGAGAGTCATAGCTACTGCTGCCCGCTGCTCCCCCTTCTTTGAATCTTTCCTCTCTTTAATTCGTACTGCGGCCAGCCTTGCAGAAGCGAAATGGTACAGCATGTCCACCTTAACGTTGTCTGAGTTACTCCAACGTCGATATCCTCGAGTTTTCAAATACATTTCGCAGAGTGACGAGGCATTTGGCTACCTTAAGAGAGTCATAGTTACCCCTGCCGACTGCTCCCATTTCTTTAGGCCTTTATCTGTCTTGCTATGGCCAGTCCTACTGAACCGATATGCCACTGTATGTCCACCTTAACGTCGTCACAGTTACTCCCACTACGAGTTTCTCGAGTTAGCAAATGTACTTCGCCGGATGACGAGGCATTTGGCTACCTTAAGAGAGTCATAGTTACTGCTGCCAGATGCTCCCCATCCTTTGAATCCTCCTCTCTTTATTTCGTACTATGGAATGTCAAAGCAGATGCGTAATGCTGGAACATGTCCACCTTAACGTTGTCTGTTACTAGAACGACTATATCCACGAGTTTTCAAATTAATTTCGCAGAGTGACGAGGCATTTGGCTACCTTAAGAGAGTCATAGTTACTCCTGCCGGCTGCTCCCATTTCTTTAGGCCTTTATCATTCTTGCCATGCCCAGTCCTACAGAACCGATATGCCACTGTATGTCCACCTTAACGTCGTCACAGTTATTCCCACTACCGGTTTCTCGAGTTAGCAAATGTACTTCGCCGGATGACGAGGCATTTGGCTTCCTTAAGAGATTCATAGTTACTCCTGCCGGCTGCTCCCATTTCTTTAGGCCTTTTTCATTCTTGCTATGGCCAGTCCTGCTCAACCGATATGCCACTGTATGTCCACCTTAACGTCGTCACAGTTACTCCCACTACGAGTTTCTCGAGTTAGGAAATGTACTTCGCCGGATGACGAGGCATTTGGCTACCTTAAGAGAGTCATAGTTACTGCTGCCAGATGCTCCCCATCCTTTGAATCCTCCTCTCTTTATTTCGTACTATGGAATGTCAAAGCAGATGCGTAATGCTGGAACATGTCCACCTTAACGTTGTCTGTTACTAGAACGACTATATCCACGAGTTTTCAAATTAATTTCGCAGAGTGACGAGGCATTTGGCTACCTTCAGAGAGTCATAGTTACTCCTGCCGGCTGCTCCCATTTCTTTAGGCCTTTTTCATTCTTGCTATGGCCAGTCCTGCTCAACCGATATGCCACTGTATGTCCACCTTAACGTCGTCACAGTTACTCCCACTACGAGTTTCTCGAGTTAGCAAATGTACTTCGCCGGATGACGAGGCATTTGGCTACCTTAAGAGAGTTATAGTTACTGCTGCCAGATGCTCCCCATCCTTTGAATCCTCCTCTCTTTATTTCGTACTATGGAATGTCAAAGCAGATGCGTAATGCTGGAACATGTCCACCTTAACGTTGTCTGTTACTAGAACGACTATATCCACGAGTTTTCAAATTAATTTCGCAGAGTGACGAGGCATTTGGCTACCTTAAGAGAGTCATAGTTACTCCTGCCGGCTGCTCCCATTTCTTTAGGCCTTTATCATTCTTGCTATGCCCAGTCCTACAGAACCGATATGCCACTGTATGTCCACCTTAACGTCGTAACAGTTATTCCCACTACCGGTTTCTCGAGTTAGCAAATGTACTTCGCCGGATGACGAGGCATTTGGCTTCCTTAAGAGATTCATAGTTACTCCTGCCGGCTGCTCCCATTTCTTTAGGCCTTTTTCATTCTTGCTATGGCCAGTCCTGCTCAACCGATATGCCACTGTATGTCCACCTTAACGTCGTCACAGTTACTCCCACTACGAGTTTCTCGAGTTAGCAAATGTACTTCGCCGGATGACGAGGCATTTGGCTACCTTAAGAGAGTCATAGTTACTGCTGCCAGATGCTCCCCATCCTTTGAATCCTCCTCTCTTTATTTCGTACTGCGGAATGTCAAACAGAAGCGAAATGCTGCAACTTGTCCACCTTAACGTTGTCTGAGTTACTCCAACGACGATATCCACGAGTTTTAAATAAATTTCGCAGAATGACGAGGCATTTGGCTACCTTAAGAAATTCATAGTTACTGCTCCCCGCTGCTCCCCCTTCTTTGAATCTTTCCTCTCTTTAATTCGTACTGCGGCCAGCCCTGCAGAAGCGAAATGGTACAGCATGTCCACCTTAACGTTGTCTGAGTTACTCCAACGTCGATATCCTCGAGTTTTCAAATACATTTCGCAGAGTGACGAGGCATTTGGCTACCTTCAGAGAGTCATAGTTACTCCTGCCGGCTGCTCCCATTTCTTTAGGCCTTTATCATTCTTGCTATGCCCAGTCCTACAGAACCGATATGCCACTGTATGTCCACGTTAACGTCGTCACAGTTACTCCCACTACGAGTTTCTCGAGTTAGCAAATGTACTTCGCCGGATGACGAGGCATTTGGCTACCTTATGAGAGTCATAGTTACTGCAGCCAGATGCTCCCCTTCCTTTGAATCTTTCCTCTCTTTAATTCGTACTGCGGAATGTCCAAGCAGAAGCGAAATGCTGCAACTTGTCCACCTTAACGTTGCCTGAGTTACTCCAACGACGATATCGACGAGTTTTCAAATAAATTTCGCAGAGTGACGAGGCATTTGGCTACCTTAAGAGAGTGATAGTTACTGCTGCCCGCTGCTCCCCCTTCTTTGAATCTTTCCTCTCTTTAATTCGTACTGCGGCCAGCCTTGCAGAAGCGAAATGGTACAGCATGTCCACCTTAACGTTGTCTGAGTTACTCCAACGTCGATATCCTCGAGTTTTCAAATACATTTCGCAGAGTGACGAGGCATTTGGCTACCTTAAGAGAGTCATAGTTACCCCTGCCGACTGCTCCCATTTCTTTAGGCCTTTATCTGTCTTGCTATGGCCAGTCCTACTGAACCGATATGCCACTGTATGTCCACCTTAACGTCGTCACAGTTACTCCCACTACGAGTTTCTCGAGTTAGCAAATGTACTTCGCCGGATGACGAGGCATTTGGCTACCTTAAGAGAGTCATAGTTACTGCTGCCAGATGCTCCCCATCCTTTGAATCCTCCTCTCTTTATTTCGTACTATGGAATGTCAAAGCAGATGCGTAATGCTGGAACATGTCCACCTTAACGTTGTCTGTTACTAGAACGACTATATCCACGAGTTTTCAAATTAATTTCGCAGAGTGACGAGGCATTTGGCTACCTTAAGAGAGTCATAGTTACTCCTGCCGGCTGCTCCCATTTCTTTAGGCCTTTATCATTCTTGCCATGCCCAGTCCTACAGAACCGATATGCCACTGTATGTCCACCTTAACGTCGTCACAGTTATTCCCACTACCGGTTTCTCGAGTTAGCAAATGTACTTCGCCGGATGACGAGGCATTTGGCTTCCTTAAGAGATTCATAGTTACTCCTGCCGGCTGCTCCCATTTCTTTAGGCCTTTTTCATTCTTGCTATGGCCAGTCCTGCTCAACCGATATGCCACTGTATGTCCACCTTAACGTCGTCACAGTTACTCCCACTACGAGTTTCTCGAGTTAGCAAATGTACTTCGCCGGATGACGAGGCATTTGGCTACCTTAAGAGAGTCATAGTTACTGCTGCCAGTTGCTCCCCATCCTTTGAATCCTCCTCTCTTTATTTCGTACTATGGAATGTCAAAGCAGATGCGTAATGCTGGAACATGTCCACCTTAACGTTGTCTGTTACTAGAACGACTATATCCACGAGTTTTCAAATTAATTTCGCAGAGTGACGAGGCATTTGGCTACCTTCAGAGAGTCATAGTTACTCCTGCCGGCTGCTCCCATTTCTTTAGGCCTTTATCATTCTTGCTATGCCCAGTCCTACAGAACCGATATGCCACTGTATGTCCACCTTAACGTCGTCACAGTTACTCCCACTACGAGTTTCTCGAGTTAGCAAATGTACTTCGCCGGATGACGAGGCATTTGGCTACCTTATGAGAGTCATAGTTACTGCAGCCAGATGCTCCCCTTCCTTTGAATCTTTCCTCTCTTTAATTCGTACTGCGGAATGTCCAAGCAGAAGCGAAATGCTGCAACTTGTCCACCTTAACGTTGTCTGAGTTACTCTAACGACGATATCCACGAGTTTTCAAATAAATTTCGCAGAATGACGAGGCATTTGGCTACCTTAAGAAAGTCATAGTTACTGCTGCCCGCTGCTCCCCCTTCTTTGAATCTTTCCTCTCTTTAATTCGTACTGCGGCCAGCCCTGCAGAAGCGAAATGGTACAGCATGTCCACCTTAACGTTGTCTGAGTTACTCCAACGTCGATATCCTCGAGTTTTCAAATACATTTCGCAGAGTGACGAGGCATTTGGCTACCTTAAGAGAGTCATAGTTACCCCTGCCGGCTGCTCCCATTTCTTTAGGCCTTTATCTTTCTTGCTATGGCCAGTCCTACTGAACCGATATGCCACTGTATGTCCACCTTAACGTCGTCACAGTTACTCCCACTACGAGTTTCTCGAGTTAGCAAATGTACTTCGCCGGATGACGAGGCATTTGGCTACCTTAAGAGAGTCATAGTTACTGCTGCCAGATGCTCCCCATCCTTTGAATCCTCCTCTCTTTATTTCGTACTATGGAATGTCAAAGCAGATGCGTAATGCTGGAACATGTCCACCTTAACGTTGTCTGTTACTAGAACGACTATATCCACGAGTTTTCAAATTAATTTCGCAGAGTGACGAGGCATTTGGCTACCTTCAGAGAGTCATAGTTACTCCTGCCGGCTGCTCCCATTTCTTTAGGCCTTTTTCATTCTTGCTATGGCCAGTCCTGCTCAACCGATATGCCACTGTATGTCCACCTTAACGTCGTCACAGTTACTCCCACTACGAGTTTCTCGAGTTAGCAAATGTACTTCGCCGGATGACGAGGCATTTGGCTACCTTAAGAGAGTTATAGTTACTGCTGCCAGATGCTCCCCATCCTTTGAATCCTCCTCTCTTTATTTCGTACTATGGAATGTCAAAGCAGATGCGTAATGCTGGAACATGTCCACCTTAACGTTGTCTGTTACTAGAACGACTATATCCACGAGTTTTCAAATTAATTTCGCAGAGTGACGAGGCATTTGGCTACCTTAAGAGAGTCATAGTTACTCCTGCCGGCTGCTCCCATTTCTTTAGGCCTTTATCATTCTTGCTATGCCCAGTCCTACAGAACCGATATGCCACTGTATGTCCACCTTAACGTCGTAACAGTTATTCCCACTACCGGTTTCTCGAGTTAGCAAATGTACTTCGCCGGATGACGAGGCATTTGGCTTCCTTAAGAGATTCATAGTTACTCCTGCCGGCTGCTCCCATTTCTTTAGGCCTTTTTCATTCTTGCTATGGCCAGTCCTGCTCAACCGATATGCCACTGTATGTCCACCTTAACGTCGTCACAGTTACTCCCACTACGAGTTTCTCGAGTTAGCAAATGTACTTCGCCGGATGACGAGGCATTTGGCTACCTTAAGAGAGTCATAGTTACTGCTGCCAGATGCTCCCCATCCTTTGAATCCTCCTCTCTTTATTTCGTACTGCGGAATGTCAAACAGAAGCGAAATGCTGCAACTTGTCCACCTTAACGTTGTCTGAGTTACTCCAACGACGATATCCACGAGTTTTAAATAAATTTCGCAGAATGACGAGGCATTTGGCTACCTTAAGAAATTCATAGTTACTGCTCCCCGCTGCTCCCCCTTCTTTGAATCTTTCCTCTCTTTAATTCGTACTGCGGCCAGCCCTGCAGAAGCGAAATGGTACAGCATGTCCACCTTAACGTTGTCTGAGTTACTCCAACGTCGATATCCTCGAGTTTTCAAATACATTTCGCAGAGTGACGAGGCATTTGGCTACCTTCAGAGAGTCATAGTTACTCCTGCCGGCTGCTCCCATTTCTTTAGGCCTTTATCATTCTTGCTATGCCCAGTCCTACAGAACCGATATGCCACTGTATGTCCACGTTAACGTCGTCACAGTTACTCCCACTACGAGTTTCTCGAGTTAGCAAATGTACTTCGCCGGATGACGAGGCATTTGGCTACCTTATGAGAGTCATAGTTACTGCAGCCAGATGCTCCCCTTCCTTTGAATCTTTCCTCTCTTTAATTCGTACTGCGGAATGTCCAAGCAGAAGCGAAATGCTGCAACTTGTCCACCTTAACGTTGCCTGAGTTACTCCAACGACGATATCGACGAGTTTTCAAATAAATTTCGCAGAGTGACGAGGCATTTGGCTACCTTAAGAGAGTGATAGTTACTGCTGCCCGCTGCTCCCCCTTCTTTGAATCTTTCCTCTCTTTAATTCGTACTGCGGCCAGCCTTGCAGAAGCGAAATGGTACAGCATGTCCACCTTAACGTTGTCTGAGTTACTCCAACGTCGATATCCTCGAGTTTTCAAATACATTTCGCAGAGTGACGAGGCATTTGGCTACCTTAAGAGAGTCATAGTTACCCCTGCCGACTGCTCCCATTTCTTTAGGCCTTTATCTGTCTTGCTATGGCCAGTCCTACTGAACCGATATGCCACTGTATGTCCACCTTAACGTCGTCACAGTTACTCCCACTACGAGTTTCTCGAGTTAGCAAATGTACTTCGCCGGATGACGAGGCATTTGGCTACCTTAAGAGAGTCATAGTTACTGCTGCCAGATGCTCCCCATCCTTTGAATCCTCCTCTCTTTATTTCGTACTATGGAATGTCAAAGCAGATGCGTAATGCTGGAACATGTCCACCTTAACGTTGTCTGTTACTAGAACGACTATATCCACGAGTTTTCAAATTAATTTCGCAGAGTGACGAGGCATTTGGCTACCTTAAGAGAGTCATAGTTACTCCTGCCGGCTGCTCCCATTTCTTTAGGCCTTTATCATTCTTGCCATGCCCAGTCCTACAGAACCGATATGCCACTGTATGTCCACCTTAACGTCGTCACAGTTATTCCCACTACCGGTTTCTCGAGTTAGCAAATGTACTTCGCCGGATGACGAGGCATTTGGCTTCCTTAAGAGATTCATAGTTACTCCTGCCGGCTGCTCCCATTTCTTTAGGCCTTTTTCATTCTTGCTATGGCCAGTCCTGCTCAACCGATATGCCACTGTATGTCCACCTTAACGTCGTCACAGTTACTCCCACTACGAGTTTCTCGAGTTAGCAAATGTACTTCGCCGGATGACGAGGCATTTGGCTACCTTAAGAGAGTCATAGTTACTGCTGCCAGTTGCTCCCCATCCTTTGAATCCTCCTCTCTTTATTTCGTACTATGGAATGTCAAAGCAGATGCGTAATGCTGGAACATGTCCACCTTAACGTTGTCTGTTACTAGAACGACTATATCCACGAGTTTTCAAATTAATTTCGCAGAGTGACGAGGCATTTGGCTACCTTCAGAGAGTCATAGTTACTCCTGCCGGCTGCTCCCATTTCTTTAGGCCTTTATCATTCTTGCTATGCCCAGTCCTACAGAACCGATATGCCACTGTATGTCCACCTTAACGTCGTCACAGTTACTCCCACTACGAGTTTCTCGAGTTAGCAAATGTACTTCGCCGGATGACGAGGCATTTGGCTACCTTATGAGAGTCATAGTTACTGCAGCCAGATGCTCCCCTTCCTTTGAATCTTTCCTCTCTTTAATTCGTACTGCGGAATGTCCAAGCAGAAGCGAAATGCTGCAACTTGTCCACCTTAACGTTGTCTGAGTTACTCTAACGACGATATCCACGAGTTTTCAAATAAATTTCGCAGAATGACGAGGCATTTGGCTACCTTAAGAAAGTCATAGTTACTGCTGCCCGCTGCTCCCCCTTCTTTGAATCTTTCCTCTCTTTAATTCGTACTGCGGCCAGCCCTGCAGAAGCGAAATGGTACAGCATGTCCACCTTAACGTTGTCTGAGTTACTCCAACGTCGATATCCTCGAGTTTTCAAATACATTTCGCAGAGTGACGAGGCATTTGGCTACCTTAAGAGAGTCATAGTTACCCCTGCCGGCTGCTCCCATTTCTTTAGGCCTTTATCTTTCTTGCTATGGCCAGTCCTACTGAACCGATATGCCACTGTATGTCCACCTTAACGTCGTCACAGTTACTCCCACTACGAGTTTCTCGAGTTAGCAAATGTACTTCGCCGGATGACGAGGCATTTGGCTACCTTAAGAGAGTCATAGTTACTGCTGCCAGATGCTCCCCATCCTTTGAATCCTCCTCTCTTTATTTCGTACTATGGAATGTCAAAGCAGATGCGTAATGCTGGAACATGTCCACCTTAACGTTGTCTGTTACTAGAACGACTATATCCACGAGTTTTCAAATTAATTTCGCAGAGTGACGAGGCATTTGGCTACCTTAAGAGAGTCATAGTTACTCCTGCCGGCTGCTCCCATTTCTTTAGGCCTTTATCATTCTTGCTATGCCCAGTCCTACAGAACCGATATGCCACTGTATGTCCACCTTAACGTCGTCACAGTTATTCCCACTACCGGCTTCTCGAGTTAGCAAATGTACTTCGCCGGATGACGAGGCATTTGGCTTCCTTAAGAGATTCATAGTTACTCCTGCCGGCTGCTCCCATTTCTTTAGGCCTTTTTCATTCTTGCTATGGCCAGTCCTGCTCAACCGATATGCCACTGTATGTCCACCTTATCGTCGTCACAGTTACTCCCACTACGAGTTTCTCGAGTTAGCAAATGTACTTCGCCGGATGACGAGGCATTTGGCTACCTTAAGAGAGTCATAGTTACTGCTGCCAGATGCTCCCCATCCTTTGAATCCTCCTCTCTTTATTTCGTACTATGGAATGTCAAAGCAGATGCGTAATGCTGGAACATGTCCACCTTAACGTTGTCTGTTACTAGAACGACTATATCCACGAGTTTTCAAATTAATTTCGCAGAGTGACGAGGCATTTGGCTACCTTAAGAGAGTCATAGTTACTCCTGCCGGCTGCTCCACTTTCTTTAGGCCTTTATCATTCTTGCTATGCCCAGTCCTACAGAACCGATATGCCACTGTATGTCCACCTTAACGTCGTCACAGTTATTCCCACTACCGGTTTCTCGAGTTAGCAAATGTACTTCGCCGGATGACGAGGCATTTGGCTTCCTTAAGAGATTCATAGTTACTCCTGCCGGCTGCTCCCATTTCTTTAGGCCTTTTTCATTCTTGCTATGGCCAGTCCTGCTCAACCGATATGCCACTGTATGTCCACCTTAACGTCGTCACAGTTACTCCCACTACGAGTTTCTCGAGTTAGCAAATGTACTTCGCCGGATGACGAGGCATTTGGCTACCTTAAGAGAGTCATAGTTACTGCTGCCAGTTGCTCCCCATCCTTTGAATCCTCCTCTCTTTATTTCGTACTATGGAATGTCAAAGCAGATGCGTAATGCTGGAACATGTCCACCTTAACGTTGTCTGTTACTAGAACGACTATATCCACGAGTTTTCAAATTAATTTCGCAGAGTGACGAGGCATTTGGCTACCTTCAGAGAGTCATAGTTACTCCTGCCGGCTGCTCCCATTTCTTTAGGCCTTTATCATTCTTGCTATGCCCAGTCCTACAGAACCGATATGCCACTGTATGTCCACCTTAACGTCGTCACAGTTACTCCCACTACGAGTTTCTCGAGTTAGCAAATGTACTTCGCCGGATGACGAGGCATTTGGCTACCTTATGAGAGTCATAGTTACTGCAGCCAGATGCTCCCCTTCCTTTGAATCTTTCCTCTCTTTAATTCGTACTGCGGAATGTCCAAGCAGAAGCGAAATGCTGCAACTTGTCCACCTTAACGTTGTCTGAGTTACTCCAACGACGATATCCACGAGTTTTCAAATAAATTTCGCAGAATGACGAGGCATTTGGCTACCTTAAGAAAGTCATAGTTACTGCTGCCCGCTGCTCCCCCTTCTTTGAATCTTTCCTCTCTTTAATTCGTACTGCGGCCAGCCCTGCAGAAGCGAAATGGTACAGCATGTCCACCTTAACGTTGTCTGAGTTACTCCAACGTCGATATCCTCGAGTTTTCAAATACATTTCGCAGAGTGACGAGGCATTTGGCTACCTTAAGAGAGTCATAGTTACCCCTGCCGGCTGCTCCCATTTCTTTAGGCCTTTATCTTTCTTGCTATGGCCAGTCCTACTGAACCGATATGCCACTGTATGTCCACCTTAACGTCGTCACAGTTACTCCCACTACGAGTTTCTCGAGTTAGCAAATGTACTTCGCCGGATGACGAGGCATTTGGCTACCTTAAGAGAGTCATAGTTACTGCTGCCAGATGCTCCCCATCCTTTGAATCCTCCTCTCTTTATTTCGTACTATGGAATGTCAAAGCAGATGCGTAATGCTGGAACATGTCCACCTTAACGTTGTCTGTTACTAGAACGACTATATCCACGAGTTTTCAAATTAATTTCGCAGAGTGACGAGGCATTTGGCTACCTTAAGAGAGTCATAGTTACTCCTGCCGGCTGCTCCCATTTCTTTAGGCCTTTATCATTCTTGCTATGCCCAGTCCTACAGAACCGATATGCCACTGTATGTCCACCTTAACGTCGTCACAGTTATTCCCACTACCGGCTTCTCGAGTTAGCAAATGTACTTCGCCGGATGACGAGGCATTTGGCTTCCTTAAGAGATTCATAGTTACTCCTGCCGGCTGCTCCCATTTCTTTAGGCCTTTTTCATTCTTGCTATGGCCAGTCCTGCTCAACCGATATGCCACTGTATGTCCACCTTATCGTCGTCACAGTTACTCCCACTACGAGTTTCTCGAGTTAGCAAATGTACTTCGCCGGATGACGAGGCATTTGGCTACCTTAAGAGAGTCATAGTTACTGCTGCCAGATGCTCCCCATCCTTTGAATCCTCCTCTCTTTATTTCGTACTATGGAATGTCAAAGCAGATGCGTAATGCTGGAACATGTCCACCTTAACGTTGTCTGTTACTAGAACGACTATATCCACGAGTTTTCAAATTAATTTCGCAGAGTGACGAGGCATTTGGCTACCTTAAGAGAGTCATAGTTACTCCTGCCGGCTGCTCCACTTTCTTTAGGCCTTTATCATTCTTGCTATGCCCAGTCCTACAGAACCGATATGCCACTGTATGTCCACCTTAACGTCGTCACAGTTACTCCCACTACGAGTTTCTCGAGTTAGCAAATGTACTTCGCCGGATGACGGGGCATTTGGCCACCTTAAGAGAGTCATAGTTACAGCTGCCAGATGCTCCCCATCCTTTGAATCCTCCTCTCTTTATTTCGTACTGCGGAATGTCAAACAGAAGCGAAATGCTGCAACTTGTCCACCTTAACGTTGTCTGAGTTACTCCAACGACGATATCCACGAGTTTTCAAATAAATTTCGCAGAATGATGAGGCATTTGGCTACCTTAAGAAAGTCATAGTTACTGCTGCCCGCTGCTCCCCCTTCTTTGAATCTTTCCTCTCTTTAATTCGTACTGCGGCCAGCCCTGCAGAAGCGAAATGGTACAGCATGTCCACCTTAACGTTGTCTGAGTTACTCCAACGTCGATATCCTCGAGTTTTCAAATACATTTCGCAGAGTGACGAGGCATTTGGCTACCTTAAGAGAGTCATAGTTACTCCTGCCGGCTGCTCCCATTTCTTTAGGCCTTTATCATTCTTGCTATGCCCAGTCCTACAGAACCGATATGCCACTGTATGTCCACCTTAACGTCGTCACAGTTATTCCCACTACCGGTTTCTCGAGTTAGCAAATGTACTTCGCCGGATGACGAGGCATTTGGCTTCCTTAAGAGATTCATAGTTACTCCTGCCGGCTGCTCCCATTTCTTTAGGCCTTTTTCATTCTTGCTATGGCCAGTCCTGCTCAACCGATATGCCACTGTATGTCCACCTTAACGTCGTCACAGTTACTCCCACTACGAGTTTCTCGAGTTAGCAAATGTACTTCGCCGGATGACGAGGCATTTGGCTACCTTAAGAGAGTCATAGTTACTGCTGCCAGTTGCTCCCCATCCTTTGAATCCTCCTCTCTTTATTTCGTACTATGGAATGTCAAAGCAGATGCGTAATGCTGGAACATGTCCACCTTAACGTTGTCTGTTACTAGAACGACTATATCCACGAGTTTTCAAATTAATTTCGCAGAGTGACGAGGCATTTGGCTACCTTCAGAGAGTCATAGTTACTCCTGCCGGCTGCTCCCATTTCTTTAGGCCTTTATCATTCTTGCTATGCCCAGTCCTACAGAACCGATATGCCACTGTATGTCCACCTTAACGTCGTCACAGTTACTCCCACTACGAGTTTCTCGAGTTAGCAAATGTACTTCGCCGGATGACGAGGCATTTGGCTACCTTATGAGAGTCATAGTTACTGCAGCCAGATGCTCCCCTTCCTTTGAATCTTTCCTCTCTTTAATTCGTACTGCGGAATGTCCAAGCAGAAGCGAAATGCTGCAACTTGTCCACCTTAACGTTGTCTGAGTTACTCCAACGACGATATCCACGAGTTTTCAAATAAATTTCGCAGAATGACGAGGCATTTGGCTACCTTAAGAAAGTCATAGTTACTGCTGCCCGCTGCTCCCCCTTCTTTGAATCTTTCCTCTCTTTAATTCGTACTGCGGCCAGCCCTGCAGAAGCGAAATGGTACAGCATGTCCACCTTAACGTTGTCTGAGTTACTCCAACGTCGATATCCTCGTGTTTTCAAATACATTTCGCAGAGTGACGAGGCATTTGGCTACCTTAAGAGAGTCATAGTTACCCCTGCCGGCTGCTCCCATTTCTTTAGGCCTTTATCTTTCTTGCTATGGCCAGTCCTACTGAACCGATATGCCACTGTATGTCCACCTTAACGTCGTCACAGTTACTCCCACTACGAGTTTCTCGAGTTAGCAAATGTACTTCGCCGGATGACGAGGCATTTGGCTACCTTAAGAGAGTCATAGTTACTGCTGCCAGATGCTCCCCATCCTTTGAATCCTCCTCTCTTTATTTCGTACTATGGAATGTCAAAGCAGATGCGTAATGCTGGAACATGTCCACCTTAACGTTGTCTGTTACTAGAACGACTATATCCACGAGTTTTCAAATTAATTTCGCAGAGTGACGAGGCATTTGGCTACCTTAAGAGACTCATAGTTACTCCTGCCGGCTGCTCCCATTTCTTTAGGCCTTTATCATTCTTGCTATGCCCAGTCCTACAGAACCGATATGCCACTGTATGTCCACCTTAACGTCGTCACAGTTATTCCCACTACCGGCTTCTCGAGTTAGCAAATGTACTTCGCCGGATGACGAGGCATTTGGCTTCCTTAAGAGATTCATAGTTACTCCTGCCGGCTGCTCCCATTTCTTTAGGCCTTTTTCATTCTTGCTATGGCCAGTCCTGCTCAACCGATATGCCACTGTATGTCCACCTTATCGTCGTCACAGTTACTCCCACTACGAGTTTCTCGAGTTAGCAAATGTACTTCGCCGGATGACGAGGCATTTGGCTACCTTAAGAGAGTCATAGTTACTGCTGCCAGATGCTCCCCATCCTTTGAATCCTCCTCTCTTTATTTCGTACTATGGAATGTCAAAGCAGATGCGTAATGCTGGAACATGTCCACCTTAACGTTGTCTGTTACTAGAACGACTATATCCACGAGTTTTCAAGTTAATTTCGCAGAGTGACGAGGCATTTGGCTACCTTAAGAGAGTCATAGTTACTCCTGCCGGCTGCTCCACTTTCTTTAGGCCTTTATCATTCTTGCTATGCCCAGTCCTACAGAACCGATATGCCACTGTATGTCCACCTTAACGTCGTCACAGTTACTCCCACTACGAGTTTCTCGAGTTAGCAAATGTACTTCGCCGGATGACGGGGCATTTGGCCACCTTAAGAGAGTCATAGTTACAGCTGCCAGATGCTCCCCATCCTTTGAATCCTCCTCTCTTTATTTCGTACTGCGGAATGTCAAACAGAAGCGAAATGCTGCAACTTGTCCACCGTAACGTTGTCTGAGTTACTCCAACGACGATATCCACGAGTTTTCAAATAAATTTCGCAGAATGATGAGGCATTTGGCTACCTTAAGAAAGTCATAGTTACTGCTGCCCGCTGCTCCCCCTTCTTTGAATCTTTCCTCTCTTTAATTCGTACTGCGGCCAGCCCTGCAGAAGCGAAATGGTACAGCATGTCCACCTTAACGTTGTCTGAGTTACTCCAACGTCGATATCCTCGAGTTTTCAAATACATTTCGCAGAGTGACGAGGCATTTGGCTACCTTAAGAGAGTCATAGTTACTCCTGCCGGCTGCTCCCATTTCTTTAGGCCTTTATCATTCTTGCTATGCCCAGTCCTACAGAACCGATATGCCACTGTATGTCCACCTTAACGTCGTCACAGTTATTCCCACTACCGGTTTCTCGAGTTAGCAAATGTACTTCGCCGGATGACGAGGCATTTGGCTTCCTTAAGAGATTCATAGTTACTCCTGCCGGCTGCTCCCATTTCTTTAGGCCTTTTTCATTCTTGCTATGGCCAGTCCTGCTCAACCGATATGCCACTGTATGTCCACCTTAACGTCGTCACAGTTACTCCCACTACGAGTTTCTCGAGTTAGCAAATGTACTTCGCCGGATGACGAGACATTTGGCTACCTTAAGAGAGTCATAGTTACTGCTGCCAGTTGCTCCCCATCCTTTGAATCCTCCTCTCTTTATTTCGTACTATGGAATGTCAAAGCAGATGCGTAATGCTGGAACATGTCCACCTTAACGTTGTCTGTTACTAGAACGACTATATCCACGAGTTTTCAAATTAATTTCGCAGAGTGACGAGGCATTTGGCTACCTTCAGAGAGTCATAGTTACTCCTGCCGGCTGCTCCCATTTCTTTAGGCCTTTATCATTCTTGCTATGCCCAGTCCTACAGAACCGATATGCCACTGTATGTCCACCTTAACGTCGTCACAGTTACTCCCACTACGAGTTTCTCGAGTTAGCAAATGTACTTCGCCGCATGACGAGGCATTTGGCTACCTTATGAGAGTCATAGTTACTGCAGCCAGATGCTCCCCTTCCTTTGAATCTTTCCTCTCTTTAATTCGTACTGCGGAATGTCCAAGCAGAAGCGAAATGCTGCAACTTGTCCACCTTAACGTTGTCTGAGTTACTCCAACGACGATATCCACGAGTTTTCAAGTAAATTTCGCAGAATGACGAGGCATTTGGCTACCTTAAGAAAGTCATAGTTACTGCTGCCCGCTGCTCCCCCTTCTTTGAATCTTTCCTCTCTTTAATTCGTACTGCGGCCAGCCCTGCAGAAGCGAAATGGTACAGCATGTCTACCTTAACGTTGTCTGAGTTACTCCAACGTCGATATCCTCGAGTTTTCAAATACATTTCGCAGAGTGACGAGGCATTTGGCTACCTTAAGAGAGTCATAGTTACCCCTGCCGGCTGCTCCCATTTCTTTAGGCCTTTATCTTTCTTGCTATGGCCAGTCCTACTGAACCGATATGCCACTGTATGTCCACCTTAACGTCGTCACAGTTACTCCCACTACGAGTTTCTCGAGTTAGCAAATGTACTTCGCCGGATGACGAGGCATTTGGCTACCTTAAGAGAGTCATAGTTACTGCTGCCAGATGCTCCCCATCCTTTGAATCCTCCTCTCTTTATTTCGTACTATGGAATGTCAAAGCAGATGCGTAATGCTGGAACATGTCCACCTTAACGTTGTCTGTTACTAGAACGACTATATCCACGAGTTTTCAAATTAATTTCGCAGAGTGACGAGGCATTTGGCTACCTTAAGAGAGTCATAGTTACTCCTGCCGGCTGCTCCACTTTCTTTAGGCCTTTATCATTCTTGCTAGGCCCAGTCCTACAGAACCGATATGCCACTGTATGTCCACCTTAACGTCGTCACAGTTACTCCCACTACGAGTTTCTCGAGTTAGCAAATGTACTTCGCCGGATGACGGGGCATTTGGCCACCTTAAGAGAGTCATAGTTACAGCTGCCAGATGCTCCCCATCCTTTGAATCCTCCTCTCTTTATTTCGTACTGCGGAATGTCAAACAGAAGCGAAATGCTGCAACTTGTCCACCTTAACGTTGTCTGAGTTACTCCAACGACGATATCCACGAGTTTTCAAATAAATTTCGCAGAATGATGAGGCATTTGGCTACCTTAAGAAAGTCATAGTTACTGCTGCCCGCTGCTCCCCCTTCTTTGAATCTTTCCTCTCTTTAATTCGTACTGCGGCCAGCCCTGCAGAAGCGAAATGGTACAGCATGTCCACCTTAACGTTGTCTGAGTTACTCCAACGTCGATATCCTCGAGTTTTCAAATACATTTCGCAGAGTGACGAGGCATTTGGCTACCTTAAGAGAGTCATAGTTACTCCTGCCGGCTGCTCCCATTTCTTTAGGCCTTTATCATTCTTGCTATGCCCAGTCCTACAGAACCGATATGCCACTGTATGTCCACCTTAACGTCGTCACAGTTATTCCCACTACCGGTTTCTCGAGTTAGCAAATGTACTTCGCCGGATGACGAGGCATTTGGCTTCCTTAAGAGATTCATAGTTACTCCTGCCGGCTGCTCCCATTTCTTTAGGCCTTTATCATTCTTGCTATGCCCAGTCCTACAGAACCGATATGCCACTGTGTGTCCACCTTAACGTCGTCACAGTTACTCCCACTACGAGTTTCTCGAGTTAGCAAATGTACTTCGCCGGATGACGGGGCATTTGGCCACCTTAAGAGAGTCATAGTTACAGCTGCCAGATGCTCCCCATCCTTTGAATCCTCCTCTCTTTATTTCGTACTGCGGAATGTCAAACAGAAGCGAAATGCTGCAACTTGTCCACCTTAACGTTGTCTGAGTTACTCCAACGACGATATCCACGAGTTTTCAAATAAATTTCGCAGAATGACGAGGCATTTGGCTACCTTAAGAAAGTCATAGTTACTGCTGCCCGCTGCTCCCCCTTCTTTGAATCTTTCCTCTCTTTAATTCGTACTGCGGCCAGCCCTGCAGAAGCGAAATGGTACAGCATGTCCACCTTAACGTTGTCTGAGTTACTCCAACGTCGATATCCTCGAGTTTTCAAACACATTTCGCAGAGTGACGAGGCATTTGGCTACCTTAAGAGAGTCATAGTTACTCCTGCCGGCTGCTCCCATTTCTTTAGGCCTTTATCATTCTTGCTATGCCCAGTCCTACAGAACCGATATGCCACTGTATGTCCACCTTAACGTCGTCACAGTTATTCCCACTACCGGTTTCTCGAGTTAGCAAATGTACTTCGCCGGATGACGAGGCATTTGGCTTCCTTAAGAGATTCATAGTTACTCCTGCCGGCTGCTCCCATTTCTTTAGGCCTTTTTCATTCTTGCTATGGCCAGTCCTGCTCAACCGATATGCCACTGTATGTCCACCTTAACGTCGTCACAGTTACTCCCACTACGAGTTTCTCGAGTTAGCAAATGTACTTCGCCGGATGACGAGGCATTTGGCTACCTTAAGAGAGTCATAGTTTCTGCTGCCAGATGCTCCCCATCCTTTGAATCCTCCTCTCTTTATTTCGTACTGCGGAATGTCAAACAGAAGCGAAATGCTGCAACTTGTCCACCTTAACGTTGTCTGAGTTACTCCAACGACGATATCCACGAGTTTTTAAATAAATTTCGCAGAATGATGAGGCATTTGGCTACCTTAAGAAAGTCATAGTTTCTGCTGCCCGCTGCTCCCCCTTCTTTGAATCTTTCCTCTCTTTAATTCGTACTGCGGCCAGCCCTGCAGAAGCGAAATGGTACAGCATGTCCACCTTAACGTTGTCTGAGTTACTCCAACGTCGATATCCTCGAGTTTTCAAATACATTTCGCAGAGTGACGAGGCATTTGGCTACCTTAAGAGAGTCATAGTTACTCCTGCCGGCTGCTCCCATTTCTTTAGGCCTTTATCATTCTTGCTATGCCCAGTCCTACAGAACCGATATGCCACTGTATGTCCACCTTAACGTCGTCACAGTTATTCCCACTACCGGTTTCTCGAGTTAGCAAATGTACTTCGCCGGATGACGAGGCATTTGGCTTCCTTAAGAGATTCATAGTTACTCCTGCCGGCTGCTCCCATTTCTTTAGGCCTTTTTCATTCTTGCTATGGCCAGTCCTGCTCAACCGGTATGCCACTGTATGTCCACCTTAACGTCGTCACAGTTACTCCCACTACGAGTTTCTCGAGTTAGCAAATGTACTTCGCCGGATGACGAGGCATTTGGCTACCTTAAGAGAGTCATAGTTACTGCTGCCAGATGCTCCCCATCCTTTGAATCCTCCTCTCTTTATTTCGTACTATGGAATGTCAAAGCAGATGCGTAATGCTGGAACATGTCCACCTTAACGTTGTCTGTTACTAGAACGACTATATCCACGAGTTTTCAAATTAATTTCGCAGAGTGACGAGGCATTTGGCTACCTTAAGAGAGTCATAGTTACTCCTGCCGGCTGCTCCCATTTCTTTAGGCCTTTATCATTCTTGCTATGCCCAGTCCTACAGAACCGATATGCCACTGTATGTCCACCTTAACGTCGTCACAGTTACTCCCACTACGAGTTTCTCGAGTTAGCAAATGTACTTCGCCGGATGACGGGGCATTTGGCCACCTTAAGAGAGTCATAGTTACAGCTGCCAGATGCTCCCCATTCTTTGAATCCTCCTCTCTTTATTTCGTACTGCGGAATGTCAAACAGAAGCGAAATGCTGCAACTTGTCCACCTTAACGTTGTCTGAGTTACTCCAACGACGATATCCACGAGTTTTCAAATAAATTTCGCAGAATGACGAGGCATTTGGCTACCTTAAGAAAGTCATAGTTACTGCTGCCCGCTGCTCCCCCTTCTTTGAATCTTTCCTCTCTTTAATTCGTACTGCGGCCAGCCCTGCAGAAGCGAAATGGTACAGCATGTCCACCTTAACGTTGTCTGAGTTACTCCAACGTCGATATCCTCGAGTTTTCAAATACATTTCGCAGAGTGACGAGGCATTTGGCTACCTTAAGAGAGTCATAGTTACTCCAGCCGGCTGCTCCCATTTCTTTAGGCCTTATCATTCTTGCTATGCCCAGTCCTACAGAACCGATATGCCACTGTATGTCCACCTTAACGTCGTCACAGTTATTCCCACTACCGGTTTCTCGAGTTAGCAAATGTACTTCGCCGGATGACGAGGCATTTGGCTTCCTTAAGAGATTCATAGTTACTCCTGCCGGCTGCTCCCATTTCTTTAGGCCTTTTTCATTCTTGCTATGGCCAGTCCTGCTCAACCGATATGCCACTGTATGTCCACCTTAACGTCGTCACAGTTACTCCCACTACGAGTTTCTCGAGTTAGCAAATGTACTTCGCCGGATGACGAGGCATTTGGCTACCTTAAGAGAGTCATAGTTACTGCTGCCAGATGCTCCCCATCCTTTGAATCCTCCTCTCTTTATTTCGTACTATGGAATGTCAAAGCAGATGCGTAATGCTGGAACATGTCCACCTTAACGTTGTCTGTTACTAGAACGACTATATCCACGAGTTTTCAAATTAATTTCGCAGAGTGACGAGGCATTTGGCTACCTTAAGAGAGTCATAGTTACTCCTGCCGGCTGCTCCCATTTCTTTAGGCCTTTATCATTCTTGCTATGCCCAGTCCTACAGAACCGATATGCCACTGTATGTCCACCTTAACGTCGTCACAGTTACTCCCACTACGAGTTTCTCGAGTTAGCAAATGTACTTCGCCGGATGACGGGGCATTTGGCCACCTTAAGAGAGTCATAGTTACAGCTGCCAGATGCTCCCCATTCTTTGAATCCTCCTCTCTTTATTTCGTACTGCGGAATGTCAAACAGAAGCGAAATGCTGCAACTTGTCCACCTTAACGTTGTCTGAGTTACTCCAACGACGATATCCACGAGTTTTCAAATAAATTTCGCAGAATGACGAGGCATTTGGCTACCTTAAGAAAGTCATAGTTACTGCTGCCCGCTGCTCCCCCTTCTTTGAATCTTTCCTCTCTTTAATTCGTACTGCGGCCAGCCCTGCAGAAGCGAAATGGTACAGCATGTCCACCTTAACGTTGTCTGAGTTACTCCAACGTCGATATCCTCGAGTTTTCAAATACATTTCGCAGAGTGACGAGGCATTTGGCTACCTTAAGAGAGTCATAGTTACTCCAGCCGGCTGCTCCCATTTCTTTAGGCCTTTATCATTCTTGCTATGCCCAGTCCTACAGAACCGATATGCCACTGTATGTCCACCTTAACGTCGTCACAGTTATTCCCACTACCGGTTTCTCGAGTTAGCAAATGTACTTCGCCGGATGACGAGGCATTTGGCTTCCTTAAGAGATTCATAGTTACTCCTGCCGGCTGCTCCCATTTCTTTAGGCCTTTTTCATTCTTGCTATGGCCAGTCCTGCTCAACCGATATGCCACTGTATGTCCACCTTAACGTCGTCACAGTTACTCCCACTACGAGTTTCTCGAGTTAGCAAATGTACTTCGCCGGATGACGAGGCATTTGGCTACCTTAAGAGAGTCATAGTTACTGCTGCCAGATGCTCCCCATCCTTTGAATCCTCCTCTCTTTATTTCGTACTATGGAATGTCAAAGCAGATGCGTAATGCTGGAACATGTCCACCTTAACGTTGTCTGTTACAAGAACGACTATATCCACGAGTTTTCAAATTAATTTCGCAGAGTGACGAGGCATTTGGCTACCTTAAGAGAGTCATAGTTACCCCTGCCGGCTGCTCCCATTTCTTTAGGCCTTTATCTTTCTTGCTATGGCCAGTCCTACTGAACCGATATGCCACTGTATGTCCACCTTAACGTCGTCACAGTTACTCCCACTACGAGTTTCTCGAGTTAGCAAATGTACTTCGCCGGATGACGAGGCATTTGGCTACCTTAAGAGAGTCATAGTTACTGCTGCCAGATGCTCCCCATCCTTTGAATCCTCCTCTCTTTATTTCGTACTATGGAATGTCAAAGCATATGCGTAATGCTGGAACATGTCCACCTTAACGTTGTCTGTTACTAGAACGACTATATCCACGAGTTTTCAAATTAATTTCGCAGAGTGACGAGGCATTTGGCTACCTTAAGAGAGTCATAGTTACTCCTGCCGGCTGCTCCCATTTCTTTAGGCCTTTATCATTCTTGCTATGCCCAGTCCTACAGAACCGATATGCCACTGTATGTCCACCTTAACGTCGTCACAGTTATTCCCACTACCGGTTTCTCGAGTTAGCAAATGTACTTCGCCGGATGACGAGGCATTTGGCTTCCTTAAGAGATTCATAGTTACTCCTGCCGGCTGCTCCCATTTCTTTAGGCCTTTTTCATTCTTGCTATGGCCAGTCCTGCTCAACCGATATGCCACTGTATGTCCATCTTAACGTCGTCACAGTTACTCCCACTACGAGTTTCTCGAGTTAGCAAATGTACTTCGCCGGATGACGAGGCATTTGGCTACCTTAAGAGAGTCATAGTTACTGCTGCCAGATGCTCCCCATCCTTTGAATCCTCCTCTCTTTATTTCGTACTATGGAATGTCAAAGCAGATGCGTAATGCTGGAACATGTCCACCTTAACGTTGTCTGTTACTAGAACGACTATATCCACGAGTTTTCAAATTAATTTCGCAGAGTGACGAGGCATTTGGCTACCTTAAGAGAGTCATAGTTACTCCTGCCGGCTGCTCCCATTTCTTTAGGCCTTTATCATTCTTGCTATGCCCAGTCCTACAGAACCGATATGCCACTGTATGTCCACCTTAACGTCGTCACAGTTACTCCCACTACGAGTTTCTCGAGTTAGCAAATGTACTTCGCCGGATGACGAGGCATTTGGCTTCCGTAAGAGATTCATAGTTACTCTTGCCGGCTGCTCCCATTTCTTTAGGCCTTTTTCATTCTTGCTATGGCCAGTCCTGCTCAACCGATATGCCACTGTATGTCCACCTTAACGTCGTCACAGTTATTCCCACTACGAGTTTCTCGAGTTAGCAAATGTACTTCGCCGGATGACGAGGCATTTGGCTACCTTAAGAGAGTCATAGTTACTGCTGCCAGATGCTCCCCATCCTTTGAATCCTCCTCTCTTTATTTCGTACTATGGAATGTCAAAGCAGATGCGTAATGCTGGAACATGTCCACCTTAACGTTGTCTGTTACTAGAACGACTATATCCACGAGTTTTCAAATTAATTTCGCAGAGTGACGAGGCATTTGGCTATCTTAAGAGAGTCATAGTTACTCCTGCCGGCTGCTCCCAATTCTTTAGGCCTTTATCATTCTTGCTATGCCCAGTCCTACAGAACCGATATGCCACTGTATGTCCACCTTAACGTCGTCACAGTTACTCCCACTACGAGTTTCTCGAGTTAGCAAATGTACTTCGCCGGATGACGAGGCATTTGGCTTCCTTAAGAGATTCATAGTTACTCCTGCCGGCTGCTCCCATTTCTTTAGGCCTTTTTCATTCTTGCTATGGCCAGTCCTGCTCAACCGATATGCCACTGTATGTCCACCTTAACGTCGTCACAGTTACTCCCACTACGAGTTTCTGGAGTTAGCAAATGTACTTCGCCGGATGACGAGGCATTTGGCTACCTTAAGAGAGTCATAGTTACTGCTGCCAGATGCTCCCCATCCTTTGAATCCTCCTCTCTTTATTTCGTACTATGGAATGTCAAAGCAGATGCGTAATGCTGGAACATGTCCACCTTAACGTTGTCTGTTACTAGAACGACTATATCCACGAGTTTTCAAATTAATTTCGCAGAGTGACGAGGCATTTGGCTACCTTAAGAGAGTCATAGTTACTCCTGCCGGCTGCTCCCAATTCTTTAGGCCTTTATCATTCTTGCTATGCCCAGTCCTACAGAACCGATATGCCACTGTATGTCCACCTTAACGTCGTCACAGTTACTCCCACTACGAGTTTCTCGAGTTAGCAAATGTACTTCGCCGGATGACGAGGCATTTGGCTTCCTTAAGAGATTCATAGTTACTCCTGCCGGCTGCTCCCATTTCTTTAGGCCTTTTTCATTCTTGCTATGGCCAGTCCTGCTCAACCGATATGCCACTGTATGTCCACCTTAACGTCGTCACAGTTACTCCCACTACGAGTTTCTGGAGTTAGCAAATGTACTTCGCCGGATGACGAGGCATTTGGCTACCTTAAGAGAGTCATAGTTACTGCTGCCAGATGCTCCCCATCCTTTGAATCCTCCTCTCTTTATTTCGTACTATGGAATGTCAAAGCAGATGCGTAATGCTGGAACATGTCCACCTTAACGTTGTCTGTTACTAGAACGACTATATCCACGAGTTTTCAAATTAATTTCGCAGAGTGACGAGGCATTTGGCTACCTTAAGAGAGTCATAGTTACTCCTGCCGGCTGCTCCCATTTCTTTAGGCCTTTATCATTCTTGCTATGCCCAGTCCTACAGAACCGATATGCCACTGTATGTCCACCTTAACGTCGTCACAGTTACTCCCACTACGAGTTTCTCGAGTTAGCAAATGTACTTCGCCGGATGACGGGGCATTTGGCCACCTTAAGAGAGTCATAGTTACAGCTGCCAGATGCTCCCCATTCTTTGAATCCTCCTCTCTTTATTTCGTACTGCGGAATGTCAAACAGAAGCGAAATGCTGCAACTTGTCCACCTTAACGTTGTCTGAGTTACTCCAACGACGATATCCACGAGTTTTCAAATAAATTTCGCAGAATGACGAGGCATTTGGCTACCTTAAGAAAGTCATAGTTACTGCTGCCCGCTGCTCCCCCTTCTTTGAATCTTTCCTCTCTTTAATTCGTACTGCGGCCAGCCCTGCAGAAGCGAAATGGTACAGCATGTCCACCTTAACGTTGTCTGAGTTACTCCAACGTCGATATCCTCGAGTTTTCAAATACATTTCGCAGAGTGACGAGGCATTTGGCTACCTTAAGAGAGTCATAGTTACTCCAGCCGGCTGCTCCCATTTCTTTAGGCCTTTATCATTCTTGCTATGCCCAGTCCTACAGAACCGATATGCCACTGTATGTCCACCTTAACGTCGTCACAGTTATTCCCACTACCGGTTTCTCGAGTTAGCAAATGTACTTCGCCGGATGACGAGGCATTTGGCTTCCTTAAGAGATTCATAGTTACTCCTGCCGGCTGCTCCCATTTCTTTAGGCCTTTTTCATTCTTGCTATGGCCAGTCCTGCTCAACCGATATGCCACTGTATGTCCACCTTAACGTCGTCACAGTTACTCCCACTACGAGTTTCTCGAGTTAGCAAATGTACTTCGCCGGATGACGAGGCATTTGGCTACCTTAAGAGAGTCATAGTTACTGCTGCCAGATGCTCCCCATCCTTTGAATCCTCCTCTCTTTATTTCGTACTATGGAATGTCAAAGCAGATGCGTAATGCTGGAACATGTCCACCTTAACGTTGTCTGTTACTAGAACGACTATATCCACGAGTTTTCAAATTAATTTCGCAGAGTGACGAGGCATTTGGCTACCTTAAGAGAGTCATAGTTACTCCTGCCGGCTGCTCCCATTTCTTTAGGCCTTTATCATTCTTGCTATGCCCAGTCCTACAGAACCGATATGCCACTGTATGTCCACCTTAACGTCGTCACAGTTACTCCCACTACGAGTTTCTCGAGTTAGCAAATGTACTTCGCCGGATGACGGGGCATTTGGCCACCTTAAGAGAGTCATAGTTACAGCTGCCAGATGCTCCCCATTCTTTGAATCCTCCTCTCTTTATTTCGTACTGCGGAATGTCAAACAGAAGCGAAATGCTGCAACTTGTCCACCTTAACGTTGTCTGAGTTACTCCAACGACGATATCCACGAGTTTTCAAATAAATTTCGCAGAATGACGAGGCATTTGGCTACCTTAAGAAAGTCATAGTTACTGCTGCCCGCTGCTCCCCCTTCTTTGAATCTTTCCTCTCTTTAATTCGTACTGCGGCCAGCCCTGCAGAAGCGAAATGGTACAGCATGTCCACCTTAACGTTGTCTGAGTTACTCCAACGTCGATATCCTCGAGTTTTCAAATACATTTCGCAGAGTGACGAGGCATTTGGCTACCTTAAGAGAGTCATAGTTACTCCAGCCGGCTGCTCCCATTTCTTTAGGCCTTTATCATTCTTGCTATGCCCAGTCCTACAGAACCGATATGCCACTGTATGTCCACCTTAACGTCGTCACAGTTATTCCCACTACCGGTTTCTCGAGTTAGCAAATGTACTTCGCCGGATGACGAGGCATTTGGCTTCCTTAAGAGATTCATAGTTACTCCTGCCGGCTGCTCCCATTTCTTTAGGCCTTTTTCATTCTTGCTATGGCCAGTCCTGCTCAACCGATATGCCACTGTATGTCCACCTTAACGTCGTCACAGTTACTCCCACTACGAGTTTCTCGAGTTAGCAAATGTACTTCGCCGGATGACGAGGCATTTGGCTACCTTAAGAGAGTCATAGTTACTGCTGCCAGATGCTCCCCATCCTTTGAATCCTCCTCTCTTTATTTCGTACTATGGAATGTCAAAGCAGATGCGTAATGCTGGAACATGTCCACCTTAACGTTGTCTGTTACAAGAACGACTATATCCACGAGTTTTCAAATTAATTTCGCAGAGTGACGAGGCATTTGGCTACCTTAAGAGAGTCATAGTTACCCCTGCCGGCTGCTCCCATTTCTTTAGGCCTTTATCTTTCTTGCTATGGCCAGTCCTACTGAACCGATATGCCACTGTATGTCCACCTTAACGTCGTCACAGTTACTCCCACTACGAGTTTCTCGAGTTAGCAAATGTACTTCGCCGGATGACGAGGCATTTGGCTACCTTAAGAGAGTCATAGTTACTGCTGCCAGATGCTCCCCATCCTTTGAATCCTCCTCTCTTTATTTCGTACTATGGAATGTCAAAGCATATGCGTAATGCTGGAACATGTCCACCTTAACGTTGTCTGTTACTAGAACGACTATATCCACGAGTTTTCAAATTAATTTCGCAGAGTGACGAGGCATTTGGCTACCTTAAGAGAGTCATAGTTACTCCTGCCGGCTGCTCCCATTTCTTTAGGCCTTTATCATTCTTGCTATGCCCAGTCCTACAGAACCGATATGCCACTGTATGTCCACCTTAACGTCGTCACAGTTATTCCCACTACCGGTTTCTCGAGTTAGCAAATGTACTTCGCCGGATGACGAGGCATTTGGCTTCCTTAAGAGATTCATAGTTACTCCTGCCGGCTGCTCCCATTTCTTTAGGCCTTTTTCATTCTTGCTATGGCCAGTCCTGCTCAACCGATATGCCACTGTATGTCCATCTTAACGTCGTCACAGTTACTCCCACTACGAGTTTCTCGAGTTAGCAAATGTACTTCGCCGGATGACGAGGCATTTGGCTACCTTAAGAGAGTCATAGTTACTGCTGCCAGATGCTCCCCATCCTTTGAATCCTCCTCTCTTTATTTCGTACTATGGAATGTCAAAGCAGATGCGTAATGCTGGAACATGTCCACCTTAACGTTGTCTGTTACTAGAACGACTATATCCACGAGTTTTCAAATTAATTTCGCAGAGTGACGAGGCATTTGGCTACCTTAAGAGAGTCATAGTTACTCCTGCCGGCTGCTCCCATTTCTTTAGGCCTTTATCATTCTTGCTATGCCCAGTCCTACAGAACCGATATGCCACTGTATGTCCACCTTAACGTCGTCACAGTTACTCCCACTACGAGTTTCTCGAGTTAGCAAATGTACTTCGCCGGATGACGAGGCATTTGGCTTCCGTAAGAGATTCATAGTTACTCCTGCCGGCTGCTCCCATTTCTTTAGGCCTTTTTCATTCTTGCTATGGCCAGTCCTGCTCAACCGATATGCCACTGTATGTCCACCTTAACGTCGTCACAGTTATTCCCACTACGAGTTTCTCGAGTTAGCAAATGTACTTCGCCGGATGACGAGGCATTTGGCTACCTTAAGAGAGTCATAGTTACTGCTGCCAGATGCTCCCCATCCTTTGAATCCTCCTCTCTTTATTTCGTACTATGGAATGTCAAAGCAGATGCGTAATGCTGGAACATGTCCACCTTAACGTTGTCTGTTACTAGAACGACTATATCCACGAGTTTTCAAATTAATTTCGCAGAGTGACGAGGCATTTGGCTACCTTAAGAGAGTCATAGTTACTCCTGCCGGCTGCTCCCAATTCTTTAGGCCTTTATCATTCTTGCTATGCCCAGTCCTACAGAACCGATATGCCACTGTATGTCCACCTTAACGTCGTCACAGTTACTCCCACTACGAGTTTCTCGAGTTAGCAAATGTACTTCGCCGGATGACGAGGCATTTGGCTTCCTTAAGAGATTCATAGTTACTCCTGCCGGCTGCTCCCATTTCTTTAGGCCTTTTTCATTCTTGCTATGGCCAGTCCTGCTCAACCGATATGCCACTGTATGTCCACCTTAACGTCGTCACAGTTACTCCCACTACGAGTTTCTGGAGTTAGCAAATGTACTTCGCCGGATGACGAGGCATTTGGCTACCTTAAGAGAGTCATAGTTACTGCTGCCAGATGCTCCCCATCCTTTGAATCCTCCTCTCTTTATTTCGTACTATGGAATGTCAAAGCAGATGCGTAATGCTGGAACATGTCCACCTTAACGTTGTCTGTTACTAGAACGACTATATCCACGAGTTTTCAAATTAATTTCGCAGAGTGACGAGGCATTTGGCTACCTTAAGAGAGTCATAGTTACTCCTGCCGGCTGCTCCCAATTCTTTAGGCCTTTATCATTCTTGCTATGCCCAGTCCTACAGAACCGATATGCCACTGTATGTCCACCTTAACGTCGTCACAGTTACTCCCACTACGAGTTTCTCGAGTTAGCAAATGTACTTCGCCGGATGACGAGGCATTTGGCTTCCTTAAGAGATTCATAGTTACTCCTGCCGGCTGCTCCCATTTCCTTAGGCCTTTTTCATTCTTGCTATGGCCAGTCCTGCTCAACCGATATGCCACTGTATGTCCACCTTAACGTCGTCACAGTTACTCCCACTACGAGTTTCTGGAGTTAGCAAATGTACTTCGCCGGATGACGAGGCATTTGGCTACCTTAAGAGAGTCATAGTTACTGCTGCCAGATGCTCCCCATCCTTTGAATCCTCCTCTCTTTATTTCGTACTATGGAATGTCAAAGCAGATGCGTAATGCTGGAACATGTCCACCTTAACGTTGTCTGTTACTAGAACGACTATATCCACGAGTTTTCAAATTAATTTCGCAGAGTGACGAGGCATTTGGCTACCTTAAGAGAGTCATAGTTACTCCTGCCGGCTGCTCCCATTTCTTTAGGCCTTTATCATTCTTGCTATGCCCAGTCCTACAGAACCGATATGCCACTGTATGTCCACCTTAACGTCGTCACAGTTACTCCCACTACGAGTTTCTCGAGTTAGCAAATGTACTTCGCCGGATGACGGGGCATTTGGCCACCTTAAGAGAGTCATAGTTACAGCTGCCAGATGCTCCCCATTCTTTGAATCCTCCTCTCTTTATTTCGTACTGCGGAATGTCAAACAGAAGCGAAATGCTGCAACTTGTCCACCTTAACGTTGTCTGAGTTACTCCAACGACGATATCCACGAGTTTTCAAATAAATTTCGCAGAATGACGAGGCATTTGGCTACCTTAAGAAAGTCATAGTTACTGCTGCCCGCTGCTCCCCCTTCTTTGAATCTTTCCTCTCTTTAATTCGTACTGCGGCCAGCCCTGCAGAAGCGAAATGGTACAGCATGTCCACCTTAACGTTGTCTGAGTTACTCCAACGTCGATATCCTCGAGTTTTCAAATACATTTCGCAGAGTGACGAGGCATTTGGCTACCTTAAGAGAGTCATAGTTACTCCAGCCGGCTGCTCCCATTTCTTTAGGCCTTTATCATTCTTGCTATGCCCAGTCCTACAGAACCGATATGCCACTGTATGTCCACCTTAACGTCGTCACAGTTATTCCCACTACCGGTTTCTCGAGTTAGCAAATGTACTTCGCCGGATGACGAGGCATTTGGCTTCCTTAAGAGATTCATAGTTACTCCTGCCGGCTGCTCCCATTTCTTTAGGCCTTTTTCATTCTTGCTATGGCCAGTCCTGCTCAACCGATATGCCACTGTATGTCCACCTTAACGTCGTCACAGTTACTCCCACTACGAGTTTCTCGAGTTAGCAAATGTACTTCGCCGGATGACGAGGCATTTGGCTACCTTAAGAGAGTCATAGTTACTGCTGCCAGATGCTCCCCATCCTTTGAATCCTCCTCTCTTTATTTCGTACTATGGAATGTCAAAGCAGATGCGTAATGCTGGAACATGTCCACCTTAACGTTGTCTGTTACAAGAACGACTATATCCACGAGTTTTCAAATTAATTTCGCAGAGTGACGAGGCATTTGGCTACCTTAAGAGAGTCATAGTTACCCCTGCCGGCTGCTCCCATTTCTTTAGGCCTTTATCTTTCTTGCTATGGCCAGTCCTACTGAACCGATATGCCACTGTATGTCCACCTTAACGTCGTCACAGTTACTCCCACTACGAGTTTCTCGAGTTAGCAAATGTACTTCGCCGGATGACGAGGCATTTGGCTACCTTAAGAGAGTCATAGTTACTGCTGCCAGATGCTCCCCATCCTTTGAATCCTCCTCTCTTTATTTCGTACTATGGAATGTCAAAGCATATGCGTAATGCTGGAACATGTCCACCTTAACGTTGTCTGTTACTAGAACGACTATATCCACGAGTTTTCAAATTAATTTCGCAGAGTGACGAGGCATTTGGCTACCTTAAGAGAGTCATAGTTACTCCTGCCGGCTGCTCCCATTTCTTTAGGCCTTTATCATTCTTGCTATGCCCAGTCCTACAGAACCGATATGCCACTGTATGTCCACCTTAACGTCGTCACAGTTATTCCCACTACCGGTTTCTCGAGTTAGCAAATGTACTTCGCCGGATGACGAGGCATTTGGCTTCCTTAAGAGATTCATAGTTACTCCTGCCGGCTGCTCCCATTTCTTTAGGCCTTTTTCATTCTTGCTATGGCCAGTCCTGCTCAACCGATATGCCACTGTATGTCCATCTTAACGTCGTCACAGTTACTCCCACTACGAGTTTCTCGAGTTAGCAAATGTACTTCGCCGGATGACGAGGCATTTGGCTACCTTAAGAGAGTCATAGTTACTGCTGCCAGATGCTCCCCATCCTTTGAATCCTCCTCTCTTTATTTCGTACTATGGAATGTCAAAGCAGATGCGTAATGCTGGAACATGTCCACCTTAACGTTGTCTGTTACTAGAACGACTATATCCACGAGTTTTCAAATTAATTTCGCAGAGTGACGAGGCATTTGGCTACCTTAAGAGAGTCATAGTTACTCCTGCCGGCTGCTCCCATTTCTTTAGGCCTTTATCATTCTTGCTATGCCCAGTCCTACAGAACCGATATGCCACTGTATGTCCACCTTAACGTCGTCACAGTTACTCCCACTACGAGTTTCTCGAGTTAGCAAATGTACTTCGCCGGATGACGAGGCATTTGGCTTCCGTAAGAGATTCATAGTTACTCCTGCCGGCTGCTCCCATTTCTTTAGGCCTTTTTCATTCTTGCTATGGCCAGTCCTGCTCAACCGATATGCCACTGTATGTCCACCTTAACGTCGTCACAGTTATTCCCACTACGAGTTTCTCGAGTTAGCAAATGTACTTCGCCGGATGACGAGGCATTTGGCTACCTTAAGAGAGTCATAGTTACTGCTGCCAGATGCTCCCCATCCTTTGAATCCTCCTCTCTTTATTTCGTACTATGGAATGTCAAAGCAGATGCGTAATGCTGGAACATGTCCACCTTAACGTTGTCTGTTACTAGAACGACTATATCCACGAGTTTTCAAATTAATTTCGCAGAGTGACGAGGCATTTGGCTACCTTAAGAGAGTCATAGTTACTCCTGCCGGCTGCTCCCAATTCTTTAGGCCTTTATCATTCTTGCTATGCCCAGTCCTACAGAACCGATATGCCACTGTATGTCCACCTTAACGTCGTCACAGTTACTCCCACTACGAGTTTCTCGAGTTAGCAAATGTACTTCGCCGGATGACGAGGCATTTGGCTTCCTTAAGAGATTCATAGTTACTCCTGCCGGCTGCTCCCATTTCTTTAGGCCTTTTTCATTCTTGCTATGGCCAGTCCTGCTCAACCGATATGCCACTGTATGTCCACCTTAACGTCGTCACAGTTACTCCCACTACGAGTTTCTGGAGTTAGCAAATGTACTTCGCCGGATGACGAGGCATTTGGCTACCTTAAGAGAGTCATAGTTACTGCTGCCAGATGCTCCCCATCCTTTGAATCCTCCTCTCTTTATTTCGTACTATGGAATGTCAAAGCAGATGCGTAATGCTGGAACATGTCCACCTTAACGTTGTCTGTTACTAGAACGACTATATCCACGAGTTTTCAAATTAATTTCGCAGAGTGACGAGGCATTTGGCTACCTTAAGAGAGTCATAGTTACTCCTGCCGGCTGCTCCCATTTCTTTAGGCCTTTATCATTCTTGCTATGCCCAGTCCTACAGAACCGATATGCCACTGTATGTCCACCTTAACGTCGTCACAGTTACTCCCACTACGAGTTTCTCGAGTTAGCAAATGTACTTCGCCGGATGACGGGGCATTTGGCCACCTTAAGAGAGTCATAGTTACAGCTGCCAGATGCTCCCCATCCTTTGAATCCTCCTCTCTTTATTTCGTACTGCGGAATGTCAAACAGAAGCGAAATGCTGCAACTTGTCCACCTTAACGTTGTCTGAGTTACTCCAACGACGATATCCACGAGTTTTCAAATAAATTTCGCAGAATGACGAGGCATTTGGCTAGCTTAAGAAAGTCATAGTTACTGCTGCCCGCTGCTCCCCCTTCTTTGAATCTTTCCTCTCTTTAATTCGTACTGCGGCCAGCCCTGCAGAAGCGAAATGGTACAGCATGTCCACCTTAACTTTGTCTGAGTTACTCCAACGTCGATATCCTCGAGTTTTCAAATACATTTCGCAGAGTGACGAGGCATTTGGCTACCTTAAGAGAGTCATAGTTACCCCTGCCGGCTGCTCCCATTTCTTTAGGCCTTTATCTTTCTTGCTATGGCCAGTCCTACTGAACCGATATGCCACTGTATGTCCACCTTAACGTCGTCACAGTTACTCCCACTACGAGTTTCTCGAGTTAGCAAATGTACTTCGCCGGATGACGAGGCATTTGGCTACCTTAAGAGAGTCATAGTTACTGCTGCCAGATGCTCCCCATCCTTTGAATCCTCCTCTCTTTATTTCGTACTATGGAATGTCAAAGCAGATGCGTAATGCTGGAACATGTCCACCTTAACGTTGTCTGTTACTAGAACGACTATATCCACGAGTTTTCAAATTAATTTCGCAAAGTGACGAGGCATTTGGCTACCTTAAGAGAGTCATAGTTACTCCTGCCGGCTGCTCCCATTTCTTTAGGCCTTTATCATTCTTGCTATGCCCAGTCCTACAGAACCGATATGCCACTGTATGTCCACCTTAACGTCGTCACAGTTATTCCCACTACCGGTTTCTCGAGTTAGCAAATGTACTTCGCCGGATGACGAGGCATTTGGCTTCCTTAAGAGATTCATAGTTACTCCTGCCGGCTGCTCCCATTTCTTTAGGCCTTTTTCATTCTTGCTATGGCCAGTCCTGCTCAACCGATATGCCACTGTATGTCCACCTTAACGTCGTCACAGTTATTCCCACTACGAGTTTCTCGAGTTAGCAAATGTACTTCGCCGGATGACGAGGCATTTGGCTACCTTAAGAGAGTCATAGTTACTGCTGCCAGATGCTCCCCATCCTTTGAATCCTCCTCTCTTTATTTCGTACTATGGAATGTCAAAGCAGATGCGTAATGCTGGAACATGTCCACCTTAACGTTGTCTGTTACTAGAACGACTATATCCACGAGTTTTCAAATTAATTTCGCAGAGTGACGAGGCATTTGGCTACCTTAAGAGAGTCATAGTTACTCCTGCCGGCTGCTCCCAATTCTTTAGGCCTTTATCATTCTTGCTATGCCCAGTCCTACAGAACCGATATGCCACTGTATGTCCACCTTAACGTCGTCACAGTTACTCCCACCACGAGTTTCTCGAGTTAGCAAATGTACTTCGCCGGATGACGAGGCATTTGGCTTCCTTAAGAGATTCATAGTTACTCCTGCCGGCTGCTCCCATTTCTTTAGGCCTTTTTCATTCTTGCTATGGCCAGTCCTGCTCAACCGATATGCCACTGTATGTCCACCTTAACGTCGTCACAGTTACTCCCACTACGAGTTTCTGGAGTTAGCAAATGTACTTCGCCGGATGACGAGGCATTTGGCTACCTTAAGAGAGTCATAGTTACTGCTGCCAGATGCTCCCCATCCTTTGAATCCTCCTCTCTTTATTTCGTACTATGGAATGTCAAAGCAGATGCGTAATGCTGGAACATGTCCACCTTAACGTTGTCTGTTACTAGAACGACTATATCCACGAGTTTTCAAATTAATTTCGCAGAGTGACGAGGCATTTGGCTACCTTAAGAGAGTCATAGTTACTCCTGCCGGCTGCTCCCATTTCTTTAGGCCTTTATCATTCTTGCTATGCCCAGTCCTACAGAACCGATATGCCACTGTATGTCCACCTTAACGTCGTCACAGTTACTCCCACTACGAGTTTCTCGAGTTAGCAAATGTACTTCGCCGGATGACGGGGCATTTGGCCACCTTAAGAGAGTCATAGTTACAGCTGCCAGATGCTCCCCATCCTTTGAATCCTCCTCTCTTTATTTCGTACTGCGGAATGTCAAACAGAAGCGAAATGCTGCAACTTGTCCACCTTAACGTTGTCTGAGTTACTCCAACGACGATATCCACGAGTTTTCAAATAAATTTCGCAGAATGACGAGGCATTTGGCTAGCTTAAGAAAGTCATAGTTACTGCTGCCCGCTGCTCCCCCTTCTTTGAATCTTTCCTCTCTTTAATTCGTACTGCGGCCAGCCCTGCAGAAGCGAAATGGTACAGCATGTCCACCTTAACTTTGTCTGAGTTACTCCAACGTCGATATCCTCGAGTTTTCAAATACATTTCGCAGAGTGACGAGGCATTTGGCTACCTTAAGAGAGTCATAGTTACCCCTGCCGGCTGCTCCCATTTCTTTAGGCCTTTATCTTTCTTGCTATGGCCAGTCCTACTGAACCGATATGCCACTGTATGTCCACCTTAACGTCGTCACAGTTACTCCCACTACGAGTTTCTCGAGTTAGCAAATGTACTTCGCCGGATGACGAGGCATTTGGCTACCTTAAGAGAGTCATAGTTACTGCTGCCAGATGCTCCCCATCCTTTGAATCCTCCTCTCTTTATTTCGTACTATGGAATGTCAAAGCAGATGCGTAATGCTGGAACATGTCCACCTTAACGTTGTCTGTTACTAGAACGACTATATCCACGAGTTTTCAAATTAATTTCGCAGAGTGACGAGGCATTTGGCTACCTTAAGAGAGTCATAGTTACTCCTGCCGGCTGCTCCCATTTCTTTAGGCCTTTATCATTCTTGCTATGCCCAGTCCTACAGAACCGATATGCCACTGTATGTCCACCTTAACGTCGTCACAGTTATTCCCACTACCGGTTTCTCGAGTTAGCAAATGTACTTCGCCGGATGACGAGGCATTTGGCTTCCTTAAGAGATTCATAGTTACTCCTGCCGGCTGCTCCCATTTCTTTAGGCCTTTTTCATTCTTGCTATGGCCAGTCCTGCTCAACCGATATGCCACTGTATGTCCACCTTAACGTCGTCACAGTTACTCCCACTACGAGTTTCTCGAGTTAGCAAATGTACTTCGCCGGATAACGAGGCATTTGGCTACCTTAAGAGAGTCATAGTTACTGCTGCCAGATGCTCCCCATCCTTTGAATCCTCCTCTCTTTATTTCGTACTATGGAATGTCAAAGCAGATGCGTAATGCTGGAACATGTCCACCTTAACGTTGTCTGTTACTAGTACGACTATATCCACGAGTTTTCAAATTAATTTCGCAGAGTGACGAGGCATTTGGCTACCTTAAGGGAGTCATAGTTACTCCTGCCGGCTGCTCCCATTTCTTTAGGCCTTTATCATTCTTGCTATGCCCAGTCCTACAGAACCGATATGCCACTGTATGTCCACCTTAACGTCGTCACAGTTACTCCCACTACGAGTTTCTCGAGTTAGCAAATGTACTTCGCCGGATGACGGGGCATTTGGCCACCTTAAGAGAGTCATAGTTACAGCTGCCAGATGCTCCCCATCCTTTGAATCCTCCTCTCTTTATTTCGTACTGCGGAATGTCAAACAGAAGCGAAATGCTGCAACTTGTCCACCTTTACGTTGTCTGAGTTACTCCAACGACGATATCCACGAGTTTTCAAATAAATTTCGCAGAATGACGAGGCATTTGGCTAGCTTAAGAAAGTCATAGTTACTGCTGCCCGCTGCTCCCCCTTCTTTGAATCTTTCCTCTCTTTAATTCGTACTGCGGCCAGCCCTGCAGAAGCGAAATGGTACAGCATGTCCACCTTAACTTTGTCTGAGTTACTCCAACGTCGATATCCTCGAGTTTTCAAATACATTTCGCAGAGTGACGAGGCATTTGGCTACCTTAAGAGAGTCATAGTTACCCCTGCCGGCTGCTCCCATTTCTTTAGGCCTTTATCTTTCTTGCTATGGCCAGTCCTACTGAACCGATATGCCACTGTATGTCCACCTTAACGTCGTCACAGTTACTCCCACTACGAGTTTCTCGAGTTAGCAAATGTACTTCGCCGGATGACGAGGCATTTGGCTACCTTAAGAGAGTCATAGTTACTGCTGCCAGATGCTCCCCATCCTTTGAATCCTCCTCTCTTTATTTCGTACTATGGAATGTCAAAGCAGATGCGTAATGCTGGAACATGTCCACCTTAACGTTGTCTGTTACTAGAACGACTATATCCACGAGTTTTCAAATTAATTTCGCAGAGTGACGAGGCATTTGGCTACCTTAAGAGAGTCATAGTTACTCCTGCCGGCTGCTCCCATTTCTTTAGGCCTTTATCATTCTTGCTATGCCCAGTCCTACAGAACCGATATGCCACTGTATGTCCACCTTAACGTCGTCACAGTTATTCCCACTACCGGTTTCTCGAGTTAGCAAATGTACTTCGCCGGATGACGAGGCATTTGGCTTCCTTAAGAGATTCATAGTTACTCCTGCCGGCTGCTCCCATTTCTTTAGGCCTTTTTCATTCTTGCTATGGCCAGTCCTGCTCAACCGATATGCCACTGTATGTCCACCTTAACGTCGTCACAGTTACTCCCACTACGAGTTTCTCGAGTTAGCAAATGTACTTCGCCGGATAACGAGGCATTTGGCTACCTTAAGAGAGTCATAGTTACTGCTGCCAGATGCTCCCCATCCTTTGAATCCTCCTCTCTTTATTTCGTACTATGGAATGTCAAAGCAGATGCGTAATGCTGGAACATGTCCACCTTAACGTTGTCTGTTACTAGTACGACTATATCCACGAGTTTTCAAATTAATTTCGCAGAGTGACGAGGCATTTGGCTACCTTAAGGGAGTCATAGTTACTCCTGCCGGCTGCTCCCATTTCTTTAGGCCTTTATCATTCTTGCTATGCCCAGTCCTACAGAACCGATATGCCACTGTATGTCCACCTTAACGTCGTCACAGTTACTCCCACTACGAGTTTCTCGAGTTAGCAAATGTACTTCGCCGGATGACGGGGCATTTGGCCACCTTAAGAGAGTCATAGTTACAGCTGCCAGATGCTCCCCATCCTTTGAATCCTCCTCTCTTTATTTCGTACTGCGGAATGTCAAACAGAAGCGAAATGCTGCAACTTGTATACCTTTACGTTGTCTGAGTTACTCCAACGACGATATCCACGAGTTTTCAAATAAATTTCGCAGAATGACGAGGCATTTGGCTACCTTACGAAAGTCATAGTTACTGCTACCCGCTGCTCCCCCTTCTTTGAATCTTTCCTCTCTTTAATTCGTACTGCGGCCAGCCCTGCAGAAGCGAAATGGTACAGCATGTCCACCTTAACGTTGTCTGAGTTACTCCAACGTCGATATCCTCGAGTTTTCAAATACATTTCGCAGAGTGACGAGGCATTTGGCTACCTTAAGAGAGTCATAGTTACTCCTGCCGGCTGCTCCCATTTCTTTAGGCCTTTATCATTCTTGCTATGCCCAGTCCTACAGAACCGATATGCCACTGTATGTCCACCTTAACGTCGTCACAGTTATTCCCACTACCGGTTTCTCGAGTTAGCAAATGTACTTCGCCGGATGACGAAGCATTTGGCTTCCTTAAGAGATTCATAGTTACTCCTGCCGGCTGCTCCCATTTCTTTAGGCCTTTTTCATTCTTGCTATGGCCAGTCCTGCTCAACCGATATGCCACTGTATGTCCACCTTAACGTCGTCACAGTTACTCCCACTACGAGTTTCTCGAGTTAGCAAATGTACTTCGCCGGATGACGAGGCATTTGGCTACCTTAAGAGAGTCATAGTTACTGCTGCCAGATGCTCCCCATCCTTTGAATCCTCCTCTCTTTATTTCGTACTATGGAATGTCAAAGCAGATGCGTAATGCTGGAACATGTCCACCTTAACGTTGTCTGTTACTAGAACGACTATATCCACGAGTTTTCAAATTAATTTCGCAGAGTGACGAGGCATTTGGCTACCTTCAGAGAGTCGTAGTTACTGCTGCCGGCTGCTCCCATTTCTTTAGGCCTTTATCATTCTTGCTATGCCCAGTCCTACAGAACCGATATGCCACTGTATGTCCACCTTAACATCGTCACAGTTACTCCCACTACGAGTTTCTCGAGTTAGCAAATGTACTTCGCCGGATGACGAGGCATTTGGCTACCTTATGAGAGTCATAGTTACTGCAGCCAGATGCTATCCTTCCTTTGAATCTTTCCTCTCTTTAATTCGTACTGCGGAATGTCCAAGCAGAAGCGAAATGCTGCAACTTGTCCACCTTAACGTTGCCTGAGTTACTCCAACGACGATATCGACGAGTTTTCAAATAAATTTCGCAGAGTGACGAGGCATTTGGCTACCTTAAGAGAGTGATAGTTACTGCTGCCCGCTGCTCCCCCTTCTTTGAATCTTTCCTTTCTTTAATTCGTATTGCGGCTAGTCCTGCAGAAGCGAAATGGTACAGCATGTCCACCTTAACGTTATCTGAGTTACTCCAACGTAGATATCCTCGAGTTTTCAAATAAATTTCGCAGAGTGACGAGGCATTTGGCTACCTTAAGAGAGTCATAGTTACCCCTGCCGGCTGCTCCCATTTCTTTAGGCCTTTATCTTTCTTGCTATGGCCAGTCCTACTGAACCGATATGCCACTGTATGTCCACCTTAACGTCGTCACAGTTACTCCCACTACGAGTTTCTCGAGTTAGCAAATGTACTTCGCCGGATGACGAGGCATTTGGCTACCTTAAGAGAGTCATAGTTACTGCTGCCAGATGCTCCCCATCCTTTGAATCCTCCTCTCTTTATTTCGTACTATGGAATGTCAAAGCAGATGCGTAATGCTGGAACATGTCCACCTTAACGTTGTCTGTTACTAGAACGACTATATCCACGAATTTTCAAATTAATTTCGCAGAGTGACGAGGCATTTGGCTACCTTAAGAGAGTCATAGTTACTCCTGCCGGCTGCTCCCATTTCTTTAGGCCTTTATCATTCTTGCTATGACCAGTCCTACAGAACCGATATGCCACTGTATGTCCACCTTAACGCCGTCACAGTTATTCCCACTACGAGTACCACGAGATAGCAAATGTACTTCGCCGGATGACGAGGCATTTGGCTACCTTACCAATCAGAAGCGAAATGCTGCAACTTGTCCACCTTAACGTTGTCTGAGGTACTCCAACGACGATATCGACAAGTTTTCAAATAAATTTCGCAGAGTGACGAGGCATTTGGCTACCTTAAGAGAGTCATAGATTCTCCTACCGGCTGCTCCCATTTCTTTAGACTTTTATCATTCTTGCTATGTCCAGTCCTACTGAACCGATATGCCACTGTATGTTCACCTTAACGTCGTCACAGTTACTCCCACTACGAGTTTCTCTAGTTAGCAAATATACTTCGCCGGGTGACGAGGCATTTGGCTACCTTAAGGGAGTCATAGTTACTGTATTTAGATGCTCCGCTTCCTTTGAATTTTCCTCCCTTTAATTCGTACTGCGGAGTGTCCAAGCAAAAGCGAAATGCTGCAACATGTCCACCTTAACGTAGTCTGAGTTACTAAAACGACGATATCCACGAGTTTTTAAATAAATTTCGCAGAGTGACGAGGCATTTGGCTAACTCAAGAGAGTCATAGTTACTGCGGAACGCTGCTCCCCCTTCTTTGAATCTTTCCTCTCTTTAATTCGTATTGCGGCCAGTCATGCAGAAGCGAAATGGTACAGCATGTCCACCTTAACGTTGTCTGAGTTACTCCAACGACGATATCCTCGAGTTTTCAAATAAATTTCGCAGAGTGACGAGGCATTTGGCTTCCTTAAGAGACCAATAGTTACTGCTGCCCGCTGCTCCCCCTTTTTTGAATCTTTCCTCTCTTTAATTCGTATTGCGGCCAGTACTGCAGAAGCGAAATGGTACAGCATGTCCACCTTAACGTTGTCTGAGTTACTCCAACGACGATATCGACGAGTTTTCAAATAAATTTCGCAGAGTGACGAGGCATTTGTCTACCTTAAGAGAGTCATAGTTACTTCTGCCCGCTGCTCCCCCTTCTTTGAAGCTCTCCTCTCTTTAATTCGTATTGCGGCCATTCCTGCAGAAGCGAAATGGTACAGCATGTCCACCTTAACGTTGTCTGAGTTACTCCAACGACGATATCCTCGAGTTTTCAAATAAATTTCGCACAGTTACGATGCATTTGGCTACCTTAAGAGAGTCATAGTTACTCCTGCCGGCTGCTCCCATTTCTATAGGCCTTTATCATTCTTGCTATGGCCATTCCTACTGAACCGATATGCCACTGTATGTCCACCTTAGCGTCGTCACAGTTACTCCCACTACGAGTTTCTCGAGTTAGCAAATGTGCTTCACCGGATAATGAGGCATTAGGCTACCTTAAGAAAGTCATAGTTACTGCAGCCAGATGCTCCCCTTCCTTTGAATCTTTCCTCTCTTTAATTCGTGCTGCGGGATGTCCAAGCAGAAGAGAAATGCTGCAACATGTTACCTTAACATTGTCTGAGTTACTAAAACGACGATATCCTCGAGTTTTCAAATAAATTTCGCAGAGTAACGAAGCTTTTGGCTACCTTAAGAGAGTCATAGTTACTCCTGCCGGCTGCTCCCATTTCTATTGGGCCTTTTCATTCTTGCTATGGCCAGTCCTACAGAACCGATATGCCACTGTATGACCACCTTAACGTCGTCACAGTTATTCCCACTACGAGTTTCTCGAGTTATTAACTGTACTTTGCCGGATGACGAGGCATTTGGCTACCTTACCAATCAGAAGCGAAATTTTGCAACTTGTCTACATTAACGTTGTCTGAGTTACTCCAACGACGATATCCACGAGTTTTCAAATAAATTTCGCAGAGTGACGAGGCATTTGGTTACCTTAAGAGAGTCATAGTTACTGCTGCCCGCTGCTCCCCCTTCTTTGAATCTTTCCTCTCTTTAATTCGTATTGCGGCCAGTCCTGCAGAAGCGAAATGGTACATCATGTCCACCTTAACGTTGCCTGAGTTACTCCAACGACCATATCCTCGAGTTTTCAAATAAATTTCGCAGAGTGACGAGGCATTTGGCTACCTTAAGAGAGTCATAGTTACTCCTGCCGGCTGCTCCCATTTCTTTAGGCCTTTATCATTCTTGCTATGGCCAGTCCAACAGAACCGATATGCCACTGTATGTCCACCTTAACGCCGTCACAGTTATTCCCACTACGAGTACCTCGAGATAGCAAATGTACTTCGCCGGATGACGAGGCATTTGGCTACCTTACCAATCAGAAGCGAAATGCTGCAACTTGTCCACCTTAACGTTGTCTGAGGTACTCCAACGACGATATCGACGAGTTTTCAAATAAATTTCGCAGAGTGACGAGGCATTTGGCTACCTTAAAAGAGTCATAGATACTCCTACCGGCTGCTCCCATTTCTTTAGACCTTTATCATTCTTGCTATGTCCAATCCTACTGAACCGATATGCCACTGTATGTTCACCTTAACGTCGTCACAGTTACTCCCACTACGAGTTTCTCTAGTTAGCAAATATACATCGCCGGATGACGAGGCATTTGGCTACCTTAAGGGAGTCATAGTTACTGCTGCCCGCTGCTCCCCCTTTTTTGAATCTTTCCTCTCTTTAATTCGTATTGCGCCCAGTACTGCAGAAGCGAAATGGTACAGCATGTCCACCTTAACGTTGTCTGAGTTACTCCATCGACGATATCCTCGAGTTTTCAAATAAATTTCGCACAGTGACGATGCATTTGGCTACCTTAAGAGAGTCATAGTTACTCCTGCCGGCTGCTCCCATTTCTTTAGGCCTTTATCATTCTTGCTATGGCCATTCCTACTGAACCGATATGCCACTGTATGACCACCTTAACGTCGTCACAGTTACTCCCACTACGAATTTCTCGAGTTAGCAAATGTACTTCACCGGATAACGAGGCATTAGGCTACCTTAAGAAAGTCATAGTTACTGCAGCCAGATGCTCCCCTTCCTTTGAATCTTTCCTTTCTTTAATTCGTACTGCGGAATGTCCAAGCAGAAGCGAAATGCTGCAACATGTCCACCTTAACGTTGTCTGAGTTACTAAAACGACGATATCCACGAGTTTCCAAATAAATTTCGCAGAGTGACGAGGCATTTGGTTACCTTAAGAAAGTCATAGTTACTGCTGCCCGCTGCTCCCCCTTCTTTGAAGCTTTCCTCTCTTTCATTCGTATTGCGGCCAGTCCTGCAGAAGCGAAATGTTACAGCATGTCCACCTTAACGTTGTCTGAGTTACTCCAACGACCATATCTTCGAGTTTTCAAATAAATTTCGCAGAGTGACGAGGCATTTGGCTACCTTAAGAGAGTCATAGTTACTCCTGCCGGCTGCTCCCATTTCTTTAGGCCTTTATTATTCTTGCTATGGCCAGTCCAACAGAACCGATTTGCCACTGTATGTCCACCTTAACGTCGTCACAGTTATCCCCACTACGAGTACCTCGAGTTAGCAAATGTACTTCGCTGGATGACGACGCATTTGACTACCTTACCAATCAGAAGCGAAATGCTGCAACCTGTCCACCTTAACGTTGTCTGAGTTACTCCAACGACGATATCGACGAGTTTTCAAATAAATTTCGCAGATTGACGCGGCATTTGGCTACCTTAAGGGAGTCATAGATACTCCTACCGGCTGCTCCCATTTCTTTAGGCCTTTATCATTCTTGCTATGGCCAGTCCTACTGAACCGATATGCCACTGTATGTCCACCTTAACGTCGTCACAGTTACTCCCACTACGAGTTTCTCGAGATAGCAAATGTACTTCACCGGATGACGAGGCATTTGGCCACCTTAAGGGAGTTATAGTTACTGCAGCCAGATGCTCCCCTTCCTTTGAATCTTTCCGCTCTTTAATTCGTACTGCGGAGTGTCCAAGCAAAAGCGAAATGCTGCAACATGTCCACCTTAACGTTGTCTGAGTTACTCCAACGACGATATCCTCGAGTTTTCAAGTAAATTTCGTAGAGTGACGAGGCATTTGGCTACCTTAAGAGAGTCATAGTTACTGCTGCCCGCTGCTCCCCCTTCTTTGAATCTTTCCTCTCTTTAATTCGTATTGCGGCCAGTCCTGCAGAAGCGAAATGGTACAGCATGTCCTCCTTAACGTTGTCTGAGTTACTCCAACGACGACATCCTAGAGTTTTGAAATAAATTTCGCAGAGTGACGAGGCATTTGGCTACCTTAAGAGAGTCATAGTTACTCCTGCCGGCTGCTTCCATTACTTTAGGCCATTATCATTCTTGCTATGGCCATTCCTACAGAAACTATATGCCACTGATTGTCCACCTTAACGTCGTCACAGTTACTCCCACTACGAGTTTCTCGAGTTGGCAGATGTACTTCGCCGGATGACGAGGCATTTGGCTACCTTAAGTGAGTCATAGTTTCTGCAGCCAGATGCTCCCCTTCCTTTGAATCTTTCCTCTCTTTAATTCCTACTGCGGAATGTCCAATCAGAAGCGAAATGCTGCAACTTGCCCACCTTCACGTTGTCTGAGTTACTCCAACGACGATATCGACGAGTTTAAAAATAAATTTCGCAGAGTGACGAGGCATTTTGTGACCTTAAGAGAGTCATAGTTACTGCTGCCCGCTGCACCCCCTTCTTTGAAACTTTCCTCTCTTTAATTCGTATTGCGGCCAGTCCAGCAGAAGCGAAATGCTACTGCATGTCCACCTTAACGTAGGCTCAGTTACTCCAACGAGGATACCCTCGAGTTTTCCAATAAATCTCGCAGAGTGACGAGGCATATGGCTACCTTAAGAGAGTCATAGTTACGCCTGCCGGCTACTCCCATTTCTTTAGGCCGTAATCATTCTTGCTATGGCCAGTACTACTGAACCGATATGCCACTGTATGTTTACCTTAACGTCGTCACAGATACTCCCACTACGAGTTTCTCGAGTTAGCAAATGTACTTCGCCGGATGACGAGGCATTTGGCTTCCTTAAGAGAGTCTTAGTTATTGCAGCCAGATGCTCCCCTTCCTTTGAATCTATCCCCTCTTTAACTCGTACTGCGGATTGTCCAAGCAGAAGCGAAATGGTGCAACATGTCCTCCTTAACGTTGTCTGAGTTACTGAAACGACGATATCCACGAGTTTTCATATAAATTTCGCAAAGTGACGCGGCATTTGGCTACCTGAAGAGAGTGAAAGTTACTGCTGCCCGCTGCTCCCCCTTCTTTGAATCTTTCCTCTCTTTAATTCGTATTGCGATCAGTCCTGCGGAAGCGAAATGGTACAGCATGTCCACCTTAACGATGTCTGAGTTACTCCAACGACGATATCCTCGAGTTTTCAAATAAATTTCGCAGAGTGACGAGACATTTGGGTACCTTAAGACAGTCATAGTTACTGCTGCCCGCTGCTCCCCCTTCTTTGAATCTTTGCTCTCTTTAATTCGTATTGCGGCCAGTCCTGCAGAAGCTAAATGGTACAGCATGTCCACCTTAACGTTGTCTGAGTTACTCCAACGACGATATCGACGAGTTTTCAAATAAATTTCGCAGAGTGACGAGGGATTTGGGTACCTTAAGAGAGTCACAGATATTAGTGCCGGCTGCTCCCATTTCTTTAGGCCTTTATCATTCTTGCTATGGCCATTCCTACTGAACCGATATGCCACTGTATGTCCACCTTAACGTCGTCACAGTTACTCCCACTACGAGTTTCTCGAGATAGCAAATGTACATCACCGGATGACGTGGCATTTGGCCACCTTAAGGGAGTCATAGTTACTGCAGCCAGATGCTCCCCTTCCTTTGAATCTTTATGCTCTTTAATTCGTACTGCGGAATGTCCAAGCAGAAGCGAAATGCTGCAACATGTCCACGTTAACGTTGTCTGAGTTACTAAAACGACGTTATCCACGAGTTTTCAAATAAATTTCGCAGAGTGACGAGGCATTTGGCTACCTTAAGAGAGTCATAGATACTCCTACCGGCTGCTCCCATTTCTTTAGGCCTTTATAATTCTTGCTATGGCCAGTCCTACTGAACCGATATGCCACTGTATGTCCACCTTAACGTCGTCACAGTTACTCCCACTACGAGTTTCTCGAGTTAGCAAATGTACTTCGCCGGATGACGAGGCATTTGGCTACCTTAAGAGAGTAATAGTTACTCCTGCCGGCTGCTCCCATTTCTTTAGGCCTTTATCATTCTTGCTATGGCCTGTCCTACAGAACCTACACCTTAACGTCGTCACAGTTATTCCCACTACGAGTTTCTCGAGTTAGCAAATGTACTTCGCCGGATGACGAGGCATTTGGCTACCTTAAGAGTGTCATAGTTACTCCTGCCGGCTGCTCCCATTTCTTTAGTCCTTCATCATTCTTGCTATGGCCAGTCCTACAGAACCGATATGCCACTGTATGACCACCTTAACGTCGTCACAGTTATTCCCACTACGAGTTTCTCGAGTTATTAACTGTACTTTGCCGGATGACGAGGCATTTGGCAACCTTACCAATCAGAAGCGAAATTTTGCAACTTGTCCACACTAACGTTGTCTGAGTTACTCCAACGACGATATACACGAGTTTTCAAATAAATTTCGCAGAGTGACGAGGCATTTGGTTACCTTAAGAGAGTCATAGTTACTGCTGCCCGCTGCTCCCCCTTCTTTGAATCTTTCCTCTCTTTAATTCGTATTGCGGCCAGTCCTGCAGAAGCGAAATGGTACATCATGTCCACCTTAACGTTGTCTGAGTTACTCCAACGACCATATCCTCGAGTTTTCAAATAAATTTCGCAGAGTGACGAGGCATTTGGCTACCTTAAGAGAGTCATAGTTACTCCTGCCGGCTGCTCCCATTTCTTTAGGCCTTTATCATTCTTGCTATGGCCAGTCCAACAGAACCGATATGCCACTGTATGTCCACCTTAACGCCGTCACAGTTATTCCCACTACGAGTACCTCGAGATAGCAAATGTACTTCGCCGGATGACGAGGCATTTGGCTACCTTACCAATCAGAAGCGAAATGCTGCAACTTGTCCACCTTAACGTTGTCTGAGGTACTCCAACGACGATATCGACGAGTTTTCAAATAAATTTCGCAGAGTGACGAGGCATTTGGCTACCTTAAGAGAGTCATAGATACTCCTACCGGCTGCTCCCATTTCTTTAGACCTTTATCATTCTTGCTATGTCCAGTCCTACTGAACCGATATGCCACTGTATGTTCACCTTAACGTCGTCACAGTTACTCCCACTACGAGTTTCTCTAGTTAGCAAATATACATTGCCGGATGACGAGGCATTTGGCTACCTTAAGGGAGTCATAGTTACTGCTGCCCGCTGCTCCCCCTTTTTTGAATCTTTCCTCTCTTTAATTCGTATTGCGCCCAGTACTGCAGAAGCGAAATGGTACAGCATGTCCACCTTAACGTTGTCTGAGTTACTCCAACGACGATATCCTCGAGTTTTCAAATAAATTTCGCACAGTGACGATGCATTTGGCTACCTTAAGAGAGTCATAGTTACTCCTGCCGGCTGCTCCCATTTCTTTAGGCCTTTATCATTCTTGCTATGGCCATTCCTACTGAACCGATATGCCGCTGTATGACCACCTTAACGTCGTCACAGTTACTCCCACTACGAGTTTCTCGAGATAGCAAATGTACTTCACCGGATAACGAGGCATTAGGCTACCTTAAGAAAGTCATAGTTACTGCAGCCAGATGCTCCCCTTCCTTTGAATCTTTCCTTTCTTTAATTCGTACTGCGGAATGTCCAAGCAGAAGCGAAATGCTGCAACATGTCCACCTTAACGTTGTCTGAGTTACTAAAACGACGATATCCACGAGTTTCCAAATAAATTTCGCAGAGTGACGAGGCATTTGGTTACCTTAAGAAAGTCATAGTTACTGCTGCCCGCTGCTCCCCCTTCTTTGAAGCTTTCCTCTCTTTCATTCGTATTGCGGCCAGTCCTGCAGAAGCGAAATGTTACAGCATGTCCACCGTAACGTTGTCTGAGTTACTCCAACGACCATATCTTCGAGTTTTCAAATAAATTTCGCAGAGTGACGAGGCATTTGGCTACCTTAAGAGAGTCATAGTTACTCCTGCCGGCTGCTCCCATTTCTTTAGGCCTTTATTATTCTTGCTATGGCCAGTCCAACAGAACCGATTTGCCACTGTATGTCCACCTTAACGTCGTCACAGTTATTCCCACTACGAGTACCTCGAGTTAGCAAATGTACTTCGCTGGATGACGACGCATTTGACTACCTTACCAATCAGAAGCGAAATGCTGCAACCTGTCCACCTTAACGTTGTCTGAGTTACTCCAACGACGATATCGACGAGTTTTCAAATAAATTTCGCAGAGTGACGCGGCATTTGGCTACCTTAAGAGAGTCATAGATACTCCTACCGGCTGCTCCCATTTCTTTAGGCCTTTATCATTCTTGCTATGGCCAGTCCTACTGAACCGATATGCCACTGTGTGTCCACCTTAACGTCGTCACAGTTACTCCCACTACGAGTTTCTCGAGTTAGCAAATATACTTCGCCGGATGACGAGGCATTTGGTTACCTTAAGGGAGTCATAGTTACTGTATTTAGATGCTCCGCTTCCTTTGAAACTTTCCTCTCTTTATTTCGTATTGCGGCCAGTCCAGCAGAAGCGAAATGCTACTGCATGTCCACCTTAACGTAGGCTCAGTTACTCCAACGAGGATACCCTCGAGTTTTCCAATAAATCTCGCAGAGTGACGAGGCATATGGCTACCTTAAGAGAGTCATAGTTACGCCTGCCGGCTACTCCCATTTCTTTAGGCCTTAATCATTCTTGCTATGGCCAGTACTACTGAACCGATATGCCACTGTATGTTTACCTTAACGTCGTCACAGATACTCCCACTACGAGTTTCTCGAGTTAGCAAATGTACTTCGCCGGATGACGAGGCATTTGGCTTCCTTAAGAGAGTCTTAGTTATTGCAGCCAGATGCTCCCCTTCCTTTGAATCTATCCTCTCTTTAACTCGTACTGCGGATTGTCCAAGCAGAAGCGAAATGGTGCAACATGTCCTCTTTAACGTTGTCTGAGTTACTGAAACGACGATATCCACGAGTTTTCATATAAATTTCGCAAAGTGACGCGGCATTTGGCTACCTGAAGAGAGTGAAAGTTACTGCTGCCCGCTGCTCCCCCTTCTTTGAATCTTTCCTCTCTTTAATTCGTATTGCGGTCAGTCCTGCGGAAGCGAAATGGTACAGCTTGTCCACCTTAACGATGTCTGAGTTACTCCAACGACGATATCCTCGAGTTTTCAAATAAATTTCGCAGAGTGACGAGACATTTGGGTACCTTAAGACAGTCATAGTTACTGCTGCCCGCTGCTCCCCCTTCTTTGAATCTTTGCTCTCTTTAATTCGTATTGCGGCCAGTCCTGCAGAAGCTAAGTGGTACAGCATGTCCACCTTAACGTTGTCTGAGTTACTCCAACGACGATATCGACGAGTTTTCAAATAAATTTCGCAGAGTGACGAGGGATTTGGGTACCTTAAGAGAGTCACAGATATTAGTGCCGGCTGCTCCCATTTCTTTAGGCCTTTATCATTCTTGCTATGGCCATTCCTACTGAACCGATATGCCACTGTATGTCCACCTTAACGTCGTCACAGTTACTCCCACTACGAGTTTCTCGAGATAGCAAATGTACTTCACCGGATGACGAGGCATTTGGCCACCTTAAGGGAGTCATAGTTACTGCAGCCAGATGCTCCCCTTCCTTTGAATCTTTCCGCTCTTTTATTCGTACTGCGGAATGTCCAAGCAGAAGCGAAATGCTGCAACATGTCCACGTTAACGTTGTCTGAGTTACTAAAACGACGTTATCCACGAGTTTTCAAATAAATTTCGCAGAGTGACGAGGCATTTGGCTACCTTAAGAGAGTCATAGATACTCCTACCGGCTGCTCCCATTTCTTTAGGCCTTTATAATTCTTGCTATGGCCAGTCCTACTGAACCGATATGCCACTGTATGTCCACCTTAACGTCGTCACAGTTACTCCCACTACGAGTTTCTCGAGTTAGCAAATATACTTCGCCGGATGACGAGGCATTTGGCTACCCTAAGGGAGTCATAGTTACTGTATTTAGATGCTCCGCTTCCTTTGAATCTTTCCTCTTTTTAATTCGTACTGCGGAGTGTCCAAGCAAAAGCGAAATGCTGCAACATGTCCACCTTAACGTTGTCTGAGTTACTCCAACGACGATATCCTCGAGTTTTCAAGTAAATTTCGTAGAGTGACGAGGCATTTGGCTACCTTAAGAGAGTCATAGTTACTGCTGCCCGCTGCTCCCCCTTCTTTGAATCTTTCCTCTCTTTAATTCGTATTGCGGCCAGTCCTGCAGAAGCGAAATGGTACAGCATGTCCACCTTAACGTTGTCTGAGTTACTCCAACGACGACATCCTCGAGTTTTGAAATAAATTTCGCAGAGTGACGAGGCATTTGGCTACCTTAAGAGAGTCATAGTTACTCCTGCCGGCTGCTTCCATTACTTTAGGCCATTATCATTCTTGCTATGGCCACTGTATGTCCACCTTAACGTCGTCACAGTTACTCCCACTACGAGTTTCTCGAGTTGGCAAATGTACTTCGCCGGATGACGAGGCATTTGGCTACCTTAAGTGAGTCATAGTTTCTGCAGCCAGATGCTCCCCTTCCTTTGAATCTTTCCTCTCTTTAATTCCTACTGCGGAATGTCCAATCAGAAGCGAAATGCTGCAACTTGCCCACCTTCACGTTGTCTGAGTTACTCCAACGACGATATCGACGAGTTTACAAATAAATTTCGCAGAGTGACGAGGCATTTGGTGACCTTAAGAGAGTCATAGTTACTGCTGCCCGCTGCACCCCCTTCTTTGAAACTTTCCTCTCTTTAATTCGTATTGCGGTCAGTCCTGCGGAAGCGAAATGGTACAGCTTGTCCACCTTAACGATGTCTGAGTTACTCCAACGACGATATCCTCGAGTTTTCAAATAAATTTCGCAGAGTGACGAGACATTTGGGTACCTTAAGACAGTCATAGTTACTGCTGCCCGCTGCTCCCCCTTCTTTGAATCTTTGCTCTCTTTAATTCGTATTGCGGCCAGTCCTGCAGAAGCTAAATGTTACAGCATGTCCACCTTAACGTTGTCTGAGTTACTCCAACGACGATATCGACGAGTTTTCAGATAAATTTCGCAGAGTGACGAGGGATTTGGGTACCTTAAGAGAGTCACAGATATTAGTGCCGGCTGCTCCCATTTCTTTAGGCCTTTATCATTCTTGCTATGGCCATTCCTACTGAACCGATATGCCACTGTATGTCCACCTTAACGTCGTCACAGTTACTCCCACTACGAGTTTCTCGAGATAGCAAATGTACTTCACCGGATGACGAGGCATTTGGCCACCTTAAGGGAGTCATAGTTACTGCAGCCAGATGCTCCCCTTCCTTTGAATCTTTCCGCTCTTTTATTCGTACTGCGGAATGTCCAAGCAGAAGCGAAATGCTGCAACATGTCCACGTTAACGTTGTCTGAGTTACTAAAACGACGTTATCCACGAGTTTTCAAATAAATTTCGCAGAGTGACGAGGCATTTGGCTACCTTAAGAGAGTCATAGATACTCCTACCGGCTGCTCCCATTTCTTTAGGCCTTTATAATTCTTGCTATGGCCAGTCCTACTGAACCGATATGCCACTGTATGTCCACCTTAACGTCGTCACAGTTACTCCCACTACGAGTTTCTCGAGTTAGCAAATATACTTCGCCGGATGACGAGGCATTTGGCTACCTTAAGGGAGTCATAGTTACTGTATTTAGATGCTCCGCTTCCTTTGAATCTTTCCTCTTTTTAATTCGTACTGCGGAGTGTCCAAGCAAAAGCGAAATGCTGCAACATGTCCACCTTAACGTTGTCTGAGTTACTCCAACGACGATATCCTCGAGTTTTCAAGTAAATTTCGTAGAGTGACGAGGCATTTGGCTACCTTAAGAGAGTCATAGTTACTGCTGCCCGCTGCTCCCCCTTCTTTGAATCTTTCCTCTCTTTAATTCGTATTGCGGCCAGTCCTGCAGAAGCGAAATGGTACAGCATGTCCACCTTAACGTTGTCTGAGTTACTCCAACGACGACATCCTCGAGTTTTGAAATAAATTTCGCAGAGTGACGAGGCATTTGGCTACCTTAAGAGAGTCATAGTTACTCCTGCCGGCTGCTCCCATTTCTTTAGGCCTTTATCATTCTTGCTATGGCCAGTCCAACAGAACCGATATGCCACTGTATGTCCACCTTAACGCCGTCACAGTTATTCCCACTACGAGTACCTCGAGATAGCAAATGTACTTCGCCGGATGACGAGGCATTTGGCTACCTTACCAATCAGAAGCGAAATGCTGCAACTTGTCCACCTTAACGTTGTCTGAGGTACTCCAACGACGATATCGACGAGTTTTCAAATAAATTTCGCAGAGTGACGAGGCATTTGGCTACCTTAAGAGAGTCATAGATACTCCTACCGGCTGCTCCCATTTCTTTAGACCTTTATCATTCTTGCTATGTCCAGTCCTACTGAACCGATATGCCACTGTATGTTCACCTTAACGTCGTCACAGTTACTCCCACTACGAGTTTCTCTAGTTAGCAAATATACATTGCCGGATGACGAGGCATTTGGCTACCTTAAGGGAGTCATAGTTACTGCTGCCCGCTGCTCCCCCTTTTTTGAATCTTTCCTCTCTTTAATTCGTATTGCGCCCAGTACTGCAGAAGCGAAATGGTACAGCATGTCCACCTTAACGTTGTCTGAGTTACTCCAACGACGATATCCTCGAGTTTTCAAATAAATTTCGCACAGTGACGATGCATTTGGCTACCTTAAGAGAGTCATAGTTACTCCTGCCGGCTGCTCCCATTTCTTTAAGCCTTTATCATTCTTGCTATGGCCATTCCTACTGAACCGATATGCCGCTGTATGACCACCTTAACGTCGTCACAGTTACTCCCACTACGAGTTTCTCGAGATAGCAAATGTACTTCACCGGATAACGAGGCATTAGGCTACCTTAAGAAAGTCATAGTTACTGCAGCCAGATGCTCCCCTTCCTTTGAATCTTTCCTTTCTTTAATTCGTACTGCGGAATGTCCAAGCAGAAGCGAAATGCTGCAACATGTCCACCTTAACGTTGTCTGAGTTACTAAAACGACGATATCCACGAGTTTCCAAATAAATTTCGAAGAGTGACGAGGCATTTGGTTACCTTAAGAAAGTCATAGTTACTGCTGCCCGCTGCTCCCCCTTCTTTGAAGCTTTCCTCTCTTTCATTCGTATTGCGGCCAGTCCTGCAGAAGCGAAATGTTACATCATGTCCACCGTAACGTTGTCTGAGTTACTCCAACGACCATATCTTCGAGTTTTCAAATAAATTTCGCAGAGTGACGAGGCATTTGGCTACCTTAAGAGAGTCATAGTTACTCCTGCCGGCTGCTCCCATTTCTTTAGGCCTTTATTATTCTTGCTATGGCCAGTCCAACAGAACCGATTTGCCACTGTATGTCCACCTTAACGTCGTCACAGTTATTCCCACTACGAGTACCTCGAGTTAGCAAATGTACTTCGCTGGATGACGACGCATTTGACTACCTTACCAATCAGAAGCGAAATGCTGCAACCTGTCCACCTTAACGTTGTCTGAGTTACTCCAACGACGATATCGACGAGTTTTCAAATAAATTTCGCAGAGTGACGCGGCATTTGGCTACCTTAAGAGAGTCATAGATACTCCTACCGGCTGCTCCCATTTCTTTAGGCCTTTATCATTCTTGCTATGGCCAGTCCTACTGAACCGATATGCCACTGTGTGTCCACCTTAACGTCGTCACAGTTACTCCCACTACGAGTTTCTCGAGTTAGCAAATATACTTCGCCGGATGACGAGGCATTTGGTTACCTTAAGGGAGTCATAGTTACTGTATTTAGATGCTCCGCTTCCTTTGAAACTTTCCTCTCTTTATTTCGTATTGCGGCCAGTCCAGCAGAAGCGAAATGCTACTGCGTGTCCACCTTAACGTAGGCTCAGTTACTCCAACGAGGATACCCTCGAGTTTTCCAATAAATCTCGCAGAGTGACGAGGCATATGGCTACCTTAAGAGAGTCATAGTTACGCCTGCCGGCTACTCCCATTTCTTTAGGCCTTAATCATTCTTGCTATGGCCAGTACTACTGAACCGATATGCCACTGTATGTTTACCTTAACGTCGTCACAGATACTCCCACTACGAGTTTCTCGAGTTAGCAAATGTACTTCGCCGGATGACGAGGCATTTGGCTTCCTTAAGAGAGTCTTAGTTATTGCAGCCAGATGCTCCCCTTCCTTTGAATCTATCCTCTCTTTAACTCGTACTGCGGATTGTCCAAGCAGAAGCGAAATGGTGCAACATGTCCTCCTTAACGTTGTCTGAGTTACTGAAACGACGATATCCACGAGTTTTCATATAAATTTCGCAAAGTGACGCGGCATTTGGCTACCTGAAGAGAGTGAAAGTTACTGCTGCCCGCTGCTCCCCCTTCTTTGAATCTTTCCTCTCTTTAATTCGTATTGCGGTCAGTCCTGCGGAAGCGAAATGGTACAGCTTGTCCACCTTAACGATGTCTGAGTTACTCCAACGACGATATCCTCGAGTTTTCAAATAAATTTCGCAGAGTGACGAGACATTTGGGTACCTTAAGACAGTCATAGTTACTGCTGCCCGCTGCTCCCCCTTCTTTGAATCTTTGCTCTCTTTAATTCGTATTGCGGCCAGTCCTGCAGAAGCTAAATGGTACAGCATGTCCACCTTAACGTTGTCTGAGTTACTCCAACGACGATATCGACGAGTTTTCAAATAAATTTCGCAGAGTGACGAGGGATTTGGGTACCTTAAGAGAGTCACAGATATTAGTGCCGGCTGCTCCCATTTCTTTAGGCCTTTATCATTCTTGCTATGGCCATTCCTACTGAACCGATATGCCACTGTATGTCCACCTTAACGTCGTCACAGTTACTCCCACTACGAGTTTCTCGAGATAGCAAATGTACTTCACCGGATGACGAGGCATTTGGCCACCTTAAGGGAGTCATAGTTACTGCAGCCAGATGCTCCCCTTCCTTTGAATCTTTCCGCTCTTTTATTCGTACTGCGGAATGTCCAAGCAGAAGCGAAATGCTGCGACATGTCCACGTTAACGTTGTCTGAGTTACTAAAACGACGTTATCCACGAGTTTTCAAATAAATTTCGCAGAGTGACGAGGCATTTGGCTACCTTAAGAGAGTCATAGATACTCCTACCGGCTGCTCCCATTTCTTTAGGCCTTTATAATTCTTGCTATGGCCAGTCCTACTGAACCGATATGCCACTGTATGTCCACCTTAACGTCGTCACAGTTACTCCCACTACGAGTTTCTCGAGTTAGCAAATATACTTCGCCGGATGACTAGGCATTTGGCTACCTTAAGGGAGTCATAGTTACTGTATTTAGATGCTCCGCTTCCTTTGAATCTTTCCTCTTTTTAATTCGTACTGCGGAGTGTCCAAGCAAAAGCGAAATGCTGCAACATGTCCACCTTAACGTTGTCTGAGTTACTCCAACGACGATATCCTCGAGTTTTCAAGTAAATTTCGTAGAGTGACGAGGCATTTGGCTACCTTAAGAGAGTCATAGTTACTGCTGCCCGCTGCTCCCCCTTCTTTGAATCTTTCCTCTCTTTAATTCGTATTGCGGCCAGTCCTGCAGAAGCGAAATGGTACAGCATGTCCACCTTAACGTTGTCTGAGTTACTCCAACGACGACATCCTCGAGTTTTGAAATAAATTTCGCAGAGTGACGAGGCATTTGGCTACCTTAAGAGAGTCATAGTTACTCCTGCCGGCTGCTTCCATTACTTTAGGCCATTATCATTCTTGCTATGGCCACTGTATGTCCACCTTAACGTCGTCACAGTTACTCCCACTACGAGTTTCTCGAGTTGGCAAATGTACTTCGCCGGATGACGAGGCATTTGGCTACCTTAAGTGAGTCATAGTTTCTGCAGCCAGATGCTCCCCTTCCTTTGAATCTTTCCTCTTTTTAATTCGTACTGCGGAGTGTCCAAGCAAAAGCGAAATGCTGCAACATGTCCACCTTAACGTTGTCTGAGTTACTCCAACGACGATATCGACGAGTTTACAAATAAATTTCGCAGAGTGACGAGGCATTTGGTGACCTTAAGAGAGTCATAGTTACTGCTGCCCGCTGCACCCCCTTCTTTGAAACTTTCCTCTCTTTAATTCGTATTGCGGCCAGTCCAGCAGAAGCGAAATGCTACTGCATGTCCACCTTAACGTAGGCTCAGTTACTCCAACGAGGATACCCTCGAGTTTTCCAATAAATCTCGCAGAGTGACGAGGCATATGGCTACCTTAAGAGAGTCATAGTTACGCCTGCCGGCTACTCCCATTTCTTTAGGCCTTAATCATTCTTGCTATGGCCAGTACTACTGAACCGATATGCCACTGTATGTTTACCTTAACGTCGTCACAGATACTCCCACTTCGAGTTTCTCGAGTTAGCAAATGTACTTCGCCGGATGACGAGGCATTTGGCTTCCTTAAGAGAGTCTTAGTTATTGCAGCCAGATGCTCCCCTTCCTTTGAATCTATCCTCTCTTTAACTCGTACTGCGGATTGTCCAAGCAGAAGCGAAATGGTGCAACATGTCCTCCTTAACGTTGTCTGAGTTACTGAAACGACGATATCCACGAGTTTTCATATAAACTTCGCAAAGTGACGCGGCATTTGGCTACCTGAAGAGAGTGAAAGTTACTGCTGCCCGCTGCTCCCCCTTCTTTGAATCTTTCCTCTCTTTAATTCGTATTGCGGTCAGTCCTGCGGAAGCGAAATGGTACAGCATGTCCACCTTAACGATGTCTGAGATACTCCAACGACGATATCCTCGAGTTTTCAAATAAATTTCGCAGAGTGACGAGACATTTGGGTACCTTAAGATTGTCATAGTTACTGCTGCCCGCTGCTCCCCCTTCTTTGAATCTTTGCTCTCTTTGATTCGTATTGCGGCCAGTCCTGCAGAAGCGAAATGGTACAGCATGTCCACCTTAACGTTGACTGAGTTACTCCAACGACGATTTCCTCGAGTTTTCAAATAAATTTCGCAGAGTGACGAGGCATTTGGCTACCTTAAGAGAGTAATAGTGACTCCTGCCGGCTGCTCCCATTTCTTTAGGCCTTTATCATTCTTGCTATGGCCAGTCCTACAGAACCTACACCTTAACGTCGTCACAGTTATTCCCACTACGAGTTTCTCGAGTTAGCAAATGTACTTCGCCGGATGACGAGGCATTTGGCTACCTTAAGAGTGTCATAGTTACTCCTGCCGGCTGCTCCCATTTCTTTAGTCCTTCATCATTCTTGCTATGGCCAGTCCTACTGAACCGATATGCCACTGTATGTCCACCTTAACGTCGTCACAGTTACTCCCACTACGAGTTTCTCGAGTTAGCAAATATACTTCGCCGGATGACGAGGCATTTGGCTACCTTAAGGGAGTCATAGTTACTGTATTTAGATGCTCCGCTTCCTTTGAATCTTTCCTCTTTTTAATTCGTACTGCGGAGTGTCCAAGCAAAAGCGAAATGCTGCAACATGTCCACCTTAACGTTGTCTGAGTTACTCCAACGACGATATCCTCGAGTTTTCAAGTAAATTTCGTAGAGTGACGAGGCATTTGGCTACCTTAAGAGAGTCATAGTTACTGCTGCCCGCTCCTCCCCCTTCTTTGAATCTTTCCTCTCTTTAATTCGTATTGCGGCCAGTCCTGCAGAAGCGAAATGGTACAGCATGTCCACCTTAACGTTGTCTGAGTTACTCCAACGACGACATCCTCGAGTTTTGAAATAAATTTCGCAGAGTGACGAGGCATTTGGCTACCTTAAGAGAGTCATAGCTACTCCTGCCGGCTGCTCCCATTTCTTTAGGCCTTTATCATTCTTGCTATGGCCAGTCCAACAGAACCGATATGCCACTGTATGTCCACCTTAACGCCGTCACAGTTATTCCCACTACGAGTACCTCGAGATAGCAAATGTACTTCGCCGGATGACGAGGCATTTGGCTACCTTACCAATCAGAAGCGAAATGCTGCAACTTGTCCACCTTAACGTTGTCTGAGGTACTCCAACGACGATATCGACGAGTTTTCAAATAAATTTCGCAGAGTGACGAGGCATTTGGCTACCTTAAGAGAGTCATAGATACTCCTACTGGCTGCTCCCATTTCTTTAGACCTTTATCATTCTTGCTATGTCCAGTCCTACTGAACCGATATGCCACTGTATGTTCACCTTAACGTCGTCACAGTTACTCCCACTACGAGTTTCTCTAGTTAGCAAATGTACTTCGCTGGATGACGACGCATTTGACTACCTTACCAATCAGAAGCGAAATGCTGCAACCTGTCCACCTTAACGTTGTCTGAGTTACTCCAACGACGATATCGACGAGTTTTCAAATAAATTTCGCAGAGTGACGAGGCATTTGGTTACCTTAAGAAAGTCATAGTTACTGCTGCCCGCTGCTCCCCCTTTTTTGAATCTTTCCTCTCTTTAATTCGTATTGCGCCCAGTACTGCAGAAGCGAAATGGTACAGCATGTCCACCTTAACGTTGTCTGAGTTACTCCAACGACGATGTCCTCGAGTTTTCAAATAAATTTCGCACAGTGACGATGCATTTGGCTACCTTAAGAGAGTCATAGTTACTCCTGCCGGCTGCTCCCATTTCTTTAGGCCTTTATCATTCTTGCTATGGCCATTCCTACTGAACCGATATGCCGCTGTATGACCACCTTAACGTCGTCACAGTTACTCCCACTACGAGTTTCTCGAGATAGCAAATGTACTTCACCGGATAACGAGGCATTAGGCTACCTTAAGAAAGTCATAGTTACTGCAGCCAGATGCTCCCCTTCCTTTGAATCTTTCCTTTCTTTAATTCGTACTGCGGAATGTCCAAGCAGAAGCGAAATGCTGCAACATGTCCACCTTAACGTTGTCTGAGTTACTAAAACGACGATATCCACGAGTTTCCAAATAAATTTCGCAGAGTGACGAGGCATTTGGTTACCTTAAGAAAGTCATAGTTACTGCTGCCCGCTGCTCCCCCTTCTTTGAAGCTTTCCTCTCTTTCATTCGTATTGCGGCCAGTCCTGCAGAAGCGAAATGTTACAGCATGTCCACCGTAACGTTGTCTGAGTTACTCCAACGACCATATCTTCGAGTTTTCAAATAAATTTCGCAGAGTGACGAGGCATTTGGCTACCTTAAGAGAGTCATAGTTACTCCTGCCGGCTGCTCCCATTTCTTTAGGCCTTTATTATTCTTGCTATGGCCAGTCCAACAGAACCGATTTGCCACTGTATGTCCACCTTAACGTCGTCACAGTTATTCCCACTACGAGTACCTCGAGTTAGCAAATGTACTTCGCTGGATGACGACGCATTTGACTACCTTACCAATCAGAAGCGAAATGCTGCAACCTGTCCACCTTAACGTTGTCTGAGTTACTCCAACGACGATATCGACGAGTTTTCAAATAAATTTCGCAGAGTGACGCGGCATTTGGCTACCTTAAGAGAGTCATAGATACTCCTACCGGCTGCTCCCATTTCTTTAGGCCTTTATCATTCTTGCTATGGCCAGTCCTACTGAACCGATATGCCACTGTGTGTCCACCTTAACGTCGTCACAGTTACTCCCACTACAGGTTTCTCGAGTTAGCAAATATACTTCGCCGGATGACGAGGCATTTGGTTACCTTAAGGGAGTCATAGTTACTGTATTTAGATGCTCCGCTTCCTTTGAAACTTTCCTCTCTTTATTTCGTATTGCGGCCAGTCCAGCAGAAGCGAAATGCTACTGCATGTCCACCTTAACGTAGGCTCAGTTACTCCAACGAGGATACCCTCGAGTTTTCCAATAAATCTCGCAGAGTGACGAGGCATATGGCTACCTTAAGAGAGTCATAGTTACGCCTGCCGGCTACTCCCATTTCTTTAGGCCTTAATCATTCTTGCTATGGCCAGTACTACTGAACCGATATGCCACTGTATGTTTACCTTAACGTCGTCACAGATACTCCCACTACGAGTTTCTCGAGTTAGCAAATGTACTTCGCCGGATGACGAGGCATTTGGCTTCCTTAAGAGAGTCTTAGTTATTGCAGCCAGATGCTCCCCTTCCTTTGAATCTATCCTCTCTTTAACTCGTACTGCGGATTGTCCAAGCAGAAGCGAAATGGTGCAACATGTCCTCCTTAACGTTGTCTGAGTTACTGAAACGACGATATCCACGAGTTTTCATATAAATTTCGCAAAGTGACGCGGCATTTGGCTACCTGAAGAGAGTGAAAGTTACTGCTGCCCGCTGCTCCCCCTTCTTTGAATCTTTCCTCTCTTTAATTCGTATTGCGGTCAGTCCTGCGGAAGCGAAATGGTACAGCTTGTCCACCTTAACGATGTCTGAGTTACTCCAACGACGATATCCTCGAGTTTTCAAATAAATTTCGCAGAGTGACGAGACATTTGGGTACCTTAAGACAGTCATAGTTACTGCTGCCCGCTGCTCCCCCTTCTTTGAATCTTTGCTCTCTTTAATTCGTATTGCGGCCAGTCCTGCAGAAGCTAAATGGTACAGCATGTCCACCTTAACGTTGTCTGAGTTACTCCAACGACGATATCGACGAGTTTTCAAATAAATTTCGCAGAGTGACGAGGGATTTGGGTACCTTAAGAGAGTCACAGATATTAGTGCCGGCTGCTCCCATTTCTTTAGGCCTTTATCATTCTTGCGATGGCCATTCCTACTGAACCGATATGCCACTGTATGTCCACCTTAACGTCGTCACAGTTACTCCCACTACGAGTTTCTCGAGATAGCAAATGTACTTCACCGGATGACGAGGCATTTGGCCACCTTAAGGGAGTCATAGTTACTGCAGCCAGATGCTCCCCTTCCTTTGAATCTTTCCGCTCTTTTATTCGTACTGCGGAATGTCCAAGCAGAAGCGAAATGCTGCAACATGTCCACGTTAACGTTGTCTGAGTTACTAAAACGACGTTATCCACGAGTTTTCAAATAAATTTCGCAGAGTGACGAGGCATTTGGCTACCTTAAGAGAGTCATAGATACTCCTACCGGCTGCTCCCATTTCTTTAGGCCTTTATAATTCTTGCTATGGCCAGTCCTACTGAACCGATATGCCACTGTATGTCCACCTTAACGTCGTCACAGTTACTCCCACTACGAGTTTCTCGAGTTAGCAAATATACTTCGCCGGATGACGAGGCATTTGGCTACCTTAAGGGAGTCATAGTTACTGTATTTAGATGCTCCGCTTCCTTTGAATCTTTCCTCTTTTTAATTCGTACTGCGGAGTGTCCAAGCAAAAGCGAAATGCTGCAACATGTCCACCTTAACGTTGTCTGAGTTACTCCAACGACGATATCCTCGAGTTTTCAAGTAAATTTCGTAGAGTGACGAGGCATTTGGCTACCTTAAGAGAGTCATAGTTACTGCTGCCCGCTGCTCCCCCTTCTTTGAATCTTTCCTCTCTTTAATTCGTATTGCGGCCAGTCCTGCAGAAGCGAAATGGTACAGCATGTCCACCTTAACGTTGTCTGAGTTACTCCAACGACGACATCCTCGAGTTTTGAAATAAATTTCGCAGAGTGACGAGGCATTTGGCTGCCTTAAGAGAGTCATAGTTACTCCTGCCGGCTGCTCCCATTTCTTTAGGCCTTTATCATTCTTGCTATGGCCAGTCCAACAGAACCGATATGCCACTGTATGTCCACCTTAACGCCGTCACAGTTATTCCCACTACGAGTACCTCGAGATAGCAAATGTACTTCGCCGGATGACGAGGCATTTGGCTACCTTACCAATCAGAAGCGAAATGCTGCAACTTGTCCACCTTAACGTTGTCTGAGGTACTCCAACGACGATATCGACGAGTTTTCAAATAAATTTCGCAGAGTGACGAGGCATTTGGCTACCTTAAGAGAGTCATAGATACTCCTACCGGCTGCTCCCATTTCTTTAGACCTTTATCATTCTTGCTATGTCCAGTCCTACTGAACCGATATGCCACTGTATGTTCACCTTAACGTCGTCACAGTTACTCCCACTACGAGTTTCTCTAGTTAGCAAATATACATTGCCGGATGACGAGGCATTTGGCTACCTTAAGGGAGTCATAGTTACTGCTGCCCGCTGCTCCCCCTTTTTTGAATCTTTCCTCTCTTTAATTCGTATTGCGCCCAGTACTGCAGAAGCGAAATGGTACAGCATGTCCACCTTAACGTTGTCTGAGTTACTCCAACGACGATATCCTCGAGTTTTCAAATAAATTTCGCACAGTGACGATGCATTTGGCTACCTTAAGAGAGTCATAGTTACTCCTGCCGGCTGCTCCCATTTCTTTAGGCCTTTATCATTCTTGCTATGGCCATTCCTACTGAACCGATATGCCGCTGTATGACCACCTTAACGTCGTCACAGTTACTCCCACTACGAGTTTCTCGAGATAGCAAATGTACTTCACCGGATAACGAGGCATTAGGCTACCTTAAGAAAGTCATAGTTACTGCAGCCAGATGCTCCCCTTCCTTTGAATCTTTCCTTTCTTTAATTCGTACTGCGGAATGTCCAAGCAGAAGCGAAATGCTGCAACATGTCCACCTTAACGTTGTCTGAGTTACTAAAACGACGATATCCACGAGTTTCCAAATAAATTTCGCAGAGTGACGAGGCATTTGGTTACCTTAAGAAAGTCATAGTTACTGCTGCCCGCTGCTCCCCCTTCTTTGAAGCTTTCCTCTCTTTCATTCGTATTGCGGCCAGTCCTGCAGAAGCGAAATGTTACAGCATGTCCACCGTAACGTTGTCTGAGTTACTCCAACGACCATATCTTCGAGTTTTCAAATAAATTTCGCAGAGTGACGAGGCATTTGGCTACCTTAAGAGAGTCATAGTTACTCCTGCCGGCTGCTCCCATTTCTTTAGGCCTTTATTATTCTTGCTATGGCCAGTCCAACAGAACCGATTTGCCACTGTATGTCCACCTTAACGTCGTCACAGTTATTCCCACTACGAGTACCTCGAGTTAGCAAATGTACTTCGCTGGATGACGACGCATTTGACTACCTTACCAATCAGAAGCGAAATGCTGCAACCTGTCCACCTTAACGTTGTCTGAGTTACTCCAACGACGATATCGACGAGTTTTCAAATAAATTTCGCAGAGTGACGCGGCATTTGGCTACCTTAAGAGAGTCATAGATACTCCTACCGGCTGCTCCCATTTCTTTAGGCCTTTATCATTCTTGCTATGGCCAGTCCTACTGAACCGATATGCCACTGTGTGTCCACCTTAACGTCGTCACAGTTACTCCCACTACGAGTTTCTCGAGTTAGCAAATATACTTCGCCGGATGACGAGGCATTTGGTTACCTTAAGGGAGTCATAGTTACTGTATTTAGATGCTCCGCTTCCTTTGAAACTTTCCTCTCTTTATTTCGTATTGCGGCCAGTCCAGCAGAAGCGAAATGCTACTGCATGTCCACCTTAACGTAGGCTCAGTTACTCCAACGAGGATACCCTCGAGTTTTCCAATAAATCTCGCAGAGTGACGAGGCATATGGCTACCTTAAGAGAGTCATAGTTACGCCTGCCGGCTACTCCCATTTCTTTAGGCCTTAATCATTCTTGCTATGGCCAGTACTACTGAACCGATATGCCACTGTATGTTTACCTTAACGTCGTCACAGATACTCCCACTACGAGTTTCTCGAGTTAGCAAATGTACTTCGCCGGATGACGAGGCATTTGGCTTCCTTAAGAGAGTCTTAGTTATTGCAGCCAGATGCTCCCCTTCCTTTGAATCTATCCTCTCTTTAACTCGTACTGCGGATTGTCCAAGCAGAAGCGAAATGGTGCAACATGTCCTCCTTAACGTTGTCTGAGTTACTGAAACGACGATATCCACGAGTTTTCATATAAATTTCGCAAAGTGACGCGGCATTTGGCTACCTGAAGAGAGTGAAAGTTACTGCTGCCCGCTGCTCCCCCTTCTTTGAATCTTTCCTCTCTTTAATTCGTATTGCGGTCAGTCCTGCGGAAGCGAAATGGTACAGCTTGTCCACCTTAACGATGTCTGAGTTACTCCAACGACGATATCCTCGAGTTTTCAAATAAATTTCGCAGAGTGACGAGACATTTGGGTACCTTAAGACAGTCATAGTTACTGCTGCCCGCTGCTCCCCCTTCTTTGAATCTTTGCTCTCTTTAATTCGTATTGCGGCCAGTCCTGCAGAAGCTAAATGGTACAGCATGTCCACCTTAACGTTGTCTGAGTTACTCCAACGACGATATCGACGAGTTTTCAAATAAATTTCGCAGAGTGACGAGGGATTTGGGTACCTTAAGAGAGTCACAGATATTAGTGCCGGCTGCTCCCATTTCTTTAGGCCTTTATCATTCTTGCTATGGCCATTCCTACTGAACCGATATGCCACTGTATGTCCACCTTAACGTCGTCACAGTTACTCCCACTACGAGTTTCTCGAGATAGCAAATGTACTTCACCGGATGACGAGGCATTTGGCCACCTTAAGGGAGTCATAGTTACTGCAGCCAGATGCTCCCCTTCCTTTGAATCTTTCCGCTCTTTTATTCGTACTGCGGAATGTCCAAGCAGAAGCGAAATGCTGCGACATGTCCACGTTAACGTTGTCTGAGTTACTAAAACGACGTTATCCACGAGTTTTCAAATAAATTTCGCAGAGTGACGAGGCATTTGGCTACCTTAAGAGAGTCATAGATACTCCTACCGGCTGCTCCCATTTCTTTAGGCCTTTATAATTCTTGCTATGGCCAGTCCTACTGAACCGATATGCCACTGTATGTCCACCTTAACGTCGTCACAGTTACTCCCACTACGAGTTTCTCGAGTTAGCAAATATACTTCGCCGGATGACGAGGCATTTGGCTACCTTAAGGGAGTCATAGTTACTGTATTTAGATGCTCCGCTTCCTTTGAATCTTTCCTCTTTTTAATTCGTACTGCGGAGTGTCCAAGCAAAAGCGAAATGCTGCAACATGTCCACCTTAACGTTGTCTGAGTTACTCCAACGACGATATCCTCGAGTTTTCAAGTAAATTTCGTAGAGTGACGAGGCATTTGGCTACCTTAAGAGAGTCATAGTTACTGCTGCCCGCTGCTCCCCCATCTTTGAATCTTTCCTCTCTCTAATTCGTATTGCGGCCAGTCCTGCAGAAGCGAAATGGTACAGCATGTCCACCTTAACGTTGTCTGAGTTACTCCAACGACGACATCCTCGAGTTTTGAAATAAATTTCGCAGAGTGACGAGGCATTTGGCTACCTTAAGAGAGTCATAGTTACTCCTGCCGGCTGCTTCCATTACTTTAGGCCATTATCATTCTTGCTATGGCCACTGTATGTCCACCTTAACGTCGTCACAGTTACTCCCACTACGAGTTTCTCGAGTTGGCAAATGTACTTCGCCGGATGACGAGGCATTTGGCTACCTTAAGTGAGTCATAGTTTCTGCAGCCAGATGCTCCCCTTCCTTTGAATCTTTCCTCTCTTTAATTCCTACTGCGGAATGTCCAATCAGAAGCGAAATGCTGCAACTTGCCCACCTTCACGTTGTCTGAGTTACTCCAACGACGATATCGACGAGTTTACAAATAAATTTCGCAGAGTGACGAGGCATTTGGTGACCTTAAGAGAGTCATAGTTACTGCTGCCCGCTGCACCCCCTTCTTTGAAACTTTCCTCTCTTTAATTCGTATTGCGGCCAGTCCAGCAGAAGCGAAATGCTACTGCATGTCCACCTTAACGTAGGCTCAGTTACTCCAACGAGGATACCCTCGAGTTTTCCAATAAATCTCGCAGAGTGACGAGGCATATGGCTACCTTAAGAGAGTCATAGTTACGCCTGCCGGCTACTCCCATTTCTTTAGGCCTTAATCATTCTTGCTATGGCCAGTACTACTGAACCGATATGCCACTGTATGTTTACCTTAACGTCGTCACAGATACTCCCACTTCGAGTTTCTCGAGTTAGCAAATGTACTTCGCCGGATGACGAGGCATTTGGCTTCCTTAAGAGAGTCTTAGTTATTGCAGCCAGATGCTCCCCTTCCTTTGAATCTATCCTCTCTTTAACTCGTACTGCGGATTGTCCAAGCAGAAGCGAAATGGTGCAACATGTCCTCCTTAACGTTGTCTGAGTTACTGAAACGACGATATCCACGAGTTTTCATATAAACTTCGCAAAGTGACGCGGCATTTGGCTACCTGAAGAGAGTGAAAGTTACTGCTGCCCGCTGCTCCCCCTTCTTTGAATCTTTCCTCTCTTTAATTCGTATTGCGGTCAGTCCTGCGGAAGCGAAATGGTACAGCATGTCCACCTTAACGATGTCTGAGATACTCCAACGACGATATCCTCGAGTTTTCAAATAAATTTCGCAGAGTGACGAGACATTTGGGTACCTTAAGATTGTCATAGTTACTGCTGCCCGCTGCTCCCCCTTCTTTGAATCTTTGCTCTCTTTGATTCGTATTGCGGCCAGTCCTGCAGAAGCGAAATGGTACAGCATGTCCACCTTAACGTTGACTGAGTTACTCCAACGACGATTTCCTCGAGTTTTCAAATAAATTTCGCAGAGTGACGAGGCATTTGGCTACCTTAAGAGAGTAATAGTGACTCCTGCCGGCTGCTCCCATTTCTTTAGGCCTTTATCATTCTTGCTATGGCCAGTCCTACAGAACCTACACCTTAACGTCGTCACAGTTATTCCCACTACGAGTTTCTCGAGTTAGCAAATGTACTTCGCCGGATGACGAGGCATTTGGCTACCTTAAGAGTGTCATAGTTACTCCTGCCGGCTGCTCCCATTTCTTTAGTCCTTCATCATTCTTGCTATGGCCAGTCCTACTGAACCGATATGCCACTGTATGTCCACCTTAACGTCGTCACAGTTACTCCCACTACGAGTTTCTCGAGTTAGCAAATATACTTCGCCGGATGACGAGGCATTTGGCTACCTTAAGGGAGTCATAGTTACTGTATTTAGATGCTCCGCTTCCTTTGAATCTTTCCTCTTTTTAATTCGTACTGCGGAGTGTCCAAGCAAAAGCGAAATGCTGCAACATGTCCACCTTAACGTTGTCTGAGTTACTCCAACGACGATATCCTCGAGTTTTCAAGTAAATTTCGTAGAGTGACGAGGCATTTGGCTACCTTAAGAGAGTCATAGTTACTGCTGCCCGCTGCTCCCCCTTCTTTGAATCTTTCCTCTCTTTAATTCGTATTGCGGCCAGTCCTGCAGAAGCGAAATGGTACAGCATGTCCACCTTAACGTTGTCTGAGTTACTCCAACGACGACATCCTCGAGTTTTGAAATAAATTTCGCAGAGTGACGAGGCATTTGGCTACCTTAAGAGAGTCATAGTTACTCCTGCCGGCTGCTCCCATTTCTTTAGGCCTTTATCATTCTTGCTATGGCCAGTCCAACAGAACCGATATGCCACTGTATGTCCACCTTAACGCCGTCACAGTTATTCCCACTACGAGTACCTCGAGATAGCAAATGTACTTCGCCGGATGACGAGGCATTTGGCTACCTTACCAATCAGAAGCGAAATGCTGCAACTTGTCCACCTTAACGTTGTCTGAGGTACTCCAACGACGATATCGACGAGTTTTCAAATAAATTTCGCAGAGTGACGAGGCATTTGGCTACCTTAAGAGAGTCATAGATACTCCTACTGGCTGCTCCCATTTCTTTAGACCTTTATCATTCTTGCTATGTCCAGTCCTACTGAACCGATATGCCACTGTATGTTCACCTTAACGTCGTCACAGTTACTCCCACTACGAGTTTCTCTAGTTAGCAAATATACATTGCCGGATGACGAGGCATTTGGCTACCTTAAGGGAGTCATAGTTACTGCTGCCCGCTGCTCCCCCTTTTTTGAATCTTTCCTCTCTTTAATTCGTATTGCGCCCAGTACTGCAGAAGCGAAATGGTACAGCATGTCCACCTTAACGTTGTCTGAGTTACTCCAACGACGATGTCCTCGAGTTTTCAAATAAATTTCGCACAGTGACGATGCATTTGGCTACCTTAAGAGAGTCATAGTTACTCCTGCCGGCTGCTCCCATTTCTTTAGGCCTTTATCATTCTTGCTATGGCCATTCCTACTGAACCGATATGCCGCTGTATGACCACCTTAACGTCGTCACAGTTACTCCCACTACGAGTTTCTCGAGATAGCAAATGTACTTCACCGGATAACGAGGCATTAGGCTACCTTAAGAAAGTCATAGTTACTGCAGCCAGATGCTCCCCTTCCTTTGAATCTTTCCTTTCTTTAATTCGTACTGCGGAATGTCCAAGCAGAAGCGAAATGCTGCAACATGTCCACCTTAACGTTGTCTGAGTTACTAAAACGACGATATCCACGAGTTTCCAAATAAATTTCGCAGAGTGACGAGGCATTTGGTTACCTTAAGAAAGTCATAGTTACTGCTGCCCGCTGCTCCCCCTTCTTTGAAGCTTTCCTCTCTTTCATTCGTATTGCGGCCAGTCCTGCAGAAGCGAAATGTTACAGCATGTCCACCGTAACGTTGTCTGAGTTACTCCAACGACCATATCTTCGAGTTTTCAAATAAATTTCGCAGAGTGACGAGGCATTTGGCTACCTTAAGAGAGTCATAGTTACTCCTGCCGGCTGCTCCCATTTCTTTAGGCCTTTATTATTCTTGCTATGGCCAGTCCAACAGAACCGATTTGCCACTGTATGTCCACCTTAACGTCGTCACAGTTATTCCCACTACGAGTACCTCGAGTTAGCAAATGTACTTCGCTGGATGACGACGCATTTGACTACCTTACCAATCAGAAGCGAAATGCTGCAACCTGTCCACCTTAACGTTGTCTGAGTTACTCCAACGACGATATCGACGAGTTTTCAAATAAATTTCGCAGAGTGACGCGGCATTTGGCTACCTTAAGAGAGTCATAGATACTCCTACCGGCTGCTCCCATTTCTTTAGGCCTTTATCATTCTTGCTATGGCCAGTCCTACTGAACCGATATGCCACTGTGTGTCCACCTTAACGTCGTCACAGTTACTCCCACTACAGGTTTATCGAGTTAGCAAATATACTTCGCCGGATGACGAGGCATTTGGTTACCTTAAGGGAGTCATAGTTACTGTATTTAGATGCTCCGCTTCCTTTGAAACTTTCCTCTCTTTATTTCGTATTGCGGCCAGTCCAGCAGAAGCGAAATGCTACTGCATGTCCACCTTAACGTAGGCTCAGTTACTCCAACGAGGATACCCTCGAGTTTTCCAATAAATCTCGCAGAGTGACGAGGCATATGGCTACCTTAAGAGAGTCATAGTTACGCCTGCCGGCTACTCCCATTTCTTTAGGCCTTAATCATTCTTGCTATGGCCAGTACTACTGAACCGATATGCCACTGTATGTTTACCTTAACGTCGTCACAGATACTCCCACTACGAGTTTCTCGAGTTAGCAAATGTACTTCGCCGGATGACGAGGCATTTGGCTTCCTTAAGAGAGTCTTAGTTATTGCAGCCAGATGCTCCCCTTCCTTTGAATCTATCCTCTCTTTAACTCGTACTGCGGATTGTCCAAGCAGAAGCGAAATGGTGCAACATGTCCTCCTTAACGTTGTCTGAGTTACTGAAACGACGATATCCACGAGTTTTCATATAAATTTCGCAAAGTGACGCGGCATTTGGCTACCTGAAGAGAGTGAAAGTTACTGCTGCCCGCTGCTCCCCCTTCTTTGAATCTTTCCTCTCTTTAATTCGTATTGCGGTCAGTCCTGCGGAAGCGAAATGGTACAGCTTGTCCACCTTAACGATGTCTGAGTTACTCCAACGACGATATCCTCGAGTTTTCAAATAAATTTCGCAGAGTGACGAGACATTTGGGTACCTTAAGACAGTCATAGTTACTGCTGCCCGCTGCTCCCCCTTCTTTGAATCTTTGCTCTCTTTAATTCGTATTGCGGCCAGTCCTGCAGAAGCTAAATGGTACAGCATGTCCACCTTAACGTTGTCTGAGTTACTCCAACGACGATATCGACGAGTTTTCAAATAAATTTCGCAGAGTGACGAGGGATTTGGGTACCTTAAGAGAGTCACAGATATTAGTGCCGGCTGCTCCCATTTCTTTAGGCCTTTATCATTCTTGCGATGGCCATTCCTACTGAACCGATATGCCACTGTATGTCCACCTTAACGTCGTCACAGTTACTCCCACTACGAGTTTCTCGAGATAGCAAATGTACTTCACCGGATGACGAGGCATTTGGCCACCTTAAGGGAGTCATAGTTACTGCAGCCAGATGCTCCCCTTCCTTTGAATCTTTCCGCTCTTTTATTCGTACTGCGGAATGTCCAAGCAGAAGCGAAATGCTGCAACATGTCCACGTTAACGTTGTCTGAGTTACTAAAACGACGTTATCCACGAGTTTTCAAATAAATTTCGCAGAGTGACGAGGCATTTGGCTACCTTAAGAGAGTCATAGATACTCCTACCGGCTGCTCCCATTTCTTTAGGCCTTTATAATTCTTGCTATGGCCAGTCCTACTGAACCGATATGCCACTGTATGTCCACCTTAACGTCGTCACAGTTACTCCCACTACGAGTTTCTCGAGTTAGCAAATATACTTCGCCGGATGACGAGGCATTTGGCTACCTTAAGGGAGTCATAGTTACTGTATTTAGATGCTCCGCTTCCTTTGAATCTTTCCTCTTTTTAATTCGTACTGCGGAGTGTCCAAGCAAAAGCGAAATGCTGCAACATGTCCACCTTAACGTTGTCTGAGTTACTCCAACGACGATATCCTCGAGTTTTCAAGTAAATTTCGTAGAGTGACGAGGCATTTGGCTACCTTAAGAGAGTCATAGTTACTGCTGCCCGCTGCTCCCCCTTCTTTGAATCTTTCCTCTCTTTAATTCGTATTGCGGCCAGTCCTGCAGAAGCGAAATGGTACAGCATGTCCACCTTAACGTTGTCTGAGTTACTCCAACGACGACATCCTCGAGTTTTGAAATAAATTTCGCAGAGTGACGAGGCATTTGGCTACCTTAAGAGAGTCATAGTTACTCCTGCCGGCTGCTTCCATTACTTTAGGCCATTATCATTCTTGCTATGGCCACTGTATGTCCACCTTAACGTCGTCACAGTTACTCCCACTACGAGTTTCTCGAGTTGGCAAATGTACTTCGCCGGATGACGAGGCATTTGGCTACCTTAAGTGAGTCATAGTTTCTGCAGCCAGATGCTCCCCTTCCTTTGAATCTTTCCTCTCTTTAATTCCTACTGCGGAATGTCCAATCAGAAGCGAAATGCTGCAACTTGCCCACCTTCACGTTGTCTGAGTTACTCCAACGACGATATCGACGAGTTTACAAATAAATTTCGCAGAGTGACGAGGCATTTGGTGACCTTAAGAGAGTCATAGTTACTGCTGCCCGCTGCACCCCCTTCTTTGAAACTTTCCTCTCTTTAATTCGTATTGCGGCCAGTCCAGCAGAAGCGAAATGCTACTGCATGTCCACCTTAACGTAGGCTCAGTTACTCCAACGAGGATACCCTCGAGTTTTCCAATAAATCTCGCAGAGTGACGAGGCATATGGCTACCTTAAGAGAGTCATAGTTACGCCTGCCGGCTACTCCCATTTCTTTAGGCCTTAATCATTCTTGCTATGGCCAGTACTACTGAACCGATATGCCACTGTATGTTTACCTTAACGTCGTCACAGATACTCCCACTTCGAGTTTCTCGAGTTAGCAAATGTACTTCGCCGGATGACGAGGCATTTGGCTTCCTTAAGAGAGTCTTAGTTATTGCAGCCAGATGCTCCCCTTCCTTTGAATCTATCCTCTCTTTAACTCGTACTGCGGATTGTCCAAGCAGAAGCGAAATGGTGCAACATGTCCTCCTTAACGTTGTCTGAGTTACTGAAACGACGATATCCACGAGTTTTCATATAAACTTCGCAAAGTGACGCGGCATTTGGCTACCTGAAGAGAGTGAAAGTTACTGCTGCCCGCTGCTCCCCCTTCTTTGAATCTTTCCTCTCTTTAATTCGTATTGCGGTCAGTCCTGCGGAAGCGAAATGGTACAGCATGTCCACCTTAACGATGTCTGAGATACTCCAACGACGATATCCTCGAGTTTTCAAATAAATTTCGCAGAGTGACGAGACATTTGGGTACCTTAAGACAGTCATAGTTACTGCTGCCCGCTGCTCCCCCTTCTTTGAATCTTTGCTCTCTTTAATTCGTATTGCGGCCAGTCCTGCAGAAGCGAAATGGTACAGCATGTCCACCTTAACGTTGACTGAGTTACTCCAACGACGATTTCCTCGAGTTTTCAAATAAATTTCGCAGAGTGACGAGGCATTTGGCTACCTTAAGAGAGTAATAGTGACTCCTGCCGGCTGCTCCCATTTCTTTAGGCCTTTATCATTCTTGCTATGGCCAGTCCTACAGAACCTACACCTTAACGTCGTCACAGTTATTCCCACTACGAGTTTCTCGAGTTAGCAAATGTACTTCGCCGGATGACGAGGCATTTGGCTACCTTAAGAGTGTCATAGTTACTCCTGCCGGCTGCTCCCATTTCTTTAGTCCTTCATCATTCTTGCTATGGCCAGTCCTACTGAACCGATATGCCACTGTATGTCCACCTTAACGTCGTCACAGTTACTCCCACTACGAGTTTCTCGAGTTAGCAAATATACTTCGCCGGATGACGAGGCATTTGGCTACCTTAAGGGAGTCATAGTTACTGTATTTAGATGCTCCGCTTCCTTTGAATCTTTCCTCTTTTTAATTCGTACTGCGGAGTGTCCAAGCAAAAGCGAAATGCTGCAACATGTCCACCTTAACGTTGTCTGAGTTACTCCAACGACGATATCCTCGAGTTTTCAAGTAAATTTCGTAGAGTGACGAGGCATTTGGCTACCTTAAGAGAGTCATAGTTACTGCTGCCCGCTGCTCCCCCTTCTTTGAATCTTTCCTCTCTTTAATTCGTATTGCGGCCAGTCCTGCAGAAGCGAAATGGTACAGCATGTCCACCTTAACGTTGTCTGAGTTACTCCAACGACGACATCCTCGAGTTTTGAAATAAATTTCGCAGAGTGACGAGGCATTTGGCTACCTTAAGAGAGTCATAGTTACTCCTGCCGGCTGCTTCCATTACTTTAGGCCACTATCATTCTTGGTATGGCCATCCCTACAGAAACTATATGCCACTGTATGTCCACCTTAACGTCGTCACAGTTACTCCCACTACGAGTTTCTCGAGTTGGCAAATGTACTTCGCCGGATGACGAGGCATTTGGCTACCTTAAGTGAGTCATAGTTTCTGCAGCCAGATGCTCCCCTTCCTTTGAATCTTTCCTCTCTTTAATTCCTACTGCGGAATGTCCAATCAGAAGCGAAATGCTGCAACTTGCCCACCTTCACGTTGTCTGAGTTACTCCAACGACGATATCGACGAGTTTACAAATAAATTTCGCAGAGTGACGAGGCATTTGGTGACCTTAAGAGAGTCATAGTTACTGCTGCCCGCTGCACCCCCTTCTTTGAAACTTTCCTCTCTTTAATTCGTATTGCGGCCAGTCCAGCAGAAGCGAAATGCTACTGCATGTCCACCTTAACGTAGGCTCAGTTACTCCAACGAGGATACCCTCGAGTTTTCCAATAAATCTCGCAGAGTGACGAGGCATATGGCTACCTTAAGAGAGTCATAGTTACGCCTGCCGGCTACTCCCATTTCTTTAGGCCTTAATCATTCTTGCTATGGCCAGTACTACTGAACCGATATGCCACTGTATGTTTACCTTAACGTCGTCACAGATACTCCCACTTCGAGTTTCTCGAGTTAGCAAATGTACTTTGCCGGATGACGAGGCATTTGGATTCCTTAAGAGAGTCTTAGTTATTGCAGCCAGATGCTCCCCTTCCTTTGAATCTATCCTCTCTTTAACTCGTACTGCGGATTGTCCAAGCAGAAGCGAAATGGTGCAACATGTCCTCCTTAACGTTGTCTGAGTTACTGAAACGACGATATCCACGAGTTTTCATATAAACTTCGCAAAGTGACGCGGCATTTGGCTACCTGAAGAGAGTGAAAGTTACTGCTGCCCGCTGCTCCCCCTTCTTTGAATCTTTCCTCTCTTTAATTCGTATTGCGGTCAGTCCTGCGGAAGCGAAATGGTACAGCATGTCCACCTTAACGATGTCTGAGATACTCCAACGACGATATCCTCGAGTTTTCAAATAAATTTCGCAGAGTGACGAGACATTTGGGTACCTTAAGACAGTCATAGTTACTGCTGCCCGCTGCTCCCCCTTCTTTGAATCTTTGCTCTCTTTAATTCTTATTGCGGCCAGTCCTGCAGAAGCGAAATGGTACAGCATGTCCACCTTAACGTTGACTGAGTTACTCCAACGACGATTTCCTCGAGTTTTCAAATAAATTTCGCAGAGTGACGAGGCATTTGGCTACCTTAAGAGAGTAATAGTGACTCCTGCCGGCTGCTCCCATTTCTTTAGGCCTTTATCATTCTTGCTATGGCCAGTCCTACAGAACCTACACCTTAACGTCGTCACAGTTATTCCCACTACGAGTTTCTCGAGTTAGCAAATGTACTTCGCCGGATGACGAGGCATTTGGCTACCTTAAGAGTGTCATAGTTACTCCTGCCGGCTGCTCCCATTTCTTTAGTCCTTCATCATTCTTGCTATGGCCAGTCCTACTGAACCGATATGCCACTGTATGTCCACCTTAACGTCGTCACAGTTACTCCCACTACGAGTTTCTCGAGTTAGCAAATATACTTCGCCGGATGACGAGGCATTTGGCTACCTTAAGGGAGTCATAGTTACTGTATTTAGATGCTCCGCTTCCTTTGAATCTTTCCTCTTTTTAATTCGTACTGCGGAGTGTCCAAGCAAAAGCGAAATGCTGCAACATGTCCACCTTAACGTTGTCTGAGTTACTCCAACGACGATATCCTCGAGTTTTCAAGTAAATTTCGTAGAGTGACGAGGCATTTGGCTACCTTAAGAGAGTCATAGTTACTGCTGCCCGCTGCTCCCCCTTCTTTGAATCTTTCCTCTCTTTAATTCGTATTGCGGCCAGTCCTGCAGAAGCGAAATGGTACAGCATGTCCACCTTAACGTTGTCTGAGTTACTCCAACGACGACATCCTCGAGTTTTGAAATAAATTTCGCAGAGTGACGAGGCATTTGGCTACCTTAAGAGAGTCATAGTTACTCCTGCCGGCTGCTTCCATTACTTTAGGCCATTATCATTCTTGGTATGGCCATCCCTACAGAAACTATATGCCACTGTATGTCCACCTTAACGTCGTCACAGTTACTCCCACTACGAGTTTCTCGAGTTGGCAAATGTACTTCGCCGGATGACGAGGCATTTGGCTACCTTAAGTGAGTCATAGTTTCTGCAGCCAGATGCTCCCCTTCCTTTGAATCTTTCCTCTCTTTAATTCCTACTGCGGAATGTCCAATCAGAAGCGAAATGCTGCAACTTGCCCACCTTCACGTTGTCTGAGTTACTCCAACGACGATATCGACGAGTTTACAAATAAATTTCGCAGAGTGACGAGGCATTTGGTGACCTTAAGAGAGTCATAGTTACTGCTGCCCGCTGCACCCCCTTCTTTGAAACTTTCCTCTCTTTAATTCGTATTGCGGCCAGTCCAGCAGAAGCGAAATGCTACTGCATGTCCACCTTAACGTAGGCTCAGTTACTCCAACGAGGATACCCTCGAGTTTTCCAACAAATCTCGCAGAGTGACGAGGCATATGGCTACCTTAAGAGAGTCATAGTTACGCCTGCCGGCTACTCCCATTTCTTTAGGCCTTAATCATTCTTGCTATGGCCAGTACTACTGAACCGATATGCCACTGTATGTTTACCTTAACGTCGTCACAGATACTCCCACTTCGAGTTTCTCGAGTTAGCAAATGTACTTTGCCGGATGACGAGGCATTTGGCTTCCTTAAGAGAGTCTTAGTTATTGCAGCCAGATGCTCCCCTTCCTTTGAATCTATCCTCTCTTTAACTCGTACTGCGGATTGTCCAAGCAGAAGCGAAATGGTGCAACATGTCCTCCTTAACGTTGTCTGAGTTACTGAAACGACGATATCCACGAGTTTTCATATAAACTTCGCAAAGTGACGCGGCATTTGGCTACCTGAAGAGAGTGAAAGTTACTGCTGCCCGCTGCTCCCCCTTCTTTGAATCTTTCCTCTCTTTAATTCGTATTGCGGTCAGTCCTGCGGAAGCGAAATGGTACAGCATGTCCACCTTAACGATGTCTGAGATACTCCAACGACGATATCCTCGAGTTTTCAAATAAATTTCGCAGAGTGACGAGACATTTGGGTACCTTAAGACAGTCATAGTTACTGCTGCCCGCTGCTCCCCCTTCTTTGAATCTTTGCTCTCTTTAATTCGTATTGCGGCCAGTCCTGCAGAAGCGAAATGGTACAGCATGTCCACCTTAACGTTGACTGAGTTACTCCAACGACGATTTCCTCGAGTTTTCAAATAAATTTCGCAGAGTGACGAGGCATTTGGCTACCTTAAGAGAGTAATAGTGACTCCTGCCGGCTGCTCCCATTTCTTTAGGCCTTTATCATTCTTGCTATGGCCAGTCCTACAGAACCTACACCTTAACGTCGTCACAGTTATTCCCACTACGAGTTTCTCGAGTTAGCAAATGTACTTCGCCGGATGACGAGGCATTTGGCTACCTTAAGAGTGTCATAGTTACTCCTGCCGGCTGCTCCCATTTCTTTAGTCCTTCATCATTCTTGCTATGGCCAGTCCTACTGAACCGATATGCCACTGTATGTCCACCTTAACGTCGTCACAGTTACTCCCACTACGAGTTTCTCGAGTTAGCAAATATACTTCGCCGGATGACGAGGCATTTGGCTACCTTAAGGGAGTCATAGTTACTGTATTTAGATGCTCCGCTTCCTTTGAATCTTTCCTCTTTTTAATTCGTACTGCTGAGTGTCCAAGCAAAAGCGAAATGCTGCAACATGTCCACCTTAACGTTGTCTGAGTTACTCCAACGACGATATCCTCGAGTTTTCAAGTAAATTTCGTAGAGTGACGAGGCATTTGGCTACCTTAAGAGAGTCATAGTTACTGCTGCCCGCTGCTCCCCCTTCTTTGAATCTTTCCTCTCTTTAATTCGTATTGCGGCCAGTCCTGCAGAAGCGAAATGGTACAGCATGTCCACCTTAACGTTGTCTGAGTTACTCCAACGACGACATCCTCGAGTTTTGAAATAAATTTCGCAGAGTGACGAGGCATTTGGCTACCTTAAGAGAGTCATAGTTACTCCTGCCGGCTGCTTCCATTACTTTAGGCCATTATCATTCTTGGTATGGCCATCCCTACAGAAACTATATGCCACTGTATGTCCACCTTAACGTCGTCACAGTTACTCCCACTACGAGTTTCTCGAGTTGGCAAATGTACTTCGCCGGATGACGAGGCATTTGGCTACCTTAAGTGAGTCATAGTTTCTGCAGCCAGATGCTCCCCTTCCTTTGAATCTTTCCTCTCTTTAATTCCTACTGCGGAATGTCCAATCAGAAGCGAAATGCTGCAACTTGCCCACCTTCACGTTGTCTGAGTTACTCCAACGACGATATCGACGAGTTTACAAATAAATTTCGCAGAGTGACGAGGCATTTGGTGACCTTAAGAGAGTCATAGTTACTGCTGCCCGCTGCACCCCCTTCTTTGAAACTTTCCTCTCTTTAATTCGTATTGCGGCCAGTCCAGCAGAAGCGAAATGCTACTGCATGTCCACCTTAACGTAGGCTCAGTTACTCCAACGAGGATACCCTCGAGTTTTCCAACAAATCTCGCAGAGTGACGAGGCATATGGCTACCTTAAGAGAGTCATAGTTACGCCTGCCGGCTTCTCCCATTTCTTTAGGCCTTAATCATTCTTGCTATGGCCAGTACTACTGAACCGATATGCCACTGTATGTTTACCTTAACGTCGTCTAAGATACTCCCACTTCGAGTTTCTCGAGTTAGCAAATGTACTTTGCCGGATGACGAGGCATTTGGCTTCCTTAAGAGAGTCTTAGTTATTGCAGCCAGATGCTCCCCTTCCTTTGAATCTATCCTCTCTTTAACTCGTACTGCGGATTGTCCAAGCAGAAGCGAAATGGTGCAACATGTCCTCCTTAACGTTGTATGAGTTACTGAAACGACGATATCCACGAGTTTTCATATAAACTTCACAAAGTGACGCTTCATTTGGCTACCTGAAGAGAGTGAAAGTTACTGCTGCCCGCTGCTCCCCCTTCTTTGAATCTTTCCTCTCTTTAATTCGTATTGCGGTCAGTCCTGCGGAAGCGAAATGGTACAGCATGTCCACCTTAACGATGTCTGAGATACTCCAACGACGATATCCTCGAGTTTTCAAATAAATTTCGCAGAGTGACGAGACATTTGGGTACCTTAAGACAGTCATAGTTACTGCTGCCCGCTGCTCCCCCTTCTTTGAATCTTTGCTCTCTTTAATTCGTATTGCGGCCAGTCCTGCAGAAGCGAAATGGTACAGCATGTCCACCTTAACGTTGACTGAGTTACTCCAACGACGATTTCCTCGAGTTTTCAAATAAATTTCGCAGAGTGACGAGGCATTTGGCTACCTTAAGAGAGTAATAGTGACTCCTGCCGGCTGCTCCCATTTCTTTAGGCCTTTATCATTCTTGCTATGGCCAGTCCTACAGAACCTACACCTTAACGTCGTCACAGTTATTCCCACTACGAGTTTCTCGAGTTAGCAAATGTACTTCGCCGGATGACGAGGCATTTGGCTACCTTAAGAGTGTCATAGTTACTCCTGCCGGCTGCTCCCATTTCTTTAGTCCTTCGTCATTCTTGCTATGGCCAGTCCTACTGAACCGATATGCCACTGTATGTCCACCTTAACGTCGTCACAGTTACTCCCACTACGAGTTTCTCGAGTTAGCAAATATACTTCGCCGGATGACGAGGCATTTGGCTACCTTAAGGGAGTCATAGTTACTGTATTTAGATGCTCCGCTTCCTTTGAATCTTTCCTCTTTTTAATTCGTACTGCGGAGTGTCCAAGCAAAAGCGAAATGCTGCAACATGTCCACCTTAACGTTGTCTGAGTTACTCCAACGACGATATCCTCGAGTTTTCAAGTAAATTTCGTAGAGTGACGAGGCATTTGGCTACCTTAAGAGAGTCATAGTTACTGCTGCCCGCTGCTCCCCCTTCTTTGAATCTTTCCTCTCTTTAATTCGTATTGCGGCCAGTCCTGCAGAAGCGAAATGGTACAGCATGTCCACCTTAACGTTGTCTGAGTTACTCCAACGACGACATCCTCGAGTTTTGAAATAAATTTCGCAGAGTGACGAGGCATTTGGCTACCTTAAGAGAGTCATAGTTACTCCTGCCGGCTGCTTCCATTACTTTAGGCCATTATCATTCTTGCTATGGCCATCCCTACAGAAACTATATGCCACTGTATGTCCACCTTAACGTCGTCACAGTTACTCCCACTACGAGTTTCTCGAGTTGGCAAATGTACTTCGCCGGATGACGAGGCATTTGGCTACCTTAAGTGAGTCATAGTTTCTGCAGCCAGATGCTCCCCTTCCTTTGAATCTTTCCTCTCTTTAATTCCTACTGCGGAATGTCCAATCAGAAGCGAAATGCTGCAACTTGCCCACCTTCACGTTGTCTGAGTTACTCCAACGACGATATCGACGAGTTTACAAATAAATTTCGCAGAGTGACGAGGCATTTGGTGACCTTAAGAGAGTCATAGTTACTGCTGCCCGCTGCACCCCCTTCTTTGAAACTTTCCTCTCTTTAATTCGTATTGCGGCCAGTCCAGCAGAAGCGAAATGCTACTGCATGTCCACCTTAACGTAGGCTCAGTTACTCCAACGAGGATACCCTCGAGTTTTCCAATAAATCTCGCAGAGTGACGAGGCATATGGCTACCTTAAGAGAGTCATAGTTACGCCTGCCGGCTACTCCCATTTCTTTAGGCCTTAATCATTCTTGCTATGGCCAGTACTACTGAACCGATATGCCACTGTATGTTTACCTTAACGTCGTCACAGATACTCCCACTTCGAGTTTCTCGAGTTAGCAAATGTACTTCGCCGGATGACGAGGCATTTGGCTTCCTTAAGAGAGTCTTAGTTATTGCAGCCAGATGCTCCCCTTCCTTTGAATCTATCCTCTCTTTAACTCGTACTGCGGATTGTCCAAGCAGAAGCGAAATGGTGCAACATGTCCTCCTTAACGTTGTCTGAGTTACTGAAACGACGATATCCACGAGTTTTCATATAAACTTCGCAAAGTGACGCGGCATTTGGCTACCTGAAGAGAGTGAAAGTTACTGCTGCCCGCTGCTCCCCCTTCTTTGAATCTTTCCTCTCTTTAATTCGTATTGCGGTCAGTCCTGCGGAAGCGAAATGGTACAGCATGTCCACCTTAACGATGTCTGAGATACTCCAACGACGATATCCTCGAGTTTTCAAATAAATTTCGCAGAGTGACGAGACATTTGGGTACCTTAAGACAGTCATAGTTACTGCTGCCCGCTGCTCCCCCTTCTTTGAATCTTTGCTCTCTTTAATTCGTATTGCGGCCAGTCCTGCAGAAGCTAAATGGTACAGCATGTCCACCTTAACGTTGTCTGAGTTACTCCAACGACGATATCGACGAGTTTTCAAATAAATTTCGCAGAGTGACGAGGGATTTGGGTACCTTAAGAGAGTCACAGATATTAGTGCCGGCTGCTCCCATTTCTTTAGGCCTTTATCATTCTTACTATGGCCATTCCTACTGAACCGATATGCCACTGTATGTCCACCTTAACGTCGTCACAGTTACTCCCACTACGAGTTTCTCGAGATAGCAAATGTACTTCACCGGATGACGAGGCATTTGGCCACCTTAAGGGAGTCATAGTTACTGCAGCCAGATGCTCCCCTTCCTTTGAATCTTTCCGCTCTTTAATTCGTACTGCGGAATGTCCAAGCAGAAGCGAAATGCTGCAACATGTCCACGTTAACGTTGTCTGAGTTACTAAAACGACGTTATCCACGAGTTTTCAAATAAATTTCGCAGAGTGACGAGGCATTTGGCTACCTTAAGAGAGTCATAGATACTCCTACCGGCTGCTCCCATTTCTTTAGGCCTTTATAATTCTTGCTATGGCCAGTCCTACTGAACCGATATGCCACTGTATGTCCACCTTAACGTCGTCACAGTTACTCCCACTACGAGTTTCTCGAGTTAGCAAATATACTTCGCCGGATGACGAGGCATTTGGCTACCTTAAGGGAGTCATAGTTACTGTATTTAGATGCTCCGCTTCCTTTGAATCTTTCCTCTTTTTAATTCGTACTGCGGAGTGTCCAAGCAAAAGCGAAATGCTGCAACATGTCCACCTTAACGTTGTCTGAGTTACTCCAACGACGATATCCTCGAGTTTTCAAGTAAATTTCGTAGAGTGACGAGGCATTTGGCTACCTTAAGAGAGTCATAGTTACTGCTGCCCGCTGCTCCCCCTTCTTTGAATCTTTCCTCTCTTTAATTCGTATTGCGGCCAGTCCTGCAGAAGCGAAATGGTACAGCATGTCCACCTTAACGTTGTCTGAGTTACTCCATCGACGACATCCTCGAGTTTTGAAACAAATTTCGCAGAGTGACGAGGCATTTGGCTACCTTAAGAGAGTCATAGTTACTCCTGCCGGCTGCTTCCATTACTTTAGGCCATTATCATTCTTGCTATGGCCATTCCTACAGAAACAATATGCCACTGTATGTCCACCTTAACGTCGTCACAGTTACTCCCACTACGAGTTTCTCGAGTTGGCAAATGTACTTCGCCGGATGACGAGGCATTTGGCTACCTTAAGTGAGTCATAGTTTCTGCAGCCAGATGCTCCCCTTCCTTTGAATCTTTCCTCTCTTTAATTCCTACTGCGGAATGTCCAATCAGAAGCGAAATGCTGCAACTTGCCCACCTTCACGTTGTCTGAGTTACTCCAACGACGATATCGACGAGTTTACAAATAAATTTCGCAGAGTGACGAGGCATTTGGTGACCTTAAGAGAGTCATAGTTACTGCTGCCCGCTGCACCCCCTTCTTTGAAACTTTCCTCTCTTTAATTCGTATTGCGGCCAGTCCAGCAGAAGCGAAATGCTACTGCATGTCCACCTTAACGTAGGCTCAGTTACTCCAACGAGGATACCCTCGAGTTTTCCAATAAATCTCGCAGAGTGACGAGGCATATGGCTACCTTAAGAGAGTCATAGTTACGCCTGCCGGCTACTCCCATTTCTTTAGGCCTTAATCATTCTTGCTATGGCCAGTACTACTGAACCGATATGCCACTGTATGTTTACCTTAACGTCGTCACAGATACTCCCACTTCGAGTTTCTCGAGTTAGCAAATGTACTTCGCCGGATGACGAGGCATTTGGCTTCCTTAAGAGAGTCTTAGTTATTGCAGCCAGATGCTCCCCTTCCTTTGAATCTATCCTCTCTTTAACTCGTACTGCGGATTGTCCAAGCAGAAGCGAAATGGTGCAACATGTCCTCCTTAACGTTGTCTGAGTTACTGAAACGACGATATCCACGAGTTTTCATATACACTTCGCATAGTGATGCGGCATTTGGCTACCTGAAGAGAGTGAAAGTTACTGCTGCCCGCTGCTCCCCCTTCTTTGAATCTTTCCTCTCTTTAATTCGTATTGCGGTCAGTCGTACGGAAGCGAAATGGTACAGCATGTCCACCTTAACGATGTCTGAGTTACTCCAACGACGATATCCTCGAGTTTTCAAATAAATTTCGCAGAGTGACGAGACATTTGGGTACCTTAAGACAGTCATAGTTACTGCTGCCCGCTGCTCCCCCTTCTTTGAATCTTTGCTCTCTTTAATTCGTATTGCGGCCAGTCCTGCAGAAGCGAAATAGTACAGCATGTCCACCTTAACGTTGTCTGAGTTACTCCAACGACGATTTCCTCGAGTTTTCAAATAAATTTCGCAGAGTGACGAGGCATTTGGCTACCTTAAGAGAGTAATAGTGACTCCTGCCGGCTGCTCCCATTTCTTTAGGCCTTTATCATTCTTGCTATGGCCAGTCCTACAGAACCTACACCTTAACGTTGTCTGAGTTACTCCAACGACGATATCCTCGAGTTTTCAAATAAATTTTGCAGAGTGACGAGGCATTTGGCTACCTTAAGAGAGTCATAGTTACTCCTGCCGGCTGCTCCCATTTCTTTAGGCCTTCATCATTCTTGCTATGGCCAGTCCTACAGAACCGATATGCCACTGTATGACCACCTTAACGTCGTCACAGTTATTCCCACTACGAGTTTCTCGAGTTATTAACTGTACTTTGCCGGATGACGAGGCATTTGGCTACCTTACCAATCAGAAGCGAAATTTTGCAACTTGTCCACATTAACGTTGTCTGAGTTACTCCAACGACGATATACACGAGTTTTCAAATAAATTTCGCAGAGTGACGAGGCATTTGGTTACCTTAAGAGAGTCATAGTTACTGCTGCCCGCTGCTCCCCCTTCTTTGAATCTTTCCTCTCTGTAATTCGTATTGCGGCCAGTCCTGCAGAAGCGAAATGGTACATCATGTCCACCTTAACGTTGTCTGAGTTACTCCAACGACGATATCCTCGAGTTTTCAAATAAATTTTGCAGAGTGACGAGGCATTTGGCTACCTTAAGAGAGTCATAGTTACTCCTGCCGGCTGCTCCCATTTCTTTAGGCCTTTATCATTCTTGCTATGGCCATTCCTACTGAACCGATATGCCACTGTATGTCCACCTTAACGCCGTCACAGTTATTCCCACTACGAGTACCTCGAGATAGCAAATGTACTTCGCCGGATGACGAGGCATTTGGCTACCTTACCAATCAGAAGCGAAATGCTGCAACTTGTCCACCTTAACGTTGTCTGAGGTACTCCAACGACGATATCGACGAGTTTTCAAATAAATTTCGCAGAGTGACGAGGCATTTGGCTACCTTAAGAGAGTCATAGATACTCCTACCGGCTGCTCCCATTTCTTTAGACCTTTATCATTCTTGCTATGTCCAGTCCTACTGAACCGATATGCCACTGTATGTTCACCTTAACGTCGTCACAGTTACTCCCACTACGAGTTTCTCTAGTTAGCAAATATACATCGCCGGATGACGAGGCATTTGGCTACCTTAAGGGAGTCATAGTTACTGCTGCCCGCTGCTCCCCCTTTTTTGAATCTTTCCTCTCTTTAATTCGTATTGCGCCCAGTACTGCAGAAGCGAAATGGTACAGCATGTCCACCTTAACGTTGTCTGAGTTACTCCAACGACGATATCCTCGAGTTTTCAAATAAATTTCGCACAGTGACGATGCATTTGGCTACCTTAAGAGAGTCATAGTTACTCCTGCCGGCTGCTCCCATTTCTTTAGGCCTTTATCATTCTTGCTATGGCCATTCCTACTGAACCGATATGCCACTGTATGACCACCTTAACGTCGTCACAGTTACTCCCACTACGAGTTTCTCGAGTTAGCAAATGTACTTCACCGGATAACGAGGCATTAGGCTACCTTAAGAAAGTCATAGTTACTGCAGCCAGATGCTCCCCTTCCTTTGAATCTTTCCTTTCTTTAATTCGTACTGCGGAATGTCCAAGCAGAAGCGAAATGCTGCAACATGTCCACCTTAACGTTGTCTGAGTTACTAAAACGACGATATCCACGAGTTTCCAAATAAATTTCGCAGAGTGACGAGGCATTTGGTTACCTTAAGAAAGTCATAGTTACTGCTGCCCGCTGCTCCCACTTCTTTGAAGCATTCCTCTCTTTCATTCGTATTGCGGCCAGTCCTGCAGAAGCGAAATGTTACAGCATGTCCACCTTAACGTTGTCTGAGTTACTCCAACGACCATATCTTCGAGTTTTCAAATAAATTTCGCAGAGTGACGAGGCATTTGGCTACCTTAAGAGAGTCATAGTTACTCCTGCCGGCTGCTCCCATTTCTTTAGGCCTTTATTATTCTTGCTATGGCCAGTCCAACAGAACCGATTTGCCACTGTATGTCCACCTTAACGTCGTCACAGTTATTCCCACTACGAGTACCTCGAGTTAGCAAATGTACTTCGCTGGATGACGACGCATTTGACTACCTTACCAATCAGAAGCGAAATGCTGCAACCTGTCCACCTTAACGTTGTCTGAGTTACTCCAACGACGATATCGACGAGTTTTCAAATTAATTTCGCAGAGTGATGCGGCATTTGGCTACCTTAAGAGAGTCATAGATACTCCTACCGGCTGCTCCCATTTCTTTAGGCCTTTATCATTCTTGCTATGGCCAGTCCTACTGAACCGATATGCCACTGTGTGTCCACCTTAACGTCGTCACAGTTACTCCCACTACGAGTTTCTCGAGTTAGCAAATATACTTCGCCGGATGACGAGGCATTTTGTTACCTTAAGGGAGTCATAGTTACTGTATTTAGATGCTCCGCATCCTTTGAATCCTACCTCTCTTTAATTCGTACTGCGGAGTGTCCAAGCAAAAGCGAAATGCTGCAACATGTCCACCTTAACGTTGTCTGAGTTACTAAAACGACGAAATCCACAAGTTCTAAATAAATTTCGCAGAGTGACGAGGCATTTGGCTACCTCAAGAGAGTCATAGTTACTGCGGCCCGCTGCTCCCCCTTCTTTGAATCTTTCCACTCATTATTTCGTATTCCGGCCAGTCATGCAGAAGCGAAATGGTGCAGCATGTCCACCTTAACGTTGTCTGAGTTACTCCAACGACGATATCCTCGAGTTTTCAAATAAATGTCGCAGAGAGACGAGGCATTTTGCTACCTTAAGAGAGTCATAGTTACTGCTGCCCGCTGCTCCCCCTTCTTTGAATCCTTCCTCAATTTAATTCGTATTGCGGCCAGTACTGCAGAAGCGAAATGGTACAGCATGTCCACCTTAACGTTGTCTGAGTTACTCCAACGACGATATCGACGAGTTTTCAAATAAATTTCGCAGAGTGACGAGGCATTTGGGTACCTTAAGAGAGTCACAGTTATTAGTGCCGGCTGCTCCCATTTCTTTAGGCCTTTATCATTCTTGCTATGGCCATTCCTACTGAACCGATATGCCACTGTATGTCCACCTTAACGTCGTCACAGTTACTCCCACTACGAGTTTCTCGAGATAGCAAATGTACTTCACCGGATGACGAGGCATTTGGCCACCTTAAGGGAGTTATAGTTACTGCAGCCAGATGCTCCCCTTCCTTTGAATCTTTCCGCTCTTTAATTCGTACTGCGGAATGTCCAAGCAGAAGCGAAATGCTGCAACATGTCCACGTTAACGTTGTCTGAGTTACTAAAACGACGTTATCCACGAGTTTTCAAATAAATTTCGCAGAGTGACGAGGCATTTGGCTACCTTAAGAGAGTCATAGATACTCCTACCGGCTGCTCCCATTTCTTTAGGCCTTTATAATTCTTGCTATGGCCAGTCCTACTGAACCGATATGCCACTGTATGTCCACCTTAACGTCGTCACAGTTACTCCCACTACGAGTTTCTTGAGTTAGCAAATATACTTCGCCGGATGACGAGGCATTTGGCTACCTTAAGGGAGTCATAGTTACTGTATTTAGATGCTCCGCTTCCTTTGAATCTTTCCTCTTTTTAATTCGTACTGCGGAGTGTCCAAGCAAAAGCGAAATGCTGCAACATGTCCACCTTAACGTTGTCTGAGTTACTCCAACGACGATATCGACGAGTTTACAAATAAATTTCGCAGAGTGACGAGGCATTTGGTGACCTTAAGAGAGTCATAGTTACTGCTGCCCGCTGCACCCCCTTCTTTGAAACTTTCCTCTCTTTAATTCGTATTGCGGCCAGTCCAGCAGAAGCGAAATGCTACTGCATGTCCACCTTAACGTAGGCTCAGTTACTCCAACGACGATTTCCTCGAGTTTTCAAATAAATTTCGCAGAGTGACGAGGCATTTGGCTACCTTAAGAGAGTAATAGTTACTCCTGCCGGCTTCTCCCATTTCTTTAGGCCTTTATCATTCTTGCTATGGCCAGTCCTACAGAACCTACACCTTAACGTCGTCACAGTTATTCCCACTACGAGTTTCTCGAGTTAGCAAATGTACTTCGCCGGATGACGAGGCATTTGGCTACCTTAAGAGTGTCATAGTTACTCCTGCCGGCTGCTCCCATTTCTTTAGTCCTGCATCATTCTTGCTATGGCCAGTCCTACAGAACCGATATGCCACTGTATGACCACCTTAACGTCGTCACAGTTATTCCCACTACGAGTTTCTCGAGTTATTAACTGTACTTTGCCGGATGACGAGGCATTTGGCTACCTTACCAATCAGAAGCGAAATTTTGCAACTTGTCCACATTAACGTTGTCTGAGTTACTCCAACGACGATATACACGAGTTTTCAAATAAATTTCGCAGAGTGACGAGGCATTTGGTTACCTTAAGAGAGTCATAGTTACTGCTGCCCGGTGCTCCCCCTTCTTTGAATCTTTCCTCTCTTTAATTCGTATTGCGGCCAGTCCTGCAGAAGCGAAATGGTACATCATGTCCACCTTAACGTTGTCTGAGTTACTCCAACGACGATATCCTCGAGTTTTCAAATAAATTTCGCAGAGTGACGAGGCATTTGGCTACCTTAAGAGAGTCATAGTTACTCCTGCCGGCTGCTCCCATTTCTTTAGGCCTTTATCATTCTTGCTATGGCCATTCCTACTGAACCGATATGCCACTGTATGTCCACCTTAACGTCGTCACAGTTACTCCCACTACGAGTTTCTCGAGTTAGCAAATGTACTTCACCGGATAACGAGGCATTAGGCTACCTTAAGAAAGTCATAGTTACAGCAGCCAGATGCTCCCCTTCCTTTGAATCTTTCCTTTCTTTAATTCGTACTGCGGAATGTCCAAGCAGAAGCGAAATGCTGCAACATGTCCACCATAACGTTGTCTGAGTTACTAAAACGACGATATCCACGAGTTTCCACATAAATTTCGCAGAGTGACGAGGCATTTGGTTACCTTAAGAAAGTCATAGTTACTGCTGAACGCTGCTCCCCCTTCATTGAAGCTTTCCTCTCTTTCATTCGTATTGCGGCCAGTCCTGCAGAAGCGAAATGTTACAGCATGTCCACCTTAACGTTGTCTGAGTTACTCCAACGACCATATCCTCGAGTTTTCAAATAAATTTCGCAGAGTGACGAGGCATTTGGGTACCTTAAGAGAGTCATAGTTACTCCTGCCGGCTGCTCCCATTTCTTTAGGCCTTTATCATTCTTGCTATGGCCAGTCCAACAGAACCGATTTGCCACTGTATGTCCACCTTAACGTCGTCACAGTTATTCCCACTACGAGTACCTCGAGTTAGCAAATGTACTTCGCTGGATGACGACGCATTTGACTACCTTACCAATCAGAAGCGAAATGCTGCAACCTGTCCACCTTAACGTTGTCTGAGTTACTCCAACGACGATATCGACGAGTTTTCAAATAAATTTCGCAGAGTGACGCGGCATTTGGCTACCTTAAGAGAGTCATAGATACTCCTACCGGCTGCTCCCATTTCTTTAGGCCTTTATCATTCTTGCTATGGCCAGTCCTACTGAACCGATATGCCACTGTGTGTCCACCTTAACGTCGTCACAGTTACTCCCACTACGAGTTTCTCGAGTTAGCAAATATACTTCGCCGGATGACGAAGCATTTGGTTACCTTAAGGGAGTCGTAGTTACTGTATTTAGATGCTCCGCATCCTTTGAATCCTAACTCTCTTTAATTCGTACTGCGGAGTGTCCAAGCAAAAGCGAAATGCTGCAACATGTCCACCTTAACGTTGTCTGAGTTACTAAAACGACGAAATCCACAAGTTTTTAAATAAATTTCGCAGAGTGACGAGGCATTTAGGTACCTCAAGAGAGTCATAGTTACTGCGGCCCGCTGCTCCCCCTTCTTTGAATCTTTCCTCTCTTTATTTCGTATTCCGGCCAGTCATGCAGAAGCGAAATGGTGCAGCATGTCCACCTTAACGTTGTCTGAGTTACTCCAAGACGATATCATTGAGTTTTCAAATAAATGTCGCAGAGAGACGAGGCATTTTGCTACCTTAAGAGAGTCATAGTTACTGCTGCCCGCTGCTCCCAATTCTTTGAATCCTTCCTCAATTTAATTCGTATTGCGGCCAGTACTGCAGAAGCGAAATGGTACAGCATGTCCACCTTAACGTTGTCTGAGTTACTCCAACGACGATATCGACGAGTTTTCAAATAAATTTCGCAGAGTGACGAGGCATTTGGGTACCTTAAGAGAGTCGCAGTTATTCCTGCCGGCTGCTCCCATTTCTTTAGGCCTTTATCATTCTTGCTATGGCCATTCCTACTGAACCGATATGCCACTGTATGTCCACCTTAACGTCGTCACAGTTACTCCCACTACGAGTTTCTCGAGATAGCAAATGTACTTCACCAAATGACGATGCATTTGGCCACCTTAAGGGAGTCATAGTTACTGCAGGCAGATGCTCCCCTTCCTTTCAATCTTTCCGCTCTTTAATTCGTACTGCGGAATGTCAAAGCAGAAGCGAAATGCTGCAACATGTCCACGTTAACGTTGTCTGAGTTACTAAAACGACGTTATCCACGAGTTTTCAAATAAATTTCGCAGAGTGACGAGGCATTTGGCTACCTTAAGAGAGTCATAGATACTCCTACCGGCTGCTCCCATTTCCTTAGGCCTTTATAATTCTTGCTATGGCCACTCCTACTGAACCGATATGCCACTGTATGTCCACCTTAACGTCGTCACAGTTACTCCCACTACGAGTTTCTCGAGTTAGCAAATATACTTCGCCGGATGACGAGGCATTTGGCTACCTTAAGGGAGTCATAGTTACTGTATTTAGATGCTCCGCTTCCTTTGAATCTTTCCTCTTTTTAATTCGTACTGCGGAGTGTCCAAGCAAAAGCGAAATGCTGCAACATGTCCACCTTAACGTTGTCTGAGTTACTCCAACGACGATATCCTCGAGTTTTCAAGTAAATTTCGTTGAGTGACGAGGCATTTGGCTACCTTAAGAGAGTCATAGTTACTCCTGCCGGCTGCTTCCATTACTTTAGGCCATTATCATTCTTGCTATGGCCATTCCTACAGAAACTATATGCCACTGTATGTCCACCTTAACGTCGTCACAGTTACTCCCACTACGAGTTTCTCGAGTTGGCAAATGTACTTCGCCGGATGACGAGGCATTTGGCTACCTTAAGTGAGTCATAGTTTCTGTAGCCAGATGCTCCCCTTCCTTTGAATCTTTCCTCTCTTTAATTCCTACTGCGGAATGTCCAATCAGAAGCGAAATGCTGCAACTTGCCCACCTTCACGTTGTCTGAGTTACTCCAACGACGATATCGACGAGATTACAAATAAATTTCGCAGAGTGACGAGGCATTTGGTGACCTTAAGAGAGTCATAGTTACTGCTGCCCGCTGCACCCGCTTCTTTGAAACTTTCCTCTCTTTAATTCGTATTGCGGCCAGTCCAGCAGAAGCGAAATGCTACTGCATGTCCACCTTAACGTAGGCTCAGTTACTCCAACGAGGATACCCTCGAGTTTTCCAATAAATCTCGCAGAGTGACGAGGCATATGGCTACCTTAAGAGAGTCATAGTTACGCCTGCCGGCTACTCCCATTTCTTTAGGCCTTAATCATTCTTGCTATGGCCAGTACTACTGTACCGATATGCCACTGTATGTTTACCTTAACGTCGTCACAGATACTCCCACTACGAGTTTCTCGAGTTAGCAAATGTACTTCGCCGGATGACGAGGCATTTGGCTTCCTTAAGAGAGTCTTAGTTATTGCAGCCAGATGCTCCCCTTCCTTTGAATCTATCCTCTCTTTAACTCGTACTGCGGATTGTCCAAGCAGAAGCGAAATGGTGCAACATGTCCTCCTTAACGTTGTCTGAGTTACTGAAACGACGATATCCACGAGTTTTCATATACATTTCGCAAAGTGACGCGGCATTTGGCTACCTGAAGAGAGTGAAAGTTACTGCTGCCCGCTGCTCCCCCTTCTTTGAATCTTTCCTCTCTTTAATTCGTATTGCGGTCAGTCCTGCGGAAGCGAAATGGTACAGCATGTCCACCTTAACGATGTCTGAGTTACTCCAACGACGATATCCTCGAGTTTTCAAATAAATTTCGCAGAGTGACGAGACATTTGGGTACCTTAAGACAGTCATAGTTACTGCTGCTCGCTGCTCCCCCTTCTTTGAATCTTTCCTCTCTTTAATTCGTATTGCGGCCAGTCCTGCAGAAGCGAAATGGTACAGCATGTCCACCTTAACGTTGTCTGAGTTACTCCAACGACGATTTCCTCGAGTTTTCAAATAAATTTCGCAGAGTGACGAGGCATTTGGCTAACTTAAGAGAGTAATAGTTACTCCTGCCGGCTGCTCCCATTTCTTTAGGCCTTTATCATTCTTGCTATGGCCAGTCCTACAGAACCTACACCTTAACGTCGTCACAGTTATTCCCACTACGAGTTTCTCGAGTTAGCAAATGTACTTCGCCGGATGACGAGGCATTTGGCTACCTTGAGAGAGTCATAGTTACTGCAGCCAGATGCTCCCCTTCCTTTGAATCATTCCTCTCTTTAATTCGTGCTGCGGAGTGTCCAATCAGAAGCGAAATGCTGCAACTTGTCCACCTTAACGTTGTCTGAGTTACTCCAACGACGATATCGACGAGTTTACAAATAACTTTCTCAGAGTGACGGGGCAATTGGCGACCTTAAGAGAGTCATAGTTACTGCTGCCCGTTGCTCCCCCATCTTTGAAACTTTCCTCTCTTTAGTTCGTATTGCGCCCAGTCCCGCAGAAGCGAAATAGTACAGCATATCCACCTTCACGTTGTCTGAGTAACTCCTACGACGATACCCTCGAGTTTTCCAATAAATTTCGCAGAGTGACGAGGCATTTGGCTACCTTAAGAGAGTCATAGTTACTCCTGCCGGCTGCTCCCATTTCTTTAGGCCTTAATCATTCTTGCTAGGGCCAGTACTACTGAACCGATATGCCACTGTATGTTTACCTTAACGTCGTCACAGATACTCCCACTACGAGTTTCTCGAGTTAGCAAATGTACTTCGGCTTATGACGAGGCATTTGGCTACCTTAAGAGAGTCATAGTTACTGCAGCCAGATGCTCCCCTTCCTTTGAATCTTTCCTCTCTTTAATTCGTACTGCGGAATGTCCAGGCAGAAGCGAAATGCTGCAATATGTCCATCTTAACGTAGTCTGAGTTACTAAAACGACGATATCCACGAGTTTTCAAATAAATTTCGCAGAGTGTCGAGGCATTTGGCTACCTTAAGAGAGTCAAAGTTACTGCTGCCCGCTTCTCCCCCTTCTCTGAATGTTTCCTCTCTTTAATTCGTATTGCGGCCAGTCCTGCAGAGGCGAAATGGTACAGCATGTCCACCTTAACGATGTCTGAGTTACTCCAACTTCGATATCCTCGAGTTTTCAAATAAATTTCGCAGAGTGACGAGGCATTTGGCTACCTTAAGAGAGTCATAGTTACTCCTGCCGGCTGCTTCCATTACTTTAGGCCATTATCATTCTTGCTATGGCCATTCCTACAGAAACTATATGCCACTGTATGTCCACCTTAACGTCGTCACAGTTATTCCCACTACGAGTATCTCGAGTTAGCAACTGTACTTCGCCGGATGACGAGGCATTTGGCTACCTTAAGGGAATCATAGTTACTGTAGCCAGATGCTCCCCTTCCTTAGAATCTTTCCTCTCTTTTAATCTTACTGCGGAATGTCCAATCTGAAGCGAAATGCCGCAACATGTCCACCATAACGTTGTCTGAGTTACTGAAACAACGATATCCACGAGTTTTCAAATAAATTTCGCAGAGTGACGAGGCATTTGGCTACCTTAAGAGAGTCATAGTTACTCCTGCCGGCTGCTCCCATTTCTTTAGGCCTTTATCATTCTTGCTATGGCCAGACCTACTGAACCGATATGCCACTGTACGTCCACCTAAACGTCGTCTCAGTTACTCCCACTACGAGTTTCTCGAGTTGGCAAATGTACTTCAACGGATGACGAGGCATTTGGCTACCTTAAGAGAGTAATAGTTACTGCAGCCAGATGCTCCCCTTCCATTGAATCTTTCCTCTCTTTAATTCGTACTGCGGAATGTCCAGGCAGAAGCGAAATGCTGCAACATGTCACCTTAACCGTGTCTGAGTTACTAAAACGACGATATCCTCGAGTTTTCAAATAAATTTCGCAGAGTGACGAGGCATTTGGCTTCCTTAAGAGAGTCATAGTTACTGCTACCCGCTGCTAACATTTCTTTAGGCCTTTATCGTTCTTGCTATGGCCAGCCCTATAGAACCTACACCTTAACGTCGTCACAGTTACTCCCACTACAAGTTTCTCGAGTTAGCAAATGTACTTCGCCGGATGACGAGGCATTTGGCTACCTTAAGTGAGTCATAGTTTCTGCAGCCAGATGCTCCCCTTCCTTTGAATCTTTCCTCTCTTTAATTCCTACTGCGGAATGTCCAAACAGAAGCGAAATGCTGCAACTTGCCCACCTTCACGTTGTCTGAGTTACTCCAACGACGATAACGACGAGTTTACAAATAAATTTCGCAGAGTGACGAGGCATTTGGTGACCTTAAGAGAGTCATAGTTACTGCTGCCCGCTGCACCCCCTTCTTTGAAACTTTCCTCTCTTTAATTCGTATTGCGGCCAGTCCAGCAGAAGCGAAATGCTACTGCATGTCCACCTTAACGTAGGCTCAGTTACTCCAACGAGGATACCCTCGAGTTTTCCAATAAATCTCGCAGAGTGACGAGGCATATTGCTACCTTAAGAGAGTCATAGTTACGCCTGCCGGCTGCTCCCATTTCTTTAGGCCTTAATCATTCTTGCTATGGCCAGTACTACTGAACCGATATGCCACTGTATGTTTACCTTAACGTCGTCACAGATACTCCCACTACGAGTTTCTCGAGTTAGCAAATGTACTTCGCCGGATGACGAGGCATTTGGCTTCCTTAAGAGAGTCTTAGTTATTGCAGCCAGATGCTCCCCTTCCTTTGAATCTATCCTCTCTTTAACTCGTACTGCGGATTGTCCAAGCAGAAGCGAAATGCTGAAACTTGTCCAACTTAACGTTGTGTGAGTTACTCCAACGGCGATATCGACGAGTTTTCAAATAAATTTCGCAGAGTGACGAGACATTTGGCTACCTTAAGACAGTCATAGTTACTGCTGCCCGCTGCTCCCCCTTCTTTGAATCTTTCCTCTCTTTAATTCGTATTGCGGCCAGTCCTGCAGAAGCGAAATGGTACAGCATGTCCACCTTAACGTTGTCTGAGTTACTCCAACGACGATTTCCTCGAGTTTTCAAATAAATTTCGCAGAGTGACGAGGCATTTGGCTACCTTAAGAGAGTAATAGTTACTCCTGCCGGCTGCTCCCATTTCTCTAGGCCTTTATCATTCTTGCTATGGGCAGTCCTACAGAACCTACACCTTAACGTCGTCACAGTTACTCCCACTACGAGTTTCTCAAGTTAGCAAATGTACTTCGCCGGATGACGAGGCATTTGGCTACCTTGAGAGAGTCATAGTTACTGCAGGCAGATACTCCCCTTCCTTTGAATCTTTCCTCTCTTTAATTCGTACTGCGGAATGTCCAATCAGAAGCGAAATGCTGCAACTTGTCCACCTTAACGTAGTGTGAGTTACTCCAACGGCGATATCGACGAGTTTTCAAATAAATTTCGCAGAGTGACGAGGCATTTGGCTACCTTAAGTGAGTCATAGATACTCCTGCCGGCGGCCCCCATTCCTTTAGGCCTTTATCATTCTTGCTATGGCCAGTCCTACTGAACCGATATGCCAATGTATGGCCACCTTAACGTCGTCGCAGTTACTCCCACCTAGAGTTTCTCGAGTTAGCAAATGTACTTCGCCGGATGACTAGGCATTTGGCTACCTTAAGGGAGTCATAGTTACTGCAGCCAGATGCTCCCCTTCCTTTGAATCTTTCCTCTCTTTAATTCGTACTGCGGAATGTCCAAGCAGAAGCGAAATGCTGCAACATGTCCTCCTTAACGTTGTCTGAGTTACTGAAACGACGATATCCACGAGTTTTCAAATAAATTTCGCAAAGTGACAAGGCATTTGGCCACCTTAAGAGAGTCATAGTTACTGCTGCCCGCTGATCCCCCTTCTTTGAATCTTTCCTCTCTTTAATTCGTATTGCGGCCAGTCCTGCAGAAGCGAAATGCTACAGCATGTCCACCTTAACGATGTCTGAGTTACTCCAACGACGATATCCTCGAGCATTCAAATAAATTTCACAGAGTGACGAGGCATTTGGCTACCTTAAGAGAGTAATAGTTACTCCTGCCGGCTGCTCCCATTTCTTTAGGGCTTTATCATTCTTGCTATGGCCAGTCCTACAGAACCGATATGCCACTGTATGTCCACCTTAACGTCGACACAGTTATTCCCACTACGAGTTTCCCGAGTTAGCAGATGTACTTCGCCGGATGACGAGGCATTTGGCTACCTTAAGAGAGTCATAGTTACAGCAGCCAGATGCTACCCATCCTTTGAATCTTTCCTCTCTTTAATTCGTACTGCGGAATGTCCAATCAGAAGCGAAATGCTGCAACTTGTCCACCTTAATGTTGTCTGAGTTACTCCAACGGCGATATCGACGAGTTTTCAAATAAATTTCGCAGAGTGACGAGTCATTTGGCTTCCTTAAGTGAGTCATAGATACTCCTGCCGGCGGCCCCCATTCCTTTAGGACTTTATCATTCTTGCTATGGACAGTCCTACTGAACCGATATGCCACTGTATGGCCACCATAACGTCGTCACAGTTACTCGCACTACGAGTTTCTCGAGATAGCAAATGTACTTCGCCGGATGACTAGGCATTTGGCTACCTTAAGGGACTCATAGTTACTGCAGCCAGATGCTCCCCTTCCTTTGAATCTTTCCTCTCTTTAATTCGTACTGCGGAATGTCCAAGCAGAAGCGAAATGCTGCAACATGACCTTCGTAACGTTGTCTGAGTTACTGAAACGACGATATCAACGAGTTTTCAAATAAATTTCGCAAAGTGACGAGGCATTTGGCTACCTTAAGAGAGTGAAAGTTACTGCTACCCGCTGCTCCCCCTTCTTTGAATCTTTCCTCTCTTTAATTCGTATTGCGGCCAGTCCTGCAGAAGCCAAATGGTACAGCATGTCCACCATAACGTTGTCTGAGTTACTCCAACGACGATTTCCTAGAGTTTTCAAATAAATTTCGCAGAGTGACGAGGCATTTGGCTACCTTAAGAGAGTAATAGTTACTCCTGCCGGCTGCTCCCATTTCTTTAGGCCTTTATCATTCTTGCTATGGCCAGTCCTACAGAACCTACACCTTAACGTCGTCACAGTTATTCCCACTACGAGTTTCTCGAGTTAGCAAATGTACTTCGCCGGCTGACGAGGCATTTGGCTACATTGAGGGAGTCATAGTTACTGCAGCCAGATGCTCCCCTTCCTTTGAATCTTTCCTCTCTTTAATTCGTACTGCGGAATGTCCAGGCAGAAGTGAAATGCTGGAACATGTCCACCTTAACGTTGTCTGAGTTACTAAAACGACGATATCCACGTGTTTTCAAATAAATTTCGTAGAGTGACGAGGCATCTGGCTACCTTAAGAGAGTCATAGTTACAGCTGCCCGCTGCTCCCCCTTCGTTGATTGTTTCCTCTCTTTAATTCGTATTGCGGCCAGTCCTGCAGAAGCGAAATGGTACAGCATGTCCACCCTAACGATGTCTGTGTTACTCCAACGACGATATCTTCGAGTTTCCAAATAAATTTCGCAGAATGACGAGGCATTTGGCTACCTTAAGAGAGTCGTAGTTACTGCTGCCCGCTGCTCCCCCTTCTTTGAATGTTTCCTCCCTTATATTCGTATTGCGGCCAGTCCTGCAGGAACGAAATGGTACAGCATGTCCACCTTAACGATGTCTGAGTTACTCCAACGACAATATCCTCGAGTTTTCAAATAAATTTCGCAAAGTGACGAGGCATTTGGGTACCTTAAGAGAGTCATAGTTACTCCTGCCGGCTGCTCCAATTTCTTTAGGCCTTTATCATTCTTGCTATGGCCAGTCCTACAGAACCGATATGCCACTGTATGTCCACTTTAACGTCGTCACAGTTAGTCCACTACGAGTTTCTCGAGTTAGCAAATGTACTTCGCCGGATTACGAGGCAGTTGGCTACCTCAAGAGAGTCATAGTTACTGCAGCCTGATGCTCCCCTTCCTTTGAATCTTTCCTCTCTTTAATCCGTACTGCGGAATGTCCAATCAGAAGCGAAATGGTGCAACTTGTCCACCTTAACATTGTCTGAGTTACTTCAACGGCGATATCCAAGAGTTTTTAAATAAATTTCGCAGAGTGACGAGGCATTTGGCTACCTTAAGTGAGTTATAGATACTCCTGCCGGCGGCTCCCATTCCTTTAGGGCTTTATCATTCTTGCTATGGCCAGTCCTACTTAACCGATATGCCACTGTATGTCCACCTTAACGTCGTCACAGTTACTCCCACTACGAGTTTCTCGAGTTAGCAAATGTACTTCGCCGGATGACTAGGCATTTTGCTACCTTAAAAGAGTCATAGTTACTGCAGCCAGATGCTCCCGTTCCCTTGAATCTATCCTCTCTTTAATTCGTACTGCGGAATGTCCAAGCAGAAGCGAAATGCTGCAACACGTCCTCCTTAACGTTGTCTGAGTTACTGAAACGACGATATCCACGAGTTTTCAAATAAATTTCGCAAAGTGATGAGGCATTTGGCTACCTTAAGAGAGTGAAAGTTACTGCTGCCCGCTGCTCCCCCTTCTTTGAATCTTTCCTCTCTTTAATTCGTATTGCGGCCAGTCCTGCAGAAGCGAAATGGTACAGCATGTCTACCTTAACGTTGTCTGAGTTACTCCAATGACGATTTCCTCGAGTTTTCAAATTATTTTCGCTGAGTGACGAGGCATTTGGCTACCTTAAGAGAGTAATAGTTACTCCAGCCGGCTGCTCCCATTTCTTTAGGCCTTTATCATTCTTGCTATGGCCAGTCCTACAGAACCGATATGCCACTGTATGACCACTTTAACGTCGTCACAGTTATTCCCACTACGAGTTTCTCGAGTTAGCAAATGTACTTCGCCGGATGACGAGGCAGTTGGCTACCTCAAGAGAGTCATAGTTTCTCCAGCCAGATGCTCCCCTTCCTTTGAATCTTTCCTCTCTTTAATTCGTAATGCGGAATGTCCAATCAGAAGCGAAATGCTGCAACTTGTCAACCTTAACGTTGTCTGAGTTACTTCAACGGCGATATCCACGAGTTTTCAAATAAATTTCGCAGAGTGACGAGGCATTTGGCTACCTTAAGTGAGTCATAGATACTACTGCCGGCGGCTCCCATTCCTTTAGGGCTTTATCATTCTTGCTATGGCCAGTCCTACTGAACCGATATGCCACTGTATGGCCACCTTAACGTCGTCACAGTTACTCCCACTACGAGTTTCTCGAGTTAGCAAATGTACTTCGCCGGATGACTAGGCATTGGGCTACCTTAAGAGCGTCATAGTTACTGCAGCCAGATGCTCCCCTTCCCTTGAATCTATCCTCTCTTTAAGTCGTACTGCGGAATGTCCAAGCAGAAGCAAAATGCTGCAACATGTCCTCCTTAACGTTGTCTGAGTTGCTGAAACGACGATATCCACGAGTTTTCAAATAAATTTCGCAAAGTGATGAGGCATTTGTCTACCTTAATAGAGTGAAAGTTACTGCTGCCCGCTGCTCCCCCTTCTTTGAATCTTTCCTCTCTTTAATTCGTATTGCGGCCAGTCCTGCAGAAGCGAAATGGTACAGCATGTCCACCTTAACGATGTCTGAGTTACTCCAACGACGATATCTTCGAGTTTCCAAATAAATTTCGCAGAGTGACGAGGCATTTGGGTACCTTAAGAGAGTCATAGTTACTGCTGCCCGCTGCTCCCTCTTCTTTGAATGTTTCCTCCCTTATATTCGTATTGCGGCCAGTCCTGCAGGAGCGAAATGGTACAGCATGTCCACCTTAACGATGTCTGAGTTACTCCAACGACAATATCCTCGAGTTTTCAAATAAATTTCGCAAAGTGACGAGGCACTTGGCTACCTTATAAGAGTCATAGTTACTCCTGCCGGCTGCTCCCATTTCTTTACGCCTTTATCATTCTTGCTATGGCCAGTCCTACAGAACCGATATGCCACTGTATGTCCACCTTAACGTCGTCACAGTTATTCCCACTACGAGTTTCTCGAGTTAGCAAATGTACTTCGGCGGATGACTAGGCATTTTGCTACCTTAAGAGAGTCATAGTTACTGCAGCCAGATGCTCCCGTTCCCTTGAATCTATCCTCTCTTTAATTCGTACTGCGGAATGTCCAAGAAGAAGCAAAATGCAGCAACATGTCCTCCTTAACGTTGTCTGAGTTACTGAAACGACGATATCCACGAGTTTTCAAATAAATTTCGCAAAGTGATGAGGCATTTGGCTACCTTAAGAGAGTGAAAGTTACTGCTGCCCGCTGCTCCCCCTTCTTTGAATCTTCCCTCTCTTTAATTCGTATTGCGGCCAGTCCTGCAGAAGCGAAATGGTACAGCACGTCTACCTTAACGTTGTCTGAGTTACTGCAATGACGATTTCCTCGAGTTTTCAAATAATTTTCGCTGAGTGACGAGGCATTTGGCTACCTTAAGAGAGTAATAGTTACTCCAGCCGGCTGCTCCCATTTCTTTAGGCCTTTATCATTCTTGCTATGGCCAGTCCTACAGAACCTACACCTTAACGTCGTCACAGTTATTCCCACTACGAGTTTCTCGAGTTAGCAAATGTACTTCGCCGGATGACGAGGCATTTGGCTACCGTGAGAGAGTTATAGTTACTGCAGCCAGATGCTCCCCATCCTTTGAATCTTTCCTTTCTTTAATTCGTACTGCGGAATGTCCAATCAGAAGCGAAATGCTGCAATTTGTCCATCTTAAAGTTGTCTGAGTTACTCTAACGACGATATCGACGAGTTTACAAATACATTTCGCAGTGTGACGAGGCATTTGGCGACGTTAAGAGAGTCATAGTTACTGCTGCCCGCTGATCCCGCTGCTTTGAAACTTTCCTCTCTTTAATTCGTATTGCGACCAGTCATGCAAAAGCGAAATGGTACAGCATGTCCACCTTAACGTTGTCTGAGTAACTCCGACGACGATACCCTCGAGTTTTCCAATAAATTTCGCAGAGTGACGAGGCATCTGGCTACCTTAAGAGAGTCATAGTTACTGCTGCCCGCTGCTCCCCCATCTTTGAATCTTTCCTCTCTTTAATTCGTATTGCGGCCAGTCCTGCAGAAGCGAAGTGGTACAGCATGTCCACCTTAACGTTGTCTGAGTTACTCCAACGATGATTTCCTCGAGTTTTCAAATAATTTTCGCAGAGTGACGAGGCATTTGGCTTCCTTAAGAGAGTAATAGTTACTCCTGACGGCTGCTCCCATTTCTTTAAGCCTTTATCATTCTTGCTATGGCCAGTCCTACAGAACCTACACCTTAACGTCGTCACAGTTATTCCCACTACGAGTTTCTCGAGTTAGCAAATGTACATCGCCGGATGACGAGGCATTTGGCTACCTTGAGAGAGTCATAGTTACTGCAGCCAGATGCTCCCCTTCCTTTGAATCTTTCCTTTCTTTAATTCGTACTGCGGATTATCCAAACAGAAGCGAAATGCAGCAACTTGTCCACCTTAACGTTGTCTGAGTTACTCCAACGGCAATATCGACGAGTTTTCAAATAAATTTCGCAGAGTGACGAGGCATTTGGCGACCTTAACAGAGTCATAGTTACTGCTGCCCGCTGATCCCCTTCTTTGAGACTTTCCTCTCTTTACATCGTATTGCGACCAGTCCTGCAGAAGCGAAATGGTACAGCATGTCCACCTTAACGTTGTCTGAGTAACTCCGACGACGATACCCTCGAGTTTTGCAATAAATTTCGCTAAGTGACGAGGCATTTGGCTACCTTAAGAGAGTCTTAGTTACTCCTGCCGGCTGCTCCCATTTCTTTAGGCCTTTATCATTCTTGCTATGGCCAGTCCAACAGAACCGATATGCCACTGTATGTCCACTTTAACGACGTCACAGTTATTCCCACTACGAGTTTCTCGAGTTAGCAAATGTACATCACCGGATGACGAGGCAGTTCCCTACCTTAAGAGAGTTATAATTACTTCAGCCAGATGCTCCCCTTCCTTTGAATCTCTCCTCTCCTTAATTCGTACTGCGGATTGTCCAAACAGAAGCGAAATGCAGCAACTTGTCCACCTTAACGTTGTCTGAGTTACTCCAACGGCAATATCGACGAGTTTTCAAATAAATTTCGCAGAGTGACGAGGCATTTGGCTACCTTAAGAGAGTCATAGATACTCCTGCCGGCGGCTCCCATTCCTTTAGGCCTTTATCATTCTTGCTATGGCCAGTCCTACTGAACCGACATGCCACTGTATGTCCACCTTAACGTCGTCACAGTTACACCCACTACGAGTTTCTCGAGTTAGCAAATTTACTTCGCCGGATGACAAAGCATTTGGCTACTTTAAGAGAGTCATAGTTACTGCAGCCAGATGCTCCCATTCCTTTGAATCTTTCCTCTCTTTAACTCGTACTGCGGAATGTCCAAGCAGAAGCGAAATGCTGCAACATTACCACCTTAACGTTGTCTGAGTTACTAAAACGACGATATATACGAGTTTTCAAGTAAATTTCGCAGAATGACGAATCATTTGGCTACCTTAAGAGAGTCATAGTTACTGCTGCCCGCTGCACCCCCTTCCTTGAATCTTTCCTCTCTTTAAATCGTATTTCGGCCAGTCCTGCAGAAGAGAAATGGTACAGCATGTCCTCCTTAACGTTGTCTGAGTTACTCCAACGACGATATCCTCGAGTTTTCAAATAAATTTCGCAGAGTGTCGAGGCATTTTTCTACCATAAGAGAGTCATAGTTACTCCTGCCGGCTGATACCATTTCTTTAGGCCTTCTTCATTCTTGCTATGGCCAGTCCCACAGAACCGATATGCCACTGTATGTCCACCTTAACGTCGTCACAGTTATTCCCACTACCAGTTTCTCGAGTTAGCAAATGTACTTCGCCGGACGAAGATGCATTTGGCCACCTTAAGAGAGTCATAGTTACTGCAGCCAGAGCTCCCCTTCCTTTGAATCTTTCCTCTCTTTAATTCGTACTGCGGAATGTCCTGGCAGAAGCGAAATGCTGCAACATGCCCACCTTACCGTTGTCTGAGTTACTAAAACGACGATATCCACGAGTTTTCAAATAAATTTCGCAGAGTGACGAGGCATTTGGCTACCTTACGAGAGTCATAGTTACTGGTGCCCGCTGCTCCCCCTTCTTTGAGTCTTTCCTCTCTTTAATTCGTATTGCGGCCAGTCCTGCAGAAGCGAAATGGTACAGCATGTAAACCTTAACGATGTCTGAGTTACTCCAACGACGATATCTTCGAGTTTCCAAATAAATTTCGCAGAGTGACGAGGCATTTGGCTACCTTAAGAGAGTCATAGTTACTGCTGCCCGCTGCTCCCTCTTCTTAGAATGTTTCCTCCCTTATATTCGTATTGCGGCCAGTCCTGCAGGAGCGAAATGGTACAGCATGTCCACCTTAACGATGTCTGAGTTACTCCAACGACAATTTCCTCGAGTTTTCAAATAAATTTCGCAAAGTGACGAGGCACTTGGCTACCTTATGAGAGTCATAGTTACTCCTGCCGGCTGCTCCCATTTCTTTAGGCCTTTATCATTCTTGCTATGGCCAGTCCTACAGAACCGATATGCCACTGTATGTCCACTTTAACGTCGTCACAGTTAGTCCACTACGAGTTTCTCGAGTTAGCAAATGTACTTCGCCGGATGACGAGGCAGTTGGCTACATCAAGAGAGTCATAGTTACTGCAGCCTGATGCTCCCCTTCCTTTGAATCTTTCCTCTCTTTAATTCGTACTGCGGAATGTCCAATCAGAAGCGAAATGGTGCAACTTGTCCACCTTAACATTGTCTGAGTTACTTCAACGGCGATATCCACGAGTTTTCAAATAAATTTCGCAGAGTGACGAGGCATTTGGCTACCTTAAGTGAGTCATAGATACTCCTGCCGGCGGCTCCCCTTCCTTTAGGGCTTTATCATTCTTGCTATGGCCAGTCCTACTTAACCGATATGCCACTGTATGTCCACCTTAACGTCGTCACAGTTACTCCCACTACGAGTTTCTCGAGTTAGCAAATGTACTTCGCCGGATGACGAGGCATTTGGCTACCTTGAGAGAGTTATAGTTACTGCAGCCAGATGCTCCCCATCCTTTGAATCTTTCCTTTCTTTAATTCGTACTGCGGAATGTCCAATCAGAAGCGAAATGCTGCAATTTGTCCATCTTAACGTTGTCTGAGTTACTCCAACGACGATATCGACGAGTTTACAAATAAATTTCGCAGAGTGACGAGACATTTGGCGACGTTAAGAGAGTCATAGTTACTGCTGCCCGCTGATCCCCCTACTTTGAAACTTTCCTCTCTTTAATTCGTATTGCGACCAGTCCTGCAAAAGCGAAATGGTACAGCATGTCCACCTTAACGTTGTCTGAGTAACTCCGACGACGATACCCTCGAGTTTTCCAATAAATTTCGCAGAGTGACGAGGCATTTGGCTACCTTAAGAGAGTCATAGTTACTGCTGCCCGCTGCTCCCCCATCTTTGAATCTTTCCTCTCTTTAATTCGTATTGCGGCCAGCCCTGCAGAAGCGAAGTGGTACAGCATGTCCACCTTAACGTTGTCTGAGTTACTCCAACGATGATTTCCTCGAGTTTTCAAATAATTTTCGCAGAGTGACGAGGCATTTGGCTTCCTTAAGAGAGTAATAGTTACTCCTGACGGCTGCTCCCATTTCTTTAAGCCTTTATCATTCTTGCTATGGCCAGTCCTACAGAACCTACACCTTAACGTCGTCACAGTTATTCCCACTACGAGTTTCTCGAGTTAGCAAGTGTACATCGCCGGATGACGAGGCATTTGGCTACCTTGAGAGAGTCATAGTTACTGCAGCCAGATGCTCCCCTTCCTTTGAATCTTTCCTTTCTTTAATTCGTACTGTGGAATGTCCAGTCAGAAGCGAAATGCTGCAATTTGTCTACCTTAACGTTGTCTGAGTTACTCCAACGACGGTATCGACAAGTTTTCAAATAAATTTCGCAGAGTGACGAGGCATTTGGCGACCTTAACAGAGTCATAGTTACTGCTGCCCGCTGAACCCCTTCTTTGAGACTTTCCTCTCTTTACTTCGTATTGCGACCAGTCCTGCAGAAGCGAAATGGTACAGCATGTCCACCTTAACGTTGTCTGAGTAACTCCGACGACGATACCCTCGAGTTTTCCAATAAATTTCGCAAAGTGACGAGGCATTTGGCTACCTTAAGAGAGTCTTAGTTACTCCTGCCGGCTGCTCCCATTTCTTTAGGCCTTTATCATTCTTGCTATGGCCAGTCCAACAGAACCGATATGCCACTGTATGTCCACTTTAACGACGTCACAGTTATTCCCACTACGAGTTTCTCGAGTTAGCAAATGTACATCACCGGATGACGAGGCAGTTCCCTACCTTAAGAGAGTTATAATTACTTCAGCCAGATGCTCCCCTTCCTTTGAATCTCTCCTCTCCTTAATTCGTACTGCGGATTGTCCAAACAGAAGCGAAATGCAGCAACTTGTCCACCTTAACGTTGTCTGAGTTACTCCAACGGCAATATCGACGAGTTTTCAAATAAATTTCGCAGAGTGACGAGGCATTTGGCTACCTTAAGAGAGTCATAGATACTCCTGCCGGCGGCTCCCATTCCTTTAGGCCTTTATCATTCTTGCTATGGCCAGTCCTACTGAACCGACATGCCACTGTATGTCCACCTTAACGTCGTCACAGTTACACCCACTACGAGTTTCTCGAGTTAGCAAATTTACTTCGCCGGATGACAAAGCATTTGGCTACTTTAAGAGAGTCATAGTTACTGCAGCCAGATGCTCCCATTCCTTTGAATCTTTCCTCTCTTTAACTCGTACTGCGGAATGTCCAAGCAGAAGCGAAATGCTGCAACATTACCACCTTAACGTTGTCTGAGTTACTAAAACGACGATATATACGAGTTTTCAAGTAAATTTCGCAGAATGACGAATCATTTGGCTACCTTAAGAGAGTCATAGTTACTGCTGCCCGCTGCACCCCCTTCCTTGAATCTTTCCTCTCTTTAAATCGTATTTCGGCCAGTCCTGCAGAAGAGAAATGGTACAGCATGTCCTCCTTAACGTTGTCTGAGTTACTCCAACGACGATATCCTCGAGTTTTCAAATAAATTTCGCAGAGTGTCGAGGCATTTTTCTACCATAAGAGAGTCATAGTTACTCCTGCCGGCTGATACCATTTCTTTAGGCCTTCTTCATTCTTGCTATGGCCAGTCCCACAGAACCGATATGCCACTGTATGTCCACCTTAACGTCGTCACAGTTATTCCCACTACCAGTTTCTCGAGTTAGCAAATGTACTTCGCCGGACGAAGATGCATTTGGCCACCTTAAGAGAGTCATAGTTACTGCAGCCAGAGCTCCCCTTCCTTTGAATCTTTCCTCTCTTTAATTCGTACTGCGGAATGTCCTGGCAGAAGCGAAATGCTGCAACATGCCCACCTTACCGTTGTCTGAGTTACTAAAACGACGATATCCACGAGTTTTCAAATAAATTTCGCAGAGTGACGAGGCATTTGGCTACCTTACGAGAGTCATAGTTACTGGTGCCCGCTGCTCCCCCTTCTTTGAGTCTTTCCTCTCTTTAATTCGTATTGCGGCCAGTCCTGCAGAAGCGAAATGGTACAGCATGTAAACCTTAACGATGTCTGAGTTACTCCAACGACGATATCTTCGAGTTTCCAAATAAATTTCGCAGAGTGACGAGGCATTTGGCTACCTTAAGAGAGTCATAGTTACTGCTGCCCGCTGCTCCCTCTTCTTAGAATGTTTCCTCCCTTATATTCGTATTGCGGCCAGTCCTGCAGGAGCGAAATGGTACAGCATGTCCACCTTAACGATGTCTGAGTTACTCCAACGACAATTTCCTCGAGTTTTCAAATAAATTTCGCAAAGTGACGAGGCACTTGGCTACCTTATGAGAGTCATAGTTACTCCTGCCGGCTGCTCCCATTTCTTTAGGCCTTTATCATTCTTGCTATGGCCAGTCCTACAGAACCGATATGCCACTGTATGTCCACCTTAACGTCGTCACAGTTAGTCCACTACGAGTTTCTCGAGTTAGCAAATGTACTTCGCCGGATGACGAGGCAGTTGGCTACATCAAGAGAGTCATAGTTACTGCAGCCTGATGCTCCCCTTCCTTTGAATCTTTCCTCTCTTTAATTCGTACTGCGGAATGTCCAATCAGAAGCGAAATGGTGCAACTTGTCCACCTTAACATTGTCTGAGTTACTTCAACGGCGATATCCACGAGTTTTCAAATAAATTTCGCAGAGTGACGAGGCATTTGGCTACCTTAAGTGAGTCATAGATACTCCTGCCGGCGGCTCCCCTTCCTTTAGGGCTTTATCATTCTTGCTATGGCCAGTCCTACTTAACCGATATGCCACTGTATGTCCACCTTAACGTCGTCACAGTTACTCCCACTACGAGTTTCTCGAGTTAGCAAATGTACTTCGCCGGATGACGAGGCATTTGGCTACCTTGAGAGAGTTATAGTTACTGCAGCCAGATGCTCCCCATCCTTTGAATCTTTCCTTTCTTTAATTCGTACTGCGGAATGTCCAATCAGAAGCGAAATGCTGCAATTTGTCCATCTTAACGTTGTCTGAGTTACTCCAACGACGATATCGACGAGTTTACAAATAAATTTCGCAGAGTGACGAGACATTTGGCGACGTTAAGAGAGTCATAGTTACTGCTGCCCGCTGATCCCCCTACTTTGAAACTTTCCTCTCTTTAATTCGTATTGCGACCAGTCCTGCAAAAGCGAAATGGTACAGCATGTCCACCTTAACGTTGTCTGAGTAACTCCGACGACGATACCCTCGAGTTTTCCAATAAATTTCGCAGAGTGACGAGGCATTTGGCTACCTTAAGAGAGTCATAGTTACTGCTGCCCGCTGCTCCCCCATCTTTGAATCTTTCCTCTCTTTAATTCGTATTGCGGCCAGCCCTGCAGAAGCGAAGTGGTACAGCATGTCCACCTTAACGTTGTCTGAGTTACTCCAACGATGATTTCCTCGAGTTTTCAAATAATTTTCGCAGAGTGACGAGGCATTTGGCTTCCTTAAGAGAGTAATAGTTACTCCTGACGGCTGCTCCCATTTCTTTAAGCCTTTATCATTCTTGCTATGGCCAGTCCTACAGAACCTACACCTTAACGTCGTCACAGTTATTCCCACTACGAGTTTCTCGAGTTAGCAAGTGTACATCGCCGGATGACGAGGCATTTGGCTACCTTGAGAGAGTCATAGTTACTGCAGCCAGATGCTCCCCTTCCTTTGAATCTTTCCTTTCTTTAATTCGTACTGTGGAATGTCCAGTCAGAAGCGAAATGCTGCAATTTGTCTACCTTAACGTTGTCTGAGTTACTCCAACGACGGTATCGACAAGTTTTCAAATAAATTTCGCAGAGTGACGAGGCATTTGGCGACCTTAACAGAGTCATAGTTACTGCTGCCCGCTGAACCCCTTCTTTGAGACTTTCCTCTCTTTACTTCGTATTGCGACCAGTCCTGCAGAAGCGAAATGGTACAGCATGTCCACCTTAACGTTGTCTGAGTAACTCCGACGACGATACCCTCGAGTTTTCCAATAAATTTCGCAAAGTGACGAGGCATTTGGCTACCTTAAGAGAGTCTTAGTTACTCCTGCCGGCTGCTCCCATTTCTTTAGGCCTTTATCATTCTTGCTATGGCCAGTCCTACAGAACCGATATGCCACTGTATGTCCACTTTAACGACGTCACAGTTATTCCCACTACGAGTTTCTCGAGTTAGCAAATGTACATCACCGGATGACGAGGCAGTTGGATACCTTAAGAGAGTTATAGGTACTGCAGCCAGATGCTCCCCTTCCTTTGAATCTCTCCTCTCTTTAATTCGTACTGCGGATTGTCCAATCAGAAGCGAAATGCAGCAACTTGTCCACCTTAACGTTGTCTCAGTTACTCCAACGGCAATATCAACGAGTTTTCAAATAAATTTCGCAGAGTGACGAGGCATTTGGCTTCCTTAAGAGAGTAATAGTTACTCCTGACGGCTGCTCCCATTTCTTTAAGCCTTTATCATTCTTGCTATGGCCAGTCCTACAGAACCTACACCTTAACGTCGTCACAGTTATTCCCACTACGAGTTTCTCGAGTTAGCAAATGTACATCACCGGATGACGAGGCAGTTGGATACCTTAAGAGAGTTATAGGTACTGCAGCCAGATGCTCCCCTTCCTTTGAATCTTTCCTCTCTTTAATTCGTACTGCGGAATGTCCTGGCAGAAGCGAAATGCTGCAACATGTCCACCTTACCGTTGTCTTAGTTACTAAAACGACGATATCCACGAGTTTTCAAATAAATTTCGCAGAGTGACGAGGCATTTGGCTACCTTACGAGAGTCATAGTTACTGGTGCCCGCTGCTCCCCCTTCTTTGAATCTTTCCTCTCTTTAATTCGTATTGCGGCCAGTCCTGCAGAAGCGAAATGGTACAGCATGTCCACCTTAACGTTGTCTGAGTTGCTCCAACGACAATATCCTCGAGTTTTCAAATAAATTTCGCAGAGTGACGAAGCATTTGGCTACCTTAAGAGATACATAGTTACTCCTGCCGGCTGCTCCCATTTCTTTAGGCTTTTATCATTCTTGCTATGGCCCGTCCTACTGAACCGACATGCCACTGTATGTCCACCTTAACGTCGTCACAGTTACACCCACTACGAGTTTCTCGAGTTAGCAAATGTACTTCGCCGGATGACAAAGCATTTGGCTACTTTAAGAGAGTCATAGTTACTGCAGCCAAATGCTCCCCTTCCTTTGAATCTTGCCTCTCTTTAACTCGTACTGCGGAATGTCCAAGCAGAAGCGAAATGCTGCAACATTTCCACCTTGACGTTGTCTGAGTTACTAAAACGACGATATATACGAGTTTTCAAGTAAATTTCGCAGAATGACGAATCATTTGGCTACCTTAAGAGAGTCATAGTTACTGCTGCCCGCTGCACCCCCTTCCTTGAATCTTTCCTCTCTTTAATTCGTATTTCGGCCAGTCCTGCAGAAGAGAAATGGTACAGCATGTCCTCCTTAACGTTGTCTGAGTTACTCCAACGACGATATCCTCGAGTTTTCAAAAAAATTTCGCAGAGTGTCGAGGCATTTTTCTACCATAAGAGAGTCATAGTTACTCCTGCCGGCTGATACCATTTCTTTAGGCCTTTTTCATTCTTGCTATGGCCAGTCCCACAGAACCGATATGCCACTGTATGTCCACCTTAACGTCGTCACAGTTATTCCCACTACCAGTTTCTCGAGTTAGCAACTGTACTTCGCCGGACGACGATGCATTTGGCCACCTTAAGAGAGTCATAGTTACTGCTGCCAGAGCTGCCCTTCCTTTGAATCTTTCCTCTCTTTAATTCGTACTGCGGAATGTCCTGGCAGAAGCGAAATGCTGCAACATGTCCACCTTACCGTTGTCTTAGTTACTAAAACGACGATATCCACGAGTTTTCAAATAAATTTCGCAGAGTGACGAGGCATTTGGCTACCTTACGAGAGTCATAGTTACTGGTGCCCGCTGCTCCAACTTCTTTGAATGTTTCCTCTCTTTAATTCGTATTGCGGCCAGTCCTGCAGAAGCGAAATGGTACAGCATGTCCACCTTAACGTTGTCTGAGTTGCTCCAACGACAATATCCTCGAGTTTTCAAATAAATTTCGCAGAGTGACGAAGCATTTGGCTACCTTAAGAGAGTCATAGTTACTCCTGCCGGCTGCTCCCATTTCTTTAGGCTTTTATCATTCTTGCTATGGCCAGACCTACAGAACCGATATGCCACTGTATGTCCACCTTAACGTCGTCACAGTTATTCCCACTACGAGTTTCTCGAGTTAGCAAATGTACTTCGCCGGATGACGAGGCATTTGCCCACCTTAAGAGAGTCATAGTTACTGCAGCCAGAGCTCCCCTTCCTTTGAATCTTTCCTCTCTTTAATTCGTACTGCGCAATGTCCAATCAGAAGCGAAATGCTGCAACTTGTCCACCTTAACGTTGTCAGAGCTACTCCACCGACGATATCCACGAGTTTTCAAATTAATTTCCCAGAGTGACGAGGCATTTGGCTACCTTAAGAGAGTCTTACTTACTGCAGGCAGATGCTCCCCTTCCTTTGAATCTTTCTTCTCTGTAATTCGTACTGCGGAATGTCCAAGCAGAAGCGAAATGCTGCAACATGTCCACCCTAACGTTGTCTGAGTTTCTAAAACGACGATATCCACGAGTATTTAAATAAATTTCGCAGAGTGACGAGGCATTTGCCTACCTTAAGAGAGTCATAGTTACTCCTGCCGGCTGCTCCCATTTCTTTTGGCCTTTATCATTCTTGCTATGGCCAGTCCTACAGTACAGATATGCCACAGTATGTCCACCTTAACGTCGTCACATTTATTCCCACTACGAGTTTCTCGAGTTAGCAAATGTACTTCGCCCGATGACGAGGCATTTGGCTACCTTAAGAGAGTCATAGTTACTGCAGCCAGATGCTCCCCCTCCTTGAATCTTTCCTCTCTTTAATTCGTACTGCGGAATGTCCAATCAGAAGCGAAATGCTGCAACTTGTCCACCTTAATGTTGTCTGATTTACTCCAACGACGATATCGACGAGTTTTCAAATAAATTACGCAGAGTGACGAGGCATTTGGCTACCATAAGAGAGTCATAGTTACTGCTGCCCGCTGCTCCCCCATTTTTGAATCTTTCCTTTCTTTAATTCGTATTGCGGCCAGTCCTGCAGAAGCGAAATGGTACAGCATGTCCACCTTAACGTTGTCTGAGTTACTCCAACGACCATATCCTCGAGTTTTCAAATAAATTTCGCAGAGTGACGAGGCATTTGGCTACCTTAAGAGAGTCTTAGTTACTCCTGCCGGCTGCTCCAATTTCTTTAGGCCTTTATCATTCTTGCTATGGCCAGTCCTACTGAGCCGATATGCCACTGTATGTCCACCTTAACGTCGTCACAGTTACTCCCACTACGTGTTTCTCGAGTTAGCAAATGTACTTCGCCGGATGACAAGGCATCTCGCTACCGTAAGAGAGTCATATTTACCGCAGCCAGATGCTCCCCTTTCTTTGATTTTTTCCTCTCTTTAATTCGTACTGCGGAATGTCAAAGCAGTAGCGAAATGCTGCAACATGTCCACCTTAACGTTGTCTTAGTTACTAAAACGACGATATCCACGAGTTTTAAAAATAAATTTCGCAGAGTGACGAGGCATTTGGCTACCTTAAGAGAGTCATAGTAACTGCTGCCCGCTGCTCCCCATTCTTTGAATCTTTCCTCTCTTTAATTCGTATTTAGGCCAGTCCTGCAGAAGCGAAATAATATGGCATGTCCACCTTAACGTTGTCTGAGTTACTCCAACGACGATAGCCTCGAGTTTTCAAATAAATTTCGCAGAGTGACGAGGCATTTGGATACCTTAAGAGAGTCATAGTTACTCCTACCGGCTGCTCCCATTTCTTTAGGCCTTCATCACTCTTGCTATGGCCAGTCCTACAGAACCTACACCTTAACGTTGTCACAGTTATTCCCACTACGAGTTTCTCGAGTTAGCAAATGTACTTCGCCCGATGAGGAGGCATTTGACTGCCCTAAGAGACTCATAGTTACTGCAGCCAGATGCTCCCCTTCCTTTGAATCTTTCCTCTCTTTAATTCGTACTGCGGAATGTCCAGGCAGAAGCGAAATGCTGCAACATGACCACCTTAACATTGTCTGAATTACTGAAACGGCGATATCCAAGAGTTTTCAAACAAATTTCGCAAAGTGGCGAGGCATTTGGCTACCTTAAGAGAGTCTTACTTACTGCAGGCAGATGCTCCCCTTCCTTTGAATCTTTCTTCTCTGTAATTCGTACTGCGGAATGTCCAAGCAGAAGCGAAATGCTGCAACATGTCCACCCTAACGTTGTCTGAGTTTCTAAAACGACGATATCCACAAGTATTTAAATAAATTTCGCAGAGTGACGAGGCATTTGCCTACCTTAAGAGAGTCATAGTTACTCCTGCCGGCTGCTCCCATTTCTTTTGGCCTTTATCATTCTTGCTATGGCCAGTCCTACAGTACAGATATGCCACAGTATGTCCACCTTAACGTCGTCACATTTATTCCCACTACGAGTTTCTCGAGTTAGCAAATGTACTTCGCCCGATGACGAGGCATTTGGCTACCTTAAGAGAGTCATAGTTACTGCAGCCAGATGCTCCCCCTCCTTGAATCTTTCCTCTCTTTAATTCGTACTGCGGAATGTCCAATCAGAAGCGAAATGCTGCAACTTGTCCACCTTAATGTTGTCTGATTTACTCCAACGACGATATCGACGAGTTTTCAAATAAATTACGCAGAGTGACGAGGCATTTGGCTACCATAAGAGAGTCATAGTTACTGCTGCCCGCTGCCCCCCGCTTCTTTGAATGTTTCCTCTCTTTAATTCCTATTGCGGCCAGTCCTGCAGAAGCGAAATGTTACAGCATGTCCACCTTAACGATGTCTGAGTTATTCCAACGACGATATCCTCGAGTTATCAAATAAATTTCGCAGAGTGACGAGGCATTTGGATACCTTAAGAGAGTCATAGTTACTCCTGCCGGCTGCTCCCATTTCTTTAGGCCTTTATCATTCTTGCTATGGCCAGTCCTACAGGACCGATATGCCACTGTATGGCCACCTTAAGGTCGTCACAGTTATTCACACTACGAGTTTCTCGAGTTAGCAAATGTACTTCGCCGGATGACGAGGCATTTGGCTACCTTAAGAGAGTCATAGTTACTGTAGCCAGATGCTCCCCTTCCTTTGAATCGTTCCTCTCTTTAATTCGTACTGCCGAATGTCCAAGCAGATGCGAAATGCTGCAACATGTCCACCATAACGTTGTCTGAGTTACTCCAACGACGATATCCACGAGATTTCAAATAAATTCGCAGAGTTACGAAGCATTTGGCTACCTTAAGAGAGTCATAGCTACTGCTGCCCGCTGCTCCCCCTTCTATGAATCTTTCCTCTCTTTAATTCGTATTGCGGACAGTCCTGCAGAAGCGAAATAATACAGCATGTCCACCTTAACGTTGTCTCAGTTAGTCCAACGACGATATCCTCGAGTTTTCAAATAAATTTCGCAGAGTGACGAGGCATTTGGATACCTTAAGAGAGTCATAGTTACTGCTGCCGGCTGCTCCCATTTCTTTAGGCCTTTATCATTCTTGCTATGGCCAGTCCTACAGGACCGATATGCCACTGTATGGCCACCTTAACGTCGTCACAGTTATTCACACTACGAGTTTCTCGAGTTAGCAAATGTACTTCGCCGGATGACGAGGCATTTGGCTACCTTAAGAGAGTCATAGTTACTGCAGCCAGATGCTCCCCTTCCTTTGAATCTTTCCTCTCTTTAATTCGTACTGCGGAATGTCCATTCAGAAGCGAAATGCTGCAACTTGTCCACCTTAACGTTGTCTGAGTTACTCCGACGACGATATCTACGAGTTTTAAAATAAATTTCGTAGAATGACGAGGCATTTGGCTCCCCCATGAACCATGGACCTTGCCGTTGGTGGGGAGGCTTGCGTGCCTCAGCGATACAGATAGCCGTACCGTAGGTGCAACCACAACGGAGGGGTATCTGTTGAGAGACCAGACAAACGTGTGGTTCCTGAAGAGGGGCAGCAGCCTTTTCAGTAGTTGCAAGGGCAACAGTCTGGATGATTGACTGATCTGGCCTTTAACAATAACCAAAATGGCCTTGCTGTGCTGGTACTGCGAACGGCTGAAAGCAAGGGGAAACTACAGCCGTAATTTTTCCCGAGGGCATGCAGCTTTACTGTATGATTACATGATGATGGCGTCCTCTTGGGTAAAATATTCTGGAGGTAAAATAGTCCCCCATTCGGATCTCCGGGCGGGGACTACTCAAGAGGATGTCGTTATCAGGAGAAAGAAAACTGGCGTTCTACGGATCGGAGCGTGGAATGTTAGATCCCTTAATCGGGCAGGTAGGTTAGAAAATTTAAAAAGGGAAATGGATAGGTTGAAGTTAGATATAGTGGGAATTAGTGAAGGTCGGTGGCAGGAGGAACAAGACTTCTGGTCAGGTGACTACAGGGTTATAAACACAAAATCAAATAGGGGTAATGCAGGAGTAGGTTTAATAATGAATAGGAAAATAGGAATGCGGGTAAGCTACTACAAACAGCATAGTGAACGCATTATTGTGGCCAAGATAGATACGAAGCCCACGCCTACTACAGTAGTACAAGTTTATATGCCAACTAGCTCTGCAGATGACGAAGAAATTGAAGAAATGTATGATGAAATAAATGAAATTATTCAGACTGTGAAGGGAGACGAAAATTTAATAGTCATGGGTGACTGGAATTCGAGTGTAGGAAAAGGGAGAGAAGGAACCATAGTAGGTGAATATGGATTGGGGGACAGAAATGAAAGAGGAAGCCGCCTGGTCGAATTTTGCACAGAGCACAACATAATCATAACTAACACTTGGTTTAAGAATCATGAAAGAAGGTTGTATACATGGAAGAACCCTGGAGATACTAAAAGGTTTCAGATAGATTATATAATGGTAAGACAGAGATTTAGGAACCAGGTTTTAAATTGTAAGACATTTCCAGGGGCAGATGTGGACTCTGACCACAATCTATTGGTTATGACCTGTAGATTAAAACTGAAGAAACTGCAAAAAGGTGGGAATTTAAGGAGATGGGACCTGGATAAACTAAAAGAACCAGAGGTTGTACAGAGATTCAGGGAGAGCATAAGGGAGCAATTGACAGGAATGGGGGAAATAAATACAGTAGAAGAAGAATGGGTAGCTTTGAGGGATGAAGTAGTGAAGGCAGCAGAGGATCAAGTAGGTAAAAAGACGAGGGCTAGTAGAAATCCTTGGGTAACAGAAGAAATATTGAATTTAATTGATGAAAGGAGAAAATATAAAAATGCAGTGAGCGAAACAGGCAAAAAGGAATACAAACGTCTCAAAAATGAGATCGACAGGAAGTGCAAAATGGCTAAGCAGGGATGGCTAGAGGACAAATGTAAGGATGTAGAGGCCTATCTCACTAGGGGTAAGATAGATACCGCCTACAGGAAAATTAAAGAGACCTTTGGAGATAAGAGAACAACTTGTATGAATATCAAGAGCTCAGATGGAAACCCAGTTCTAAGCAAAGAAGGGAAACCAGAAAGGTGGAAGGAGTATATAGAGGGTCTATACAAGGGCGATGTACTTGAGGACAATATTATGGAAATGGAAGAAGATGTAGATGAAGATGAAATGGGAGATATGATACTGCGTGAAGAGTTTGACAGAGCACTGAAAGACCTGAGTCGAAACAAGGCCCCCGGAGTAGACAATATTCCATTGGAACTACTGACGGCCGTGGGAGAGCCAGTCCTGACAAAACTCTACCATCTGGTGAGCAAGATGTATGAAACAGGCGAAATACCCTCAGACTTCAAGAAGAATATTATAATTCCAATCCCAAAGAAAGCAGGTGTTGACAGATGTGAAAATTACCGAACTATCAGCTTAATAAGTCACAGCTGCAAAATACTAACACGAATTCTTTACAGACGAATGGAAAAACTAGTAGAAGCCAACCTCGGGGAAGATCAGTTTGGATTCCGTAGAAACACTGGAACACGTGAGGCAATACTGACCTTACGACTTATCTTAGAAGAAAGATTAAGGAAAGGCAAACCTACGTTTCTAGCATTTGTAGACTTAGAGAAAGCTTTTGACAATGTTGACTGGAATACTCTCTTTCACATTCTAAAGGTGGCAGGGGTAAAATACAGAGAGCGAAAAGCTATTTACAATTTGTACAGAAACCAGATGGCAGTTATAAGAGTCGAGGGACATGAAAGGGAAGCAGTGGTTGGGAAGGGAGTAAGACAGGGTTGTAGCCTCTCCCCGATGTTGTTCAATCTGTATATTGAGCAAGCAGTAAAGGAAACAAAAGAAAAATTCGGAGTAGGTATTAAAATTCATGGAGAAGAAATAAAAACTTTGAGGTTCGCCGATGACATTGTAATTCTGTCAGAGACAGCAAAGGACTTGCAAGAGCAGTTGAATGGAATGGACAGTGTCTTGAAAGGAGGATATAAGATGAACATCAACAAAAGCAAAACAAGGATAATGGAATGTAGTCTAATTAAGTCGGGTGATGCTGAGGGAATTAGATTAGGAAATGAGGCACTTAAAGTAGTAAAGGAGTTTTGCTATTTGGGGAGCAAAATAACTGATGATGGTCGAAGTAGAGAGGATATAAAATGTAGGCTGGCAATGGCAAGGAAAGCGTTTCTGAAGAAGAGAAATTTGTTAACATCCAGTATTGATTTAAGTGTCAGGAAGTCATTTCTGAAAGTATTCATTTGGAGTGTAGCCATGTATGGAAGTGAAACATGGACGATAAATAGTTTGGACAAGAAGAGAATAGAAGCATTCGAAATGTGGTGCTACAGAAGAATGCTGAAGATTAGATGGGTAGATCACATAACTAATGAGGAAGTATTGAATAGGATTGGGGAGAAGAGAAGTTTGTGGCACAACTTGACCAGAAGAAGGGATCGGTTGGTAGGACATGTTCTGAGGCATCAAGGGATCACCAATTTAGTATTGGAGGGCAGCGTGGAGGGTAAAAATCGTAGAGGGAGACCAAGAGATGAATACACTAAGCAGATTCAGAAGGATGTAGGTTGCAGTAGGTACTGGGAGATGAAAAAGCTTGCACAGGATAGAGTAGCATGGAGAGCTGCATCAAACCAGTCTCAGGACTGAAGACCACAACAACAACAACAACAAGAGAGTCATAGTTACTGCTGCCCGCTGCTCCCCCTTCTTTGAATCTTTCCTCTCTTTAATTCGTATTGCGGCCAGTCCTGCAGAAGCGAAATGTTACAGCATGTCCACCTTAACGTAGTCTGAATTACTCCAACGACGTTATCCTCGAGTTTTCAAATAAATTTCGCAGAATGACGAGGCATTTGCCTACCTTAAGAGAGTCATAGTTACTGCTGCCCGCTGCTCCCCCTTCTTTGAATCTCTCCACTCTTTAATTCGTATTGCGGCCAGTCCTGCAGAAGCGAAATGGTACAGCATGTCCACCTTAACGTTGTCTGAGTTACGCCAACGACGATATCCTCGAGTTTTCAAATAAATTTCGCACAGTGACGAGGCATTTGGCTATCTTAAGAGAGTCATAGTGACTCCTGCCGGCTGCTCCCATTTCTTTAGGCCTTTATCATTCTTGCTATGGCCAGTCCTACAGAACCGATAAGCCACTCTATATCCACCTTAACGTCGTCACAGTTACTCTCACTACGATTTTCTCGAGTTAGCAAATGTACTTCGCCAGATGACGAGGCATTTTGCTACCTTAAGAGAGTCATAGTTACTGTAGCCAGATGCTCCCCTTCCTTTGAATCTTTCCTCTCTTTAATTCGTACTGCGGAATGTCCAAGCAGATGTGAAATGCTGCAACATGTCCACCATAACGTTGTCTGAGTAACTCCAACGACGATATCCTCGAGTTTTCAAATAAATTTCGCAGAGTGACAAGGCATTTGGATACCTTAAGAGAGTCATAGTTACTCCTGCCGGCTGCTCCCATTTCTTTAGGCCTTCATCATTCTTGCTATGGCCAGTCCTACAGAACAGATATGCCACTGTATGTCCCCCTTAACGTCGTCACAGTTACTCCCACTACGTGTTTCTCGAGTTAGCAAATGCACTAAGCCGGATGACGAGGCATTTGGACACCTTACGAGAGTCATAGTTACTGCAGCCAGACGGTCCCCTTCCTTTGAATCTTTCCTCTCTTTAATTCGTACTGCGGAATGTCCTGGCAGAAGCGAAATGCTGCAACATGTCCACCTTACCGTTGTCTTAGTTACTAAAACGACGATATCCACGAGTTTTCAAATAAATTTCGCAGAGTGACGAGGCATTTGGCTACCTTACGAGAGTCATAGTTACTGGTGCCCGCTGCTCCCCCTTCTTTGAATGTTTCCTCTCTTTAATTCGTATTGCGGCCAGTCCTGCAGAAGCGAAATGGTACAGCATGTCCACCTTAACGTTGTCTGAGTTGCTCCAACGACAATATCCTCGAGTTTTCAAATAAATTTCGCAGAGTGACGAAGCATTTGGCTACCTTAAGAGAGTCATAGTTACTCCTGCCGGCTGCTCCCATTTCTTTAGGCTTTTATCATTCTTGCTATGGCCAGACCTACAGAACCGATATGCCACTGTATGTCCACCTTAACGTCGTCACAGTTATTCCCACTACGAGTTTCTCGAGTTAGCAAATGTACTTCGCCGGATGACGAGGCATTTGCCCACCTTAAGAGAGTCATAGTTACTGCAGCCAGAGCTCCCCTTCCTTTGAATCTTTCCTCTCTTTAATTCGTACTGCGCAATGTCCAATCAGAAGCGAAATGCTGCAACTTGTCCACCTTAACGTTGTCAGAGCTACTCCACCGACGATATCCACGAGTTTTCAAATTAATTTCCCAGAGTGACGAGGCATTTGGCTACCTTAAGAGAGTCTTACTTACTGCAGGCAGATGCTCCCCTTCCTTTGAATCTTTCTTCTCTGTAATTCGTACTGCGGAATGTCCAAGCAGAAGCGAAATGCTGCAACATGTCAACCCTAACGTTGTCTGAGTTTCTAAAACGACGATATCCACGAGTATTTAAATAAATTTCGCAGAGTGACGAGGCATTTGCCTACCTTAAGAGAGTCATAGTTACTCCTGCCGGCTGCTCCCATTTCTTTTGGCCTTTATCATTCTTGCTATGGCCAGTCCTACAGTACAGATATGCCACAGTATGTCCACCTTAACGTCGTCACATTTATTCCCACTACGAGTTTCTCGAGTTAGCAAATGTACTTCGCCCGATGACGAGGCATTTGGCTACCTTAAGAGAGTCATAGTTACTGCAGCCAGATGCTCCCCCTCCTTGAATCTTTCCTCTCTTTAATTCGTACTGCGGAATGTCCAATCAGAAGCGAAATGCTGCAACTTGTCCACCTTAATGTTGTCTGATTTACTCCAACGACGATATCGACGAGTTTTCAAATAAATTACGCAGAGTGACGAGGCATTTGGCTACCATAAGAGAGTCATAGTTACTGCTGCCCGCTGCTCCCCCATTTTTGAATCTTTCCTTTCTTTAATTCGTATTGCGGCCAGTCCTGCAGAAGCGAAATGGTACAGCATGTCCACCTTAACGTTGTCTGAGTTACTCCAACGACCATATCCTCGAGTTTTCAAATAAATTTCGCAGAGTGACGAGGCATTTGGCTACCTTAAGAGAGTCTTAGTTACTCCTGCCGGCTGCTCCAATTTCTTTAGGCCTTTATCATTCTTGCTATGGCCAGTCCTACTGAGCCGATATGCCACTGTATGTCCACCTTAACGTCGTCACAGTTACTCCCACTACGTGTTTCTCGAGTTAGCAAATGTACTTCGCCGGATGACAAGGCATCTCGCTACCGTAAGAGAGTCATATTTACCGCAGCCAGATGCTCCCCTTTCTTTGATTTTTTCCTCTCTTTAATTCGTACTGCGGAATGTCAAAGCAGTAGCGAAATGCTGCAACATGTCCACCTTAACGTTGTCTTAGTTACTAAAACGACGATATCCACGAGTTTTAAAAATAAATTTCGCAGAGTGACGAGGCATTTGGCTACCTTAAGAGAGTCATAGTAACTGCTGCCCGCTGCTCCCCATTCTTTGAATCTTTCCTCTCTTTAATTCGTATTTAGGCCAGTCCTGCAGAAGCGAAATAATATGGCATGTCCACCTTAACGTTGTCTGAGTTACTCCAACGACGATAGCCTCGAGTTTTCAAATAAATTTCGCAGAGTGACGAGGCATTTGGATACCTTAAGAGAGTCATAGTTACTCCTACCGGCTGCTCCCATTTCTTTAGGCCTTCATCACTCTTGCTATGGCCAGTCCTACAGAACCTACACCTTAACGTTGTCACAGTTATTCCCACTACGAGTTTCTCGAGTTAGCAAATGTACTTCGCCCGATGAGGAGGCATTTGACTGCCCTAAGAGACTCATAGTTACTGCAGCCAGATGCTCCCCTTCCTTTGAATCTTTCCTCTCTTTAATTCGTACTGCGGAATGTCCAGGCAGAAGCGAAATGCTGCAACATGACCACCTTAACATTGTCTGAATTACTGAAACGGCGATATCCAAGAGTTTTCAAACAAATTTCGCAAAGTGGCGAGGCATTTGGCTACCTTAAGAGAGTCTTACTTACTGCAGGCAGATGCTCCCCTTCCTTTGAATCTTTCTTCTCTGTAATTCGTACTGCGGAATGTCCAAGCAGAAGCGAAATGCTGCAACATGTCCACCCTAACGTTGTCTGAGTTTCTAAAACGACGATATCCACAAGTATTTAAATAAATTTCGCAGAGTGACGAGGCATTTGCCTACCTTAAGAGAGTCATAGTTACTCCTGCCGGCTGCTCCCATTTCTTTTGGCCTTTATCATTCTTGCTATGGCCAGTCCTACAGTACAGATATGCCACAGTATGTCCACCTTAACGTCGTCACATTTATTCCCACTACGAGTTTCTCGAGTTAGCAAATGTACTTCGCCCGATGACGAGGCATTTGGCTACCTTAAGAGAGTCATAGTTACTGCAGCCAGATGCTCCCCCTCCTTGAATCTTTCCTCTCTTTAATTCGTACTGCGGAATGTCCAATCAGAAGCGAAATGCTGCAACTTGTCCACCTTAATGTTGTCTGATTTACTCCAACGACGATATCGACGAGTTTTCAAATAAATTACGCAGAGTGACGAGGCATTTGGCTACCATAAGAGAGTCATAGTTACTGCTGCCCGCTGCCCCCCGCTTCTTTGAATGTTTCCTCTCTTTAATTCCTATTGCGGCCAGTCCTGCAGAAGCGAAATGTTACAGCATGTCCACCTTAACGATGTCTGAGTTATTCCAACGACGATATCCTCGAGTTATCAAATAAATTTCGCAGAGTGACGAGGCATTTGGATACCTTAAGAGAGTCATAGTTACTCCTGCCGGCTGCTCCCATTTCTTTAGGCCTTTATCATTCTTGCTATGGCCAGTCCTACAGGACCGATATGCCACTGTATGGCCACCTTAAGGTCGTCACAGTTATTCACACTACGAGTTTCTCGAGTTAGCAAATGTACTTCGCCGGATGACGAGGCATTTGGCTACCTTAAGAGAGTCATAGTTACTGTAGCCAGATGCTCCCCTTCCTTTGAATCGTTCCTCTCTTTAATTCGTACTGCCGAATGTCCAAGCAGATGCGAAATGCTGCAACATGTCCACCATAACGTTGTCTGAGTTACTCCAACGACGATATCCACGAGATTTCAAATAAATTCGCAGAGTTACGAAGCATTTGGCTACCTTAAGAGAGTCATAGCTACTGCTGCCCGCTGCTCCCCCTTCTATGAATCTTTCCTCTCTTTAATTCGTATTGCGGACAGTCCTGCAGAAGCGAAATAATACAGCATGTCCACCTTAACGTTGTCTCAGTTAGTCCAACGACGATATCCTCGAGTTTTCAAATAAATTTCGCAGAGTGACGAGGCATTTGGATACCTTAAGAGAGTCATAGTTACTCCTGCCGGCTGCTCCCATTTCTTTAGGCCTTTATCATTCTTGCTATGGCCAGTCCTACAGGACCGATATGCCACTGTATGGCCACCTTAACGTCGTCACAGTTATTCACACTACGAGTTTCTCGAGTTAGCAAATGTACTTCGCCGGATGACGAGGCATTTGGCTACCTTAAGAGAGTCATAGTTACTGCAGCCAGATGCTCCCCTTCCTTTGAATCTTTCCTCTCTTTAATTCGTACTGCGGAATGTCCATTCAGAAGCGAAATGCTGCAACTTGTCCACCTTAACGTTGTCTGAGTTACTCCGACGACGATATCTACGAGTTTTAAAATAAATTTCGTAGAATGACGAGGCATTTGGCTCCCCCATGAACCATGGACCTTGCCGTTGGTGGGGAGGCTTGCGTGCCTCAGCGATACAGATAGCCGTACCGTAGGTGCAACCACAACGGAGGGGTATCTGTTGAGAGACCAGACAAACGTGTGGTTCCTGAAGAGGGGCAGCAGCCTTTTCAGTAGTTGCAAGGGCAACAGTCTGGATGATTGACTGATCTGGCCTTTAACAATAACCAAAATGGCCTTGCTGTGCTGGTACTGCGAACGGCTGAAAGCAAGGGGAAACTACAGCCGTAATTTTTCCCGAGGGCATGCAGCTTTACTGTATGATTACATGATGATGGCGTCCTCTTGGGTAAAATATTCTGGAGGTAAAATAGTCCCCCATTCGGATCTCCGGGCGGGGACTACTCAAGAGGATGTCGTTATCAGGAGAAAGAAAACTGGCGTTCTACGGATCGGAGCGTGGAATGTTAGATCCCTTAATCGGGCAGGTAGGTTAGAAAATTTAAAAAGGGAAATGGATAGGTTGAAGTTAGATATAGTGGGAATTAGTGAAGGTCGGTGGCAGGAGGAACAAGACTTCTGGTCAGGTGACTACAGGGTTATAAACACAAAATCAAATAGGGGTAATGCAGGAGTAGGTTTAATAATGAATAGGAAAATAGGAATGCGGGTAAGCTACTACAAACAGCATAGTGAACGCATTATTGTGGCCAAGATAGATACGAAGCCCACGCCTACTACAGTAGTACAAGTTTATATGCCAACTAGCTCTGCAGATGACGAAGAAATTGAAGAAATGTATGATGAAATAAATGAAATTATTCAGACTGTGAAGGGAGACGAAAATTTAATAGTCATGGGTGACTGGAATTCGAGTGTAGGAAAAGGGAGAGAAGGAACCATAGTAGGTGAATATGGATTGGGGGACAGAAATGAAAGAGGAAGCCGCCTGGTCGAATTTTGCACAGAGCACAACATAATCATAACTAACACTTGGTTTAAGAATCATGAAAGAAGGTTGTATACATGGAAGAACCCTGGAGATACTAAAAGGTTTCAGATAGATTATATAATGGTAAGACAGAGATTTAGGAACCAGGTTTTAAATTGTAAGACATTTCCAGGGGCAGATGTGGACTCTGACCACAATCTATTGGTTATGACCTGTAGATTAAAACTGAAGAAACTGCAAAAAGGTGGGAATTTAAGGAGATGGGACCTGGATAAACTAAAAGAACCAGAGGTTGTACAGAGATTCAGGGAGAGCATAAGGGAGCAATTGACAGGAATGGGGGAAATAAATACAGTAGAAGAAGAATGGGTAGCTTTGAGGGATGAAGTAGTGAAGGCAGCAGAGGATCAAGTAGGTAAAAAGACGAGGGCTAGTAGAAATCCTTGGGTAACAGAAGAAATATTGAATTTAATTGATGAAAGGAGAAAATATAAAAATGCAGTGAGCGAAACAGGCAAAAAGGAATACAAACGTCTCAAAAATGAGATCGACAGGAAGTGCAAAATGGCTAAGCAGGGATGGCTAGAGGACAAATGTAAGGATGTAGAGGCCTATCTCACTAGGGGTAAGATAGATACCGCCTACAGGAAAATTAAAGAGACCTTTGGAGATAAGAGAACAACTTGTATGAATATCAAGAGCTCAGATGGAAACCCAGTTCTAAGCAAAGAAGGGAAACCAGAAAGGTGGAAGGAGTATATAGAGGGTCTATACAAGGGCGATGTACTTGAGGACAATATTATGGAAATGGAAGAAGATGTAGATGAAGATGAAATGGGAGATATGATACTGCGTGAAGAGTTTGACAGAGCACTGAAAGACCTGAGTCGAAACAAGGCCCCCGGAGTAGACAATATTCCATTGGAACTACTGACGGCCGTGGGAGAGCCAGTCCTGACAAAACTCTACCATCTGGTGAGCAAGATGTATGAAACAGGCGAAATACCCTCAGACTTCAAGAAGAATATTATAATTCCAATCCCAAAGAAAGCAGGTGTTGACAGATGTGAAAATTACCGAACTATCAGCTTAATAAGTCACAGCTGCAAAATACTAACACGAATTCTTTACAGACGAATGGAAAAACTAGTAGAAGCCAACCTCGGGGAAGATCAGTTTGGATTCCGTAGAAACACTGGAACACGTGAGGCAATACTGACCTTACGACTTATCTTAGAAGAAAGATTAAGGAAAGGCAAACCTACGTTTCTAGCATTTGTAGACTTAGAGAAAGCTTTTGACAATGTTGACTGGAATACTCTCTTTCACATTCTAAAGGTGGCAGGGGTAAAATACAGAGAGCGAAAAGCTATTTACAATTTGTACAGAAACCAGATGGCAGTTATAAGAGTCGAGGGACATGAAAGGGAAGCAGTGGTTGGGAAGGGAGTAAGACAGGGTTGTAGCCTCTCCCCGATGTTGTTCAATCTGTATATTGAGCAAGCAGTAAAGGAAACAAAAGAAAAATTCGGAGTAGGTGTTAAAATTCATGGAGAAGAAATAAAAACTTTGAGGTTCGCCGATGACATTGTAATTCTGTCAGAGACAGCAAAGGACTTGCAAGAGCAGTTGAATGGAATGGACAGTGTCTTGAAAGGAGGATATAAGATGAACATCAACAAAAGCAAAACAAGGATAATGGAATGTAGTCTAATTAAGTCGGGTGATGCTGAGGGAATTAGATTAGGAAATGAGGCACTTAAAGTAGTAAAGGAGTTTTGCTATTTGGGGAGCAAAATAACTGATGATGGTCGAAGTAGAGAGGATATAAAATGTAGGCTGGCAATGGCAAGGAAAGCGTTTCTGAAGAAGAGAAATTTGTTAACATCCAGTATTGATTTAAGTGTCAGGAAGTCATTTCTGAAAGTATTCATTTGGAGTGTAGCCATGTATGGAAGTGAAACATGGACGATAAATAGTTTGGACAAGAAGAGAATAGAAGCATTCGAAATGTGGTGCTACAGAAGAATGCTGAAGATTAGATGGGTAGATCACATAACTAATGAGGAAGTATTGAATAGGATTGGGGAGAAGAGAAGTTTGTGGCACAACTTGACCAGAAGAAGGGATCGGTTGGTAGGACATGTTCTGAGGCATCAAGGGATCACCAATTTAGTATTGGAGGGCAGCGTGGAGGGTAAAAATCGTAGAGGGAGACCAAGAGATGAATACACTAAGCAGATTCAGAAGGATGTAGGTTGCAGTAGGTACTGGGAGATGAAAAAGCTTGCACAGGATAGAGTAGCATGGAGAGCTGCATCAAACCAGTCTCAGGACTGAAGACCACAACAACAACAACAACAAGAGAGTCATAGTTACTGCTGCCCGCTGCTCCCCCTTCTTTGAATCTTTCCTCTCTTTAATTCGTATTGCGGCCAGTCCTGCAGAAGCGAAATGTTACAGCATGTCCACCTTAACGTAGTCTGAATTACTCCAACGACGTTATCCTCGAGTTTTCAAATAAATTTCGCAGAATGACGAGGCATTTGCCTACCTTAAGAGAGTCATAGTTACTGCTGCCCGCTGCTCCCCCTTCTTTGAATCTCTCCACTCTTTAATTCGTATTGCGGCCAGTCCTGCAGAAGCGAAATGGTACAGCATGTCCACCTTAACGTTGTCTGAGTTACGCCAACGACGATATCCTCGAGTTTTCAAATAAATTTCGCACAGTGACGAGGCATTTGGCTATCTTAAGAGAGTCATAGTGACTCCTGCCGGCTGCTCCCATTTCTTTAGGCCTTTATCATTCTTGCTATGGCCAGTCCTACAGAACCGATAAGCCACTCTATATCCACCTTAACGTCGTCACAGTTACTCTCACTACGATTTTCTCGAGTTAGCAAATGTACTTCGCCAGATGACGAGGCATTTTGCTACCTTAAGAGAGTCATAGTTACTGTAGCCAGATGCTCCCCTTCCTTTGAATCTTTCCTCTCTTTAATTCGTACTGCGGAATGTCCAAGCAGATGCGAAATGCTGCAACATGTCCACCATAACGTTGTCTGAGTAACTCCAACGACGATATCCTCGAGTTTTCAAATAAATTTCGCAGAGTGACAAGGCATTTGGATACCTTAAGAGAGTCATAGTTACTCCTGCCGGCTGCTCCCATTTCTTTAGGCCTTCATCATTCTTGCTATGGCCAGTCCTACAGAACAGATATGCCACTGTATGTCCCCCCTAACGTCGTCACAGTTACTCCCACTACGTGTTTCTCGAGTTAGCAAATGCACTAAGCCGGATGACGAGGCATTTGGACACCTTACGAGAGTCATAGTTACTGCAGCCAGACGGTCCCCTTCCTTTGAATCTTTCCTCTCTTTAATTCGTACTGCGGAAAGTCCAATTAGAAACGAAATGCTGCAACTTGTCCACCCTAATGTTGTCTGATTTACTCCAACGACGATATCGACGAGTTTTCAAGTAAATTTCGCTGAGTGACGAAGCATTTGGCTACCTTAAGAGAGTCATAGTTACTGCTGCCCGCTGCTCCCCCTTCTTTGAATCTTTCCTTTCTTTAATTCGTATTGCGGCCAGTCCTGCAGAAGCGAAATGGTACAGCATGTCCACCTTAATGTCGTCTGAGTTACTCCTACGACGATATTCTCGAGTTTTCAAATAAATTTCGCAGAGTGACGATGCATTTGGCTACCTTAAGAGAGTCATAGTTACTCCTGCCGGCTGCTCCAATTTCTTTAGGAATTTATCATTCTTGCTATGGCCAGTCCTACTGAATTAATATGCCACTGTATGTCCACCTTAACGTCGTCACAGTTACTCCCACTACGTGTTTCTCGAGTTAGCAAATGTACTAAGCCGGATGACGAGGCATTTGGCTACCTTAAGAGAGTCATATTTACTGCAGCCAGATGCTCCCCTTCCTTTGATTCTTTCCTCTCTTTAATTCGTACTGCGGAATGTCCAAGCAGTAGCGAAATGCTGCAACATGTCCACCTTAACGTTGTCTGAGTTACTAAAACGACGATATCCACGAGTTTTCAAATAAATTTCGCAGAGTGACGAGTCATTTGGCTACCTTAAGAGAGTCATAGTTACTGCTGCCCGCTCCTCCCCCTTCTTTGAATCTTTCCTCTCTTTAATTCCTATTGCGGCCAGTCCTGCAGAAGCGAAATGTTACAGCATGTCCACCTTAACGTTGTCTGAGTTACTCCAACGACGATATCCTCGAGTTTTCAAATAAGTTTCGCAGAGTGACGAGGCATTTGGCTACCTTAAGAGAGTCATAGTTACTCCTGGCGGCTGCTCCCATTTCTTTAGGCCTTTATCATTCTTGCTATGGCCAGTCCTACAGAACCGTTATGCCACTGTATGTCCACCTTAACGTCTTCACAGTTATTCCCACTACGAGTTTCTCGAGTTAGCTAATGTACTTCGCTGGATGACGAGGCATTTGGCTACCTTAAGAGAGTCATAGTTACTGCAGCCAGATGCTCCCCTTCCTGCGAATCTTTCCTCTCTTTAATTCGTACTGCGGAATGTCTAATCAGAAGTTAAATGCTTCAACTTGTCCACCTTAACGTTGTCTGAGTTACTCCAACGACAATATCGACGAGTTTTCAAATAAATTTCGCAGAGTGACGAGGCATTTGGCTACCTTAAGAGACTCATAGTTACTGCTGCCCGCTGCTCCCCCTTCTTTGAATCTTTCCTCTCTCTAATTCGTATTGCGGCCACTGCTGCAGAAGCGATATGGTACCGCATATCCACCTTAACGTTGTCTGAGTTACTCCAACGACGATATCCTCGAGTTTTCAAATAAGTTTCGCAGAGTGACGAGGCATTTGGCTACCTTATGAGAGTCATAGTTACTGCTGCCCGCTGCTCCCCCTTCTTTGAATCTTTCCTTTTTTTAATTCGTATTGCGGCCAGTCCTGCAGAAGCGAAATGGTACAGCATGTCCACCTTAACGTTGTCTGAGTTACTCCAACGACGATAATACTCGTTTTCAAATAAATTTCGCAGTGTGACGATGCATTTGGCTACCTTAAGAGAGTCATAGTTACTCCTGCCGGCTGCTCCCATTTCATTAGGCCTTTATCATTCTTGCTATGACCAGTCCTACAGAACCGATATGCCACTGTATGTCCACCTTAACGTCGTCACAGTTATTCCCACTACGAGTATCTCGAGTTAGCAAATGTACCTCGCCGGATGACGAGCATTTGGCAACCTTACGAGAGTCATAGTTACTGCAGCCAGACGCTCCCCTTCCTTTGAATCTTTCCTCTCTTTAATTCGTACTGCGGAAAGTCCAATCAGAAACGAAATGCTGCAACTTGTCCACCCTAATGTTGTCTGATTTACTCCAACGACGATATCGACGAGTTTTCAAGTAAATTTCGCTGAGTGACGAGGCATTTGGCTACCTTAAGAGAGTCATAGTTACTGCTGCCCGCTGCTCCCCCTTCTTTGAATCTTTCCTTTCTTTAATTCGTATTGCGGCCAGTCCTGCAGAAGCGAAATGGTACAGCATGTCCACCTTAATGTCGTCTGAGTTACTCCAACGACGATATTCTCGAGTTTTCAAATAAATTTCGCAGAGTGACGATGCATTTGGCTACCTTAAGAGAGTCATAGTTACTCCTGCCGGCTGCTCCAATTTCTTTAGGAATTTATCATTCTTGCTATGGCCAGTCCTACTGAATTAATATGCCACTGTATGTCCACCTTAACGTCGTCACAGTTACTCCCACTACGTGTTTCTCGAGTTACCAAATGTACTAAGCCGGATGACGAGGCATTTGGCTACCTTAAGAGAGTCATATTTACTGCAGCCAGATGCTCCCCTTCCTTTGATTCTTTCCTCTCTTTAATTCGTACTGCGGAATGTCCAAGCAGTAGCGAAATGCTGCAACATGTCCACCTTAACGTTGTCTGAGTTACTAAAACGACGATATCCACGAGTTTTCAAATAAATTTCGCAGAGTGACGAGACATTTGGCTACCTTAAGAGAGTCATAGTTACTGCTGCCCGCTGCTCCCCCTTCTTTGAATCTCTCCTCTCTTTAATTCGTATTGCGGCCAGTCCTGCAGAAGCGAAATGGTACAGCATGTCCACCTTAACGTTGTCTGAGTTACTCCAACGACGATATCCTCGAGTTTTCAAATAAATTTCGCAGTGTGACGAGGCATTTGGCTACATTAAGAGAGTCATAGTTACTATTGCCGGCTGCTCCCATTTCTTTAGGCCTTTCGTAGTGGGAGTAACTGTGACGATGTTAAGGTGGACATACAGTGGCATATCGGTTCTGTAGGACTGGCCATAGCAAGCATGATAAAGGTTCAAATCATAGAAAGTTAGAGTGTCAGTCCTCTTGTACTTATGTCAGCATTGATTTGAACCTCTCCTGTGAGTCCAGTTTTAGATTCCGATGCTTCACTTCAGGTTTACTCTATCCCTTGGACCTTCTTATTGACGATGAAACACAGAAATTGCATCCAAATTTAATACAAAAGGCACAATGCGGACTTAAGTACAAGAGGACTGACACTCTCACTTTCTATGATTTGAACCTCTCCTGTGAGTCCAGTTTTAGATTCAGATGCTTCACTTCAGGTTTACTGTATCCCTTGGACCTTCTTATTGACGATGAAACACAGAAATTGTATCCGAATTTAATAAAAAATGGTTCAAATGGCTCTGAGCACTATGGGACTCCACTGCTGCGGTCATTTGTCCCCTAGAACTTAGAACTAGTTAAACCTAACTAACCTAAGGACATCACACACATCCATGCACGACGCAGGATTCGACCTGCGACCGTAGCGGTCTCGCGGTTCCAGACTGCAGCGCCAGAACCGCACGGCCACTTCGGCCGGCCGAATTTAATACAAAAGGCACAATGCCGACTTAAGTACAAGAGGACTGACACTCTCACTTTGTATGATTTCAACCTCTCCTGTGAGTGCAGTTTTAGATTCCGACGCTTCACTTCAGGTTTACTGTATCCCTTGGACCTTCTTATTGATGATGAAACACAGAAATTGCATCCTAATTTTATACAAAAGCACAATGGCGACTTAAGTACAAGAGGTCTGACACTCTAACTTTCTATGATTGGAACCTCTCCTGTGAGTCCAGTTTTAGATTACGATGCTTCACTTCAGGCTTACTGTATACCTTGGAGCTTCTTATTGACGATGAAACACAGATATTGCATCCAAATTTAATACAAAAGGCACAATGCCGACTTAAGTACAAGAGGACCGACACTCTCACTTTCTATGATTTGAACCTCTCCTGTGAGTCCAGTTTTAGATTCCGATGCTTCACTTCAGTTTTACTGTATCCCTTGGAACTTCTTATTGACGATGAAGCACAGAAATTACATACGAATTTAATACCTAAGGCACAATGCTGACTTAAGTACAAGAGGACTGACACTCTCACTTTCTATGATTTGAACCTCTACTGTGAGTCCAGTTTTAGATTCTGATGCTTCACCTCCGATTTACTGTATCCCTTGGACCTTCTTATCGACGATGAAACACAGAAATTGCATCCGAATTAAATACAAAAAGCACAATGCCGACATAAGTACAAGAGGACTAACACTCTCACTTTCTATGATTTGAACCTCTCCTGTGGGACCAGTTTTAGATTCCGATGCTTCACTTCAGGTTTACTGTATCCCTTGGACCTTCTTATTGACGATGAAACACAGATATTCCATCCGAATTTAATACAAAAGGCACAATGCCGACTTAAGTACAAGAGGACTGACACTCTCATTTTCTATGATTTGAACCTCCCCTGTGAGTCCAGTTTTAAATTCCGATGCTTCACTTCAGGTTTACTGTATCCCTTGGACATTCTTATTGACCATGAAACACAGAAATTGCATACGAATTTAATACAAAATGCACAATGCCGACTTAAGTACAAGAGGACTGACACTCTTACTTTCTATGATTGGAACCTCTCCTGTGAGTCCAGTTTCAGATTACGATGCTTCACTTCAGGTTTACTGTATCCCTTGGACCTTCTTATTGACGATGAAATACAGAAATTGTAACCGAATTTAATACAAAAGGCACAATGCCGACTTAAGTACAAGAGGACTGACACTCTCACTCTCTATGATTTGAACCTATCCTGTGAGTCCAGTTTTAGATTCCCACACTTCACTTCAGGTTTACTGTATCCCTTGGACCTTCTTATTGACGATGAAACACAGAAATTGGATTCGAATCTAATACAAAAGGCACAATGCCGACTTAAGTACAAGAGGACTGACACTCTCACTTTCTATGATTTGACACTCTCCTGTGAGTCCAGTTTTAGATTCCGAAGCTTCACTACAGGTTTACTGTATCCCTTGGTTCTTCTTATTGACAATGAAACACAGAAATTGCATCCGAATTTAATACAAAACGCACAGTGCCGACTTAAGTACAAGAGGACTGACACTCTAAGTTTCTATGCTTTGAACCTCTCCTGTGAGTCCAGTTTTAGATTCCGATGCTTCACTTCAGGTTTACTGTATCCCTTGGACTTTCTTATTGACGATGATACACAGAAATTGCTTACGAATTTAATACAAAAGGCACAATGCCGACTTAAGTACAAGAGGACTGACACTCTCACTTTCTGTGATTGGAACCTCTCCTGTGAGTCCAGTTTTAGATTACGATGCTTCACTTCAGGTTCACTGTATACCTTGGACCTTCTTATTGACGATGAAACACAGAAATTGCATCCGAATTTAATACAAAAGGCACAATGCCGACTTAAGTACAAGAGGAATGACACTCTTACATTCTATGATTAGAACCTCTCCTGTGAGTCCAGTTTTAGATTCCGATGCTTCACTTCAGGTTTACTGTATCCCTAGGAACTTCTTATTGACGATGAAACACAGAAATTGCAGCCGAATTTAATACAAAAGGCACAATGCCGACTTAAGTACAAGAGGAATGTCGCTCTCACTTTGTATGGTTTGAACCTCTCCTGTGAGTCCAGTTTTAGATTCCGATGCTTCACTTCATGTTTACTGTATCCCTTGGACCTTCTTATTGACGATGAAAGACAGAAATTGCATCCTAATTTAAAACAAAAGGCACAATGCCGACATAAGTACAAGAGGACTGACTCTCTAAGTTTCTATGATTGGAACCTCTCCTGTGAGTCCAATTTTAGATTACTATGCTTCACTTCAGGTTTACTGTATACCTTGGAACTTCTTATTGACGATGAAACACAGAAATTGCATCAGCATTTAATACAAAAGGCACAATGCCGACTTAAGTACAGGAGGACTGACACTCTCACTTTCTATGATTTGAACCTCTCCAGTGAGTCCAGTTTTAGATTCTGATGCTTCACTTCAGGTTTACTGTATCCCTTGGAATTTCTTATTGACGATGAAACACAGAAATTGCATCCGAATTTAATACAAATGGCACAATGCCGACTTAAGTACAAGAGGACTGACACTATCACTTTCTATGATTTGAACCTCTCCTGTGAGTCCAGTTTTAGATTCCGATGCTTCTCTTCAGCTTTACTGTATCCCTTGGACCTTCTTATTGACGATGATGCACAGGAATTGCATCCGCATTTAATACGAAAGGCACAATGCCGACTTAAGTACAAGAGGACTGACACTCTCACTTTCTTTGATTTGAACCTCTCCTATAAGTCCAGTTTTAGATTCCGATGCTTTACTTCAGGTTTACTGTATCCCTTGGACCTTCTCATTGACGATGATACACAGTAATTTCATACGAATTTAATACAAAAGGCACAATGCCGACTTAAGTACAAGAGGAATGACACTCTCACTTTGTATGATTTGAACCTCTCCTGTGAGTCCAGTTTTAGATTCCGATGCTTCACTTCAGGTTTACTGTATACCTTGGACTATCTTATTGACGATGAAACACATAAATTGCATCCGAATTTAATACAAAAGGCACAATGCAGACTTAAGTACAAGGGGACTGACTCTCTCACTTACAATGACTTGAACCTCTCCTGTAAGTCCAGTTTTAGATTCCGATGCTTCACTTCAGGTTTACTGTATCCCTTGGACCTTCTTATTGACGATGAAACACAGAAATTACATCCGAATTTAATACAAAAGGCACAATGCCAACTTAAGTACAAGATTACTGACACTCTCACTTTCTATGATTTGAACCTCTCCTGTGAGTCCAGTTTTAAATTCCGATGCTTCACTTCAGGTTTACTGTATCCCTTGGACCTTCTTATTGACGATGAAACACAGTAATTGTATCCGAATCTAATACAAAAGGCACAATGCCGACTTAAGTACAAGAGGAATGACACTCTCACTTTGTATGATTTGAACCTCTCCTGTGAGTCCAGTTTTAAATTCCGATGCTTCACTTCAGGTTTACTGTATCCCTTGGACCTTCTTATTGACGATGAAACACAGAAATTGTATCCGAATTTAATACAAAAGGCACAATGCCGACTTAAGTACAAGAGGACTGACACTCTCACTTTCTATGATTTGAACCTCTCCTGTGAGTCCAGTTTTAGATTCCGATGCTTCTCTTCAGCTTTACTGTATCCCTTGGACCTTCTTATTGACGATGAAACACAGAAATTGTATCCTAATTTAATAAAAAATGGTTCAAACGGCTCTGAGCACTATGGGACTCCACTGCTGCGGTCATTTGTCCTCTAGAACTTAGAACTAGTTAAACCTAACTAACCTAAGGACATCACACACATCCATGCACGACGCAGGATTCGAACCTGCGACCGTAGCGGTCTCGCGGTTCCAGACTGCAGCGCCAGAACCGCACGGCCACTTCGGCCGGCCGAATTTAATACAAAAGGCACAATGCTGACTTAAGTACAAGAGGAATGACACTCTCACTTTGTATGATTTCAACCTCTCCTGTGAGTCCAGTTTTAGATTCCGACGCTTCACTTCAGGTTTACTGTATCCCTTGGACCTTCTTATTGATGATGAAACACAGAAATTGCATCCTAATTTTATACAAAAGCACAATGGCGACTTAAGTACAAGAGGTCTGACACTCTAACTTTCTATGATTGGAACCTCTCCTGTGAGTCCAGTTTTAGATTACGATGCTTCACTTCAGGCTTACTGTATACCTTGGAGCTTCTTATTGACGATGAAACACAGATATTGCATCCAAATTTAATACAAAAGGCACAATGCCGACTTAAGTACAAGAGGACCGACACTCTCACTTTCTATGATTTGAACCTCTCCTGTGAGTCCAGTTTTAGATTCCGATGCTTCACTTCAGTTTTACTGTATCCCTTGGAACTTCTTATTGACGATGAAGCACAGAAATTGCATACGAATTTAATACCTAAGGCACAATGCTGACTTAAGTACAAGAGGACTGACACTCTCACTTTCTATGATTTGAACCTCTACTGTGAGTCCAGTTTTAGATTCTGATGCTTCACCTCCGATTTACTGTATCCCTTGGACCTTCTTATCGACGATGAAACACAGAAATTGCATCCGAATTAAATACAAAAAGCACAATGCCGACATAAGTACAAGAGGACTAACACTCTCACTTTCTATGATTTGAACCTCTCCTGTGGGACCAGTTTTAGATTCCGATGCTTCACTTCAGGTTTACTGTATCCCTTGGACCTTCTTATTGACGATGAAACACAGATATTCCATCCGAATTTAATACAAAAGGCACAATGCCGACTTAAGTACAAGAGGACTGACACTCTCATTTTCTATGATTTGAACCTCCCCTGTGAGTCCAGTTTTAAATTCCGATGCTTCACTTCAGGTTTACTGTATCCCTTGGACATTCTTATTGACCATGAAACACAGAAATTGCATACGAATTTAATACAAAATGCACAATGCCGACTTAAGTACAAGAGGACTGACACTCTTACTTTCTATGATTGGAACCTCTCCTGTGAGTCCAGTTTCAGATTACGATGCTTCACTTCAGGTTTACTGTATCCCTTGGACCTTCTTATTGACGATGAAATACAGAAATTGTAACCGAATTTAATACAAAAGGCACAATGCCGACTTAAGTACAAGAGGACTGACACTCTCACTCTCTATGATTTGAACCTATTCTGTGAGTCCAGTTTTAGATTCCCACACTTCACTTCAGGTTTACTGTATCCCTTGGACCTTCTTATTGACGATGAAACACAGAAATTGGATTCGAATCTAATACAAAAGGCACAATGCCGACTTAAGTACAAGAGGACTGACACTCTCACTTTCTATGATTTGACGCTCTCCTGTGAGTCCAGTTTTAGATTCCGAAGCTTCACTACAGGTTTACTGTATCCCTTGGTTCTTCTTATTGACAATGAAACACAGAAATTGCATCCGAATTTAATACAAAACGCACAGTGCCGACTTAAGTACAAGAGGACTGACACTCTCATTTCCTATGCTTTGAACCTCTCCTGTGAGTCCAGTTTTAGATTCCGATGCTTCACTTCAGGTTTACTGTATCCCTTGGACTTTCTTATTGACGATGATACACAGAAATTGAGGACTGACACTCTCATTTCCTATGCTTTGAACCTCTCCTGTGAGTCCAGTTTTGGATTCCGATGCTTCACTTCAGGTTTACTGTATCCCTTGGACTTTCTTATTGACGATGATACACAGAAATTGCTTACGAATTTAATACAAAAGGCACAATGCCGACTTAAGTACAAGAGGACTGACACTCTCACTTTCTGTGATTGGAACCTCTCCTGTGAGTCCAGTTTTAGATTACGATGCTTCACTTCAGGTTCACTGTATACCTTGGACCTTCTTATTGACGATGAAACACAGAAATTGCATCCGATTTTAATACAAAAGGCACAATGCCGACTTAAGTACAAGAGGACTGACACTCTTACATTCTATGATTAGAACCTCTCCTGTGAGTCCAGTTTTAGATTCCGATGCTTCACTTCAGGTTTACTGTATCCCTAGGAACTTCTTATTGACGATGAAACACAGAAATTGCAGCCGAATTTAATACAAATGGCACAATGCCGACTTAAGTACAAGAGGAATGTCGCTCTCACTTTGTATGGTTTGAACCTCTCCTGTGAGTCCAGTTTTAGATTCCGATGCTTCACTTCATGTTTACTGTATCCCTTGGACCTTCTTATTGACGATGAAAGACAGAAATTGCATCCTAATTTAAAACAAAAGGCACAATGCCGACATAAGTACAAGAGGACTGACTCTCTAAGTTTCTATGATTGGAACCTCTCCTGTGAGTCCAATTTTAGATTACTATGCTTCACTTCAGGTTTACTGTATACCTCGGAACTTCTTATTGACGATGAAACACAGAAATTGCATCAGCATTTAATACAAAAGGCACAATGCCGACTTAAGTACAGGAGGACAGACACTCTCACTTTCTATGATTTGAACCTCTCCAGTGAGTCCAGTTTTAGATTCTGATGCTTCACTTCAGGTTTACTGTATCCCTTGGAATTTCTTATTGACGATGAAACACAGAAATTGCATCCGAATTTAATACAAATGGCACAATGCCGACTTAAGTACAAGAGGACTGACACTATCACTTTCTATGATTTGAACCGCTCCTGTGAGTCCAGTTTTAGATTCCGATGCTTCTCTTCAGCTTTACTGTATCCCTTGGACCTTCTTATTGACGATGAAGCACAGAAATTGCATCCGCATTTAATACGAAAGGCACAATGCCGACTTAAGTACAAGAGGACTGACACTCTCACTTTCTTTGATTTGAACCTCTCCTATAAGTCCAGTTTTAGATTCCGATGCTTTACTTCAGGTTTACTGTATCCCTTGGACCTTCTCATTGACGATGATACACAGTAATTTCATACGAATTTAATACAAAAGGCACAATGCCGACTTAAGTACAAGAGGAATGACACTCTCACTTTGTATGATTTTAACCTCTCCTGTGAGTCCAGTTTTAGATTCCGATGCTTCACTTCAGGTTTACTGTATACCTTGGACTATCTTATTGACGATGAAACACATAAATTGCATCCGAATTTAATACAAAAGGCACAATGCAGACTTAAGTACAAGGGGACTGACACTCTCACTTACAATGACTTGAACCTCTCCTGTAAGTCCAGTTTTAGATTCCGATGCTTCACTTCAGGTTTACTGTATCCCTTGGACCTTCTTATTGACGATGAAACACAGAAATTACATCCGAATTTAATACAAAAGGCACAATGCCAACTTAAGTACAAGATTACTGACACTCTCACTTTCTATGATTTGAACCTCTCCTGTGAGTCCAGTTTTAAATTCCGATGCTTCACTTCAGGTTTACTGTATCCCTTGGACCTTCTTATTGACGATGAAACACAGAAATTGTATCCGAATTTAATACAAAAGGCACAATGCCGACTTAAGTACAAGAGGAATGACACTCTCACTTTGTATGATTTGAACCTCTCCTGTGAGTCCAGTTTTAGCTTCCGATGCTTCACTTCAGGTTTACTGTATCCCTTGGACCTTCCTATTGACTATGAAACACAGAAATTGCATCCGAATTTAATACAAAAGGCACAATGCTGACTTAAGTACAAGAGGACTGACACTTTCACTTTCTATGATTGGAACCTCTCCTGTGAGTGCAGTTGTAGATTACGATGATTCACTTAGGGTTTACTGTATACCTTGGAACTTCTTATTGACGATGAAACACAGATATTGAATCCGAATTTAATACAAAAGGCACAATGCCGACTTAAGTACAAGAGGACTGACACTCTCACTTTCTATGATTTGAACCTCTCCTGTGAGTCCAGATTTAGATTCCGATGCTTCAATTCAGGTTTACTGTATTCCTTGGAACTTCTTATTGACGATGAAGCACAGAAATTGGATACGAATTTAATACAAAAAGTACAATGCCGACTTTTGTACAAGAGGACTGACACTCTCGCTTTCTATGATTTGAACCTCTCCTGTGAGTCCAGTTTTAGATTCCGATGCTTCTCTTCAGCTTTACTGTATCCCTTGGACCTTCTTATTGACGATGAAGCACAGAAATTGCATCCGCATTTAATACGAAAGGCACAATGCCGACTTAAGTACAAGAGGACTGACACTCTCACTTTCTTTGATTTGAACCTCTCCTGTAAGTCCAGTTTTAGATTCCGATGCTTTACTTCAGGTTTACTGTATCCCTTGGACCTTCTCATTGACGATGATACACAGTAATTACATCCGAATTTAATACAAAAGGCACAATGCCGACTTAAGTACAAGAGGAATGACACTCTCACTTTGTATGATTTGAACCTCTCCTGTGAGTCCAGTTTTAGATTCCGATGCTTCACTTCAGGTTTACTGTATACCTTGGACTATCTTATTGACGATGAAACACAGAAATTGCATCCGAATTTAATACAAAAGGCACAATGCAGAATTAAGTACAAGAGAACTGACACTCTCACTTACAATGATTTGAATCTCTCCTGTAAGTCCAGTTTTAGATTCCGATGCTTCACTTCAGGTCTACTGTATCATTTGGACCTTCTCATTGACGATGAAATACAGAAATAGCATCCGAATTTAATACATAAGGCACAACGCCGACTTAAGTACAAGAGGACTTACACTCTTAGTTTCTATGATATGAATCTCTCCTGTGAGTCCAGTTTTAGATTCCGATGCTTCAATTCAGGTTTACTGTATCTCTTGGACCTTCTTATTGACGATGAAACACAGAAATTGCATCCGAAATTAATACAAAAGGCACAATGCCGACTTAAGTACAAGAGGACTGACACTCTAACTTTCTATGACTGGAACCTCTCCTGTGAGTCCAGTTTTAGATTCCGATGCTTCACTTCAGGTGTACTGTATCCCTTGGACCTTCTTATTGACGATGAAACACAGAAATTACATCCGAATTTAATACAAAAGGCACAATGCCAACTTAAGTACAAGATTACTGACACTCTCACTTTCTATGATTTGAACCTCTCCTGTGAGTCCAGTTTTAGATTCCGATGCTTCACTTCAGGTATACTGTATCCCTTGGACCTTCTTATTGACGATGAAACACAGAAATTGTATCCGAATTTAATACAAAAGGCACAATGCCGACTTAAGTACAAGAGGAATGTCGCTCTCACTTTGTATGGTTTGAACCTCTCCTGTGAGTCCAGTTTTAGATTCCGATGCCTCACTTCATGTTTACTGTATCCCTTGGACCTTCTTATTGACGATGAAACACAGAAATTGCATCCTAATTTAAAACAAAAGGCACAATGCCGACATAAGTACAAGAGGACTGACTCTCTAAGTTTCTATGATTGGAACCTCTCCTGTGAGTCCAATTTTAGATTACTATGCTTCACTTCAGGTTTACTGTATACCTTGGAACTTCTTATTGAAGATGGAACACAGAAATTGCATCAGCATTTAATACAAAAGGCACAATGCCGACTTAAGTACAGGAGGACTGACACTCTCACTTTCTATGATTTGAACCTCTCCAGTGAGTCCAGTTTTAGATTCTGATGCTTCACTTCAGGTTTACTGTATCCCTTGGAATTTCTTATTGACGATGAAACACAGAAATTGCATCCGAATTTAATACAAATGGCACAATGCCGACTTAAGTACAAGAGGACTGACACTATCACTTTCTATGATTTGAACCTCTCCTGTGAGTCCAGTTTTAGATTCCGATGCTTCTCTTCAGCTTTACTGTATCCCTTGGACCTTCTTATTGACGATGAAGCACAGAAATTGCATCCGCATTTAATACGAAAGGCACAATGCCGACTTAAGTACAAGAGGACTGACACTCTCACTTTCTTTGATTTGAACCTCTCCTATAAGTCCAGTTTTAGATTCCGATGCTTTACTTCAGGTTTACTGTATCCCTTGGACCTTCTCATTGACGATGATACACAGTAATTTCATACGAATTTAATACAAAAGGCACAATGCCGACTTAAGTACAAGAGGAATGACACTCTCACTTTGTATGATTTGAACCTCTCCTGTGAGTCCAGTTTTAGATTCCGATGCTTCACTTCAGGTTTACTGTATACCTTGGACTATCTTATTGACGATGAAACACATAAATTGCATCCGAATTTAATACAAAAGGCACAATGCAGACTTAAGTACAAGGGGACTGACACTCTCACTTACAATGACTTGAACCTCTCCTGTAAGTCCAGTTTTAGATTCCGATGCTTCACTTCAGGTTTACTGTATCCCTTGGACCTTCTTATTGACGATGAAACACAGAAATTACATCCGAATTTAATACAAAAGGCACAATGCCAACTTAAGTATAAGATTACTGACACTCTCACTTTCTATGATTTGAACCTCTCCTGTGAGTCCAGTTTTAAATTCCGATGCTTCACTTCAGGTTTACTGTATCCCTTGGACCTTCTTATTGACGATGAAACACAGAAATTGTATCCGAATTTAATACAAAAGGCACAATGCCGACTTAAGTACAAGAGGAATGACACTCTCACTTTGTATGATTTGAACCTCTCCTGTGAGTCCAGTTTTAGCTTCCGATGCTTCACTTCAGGTTTACTGTATCCCTTGGACCTTCCTATTGACTATGAAACACAGAAATTGCATCGGAATTTAATACAAAAGGCACAATGCCGACTTAAGTACAAGAGGACTGACACTTTCACTTTCTATGATTGGAACCTCTCCTGTGAGTGCAGTTTTAGATTACGATGCTTCACTTAGGGTTTACTGTATACCTTGGAACTTCTTATTGACGATGAAACACAGATATTGAATCCGAATTTAATACAAAAGGCACAATGCCGACTTAAGTACAAGAGGACTGACACTCTCACTTTCTATGTTTTGAATCTCTCCTGTGAGTCCAGTTTTAGATTCCGATGCTTCAATTCAGGTTTACTGTATCTCTTGGACCTTCTTATTGACGATGAAACACAGAAATTGCATCCGAAATTAATACAAAAGGTACAATGCCGACTTAAGTACAAGAGGACTGACACTCTAACTTTCTATGACTGGAACCTCTCCTGTGAGTCCAGTTTTAGATTCCGATGCTTCACTTCAGGTTTACTGTATCCCTTGGACCTTCTTATTGACGATGAAACACAGATATTACATCCGAATTTAATACAAAAGGCACAAAGCCAACTTAAGTACAAGATTACTGACACTCTCACTTTCTATGATTTGAACCTCTCCTGTGAGTCCAGTTTTAGATTCCGATGCTTCACTTCAGGTATACTGTATCCCTTGGACCTTCTTATTGACGATGAAACACAGAAATTGTATCCGAATTTAATACAAAAGGCACAATGCCGACTTAAGTACAAGAGGAATGACACTCTCACTTTGTATGATTTGAACCTCTCCTGTGAGTCCAGTTTTAGCTTCCGATGCTTCACTTCAGTTTTACTGTATCCCTTGGACCTTCCTATTGACTATGAAACACAGAAATTGCATCCGAATTTAATACAAAAGGCACAATGCCGACTTAAATACATGAGGACTGACACTCTCACTTTCTATGATTTGAACATCTCCTGTGAGTCCAGTTTTAGATTCCGATGCTACACTTCAGGTTTACTGTATCCTTTGGAACATCTTATTGACGATAAAACACAGAAATTGCATCCGAATTTAATACAAAAGGCACAATGCCGACTTAAGTACAAGAGGACTGACACTCTAACTTTCTATGAATTGAACCTCTACTGTGAGTCCAGTTTTAGATTCTGATGCTTCACTTAGGGTTTACTGTATCCCTTGGACCTTGTTATCGACGCTGAAACACAGAAATTGCATCCGAATTTAATACAAAAGGCACAATGCCGACTTAAATACATGAGGACTGACACTCTAACTTACTATGATCTGAACCTCTCCTGTGAGTGCAGTTTCAGATTACGATGCTTCACTTCAGGTTTACTGTATACCTTGCAAGTTCTTATTGACGATGAAACACAGATATTGAATCCGAATTTAATACAAAAAGCACAATGCTGACTTAAGTACAAGAGGAATGACACTCTCACTTTCTATGATTTGAACCTCTCCTGTGAGTCCAGATTTAGATTCCGATGCTTCACTTCAGGTTTACTGTATTCCTTGGAACTTCTTATTGACGATGAAGCACAGAAATTGCATACGAATTTAATACAAAAGGTACAATGCCGACTTTAGTACAAGAGGACTGACACTCTCACTTTCTATGATTTGAACCTCTATTGTGAGTCCAGTTTTAGATTCTGATGCTTCACTTCCGATATACTGCATCCCTTGGACCTTCTTAGCGACGATGAAACACAGAAATTGCATCCGAATTTAATACAAAAGGCACAATGCCGACTTAAATACATGAGGACTGACACTCTCACTTTCTATGATTTGAACCTCTCCTGTGAGTCCAGTTTTAGATTCCGATGCTTGACTTCAGGTTTACTGTATACCTTGGACCTTCTTATTGACGATGAAACACAGAAATTGCATCCGAATTTGATACAAAAGGCACAATGCCGACTTAAGTACAAGAGGGCTGTCACTCTAACTTTCTATGATTGGAACCTCTCTTGTGCGTCCAGTTTTAGATTACGATGCTTCACTTCAGGTTTACTGTGTACCAAGAAACTTCTTATTGACGATGAAACACAGATACTGCATCCGAATTTAATACAAAAGGCACAATGCCGACTTAAGTGCAAGAGGACTGAAACTCTCACTTTCTATGATTTGAACATCTCCTGTGAGTCCAGTTTTAGATTCCGATGCTTCACTTCAGGTTTACTGTATCCTTTGGAACTTCTTATTGACGATAAAACACAGAAATTGCATCCGAATTTAATACAAAAGGCACAATGCCGACTTAAGTACAAGAGGACTGACACTCTTACTTTCTATGAATTGAACCTCTACTGTGAGTCCAGTTTTAGATTCTGATGCTTCACTTAGGGTTTACTGTATCCCTTGGACCTTCTTATCGACGATGAAACACAGAAATTGCATCCGAATTTAATACAAAAGGCACAATGCCGACTTAAGTACAAGAGGACTGACACTCTCACTTTCTATGACATGAACCTCTCGTGTGAGTCCAGTTTTAGATTCCGATGCTTCACTACAGGTTTACTGTATCCCTTGGACCTTCTTAATGACGATGAAACACAGAAATTGCATCCGAATTACATACCAAAAGCACAATGCCGACATAAGTACAAGAGGACTGACACTCTCACTTTCTATGATTTGAACCTCTCCTGTGAGTCCAGTTTTAGATTCCGATGCTTCAATTCAGGTTTACTGTATCCCTTGGACCTTCTTATTGCCGAAGAAACACAGATATTGCATCCGAATTTAATACAAAAGGCACAATACCGACTTAAGTACAAGAGGACTGACACTCTCATTTTCTTTGATTTGAACCTCTCCTGTGAGTCCAGTTTTAGATTCTGATGCTTCACTTCAGGTTTACTTTATACCTTGGACCTTCTTATTGACTATGAAACACAGAAATTGCATCCGAAATTAATACAAAAGGCACAACGCCGACTTAAGTACAAGAGGACTGACACTCTCACTTTCTATAATTTGAACCTCTCCTGTGAGTCCAGTTTTAGATTCCGCTGCTTCACTTCAGGTTTACTGTATCCCTTGGACCTGCTTATTGTCGATGAAACACAGAAATTGCATCCGAATTTAATACAAAAGGCACAATGCCGACATAAGTACAAGAGGACTGACACTCTCACTTTCTATGACTTGAACCTCTCGTGTGAGTCCAGTTTTAGATTCCGATGCTTCACTTCAGGTTTACTGTATCCCTTGGACCTTCTTATTGACGATGAAACACAGAAATTACATCCGAATTAAATACAAAAAGCATAATGCCGACATAAGTACAAGAGGACTGACACTCTCACTTTCTATGATTTGAACCTCTCCTGTGAGTCCAGTTTTAGATTCCGATCCTACAATTCAGGTTTACTGTATCCCTTGGACCTTCTTATTGCCGATGAAACACAGAAATTGCTTCCAATTTAATACAAAACGCAATATACCGACTTAAGTACAAGAGGACTGACACTCTCATTTTCTTTGATTTGAACCTCTCCTGTGAGTCCAGTTTTAGATTCCGATGCTTCACTTCTGGTTTACTGTATCCCTTGGACCTTCTTATTGACGATGATACACAGAAATTGCAGACGAATTTAATACAAAAGGCTCAATGCAGACTTAAGTACAAGATGACTGACACTCTCACTTTCTATGATTTGAACCTCTCCTGTGAGTCCAGTTTTCGATTCCGATGCTTCACTTCAGGTTTACTGTATCCCTTGGACCTGCTTATTGTCGATGAAACACAGAAATTGCATCCGAATTTTATACAAAAGGCACAATGCCGACATAAGTACAAGAGGACTGACACTCTCACTTTCTATGATTTGATTCTCTCCTGTGAGTCCAGTTTTATATTCCGATGCTTCACTTCAGGTTTACTCTATCCCTTGGACCTTCTTATTGACGATGAAACACAGAAATTGCATCCGAATTTAATACAAAAGGCACAATGACGACTTCAGTACAAGAGGACTGACACTCTCACTTTCTATGATTTGAACCTATCCTGTGAGATTAGTTTTAGATTACGATGCTTCACTTCAGGCTTACTGTATACCTAGGAACTTCTTATTGGCGATAAAACACAGAAATTCCATCCGAATTTAATACAAAAGGCTCAATGCCGACATAAGTACAAGAGGACTGACTCTCTAAGTTTCTATGATTGGAACCTCTCCTGTGAGTCCAATTTTAGATTACTATGCTTCACTTCAGGTTTACTGTATACCTTGGAACTTCTTATTGACGATGAAACACAGAAATTGCATCCGAATTTAATACAAAAGGCACAATGCCGACTTAAGTACAGGAGGACTGACACTCTCACTTTCTATGATTTGAACCTCTCCAGTGAGTCCAATTTTAGATTCTGATGCTTCACTTCAGATTTACTGTATCCCTTGGAATTTCTTATTGACGATGAAACACAGAAATTGCATCCGAATTTAATACAAAAGGCACAATGCCGACATAAGTACAAGAGGACCGACTCTCTAAGTTTCTATGATTGGAACCTCTCCTGTGAGTCCAATTTTAGATTACTATGCTTCACTTCAGGTTTACTGTATACCTTGGAACTTCTTGTTGACGATGAAACACAGAAATTGCATCCGAATTTAATACAAAAGGCACAATGCCGACTTAAGTACAGGAGGAATGACACTCTCACTTTCTATGATTTGAACATCTCCAGTGAGTCCAGTTTTAGATTCTGATGCTTCACTTCAGGTTTACTGTATCCCTTGGAATTTCTTATTGACGATGAAACACAGAAATTGCATCCGAATTTAATACAAAAGGCACAATGCCGACTTAAGTACAAGAGGACTGACACTATCACTTTCTATGATTTGAACCTCTCCTGTGAGTCCAGTTTTAGATTCCGATGCTTCTCTTCAGCTTTACTGTATCCCTTGGACCTTCTTATTGACGATGAAGCACAGAAATTGCATCCGCATTTAATACGAAAGGCACAATGCCGACTTAAGTACAAGAGGACTGACACTCTCACTTTCTTTGATTTGAACCTCTCCTATTAGTCCAGTTTTTGATTCCGATGCTTTACTTCAGGTTTACTGTATCCCTTGGACCTTCTCATTGACGATGATACACAGTAATTTCATCCGAATTTAATACAAAAGGCAAAATGCCGACTTAAGTACAAGAGGAATGCCACTCTCACTTTGTATGATTTGAACCTCTCCTGTGAGTCCAGTTTTAGATTCCGATGCTTCACTTCAGGTTTACTGTATACCTTGGACTTTCTTATTGACGATGAAACACAGAAATTGCAATCGAATTTAATACAAAAGGCACAATGCAGACTTAAGTACAAGAGGACTGACACTCTCACTTACAATGATTTGAACCTCTCCTGTACGTCCAGTTTTAGATTCCGATGCTTCACTTCAGGTCCACTGTATCCCTTGGACCTTCTCATTGACGACGAAACACAGAAATAGCATCCGAATTTAATACGTAAGGCACAACGCCGACTTAAGTACAAGAGGACTTACACTCTTAGTTTCTATGATTTGAAGCTCTCCTGTGAGTCCAGTTTTAGATTCCGATGCTTCAATTCAGGTTTACTGTATCTCTTGGACCTTCTTATTGACGATGAAACACAGAAATTGCATCCGAATTTAATACAAAAGGCACAATGCCAACTTAAGTACAAGATTACTGACACTCTCACTTTCTATGATTTGAACCTCTCCTGTGAGTCCAGTTTTAGATTCCGATGCTTCACTTCAGGTATACTGTATCCCTTGGACCTTCTTATTGACGATGAAACACAGAAATTGTATCCGAATTTAATACAAAAGGCACAATGCCGACTTAAGTACAAGAGGAATGACACTCTCACTTTGTATGATTTGAACCTCTCCTGTGAGTCCAGTTTTAGCTTCCGATGCTTCACTTCAGTTTTACTGTATCCCTTGGACCTTCCTATTGACTATGAAACACAGAAATTGCATCCGAATTTAATACAAAAGGCACAATGCCGACTTAAATACATGATGACTGACACTCTCACTTTCTATGATTTGAACCTCTCCTGTGAGTCCAGTTTTAGATTCCGATGCTTGACTTCAGGTTTACTGTATCCCTTGGACCTTCTTATTGACGATGAAACACAGAAACTGCATACGAATTTAATACAAAAGCCACAATGCCGACTTAAATACAAGAGGACTGACACTCTCACTTTCTATGATTTGAACCTCTCCTGTGAGTCCAGATTTAGATTCCGATGCTTCACTTCAGGTTTACTGTATTCCTTGGAACTTCTTATTGACGATGAAGCACAGAAATTGCATACGAATTTAATACAAAAGGCACAATGCCGACTTCAGTACAAGAGGACTGACACTCTCACTTTCTATGATTTGAACCTCTATTGTGAGTCCAGTTTTAGATTCTGATGCTTCACTTGCGATATACTGCATCCCTTGGACCTTCTTATCGACGATGAAACACAGAAATTGCATCCGAATTTAATACAAAAGGCACAATGCCGACTTAAATACATAAGGACTCACACTCTCACTTTCTATGATTTGAACCTCACCTGTGAGTCCAGTTTTAGATTCCGATGCTTCACTTCGGGTTTACTGTATCCCTTGGACCTTCATATTGACGATGAAACACAGAAATTGCATCCGAATTAAATACAAAAAGCACAATGCCGACATAAGTACAAGAGGACTGACACTCTCACTTTCTATGATTTGAACCTCTCCTGTGAGTCCAATTTTAGATTCCGATGCTTGACTTCAGGTTTACTGTATCCCTTGGACCTTCTTATTGACGATGAAACACAGAAATTGCATCCGAATTTAATACAAAAGGCACAATGCCGACTTAAGTACAAGAGGACTGACACTCTAACTTTCTATGATTGGAACCTCTCTTGTGAGTCCAGTTTTAGATTACGATGCTTCACTTCAGGTTTACTGGATACCAAGGAACTTCTTATTGACGATGAAACACAGATATTGCATCCGAATTTAATACAAAAGGCACAATGCCGACTCAAGTACAAGAGGACTGAATCTCTCACTTTCTATGATTTGAACATCTCCTGTGAGTCCAGTTTTAGATTCCGATGCTTCACTTCGGGTTTACTGTATCCTTTGGAACTTCTTATTGACGATAAAACACAGAAATTGCATCCGAATTTAATACAAAAGGCACAATGACGACTTAAGTACAAGAGGACTGACACTCTCACTTTCTATGAATTGAACCTCTACTGTGAGTCCAGTTTTAGATTCTGATGCTTCACTTAGGGTTTACTGTATCCCTTGGACCTTCTTATCGACGATGAAACACAGAAATTGCATCCGAATTTAATACAAAAGGCACAATGCCGACTTAAGTACAAGAGGACTGACACTCTCACTTTCTTTGATTTGAACCTCTCCTATTAGTCCAGTTTTTGATTCCGATGCTTTACTTCAGGTTTACTGTATCCCTTGGACCTTCTCATTGACGATGATACACAGTAATTTCATCCGAATTTAATACAAAAGGCAAAATGCCGACTTAAGTACAAGAGGAATGACACTCTCACTTTGTATGATTTGAACCTCTCCTGTGAGTCCACTTTTAGATTCCGATGCTTCACTTCAGGTTTACTGTATACCTTGGACTTTCTTATTGACGATGAAACACAGATATTGCATCCGAATTTAATACAAAAGGCACAATGCAGACTTAAGTACAAGAGCACTGACACTCTCACTTACAATGATTTGAACCTCTCCTGTAAGTCCAGTTTTAGATTCCGATGCTTCACTTCAGGTCTACTGTATCCCTTGGACCATCTCATTGACGATGAAACACAGAAATAGCATCCCAATTTAATACATAAGGCACAACGCCGACTTAAGTACAAGAGGACTTACACTCTTAGTTTCTATGATTTGAATCTCTCCTGTGAGTCCAGTTTTAGATTCCGATGCTTCAAATCAGGATTACTGTATCTCTTGGACCTTCTTATTGACGATGAAACACAGAAATTGCATCCGAATTTAATACAAAAGGCACAATGCCGACTTAAGTACAAGAGGACTGACACTCTAACTTTCTATGACTGGAACCTCTCCTGTGAGTCCAGTTTTAGATTCCGATGCTTCACTTCAGGTTTACTGTATCCCTTGGACCTTCTTATTGACGATGAAACACAGTAATTACATCCGAATTTAATACAAAAGGCACAATGCCAACTTAAGTACAAGATTACTGACACTCTCACTTTCTATGACTTGAACCTCTCCTGTGAGTCCAGTTTTAGATTCCGATGCTTCACTTCAGGTTTACTGTATCCCTTGGACCTTCTTATTGACGATGAAACACAGAAATTGTATCCGAATTTAATACGAAAGGCACAATGCCGACTTAAGTACAAGAGGAATGACACTCTCACTTTGTAAGATGTGAACCTCTCCTGTGAGTCCAGTTTTAGATTCCGATGCTTCACTTCAGGTTTACTGTATCCCTTGGACCTTCCTATTGACTATGAAACACAGAAATTGCATCCGAATTTAATACAACAGGCACAATGCCGACTTAAGTACAAGAGGACTGACACTTTCACTTTCTATGATTGGAACCTCACCTGTGAGTCCAGTTTTAGATTACGATGCTTTACTTCAGGTTTACTGTATACCTTGGAACTTCTTATTGACAATGAAACACAGATATTGAATCCGAATTTAATACAAAAGCCACAATGCCGACTTAAGTACAAGAGGACTGACACTCTCACTTTCTATGATTTGAACCTCTCCTGTGAGTCGAGTTTTAGATTCCGATGCTTCACTTCAGGTTTACTGTATCCTTTGGAACTTCTTATTGACGATAAAACACAGAAATTACATCCGAATTTAATACAAAAGGCACAATGCCGACTTAAGTACAAGAGAACTGACACTCTCACTTTCTATGAATTGAACCTCTACTGTGAGTCCAGTTTTAGATTCTGATGCTTCACTTAGGGTTTACTGTATCCCTTGGGACTTCTTATCGACGATGAAACACAGAAATTGCATCCGAATTTAATACAAAAGGCACAATGCCGACTGAAGTACAAGAGGACTGACACTCTCCCTTTCTATGACCTGAACCTCTCGTGTGAGTCCAGTTTTAGATTCCGATGCTTCACTTCAGGTTTACTGTATCCCTTGGACCTTCTTATTGACGATGAAACACAGAAATTGCATCCGAACTAAATACCAAAAGCACAATGCCGACATAAGTACAAGAGGACTGACACTCTCACTTTCTATGATTTGAACCTCTCCTGTGAGTCCAGTTTTAGATTCCGATGCTTCAATTCAGGTTTACTGTATCCCTTGGACCTTCTTATTGCCGATGAAACACAGAAATTGCATTCGAATGTAATACAAAAGGCACAATACCGACTTAAGTACAAGAGGACTGAAACTCTCATTTTCTTTGATTTGAACCTCTCCTGTGAGTCCAGTTTTAGATTCTGATGCTTCACTTCAGGTTTACTGTATCCCTTGGACCTTCTTATTGACGATGATAGACAGAAATTGCGTACGAATTTAATACAAAAGGCTCAATGCAGACTTAAGTACAAGAGGACTGACACTCTCACTTTCTATGATTGGAACCTCTCCTGTGAGTCCAGTTTTAGATTACGATGCTTCACTTCAGGTTGACTGTATACCTTGGACCTTCTTATTGACGATGAAACACAGAAATTGCATCCGAATTTAATACAAAAGGCATTACGCCGACTTAAGTACAAGAGGACTGACACTCTCACTTTCTATGATTTGAACCTCTCCTGTGAGTCCAGTTTTAGATTCCGCTGCTTCACTTCAGGTTTACTGTATCCCTTGGACCTGCTTATTGTCGATGAAACACAGAAATTGCATCCGAATTTAATACAAAAGGCACAATGCCGACATAAGTATAAGAGGACTGACACTCTCACTTTCTATGACTTGAACCACTCGTGTGAGTCCAGTTTTAGATTCCGATGCTTCACTTCAGGTTTACTGTATCCCTTGGACCTTCTTATTGACGATGAAACGCAGAAACTACATCCGAATTAAATACAAAAAGCATAATGCCGACATAAGTACAAGAGGACTGACACTCTCACTTTCTATGATTTGAAGCTCTCCTGTGAGTCCAGTTTTAGATTCCGATGCTAGAATTCAGGTTTACTGTATCCCTTGAACCTTCTTATTGACGATGATACACAGAAATTGCACACGAATGTAATACAAAAGGCTCAATGCAGACTTAAGTACAAGAGGACTGACACTCTCACTTTCTTTGATTTGAACCTCTCCTGTGAGTCCTGTTTTAGATTACGATGCTTCACTTAAGGTTGACTGTATACCTTGGATATTCCTATTGACGATGAATCACAGAAATTGCATCCGAATTCAATACAAAAGGCACAATGCCGACTTAAGTACAAGAGGACTGACACTCTAACTTTCTATGATTGCAACCTCTCCTGTGAGTCCAGTTTTAGATTACGATGCTTCACTTCAAGTTTACTGTATACCTCGGACTTTCTATTGACGATGAAACACAGAAATTGCATCCGAATTTAATACAAAAGCACAAGGCCGACTTAAGTACAAGAGGACTGACACTCTCACTTTCTATATTTGAACCTCTCCTGTGAGTTCAGTTTTAGATTCCGATGCTTCACTTCAGGTTTACTGTATCCCTTGGACCTGCTTATTGTCGATGAAACACAGAAATTGCATCCGAATTTTATACAAAAGGCACAATGCCGACATAAGTACAAGAGGACTGACACTCTCACTTTCTATGATTTGATTCTCTCCTGTGAGTCCAGTTTTATATTCCGATGCTTCACTTCAGGTTTACTCTATCCCTTGGACCTTCTTACTGACGATGAAACACAGAAATTGCATCCGAATTTAATACAAAAGGCACAATGACGACTTCAGTACAAGAGGACTGACACTCTTACTTTCTATGATTTGAACCTATCCTGTGAAATTAGTTTTAGATTACGATGCTTCACTTCAGGCTTACTGTATACCTAGGAACTTCTTATTGACGATGAAACACAGATATTGCATCCGAATTTAATACAAAAGGCACAATGCCGACTTAAGTACAAGAGGACTGAAACTCTCACTTTCTGTGATTTGAACATCTCTTGTGAGTTCAGTTTTAGATTCCGATGCTTCACTCCAGGTTTACTGTATCCTTTGGAACTTCGTATTGACGATAAAACACAGAAATTGCATCCGAATTTAATACAAAAGGCTCAATGCCGACTTAAGTACAAGAGGACTGACACTCTCACTTTCTATGATTTGAACCTCTATTGTGTGTCCAGTTTTAGATTCTGATGCTTCACTTCCGATATACTGCATCCCTTGGACCTTCTTATCGACGATGAAACACAGAAATTGCATCCGAATTTTATACAAAAATCACAATGCCGACATAAGTACAAGAGGACTGACACTCTCACTTTCTATGATTTGATTCACTCCTGTGAGTCCAGTTTTATATTCCGATGCTTCACTTCAGGTTTACTCTATAACTTGGACCTTCTTACTGACGATGAAACACAGAAATTGCATCCGAATTTAATACAAAAGGCACAATGACGACTTCAGTACAAGAGAACTGACACTCTCACTTTCTATGATTTGAACCTATCCTGTGAGATTAGTTTTAGATTACGATGCTTCACTTCAGGCTTACTGTATACCTAGGAACTTCTTATTGATGATGAAACACAGATATTGCATCCGAATTTAATACAAAAGGCAATATGCCGACTTAAGTACAAGAGGACTGAAACTCTTACTTTCTGTGATTTGAACCTCTGCTGTGAGTCCAGTTTTAGATTCCGATGCTTCACTTCAGGTTTACTGTATCCCTTGGACCTTCTTATTGACGATGAAACACAGAAATTGCATCCGAATTAAATACAAAAAGCACAATGCCGACATAAGTACAAGAGCACTGACACTCTCACTTTCTATGATTTGAACCTCTCCTGTGAGTCCAGTTTTAGATTCCGATCCTTCACTTCAGGTTTACTATATTACTTGGACCTTCTTATTGACGATGAAACAAAGAAATTGCATCCGAATTTAATACAAAAGGCACAATGCCGACTTAAGTACAAGAGGACTGACACTCTAACTTTCTATGATTGGAACCTCTTTTGTGAGTCCAGTTTTAGATTCCGATGCTTCACTTCAGGTTTACTGTATACCTAGGAACTTCTTATTGACGATGAAACACAGATATTGCATCCGAATTTAATACAAAAGGCACAATGCCGACTTAAGTACAAGAGGACTGAAACTCTCTCTTTCTATGATTTGAACATCTCCTGTGAGTCCAGTTTTAGATTCCGATCCTTCACTTCAGGTTTACTGTATCCTTTGGAACTTCTTATTGACGATAAAACACAGAAATTGCATCCGATATTAATACAAAAGGCACATCGCCGACATAAGTACAAGAGGACTGACACTCTCACTTTCTATGAATTGAACTTCTCTACTGTGAGTCCAGTTTTAGATTCTAATGATTCACTTCCGGTTTACTGTATCCCTTGGACCTTCTTATCGAAGATGAAACACAGAAATTGCTTCCGAATTTACTACAAAAGGCACAATGCCGACTTAAGTACAAGAGGACTGACACTCTCACTTTCTATGACTTGAACCTCTCGTGTGAGTCCAGTTTTAGATTCCGATGCTTTACTTCAGGTTTACTGTATCCCATGGACCTTCTTATTGACGATGAAACACAGAAACTGCATCCGAATGAAATACAAAAAGCACAATTCCGACATAAGTACAAGAGGACTGACACTCTCACTTTCCATGATTTGAACCTCTCCTGTGAGTCCAGTTTTAGATTACGATGCTTCACTTCAGGTTTACTTTATACCTTGGACCTCCTTATTGACGATGAAACACAGAAATTACATCCGAATTAAATACAAAAAGCATAATGCCGACTTAAGTACAAGAGGACTGACACTCTCACTTTCTATGATTTGAACCTCTCCTGTGAGTCCAGTTTTAGATTCCGATGCTACAATTCAGGTTTACTGTATCCCTTGGACCTTCTTACTGCCGATGAAACACAGAAATTGCATCCAAATTTAATACAAAAGGCAATATACCGACTTAAGTACAAGAGGACTGACACTCTCATTTTCTTTGATTTGAACCTCTCGTGTGAGTCCAGTTTTAGATTCCGATGCTTCACTTCAGGTTTACTTTATCCCATGGACCTTCTTATTGATGATGATACACAGAAATTGCATACGAATTTAATACAAAAGGCTCAATGCAGACTTAAGTACAAGAGGACTGACACTCTCACTTTCTATGATTGGAACCTCTCCTGTGAGTCCTGTTTTAGATTACGATGCTTCACTTCAGGTTGACTGTATACCTTGGACATTCTTATTGACGATGAATCACAGAAATTGCATCCGAATTCAATACAAAAGGCACAATGCCGACTTAAGTACAAGATGACTGACACTCTAACTTTCTATGATTGCAACCTCTCCTGTGCGTCCAGTTTTAGATTACGATGCTTCACTTCTGGTTTACTGTATACCTTGGACCTTCTTATTGACGATGAAACACAGAAATTGCATCCGAATTTAATACAAAAGGCACAACGCCGATTTAAGTACAAAAGGACTGACACTCTCACTTTCTATGATTTGAACCTCTCCTGTGAGTCCAGTTTTAGATTCCGATGCTTCACTTCAGGTTTACTGTATCCCTTGGACCTGCTTATTGTCGATGAAACAGAGATATTGCATCCGAATTTTATACAAAAGGCACAATGCCGACATAAGTACAAGAGGACTGACACTCTCAATTTCTATGATTTGATTCTCTCCTGTGAGTCCAGTTTTATATTCCGATGCTTCACTTCAGGTTTACTCAATCCCTTGGACCTTTTTATTGACGATGAAACACAGAAGTTGCATCCGAATTTAATACAAAGGGCACAATGACGACTTCAGTTCAAGGGGACTGACACTCTCACTTTCTATGATTTGAACCTATCCTGTGAGATTAGTTTTAATTACGATGCTTCACTTCAGGCTTACTGTATACCTAGGAACTTCTTATTGACGATGAAACACAGATATTGCATCCGAAATTAATACAAAAGGCACAATGCCGACTTAAGTACAAGAGGACTGAAACTCTCACTTTCTGTGAATTGAACATCTCCTGTGAGTCCAGTTTTAGATTCCGATGCATAACTTCAGGTTTACTGTATCCTTTGGAACTTCGTATTGACGATAAAACACAGAAATTGCATCCGAATTTAATACAAAAGGCTCAATGCCGACTTAAGTACAAGAGGACTGACACTCTCACTCTCTATGATTTGAACCTCTATTGTGAGTCCAGTTTTAGTTTCTGATGCTTCACTTCCGATATACTGCATCCCTTGGATCTTCTTATCGACGATGAAACACAGAAATTGCATCCGAATTTAATACAAAAGGCACAATGCCGACTTAAATACATGAGGACCGACACTCTCACTTTCTATGATTTGAACCCCTCCTGTGAGTCCAGTTTTAGATTCCGATGCTTCACTTCAGGTTTACTGTATCCCTTGGACCTTCTTATTGACGATGAAACACAAAATTGCATCCGAATTTAATACAAAAGTTACAATGCCGACTTAAGTACAAGAGGACTGAAACTCTCACTTTCTATGATTTGATCATCTCCAGTGAGTCCAGTTTTAGATTCCGATCCTTCACTTCAGGTTTACTGTATCCTTTGGAACTTCTTATTGACGATAAAACACAGAAATTGCATCCGATTTTAATACAAAAGGCACAATGCCGACTTAAGTACAAGAGGACTGACACTCTCACTTTCTATGAATTGAACCTCTACTGTGAGTCCAGTTTTAGATTCTGATGCTTCACTTCTGGTTTACTGTATCCCTTGGACCTTCTTATCGACGATGAAACACAGAAATTGCGTCCGAATTTAATACAAAAGGCACAATGCTGACTTAAGTACAAGAGGACTGACACTCTCACTTTCTGTGACTTGAATATCTCGTGTGAGTCCAGTTTTAGATTCCGATGCTTCACTTCAGGTTTACTGTATCCCTTGGACCTTCTTATTGACGATGAAACACAGAAATTGCATCCGAATTAAATACAAAAAGCACAATTCCGACATAAGTACAAGAGGACTGACACTCTCACTTTCTATGATTTGAACCTCTCCTGTGAGTCCAGTTTTAGATTACGATGCTTCACTTCAGGTTGACTGTATACCTTGGACATTCTTATTGACGATGAATCACAGAAATTGCATCCGAATTCAATACAAAAGGCACAATGCCGACTTAAGTACAAGATGACTGACACTCTAACTTTCTATGATTGCAACCTCTCCTGTGCGTCCAGTTTTAGATTACGATGCTTCACTTCAGGTTTACTATATACCTTGGACCTTCTTATTGACGATGAAACACAGAAATTGCATCCGAATTTAATACAAAAGCACAAGGCCGACTTAAGTACAAGAGGACTGACACTCTCACTTTCTATATTTGAACCTCTCCTGTGAGTCCAGTTTCAGACTCTGATGCTTTACTTCAGGTTTACCGTATCCCTTGGACCTTCATATAGACGATGAATCACAGAAATTGGATACGAATTTAATACAAAAGGCTCAATGCAGACTTAAGTACAAGAGGACTGACACTCTCACTTTCTATGATTGGAACCTCTCCTGTGAGTCCAGTTTTACATTCCGATGCTTCACTTCAGGTTTACTCTATCCCTTGGACCTTCTTATTGACGATGAAACACAGAAATTGCATCCGAATTTAATACAAAACGCACAATGACGACTTCAGTTCAAGAGGACTGACACTCTCACTTTCTATGATTTGAACCTATCCTGTGAGATTAGTTTTAATTACGATGCTTCACTTCAGGCTTACTGTATACCTAGGAACTTCTTATTGACGATGAAACACAGATATTGCATCCGAATTTAATACAAAAGGCACAATGCCGACTTAAGTACAAGAGGACTGAAACTCTCACTTTCTGTGAATTGAACATCTCCTGTGAGTCCAGTTTTAGATTCCGATGCATAACTTCAGGTTTACTGTATCCTTTGGAACTTCGTATTGACGATGAAACACAGAAATTGCATCCGAATTAAATACAAAAAGCACAATGCCGACTTAAGTACAAGAGGACTGACACTCTCACTTTCTATGAATTGAACCTCTACTGTGAGTCCAGTTTTAGATTCTGATGCTTCACTTCTGGTTTACTGTATCCCTTGGACCTTCTTATCGACGATGAAACACAGAAATTGCGTCCGAATTTAATACAAAAGGCACAATGCCGACTTAAGTACAAGAGGACTGACACTCTCACTTTCTATGACTTGAACATCTCGTGTGAGTCCAGTTTTAGATTCCGATGCTTCACTTCAGGTTTACTGTATCCCTTGGACCTTCTTATTGACGATGAAACACAGAAATTGCACCCGAATTAAATACAAAAACACAATTCCGACATAAGTACAAGAGGACTGACACTCTCACTTTCTATGATTTGAACCTCTCCTGTGAGTTCAGTTTTAGATTCCGATGCATCGTTCAGGTTTACTGTATCCCTCGGACCTTCTTATTGACGATGAAACACAGAAATTGCATCCGAATTTAATACAAAAGCACAAGGCCGACTTAAGTACAAGAGGACTGACACTCTCACTTTCTATATTTGAACCTCTCCTGTGAGTCCAGTTTTAGACTCTGATGCTTTACTTCAGGTTTACCGTATCCCTTGGACCTTCATATTGACGATGAATCACAGAAATTGCATACGAATTTAATACAAAAGGCTCAATGCAGACTTAAGTACAAGAGGACTGACACTCTCACTTTCTATGATTGGAACCTCTCCTGTGAGTCCAGTTTTACATTCCGATGCTTCACTTCAGGTTTACTCTATCCCTTGGACCTTCTTATTGACGATGAAACACAGAAATTGCATCCGAATTTAATACAAAACGCACAATGACGACTTCAGTTCAAGAGGACTGACACTCTCACTTTCTATGATTTGAACCTATCCTGTGAGATTAGTTTTAATTACGATGCTTCACTTCAGGCTTACTGTATACCTAGGAACTTCTTATTGACGATGAAACACAGATATTGCATCCGAATTTAATACAAAAGGCACAATGCCGACTTAAGTACAAGAGGACTGACACTCTCACTTTCTATGATTTGAACCTCTATTGTGAGTCCAGTTTTAGATTCTGATGCTTCACTTCCGATATACTGCATCCCTAGGATCTTCTTATCGACGATGAAACACAGAAATTGCATCCGAATTTAATACAAAAGGCACAATGCCGACTTAAATACATGAGGACCGACACTCTCACTTTCTATGATTTGAACCCCTCCAGTGAGTCCAGTTTTAGATTCCGATCCTTCACTTCAGGTTTACTGTATCCTTTGGAACTTCTTATTGACGATAAAACACAGAAATTGCATCCGATTTTAATACAAAAGGCACAATGCCGACTTAAGTGCAAGAGGACTGACACTCTCACTTTCTATGATTGCAACCTCTCCTGTGCGTCCAGTATTAGATTACGATGCTTCACTTCAGGTTTACTGTATACCTTGGACCTTCTTATTGACGATGAAACACAGAAATTGCATCCGAATTTAATACAAAAGCACAAGGCCGACTTAAGTACAAGAGGACATACACTCTCACTTTCTATATTTGAACCTCTCCTGTGAGTCCAGTTTTAGATTCCGATGCTTCACTTCAGGTTTACTGTATCCCTTGGACCTGCTTATTGTCGATGAAACACAGAAATTGCATCCGAATTTTATACAAAAGGCACAATGCCGACATAAGTACAAGAGGACTGACACTCTCTTTTTCTATGATTTGATTCTCTCCTGTGAGTCCAGTTTTATATTCCGATGCTTCACTTCAGGTTTACTCTATCCCTTGGACCTTTTTATTGACGATGAAACACAGAAATTGCATCCGAATTTAATACAAAGGGCACAATGACGACTTCAGTTCTAGAGGACTGACACTCTCACTTTCTATGATTTGAACCTATCCTGTGAGATTAGTTTTAATTACGATGCTTCACTTCAGGCTTACTGTATACCTAGTAACTTCTTATTGACGATGAAACACAGATATTGCATCCGAATTTAATACAAAAGGCACAATGCCGACTTAAGTACAAGAGGACTGAAACTCTCACTTTCTGTGAATTGAACATCTCCTGTGAGTCCAGTTTTAGATTCCGATGCTTCACTTCAGGTTTACTGTATCCCTTGGACCTTCTTATTGACGATGAAACACAAAATTGCATCCGAATTTAATACAAAAGTTACAATGCCGACTTAAGTACAAGAGGACTGAAACTCTCACTTTCTATGATTTGATCATCTCCAGTGAGTAAAGTTTTAGATTCCGATCCTTCACTTCAGGTTTACTGTTTCCTTTGGAACTTCTTATTGACGATAAAACACAGAAACTGCATCCGATTTTAATACAAAAGGCTCAATGCCGACTTAAGTACAAGAGGACTGACACTCTCACTTTCTATGAATTGAACCTCTACTGTGAGTCCAGTTTTAGATTCTGATGCTTCACTTCTGGTTTACTGTATCCCTTGGACCTTCTTATCGACGATGAAACACAGAAATTGCGTCCGAATTTAATACAAAAGGCACAATGCCGACTTAAGTACAAGAGGACTGACACTCTCACTTTCTATGACTTGAACATCTCGTGTGAGTCCAGTTTTAGATTCCGATGCTTCACTTCAGGTTTACTGTATCCCTTGGACCTTCTTATTGACGATGAAACACAGAAATTGCATCCGAAATAATTCCAAAAAGCACAATTCCGACATAAGACAAAGAGGACTGACACTCTCACTTTCTATGATTTGAACCTCTCCTGTGAGTCCAGTTTTAGATTACGATGCTTCACTTCAGGTTGACTGTATACCTTGGACATTCTTATTGACGATGAATCACAGAAATTGCATCCGAATTCAATACAAAAGGCACAATGCCGACTTAAGTACAAGATGACTGACACTCTAACTTTCTATGATTGCAACCTCTCCTGTGCGTCCAGTTTTAGATTACGATGCTTCACTTCAGGTTTACTGTATACCTTGGACCTTCTTATTGACGATGAAACACAGAAATTGCATCCGAATTTAATACAAAAGCACAAGGCCGACTTATTTACAAGAGGACTTACACTCTCACTTTCTATATTTGAACCTCTCCTGTGAGTCTAATTTTAGATTCCGATGCTTCACTTCAGGTTTACTCTATCCCTTGGACATTCTTATTGACGATGAAACACAGAAATTGCATCCGAATTAAATACAAAAAGCACAATTCCGACATATGTACAAGAGGACTGACACTCTCACTTTCTATGATTTGAACCTCTCCTGTGAGTCCAGTTTTAGATTACGATGCTTCACTTCAGGTTGACTGTATACCTTGGACATTCTTATTGACGATGAATCACAGAAATTGCATCCGAATTCAATACAAAAGGCACAATGCCGACTTAAGTACAAGATGACTGACACTCTAACTTTCTATGATTGCAACCTCTCCTGTGCGTCCAGTTTTAGATTACGATGCTTCACTTCAGGTTTACTGTATACCTTGGACCTTCTTATTGACGATGAAACACAGAAATTGCATCCGAATTTAATACAAAAGCACAAGGCCGACTTAAGTACAAGAGGACTGACACTCTCACTTTCTATATTTGAACCTCTCCTGTGAGTCCAGTTTTAGACTCTGATGCTTTACTTCAGGTTTACCGTATCCCTTGGACCTTCATATTGACGATGAATCACAGAAATTGCATACGAATTTAATACAAAAGGCTCAATGCAGACATAGGTACAAGAGGACTGACACTCTCACTTTCTATGATTGGAACCTCTCCTGTGAGTCCAGTTTTACATTCCGATGCTTCACTTCAGGTTTACTCTATCCCTTGGACCTTCTTATTGACGATGAAACACAGAAATTGCATCCGAATTTAATACAAAACGCACAATGACGACTTCAGTTCAAGAGGACTGACACTCTCACTTTCTATGATTTGAACCTATCCTGTGAGATTAGTTTTAATTACGATGCTTCACTTCAGGCTTACTGTATACCTAGGAACTTCTTATTGACGATGAAACACAGATATTGCATCCGAATTTAATACAAAAGGCACAATGCCGACTTAAGTACAAGAGGACTGAAACTCTCACTTTCTGTGAATTGAACATCTCCTGTGAGTCCAGTTTTAGATTCCGATGCATAACTTCAGGTTTACTGTATCCTTTGGAACTTCGTATTGACGATAAAACACAGAAATTGCATCCGAATTTAATACAAAAGGCTCAATGCCGACTTAAGTACAAGAGGACTGACACTCTCACTTTCTATGATTTGAACCTCTATTGTGAGTCCAGTTTTAGATTCTGATGCTTCACTTCCGATATACTGCATCCCTTGGATCTTCTTATCGACGATGAAACACAGAAATTGCATCCGATTTTAATACAAAAGGCACAATGCCGACTTAAATACATGAGGACCGACACTCTCACTTTCTATGATTTGAACCCCTCCTGTGAGTCCAGTTTTAGATTCCGATGCTTCACTTCAGGTTTACTTTATCCCTTGGACCTTCTTATTGACGATGAAACACAGAAATTGCATCCGAATTTAATACAAAAGTTACAATGCCGACTTAAGTACAAGAGGACTGAAACTCTCACTTTCTATGACTTGATCATCTCCAGTGAGTCCAGTTTTTGATTCCGATCCTTCACTTCAGGTTTACTGTATCCTTTGGAACTTCTTATTGACGATAAAACACAGAAATTGCATCCGATTTTAATACAAAAGGCACAATGCCGACTTAAGTACAAGAGGACTGACACTCTCACTTTCTATGATTGCAACCTCTCCTGTGCGTCCAGTTTTAGATTACGATGCTTCACTTCAGGTTTACTCTATCCCTTGGACATTCTTATTGACGATGAAACACAGAAATTGCATCCGAATTAAATACAAAAAGCACAATTCCGACATAAGTACAAGAGGACTGACACTCTCACTTTCTATGATTGCAACCTCTCCTGTGCGTCCAGTTTTAGATTACGATGCTTCACTTCAGGTTTACTGTATACCTTGGACATTCTTATTGACGATGAATCACAGAAATTGCATCCGAATTCAATACAAAAGGCACAATGCCGACTTAAGTACAAGAGGCCTGACACTCTCACTTTCTATGATTTGAACCTATCCTGTGAGATTAGTTGTAGATTACGATGCTTCACTTCATGCTTACTGTATACCTAGGAAATTCTTATTGACTTTGAAACACAGATATTGCATCCGAATTTAATACAAAAGGCACAACGCCGACTTATGTACAAGAGGACTGACACTCTCACTTTCTATGATTTGTACCTCTCCTGTGAGTCTAGTTTTAGATTCCGCTGCTTCACTTCAGGTTTACTGTATCCCTTGGACCTGCTTATTGTCGATGAAACACAGAAATTGCATCCGAAATTAATACAAAAGGCACATTGCCGACATAAGTACAAGAGGACTGACACTCTCACTTTCTATGATTTGAACCTCTCCTGTGAGTCCAGTTTTAAATTCCGATGCTTCACTTCAGGTTTACTCTATCCCTTGGACATTCTTATTGACGATGAAACACAGAAATTGCATCCGAATTTAATACAAAACGCACAATGACGACTTCAGTACAAGAGGACTGACACTCTCACTTTCCATGATTTGAACCTATCCTGTGAGATTAGTTTTAGATTACGATGCTTCACTTCAGGCTTACTGTATACCTAGGAACTTCTTATTGACGATGAAACACAGATATTGCATCCGAATTTCATACAAAAGGCACAATGCCGACTTAAGTACAAGAGGACTGAAACTCTCAATTTCTGTGATTTGAACATCTCCTGTGAGTCCAGTTTTAGATTCCGATGCTTCACTTCAGGTTTACTGTAACCTTTGGAACTTCGTATTGACGATAAAACACAGAAATTGCATCCGAATTTTATACAAAAGGCACAATGCCGACTTACGTACAAGAGGACTGACACTCTCACTTTCTATGCATTGAACCTCTACTGTGAGTCCAGTTTTAGATTCTGATGCTTCACTTCCGGTTTACTGTATCCCTTGGACCTTCTTATCGACGATGAAACACAGAAATTGCATCCGAATTTAATACAAAAGGCACAATGCCGACTTAAGTACATGAAGACTGACACTCTCACTTTCTTCGACTAGAACCTCTCGTGTGAGTCCACTTTTAGATTCCGATGCTTCACTTCAGGTTTACTGTATCCCTTGGACCTTCTTATTGACGATGAAACACAGAAATTGCATCCGAATTAAATACAAAAAGCACAATGCCGACATAAGTACAAGAGGACTGACACTCTCATTTTCTATGATCTGAACCTCTCCTGTGAGTCCAGTTTTAGATTCCGATGCTTCAATTCAGGTTTACTGTATCCCTTGGACCTTCTTATTGACGATGAAACGCAGCAATTGCATCCGAATGTAATACAAAAGAAACAATACCGACTTAAGTACGAGAGGACTGACACTCTCATTTTCTTTGATTTGAACCTCTCCTGTGAGTGCAGTTTTAGATTCCGATGCTTCACTTCAGGTCTACTGTATCCCTTGGACCTTCTTATTGACGATGATACACAGAAATTGCATACGAATTTAATACAAAAGGCACAATGGCGACTTCAGTACAAGAGGACTGACACTCTAACTTTCTATGATTGGAACCTCTCCTGTGAGTCCAGTTTTAGATTACGATGCTTCACTTCAGGTTTACTGTATACCTTGGACCTTCTTATTGACGATGAAACACAGAAATTGCATCCGAATTTAATGCAAAAGGGACAATGCCGACTTAAGTACAAGAGGACTGACACTCTCACTTTCTATGATTTGAACCTCTCCTGTGAGTCCAATTTAGATTCCATTGATTCACTTCAGGTTTACTGTATCCTTTGGACCTTCTTATTGACGATGAAACACAGAAATTGCATTCGAATTTAATACAAAAGCCACAGTGCCGACTTAAATACAAGAGGACTGACACTCTAAGTTTCTATGATTGGAACCACACTTGTGAGTCCAATTTTAGATTACGATGGTTCACTTCAGGTTTACTGTATACCTTGGACCTTCTTATTGACGATGAAACACAGAAATTGCATCCTAATTTAATACAAAAGGCACAATGCCGACATAAGTACAAGAGGACTGACACTATCACCTTCTATGATTTGAACCTCTCCTGTGAGTCCAGTTTTAGATTCCGATGCTTCTCTTCAGCTTTACTGTATCCCTTGGACCTTCTTATTGACAATGAAGCACTGAAATTGCATCCGCATTTAATACGAAAGGCACAATGCCGACATACGTACAAGAGGACTAACACTCTCACTTTCTATGATTTGAACCTCTCCTAGGAGTCCAGTTTTAGATTCCGATGCTTTACTTCAGGTTTACTGTATCCCTTGGACCTTCTCATTGACGATGATACACAGTAATTTCATCCGAATTTAACACAAAAACACAATGCCGACTTAAGTACTAGAGGACTGACACTCTCACTATCTATGATTTGAACCTCTCCTGTGAGTCCAGTTTTAGATTCCGATGCTTTAATATAGGTTTACTATTTCAGTTGGACCTTCTTATTGACGATGAAACACTGAAATTGCATCCGAATTTCATACAAAAGGCACAATGCCGACTTAAGTACAAGAGGACTGACACTCAACCTTTCTATGATTGGAACCTCTCCTGTGAGTCCAGTTTTAGATTACGGTGCCTCACTTCAGGTTAACTGTATACCTTGGACTATCTTATTGACGATGAAACACAGAAATTGCATCCGAATTTAACACTAAAGGCACAATGCAGACTTAAGTACAAGTGGACTGACACTCTCACTTACAATGATTTGAACCTCTCCTGTAAGTCCAGTTTTAGATTCCGATGCTTCACTTCAGGTCTACTGTATCCCTTGGACCTTCTCATTGACGATGAAACACAGAAATAGCATCCGAATTTAATACATAAGGCACAATGCCGACTTAAGTACAAGAGGACTTACACTCTTAGTTTCTATGATTTGAACCTCTCCTGTGAGTCCAGTTTTAGATTCCGATGCTTCACTTCAGGTTTACTGTATCTCTTGGAGCTTCTTATTGACGATGAAACACAGAGATTGCATCCGAATTTAATACAAAAGGTACAATGCCGACTTAAGTACAAGAGGACTGACACTCTGACTTTCTATGACTGGAACCTCTCCTGTGAGTCCAGTTTTAGATTCCGATGCTGCACTTCAGGTTTACTGTATCCCATGGACCTTCTTATTGACGATGAAACACAGAAATTGCATCCGAAATTAATACAAACGGCACAATGCCGACTTAAGTACAAGGGGACTGACACTCTCACTTTCTATGATTTGAACCTCTCCTGTGATCCAGTTTTAGATTCCGATGCTTCACTTCAGATTTACTGTATGCCTTGGACCTTCTCATTGACGATGAAACACAGAAATAGCATCCGAATTTAATACATAAGGCACAATGCCGACTTAAGTGCAAGAGGACTTACACTCTTAGTTTCTATGATTTGAACCTCTCCTGTGAGTCCAGTTTTAGATTCCGATGCTTCACTTCAGGTTTACTGTATCTCTTGGAGCTTCGTATTGACGATGAAACACAGAAATTGCATCCGAATTTAATACAAAAGGCACAATGCCGACTTAAGTACAAGAGGACTGACACTCTAACTTTCTATGATTGGAACCTCTCCTGCGAGTCCTGTTTTAGATTCCGATGCTTCACTTCAGGTTTACTGTACCCCATGGACCTTCTTATTGACGATGAAACACAGAAATTGCATCCGAATTTAATACAAAAGGCACAATGCCGACTTAAGTACAAGAGGACTGACACTCTCACTTTCTATGATTTGAACCTCTCCTGTAAGCTCAGTTTTAGGTTCCGATGCTTCACTTCAGGTCTACTGTATCCCTTGGACCTTCTCATTGACGATGAAACACAGAAATAGCATCCGAATTTAATACATAAGGCACAATGCCGACTTAAGTGCAAGAGGACTTACACTCTTAGTTTCTATGATTTGAACCTCTCCTGTGAGTCCAGTTTTAGATTCCCATGCTTCACTTCAGGTTTACTGTATCTCTTGGAGCTTCTTATTGACGATGAAACACAGAAATTGCATCTGAATTTAATACAAAAGGCACAATGCCGACTTAAGTACAAAAGGACTGACACTCTAACTTTCTATGACTGGAACCTCTCCTGTGAGTCCAGTTTTAGATTCCGATGCTTCACTTCAGGTTTACTGTATCCCATGGACCTTCTTATTGACGATGAAACACAGAAATTGCATCCGAAATTAATACAAACGGCACATTGCCGACTTAAGTACAAGGGGACTGACACTCTCACTTTCTATGATATGAACCTCTCCTGTGATCCAGTTTTAGATTCCGATGCTTCACTTCAGGTTTACTGTACCCCTTGGACCTTCTTATTGACGATGAAACACAGAAATTGCATCCGAATTTAATACAAAAGGCACAATGCCGACTTAAGTGCAAGAGGACTGACACTCTCACTTTCTATGATTTGAACCTCTCCTGTGAGTCCAGTTTTAGATTCCGATGCTTCACTTCAGGTTTACTGTATCCCTTGGACCTTCTTATTGACGATGAAACACAGAAATTGCATCCGAATTTAATACAAAAGGCACAATGCCGACATAAGTACAAGAGGACTGACACTCTCACTTTCTATGATTTGAACCTCTCCTGTGAGTCCAATTTAGATTCCATTGCTTCACTTCAGGTTTACTGTATCCCTTGGACCTTCTTATTGACGATGAAACACAGAAATTGCATTCGAATTTAATACAAAAGGCACAATGCCGACTTAAGTACAAGAGGACTGACACTCTAAGTTTCAATGATTGGAACCACTCTTGTGAGTCCAATTTTAGATTACGATGGTTCACTTCTGGTTTACTGTATACCATGGACCTTCTTATTGACGATGAAACACAGAAATTGCATCCTAATTTAACACAAAAGGCACAATGCCGACATAAGTACAAGAGGACTGACACTATCACTTTCTATGATTTGAACCTCTCCTGTGAGTCCAGTTTTAGATTCCGATGCTTTAATATAGGTTTACTATTTCAGTTGGACCTTCTTATTGACGATGAAACACTGAAATTGCATCCGAATTTCATACAAAAGGCACAATGCCGACTTAAGTACAAGAGGACTGACACTCAACCTTTCTATGATTGGAACCTCTCCTGTGAGTCCAGTTTTACATTACGGTGCCTCACTTCAGGTTAACTGTATACCTTGGACTATCTTATTGACGATGAAACACAGAAATTGCATCCGAATTTAACACTAAAGGCACAATGCAGACTTAAGTACAAGTGGACTGACACTCTCACTTACAATGATTTGAACCTCTCCTGTAAGTCCAGTTTTAGATTCCGATGCTTCACTTCAGGTCTACTGTATCCCTTGGACCTTCTCATTGACGATGAAACACAGAAATAGCATCCGAATTTAATACATAAGGCACAATGCCGACTTAAGTACAAGAGGACTTACACTCTTAGTTTCTATGATTTGAACCTCTCCTGTGAGTCCAGTTTTAGATTCCGATGCTTCACTTCAGGTTTACTGTATCTCTTGGAGCTTCTTATTGACGATGAAACACAGAGATTGCATCCGAATTTAATACAAAAGGTACAATGCCGACTTAAGTACAAGAGGACTGACACTCTGACTTTCTATGACTGGAACCTCTCCTGTGAGTCCAGTTTTAGATTCCGATGCTGCACTTCAGGTTTACTGTATCCCATGGACCTTCTTATTGACGATGAAACACAGAAATTGCATCCGAAATTAATACAAACGGCACATTGCCGACTTAAGTACAAGGGGACTGACACTCTCACTTTCTATGATATGAACCTCTCCTGTGATCCAGTTTTAGATTCCGATGCTTCACTTCAGGTTTACTGTACCCCTTGGACCTTCTTATTGACGATGAAACACAGAAATTGCATCCGAATTTAATACAAAAGGCACAATGCCGACTTAAGTGCAAGAGGACTGACACTCTCACTTTCTATGATTTGAACCTCTCCTGTGAGTCCAGTTTTAGATTCCGATGCTTCACTTCAGGTTTACTGTATCCCTTGGACCTTCTTATTGACGATGAAACACAGAAATTGCATCCGAATTTAATACAAAAGGCACAATGCCGACATAAGTACAAGAGGACTGACACTCTCACTTTCTATGATTTGAACCTCTCCTGTGAGTCCAATTTAGATTCCATTGCTTCACTTCAGGTTTACTGTATCCCTTGGGCCTTCTTATTGACGATGAAACACAGAAATTGCATTCGAATTTAGTACAAAAGGCACAATGCCGACTTAAGTACAAGAGGACTGACACTCTAAGTTTCAATGTTTGGAACCACTCTTGTGAGTCCAATTTTAGATTACGATGGTTCACTTCTGGTTTACTGTATACCATGGACCTTCTTATTGACGATGAAACACAGAAATTGCATCCTAATTTAACACAAAAGGCACAATGCCGACATAAGTACAAGAGGACTGACACTATCACTTTCTATGATTTGAACCTCTCCTGTGAGTCCAGTTTCAGATTCCGATGCTTCTCTTCAGCTTTTCTGTATCCCTTGGCCCTTCTTATTGACGATGAAACACAGAAATTGCATCCGAATTTAATACATAAGGCACAATGCCGACTTAAGTACAAGAGGACTTACACTCTTAGTTTCTATGGTTTGAACCTCTCCTGTGAGTCCAGTTTTAGATTCCGATGCTTCACTTCAGGTTTACTGTGTCTCTTGGACCTTCTTATTGACGATGAAACACAGAAATTGCATCCGAATTTAATACAAAAGGCACAATGCCGACTTAAGTACAAGAGGACTGACACTCTAACTTTCTATGACTGGAACCTCTCCTGCGAGTCCTGTTTTAGATTCCGATGCTTCACTTCAGGTTTACTGTACCCCATTGTCCTTCTTATTGACGATGAAACACAGAAATTGCATCCGAATTTAATACAAAAGGCACAATGCCGACTTAAGTACAAGAGGACTGACACTCTCACTTTCTATGATTTGAACCTCTCCTGTAAGCTCAGTTTTAGATTCCGATGCTTCACTTCAGGTCTACTGTATCCCTTGGACCTTCTCATTGACGATGAAACACAGAAATAGCATCCGAATTTAATACATAAGGCACAATGCCGACTTAAGTGCAAGAGGACTTACACTCTTAGTTTCTATGATTTGAACCTCTCCTGTGAGTCCAGTTTTAGATTCCCATGCTTCACTTCAGGTTTACTGTATCTCTTGGAGCTTCTTATTACGATGAAACACAGAAATTGCATCTGAATTTAATACAAAAGGCACAATGCCGACTTAAGTACAAAAGGACTGACACTCTAACTTCCTATGACTGGAACCTCTCCTGTGAGTCCAGTTTTAGATTCCGATGCTTCACTTCAGGTTTACTGTATCCCATGGACCTTCTTATTGACGATGAAACACAGAAATTGCATCCGAAATTAATACAAACGGCACATTGCCGACTTAAGTACAAGGGGACTGACACTCTCACTTTCTATGATATGAACCTCTCCTGTGATCCAGTTTTAGATTCCGATGCTTCACTTCAGGTTTACTGTACCCCTTGGACCTTCTTATTGACGATGAAACACAGAAATTGCATCCGAATTTAATACAAAAGGCACAATGCCGACTTAAGTGCAAGAGGACTGACACTCTCACTTTCTATGATTTGAACCTCTCCTGTGAGTCCAGTTTTAGATTCCGATGCTTCACTTCAGGTTTACTGTATCCCTTGGACCTTCTTATTGACGATGAAACACAGAAATTGCATCCGAATTTAATACAAAAGGCACAATGCCGACATAAGTACAAGAGGACTGACACTCTCACTTTCTATGATTTGAACCTCTCCTGTGAGTCCAATTTAGATTCCATTGCTTCACTTCAGGTTTACTGTATCCCTTGGACCTTCTTATTGACGATGAAACACAGAAATTGCATTCGAATTTAATACAAAAGGCACAATGCCGACTTAAGTACAAGAGGACTGACACTCTAAGTTTCAATGATTGGAACCAATCTTGTGAGTCCAATTTTAGATTACGATGGTTCACTTCTGGTTTACTGTATACCATGGACCTTCTTATTGACGATGAAACACAGAAATTGCATCCTAATTTAACACAAAAGGCACAATGCCGACATAAGTACAAGAGGACTGACACTATCACTTTCTATGATTTGAACCTCTCCTGTGAGTCCAGTTTCAGATTCCGATGCTTCTCTTCAGCTTTTCTGTATCCCTTGGCCCTTCTTATTGACGATGAAACACAGAAATTGCATCCGAATTTAATACATAATGCACAATGCCGACTTAAGTACAAGAGGACTTACACTCTTAGTTTCTATGGTTTGAACCTCTCCTGTGAGTCCAGTTTTAGATTCCGATGCTTCACTTCAGGTTTACTGTGTCTCTTGGACCTTCTTATTGACGATGAAACACAGAAATTGCATCCGAATTTAATACAAAAGGCACAATGCCGACTTAAGTACAACAGGACTGACACTCTAACTTTCTATGACTGGAACCTCTCCTGGGAGTCCAGTTTTAGATTCCGATGCTTCACATCAGGTTCACTGTATCCCTTGGACCTTCTTATTGACGATGAAACACAGAAATTGCATCCGAATTTAGTACAAACTGCACAATGCCGACTTAAGTACAAGAGGACTGACACTCTAACTTTCTATGATATGAACCTCTCCTGTGATCCAGTATTAGATTCCGATGCTGCACTTCAGGTTTACTGTATCCCTTGGACCTTCTTATTGACGATGAAACACAGAAATTGCATCCGAATTTAATTCAAAAGGCACAATGCCGACTTAAGTGCAAGGGACTGACACTCTCACTTTCTATGATTTGAACCTCTCCTGTGAGTCCAGTTTTAGATTCCGATGCTTCACTTCAGGTTTACTGTATCCCTTGGACCTTCTTATTGACGATGAAACACAGAAATTGCATCCGAACTTAATACAAAAGGCACAATGCAGACTTAAGTACAAGAGGACTGACACTCTCACTTTCTATGAATTGAACCTCTCCTGTGAGTCCAGTTTTAGATTCCGATGCTTCACTTCAGGTTTACTTTATCCCTTGGACCTTCTTATTGACGATGAAACACAGAAATTGTATCCGAATTTAATACAAAAGGCACAATGCCGACTTAAGTACAAGAGGAATGACACTCTCACTTTGTATGATTTGAACCTCTCCTGTGAGTCCAGTTTTAGATTCCGTTGCTTCACTTCAGGTTTACTGTATCCCTTGGACCTTCTTATTGACGATGAAACACAGAAATTGCATCCGAATTTAATACAAAAGGATCAATGCCGACTTAAGTACACAAGGACTGACTCTCTCACTTTCTATGATTGGAACCTCTCCTGTGAGTCCAGTTTTAGAATACGATGCTTCGCTTCAGCTTTACTGTATACCTTGGAACTTCTTATTGACGATGAAACACAGATATTGCACCCGAATTTAATACAAAAGGCACAATGCCGACATAAGTACAAGAGGACTGACACTCTCACTTTCTATGATTTGAACCTCTATTGTGAGTCCAGTTTTAGATTCTGATGCTTCACTTCCGATATACTGTATCCCTTGGACCTTCTTATCGACGATGAAACACAGAAATTGCATCCGAATTTAATACAAAAGGCACAATGGCGACTTAAATACATGAGGACTGACACTCTCACTTTCTATGATTTGAACCTCTCCTGTGAGTCCAGTTTTAGATTCCGATGCTTCACTTCAGGTTTACTGTATCCCTTGGACCTTCTTATTGACGATGAAACACAAAAATTGCATCCGAATTTCTTACAAAAGGCACAATGCCGACTTAAGTACAAGAGGACTGACACTCTCACTTTCTATGATTTGAACCTCTCCTGTGAGTCCAATTTAGATTCCATTGCTTCACTTCAGGTTTACTGTATCCCTTGGACCTTCTTATTGACGATGAAACACAGAAATTGCATTCGAATTTAATACAAAAGGCACAATGCCGACTTAAGTACAAGAGGACTGACACTCTAAGTTTCAATGATTGGAACCAATCTTGTGAGTCCAATTTTAGATTACGATGGTTCACTTCTGGTTTACTGTATACCATGGACCTTCTTATTGACGATGAAACACAGAAATTGCATCCTAATTTAACACAAAAGGCACAATGCCGACATAAGTACAAGAGGACTGACACTATCACTTTCTATGATTTGAACCTCTCCTGTGAGTCCAGTTTCAGATTCCGATGCTTCTCTTCAGCTTTTCTGTATCCCTTGGCCCTTCTTATCGACGATGAAACACAGAAATTGCATCCGAATTTAATACATAAGGCACAATGCCGACTTAAGTACAAGAGGACTTACACTCTTAGTTTCTATGGTTTGAACCTCTCCTGTGAGTCCAGTTTTAGATTCCGATGCTTCACTTCAGGTTTACTGTGTCTCTTGGACCTTCTTATTGACGATGAAACACAGAAATTGCATCCGAATTTAATACAAAAGGCACAATGCCGACTTAAGTACAACAGGACTGACACTCTAACTTTCTATGACTGGAACCTCTCCTGGGAGTCCAGTTTTAGATTCCGATGCTTCACATCAGGTTTACTGTATCCCTTGGACCTTCTTATTGACGATGAAACACAGAAATTGCATCCGAATTTAGTACAAACTGCACAATGCCGACTTAAGTACAAGAGGACTGACACTCTAACTTTCTATGATATGAACCTCTCCTGTGATCCAGTATTAGATTCCGATGCTGCACTTCAGGTTTACTGTATCCCTTGGACCTTCTTATTGACGATGAAACACAGAAATTGCATCCGAATTTAATTCAAAAGGCACAATGCCGAATTAAGTGCAAGGGGACTGACACTCTCACTTTCTATGATTTGAACCTCTCCTGTGAGTCCAGTTTTAGATTCCGATGCTTCACTTCAGGTTTACTGTATCCCTTGGACCTTCTTATTGACGATGAAACACAGAAATTGCATCCGAATTTAATACAAAAGGCACAATGCAGACTTAAGTACAAGAGGACTGACACTCTCACTTTCTATGAATTGAACCTCTCCTGTGAGTCCAGTTTTAGATTCCGATGCTTCACTTCAGGTTTACTTTATCCCTTGGACCTTCTTATTGACGATGAAACACAGAAATTGTATCCGAATTTAATACAAAAGGCACAATGCCGACTTAAGTACAAGAGGAATGACACTCTCACTTTGTATGATTTGAACCTCTCCTGTGAGTCCAGTTTTAGATTCCGTTGCTTCACTTCAGGTTTACTGTATCCCTTGGACCTTCTTATTGACGATGAAACACAGAAATTGCATCCGAATTTAATACAAAAGGATCAATGCCGACTTAAGTACACAAGGACTGACTCTCTCACTTTCTATGATTGGAACCTCTCCTGTGAGTCCAGTTTTAGAATACGATGCTTCGCTTCAGCTTTACTGTATACCTTGGAACTTCTTATTGACGATGAAACACAGATATTGCACCCGAATTTAATACAAAAGGCACAATGCCGACATAAGTACAAGAGGACTGACACTCTCACTTTCTATGATTTGAACCTCTATTGTGAGTCCAGTTTTAGATTCTGATGCTTCACTTCCGATATACTGTATCCCTTGGACCTTCTTATCGACGATGAAACACAGAAATTGCATCCGAATTTAATACAAAAGGCACAATGGCGACTTAAATACATGAGGACTGACACTCTCACTTTCTATGATTTGAACCTCTCCTGTGAGTCCAGTTTTAGATTCCGATGCTTCACTTCAGGTTTACTGTATCCCTTGGACCTTCTTATTGACGATGAAACACAAAAATTGCATCCGAATTTCATACAAAAGGCACAATGCCGACTTAAGTACAAGAGGACTGACACTCTCACTTTCTATGATTTGAACCTCTCCTGTGAGTCCAATTTAGATTCCATTGCTTCACTTCAGGTTTACTGTATCCCTTGGACCTTCTTATTGACGATGAAACACAGAAATTGCATTCGAATTTAATACAAAAGGCACAATGCCGACTTAAGTACAAGAGGACTGACACTCTAAGTTTCAATGATTGGAACCACTCTTGTGAGTCCAATTTTAGATTGCGATGGTTCACTTCTGGTTTACTGTATACCTTGGACCTTCTTATTGACGATGAAACACAGAAATTGCATCCTAATTTAACACAAAAGGCACAATGCCGACATAAGTACAAGAGGACTGACACTATCACTTTCTATGATTTGAACCTCTCCTGTGAGTCCAGTTTTAGATTCCGATGCTTCTCTTCAGCTTTTCTGTATCCCTTGGCCCTTCTTATTGACGATGAAACACAGAAATTGCATCCGAATTTAATACATAAGGCACAATGCCGACTTAAGTACAAGAGGACTTACACTCTTAGTTTCTATGATTTGAACCTCTCCTGTGAGTCCAGTTTTAGATTCCGATGCTTCACTTCAGGTTTACTGTGTCTCTTGGACCTTCTTCTTGACGATGAAACACAGAAATTGCATCCGAATTTAATACAAAAGGCACAATGCCGACTTAAGTACAAGAGGACTGACACTCTAACTTTCTATGACTGGAACCTCTCCTGGGAGTCCAGTTTTAGATTCCGATGCTTCACATCAGGTTTACTGTATCCCTTGGACCTTCTTATTGACGATGAAACACAGAAATTGCATCCGAATTTAGTACAAACGGCACAATGCCGACTTAAGTACAAGAGGACTGACACTCTCACTTTCTATGCTTTGTACCTCACCTGTGAGTCCAGTTTTAGCTTCCGATGCTTCACTTCATGTTTACTGTATCCGTTGGACGTTCTTATTGACGATGACACACAGAAATTGCATCCGAATATAATACAAAAGGCACAATGCCGACTTCAGTACACGAGGACTGACACTCTAACTTTCTATGATATGAACCTCTCCTGTGATCCAGTATTAGATTCCGATGCTTCACTTCAGGTTTACTGTATCCCTTCGACCTTCTTATTGACGATGAAACACAGAAATTGCATCCGAATTTAATACAAAAGGCACAATGCCGACTTAAGTGCAAGGGGACTGACACTCTCACTTTCCATGATTTGAACCTCTCCTGTGAGTCCAGTTTTAGATTCCGATGCTTCACTTCAGGTTTACTGTATCCCTTGGACCTTCTTATTGACGATGAAACACAGAAATTGCATCCGAATTTAATACAAAAGGCACAATGCAGACTTAAGTACAAGAGGACTGACACTCTCACTTTCTATGAATTGAACCTCTATTGTGAGTCCAGTTTTAGATTCTGATGCTTCACTTCCGATATACTGTATCCCTTGGACCTTCTTATCGACGATGAAACACAGAAATTGCATCCGAATTTAATACAAAAGGCACAATGCCGACTTAAATACATGAGGACTGACACTCTCACTTTCTATGATTTGAACCTCTCCTGTGAGTCCAGTTTTAGATTCCGATGCTTCACTTCAGGTTTACTGTATCCCTTGGACCTTCTTATTGACGATGAAACACAGAAATTGCATCCGAATTAAATACATAAAGCACAATTTCGACATAAGTACAAGAGGACTGACACTCTCACTTTCTATGATTTGAACCTCTCCTGTGAGTCCAGTTTTAGATTCCGATGCTTCACTTCAGGTTTACTGTATCCCTTGGACCTTCTTATTGACGATGAAACACAGAAATTGCATCCGAATTTAATACAAAATGCACAATGCCGACTTAAGTACAAGAGGACTGACACTCTCACTTTCTATGCTTTGAACCTCACCTGTGAGTCCAGTTTTAGCTTCCGATGCTTCACTTCATTTTTACTGTATCCGTTGGACGTTCTTATTGACGATGACACACAGAAATTGCATCCGAATATAATACAAAAGGCACAATGCCGACTTCAGTACGCGAGGACTGACACTCTAACTTTCTATGATATGAACCTCTCCTGTGATCCAGTATTAGATTCCGATGCTTCACTTCAGGTTTACTGTATCACTTGGACCTTCTTATTGACGATGAAACACAGAAATTGCATCCGAATTTAATACAAAAGACACAATGCCGACTTAAGTGCAAGGGGACTGACACTCTAACTTTCTATGAATTGAACCTCTCCTGTGAGTCCAGTTTTAGATTCCGATGCTTCACTTCAGGTTTACTGTATCCCTTGGACCTTCTTATTGACGATGAAACACAGAAATTGTATCCGAATTTAATACAAAAGGCACAATGCCGACTTAACTACAAGAGGACTGACACTCTCACTTTCTATGATTTGAACCTCTCCTGTGAGTCCAGTTTTAGATTCCGTTGCTTCACCTTAGGTTTACTGTATCCCTTGGACCTTCTTATTGACGATGAAACACAGAAATTGCATCCGAATTTAATACAAAAGTCACAATGCCGACTTAAGTACACAAGGACTGACACTCTCACTTTCTATGATTGGAACCTCTCCTGTGAGTCCAGTTTTAGAATACGACGCTTCGCTTCAGGTTTACTGTATACCTTGGGACTTCTTATTGACGATGAAACACAGATATTGCACCCGAATTTAATACAAAAGGCACAATGCAGACTTAAGTACAAGAGGACTGACACTCTCACTTTCTATGAATTGAACCTCTCCTGTGAGTCCAGTTTTAGATTCCGATGCTTCACTTCAGGTTTACTTTATCCCTTGGACATTCTTATTGACGATGAAACACAGAAATTGTATCCGAATTTAATACAAAAGGCACAATGCCGACTTAAGTACAAGAGGAATGACACTCTCACTTTGTATGTTTTGAACCTCTCCTGTGAGTCCAGTTTTAGATTCCGTTGCTTCACGTCAGGTTTACTGTATCCCTTGGACCTTCTTATTGACGATGAAACACAGAAATTGCATCCGAATTTAATACAAAAGTCACAATGCCGACTTAAGTACACAAGGACTGACACTCTCACTTTCTATGATTGGAACCTCTCCTGTGAGTCCAGTTTTAGAATACGAAGCTTCGCTTCAGGTTTACTGTATACCTTGGAACTTCTTATTGACGATGAAACACAGATATTGCACCCGAATGTAATACAAAAGGCACAATGCCGACATAAGTACAAGAGGACTGACACTCTCACTTTCTATGATTTGAACCTCTATTGTGAGTCCAGTTTTAGATTCTGATGCTTCACTTCCGATATACTGTATCCCTTGGACCTTCTTATCGACGATGAAACACAGAAATTGCATCCGAATTTAATACAAAAGGCACAATGCTCACTTAAATACATGAGGACTGACACTCTCACTTTCTATGATTTGAACCTCTCCTGTGAGTCCAGTTTTAGATTCCGATGCTTCACTTCAGGTTTACTGTATCCCTTGGACCTTCTTATTGTAGATGAAACACAGAAATTGCATCCGAATTAAATACATAAAGCACAATGCCGACATAAGTACAAGAGGACTGACACTCTCACTTTCTTTGATTATAACCTCTCCTGTGAGTCCAGTTTTAGATTCCGATGCTTCTCTTCAGCTTTTCTGTATCCCTTGGCCCTTCTTATTGACGATGAAACACAGAAATTGCATCCGAATTTAATACATAAGGCACAATGCCGACTTAAGTACAAGAGGACTTACACTCTTAGTTTCTATGATTTGAACCTCTCCTGTGAGTCCAGTTTTAGATTCCGATGCTTCACTTCAGGTTTACTGTGTCTCTTGGACCTTCTTATTGACGATGAAACACAGAAATTGCATCCGAATTTAATACAAAAGGCACAATGCCGACTTAAGTACAAGAGGACTGACACTCTAACTTTCTATGACTGGAACCTCTCCTGGGAGTCCAGTTTTAGATTCCGATGCTTCACATCAGGTTTACTGTATCCCTTGGACCTTCTTATTGACGATGAAACACAGAAATTGCATCCGAATTTAGTACAAACGGCACAATGCCGACTTAAGTACAAGAGGACTGACACTCTCACTTTCTATGCTTTGAACCTCACCTGTGAGTCCAGTTTTAGCTTCCGATGCTTCACTTCATGTTTACTGTATCCGTTGGACGTTCTTATTGACGATGACACACAGAAATTGCATCCGAATATAATACAAAAGGCACAATGCCGACTTCAGTACACGAGGACTGACACTCTAACTTTCTATGAAATGAACCTCTCCTGTGATCCAGTATTAGATTCCGATGCTTCACTTCAGGTTTACTGTATCCCTTGGACCTTCTTATTGACGATGAAACACAGAAATTGCATCCGAATTTAATACAAAAGGCACAATGCCGACTTAAGTGCAAGGGGACTGACACTCTCACTTTCCATGATTTGAACCTCTCCTGTGAGTCCAGTTTTAGATTCCGATGCTTCACTTCAGGTTTACTGTATCCCTTAGACCTTCTTATTAACGATGAAACACAGAAATTGCATCCGAATTTAATACAAAAGGCACAATGCAGACTTAAGTACAAGAAGACTGACACTCTCACTTTCTATGAATTGAACCTCTATTGTGAGTCCAGTTTTAGATTCTGATGCTTCACTTCCGATATACTGTATCCCTTGGACCTTCTTATCGACGATGAAACACAGAAATTGCATCCGAATTTAATACAAAAGGCACAATGGCGACTTAAATACATGAGGACTGACACTCTCACTTTCTATGATTTGAACCTCTCCTGTGAGTCCAGTTTTAGATTCCGATGCTTCACTTCAGGTTTACTGTATCCCTTGGACCTTCTTATTGACGATGAAACACAGAAATTGCATTCGAATTAAATACATAAAGCACAATGCCGACATAAGTACAAGAGGACTGACACTCTCACTTTCTATGATTTGAACCTCTCCTGTGAGTCCAGTTTTAGATTCCGATGCTTCACTTCAGGTTTACTGTATCCCTTGGACCTTCTTATTGACGATGAAACACAGAAATTGCATCCGAATTTAATACAAAATGCACAATGCCGACTTAAGTACAAGAGGACTGACACTCTCACTTTCTATGCTTTGAACCTCACCTGTGAGTCCAGTTTTAGCTTCCGATGCTTCACTTCATTTTTACTGTATCCGTTGGACGTTCTTATTGACGATGACACACAGAAATTGCATCCGAATATAATACAAAAGGCACAATGCCGACTTCAGTACGCGAGGACTGACACTCTAACTTTCTATGATATGAACCTCTCCTGTGATCCAGTATTAGATTCCGATGCTTCACTTCAGGTTTACTGTATCACTTGGACCTTCTTATTGACGATGAAACACAGAAATTGCATCCGAATTTAATACAAACGACACAATGCCGACTTAAGTGCAAGGGGACTGACACTCTCACTTTCTATGAATTGAACCTCTCCTGTGAGTCCAGTTTTAGATTCCGATGCTTCACTTCAGGTTTGCTGTATCCCTTGGACCTTCTTATTGACGATGAAACACAGAAATTGTATCCGAATTTAATACAAAAGGCACAATGCCGACTTAACTACAAGAGGACTGACACTCTCACTTTCTATGATTTGAACCTCTCCTGTGAGTCCAGTTTTAGATTCCGTTGCTTCACTTCAGGTTTACTGTATCCCTTGGACCTTCTTATTGACGATGAAACACAGAAATTGCATCCGAATTTAATACAAAAGTCACAATGCCGACTTAAGTACACAAGGACTGACACTCTCACTTTCTATGATTTGAACCTCTCCTGTGAGTCCAGTTTTAGAATACGATGCTTCGCTTCAGGTTTACTGTATACCTTGGGACTTCTTATTGACGATGAAACACAGATATTGCACCCGAATTTAATACAAAAGGCACAATGCAGACTTAAGTACAAGAGGACTGACACTCTCACTTTCTATGAATTGAACCTCTTCTGTGAGTCCAGTTTTAGATTCCGATGCTTCACTTCAGGTTTACTTTATCCCTTGGACCTTCTTATTGACGATGAAACACAGAAATTCTATCCGAATTTAATACAAAAGGCACAATGCCGACTTAAGTACAAGAGGAATGACACTCTCACTTTGTATGTTTTGAACCTCTCCTGTGAGTCCAGTTTTAGATTCCGTTGCTTCACTTCAGGTTTACTGTATCCCTTGGACCTTCTTATTGACGATGAAACACAGAAATTGCATCCGAATTTAATACAAAAGTCACAATGCCGACTTAAGTACACAAGGACTGAAACTCTCACTTTCTATGATTGGAACCTCTCCTGTGAGTCCAGTTTTAGAATACGATGCTTCGCTTCAGGTTTACTGTATACCTTGGAACTTCTTATTGACGATGAAACACAGATATTGCACCCGAATTTAATACAAAAGGCACAATGCCGACATAAGTACAAGAGGACTGACACTCTCACTTTCTATGATTTGAACCTCTATTGTGAGTCCAGTTTTAGATTCTGATGCTTCACTTCCGATATACTGTATCCCTTGGACCTTCTTATCGACGATGAAACACAGAAATTGCATCCGAATTTAATACAAAAGGCACAATGCCCACTTAAATACATGAGGACTGACACTCTCACTTTCTATGATTTGAACCTCTCCTGTGAGTCCAGTTTTAGATTCCGATGCTTCACTTCAGGTTTACTGTATCCCTTGGACCTTCTTATTGAAGATGAAACACAGAAATTGCATCCGAATTAAATACATAAAGCACAATGCCGACATAAGTACAAGAGGACTGACACTCTCACTTTCTTTAATTATAACCTCTCCTGTGAGTCCAGTTTTAGATTCCGATGCTTCACTTCAGGTTTACTGTATCCCTTGGACCTTCTTATTGACGATGAAACACAGAAATTGCATCCGAATTTAATACAAAAGGCACAATGCCGACCTAAGTACAAACGGACTGACACTCTAACTTTCTATGATTGGAACCTCTCTTGTGAGTCCAGTTTTAGATTACGATGCTTCACTTCAGGTTTACTGTATACCTAGGAACTTCTTATTGACGATGAAACACAGATATTGCATCCGAATTTAATACATAAGGCACAATGCCGACTTAAGTACAAGAGGACTGACACTCTCACTTACTATGAATTGAACCTCTCCTGTGAGTCCAGTTTTAGATTCCGATTCTTCAGTTCAGGTTTACTGTATCCCTTGGACCTTCTTATTGCCAATGAAACACAGAAATTGCATACGAATTTAATACAAAAGGCACAATACCGACCTAAGTATAAGAGGACTGACACTCTCATTTTCTTTGATTTGAACCTCTCCTGTGAGTCCAGTTTTAGATTCCGATGCTTCACTTCAGGTCTACTGTATCCCTTGGACCTTCTTATTGACGATTATACACAGAAATTGCATACGAATTTAATACAAAAGGCTCAATGCAGGCTTAAGTACAAGAGGACTGACACTCTCACTTTCTATGACTGGAACCTCTCCTTCGAGTCCTGTTTTAGATTCCGATGCTTCACTTCAGGTTTACTGTATCCCATGGACCTTCTTATTGACGATGAAACACAGAAATTGCATCCGAATTTAATACAAAAGGCACAATGCCGACTTAAGTACAAGAGGACTGACACTCTCACTTTCTATGATTTGAACCTCTCCTGTAAGTCCAGTTTTAGATTCCGATGCTTCACTTCAGGTCTACTGTATCCCTTGGACCTTCTCATCGACGATGATACACAGAAATAGCATCCGAATTTAATACATAAGGCACAACGCCGACGTAAGTGCAAGAGGACTTACACTCTTAGTTTCTATGATTTGAACCTCTCCTGTGAGTCCAGTTTTAGATTCCGATGCTTCACTTCAGGTTTACTGTATCTCTTGGAGCTTCTTATTGACGATGAAACACAGAAATTGCATCCGAATTTAATACAAAAGGCACAATGCCCACTTAAGTACAAGAGGACTGACACTCTAACTTTCTATGACTGGAACCTCTCCTGTGAGTCCAGTTTTAGATTACGATGCTTCACTTCAGGTTTACTGTATCCCTTGGACCTTCTCATTGACGATGAAACACAGAAATAGCATCCGAATTTAATACATAAGGCACAATGCCGACTTAAGTGCAAGAGGACTTACACTCTTAGTTTCTATGATTTGAACCTCTCCTGTGAGTCCAGTTTTAGATTCCGATGCTTCACTTCAGGTTTACTGTATCTGTTGGAGCTTCTTATTGACAATGAAACACAGAAATTGCATCCGAATTTAATACAAAAGGCACAATGCCGACTTAAGTACAAGAGGACTGACACTCTAACTTTCTATGACTGTAACCGCTCCTGCGAGTCCTGTTTTAGATTCCGATGCTTCACTTCAGGTTTACTGTATCCCATGGACCTTCTTATTGACGATGAAACACAGAAATTGCATCCGAATTTAATACAAAAGGCACAATGCCGACTTAAGTACAAGAGGACTGACACTCTCACTTTCTATGATTTGAACCTCTCCTGTAAGTCCAGTTTTAGATTCCGATTCTTCACTTCAGGTCTACTGTATCCCTTGGACCTTCTCATTGACGATGGCATACAGAAATAGCATCCGAATTTAATACATAAGGCACAATGCCGACTTAAGTGCAAGAGGACTTACACTCTTAGTTTCTATGATTTGAACCTCTCCTGTGAGTCCAGTTTTAGATTCCAATGCTTCACTTCAGGTTAACTGTATCTCTTGGAGCTTCTTATTGACGATGAAACACAGAAATTGCATCCGATTTTAATAGAAAAGGCACAATGCCGACTTAAGTACAAGAGGACTGACACTCTAACTTTCTATGACTGGAACCTCTCCTGTGAGTCCAGTTTTAGATTCTGATGCTTCACTTCCGATATACTGTATCCCTTGGACCTTCTTATCGACGATGAAACACAGAAATTGCATCCGAATTTAATACAAAAGGCACAATGGCGACTTAAATACATGAGGAATGACACTCTCACTTTCTATGATTTGAACCTCTCCTGTGAGTCCAGTTTTAGATTCCGATGCTTCACTTCAGGTTTACTTTATCCCTTGGACCTTCTTATTGACGATGAAACACAGAAATTCTATCCGAATTTAATACAAAAGGCACAATGCCGACTTAAGTACAAGAGGAATGACACTCTCACTTTGTATGTTTTGAACCTCTCCTGTGAGTCCAGTTTTAGATTCCGTTGCTTCACTTCAGGTTTACTGTATCCCTTGGACCTTCTTATTGACGATGAAACACAGAAATTGCATCCAAATTTAATACAAAAGTCACAATGCCGACTTAAGTACACAAGGACTGACACTCTCACTTTCTATGATTGGAACCTCTCCTGTGAGTCCAGTTTTAGAATACGATGCTTCGCTTCAGGTTTACTGTATACCTTGGAACTTCTTATTGACGATGAAACACAGATATTGCACCCGAATTTAATACAAAAGGCACAATGCCGACATAAGTACAAGAGGACTGACACTCTCACTTTCTATGATTTGAACCTCTATTGTGAGTCCAGTTTTAGATTCTGATGCTTCACTTCCGATATACTGTATCCCTTGGACCTTCTTATCGACGATGAAACACAGAAATTGCATCCGAATTTAATACAAAAGGCACAATGCTCACTTAAATACATGAGGACTGACACTCTCACTTTCTATGCTTTGAACCTCACCTGTGAGTCCAGTTTTAGCTTCCGATGCTTCACTTCATTTTTACTGTATCCGTTGGACGTTCTTATTGACGATGACACACAGAAATTGCATCCGAATATAATACAAAAGGCACAATGCCGACTTCAGTACGCGAGGACTGACACTCTAACTTTCTATGATATGAACCTCTCCTGTGATCCAGTATTAGATTCCGATGCTTCACTTCAGGTTTACTGTATCACTTGGACCTTCTTATTGACGATGAAACACAGAAATTGCATCCGAATTTAATACAAAAGACACAATGCCGACTTAAGTGCAAGGGGACTGACACTCTCACTTTCTATGAATTGAACCTCTCCTGTGAGTCCAGTTTTAGATTCCAATGCTTCACTTCAGGTTAACTGTATCTCTTGGAGCTTCTTATTGACGATGAAACACAGAAATTGCATCCGAATTTAATACAAAAGGCACAATGCAGACTTAAGTACAAGAGGACTGACACTCTCACTTTCTATGAATTGAACCTCTATTGTGAGTCCAGTTTTAGATTCTGATGCTTCACTTCCGATATACTGTATCCCTTGGACCTTCCTATCGACGATGAAACACAGAAATTGCATCCGAATTTAATACAAAAGGCACAATGGCGACTTAAATACATGAGGACTGACACTCTCACTTTCTATGATTTGAACCTCTCCTGTGAGTCCAGTTTTAGATTCCGATGCTTCACTTCAGGTTTACTGTATCCCTTGGACCTTCTTATTGACGATGAAACACAGAAATTGCATTCGAATTAAATACATAAAGCACAATGCCGACATAAGTACAAGAGGACTGACACTCTCACTTTCTATGATTTGAACCTCTCCTGTGAGTCCAGTTTTAGATTCCGATGCTTCACTTCAGGTTTACTGTATCCCTTGGACCTTCTTATTGACGATGAAACACAGAAATTGCATCCGAATTTAATACAAAATGCACAATGCCGACTTAAGTACAAGAGGACTGACACTCTCACTTTCTATGCTTTGAACCTCACCTGTGAGTCCAGTTTTAGCTTCCGATGCTTCACTTCATTTTTACTGTATCCGTTGGACGTTCTTATTGACGATGACACACAGAAATTGCATCCGAATATAATACAAAAGGCACAATGCCGACTTCAGTACGCGAGGACTGACACTCTAACTTTCTATGATATGAACCTCTCCTGTGATCCAGTATTAGATTCTGATGCTTCACTTCAGGTTTACTGTATCACTTGGACCTTCTTATTGACGATGAAACACAGAAATTGCATCCGAATTTAATACAAAAGACACAATGCCGACTTAAGTGCAAGGGGACTGACACACTCACTTTCTATGAATTGAACCTCTCCTGTGAGTCCAGTTTTAGATTCCGATGCTTCACTTCAGGTTTACTGTATCCCTTGGACCTTCTTATTGACGATGAAACACAGAAATTGTATCCGAATTTAATACAAAAGGCACAATGCCGACTTAACTACAAGAGGACTGGCACTCTCACTTTCTATGATTTGAACCTCTCCTGTGAGTCCAGTTATAGATTCCGTTGCTTCACTTCAGGTTTACTGTATCCCTTGGACCTTCTTATTGACGATGAAACACAGAAATTGCATCCGAATTTAATACAAAAGTCACAATGCCGACTTAAGTACACAAGGACTGACACTCTCACTTTCTATGATTGGAACCTCTCCTGTGAGTCCAGTTTTAGAATACGATGCTTCGCTTCAGGTTTACTGTATACCTTGGGAGTTCTTATTGACGATGAAACACAGATATTGCACCCGAATTTAATACAAAAGGCACAATGCAGACTTAAGTACAAGAGGACTGACACTCTCACTTTCTATGAATTGAACCTCTTCTGTGAGTCCAGTTTTAGATTCCGATGCTTCACTTCAGGTTTACTTTATCCCTTGGACCTTCTTATTGACGATGAAACACAGAAATTCTATCCGAATTTAATACAAAAGGCACAATGCCGACTTAAGTACAAGAGGAATGACACTCTCACTTTGTATGTTTTGAACCTCTCCTGTGAGTCCAGTTTTAGATTCCGTTGCTTCACTTCAGGTTTACTGTATCCCTTGGACCTTCTTATTGACGATGAAACACAGAAATTGCATCCGAATTTAATACAAAAGTCACAATGCCGACTTAAGTACACAAGGACTGACACTCTCACTTTCTATGATTGGAACCTCTCCTGTGAGTCCAGTTTTAGAATACGATGCTTCGCTTCATGTTTACTGTATACCTTGGAACTTCTTATTGACGATGAAACACAGATATTGCACCCGAATTTAATACAAAAGGCACAATGCCGACATAAGTACAAGAGGACTGACACTCTCACCTTCTATGATTTGAACCTCTATTGTGAGTCCAGTTTTAGATTCTGATGCTTCACTTCCGATATACTGTATCCCTTGGACCTTCTTATCGACGATGAAACACAGAAATTGCATCCGAATTTAATAGAAAAGGCACAATGCTCACTTAAATACATGAGGACTGACACTCTCACTTTCTATGATTTGAACCTCTCCTGTGAGTCCAGTTTTAGATTCCGATGCTTCACTTCAGGTTTACTGTATCCCTTGGACCCTCTTATTGAAGATGAAACACAGAAATTGCATCCGAATTAAATACATAAAGCACAATGCCGACATAAGTACAAGAGGACTGACACTCTCACTTTCTTTGATTATAACCTCTCCTGTGAGTCCAGTTTTAGATTCCGATGCTTCACTTCAGGTTTACTGTATCCCTTGGACCTTCTTATTGACGATGAAACACAGAAATTGCATCCGAATTTAATACAAAAGGCACAATGCCGACCTAAGTACAAACGGACTGACACTCTAACTTTCTATGATTGGAACCTCTCTTGTGAGTCCAGTTTTAGATTACGATGCTTCACTTCAGGTTTACTGTATACCTAGGAACTTCTTATTGACGATGAAACACAGATATTGCATCCGAATTTAATACATAAGGCACAATGCCGACTTAAGTACAAGAGGACTGAAACTCTCACTTCCTATGATTTGAACATCTCCTGTGAGTCCAGTTTTAGATTCCGATGCTTCACTTCAGGTTTACTGTATCCTTTGGACCTTCTTATTGACGATAAAACACAGAAATTGCATCCGAATTTAATACAAGAGGCACAATGCCGACTTCAGTACAAGAGGACTGACACTCTCACTTTCTATGACTTGAACCTCTCGTGTGAGTCCAGTTTTAGATTCCGATGCTTCACTTCAGGTTTACTGTATCCCTTGGACCTTCATATTGACGATGAAACACAGAAATTGCATCCGAATTAAATACAAAAAGCACAATGCCGACATAAGTACAAGAGGACTGACACTCTCACTTTCTATGATTTGGACCTCTCCTGCGAATGCAGTTTTAGATTCCGATTCTTCAGTTCAGGTTTACTGTATCCCTTGGACCTTCTTATTGCCAATGAAACACAGAAATTGCATACGAATTTAATACAAAAGGCACAATACCGACTTAAGTATAAGAGGACTGACACTCTCATTTTCTTTGATTTGAACCTCTCCTGTGAGTCCAGTTTTAGATTCCGATGCTTCACTTCAGGTCTACTGTATCCCTTGGACCTTCTTATTGACGATTATACACAGAAATTGCATACGAATTTAATACAAAAGGCTCAATGCAGGCTTAAGTACAAGAGGACTGACACTCTCACTTTCTATGACTGGAACCTCTCCTGCGAGTCCTGTTTTAGATTCCGATGCTTCACTTCAGGTTTACTGTATCCCATGGACCTTCTTATTGACGATGAAACACAGAAATTGCATCCGAATTTAATACAAAAGGCACAATGCCGACTTAAGTACAAGAGGACTGACACTCTCACTTTCTATGATTTGAACCTCTCCTGTAAGTCCAGTTTTAGATTCCGATGCTTCACTTCAGGTCTACTGTATCCCTTGGACCTTCTCATCGACGATGATACACAGAAATAGCATCCGAATTTAATACATAAGGCACAACGCCGACGTAAGTGCAAGAGGACTTACACTCTTAGTTTCTATGATTTGAACCTCTCCTGTGAGTCCAGTTTTAGATTCCGATGCTTCACTTCAGGTTTACTGTATCTCTTGGAGCTTCTTATTGACGATGAAACACAGAAATTGCATCCGAATTTAATACAAAAGGCACAATGCCCACTTAAGTACAAGAGGACTGACACTCTAACTTTCTATGACTGGAACCTCTCCTGTGAGTCCAGTTTTAGATTACGATGCTTCACTTCAGGTTTACTGTATCCCTTGGACCTTCTCATTGACGATGAAACACAGAAATAGCATCCGAATTTAATACATAAGGCACAATGCCGACTTAAGTGCAAGAGGACTTACACTCTTAGTTTCTATGATTTGAACCTCTCCTGTGAGTCCAGTTTTGGATTCCGATGCTTCACTTCAGGTTTACTGTATCTGTTGGAGCTTCTTATTGACAATGAAACACAGAAATTGCATCCGAATTTAATACAAAAGGCACAATGCCGACTTAAGTACAAGAGGACTGACACTCTAACTTTCTATGACTGGAACCTCTCCTGTGAGTCCAGTTTTAGATTACGATGCTTCACTTCAGGTTTACTGTATCCCTTGGACCTTCTCATTGACGATGAAACACAGAAATAGCATCCGAATTTAATACATAAGGCACAATGCCGACTTAAGTGCAAGAGGACTTACACTCTTAGTTTCTATGATTTGAACCTCTCCTGTGAGTCCAGTTTTAGATTCCGATGCTTCACTTCAGGTTTACTGTATCTGTTGGAGCTTCTTATTGACAATGAAACACAGAAATTGCATCCGAATTTAATACAAAAGGCACAATGCCGACTTAAGTACAAGAGGACTGACACTCTAACTTTCTATGACTGGAACCGCTCCTGCGAGTCCTGTTTTAGATTCCGATGCTTCACTTCAGGTTTACTGTATCCCATGGACCTTCTTATTGACGATGAAACACAGAAATTGCATCCGAATTTAATACAAAAGGCACAATGCCAACTTAAGTACAAGAGGACTGACACTCTCACTTTCTATGATTTGAACCTCTCCTGTAAGTCCAGTTTTAGATTCCGATTCTTCACTTCAGGTCTACTGTATCCCTTGGACCTTCTCATTGACGATGATATACAGAAATAGCATTCCGAATTTAATACATAAGGCACAATGCCGACTTAAGTGCAAGAGGACTTACACTCTTAGTTTCTATGATTTGAACCTCTCCTGTGAGTCCAGTTTTAGATTCCAATGCTTCACTTCAGGTTAACTGTATCTCTTGGAGCTTCTTATTGACGATGAAACACAGAAATTGCATCCGAATTTAATACAAAAGGCACAATGCCGACTTAAGTACAAGAGGACTGACACTCTAACTTTCTATGACTGGAACCTCTCCTGTGAGTCCAGTTTTAGATTCCGATGCTTCACTTCAGGTTTACTGTATCCCATGGACCTTCTTATTGACGATGAAACACAGAAATTGCATCCGAAATTAATACAAACGGCACAATGCCGACTTATGTACAAGGGGACTGACACTCTCACTTTCTATGATATGAACCTCTCCTGTGATCCAGTTTTAGATTCCGATGCTCCCCCTAAAGGTTTATTGTATCCCTTGGACCTTTTTATTGACGATGAAACACAGAAATTGCATCCGAATTTAATACAAAAGGCACAATGCCGACTTAAGTGCAAGAGGACTGACACTCTCACTTTCTATGATTTGAACCTCTCCTGTGAGTCCAGTTTTAGATTCCGATGCTTCACTTCAGGTTTACTGTATCCCTTGGACCTTCTTATTGGCGATGAAACACAGAAATTGCATCCGAATTTAATACAAAAGGCACAATGCCGACTTAAGTACAAGTGGACTGACACTCTAAGATCCAATGATTGGAACCACTCTTGTGAGTCCAATTTTAGATTACGATGGTTCATTTCTGGTTTACTGTATACCTTGGACCTTCTTATTGACGATGAATCACAGAAATTGCATCCTAATTTAACACAAAAGGCACAATGCCGACATAAGTACAAGAGAACTGACACTATCACTTTCTATGATTTGAACCTCTCCTGTGAGTCCAGTTTTAGATTCCGATGCTTCTGTTCAGCTTTACTGTATCCCTTGGCCCTTCTTATTGACGATGAAACACAGAAATTGCATCCGAATTTAATACATAAGGCACAATGCCGACTTAAGTACAAGAGGACTTACACTCTTAGTTTCTATGTTTTGAACCTCTCCTGTGAGTCCAGTTTTAGATTCCGATGCTACACTTCAGGTTTACTGTGTCTCTTGGACCTTCTTATTGACGATGAAACTCAGAAATTGCATCCGAATTTAATACAAAAGGCACAATGCCGACTTAAGTACAAGACGACTGACACTCTAACTTTCTATGACTGGAACCTCTCCTGGGAGTCCAGTTTTAGATTCCGATGCTTCACATCAGGTTTACTGTATCCCTTGGACCTTCTTATTGACGATGAAACACAGAAATTGCATCCGAATTTAGTACAAACGGCACAATGCCGACTTAAGTACAAGAGGACTGACACTCTCAGTTTCTATGCTTTGAACCTCACCTGTGAGTCCAGTTTTAGCTTCCGATGCTTCACATCATGTTTACTGTATCTGTTGGACGTTCTTATTGACGATGAAACACAGAAATTGCATCCGAATTTAATACAAAAGGCACAATGCCGACTTTAATGCAAGGGGACTGACACTCTCACTTTCTATGATTTGAACCTCTCCTGTGAGTCCAGTTTTAGATTCCGATGCTTCACTTCAGGTTTACTGTATCCCTTGGACCTTCTTATTGACGATGAAACACAGAAATTGCATCCGAATTTAATACAAAAGGCACAATGCAGACTTAAGTACAAGAGGACTGACACTCTCACTTTCTATGAATTGAACCTCTCCTGTGAGTCCAGTTTTAGATTCCGATGCTTCACTTCAGGTTTACTTTATCCCTTGGACCTTCTTATTGACGATGAAACACAGAAATTGTATCCGAATTTAATACAAAAGGCACAATGCCGACTTAAGTACGAGAGGAATGACACTCTCACTTTGTATGATTTGAACCTCTCCTGGGAGTCCAGTTTTAGATTCCGTTGCTTCACTTCAGGTTTACTGTATCCCTTTGACCTTCTTATTGACGATGAAACACAGAAATTGCATCCGAATTTAATACAAAAGGCACAATGCCGACTTAAGTACACACGGACTGACACTCTCACTTTCTATGATTGGAACCTCTCCTGTGAGTCCAGTTTTAGAATACGATGCTTCGCTTCAGGTTTACTTTATACCTTGGAACTTCTTATTGACGATGAAACACAGATATTGCACCCGAATTTAATACAAAAGGCACAATGCCGACATAAGTACAAGAGGACTGACACTCTCAATTTCTATGATTTGAACCTCTATTGTGAGTCCAGTTTTAGATTCTGATGCTTCACTTCCGATATACTGTATCCCTTGGACCTTCTTATCGACGATGAAACACAGAAATTGCATCCGAATTTAATACAAAAGGCACAATGCCGACTTAAATACATGAGGACTGACACTCTCACTTTCTATGATTTGAACCTCTCCTGTGAGTCCAGTTTTAGACTCCGATGCTTCACTTCAGGTTTAGTGTATCCCTTGGACTTTCTTATTGACGATGAAACACAGAAATTGCATCCGAATTAAATACATAGAGCACAATGCCGACATAAGTACAAGAGGACTGACACTCACACTTTCTATGATTTGAACCTCTCCTGTGAGTCCAGTTTTAGATTCCGATGCTTCACTTCAAGTTTACTGTATCCCTTGGACCTTTCATATTGACGATGAAACACAGAAATTGCATCCGAATTTAATACAAAAGGCACAATGCCGACCTAAGTACAAACGGACTGACACTCTAACTTTCTATGATTGGAACCTCTCTTGTGAGTCCAGTTTTAGATTACGATGCTTCACTTCAGGTTTACTGTATACCTAGGAACTTCTTATTGACGATGAAACACAGATATTGCATCCGAATTTAATACAAAAGGCACAATGCCGACTTAAGTACAAGAGGACTGAAACTCTCACTTCCTATGATTTGAACATCTCCTGTGAGTCCAGTTTTAGATTCCGATGCTTCACTTCAGGTTTACTGTATCCTTCGGACCCTCTTATTGACGATAAAACACAGAAATTGCATCCGAATTTAATACAAAGGGCACAATGCCGACTTAAGTACAAGAGGACTGACACTCTCACTTTCTATGACTTGAACCTCTCGTGTGAGTCCAGTTTTAGATTCCGATGCTTCACTTCAAGTTTACTGTATCCCTTGGACCTTCATATTGACGATGAAACACAGAAATTGCATCCGAATTAAATACAAAAAGCACAATGCCGACATAAGTACAAGAGGACTGACACTCTCACTTTCTATGATTTGGACCTCTCCTGCGAGTGCAGTTTTAGATTCCGATGCTTCACTTCAGGTTTACTGTATCCCTTGGACCTTCTTATTGCCAATGAAACACAGAAATTGCATCCCAATTTAATACAAAAGGCACAATACCGACTTAAGTATAAGAGGACTGACACTCTCATTTTCTTTGATTTGAACCTCTCCTGTGAGTCCAGTTTTAGATTCCGATGCTTCACTTCAGGTCTACTGTATCCCTTGGACCTTCTTATTGACGATGATACACAGAAATTGCATACGAATTTAATACAAAAGGCTCAATGCAGGCTTAAGTACAAGAGGACTGACACACTCACTTTCTATGATTGGAACCTCTCCTGTGAGTCCAGTTTTAGATTACGATGCTTCACTTCAGGTTGACTGTATACCTTGGACATTCTTATTGACGATGAATCACAGAAATTGCATCCGAATTTAATACAAAAGGCACAATGGCGACTTAAGTACAAGAGGACTGACACTCTAACTTTCTATGATTGGAACCTCTCCTGTGAGACAAGTTTTAGATTACGATGCTTCACTTCAGGTTTACTGTATACCTTGGACCTTCTTATTGACGATGAAACGCAGAAATTGCATCCGAATTTAATACAAAAGGCACAACGCCGACATAAGTACAAGAGGACTGACACTCTCACTTTCTATGATTTGAACCTCTCCTGTGAGTCCAGTTTTACATTCCGATGCTTCACTTCAGGTTTACTGTATCCCTTGTACCTTCTTATTGACGATGAAGCACTGAAATTGCATCCGAATTTAATACAAAAGGCACAATGCTTACTTCAGTACAAGAGGACTGACACTCTCACTTTCTGTGATTTGAACGTCTACTGTGAGTCCAGTTTTAGATTCCGATTCTTCACTTCCGGTTTACTGTATCCCTTGGACTTTCGTATTGACGATGAAACACAGAAATTGCATCCGAATTTAATACAAAAGGCACAATGCCGACATAAGTACAAGATGACTGACACTCTCACTTTCTATGATTTGAACCTCTCCTGTGAGCCCAGTTTTAGATTACGATGCTTCACTTCAGGTTTACTGTATACCTTGTACCTTCCAATTGACGATGAAACACAGAAATTGCATCCGAATTTAATACAAAAGACACAATGCCGACTTAAGTACAAGAGGACTGACACTCTCACTTTCTATGATTTGAACCTCTCCTGTGAGTCCAGTTTTAGATTCCGATACTTCACTTCAGGTTTACTGTATCCCTTGCACCTTCTTATTGACGATGAAACACAGAAATTGCAACCGAATTTAATACAAAACGCACAATGCCGACTTAATTACAAGAGAACTCACACTATCATTTTCTATGATTTGAACCTCTCCTGTGAGTCCAGTTTTAGATTCCGATGCTTCACTCCAGGTTTACTGTATTCCTTGGACTTTCTTATTGACGATGATACACAGAAATTGCTTACGAATTTAATACAAAATGCACAATGCCGACTTAAGTACAAGAGTACTGACACTCTCACTTTCTTTGATTGGAACCTCTCCTGTGAGTCCAGTTTTAGATTACGATGCTTCACTTCAGGTTTACAGTATACCTTGGACCTTCTTATTGACGATGAAATACAGAAATTGCATCCGAATTTAATACAAAAGGCACAATGCCGACTTAAGTACAAGAGGACTGACACTCTCACTTTCTATCATTTGAACCTCTCCTGTGAGTCCAGTTTCAGATTCCGATGCTTCACTTCAGGTTTACTGTATCCCTTGGAACTTCCTATTGCCGATGGAACACAGAAATTGCATCCGAATTTAATACAAAAGGCACAATGCCGACTTAAGTACAAGAGGAATGACACTCTCACTTTGTATGATTTGATCCTCACCTGTGAGCCCAGTTTTAGATTCCGATGCTTCACTTCAGGTTTACTGTATCCCTTGGACCTTCTTATTGACGATGAAACACAGAAATCGCATCCCAATTTAATACAATATGCACAATGCCGACTTAAGTACAAGAGGACTGACACTCTCACTTTCTATGATTTAACCTCTCCTGTGAGGCCAGTTTTAGATTCCGATGCTTCACTTCAGGTTTACTGTATCCCTTGGAACATTTTATTGACGATGAAACACAAAAATTGCATCCCAATTTAATACAAAACGCAATATGCCGACTTAAGTACAAGAGGACTGACACTATCACTTTCTTTGATTTGAACCTCTCCTGTGAGTCCAGTTTTAGATTCCATTGCTTCGTTCAGGTTTACTGTATCCCTCGACCCTTCTTATTGACGATGGAACACAGAAATTGCATCAGCATTTAATACAAAAGGCACAATGCCGACATAGGTACAAGAGGACTGACACTCTCACTTTCTATGATTTGAACCTCTCCTGTGAGTCGAGTTTTAGATTCCGACGCTACACTTCAGGTTTACTGTATCCCGTGGACCTTCTTATTGACGATGAAACACAGAAATTGCATCCGAATTTAATACAAAAAGCACAATGCCGACTTAAGTACAAGAGGACTGCCACTCTTACTTTCTATGATTTGCACCTCTCCTGTGAGTCCAGTTTTAGATTACGGTGCTTCACTTCAGGTTTACTGTATACCTTGGACCTTCTTATTGACGATGAAACACAGAAATTGCATCCGAATTTAATACAAATGCACAATGCCGACTTAAGTACAAGAGGACTGACACTCTCACTCTCTATGATTAGAACCTCTCCTGTAAGACCAGTTTTAGATTCCGATGCTTCACTTCAGGTTTACTGTATCCCGTGGACCTTCTTATTGACGAAGAAACACACAAATAGCATCCGAATATAATACAAAAGGCACAATGCGGACTTAAGTGCAACAGGACTGACACTCTCACTTTCTATGATTTGAACCTCTCCTGTGAGTCCAGTTTTAGATTCCGATGCTTCACTTCAGGTTTACTGTATCCCTTGCACCTTCTTATTGACGATGAAACACAGAAATTTCATCCGAATTTAATGCAAAAGGCACAATGCCAACTTAAGTACAAGAGGACTGACACTCTAACTTTCTATGATTGGAACCTCTCCTGTGAGTCTAGTTTTAGATTACGATGCTTCACTTCAGGTTTACTGCATACCTTGGACCTTCTTATTGACGATGAAACACAGAAATTGGATCCGAATTTAATGCAAAAGGGGCAATGCCGACTTAAGTACAAGAATACTGACACTCTCACTTTCTATGATTTGAACCTCTCCTGTGAGTCATATTTAGATTCCATTGCTTCACTTCAGGTTTACTGTATCCCTTGGACCTTCTTATTGACGATGAAACGCAGAAATTGCAACCGAATTTAATACAAAAGGCACAATGCCGACTTAAGTACAAGAGGACTGACACTCTCACTCTCTATGATATGAACCCATCCTGTGAGTCCAGTTTTAGATTCCGATGCTTCACTTCAGATTTACTGTATCCCTTGGGCCTTCTTATTGACGATGAAACACAGAGATTGCATTCGAATTTAATACAAAAGGCACAATGCCGACTTAAGTACAAGAGGTCTGACACTCTCACTTTCTATGATTTGACCCTCTCCTGTGAGTCCAGTTTTAGATTCCGATGCTTCACTTCAGGTTAACTGTATCCCATGGACCTTCTTATAGACGATGAAACACAGAAACTGCATCCGAATTTAATACAAAAGCACAATGCCGACTTAAGCACAAGAGGACTGTCACTCTAACTTTCTATGATTTGAACCTCTCCTGTGAGTCCAGTTTTAGATTACGGTGCTTCACTTCAGGTTCACTGTATACCTTCGACCTTCTTATTGACGATGAAACACAGAAATTGCATCCGAATTTAATACAAATGCACAATGCCGACTTAAGTACGAGAGGACTGACACTCTCACTCTCTATGATTTGAACCTCTCCTGTAAGTGCAGTTTTAGATTCCGATGCTTCACTTCAGGTTTAATGTATCCCTTGGACCTTCTTATTGACGTAGAAACACACAAATAGCATCCGGATATAATACAAAAGGCACAATGCGGACTTAAGTGCAAAAGGACTGACACTCTCAATTTCTTTGATTTGAACCTCTCCTGTGAGTCCAGTTTTAGATTCCGATGCTTCACTTCAGGTTTACTGCATCCCTTGGACCTTCTTATTGACGATGAAACACATATATTGCATCTGAATTTAGTACAAAAGGCACAATGCCGACGGAAGTACAAGAGGACTGACACTCTTACTTTCTATGAGTGGAACCTCTCCTGTGGGTCCAGTTTTAGATAACGATGATTCACTTCAGGTTTAATGTATACCTAGGACCTTCTTATTGACGATGAAACACAGAAATTGCATCCGAATTTAATACAAAATGCACAGTGCCGACTTAACTACAAGAGGACTGACACTCTTACTTTCTATGATTGGAACCTCTCCTGTGAGTCAAGTTTTAGATTACGATGATTGACTTCAGGTTTAATGTATCCCTTGGACCTTCTTATTGACGATGAAACACAGAAATTGCATCCGAATTTAATACAAAAGGCATAACGTCGACTTAAGTACAAGAGGACTGACACTCTCACTTTCTATGATTTGAACCTCTCCTGTGAGTCCAGTTTTAGATTCCGCTGCTTCGATTCAGGTTTACTGTATGCCTTGGACCTGCTTATTGTCGATGAAACACAGAAATTGCATCCGAATTTAATACAAAAATCACAATGCCGACATAAGTACAAGAGGACTGACACTCTCTCTTTCTATGATTTGAACCTCTCCTGTGAGTCCAGTTTTACATTCCGATGCTTCACTTCAGGTTTACTGTATCCCTTGGACCTTCTTATTGACGATGAAACACAGAAATTGCATCCGAATTTAATACAAATGGCACAGTGCCGACTTCAGTACAAGAGGACTGACACTCTCACTATTTATGATTTGAACTTATCCTGTGAGTTTAGTTTTAGATTACGATGCTTCACTTCAGGCTTACTGTATACCTTGGACCTTCTTATTGACGATGAAACACAGAAATTGCATCCGAATGTAATGCAAAAGGCACAATGCCGACTTAAGTACAAGAGGACTGACACTCCCACTTTCTATGATTTGAACCTCTCCTGTGAGTCCAGTTTTAGGTTACGATGCTTCACTTCAGGTTTACTGTATACCTTGGACCTTCTTATTGACGATGAAACACAGAAATTGCATCCGAATTTAATGCAAAAGGGACAATGTCGACTTAAGTACAAGAGGACTGACACTCTCACTTTCTATGATTTGAACCTATCCTGTGAGTCCAGTTTTAGATTCCGATGCTTTACTTCAGGTTTACCGTATCCCTTGGACCGTCTTATTGGCGATGAAACACAGAAATTGCATTCGAATTTAATACAAAAGGCACAATGCCGACTTCAGTACAAGAGGACTGACACTCTCACTTTCTATGATTTGACCCTCTCCTGTGAGTCCAGTTTTAGATTCCGATGCATCACTTCAGGTTTACTGTATCGCTTGGACCTTCTTATAGACGATGAATCACAGAAATTGCATTCAAATTTAAAAAAAAAGGCACAATGCCGACTTAAGTACAAGAGGACTGACACTCTAAGATTCTACGATTGGAACCACTCTTGTGTGTCCAATTTTAGATTACGATGGTTCACTTCAGGTTTACTGTATACCTTGGACCGTCTTATTGACGATGAAACACAGAAATTGCATCCTAATTTAATACAAAAGGCACAATGATGACTTAAGTACAAGATGACTGACACTCTCATTTTCTATGATTTGAACCTCTCCTGTGAGTCCAGTTTTAGATTCCGATGCTTCACTTCAGGTTTACTGTACCCCTTGGACCTCCTTATTGACGATGATACACAAAAATTGCTTACGAATTTCATACAAAAGGCACAATGCCGACTTAAGTACAAGAGGACTGACACTCTCACTTTCTTTGATTGTAACCTCTCCTGTGAGTCCAGTTTTAAATTACGATGCTTCACTTCAGGTTTACAGTATACCTTGGACCTTCTTATTGACGATGAAACACAGAAATTGCATCCGAATTTAATACAAAAGGCACAATGCCGACTTAAGTACAAGAGGACTGACACTCTCACTTTCTATGATTTGAACCTCTCCTGTGAGTCCAGTTTTAGATTCCAATGCTACACTTCCGGTTTACTGTATCCCTTGGACCTTCCTATTGACGATGAAACACAGAAATTGCATCCGAATTTAATACAAAAGGCACAATGCCGACTTAAGTACAAAAGGACTGACACTCTCACTTTCTATGTTTTGAACCTCTCCTGTGAGTCCAGTTTTACATTCCGATGCTTCACTTCAGGTTTACTGTATCCCTTGGACCTTCTTATTGACGATGAAACACAGAAATTGCATCCGAATTTAATACAAAAGGCACAATGCCTTCTTAAGTACAAAAGGACTGACACTCTCACTTTCTATGTTTTGAACCTCTCCTGTGAGTCCAGTTTTAGATTACGATGCTTCACTTAAGGTTTACTGTATACCTTGGACCTTCTTATTGACGATGAAACACAGAAATTGCATCCGAATTTAATGCAAAGGGGACAATGTCGACTTAAGTACAAGAGGACTGACACTCTCACTATCTATGATTTGACTTTCTCCTGTGAGTCCACTTTTAGATTCCGATGCTTCACTTCAGGTTTACTGTATCCCTTGGACCTTTCTTATTGACGATGAATCACAGAAATTGCATTCAAATTTAATAAAAAAGGCACAATGCCGACTTAAGTACAAGAGGACTGACACTCTAAGTTTCTATGATTGGAACCAATCTTGTGAGTCCAATTTTAGATTACGATGGTTCACTTCAGGTTTACTGTATACCTTGGACCGTCTTATTGACGATGAAACACAGAAATTGCATCCTAATTTAATACAAAAGGCACAATACCGACTTAAGTACAAGATGACTGACACTCTCATTTTCTATGATTTGAACCTCTCCTGTGAGTAGAGTTTTAGATTTTGATGCTTCACTTCAGGTTTACTGTATCCCTTGGCCCTTCTTATTGACGATGATACACAGAAATTACTTACGAATTTAATACAAAAGGCACAATGCCGACCTAAGTACAAGAGGACTGACACTCTCACTTTCTTTGATTGGAACCTTTCCTGTGAGTCCAGTTTTAGATTACGATGCTTCACTTCAGGTTTACAGTATACCTTGGACCTTCTTATTTACGATGAAACACAGAAATTGCATCCGAATTTAATACAAAAGGCACAATGCCGACTTAAGTACAAGAGGACTGACACTCTCACTTTCTATAATTTGAACCTCTCCTGTGAGTCCAGTTTCAGATTCCAATGCTACACTTCCGGTTTACTGTATCCCTTGGACCTTCCTATTGACGATGAAACACAGAAATTGCATCCGAATTTAATACAAAAGGCACAATGCCGACTTAAGTACAAGAGGACTGACACTCTAACTTTCTATGATTTGAAAATCTCCTGTGAGTCCAGTTTTAGATTCCGATGCTTCACTTCAGGTTTACTGTATCCCTTGGAACTTCTTATTGACGATAAAACACAGAAATTGCATCCGAATTTAATACAAAAGGCACAATGCCGACTTAAGTACAAGAGGACTGACACTCTCACTTTCTATGAATTGAACCTCTACTGTGAGTCCAGTTTTAGATTCTGATGCTTCACTTCCGGTTTACTGTATCCCTTCGACCTTCTTATCGACGATGAAACACAGAAATTGCATCCGAATTTAATACAAAAGGCACAATGCCGACTTAAGTACAAGAGGACTGACACTCTCACTTTCCATGACTTGAACCTCTCCTGTGAGTCCAGTTTTAGATTCCGATGCTTCACTTCAGGTTTACTGTATCCCTTGGACCTTCTTATTGACGATGAAAAACAGAAATTGCATCCGAATTAAATACAAAAAGCACAATGCCGACATAAGTACAAGAGGACTGACACTCTCACTTTCTATGATTTGAACCTCTACTGTGAGTCCAGTTTTAGATTCCGATGTTTCAATTCAGGTTTACTGTATCCCTTGGACCTTCTTATTGCCGATGAAACACAGAAATTTCATCCGAATTTAATACAAAAGGCACGATGCCGACTTAAGTACAAGAGGACTGACACTCTAACTTTCTATGATTGGAACCTCTCCTGTGAGTCTAGTTTTAGATTACGATGCTTCACTTCAGGTTTACTGCATACCTTGGACCTTCTTAGTGACGATGAAACACAGAAATTGGATCCGAATTTAATGCAAAAGGGGCAATGCCGACTTAAGTACAAGAATACTGACACTCTCACTTTCTATGATTTGAACCTCTCCTGTGAGTCATATTTAGATTCCATTGCTTCACTTCAGGTTTACTGTATCCCTTGGACCTTCTTATTGACGATGAAACGCAGAAATTGCAACCGAATTTAATACAAAAGGCACAATGCCGACTTAAGTACAAGAGGACTGACACTCTCACTCTCTATGATATGAACCCATCCTGTGAGTCCAGTTTTAGATTCCGATGCTTCACTTCAGATTTACTGTATCCCTTGGGCCTTCTTATTGACGATGAAACACAGAGATTGCATTCGAATTTAATACAAAAGGCACAATGCCGACTTAAGTACAAGAGGTCTGACACTCTCACTTTCTATGATTTGACCCTCTCCTGTGAGTCCAGTTTTAGATTCCGATGCTTCACTTCAGGTTAACTGTATCCCATGGACCTTCTTATAGACGATGAAACACGGAAACTGCATCCGAATTTAATACAAAAGCACAATGCCGACTTAAGCACAAGAGGACTGTCACTCTAACTTTCTATGATTTGAACCTCTCCTGTGAGTCCAGTTTTAGATTACGGTGCTTCACTTCAGGTTCACTGTATACCTTCGACTTTCTTATTGACGATGAAACACAGAAATTGCATCCGAATTTAATACAAATGCACAATGCCGACTTAAGTACGAGAGGACTGACACTCTCACTCTCTATGATTTGAACCTCTCCTGTAAGTGCAGTTTTAGATTCCGATGCTTCACTTCAGGTTTAATGTATCCCTTGGACCTTCTTATTGACGTAGAAACACACAAATAGCATCCGGATATAATACAAAAGGCACAATGCGGACTTAAGTGCAAAAGGACTGACACTCTCAATTTCTTTGATTTGAACCTCTCCTGTGAGTCCAGTTTTAGATTCCGATGCTTCACTTCAGGTTTACTGCATCCCTTGGACCTTCTTATTGACGATGAAACACATATATTGCATCTGAATTTAGTACAAAAGGCACAATGCCGACGGAAGTACAAGAGGACTGACACTCTTACTTTCTATGAGTGGAACCTCTCCTGTGGGTCCAGTTTTAGATAACGATGATTCACTTCAGGTTTAATGTATACCTAGGACCTTCTTATTGACGATGAAACACAGAAATTGCATCCGAATTTAATACAAAATGCACAGTGCCGACTTAACTACAAGAGGACTGACACTCTTACTTTCTATGATTGGAACCTCTCCTGTGAGTCAAGTTTTAGATTACGATGATTGACTTCAGGTTTAATGTATCCCTTGGACCTTCTTATTGACGATGAAACACAGAAATTGCATCCGAATTTAATACAAAAGGCATAACGTCGACTTAAGTACAAGAGGACTGACACTCTAACTTTCTATGATTTGAACCTCTCCTGTGAGTCCAGTTTTAGATTCCGCTGCTTCGATTCAGGTTTACTGTATGCCTTGGACCTGCTTATTGTCGATGAAACACAAAAATTGCTTACGAATTTCATACAAAAGGCACAATGCCGACTTAAGTACAAGAGGACTGACACTCTCACTTTCTTTGATTGTAACCTCTCCTGTGAGTCCAGTTTTAAATTACGATGCTTCACTTCAGGTTTACAGTATACCTTGGACCTTCTTATTGACGATGAAACACAGAAATTGCAGCCGAATTTAATACAAAAGGCACAATGCCGACTTAAGTACAAGAGGACTGACACTCTCACTTTCTATGATTTGAACCTCTCCTGTGAGTCCAGTTTTAGATTCCAATGCTACACTTCCGGTTTACTGTATCCCTTGGACCTTCCTATTGACGATGAAACACAGAAATTGCATCCGAATTTAATACAAAAGGCACAATGCCGACTTAAGTACAAAAGGACTGACACTCTCACTTTCTATGTTTTGAACCTCTCCTGTGAGTCCAGTTTTACATTCCGATGCTTCACTTCAGGTTTACTGTATCCCTTGGACCTTCTTATTGACGATGAAACACAGAAATTGCATCCGAATTTAATACAAAAGGCACAATGCCGACTTAAGTACAAAAGGACTGACACTCTCACTTTCTATGTTTTGAACCTCTCCTGTGAGTCCAGTTTTAGATTACGATGCTTCACTTAAGGTTTACTGTATACCTTGGACCTTCTTATTGACGATGAAACACAGAAATTGCATCCGAATTTAATGCAAAAGGGACAATGTCGACTTAAGTACAAGAGGACTGACACTCTCACTATCTATGATTTGACTTTCTCCTGTGAGTCCACTTTTAGATTCCGATGCTTCACTTCAGGTTTACTGTATCCCTTGGACCTTTCTTATTGACGATGAATCACAGAAATTGCATTCAAATTTAATAAAAAAGGCACAATGCCGACTTAAGTACAAGAGGACTGACACTCTAAGTTTCTATGATTGGAACCAATCTTGTGAGTCCAATTTTAGATTACGATGGTTCACTTCAGGTTTACTGTATACCTTGGACCGTCTTATTGACGATGAAACACAGAAATTGCATCCTAATTTAATACAAAAGGCACAATACCGACTTAAGTACAAGATGACTGACACTCTCATTTTCTATGATTTGAACCTCTCCTGTGAGTAGAGTTTTAGATTTTGATGCTTCACTTCAGGTTTACTGTATCCCTTGGCCCTTCTTATTGACGATGATACACAGAAATTACTTACGAATTTAATACAAAAGGCACAATGCCGACCTAAGTACAAGAGGACTGACACTCTCACTATCTTTGATTGGAACCTTTCCTGTGAGTCCAGTTTTAGATTACGATGCTTCACTTCAGGTTTACAGTATACCTTGGACCTTCTTATTTACGATGAAACACAGAAATTGCATCCGAATTTAATACAAAAGGCACAATGCCGACTTAAGTACAAGAGGACTGACACTCTCACTTTCTATAATTTGAACCTCTCCTGTGAGTCCAGTTTTAGATTCCAATGCTACACTTCCGGTTTACTGTATCCCTTGGACCTTCCTATTGACGATGAAACACAGAAATTGCATCCGAATTTAATACAAAAGGCACAATGCCGACTTAAGTACAAGAGGACTGACACTCTAACTTTCTATGATTTGAAAATCTCCTGTGAGTCCAGTTTTAGATTCCGATGCTTCACTTCAGGTTTACTGTATCCCTTGGAACTTCTTATTGACGATAAAACACAGAAATTGCATCCGAATTTAATACAAAAGGCACAATGCCGACTTAAGTACAAGAGGACTGACACTCTCACTTTCTATGAATTGAACCTCTACTGTGAGTCCAGTTTTAGATTCTGATGCTTCACTTCCGGTTTACTGTATCCCTTCGACCTTCTTATCGACGATGAAACACAGAAATTGCATCCGAATTTAATACAAAAGGCACAATGCCGACTTAAGTACAAGAGGACTGACACTCTCACTTTCCATGACTTGAACCTCTCCTGTGAGTCCAGTTTTAGATTAAGATGCTTCACTTCAGGTTTACTGTATCCCTTGGACCTTCTTATTGACGATGAAAAACAGAAATTGCATCCGAATTAAATACAAAAAGCACAATGCCGACATAAGTACAAGAGGACTGACACTCTCACTTTCTATGATTTGAACCTCTACTGTGAGTCCAGTTTTAGATTCCGATGTTTCAATTCAGGTTTACTGTATCCCTTGGACCTTCTTATTGCCGATGAAACACAGAAATTTCATCCGAATTTAATACAAAAGGCACGATGCCGACTTAAGTACAAGAGGACTGACACTCTCACTTTCTATGATTTGAACCTCTCCTGTGAGTCCAGTTTTAGATTCCGATGCTTCACTTCAGGTTTACTGTATCCCTTGGACCTTCTTATTGACGATGAAACACAGAAATTGCATCTGAATTTAATACAAAAGGCACGATGCCGACTTAAGTACAAGAGGACTGACACTCTCACTTTCTATGATTTGAACCTCTCCTGTGAGTCCAGTTTTAGATTCGGATGCTTCACTTCAGGTTTACTGTATCCCTTGGACCTTCTTATTGACGATGAAACACAGAGATTGCATCCGAATTTAATACAAAAGGCACAATGCCGATTTAAGTACAAGAGGACTGACTCTCTAACTTTCTATGATTGTAACCTCTCCTGTGAGTCCAGTATTAGATTACGATGCTTCAGTTCAGGTTTACTGTGTACCTTGGACCTTCTTATTGACGATGAAACACAGAAATTGCATCCGAATTTAATACAAAAGGCACAACGCCGATTTAAGTAAAAGAGGACTGACACCCTCACTTTCTATGCTTTGAACCTCTCCTGTGAGTCCAGTTTTAGATTCCGATGCTTCACTTCAGGTTTACTGTATCCCTTGGACCTGCTTATTGTCGATGAAACACAGAATTTGCATCCGAATGTAATACAAAAGGCACAATGCCGTCATAAGTACAAGAGGACTGACACTCTCACTTTCTATGATTTGAACCTCTCCTGTGAGTCCAGTTTTACATTCCGATGCTTCACTTCAGGTTTACTCTATCCCTTGGACCTTCTTATTCCCGATGAATCACAGAAATTGCATCCGAATTTAATACAAAAGGCACAATTCCGACATCAGTACAAGAGGACTGACACTTTCACTTTCTATGATTTGAACATCTCCAGTGAGATTAGTTTTAGATTACGATGCTTCACTTCAGGGTTACTGTATACCTTGGACCTTCTTATTGACGATGAAACACAGAAATTGCATCCGAATTTAATGCAAAAGGCACAATGCCGACTTAAGTACAAGAGGACTGACACTCTCACATTCTATGATTTGAACCTCTCCTGTGAGTCCAGTTTTTGATTCCATTGCTTCACTTCAGGTTTACTGTATCCCTTGGACCTTCTTATTGACGATGAAACACAGAAATAGCATCCGAATTTAATACTAAAGGCACAATGCCGAGTTAAGTACAAGAGGACTGACACTATCACTTTCTATGATTTGAACATCTCCTGTGAGATTAGTTTTAGATTACGATGCTTCACTTCAGGCTTACTGTATACCTTGGACCTTCTTATTGACGATGAAACACAGAAATTGCATCCGAATTTAATGCAAAAGGCACAATGCCGACTTAAGTACAAGAGGACTGACACTCTCACATCCTATGATTTGAACCTCTCCTGTGAGCCCAGTTTTTGATTCCATTGCTTCACTTCAGGTTTACTGTATCCCTTGGACCTTCTTATTGACGATGAAACACAGAAATAGCATCCGAATTCAAACTAAAGGCACAATGCCGTGTTAAGTACAAGAGGACTGACACTATCACTTTCTATGATTTGAACCTCTACTGTGAGTCCAGTTTTAGATTCCGATGCTTCACTTCCTGTTTACTGTATCCCTTGGACTTTCGTATTGACGATGAAACACAGAAATTGCATCCGAATTTAATACAAAAGGCACAATGCCGACTTAAGTACAAGAGGACTGGCACTCTCACTTTCTATGGTTTGAACCTCTCCTGTGAGTCCAGTTTTAGATTACGATGCCTCACTTCAGGTTTACTGTATACCTTGGACCATCTTATTGACGATGAAATACAGAAATTGCATCCGAATTTAATACAAAAGGCACAATGCCGACTTAAGTACAAGAGGACTGACACTATCTCTTTCTATGATTTGAACCTCTCCTGTGAGTCCAGTTTTAGATTCCGATGCTTCACTTCAGGTTTACTGTATCCCTTGGACCTTCTTATTGACGATGAAACACAGAAATTGCATCCGAATTTAATACAAAACGCACAATGCCGACTTAAGTACAAGAGGACTGACACTCTAATTTTCTATGATTTGAACCCCTCCTGTGTGTCCAGTTTTAGATTCCGATGCTTCACTTCAGGTTTACTGTATCCCATGGAATTCGTATTGACGATGATACACAGAAATTGCTTACGAATTTAATACAAAAGGCACAATGCCGACTTAAGTACAAGAGGACTGACACTCTCACTTTCTTAGATTGGAACCTCTCCTGTGAGTCCAGTTTTAGATTACGATGCTTCACTTCAGGTTTACAGTATAACTTGGACCTTCTTATTGACGATGAAACACAGAAATTGCATCCGAAATTAATACAAAAGGCACATGGCGACTTAAGTACAAGAGGACTGACACTCTCACTTTCTATGATTTGAACCTCTCCTGTGAGTCCAGTTTTAGATTCCGATGCTTCACTTCAGGTTTACTGTATCCCTTGGAACTTCTTATTGACGATGGAACACAGAAATTGCATACGAATTTAATACAAAGGCACAATACCGACTTAAGTACAAGAGGAATGACACTCCCACTCTGTATGATTTGAACCTCTCCTGCGAGTCCAGTTTTAGATTCCGATGCGTCACTTCAGGTTTACTATATCCCTTGGACCTTGTTATTGACGATGAAACACAGAAATTGCATCCGAATTTAATAGAAAAGGCACAATGCCGACTTCAGTACAAGAGGACTGACCCTCTCACTTTCTATGATTTGAACCTCTCCTGTGAGGCCAGTTTTAGATTCCGATGCTTCACTTCAGGTTTACTGTATCCCTTGGACCTTCTTATTGACGATGAAACACAGAAATTGCATCCGAATTTGATACAAAAGGCAATATTCCGACTTAACTACAAGGGGACAGACACTCTCACTTTCTATGATTTGATCCTCTCCTGTGAGTCCAGTTTTAGATTCCGATGCTTCGTTCAGGTTTACTGTATCCCTCGGAACTTCTTATTGACGATGAAACACAGAAATTGCATCAGCATTTAATACAAAAGGCACAATGCCGACTTAAGTACATGAGGACTGACACTCTACCTTTCTATGATTTGAACCTCTCCTGTGAGTCCAGTTTCAGATAACGATGCTTCACTTCAGGTTTACTGTATACCTTGGACATTCTTGTTGACGATGAAACACAGATATTGCATCCGAATTTAATACAAAAGGCAATGTGCCGACTTAAGTACAAGAGGACTGATACTCTCACTTTCTATGATTTGAACCTCTCCTGTGAGTCCAGTTTTACATTCCGATTCTTCGTTCAGGTTTACTGTATCCCTCGGACCTTCTTATTGACGATGAAACACAGAAATTGCATCCGAATTTAATACAAAAGGCACAATGCCGACTTAAGTACAAGAGGAATGACACTCTCACTTTGTATGATTTGAACCTCTGCTGTGAGTCCAGTTTTAGAATCCGATGCTTCACTTCAGGTTAACTGTATCCCTTGGACCTACTTATTGACGATGAAACACAGAAATTGCTTCCGAATTTAATAGAAAAGGCACAATGCCGACTTAAGTACAAGAGGACTGACACTCTCACTTCCTATGATTTGAACCTCTCCTGTGAGGCCAGTTTTAGATTCCGATGCTTCACTTCAGGTTTACTGTATCCCTTGGACCTTCTTATTGACGATGAAACACAGAAATTGCATCCGAATTTGATACAAAAGGCAATATTCCGACTTAACTACAAGAGGACAGACACTGTCACTTTCTATGATTTGAACCTCTCCTGTGAGTCCAGTTTTAGATTCCGATGCTTCGTTCAGGTTGACTGTATCCCTCGGACCTTCTTATTGACGATGAAACACAGAAATTGCATCAGCATTTAATACAAAAAGCACAATGCCGACTTAAGTACATGAGGACTGACACTCTACCTTTCTATGATTTGAACCTCTCCTGTGAGTCCAGTTTCAGATAACGATGCTTCACTTCAGGTTTACTGTATACCTTGGACATTCTTATTGACGATGAAACACAGATATTGCATCCGAATTTAATACAAAAGGCAATATGCCGACTTAAGTACAAGAGGACTGACACTCTCACTTTCTATGATTTGAACCTCTCCTGTGAGTCCAGTTTTAGATTCCGATGCTTCGTTCAGGTTTACTGTATCCCTCGGACCTTCTTATGGACGATGAAACACAGAAATTGCATCCGAATTTAATACAAAAGGCACAATGCCGACTTAAGTACAAGAGGAATGACACTCTCACTTTGTATGATTTTAACCTCTCCTGTGAGTCCAGTTTTAGATTCCGATGCTTCACTTCAGGTTTACTGTATCCCTTGGACCTTCTTATTGACGATGAAACACAGAAATTGCATCCGAATTTAATACAAAACGCACAATGCCGACTTAAGTACAAGAGGACTGACACTCTAATTTTCTATGATTTGAACCTCTCCTGTGTGTCCAGTTTTAGATTCCGATGCTTCACTTCAGGCTTACTGTATCCCATGGAATTCGTATTGACGATGATACACAGAAATTGCTTACGAATTTAATACAAAAGGCACAATGCCGACTTAAGTACAAGAGGACTGACACTCTCACTTTCTTAGATTGGAACCTCTCCTGTGAGTCCAGTTTTAGATTACGATGCTTCACTTCAGGTTTACAGTATAACTTGGTCCTTCTTATTGACGATGAAACACAGAAATTGCATCCGTAATTAATACAAAAGGCACAATGCCGACTTAAGTACTAGAGGACTGACACTCTCACTTTCAATGATTTGAACCTCTCCTGTGAGTCCAGTTTTAGATTCCGATGCTTCACTTCAGGTTTACTGTATCCCTTGGAACTTCTTATTGACGCTGGAACACAGAAATTGCATACGAATTTAATACAGAGGCACAATACCGACTTAAGTACAAGAGGAATGACACTCCCACTTTGTATGATTTGAACCTCTCCTGCGAGTCCAGTTTTAGATTCCGATGCGTCACTTCAGGTTTACTATATCCCTTGGACCTTGTTATTGACGATGAAACACAGAAATTGCATCCGAATTTAATAGAAAAGGCACAATGCCGACTTAAGTACAAGAGGACTGACCCTCTCACTTTCTATGATTTGAACCTCTCCTGTGAGGCCAGTTTTAGATTCCGATGCTTCACTTCAGGTTTACTGTATCCCTTGGACCTTCTTATTGACGATGAAACACAGAAATTGCATCCGAATTTGATACAAAAGGCAATATTCCGACTTAATTACAAGGGAACAGACACTCTCACTTTCTATGATTTGAACCTCTCCTTTGAGTCCAGTTTTAGATTCCGATGCTTCGTTCAGGTTTACTGTATCCCTCGGAACTTCTTATTGACGATGAAACACAGAAATTGCATCAGCATTTAATACAAAAGGCACAATGCTGACTTAAGTACATGAGGACTAACACTCTACCTTTCTATGATTTGAACCCCTCCTGTGAGTCCAGTTTCAGATAACGATGCTTCACTTCAGGTTTACTGTATACCTTGGACATTCTTGTTGACGATGAAACACAGATATTGCATCCGAATTTAATACAAAAGGCAATATGCCGACTTAAGTACAAGAGGACTGACACTCTCACTTTCTATGATTTGAACCTCTCCTGTGAGTCCAGTTTTAGATTCCGATCCTTCGTTCAGGTTTACTGTATCCCTCGGACCTTCTTATTGACGATGAAACACAGAAATTGCATCCGAATTTAATACAAAAGGTACAATGCCGACTTACGTACAAGAGGAATGACACTCTCACTTTGTATGATTTGAACCTCTGCTGTGAGTCCAGTTTTAGAATCCGATGCTTCACTTCAGGTTTACTGTATCCCTTGGACCTACTTATTGACGGTGAAACACAGAAATTGCATCCGAATTTAATAGAAAAGGCACAATGCCGACATAAGTACTAGAGGACTGACACTCTCACTTTCTATGATTTGAACCTCTCCTGTGAGGCCAGTTTTAGATTCCGATGCTTCACTTCAGGTTTACTGTATGCCTTGGACCTTCTTATTGACGATGAAACACAGAAATTGCATCCGAATTTGATACAAAAGGCAATATTCCGACTTAACTACAAGAGGACAGACACTGTCACTTTCTATGATTTGAACCTCTCCTGTGAGTCCAGTTTTAGATTCCGATGCTTCGTTCAGGTTTACTGTATCCCTCGGACCTTCTTATTGACGATGAAACACAGAAATTGCATCAGCATTTAATGCAAAAGGCACAATGCCGACTTAAGTACATGAGGACTGACACTCTACCTTTCTATGATTTGAACCTCTCCTGTGAGTCCAATTTCAGATAACGATGCTTCACTTCAGGTTTACTGTATACCTTGGACATTCTTATTGACGATGAAACACAGATATTGCATCCGAATTTAATACAAAAGGCAATATGCCGACTTAAGTACAAGAGGACTGACACTCTCACTTTCTATGATTTGAACCTCTCCTGTGAGTCCAGTTTTAGATTCCGATGCTTCGTTCAGGTTTACTGTATCCCTCGGACCTTCTTATTGACGATGAAACACAGAAATTGCATCCGAATTTAATACAAAAGGCACAATGCCGACTTAAGTACAAGAGGAATGACACTCTCACTTTGTATGACTTTAACCTCTCCTGTGAGGCCAGTTTTAGATTCCGATGCTTCACTTTAGGTTTACTGTATCCCTTGGACCTTCTTATTGACGATGAAACACAGAAATTGCATACGAATTTAATACAAAAGGCAATATGCCGACTTAAGTACAAGAGGACTGACACTCTCACATTCTATGATTTGAACCTCTCCTGTGAGTCCAGTTTTAGATTCAGACGCTTCACTTCAGGTTTACTGTATCCCTTGGACCTTCTTATTGACGATGAAACACAGAAATTGCATCCGAATTTAATACAAAAAGCACAATGCCGACTTAAGTACAAGAGGACTGACACTATCTCTTTTTATGATTTGAAACTCTCCTGTGAGTCCAGTTTTAAAATACGATGCTTCACTTCAGGTTTACTGTATCCCTTGGACCTTCTTATTGACGATGAAACTCAGAAATTGCATCCGAATTTAATACAAAACGCACAATGCCGACTTAAGTACAAGAGGACTGACACTCTAATTTTCTATGATTTGAACCTCTCCTGTGAGTCCAGTTTTAGATTCCGATGCTTCACTTCAGTTTTACTGTATCCCATGGAATTCGTATTGACGATGATACACAGAAGTTGCTTACGAATTTAATACAAAAGGCACAATGCCGACTTAAGTACAAGAGGACTGACACTCTCACTTTCTTTGATTGGAACCTCTCCTGTGAGTCCAGTTTTAGATTACGATGCTTCACTTCAGGTTTACAGTATAACTTGGACCTTCTTATTGACTATGAAACACAGAAATTGCATCCGAATTTAATACAAAAGGCACAATGCCGACTTAAGTACAAGAGGACTGACACTCTCACTTTCTATGATTTGAACCTCTCCTGTGAGTCCAGTTTTAGATTCCGATGCTTCACTTCAGGTTTACTGTATCCCTTGGAACTTATTATTGACGATGGAACACAGAAATTGCATACGAATTTAATACAAAGGCACAATACCAACTTAAGTACAAGAGGAATGACACTCTTATTTTGTATGATTTGAACCTCTCCTGCGAGTCCAGTTTTAAATTCCGATGCGTCACTTCAGGTTTACTATATCCCTTGGACCTTTTTATGGACGATGAAACACAGAAATTGCATCTGAATTTGATACAAAAGGCAATATTCCGACTTAATTACAAGGGAACAGGCACTCTCACTTTCTATGATTTGAACCTCTCCTGTGAGTCCAGTTTTAGATTCCGATGCTTCGTTCAGGTTTACTGTATCCCTCGGAACTTCTTATTGACGATGAAACACAGAAATTGCATCAGCATTTAATACAAAAGGCACAATGCTGACTTAAGTACATGAGGACTGACACTCTACCTTTCTATGATTTGAACCCCTCCTGTGAGTCCAGTTTCAGATAACGATGCTTCACTTCAGGTTTACTGTATACCTTGGACATTCTTGTTGACGATGAAACACAGATATTGCATCCGAATTTAATACAAAAGGCAATATGCCGACTTAAGTACAAGAGGACTGACACTCTCACTTTCTATGAATCGAACCTCTCCTGTGAGTCCAGTTTTAGATTCCGATCCTTCGTTCAGGTTTACTGTATCCCTCGGACCTTCTTATTGACGATGAAACACAGAAATTGCATCCGAATTTAATACAAAAGGCACAATGCCGACTTACGTACAAGAGGAATGACACTCTCACTTTGTATGATTTGAACCTCTGCTGTGAGTCCAGTTTTAGAATCCGATGCGTCACTTCAGGTTTACTGTATCCCTTGGACCTACTTATTGACGGTGAAACACAGAAATTGCATCCGAATTTAATAGAAAAGGCACAATGCCGACTTAAGTACAAGAGGACTGACACTCTCACTTTCTATGATTTGAACCTCTCCTGTGAGGCCAGTTTTAGATTCCGATGCTTCACTTCAGGTTTACTGTATGCCTTGGACCTTGTTATTGACGATGAAACACAGAAATTGCATCCGAATTTGATACAAAAGGCAATATTCCGACTTAACTACAAGAGGACAGACACTGTCGCTTTCTATGATTTGAACCTCTCCTGTGAGTCCAGTTTTAGATTCCGATGCTTCGTTCAGGTTTACTGTATCCCTCGGACCTTCTTATTGACGATGAAACACAGAAATTGCATCAGCATTTAATACAAAAGGCACAATGCCGACTTAAGTACATGAGGCCTGCACTCTACCTTTCTATGATTTGAACCTCTCCTGTGAGTCCAATTTCAGATAACGATGCTTCACTTCAGGTTTACTGTATACCTTGGACATTCTTATTGACGATGAAACACAGATATTGCATCCGAATTTAATACAAAAGGCAATATGCCGACTTAAGTACAAGAGGACTGACACTCTCACTTTCTATGATTTGAACCTCTCCTGTGAGTCCAGTTTTAGATTCCGATGCTTCGTTCAGGTTCACTGTATCCCTCGGACCTTCTTATTGACGATGAAACACAGAAATTGCATCCGAATTTAATACAAAAGGCACAATGCCGACTTACGTACAAGAGGAATGACACTCTCACTTTGTATGATTTGAACCTCTGCTGTGAGTCCAGTTTTAGAATCCGATGCTTCACTTCAGGTTTACTGTATCCCTTGGACCTACTTATTGACGGTGAAACACAGAAATTGCATCCGAATTTAATAGAAAAGGCACAATGCCGACATAAGTACTAGAGGACTGACACTCTCACTTTCTATGATTTGAACCTCTCCTGTGAGGCCAGTTTTAGATTCCGATGCTTCACTTCAGGTTTACTGTATGCCTTGGACCTTCTTATTGACGATGAAACACAGAAATTGCATCCGAATTTGATACAAAAGGCAATATTCCGACTTAACTACAAGAGGACAGACACTGTCACTTTCTATGATTTGAACCTCTCCTGTGAGTCCAGTTTTAGATTCCGATGCTTCGTTCAGGTTTACTGTATCCCTCGGACCTTCTTATTGACGATGAAACACAGAAATTGCATCAGCATTTAATGCAAAAGGCACAATGCCGACTTAAGTACATGAGGACTGACACTCTACCTTTCTATGATTTGAACCTCTCCTGTGAGTCCAATTTCAGATAACGATGCTTCACTTCAGGTTTACTGTATACCTTGGACATTCTTATTGACGATGAAACACAGATATTGCATCCGAATTTAATACAAAAGGCAATATGCCGACTTAAGTACAAGAGGACTGACACTCTCACTTTCTGTGATTTGAACCTCTCCTGTGAGTCCAGTTTTAGATTCCGATGCTTCGTTCAGGTTTACTGTATCCCTCGGACCTTCTTATTGACGATGAAACACAGAAATTGCATCCGAATTTAATACAAACGGCACAATGCCGACTTAAGTACAAGAGGAATGACACTCTCACTTTGTATGACTTTAACCTCTCCTGTGAGGCCAGTTTTAGATTCCGATGCTTCACTTTAGGTTTACTGTATCCCTTGGACCTTCTTATTGACGATGAAACACAGAAATTAAATACGAATTTAATACAAAAGGCAATATGCCGACTTAAGTACAAGAGGACTGACACTCTCACATTCTATGATTTGAACCTCTCCTGTGAGTCCAGTTTTAGATTCAGACGCTTCACTTCAGGTTTACTGTATCCCTTGGACCTTCTTATTGACGATGAAACACAGAAATTGCATCCGAATTTAATACAAAAAGCACAATGCCGACTTAAGTACAAGAGGACTGACACTATCTCTTTTTATGATTTGAAACTCTCCTGTGAGTCCAGTTTTAGAATACGATGCTTCACTTCAGGTTTACTGTATCCCTTGGACCTTCTTATTGACGATGAAACGCAGAAATTGCAGCCGAATTTAATACAAAACGCACAATGCCGACTTAAGTACAAGAGGACTGACACTCTAATTTTCTATGATTTGAACCTCTCCTGTGAGTCCAGTTTTAGATTCCGATGCTTCACCTCAGTTTTACTGTATCCCATGGAATTCGTATTGACGATGATACACAGAAGTTGCTTACGAATTTAATACAAAAGGCACAATGCCGACTTAAGTACAAGAGGACTGACACTCTCACTTTCTTTGATTGGAACCTCTCCTGTGAGTCCAGTTTTAGATTACGATGCTTCACTTCAGGCTTACAGTATAACTTGGACCTTCTTATTGACTATGAAACACAGAAATTGCATCCGAATTTAATACAAAAGGCACAATGCCGACTTAAGTACAAGAGGACTGACACTCTCACTTTCTATGATTTGAACCTCTCCTGTGAGTCCAGTTTTAGATTCCGATGCTTCACTTCAGGTTTACTGTATCCCTTGGAACTTATTATTGACGATGGAACACAGAAATTGCATACGAATTTAATACAAAGGCACAATACCAACTTAAGTACAAGAGGAATGACACTCTTATTTTGTATGATTTGAACCTCTCCTGCGAGTCCAGTTTTAAATTCCGATGCGTCACTTCAGGTTTACTATATCCCTTGGACCTTTTTATGGACGATGAAACACAGAAATTGCATCCGAATTTGATACAAAAGGCAATATTCCGACTTAATTACAAGGGAACAGGCACTCTCACTTTCTATGATTTGAACCTCTCCTGTGAGTCCAGTTTTAGATTCCGATGCTTCGTTCAGGTTTACTGCATCCCTCGGAACTTCTTATTGACGATGAAACACAGAAATTGCATCAGCATTTAATACAAAAGGCACAATGCTGACTTAAGTACATGAGGACTGACACTCTACCTTTCTATGATTTGAACCCCTCCTGTGAGTCCAGTTTCAGATAACGATGCTTCACTTCAGGTTTACTGTATACCTTGGACATTCTTGTTGACGATGAAACACAGATATTGCATCCGAATTTAATACAAAAGGCAATATGCCGACTTAAGTACAAGAGGACTGACACTCTCACTTTCTATGAATCGAACCTCTCCTGTGAGTCCAGTTTTAGATTCCGATCCTTCGTTCAGGTTTACTGTATCCCTCGGACCTTCTTATTGACGATGAAACACAGAAATTGCATCCGAATTTAATACAAAAGGCACAATGCCGACTTACGTACAAGAGGAATGACACTCTCACTTTGTATGATTTGAACCTCTGCTGTGAGTCCAGTTTTAGAATCCGATGCTTCACTTCAGGTTTACTGTATCCCTTGGACCTACTTATTGACGGTGAAACACAGAAATTGCATCCGAATTTAATAGAAAAGGCACAATGCCGACTTAAGTACAAGAGGACTGACACTCTCACTTTCTATGATTTGAACCTCTCCTGTGAGGCCAGTTTTAGATTCCGATGCTTCACTTCAGGTTTACTGTATGCCTTGGACCTTGTTATTGACGATGAAACACAGAAATTGCATCCGAATTTGATACAAAAGGCAATATTCCGACTTAACTACAAGAGGACAGACACTGTCGCTTTCTATGATTTGAACCTCTCCTGTGAGTCCAGTTTTAGATTCCGATGCTTCGTTCAGGTTTACTGTATCCCTCGGACCTTCTTATTGACGATGAAACACAGAAATTGCATCAGCATTTAATACAAAAGGCACAATGCCGACTTAAGTACATGAGGACTGACACTCTACCTTTCTATGATTTGAACCTCTCCTGTGAGTCCAATTTCAGATAACGATGCTTCACTTCAGGTTTACTGTATACCTTGGACATTCTTATTGACGATGAAACACAGATATTGCATCCGAATTTAATACAAAAGGCAATATGCCGACTTAAGTACAAGAGGACTGACACTCTCACTTTCTATGATTTGAACCTCTCCTGTGAGTCCAGTTTTAGATTCCGATGCTTCGTTCAGGTTTACTGTATCCCTCGGACCTTCTTATTGACGATGAAACACAGAAATTGCATCCGAATTTAATACAAAAGGCACAATGCCGACTTAAGTACAAGAGGAATGACACTCTCACTTTGTATGACTTTAACCTCTCCTGTGAGGCCAGTTTTAGATTCCGATGCTTCACTTCAGGTTTACTGTATCCCTTGGACCTTCTTATTGACGCAGAAACACAGAAATTGCATACGAATTTAAGGGGAGTTGGAATGCCCTATCTCGCCAATGTTAAATTTGCTAACTTTGTGTACCTTTTTCTTTGGAACTATTATCTTCAGAACTTTGAAATTCTGGCAGAGGTTTTCAGCATATATTGTGAGCCCACTGAACTAGAACCAATGTTTTCTTTTTGTTGGTATAGTATTTATGAATTTTTTACCATTAAGCCATTTTTTATTGGAAAAAGTATAACATAAACTTCCCTAGTTCAGAGAATAAGCCAGTTCTTGTCATGATTCTAGTTCAGTGGCCTCTTTGAACTGTTTTGCAGCATTTCTGAAAATTTGAATGTTGTTGGTTGAGTGGTTTATGAGATAAAGGTACATGTAACACTAAAAATGTCAAATGCCAGAAAATGCGATTAAAGTAATTTATTATGAAAATTCACAAATACCTTTTATTCTATTATCAAAAGTGTCCAGCAGAGTAATCAGGGTCATCTTCTAGTTCTTCTTCTTCACCTAGAAGCTTTCTTCTCCTTGCTGCCCTTGCTTTTTTTGTATTAAATTCAGCTGCATACTGAGCCTTCCTTACTCGCACGCTGTCCAGAAGCTGAAGACCTCTGATGGTGTTGATACCAGGAGCAATGCCGAGCCTTGCCATGACCTTTAGCCTACCCATATGACCATCATTGAATGAAATAACAGCATCACTGACTCCCCATTTCAATGTTTTTATCCCAACAAATACATTCTTAGGTACACGAGTCCAAATGAGGTTGTTGAACGACTCGTTTTGATTCTGGGTACAACCATGAAGACATTTTCGCAGAAGATCAGGATGCCCCAAGTCTCTATATATTGGTTTAATTACTTCCATAACAGCCAATGGAATATAATTTTTATGGTGATAAGGATCCCCAGTAGCTTGAGATTTTCTATAATTGCACCATGACTGAGGACCATCTGGACAAGCAAAATGTTGAGGATTATCATCAGTTGATGATCGATGTAAATATGTGGCCCATACAGCTTGTCTCATTTCCTGCAAATTATTTGCATTATTTCTTATTGCCATACCATAGTATTGTTGTAATTCATTTATAATTTTATCTGACAGGCGACCTCTAATGGTTTTACCATCTGACAAAATTTTGTCCTTCAGATTCTGTTTCAGTTTCCTTAGACGAGTGCCCATTCGTTTCTGAACATGACCGACACATTCTAGTTTAGTTATTGTCTTATTGACATATGGTATGGATTCTGTAACACTTTTGTATGCCTTGGAGTCCCCATCTCCAAGGAATTTTGTGTAAAATACTCCCCGTTCTTTTTCTGATCTGCTAAACATTTTCACAGCAGCGGCAGCCTCCATGCCTCCACTCGTACCTTCATAATTCTTGCTACATATGTGAGCTGCTTCTATCTTACCAGATGCACAATGGTAACAATGTTTAGTGAGCACTTCATAGTCCAAAACTTTACCGCTGTCCACACTAGTAACAGTAGCAACAGCATTTTTGGATGTGTGACCCCTTTTCTGCCAGGTTCCATCAAAAGCAACAGGGATATCTGGGTTTCCTTCATTTATATATTTTGCTTCACTGGCAGCAGCTTTCATTGATAAATCTGCTACAGACTGAACAGCATCTCCTATCACTTCAGTGTAATTGTCAATTTTAGCAGGTGGAGGTGGAAGATTCATTATGGCACAAAATGTTTGAGCAGCAGTATGTCCTTTACCAATTGCTCTCATTGCATACATTAGCCTGATATTACTCTCAAACAAATTGCTACTGCATGTTTTAGAGCTCCAAAAACAGGTCTCATTTTCACAACTGGCACAAACTATAGCAATTTTGCAGGAAAGTCCTATAGATTTTGTTATGTTCATATCAAAAGAACCTCCACAAAGATTACAACACAAACATTTCTTCATAAACTCAGTAAAAACAGGAAAGTCGACTAAAACATATTGTTCATTAGAAGCTTCATCTGTAATTTCACTTGCACAGTTTGATAACTTCTTTTTTGATGCACTGGTGGGCGTGTCTCCTTCACACATCTCAGCTGTACAAACGTCAGAACTTTCACCAGCATCAACAGGTGCTGAAGCAGAATCACTTGAACAAACGTTATTTGTAAATCTATTACCGCGAAACTTTCGCTTTTTAAATAATGATGCACTCCTAGGCATCGTAGAAACTACGCACTCACCACTGAAAGTCAAAACAAGACAGATAACAAACTCCAAATGAGCGACAAACTAAACTCGAGGCTCAAAACAAACACTCACAGATCAAAAACTGAACAATAAACACAGCTAGTCGTAAAAACAATGGTACCTATGGAAGGATCAAAGATTCTACAACTGAAGAGTGAAATCCACAGCCTTCTATATGTAATGTTTTCGGAAATGCGAAGATTTAAATGTGTACAAATCACAAGATGGGTAACTTTGCTGGGCGCACATGTAATTTTGAAAAATTAAATAAAAATACTTCCAATTGGAATTTCTTAACAAATTTTGCACCATTTTAAGCAGAAAATTTCAAATTAAGTTATAAGGTTAAAAACTGAAAATGTGAATTTTTTCCATTTTCCGGCATTCCAACTCCCCTTAATACAAAAGGCAATATGCCGACTTAAGTACAAGAGGACTGACACTCTCACTTTCTATGATTTGAACCTCTCCTGTGAGTCCAGTTTTAGATTCAGACGCTTCACTTCAGGTTTACTGTATCCCTTGGACCTTCATATTGACGATGAAACACAGAAATTGCATCCGAATTTAATACAAAAAGCATAATGCCGACTTAAGTACAAGAGGACTGACACTATCTCTTTTTATGATTTGAAACTCTCCTGTGAGTCCAGTTTTAGAATACGATGCTTCACTTCAGGTTTACTGTATCCCTTGGACCTTCTTATTGACGATGAAACGCAGAAATTGCATCCGAATTTAATACAAAACGCACAATGCCGACTTAAGTACAAGAGGACTGACACTCTAATTTTCTATGATTTGAACCTCTCCTGTGAGTCCAGTTTTAGATTCCTATGCTTCACTTCAGGTTTACTGTATCCCTTGGAACTTATTATTGACGATGATACACAGAAGTTGCTTACGAATTTAATACAAAAGGCACAATGCCGACTTAAGTACAAGAGGACTGACACTCTCACTTTCTTTGATTGGAACCTCTCCTGTGAGTCCAGTTTTAGATTACGATGCTTCACTTCAGGTTTACAGTATAACTTGGGCCTTCTTATTGACTATGAAACACAGAAATTGCATCCGAATTTAATACAAAAGGCACAATGCCGACTTAAGTACAAGAGGACTGTCACTCTCACTTTCTATGATTTGAACCTCTCCTGTGAGTCCAGTTTTAGATTCCGATGCTTCACTTCAGGTTTACTGTATCCCTTGGAACTTATTATTGACGATGGAACACAGAAATTGCATACGAATTTAATACAAAGGCACAATACCAACTTAAGTACAAGAGGAATGACACTCTTATTTTGTATGATTTGAACCTCTCCTGCGAGTCCAGTTTTAAATTCCGATGCGTCACTTCAGGTTTACTATATCCCTTGGACCTTCTTATTGACGATGAAACACATAAATTGCATCCGAATTTAATAGAAAAGGCACAATTCCGACTTAAGTACAAGAGGACTGACACTCTCACTTTCTATGATTTGAACCTCTCCTGTGAGGCCAGTTTTAGATTCCGATGCTTCACTTCAGGTTTACTGTATCCCTTGGACCTTCTTATTGACGATGAAACACAGAAATTGCATCAGCGTTTAATACAAAAGGCACAATGCCGACTTAAGTACATGAGGACTGACACTCTAACTTTCTATGATTTGAACCTCTCCTGTGAGTCCAGTTTTAGATAACGATGCTTCACTTCAGGTTTACTGTATACCTTGGACATTCTTATTGACGATGAAACACAGATATGGCATCCGAATTTTATACAAAAGCACAATGCCGACTTAAGTACAAGAGGACTGACACTATCACTTTCTATGATTTGAACCTCTACTGTGAGTCCTGTTTTAGATTCCGATGCTTCACTTCCGGTTTACTGTATCCCTTGGACTTTCGTATTGACGATGAAACACAGAAATTGCATCCGAATTTAATACAAAAGGCACAATGCCGACTTAAGTACAAGAGGACTGGCACTCTAACTTTGTATGATTTGAAACTCTCCTGTGAGTCCAGTTTTAGATTCCGATGCTTCACTTCAGGTTTACTGTATCTCTTGGACCTTCTTATTGACGATGAAACACAGAAATTGCATCCGAATTTAATACAAAACGCACAATGCCGACTTAAGTACAAGAGGACTGACACTCTCACTTTCTATGATTTGAACCTCTCCTGTGAGTCCAGTTTTAGATTCCGATGCTTCACTTCAGGTTTACTGTGTCGCTTGGACCTTCGTATTGACGATGATACACAGAAATTGCTTACGAATTTAATACAAAAGGCACAATGCCGACTTAAGTACAAGAGGACTGACACTCTCACTTTCTTTGATTGGAACCTCTCCTGTGAGTTTAGTTTTAGATTACGATGCTTCACTTCAGGTATACAGTATACCTTCGACCTTCTTATTGACGATGAAACACAGAAATTGCATCCGAATTGAATACAAAAGGCACAATGCCGACTTAAGTACAAGAGGACTGACACTCACACTTTCTATGATTTGAACCTCTCCTGTGAGTCCAGTTTTAGATTCCGATGCTTCGCTTCAGGTTTACTGTATCCCTTGGAACTTCTTATTGAGTATGGAACACAGAAATTGCATCCGAATTTAATACAAAAAGCACAATGCCGACTTAAGTACAAGAGGAATGACACTCTCACTTTGTATGATTTGAACCTCTCCTGTGAGTCCAGTTTTAGATTCCGATGCTTCACTTCAGGTTTACTGTATCCCTTGGACCTTCTTATTGACGATGAAACACAGAAATTGCATCCGATTTTAATACAAAAGGCACAATGCCGACTTAAGTACAAGAGGACTGACACTCTCACTTTCTATGATTTGAACCTCTCCTGTGAGGCCAGTTTTAGATTCCGATGCTTCACTTCTGGTTTACTGTATCTCTTGGACCTTCTTATTGACGATGAAACACAGAAATTGCATACGAATTTAATACAAAAGGCAATTTGCCGACTTAAGTACAAGAGGACTGACACTCTCACTTTCTATGATTTGAACCTCTCCTGTGAGTCTAGTTTTAGATTCCGATGCTTCGTACAGGTTTACTGTATCCCTCGGACCTTCTTATTGACGATGAAACACAGAAATTGCATCAGCATTTAATACAAAAGGCACAATGCCGACTTAAGTACAAGAGGACTGACACTTTACCTTTCTATGATTTGAACCTCTCCTGTGAGTCCAGTTTTAGATTACGATGCTTCACTTCAGGTTTACTGTATACCTTGGACATTCTTATTGACGATGAAACACAGATATTGCATCCGAATTTTATACAAAAGCACAATGCCGACTTAAGTACAAGAGGACTGACACTCTAACTTTCTACGATTGGAACCTCTCCTGTGAGACCAGTTTTAGATTACGATGCTTCACCTAAGGTTTACTGTATCTCTTGGACCGTCTTATTGACGATGAAACACAGAAATTACATCCGAATTTAATACAAAAAGCACAATGCCGACTTAAGTACAAGAGGACTGACACTCTCACTTTCCTTGATTGGAACCTCTCCTGTGAGACCAGTTTTAGATTACGATGCTTCACTTAAGGTTTACTGTATCTCTTGGACCGTCTTATTGACGATGAAACACACAAATAGCATCTGAATATAATAGCAAAGGCACAATGCGGACTTAAGTGCAACAGGACTGACACTCTCACTTTCTATGATTTGAACCTCTCCTGTGAGTCCAGTATTAGATTCCGATGCTTCGTTCACGTTTACTGTATCCCTCGGACCTTCTTATTGACGATGAAACACAGAAATTGCATCAGCATTTAATACAAAAGGCACAATGCCGACTGAAGTATATGAGGACTGACACTCTACCTTTCTATGATTTGAACCTCTCCTGTGAGTCCAGTTTTAGATAACGATGCTTCACTTCAGGTTTACTGTATACCTTGGACATTCTTATTGACGATGAAACACAGATATGGCATCCGAATTTTATACAAAAGCACAATGCCGATTTAAGTACGAGAGGACTGACACTCTCATTTTCTATGATTTGAACCTCTCCTGTGAGTCCAGTTTTAGATTCCGATGCTTCACTTCAGGTTTACTGTATCCCTTGGACCTTCTTGTTGACGATGAAACACTGAAATTGCATCCGAATTTAATACAAAAGGCACAATGCCGACTTAAGTACAAGAGGATTGACACTCTCACTTTCTATGATTTGAACCTCTCCTGTGACGCCAGTTTTAGATTCCGATGCTTCACTTCAGGTTTACTGTATCCCTTGGACCTTCTTATTGACGATGAAACACAGAAATTGCATACGAATTTAATACAAAAGGCAATATGCCGACTTAAGTACAAGAGGACTGACACTCTCACTTTCTATGATTTGAACCTCTCCTGTGAGTCCAGTTTTAGATTACGATGCTTCACTTCAGGTTTACTGTATACCTTGGACATTCTTATTGACGATGAAACACAGATATTGCATCCGAATTTTATACAAAAGCACAATGCTGACTTAAGTACAAGAGGACTGACACTCTAACTTTCTATGATTGTAACCTCTCCTGTGAGACCAGTTTTAGATTACGATGCTTCACTTAAGGTTTACTGTATCTCTTGGACCGTCTTATTGACGATGAAACACAGAAATTGCATCCGAATTTAATACAAAAGGCACAATGCCGACTTAAGTACAAGAGGACTGACACTCTAACTTTCTATGATTTCAACCTCTCCTGTGAGTCCAGTTTTAGATTACGGTGCTTCACTTCAGGTTTACTGTATACCTTGGACCTTCTTATTGACGATGAAACACAGATATTGCATCCGAATTTAATACAAATGCACAATGCCGACTTAAGTACTAGAGGACTGACACTCTCACTTTCTATGATTTGAACCTCTCCTGTGAGGCCAGTTTTAGATTCCGATGCTTCACCTCAGGTTTACTGTATCCCTTGGACCTTCTTATTGACGATGAAACACAGAAATTGCATACGAATTTAATACAAAAGGCAATATGCCGACTTAAGTACAAGTGGACTGACACTCTCACTTTCTATGATTTGAACCTCTCCTGTGAGTCCGGTTTTAGATTCCGATGCTTCGTTCAGGTTTACTGTATTCCTCGGACCTTCTTATTGACGATGAAACACCGAAATTGCATCAGCATTTAATACAAAAGGCACAATGCCGACTTAAGTACAAGAGGACTGACACTCTACCTTTCTATGATTTGAACCTCTCCTGTGAGTCCAGTTTTAGATTATGATGCTTCACTTCAGGTTTACTGTATACCTTGGACATTCTTATTGCGGATGAAACACAGATATTGCATCCGAATTTTATACAAAAGCACAATGCCGACTTAAGTACAAGAGGGCTGACACTCTAACTTTCTATGATTGGAACCTCTCCTGTGAGACCAGTTTTAGATTACGATGCTTCACTTAAGGTTTGCTGTATCTCTTGGACCGTCTTATTGACGATGAAACACAGAAATTGCATCCGAATTTAATACAAAAGGCACAATGCCGACATAGGTACAAGAGGACTGACACTCTCACTTTCTGTGATTTGAACCTCTCCTGTGAGTCCAGTTTTAGATTCCGACGCTTCACTTCAGGTTTACTGTATCCCTTGGACCTTCTTATTTACGATGAGACACAGAAATTGCATCCGAATTTAATACAAAAAGCACAATGCCGACTTAAGTACAAGCGGACTGACACTCTAACTTTCTATGATTTGAACCTCTCCTGTGAGGCCAGTTTTAGATTACGGTGCTTCACTTCTGGTTTACTGTATACCTTGGACCTTCTTATTAACGATGAAACACAGAAATTGCATCCGAATTTAATACAAATGCACAATGCCGACTTAAGTACTAGAGGACTGACACTCTCACTCCCTATGATTTGAACCTCTCCTGTAAGTCCAGTTTTAGATTCCGATGCTTCACTACAAGTTTACTGTACCCCTTGGACCTTCTTATTGACGAAGAAACACACAAATAGCATCCGAATATAATACAAAAGGCACAATGCGAACTTAAGTGCAACAGGACTGACTCTCTCACTTTCTATGATTTCAACCTCACCTGTGACTCCAGTTTTAGATTCCGATGCTTCGCTTCAGGTTTACTGTAGCCCTTGGACCTTCTTATTGACGATGAAACACAGAAATTGCATCCGAATTCAATACAAAAGGCACAATGCCGACTTAAGTACAAGAGTACTGACTCTTTAACTTTCTATGATTTAAACCTCTCCTGTGAGTCCAGTTTAAGATTCCGATGTTTCATTTCAGGTTTACTGCATCCCTTGAACCTTCTTATTGACGATGAAACACAGAAATTTCATCCGAATTTAATGCAAAATGCACAATGCCGACTTAAGTACAAGAGGACTGACACTCTCACTTTCTATGATTTGAACCGCTCCTGTGAGTCCAATTTAGATTCCATTGTTCACTTCAGGTTTACTGTATCACTTGGACCTTCTTATTGACGATGAAACACAGAAATTGCAACCGAATTTAATACAAAAGGCTCAATGCCGACTTAAGTACAAGAGGACTGACATTCTCACTTTCTATGATTTGAACCTCTCCTGTGAGGCCAGTTTTAGATTCCGATGCTTCACTTCAGGTTTACTGTATCCCTTGGACCTTCTTATTGACGATGAAACACAGAAATTGCATACGAATTTAATACAAAAGGCAATATGCCGACTTAAGTACAAGTGGACTGACACTCTCACTTTCTATGATTTGAACCTCTCCTGTGAGTCCAGTTTTAGATTCCGATGCTTCGTTCAGGTTTACTGTATTCCTCGGACCTTCTTATTGACGATGAAACACAGAAATTGCATCAGCATTTAATACAAAAGGCACAATGCCGACTTAAGTACAAGAGGACTGACACTCTACCTTTCTATGATTTGAACCTCTCCTGTGAGTCCAGTTTTAGATTATGATGCTTCACTTCAGGTTTACTGTATACCTTGGACATTCTTATTGCGGATGAAACACAGATATTGCATCCGAATTTTATACAAAAGCACAATGCCGACTTAAGTACAAGAGGGCTGACACTCTAACTTTCTATGATTGGAACCTCTCCTGTGAGACCAGTTTTAGATTACGATGCTTCACTTAAGGTTTGCTGTATCTCTTGGACCGTCTTATTGACGATGAAACACAGAAATTGCATCCGAATTTAATACAAAAGGCACAATGCCGACATAGGTACAAGAGGACTGACACTCTCACTTTCTATGATTTGAACCTCTCCTGTGAGTCCAGTTTTAGATTCCGACGCTTCACTTCAGGTTTACTGTATCCCTTGGACCTTCTTATTTACGATGAAACACAGAAATTGCATCCGAATTTAATACAAAAAGCACAATGCCGACTTAAGTACAAGAGGACTGACACTCTAACTTTCTATGATTTGAACCTCTCCTGTGAGGCCAGTTTTAGATTACGGTGCTTCACTTCAGGTTTACTGTATACCTTGGACCTTCTTATTAACGATGAAACACAGAAATTGCATCCGAATTTAATACAAATGCACAATGCCGACTTAAGTACTAGAGGACTGACACTCTCACTCCCTATGATTTGAACCTCTCCTGTAAGTCCAGTTTTAGATTCCGATGCTTCACTACAAGTTTACTGTACCCCTTGGACCTTCTTATTGACGAAGAAACACACAAATAGCATCCGAATATAATACAAAAGGCACAATGCGGACTTAAGTGCAACAGGACTGACTCTCTCACTTTCTATGATTTGAACCTCTCCTGTGAGTCCAGTTCTAGATTCCGATGCTTCACTTCAGGTTTACTGTATCCCTTGGACCTTCTTATTGACGATGAAACACAGAAATTGCATCCGAATTCAATACAAAAGGCACAATGCCGACTTAAGTCCAAGAGGACTGACAATCTCACTTTCTATGATTTGAACCTCTCCTGTGAGTCCAGTTTTAGATTCCGATGTTTCACTTCAGGTTTACTGTATCCCTTGGACCTTCTTATTGACGATGAAAAACAGAAATTTCAACCGAATTTAATGCAAAATGCACAATGCCGATTTAAGTACAAGAGGACTGACACTCTCACTTTCTATGATTTGAACCGCTCCTGTGAGTCCAATTTAGATTCCATTGTTCACTTCAGGTTTACTGTATCCCTTGGACCTTCTTATTGACGATGAAACACAGAAATTGCAACAGAATTTAATGCAAAAGGCACAATGCCGACTTAAGTACAAGAGGACTCACACTCTCACTCTCTATGATATGAACCTATCCTGTGAGTCCAGTTTTAGATTCCGATGCTTCACTTCAGGTTTACTGTATCCCTTGGGCCTTCTTATTGGAGAGGAAACACAGAAATTGCATTAGAATTTAATACAAAAGGCACAATGCCGACTTAAGTACAAGAGGCCTGACACTCTTACTTTCTATGATTTGACCCTCTCCTGTGAGTCCAGTTTTAGATTCCGATGCTTCACTTCAGGTTTACTGTATCCCTTGGAACTTCTTATTGAGGATGGAACACAGAAATTGCATCCGAATTTAATACAAAAAGCACAATGGTGACTTAAGTACAAGAGGAATGACACTCTCACTTTGTATGATTTGAACCTCTCCTGTGAGTCCAGTTTTAGATTCCGATGCTTCACTTCAGGTTTACTGTATCCCTTGGACCTTCTTATTGACGATGAAACACAGAAATTGCATCCGATTTTAATACAAAAGGCACAATGCCGACTTAAGTACAAGAGGACTGACACTCTCACTTTCTATGATTTGAACCTCTCCTGTGAGGCCAGTTTTAGATTCCGATGCTTCACTTCTGGTTTACTGTATCTCTTGGACCTTCTTATTGACGATGAAACACAGAAATTGCATACGAATTTAATACAAAAGGCAATTTGCCGACTTCAGTACAAGAGGACTGACACTCTCACTTTCTATGATTTGAACCTCTCCTGTGAGTCCAGTTTTAGATTCCGATGCTTTGTTCAGGTTTACTGTATCCCTCGGACCTTCTTATTGACGATGAAACACAGAAATTGCATCAGCATTTAATACAAAAGGCATAATGCCGACTTAAGTACAAGAGGACTGACACTTTACCTTTCTATGATTTGAACCTCTCCTGTGAGTCCAGTTTTAGATTACGATGCTTCACTTCAGGTTTACTGTATACCTTGGAGATTCTTATTGACGATGAAACACAGATATTGCATCCGAATTTTATACAAAAGCACAATGCCGACTTAAGTACAAGAGGACTGACACTCTAACTTTCTATGATTGGAACCTCTCCTGTGAGACCAGTTTTAGATTACGATGCTTCACTTAAGGTTTACTGTATCTCTTGGACCGTCTTATTGACGATGAAAGACAGAAATTGCATCCGAATTTAATACAAAAAGCACAATGCCGACTTAAGTACAAGAGGACTGACACTCTCACTTTCCTTGATTGGAACCTCTCCTGTGAGTGCAGTTTTAGATTACGATGCTTCACTTAAGGTTTACTGTATCTCTTGGACCGTCTTATTGACGATGAAACACACAAATAGCATCTGAATATAATACCAAATGCACAATGCGGACTTAAGTGCAACAGGACTGACACTCTCACTTTCTATGATTTGAACCTCTCCTGTGAGTCCAGTTTTAGATTCCGATGCTTCGTTCAGGTTTACTGTATCCCTCGGACCTTCTTATTGACGATGAAACACAGAAATTGCATCAGCATTTAATACAAAAGGCACAATGCCGACTGAAGTATATGTGGACTGACACTCTACCTTTCTATGATTTGAACCTCTCCTGTGAGTCCAGTTTTAGATAACGATGCTTCACTTCAGGTTTACTGTATACCTTGGACATTCTTATTGACGATGAAACACAGATATGGCATCCGAATTTTATACAAAAGCACAATGCCGATTTAAGTACGAGAGGACTGACACTCTCATTTTCTATGATTTGAACCTCTCCTGTGAGTCCAGTTTTAGATTCCGATGCTTCACTTCAGGTTTACTGTATCCCTTGGACCCTCGTATTGACGATGATACACAGAAATTGCTTACGAATTTAATACAAAAGGCACATTGCCGACTTAAGTACAAGAGGACTGACACTCTCACTTTCTTTGATTGGAACCTGTCCTGTGAGTCCAGTTTTAGATTACGATGCTTCACTTCAGGTTTACAGTATACCTTCGACCATCTTATTGACGATGAAACACAGAAATTGCATCCGAATTGAATACAAAAGGCACAATGCCGACTTAAGTACAAGAGGACTGACACTCTCACTTTCTATGATTTGAACCTCTCCTGTGAGTCCAGTTTTAGATTCCGATGCTTCACTTCAGGTTTACTGTATACCTTGGACATTCTTATTGACGATGAAACACAGATATTGCATCCGAATTTTATACAAAAGCACAATGCTGACTTAAGTACAAGAGGACTGACACTCTAACTTTCTATGATTGGAACCTCTCCTGTGAAACCAGTTTTAGATTACGATGCTTCACTTAAGGTTTACTGTATCTCTTGGACCGTCTTATTGACGATGAAACACAGAAATTGCATCCGAATTTAATACAAAAGGCACAATGCCGACATAGGTACATGAGGACTGACACTCTCACTTTCTATGATATGAACCTCTCCTGTGAGTCAAGTTTTAGATTCCGACGTTTCACTTCAGGTTTACTGTATCCCTTGGACCTTCTTATTGACGATGAAACACAGAAATTGCATCCGAATTTAATACAAAAAGCACAATGCCGACTTAAGTACAAGAGGACTGACACTCTCACTTTCTATGATTTGAACCTCTCCTGTGAGTCCAGTTTTAGATTCCGATGTTTCACTTCAGGTTTACTGTATCCCTTGGACCTTCTTATTGACGATGAAAAACAGAAATTTCAACCGAATTTAATGCAAAATGCACAATGCCGATTTAAGTACAAGAGGACTGACACTCTCACTTTCTATGATTTGAACCGCTCCTGTGAGTCCAATTTAGATTCCATTGTTCACTTCAGGTTTACTGTATCCCTTGGACCTTCTTATTGACGATGAAACACAGAAATTGCAACAGAATTTAATGCAAAAGGCACAATGCCGACTTAAGTACAAGAGGACTCACACTCTCACTCTCTATGATATGAACCTATCCTGTGAGTCCAGTTTTAGATTCCGATGCTTCACTTCAGGTTTACTGTATCCCTTGGGCCTTCTTATTGGAGAGGAAACACAGAAATTGCATTAGAATTTAATACAAAAGGCACAATGCCGACTTAAGTACAAGAGGCCTGACACTCTTACTTTCTATGATTTGACCCTCTCCTGTGAGTCCAGTTTTAGATTCCGATGCTTCACTTCAGGTTTACTGTATCCCTTGGAACTTCTTATTGAGGATGGAACACAGAAATTGCATCCGAATTTAATACAAAAAGCACAATGGTGACTTAAGTACAAGAGGAATGACACTCTCACTTTGTATGATTTGAACCTCTCCTGTGAGTCCAGTTTTAGATTCCGATGCTTCACTTCAGGTTTACTGTATCCCTTGGACCTTCTTATTGACGATGAAACACAGAAATTGCATCCGATTTTAATACAAAAGGCACAATGCCGACTTAAGTACAAGAGGACTGACACTCTCACTTTCTATGATTTGAACCTCTCCTGTGAGGCCAGTTTTAGATTCCGATGCTTCACTTCTGGTTTACTGTATCTCTTGGACCTTCTTATTGACGATGAAACACAGAAATTGCATACGAATTTAATACAAAAGGCAATTTGCCGACTTCAGTACAAGAGGACTGACACTCTCACTTTCTATGATTTGAACCTCTCCTGTGAGTCCAGTTTTAGATTCCGATGCTTTGTTCAGGTTTACTGTATCCCTCGGACCTTCTTATTGACGATGAAACACAGAAATTGCATCAGCATTTAATACAAAAGGCATAATGCCGACTTAAGTACAAGAGGACTGACACTTTACCTTTCTATGATTTGAACCTCTCCTGTGAGTCCAGTTTTAGATTACGATGCTTCACTTCAGGTTTACTGTATACCTTGGAGATTCTTATTGACGATGAAACACAGATATTGCATCCGAATTTTATACAAAAGCACAATGCCGACTTAAGTACAAGAGGACTGACACTCTAACTTTCTATGATTGGAACCTCTCCTGTGAGACCAGTTTTAGATTACGATGCTTCACTTAAGGTTTACTGTATCTCTTGGACCGTCTTATTGACGATGAAAGACAGAAATTGCATCCGAATTTAATACAAAAAGCACAATGCCGACTTAAGTACAAGAGGACTGACACTCTCACTTTCCTTGATTGGAACCTCTCCTGTGAGTGCAGTTTTAGATTACGATGCTTCACTTAAGGTTTACTGTATCTCTTGGACCGTCTTAATGACGATGAAACACACAAATAGCATCTGAATATAATACCAAAGGCACAATGCGGACTTAAGTGCAACAGGACTGACACTCTCACTTTCTATGATTTGAACCTCTCCTGTGAGTCCAGTTTTAGATTCCGATGCTTCGTTCAGGTTTACTGTATCCCTCGGACCTTCTTATTGACGATGAAACACAGAAATTGCATCAGCATTTAATACAAAAGGCACAATGCCGACTGAAGTATATGTGGACTGACACTCTACCTTTCTATGATTTGAACCTCTCCTGTGAGTCCAGTTTTAGATAACGATGCTTCACTTCAGGTTTACTGTATACCTTGGACATTCTTATTGACGATGAAACACAGATATGGCATCCGAATTTTATACAAAAGCACAATGCCGATTTAAGTACGAGAGGACTGACACTCTCATTTTCTATGATTTGAACCTCTCCTGTGAGTCCAGTTTTAGATTCCGATGCTTCACTTCAGGTTTACTGTATCCCTTGGACCCTCGTATTGACGATGATACACAGAAATTGCTTACGAATTTAGTACAAAAGGCACATTGCCGACTTAAGTACAAGAGGACTGACACTCTCACTTTCTTTGATTGGAACCTGTCCTGTGAGTCCAGTTTTAGATTACGATGCTTCACTTCAGGTTTACAGTATACCTTCGACCATCTTATTGACGATGAAACACAGAAATTGCATCCGAATTGAATACAAAAGGCACAATGCCGACTTAAGTACAAGAGGACTGACACTCTCACTTTCTATGATTTGAACCTCTCCTGTGAGTCCAGTTTTAGATTCCGATGCTTCACTTCAGGTTTACTGTATACCTTGGACATTCTTATTGACGATGAAACACAGATATTGCATCCGAATTTTATACAAAAGCACAATGCTGACTTAAGTACAAGAGGACTGACACTCTAACTTTCTATGATTGGAACCTCTCCTGTGAGACCAGTTTTAGATTACGATGCTTCACTTAAGGTTTACTGTATCTCTTGGACCGTCTTATTGACGATGAAAGACAGAAATTGCATCCGAATTTAATACAAAAAGCACAATGCCGACTTAAGTACAAGAGGACTGACACTCTCACTTTCCTTGATTGGAACCTCTCCTGTGAGTGCAGTTTTAGATTACGATGCTTCACTTAAGGTTTACTGTATCTCTTGGACCGTCTTATTGACGATGAAACACACAAATAGCATCTGAATATAATACCAAAGGCACAATGCGGACTTAAGTGCAACAGGACTGACACTCTCACTTTCTATGATTTGAACCTCTCCTGTGAGTCCAGTTTTAGATTCCGATGCTTCGTTCAGGTTTACTGTATCCCTCGGACCTTCTTATTGACGATGAAACACAGAAATTGCATCAGCATTTAATACAAAAGGCACAATGCCGACTGAAGTATATGTGGACTGACACTCTACCTTTCTATGATTTGAACCTCTCCTGTGAGTCCAGTTTTAGATAACGATGCTTCACTTCAGGTTTACTGTATACCTTGGACATTCTTATTGACGATGAAACACAGATATGGCATCCGAATTTTATACAAAAGCACAATGCCGATTTAAGTACGAGAGGACTGACACTCTCATTTTCTATGATTTGAACCTCTCCTGTGAGTCCAGTTTTAGATTCCGATGCTTCACTTCAGGTTTACTGTATCCCTTGGACCCTCGTATTGACGATGATACACAGAAATTGCTTACGAATTTAATACAAAAGGCACATTGCCGACTTAAGTACAAGAGGACTGACACTCTCACTTTCTTTGATTGGAACCTGTCCTGTGAGTCCAGTTTTAGATTACGATGCTTCACTTCAGGTTTACAGTATACCTTCGACCATCTTATTGACGATGAAACACAGAAATTGCATCCGAATTGAATACAAAAGGCACAATGCCGACTTAAGTACAAGAGGACTGACACTCTCACTTTCTATGATTTGAACCTCTCCTGTGAGTCCAGTTTTAGATTCCGATGCTTCACTTCAGGTTTACTGTATACCTTGGACATTCTTATTGACGATGAAACACAGATATTGCATCCGAATTTTATACAAAAGCACAATGCTGACTTAAGTACAAGAGGACTGACACTCTAACTTTCTATGATTGGAACCTCTCCTGTGAAACCAGTTTTAGATTACGATGCTTCACTTAAGGTTTACTGTATCTCTTGGACCGTCTTATTGACGATGAAACACAGAAATTGCATCCGAATTTAATACAAAAGGCACAATGCCGACATAGGTACATGAGGACTGACACTCTCACTTTCTATGATATGAACCTCTCCTGTGAGTCAAGTTTTAGATTCCGACGTTTCACTTCAGGTTTACTGTATCCCTTGGACCTTCTTATTGACGATGAAACACAGAAATTGCATCCGAATTTAATACAAAAAGCACAATGCCGACTTAAGTACAAGAGGACTGACACTCTAACTTTCTATGATTTCAACCTCTCCTGTGAGTCCAGTTTTAGATTACGGTGCTTCACTTCAGGTTTACTGTATACCTTGGACCTTCTTATTGACGATGAAACACAGATATTGCATCCGAATTTAATACAAATGCACAATGCCGACTTAAGTACTAGAGGACTGACACTCTCACTCTCTATGATTTGAACGTCTCCTGTAAGTCCAGTTTTAGATTCCGATGCTTCACTACTAGTTTACTGTATCCCTTGGACCTTCTTATTGACGAAGAAACACACAAATAGCATCCGAATATAATACAAAAGGCACAATGCGAACTTAAGTGCAACAGGACTGACTCTCTCACTTTCTATGATTTCAACCTCACCTGTGACTCCAGTTTTAGATTCCGATGCTTCGCTTCAGGTTTACTGTAGCCCTTGGACCTTCTTATTGACGATGAAACACAGAAATTGCATCCGAATTCAATACAAAAGGCACAATGCCGACTTAAGTACAAGAGTACTGACTCTTTAACTTTCTATGATTTGAACCTCTCCTGTGAGTCCAGTTTTAGATTATGATGCTTCACTTCAGGTTTACTGTATACCTTGGACATTCTTATTGCGGATGAAACACAGATATTGCATCCGAATTTTATACAAAAGCACAATGCCGACTTAAGTACAAGAGGGCTGACACTCTAACTTTCTATGATTGGAACCTCTCCTGTGAGACCAGTTTTAGATTACGATGCTTCACTTAAGGTTTACTGTATCTCTTGGACCGTCTTATTGACGATGAAACACAGAAATTGCATCCGAATTTAATACAAAAGGCACAATGCCGACATAGGTACAAGAGGACTGACACTCTCACTTTCTATGATTTGAACCTCTCCTATGAGTCCAGTTTTAGATTCCGACGCTTCACTTCAGGTTTACTGTATCCCTTGGACCTTCTTATTGACGATGAAACACAGAAATTGCATCCGAATTTAATACAAAAGGCACAATGCCGACTTAAGTACAAGAGGACTGACACTCTAACTTTCTATGATTTGAACCTCTCCTGTGAGGCCAGTCTTAGATTACGGTGCTTCACTTCAGGTGTACTGTATACCTTGGACCTTCTTATTGACGATGAAACACAGAAATTGCATCCGAATTTAATACAATTGCACAATGCCGACTTAAGTACTAGAGGACTGACACTCTCACTCTCTATGATTTGAACCTCGCCTGTAAGTCCAGTTTTAGATTCCGATGCTTCACTACAAGTTTACTGTACCCCTTGGACCTTCTTATTTACGAAGAAACACACAAATAGCATCCGAATATAATACAAAAGGCACAATGCGGACTTAAGTGCAACAGGACTGACTCTCTCACTTTCTATGATTTGAACCTCTCCTGTGAGTCCAGTTTTAGATTCCGATGCTTCACTTCAGGTTTACTGTATCCCTTGGACCTTCGTATTGACGATGAAACACAGAAATTGCATCCGAATTCAGTACAAAAGGCACAATGCCGACTTAAGTACAAGAGGACTGACAATCTCACTTTCTATGATTTGAACCTCTCCTGTGAGTCCAGTTTTAGATTCCGATGTTTCACTTCAGGTTTACTGTATCCCTTGGACCTTCTTATTGACGATAAAAAACAGAAATTTCAACCGAATTTAATGCAAAATGCACAATGCCGATTTAAGTACAAGAGGACTGACACTCTCACTTTCTATGATTTGAACCGCTCCTGTGAGTCCAATTTAGATTCCATTGCTTCACTTCAGGTTTACTGTATCCCTTGGACCTTCTTATTGACGATGAAACACAGAAATTGCAACAGAATTTAATGCAAAAGGCACAATGCCGACTTATGTACAAGAGGACTGACACTCTCACTCTCTATGATATGAACCTATCCTGTGAGTCCAGTTTTAGATTCCGATGCTTCACTTCAGGTTTACTGTATCCCTTGGGCCTTCTTATTGGAGATGAAACACAGAAATTGCATTAGAATTTAATACAAAAGGCACAATGCCGACTTAAGTACAAGAGGACTGACACTCTCACTTTCTATGATTTGAACCTCTCCTGTGAGTCCAGTTTTAGATTACGATGCTTCACTTCAGGTTTACTGTATCCCTTGGACCTTCTTATTGACGATGAAACACAGAAATTGCATCCGAATTTAACACAAAAGGCACAATGCCGACTTAAGTACAAGAGGACTGACACTCTAACTTTCTATGATTTGAACCTCTTCTGTGAGTCCAGTTTTAGATTACGGTGCTTCACTTCAGGTTTACTGTATACCTTGGACCTTCTTATTGACGATGAAACACAGAAATTGCATCCGAATTTAATACAAATGCACAATGCCGACTTAAGTACTAGAGGACTGACACTCTCACTCTCTATGTTTTGAACCTCTCCTGTAAGTCCAGTTTTAGATTCCGATGCTTCACTACAAGTTTACTGTATCCCTTGGACCTTCTTATTGACGAAGAAACACACAAATAGCATCCGAATATAATACAAAAGGCACAATGCGGACTTAAGTGCAACAGGACTGACTCTCTCACTTTCTATGATTTGAACCTCACCTGTGACTCCAGTTTTTGATTCCGATGCTTCACTTCAGGTTTACTGTATCCCTTGGACCTTCTTATTGACGATGAAACAAGAAATTGCATCCGAATTCAATACAAAAGGCACAATTCCGACTTAAGTACAAGAGGACTGACTCTTTAACTTTCTATGATTTGAACCTCTCCTGTGAGGCCAGTTTAAGATTCCATTGCTTCACTTCAGGTTTACTGTATCCCTTGGACCTTCTTATTGACAATGAAACACAGAAATTGCAACCGAATTTAATACAAAAGGCACAATGCCGACTTAAGTACAAGAGGACTGACACTCTCACTTTCTATGATTTGAACCTTTCCTGTGAGGCCAGTTTTAGATTCCGATGCTTCACTTCAGGTTTACTGTATCCCTTGGACCTTCTTATTGACGATGAAACACAGAAATTGCATACGAATTTAATACAAAAGGCAATATGCTGACTTAAGTACAAGAGGACTGACACTCTCACTTTCTATGATTTGAACCTCTCCTGTGAGTCCAGTTTTAGATTCCGATGCTTCGTTCAGGTATACTGTATCCCTCGGACCTTCTTATTGACGATGAAACACAGAAATTTCATCAGCATCTAATACAAAAGGCACAATGCCGACTTAAGTACAAGAGGACTGACACTCTACCTCTCTATGATTTGAACCTCTCCTGTGAGTCCAGTTTTAGATTACGATGCTTCACTTCAGGTTTACTGTATACCTTGGACATTCTTATTGACGATGAAACACAGATATTGCATTCGAATTTTATACAAAAGCACAATGCCGACGTAAGTACAAGAGGACTGACACTCTCACTCTCTATGATTTGAACCTCTCCTGTAAGTCCAGTTTTAGATTCCGATGATTCACTACAAGTTTACTGTACCCCTTGGACCTTCTTATTGACGAAGAAACACACAAATAGCATCCGAAAATAATACAAAGGCACAATGCGGACTTAAGTGCAACAGGACTGACTCTCTCACTTTCTGTGATTTGAACCTCTCCTGTGAGTCCAGTTTTAGATTCCGATGTTTCACTTCAGGTTTACTGTATCCCTTGGCCCTTCTTATTGACGATGAAACACAGAAATTTCATCCGAATGTAATGCAAAATGCACAATGCCGACTTATTTACAAGAGGACTGACACTCTCACTTTCTATGATTTGAACCGCTCCTGTGAGTTCAATTTAGATTCCATTGCTTCACTTCAGGTTTACTGTATCCCTTGGACCTTCTTATTGACGATGAAACACAGAAATTGCAACAGAATTTAATGCAAAAGTCACAATGCCGACTTAAGAACAAGAGGACTGACACTCTCACTCTCTATGATATGAACCTATCCTGTGAGTCCAGTTTTAGATTCCGATGCTTCACTTCAGGTTTACTGTATCCCTTGGGCCTTCTTATTGGAGATGAAACACAGATATTGCGTTAGAATTTAATACAAAAGGCACAATGCAGACTTAAGTACAAGAGGCCTGACACTCTTACTTTCTATGATTTGACCCTCTCCTGTGAGTCCAGTTTTAGATTCCGATGCTTCACTCCAGGTTTACTGTATGCCTTGGACCTTCCTATAGACGATGAAACACAGAAATTGCATTCGAATTTAATACAAAAGGCACAATGCCGACTTAAGTACAAAAGGACTGACACTCTAGGTTTCTATGATTGGAACCAGTCTTGTGAGTCCAATTTTAGATTACGATGGTTCACTTCAGGTTTACTGTATACTTTGGACCTTCTTATTGACGATGAAACACTGAAATTCATCCTAATTTAATGCAAAAGGCACAATGCCGATTTATGTACAAGAGGAATGACACTCTCAATTTCTATGATTTGAATCTCTCCTGTGAGTCCAGTTCTTGTTTCCGATGCTTCACTTCAGGTTTACTGTATCCCTTGGAACAACTTATTGACGATGAAACACAGAAATAGCATCCGAATTCAATACTAAGGGCACAATGCCGACTTAAGTACAAGAGGACTGACACTCTCACTTTCTATGATTTGAACCTTTACTGTGAGTCCAGTTTTAGATTCCGATGCTTCACTTCCGGTTTACTGTATCCCTTGGACCTTCGTATTGACGATGAAACACAGAAATTGCATCCGAATTTAATACAAAAGGCACAATGCCGACTTAAGTACAAGAGGACTGACACTCTCACTTTCTATGATTTGAACCTCTCCTGTGAGTCCAGTTTTAGATTACGATGCTTCACTTCAGGTTTACTGTATCCCTTGGACCTTCTTATTGACGATGAAACACAGAAATTGCATCCGAATTTAACACAAAAGGCACAATGCCGACTTAAGTACAAGAGGACTGACACTCTCACTTTCTATGATTTGAACCTCTCCTGTGAGTCCTGTTTTAGATTCCGATGCTTCACTTCAGGTTTACTGTATCCCTTGGACCTTCTTATTGACGACGAAACACAGAAATTGCATCCGAATTTAATACAAAACGCACAATGCCGACTTAAGTACAAGTGGACTCAAACTCTCGTTTTCTATGATTTGAACCTCTCCTGTGAGTCCAGTTTTAGATTCCGATTCTTCACTTCAGGTTTACTGTATCCCTTGGACCTTCTTATTGATGATGATACACAGAAATTGCTTACGAATTTAATACAAAAGGCACAATGCCGACTTAAGTGCGAGAGGACTGACACTCTCACAATCTTTGATGGGAAGCTCTCCTGTGAGTCCAGTTTTAGATTACGATGCTTCACTTCAGGTTTACAGTATACCTTGGACCTTCTTATTGACGATGAAACACAGAAATTGCATCCGAATTTAATACAAATGTCACAATGCCGACTTAAGTACAAGAGGACTGACACTCTCACTTTCTATGATTTGAACCTCCCTATGAGTCCAGTTTGAGATTCCGATGCTTCACTTCAGGTTTACTGTATCCCTTGGAACTTCTTATTGACGATGGAACACAGAAATTGCATCCGAATTTAATACAAAAGGCACAATGCCGACTTCAGTACAAGAGAAATGACAGTCTCACTTTGTATGATTTGAACCTCTCCTGTGAGTCCAATTTTAGATTCAGATGCTTCACTTCAGGTTTACTGTATCCCTTGGACCTTCTTATTGACGATGAAACACAGAAATTGCATCCGAATATAATACAAAAGGCACAATGCCGACTTAAGTACAAGAGGACTGTCACTCTCACTTTCTATGATTTGAACCTCTCCTGTGAGGCCAGTTTTAGATTCCGATGTTTCACTTCAGGTTTACTGTATCCCTTGGACCTTCTTATTGACGATGAAACACAGAAATTGCATCCGAATTTAATACAAAAGGCACAATACCGACTTAAGTACAAGAGGACTGACACTCTCACTTTCTATGATTTGAACCTCTCCTGTGAGTTCAGTTTTAGATTCCGATGCATCGTTCAGGTTTACTGTATCCCTCGGACCTTCTTATTGACGATGAAACACAGAAATGGCATCCGAATTTAATACAATATGCACAATGCCGACTTAAGTACAAGAGGACTGACACACTCACTTTCTATGATATTAACCTCTCCTGTGAGTCCAGGTTTAGATTCCGATGCTTCACTTCAGGTTTAATGTATCCCCTGGACCTTCTTATTGACGATGAAACACAGAAATTGCATCCGAATTTAATACAAAAGGCACAATGCCGACTGAAGTACAAGTGGACTGCCTCTCTAACTTTCTATGATTTGAACATCTCCTGTGAGTCCAGTTTTAGGTTACGACCCTTCACTTCAGGTTTACTGTATACCTTGGACCTTCTTATTGACGATGAAACACAGAAATTGGATCCGAATTTAATACAAAAGGCACAACGCCGACTTAAGTACAAGAGGACTGACACTCTCACTTTCTATGATTTGAACCCCTCTTGTGAGTCCAGTTTTAGATTCCGCTGCTTCGCTTCAGGTTTACTGTATCCCTAGGACCTGCTTATTGTCGTTGAAACACAGAAATTGCATCCGAATTTAAAAAAAGGCACGATGCCGACTTAAGTACAAGTGGACTTTCTCTCTAACTTTCTATGATTTGAACATCTCCTGTGAGTCCAGTTTTAGGTTACGACACTTCACTTCAGGTTTACTGTATACCTTGGACCTTCTCATTGACGATGAAACACAGAAATTGGATCCGAATTTAATACAAAAGGCACAACGCCGACTTAAGTACAAAAGGACTGACACTCTCACTTTCTATGATTCGAACCTCTCCAATGAGTCCAGTTTTACATTCCGATGCTTCACTTCAGGTTTACTGTATCCCTTGGGCCTTCTAATTGACGATGAAACACAGAAATTGCATCCGAATTTAATACAAAAGGCACCATGCCGACTTAAGTACAAGAGGACTGACACTATCAATTTCTATGATTTGAATCTCTTGTGTGAGCCCAGTTATAGATTCCGATGCTGCACTGCAGGTTTACTGTATCCCTTGGAAGCTCTTATAGACGATCGAACACAGAAACAGCATCCGAATTTAATACTAATGGCACAATGCCGACTTAAGTACAAGAGGACTGACACTCCCACTTTCTATGATTTGAACCTCTACTGTGAGTCCTGTTTTAGATTCCGATGCTTCACTTCCGGTTTACTGTATCCCTTGGACATTCTTATTGACGATGAGACACAGAAATTGCATCCGAATTTAACACAAAAGGCACAATGCCGACTTAAGTACAAGAGGACTGACACTCTCACTTTCTATGATTTGAACCTCTCCTGTGAGTCCTGTTTTAGATTCCGATGCTTCACTTCAGGTTTACTGTATCCCTTGGACCTTCTTATTGACGATGAAACACAGAAATTGCATCCGAATATAATACAAAAGGCACAATGCCGACTTAAGTACAAGAGGACTGTCACTCTCACTTTCTATGATTTGAACCTCTCCTGTGAGGCCAGTTTTAGATTCCGATGTTTCACTTCAGGTTTACTGTATCCCTTGGACCTTCTTATTGACGATGAAACACAGAAATTGCATCGGAATTTAATACAAAAGGCACAATGCCGACTCAAGTACAAGAGGACTGACACTCTCACTTTCTATGATTTGAACCTCTCCTGTGAGTTCAGTTTTAGATTCCGATGCATCGTTCAGGTTTACTGTATCCCTCGAACCTTCTTATTGACGATGAAACACTGAAATTGCATCAGCATTTAATACAATAGGCACCATGCCGACTTAAGTACAAGAGGACTGACACTCTACCTTCCTATGATTTGAACCTCTCCTGTGAGTCCAGTTTTAGATTACGATGCTTCACTTCAGGTTTACTGTATACCTTGGACATTCTTATTGACGATGAAACACAGATATTGCATCCGAATTTTATATAAAAGCACAATGCCGACTTAAGTACAAGAGGACTGACACTCTAACTTTCTATGATTGGAACCTCTCCTGTGAGTCCAGTTTTAGATTACGATGATTCACTTCAGGTTTAATGTATCCCTTGGACCTTCTTATTGACGATGAAACACAGAAATTGCACCCGAATCGAATGCAAAAGGGACAATGCCGACTTAAGTACAAGAGAACTAACACTCTAACTTTCTATGATTTGAACCTCTCCTGTGAGTCCAGTTTTAGATTCCTATGCTTCACTTCAGGTTTACTGTATCCCTTGGACCTTCTTATTGACGATGAAACACAGAAGTTGCATCCGAATATAACACAAAAGGCACAATGCCGACTTAAGTACAAGAGGACTGACGCTCTAACTTTCTATGAATTGAACCGCTCCTGTAAGTTCAGTTTTAGATTCCGATGCTTCACTTCAGTTTTACTGTATCCCTTGGACCTTCTTATTGACGATGAAACACAGAAATGGCATCCGAATTTAATACAATATGCACAATGCCGACTTAAGTACAAGAGGACTGACACACTCACTTTCTATGATATTAACCTCTCCTGTGACTCCAGGTTTAGATTCCGATGCTTCACTTCATGTTTAATGTATCCCTTGGACCTTCTTATTGACGATGAAACTTAGAAATTGCATCCGAATTTAATACAAAAGGCACAGTGCCGACTTAAGTACAAGAGGACTGGCACTCTCACTTTCTATGATTTGAACCTCTCCTGCCAGTCCAGTTTTAGATTCCGATGCTTCACTTCAGGTTTTCTGTATCCCTTGGACCTTCTTATTGACGTTGAAACACAGAAATTGCATCCGAATTTAATACAAAAGGCACAATGCCGACTTAAGTACAAGTGGACTGCCTCTCTAACTTACTATGATTTGAACATCTCCTGTGAGTCCAGTTTTAGGTTACGACCCTTCACATCAGGTTTACTGTATACCTTGGACCTTCTTATTGACGATGAAACACAGAAATTGCATCCGAATTTAATACAAAAGGCACAACGCCGACTTAAGTACAAGAGGACTGACACTCTCACTTTCTATGATTTGAACCCCTCCTGTGAGTCCAGTTTTAGATTCCGCTGCTTCGCTTCAGGTTTACTGTATCCCTTGGACCTGCTTATTGTCGTTGAAACACAGAAATTGCATCCGAATTTAAAAAAAAGGGCACGATGCCGACATAAGTACAAGAGGACTGACACTCTCACTTTCTATGATTTGAACCTCTACTGTGAGTCCTGTTTTAGATTCCGATGCTTCACTTCCGGTTTACTGTATCCCTTGGACCTTCGTATTGACGATGAAACACAGAAATTGCATCCGAATTTAATACAAAAGGCACAATGCCGACTTAAGTACAAGACGACTGACACTCTCACTTTCTATGATTTGAATCTCTCCTGCGAATCCAGTTTTAGATTACGATGCTTCTCTTCAGGTTTACTGTATACCTTGGACCTTCTTATTGACGATGAAACAAGAAATTGCATCCGAATTCAATACAAAAGGCACAATTCCGACTTAAGTACAAGAGGACTGACTCTTTAACTTTCTATGATTTGAACCTCTCCTGTGAGTCCAGTTTAAGATTCCGATGTTTCACTTCAGGTTTACTGTATCCCTTGGACCTTCTTATTGACGATGAAACACAGAAATTTCATCCGAATTTAATGCAAAAGGCACAATGCCGACCTAAGTACAAGAGGACTGACACTCTCACTTTCTATGATTTGAACCGCTCCTGTGAGTCCAATTTAGATTCTATTGCTTCACTTCAGGTTTACTGTATCCCTTGCACCTTCTTATTGACAATGAAACACAGAAATTGCAACCGAATTTAATACAAAAGGCACAATGCCGACTTAAGTACAAGAGGACTGACACTCTCACTTTCTATGATTTGAACCTCTCCTGTGAGGCCAGTTTTAGATTCCGATGCTTCACTTCAGGTTTACTGTATCCCTTGGTCCTTCTTATTGACGATGAAACACAGAAATTGCATACGAATTTAATACAAAAGGCAATATGCTGACTTAAGTACAAGAGGACTGACACTCTCACTTTCTATGATTTGAACCTCTCCTGTGAGTCCAGTTTTAGATTCCAATGCTTCGTTCAGGTTTACTGTATCCCTCGGACCTTCTTATTGACGATGAAACACAGAAATTGCATCAGCATTTAATACAAAAGGCACAATGCCAACGTAAGTACAAGAGGACTGACACTCTACCTCTCTATGATTTGAACCTCTCCTGTGAGTCCAGTTTTAGATTACGATGCTTCACTTCAGGTTTACTGTATACCTTGGACATTCTTATTGACGATGAAACACAGATATTGCATTCGAATTTTATACAAAAGCACAATGCCGACGTAAGTACAAGAGGACTGACACTCTCACTCTCTATGATTTGAACCTCTCCTGTAAGTCCAGTTTTAGATTCCGATGATTCACTACAAGTTTACTGTACCCCTTGGACCTTCTTATCGACGATGAAACAGAGAAATTGCATTCGAATTTAATACAAAAGGCACAATGCCGACTTAAGTACAAAAGGACTGACACTCTAGGTTTCTATGATTGGAACCAGTCTTGTGAGTCCAATTTTAGATTACGATGGTTCACTTCAGGTTTACTGTATACTTTGGACCTTCTTATTGACGATGAAACACTGAAATTCATCCTAATTTAATGCAAAAGGCACAATGCCAACTTAAGTACAAGAGGACTGACACTCTCACTTTCTATGATTTGAACCTCTCCTGTGAGTCCAGTTTTAGATTACGATGCTTCACTTCAGATTTACTGTATCCCTTGGACCTTCTTATTGACGATGAAGCACAGAAATTGCATCCGAATTTAACACAAAAGGCACAATGCCGACTTAAGTACAAGAGGACTGACACTCTCACTTTCTATGATTTGAACCTCTCCTGTGAGTCCTGTTTTAGATTCCGATGCTTCACTACAGCTTTACCGCATCCCTTGGACCTTCTTATTGACGACGAAACACAGAAATTGCATCCGAATTTAATACAAAACGCACAATGCCGAATTAAGTACAAGAGGACTCACACTCTCGTTTTCTATCATTTGAACCTCTCCTGTGAGTCCAGTTTTAGATTCCGATTCTTCACTTCAGGTTTACTGTATCCCTTGGACCTTCTTATTGATGATGATACACAGAAATTGCTTACGAATTTAATACAAAAGGCACAATGACGACTTAAGTGCGAGAGGACTGACACTCTCACAATCTTTGATTGGAAGCTCTCCTGTGAGTCCAGTTTTAGATTACGATGCTTCACTTCAGGTTTACAGTATACCTTGGACCTTCTTATTGACGATGAAACACAGAAATTGCATCCGAATTTAATACAAATGTCACAATGCCGACTTAAGTACAAGAGGACTGACACTCTCACTTTCTATGATTTGAACCTCCCTATGAGTCCAGTTTGAGATTCCGATGCTTCACTTCAGGTTTACTGTATCCCTTGGAACTTCTTATTGACGGTGGAACACAGAAATTGCATCCGAATTTAATACAAAAGGCACAATGCCGACTTCAGTACAAGAGAAATGACAGTCTCACTTTGTATGATTTGAACCTCTCCTGTGAGTCAAATTTTACATTCAGATACTTCACTTCAGGTTTACTGTATCCCTTGGACCTTCTTATTGACGATGAAACACAGAAATTGCATCCGAATATTATACAAAAGGCACAATGCCGACTTAAGTACAAGAGGACTGTCACTCTCACTTTCTATGATTTGAACCTCTCCTGTGAGGCCAGTTTTAGATTCCGATGTTTCACTTCAGGTTTACTGCATCCCTTGGACCTTCTTATTGACGATGAAACACAGAAATTGCATCCGAATTTAATACAAAAGGCACAATGCCGACTTAAGTACAAGAGGACTGACACTCTCACTTTCTATGATTTGAACCTCTCCTGTGAGTTCAGTTTTAGATTCTGATGCATCGTTCAGGTTTACTGTATCCCTCGGACCTTCTTATTGACGATGAAACACAGAAATGGCATCCGAATTTAATACAATATGCACAATGCCGACTTAAGTACAAGAGGACTGACACTATCAATTTCTATGATTTGAATCTCTTGTGTGAGCCCAGTTTTAGATTCCGATGCTGCACTGCAGGTTTACTGTATCCCTTGGAAGCTCTTATAGACGATCGAACACAGAAACAGCATCCGAATTTAATACTAATGGCACAATGCCGACTTAAGTACAAGAGGACTGACACTCTCACTTTCTATGATTTGAACCTCTACTATGAGTCCTGTTTTAGATTCCGATGCTTCACTTCCGGTTTACTGTATCTCTTGGACCTTCTTATTGACGATGAAACACAGAAATTGCATCCGAATTTAACACAAAAGGCACAATGCCGACTTAAGTACAAGAGGACTGAAACTCTCACTTTCTATGATTTGAACCTCTCCTGTGAGTCCTGTTTTAGATTCCGATGCTTCACTTCAGGTTTACTGTATCCCTTGGACCTTCTTATTGACGACGAACACAGAATCTGCATCCGAATTTAATACAAAACGCACAATGCCGACTTAAGTACAAGAGGACTGACACTCTCGTTTTCTATGATTTGAACCTCTCCTGTGAGTCCAGTTTTAGATTCCGATTCTTCACTTCAGTTTTACTGTATCCCTTGGAACTTCTTATTGACGATGGAACACAGAAATTGCATCCGAATTTAATACAAAAGGCACAATGTCGACTTCAGTACAAGAGAAATGACAGTCTCACTTTGTATGACTTGAACCTCTCCTGTGAGTCCAATTGTAGATTCAGATGCTTCACTTCAGGTTTACTGTATCCCTTGGAACTTCTTATTGACGATGAAACACAGAAATTGCATCCGAATATAATACAAAAGGCACAATGCCGACTTAAGTACAAGAGGACTGCCACTCTCACTTTCTATGATTTGAACCTCTCCTGTGAGGCCAGTTTTAGATTCCGATGTTTCACTTCAGGTTTACTGTATCCCTTGGACCTTCTTATTGACGATGAAACACAGAAATTGCATCCGAATTTAATACAAAAGGCACAATGCCGACTTAAGTACAAGAGGACTGACACTCTCACTTTCTATGATTTGAACCTCTCCTGTGAGTTCAGTTTTAGATTCCGATGCATCGTTCAGGTTTACTGTATCCCTCGCACCTTCTTATTGACGATGAAACACTGAAATTGCATCAGCATTTAATACAATAGGCACCATGCCGACTTAAGTAGAAGAGGACTGACACTCTACCTTCCTATGATTTTAACCTCTCCTGTGAGTCCAGTTTTAGATTACGATGCTTCACTTCAGGTTTACTGTATACCTTGGACATTCTTATTGACGATGAAACACAGATATTGCATCCGAATTTTATACAAAAGCACAATGCCGACTTAAGTACAAGAGGACTGACACTCTAACTTTCTATGATTGGAACCTCTCCTGTGAGTCCAGTTTTAGATTACGATGATTCACTTCAGGTTTAATGTATCCCTTGGACCTTCTTATTGACGATGAAACACAGAAATTGCACTCGAATCGAATGCAAAAGGGACAATGCCGACTTAAGTACAAGAGAACTAACACTCTAACTTTCTATGATTTGAACCTCTCCTGTGAGTCCAGTTTTAGATTCCTATGCTTCACTTCAGGTTTACTGTATCCCTTGGACCTTCTTATTGACGTTGAAACACAGAAATTGCATCCGAATTTAATACAAAAGGCACAATGCCGACTTAAGTACAAACGGACTGCCTCTCTAACTTCCTATGATTTGAACATCTCCTGTGAGTCCAGTTTTAGGTTACGACCCTTCACATCAGGTTTACTGTATACCTTGGACCTTCTTATTGACGATGAAACACAGAAATTGCATCCGAATTTAATGCAAAAGGCACAACGCCGACTTAAGTACAAGAGGACTGACACTCTCACTTTCTATGATTTGAACCCCTCCTGTGAGTCCAGTTTTAGATTCCGCTGCTTCGCTTCAGGTTTACTGTATCCCTTGGACCTGCTTATTGTCGCTGAAACACAGAAATTGCATCCGAATTTAAAAAAAAGGGCACGATGCCGACATAAGTACAAGAGGACTGACACTCTCACTTTCTATGATTTGAACCTCTCCAATGAGTCCAGTTTTACATTCCGATGCTTCAATTCAGGTTTACTGTATCCCTTGGGCCTCCTAATTGACGATGAAACACAGAAATTGCATCCGAATTTAATACAAAAGGCACCATGCCGACTTAAGTACAAGAGGACTGACACTATCAATTTCTATGATTTGAATCTCTTGTGTGAGCCCAGTTTTAGATTCCGATGCTGCACTGCAGGTTTACTGTATCCCTTGGAAGCTCTTATAGACGATGGAACACAGAAACAGCATCCGAATTTAATACTAATGGCACAATGCCGACTTAAGTACAAGAGGACTGACACTCTCAATTTCTATGATTTGAACCTCTACTGTGAGTCCTGTTTTAGATTCCGATGCTTCACTTCCGGTTTACTGTATCCCTTGGACCTTCGTATTGACGATGAAACACAGAAATTGCATCCGAATTTAATACAAAAGGCACAATGCCGACTTAAGTACAAGACGACTGACACTCTCACTTTCTATGATTTGAATCTCTCCTGCGAATCCAGTTTTAGATTACGATGCTTCTCTTCAGGTTTACTGTATACCTTGGACCTTCTTATTGACGATGAAACACAGAAATTGCATCCGAATTTAATACAAAATGCACAATGCCGACTTACGTAAAAGAGGACTGACACTGTCACTTTCTATGATTTGAACCTCTCCTGTGAGTCCAGTTTTAGATTCCGATGCTTCACTTCAGGTTTACTTTATCCCTTGGACCTTCTTATTGACGATGAAACACAGAAATTGCATCCGAATTTAATACAAAACGCACAATGCTGACTTAAGTACAAGAGTACTGACACTCTCACTTTCTTTGATTGGAACCTCTCCTGTGAGTCCAGTTTTAGATTATGATGCTTCACTTCAGGTTTATAGTATACCTTGGACCTTCTAATTGACGATGAAACACAGAAATTGCATCCGAATTTAATACAAAAGGCACAATGCTGACTTAAGTACAAGAGGACTGACACTCTCACTTTCTATGATTTGAACCTCTCCTGTGAGTCCAGTTTTAGATTCCGATGCTTCACTTCAGGTTTATTGTATCCCTTGGAACTTCTTATTGACGATGAAACACAGAAATTGCATCCGAATTTAATACAAAAGGCACAATGCCGACTTAAGTACAAGAGGAATGACACTCTCACTTTGTATGATTTGAACCTCTCCTGTGAGTCCAATTTTAGATTCAGATGCTTCACTTCAGGTTTACTGTATCCCTTGGACCTTCTTATTGACGATGAAACACAGAAATTGCATCCGAATATAATACAAAAGGCACAATGCCGACTTAAGTACAAGAGGACTGTCACTCTCACTTGCTATGATTTGAACCTCTCCTGTGAGTCCAGTTTTAGATTACGATGATTCACTTCAGGTTTAATGTATCCCTTGGACCTTCTTATTGACGATGAAACACACAAATTGCACCCGAATCGAATGCAAAAGGGACAATGCCGACTTAAGTACAAGAGAACTAACACTCTAACTTTCTATGATTTGAACCTCTCCTGTGAGTCCAGTTTTAGATTCCTATGCTTCACTTCAGGTTTACTGTATCCCTTGGACCTTCTTATTGACGATGAAACACAGAAGTTGCATTCGAATATAACACAAAAGGCACAATGCCGACTTAAGTACAAGAGGACTGACTAACTTTCTATGAATTGAACCGCTCCTGTAAGTTCAGTTTTAGATTCCGATGCTTCACTTCAGGTTTACTGTATCCCTTGGACCTTCTTATTGACGATGAAACACAGAAATGGCATTCGAATTTAATACAATATGCACAATGCCGACTTAAGTACAAGCGGACTGACACACTCACTTTCTATGATATTAACCTCTCCTGTGAGTCCAGGTTTAGATTCCGATGCTTCACTTCAGGTTTAATGTATCCCTTGGACCTTCTTATTGACGATGAAACACAGAAATTGCATCCGAATTTAATACAAAAGGCACAATGCCGACTTTAGTACAAGAGGACTGGCACTCTCACTTTCTATGATTTGAGCCTCTCCTGCCAGTCCAGTTTTAGATTCCGATGCTTCACTTCAGGTTTTCTGTATCCCTTGGACCTTCTTATTGACGTTGAAACACAGAAATTGCATCCGAATTTAATACAAAAGGCACAATGCCGACTTAAGTACAAGTGGACTGCCTCTCTAACTTTCTGTGATTTGAACATCTCCTGTGAGTCCAGTTTTAGGTTACGACCCTTCACTTCAGGTTTACTGTATACCTTGGACCTTCTTATTGACGATGAAACACAGAAATTGCATCCGAATTTAATACAAAAGGCACAACGCCGACTTAAGTACAAGAGGACTGACACTCTCACTTTCTATGATTTGAACCCCTCCTGTGAGTCCAGTTTTAGATTCCGCTGCTTCGCTTCAGGTCTACTGTATCTCTTGGACCTGCTTATTGTCGTTGAAACACAGCAATTGCATCCGAATTTAAAAAAAAGGGCACGATGCCGACATAAGTACAAGAGGACTGACACTCTCACTTTCTATGATTTGAACCTCTCCAATGAGTCCAGTTTTACATTCCGATGCTTCACTTCAGGTTTACTGTATCCCTTGGGCCTTCTCATTGACGATGAAACACAGAAATTGCATCCGAATTTAATACAAAACGCACAATGCTGACTTAAGTACAAGAGTACTGACACTCTCACTTTCTTTGATTGGAACCTCTCCTGTGAGTCCAGTTTTAGATTATGATGCTTCACTTCAGGTTTATAGTATACCTTGGACCTTCTAATTGACGATGAAACACAGAAATTGCATCCGAATTTAATACAAAAGGCACAATGCTGACTTAAGTACAAGAGAACTGACACTCTCACTTTCTATGATTTGAACCTCTCCTGTGAGTCCAGTTTTAGATTCCGATGCTTCACTTCAGGTTTATTGTATCCCTTGGAACTTCTTATTGACGATGAAACACAGAAATTGCATCCGAATTTAATACAAAAGGCACAATGCCGACTTAAGTACAAGAGGAATGACACTCTCACTTTGTATGATTTGAACCTCTCCTGTGAATCCAGTGTTAGATTCCGATGCTTCACTTCAGGTTTACTGTATCCCTTGGACCTTCTTATTGACGAAGAAACACAGAAATTGCATCCTAATTTAATACAAAATGCACAATGCCGACTTAAATACAAGAGGACTGACTCTCTAAGTTTCTATGATTGGATCCTCTCCTGTGAGACCAATTTTAGATTACTATGCTTCACTTCAGGTTTACTGTATACCTTGGACCTTCTTATTGACGATGAAACACAGAAATTGCATCCGAATTAATTAAAAAAGGCGCAATGCCGACTTAAGTACAGGAGGACTGACACTCTCATTTTCTATGATTTGAACCTCTCCTGTGAGTCCAGTTTTAGATTCCGATGCTTCACTTCAGGTTTACTGCATCCCTTGGACCTTCTTATAGACGATGAAACACAGAATTTGCATCTGAATTTAATACAAAGGGCACAATGCCGACTTAAGTACAAGAGGACTGACACTATCACTTTCTATGATTTGTACCACTCCTGTGAGTCCAGTTTTAGATTCCGATGCTTCTCTTCAGGTTTACTGTATCCCTTGGACCTTCTTATTGACGATGAAGCACAGAAATTGCATCCGCATTTAATACGAAAGGCACAATGCCGACTTAAGTACAAGAGGACTGACACTCTCACTTTCTATGATTTGAACCTCTCCTAGGAGTCCAGTTTTAGATTCCGATGCTTTACTTCAGGTTTACTGTATCCCCTGGACCTCCTCATTGACGATGATAGACAGTAATTGCATCCAAATGTAATACAAAAGGCACAATGAAGACTTAAGTACAAGGGGACTGACACTCTCACTTTCTATGAATTGAGCCTCTCCTGTGAGTCCAGTTTTAGATTCCGATGCTTCGTTCAGGTTTACTGTATCCATCGGACCTTCTTATTGACGATGAAACACAGAAATTGCATCAGCATATAATACAAAAGGCACAATGCCGACTTAAGTACAAGAGGACTGACACTCTACCTCTCCTGTGAGTCCAGTTTTAGATTACGATGCTTCACTTCAGGTTTACTGCACACCTTGGACATTCTTATTGACGATGAAACACAGATATTGCATCCGAACGTAATACAAAAGGGACAATGCCGACTTAAGTACAAGAGGACTGACACTCTCACTTTCTATGATTTGAACCTCTCCTGTGAGTCCAGTTTTAGCTTCCGATGCTTCACCTCAGGTTTACTGTATACCTTGGACCTTCTTATTGAGGATGAAACACAGAAATTGCATCCGAATTTAATACAAAAGTCACAATGCCGACTTAAGTACAAGAGGACTGACAATCTCACTTTCTATGATTTGAACCTCTCCTGTGGGGCCAGTTTTAGATTCCGATGCTTCACTTCAGGTTTACTGTATCCCTTGGACCTTCTTATTGACGATGAAACACAGAAATTGCATCCGAATTTAATATAAAAGGCAATATGCCGACTTAAGTACAAGGGGACTGACACTCTCACTTTCTATGAATTGAACCTCTCCTGTGAGTCCAGTTTTAGATGCCGATGATTCGTTCAGGTTTACTGTATCCATCGGACCTTCTTATTGACGATGAAACACAGAAATTGCATCAGCATATAATACAAAAGGCACAATGCCGACTTAAGTACAAGAGGACTGACACTCTACCTCTCCTGCGAGTCCAGTTTTAGATTCCGATGCTTCTCTTCAGGTTTACTGTATCCCTTGGACCTTCTTATTGACGATGAAGCACAGAAATTGCATCCGCATTTAATACGAAAGGCACAATGCCGACTTAAGTACAAGAGGACTGACACTCTCACTTTCTATGATTTGAACCTCTCCTAGGAGTCCAGTTTTAGATTCCGATGCTTTTCTTCAGGTTTACTGTATCCCCTGGACCTCCTCATTGACGATGATAGACAGTAATTGCATCCAAATTTAATACAAAAGGCACAATGAAGACTTAAGTACAAGGGGACTGACACTCACTTTCTATGAATTGAACCTCTCCTGTGAGTCCAGTTTTAGATTCCGATGCTTCGTTCAGGTTTACTGTATCCATCGGACCTTCTTATTGACGATGAAACACAGAAATTGCATCAGCATATAATACAAAAGGCACAATGCAGACTTAAGTACAAGAGGACTGACACTCTACCTCTCCTGTGAGTCCAGTTTTAGATTACGATGCTTCACTTCAGGTTTACTGTACACCTTGGACATTCTTATTGACGATGAAACACAGATATTGCATCCGAATGTAATACAAAAGGGACAATGCCGACTTCGGTACAAGAGGACTGACACTCTAACTTTCTATGATTTGAACCTCTCCTGTGATCCAGTTTTAGATTCCGATGCTTCACTTCAGGTTTACTGTATACCTTGGACCTTCTTATTGAGGATGAAACACAGAAATTGCATCCGAATATAATACAAAAGGCTCAATGCCGACTTCTGTACAAGAGGACTGACACTCTAACTTTCTATGATTTGAACCTCTCCTGTGATCCAGTTTTAGATTCCGATGCTTCACTTCAGGTTTACTGTATACCTTGGACCTTCTTATTGAGGATGAAACACAGAAATTGCATCCGAATTTAATACAAAAGTCACAATGCCGACTTAAGTACAAGAGGACTGACACTATAACTTTCTATGATTGGAACCTCTCCTGTGAGTCCAGTTCTAGATTACGATGCTTCACTTCAGGTTTACTGTATCTCTTGGACCGTCTTATTGACGATGAAACACAGAAATTGCATCCGAATTTAATACAAAAGGCACAATGCCGGCATAGGTACAAGAGGACTGACACTCTCACTTTCTATGATTTGAACCCCTCCTGTGAGTCCAGTTTTAGATTCCGATGCTTCATTCAGGTTTACTGTATCCCTCGGACCTTCTTATTGACGATGAAACATAGAAATTGCATTAGCATATAATACAAAAGGCGCAATGCCGACTTAAGTACAAGAGGACTGACACTCTACCTTTCTATGATTTGAACCTCTCCTGTGAGTCCAGTTTTAGATTACGATGCTTCACTTCAGGTTTACTGTATACCTTGGACATTCTTATTGACGATGAAACACAGATATTGCATCCGAATTTTATACAAAAGCACAATGCCGACTTAAGTACAAGAGGACTGACACTCTAACTTTCTATGATTGGAACCTCTCCTGTGAGTCCAGTTTTAGATTACGATGCTCCACTACAGGTTTACTGTATCCCTTGGACCTTCTTATTGACGAAGAAACACACAAATAGCATCCGAATATAATACAAAAGGCACAATGCGGTCCTAAGTGCAACAGGACTGACACTCTAAATTTCTTTGATTTGAACCTCTCCTGTGAGTCCAGTTTTAGATTCCGATGCTTCACTTCAGGTTTACTGTATCCCTTGGACCTTCTTATTGACGATGAAACACAGAAATTGCATCCTAATTTAATACAAAAGGCACAATGCCGACTTAAATACAAGAGGACTGACTCTCTAAGTTTCTATGATTGGATCCTCTCCTGTGAGTCCAATTTTAGATTACTATGCTTCACTTCAGGTTTACTGTATACCTTGGACCTTCTTATTGACGATGAAACACAGAAATTGCATCCGAATTAATTAAAAAAGGCGCAATGCCGACTTAAGTACAGGAGGACTGACACTCTCACTTTCTATGATTTGACCCCTCTTCTGTGAGTCCAGTTTTAGATTCCGATGCTTCACTTCAGGTTTACTGCATCCCTTGGACCTTCTTATAGACGATGAAACACAGAAATTGCATCTGAATTTAATACAAAAGGCACAATGCCGACTAAAGTACAAGAGAACTGACACTCTAACTTTCTATGAATTGAACCTTTCCTGTAAGTCCAGTTTTAGATTCCGATGCTTCACTTCAGGTTTACTGTATCAATAGGACCTTCTTATTGACGATGAAACATAGAAATGGCATCCGAATTTAGTACAAAATGCACAATGCAGACTTAAGTACAAGAGGACTCACACTCTCACTTTCTATGATTTGAACCTCTCCTGTGATCCAGTTTTAGATTTCGATGCTTCACTTCGGGTTTACTGTATCCCTTGGACCTTCTTATTGACGATGAAACACAGAAATTGCATTCGAATTTAATACAAAAGGCACAATGCCGACTTAAGTACAAGAGGACTGACACTATCACTTTGTATGATTTGAACCTCTCCTGTGAGTCAAATTTTAGGTTACTATGCTTCACTTCAGGTTTACTGTATACTTTGGACCTTCTTATTGACGATGAAACACAGAAATTGCATCCGAATTTAATACAAAACGCACAATGCCGACTTAAGTACAAGAGGACTGACACTCCCATTTTTTATGATTTGAACCTCTCCTGTGAGTCCAGTTTAGATTCCGATGCTTCACTTCCGGTTTACTGTATCCCTTGGGCCTTCTTATTGACGATGATACACAGAAATTGCATCCGAATTTAATACAAAGGGCACAATGCCCACTTAAGTACAAGAGGACTGACACTCTCACTTTCTTTGATTTCAGCCTCTCCTGTGAGTCCAGTTTTAGATTACGATGCTTCACTACAGGTTTACTGTATCCCTTGGACCTTCTTATTGACGATGAAACACAGAAATTGCATCCGAATTTAATACAAAAGGCACAATGCCGACTTAAGTACAAGAGGTCTGACACTCTTACTTTCTATGATTGGAACCTCTCCTGTGAATCCAGTTTTAGATTACGATGCTTCACTTCAGGTTTACTGTATACCTTGGACATTCTTATTGACGATGAAACACAGATATTGCATCCGAATTTTATACAAAAGCACAATGCCGACTTAAGTACAAGAGGACTGACACTCTAACTTTCTATGATTGGAACCTCTCCTGTGAGTCCAGTTTTAGATTCCTATGCTTCACTTCAGGTTTACTGTATCCCTTGGACCTTCTTATTGACGATGAAACACAGAAGTTGCATCCGAATTTAACACAAAAGGCACAATGCCAACTTAAGTACAAGATCACTGACACTCTAACTTTCTATGAATTGAACCTTTCCTGTAAGTCCAGTTTTAGATTCCGATGCTTCACTTCAGGTTTACTGTATCAATAGGACCTTCTTATTCACGATGAAACACAGAAATGGCATCCGAATTTAATACAAAATGCACAATGCAGACTTAAGTACAAGAGAACTGACACTCTCACTTTCTGTGATTTGAACCTCTCCTGTGAGTCCAGTTTTAGATTCCGATCCTTCACTTCAGGTTCACTGTGTCCCTTGGACCTTCTTATTGACGATGAAACACGGAAATTTCATCCGAATTTAATATAAAAGGCACAATGCCGACTTATGTATAAGAGGACTGACACTATCACCTTGTATGATTTGAACCTCTCATGTGAGTCCAGTTTTAGATTCCGATGCTTCACTTCAGGTTCACTGTGTCCCTTGGACCTTCTTATTGACGATGAAACACAGAAATTGCATTCGAATTTAATACAAAAGGCACAATGCCGACTTAAGTACAAGAGGACTGACACTATCACCTTGTATGATTTGAACCTCTCATGTGAGTCCAGTTTTAGATTCCGATGCTTCACTTCAGGTTTACTGTATCCCTTGGACCTTCTTATTGACGATGAAACACAGTAATTGCATCCTAATTTAATACAAAAGGCACAATGCCGACTTATGTACAAGAGGACTGACTCTCTAAGTTTCTATGATTGGAACCTCTCCTGTGAGCCCAATTTTAGATTACTATGACACTTCAGGTTTACTGTATACCTCGGACCTTCTTATTGACGATGAAACACAGAAGTTGCATCCGAAATTAATAAAAAACGCACAATGCTGACTTAAGTACAAGAGGACTGACACTCTCACTTTCTATGATTTGAATGTCTCCTGTGAGTCAAGTTTTAGCTTCCGATGCTTCACTTCATGTTTACTGTATCCCTTGGACCTTCTTATTGACGATGAAACACAGATATTGCATCCGAATATAATACAAAAGGCACAATGCCGACTTAAGTACAAGAGGTCTGACACTCTTACTTTCTATGATTGGAACCTCACCTGTGAGTCCAGTTTTAGATTACGATGATTCACTTCAGGTTTAATGTACCCCTTGGACCTTCTTATTGACGATGAAACACAGATATTGCATCCGAATTTAATACAAAAGGCACAATGCCGACTTAAGTACAAGAGGACTGACACTCTACCTCTCCTGCGAGTCCAGTTTTAGATTCCGATGCTTCTTTTCAGGTTTACTGTATCCCTTGGACCTTCTTATTGACGATGAAGCACAGAAATTGCATCCGCATTTAATACGAAAGGCACAATGCCGACTTAAGTACAAGAGGACTGACACTCTCACTTTCTATGATTTGAACCTCTCCTAGGAGTCCAGTTTTAGATTCCGATGCTTTTCTTCAGGTTTACTGTATCCCCTGGACCTCCTCATTGACGATGATAGACAGTAATTGCATCCAAATTTAATACAAAAGGCACAATGAAGACTTAAGTACAAGGGGACTGACACTCACTTTCTATGAATTGAACCTCTCCTGTGAGTCCAGTTTTAGATTCCGATGCTTCGTTCAGGTTTACTGTATCCATCGGACCTTCTTATTGACGATGAAACACAGAAATTGCATCAGCATATAATACAAAAGGCACAATGCCGACTTAAGTACAAGAGGACTGACACTCTACCTCTCCTGTGAGTCCAGTTTTAGATTACGATGCTTCACTTCAGGTTTACTGTACACCTTGGACATTCTTATTGACGATGAAACACAGATATTGCATCCGAATGTAATACAAAAGGGACAATGCCGACTTAAGTACAAGAGGACTGACACTCTCACTTTCTATGATTTGAACCTCTCCTGTGAGTCCAGTTTTAGCTTCCGATGCTTCACTTCATGCTTACTGTATCCCTTGGACCTTCTTATTGACGATGAAACACAGAAATTGCATCCGAATATAATACAAAAGGCTCAATGCCGACTTCGGTACAAGAGGACTGACACTCTAACTTTCTATGATTTGAACCTCTCCTGTGATCCAGTTTTAGATTCCGATGCTTCACTTCAGGTTTACTGTATACCTTGGACCTTCTTATTGAGGATGAAACACAGAAATTGCATCCGAATTTAATACAAAAGTCACAATGCCGACTTATGTACAAGAGGACTGACAATCTCACTTTCTATGATTTGAACCTCTCCTGTGGGGCCAGTTTTAGATTCCGATGCTTCACTTCAGGTTTACTGTATCCCTTGGTCCTTCTTATTGACGATGAAACACAGAAATTGCATCCGAATTTAATGTAAAAGGCAATATGCCGACTTAAGTACAAGGGGACTGACACTCTCACTTTCTATGAGTTGAACCTCTCCTGTGAGTCCAGTTTTAGATTCCGATGCTTCGTTCAGGTTTACTGTATCCATCGGACCTTCTTATTGACGATGAAACACAGAAATTGCATCAGCATATAATACAAAAGGCACAATGCCGACTTAAGTACAAGAGGACTGACACTCTACCTCTCCTGTGAGTCCAGTTTTAGATTACGATGCTTCACTTCAGGTTTACTGTCCACCTTGGGCATTCTTATTGACGATGAAACACAGATATTGCATCCGAATTTCATACAAAAGCACAATGCCGACTTAAGTACAAGAGGACTGACACTCTAACTTTCTATGATTGGAACCTCTCCTGTGAGTCCAGTTCTAGATTACGATGCTTCACTTCAGGTTTACTGTATCTCTTGGACCGTCTTATTGACGATGAAACACAGAAATTGCATCCGAATTTAATACAAAAGGCACAATGCCGGCATAGGTACAAGAGGACTGACACTCTCACTTTCTATGATTTGAACCTCTCCTGTGAGTCCAGTTTTAGATTCCGATGCTTCATTCAGGTTTACTGTATCCCTCGGACCTTCTTATTGACGATGAAACATAGAAATTGCATTAGCATATAATACAAAAGGCGCAATGCCGACTTAAGTACAAGAGGACTGACACTCTACCTTTCTATGATTTGAACCTCTCCTGTGAGTCCAGTTTTAGATTACGATGCTTCACTTCAGGTTTACTGTATACCTTGGACATTCTTATTGACGATGAAACACAGATATTGCATCCGAATTTTATACAAAAGCACAATGCCGACTTAAGTACAAGAGGACTGACACTCTAACTTTCTATGATTGGAACCTCTCCTGTGAGTCCAGTTTTAGATTACGATGCTTCACTTCAGGTTTACTGTATCCCTTGGACCTTCTTATTGACGAAGAAACATACAAATAGCATCCGAATATAATACAAAAGGCACAATGCGGTCCTAAGTGCAACAGGACTGACGCTCTAAATTTCTTTGATTTGAACCTCTCCTGTGAGTCCAGTTTTAGATTCCGATGCTTCACTTCAGGTTTACTGTATCCCTTGGACCTTCTTATTGACGATGAAACACAGAAATTGCATCCTAATTTAATACAAAAGGCACAATGCCGACTTAAATACAAGCGGACTGACTCTCTAAGTTTCTATGATTGGATCCTCTCCTGTGAGTCCAATTTTAGATTACTATGCTTCACTTCAGGTTTACTGTATACCTTGGACCTTCTTATTGACGATGAAACACAGAAATTGCATCCGAATTAATTAAAAAAGGCGCAATGCCGACTTAAGTACAGGAGGACTGACACTCTCACTTTCTATGATTTGACCCCTCTTCTGTGAGTCCAGTTTTAGATTCCGATGCTTCACTTCAGGTTTACTGCATCCCTTGGACCTTCTTATAGACGATGAAACACAGAAATTGCATCTGAATTTAATACAAAAGGCACAATGCCGACTAAAGTACAAGAGGACTGACACTCTAACTTTCTATGAATTGAACCTTTCCTGTAAGTCCAGTTTTAGATTCCGATGCTTTACTTCAGGTTTACTGTATCAATAGGACCTTCTTATTGACGATGAAACATAGAAATGGCATCCGAATTTAGTACAAAATGCACAATGCAGACTTAAGTACAAGAGGACTCACACTCTCACTTTCTATGATTTGAACCTCTCCTGTGATCCAGTTTTAGATTTCGATGCTTCACTTCGGGTTTACTGTATCCCTTGGACCTTCTTATTGACGATGAAACACAGAAATTGCATTCGAATTTAATACAAAAGGCACAATGCCGACTTAAGTACAAGAGGACTGACACTATCACTTTGTATGATTTGAACCTCTCCTGTGAGTCCAATTTTAGGTTACTATGCTTCACTTCAGGTTTACTGTATACTTTGGACCTCCTTATTGACGATGAAACACAGAAATTGCATCCGAATTTAATACAAAACGCACAATGCCGACTTAAGTACAAGAGGACTGACACTCTCATTTTTTATGATTTGAACCTCTCCTGTGAGTCCAGTTTAGATTCCGATGCTTCACTTCCGGTTTACTGTATCCCTTGGGCCTTCTTATTGACGATGATACACAGAAATTGCATCCGAATTTAATACAAAGGGCACAATGCCCACTTAAGTACAAGAGGACTGACACTCTCACTTTCTTTGATTTCAGCCTCTCCTGTGAGTCCAGTTTTAGATTTCGATGCTTCATTTCAGGTTTACTGTATCCCTTGGACCTTCTTATTGACGATGAAACACAGAAATTGCATCCGAATTTAATACAAAAGGCACAATGCCGACTTAAGTACAAGAGGTCTGACACTCTTACTTTCTATGATTGGATCCTCTCCTGTGAATCCAGTTTTAGATTACGATGCTTCACTTCAGGTTTACTGTATACCTTGGACATTCTTATTGACGATGAAACACAGATATTGCATCCGAATTTTATACAAAAGCACAATGCCGACTTAAGTACAAGAGGACTGACACTCTAACTTTCTATGATTGGAACCTCGCCTGTGAGTCCAGTTTTAGATTCCTATGCTTCACTTCAGGTTTACTGTATCCCTTGGACCTTCTTATTGACGATGAAACACAGAAGTTGCATCCGAATTTAACACAAAAGGCACAATGCCAACTTAAGTACAAGATCACTGACACTCTAACTTTCTATGAATTGAACCTTTCCTGTAAGTCCAGTTTTAGATTCCGATGCTTCACTTCAGGTTTACTGTATCAATAGGACCTTCTTATTCACGATGAAACACAGAAATGGCATCCGAATTTAATACAAAATGCACAATGCAGACTTAAGTACAAGAAAACTGACACTCTCACTTTCTATGATTTGAACCTCTCCTGTGAGTCCAGTTTTAGATTCCGATGCTTCACTTCAGGTTCACTGTGTCCCTTGGACCTTCTTATTGACGATGAAACACGGAAATTTCATCCGAATTTAATATAAAAGGCACAATGCCGACTTATGTACAAGAGGACTGACACTATCACCTTGTATGATTTGAACCTCTCATGTGAGTCCAGTTTTAGATTCCGATGCTTCACTTCAGGTTCACTGTGTCCCTTGGACCTTCTTATTGACGATGAAACACAGAAATTGCATTCGAATTTAATACAAAAGGCACAATGCCGACTTAAGTACAAGAGGACTGACACTATCACCTTGTATGATTTGAACCTCTCATGTGAGTCCAGTTTTAGATTCCGATGCTTCACTTCAGGTTTACTGTATCCCTTGGACCTTCTTATTGACGATGAAACACAGTAATTGCATCCTAATTTAATACAAAAGGCACAATGCCGACTTATGTACAAGAGGACTGACTCTCTAAGTTTCTATGATTGGAACCTCTCCTGTGAGCCCAATTTTAGATTACTATGCCTCACTTCAGGTTTACTGTATACCTCGGACCTTCTTATTGACGATGAAACACAGAAATTGCATCCGAAATTAATAAAAAACGCACAATGCTGACTTAAGTACAAGAGGACTGACACTCTCACTTTCTATGATTTGAATGTCTCCTGTGAGTCAAGTTTTAGCTTCCGATGCTTCACTTCATGTTTACTGTAACCCTTGGACCTTCTTATTGACGATGAAACACAGAAATTGCATCCGAATATAATACAAAAGGCACAATGCCGACTTAAGTACAAGAGGTCTGACACTCTTACTTTCTATGATTGGAACCTCACCTGTGAGTCCAGTTTTAGATTACGATCATTCACTTCAGGTTTAATGTACCCCTTGGACCTTCTTATTGACGATGAAACACAGATATTGCATCCGAATTTTATACAAAAGGCACAATGCCAACTTAAGTACAAGATCACTGACACTCTAACTTTCTATAAATTGAACCTTTCCTGTAAGTCCAGTTTTAGATTCCGATGCTTCACTTCAGGTTTACTGTATCAATAGGACCTTCTTATTGACGATGAAACACAGAAATGGCATCCGAATTTAATACAAAATGCACAATGCAGACTTAAGTACACGAGAACTGACACTCTCACTTTCTATGATTTGAACCTCTCCTGTGAGTCCAGTTTTAGATTCCGATGCTTCACTTCAGGTTCACTGTGTCCCTTGGACCTTCTTATTGACGATGAAACACGGAAATTTCATCCGAATTTAATATAAAAGGCACAATGTCGACTTATGTACAAGAGGACTGACACTCTCACTTTCTATGATTTGAACGTCTCCTGTGAGTCCAGTTTTAGCTTCCGATGCTTCACTTCATGTTTACTGTATCCCTTGGACCTTCTTATTGACGATGAAACACAGAAATTGCATCCGAATATAATACAAAAGGCACAATGCCGACTTCAGTACAAGAGAACTGACACTCTAACTTTCTATGATTTGAACCTCTCCTGTGATCCAGTTTTAGATTTCGATGCTTCACTTCGCGTTTACTGTATCCCTTGGACCTTCTTATTGACGATGACACACAGAAATTGCATTCGAATTTAATACAAAAGGCACAATGCCGACTTAAGTACAAGAGGACTGACACTATCACCTTGTATGATTTGAACCTCTCATGTGAGTCCAGTTTTAGATTCCGATGCTTCACTTCAAGTTTACTGTATCCCTTGGACCATCTTATTGACGATGAAACACAGTAATTGCATCCTAATTTAATACAAAAGGCACAATGCCGACTTATGTACAAGAGGACTGACTCTCTAAGTTTCTATGATTGGAACCTCTCCTGTGAGCCCAATTTTAGATTACTATGCCTCACTTCAGGTTTACTGTATACCTCGGACCTTCTTATTGACGATGAAACACAGAAATTGCATCCGAATTTAATAAAAAACGCACAATGCTGACTTAAGTACAAGAGGACTGACACTCTCACTTTCTTTGATTTGAACCTCTCCTGTGAGTCCAGTTTTAGATTTCGATGCTTCACTTCAGGTTTACTGTATCCCTTGGACCTTCTTATTGACGATGAAACACAGAAATTGCATCCGAATTTAATACAAAAGGCACAATGCCGACTTAAGTACAAGAGGTCTGACACTCTTACTTTCTATGATTGGAACCTCACCTGGGAGTCCAGTTTTAGATTACGATGATTCACTTCAGGTTTAATGTATCCCTTGGACCTTCTTATTGACGATGAAACACAGATATTGCATCCGAATTTAATACAAAAGGCACAATGCCGACTTAAGTACAAGAGGACTGACACTCTTACTTTCTATGATTGGAACCTCTCCTGTGAGTCTAGTTTTAGATTACGATGATTCACTTCAGGTTTAATGTATCCCTTGGTCCTTCTTATTCACGATGAAACACAGAAATTGCATCCGAATTTAATGCAAAAGTCACAATGCCGACTTATGTACAAGAGGACTGACACACTAACTTTCTATGATTTGAACCTCTTCTGTGAGTCCAGTTTTAGATTCCGATGCTTCACTTCAGGTTTACTGTATCCCTTGGACCTTCTTATTGACGATGAAACTCAGAAGTTGCATCAGAATTTAATACAAAAGGCACAATGCCGACTTAAGTACAAGCGGACTGACACTCTAACACTCTATGAATTGAACCTCTCCTGTAAGCCAGTTTTAGATTCCGATGCTTCACTTCAGGTTTACTGTATCCCTTGGACCTTCTTATTGACGATGAAACACAGAAATTGCATCCGAATTTAATACAAAATGCACAATGCCGACTTAAGTACAAGAGGACTGACACTCTCACTTTCTATGATTTGAACCTCTCTTGTGAGTCCACTTTTAGATTCCGATGCTTCACTTCAGGTTTACTGTGTCCCTTGGACCTTCTTATTGACGATGAAACACAGAAATTTCATCCGAATTTAATACAAAAGGCACAATGCCTTCTTATGTACAAGAGGACTGACACTCTCACTTTCTATGATTTGTACCCCTCCTGTGAGTCCAGTTTTAGATTCAGATGCTTCACTTCGGGTTTACTGTATCCCTTGGACCTTCTTATTGACGATGAAACACAGAAATTGAATCCGAATTTAATACAAAAGGCACAATGCCGACTTAAGTACAAGAGGACTGACACTCTTACTTTCTATGATTGGAACCTCAACTGTGAGTCCAGTTTTAGATTACGATGATTCACTTCAGGCTTAATGTATCCCTTGGACCTTCTTATTGACGATGAAGCACAGAAATCGCATCCGAATTTAATACAGAAGGCACAATGCCGACTTAAGTACAAGAGGACTGACACTCTCACTTTCTATGATTTGGACCTCTCCTGTGAGTCCAGTTTTAGCTTCCGATGCTCACTTCATGTTTACTGTATCCCTTGGACCTTCTTATTGACGATGAAACACAAAAATTGCATCCGAATATAATACAAGAGGCACAATGCCTACTTCAGTACAAGAGCACTGACACTCTAACTTTCTATGATTTGAACCTCTCCTGTGATCCAGTTTTAGATTCCGATGCTTCACTTCAGGTTTACTGTATACCTTGGACCTTCTTATTGACGATGAAACACAGAAATTGCATCCGAATTTAATACAAAAGGCACAATGCCGACTTAAGTACAAGAGGACTGACACTCTCACTTTCTATGATTTGAACCTCTCCTGTGAGTCCAGTTTTAGATTCCGATGCCTCACTTCAGGTTTACTGTATCCCTTGGAACTTCTTATTGACGATGAAACACAAAAATTGCATCCGAATTTAATACAAAAGGCACAATACCGACTTAAGTACAAGAGGACTGACACTATCACCTTGTATGATTTGAACCTCTCATTTGAGTCCAGTTTTAGATTCCGATGCTTCACTTCAGGTTTACTGTATCCCTTGGACCTTCTTATTGACGATGAAACACAGTAATTGCATCCTAATTTAATACAAAATGCACAATGCCGACTTATGTACAAGAGGACTGACTCTCTAAGTTTCCATGATTGGAACCTCTCCTGTGAGTCCAATTTTAGATTACTATGCATCACTTCAGGTTTACTGTATACCTCGGACCTTCTTATTGACGATGAAACACAGAAATTGCATCCGAATTTAATAAAAATCGCACAATGCTGACTAAAGTACAAGAGGACTGACACTCTCACTTTCTTTGATTTGAACCTCTCCTGTAAGTCCAGTTTTAGATTCCGATGCTTCACTACAGGTTTACTGTATCCCTTGGACCTTCTTATTGCCGATGAAACACAGAGATTGCATCCGCATTTAATACAAATGGCACAATGCCGACTTAAGTACAGGAGGACTGACACTCTTACTTTCTATGATTGGAACCTCCCCTGTGAGTCCAGTTTTAGATTACGATGATTCACTTCAGGTTTAATGTATCCCTTCGAACTTCTTATTGACGATGAAACACAGAAATTGCACTCGAATTAAATGCAAATGGCACAATGGCGACTTAAGTACAAGAGGACTGACACTCTAACTTTCTATGATTTGAACCTCTCCTGTGAGTCCAGTTGTAGATTCCTATGCTTCACATCAGGTTTACTGTGTCCCTTGGACCTTCTTATTGACAATGAAACACAGAAATTTCATCCGAATTTAATACAAAAGGCACAATGACGACTTAAGTACAAGAGGACTGACACTCTCACTTTCTATGATTTGAACCTCTCCTGTGACTCCAGTTTTAGATTCCGATGCCTCACTGCAGGTTTACTGTATCCCTTGGACCTTCTTATTGACGATGAAACACAGATATAGCATCCGAATTTAATACAAAATGCACAATGCCGACATAAGTACAAGAGGACTGACACTCTCACATTCTATGATTTGAACCTCTCCTGTGAGTCCAGTTTTAGATTCCGATGCTTTACTTCAGGTTTACTGTGTCCCTTGGACCTTCTTATTGACGATGAAACACAGTAATTGCATCCTAATTTAATACAAAAGGCACAATGCCGACTTATTTTCAAGACGACTGACTCTCTAAGTTTCTATGATTGGAACCTCTCCTGTGAGTCCAATTTTAGTTTACTATGCTTCACTTCAGGTTTACTGTATACCTCGGACCTTTTTTATTGACGATGAAACACAGAAATTGCATCCGAATTTAATACAAAACGCACAATGCCGACTTAAGTACAAGAGGACTGACACTCTTACTTTCTATGATTGGAACCTCAACTGTGAGTCCAGTTTTAGATTACGATGATTCACTTCAGGCTTAATGTATCCCTTGGACCTTCTTATTGACGATGAAGCACAGAAATCGCATCCGAATTTAATACAGAAGGCACAATGCCGACTTAAGTACAAGAGGACTGACACTCTCACTTTCTATGATTTGGACCTCTCCTGTGAGTCCAGTTTTAGCTTCCGATGCTCACTTCATGTTTACTGTATCCCTTGGACCTTCTTATTGACGATGAAACACAAAAATTGCATCCGAATATAATACAAGAGGCACAATGCCTACTTCAGTACAAGAGCACTGACACTCTAACTTTCTATGATTTGAACCTCTCCTGTGATCCAGTTTTAGATTCCGATGCTTCACTTCAGGTTTACTGTATACCTTGGACCTTCTTATTGACGATGAAACACAGAAATTGCATCCGAATTTAATACAAAAGGCACAATGCCGACTTAAGTACAAGAGGACTGACACTCTCACTTTCTATGATTTGAACCTCTCCTGTGAGTCCAGTTTTAGATTCCGATGCCTCACTTCAGGTTTACTGTATCCCTTGGAACTTCTTATTGACGATGAAACACAAAAATTGCATCCGAATTTAATACAAAAGGCACAATACCGACTTAAGTACAAGAGGACTGACACTATCACCTTGTATGATTTGAACCTCTCATTTGAGTCCAGTTTTAGATTCCGATGCTTCACTTCAGGTTTACTGTATCCCTTGGACCTTCTTATTGACGATGAAACACAGTAATTGCATCCTAATTTAATACAAAATGCACAATGCCGACTTATGTACAAGAGGACTGACTCTCTAAGTTTCCATGATTGGAACCTCTCCTGTGAGTCCAATTTTAGATTACTATGCATCACTTCAGGTTTACTGTATACCTCGGACCTTCTTATTGACGATGAAACACAGAAATTGCATCCGAATTTAATAAAAATCGCACAATGCTGACTAAAGTACAAGAGGACTGACACTCTCACTTTCTTTGATTTGAACCTCTCCTGTAAGTCCAGTTTTAGATTCCGATGCTTCACTACAGGTTTACTGTATCCCTTGGACCTTCTTATTGCCGATGAAACACAGAGATTGCATCCGCATTTAATACAAATGGCACAATGCCGACTTAAGTACAGGAGGACTGACACTCTTACTTTCTATGATTGGAACCTCCCCTGTGAGTCCAGTTTTAGATTACGATGATTCACTTCAGGTTTAATGTATCCCTTCGAACTTCTTATTGACGATGAAACACAGAAATTGCACTCGAATTAAATGCAAAAGGCACAATGGCGACTTAAGTACAAGAGGACTGACACTCTAACTTTCTATGATTTGAACCTCTCCTGTGAGTCCAGTTGTAGATTCCTATGCTTCACATCAGGTTTACTGTGTCCCTTGGACCTTCTTATTGACAATGAAACACAGAAATTTCATCCGAATTTAATACAAAAGGCACAATGACGACTTAAGTACAAGAGGACTGACACTCTCACTTTCTATGATTTGAACCTCTCCTGTGACTCCAGTTTTAGATTCCGATGCCTCACTGCAGGTTTACTGTATCCCTTGGACCTTCTTATTGACGATGAAACACAGATATAGCATCCGAATTTAATACAAAATGCACAATGCCGACATAAGTACAAGAGGACTGACACTCTCACATTCTATGATTTGAACCTCTCCTGTGAGTCCAGTTTTAGATTCCGATGCTTTACTTCAGGTTTACTGTGTCCCTTGGACCTTCTTATTGACGATGAAACACAGTAATTGCATCCTAATTTAATACAAAAGGCACAATGCCGACTTATTTTCAAGACGACTGACTCTCTAAGTTTCTATGATTGGAACCTCTCCTGTGAGTCCAATTTTAGTTTACTATGCTTCACTTCAGGTTTACTGTATACCTCGGACCTTTTTTATTGACGATGAAACACAGAAATTGCATCCGAATTTAATACAAAACGCACAATGCCGACTTAAGTACAAGAGGACTGACACTCTCACTTTCTATGATTTGAACCTCTCCTGTGAGTCCAGTTTTAGATTCCGATGCCTCACTTCAGGTTTACTGTATCCCTTGGACCTTCTTATTGACGATGAAACACAGAAATAACATCCGAATTTAATACAAAAGGCACAATGCCGACATAAGTACAAGAGGACTGACACTCTCACTTTCTATGATTTGAACCTCTCCTGTGAGTCAGTTTTAGATTCCGATGCTTTACTTCAGGTTTACTGTGTCCCTTGGACCTTCTTATTGACGATGAAACACAGTAATTGCATCCTAAATTAATACAAAAGGCACAATGCCGACTTATGTACAAGACGACTGACTCTCTAAGTTTCTATGATTGGAACCTCTCCTGTGAGTCCAATTTTAGATTACTATGCTTCACTTCAGGTTTACTGTATACCTCAGACCTTCTTATTGACGATGAAACACAGAAATTGCATCCGAATTTAATACAAAACGCACAATGCCGACTTAAGTACAAGAGGACTGACACTCTCATTTTCTATGATTTGAACCACTCCTGTGAGTCCAGTTTTAGATTCCGATGCTTCACTTCAGGTTTACTGTATCCCTTGGAACTTCTTATTGACGATGATACACAGAAATTTCATCCGAATTTAATACAAAAGGCACAATGCCTTCTTATGTACAAGAGGACTGACACTCTCACTTTCTATGATTTGTACCCCTCCTGTGAGTCCAGTTTTAGATTCAGATGCTTCACTTCGGGTTTACTGTATCCCTTGGACCTTCTTATTGACGATGAAACACAGAAATTGAATCCGAATTTAATACAAAAGGCACAATGCCGACTTAAGTACAAGAGGACTGACACTCTTACTTTCTATGATTGGAACCTCAACTGTGAGTCCAGTTTTAGATTACGATGCTTCACTTCAGGTTTACTGTACACCTTGGACATTCTTATTGACGATGAAACACAGATATTGCATCCGAATGTAGTACAAAAGGGACAATGCCGACTTAAGAACAAGAGGACTGACACTCTCACTTTCTATGATTTGAACCTCTCCTGTGAGTCCAGTTTTAGCTTCCGATGCTTCACTTCATGCTTACTGTATCCCTTGGACCTTCTTATTGACGATGAAACACAGAAATTGCATCCGAATATAATACAAAAGGCACAATGCCGACTTTGGTACAAGAGGACTGACACTTTGAACCTCTCCTGTGATCCAGTTTTAGATTCCGATGCTTCACTTCAGGTTTACTGTATACCTTGGACCTTCTTATTGAGGATGAAACACAGAAATTGCATCCGAATTTAATACAAAAGTCACAATGCCGACTTAAGTACAAGAGGACTGACAATCTCACTTTCTATGATTTGAACCTCTCCTGTGAGGCCAGTTTTAGATTCCGATGCTTCACTTCAGGTTTACTGTATCCCTTGGACCTTCTTATTGACGATGAAACACAGAAATTACATCCGAATTTAATATAAAAGGCAATATGCCGACTTAAGTACAAGGGGACTGACACTCTCACCTTCTATGAATTGAACCTCTCCTGTGAGTCCAGTTTTAGATTCCGATGCTTCGTTCAGGTTTACTGTATCCATCGGACCTTCTTATTGACGATGAAACACAGAAATTGCATCAGCATATAATACAAAAGGCACAATGCCGACTTAAGTACAAGAGGACTGACACTCTATCTCTCCTGTGAGTCCAGTTTTAGATTACGATGCTTCACTTCAGGTTTACTGTACACCTTCGACATTCTTATTGACGATAAAACACAGATATTGCATCCGAATTTCATACAAAAGCACAATGCCGACTTAAGTACAAGAGGACTGACACTCTAACTTCCTATGATTGGAACCTCTCCTGTGAGTCCAGTTTTAGATTACGATGCTTCACTTCAGGTTTGCTGTATCTCTTGGACCGTCTTATTGACGATGAAACACAGAAATTGCATCCGAATTTAATACAAAAGGCACAATGCCGGCATAGGTACAAGAGGACTGACACTCTTACTTTCTATGATTTGAACCTCTCCTGTGAGTCCAGTTTTAGATTCCGATGCTTCGTTCAGGTTTACTGTATCCCTCGGACCTTCTTATTGACGATGAAACACAGAAATTGCATTAGCATATAATACAAAAGGCGCAATGCCGACTTAAGTACAAGAGGACTGACACTCTACCTTTCTGTGATTTGAACCTCTCCTGTGAGTCCAGTTTTAGATTACGATGCTTCACATCAGGTTTACTGTATACCTTGGACATTCTTATTGACGATGAAACACAGATATTGCATCCGAATTTTATACAAAAGCACAATGCCGACTTAAGTACAAGAGGACTGACACTGTAACTTTCTATGATTGGAACCTCTCCTGTGAGTCCAGTTTTAGATTACAATGCTTCACTTCAGGTTTACTGTATCCCTTGGACCTTCTTATTGACGAAGAAACACACAAATAGCATCCGAATATAATACAAAAGGCACAATGCGGTCCTAAGTGGAACAGGACTGACACTCTAAATTTCTTTGATTTGAACCTCTCCTGTGAGTCCAGTTTTAGATTCCGATGCTTCACTTTAGGTTTACTGTATCCCTTGGACCTTGTTATTGACGATGAAACACAGAAATTGCATCCTAATTTAATACAAAAGGCACAATGCTGACGTAAATACAAGAGGACTGACTCTCTAAGTTTCTATGATTGGATCCTCTCCTATGAGTCCAATTTTAGATTACTATGCTTCACTTCAGGTTTACTGTATACCTTGGACCTTCTTATTGACGATGAAGCACAGAAATTGCATCCGAATTAATTGAAAAAGGCGCAATGCCGACTTAAGTACAGGAGGACTGACACTCTCACTTTCTATGATTTGACCCCTCCTCTGTGAGTCCAGTTTTAGATTCCGATGCTTCACTTCAGGTTTACTGCATCCCTTGGACCTTCTTATAGACGATGAAACACAGAAATTGCATCTGAATTTAAATCAAATGGCACAATGCCGACTAAAGTACAAGAGGACTGACACTCTAACTTTCTATGAATTGAACCTTTCCTGTAAGTCCAGTTTTAGATTCCGATGCTTCACTTCAGGTTTACTGTATCAATAGGACTATCTTATTGGCGATGAAACATAGAAATGGCATCCGAATTTAGTAAAAAATGCACAATGCAGACTTAAGTACAAGAGGACTGACACTCTCACTTTCTATGATTTGAACCTCTCCTGTGATCCAGTTTTAGATTTCGATGCTTCACTTCGGGTTTACTGTATCCCTTGGACCTTCTTATTGACGATGAAACACAGAAATTGCATTCGAATTTAATACAAAAGGCACAATGCCGACTTAAGTACAAGAGGACTGACACTATCACTTTGTATGATTTGAACCTCTCCTGTGAGTCCAATTTTAGGTTACTATGCTTCACTTCAGGTTTAATGTATACTTTGGACCTTGTTATTGACGATGAAACACAGAAATTGCATCCGAATTTAATACAAAACGCACAATGCCGACTTAAGTACAAGAGGACTGACACTCTCATTTTTTATGATTTGAACCTCTCCTGTGAGTCCAGTTTAGATTCCGATGCTTCACTTCCGGTTTACTGTATCCCTTGGGCCTTCTTATTGACGATGATACACAGAAATTGCATCCGAATTTAATACAAAGGGCACAATGCCCACTTAAGTACAAGAGGACTGACACTCTCACTTTCTTTGATTTCAGCCTCTCCTGTGAGTCCAGTTTTAGATTTCGATGCTTCATTTCAGGTTTACTGTATCACTTGGACCTTCTTATTGACGATGAAACACAGAAATTGCATCCGAATTTAATACAAAATCCACAATGCCGACTTAAGTACAAGAGGTCTGACACTCTTACTTTCTATGATTGGAACCTCTCCTGTGAATCCAGTTTTAGATTACGATGCTTCACTTCAGGTTTACTGTATACCTTGGACATTCTTATTGAGGATGAAACACAGATATTGCATCCGAATTTTATACAAAAGCACAATGCCGACTTAAGTACAAGAGGACTGACACTCTAACTTTCTATGAATTGAACCTTTACTGTAAGTCCAGTTTTAGATTCCGATGCTTCACTTCAGGTTTACTGTATCAATAGGACCTTCTTATTGACGATGAAACACAGAAATGGCATCCGAATTTAATACAAAATGCACAATGCAGACTTAAGTACAAGAGGACTGACACTCTCACTTTCTATGATTTGAACCTCTCCTGTGAGTCCAGTTTTAGCTTCCGATGCTTCACTTCAGGTTCACTGTGTCCCTTGGACCTTCTTATTGACGATGAAACACGGAAATTTCATCCGAATTTAATATAAAAGGCACAGTGCCGACTTATGTACAAGAGGACTGACACTCTCACTTTCTATGATTTGAACGTCTCCTGTGAGTCCAGTTTTAGCTTCCGATGCTTCACTTCATGTTTACTGTATCCCTTGGACCTTCTTATTGACGATGAAACACAGAAATTGCATTCGAATTTAATACAAAAGGCACAATGCCGACTTAAGTACAAGAGGACTGACACTATCACCTTGTATGATTTGAACCTCTCATGTGAGTCCAGTTTTAGATTCCGATGCTTCACTTCAGGTTTACTGTATCCCTTGGACCTTCTTATTGACGATGAAACACAGTAATTGCATCCTAATTTAATACAAAAGGCACAATGCCGACTTATGTACAAGAGGACTGACTCTCTAAGTTTCTATGATTGGAACCTCTCCTGTGAGTCCAATTTTAGATTACTATGCCTCACTTCAGGTTTACTGTATACCTCGGACCTTCTTATTGACGATGAAACACAGAAATTGCATCCGAATTAAATACAAAAGGCACAATGCCGACTTAAGTACAAGAGGTCTGACACTCTTACTTTCTATGATTGGAACCTCACCTGTGAGTCCAGTTTTAGGTTACGATGATTCACTTCAGGTTTAATGTATCCCTTGGACCTTCTTATTGACGATGAAACACAGAAATTGCATCCGAATTAAATACAAAAGGCACAATGCCGACTTAAGTACAAGAGGACTGACACTCTTACTTTCTATGATTGGAACCTCTCCTGTGAGTCTAGTTTTAGATTACGATGATTCACTACAGGTTTAATGTATCCCTTGGTCCATCTTATTCACGATGAAACACAGAAATTGCATCCGAATTTAATGCAAAAGTCACAATGCCGACTTATGTACAAGAGGACTGACACACTAACTTCTATGATTTGAACCTCTTCTGTGAGTCCAGTTTTAGATTGCGATGCTTCACTTCAGGTTTACTGTATCCCTTGGACCTTCTTATTGACGATGAAACTCAGAAGTTGCATCAAAATTTAATACAAAAGGCACAATGCCGACTTAAGTACAAGCGGACTGACACTCTAACACTCTATGAATTGAACCTCTCCTGTAAGCCAGTTTTAGATTCCGATGCTTCACTTCAGGTTTACTGTATCCCTTGGACCTTCTTATTGACGATGAAACACAGAAATTGCATCCGAATTTAATACAAAATGCACAATGCCGACTTAAGTACAAGAGGACTGACACTCTCACTTTCTATGATTGGAACCTCTCCTGTGAGTCCACTTTTAGATCCGATGCTTCACTTCAGGTTTACTGTGTCCCTTGGACCTTCTTATTGACGATGAAACACAGAAATTTCATCCGAATTTAATACAAAAGGCACAATGCCTTCTTGTGTACAAGAGGACTGACACTCTCACTTTCTATGATTTGTACCCCTCCTGTGAGTCCAGTTTTAGATTCAGATGCTTCACTTCGGGTTTACTGTATCCCTTGGACCTTCTTATTGACGATGAAACACAGAAATTGAATCCGAATTTAATACAAAAGGCACAATGCCGACTTATGTACAAGAGGACTGACACTCTTACTTTCTACGATTGGAACCTCAACTGTGAGTCCAGTTTTAGATTACGATGATTCACTTCAGGCTTAATGTATCCCTTGGACCTTCTTATTGACGATGAAACACAGAAATCGCATCCGAATTTGATACAGAAGGCACAATGCCGACTTAAGTACAAGAGGACTGACACTCTCACTTTCTATGATTTGGACCTCTCCTGTGAGTCCAGTTTTAGCTTCCGATGCTCACTTCATGTTTACTGTATCCCTTGGACCTTCTTATTGACGATGAAACACAAAAATTGCATCCGAATATAATACAAGAGGCACAATGCCGACTTCAGTACAAGAGAACTGATACTATCACCTTGTATGATTTGAACCTCACATGTGAGTCCAGTTTTAGATTCCGATGCTTCACTTCAGGTTTACTGTATCCCTTGGACCTTCTTATTGACGATGAAACACAGTAATTGCATCCTAATTTAATACAAAATGCACAATGCCGACTTATGTACAAGAGGACTGACTCTCTAAGTTTCTATCATTGGAACCTCTCCTGTGCGTCCAATTTTAGATTACTATGCATCACTTCAGGTTTACTGTATACCTCGGACCTTCTTATTGACGATGAAACACAGAAATTGCATCCGAATTTAATAAAAATCGCACAATGCTGACTTAAGTACAAGAGGACTGACACTCTCACTTTCTTTGATTTGAACCTCTCCTGTAAGTCCAGTTTTAGATTCCGATGCTTCACTACAGGTTTACTGTATCCCTTGGACCTTCTTATTGTCGATGAAACACAGAGATTGCATCCGCATTTAATACAAATGGCACAATGCCGACTTAAGTACAGGAGGACTGACACTCTTACTTTCTATGATTGGAACCTCCCCTGTGAGTCCAGTTTTAGATTACGATGATTCACTTCAGGTTTAATGTATCCCTTCGAACTTCTTATTGACGATGAAACACAGAAATTGCACTCGAATTAAATGCAAAAGGCACAATGGCGACTTAAGTACAAGAGGACTGACACTCTAACTTTCTATGATTTGAACCTCTCCTGTGAGTCCAGTTGTAGATTCCTATGCTTCACATCAGGTTTACTGTGTCCCTTGGCCCTTCTTATTGACAATGAAACACAGAAATTTCATCCGAATTTAATACAAAAGGCACAATGACGACTTAAGTACAAGAGGACTGACACTCTCACTTTCTATGATTTGAACCTCTCCTGTGAGTCCAGTTTTAGATTCCGATGCCTCACTGCAGGTTTACTGTATCCCTTGGACCTTCTTATTGACGATGAAACACAGATATAGCATCCGAATTTAATACAAAATGCACAATGCCGACATAAGTACAAGAGGACTGACACTCTCACATTCTATGATTTGAACCTCTCCTGTGAGTCCAGTTTTAGATTCCGATGCTTTACTTCAGGTTTACTGTGTCCCTTGGACCTTCTTATTGACGATGAAACACAGTAATTGCATCCTAATTTAATACAAAAGGCACAATGCCGACTTATGTTCAAGACGACTGACTCTCTAAGTTTCTATGATTGGAACCTCTCCTGTGAGTCCAATTTTAGTTTACTATGCTTCACTTCAGGTTTACTGTATACCTCGGACCTTCTTATTGACGATGAAACACAGAAATTGCATCCGAATTTAATACAAAACGCACAATGCCGACTTAAGTACAAGAGGACTGACACTCTCACTTTCTATGATTTGAACCTCTCCTGTGAGTCCAGTTTTAGATTCCGATGCCTCACTTCAGGTTTACTGTATCCCTTGGACCTTCTTATTGACGATGAAACACAGAAATAACATCCGAATTTAATACAAAAGGCACAATGCCGACATAAGTACAAGAGGACTGACACTCTCACTTTCTATGATTTGAACCTCTCCTGTGAGTCCAGTTTTAGATTCCGATGCTTTACTTCAGGTTTACTGTGTCCCTTGGACCTTCTTATTGACGATGAAACACAGTAATTGCATCCTAAATTAATACAAAAGGCACAATGCCGACTTATGTACAAGACGACTGACTCTCTAAGTTTCTATGATTGGAACCTCTCCTGTGAGTCCAATTTTAGATTACTATGCTTCACTTCAGGTTTACTGTATACCTCAGACCTTCTTATTGACGATGAAACACAGAAATTGCATCCGAATTTAATACAAAACGCACAATGCCGACTTAAGTACAAGAGGACTGACACTCTCATTTTCTATGATTTGAACCACTCCTGTGAGTCCAGTTTTAGATTCCGATGCTTCACTTCAGGTTTACTGTATCCCTTGGAACTTCTTATTGACGATGATACACAGAAATTTCATCCGAATTTAATACAAAAGGCACAATGCCTTCTTATGTACAAGAGGACTGACACTCTCACTTTCTATGATTTGTACCCCTCCTGTGAGTCCAGTTTTAGATTCAGATGCTTCACTTCGGGTTTACTGTATCCCTTGGACCTTCTTATTGACGATGAAACACAGAAATTGAATCCGAATTTAATACAAAAGGCACAATGCCGACTTAAGTACAAGAGGACTGATACTCTTACTTTCTATGATTGGAACCACAACTGTGAGTCCAGTTTTAGATTACGATGCTTCACTTCAGGTTTACTGTACACCTTGGACATTCTTATTGACGATGAAACACAGATATTGCATCCGAATGTAATACAAAAGGGACAATGCCGACTTAAGAACAAGAGGACTGACACTCTCACTTTCTATGATTTGAACCTCTCCTGTGAGTCCAGTTTTAGCTTCCGATGCTTCACTTCATGCTTACTGTATCCCTTGGACCATCTTATTGACGATGAAACACAGAAATTGCATCCGAATATAATACAAAAGGCACAATGCCGACTTTGGTACAAGAGGACTGACACTTTGAACCTCTCCTGTGATCCAGTTTTAGATTCCGATGCTTCACTTCAGGTTTACTGTATACCTTGGACCTTCTTATTGAGGATGAAACACAGAAATTGCATCCGAATTTAATACAAAAGTCACAATGCCGACTTAAGTACAAGAGGACTGACAATCTCACTTTCTATGATTTGAACCTCTCCTGTGAGGCCAGTTTTAGATTCCGATGCTTCACTTCAGGTTTACTGTATCCCTTGGACCTTCTTATTGACGATGAAACACAGAAATTGCATCCGAATTTAATATAAAATGCAATATGCCGACTTAAGTACAAGGGGACTGACACTCTCACCTTCTATGAATTGAACCTCTCCTGTGAGTCCAGTTTTAGATTCCGATGCTTCGTTCAGGTTTACTGTATCCATCGGACCTTCTTATTGACGATGAAACACAGAAATTGCATCAGCATATAATACAAAAGGCACAATGCCGACTTAAGTACAAGAGGACTGACACTCTATCTCTCCTGTGAGTCCAGTTTTAGATTACGATGCTTCACTTCAGGTTTACTGTACACCTTCGACATTCTTATTGACGATAAAATACAGATATGGCATCCGAATTTCATACAAAAGCACAATGCCGACTTAAGTACAAGAGGACTGACACTCTAACTTCCTATGATTGGAACCTCTCCTGTGAGTCCAGTTTTAGATTACGATGCTTCACTTCAGGTTTGCTGTATCTCTTGGACCGTCTTATTGACGATGAAACACAGAAATTGCATCCGAATTTAATACAAAAGGCACAATGCCGGCATAGGTACAAGAGGACTGACACTCTTACTTTCTATGATTTGAACCTCTCCTGTGAGTCCAGTTTTAGATTCCGATGCTTCGTTCAGGTTTACTGTATCCCTCGGACCTTCTTATTGACGATGAAACACAGAAATTGCATTAGCATATAATACAAAAGGCGCAATGCCGACTTAAGTACAAGAGGACTGACACTCTACCTTTCTGTGATTTGAACCTCTCCTGTGAGTCCAGTTTTAGATTACGATGCTTCACATCAGGTTTACTGTATACCTTGGACATTCTTATTGACGATGAAACACAGATATTGCATCCGAATTTTATACAAAAGCACAATGCCGACTTAAGTACAAGAGGACTGACACTGTAACTTTCTATGATTGGAACCTCTCCTGTGAGTCCAGTTTTAGATTACAATGCTTCACTTCAGGTTTACTGTATCCCTTGGACCTTCTTATTGACGAAGAAACACACAAATAGCATCCGAATATAATACAAAAGGCACAATGCGGTCCTAAGTGGAACAGGACTGACACTCTAAATTTCTTTGATTTGAACCTCTCCTGTGAGTCCAGTTTTAGATTCCGATGCTTCACTTCAGGTTTACTGTATCCCTTGGACCTTGTTATTGACGATGAAACACAGAAATTGCATCCTAATTTAATACAAAAGGCACAATGCCGACGTAAATACAAGAGGACTGACTCTCTAAGTTTCTATGATTGGATCCTCTCCTATGAGTCCAATTTTAGATTACTATGCTTCACTTCAGGTTTACTGTTTACCTTGGACCTTCTTATTGACGATGAAGCACAGAAATTGCATCCGAATTAATTGAAAAGGGCGCAATGCCGACTTAAGTACAGGAGGACTGACACTCTCACTTTCTATGATTTGACCCCTCCTCTGTGAGTCCAGTTTTAGATTCCGATGCTTCACTTCAGGTTTACTGCATCCCTTGGACCTTCTTATAGACGATGAAACACAGAAATTGCATCTGAATTTAAATCAAATGGCACAATGCCGACTAAAGTACAAGAGGACTGACACTCTAACTTTCTATGAATTGAACCTTTCCTGTAAGTCCAGTTTTAGATTCCGATGCTTCACTTCAGGTTTACTGTACCAATAGGACTATCTTATTGGCGATGAAACATAGAAATGGCATCCGAATTTAGTAAAAAATGCACAATGCAGACTTAAGTACAAGAGGACTGACACTCTCACTTTCTATGATTTGAACCTCTCCTGTGATCCAGTTTTAGATTTCGATGCTTCACTTCGGGTTTACTGTATCCCTTGGACCTTCTTATTGACGATGAAACACAGAAATTGCATTCGAATTTAATACAAAAGGCACAATGCCGACTTAAGTACAAGAGGACTGACACTATCACTTTGTATGATTTGAACCTCTCCTGTGAGTCCAATTTTAGGTTACTATGCTTCACTTCAGGTTTAATGTGTACTTTGGACCTTGTTATTGACGATGAAACACAGAAATTGCATCCGAATTTAATACAAAACGCACAATGCCGACTTAAGTACAAGAGGACTGACACTCTCATTTTTTATGATTTGAACCTCTCCTGTGAGTCCAGTTTAGATTCCGATGCTTCACTTCCGGTTTACTGTATCCCTTGGGCCTTCTTATTGACGATGATACACAGAAATTTCATCCGAATTTAATACAAAGGGCACAATGCCCACTTAAGTACAAGAGGACTGACACTCTCACTTTCTTTGATTTCAGCCTCTCCTGTGAGTCCAGTTTTAGATTTCGATGCTTCATTTCAGGTTTACTGTATCCCTTGGACCTTCTTATTGACGATGAAACACAGAAATTGCATCCGAATTTAATACAAAAGGCACAATGCCGACTTAAGTACAAGAGGTCTGACACTCTTACTTTCTATGATTGGAACCTCTCCTGTGAATCCAGTTTTAGATTACGATGCTTCACTTCAGGTTTACTGTATACCTTGGACATTCTTATTGACGATGAAACACAGAAGTTGCATCCGAATTTAACACAAAAGGCACAATGCCAACTTAAGTACAAGTTCACTGACACTCTAACTTTCTATGAATTGAACCTTTACTGTAAGTCCAGTTTTAGATTCCGATGCTTCACTTCAGGTTTACTGTATCAATAGGACCTTCTTATTGACGATGAAACACAGAAATGGCATCCGAATTTAATACAAAATGCACAATGCAGACTTAAGTACAAGAGGACTGACACTCTCACTTTCTATGATTTGAACCTCTCCTGTGAGTCCAGTTTTAGCTTCCGATGCTTCACTTCAGGTTCACTGTGTCCCTTGGACCTTCTTATTGACGATGAAACACGGAAATTTCATCCGAATTTAATATAAAAGGCACAGTGCCGACTTATGTACAAGAGGACTGACACTCTCACTTTCTATGATTTGAACGTCTCCTGTGAGTCCAGTTTTAGCTTCCGATGCTTCACCTCATGTTTACTGTATCCCTTGGACCTTCTTATTGACGATGAAACACAGAAATTGCATTCGAATGTAATACAAAAGGCACAATGCCGACTTAAGTACAAGAGGACTGACACTATCACCTTGTATGATTTGAACCTCTCATGTGAGTCCAGTTTTAGATTCCGATGCTTCACTTCAGGTTTACTGTATCCCTTGGACCTTCTTATTGACGATGAAACACAGTAATTGCATCCTAATTTAATACAAAAGGCACAATGCCGACTTATGTACAAGAGGACTGACTCTCTAAGTTTCTATGATTGGAACCTCTCCTGTGAGTCCAATTTTAGATTACTATGCCTCACTTCAGGTTTACTGTATACCTCGGACCTTCTTATTGACGATGAAACACAGAAATTGCATCCGAATTAAATACAAAAGGCACAATGCCGACTTAAGTACAAGAGGTCTGACACTCTTACTTTCTATGATTGGAACCTCACCTGTGAGTCCAGTTTTAGATTACGATGATTCACTTCAGGTTTAATGTATCCCTTGGACCTTCTTATTGACGATGAAACACAGAAATTGCATCCGAATTAAATACAAAAGGCACAATGCCGACTTAAGTACAAGAGGACTGACACTCTTACTTTCTATGATTGGAACCTCTCCTGTGAGTCCAATTTTAGATTACTATGCATCACTTCAGGTTTACTGTATACCTCGGACCTTCTTATTGACGATGAAACACAGAAATTGCATCCGAATTTAATAAAAATCGCACAATGCTGACTTAAGTACAAGAGGACTGACACTCTCACTTTCTTTGATTTGAACCTCTCCTGTGAGTCCAGTTTTAGATTCCGATGCTTCACTTCAGGTTTACTGTATCCCTTGGACCTTCTTATTGACGATGAAACACAGAGATTGCATCCGAATTTAATACAAAAGGCACAATGCCGACATAAGTACAAGAGGACTGACACTCTTACTTTCTATGATTGGAACCTCCCCTGTGAGTCCAGTTTTAGATTACGATGATTCACTTCAGGTTTAATGTATCCCTTCGAACTTCTTATTGACGATGAAACACAGAAATTGCACCCGAATTAAATGCAAAAAGCACAATGGCGACTTAAGTACAAGAGGACTGACTCTCTTCCTTTCTATGATTTGAACCTCTCCTGTGAGTCCAGTTGTAGATTCCTATGCTTCACATCAGGTTTACTGTGTCCCTTGGACCCTCTTATTGACAATGAAACACAGAAATTTCATCCGAATTTAATACAAAAGGCACAATGACGACTTAAGTACAAGAGGACTGACACTCTCACTTTCTATGATTTGAACCTCTCCTGTGAGTCCAGTTTTAGATTCCGATGCCTCACTGCAGGTTTACTGTATCCCTTGGACCTTCTTATTGACGATGAAACACAGATATAGCATCCGAATTTAATACAAAATGCACAATGCCGACATAAGTACAAGAGGACTGACACTCTCACATTCTATGATTTGAACCTCTCCTGTGAGTCCAGTTTTGGATTCCGATGCTTTACTTCAGGTTTACTGTGTCCCTTGGACCTTCTTATTGACGATGAAACACAGTAATTGCATCCTAATTTAATACAAAAGGCGCAATGCCGACTTATGTTCAAGACGACTGACTCTCTAAGTTTCTATGATTGGAACCTCTCCTGTGAGTCCAATTTTAGATTACCATGCTTCACTTCAGGTTTACTGTATACCTCGGACCTTCTTATTGACGATGAAACACAGAAATTCCATCCGAATTTAATACAAAACGCACAATGCCGACTTAAGTACAAGAGGACTGACACTCTCACTTTCTATGATTTGAACCTCTCCTGTGAGTCCAGTTTTAGATTCCGATGCCTCACTTCAGGTTTACTGTATCCCTTGGATCTTCTTATTGACGATGAAACACAGAAATAGCATCCGAATTTAATACTAAATGCACAATGCCGACATAAGTACAAGAGGACTGACACTCTCTTTCTATGATTTGAACCTCTCCTGTGAGTCCAGTTTTAGATTCCGATGCTTTACTTCAGGTTTACTGTGTCCCTTGGACCTTCTTATTGACGATGAAACACAGTAATTGCATCCTAATTTAATACAAAAGGCACAATGCCGACTTATGTACAAGACGACTGACTCTCTAAGTTTCTATGATTTCAACCTATCCTGTGAGTCCAATTTTAGATTACTATGCTTCACTTCAGGTTTACTGTATACCTCGGACCTTCTTATTGACGATGAAACACAGAAATTGCATCCGAATTTAATACAAAACGCACAATGCCGACTTAAGTACAAGAGGACTGACACTCTCATTTTCTATGATTTGAACCACTCCTGTGAGTCCAGTTTTAGATTCCGATGCTTCACTTCAGGTTTACTGTATTCCTTGGAATTTCTTATTGACGATGATACTCAGAAATTTCACCCGAATTTAATACAAAAGGCACATTGCCTTCTTATGTACAAGAGGACTGACACTCTCACCTTCTATGATTTGTACCCCTCCTGTGAGTCCAGTTTTAGATTCAGATGCTTCACTTCGGGTTTACTGTATCCCTTGGACCTTCTTATTGACGATGAAACACAGAAATTGAATCCGAATTTAATACAAAAGGCACAATGCCGACTTAAGTACAAGAGGACTGACACTCTTACTTTCTATGATTGGAACCTCAACTGTGAGTCCAGTTTTAGATTACGATGATTCACTTCAGGCTTAATGTATCCCTTGGACCTTCTTATTGACGATGAAACACAGACATCGCATCCGAATTTAATACAGAAGGCACAATGCCGACTTAAGTACTAGAGGACTGACACTCTCACTTTCTATGATTTGGACCTCTCCTGTGAGTCCAGTTTTAGCTTCCGATGCTCACTTCATGTTTACTGTATCCCTTGGACCTTCTTATTGACGATGAAACACAAAAATTGCATCCGAATATAATTCAAGAGGCACAATGCCGACTTCAGTACAAGAGAACTGACACTCTAACTTTCTATGATTTGAACCTCTCCTGTGATCCAGTTTTAGATTCCGATGCTTCACTTCCGGTTTACTGTATACCTTGGACCTTCTTATTGACGATGAAACACAGAAATTGCATCCGAATTTAATACAAAAGGCACAATGCCGACTTAAGTACAAGAGGACTGACACTCTCACTTTCTATGATTTGAACCTCTCCTGTGAGTCCAGTTTTAGATTCCGATGCCTCACTTCAGGTTTACTGTATCTCTTGGAACTTCTTATTGACGATGAAACACAAATATTGCATCCGAATTTAATACAAAAGGCACAATACCGACTTAAGTACAAGAGGACTGACACTATCACCTTGTATGATTTGAACCTCTCATGTGAGTCCAGTTTTAGATTCCGATGCTTCACTTCAGGTTTACTGTATCCCTTGGACCTTCTTATTGACGATGAAACACAGTAATTGCATCCTAATTTAATACAAAAGGCACAATGCCGACTTATGTACAAGAGGACTGACTCTCTAAGTTTCTATGATTGGAACCTCTCCTGTGAGTCCAATTTTAGATTACTATGCACCACTTCAGGTTTACTGTATACCTTGGACCTTCTTATTGACGATGAAACACAGAAATTGCATCCGAATTTAATAAAAATCGCACAATGCTGACTTAAGTACAAGAGGACTGACACTCTCACTTTCTTTGATTTGTACCTCTCCTGTGAGTCCAGTTTTAGATTCCGATGCTTCGCTTCAGGTTTACTGTATCCCTTGGACCTTCTTATTGACGATGAAACACAGAGATTGCATCCGAATTTAATACAAAAGGCACAATGCCGACTTAAGTACAAGAGGACTGACACTCTTACTTTCTATGATTGGAACCTCCCCTGTGAGTCCACTTTTAGATTACGATGATTCACTTCAGGTTTAATGTATCCCTTCGAACTTCTTATTGACGATGAAACACAGAAATTGCACCCGAATTAAATGCAAAAGGCACAATGGCGACTTAAGTACAAGAGGACTGACAATCTAACTTTCTATGATTTGAACCTCTCCTGTGAGTCCAGTTGTAGATTCCTATGCTTCACATCAGGTTTACTGTGTCCCTTGGACCTTCTTATTGACAATGAAACACAGAAATTTCATCCGAATTTAATACAAAAGGCACAATGACGACTTAAGTACAAGAGGACTGACACTCTCACTTTCTATGATTTGAACCTCTCCTGTGAGTGCAGTTTTAGATTCCGATGCCTCACTGCAGGTTTACTGTATCCCTTGGACCTTCTTATTGACGATGAAACACAGATATAGCATCCGAATTTAATACAAAATGCACAAAGCCGACATAAGTACAAGAGGACTGACACTCTCACTTACTATGATTTGAACTTCTAATGTGAGTCCAGTTTTAGATTCCGATGCTTTACTTCAGGTTTACTGTGTCCCTTGGACCTTCTTATTGACGATGAAACACAGTAATTGCATCCTAATTTAATACAAAAGGCACAATGCCGACTTATGTACAAGACGACTGACTCTCTAAGTTTCTATGATTGGAACCTCTCCTGTGAGTCCAATTTTAGATTACTATGCTTCACTTCAGGTTTACTGTATACCTCGGACCTTCTTATTGACGATGAAACACAGAAATTGCATCCGAATTTAATACAAAACACACAATGCCGACTTAAGTACAAGATTACTGACACACTCACTTTCTATAATTTGAACCTCTCCTGTGAGTCCAGTTTTAGATTCCGATGCCTCACTTCAGGTTTACTGTATCCCTTGGACCTTCTTATTGACGATGAAACACAGAAATAGCATCCGAATTTAATACAAAATGCACAATGCCGACATAAGGACAAGAGGACTGACACACTCATTTTCTATGATTTGAACCTCTCCTGTGAGTCCAGTTTTAGATTCCGTTGCTTTACTTCAGGTTTACTGTGTCCCTTGGACCTTCTTATTGACGATGAAACACAGTAATTGCATCCTAATTTAATACAAAAGGCACAATGCCGACTTATGTACAAGACGACTGACTCTCTAAGTTTCTATGATTGGAACCTCTCCTGTGAGTCCAATTTTAGATTACTATGCTTCACTTCAGGTTTACTGTATCTCTTGGACCTTCTTATTGACGATCAAACACAGAAATAGCATCCGAATTTAATACAAAATGCACAATGCCGACATAAGTACAAGAGGGCTGACACTATCACTTTCTATGATTTGAACCTCTCTTGTGAGTCCAGTTGTAGATTCCTATGCTTCACATCAGGTTTACTGTGTCCCTTGGACCTTCTTATTGACAATGAAACACAGAAATTTCATCCGAATTTAATACAAAAGGCACAATGACGACTTAAGTACAAGAGGACTGACACTCTCACTTTCTATGATTTGAACCTCTCCTGTGAGTCCAGTTTTAGATTCCGATGCCTCACTGCAGGTTTACTGTATCCCTTGGACCTTCTTATTGACGATGAAACACAGATATAGCATCCGAATTTAATACAAAATGCACAATGCCGACATAAGTACAAGAGGACTGACACTCTCACTTTCTATGATTTGAACCTCTAATGTGAGTCCAGTTTTAAATTCCGATGCTTTAATTCAGGATTACTGTGTCCCTTGGACCTTCTTATTGACGATGAAACACAGTAATTGCATCCTAATTTAATACAAAAGGCACAATGCCGACTTATGTACAAGACGACTGACTCTCTAAGTTTCTATGATTGGAACCCCTCCTGTGAGTCCAATTTTAGATTACTGTGCTTCACTTCAGGTTTACTGTATACCTCGGACCTTCTTATTGACGATGAAACACAGAAATTGCATCCGAATTTAATACAAAACACACAATGCCGACTTAAGTACAAGAGGACTGACACTCTCACTTTCTATGATTTGAACCTCTCCTGTGAGTCCAGTTTTAGATTCCGATGCCTCACTTCAGGTTTACTGTATCCCTTGGACCTTCTTATTGACGATGAAACACAGAAATAGCATCCGAATTTAATACAAAATGCACAATGCCGACATAAGGACAAGAGGACTGACACTCTCACTTTCTATGATTTGAACCTCTCCTGTGAGTCCAGTTTTAGATTCCGTTGCTTTACTTCAGGTTTACTGTGTCCCTTGGACCTTCTTATTGACGATGAAACACAGTAATTGCATCCTAATTTAATACAAAAGGCACAATGCCGACTTATGTACAAGACGACTGACTCTCTAAGTTTCTATGATTGGAACCTCTACTGTGAGTCCAATTTTAGATTACTATGCTTCACTTCAGGTTTACTGTATACCTCGGACCTTCTTATTGACGATGAAACACAGAAATTGCATCCGAATTTAATACAAAACACACAATGCCGACTTAAGTACAAGAGGACTGACATTCTCACTTTCTATGATTTGAACCTCTCCTGTGAGTCCAGTTTTAGATTCCGATGCTTCACTTCAGGTTTACTGTATCCCTTGGAACTTCTTATTGACGATGATACACAGAAATTGCTTACGAATTTAATACAAAAGGCACAATGCCGACTTAAGTACAAGAGGACTGACACTCTCACTTCCTTTGATTTGAACCTCTCTGTGAGTTCAGTTTTTGATTCCGATGCTTCACTTTAGGTTTACTGTATCCCTTAGACCTTCTTATTGACGATGAAACACAGAAATTGCATCCGAATTTAATACAAAAGGCACAATACCGACTTAAGTACAAGAGGACTTACACTCTAACTTCCTATGAATTATACCACTCCTGTAAGTCCAGTTTTAGATTCCGATGCTTCACTTCAGGTTTACTGTATCTCTTGGATCTTCTTATTGACGATCAAACACAGAAATAGCATCCGAATTTAATACAAAATGCACAATGCCGACATAAGTACAAGAGGGCTGACACTCTCACTTTCTATGATTTGAACCTCTCTTGTGAGTCCAGTTTTAGATTCCGATGCTTCACTTCAGGTTTACTGTGTCCCTTGGACCTTCTTATTGACAATGAAACACGGAAATTTCATCCGAATTTAATACAAAAGGCACAATGCCGACTTATGTACACGAGGACTGAAACTCTCACTTTCTATGATTTGAACCTCTCCTGTGAGTCTAGTTTTAGATTCAGATGCTTCACTTCGGGTTTACAGTATCCCTTCGACCTTCTTATTGACGATGAAACACAGAAATTGCATCCGAATTTAATACAAAAGGCACAATGCCGACTTAAGTACAAGAGGACTGACACTCTTACTTCCTATGATTGGAACCTCAACTGTGAGTACAGTTTTAGATTACGATGATTCACTTCAGGCTTAATGTATCCCTTGGACCTTCTTATTGACAATGAAACACAGAAATCACATCCGAATTTAAGACAGAAGGCACAATGCCGACTTAAGTACAAGAGGACTGACACTCCCACCTTCTATGATTTGAACCTCTCCTGTGAGTCCAGTTTTAGCTTCCGATGCTCACTTCATGTTTACTGTATCCCTTGGACCTTCTTATTGACGATGAAACACAAAAATTGCATCCGAATATAATACAAGAGGCACAATGCCGACTTCAGTACAAGAGAACTGACACTCTAACTTTCTATGATTTGCACCTCTCCTGTGATCCAGTTTTAGATTCCGATGCTTCACTTCAGATTTACTGTATACCTTGGACCGTCTTATTGACGATGAAACACAGAAATTGCATCCGAATTTAATACAAAAGGCACAATGCCGACTTAAGTACAAGAGGACTGACACTCTCACTTTCTATGATTTGAACCCCTCCTGTGAGTCCAGTTTTAGATTCCGATGCCTCACTTCAGGTTTACTGTATCCCTTGGGACTTCTTATTGACGATGAAACACAAAAATTGCATCCGAATTTAATACAAAAGCCACAATGCCGACTTAAGTACAAGAGGACTGACACTATCACCTTGTATGATTTGAACCTCTCATGTGGGTCCAGTTTTAGATTCCGATGCTTCACTTCAGGTTTACTGTATCCCTTGGACCTTCTTATTGACGATGAAACACAGTAATTGCATCCTAATTTAATACAAAAGGCACAATGCCGACTTATGTACAAGAGGACTGACTCTCTCAGTTTCTATGATTGGAACCTCTCCTGTGAGTCCAATTTTAGATTACTATGCTTCACTTCAGGTTTACTGTATACCTCGGACCTTCTTATTGACGATGAAACACAGAAATTGCATCCGAATTTAATAAAAAACGCTCAATGCTGACTTAAGTACAAGAGGACTGACACTCTCACTTTCTTTGATTTGAACCTCTCCTGTGAGTCCAGTTTTAGATTCCGATGCTTCACTTCAGGTTAACTGTATCCCTTGGACCTTCTTATTGACGGTGAAACACGGAGATTGCATCCGAATTTAATACAAAAGGCACAATGCCGACTTAAGTACAAGAGGACTGACACTCTTACTTTCTTTGATTGGAACCTCCCCTGTGAGTCCAGTTTTAGATTACGATGATTCACTTCAGGTTTAATGTATCCCTTCGAACTTCTTATTGACGATGAAACACAGAAATTGCACCCGAATTAAATGCAAAAGGCACAATGGCGAATTAAGTACAAGAGGACTGACACTCTAACTTTCTATGATTTGAACCTCTCCTGTGAGTCCAGTTGTAGATTCCTATGCTTCACTTCAGGTTTACTGTGTCCCTTGGACCTTCTTATTGACAATGAAACACAGAAATTTCATCCGAATTTAATACAAAAGGCACAATGCCGACTTAAGTACAATAGGAGTGACACTCTCACTTTCTATAATTGGAACCTCTCCTGTGAGTCCAGTTTTAGATTCCGATGCCTCACTTCAGGTGTACTGTATCCCTTGGACCTTCTTATTGACGGTGAAACACAGAAATAGCATCCGAATTTAATACAAAATGCACAATGCCGACATAAGTACAAGAGGACTGACACTCTCACTTTCTATGATTTGAACCTCTCCTGTGAGTCCAGTTTTAGATTCCGATGCTTTACTTCAAGTTTACTGTGTCCTTTGGACGTTCTTATTGACGATGAAACACAGTAATTGCATCCTAATTTTATACAAAAGGCACAATGCCGACTTATGTACAAGACGACTGACTCTCTAAGTTTCTATGATTGGAACCTCTCCTGTGAGTCCAATTTTAGATTACTATGCTTCACTTCAGGTTTACTGTATACCTCGGACCTTCTTATTGACGATGAAACACAGAAATTGCATCCGAATTTAATACAAAACGCACAATGCCGACTTAAGTACAAGAGGACTGACACTCTCACTTTCTATGATTTGAACCTCTCCTGTGAGTCCAGTTTTAGATTCCGATGCTTTACTTCAGGTTTACTGTGTCCCTTGGACGTTCTTATTGACGATGAAACACAGTAATTGCATATTAATTTAATACAAAAGGCACAATGCCGACTTATGTACAAGACGACTGACTCTCTAAGTTTCTATGAATGGAACCTCTCCTGTGAGTCCAATTTTAGATTACTATGCTTCACTTCAGGTTTACTGTATACCTCGGACCTTCTTATTGACGATGAAACACAGAAATTGCATCCGAATTTAATACAAAACGCACAATGCCGACTGAAGTACAAGAGGACTGACACTCTCATTTTCTATGATTTGAACCACTCCTGTGAGTCCAGTTTTAGATTCCGATGCTTCACTTCAGGTTTACTGTATCCCTTGGAGCTTCTTATTGACGATGATACACAGAAATTGCTTACTAATTTAATACAAAAGGCACAATGCCGACTTAAGTACAAGAGGACTGACACTCTCACTTTCTTTGATTTGAACCTCTCCTGTGAGTCCAGTTTTAGATTCCGATGCTTCACTTCAGGTTTACTGTATCCCTTGGACCTTCTTATTGACGATGAAACACAGAAATTGCATCCGAATTTAATACAAAAGGCACAATGCCGACTTAAGTACAAGAGGACTTACACTCTAACTTCCTATGAATTGAACCTCTCCTGTAAGTCCAGTTTTAGATTCCGATGCTTCACTTCAGGTTTACTGTATCTCTTGGACCTTTTTATTGACGATGAAACACAGAAATAGCATCCGAATTTAATACAAAATGCACAATGCCGACATAAGTACAAGAGGGCTGACACTCTCACTTTCTATGATTTCAACCTCTCCTGTGAGTCCAGTTTTAGATTCCGATGCTTCACTTCAGGTTTACTGTGTTCCTTGGACCTTCTTATTGACATTGAAACACGGAAATTTCATCCGAATTTAATACAAAAGGCACAATGCCGACTTATGTACAAGAGGACTGAAACTCTCACTTTCTATGATTTGAACCTCTCCTGTGAGTCTAGTTTTAGATTCAGATGCTTCACTTCGGGTTTACTGTATCCCTTGGACCTTCTGATTGACGATGAAACACAGAAATTGCATCCGAATTTAATACAAAATGCACAATGCCGACTTAAGTACAAGAGGACTGACACTCTTACTTCCTATGATTGGAACCTCTCCTGTAGAGTCCAGTTTTAGATTATGATGATTCACTTCATGCTTAATGTATCCCTTGGACCTTCTTATTGACGATGAAACACAGAGATTGCATCCGAATTTAATACAAAAGGCACAATGCCGACTTAAATACAAGAGGACTGACACTCTTACTTTCTATGATTGGCACCTCTCCTGTGAGTCCAGTTTTAGATTCCGATGCTTCACTTCAGGTTTACTGTATCCCTGGGACCTTCTTATTGACGATGAAACACAGAAATGGCATCCGAATTTAATACAAAATGCACAATGTCGACTTAAGTTCAAGAGGACTGGCACTCTCACTTTCTATGATTTGAACCTCACCTGTGTGCCCAGTTTTAGATTCCGATGCTTCACTTCAGGCTTAATGTATCCCTTGGACCTTCTTATTGACGATGGAACACAGAAATTGCATCCGAATTTAATACAAAAGGCACAATGCGGACTTAAGTACAAGAGGACTGACACTCTCACTTTCTATGATTTGAACCTCTCCTGTGAGTCCAGTTTTTGATTCCGATGCTTCACTTCAGGTTTACTGTATCCCTTGGACATTCTTATTGACGATGAATCACAGAAATTGCATCCGAATTTAATACAAAAGGCACAATGCCGACTTAAGCACAAGAGGACTGACACTATGACTTTGTAGGATTTGAGCCTCTCCTGTGAGTCCAGTTTTAGATTCCGATACTTCACTTCAGGTTTACTGTATCCCTTGGACCTTCTTATTGACGATGAAACACAGAAATTGCATCCGAATTTAATACAAAAGGCACAATGCCGACTTAAGTACAAGAGGACTGACTCTCTAAGTTTCTATGATTGGAACCTCTCCTGTGAGTCCAATTTTAGATTACGATGCTTCACTTCAGGTTTACTGTATCCCTTGGACCTTCTTATTGACGATGAAACACAGAAATTGCATCCGAATTTAATACAAAACGCACAATGCCGACTTAAGTACAAGAGGACTGACATTCTCATTTTCTATGATTTGAACCTCTCCTGTGAGTCCAGTTTTAGATTCAGATGCTTCACTTCAGGTTTACTGTATCCCTCGGACCTTCTTATTGACGATGATACACAGAAATTGCTTACGAAATTAATACAAAAGGCACAATGCCGACTTAAGTACAAGAGGACTGACACACTCACTTTCTTTTATTTGAACCTCTCCTGTGAGTCCAGTTTTAGAATCCGATGCTTCACTTCAGGTTTACTGTATCCCTTGGACCTTCTTATTGACGATGAATCACAGAAATTGCATCCGAATTTAATACAATAGGCACAATGCTGATTTAAGTACAGGAGGACTGACACTCTCACTTTCTATGATTTGAACCTCTCCTGTGAGTTTAGTTTTAGATTCCGATGCCTCACTTCAGGTTTACTGTATCCCTTGGACCTTCTTATTGACGATGAAACACAGAAATAGCATCCGAATTTAATACAAAATGCACAATGCCGACATAAGTACAAGAGGACTGACACTCTCACTTTCTATGATTTGAACCTCTCCTTTGAGTCCAGTTTTAGATTCCGATGCTTTACTTCAGGTTTACTGTGTCCCTTGGACCCTCTTATTGACGATGAAACACAGTAATTGCATCCTAATTTAATACAAAAGGCACAATGCCGACTTATGTACAAGACGACTGACTCTCTAAGTTTCTATGATTGGAACCTCTCCTGTGAGTCCTATTTTAGATTACTATGCTTCACTTCAGGTTTACTGTATACTTCGGACCTTCTTATTGACGATGAAACACAGAAATTGCATCCGAATTTAATACAAAACGCACAATGCCGACTTAAGTACAAGAGGACTGACACTCTCTTTTTCTATGATTTGAACCACTCCTGTGAGTCCAGCTTTAGATTCCGATGCTTCACTTCAGGTTTACTGTATCCCTTGGAACTTCTTATTGACGATGATACACAGAAATTGCTTACGAATTTAATACAAAAGGCACAATGCCGACTTAAGGACAAGAGGACTGACACTCTCACTTTCTTTGATTTAAACCTCTCCTGTGAGTCCAGTTCTAGATTCCGATGCTTCACTTCAGGTTTACTGTATCTCTTGGACCTTCTTATTGACGATGAAACACAGAAATAGCATCCGAATTTAATACAAAATGCACAATGCCGACATAAGTACAAGAGGGCTGACACTCTCACTTTCTATGATTTGAACCTCTCCTGTGAGTCCAGTTTTAGATTCCGATGCTTCACTTCAGGTTTACTGTGTCCCTTGGACCTTCTTATTGACAATGAAACACGGAAATTTCATCCGAATTTAATACAAAAGGCACAATGCCTACTTATGTACAAGAGGACTGAAACTCTCACTTTCTATGATTTGAACCTCTCCTGTGAGTCTAGTTTTAGATTCAGATGCTTCACTTCGGGTTTACTGTATCCCTTGGACCTTCTTATTGACGATGAAACACAAAAATTGCATCCGAATTTAATACAAAAGGCACAATGCCGACTTAAGTACAAGAGGACTGACACTCTTACTTCCTATGATTGGAACCTCTCCTGTAGAGTCCAGTTTTAGATTATGATGATTCACTTCATGCTTAATGTATCCCTTGGACCTTCTTATTGACGATGAAACACAGAGATTGCATCCGAATTTAATACAAAAGGCACAATGCCGACTTAAATACAAGAGGACTGACACTCTTACTTTCTATGATTGGCACCTCTCCTGTGAGTCCAGTTTTAGATTCCGATGCTTCACTTCAGGCTTAATGTATCCCTTGGACCTTCTTATTGACGATGAAACACAGAAATTGCATCCGAATTTAATACAAAAGGCACAATGCCGATTTAAGTACAAGAGGACTGACACTCTCACTTTCTATGATTTGAACCTCTCCTGTGAGTCCAGTTTTTGATTCCAATGCTTCACTTCAGGTTTACTGTATCCCTTGGACATTCTTATTGACGATGAATCACAGAAATTCCATCCGAATTTAATACAAAAGGCACAATGCCGACTTAAGCACACGAGGACTGACACTATCACTTTGTATGATTGGAACCTCTCCTGTGAGTCCAGTTTTAGATTCCGATACTTCACTTCAGGTTTACTGTATCCCTTGGACCTTCTTATTGACGATGAAACACAGAAATTGCATCCGAATTTAATACAAAAGGCACAATGCCGACTTACGTACAAGAGGACTGACTCTCTAAGTTTCTATGATTGGAACCTCTCCTGTGAGTCCAATTTTCAATTACGATGCTTCACTTCAGGTTTACTGTATCCCTTGGACCTTCTTATTGACGATGAAACACAGAAATTGCATCCGAATTTAATACAAAACGCACAATGCCGACTTAAGTACAAGAGGACTGACATTCTCATTTTCTATGATTTGAACCTCTCCTGTGAGTCCAGTTTTAGATTCCGATGCTTCACTTCAGGTTTACTGTATCCCTCGGACCTTCTTATTGACGATGAAACACAGAAATTGCTTACGAATTTAATACAAAAGGCACAATGCCGACTTAAGTACAAGAGGACTGACACACTCACTTTCTTTTATTTGAACCTCTCCTGTGAGTCCAGTTTTAGAATCCGATGCTTCACTACAGGTTTACTGTATCCCTTGGACCTTCTTATTGACGATGAAACACAGAAATAGCATCCGAATTTAATACAAAATGCACAATGCCGACATAAGTACAAGAGGACTGACACTCTCACTTTCTATGATTTGAACCTCTCCTGTGAGTCCAGTTTTAGATTCCGATGCTTTACTTCAGGTTTACTGTGTCCCTTGGACCCTCTTATTGACGATGAAACACAGTAATTGCATCCTAATTTAATACAAAAGGCACAATGCCGACTTATGTACAAGACGACTGACTCTCTAAGTTTCTATGATTGGAACCTCTCCTGTGAGTCCAATTTTAGATTACTATGCTTCACTTCAGGTTTACTGTATACCTCGGACCTTCTTATTGGCGATGAAACACAGAAATTGCATCCGAATTTAATACAAAACGCACAATGCCGACTTAAGTACAAGAGGACTGACACTCTCATTTTCTATGATTTGAACCACTCCTGTGAGTCCAGTTTTAGATTCCGATGCTTCACTTCAGGTTTACTGTATCCTTTGGAACTTCTTATTGACGATGATACACAGAAATTGCTTACGAATTTAATACAAAAGGCACAATGCCGACTTAAGTACAAGAGGACTGACACTCTCACTTTCTTTGATTCGAACCTCTCCTGTGAGTCCAGTTTTAGATTCCGATGCTTCACTTCAGGTTTACTGTATCCCTTGGACCTTCTTATTGACGATGAAACACAGAAATTGCATCCGAATTTAATACATAAGGCGCAATGCCGACTTAAGTACAAGAGGACTTACACTCTAACTTCCTATGAATTGAACCTCTCCTGTAAGTCCAGTTTTAGATTCCGATGCTTCACTTCAGGTTTACTGTATCTCTTGGACCTTCTTATTGACGATGAAACACAGAAATAGCATCCGAACTTAATACAAAATGCACAATGCCGACATGAGTACAAGAGGGCTGACACTCTCACTTTCTATGATTTGAACCTCTCCTGTGAGTCCAGTTTTAGATTCCGATGCTTCACTTCAGGTTTAGTGTGTCCCTTGGACCTTCTTATTGACAATGAAACACGGAAATTTCGTCCGAATTTAATACAAAAAGCACAATGCCTACTTATGTACAAGAGGACTGAAACTCTCACTTTCTATGATTTGAACCTCTCCTGTGAGTCTAGTTTTAGATTCAGATGCTTCACTTCGGGTTTACTGTATCCCTTGGACCTTCTTATTGACGATGAAACACAGAAATTGCATCCGAATTTAATACAAAAGGCACAATGCCGACATAAGAACAAGAGGGCTGACACTCTCACTTTCTATGATTTGAACCTCTCCTGTGAGTCCAGTTTTAGATTCCGATGCTTCACTTCAGGTTTACTGTGTCCTTTGGACCTTCTTATTGACATTGAAACACGGAAATTTCATCCGAATTTAATACAAAAGGTACAATGCCGACTTATGTACAAGAGGACTGAAACTTTTACTTTCTATGATTTGAACCTCTCCTGTGAGTCTAGTTTTAGATTCAGATGCTTCACTTCGGGTTTACTGTATCCCTTGGACCTTCTTATTGACGATGAAACACAGAAATTGCATCCGAATTTAATACAAAAGGCACAATGCCGACTTAAGTACAAGAGGACTGACACTCTTACTTCCTATGATTGGAACCTCTCCTGTAGAGTCCAGTTTTAGATTATGATGATTCACTTCATGCTTAATGTATCCCTTGGACCTTCTTATTGACGATGAAACACAGAGATTGCATCCGAATTTAATACAAAAGGCACAATGCCGACTTAAATACAAGAGGACTGACACTCTTACTTTCTATGATTGGCACCTCTCCTGTGAGTCCAGTTTTAGATTCCGATGCTTCACTTCAGGTTTACTGTATCCCTGGGACCTTCTTATTGACGATGAAACACAGAAATGGCATCCGAATTTAATACAAAATGCACAATGTCGACTTAAGTTCAAGTGGACCGGCACTCTCACTTTCTATGATTTGAACCCCACCTGTGTGCCCAGTTTTAGAATCCGATGCTTCACTTCAGGCTTAATGTATCCCTTGGACCTTCTTATTGACGATGAAACACAGAAATTGCATCCGAATTTAATACAAAAGGCACAATGCCGACTTAAGTACAAGAGGACTGACACTCTCACTTTCTATGGTTTGAACCTCTCCTGTGAGTCCAGTTTTAGCTTCCGATGCTTCACTTCATGTTTACTGTATCCCTTGGACCTTCTTATAGACGATGAAACACAGAAATTGCATCCGAATTTAATACAAAAGGCACAATGCCGACTTAAGTACAAGAGGACTGACACTCTCACTTTCTATGATTTCAACCTCTCCTGTGAGTCCAGTTTTAGATTCCGATGCTTCACTTCAGGTTTACTGTATCCCTTGGACATTCTTATTGACGATGAATCACAGAAATTGCATCCGAATTTAATACAAAAGGCACAATGCCGACTTAAGCACAAGAGGAATGACACTATCACTTTGTATGATTTGAACCTCTCCTGTGAGTCCAGTTTTAGATTCCGATACTTCACTTCAGGTTTACTGTATCCCTTGGACCTTCTTATTGACGATGAAACACAGAAATTGCATCCGAATTTAATACAAAAGGCACAATGCCGACTTAAGTACAAGAGGACTGACTCTCTAAGTTTCTATGATTGGAACCTCTCCTGTGAGTCCAATTTTAGATTACGATGCTTCACTTCAGGTTTACTGTATCCCTTGGACCTTCTTATTGACGATGAAACACAGAAATTGCATACGAATTTAATACAAAACGCACAATGCCGATTTAAGTACAAGAGGACTTACATTCTCATTTTCTATGATTTGAACCTCTCCTGTGAGTCCAGTTTTAGATTCCGATGCTTCACTTCAGGTGTACTGTATCCCTCGGACCTTCTTATTGACGATGATACACAGAAATTGCTTACGAATTTAATACAAAAGGCACAATGCCGACTTAAGTACAAGAGGACTGACACACTCACTTTCTTTTATTTGAACCTCTCCTGTGAGTCCAGTTTTAGAATCCGATGCTTCACTTCAGGTTTACTGTATCCCTTGGACCTTCTTATTGACGATGAATCACAGAAATTGCATCCGAATTTAATACAATAGGCACAATGCTGATTTAAGTACAAGAGGACTGACACTCTTACTTTCTATGATTGGAACCTCTCCTGTGAGTCCAGTTTTAGATTACGATGATTCACTTCAGGCCTAATGTATCCCCTGGACCTTCTTATTGTCGATGAAACACAGAAATTGCATCCGAATTTAATACAAAAGGCACAATGCCGACTTAAGTACAAGAGGACCGACACTCTTACTTTCTATGATTGGAACCTCTCCTGTGAGTCCAGTTTTAGATTACGATGATTCACTTCAGGTTTAATGTATCCCTTGGACCTTCTTATTGACGATGAAACACAGAAATTGCACCCGAATTAAGTGCAAAAGGCACAATGCCGACTTAAGTACAAGAGGACTGACACTCTAACTTTCTATGATTTGAACCTCTCCTGTGAGTCCAGTTGTAGATTCCTATGCTTCACTTCAGGTTTACTGTATCCCTTGGACCTTCTTATTGACGATGAAACACAGAAATTGCATCCGAATTTAATACAAAAGGCACAATGCCGACTTAAGTGCAAGAGGACTTACACTCTAACTTCCTATTAATTGAACCTCTCCTGTAAGTCCAGTTTTAGATTCCGATGCTTCACTTCAGGTTTACTGCACCTCTTGGACCTTCTTATTGACGATGAAACACAGAAATAGCATCCGAATTTAATACAAAATGCACAATGCCGACATAAGTACAAGAGGACTGACACACTCACTTTCTATGAATTGAACCTCTCCTGTGAGTCCAGTTTTAGATTCCGATGCTTCACTTCAGGTTTACTGTGTCCCTTGGACCTTCTTATTGACGATGAAACACAGAAATTTCATCCGAATTTAATACAAAAAGCACAATGCCGACTTATGTACAAGAGGACTGACACTGTCACTTTCTATGATTTGAACCTCTCGTGTGAGTCTAGTTTTAGATTCAGGTGCTTCACTTCGGGTTTACTGTATCCCTTGGACCTTCTTATTGACGATGAAACACAGATATTGCATCCGAATTTAACACAAAAGGCACAAAGCCGACTTAAGTACAAGAGGACTGACACTCTTACTTTCTATGATTGGAACCTCTCCTGTGAGTCCAGTTTTAGATTACGATGATTCACTTCAGGCTTAATGTATTACTTGGACCTTCTTATTGACGATGAAACACCGAAATTGCATCCGAATTTAATACAAAAGGCACAATGCCGACTTAAATACAAGAGGACTGACTTTCTTACTTTCTATGACTGGCACCTCTCCTGTGAGTCCAGTTATAGATTACGAAGATTCACTTCAGGTTTAATGTATCCCTTGGACCTTCTTATTGACGATGAAACACAGAAATTGCACCCGAATTAAATGCAAAAGCACAATGCCGACTTAAGTACAAGAGGACTGACACTCTAACTTTCTATGACTTGAACCTCTCCTGTGAGCCCAGTTTTAGATTCCGATGCTTCACTTCTGGTTTACTGTGTCAATTGGACCTTCTTATTGACGATGAAACACTGAAATTTCATCCGAATTTAATACAAAATTCACAATGCCGACTTATGTACAAGAGGACTGACACTCTAACTTTCTATGATTTGAACCTCTCCTGTGAGTCCAGTTTTAGATTCCGATGCTTCACTTCATGTTTACTGTATCCCTTGGACCTTCTTATTGACGATGAAACACTGAAATGGCATCCGAATTTAATACAAAAATAACAATGCCGAATTAAGTACAAGAGGACTGATACCCTAACCTTCAATGAATTGAACTTCTCCTGTGAGTCCAGTTTTAGATTACGATGCTTACTTCAGGTTTACTGTATCCCTTGGACCTTCTTATTGACGATGAAACACAGAAATTGCATCCTAATTTCATACAAAAGGCACAATGCCGACTTAAGTACAAGAGGACTGACTCTCTAAGTTTCTATGATTGGAACCTCTCCTGTGAGTCGAATTTTAGATTACTATGCTTCACTTCAGGTTTACTGTATACCTTAGACCTTCTTATTGACGATGAAACACAGAAAATGCATCCGAATTTAATACAAAAGGCACAATGCCGACTTAAGTACAAGAGGACAGACACTCTCACTTTCTTTGATTTGAACCTCTCCTGTAAGTCCAGCTTTAGAATCCGATGCTTCACTTCGGGTTTACTGTATCCCTTGACCCTTCTTATTGACGATGAATCACAGAAATTGCATCCGAATTTAATACAAAATGCACAATGCCGACTTGAGTACTGGAGGACTGACACTCTCACTTTCTATGACTTGAACCTCTCCTGTGAGAACAGTTTTAGATTCCGATGCTTCACTTCTGGTTTACTGTGTCCCTTGGACCTTCTTATTGACGATGAAACACTGAAATTTCATCCGAATTTAATACAAAATTCACAATGCCGACTTATGTACAAGAGGACTGACACTCTAACTTTCTATGATTTGAACCTCTCCTGTGAGTCCAGTTTTAGATTCCTATGCTTCACTTCAGGTTTACTGTATCCCTTGGACCTTCTTATTGACGATGAAACACAGAAGTTGCATCCGAATTTAATACAAAATACACAATGCCGACTTAAGTACAAGAGGACTGACACTCTAACCTTCTGTGAATTGAACCTCTCCTGTAAGTCCAGTTTTAGATTCCGATGCTTCTCTTCAGGTTTACTGTTCCCCTGGGACCTTCTTATTGACGATGAAACACAGAAATGGCATCCGAATTTAATACAAAATGCACAATGCCGACTTAAGTACTGGAGGACTGACACTCTCACTTTCTATGACTTGAACCTCTCCTGTGAGCCCAGTTTTAGATTCCGATGCTTCACTTCTGGTTTACTGTGTCCCTTGGACCTTCTTATTGACGATGAAACACTGAAATTTCATCCGAATTTAATACAAAATTCACAATGCCGACTTATGTACAAGAGGACTGACACTCCCACTTTCTATGATTTGAACTTCTCCTGTGAGTCCAGTTTTAGATTCAGATGCTTCACTTTGGGTTTACTGTATCCCTTGGACCTTCTTATTGACGATGAAACACAGAAATTGCATCCGAATTTAATACAAAAGGCACAATGCCGACATAAGTACAAGAGGACTGTCACTCTTACTTTCTATGATTGGAACCTCTCCTGTGAGTCCAGTTTTACATTACGATGATTCACTTCAGGCTTAATGTATCCCTTGGACCTTATTATTGACGATGAAACCCAGAAATTGCATCCGAATTCAATACAAAAGGCACAATGCTGACTTAAGTACAAGAAGACTGACACTCTCACTTTCTATGATTTGAACCTCTCCTGTTAGTCCAGTTTTAGCTTCCGATGCTTCACTTCATGTTTACTGTATCCCTTGGACCTTCTTATTGACGATGAAACACTGAAATTTCATCCGAATTTAGTACAAAAATCACAATGCCGACTTAAGTACAAGAGGACTGATACTCTAACCTTCAATGAATTGCACATCTCCTGTAAGTCCAGTTTTAGATTCCGATGCTTCACTTTAGGTTTTCTGTATCCCTGGGACCTTCTTGTTGACGATGAAACACTGAAATGGCATCCGAATTTAATACAAAATGCACAATGCCGACTTAAGTACTGGAGGACTGACACTCTCACTTTCTATGACTTGAACCTCTCCTGTGAGCCCAGTTTTAGATTCCAAAGCTTCACTTCTGGTTTACTGTGTCGCTTGGACCTTCTTATTGACGATGAAACACTGAAATTTCATCCGAATTTTGATACAAAATTCACAATGCCGACTTATGTACAAGAGGAGTGACACTCTCACTCTCTATGATTTGAACTTCTCCTGTGAATCCAGTTTTAGATTCAGATGCTTCACTTTGGGTTTACTGTATCCCTTGGACCTTCTTATTGACGATGAAACACAGAAATTGCATCCGAATTTAATACAAATGGCACAATGCTGACTTAAGTACAAGAGGACCGACACTCTCACTTTCTATGAATTGAACCTCTCCTGTTAGTCCAGTTTTAGCTTCAGATGCTTCACTTCATGTTTACTGTATCCCTTGGACCTTCTTATTGACGATGAAACACTGAAATTTCATCCGAATTTAATACAAAAATAACAATGCCGAATTAAGTACAAGAGGACTGATACTCTAACCTTCAATGAATTGAACTTCTCCTGTGAGTCCAGTTTTAGATTACGATGCTTACTTCAGGTTTACTGTATCCCTTGGACCTTCTTATTGACGATGAGACACAGAAATTGCATCCTAATTTAATACAAAAGGCACAATGCCGACTTAAGTACAAGAGGACTGACTATCTAAGTTTCTATGATTGGAACCCCTCCTGTGAGTCCAATTTTAGATTACTATGCTTCACTTCAGGTTTACTGTATACCTTAGACCTTCTTATTGACGATGAAACACAGAAGTTGCATCCGAATTTAATACAAAATACACAATGCCGACTTAAGTACAAGAGGACTGACACTCTAACCTTCTATGAATTGAACCTCTCCTGTAAGTCCAGTTTTAGATTCCGATGCTTCTCTTCAGGTTTACTGTTCCCCTGGGACCTTCTTATTGACGATGAAACACAGAAATGGCATCCGAATTTAATACAAAATGCACAATGCCGACTTAAGTACTGGAGGACTGACACTCTCACTTTCTATGACTTGAACCTCTCCTGTGAGCCCAGTTTCAGATTCCGATGCTTCACTTCTGGTTTACTGTGTCCCTTGGACCTTCTTATTGACGATGAAACACTGAAATTTCATCCGAATTTAATACAAAATTCACAATGCCGACTTATGTACAAGAGGACTGACACTCTCACTTTCTATGATTTGAACTTCTCCTGTGAGTCCAGTTTTAGATTCAGATGCTTCACTTTGGGTTTACTGTATCCCTTGGACCTTCTTATTGACGATGAAACACAGAAATTGCATCCGAATTTAATACAAAAGGCACAATGCCGACATAAGTACAAGAGGACTGTCACTCTTACTTTCTATGATTGGAACCTCTCCTGTGAGTCCAGTTTTACATTACGATGATTCACTTCAGGCTTAATGTATTCCTTGGACCTTATTATTGACGATGAAACCCAGAAATTGCATCCGAATTCAATACAAAAGGCACAATGCTGACTTAAGTACAAGAAGACTGACACTCTCACTTTCTATGATTTGAACCTCTCCTGTTAGTCCAGTTTTAGCTTCCGATGCTTCACTTCATGTTTACTGTATCCCTTGGACCTTCTTATTGACGATGAAACACTGAAATTTCATCCGAATTTAATACAAAAATCACAATGCCGACTTAAGTACAAGAGGACTGATACTCTAACCTTCAATGAATTGCACATCTCCTGTAAGTCCAGTTTTAGATTCCGATGCTTCACTTTAGGTTTTCTGTATCCCTGGGACCTTCTTGTTCACGATGAAACACTGAAATGGCATCCGAATTTAATACAAAATGCACAATGCCGACTTAAGTACTGGAGGACTGATACTCTCACTTTCTATGACTTGAACCTCTCCTGTGAGCCCAGTTTTAGATTCCGATGCTTCACTTCTGGTTTACTGTGTCGCTTGGACCTTCTTATTGACGATGAAACACTGAAATTTCATCCGAATTTTGATACAAAATTCACAATGCCGACTTATGTACAAGAGGAGTGACACTCTCACTCTCTATGATTTGAACTTCTCCTGTGAATCCAGTTTTAGATTCAGATGCTTCACTTTGGGTTTACTGTATCCCTTGGACCTTCTTATTGACGATGAAACCCAGAAATTGCATCCGAATTTAATACAAAAGGCACAATGCTGACTTAAGTACAAGAGGACCGACACTCTCACTTTCTATGATTTGAACCTCTCCTGTTAGTCCAGTTTTAGCTTCAGATGCTTCACTTCATGTTTACTGTATCCCTTGGACCTTCTTATTGACGATGAAACACTGAAATTTCATCCGAATTTAATACAAAAATAACAATGCCGAATTAAGTACAAGAGGACTGATACTCTAACCTTCAATGAATTGAACTTCTCCTGTGAGTCCAGTTTTAGATTACGATGCTTACTTCAGGTTTACTGTATCCCTTGGACCTTCTTATTGACGATGAGACACAGAAATTGCATCCTAATTTAATACAAAAGGCACAATGCCGACTTAAGTACAAGAGGACTGACTATCTAAGTTTCTATGATTGGAACCTCTCCTGTGAGTCCAATTTTAGATTACTATGCTTCACTTCAGGTTTACTGTATACCTTAGACCTTCTTATTGACGATGAAACACAGAAATTGCATCCGAATTTAATACAAAAGGCACAATGCCGACTTAAGTACAAGAGGACTGACACTCTCACTTTCTTTGATTTGAACCTCTCCTGTGAGTCCAGCTTTAGAATCCGATGCTTCACTTCAGGGTTACTGTATCCCTTGACCCTTCTTACTGACGATGAATCACAGAAATTGCATCCGAATTTAATACAAAATGCACAATGCCGACTTAAGTACTGGAGGGCTGACACTCTCACTTTCTATGACTTGAACCTCTCCTGTGAGCCCAGTTTTAGATTCCGATGCTTCACTTCTGTTTTACTGTGTCCCTTGGACCTTCTTATTGACGATGAAACACTGAAATTTCATCCGAATTTAATACAAAATTCACAATGCCGACTTATGTACAAGAGGACTGACACTCTAACTTTCTATGATTTGAACCTCTCCTGTGAGTCCAGCTTTAGATTCCTATGCTTCACTTCAGGTTTACTGTATCCCTTGGACCTTCTTATTGACGATGAAACACAGAAGTTGCAACCGAATTTAATACAAAAGGCACAATGCCGACTTAAGTACAAGAGGACTGACACTCTAACTTTCTATGAAATGAACCTCTCCTGTAAGTCCAGTTTTAGATTCCGATGCTTCTCTTCAGGTTTACTGTTTCCCTGGGACCTTCTTATTGACGATGAAACACAGAAATGGCATCCGAATTTAATACAAAATGCACAATGCCGACTTACGTACTGGAGGACTGACACTCTCACTTTCTATGACTTGAACCACTCCTGTGAGCCCAGTTTTAGATTCCGATGCTTCACTTCTGGTTTACTGTGTCCCTTGGACCTTCTTATTGACGATGAAACTCTGAAATTTCATCCGAATTTAATACAAAATTCACAATGCCAACTTATGTACAAGAGGACTGACACTCTCACTTTCTATGATTTGAACTTCTCCTGTGAGTCCAGTTTTAGATTCAGATGCTTCACTTTGGGTTTACTGTATACCTTAGACCTTCTTATTGACGATGAAACACAGAAATTGCATCCGAAGTTAATACAAAAGGCACAATGCCGACTTAAGTACAAGAGGACTGACACTCTTACTTTCTTTGATTTGAACCTCTCCTGTGAGTCCAGTTTTAGAATCCGATGCTTCACTTCAGGTTTACTGTATCCCTTGGACCTTCTTATTGACGATGAATCACAGAAATTGCATCCGAATTTAATACAAAAGGCACAATGCCGACTTAAGTACAAGAGGACTGACACCCTTACTTTCTATGATTGGAACCTCTCCTGTGAGTCCAGTTTTAGATTACGATGATTCACTTCAGGCTTAATGTATCCCTTGGACCTTCTTATTGACGCTGAAACACAGAAATTGCATCCGAAATTAATACAAAAGGCACAATGCCGACTTAAATACAAGAGGACTGACTTTCTTACTTTCTATGATTGGCACCTCTCCTGTGAGTCCAGTTTTAGATTACGAAGATTCACTTCAGGTTTAATGTATCCCTTGGACCTTCTTATTGACGATGAAACACAGAAATGGCATCCGAATTTAATACAAAATGCACAATGCCGACTTAAGTACAAGAGGACTGGCACTCTCACTTTCTATGATTTGAACCTCACCTGTGAGCCCAGTTTTAGATTCCGATGCTTCACTTCAGGCTTAATGTATCCCTTGGACCTTCTTATTGACGATGAAACACAGAAATTGCATCCGAACTTAATACAAAAGGCACAATGCCGACTGAAGTACAAAAGGACTGACTCTCTAAGTTTCTATGATTGGAACCTCTCCTGTGAGTCCAATTTTAGATTACTATGCGTCACTTCAGGTTTACTGTATACCTTAGACCTTCTTATTGACGATGAAACACAGAAATTACATCCGAATTTAATACAAAAGGCACAAGGCCGACTTAAGTACAAGAGGACTGACACTCTTACTTTCTATGATTGGAACCTCTCCTGTGAGTCCAGTTTTGGATTTCGATGATTCACTTCAGGCTTAATGTATCCCTTGGACCTTCTTATTGACGATGAAACACAGAAATTTCATCCGAATTTAATACAAAAGGCACAATGCTGACTTAAATACAAGAGGACTGACTTTCTTACTTTGTATGATTGGCACCTCTCCTGTGAGTCCAATTTTAGATTACGAAGATTCACTTCAGGTTTAATGTATCCCTTGGACCTTCTTATTGACGATGAAACACAGAAATTGCACCCGAATTAAATGCAAAAGGCACAATGCCGACTTAAGTACAAGAGGACTGACACTCTAACTTTCTATGATTTTAACCTCTCCTGTGAGTCCAGTTTTAGATTTCTATGCTTCACTTCAGGTTTACTGTATCCCTTGGACCCTCTTATTGACGATGAAACACAGAAGTTGCATCCGAATTTAATACAAAAAGCACAATGCCGACTTAAGTACAAGAGGACTGACACTCTAACTTTCTATGTATTGAACCTCTCCCGTAAGTCCAGTTTTAGATTCCGATGCTTCACTTCAGGTTTACTGTATCCCTGGGACCTTCTTATTGACGATGAAACACAGAAATGGCATCCGAATTTAATACAAAATGCACAATGCCGACTTAAGTACTGGAGGACAGACACTCTCACTTTCTATGACTTGAACCTCTCCTGTGAGCCCAGTTTTAGATTCCGATGCTTCACTTCTGGTTTACTGTGTCCCTTGGACCTTCTTATTGACGATGAAACACTAAAATTTCATCCGAATTTAATACAAAAGGAACAGTGCCGACTTATGTATCAGAGGACTGACACTCTCACTTTCTATGATTTGAACTTCTCCTGTGAGTCCAGTTTTAGATTCAGATGCTTCACTTTGGGTTTACTGTATCCCTTGAACCTTCTTATTGACGATGAAACACAGAGATTGCATCCGAATTTAATACAAAAGGCACAATGCTGACTTAAGTACAAGAGGACTGACACTCTCACTTTCTATGATTTGAACCTCTCCTGTGAGTCCAGTTTTAGCTTCCGATGCTTCACTTCATGTTTACTGTATCCCTTGGACCTTCTTATTGACGATGAAACACAGAAATTGCATCCGAATATAATACAAAAGGCACTATGCCGACTTCAGTACTAGAGAACTGACACTCTAACTTTCTATGATTTGAACCTCTCCTGTGATCCAGTTTTAGATTCCGATGCTTCACCTCAGGTTTACTGTATACCTTGGACCTTCTTATTGACAATGAAACACAGAAATTGCATCCGAATTTAATACAAAAGGCACAATGCCGACTTAAATACAAGAGGACTGACTTTCTTACTTTCTATGATTGGCACCTCTCCTGTGAGTCCAATTTTAGATTACGAAGATTCACTTCGTGTTTAATGTATCCCTTGGACCTTCTAATTGACGATGAAACACAGAAATTGCATCCGAATTTAATACAAAAGGCACAATGCCGACTTAAGTACAAGAGGACTGACACTCTCACTTTCTATGATTTGAACCTCTCCTGTGAGTCCAGTTTTAGCTTCCGATGCTTCACTTCATGTTTACTGTATCCCTTGGACCTTCTTATTGACGATGAAACACAGAAATTGCATCCGAATATAATACAAAAGGCACTATGCCGACTTCAGTACTAGAGAACTGACACTCTAACTTTCTATGATTTGAACCTCTCCTGTGATCCAGTTTTAGATTCCGATGCTTCACCTCAGGTTTACTGTATACCTTGGACCTTCTTATTGACAATGAAACACAGAAATTGCATCCGAATTTAATACAAAAGGCACAATGCCGACTTAAGTACAAGAGGACTGACACTATCACTTTGTATGATTTGAACCTCTCCTGTGAGTCCAGTTTTAGATTCCGATGCTTCACTTCAGGTTTACTGTATCCCTTGGACCTTCTTATTGACGATGAAACACAGAAATTGCATCCTAATTTAATACAAAACTCACAATGCCGACTTAAGTACAAGAGGACTGACTCTCTAAGTTTCTATGATTGGAACCTCTCCTGTGAGTCCAATTTTAGATTACTATGCTTCACTTCAGGTTTAATGTATATCTTGGACCTTCTTATTGACGTTGAAACACAGAAATTGCATCCGAATTTAATACAAAAGGCACAATGCCGACTTAAGTACAAGAGGACTGACACTCTCACTTTCTTTGATTTGAACCTCTCCTGTGAGTCTAGTTTTAGAATCCGATGCTTCACTTCAGGTTTACTGTCTCCCTTGTACCTTCTTATTGACGATGAATCACAGAAATTGCATCCGAATTTGATACAAAAGGCACAATGCCGACTTAAGTACAAGCGGACTGACACTCTTACTCTCTACGATTGGAACCTCTCCTGTGAGTCCAGATTTAGATTACGATGATTCACTTCAGGCTTAATGTATCCCCTGGACCTTCTTATTGACGATGAAACACAGAAATTGCATCCGAATTTAATACAAATGGCACAATGCCGACTTAAGTACAAGAGGACAGACACTCTCACTTCCTTCGATTTGAACCTCTCCTGTGAGTCCAGTTTTAGATTCCGATGCTTCACTTCAGGTTTACTGTATCCCTTGGACCTTCTTATTGACGATGAAACACAGAAATTGCATCCGAATTTAATACAAAAGGCACAATGCCGACTTAAGTACAAGAGGACTGACACTCTTACTTTCTATGATTGGAACCTCTCCTGTGAGTCCAGTTTGAGATTCCGATGCTTCACTTCAGGTTTACTGTATCCCTTGGAACATCTTATTGACGATGGAACACAGAAATTGCGTCCGAATTTAATACAAATGGCACAATGCCGACTTAAGTGCAAGAGGAATGACACTCTCACTTTGAATGATTTGAACCTCTCCTGTGAGTCCAGTTTTAGATTCCGATGCTTCACTTTAGGTTTATTGTATCCCTTGGACCTTCTTATTGAAGATGTAACACATAAATTGCATCCGAATTTAATACAAAAGGCACAATGCGGACTTAAGTACAAGAGGACTGACTCTCTCACTTTCTATGATTTGAACCTCTCCTGTGAGGACAGTTTTAGATTCCGATGCTTCACTTCAGGTTTACTGTATCCCTTGGACCTTCTTATTGACGATGAAACACAGAAGTAGCATCCGAATTTAATACAAAATCCACAATGCCGACTTAAGTACAAGAGGACTGACACTCTCACTTTCTATGATTTGAACCTCTCCTGTGAGTCCAGATTTAGATTCCGATGCTTCACTTCAGGTTTACTGTGTCCCTTGGACCTTCTTATTGACGATGAAACACAGAAATTTCATCCGAATTTAATACAAAAGGCACAATGCCGACTTATGTACAAGAGGACTGACACTCTCACTCTCTATGATTTGAACCTCTCTTGTGAGTCTAGTTTTAGATTCAGATGCTTCACTTCGGGTTTACTGTATCCCTTGGACTTCTTATTGACGATGAAATACAGAAATTGCATCCGAATTTAATACAAAAGGCACAATGCCGACTTAAGTACAAGAGGACTGACACTCTTACTTTCTATGATTGGAACCTCTCCTGTGAGTCCAGTTTCAGATTACGATGATTCACTTCAGGCTTAATGTATCCCTTGGACCTTCTTATTGACGATGAAACACAGAAATTGCATCCGAATTTAATACAAAAGGCACAATGCCGACATAAGTACAAGAGGACTGACATTCATACTTTCTATGATTGGAACCTCTCCTGTGAGTCCAGTTTTACATTACGATGATTCACTTCAGGCTTAATGTATCCCTTAGGCCTTCTTATTGACGATGAAACCCAGAAATTGAATCCGAATTTAATGCAATAGGCACAATGCCGACTTAAGTACAAGAGGACCGACACTCTCACTTTCTATAATTTGAACCTCTCCTGTGAGTCCAGTTTTAGATTCCGATGCTTCACTTCATGTTTACTGTATCCCTTGGACCTTCTTATTGACGATGAAACACAGAAATTGCATCCGAATATAATACAAAAGGCACAATGCCGACTTCAGTTCAAGAGAACTGACACTCTAACTTTCTATGATTTTAACCTCTTCTGTGATCCAGTTTTAGATTCCGATGCTTCACTTCAGGTTTACTGTATACCTTGGACCTTCTTATTGACGATGAAACACAGAAATTGCATCCGAATTTAATACAAAATGCACAATGCCGACTTAAGCACAAGAGGACTGACACTCTCACTTTCTATGATTTGAACCTCTCCTGTGAGTCCAGTTTTAGATTCCGATGCTTCACTTCAGGTTTACTGCATCCCTTGGAACTTCTTATTGACGATGAAACACAGAAATTGCATCCGAATTTAATACATAAGGCACAATGCCGACTTAAGTACAAGAGGACTGACACTATCACTTTGTATGATTTGAACCACTCCTGTGAGTCCGGTTTTATATTCCGATGCTTCAATTCAGGTTTACTGTATCCCTTGGACCTTCTTATTGACGATGAAACACAGAAATTGCATCCTAATTTAATACAAAAGGCACAATGCCGACTTAATTACAAGAGGACTGACTCTCTAAGTGTCTATGATTGGAACCTCTCCTGTGAGTCTAATTTTTGATTACTATGCTTCACTTCAGGTTTACTGTATACCTTGGACCTTCTTATTGACGATAAAACACAGAAATTGCATCCGAAATTAATACAAAAGGCACAATGCCGACTTAAGTACAAGAGGACTGACACTCTCACTTTCTATGATTTGAACCTCTCCTGTGAGTCTAGTTTTAGATACCGATGCTTCACTTCAGGTTTACTGTATCCCTTGGAACTTCTTATTGACGATGAAACACAGAAATTGCATCCGAATATAATACAAAAGGCACAATGCCGACTTAAGTACAAGAGGACTGACACTATCTTTTTGTATGATTTGAACCTCTGCTGTGAGTCCAGTTTTAGATTCCGATGCTTCACTTCAGGTTTGCAGTATTCCTTGGACCTTCTTATTGACGATGAAACACAGAAATTGCGTCCTAATTTAAGACAAAAGGCACAATGCCGACTTAAGTACAAGAGGACTGACTCTCTAAGTTTCTATGATTGGAACCTCTCCTGTGAGTCCAATTTTAGATTACTATGCTTCACTTCAGGTTTACTGTATGCCTTGGACCTTCTTATTGACGATTAAACTCAGAAATTGCATCCGAATTTAATACAAAAGGCACAATGCCGACTTAAGTACAAGAGGACTGAACCCTCATTTTCTATGATTTGAACCTCTCCTGTGAGTCCAGTTTTAGATTCTGAAGCTTCACTTCAGGTTTACTGTATCCCTTGGAACTTCTTATTGACGATGATACACAGAAATTGCTTACGAATTTAATACAAAAGGCACAATGCCGACTTAAGTACAAGAGGACTGACACTCTCACTTTCTTTGATTTGAACCTCTCCCGTGAGTCCAGTTTTAGATTCGGATGCTTCACTTCAGGTTTACTGTATCTCTTGGACCTTCTTATTGACGATGAAACACAGAAATTGCATCCGAATTTAATACAAAAGCACAATTCCGACTTAAGTACAAGAGGACTGGCACTCTCACTTTCTATGATTTGAACCTCTCCTGTGGGTCCAGTTTTAGATTCCGATGCTTCACTTCAGGTTTACTGTATCCCTTGGAACTTCTTATAGACGATGAAACACAGAAATTGCATCCCAATTTAATACAAAAGGCACAATGCCGACTTAACTACAAGAGGGCTGACACTATCACTTTGTATGATTTGAACCTCTCCTGTGAGCCCAGTTTTAGATTCCGATGTTTCACTTCAGGTTTACAGTATCCCTTGGACCTTCTTATTGACGATGAAACACAGAAATTGCATCCCAATTTAAGACAAGAGGCACAATGCCGACTTAAGTACAACAGGACTGACACTCTAATTTTCTATCATTTGAGTCTCTCCTGTGAGTCCAGTTTTAGCTTCCGATGCTTCACTTCAGGTCTACTGTATCCCTTGGACCTTCTTAATGACAATGAAACACAGAAGTTGCAACCGAATTTAATTCAATAGGCACAATGCCGATTTAAGTACAAGTGGACTGACAATCTAACTTTCTATGATTTGAACCTCTCCTGTGAGTCCAGATTTAGTTTCCGATGCTTCACATCGGGTTTACTGTATCCCTTGGACTTTCTAATTGACGATGAAACACAGAAATGGCATCCGAATTTAATACAAAAGCACAATGCCGACTTAAGTACAAGAGGACTGACACTATCACTTTGTATGATTTGAACCTCTCCTGTGAGTCCGGTTTTATATTCCGATGCTTCAATTCAGGTTTACTGTATCCCTTGGACCTTCTTATTGACGATGAAACACAGAAATTGCATCCGAATTTAATACAAAAGGCACAATGCCGACTTAATTACAAGAGGACTGACTCTCTAAGTTTCTATGATTGGAACCTCTCCTGTGAGTCCAATTTTTGATTACTATGCTTCACTTCAGGTTTACTGTATACCTTGGACCTTCTTATTGACGATAAAACACAGAAATTGCATCCGAAATTAATACAAAAGGCACAATGCCGACTTAAGTACAAGAGGACTGACGCTCTCACTTTCTATGATTTGAACCTCTCCTGTGAGTCTAGTTTTAGATACCGATGCTTCACTTCAGGTTTACTGTATCCCTTGGAACTTCTTATTGACGATGAAACACAGAAATTGCATCCGAATTTAATACAAAAGGCACAATGCCGACTTAAGTACAAGAGGACTGACACTATCACTTTGTATGATTTGAACCTCTCCTGTGAGTCCGGTTTTATATTCCGATGCTTCAATTCAGGTTTACTGTATCCCTTGGACCTTCTTATTGACGATGAAACACAGAAATTGCATCCGAATTTAATACAAAAGGCACAATGCCGACTTAATTACAAGAGGACTGACTCTCTGAGTTTCTATGATTGGAACCTCTCCTGTGAGTCCAATTTTTGATTACTATGCTTCACTTCAGGTTTACTGTATACCTTGGACCTTCTTATTGACGATAAAACACAGAAATTGCATCCGAATTTAATACAAAACGCACAATGCCGACTTAAGTACAAGAGGACTGACACTCTCATTTTCTGTGATTTGAACCTCTCCTGTGAGTCCAGTTTTAGATTCCGATGCTTCACTTCAGGTTTACTGTATCCCTTGGAACTTCTTATTGACGATGAAACACAGAAATTGCATCCGAATATAATACAAAAGGCACAATGCCGACTTAAGTACAAGAGGACTGACACTATCTTTTTGTATGATTTGAACCTCTGCTGTGAGTCCAGTTTTAGATTCCGATGCTTCACTTCAGGTTTGCAGTATTCCTTGGACCTTCTTATTGACGATGAAACACAGAAATTGCGTCCTAATTTAAGACAAAAGGCACAATGCCGACTTAAGTACAAGAGGACTGACTCTCTAAGTTTCTATGATTGGAACCTCTCCTGTGAGTCCAATTTTAGATTACTATGCTTCACTTCAGGTTTACTGTATGCCTTGGACCTTCTTATTGACGATTAAACTCAGAAATTGCATCCGAATATAATACAAAAGGCACAATGCCGACTTCAGTTCAAGAGAACTGACACTCTAACTTTCTATGATTTTAACCTCTTCTGTGATTCAGTTTTAGATTCCGATGCTTCACTTCAGGTTTACTGTATCCCTCGGACCATCTTACTGACGATGATACACAGAAATTGGTTACGAATTTAATACAAAAGGCACAATGCCGACTTAAGTACAAGAGGACTGACACTCTCACTTTCTTTGATTTGAACCTCTCCTGTGAGTCCAGTTTTAGATTCCGATGCTTCACTTCAGGTTTACTGTATACCTTGGACCTTCTTATTGACGATGAATCACAGAAATTGCATCCGAATTTAATACAAAAGGCACAATGCCGACTTAAGAACAAGAGGACTGACACTATCACTTTGTATGATTTGAACCACTCCTGTGAGTCCGGTTTTATATTCCGATTCTTCAATTCAGGTTTAGTGTATCCCTTGGACCTTCTTATTGACGATGAAACACAGAAATTGCATCCTAATTTAATACAAAAGGCACAATGCCGACTTAATTACAAGAGGACTGACTCTCTAAGTGTCTGTGATTGGAACCTCTCCTGTGAGTCCAATTTTTGATTACTATGCTTCACTTCAGGTTTACTGTATACCTTGGATCTTCTTATTGACGATAAAACACAGAAATTGCATCCGAATTTAATACAAAACGCACAATGCCGACTTAAGTACAAGAGGACTGACACTCTCATTTTCTGTGATTTGAACCTCTCCTGTGAGTCCAGTTTTAGATTCCGATGCTTCACTTCAGGTTTACTGTATCCCTCGGACCATCTTATTGACGATGATACACAGAAATTGGTTACGAATTTAATACAAAAGGCACAATGCCGACTTAAGTACAAGAGGACTGACACTCTCACTTTCTTTGATTTGAACCTCTCCTGTGAGTCCAGTTTTAGATTCCGATGCTTCACTGCAGGTTTACTGTATACCTTGGACCTTCTTATTGACGATGAATCACAGAAATTGCATCCGAATTTAATACAAAAGGCACAATGCCGACTTAAGTACAAGAGGACTGACACTCTTACTTTCTATGATTGGAACCTCTCCTGTGAGTCCTGTTTTAGATTACGATGATTCACTTCAGGCTTAATGTATCCCTTGGACCTTCTTATTGACGATGAAACACAGAAATTGCATCCGAAATTAATACAAAAGGCACAATGCCGACTTAAGTACAAGAGGACTGAGACTCTCACTTTCTACGATTTGAACCTCCCCTGTGAGTCTAGTTTTAGATACCGATGCTTCACTTCAGGTTTACTGTATCCCTTGGAACTTCTTATTGACGATGAAACACAGAAATTGCATCCGAATATAATACAAAAGGCACAATGCCGACTTAAGTGCAAGAGGACTGACACTATCTTTTTGTATGATTTGAACCTCTGCTGTGAGTCCAGTTTTAGATTCCGATGCTTCACTTCAGGTTTGCAGTATTTCTTGGACCTTCTTATTGACGATGAAACACAGAAATTGCGTCCTAATTTAAGACAAAAGGCACAATGCCGCCTTAAGTACAAGAGGACTGACTCTCTAAGTTTCTATGATTGGAACCTCTCCTGTGAGTCCAATTTTAGATTACTATGCTTCACTTCAGGTTTTCTGTATGCCTTGGACCTTCTTATTGACGATTAAACTCAGAAATTGCATCCGAATTTAATACAAAAGGCACAATGCCGACTTAAGTACAAGAGGACTGACACCCTCATTTTCTATGATTTGAACCTCTCCTGTGAGTCCAGTTTTAGATTCTGAAGCTTCACTTCAGGTTTACTGTATCCCTTGGAACTTCTTATTGACGATGATACACAGAAATTGCTTACGAATTTAATACAAAAGGCACAATGCCGACTTAAGTACAAGAGGACTGACACTCTCACTTTCTTTGATTTGAACCTCTCCCGTGAGTCCAGTTTTAGATTCGGATGCTTCACTTCAGGTTTACTGTATCTCTTGGACCTTCTTATTGACGATGAAACACAGAAATTGCATCCGAATTTAATACAAAAGCACAATTCCGACTTAAGTACAAGAGGACTGGCACTCTCACTTTCTATGATTTGAACCTCTCCTGTGGGTCCAGTTTTAGATTCCGATGCTTCACTTCAGGTTTACTGTATCCCTTGGAACTTCTTATAGACGATGAAACACAGAAATTGCATCCCAATTTAATACAAAAGGCACAATGCCGACTTAACTACAAGAGGGCTGACACTATCACTTTGTATGATTTGAACCTCTCCTGTGAGCCCAGTTTTAGATTCCGATGTTTCACTTCAGGTTTACAGTATCCCTTGGACCTTCTTATTGACGATGAAACACAGAAATTGCATCCCAATTTAAGACAAGAGGCACAATGCCGACTTAAGTACAACAGGACTGACACTCTAATTTTCTATCATTTGAGTCTCTCCTGTGAGTCCAGTTTTAGCTTCCGATGCTTCACTTCAGGTCTACTGTATCCCTTGGACCTTCTTAATGACAATGAAACACAGAAGTTGCAACCGAATTTAATTCAATAGGCACAATGCCGATTTAAGTACAAGTGGACTGACAATCTAACTTTCTATGATTTGAACCTCTCCTGTGAGTCCAGATTTAGTTTCCGATGCTTCACATCGGGTTTACTGTATCCCTTGGACTTTCTAATTGACGATGAAACACAGAAATGGCATCCGAATTTAATACAAAAGGCACAATGCCGACTTAAGTACAAGAGGACTGACGCTCTCACTTTCTATGATTTGAACCTCTCCTGTGAGTCTAGTTTTAGATACCGATGCTTCACTTCAGGTTTACTGTATCCCTTGGAACTTCTTATTGACGATGAAACACAGAAATTGCATCCGAATTTAATACAAAAGGCACAATGCCGACTTAAGTACAAGAGGACTGACACTATCACTTTGTATGATTTGAACCTCTCCTGTGAGTCCGGTTTTATATTCCGATGCTTCAATTCAGGTTTACTGTATCCCTTGGACCTTCTTATTGACGATGAAACACAGAAATTGCATCCGAATTTAATACAAAAGGCACAATGCCGACTTAATTACAAGAGGACTGACTCTCTGAGTTTCTATGATTGGAACCTCTCCTGTGAGTCCAATTTTTGATTACTATGCTTCACTTCAGGTTTACTGTATACCTTGGACCTTCTTATTGACGATAAAACACAGAAATTGCATCCGAATTTAATACAAAACGCACAATGCCGACTTAAGTACAAGAGGACTGACACTCTCATTTTCTGTGATTTGAACCTCTCCTGTGAGTCCAGTTTTAGATTCCGATGCTTCACTTCAGGTTTACTGTATCCCTCGGACCATCTTATTGACGATGATACACAGAAATTGGTTACGAATTTAATACAAAAGGCACAATGCCGACTTAAGTACAAGAGGACTGACACTCTCACTTTCTTTGATTTGAACCTCTCCTGTGAGTCCAGTTTTAGATTCCGATGCTTCACTTCAGGTTTAGTGTATACCTTGGACCTTCTTATTGACGATGAATCACAGAAATTGCATCCGAATTTAATACAAAAGGCACAATGCCGACTTAAGTACAAGAGGACTGACACTCTTACTTTCTATGATTGGAACCACTCCTGTGAGTCCTGTTTTAGATTACGATGATTCACTTCAGGCTTAATGTATCACTTGGACCTTCTTATTGACGATGAAACACAGAAATTGCATCCGAAATTAATACAAAAGGCACAATGCCGACTTAAGTACAAGAGGACTGACACTCTCACTTTCTATGATTTGAACCTCTCCTGTGAGTCTAGTTTTAGATACCGATGCTTCACTTCAGGTTTACTGTATCCCTTGGAACTTCTTATTGACGATGAAACACAGAAATTGCATCCGAATATAATACAAAAGGCACAATGCCGACTTAAGTACAAGAGGACTGACACTATCTTTTTGTATGATTTGAACCTCTGCTGTGAGTCCAGTTTTAGATTCCGATGCTTCACTTCAGGTTTGCAGTATTCCTTGGACCTTCTTATTGACGATGAAACACAGAAATTGCGTCCTAATTTAAGACAAAAGGCACAATGCCGACTTAAGTACAAGAGGACTGACTCTCTAAGTTTCTATGATTGGAACCTCTCCTGTGAGTCCAATTTTAGATTACTATGCTTCACTTCAGGTTTACTGTATGCCTTGGACCTTCTTATTGACGATTAAACTCAGAAATTGCATCCGAATTTAATACAAAAGGCACAATGCCGACTTAAGTACAAGAGGACTGACACCCTCATTTTCTATGATTTGAACCTCTCCTGTGAGTCCAGTTTTAGATTCTGAAGCTTCACTTCAGGTTTACTGTATCCCTTGGAACTTCTTATTGACGATGATACACAGAAATTGCTTACGAATTTAATACAAAAGGCACAATGCCGACTTAAGTACAAGAGGACTGACACTCTCACTTTCTTTGATTTGAACCTCTCCCGTGAGTCCAGTTTTAGATTCGGATGCTTCACTTCAGGTTTACTGTATCTCTTGGACCTTCTTATTGACGATGAAACACAGAAATTGCATCCGAATTTAATACAAAAGCACAATTCCGACTTAAGTACAAGAGGACTGGCACTCTCACTTTCTATGATTTGAACCTCTCCTGTGGGTCCAGTTTTAGATTCCGATGCTTCACTTCAGGTTTACTGTATCCCTTGGAACTTCTTATAGACGATGAAACACAGAAATTGCATCCCAATTTAATACAAAAGGCACAATGCCGACTTAACTACAAGAGGGCTGACACTATCACTTTGTATGATTTGAACCTCTCCTGTGAGCCCAGTTTTAGATTCCGATGTTTCACTTCAGGTTTACAGTATCCCTTGGACCTTCTTATTGACGATGAAACACAGAAATTGCATCCCAATTTAAGACAAGAGGCACAATGCCGACTTAAGTACAACAGGACTGACACTCTAATTTTCTATCATTTGAGTCTCTCCTGTGAGTCCAGTTTTAGCTTCCGATGCTTCACTTCAGGTCTACTGTATCCCTTGGACCTTCTTAATGACAATGAAACACAGAGGTTGCAACCGAATTTAATTCAATAGGCACAATGCCGATTTAAGTACAAGTGGACTGACAATCTAACTTTCTATGATTTGAACCTCTCCTGTGAGTCTAGTTTTAGATTCCGATGCTTCACTTCAGGTTTACTGTATCCCTTGGAACTTCTTATTGACGATGAAACACAGAAATTGCATCCGAATATAATACAAAAGACACAATGCCGACTTAAGTACAAGAGGACTGACACTATCTTTTTGTATGATTTGAACCTCTGCTGTGAGTCCAGTTTTAGATTCCGATGCTTCACTTCAGGTTTTCAGTATTCCTTGGACCTTCTTATTGACGATGAAACACAGAAATTGCGTCCTAATTTAAGACAAAAGGCACAATGCCGACTTAAGTACAAGAGGACTGACTCTCTAAGTTTCTATGATTGGAACCTCTCCTGTGAGTCCAATTTTAGATTACTATGCTTCACTTCAGGTTTACTGTATGCCTTGGACCTTCTTATTGACGATTAAACTCAGAAATTGCATCCGAATATAATACAAAAGGCACAATGCCGACTTCAGTTCAAGAGAACTGACACTCTAACTTTCTATGATTTTAACCTCTTCTGTGATCCAGTTTTAGATTCCGATGCTTCACTTCAGGTTTACTGTATACCTTGGACCTTCTTATTGACGATGAAACACAGAAATTGCATCCGAATTTAATACAAAATGCACAATGCCGACTTAAGCACAAGAGGACTGACACTCTCACTTTCTATGATTTGAACCTCTCCTGTGAGTCCAGTTTTAGATTCCGATGCTTCACTTCAGGTTTACTGTATCCCTTGGAACTTCTTATTGACGATGAAACACAGAAATTGCATCCGAATTTAATACAAAAGGCACAATGCCGACTTAAGTACAAGAGGACTGACACTATCACTTTGTATGATTTGAACCACTCCTGTGAGTCCGGTTTTATATTCCGATGCTTCAATTCAGGTTTAGTGTATCCCTTGGACCTTCTTATTGACGATGAAACACAGAAATTGCATCCTAATTTAATACAAAAGGCACAATGCCGACTTAATTACAAGAGGACTGACTCTCTAAGTGTCTATGATTGGAACCTCTCCTGTGAGTCCAATTTTTGATTACTATGCTTCACTTCAGGTTTACTGTATACCTTGGACCTTCTTATTGACGATAAAACACAGAAATTGCATCCGAATTTAATACAAAACGCACAATGCCGACTTAAGTACAAGAGGACTGACACTCTCATTTTCTGTGATTTGAACCTCTCCTGTGAGTCCAGTTTTAGATTCCGATGCTTCACTTCAGGTTTACTGTATCCCTCGGACCATCTTATTGACGATGATACACAGAAATTGGTTACGAATTTAATACAAAAGGCACAATGCCGACTTAAGTACAAGAGGACTGACACTCTCACTTTCTTTGATTTGAACCTCTCCTGTGAGTCCAGTTTTAGATTCCGATGCTTCACTTCAGGTTTACTGTATACCTTGGACCTTCTTATTGACGATGAATCACAGAAATTGCATCCGAATTTAATACAAAAGGCACAATGCCGACTTAAGTACAAGAGGACTGACACTCTTACTTTCTATGATTGGAACCTCTCCTGTGAGTCCTGTTTTAGATTACGATGATTCACTTCAGGCTTAATGTATCCCTTGGACCTTCTTATTGACGATGAAACACAGAAATTGCATCCGAAATTAATACAAAAGGCACAATGCCGACTTAAGTACAAGAGGACTGACACTCTCACTTTCTATGATTTGAACCTCTCCTGTGAGTCTAGTTTTAGATACCGATGCTTCACTTCAGGTTTACTGTATCCCTTGGAACTTCTTATTGACGATGAAACACAGAAATTGCATCCGAATATAATACAAAAGGCACAATGCCGACTTAAGTACAAGAGGACTGACACTATCTTTTTGTATGATTTGAACCTCTGCTGTGAGTCCAGTTTTAGATTCCGATGCTTCACTTCAGGTTTGCAGTATTCCTTGGACCTTCTTATTGACGATGAAACACAGAAATTGCGTCCTAATTTAAGACAAAAGGCACAATGCCGACTTAAGTACAAGAGGACTGACTCTCTAAGTTTCTATGATTGGAACCTCTCCTGTGAGTCGAATTTTAGATTACTATGCTTCACTTCAGGTTTACTGTATGCCTTGGACCTTCTTATTGACGATTAAACTCAGAAATTGCATCCGAATTTAATACAAAAGGCACAATGCCGACTTAAGTACAAGAGGACTGACACCCTCATTTTCTATGATTTGAACCTCTCCTGTGAGTCCAGTTTTAGATTCTGAAGCTTCACTTCAGGTTTACTGTATCCCTTGGAACTTCTTATTGACGATGATACACAGAAATTGCTTACGAATTTAATACAAAAGGCACAATGCCGACTTAAGTACAAGAGGACTGACACTCTCACTTTCTTTGATTTGAACCTCTCCCGTGAGTCCAGTTTTAGATTCGGATGCTTCACTTCAGGTTTACTGTATCTCTTGGACCTTCTTATTGACGATGAAACACAGAAATTGCATCCGAATTTAATACAAAAGCACAATTCCGACTTAAGTACAAGAGGACTGGCACTCTCACTTTCTATGATTTGAACCTCTCCTGTGGGTCCAGTTTTAGATTCCGATGCTTCACTTCAGGTTTACTGTATCCCTTGGAACTTCTTATAGACGATGAAACACAGAAATTGCATCCCAATTTAATACAAAAGGCACAATGCCGACTTAACTACAAGAGGGCTGACACTATCACTTTGTATGATTTGAACCTCTCCTGTGAGCCCAGTTTTTGATTCCGATGTTTCACTTCAGGTTTACAGTATCCCTTGGACCTTCTTATTGACGATGAAACACAGAAATTGCATCCCAATTTAAGACAAGAGGCACAATGCCGACTTAAGTACAACAGGACTGACACTCTAATTTTCTATCATTTGAGTCTCTCCTGTGAGTCCAGTTTTAGCTTCCGATGCTTCACTTCAGGTCTACTGTATCCCTTGGACCTTCTCAATGACAATGAAACACAGAAGTTGCAACCGAATTTAATTCAATAGGCACAATGCCGATTTAAGTACAAGTGGACTGACAATCTAACTTTCTATGATTTGAACCTCTCCTGTGAGTCCAGATTTAGTTTCCGATGCTTCACATCGGGTTTACTGTATCCCTTGGACTTTCTAATTGACGATGAAACACAGAAATTGCATCCGAATTTAATACAAAAGCACAATGCCGACTTAAGTACAAGAGGACTGACACTATCACTTTGTATGATTTGAACCACTCCTGTGAGTCCGGTTTTATATTCCGATGCTTCAATTCAGGTTTACTGTATCCCTTGGACCTTCTTATTGACGATGAAACACAGAAATTGCATCCGAATTTAATACAAAAGGCACAATGCCGACTTAATTACAAGAGGACTGACTCTCTAAGTTTCTATGATTGGAACCTCTCCTGTGAGTCCAATTTTTGATTACTATGCTTCACTTCAGGTTTACTGTATACCTTGGACCTTCTTATTGACGATAAAACACAGAAATTGCATCCGAAATTAATACAAAAGGCACAATGCCGACTTAAGTACAAGAGGACTGACACTCTCACTTTCTATGATTTGAACCTCTCCTGTGAGTCTAGTTTTAGATACCGATGCTTCACTTCAGGTTTACTGTATCCCTTGGAACTTCTTATTGACGATGCAACACAGAAATTGCATCCGAATTTAATACAAAAGGCACAATGCCGACTTAAGTACAAGAGGACTGACACTATCACTTTGTATGATTTGAACCTCTCCTGTGAGTCCGGTTTTATATTCCGATGCTTCAATTCAGGTTTACTGTATCCCTTGGACCTTCTTATTGACGATGAAACACAGAAATTGCATCCGAATTTAATACAAAAGGCACAATGCCGACTTAATTACAAGAGGACTGACTCTCTAAGTTTCTATGATTGGAACCTCTCCTGTGAGTCCAATTTTTGATTACTATGCTTCACTTCAGGTTTACTGTATACCTTGGACCTTCTTATTGACGATAAAACACAGAAATTGCATCCGAATTTAATACAAAACGCACAATGCCGACTTAAGTACAAGAGGACTGACACTCTCATTTTCTGTGACTTGAACCTCTCCTGTGAGTCCAGTTTTAGATTCCGTTGCTTCACTTCAGGTTTACTGTATCGCTCGGACCATCTTATTGACGATGATACACAGAAATTGCTTACGAATTTAATACAAAAGGCACAACGCCGACTTAAGTACAAGAGGACTGACACTCTCACTTTCTTTGATTTGAACCTCTCCTGTGAGTCCAGTTTTAGATTCCGATGCTTCACTTCAGGTTTACTGTATACCTTGGACCTTCTTATTGACGATGAATCACAGAAATTGCATCCGAATTTAATACAAAAGGCACAATGCCGACTTAAGTACAAGAGGACTGACACTCTTACTTTCTATGATTGGAACCTCTCCTGTGAGTCCTGTTTTAGATTACGATGATTCACTTCAGGCTTAATGTGTCCCTTGGACCTTCTTATTGACGATGAAACACAGAAATTGCATCCTAATTTAATACAAAAGGCACAATGCCGACTTAAGTACAAGAGGACTGACTCTCTAAGTTTCTATGATTGGAACCTCTCCTGTGAGTCCAATTTTTGATTACTATGCTTCACTTCAGGTTTAATGTATATCTTGGACCTTCTTATTGACGTTGAAACACAGAAATTGCATCCGAATTTAATACAAAAGGCACAATGCCGACTTAAGTACAAGAGGACTGACACTCTCACTTTCTTTGATTTGAACCTCTCCTGTGAGTCTAGTTTTAGAATCCGATGCTTCACTTCAGGTTTACTGTCTCCCTTGGACCTTCTTATTGACGATGAATCACAGAAATTGCATCCGAATTTGATACAAAAGGCACAATGCCGACTTAAGTACAAGCGGACTGACAATCTTACTTTCTATGATTGGAACCTCTCCTGTGAGTCCAGATTTAGATTACGATGATTCACTTCAGGCTTAATGTATCCCCTGGACCTTCTTATTGACGATGAAACACAGAAATTGCATCCGAATTTAATACAAATGGCACAATGCCGACTTAAGTACAAGAGGACAGACACTCTCACTCCCTTCGATTTGAACCTCTCCTGTGAGTCCAGTTTTAGATTCCGATGCTTCACTTCAGGTTTACTGTATCCCTTGGACCTTCTTATTGACGATGAAACACAGAAATTGCATCCGAATTTAATACAAAAGGCACAATGCCGACTTAAGTACAAGAGGACTGACACTCTTACTTTCTATGATTGGAACCTCTCCTGTGAGTCCAGTTTGAGATTCCGATGCTTCACTTCAGGTTTACTGTATCCCTTGGAACATCTTATTGACGATGGAACACAGAAATTGCGTCCGAATTTAATACAAATGGCACAATGCCGACTTAAGTGCAAGAGGAATGACACTCTCACTTTGAATGATTTGAACCTCTCCTGTGAGTCCAGTTTTAGATTCCGATGCTTCACTTCAGGTTTATTGTATCCCTTGGACCTTCTTATTGACGATGTAACACATAAATTGCATCCGAATTTAATACAAAAGGCACAATGCGGACTTAAGTACAAGAGGACTGACTCTCTCACTTTCTATGATTTGAACCTCTCCTGTGAGGACAGTTTTAGATTCCGATGCTTCACTTCAGGTTTACTGTATCCCTTGGACCTTCTTATTGACGATGAAACACAGAAGTAGCATCCGAATTTAATACAAAATCCACAATGCCGACTTAAGTACAAGAGGACTGTCACTCTCACTTTCTATGATTTGAACCTCTCCTGTGAGTCCAGTTTTAGATTCCGATGCTTCACTTCAGGTTTACTGTGTCCCTTGGACCTTCTTATTGAAGATGAAACACAGAAATTTCATCCGAATTTAATACAAAAGGCACAATGCCGACTTATGTACAAGAGGACTGACACTCTCACTCTCTATGATTTGAACCTCTCTTGTGAGTCTAGTTTTAGATTCAGATGCTTCACTTCGGGTTTAATGTATCCCTTGGACTTCTTATTGACGATGAAATACAGAAATTGCATCCGAAATTAATACAAAAGGCACAATGCCGACTTAAGTACAAGAGGACTGACACTCTTACTTTCTATGATTGGAACCTCTCCTGTGAGTCCAGTTTTAGATTACGATGATTCACTTCAGGCTTAATGTATCCCTTGGACCTTCTTATTGACGATGAAACACAGAAATTGCATCCGAATTTAATTCAAAAGGCACAATGCCGACATAAGTACAAGAGGACTGACATTCATACTTTCTATGATTGGAACCTCTCCTGTGAGTCCAGTTTTACATTACGATGATTCACTTCAGGCTTAATGTATCCCTTAGGCCTTCTTATTGACGATGAAACCCAGAAATTGAATCCGAATTTAATGCAATAGGCACAATGCCGACTTAAGTACAAGAGGACCGACACTCTCACTTTCTATAATTTGAACCTCTCCTGTGAGTCCAGTTTTAGATTCCGATGCTTCACTTCATGTTTACTGTATCCCTTGGACCTTCTTATTGACGATGAAACACAGAAATTGCATCCGAATATAATACAAAAGGCACAATGCCGACTTCAGTTCAAGAGAACTGACACTCTAACTTTCTATGATTTTAACCTCTTCTGTGATCCAGTTTTAGATTCCGATGCTTCACTTCAGGTTTACTGTATACCTTGGACCTTCTTATTGACGATGAAACACAGAAATTGCATCCGAATTTAATACAAAATGCACAATGCCGACTTAAGCACAAGAGGACTGACACTCTCACTTTCTATGATTGGAACCTCTCCTGTGAGTCCAGTTTTAGATTCCGATGCTTCACTTCAGGTTTACTGTATACCTTGGACCTTCTTATTGACGATAAAACACAGAAATTGCATCCGAAATTAATACAAAAGGCACAATGCCGACTTAATTACAAGAGGACTGACTCTCTGAGTTTCTATGATTGGAACCTCTCCTGTGAGTCCAATTTTTGATTACTATGCTTCACTTCAGGTTTACTGTATACCTTGGACCTTCTTATTGACGATAAAACACAGAAATTGCATCCGAATTTAATACAAAACGCACAATGCCGACTTAAGTACAAGAGGACTGACACTCTCATTTTCTGTGATTTGAACCTCTCCTGTGAGTCCAGTTTTAGATTCCGATGCTTCACTTCAGGTTTACTGTATCCCTTGGAACTTCTTATTGACGATGAAACACAGAAATTGCATCCGAATATAATACAAAAGGCACAATGCCGACTTAAGTACAAGAGGACTGACACTATCTTTTTGTATGATTTGAACCTCTGCTGTGAGTCCAGTTTTAGATTCCGATGCTTCACTTCAGGTTTGCAGTATTCCTTGGACCTTCTTATTGACGATGAAACACAGAAATTGCGTCCTAATTTAAGACAAAAGGCACAATGCCGACTTAAGTACAAGAGGACTGACTCTCTAAGTTTCTATGATTGGAACCTCTCCTGTGAGTCCAATTTTAGATTACTATGCTTCACTTCAGGTTTACTGTATGCCTTGGACCTTCTTATTGACGATTAAACTCAGAAATTGCATCCGAATATAATACAAAAGGCACAATGCCGACTTCAGTTCAAGAGAACTGACACTATAACTTTCTATGATTTTAACCTCTTCTGTGATCCAGTTTTAGATTCCGATGCTTCACTTCAGGTTTACTGTATACCTTGGACCTTCTTATTCACGATGAAACACAGAAATTGCATCCGAATTTAATACAAAATGCACAATGCCGACTTAAGCACAAGAGGACTGACACTCTCACTTTCTATGATTTGAACCTCTCCTGTGAGTCCAGTTTTAGATTCCGATACTTCACTTCAGGTTTACTGTATCCCTTGGAACTTCTTATTGACGATGAAACACAGAAATTGCATCCGAATTTAATACAAAAGGCACAATGCCGACTTAAGTACAAGAGGACTGACACTATCACTTTGTATGATTTGAACCACTCCTGTGAGTCCGGTTTTATATTCCGATGCTTCAATTCAGGTTTAGTGTATCCCTTGGACCTTCTTATTGACGACGAAAACACAGAAATTGCATCCTAATTTAATACAAAAGGCACAATGCCGACTTAATTACAAGAGGACTGACTCTCTAAGTGTCTATGATTGGAACCTCTCCTGTGAGTCCAATTTTTGATTACTATGCTTCACTTCAGGTTTACTGTATACCTTGGACCTTCTTATTGACGATAAAACACAGAAATTGCATCCGAATTTAATACAAAACGCACAATGCCGACTTAAGTACAAGAGGACTGACACTCTCATTTTCTGTGATTTGAACCTCTCCTGTGAGTCCAGTTTTAGATTCCGATGCTTCACTTCAGGTTTACTGTATCCCTCGGACCATCTTATTGACGATGATACACAGAAATTGGTTACGAATTTAATACAAAAGGCACAATGCCGACTTAAGTACAAGAGGACTGACACTCTCACTTTCTTTGATTTGAACCTCTCCTGTGAGTCCAGTTTTAGATTCCGATGCTTCACTTCAGGTTTACTGTATACCTTGGACCTTCTTATTGACGATGAATCACAGAAATTGCATCCGAATTTAATACAAAAGGCACAATGCCGACTTAAGTACAAGAGGACTGACACTCTTACTTTCTATGATTGGAACCTCTCCTGTGAGTCCTGTTTTAGATTACGATGATTCACTTCAGGCTTAATGTATCCCTTGGACCTTCTTATTGACGATGAAACACAGAAATTGCATCCGAAATTAATACAAAAGGCACAATGCCGACTTAAGTACAAGAGGACTGACACTCTCACTTTCTATGATTTGAACCTCTCCTGTGAGTCTAGTTTTAGATACCGATGCTTCACTTCAGGTTTACTGTATCCCTTGTAACTTCTTATTGACGATGAAACACAGAAATTGCATCCGAATATAATACAAAAGGCACAATGCCGACTTAAGTACAAGAGGACTGACACTATCTTTTTGTATGATTTGAACCTCTGCTGTGAGTCCAGTTTTAGATTCCGATGCTTCACTTCAGGTTTGCAGTATTCCTTGGGCCTTCTTATTGACGATGAAACACAGAAATTGCGTCCTAATTTAAGACAAAAGGCACAATGCCGACTTAAGTACAAGAGGACTGACTCTCTAAGTTTCTATGATTGGAACCTCTCCTGTGAGTCCAATTTTAGATTACTATGCTTCACTTCAGGTTTACTGTATGCCTTGGACCTTCTTATTGACGATTAAACTCAGAAATTGCATCCGAATTTAATACAAAAGGCACAATGCCGACTTAAGTACAAGAGGACTGACACCCTCATTTTCTATGATTTGAACCTCTCCTGTGAGTCCAGTTTTAGATTCTGAAGCTTCACTTCAGGTTTACTGTATCCCTTGGAACTTCTTATTGACGATGATACACAGAAATTGCTTACGAATTTAATACAAAAGGCACAATGCCGACTTAAGTACAAGAGGACTGACACTCTCACTTTCTTTGATTTGAACCTCTCCCGTGAGTCCAGTTTTAGATTCGGATGCTTCACTTCAGGTTTACTGTATCTCTTGGACCTTCTTATTGACGATGAAACACAGAAATTGCATCCGAATTTAATACAAAAGCACAATTCCGACTTAAGTACAAGAGGACTGGCACTCTCACTTTCTATGATTTGAACCTCTCCTGTGGGTCCAGTTTTAGATTCCGATGCTTCACTTCAGGTTTACTGTATCCCTTGGAACTTCTTATAGACGATGAAACACAGAAATTGCATCCCAATTTAATACAAAAGGCACAATGCCGACTTAACTACAAGAGGGCTGACACTATCACTTTGTATGATTTGAACCTCTCCTGTGAGCCCAGTTTTTGATTCCGATGTTTCACTTCAGGTTTACAGTATCCCTTGGATCTTCTTATTGACGATGAAACACAGAAATTGCATCCCAATTTAAGACAAGAGGCACAATGCCGACTTAAGTACAACAGGACTGACACTCTAATTTTCTATCATTTGAGTCTCTCCTGTGAGTCCAGTTTTAGCTTCCGATGCTTCACTTCAGGTCTACTGTATCCCTTGGACCTTCTTAATGACAATGAAACACAGAAGTTGCAACCGAATTTAATTCAATAGGCACAATGCCGATTTAAGTACAAGTGGACTGACAATCTAACTTTCTATGATTTGAACCTCTCCTGTGAGTCCAGATTTAGTTTCCGATGCTTCACATCGGGTTTACTGTATCCCTTGGACTTTCTAATTGACGATGAAACACAGAAATGGCATCCGAATTTAATACAAAAGCACAATGCCGACTTAAGTACAAGAGGACTGACACTATCACTTTGTATGATTTGAACCACTCCTGTGAGTCCGGTTTTATATTCCGATGCTTCAATTCAGGTTTACTGTATCCCTTGGACCTTCTTATTGACGATGAAACACAGAAATTGCATCCGAATTTAATACAAAAGGCACAATGCCGACTTAATTACAAGAGGACTGACTCTCTAAGTTTCTATGATTGGAACCTCTCCTGTGAGTCCAATTTTTGATTACTATGCTTCACTTCAGGTTTACTGTATACCTTGGACCTTCTTATTGACGATAAAACACAGAAATTGCATCCGAAATTAATACAAAAGGCACAATGCCGACTTAAGTACAAGAGGACTGACACTCTCACTTTCTATGATTTGAACCTCTCCTGTGAGTCTAGTTTTAGATACCGATGCTTCACTTCAGGTTTACTGTATCCCTTGGAACTTCTTATTGACGATGAAACACAGAAATTGCATCCGAATTTAATACAAAAGGCACAATGCCGACTTAAGTACAAGAGGACTGACACTATCACTTTGTATGATTTGAACCTCTCCTGTGAGTCCGGTTTTATATTCCGATGCTTCAATTCAGGTTTACTGTATCCCTTGGACCTTCTTATTGACGATGAAACACAGAAATTGCATCCGAATTTAATACAAAAGGCACAATGCCGACTTAATTACAAGAGGACTGACTCTCTAAGTTTCTATGATTGGAACCTCTCCTGTGAGTCCAATTTTTGATTACTATGCTTCACTTCAGGTTTACTGTATACCTTGGACCTTCTTATTGACGATAAAACACAGAAATTGCATCCGAATCTAATACAAAACGCACAATGCCGACTTAAGTACAAGAGGACTGACACTCTCATTTTCTGTGATTTGAACCTCTCCTGTGAGTCCAGTTTTAGATTCCGATGCTTCACTTCAGGTTTACTGTATCGCTCGGACCATCTTATTGACGATGATACACAGAAATTGCTTACGAATTTAATACAAAAGGCACAACGCCGACTTAAGTACAAGAGGACTGACACTCTCACTTTCTTTGATTTGAACCTCTCCTGTGAGTCCAGTTTTAGATTCCGATGCTTCACTTCAGGTTTACTGTATACCTTGGACCTTCTTATTGACGATGAATCACAGAAATTGCATCCGAATTTAATACAAAAGGCACAATGCCGACTTAAGTACAAGAGGACTGACACTCTTACTTTCTATGATTGGAACCTCTCCTGTGAGTCCTGTTTTAGATTACGATGATTCACTTCAGGCTTAATGTATCCCTTGGACCTTCTTATTGACGATGAAACACAGAAATTGCATCCTAATTTAATACAAAAGGCACAATGCCGACTTAAGTACAAGAGGACTGACTCTCTAAGTTTCTATGATTGGAACCTCTCCTGTGAGTCCAATTTTAGATTACTATGCTTCACTTCAGGTTTAATGTATATCTTGGACCTTCTTATTGACGTTGAAACACAGAAATTGCATCCGAATTTAATACAAAAGGCACAATGGGGACTTAAGTACAAGAGGACTGACACTCTCACTTTCTTTGATTTGAACCTCTCCTGTGAGTCTAGTTTTAGATACCGATGCTTCACTTCAGGTTTACTGTATCCCTTGGAACTTCTTATTGACGATGAAACACAGAAATTGCATCCGAATATAATACAAAAGGCACAATGCCGACTTAAGTACAAGAGGACTGACACTATCTTTTTGTATGATTTGAACCTCTGCTGTGAGTCCAGTTTTAGATTCCGATGCTTCACTTCAGGTTTGCAGTATTCCTTGGACCTTCTTATTGACGATGAAACACAGAAATTGCGTCCTAATTTAAGACAAAAGGCACAATGCCGACTTAAGTACAAGAGGACTGACTCTCTAAGTTTCTATGATTGGAACCTCTCCTGTGAGTCCAATTTTAGATTACTATGCTTCACTTCAGGTTTACTGTATGCCTTGGACCTTCTTATTGACGATTAAACTCAGAAATTGCATCCGAATTTAATACAAAAGGCACAATGCCGACTTAAGTACAAGAGGACTGACACTATCTTTTTGTATGATTTGAACCTCTGCTGTGAGTCCAGTTTTAGATTCCGATGCTTCACTTCAGGTTTACTGTATCCCTTGGAACTTCTTATTGACGATGATACACAGAAATTGCTTACGAATTTAATACAAAAGGCACAATGCCGACTTAAGTACAAGAGGACTGACACTCTCACTTTCTTTGATTTGAACCTCTCCCGTGAGTCCAGTTTTAGATTCGGATGCTTCACTTCAGGTTTACTGTATCTCTTGGACCTTCTTATTGACGATGAAACACAGAAATTGCATCCGAATTTAATACAAAAGCACAATTCCGACTTAAGTACAAGAGGACTGGCACTCTCACTTTCTATGATTTGAACCTCTCCTGTGGGTCCAGTTTTAGATTCCGATGCTTCACTTCAGGTTTACTGTATCCCTTGGAACTTCTTATAGACGATGAAACACAGAAATTGCATCCCAATTTAATACAAAAGGCACAATGCCGACTTAACTACAAGAGGGCTGACACTATCACTTTGTATGATTTGAACCTCTCCTGTGAGCCCAGTTTTAGATTCCGATGTTTCACTTCAGGTTTACAGTATCCCTTGGACCTTCTTATTGACGATGAAACACAGAAATTGCATCCCAATTTAAGACAAGAAGCACAATGCCGACTTAAGTACAACAGGACTGACACTCTAATTTTCTATCATTTGAGTCTCTCCTGTGAGTCCAGTTTTAGCTTCCGATGCTTCACTTCAGGTCTACTGTATCCCTTGGACCTTCTTAATGACAATGAAACACAGAAGTTGCAACCGAATTTAATTCAATAGGCACAATGCCGATTTAAGTACAAGTGGACTGACAATCTAACTTTCTATGATTTGAACCTCTCCTGTGAGTCCAGATTTAGTTTCCGATGCTTCACATCGGGTTTACTGTATCCCTTGGACTTTCTAATTGACGATGAAACACAGAAATGGCATCCGAATTTAATACAAAAGCACAATGCCGACTTAATTACAAGAGGACTGACACTATCACTTTGTATGATTTGAACCTCTCCTGTGAGTCCGGTTTTATATTCCGATGCTTCAATTCAGGTTTACTGTATCCCTTGGACCTTCTTATTGACGATGAAACACAGAAATTGCATCCGAATTTAATACAAAAGGCACAATGCCGACTTAATTACAAGAGGACTGACTCTCTAAGTTTCTATGATTGGAACCTCTCCTGTGAGTCCAATTTTTGATTACTATGCTTCACTTCAGGTTTACTGTATACCTTGGACCTTCTTATTGACGATAAAACACAGAAATTGCATCCGAAATTAATACAAAAGGCACAATGCCGACTTAAGTACAAGAGGACTGACACTCTCACTTTCTATGATTTGAACCTCTCCTGTGAGTCTAGTTTTAGATACCGATGCTTCACTTCAGGTTTACTGTATCCCTTGGAACTTCTTATTGGCGATGAAACACAGAAATTGCATCCGAATTTAATACAAAAGGCACAATGCCGACTTAAGTACAAGAGGACTGACACTATCACTTTGTATGATTTGAACCTCTCCTGTGAGTCCGGTTTTATATTCCGATGCTTCAATTCAGGTTTACTGTATCCCTTGGACCTTCTTATTGACGATGAAACACAGAAATTGCATCCGAATTTAATACAAAAGGCACAATGCCGACTTAATTACAAGAGGACTGACTCTCTAAGTTTCTATGATTGGAACCTCTCCTGTGAGTCCAATTTTTGATTACTATGCTTCACTTCAGGTTTACTGTATACCTTGGACCTTCTTATTGACGATAAAACACAGAAATTGCATCCGAATTTAATACAAAACGCACAATGCCGACTTAAGTACAAGAGGACTGACACTCTCATTTTCTGTGATTTGAACCTCTCCTGTGAGTCCAGTTTTAGATTCCGATGCTTCACTTCAGGTTTACTGTAGCGCTCGGACCATCCTATTGACGATGATACACAGAAATTGCTTACGAATTTAATACAAAAGGCACAATGCCGACTTAAGTACAAGAGGACTGACACTCTCACTTTCTTTGATTTGAACCTCTCCTGTGAGTCCAGTTTTAGATTCCGATGCTTCACTTCAGGTTTACTGTATACCTTGGACCTTCTTATTGACGATGAATCACAGAAATTGCATCCGAATTTAATACAAAAGGCACAATGCCGACTTAAGTACAAGAGGACTGACACTCTTACTTTCTATGATTGGAACCTCTCCTGTGAGTCCTGTTTTAGATTACGATGATTCACTTCAGGCTTAATGTATCCCTTGGACCTTCTTATTGACGATGAAACACAGAAATTGCATCCTAATTTAATACAAAAGGCACAATGCCGACTTAAGTACAAGAGGACTGACTCTCTAAGTTTCTATGATTGGAACCTCTCCTGTGAGTCCAATTTTAGATTACTATGCTTCACTTCAGGTTTAATGTATATCTTGGACCTTCTTATTGACGTTGAAACACAGAAATTGCATCCGAATTTAATACAAAAGGCACAATGCCGACTTAAGTACAAGAGGACTGACACTCTCACTTTCTTTGATTTGAACCTCTCCTGTGAGTCTAGTTTTAGAATCCGATGCTTCACTTCAGGTTTACTGTCTCCCTTGGACCTTCTTATTGACGATGAATCACAGAAATTGCATCCGAATTTGATACAAAAGGCACAATGCCGACTTAAGTACAAGCGGACTGACACTCTTACTTTCTATGATTGGAACCTCTCCTGTGAGTCCAGATTTAGATTACGATGATTCACTTCAGGCTTAATGTATCCCCTGGACCTTCCTATTGACGATGAAACACAGAAATTGCATCCGAATTTAATACAAATGGCACAATGCCGACTTAAGTACAAGAGGACAGACACTCTCACTCCCTTCGATTTGAACCTCTCCTGTGAGTCCAGTTTTAGATTCCGATGCTTCACTTCAGGTTTACTGTATCCCTTGGACCTTCTTATTGACGATGAAACACAGAAATTGCATCCGAATTTAATACAAAAGGCACAATGCCGACTTAAGTACAAGAGGACTGACACTCTTACTTTCTATGATTGGAACCTCTCCTGTGAGTCCAGTTTGAGATTCCGATGCTTCACTTCAGGTTTACTGTATCCCTTGGAACATCTTATTGACGATGGAACACAGAAATTGCGTCCGAATTTAATACAATTGGCACAATGCCGACTTAAGTGCAAGAGGAATGGCACTCTCACTTTGAATGATTTGAACCTCTCCTGTGAGTCCAGTTTTAGATTCCGATGCTTCACTTCAGGTTATTGTATCCCTTGGACCTTCTTATTGACGATGTAACACATAAATTGCATCCGAATTTAATACAAAAGGCACAATGCGGACTTAAGTACAAGAGGACTGACTCTCTCACTTTCTATGACTTGAACCTCTCCTGTGAGGACAGTTTTAGATTCCGATGCTTCACTTCAGGTTTACTGTATCCCTTGGACCTTCTTATTGACGATGAAACACAGAAGTAGCATCCGAATTTAATACAAAATCCACAATGCCGACTTAAGTACAAGAGGACTGTCACTCTCACTTTCTATGATTTGAACCTCTCCTGTGAGTCCAGTTTTAGATTCCGATGCTTCACTTCAGGTTTACTGTGTCCCTTGGACCTTCTTATTGAAGATGAAACACAGAAATTTCATCCGAATTTAATACAAAAGGCACAATGCCGACTTATGTACAAGAGGACTGACACTCTCACTCTCTATGATTTGAACCTCTCTTGTGAGTCTAGTTTTAGATTCAGATGCTTCACTTCGGGTTTAATGTATCCCTTGGACTTCTTATTGACGATGAAATACAGAAATTGCATCCGAAATTAATACAAAAGGCACAATGCCGACTTAAGTACAAGAGGACTGACACTCTTACTTTCTATGATTGGAACCTCTCCTGTGAGTCCAGTTTTAGATTACGATGATTCACTTCAGGCTTAATGTATCCCTTGGACCTTCTTATTGACGATGAAACACAGAAATTGCATCCGAATTTAATTCAAAAGGCACAATGCCGACATAAGTACAAGAGGACTGACATTCATACTTTCTATGATTGGAACCTCTCCTGTGAGTCCAGTTTTACATTACGATGATTCACTTCAGGCTTAATGTATCCCTTAGGCCTTCTTATTGACGATGAAACCCAGAAATTGAATCCGCATTTAATGCAATAGGCACAATGCCGACTTAAGTACAAGAGGACCGACACTCTCACTTTCTATAATTTGAACCTCTCCTGTGAGTCCAGTTTTAGATTCCGATGCTTCACTTCATGTTTACTGTATCCCTTGGACCTTCTTATTGACGATGAAACACAGAAATTGCATCCGAATATAATACAAAAGGCACAATGCCGACTTCAGTTCAAGAGAACTGACACTCTAACTTTCTCTGATTTTAACCTCTTCTGTGATCCAGTTTTAGATTCCGATGCTTCACTTCAGGTTTACTGTATACCTTGGACCTTCTTATTGACGATGAAACACAGAAATTGCATCCGAATTTAATACAAAATGCACAATGCCGACTTAAGCACAAGAGGACTGACACTCTCACTTTCTATGATTGGAACCTCTCCTGTGAGTCCAGTTTTAGATTCCGATGCTTCACTTCAGGTTTACTGTATACCTTGGACCTTCTTATTGACGATAAAACACAGAAATTGCATCCGAATTTAATACAAAAGGCACAATGCCGACTTAAGTACAAGAGGACTGACACTATCACTTTGTATGATTTGAACCTCTCCTGTGCGTCCGGTTTTAGATTCCGATGCTTCACTTCAGGTTTACTGTATCCCTCGGACCATCTTATTGACGATGATACACAGAAATTGGTTACGAATTTAATACAAAAGGCACAATGCCGACTTATGTACAAGAGGACTGACACTCTCACTTTCTTTGATTTGAACCTCTCCTGTGAGTCCAGTTTTAGATTCCGATGCTTCACTTCAGGTTTACTGTATACCTTGGACCTTCTTATTGACGATGAATCACAGAAATTGCTTCCAAATTTAATACAAAAGGCACAATGCCGACTTAAGTACAAGAGGACTGACACTCTTACTTTCTATGATTGGAACCTCTCCTGTGAGTCCTGTTTTAGATTACGATGATTCACTTCAGGCTTAATGTATCCCTTGGACCTTCTTATTGACGATGAAACACAGAAATTGCATCCGAAATTAATACAAAAGGCACAATGCCGACTTAAGTACAAGAGGACTGACACTCTCACTTTTATGATTTGAACCTCTCCTGTGAGTCTAGTTTTAGATACCGATGCTTCACTTCAGGTTTACTGTATCCCTTGGAACTTCTTATTGACGATGAAACACAGAAATTGCATCCGAATATAATACAAAAGGCACAATGCCGACTTAAGTACAAGAGGTTTGACAGTATCTTTTTGTATGATTTGAACCTCTGCTGTGAGTCCAGTTTTAGATTCCGATGCTTCACTTCAGGTTTGCAGTATTCCTTGGACCTTCTTATTGACGATGATAGACAGAAATTGCGTCCTAATTTAAGACAAAAGGCACAATGCCGACTTAAGTACAAGAGGACTGACTCTCTAAGTTTCTATGATTGGAACCTCTCCTGTGAGTCCAATTTTAGATTACTATGCTTCACTTCAGGTTTACTGTATACCTTGGACCTTCTTATTGACGATTAAACTCAGAAATTGCATCCGAATTTAATACAAAAGGCACAATGCCGACTTAAGTACAAGAGGACTGACACCCTCATTTTCTATGATTTGAACCTCTCCTGTGAGTCCAGTTTTAGATTCTGAAGCTTCACTTCAGGTTTACTGTATCCCTTGGAACTTCTTATTGACGATGATACACAGAAATTGCTTACGAATTTAATACGAAAGGCACAATGCCGACTTAAGTACAAGAGGACTGAGACTCTCACTTTCTTTGATTTGAACCTCTTCTGTGAGTCCAGTTTTAGATTCGGATGCTTCACTTCAGGTTTACTGTATCTCTTGGACCTTCTTATTGACGATGAAACACAGAAGTAGCATCCGAATTTAATACAAAATCCACAATGCCGACTTAAGTACAAGAGGACTGACACTCTCACATTCTATGACTTGAACCTCTCCTGTGAGTCCAGTTTTAGATTCCGATGCTTCACTTCAGGTTTACTGTGTCCCTTGGACCTTCTTATTGACGATGAAACACAGAAATTTCATCCGAATTTAATACAAAAGGCACAATGCCGACTTATGTACAAGAGGACTGACACTCTCACTCTCTATGATTTGAACCTCTCTTGTGAGTCTAGTTTTAGATTCAGGTGCTTCACTTCGGGTTTAATGTATCCCTTGGACTTCTTATTGACGATGAAACACAGAAATTGCATCCGAATTTAATACAAAAGGCACATGGCCGGCTTAAGTACAAGAGGACTGACACTCTTACTTTCTATGATTGGAACCTCTCCTGTGAGTCCAGTTTTAGATTACGATGATTCACTTCAGGCTTAATGTATCCCTTGGACCTTCTTATTGACGATGAAACACAGAAATTGCATCCGAATTTAATACAAAAGGCACAATGCCGACATAAGTACAAGAGGACTGACATTCATACTTTCTATGATTGGAACCTCTCCTGTGAGTCCAGTTTTACATTACGATGATTCACTTCAGGCTTAATGTATCCCTTAGGCCTTCTTATTGACGATGAAACCCAGAAATTGAATCCGAATTTAATGCAATAGGCACAATGCCGACTTAAGTACAAGAGGACCGACACTCTCACTTTCTATGATTTGAACCTCTCCTGTAAGTCCAGTTTTAGATTCCGATGCTTCACTTCATGTTTACTGTATCCCTTGGACCTTCTTATTGACGATGAAACACAGAAATTGCATCCGAATATAATACAAAATCACAATGCCGACTTCAGTTCAAGAGAACTGACACTCTAACTTTCTATGATTTTAACCTCTTCTGTGATCCAGTTTTAGATTCCGATGCTTCACTTCAGGTTTACTGTATACCTTGGACCTTCTTATTGACGATGAAACACAGAAATTGCATCCGAATTTAATACAAAATGCACAATGCCGACTTAAGCACAAGAGGACTGACACTCTCACTTTCTATGATTTGAACCTCTCCTGTGAGTCCAGTTTTAGATTCCGATGCTTCACTTCAGGTGTACTGTATCCCTTGGAACTTCTTATTGACGATGAAACACAGAAATTGCATCCGAATTTAATACAAAAGGCACAATGCCGACTTAAGTACAAGAGGACTGACACTATCACTTTAAATGATTTGAACCTCTCCTGTGAGTCCAGTTTTATATTCCGATGCTTCAATTCAGGTTTACTGTATCCCTTGGACCTTCTTATTGACGATGAAACACAGAAATTGCATCCTAATTTAATACAAAAGGCACAATGCCGACTTAAGTACAAGAGGACTGACTCTCTAAGTTTCTATGATTGGAACCTCTCCTGTGAGTCCAATTTTTGATTACTATGCTTCACTTCAGGTTTACTGTATACCTTGGACCTTCTTATTGACGATGAAACACAGAAATTGCATCCGAATTTAATACAAAAAGCACAATGCCGACTTAAGTACAAGAGGACTGACACTCTCATTTTCTGTGATTTGAACCTCTCCTGTGAGTCCAGTTTTAGATTCCGATGCTTCACTTCAGGTTTACTGTATCCCTCGGACCATCTTATTGATGATGATACACAGAAATTGCTTACGAATTTAATACAAAAGGCACAATGCCGACTTAAGTACAAGAGGACTCACACTCTCACTTTCTTTGATTTGAACCTCTCCTGTGAGTCCAGTTTTAGATTCCGATGCTTCACTTCAGGTTTACTGTATACCTTGGACCTTCTTATTGACGATGAATCACAGAAATTGCATCCGAATTTAATACAAAAGGCACAATGCCGACTTAAGTACAAGAGGACTGACACTCTTACTTTCTATGATTGGAACCTCTCCTGTGAGTCCAGTTTTAGATTACGATGATTCACTTCAGGCTTAATGTATCCCTTGGACCTTCTTATTGACGATGAAACACAGAAATTGCATCCGAAATTAATACAAAAGGCACAATGCCGACTTAAGTACAAGAGGACTGACACTATCTTTTTGTATGATTTGAACCTCTGCTGTGAGTCTAGTTTAAGATACCGATGCTTCACTTCAGGTTTACTGTATCCCTTGGAACTTCTTATTGACGATGAGACACAGAAATTGCATCCGAATGTAATACAAAAGGCACAATGCCGACTTAAGTACAAGAGGACTGACACTATCTTTTTGTATGATTTGAACCTCTGCTGTGAGTCCAGTTTTAGATTCCGATGCTTCACTTCAGGTTTGCAGTATTCCTTGGACCTTCTTATTGACGATGAAACACAGAAATTGCATCCTAATTTAAGACAAAAGGCACAATGCCGACTTAAGTACAAGAGGACTGACTCTCTAAGTTTCTATGATTGGAACCTCTCCTGTGTGTCCAATTTTAGATTACTATGCTTCACTTCAGGTCTACTGTATACCTTGGACCTTCTTATTGACGATTAAACTCAGAAATTGCATCCGAATTTAATACAAAAGGCACAATGCCGACTTAAGTACAAGAGGACTGACACCCTCATTTTCTATGATTTGAACCTCTCCTGTGAGTCCAGTTTTAGATTCTGAAGCTTCACTTCAGGTTTACTGTATCCCTTGGAACTTCTTATTGACGATGATACACAGAAATTGCTTACGAATTTAATACAAAAGGCACAATGCCGACTTAAGTACAAGAGGACTGACACTCTCACTTTCTTTGATTTGAACCTCTCCCGTGAGTCCAGTTTTAGATTCGGATGCTTCACTTCAGGTTTACTGTATCTCTTGGACCTTCTTATTGACGATGAAACACAGAAATTGCATCCGAATTTAATACAAAAGCACAATTCCGACTTAAGTACAAGAGGACTGGCACTCTCACTTTCTATGATTTGAACCTCTCCTGTGAGTCCAGTTTTAGATTCCGATGCTTCACTTCAGGTTTACTGTGTCCCTTGGACCTTCTTATTGAAGATGAAACACAGAAATTTCATCCGAATTTAATACAAAAGGCACAATGCCGACTTATGTACAAGAGGACTGACACTCTCACTCTCTATGATTTGAACCTCTCTTGTGAGTCTAGTTTTAGATTCAGATGCTTCACTTCGGGTTTAATGTATCCCTTGGACTTCTTATTGACGATGAAATACAGAAATTGCATCCGAAATTAATACAAAAGGCACAATGCCGACTTAAGTACAAGAGGACTGACACTCTTACTTTCTATGATTGGAACCTCTCCTGTGAGTCCAGTTTTAGATTACGATGATTCACTTCAGGCTTAATGTATCCCTTGGACCTTCTTATTGACGATGAAACACAGAAATTGCATCCGAATTTAATTCAAAAGGCACAATGCCGACATAAGTACAAGAGGACTGACATTCATACTTTCTATGATTGGAACCTCTCCTGTGAGTCCAGTTTTACATTACGATGATTCACTTCAGGCTTAATGTATCCCTTAGGCCTTCTTATTGACGATGAAACCCAGAAATTGAATCCGAATTTAATGCAATAGGCACAATGCCGACTTAAGTACAAGAGGACCGACACTCTCACTTTCTATAATTTGAACCTCTCCTGTGAGTCCAGTTTTAGATTCCGATGCTTCACTTCATGTTTACTGTATCCCTTGGACCTTCTTATTGACGATGAAACACAGAAATTGCATCCGAATATAATACAAAAGGCACAATGCCGACTTCAGTTCAAGAGAACTGACACTCTAACTTTCTATGATTTTAACCTCTTCTGTGATCCAGTTTTAGATTCCGATGCTTCACTTCAGGTTTACTGTATACCTTGGACCTTCTTATTGACGATGAAACACAGAAATTGCATCCGAATTTAATACAAAATGCACAATGCCGACTTAAGCACAAGAGGACTGACACTCTCACTTTCTATGATTGGAACCTCTCCTGTGAGTCCAGTTTTAGATTCCGATGCTTCACTTCAGGTTTACTGTATACCTTGGACCTTCTTATTGACGATAAAACACAGAAATTGCATCCGAATTTAATACAAAAGGCACAATGCCGACTTAAGTACAAGAGGACTGACACTATCACTTTGTATGATTTGAACCTCTCCTGTGAGTCCGGTTTTAGATTCCGATGCTTCACTTCAGGTTTACTGTATCCCTCGGACCATCTTATTGACGATGATACACAGAAATTGGTTACGAATTTAATACAAAAGGCACAATGCCGACTTAAGTACAAGAGGACTGACACTCTCACTTTCTTTGATTTGAACCTCTCCTGTGAGTCCAGTTTTAGATTCCGATGCTCACTTCAGGTTTACTGTATACCTTGGACCTTCTTATTGACGATGAATCACAGAAATTGCTTCCAAATTTAATACAAAAGGCACAATGCCGACTTAAGTACAAGAGGACTGACACTCTTACTTTCTATGATTGGAACCTCTCCTGTGAGTCCTGTTTCAGATTACGATGATTCACTTCAGGCTTAATGTATCCCTTGGACCTTCTTATTGACGATGAAACACAGAAATTGCATCCGAAAATAATACAAAAGGCACAATGCCGACTTAAGTACAAGAGGACTGACACTCTCACTTTTTATGATTTGAACCTCTCCTGTGAGTGTAGTTTTAGATACCGATGCTTCACTTCAGGTTTACTGTATCCCTTGGAACTTCTTATTTGCGATGAAACACAGAAATTGCATCCGAATATAATACAAAAGGCACAATGCCGACTTAAGTACAAGAGGACTGACACTATCTTTTTGTATGATTTGAACCTCTGCTGTGAGTCCAGTTTTAGATTCCGATGCTTCACTTCAGGTTTACTGTGTCTCTTGGACCTTCTTATTGACGATGAAACACAGAAGTAGCATCCGAATTTAATACAAAATCCACAATGCCGACTTAAGTACAAGAGGACTGACACTCTCACATTCTATGACTTGAACCTCTCCTGTGAGTCCAGTGTTAGATTCCAATGCTTCACTTCAGGTTTACTGTGTCCCTTGGACCTTCTTATTGACGATGAAACACAGAAATTTCATCCGAATTTAATACAAAAGGCACAATGCCGACTTATGTACAAGAGGACTGACACTCTCACTCTCTATGATTTGAACCTCTCTCGTGAGTCTAGTTTTAGATTCAGGTGCTTCACTTCGGGTTTAATGTATCCCTTGGACTTCTTATTGACGATGAAACACAGAAATTGCATCCGAATTTAATACAAAAGGCACATGGCCGACTTAAGTACAAGAGGACTGACACTCTTACTTTCTATGATTGGAACCTCTCCTGTGAGTCCAGTTTTAGATTACGATGATTCACTTCAGGCTTAATGTATCCCTTGGACCTTCTTATTGACGATGAAACACAGAAATTGCATCCGAATTTAATACAAAAGGCACAATGCCGACATAAGTACAAGAGGACTGACATTCATACTTTCTATGATTGGAACCTCTCCTGTGAGTCCAGTTTTACATTACGATGATTCACTTCAGGCTTAATGTATCCCTTAGGCCTTCTTATTGACGATGAAACCCAGAAATTGAATCCGAATTTAATGCAATAGGCACAATGCCGACTTAAGTACAAGAGGACCGACACTCTCACTTTCTATGATTTGAACCTCTCCTGTGAGTCCAGTTTTAGATTCCGTTGCTTCACTTCATGTTTACTGTATCCCTTGGACCTTCTTATTGACGATGAAACACAGAAATTGCATCCGAATATAATACAAAATCACAATGCCGACTTCAGTTCAAGAGAACTGACACTCTAACTTTCTATGATTTTTACCTCTTCTGTGATCCAGTTTTAGATTCCGATGCTTCACTTCAGGTTTACTGTATACCTTGGACCTTCTTATTGACGATGAAACACAGAAATTGCATCCGAATTTAATACAAAATGCACAATGCCGACTTAAGCACAAGAGGACTGACACTCTCACTTTCTATGATTTGAACCTCTCCTGTGAGTCCAGTTTTAGATTCCGATGCTTCACTTCAGGTTTACTGTATCCCTTGGAACTTCTTATTGACGATGAAACACAGAAATTGCATCCGAATTTAATACAAAAGGCACAATGCCGACTTAAGTACAAGAGGACTGACACTATCACTTTAAATGATTTGAACCTCTCCTGTGAGTCCAGTTTTATATTCCGATGCTTCAATTCAGGTTTACTGTATCCCTTGGACCTTCTTATTGACGATGAAACACAGAAATTGCATCCTAATTTAATACAAAAGGCACAATGCCGACTTAAGTACAAGAGGACTGACTCTCTAGGTTTCTATGATTGGAACCTCTCCTGTGAGTCCAATTTTTGATTACTATGCTTCACTTCAGGTTTACTGTATACCTTGGACCTTCTTATTGACGATGAAACACAGAAATTGCATCCGAATTTAATACAAAAAGCACAATGCCGACTTAAGTACAAGAGGACTGACACTCTCATTTTCTGTGATTTGAACCTCTCCTGTGAGTCCAGTTTTAGATTCCGATGCTTCACTTCAGGTTTACTGTATCCCTCGGACCATCTTATTGATGATGATACACAGAAATTGCTTACGAATTTAATACAAAAGGCACAATGCCGACTTAAGTACAAGAGGACTCACACTCTCACTTTCTTTGATTTGAACCTCTCCTGTGAGTCCAGTTTTAGATTCCGATGCTTCACTTCAGGTTTACTGTATACCTTGGACCTTCTTATTGACGATGAATCACAGAAATTGCATCCGAATTTAATACAAAAGGCACAATGCCGACTTAAGTACAAGAGGACTGACACTCTTACTTTCTATGATTGGAACCTCTCCTGTGAGTCCAGTTTTAGATTACGATGATTCACTTCAGGCTTAATGTATCCCTTGGACCTTCTTATTGACGATGATACACAGAAATTGCATCCGAAATTAATACAAAAGGCACAATGCCGACTTAAGTACAAGAGGACTGACACTATCTTTTTGTATGATTTGAACCTCTGCTGTGAGTCTAGTTTAAGATACCGATGCTTCACTTCAGGTTTACTGTATCCCTTGGAACTTCTTATTGACGATGAAACACAGAAATTGCATCCGAATGTAATACAAAAGGCACAATGCCGACTTAAGTACAAGAGGACTGACACTATCTTTTTGTATGATTTGAACCTCTGCTGTGAGTCCAGTTTTAGATTCCGATGCTTCACTTCAGGTTTGCAGTATTCCTTGGACCTTCTTATTGACGATGAAACACAGAAATTGCATCCTAATTTAAGACAAAAGGCACAATGCCGACTTAAGTACAAGAGGACTGACTCTCTAAGTTTCTATGATTGGAACCTCTCCTGTGTGTCCAATTTTAGATTACTATGCTTCACTTCAGGTCTACTGTATACCTTGGACCTTCTTATTGACGATTAAACTCAGAAATTGCATCCGAATTTAATACAAAAGGCACAATGCCGACTTAAGTACAAGAGGACTGACACCCTCATTTTCTATGATTTGAACCTCTCCTGTGAGTCCAGTTTTAGATTCTGAAGCTTCACTTCAGGTTTACTGTATCCCTTGGAACTTCTTATTGACGATGATACACAGAAATTGCTTACGAATTTAATACAAAAGGCACAATGCCGACTTAAGTACAAGAGGACTGACACTCTCACTTTCTTTGATTTGAACCTCTCCCGTGAGTCCAGTTTTAGATTCGGATGCTTCACTTCAGGTTTACTGTATCTCTTGGACCTTCTTATTGACGATGAAACACAGAAATTGCATCCGAATTTAATACAAAAGCACAATTCCGACTTAAGTACAAGAGGACTGGCACTCTCACTTTCTATGATTTGAACCTCTCCTGTGGGTCCAGTTTTAGATTCCGATGCTTCACTTCAGGTTTACTGTATCCCTTGGAACTTCTTATAGACGATGAAACACAGAAATCGCATCCCAATTTAATACAAAAGGCACAATGCCGACTTAACTACAAGAGGGCTGACACTATCACTTTGTATGATTTGAACCTCTCCTGTGAGCCCAGTTTTAGATTCCGATGTTTCACTTCAGGTTTACAGTATCCCTTGGACCTTCTTATTGACGATGAAACACAGAAATTGCATCCCAATTTAAGACGAGAGGCACAATGCCGACTTAAGTACAACAGGACTGACACTCTAATTTTCTATCATTTGAGTCTCTCCTGTGAGACCAGTTTTAGCTGCCAATGCTTCACTTCAGGTCTACTGTATCCCTTGGACCTTCTTAATGACAATGAAACACAGAAGTTGCAACCGAATTTAATTCAATAGGCACAATGCCGATTTAAGTACAAGTGGACTGACAATCTAACTTTCTATGATTTGAACCTCTCCTGTGAGTCCAGATTTAGTTTCCGATGCTTCACATCAGGTTTACTGTATCCCTTGGACTTTCTAATTGACGATGAAACACAGAAATGGCATCCGAATTTAATACAAAAGCACAATGCCGACTTAAGTACAAGAGGACTGACACTATCACTTTGTATGATTTGAACCTCTCCTGTGAGTCCGGTTTTATATTCCGATGCTTCAATTCAGGTTTACTGTATCCCTTGGACCTTCTTACTGACGATGAAACACAGAAATTGCATCCGAATTTAATACAAAAGGCACAATGCCGACTTAATTACAAGAGGACTGACTCTCTAAGTTTCTATGATTGGAACCTCTCCTGTGAGTCCAATTTTTGATTACTATGCTTCACTTCAGGTTTACTGTATACCTTGGACCTTCTTATTGACGATAAAACACAGAAATTGCATCCGAAATTAATACAAAAGGCACAATGCCGACTTAAGTACAAGAGGACTGACACTCTCACTTTCTATGATTTGAACCTCTCCTGTGAGTCTAGTTTTAGATACCGATGCTTCACTTCAGGTTTACTGTATCTCTTGGAACTTCTTATTGACGATGAAACACAGAAATTGCATCCGAATTTAATACAAAAGGCACAATGCCGACTTAAGTACAAGAGGACTGACACTATCACTTTGTATGATTTGAACCTCTCCTGTGAGTCCGGTTTTATATTCCGATGCTTCAATTCAATTTTACTGTATCCCTTGGACCTTCTTATTGACGATGAAACACAGAAATTGCATCCGAATTTAATACAAAAGGCACAATGCCGACTTAATTACAAGAGGACTGACTCTCTAAGTTTCTATGATTGGAACCTCTCCTGTGAGTCCAATTTTTGATTACTATGCTTCACTTCAGGTTTACTGTATACCTTGGACCTTCTTATTGACGATAAAACACAGAAATTGCGTCCGAATTTAATACAAAACGCACAATGCCGACTTAAGTACAAGAGGACTGACACTCTCATTTTCTGTGATTTGAACCTCTCCTGTGAGTCCAGTTTTAGATTCCGATGCTTCACTTCAGGTTTACTGTATACCTTGGACCTTCTTATTGACGATGAATCACAGAAATTGCATCCGAATTTAATACAAAAGGCACAATGCCGACTTAAGTACAAGAGGACTGACACTATCTTTTTGTATGATTTGAACCTCTGCTGTGAGTCCAGTTTTAGATTCCGATGCTTCACTTCAGGTTTGCAGTATTCCTTGGACCTTCTTATTGACGATGAAACACAGAAATTGCGTCCTAATTTAAGACAAAAGGCACAATGCCGACTTAAGTACAAGAGGACTGACTCTCTAAGTTTCTATGATTGGAACCTCTCCTGTGAGTCCAATTTTAGATTACTATGCTTCACTTCAGGTTTACTGTATACCTTGGACCTTCTTATTGACGATTAAACTCAGAAATTGCATCCGAATTTAATACAAAAGGCACAATGTCGACTAAAGTACAAGAGGACTGACACCCTCATTTTCTATGATTTGAACCTCTCCTGTGAGTCCAGTTTTAGATTCTGAAGCTTCACTTCAGGTTTACTGTATCTCTTGGACCTTCTTATTGACGATGAAACACAGAAGTAGCATCCGAATTTAATACAAAATCCACAAAGCCGACTTAAGTACAAGAGGACTGACACTCTCACATTCTATGATTTGAACCTCTCCTGTGAGTCCAGTTTTAGATTCCGATGCTTCACTTCAGGTTTACTGTATACCTTGGACCTTCTTATTGACGATGAATCACAGAAATTGCATCCGAATTTAATACAAAAGGCACAATGCCGACTTAAGTACAAGAGGACTGACACTCTTACTTTCTATGATTGGAACCTCTCCTGTGAGTCCTGTTTTAGATTACGATGATTCACTTCAGGCTTAATGTATCCCTTGGACCTTCTTATTGACGATGAAACACAGAAATTGCATCCGAATTTAATACAAAAGGCACAATGCCGACATAAGTACAAGAGGACTGACATTCATACTTTCTATGATTGGAACCTCTCCTGTGAGTCCAGTTTTACATTGCGATAATTCACTTCAGGCTTAATGTATCCCTTAGGCCTTCTTATTGACGATGAAACCCAGAAATTGAATCCGAATTTAACGCAATAGGCACAATGCCGACTTAAGTACAAGAGGACCGACACTCTCACTTTCTATGATTTGAACCTCTCCTGTGAGTCCAGTTTTAGATTCCGATGCTTCACTTCATGTTTACTGTATCCCTTGGACCTTCTTATTGACGATGAAACACAGAAATTGCATCCGAATATAATACAAAAGGCACAATGCCGACTTCAGTTCAAGAGAACTGACACTCTAACATTCTATGATTTTAACCTCTTCTGTGATCCAGTTTTAGATTCCGATGCTTCACTTCAGGTTTACTGTATACCTTGGACCTTCTTATTGACGATGAAACACAGAAATTGCATCCGAATTTAATACAAAATGCACAATGCCGACTTAAGCACAAGAGGACTGACACTCTCACTTTCTATGATTTGAACCTCTCCTGTGAGTCCAGTTTTAGATTCCGATGCTTCACTTCAGGTTTACTGTATCCCTTGGAACTTCTTATTGACGATGAAACACAGAAATTGCATCCGAATTTAATACAAAAGGCACAATGCCGACTTAAGTACAAGAGGACTGACACTATCACTTTAAATGATTTGAACCTCTCCTGTGAGTCCAGTTTTATATTCCGATGCTTCAATTCAGGTTTACTGTATCCCTTGGACCTTCTTATTGACGATGAATCTCAGAAATTGCATCCTAATTTAATACAAAAGGCACAATGCCGACTTAAGTACAAGAGGACTGACTCTCTAAGTTTCTATGATTGGAACCTCTCCTGTGAGTCCAATTTTTGATTACTATGCTTCACTTCAGGTTTACTGTATACCTTGGACCTTCTTATTGACGATGAAACACAGAAATTGCATCCGAATTTAATACAAAACGCGCAATGCCGACTTAAGTACAAGAGGACTGACACTCTCATTTTCTGTGATTTGAACCTCTCCTGTGAGTCCAGTTTTAGATTCCGATGCTTCACTTCAGGTTTACTATATCCCTCGGACCATCTTATTGACGATGATACACAGAAATTGCTTACGAATTTAATACAAAAGGCACAACGCCGACTTAAGTACAAGAGGACTCACACTCTCACTTTCTTTGATTTGAACCTCTCCTGTGAGTCCAGTTTTAGATTCCGATGCTTCACTTCAGGTTTACTGTATACCTTGGACCTTCTTATTGACGATGAATCACAGAAATTGCATCCGAATTTAATACAAAAGGCACAATGCCGACTTAAGTACAAGAGGACTGACACTCTTACTTTCTATGATTGGAACCTCTCCTGTGAGTCCAGTTTTAGATTACGATGATTCACTTCAGGCTTAATGTATCCCTTGGACCTTCTTATTGACGATGAAACACAGAAATTGCATCCGAAATTAATACAAAAGGCACAATGCCGACTTAAGTACAAGAGGACTGACACTCTCACTTTCTATGATTTGAACCTCTCCTGTGAGTCTAGTTTTAGATACCGATGCTTCACTTCAGGTTTACTGTATCCCTTGGAACTTCTTATTGACGATGAAACACAGAAATTGCATCCGAATGTAATACAAAAGGCACAATGCCGACTTAAGTACAAGAGGACTGACACCCTCATTTTCTATGATTTGAACCTCTCCTGTGAGTCCAGTTTTAGATTCTGAAGCTTCACTTCAGGTTTACTGTATCCCTTGGAACTTCTTATTGACGATGATACACAGAAATTGCTTACGAATTTAATACAAAAGGCACAATGCCGACTTAAGTACAAGAGGACTGACACTCTCACTTTCTTTGATTTGAACCTCTCCTGTGAGTCCAGTTTTAGATTCGGATGCTTCACTTCAGGTTTACTGTATCTCTTGGACCTTCTTATTGACGATGAAACACAGAATTTGCATCCGAATTTAATACAAAAGCACAATTCCGACTTAAGGACAAGAGGACTGGCACTCTCACATTCTATGATTTGAACCTCTCCTGTGGGTCCAGTTTTAGATTCCGATGCTTCACTTCAGGTTTACTGTATCCCTTGGAACTTCTTATAGACGATGAAACACAGAAATTGCATCCCAATTTAATACAAAAGGCACAATGCCGACTTAACTACAAGAGGGCTGACACTATCACTTTGTATGATTTGAACCTCTCCTGTGAGCCCAGTTTTAGATTCCGATGTTTCACTTCAGGTTTACAGTATCCCTTAGACCTTCTTATTGACGATGAAACACAGAAGTAGCATCCGAATTTAATACAAAATCCACAATGCCGACTTAAGTACAAGAGGACTGACACTCTCACATTCTATGATTGGAACCTCTCCTGTGAGTCCAGTTTTAGATTCCGATGCTTCACTTCAGGTTTACTGTGTCCCTTGGACCCTCTTATTGACGATGAAACACAGAAATTTCATCCGAATTTAATACAAAAGGCACAATGCCGACTTATGTACAAGAGGACTGACACTCTCACTCTCTATGATTTGAACCTCTCTTGTGAGTCTAGTTTTAGATTCAGATGCTTCACTTCGGGTTTAATGTATCCCTTGGACTTCTTATTGACGATGAAACACAGAAATTGCATCCGAATTTAATACAAAAGGCACAATGCCGACTTAAGTACAAGAGGACTGACACTCTTACTTTCTATGATTGGAACCTCTCCTGTGAGTCCAGTTTTAGATTACGATGATTCACTTCAGGCTTAATGTATCCCTTGGACCTTCTTATTGACGATGAAACACAGAAATTGCATCCGAATTTAACACAAAAGGCACAATGCCGACATAAGTACAAGAGGACTGACATTCATACTTTCTATGATTGGAGCCTCTCCTGTGAGTCCAGTTTTACATTACGATGATTCACTTCAGGCTTAATGTATCCCTTAGGCCTACTTATTGACGATGAAACCCAGAAATTGAATCCGAATTTAATGCAATAGGCACAATGCCGACTTAAGTACAAGAGGACCGACACTCTCACTTTCTATGATTTGAACCTCTCCTGTGAGTCCAGTTTTAGATTCCGATGCTTCACTTCATTATTACTGTATCCCTTGGACCTTCTTATTGACGATGAAACACAGAAATTGCATCCGAATATAATACAAAAGGCACAATGCCGGCTTCAGTTCAAGAGAACTGACACTCTAACTTTCTATGATTTTAACCTCTTCTGTGATCCAGTTTTAGATTCCGATGCTTCACTTCAGGTTTACTGTATACCTTGGACCTTCTTATTGACGATGAAACACAGAAATTGCATCCGAATTTAATACAAAATGCACAATGCCGACTTAAGCACAAGAGGACTGACACTCTCACTTTCTATGATTTGAACCTCTCCTGTGAGTCCAGTTTTAGATTCCGATGCTTCACTTCAGGTTTACTGTATCCCTTGGAACTTCTTATTGACGATGAAACATAGAAATTGCATCCGAATTTAATACAAAAGGCACAATGCCGACTTAAGTACAAAAGGACTGACACTATCACTTTAAATGATTTGAACCTCTCCTGTGAGTCCAGTTTTATATTCCGATGCTTCAATTCAGGTTTACTGTATCCCTTGGACCTTCTTATTGACGATGAAACACAGAAATTGCATCCTAATTTAATACAAAAGGCACAATGCCGACTTAAGTACAAGAGGACTGACTCTCTAAGTTTCTATGATTGGAACCTCTCCTGTGAGTCCAATTTTTGATTACAATGCTTCACTTCAGGTTTACTGTATACCTTGGACCTTCTTATTGGCGATGAAACACAGAAATTGCATCCGAATTTAATACAAAACGCACAATGCCGACTTAAGTACAAGAGGACTGACACTCTCATTTTCTGTGATTTGAACCTCTCCTGTGAGTCCAGTTTTAGATTCCGATGCTTCACTTCAGGTTTACTGTATACCTTGGACCTTCTTATTGACGATGAATCACAGAAATTGCATCCGAATTTAATACAAAAGGCACAATGCCGACTTAAGTACAAGAGGACTGACACTCTTACTTTCTATGATTGGAACCTCTCCTGTGAGTCCAGTTTTAGATTACGATGATTCACTTCAGGCTTAATGTATCCCTTGGACCTTCTTATTGACGATGAAACACAGAAATTGCATCCGAAATTAATACAAAAGGCACAATGCCGACTTAAGTACAAGAGGACTGACACTCTCACTTTCAATGATTTGAACCTCTCCTGTGAGTCTAGTTTTAGATACCGATGCTTCACTTCAGGTTTACTGTATCCCTTGGAACTTCTTATTGACGATGAAACACAGAAATTGCATCCGAATGTAATACAAAAGGCACAATGCCGACTTAAGTACAAGAGGACTGACACTATCTTTTGTATGATTTGAACCTCTGCTGTGAGTCCAGTTTTAGATTCCGATGCTTCACTTCAGGTTTGCAGTATTCCTTGGATCTTCTTATTGACGATGAAACACAGAAATTGCATCCTAATTTAAGACAAAAGGCACAATGCCGACTTAAGTACAAGAGGACTGACACTCTAAGTTTCTATGATTGGAACCTCTCCTGTGAGTCCAATTTTAGATTACTATGCTTCACTTCAGGTTTACTGTATACCTTGGACCTTCTTATTGACGATTAAACTCAGAAATTGCATCCGAATTTAATACAAAAGGCACAATGCCGACTTAAGTACAAGAGGACTGACACCCTCATTTTCTATGATTTGAACCTCTCCTGTGAGTCCAGTTTTAGATTCTGAAGCTTCACTTCAGGTTTACTGTATCCCTTGGAACTTCTTATTGACGATGATACACAGAAATTGCTTACGAATTTAATACAAAAGGCACAATGCCGACTTAAGTACAAGAGGACTGACACTCTCACTTTCTTTGATTTGTACCTCTCCTGTGGGTCCAGTTTTAGATTCCGATGCTTCACTTCAGGTTTACTGTATCCCTCGGAACTTCTTATAGTCGATGAAACACAGAAATTGCATCCCAATTTAATACAAAAGGCACAATGCCGACTTAACTACAAGAGGGCTGACACTATCACTTTGTATGATTTGAACCTCTCCTGTGAGCCCAGTTTTAGATTCCGATGTTTCACTTCAGGTTTACAGTATCCCTTGGACCTTCTTATTGACGATGAAACACAGAAATTGCATCCCAATTTAAGACAAGAGGCACAATGCCGACTTATGTACAACAGGACTGACACTCTAATTTTCTATCATTTGAATCTCTCCTGTGAGTCCAGTTTTAGCTTCCGATGCTTCACTTCAGGTCTACTGTATCCCTTGGACCTTCTTAATGACAATGAAACACAGAAGTTGCAACCGAATTTAATTCAATAGGCACAATGCCGATTTAAGTACAAGTGGACTGACAATCTAACTTTCTATGATTTGAACCTCTCCTGTGAGTCCAGACTTAGTTTCCGATGCTTCACATCAGGTTTACTGTATCCCTTGGACTTTCTAATTGACGATGAAACACAAAAATGGCATCCGAATTTAATACAAAAGCACAATGCCGACTTAAGTATAAGAAGACTGACACTCTAATTTTCTACGATTGGAACCTCTCCTGTGAGTCTAGTTTTAGATTACGATGCTTCACTTCAGGTTTACTGTATCCCTTGGAACTTCTTATAGACGATGAAACACAGAAATTGCATCCGAATTTAATACAAAAGGAACAATGCCGACTTAAGTACAAGAGGACTGACACCCTAAGCTTCTATGATTGGAACCTCTCCTGTGAGTCCAATTTTAGATTACTATGCTTCACTTCAGGTTTACTGTATACCTTGTACCTTCTTATTGACGATTACACACAGAAATTGCATCCGAATTTAATACAAAACGCACAATGCCGACTTAAGTACAAGAGGACTGACACTATCACTTTGTATGATTTGAACCTCTCCTGTGAGTCCAGTTTTATATTCCGATGCTTCAATTCAGGTTTACTGTATCCCTTGGACCTTCTTATTGACGATGAAACACAGAAATTGCATCCTAATTTAATACAAAAGGCACAATGCCGACTTAAGTACAAGAGGACTGACTCTCTAAGTTTCTATGATTGGAACCTCTCCTGTGAGTCCAATTTTTGATTACTATGCTTCACTTCAGGTTTACTGTATACCTTGGACCTTCTTATTGACGATGAAACACAGAAATTGCATCCGAATTTAATACAAAACGCACAATGCCGACTTAAGTACAAGAGGACTGACACTCTCATTTTCTGTGATTTGAACCTCTCCTGTGATTCCAGTTTTAGATTCCGATGCTTCACTTCAGGTTTACTGTATCCCTCGGACCATCTTATTGACGATGATACACAGAAATTGCTTACGAATTTAATACAAATGGCACAATGCCGACTTAAGTACAAGAGGACTGACACTCTCACTTTCTTTGATTTGAACCTCTCCTGTGAGTCCAGTTTTAGATTCCGATGCTTCACTTCAGGTTTACTGTATACCTTGGACCTTCTTATTGACGATGAATCACAGAAATTGCATCCGAATTTAATACAAAAGGCACAATGCCGACTTAAGTACAAGAGGACTGACACTCTTACTTTCTATGATTGGAACCTCTCCTGTGAGTCCAGTTTTAGATTACGATGATTCACTTATGGCTTAATGTATCCCTTGGACCTTCTTATTGACGATGAAACACAGAAATTGCATCCGAAATTAATACAAAAGGCACAATGCCGACTTAAGTACAAGAGGACTGACACTCTCACTTTCTATGATTTGAACCTCTCCTGTGAGTCTAGTTTCAGATACCGATGCTTCACTTCAGGTTTACTGTATCCCTTGGAACTTCTTATTGACGATGAAACACAGAAATTGCATCCGAATGTAATACAAAAGGCACAATGCCGACTTAAGTACAGAAGGACTGACACTATCTTTTTGTATGATTTGAACCTCTGCTGTGAGTCCAGTTTTAGATTCCGATGCTTCACTTCAGGTTTGCAGTATTCCTTGGACCTTCTTATTGACGATGAAACACAGAAATTGCATCCTCATTTAAGACAAAAGGCACAATGCCGACTTAAGTACAAGAGGACTGACTCTCTAAGTTTCTACGATTGGAACCTCTCCTGTGAGTCCAATTTTAGATTACTATGCTCCACTTCAGGTTTACTGTATACCTTAGACCTTCTTCTTGACGATTAAACTCAGAAATTGCATCCGAATTTAATACAAAAGGCACAATGCCGACTTAAGTACAAGAGGACTGACACCTAATTTTCTATGATTTGAACCTCTCCTGTGAGTCCAGTTTTAGATTCTGAAGCTTCACTTCAGGTTTACTGTATCCCTTGGAACTTCTTATTGACGATGATACACAGAAATTGCTTACGAATTTAATACAAAAGGCACAATGCCGACTTAAGTACAAGAGGACTGACACTCTCACTTTCTTTGATTTGAACCTCTCCTGTGAGTCCAGTTTTAGATTCGGATGCTTCACTTCAGGTTTACTGTATCTCTTGGACCTTCTTATTGACGATGAAACACAGAAATTGCATCCGAATTTAATACAAAAGCACAATGCCGACTTAAGTACAAGAGGACTGGCACTCTCACTTTCTATGATTTGAACCTCTCCTGTGGGTCCAGTTTTAGATTCCGATGCTTCACTTCAGGTTTACTGTATCCCTTGGAACTTCTTATAGACGATGAAACACAGAAATTGCATCCCAATTTAATACAAAAGGCACAATGCCGACTTAACTACAAGAGGACTGACACTCTTACTTTCTATGATTGGAACCCCTCCTGTGAGTCCAGTTTTAGATTACGATGATTCACTTCAGGTTTAATGTATCCCTTGGACCTTCTTATTGACGATGAAACACAGAAATTGCATCTGAATTTAATAAAAAGGCACAATGTCGACTTAACTACAAGAGGACTGACACTCTTACTTTCTATGATTGGAACCTCTCCTGTGAGTCCAGTTTTAGATTACGATGATTCACTTCAGGTTTAATGTATCCCTTGAACCTCCTTATTGACGATGAAACACAGAAATTGCATCCGAATTTAATGCAAAAGGCACAATGCCGACTTAAGTACAAGAGGACTGACACTCTAACTTTCTATGATTTGAACCTCTCCTGTGAGTCCAGTTTTAGATTCCGATGCTTCACTTCAGGTGTACTGTATCCCTTGGACCTTCTTATTGACGATGAAACACAGAAATAGCATCCGATTTTAATACAAAATGCACAATGCTGACTGAAGTACAAGAGGACTGACTCTCTCATTTTCTATGATTTGAACATCTCCTGTGAGTCCAGTTTTAGATTCCGATGCTTACTTCAGGTTTACTGTATCCCTTGGACCTTCTTATTGACGATGATACACAGAAATTGCTTACGAATTTAATACAAAAGGCACAATGCCGACTTAAGTACAAGAGGACTGACACTCTCACTTTCTTTGATTTGAACCTCTCCTGTGAGTCCAGTTTTAGATTCCGATGCTTCACTTCAGGTTTACTGTATCTCTTGGACCTTCTTATTGACGATGAAACACAGAAATTGCATCCGAATTTAATACGAAAAGCACAATGCCGACTTAAGTACAAGAGGACTGACACTCTTACTTTCTATGATTGGAACCACTCCTGTGAGTCCAGTTTTAGATTACAATGATTCATTTCAGGTTTAATGTATCCCTTGGACCTTCTTATTGACGATGAAACACAAAAGATGCATCCGAATTTAATACAAATGGCACAATGACGACTTAACTACAAGAGGACTAACACTTTTACTTTCTACGATTGGAACCTCCCCTGTGAGTCCAGTTTTAGATTACGATGATTCACTTCAGGTTTAATGTATCCCTTGGACCTTCTTATTGACGATGAAACACAGAAATTGCATCCGAATTTAATGCAAAAGGCACAAACCGACTTAAGTACAAGAGGACTGACACTCTAACTTTCTATGATTTGAACCTCTCCGTTGGGTCCAGTTTTAGATTCCGATGCTTCACTTCAGGTTTACTGTATACCTTGGACCTTCTTATTGACGATGAAACACAGAAGTTGCATCCGAATTTAATACAAAAGGCACAATGCCGACTTAAGTACAAGAGGACTGACACTCTAACTTTCTATGAATTAAACCTCTCCTGTATGTCCAGTTTTAGATTCCGATGCTTCACTTCAGGTTTACTGTGTCCCTTGGACCTTCTTATTGACGATGAAACACAGAAATTTCATCTGAATTTAATTCAAAAGGCACAATGCCGACTTAAGTACAAGAGGACTGACACTCTCACTTTCTTTGATTTGAACCTCTCCTGTGAGTCCAGTTTTAGATTCGGATGCTTCACTTCAGGTTTACTGTATCTCTTGGACCTTCTTATTGACGATGAAACACAGAAATTGCATCCGAATTTAATACAAAAGCACAATGCCGACTTAAGTACAAGAGGACTGGCACTCTCACTTTCTATGATTTGAACCTCTCCTGTGGGTCCAGTTTTAGATTCCGATGCTTCACTTCAGGTTTACTGTATCCCTTGGAACTTCTTATAGACGATGAAACACAGAAATTGCATCCCAATTTAATACAAAAGGCACAATGCCGACTTAACTACAAGAGGACTGACACTCTTACTTTCTATGATTGGAACCCCTCCTGTGAGTCCAGTTTTAGATTACGATGATTCACTTCAGGTTTAATGTATCCCTTGGACCTTCTTATTGACGATGAAACACAGAAATTGCATCTGAATTTAATAAAAAGGCACAATGTCGACTTAACTACAAGAGGACTGACACTCTTACTTTCTATGATTGGAACCTCTCCTGTGAGTCCAGTTTTAGATTACGATGATTCACTTCAGGTTTAATGTATCCCTTGAACCTCCTTATTGACGATGAAACACAGAAATTGCATCCGAATTTAATGCAAAAGGCACAATGCCGACTTAAGTACAAGAGGACTGACACTCTAACTTTCTATGATTTGAACCTCTCCTGTGAGTCCAGTTTTAGATTCCGATGCTTCACTTCAGCTTTACTGTATCCCTTGGACCTTCTTATTGACGATGAAACACAGAAATAGCATCCGATTTTAATACAAAATGCACAATGCCGACTGAAGTACAAGAGGACTGACTCTCTCATTTTCTGTGATTTGAACATCTCCTGTGAGTCCAGTTTTAGATTCCGATGCTTACTTCAGGTTTACTGTATCCCTTGGACCTTCTTATTGACGATGATACACAGAAATTGCTTACGAATTTAATACAAAAGGCACAATCCCGACTTAAGTACAAGAGGACTGACACTCTCACTTTCTTTGATTTGAACCTCTCCTGTGAGTCCAGTTTTAGATTCCGATGCTTCACTTCAGGTTTACTGTATCTCTTGGACCTTCTTATTGACGATGAAACACAGAAATTGCATCCGAATTTAATACGAAAAGCACAATGCCGACTTAAGTACAAGAGGACTGACACTCTTACTTTCTATGATTGGAACCACTCCTGTGAGTCCAGTTTTAGATTACAATGATTCATTTCAGGTTTAATGTATCCCTTGGACCTTCTTATTGACGATGAAACACAAAAGATGCATCCGAATTTAATACAAATGGCACAATGACGACTTAACTACAAGAGGACTAACACTTTTACTTTCTACGATTGGAACCTCCCCTGTGAGTCCAGTTTTAGATTACGATGATTCACTTCAGGTTTAATGTATCCCTTGGACCTTCTTATTGACGATGAAACACAGAAATTGCATCCGAATTTAATGCAAAAGGCACAAACCGACTTAAGTACAAGAGGACTGACACTCTAACTTTCTATGATTTGAACCTCTCCGTTGGGTCCAGTTTTAGATTCCGATGCTTCACTTCAGGTTTACTGTATACCTTGGACCTTCTTATTGACGATGAAACACAGAAGTTGCATCCGAATTTAATACAAAAGGCACAATGCCGACTTAAGTACAAGAGGACTGACACTCTAACTTTCTATGAATTAAACCTCTCCTGTAAGTCCAGTTTTAGATTCCGATGCTTCACTTCAGGTTTACTGTGTCCCTTGGACCTTCTTATTGACGATGAAACACAGAAATTTCATCTGAATTTAATTCAAAAGGCACAATGCCGACTTATGTACAAGAGGACTGACACTCTCACATTCTATGATTTGAACCTCTCCTGTGAGTCCAGTTTTAGATTCAGATGCTTCACTTCGGGTTTACCGTATCCCTTCGACCTTCTTATTGACGATGGAACACAGAAATTGCATCCGAATTTAATACAAAAGGCACAATGCCGACTTAAGTACAAGAGGACTGACACTCTTACCTTCTATGATTGGAATCTCTCCTGTGAGTCCAGTTTTTGATTCCGATGCTTCACTTCAGGTTTACTGTATCCCTTGGAGCTTCTTAATGACGATGAAACACAGAAATTGCATCCGAATTTAATACAAAACGCACAATGCCGACTTAAGTACAAGAGGACTGACACTCTCATTTTCTGTGATTTGAACCTCTCCTGTGAGTCCAGTTTTAGATTCCGATGCTTCACTTCAGGTTTACTGTATCCCTCGGACCATCTTATTGTCGATTAAACACAGAAGTTGCATTCGAATTTAATACAAAAGCAATATGCCGACTTAAGTACAAGAGGACTGACACTCTAACTTTCTATGATTTGAACCTCTCCTGTGAGTCCAGTTTTAGATTCCGATGCTTCACTTCAGGTTTACTGTGTCCCTTGGACCTTCTTATTGTCGATTAAACACAGAAGTTGCATTCGAATTTAATACAAAAGGCACAATGCCGACTTAAGTACCAGAGGACTGACACTCTAATTTTCTATGAATTAAACCTCTCCTGTAAGTCCAGTTTTAGATTCCGGTGCTTCACTTCAGGTTTACTGTATCCCTTGGACCTTCTTATTGACGATGGAACACAGAAATAGCATCCGAATTTAATACAAAATGCACAATGCCGACTTAAGTACAAGAGGACTAACACTCTCACTTTCTATGATTTGAACCTTTCCTGTGAGTCTAGTTTTAGATTCCGATGCTTCACTTCAGGTTTACTGTGTCCCTTGGACCTTCTTATTGACGATGAAACACAGAAATTTCATCCGAATTTAATACAAAAGGCACAATGCCGACTTATGTACAAGAGGACTGACACACTCACTTTCTATGATTTGAACCTCTCCTGTGAGTCCAGCTTTAGATTCAGATGCTTCACTTCGGGTTTGCCGTATCCCTTGGACCTTCTTATTGACGATGGAACACAGAAATTGCATCCGAATTTAATACAAAAGGCACAATGCCGACTTAAGTGCAAGAGGACTGACACTCTTACTTTCTATGATTGGAACCTCTCCTGTGAGTCCAGTTTTAGATTCTGATGCTTCACTTTAGGTTTATTGTATCCCTTGGACCTTCTTAATGACGATGAAACACAGAAATTGCAACCGAATTTAATACAATAGGCACAATGCCGATTTAAGTACAAGAGGACTGACAATCTAACATTCTATGATTCGAACCACTCCTCTGAGTCCAGTTTTAGTTTCCGATGCTTCACATCAGGTTTACTGTCTCCCATGGACCTTCTTAGTGACGATGAAACACAGAAATTGCATCCGAATTTAATACAAAAGGCACAATGCCGACTTAAGTACAAGAGGACTGACACTCTAATTTTCTATCAGATGAATCTCTCCTGTGAGTCCAGTTTTAGCTTCCGATGCTTCACTTCAGGTTTACTGTATCCCTTGGACCTTCTTATTGACGATGAAACACAGAAATTGCAACCGAATTTAATTCAATAGGCACAATGCCGATTTAAGTACAAGAGGACTGACAATCTAACTTTCTATGATTTGAACCTCTCCTGTGAGTCCAGTTTTAGTTTCCGATGCTTCACATCAAGTTTACTGTATCCCTTGGACTTTCTAATTGACGATGAAACACAGAAATTGCATCCGAATTTAATACAAAAGCACAATGCCGACTTAAGTATAAGAGGACAGACACTCTAATTTTCTATGAATTGAACCTCTCCAATGAGTCTAGTTTTAGATTACAATGCTTCACTTCAGGTGTACTGTATACCTTGGACCTTCTTATTGACGATGAAACACAGAAATTTCATCTGAATTTAATTCAAAAGGCGCAATGCCGACTTATGTACAAGAGGACTGACACTCTCACATTCTATGATTTGAACCTCTCCTGTGAGTCCAGTTTTAGATTCAGATGCTTCACTTCGGGTTTACCGTATCCCTTCGACCTTCTTATTGACGATGGAACACAGAAATTGCATCCGAATTTAATACAAAAGGCACAATGCCGACTTAAGTACAAGAGGACTGACACTCTTACCTTCTATGATTGGAACCTCTCCTGTGAGACCAGTTTTTGATTCCGATGCTTCACTTCAGGTTTACTGTATCCCTTGGAGCTTCTTAATGACGATGAAACACAGAAATTGCAACCGAATTTAATACAATGGGCACAACGCCGATTTAAGTTCAAGTGGACTGACAATGTAACTTTCTATGATTTGAACCTCTCCTGTGAGTCCAGTTTTCGATTCCGATGCTTCACATCAGGTTTAGTGTATCCCTTGGACTTTCTAATTGACGATGAAACACAGAAATTGCATCCGAATATAATACAAAAGGCACAATGCCGACTTAAGTACAAGAGGACTGACACTCTAATTTTCTATCAGATGAATCTCTCCTGTGAGTCCAGTTTTAGCTTCCGATGCTTCACTTCAGGTTTACTGTATCCCTTGGACCTTCTTATTGACGATGAAACACAGAAATTGCAACCGAATTTAATTCAATAGGCACAATGCCGATTTAAGTACAAGAGGACTGACAATCTAACTTTCTATGATTTGAACCTCTCCTGTGAGTCCAGTTTTAGTTTCCGATGCTTCACATCAAGTTTACTGTATCCCTTGGACTTTCTAATTGACGATGAAACACAGAAATTGCATCCGAATTTAATACAAAAGCACAATGCCGACTTAAGTATAAGAGGACAGACACTCTAATTTTCTATGAATTGAACCTCTCCAATGAGTCTAGTTTTAGATTACAATGCTTCACTTCAGGTGTACTGTATACCTTGGACCTTCTTATTGACGATGAAACACAGAAATTGCATCCGAATTTAATACAAAAGGCACAATGCCGACTTAAGTACAAGAGGACTGACACACTCACTTTCTATGATTTGAACCTCTCCTGTGAGTCCAGTTTTAGATTACGATGATTCACTTCAGGTTTAATGTATCCCTTGTACCTTCTTATTGACGATGAAACACAGAAATTGCATCCGAATTTAATGCAAAAGGCACAATGCCGACTTAAGTACAAGAGGACTGACACTCTAACTTTCTATGATTTGAACCTCTCCTGTGATTCCAGTTTTAGATTCCGATGCTTCACTTCAGGTTTACTGTATCCCTTGGACCTTCTTATTGACGATGAAACACAGAAGTTGCATCCGAATTTAATACAAAACGCACAACGCCGACTTAAGTACAAGAGGACTGACACTCTAACTTTCTATGAATTGAACCTCTCCTGTAAGTCCAGTTTTAGATTCCGATGCTTCACTTCAGGTTTACTGTATCCCTTGGACCTTCTTATTGACGATGAAACACAGAAATAGCATCCGATTTTAATACAAAATGCACAATGCCGACTTAAGTACAAGAGGACTGACTGTCTCATTTTCTATGATTTGAACCTCTCCTGTGAGTCCAGTTTTAGATTCCGATGCTTCACTTCAGGTTTACTGTATCCCTTGGACCTTCTTATTGACGATGATACACAGAAATTGCTTACGAATTTCATACAAAAGACACAATGCCGACTTAAGTACAAGAGGACTGACACTCTTACTTTCTTTGATTTGAACCTCTCCTGTGAGTCCAGTTTTAGATTCCGATGCTTCACTTCAGGTTTACTGTATCTCTTGGACCTTCTTATTGACGATGAAACACAGAAATTGCATCCGATTTTAATACAAAAAGCACAATGCCGACTTAAGTACAAGAGGACTGACACTCTTACTTTCTATGATTGGAACCTCTCCTGTGAGTCCAGTTTTAGATTACGATGATTCATTTCAGGTTTAATGTATCCCTTGGACCTTCTTATTGACGATGAAACACAAAAATTGCATCCGAATTTAATACAAATAGCACAATGACGACTTAACTACAAGAGGACTGACACTTTTACTTTCTACGATTGGAACCTCTCCTGTGAGTCCAGTTTTAGATTACGATGATTCACTTCAGGTTTACTGTGTCCCTTGGACCTTCTTATTGGCGATGAAACACAGAAATTTCATCCGAATTTAATTCAAAAGGCACAATGCCGACTTATGTACAAGAGGACTGACACTCTCACATTCTATGATTTGAACCTCTCCTGTGAGTCCAGTTTTAGATTCAGATGCTTCACTTCGGGTTTACCGTATCCCTTCGACCTTCTTATTGACGATGGAACACAGAAATTGCATCCGAATTTAATACAAAAGGCACAATGCCGACTTAAGTACAAGAGGACTGACACTCTTACCTTCTATGATTGGAACCTCTCCTGTGAGACCAGTTTTTGATTCCGATGCTTCACTTCAGGTTTACTGTATCCCTTGGACCTTCTTAACGACGATGAAACACAGAAATTGCAACCGAATTTAATACAATGGGCACAACGCGATTTAAGTTCAAGTGGACTGACAATGTAACTTTCTATAATTTTAACCTCTCCTGTGAGTCCAGTTTTCGATTCCGATGCTTCACATCAGGTTTAGTGTATCCCTTGGACTTTCTAATTGACGATGAAACACAGAAATTGCATCCGAATATAATACAAAAGCAATATGCCGACTTAAGTACAAGAGGACTGACACTCTAACTTTCTATGATTTGAACCTCTCCTGTGAGTCCAGTTTTAGATTCCGATGCTTCACTTCAGGTTTACTGTATCCCTTGGACCTTCTTATTGACGATGAAACACAGAAGTTGCATTCGAATTTAATACAAAAGGCACAATGCCGACTTAAGTACCAGAAGACTGACACTCTAATTTTCTATGAATTAAACCTCTCCTGTAAGTCCAGTTTTAGATTCCGGTGCTTCACTTCAGGTTTACTGTATCCCTTGGACCTTCTTATTGACGATGGAACACAGAAATAGCATCCGAATTTAATACAAAATGCACAATGCCGACATAAGTACAAGAGGACTAACACTCTCACTTTCTATGATTTGAACCTTTCCTGTGAGTCTAGTTTTAGATTCCGATGCTTCACTTCAGGTTTACTGTGTCCCTTGGACCTTCTTATTGACGATGAAACACAGAAATTTCATCCGAATTTAATACAAAAGGCACAATGCCGACTTATGTACAAGAGGACTGACACACTCACTTTCTATGATTTGAACCTCTCCTGTGAGTCCAGCTTTAGATTCAAATGCTTCACTTCGGGTTTGCCGTATCCCTTGGACCTTCTTATTGGCCTTGGAACACAGAAATTGCATCCGAATTTAATACAAAAGGCACAATGCCGACTTAAGTGCAAGAGGACTGACACTCTTACTTTCTATGATTGGAACCTCTCATGTGAGTCCAGTTTTAGATTCCGATGCTTCACTTTAGGTTTACTGTATCCCTTGGACCTTCTTAATGACGATGAAACACAGAAATTGCAACCGAATTTAATACAATAGGCACAATGCCGATTTAAGTACAAGAGGACTGACAATCTAACTTTCTATGATTTGAACCACTCCTGTGAGTCCAGTTTTAGTTTCCGATGCTTCACATCAGGTTTACTGTCTCCCATGGACCTTCTTAGTGACGATGAAACACAGAAATTGCATCCGAATTTAATACAAAAGGCACAATGCCGACTTAAGTACAAGAGGACTGACACCCTAATTTTCTATCAGATGAATCTCTCCTGTGAGTCCAGTTTTAGCTTCCGATGCTTCACTTCAGGTTTACTGTATCCCTTGGACCTTCTTATTGACGATGAAACACAGAAATTGCATCCGAATTTAATGCAAAAGGCACAATGCCGACTTAAGTACAAGAGGACTGACACACTCACTTTCTATGATTTGAACCTCTCCTGTGAGTCCAGTTTTAGATTCCGATGCTTCACTTCAGGTTTACTGTATCCCTTGGACCTTCTTATTGACGATGAAACACAGAAGTTGCATCCGAATTTAATACAAAACGCACAACGCCGACTTAAGTACAAGAGGACTGACACTCTAACTTTCTATGAATTGAACCTCTCCTGTAAGTCCAGTTTTAGATTCCGATGCTTCACTTCAGGTGTACTGTATCCCTTGGACCTTCTTATTGACGATGAAACACAGAAATAGCATCCGATTTTAATACAAAATGCACAATGCCGACTTAAGTACAAGAGGACTGACTGTCCCATTTTCTATGATTTGAACCTCTCCTGTGAGTCCAGTTTTAGACTCCGATGCTTCACTTCAGGTTTACTGTATCCCTTGGACCTTCTTAGTGACGGTGATACACAGAAAGTGCTTACGAATTTCATACAAAAGACACAATGCCGACTTAAGTACAAGAGGACTGACACTCTTACTTTCTTTGATTTGAACCTCTCCTGTGAGTCCAGTTTTGGATTCCGATGCTTCACTTCAGGTTTACTGTATCTCTTGGACCTTCTTATTGACGATGAAACACAGAAATTGCATCCGAATTTAATACAAAAGGCACAATGCCGACTTAAGTACAAGAGGACTGACACTCTTACTTTCTATGATTGGAACCTCTCCTGTGAGTCCAGTTTTAGATTACGATGATTCATTTCAGGTTTAATGTATCCCTTGGACCTTCTTATTGACGATGAAACACAAATATTGCATCCGAATTTAATACAAATAGCACAATGACGACTTAACTACAAGAGGACTGACACTTTTACTTTCTACGATTGGAACCTCTCCTGTGAGTCCAGTTTTAGATTACGATGATTCACTTCAGGTTTAATGTATCCCTTGGACCTTCTTATTGACGATGAAACACAGAAATTGCATCCGAATTTAATGCAAAAGGCACAATGCCGACTTAAGTACAAGAGGACTGACACTCTAACTTTCTATGATTTGAACCTCTCCGTTGGGTCCAGTTTTAGATTCCGACGCTTCACTTAAGGTTTACTGTATCCCTTGGACCTTCTTATTGACGATGAAACACAGAAGTTGCATCCGAATTTAATACAAAAGGCACAATGCCGACTTAAGTACAAGAGGACTGACACTCTACATTTCTATGAATTAAACCTCTCCTGTAAGTCCAGTTTTAGATTCCGATGCTTCACTTCAGGTTTACTGTGTCCCTTGGACCTTCTTATTGACGATGAAACACAGAAATTTCATCCGAATTTAATTCAAAAGGCACAATGCCGACTTATGTACAAGATGACTGACACTCTCACATTCTATGATTTGAACCTCTCCTGTAAGTCCAGCTTTAGATTCAGATGCTTCACTTCAGGTTTACCGTATCCCTTGGACCTTCTTATTGACGATGGAACACAGAAATTGCATCCGAATTTAATACAAAAGGCACAATGCCGACTTAAGTACAAGAGGACTGACACTCTTACCTTCTATGATTGGAACCTCTCCTGTGAGTCCAGTTTTTGATTCCGATGCTTCACTTCAGGTTTACTGTATCCCTTGGACCTTCTTAATGACGATGAAACACAGAAATTGCAACCGAATTTAATACAATGGGCACAACGCCGATTTAAGTTCAAGTGGACTGACAATGTAACTTTCTATGATTTGAACCTCTCCTGTGAGTCCAGTTTTCGATTCCGATGCTTCACATCGGGTTTAGTGTATCCCTTGGACTTTCTAATTGACGATGAAACTCAGAAATTGCATCCGAATATAATACAAAAGCAATATGCCGACTTAAGTACGAGAGGACTGACACTCTAACTTTCTATGATTTGAACCTCTCCTGTGAGTCCAGTTTTAGATTCCGATGCTTCACTTCAGGTTTACTGTGTCCCTTGGACCTTCTTATTGACGATGAAACACAGAAATTTCATCCGAATTTAATACAAAAGGCAAAATGCCGACTTATGTACAAGAGGACTGACACTCTCACTTTCTATGATTTGAACCTCTTTTGTGAGTCCAGCTTTAGATTCAGATGCTTCACTTCGGGTTTACTGTATCCCTTGGACCTTCTTATTGACGATGGAACACAGAAATTGCATCCGAATTTAATACATAAGGCACAATGCCGACTTAAGTGCAAGAGGACTGACACTCTTACTTTCTATGATTGGAACCTCTCCTGTGAGTCCAGTTTTAGATTCCGATGCTTCACTTCAGGTTTACTGTATCCGTTGGACCTTCTTAATGACGATGAAACACAGAAATTGCAACCGAATTTAATACAATAGGCACAATGCCGATTTAAGTACAAGAGGACTGACAATCTAACTTTCTATGATTTGAACCTCTCCTGTGAGTCCAGTTTTAGATTCCGATGCTTCACTTCAGGTTTACTGTGTCCCTTGGACCTTCTTATTGACGATGAAACACAGAAATTTCATCCGAATTTAATACAAAAGGCAAAATGCCGACTTATGTACAAGAGGACTGACACTCTCACTTTCTATGATTTGAACCTCTCCTGTGAGTCCAGTTTTAGATTCCGATGCTTCACTTCAGGTTTACTGTATCCCTTGGACCTTCTTATTGACGATGAAACACAGAAGTTGCATCCGAATTTAATACAAAACGCACAACGCCGACTTAAGTACAAGAGGACTGACACTCTAACTTTCTATGAATTGAACCTCTCCTGTAAGTCCAGTTTTAGATTCCGATGCTTCACTTCAGGTTTACTGTATCCCTTGGACCTTCTTATTGACGATGAAACACAGAAATAGCATCCGATTTTAATACAAAATGCACAATGCCGACTTAAGTACAAGAGGACTGACTGTCTCATTTTCTATGATTTGAACCTCTCCTGTGAGTCCAGTTTTAGATTCCGATGCTTCACTTCAGGTTTACTGTATCCCTTGGACCTTCTTATTGACGATGATACACAGAAATTGCTTACGAATTTCATACAAAAGACACAATGCCGACTTAAGTACAAGAGGACTGACACTCTTACTTTCTTTGATTTGAACCTCTCCTGTGAGTCCAGTTTTAGATTCCGATGCTTCACTTCAGGTTTACTGTATCTCTTGGACCTTCTTATTGACGATGAAACACAGAAATTGCATCCGATTTTAATACAAAAAGCACAATGCCGACTTAAGTACAAGAGGACTGACACTCTTACTTTCTATGATTGGAACCTCTCCTGTGAGTCCAGTTTTAGATTACGATGATTCATTTCAGGTTTAATGTATCCCTTGGACCTTCTTATTGACGATGAAACACAAAAATTGCATCCGAATTTAATACAAATAGCACAATGACGACTTAACTACAAGAGGACTGACACTTTTACTTTCTACGATTGGAACCTCTGCTGTGAGTCCAGTTTTAGATTACGATGATTCACTTCAGGTTTACTGTGTCCCTTGGACCTTCTTATTGGCGATGAAACACAGAAATTTCTTCCGAATTTAATTCAAAAGGCACAATGCCGACTTATGTACAAGAGGACTGACACTCTCACATTCTATGATTTGAACCTCTCCTGTGAGTCCAGTTTTAGATTCAGATGCTTCACTTCGGGTTTACCGTATCCCTTCGACCTTCTTATTGACGATGGAACACAGAAATTGCATCCGAATTTAATACAAAAGGCACAATGCCGACTTAAGTACAAGAGGACTGACACTCTTACCTTCTATGATTGGAACCTCTCCTGTGAGACCAGTTTTTGATTCCGATGCTTCACTTCAGGTTTACTGTATCCCTTGGACCTTCTTAACGACGATGAAACACAGAAATTGCAACCGAATTTAATACAATGGGCACAACGCGATTTAAGTTCAAGTGGACTGACAATGTAACTTTCTATAATTTTAACCTCTCCTGTGAGTCCAGTTTTCGATTCCGATGCTTCACATCAGGTTTAGTGTATCCCTTGGACTTTCTAATTGACGATGAAACACAGAAATTGCATCCGAATATAATACAAAAGCAATATGCCGACTTAAGTACAAGAGGACTGACACTCTAACTTTCTATGATTTGAACCTCTCCTGTGAGTCCAGTTTTAGATTCCGATGCTTCACTTCAGGTTTACTGTATCCCTTGGACCTTCTTATTGACGATGAAACACAGAAGTTGCATTCGAATTTAATACAAAAGGCACAATGCCGACTTAAGTACCAGAAGACTGACACTCTAATTTTCTATGAATTAAACCTCTCCTGTAAGTCCAGTTTTAGATTCCGGTGCTTCACTTCAGGTTTACTGTATCCCTTGGACCTTCTTATTGACGATGGAACACAGAAATAGCATCCGAATTTAATACAAAATGCACAATGCCGACTTAAGTACAAGAGGACTAACACTCTCACTTTCTATGATTTGAACCTTTCCTGTGAGTCTAGTTTTAGATTCCGATGCTTCACTTCAGGTTTACTGTGTCCCTTGGACCTTCTTATTGACGATGAAACACAGAAATTTCATCCGAATTTAATACAAAAGGCACAATGCCGACTTATGTACAAGAGGACTGACACACTCACTTTCTATGATTTGAACCTCTCCTGTGAGTCCAGCTTTAGATTCAGATGCTTCACTTCGGGTTTGCCGTATCCCTTGGACCTTCTTATTGACGATGGAACACAGAAATTGCATCCGAATTTAATACAAAAGGCACAATGCCGACTTAAGTGCAAGAGGACTGACACTCTTACTTTCTATGATTGGAACCTCTCCTGTGAGTCCAGTTTTAGATTCCGATGCTTCACTTTAGGTTTACTGTATCCCTTGGACCTTCTTAATGACGATGAAACACAGAAATTGCAACCGAATTTAATACAATAGGCACAATGCCGATTTAAGTACAAGCGGACTGACAATCTAACTTTCTATGATTTGAACCACTCCTGTGAGTCCAGTTTTAGTTTCCGATGCTTCACATCAGGTTTACTGTCTCCCATGGACCTTCTTAGTGACGATGAAACACAGAAATTGCATCCGAATTTAATACAAAAGGCACAATGCCGACTTAAGTACAAGAGGACTGACACCCTAATTTTCTATCAGATGAATCTCTCCTGTGAGTCCAGTTTTAGCTTCCGATGCTTCACTTCAGGTTTACTGTATCCCTTGGACCTTCTTATTGACGATGAAACACAGAAATTGCATCCGAATTTAATGCAAAAGGCACAATGCCGACTTAAGTACAAGAGGACTGACGCACTCACTTTCTATGATTTGAACCTCTCCTGTGAGTCCAGTTTTAGATTCCGATGCATCACTTCAGGTTTACTGTATCCCTTGGACCTTCTTATTGACGATGAAACACAGAAGTTGCATCCGAATTTAATACAAAACGCACAACGCCGACTTAAGTACAAGAGGACTGACACTCTAACGTTCTATGAATTGAACCTCTCCTGTAAGTCCAGTTTTAGATTCCGATGCTTCACTTCAGGTGTACTGTATCCCTTGGACCTTCTTATTGACGATGAAACACAGAAATAGCATCCGATTTTAATACAAAATGCACAATGCCGACTTAAGTACAAGAGGACTGACTGTCTCATTTTCTATGATTTGAACCTCTCCTGTGAGTCCAGTTTTAGACTCCGATGCTTCACTTCAGGTTTACTGTATCCCTTGGACCTTCTTAGTGACGGTGATACACAGAAAGTGCTTACGAATTTCATACAAAAGACACAATGCCGACTTAAGTACAAGAGGACTGACAATCTTACTTTCTTTGATTTGAACCTCTCCTGTGAGTCCAGTTTTGGATTCCGATGCTTCACTACAGGTTTACTGTATCTCTTGGACCTTCTTATTGACGATGAAACACAGAAATTGCATCCGAATTTAATACAAAAGGCACAATGCCGACTTAAGTACAAGAGGACTGACACTCTTACTTTCTATGATTGGAACCTCTCCTGTGAGTCCAGTTTTAGATTACGATGATTCATTTCAGGTTTAATGTATCCCTTGGACCTTCTTATTGACGATGAAACACAAATATTGCATCCGAATTTAATACAAATAGCACAATGACGACTTAACTACAAGAGGACTGACACTTTTACTTTCTACGATTGGAACCTCTCCTGTGAGTCCAGTTTTAGATTACGATGATTCACTTCAGGTTTAATGTATCCCTTGGACCTTCTTATTGACGATGAAACACAGAAATTGCATCCGAATTTAATGCAAAAGGCACAATGCCGACTTAAGTACAAGAGGACTGACACTCTAACTTTCTATGATTTGAACCTCTCCGTTGGGTCCAGTTTTAGATTCCGATGCTTCACTTAAGGTTTACTGTATCCCTTGGACCTTCTTATTGACGATGAAACACAGAAGTTGCATCCGAATTTAATACAAAAGGCACAATGCCGACTTAAGTACAAGAGGACTGACACTCTACATTTCTATGAATTAAACCTCTCCTGTAAGTCCAGTTTTAGATTCCGATGCTTCACTTCAGGTTTACTGTGTCCCTTGGACCTTCTTATTGACGATGAAACACAGAAATTTCATCCGAATTTAATTCAAAAGGCACAATGCCGACTTATGTACAAGATGACTGACACTCTCACATTCTATGATTTGAACCTCTCCTGTAAGTCCAGCTTTAGATTCAGATGCTTCACTTCAGGTTTACCGTATCCCTTGGACCTTCTTATTGACGATGGAACACAGAAATTGCATCCGAATTTAATACAAAAGGCACAATGCCGACTTAAGTACAAGAGGACTGACACTCTTACCTTCTATGATTGGAACCTCTCCTGTGAGTCCAGTTTTTGATTCCGATGCTTCACTTCAGGTTTACTGTATCCCTTGGACCTTCTTAATGACGATGAAACACAGAAATTGCAACCGAATTTAATACAATGGGCACAACGCCGATTTAAGTTCAAGTGGACTGACAATGTAACTTTCTATGATTTGAACCTCTCCTGTGAGTCCAGTTTTCGATTCCGATGCTTCACATCAGGTTTAGTGTATCCCTTGGACTTTCTAATTGACGATGAAACTCAGAAATTGCATCCGAATATAATACAAAAGCAATATGCCGACTTAAGTACGAGAGGACTGACACTCTAACTTTCTATGATTTGAACCTCTCCTGTGAGTCCAGTTTTAGATTCCGATGCTTCACTTCAGGTTTACTGTGTCCCTTGGACCTTCTTATTGACGATGAAACACAGAAATTTCATCCGAATTTAATACAAAAGGCAAAATGCCGACTTATGTACAAGAGGACTGACACTCTCACTTTCTATGATTTGAACCTCTTTTGTGAGTCCAGCTTTAGATTCAGATGCTTCACTTCGGGTTTACTGTATCCCTTGGACCTTCTTATTGACGATGGAACACAGAAATTGCATCCGAATTTAATACATAAGGCACAATGCCGACTTAAGTGCAAGAGGACTGACACTCTTACTTTCTATGATTGGAACCTCTCCTGTGAGTCCAGTTTTAGATTCCGATGCTTCACTTCAGGTTTACTGTATCCGTTGGACCTTCTTAATGACGATGAAACACAGAAATTGCAACCGAATTTAATACAATAGGCACAATGCCGATTTAAGTACAAGAGGACTGACAATCTAACTTTCTATGATTTGAACCTCTCCTGTGAGTCCAGTTTTCGATTCCGATGCTTCACATCAGGTTTGCTGTATCCCTTGGACTTTCTAATTGACGATGAAACACAGAAATTGCATCCGAATATAATACAAAAGCAATATGCCGACTTAAGTACAAGAGGACTGACACTCTAATTTTCTATGATTGGAACCTCTCCTGTGAGTCCAGTTTTAGATTACGATGCTTCACTTCAGGTTTACTGTATACCTTGGACCTTCTTATTCACGATGAAACACAGAGATTGCAACCGAATTTAATTCAATAGGCACAGTGCCGATTTAAGTACAAGAGGACTGACAATGTAACTTTCTATGATTTGAACCACTCCTGTGAGTCCAGTTTTAGTTTCCGATGCTTCACAACAGGTTTACTGTCTCCCATGGACCTTCTTATTGACGATGAAACACAGAAATTGCATTCGAATATAATACAAAAGGCACAATGCCGACTTAAGTACAAGAGAACTGACACTCTCTCTTTCTATTATTTGAAGCTCTCCTGTGAGTCCAGTTTTAGCTTCCGATGCTTCACTTCATTTTTACTGTATCCCTTGGACCTTTTTACTGACGATGAAACACAGGAATTGCATCCGAATATAATACAAAAAGCACAATGCCGACTTCAGTACGAAATAACTGACACCCTAACTTTCTATGATTTGAACCTCTCCTGTGATCCAGTTTTAGATTCCGATGCTTCACTTCAGGTTTACTGTGTCCCTTGGACCTTCTTATTGACGATGAAATACAGAAATTGCATCCGAAATTAATACAAAAGCCACAATGCCGACTTAAGTACAAGAGGACTGACACTCTCACTTTCTTTGATTTGAACCTCTCCTGTGAGTCCAGTTTCAGAACCCGATGCCTCACTTCAGGTTTACTGTATCCCTTGGACCTTCTTATTGACGATGAATCACAGAAATTGCATCCGAATTTAATACAAAAGGCACAATGCCGACTTAAGTACAAGAGGACTGACACTCTTACTTTCTATGATTGGAACCTCTCCTGTAAATCCAGTTTTAGATTACGATGATTCACTTGAGGCTTAATGTATCCCCTGGACCTCCTTATTCACGTTGAAACACAGAAATTGCATCCGAATTTAATACAAAAGGCACAATGCCGACTTAAGTACAAGAGGACTGACACTCTCACTTTCTATTATTTGAACCGCTCCTGTGAGTCCAGTTTTAGCTTCCGATGCTTCACTTCATATTTACTGTATCCCTTGGACCTTCTTATTGACGATGAAACACAGAAATTGCATCCGAATTTAATACAAAAGGCACAATGCCGACTTAAGTACAAGAGGACTGACACACTCACTTTCTATGATTTGAACCTCTCTTGTGAGTCCAGTTTTAGATTCCGATGCTTCGCTTTAGGTTTACTGTATCCCATGGACCTTCTTATTGACGATGAAACACAGATATTGCATTCGAATATAATACAAAAGGCACAATGCCGACTTAAGTACAAGAGAACTGACACTCTCTCTTTCTATTATTTGAAGCTCTCCTGTGAGTCCAGTTTTAGCTTCCGATGCTTCACTTCATTTTTACTGTATCCCTTGGACCTTTTTACTGACGATGAAACACAGGAATTGCATCCGAATATAATACAAAAAGCACAATGCCGACTTCAGTACGAAATAACTGACACCCTAACTTTCTATGATTTGAACCTCTCCTGTGAGTCCAGTTTTAGATTACGATGCTTCACTTCAGGTTTACTGTATACCTTGGACCTTCTTATTCACGATGAAACACAGAGATTGCAACCGAATTTAATTCAATAGGCACAGTGCCGATTTAAGTACAAGAGGACTGACACTCTAACTTTCTATGATTTGAACCTCTCCTGTGATCCAGTTTTAGATTCCGATGCTTCACTTCAGGTTTACTGTGTCCCTTGGAACTTCTTATTGACGATGAAACACAGAAATTGCATCCGAAATTAATACAAAAGCCACAATGCCGACTTAAGTACAAGAGGACTGACACTCTCACTTTCTTTGATTTGAACCTCTGCTGTGAGTCCAGTTTTAGATTCCGATGCTTCACTTCAGGTTTACCGTATCCCTTGGACCTTCTTATTGACGATGAAACACAGAAATTGCAACCGAATTTAATTCAATAGGCACAATGCCGATTTAAGTGCAAGAGGACTGACAATCTAACTTTCTATGATTTGAACCTCTCCTGTGAGTCCAGTTTTAGTTTCCGATGCTTCACATCAGGTTTACTGCATCACTTGGACTTTCTAATTGACGATGAAACACAGAAATTGCATCCGAATTTAATACAAAAACACAATGCCGACTTAAGTATAAAAGGACTGACACTCTAATTTTCTATGATTGGAACCTCTACAATGAGTCTAGTTTTAGATTACGATGCTTCACTTCAGGTGTTCTGTATACCTTGGACCTTCTTATTGACGATGAAACACAGAAATTGCATCCGAATTTAATACAAAAGGCACAATGCCGACTTAAGTACAAGAGGACTGACACACTCACTTTCTATGATTTGAACCTCTCCTGTGAGTCCAGTTTTAGATTCCGATGTTTCGCTTTAGGTTTACTGTATCCCATGGACCATCTTGTTGACGATTAAACACAGAAATTGCATCCGAATATAATACAAAAGGCACAATGCCGACTTCAGTACAAGATAACTGACACTCTAACTTTCTGTGATTTGAACCTCTCCTGTGATCCAGTTTTAGATTCCGATGCTTCACTTCAGGTTTAGTGTGTCCCTTGGACCTTCTTATTGACGATGAAATACAGAAATTGCATCCGAAATTAATACAAAAGCCACAATGCCGGCTTAAGTACAAGAGGACTGACACACTCACTTTCTATGATTTGAAACTCTCCTGTGAGTCCAGTTTTAGATTCCGATGCTTCGCTTTAGGTTAACTGTATCCCATGGACCTTCTTATTGACAATGAAACACAGAAATTGCATTCGAATATAATACAAAAGGCACAATGCCGACTTAAGTACAAGAGAACTGACACTCTCTCTTTCTATTATTTGAAGCTGTCCTGTGAGTCCAGTTTTAGCTTCCGATGCTTCACTTCATTTTCACTGTATCCCTTGGACCTTTTTACTGGCGATGAAACACAGGAATTGCATCCGAATATAATACAAAAAGCACAATGCCGACTTTAGTACTAGATAACTGACACCCTAACTTTCTATGATTTGAACCTCTCCTGTGATCCAGTTTTAGATTCCGATGCTTCACTTCGGGCTTAATGTATCCCCTGGACCTTCTTATTGACGATGAAACACAGAAATTGCATCCGAATATAATACAAAAGGCACAATGCCGACTTCAGTAAAAGAGAATTGACACTCTAACTTTTTATGATTTGAACCTCTCCTGTGATCCAGTTTTAGATTCCGATGCTTCACTTCAGGTTTACTGTGTCCCTTGGAACTTCTTATTGACGATGAAACACAGAAATTGCATCCGAAATTAATACAAAAGCCACAATGCCGACTTAAGTACACGAGGACTGACACTCTCACTTTCTTTGATTTGAACCTCTCCTGTGAGTCCAGTTTTAGATTCCGATGCTTCACTTCAGGTTTACCGTATCCCTTGGACCTTCTTATTGACGATGAAACACAGAAATTGCAACCGAATTTAATTCAATAGACACAATGCCGATTTAAGTGCAAGAGGACTGACAATCTAACTTTCTATGATTTGAAACTCTCCTGCGAGTCCAGATTTAGTTTCCGATGCTTCACATCAGGTTTACTGCATCACTTGGACTTTCTAATTGACGATGAAACACAGAAATTGCATACGAATTTAATACAAAAACACAATGCCGACTTAAGTATAAAAGGACTGACACTCTAATTTTCTATGATTGGAACCTCTACAATGAGTCTAGTTTTAGATTACGATGCTTCACTTCAGGTGTTCTGTATACCTTGGACCTTCTTATTGACGATGAAACACAGAAATTGCATCCGAATTTAATACAAAAGGCACAATGCCGACTTAAGTACAAGAGGACTGACACACTCACTTTCTATGATTTGAACCTCTCCTGTGAGTCCAGTTTTAGATTCCGATGTTTCGCTTTAGGTTTACTGTATCCCATGGACCATCTTGTTGACGATTAAACACAGAAATTGCATCCGAATATAATACAAAAGGCACAATGCCGACTTCAGTACAAGATAACTGACACTCTAACTTTCTGTGATTTGAACCTCTCCTGTGATCCAGTTTTAGATTCCGATGCTTCACTTCAGGTTTAGTGTGTCCCTTGGACCTTCTTATTGACGATGAAATACAGAAATTGCATCCGAAATTAATACAAAAGCCACAATGCCGGCTTAAGTACAAGAGGACTGACACACTCACTTTCTATGATTTGAAACTCTCCTGTGAGTCCAGTTTTAGATTCCGATGCTTCGCTTTAGGTTAACTGTATCCCATGGACCTTCTTATTGACAATGAAACACAGAAATTGCATTCGAATATAATACAAAAGGCACAATGCCGACTTAAGTACAAGAGAACTGACACTCTCTCTTTCTATTATTTGAAGCTGTCCTGTGAGTCCAGTTTTAGCTTCCGATGCTTCACTTCATTTTCACTGTATCCCTTGGACCTTTTTACTGGCGATGAAACACAGGAATTGCATCCGAATATAATACAAAAAGCACAATGCCGACTTTAGTACTAGATAACTGACACCCTAACTTTCTATGATTTGAACCTCTCCTGTGATCCAGTTTTAGATTCCGATGCTTCACTTCGGGCTTAATGTATCCCCTGGACCTTCTTATTGACGATGAAACACAGAAATTGCATCCGAATATAATACAAAAGGCACAATGCCGACTTCAGTAAAAGAGAATTGACACTCTAACTTTTTATGATTTGAACCTCTCCTGTGATCCAGTTTTAGATTCCGATGCTTCACTTCAGGTTTACTGTGTCCCTTGGAACTTCTTATTGACGATGAAACACAGAAATTGCATCCGAAATTAATACAAAAGCCACAATGCCGACTTAAGTACACGAGGACTGACACTCTCACTTTCTTTGATTTGAACCTCTCCTGTGAGTCCAGTTTTAGATTCCGATGCTTCACTTCAGGTTTACCGTATCCCTTGGACCTTCTTATTGACGATGAAACACAGAAATTGCAACCGAATTTAATTCAATAGACACAATGCCGATTTAAGTGCAAGAGGACTGACAATCTAACTTTCTATGATTTGAAACTCTCCTGCGAGTCCAGATTTAGTTTCCGATGCTTCACATCAGGTTTACTGCATCACTTGGACTTTCTAATTGACGATGAAACACAGAAATTGCATACGAATTTAATACAAAAGCACAATGCCGACTTAAGTATAAAAATACTGACACTCTATATTTCTATGATTGGAACCTCTACAATGAGTCTAGTTTTAGATTACGATGCTTCACTTCAGGTGTACTGTATACCTTGGACCTTCATATTGACGATGAAACACAGAAATTGCATCCGAATTTAATACAAAACGCACAATGCCGACTTAAGTACAAGAGGACTGACACACTCACTTTCTATGATTTGAACCTCTCCTCTGAGCCCAGTTTTAGATTCCGATGCTTCGCTTTAGGTTTACTGTATCCCATGGACCATCTTATTGACGATGAAACACAGAAATTGCATCCGAATATAATACAAAAGGCACAATGCCGACTTCAGTACAAGATAACTGACACTCTAACTTTCTGTGATTTGAACCTCTCCTGTGATCCAGTTTTAGATTCCGATGCTTCACTTCAGGTTTAGTGTGTCCCTTGGACCTTCTTATTGACGATGAAATACAGAAATTGCATCTGAAATTAATACAAAAGCCACAATGCCGGCTTAAGTACAAGAGGACTGACGCTATCACTTTGTATGATTTGATCCTCTCCTGTGAGTCCAGTTTTAGATTCCGATGCTTCACTTCAGGTTTACAGTATCCCTTGGACCTTCTTATTGACGATGAAACACAGAAATTGCATCCTAATTTAAGACAAAATGCACAATGCCGACTTAAGTACAAGAGGTCTGCCTCTCTAAGTTTCTATGATTGGAACCACTCCTGTGAGTCCAATTTTAGAATACTATGCTTCACTTCAGGTTTACTGTATACCTTGAACCTTATTGACGATGAAACACAGAAATTGCATCCGAATTTGATACAAAACGCACAATGCCGACTTAAGTACAAGAGGACTGACTCTCTCATTTTCTATGATTTGAACCTCTCCTGTGAGTCCAGTTTTAGATTCCGATGCTTCACTTCAGGTTTACTGTATCCCTTGGACCTTCTTGTTGACGATGATACACAGAAATTGCTTACGAATTTAATACAAAAGGCACAATGCCGACTTAAGTACAAGAGGACTGACACACTTACTTTCTTTGATTTGAACCTCTCCTGTGAGTCCAGTTTTAGATTCCGATGCATCACTTCAGGTTTACTGTATCTCTTGGACCTTCTTATTGACGATGAAACACAGAAATTGCATCCGAATTTAATACAAAAAGCACAATGCCGTCTTAAGTACAAGAGGACTGACACTCTTACTTTCTATGATTGGAACCTCTCCTGTGAGTCCAGTTTTAGATTACGATGATTCACTTCAGGTTTAATGTATCCCTTGGACCTTCTTATTGACGATGAAACACAGAAATTGCATCCGAATTTAATACAAATGGCACAATGCCGACTTAAGTTCAAGAGGACTGACACTCTAACTTTCTATGATTTGAACCTCTCCTGTGAGTCCAGTTTTAGATTCCGATGCTTCACTTCAGGTTTACTGTATCCCTTGGACCTTCTTATTGACGATGAAACACAGAAGTTGCATCCGACTTTAATACAAAAGCCACAATGCCGACTTAAGTACAAGAGGACTGACACTCTAACTTTCTATGAATTAAACCTCTCCTGTAAGTCCAGTTTTAGATTCCGATGTTTCACTTCAGGTTTACTGTATCCCTTGGACCTTCTTATTGACGATGAAACACAGAAGTAGCATCCGAATTTAATACAAATGGCACAATGCCGACTTAACTACAAGAGGACTGACACTCTTACTTTCTACGATTGGAACCTCTCCTGTGAGTCCTGTTTTAGATTACGATGATTCACTTCAGGTTTAATGTATCCCTTGGACCTTCTTATTGACGATGAAACACAGAAATTGCATCCGAATTTAATGCATAAGGCACAATGCCGACTTAAGTTCAAAAGGACTGACACTCTAACTTTCTATGATTTGAACCTCTCCTGTGAGTCCAGTTTTAGATTCCGATGCTTCACTTCAGGTTTACTGTATCCCTTGGACCTTCTTATTGACGATGAAACACAGAAGTTGCATCCGAATTTAATACAAAAGCCACAATGCCGACTTAAGTACAAGAGGACTGACACTCTAATTTTCTATGAATTGAACCTCTCCAATGAGTCTAGTTTTAGATTACGATGCTTCACTTCAGGTGTACTGTATACCTTGGACCTTCTTATTGACGATGAAACACAGAAATTGCATCCGAATTTAATACAAAAGGCACAATGCCGACTTAAGTACAAGAGGACTGACACACTCACTTTCTATGATTTGAACCTCTCCTGTGAGTCCAGTTTTAGATTCCGATGCTTCGCTTTAGGTTTACTGTATCCCATGGACCTTCTTATTGACGATGAAACACAGAAATTGCATTCGAATATAATACAAAAGGCACAATGCCGACTTAAGTACAAGAGAACTGACGCTCTCTCTTTCTATTATTTGAAGCTCTCCTGTGAGTGCAGTTTTAGCTTCCGATGCTTCACTTCATTTTTACTGTATCCCTTGGACCTTTTTACTGACGATGAAACACAGGAATTGCATCCGAATATAATACAAAAAGCACAATGCCGACTTCAGTACAAGATAACTGACACCCTAACTTTCTATGATTTGAACCTCTCCTGTGATCCAGTTTTATATTCCGATGCTTCACTTCAGGTTTACAGTATCCCTTGGACCTTCTTATTGACGATGAAATACAGAAATTGCATCAGAAATTAATACAAAAGCCACAATGCCGACTTAAGAACAAGAGGACTGACACTCTCACTTTCTTTGATTTGAACCTCTCCTGTGATTCCAGTTTTAGAACCCGATGCCTCACTTCAGGTTTACTGTATCCCTTGGACCTTCTTATTGACGATGAATCACAGAAATTGCATCCGAATTTAATACAAAAGGCACAATGCCGACTTAAGTACAAGAGGACTGACACTCTTACTTTCTATGATTGGAACCTCCCTTGTGAATCCAGTATTAGATTACGATGATTCACTTCAGGCTTAATGTATCCCCTGGACCTTCTTATTCACGATGAAACACAGAAATTGCATCCGAATTTAATACAAAAGGCACAATGCCGACTTAAGTACAAGAGGACTGACACTCTCACTTTCTATTATTTGAACCGCTCCTGTGAGTCAAGTTTTAGCTTCCGATGCTTCACTTCATGTTTACTGTATCCCTTGGACCTTCTTATTGTCGATGAAACACAGAAATTGCATCCGAATATAATACAAAAGGCACAATGCCGACTTCAGTAAAAGAGAATTGACACTCTAACTTTCTATGATTTGAACCTCTACTGTGATCCAGTTTTAGATTCCGATGCTTCACTTCAGGTTTACTGTGTCCCTTGGAACTTCTTATTGACGATGAAACACAGAAATTGCATCCGAAATTAATACAAAAGCCACAATGCCGACTTAAGTACAAGAGGACTGACACTCTCACTTTCTTTGATTTGAACCTCTCCTGTGAGTCCAGTTTTAGATTCCGATGCTTCACTTCAGGTTTACCGTATCGCTTGGACCTTCTTATTGACGATGAAACACAGAAATTGCAACCGAATTTAATTTAATAGGCACAATGCCGATTTAAGTGCAAGAGGACTGACAATCTAACTTTCTATGATTTGAACCTCTCCTGTGAGTCCAGTTTTAGTTTCCGATGCTTCACATCAGGTTTACTGCATCACTTGGACTTTCTAATTGACGATGAAACACAGAAATTGCATCCGAATTTAATACAAAAGCACAAAGCCGACTTAAGTATAAAAGGACTGACACTCTAATTTTCTATGATTGGAACCTCTACAATGAGTCTAGTTTTAGATTACGATGCTTCACTTCAGGTGTACTGTATACCTTGGACCTTCTTATTGACGATGAAACACAGAAATTGCATCCGAATTTAATACAAAAGGCACAATGCCGACTTAAGTACAAGAGGACTGACACACTCACTTTCTATGATTTGAACCTCTCCTGTGAGTCCAGTTTTAGATTCCGATGCTTCGCTTTAGGTTTACTGTATCCCATGGACCATCTTATTGACGGTGAAACACAGAAATTGCATCCGAATATAATACAAAAGGCACAATGCCGACTTCAGTACAAGATAGCTGACACTCTAACTTTCTGTGATTTGAACCTCTCCTGTGATCCAGTTTTAGATTCCGATGCTTCACTTCAGGTTTAGTGTGTCCCTTGGACCTTCTTATTGACGATGAAATACAGAAATTGCATCCTAAATTAATACAAAAGCCACAATGCCGGCTTAAGTACAAGAAGACTGACACTCTCACTTTCTTTGATTTGAACCTCTCCTGTGGGTCCAGTTTTAGAATCCGATGCTTCACTTCAGGTTTACTGTATCCCTCGGACCTTCTTATTGACGATGAATCACAGAAATTGCAACCGAATATAATACAAAAGGCACAATGCCGACTTAAGTACAAGAGAACTGACACTCTCTCTTTCTATTATTTGAAGCTCTCCTGTGAGTCCAGTTTTAGCTTCCGATGCTTCACTTCATTTTTACTGTATCCCTTGGACCTTTTTACTGACGATGAAACACAGGAATTGCATCCGAATATAATACAAAAAGCACAATGCCGACTTCAGTACGAAATAACTGACACCCTAACTTTCTATGATTTGAACCTCTCCTGTGAGTCCAGTTTTAGATTACGATGCTTCACTTCAGGTTTACAGTATACCTTGGACCTTCTTATTCACGATGAAACACAGAGATTGCAACCGAATTTAATTCAATAGGCACAGTGCCGATTTAAGTACAAGAGGACTGACACTCTAACTTTCTATGATTTGAACCTCTCCTGTGATCCAGTTTTAGATTCCGATGCTTCACTTCAGGTTTACTGTGTCCCTTGGAACTTCTTATTGACGATGAAACACAGAAATTGCATCCGAAATTAATACAAAAGCCACAATGCCGACTTAAGTACAAGAGGACTGACACTCTCACTTTCTTTGATTTGAACCTCTGCTGTGAGTCCAGTTTTAGATTCCGATGCTTCACTTCAGGTTTACCGTATCCCTTGGACCTTCTTATTGACGATGAAACACAGAAATTGCAACCGAATTTAATTCAATAGGCACAATGCCGATTTAAGTGCAAGAGGACTGACAATCTAACTTTCTATGATTTGAACCTCTCCTGTGAGTCCAGTTTTAGTTTCCGATGCTTCACATCAGGTTTACTGCATCACTTGGACTTTCTAATTGACGATGAAACACAGAAATTGCATCCGAATTTAATACAAAAACACAATGCCGACTTAAGTATAAAAGGACTGACACTCTAATTTTCTATGATTGGAACCTCTACAATGAGTCTAGTTTTAGATTACGATGCTTCACTTCAGGTGTTCTGTATACCTTGGACCTTCTTATTGACGATGAAACACAGAAATTGCATCCGAATTTAATACAAAAGGCACAATGCCGACTTAAGTACAAGAGGACTGACACACTCACTTTCTATGATTTGAACCTCTCCTGTGAGTCCAGTTTTAGATTCCGATGTTTCGCTTTAGGTTTACTGTATCCCATGGACCATCTTGTTGACGATGAAACACAGAAATTGCATCCGAATATAATACAAAAGGCACAATGCCGACTTCAGTACAAGATAACTGACACTCTAACTTTCTGTGATTTGAACCTCTCCTGTGATCCAGTTTTAGATTCCGATGCTTCACTTCAGGTTTAGTGTGTCCCTTGGACCTTCTTATTGACGATGAAATACAGAAATTGCATCCGAAATTAATACAAAAGCCACAATGCCGGCTTAAGTACAAGAGGACTGACACACTCACTTTCTATGATTTGAAACTCTCCTGTGAGTCCAGTTTTAGATTCCGATGCTTCGCTTTAGGTTTACTGTATCCCATGGACCTTCTTATTGACAATGAAACACAGAAATTGCATTCGAATATAATACAAAAGGCACAATGCCGACTTAAGTAAAAGAGAACTGACACTCTCTCTTTCTATTATTTGAAGCTGTCCTGTGAGTCCAGTTTTAGCTTCCGATGCTTCACTTCATTTTCACTGTATCCCTTGGACCTTTTTACTGGCGATGAAACACAGGAATTGCATCCGAATATAATACAAAAAGCACAATGCCGACTTCAGTACTAGATAACTGACACCCTAACTTTCTATGATTTGAACCTCTCCTGTGATCCAGTTTTAGATTCCGATGCTTCACTTCAGGTTTACTGTGTCCCTTGGACCTTCTTATTGACGATGAAATACAGAAAATGCATCCGAAATTAATACAAAAGCCACAATGCCGACTTAAGTACAAGAGGACTGACACTCTCACTTTCTTTGATTTGAACCTCTCCTGTGAGTCCAGTTTTAGAACCCGATGCCTCACTTCAGGTTTACTGTATCCCTTGGACCTTCTTATTGACGATGAATCACAGATATTGCATCCGAATTTAATACAAAAGGCACAATGCCGAGTTAAGTACAAGAGAACTGACACTCTTACTTTCTATGATGGGAACCTCTCCTGTGAATCCAGTTTTAGATTACGATGATTCACTTCGGGCTTAATGTATCCCCTGGACCTTCTTATTGACGATGAAACACAGAAATTGTATCCGAATATAATACAAAAGGCACAATGCCGACTTCAGTAAAAGAGAATTGACACTCTAACTTTCTATGATTTGAACCTCTCCTGTGATCCAGTTTTAGATTCCGATGCTTCACTTCAGGTTTACTGTGTCCCTTGGAACTTCTTATTGACGATGAAACACAGAAATTGCATTCGAAATTAATACAAAAGCCACAATGCCGACTTAAGTACACGAGGACTGACACTCTCACTTTCTTTGATTTGAACCTCTCCTGTGAGTCCAGTTTTAGATTCCGATGCTTCACTTCAGGTTTACTGTATCCCTTGGACCTTCTTGTTGACGATGATACACAGAAATTGCTTACGAATTTAATACAAAAGGCACAATGCCGACTTAAGTACAAGAGGACTGACACACTTACTTTCTTTGATTTGAACCTCTCCTGTGAGTCCAGTTTTAGATTCCGATGCATCACTTCAGGTTTACTGTATCTCTTGGACCTTCTTATTGACGATGAAACACAGAAATTGCATCCGAATTTAATACAAAAAGCACAATGCCGTCTTAAGTACAAGAGGACTGACACTCTTACTTTCTATGATTGGAACCTCTCCTGTGAGTCCAGTTTTATATTACGATGATTCACTTCAGGTTTAATGTATCCCTTGGACCTTCTTATTGACGATGAAACACAGAAATTGCATCCGAATTTAATACAAATGGCACAATGCCGACTTAAGTTCAAGAGGACTGACACTCTAACTTTCTATGATTTGAACCTCTCCTGTGAGTCCAGTTTTAGATTCCGATGCTTCACTTCAGGTTTACTGTATCCCTTGGACCTTCTTATTGACGATGAAACACAGAAGTTGCATCCGACTTTAATACAAAAGCCACAATGCCGACTTAAGTACAAGATACTGACACTCTAACTTTCTATGAATTAAACCTCTCCTGTAAGTCCAGTTTTAGATTCCGATGTTTCACTTCAGGTTTACTGTATCCCTTGGACCTTCTTATTGACGATGAAACACAGAAGTAGCATCCGAATTTAATACAAATGGCACAATGCCGACTTAACTACAAGAGGACTGACACTCTTACTTTCTACGATTGGAACCTCTCCTGTGAGTCCTGTTTTAGATTACGATGATTCACTTCAGGTTTAATGTATCCCTTGGACCTTCTTATTGACGATGAAACACAGAAATTGCATCCGAATTTAATGCATAAGGCACAATGCCGACTTAAGTTCAAAAGGACTGACACTCTAACTTTCTATGATTTGAACCTCTCCTGTGAGTCCAGTTTTAGATTCCGATGCTTCACTTCAGGTTTACTGTATCCCTTGGACCTTCTTATTGACGATGAAACACAGAAGTTGCATCCGAATTTAATACAAAAGCCACAATGCCGACTTAAGTACAAGAGGACTGACACTCTAATTTTCTATGAATTGAACCTCTCCAATGAGTCTAGTTTTAGATTACGATGCTTCACTTCAGGTGTACTGTATACCTTGGACCTTCTTATTGACGATGAAACACAGAAATTGCATCCGAATTTAATACAAAAGGCACAATGCCGACTTAAGTACAAGAGGACTGACACACTCACTTTCTATGATTTGAACCTCTCCTGTGAGTCCAGTTTTAGATTCCGATGCTTCGCTTTAGGTTTACTGTATCCCATGGACCTTCTTATTGACGATGAAACACAGAAATTGCATTCGAATATAATACAAAAGGCACAATGCCGACTTAAGTACAAGAGAACTGACGCTCTCTCTTTCTATTATTTGAAGCTCTCCTGTGAGTGCAGTTTTAGCTTCCGATGCTTCACTTCATTTTTACTGTATCCCTTGGACCTTTTTACTGACGATGAAACACAGGAATTGCATCCGAATATAATACAAAAAGCACAATGCCGACTTCAGTACAAGATAACTGACACCCTAACTTTCTATGATTTGAACCTCTCCTGTGATCCAGTTTTATATTCCGATGCTTCACTTCAGGTTTACAGTATCCCTTGGACCTTCTTATTGACGATGAAATACAGAAATTGCATCAGAAATTAATACAAAAGCCACAATGCCGACTTAAGAACAAGAGGACTGACACTCTCACTTTCTTTGATTTGAACCTCTCCTGTGATTCCAGTTTTAGAACCCGATGCCTCACTTCAGGTTTACTGTATCCCTTGGACCTTCTTATTGACGATGAATCACAGAAATTGCATCCGAATTTAATACAAAAGGCACAATGCCGACTTAAGTACAAGAGGACTGACACTCTTACTTTCTATGATTGGAACCTCCCTTGTGAATCCAGTTTTAGATTACGATGATTCACTTCAGGCTTAATGTATCCCCTGGACCTTCTTATTCACGATGAAACACAGAAATTGCATCCGAATTTAATACAAAAGGCACAATGCCGACTTAAGTACAAGAGGACTGACACTCTCACTTTCTATTATTTGAACCGCTCCTGTGAGTCAAGTTTTAGCTTCCGATGCTTCACTTCATGTTTACTGTATCCCTTGGACCTTCTTATTGTCGATGAAACACAGAAATTGCATCCGAATATAATACAAAAGGCACAATGCCGACTTCAGTAAAAGAGAATTGACACTCTAACTTTCTATGATTTGAACCTCTACTGTGATCCAGTTTTAGATTCCGATGCTTCACTTCAGGTTTACTGTGTCCCTTGGAACTTCTTATTGACGATGAAACACAGAAATTGCATCCGAAATTAATACAAAAGCCACAATGCCGACTTAAGTACAAGAGGACTGACACTCTCACTTTCTTTGATTTGAACCTCTCCTGTGAGTCCAGTTTTAGATTCCGATGCTTCACTTCAGGTTTACCGTATCCCTTGGACCTTCTTATTGACGATGAAACACAGAAATTGCAACCGAATTTAATTTAATAGGCACAATGCCGATTTAAGTGCAAGAGGACTGACAATCTAACTTTCTATGATTTGAACCTCTCCTGTGAGTCCAGTTTTAGTTTCCGATGCTTCACATCAGGTTTACTGCATCACTTGGACTTTCTAATTGACGATGAAACACAGAAATTGCATCCGAATTTAATACAAAAGCACAAAGCCGACTTAAGTATAAAAGGACTGACACTCTAATTTTCTATGATTGGAACCTCTACAATGAGTCTAGTTTTAGATTACGATGCTTCACTTCAGGTGTACTGTATACCTTGGACCTTCTTATTGACGATGAAACACAGAAATTGCATCCGAATTTAATACAAAAGGCACAATGCCGACTTAAGTACAAGAGGACTGACACACTCACTTTCTATGATTTGAACCTCTCCTGTGAGTCCAGTTTTAGATTCCGATGCTTCGCTTTAGGTTTACTGTATCCCATGGACCATCTTATTGACGGTGAAACACAGAAATTGCATCCGAATATAATACAAAAGGCACAATGCCGACTTCAGTACAAGATAACTGACACTCTAACTTTCTGTGATTTGAACCTCTCCTGTGATCCAGTTTTAGATTCCGATGCTTCACTTCAGGTTTAGTGTGTCCCTTGGACCTTCTTATTGACGATGAAATACAGAAATTGCATCCTAAATTAATACAAAAGCCACAATGCCGGCTTAAGTACATGAAGACTGACACTCTCACTTTCTTTGATTTGAACCTCTCCTGTGAGTCCAGTTTTAGAATCCGATGCTTCACTTCAGGTTTACTGTATCCCTCGGACCTTCTTATTGACGATGAATCACAGAAATTGCAACCGAATGTAATACAAAAGGCACAATGCCGACTTAAGTACAAGAGGACTGACACTCTTACTTTCTATGATTGGAACCTCTCCTGTGAGTCCAGTTTTAGATTACGATGATTCACTTCAGGCTTAATGTACCCCTGGACCTTCTTATTGACGATGAAACACAGTAATTGCATCCGAATTTAATAGAAAAGGCACAATGCCGACTTAAGTACAAGAGGACTGACACTCTCACTTTCTATTATTTAAACCGCTCCTGTGAGTCCAGTTTTAGCTTCCGATGCTTCACTTCATGTTTACTGTATCCCTTGGACCTTCTTATTGACGATGAAACACAGAAATTGCATCCGAATATAATACAAAGGGCACAATGCCGACTTCAGTAAAAGAGAATTGACACTCTAACTTTCTATGATTTGAACCTCTCCTGTGATCCAGTTTTAGATTCCGATGCTTCACTTCAGGTTTACTGTATCCCTTGGACCTTCTTATTGACGATGAAACACAGAAATTGCATCCGAAATAATACAAAAGGCACAATGCCGACTTAAGTACAAGAGGACTGACGCTATCACTTTGTATGATTTGAACCTCTCCTGTGAGTCCAGTTTTAGATTCCGATGCTTCACTTCAGGTTTACAGTATCCCTTGGACCTTCTTATTGACGATGAAACACAGAAATTGCATCCTAATTTAAGACAAAATGCACAATGCCGACTTAAGTACAAGAGGTCTGACTCTCTAAGTTTCTATGATTGGAACCACTCCTGTGAGTCCAATTTTAGATTACTATGCTTCACTTCAGGTTTACTGTATACCTTGAACCTTATTGACGATGAAACACAGAAATTGCATCCGAATTTAATACAAAACGCACAATGCCGACTTAAGTACAAGAGGACTGACTCTCTCATTTTCTATGATTTGAACCTCTCCAGTGAGTCCAGTTTTAGAATCCGATGCTTCACTTCAGGTTTACTGTATCCCTCGGACCTTCTTATTGACGATGAATCACAGAAATTGCAACCGAATGTAATACAAAAGGCACAATGCCGACTTAAGTACAAGAGGACTGACACTCTTACTTTCTATGATTGGAACCTCTCCTGTGAGTCCAGTTTTAGATTACGATGATTCACTTCAGGCTTAATGTACCCCTGGACCTTCTTATTGACGATGAAACACAGTAATTGCATCCGAATTTAATAGAAAAGGCACAATGCCGACTTAAGTACAAGAGAACTGACGCTCTCTCTTTCTATTATTTGAAGCTCTCCTGTGAGTGCAGTTTTAGCTTCCGATGCTTCACTTCATTTTTACTGTATCCCTTGGACCTTTTTACTGACGATGAAACACAGGAATTGCATCCGAATATAATACAAAAAGCACAATGCCGACTTCAGTACAAGATAACTGACACCCTAACTTTCTATGATTTGAACCTCTCCTGTGATCCAGTTTTATATTCCGATGCTTCACTTCAGGTTTACAGTATCCCTTGGACCTTCTTATTGACGATGAAATACAGAAATTGCATCAGAAATTAATACAAAAGCCACAATGCCGACTTAAGAACAAGAGGACTGACACTCTCACTTTCTTTGATTTGAACCTCTCCTGTGATTCCAGTTTTAGAACCCGATGCCTCACTTCAGGTTTACTGTATCCCTTGGACCTTCTTATTGACGATGAATCACAGAAATTGCATCCGAATTTAATACAAAAGGCACAAAGCCGACTTAAGTACAAGAGGACTGACACTCTTACTTTCTATGATTGGAACCTCTCCTGTGAGTCCAGTTTTAGATTACGATGATTCACTTCAGGTTTACTGTATCCCTTGGACCTTCTTATTGACGATGAAACACAGAAATTGCATCCGAATTTAATACAAATGGCACAATGCCGACTTAACTACAAGAGGACTGACACTCTTACTTTCTACGATTGGAACCTCTCCTGTGAGTCCTGTTTTAGATTACGATGATTCACTTCAGGTTTAATGTATACCTTGGACCTTCTTATTGACGATGAAACACAGAAATTGCATCCGAATTTAATGCATAAGGCACAATGCCGACTTAAGTTCAAGAGGACTGACACTCTAACTTTCTATGATTTGAACCTCTCCTGTGAGTCCAGTTTTAGATTCCGATGCTTCACTTCAGGTTTACTGTATCCCTTGGACCTTCTTATTGACGATGAAACACAGAAGTTGCATCCGAATTTAATACAAAAGCCACAATGCCGACTTAAGTACAAGAGGACTGACACTCAAACTTTCTATGAATTAAACCTCTCCTGTAAGTCCAGTTTTAGATTCCGATGTTTCACTTCAGGTTTACTGTATCCCTTGGACCTTCTTATTGTCGATGAAACACAGAAATAGCATCCGAATTTAATACAAAAGGCACAATGCCGACTTAAGTACAAGAGGACTGACACTCTCACTTTCTATGATTTGAACCTTTCCTGTGAGTCCAGTTTTAGATTCCGATGCTTCACTTCAGGTTTACTGTATCCCATGGACCTTCTTATTGAAAATGAAACACAGAAATTGCATCCGAATATAATACAAAAGGCACAATGCCGACTTAAGTACAAGAGAACTGACACTCTCACTTTCTACTATTTGAACCTCTCCTGTGAGTTCAGTTTTAGCTTCCGATGCTTCACTTCATGTTTACTGTATCACTTGGACCTTTTTACTGACGATGAAACACAGGAATTGCATCCGAATATAATACAAAAAGCACAATGCCGACTTCAGTACAAGATAACTGACACCCTAACTTTCTATGATTTGAACCTCTCCTGTGATCCAGTTTTATATTCCGATGCTTCACTTCAGGTTTACAGTATCCCTTGGACCTTCTTATTGACGATGAAATACAGAAATTGCATCAGAAATTAATACAAAAGCCACAATGCCGACTTAAGAACAAGAGGACTGACACTCTCACTTTCTTTGATTTGAACCTCTCCTGTGATTCCAGTTTTAGAACCCGATGCCTCACTTCAGGTTTACTGTATCCCTTGGACCTTCTTATTGACGATGAATCACAGAAATTGCATCCGAATTTAATACAAAAGGCACAATGCCGACTTAAGTACAAGAGGACTGACACTCTTACTTTCTATGATTGGAACCTCCCTTGTGAATCCAGTTTTAGATTACGATGATTCACTTCAGGCTTAATGTATCCCCTGGACCTTCTTATTCACGATGAAACACAGAAATTGCATCCGAATTTAATACAAAAGGCACAATGCCGACTTAAGTACAAGAGGACTGACACTCTCACTTTCTATTATTTGAACCGCTCCTGTGAGTCCAGTTTTAGCTTCCGATGCTTCACTTCATGTTTACTGTATCCCTTGGACCTTCGTATTGACGATGAAACACAGAAATTGCATCCGAATATAATACAAAAGTTACAATGCCGACTTCAGTAAAAGAGAATTGACACTCTAACTTTCTATGATTTGAACCTCTCCTGTGATCCAGTTTTAGATTCCGATGTTTCACTTCAGGTTTACTGTGTCCCTTGGAACTTCTTATTGACGATGAAACACAGAAATTGCATCCGAAATTAATACAAAAGCCACAATGCCGACTTAAGTACAAGAGGTCTGACTCTCTAAGTTTCTATGATTGGAACCACTCCTGTGAGTCCAATTATAGATTACTATGCTTCACTTCAGGTTTACTGTATACCTTGAACCTTATTGACGATGAAACACGGAAATTGCATCCGAATTTAATACAAAACGCACAATGCCGACTTAAGTACAAGAGGTCTGACTCTCTCATTTCCTATGATTTGAACCTCTCCAGTGAGTCCAGTTTTAGATTCCGATGCTTCACTTCAGGTTTACTGTATCCCTTTGACCTTCTTATTGACGATGATACAGAGAAATTGCTTACGAATTTAATACAAAAGGCACAATGCCGACTTAAGTACAAGAGGACTAACACTCTTACTTTCTTTGATTTGAACCTCTCCTGTGAGTCCAGTTTTAGATTCCGATGCTTCACTTCAGGTTTACTGTATCTCTTGGACCTTCTTATTGACGATGAAACACAGAAATTGCATCCGAATTTAATACAAAAAGCACAATGCCGACTTAAGTACAAGAGGACTGACACTCTTACTTTCTATGATTGGAACCTCTCCTGTGAGTCCAGTTTTAGATTACGATGATTCACTTCAGGTTTAATGTATCCCTTGGACCTTCTTATTGACGATGAAACACAGAAATTGCATCCGAATTTAATACAAGTGGCACAATGCCGACTTAACTACAAGAGGACTGACACTCTTACTTTCTACGATTGGAACCTCTCCTGTGAGTCCTGTTTTAGATTACGATGATTCACTTCAGGTTTAATGTATACCTTGGACCTTCGTATTGACGATGAAACACAGAAATTGCATCCGAATTTAATGCATAAGGCACAATGCCGACTTAAGTTCAAGAGGACTGACACTCTAACTTTCTATGATTTGAACCTCTCCTGTGAGTCCAGTTTTAGATTCCGATGCTTCACTTCAGGTTTACTGTATCCCTTGGACCTTCTTATTGACGATGAAACACAGAAGTTGCATCCGAATTTAATACAAAAGCCACAATGCCGACTTAAGTACAAGAGGACTGACACTCTAACTTTCTATGAATTAAACCTCTCCTGTAAGTCCAGTTTTAGATTCCGATGTTTCACTTCAGGTTTACTGTATCCCTTGGACCTTCTTATTGACGATGAAACACAGAAATAGCATCCGAATTTAATACAAAAGGCACAATGCCGACTTAAGTACAAGAGGACTGACACTCTCACTTTCTATGATTTGAACCTTTCCTGTGAGTCCAGTTTTAGAATCCGATGCTTCACTTCAGGTTTACTGTTTCCCTTGGACCTTTTTACTGACGTTGAAACACAGAAATTGCATCCGAATATAATAGAAAAGTCACAATGCCGACTTCAGTACAAGATAACTGACACTCTAACTTTCTGTGATTTTAACCTCTCCTGTGATCCAGTTTTAGATTCCGATGCTTCACTTCAGGTTTAGTGTGTCCCTTGGACTTCTCATTGACGATGAAATACAGAAATTGCATCCGAAATTAATACAAAAGCCACAATGCCGACTTAAGTACAAGAGGACTGACACTCTCACTTTCTTTGATTTGAACCTCTCCTGTGAGTCCAGTTTTAGAATCCGATGCTTCACTTCAGGTTTACTGTTTCCCTTGGACCTTCTTATTGACGATGAATCACAGTAATTGCATCCGAATTTAATACAAAAGGCACAATGCCGACTTAAGTACAAGAGGACTGACACTATTACTTTCTATGATTGGAACCTCTCCTGTGAGTCCAGTTTTAGATTACGATGATTCACTTCAGGCTTAATGTACCCCTGGACCTTCTTATTGACGATGAAACACAGAAATTGCATCCGAATTTAATAGAAAAGGCACAATGCCGACTTAAGTACAAGAGGACTGACACTCTCACTTTCTATTATTTAAACCGCTCCTGTGAGTCCAGTTTTAGCTTCCGATGCTTCACTTCATGTTTACTGTATCCCTTGGAGCTTCTTATTGACGATGAAACACAGAAATTGCATCCGAATATAATACAAAGGGCACAATGCCGACTTCAGTAAAAGAGAATTGACACTCTAACTTTCTATGATTTGAACCTCTCCTGTGATCCAGTTTTAGATTCCGATGCTTCACTTCAGGTTTACTGTATCCCCTGGACCTTCTTATTGACGATGAAACACAGAAATTGCATCCGAATTTAATACTAAAGGCACAATGCCGACTTCAGTACAAGAGGACTGACGCTATCACTTTGTATGATTTGAACCTCTCCTGTGAGTCCAGTTTTAGATTCCGATGCTTCACTTCAGGTTTACAGTATCCCTTGGACCTTCTTATTGACGATGAAACACAGAAATTGCATCCTAATTTAAGACAAAAGGCACAATGCCGACTTAAGTACAAGAGGTATGACTCTCTAAGTTTCTATGATTGGAACCACTCCTGTGAGTCCAATTTTAGATTACTATGCTTCACTTCAGGTTTACTGTATACCTTGAACCTTATTGACGATGAAACACAGAAATTGCATCCGAATTTAATACAAAACGCACAATGCCGACTTAAGTACATGAGGACTGACTCTCTTATTTTCTATGATTTGAACATCTCCTGTGAGTCCACTTTTAGATTCCGATGCTTCACTTCTGGTTTACTGTATCCCTTGGACCTTCTTATTGACGATGATACACAGAAATTGCTTACGAATTTAATACAAAAGGCACAATGCCGACTTAAGTACAAGAGGACTGACACTCTTACTTTCTTTGATTTGAACCTCTCCTGTGAGTCCAGTTTTAGATTACGATGATTCACTTCAGGTTTAATGTAACCCTTGGACCTTCTTATTGATGATGAAACACAGAAATTGCATCTGAATTTAATGCATAAGGCACAATGCCGACTTAAGTTCGAGAGGACTGACACTCTAACTTTCTATGATTTGAACCTCTCCTGTGAGTCCAGTTTTAGATTCCGATGCATCACTTCACGTTTACTGTATCCCTTGGACCTTCTTATTGACGATGAAACACAGAAGTTGCATCCGAATTTAATACAAAAGGCACAATGCCGACATAAGTACAAGAGGACTGACACTCTAACTTTCTATGAATTAAACCTCTCCTGTAAGTCCAGTTTTAGATTCCGATGCTTCACTTCAGGTTTACTGTATCCCTCGGACCTTCTTATTGACGATGAATCACAGAAATTGCAACCGAATTTAATACAAAAGGCACAATGCCGACTTAAGTGCAAGAGGACTGACAATCTAACTTTCTATGATTTGAACCTCTCCTGTGAGTCCAGTTTTAGTTTCCGATGCTTCACATCAGGTTTACTGCATCACTTGGACTTTCTAATTGACGATGAAACACAGAAATTGCATCCGAATTTAATACAAAAGCACAAAGCCGACTTAAGTATAAAAGGACTGACACTCTAATTTTCTATGATTGGAACCTCTACAATGAGTCTAGTTTTAGATTACGATGCTTCACTTCAGGTGTACTGTATACCTTGGACCTTCTTATTGACGATGAAACACAGAAATTGCATCCGAATTTAATACAAAAGGCACAATGCCGACTTAAGTACAAGAGGACTGACACACTCACTTTCTATGATTTGAACCTCTCCTGTGAGTCCAGTTTTAGATTCCGATGCTTCACTTCAGGTTTAGTGTGTCCCTTGGACCTTCTTATTGACGATGAAATACAGAAATTGCATCCGAAATTAATACAAAAGCCACAATGCTGGCTTAAGTACAAGAGGACTGACACTCTCACTTTCTTTGATTTGAACCTCTCCTGTGAGTCCAGTTTTAGAATCCGATGCTTCACTTCAGGTTTACTGTATCCCTCGGACCTTCTTATTGACGATGAATCACAGAAATTGCAACCGAATTTAATACAAAAGGCACAATGCCGACTTAAGTACAAGAGGACTGACACTCTTACTTTCTATGATTGGAACCTCTCCTGTGAGTCCAGTTTTAGATTACGATGATTCACTTCTGGCTTAATGTACCCCTGGACCTTCTTATTGACGATGAAACACAGAAATTGCATCCGAATTTAATAGAAAAGGCACAATGCCGACTTAAGTACAAGAGGACTGACACTCTCACTTTCTATTATTTAAACCGCTCCTGTGAGTCCAGTTTTAGCTTCCGATGCTTCACTTCATGTTTACTGTATCCCTTGGACCTTCTTATTGACGATGAAACACAGAAATTGCATCCGAATATAATACAATAGCACAATGCCGACTTCAGTAAAAGAGAATTGACACTCTAACTTTCTATGATTTGAACCTCTCCTGTGATCCAGTTTTAGATTCCGATGCTTCACTTCAGGTTTACTGTATCCCTTGGACCTTCTTATTGACGATGAAACACAGAAATTGCATCCGAAATAATACAAAAGGCACAATGCCGACTTAAGTACAAGAGGACTGACGCTATCACTTTGTATGATTTGAACCTCTCCTGTGAGTCCAGTTTTAGATTCCGATGCTTCACTTCAGGTTTACAGTATCCCTTGGACCTTCTTATTGACGATGAAACACAGAAATTGCATCCTAATTTAAGACAAAACGCACAATGCCGCCTTAAGTACAAGAGGTCTGACTCTCTAAGTTTCTATGATTGGAACCACTCCTGTGAGTCCAATTTTAGATTACTGTGCTTCACTTCAGGTTTACTGTATACCTTGAACCTTATTGACGATGAAACACAGAAATTGCATCCGAATTTAATACAAAACGCACAATGCCGACTTAAGTACAAGAGGACTGACTCTCTCATTTTCTATGATTTGAACCTCTCCTGTGAGTCCAGTTTTAGATTCCGATGCTTCACTTCAGGTTTACTGTATCCCTTGGACCTTCTTATTGACGATGATACACAGAAATTGCTTACGAATTTAATACAAAAGGCACAATGCCGACTTAAGTACAAGAGGACTAACACTCTTACTTTCTTTGATTTGAACCTCTCCTGTGAGTCCAGTTTTAGATTCCGATGCTTCACTTCAGGTTTACTGTATCTCTTGGACCTTCTTATTGACGATGAAACACAGAAATTGCATCCGAATTTAATACAAAAATCACAATGCCGACTTAAGTACAAGAGGACTGACACTCTTACTTTCTATGATTGGAACCTCTCCTGTGAGTCCAGTTTTAGATTACGATGATTCACTTCAGGTTTAATGTATCCCTTGGACCTTCTTATTGACGATGAAACACAGAAATTGCATCCGAATTTAATACAAATGGCACAATGCCGACTTAACTACAAGAGGACTGACACTCTTACTTTCTACGATTGGAACCTCTCCTGTGAGTCCTGTTTTAGATTACGATGATTCACTTCAGGTTTAATGTATACCTTGGACCTTCTTATTGACGATGAAACACAGAAATTGCATCCGAATTCAATGCATAAGGCACAATGCCGACTTAAGTTCAAGAGGACTGACACTCTAACTTTCTATGATTTGAACCTCTCCTGTGAGTCCAGTTTTAGATTCCGATGCTTCACTTCAGGTTTACTGTATCCCTTGGACCTTCTTATTGACGATGAAACACAGAAGTTGCATCCGAATTTAATACAAAAGCCACAATGCCGACTTAAGTACAAGAGGACTGACACTCTAACTTTCTATGAATTAAACCTCTCCTGTAAGTCCAGTTTTAGATTCCGATGTTTCACTTCAGGTTTACTGTATCCCTTGGACCTTCTTATTGACGATGAAACACAGAAATAGCATCCGAATTTAATACAAAAGGCACAATGCCGACTTAAGTACAAGAGGACTGACACTCTCACTTTCTATGATTTGAACCTTTCCTGTGAGTCCAGTTTTAGATTCCGATGCTTCACTTCAGGTTTACTGTATCCCATGGACCTTCTTATTGAAAATGAAACACAGAAATTGCATCCGAATATAATACAAAAGGCACAATGCCGACTTAAGTACAAGAGAACTGACACTCTCACTTTCTACTATTTGAACCTCTCCTGTGAATTCAGTTTTAGAATCCGATGCTTCACTTCATGTTTACTGTATCACTTGGACCTTCTTATTGATGATGAAATACAGAAATTGCATCCGAAATTAATACAAAAGCCACAATGCCGACTTAAGTACAAGAGGACTGACACTCTCACTTTCTTTGATTTGAACCTCTCCTGTGAGTCCAGTTTTAGAATCCGATGCTTCACTTCAGGTTTACTGTTTCCCTTGGACCTTCTTATTGACGATGAATCACAGTAATTGCATCCGAATTTAATACAAAAGGCACAATGCCGACTTAAGTACAAGAGGACTGACACTCCTACTTTCTATGATTGGAACCTCTCCTGTGATTCCAGTTTTAGATTACGATGATTCACTTCAGGCTTAATGTACCCCTGGACCTTCTTATTGACGATGAAACACAGAAATTGCATCCGAATTTAATAGAAAAGCACAATGCCGACTTCAGTAAAAGAGAATTGACACTCTAACTTTCTATGATTTGAACCTCTCCTGTGATCCAGTTTTAGATTCCGATGCTTCACTTCAGGTTTACTGTATCCCCTGGACCTTCTTATTGACGATGAAACACAGAAATTGCATCCGAATTTAATACTAAAGGCACAATGCCGACTTCAGTACAAGAGGACTGACGCTATCACTTTGTATGATTTGAACCTCTCCTGTTAGTCCAGTTTTAGATTCCGATGCTTCACTTCAGGTTTACAGTATCCCTTGGACCTTCTTATTGACGATGAAACACAGAAATTGCATCCTAATTTAAGACAAAAGGCACAATGCCGACTTAAGTACAAGAGGTCTGACTCTCTAAGTTTCTATGATTGGAACCACTCCTGTGAGTCCAATTTTAGATTACTATGCTTCACTTCAGGTTTACTGTATACCTTGAACCTTATTGACGATGAAACACAGAAATTGCATCCGAATTTAATACAAATCGCACAATGCCGACTTAAGTACAAGAGGACTGACTCTCTTATTTTCTATGATTTGAACCTCTCCTGTGAGTCCACTTTTAGATTCCGATGCTTCACTTCAGGTTTACTGTATCCCTTGGACCTTCTTATTGACGATGATACACAGAAATTGCTTACGAATTTAATACAAAAGGCACAATGCCGACTTAAGTACAAGAGGACTGACACTCTTACTTTCTTTGATTTGAACCTCTCCTGTGAGTCCAGTTTTAGATTACGATGATTCACTTCAGGTTTAATGTAACCCTTGGACCTTCTTATTGACGATGAAACACAGAAGTTGCTTCCGAATTTAATACAAAAGGCACAATGCCGACTTAAGTACAAGAGGACTGACACTCTCACTTTCTATGATTTGAACCTTTCCTGTGAGTCCAGTTTTAGATTCCGATGCTTCAGCTCAGGTTTACTGTATCCCATGGACCTTCTTATTGACGATGAAACACAGAAATTGCATCCGAATATAATACAAAAGGCACAATGCCGACTTAAGTACAAGAGAACTGACACTTTCACTTTCTACTATTTGAACCTCTCCTGTGAGTTCAGTTTTAGCTTCCGATGCTTCACTTCATGTTTACTGTATCCCTTGGACCTTTTTACTGACGTTGAAACACAGAAATTGCATCCGAATATAATACAAAAGGCACAATGCCGACTTCAGTACAAGATAACTGACACTCTAACTTTCTGTGATTTGAACCTCTCCTGTGATCCAGTTTTAGATTCCGATGCTTCACTTCAGGTTTAGTGTGTCCCTTGGACCTTCTTATTGACGATGAAATACAGAAATTGCATCCGAAATTAATACAAAAGCCACAATGCCGACTTAAGTACAAGAGGACTGACACTCTCACTTTCATTGATTTGAACCTCTCCTGTGAGTCCAGTTTTAGAATCCGATGCTTCACTTCAGGTTTACTGTATCCCTTGGACCTTCTTATTGACGATGAATCACAGAAATTGCATCCGAATTTAATACAAAAGGCACAATGCCGACTTAAGTACAAGAGGACTGACACTCTTACTTTCTATGATTGGAACCTCTCCTGTGAGTCCAGTTTTAGATTACGATGATTCACTTCAGGCTTAATGTACCCCTGGACCTTCTTATTGACGATGAAACACAGAAATTGCATCCGAATTTAATACAAAAGGCACAATGCCGACTTAAGTACAAGAGGACTGACGCTATCACTTTGTATGATTTGAACCTCTCCTGTGAGTCCAGTTTTAGATTCCGATGCTTCACTTCAGGTTTACAGTATCCCTTGGACCTTCTTATTGACGATGAAACACAGAAGTTGGATCCGAATTTAATACAAAAGGCACAATGCCGACTTAAGTACAAGAGGACTGACACTCTAACTTTCTATGAATTAAACCTCTCCTGTAAGTCCAGTTTTAGATTCCGATGCTTCACTTCAGGTTTACTGTATCCCTTGGACCTTCTTATTGACGATGAAACACAGAAATAGCATCCGAATTTAATACAAAAGGCACAATGCCGACTTAAGTACAAGAGGACTGACACTCTCACTTTCTATGATTTGAACCTTTCCTGCGAGTCCAGTTTTAGATTCCGATGCTTCACTTCAGGTTTATTGTATCCCTTGGACCTTCTTAATGACGATGAAACACAGAAATTGCATCCGACTATAATACAAAAGCAATATGCCGACTTAAGTACAAAAGGACTGACACTCTAATTTTCTATGATTGGAACCTCCCCTGTGAGTCCAGTTTTAGATTACGATGCTTCACTTCAGGTTTACTGTATACGTTGGACCTTCTTATTGACGATGAAACACAGAAATTGCATCCGAATTTAATACAAAAGGCACAATGCCGCCTTAAGTACAAGAGGACTGACACACTCACTTTCTATGATTTGAACCTCGCCTGTGAGTCTAGTTTTAGATTCCGATGCTTCACATTAGGTTTATTGTCTCCCATGGACCTTCTTATTGACGACGAAACACAGAAATTGCATCCGAATTTAATACAAAAGGCACAATGCCGACTTAAGTACAAGAGGACTGACACTCTAATTTTCTATCATTTGAATCTCTCCTGTGAGTCCAGTTTTAGCTTCCGATGCTTCACTTCAGGTTTACTGTATCCCTTGGACCTTCTTATTGACGATGAAACACAGAAATTGCAACCGAATTTAATTCAATAGGCACAATGCCGATTTAAGTACAAGAGGACTGACAATCTAACTTTCTATGATTTGAACCTCTCCTGTGAGTCCAGTTTTATTTTCCGATGCTTCACATCAGGTTTATTGTATCCCTTGGACTTTCTAATTGACGATGAAACACAGAAATTGCATCCGAATTTAATACAAAAGCACAATGCCGACTTAAGTATAAGAGGACTGACACTCTAATTTTCTATAATTGGAAACTCTCCTGTGAGTCTAGTTTTAAATTACGATGCTTCACTTCAGGTGTACTGTATACCTTGGACCTTCTTATTGACGATGAAACACAGAAATTGCATCCGAATTTAATACAAGAGGCACAATGCCGACTTAGGTACAAGAGGACTGACACACTCACTTTCTATGATTTGAACCTCTCCTGTGAGTCCAGTTTTAGATTCCGATGCTTCGCTTTAGGTTTACTGTATCCCATGGACCTTCTTATTGAAGATGAAACACAGAAATTGCATCCGAATATAATAAAAAAGGCACAATGCCGACTTAAGTACAAGAGAACTGACACTCTCACTTTCTATTATTTGAACCTCTCCTGTGAGTCCAGTTTTAGATTACGATGATTCACTTCAGGCTTAATGTATCCCCTGGACCTTCTTATTGACGATAAAACACAGAAATTGCATCCGAATTTAATACAAAAGGCACAATGCCGACTTAAGTACAAGACGACTGACACTCTCACTTTCTATTATTTGAACCGCTCCTGTGAGTCCAATTTTAGATTACTATGCTTCACTTCAGGTTTACTGTATACCTTGGACCTTCTTATTGACGATGAAACACAGAAATTGCATCCGAATTTAATACAAAACGCACAATGCCGACTTAAGTACAAGAGGACTGACACTCTCAATTTCTGTGATTTGAACCTCTCCTGTGAGTCCAGTTTTAGATTCCGATGCTTCACTTCAAGTTTACTGTATCCCTTGGACTTTCTTATTGACGATGATACACAGAAATTGCTTACGAATTTAATACAAAAGGCACAATGCCGACTTAAGTACAAAAGGACTGACACTCTTACTTTCTTTGATTTGAACCTCTCCTGTGAGTCCAGTTTTAGATTCCGATGCTTCACTTCAGGTTTACAGTATCCCTTGGACCTTCTTATTGACGATGAAACACAGAAATTGCATCCTAATTTAAGACAAAAGGCACAATGCCGACTTAAGTACAAGAGGTCTGACTCTCTAAGTTTCTATGATTGGAACCACTCCTGTGAGTCCAATTTTAGATTACTATGCTTCACTTCAGGTTTACTGTATACCTTGAACCTTATTGACGATGAAACACAGAAATTGCATCCGAATTTAATACAAAACGCACAATGCCGACTTAAGTACAAGAGGACTGACTCTCTTATTTTCTATGATTTGAACCTCTCCTGTGAGTCCAGTTTTAGATTCCCATGATTCACTTCAGGTTTACTGTATCCCTTGGACCTTCTTATTGACGATGATACACAGAAATTGCTTACGAATTTAATACAAAAGGCACAATGCCGACTTAAGTACAAGAGGACTGACACTCTTACTTTCTTTGATTTGAACCTCTCCTGTGAGTCCAGTTTTAGATTCCGATGCATCACTTCACGTTTACTGTATCCCTTGGACCTTCTTATTGACGATGAAACACAGAAGTTGCATCCGAATTTAATACAAAAGGCACAATGCCGACTTAAGTACAAGAGGACTGACACTCTAACTTTCTATGAATTAAACCTCTCCTGTAAGTCCAGTTTTAGATTCCGATGCTTCACTTCAGGTTTACTGTATCCCTTGGACCTTCTTATTGACGATGAAACACAGAAATAGCATCCGAATTTAATACAAAAGGCACAATGCCGACTTAAGTACAAGAGGACTGACACTCTCACTTTCTATGATTTGAACCTTTCCTGTGAGTCCAGTTTTAGATTCCGAAGCTTCAGCTCAGGTTTACTGTATCCCATGGACCTTCTTATTGACGATGAAACACAGAAATTGCATCCGAATATAATACAAAAGGCACAATGCCGACTTAAGTACAAGAGAACTGACACTCTCACTTTCTACTATTTGAACCTCTCCTGTGAGTTCAGTTTTAGCTTCCGGTGCTTCACTTCATGTTTACTGTATCCCTTGGACCTTTTTACTGACGTTGAAACACAGAAATTGCATCCGAATATAATACAAAAGGCACAATGCCGACTTCAGTACAAGATAACTGACACTCTAACTTTCTGTGATTTGAACCTCTCCTGTGATCCAGTTTTAGATTCCGATGCTTCACTTCAGGTTTAGTGTGTCCCTTGGACCTTCTTATTGACGATGAAATACAGAAATTGCATCCGAAATTAATACAAAAGCCACAATGCCGACTTAAGTACAAGAGGACTGACACTCTCACTTTCTTTGATTTGAACCTCTCCTGTGAGTCCAGTTTTAGAATCCGATGCTTCACTTCAGGTTTACTGTATCCCTTGGACCTTCTTATTGACGATGAATCACAGAAATTGCATCCGAATTTAATACAAAAGGCACAATGCCGACTTAAGTACAAGAGGACTGACACTCTTACTTTCTATGATTGGAACCTCTTCTGTGAGTCCAGTTTTAGATTACGATGATTCACTTCAGGCTTAATGTACCCCTGGACCTTCTTATTGACGATGAAACACAGAAATTGCATCCGAATTTAATAGAAAAGGCACAATGCCGACTTAAGTACAAGAGGACTGACACTCTCACTTTCTATTATTTAAACCGCTCCTGTGAGTCCAGTTTTAGCTTCCGATGCTTCACTTCATGTTTACTGTATCCCTTGGAGCTTCTTATTGACGATGAAACACAGAAATTGCATCCGAATATAATACAAAGGGCACAATGCCGACTTCAGTAAAAGAGAATTGACACTCTAACTTTCTATGATTTGAACCTCTCCTGTGATCCAGTTTTAGATTCCGATGCTTCACTTCAGGTTTACTGTATCCCCTGGACCTTCTTATAGACGATGAAACACAGAAATTGCATCCGAATTTAATACTAAAGGCACAATGCCGACTTCAGTACAAGAGGACTGACGCTATCACTTTGTATGATTTGAACCTCTCCTGTGAGTCCAGTTTTAGATTCCGATGCTTCACTTCAGTTTTACAGTATCCCTTGGACCTTCTTATTGACGATGAAACACAGAAATTGCATCCTAATTTAAGACAAAAGGCACAATGCCGGCTTAAGTACAAGAGGTCTGACTCTCTAAGTTTCTATGATTGGAACCACTCCTGTGAATCCAATTTTAGATTACTATGCTTCACTTCAGGTTTACTGTATACCTTGAACCTTATTGACGATGAAACACAGAAATTGCATCCGAATTTAATACAAAACGCACAATGCCGACTTAAGTACAAGAGGACTGACTCTCTTATTTTCTATGATTTGAACCTCTCCTGTGAGTCCACTTTTAGATTCCGATGCTTCACTTCAGGTTTACTGTATCCCTTGGACCTTCTTATTGACGATGATACACAGAAATTGCTTACGAATTTAATACAAAAGGCACAATGCCGACTTAAGTACAAGAGGACTGACACTCTTACTTTCTTTGATTTGAACCTCTCCTGTGAGTCCAGTTTTAGATTACGATGATTCACTTCAGGTTTAATGTAACCCTTGGACCTTCTTATTGATGATGAAACACAGAAATTGCATCCGAATTTAATGCATAAGGCACAATGCCGACTTAAGTTCGAGAGAACTGACACACTAACTTTCTATGATTTGAACCTCTCCTGTGAGTCCAGTTTTAGATTCCGATGCATCACTTCACGTTTACTGTATCCCTTGGACCTTCTTATTGACGATGAAACACAGAAGTTGCATCCGAATTTAATACAAAAGGCACAATGCCGACTTAAGTACAAGAGGACTGACACTCTAACTTTCTATGTATTAAACCTCTCCTGTAAGTCCAGTTTTAGATTCCAATGCTTCACTTCAGGTTTACTGTATCCCTTGGACCTTCTTATTGACGATGAAACACAGAAATAGCATCCGAATTTAATACAAAAGGCACAATGCCGACTTAAGTACAAGAGGACTGACACTCTCACTTTCTATGATTTGAACCTTTCCTGTGAGTCCAGTTTTAGATTCCGATGCTTCAGCTCAGGTTTACTGTATCCCATGGACCTTCTTATTGACGATGAAACACAGAAATTGCATCCGAATATAATACAAAAGGCACAATGCCGACTTAAGTACAAGAGAACTGACACCCTCACTTTCTACTATTTGAACCTCTCCTGTGAGTTCAGTTTTAGCTTCCGATGCTTCACTTCATGTTTACTGTATCCCTTGGAACTTTTTACTGACGTTGAAACACAGAAATTGCATCCGAATATAATACAAAAGGCACAATGCCGACTTCAGTACAAGATAACTGACACTCTAACTTTCTGTGATTTGAACCTCTCCTGTGATCCAGTTTTAGATTCCGATGCTTCACTTCAGGTTTAGTGTATCCCTTGGACCTTCTTATTGACGATGAATCACAGAAATTGCATCCGAATTTAATACAAAAGGCACAATGCCGACTTAAGTACAAGAGGACTGACACTCTTACTTTCTATGATTGGAACCTCTCCTGTGAGTCCAGTTTTAGATTACGATGATTCACTTCAGGCTTAATGTACCCCTGGACCTTCTTATTGACGATGAAACACAGAAATTGCATCCGAATTTAATACAAAAGGCACAATGCCGACTTAAGTACAAGAGGACTGACACTCTCACTTTCTATTATTTAAACCGCTCCTGTGAGTCCAGTTTTAGCTTCCGATGCTTCACTTCATGTTTACTGTATCCCTTGGACCTTCTTATTAACGATGAAACACAGAAATTGCATCTGAATATAATACAAAGGGCACAATGCCGACTTCAGTAAAAGAGAATTGACACTCTAACTTTCTATGATTTGAACCTCTCCTGTGATCCAGTTTTAGATTCCGATGCTTCACTTCAGGTTTACTGTATCCCTTGGACCTTCTTATTGACGATGAAACACAGAAATTGCATCCGAATTTAATACAAAAGGCACAATGCCGACTTAAGTACAAGAGGACTGACGCTATCACTTTGTATGATTTGAACCTCTCCTGTGAGTCCAGTTTTAGATTCCGATGCTTCACTTCAGGTTTACAGTATCCCTTGGACCTTCTTATTGACGATGAAACACAGAAGTTGCATCCGAATTTAATACAAAAGGCACAATGCCGACTTAAGTACAAGAGGACTGACACTCTAACTTTCTATGAATTAAACCTCTCCTGTAAGTCCAGTTTTAGATTCCGATGCTTCACTTCAGGTTTACTGTATCCCTTGGACCTTCTTATTGACGATGAAACACAGAAATAGCATCCGAATTTAATACAAAAGGCACAATGCCGACTTAAGTACAAGAGGACTGACACTCTCACTTTCTATGATTTGAACCATTCCTGCGAGTCCAGTTTTAGATTCCGATGCTTCACTTCAGGTTTATTGTATCCCTTGGACCTTCTTAATGACGATGAAACACAGAAATTGCATCCGACTATAATACAAAAGCAATATGCCGACTTAAGTACAAAAGGACTGACACTCTAATTTTCTATGATTGGAACCTCCCCTGTGAGTCCAGTTTTAGATTACGATGCTTCACTTCAGGTTTACTGTATACGTTGGACCTTCTTATTGACGATGAAACACAGAAATTGCATCCGAATTTAATACAAAAGGCACAATGCCGCCTTAAGTACAAGAGGACTGACACACTCACTTTCTATGATTTGAACCTCGCCTGTGAGTCTAGTTTTAGATTCCGATGCTTCACATTAGGTTTATTGTCTCCCATGGACCTTCTTATTGACGACGCAACACAGAAATTGCATCCGAATTTAATACAAAAGGCACAATGCCGACTTAAGTACAAGAGGACTGACACTCTAATTTTCTATCATTTGAATCTCTCCTGTGAGTCCAGTTTTAGCTTCCGATGCTTCACTTCAGGTTTACTGTATCCCTTGGACCTTCTTATTGACGATGAAACACAGAAATTGCAACCGAATTTAATTCAATAGGCACAATGCCGATTTCAGTACAAGAGGACTGACAATCTAACTTTCTATGATTTGAACCTCTCCTGTGAGTCCAGTTTTATTTTCCGATGCTTCACATCAGGTTTATTGTATCCCTTGGACTTTCTAATTGACGATGAAACACAGAAATTGCATCCGAATTTAATACAATAGCACAATGCCGACTTAAGTATAAGAGGACTGACACTCTAATTTTCTATAATTGGAAACTCTCCTGTGAGTCTAGTTTTATATTACGATGCTTCACTTCAGGTGTACTGTATACCTTGGACCTTCTTATTGACGATGAAACACAGAAATTGCATCCGAATTTAATACAAAAGGCACAATGCCGACTTAGGTAAAAGAGGACTGACACACTCACTTTCTATGATTTGAACCTCTCCTGTGAGTCCAGTTTTAGATTCCGATGCTTCGCTTTAGGTTTACTGTATCCCATGGACCTTCTTATTGAAGATGAAACACAGAAATTGCATCCGAATATAATAAAAAAGCACAATGCCGACTTAAGTACAAGAGAACTGACACTCTCACTTTCTATTATTTGAACCTCTCCTGTGAGTCCAGTTTTAGATTACGATGATTCACTTCAGGCTTAATGTATCCCCTGGACCTTCTTATTGACGATGAAACACAGAAATTGCATCCGAATTTTATACAAAAGGCACAATGCCGACTTAAGTACAAGACGACTGACACTCTCACTTTTTATTATTTGAACCGCTCCTGTGAGTCCAATTTTAGATTACTATGCTTCACTTCAGGTTTACTGTATACCTTGGGCCTTCTTATTGACGATGAAACACAGAAATTGCATCCGAATTTAATACAAAACGCACAATGCCGACTTAAGTACAAGAGGACTGACACTCTCAATTTCTATGATTTGAACCTCTCCTGTGAGTCCAGTTTTAGATTCTGATGCTTCACTTCAGGTTTACTGTATCCCTTGGACTTTATAATTGACGATGATACACAGAAATTGCTTACGAATTTAATACAAAATGCACAATGCCGACTTAAGTACAAAAGGACTGACACTCTTACTTTCTTTGATTTGAACCTCTCCTGTGAGTCCAGTTTTAGATTCCGATGCTTCACTTCAGGTTTACTTTATCGCTTGGACCTTCTTATTGACGATGAAACACAGAAATTGCATCCGAATTTAATACAAAAATGCACAATGCCGACTTACGTAAAAGAGGACCGACACTCTCACTTTCTATGATTCGAACCTTTCCTGTGAGTCCAGTTTTAGATTCCGATGCTTCATTCAGGTTTATTGTATCCCTTGGACCTTCTTAATGACGATGAAACGCAGAAATTGCAACCGAATTTAATACAATAGGCACAATGCCGATTTAAGTACAAGAGGACTGACAATCTAAGTTTCTATGATTTGAACTTCTCCTGTGAGTCCAGTTTTCGATTCCGATGCTTCACATCAGGTTTAGTGTATCCCTTGGACTTTCTAATTGACGATGAAACACAGAAATTGCATCCGAATATAATACAAAAGCAATATGCCGACTTAAGTACAAAAGGACTGACACTCTAATTTTCTATGATTGGACCCTCTCCTGTGAGTCCAGTTTTAGATTACGATGCTTCACTTCAGGTTTACTGTATACCTTGGACCTTCTTATTGACGATGAAACACAAAAATTGCATCCGAATTTAATACAAAAGTCACAATGCCGACATAGGTACAAGAGGACTGACACTCTCACTTTCTATGATTTGAACCTCTCCTGTGAGTCTAGTTTTAGATTCCGGTGCTTCACATTAGGTTTACTGTCCCCCATGGACCTTCTTATTGACGATGAAGCACAGAAATTGCATCCGAATTTAATACAAAAGGCACAATGCCGACTTAAGTACAAGAGAACTGACACTCTCACTTTCTATTATTTGAACCTCTCCTGTGAGTCCAGTTTTAGCTCCCGATGCTTCACTTCATGTTTACTGTATCCATTGGACCTTTTTACTGACGATGAAACACAGAAATTGCATCCGAATATAATTCAAAAGGCACAAAGCCGACTTCAGTACAAGATAACTGACACTCTAACTTTCTATGATTTGAGCCTCTCCTGTGATCCAGTTTTAGATTCCGATGCTTCACTTCAGGTTTACTGTGTCCCTTGGACCTTCTTATTGACGATGAAACACAGAAATTGCATCCGAAATTAATACAAAAGCCACAATGCCGACTTAGGTACAAGAGGACTGACACTCTCACTTTCTTTGATTTGAACCTCTCCCGTGAGTCCAGTTTTAGAATCCGATGCTTCACTTCAGGTTTACTGTATCCCTTGGACCTTCTTATTGACGATGAATCACAGAAATTGCATCCGAATTTAATACAAAAGGCACAATGCCGACTTAAGTACAAGAGGACTGATCCTCTTACTTTCTATGATTGGAACCTCTCCTGTGAGTCCAGTTTTAGATTACGATGATTCACTTCAGGCTTAATGTATCCCCTGGACCTTCTTAGCGACGATGAAACACAGAAATTGCATCCGAATTTAATACAAAAGGCACAATGCCGACTTAAGTACAAGAGGACTGACACTCTCACTTTCTATTATTTGAACCGCTCCTGTGAGTCCAACTTTAGATTACCTTGCTTCACTTCAGGTTTACTGTATACCTTGGACCTTCTTATTGACGATGAAACACAGAAATTGCATCCGAATTTAATACAAAACGCACAATGCCGACTTAAGTACAAGAGGACTGACTCTCTCAATTTCTATGATTTGAACCCCTCCTGTGAGTCCAGTTTTAGATTCCGATGCTTCACTTCAGATTTACTATATCCCTTGGACTTTCTTATTGACGATGATACACAGACATTGCTTACGAATTCAATACAAAAGGCACAATGCCGACTTAAGTACAAAAGGACTGACACTCTTACTTTCTTTGATTTGAACCTCTCCTGTGAGTCCAGTTTTAGATTCCGATGCTTCACTTCAGGTGTCCTGTGTCCCTTGGACCTTGTTATTGACGATGAAACACAGAAATAGCATCCGAATTTTATACAAAATGCACTATGCCGACTTAAGTACAAGAGGACTGACACTCTCTCTTTCTATGTATTGAACCTCTCCTGTGAGTCCAGTTTTAGATTCCGATGCTTCACTTCAGGTTTACTGTGTCCCTTGGACCTTCTTATTGACGATGAAACACAGAAATTTCATCCGAATTTAATACAAAAGGCACAATGCCGACTTATGTACAAAAGGACTGACACTCTCACATTCTATGATTTGAACCTCTCCTGTGAGTCCAGCTTTAGATTCAGATGCTTCACTTCGGGTTTACTGTCTCCCTTGGACCTTCTTATTGACGATGAAACACAGAAATTGCATTCGAATTTAATACAAAACGCACAATGCCGACTTAAGTACAAGAGGACTGATCCTCTTACTTTCTATGATTGGAACCTCTAATGTGAGTCCAGTTTTAGATTACGATGATTCACTTCAGGCTTTATGTATCCCCTGGCCCTTCTTATTGACGATGAAACACAGAAATTGCATCCGAATTTAATACAAAAGGCACAATGCCGACTTAAGTACAAGAGGACTGACACTCTCACTTTCTATTATTTGAACCGCTCCTGTGAGTCCAACTTTAGATTACTATGCTTCACTTCAGGTTTACTGTATACCTTGGACCTTCATATTGACGATGAAACACAGAAATTGCATCCGAATTCAATACAAAACGCACAATGCCGACTTAAGTACAAGAGGACTGACACTCTCAATTTCTATGATTTGAACCTCTCCTGTGAGTCCAGTTTTAGATTCCGATGCTTCACTTCAGGTTTACTGTATCCCTTGGACTTTCTTATTGACGATGATACACAGAAATTGCTTACGAATTTAATACAAAAGGCACAATGCCGACTTAAGTACAAGAGGACTGACACTCTCTCTTTCTATGTATTGAACCTCTCCTGTGAGTCCAGTTTTAGATTCCGATGCTTCACTTTAGGTTTACTGTGTCCCTTGGACCTTCTTATTGACGATGAAACACAGAAATATCATCCGAATTTAATACAAAAGGCACAATGCCGACTTATGTACAAGAGGACTGACACTCTCACTTTCTATGATTTGAACCTCTCCTGTGAGTCCAGCTTTAGATTCAGATGCTTCACTTCGGGTTTACTGTCTCCCTTGGACCTTCTTATTGACGATGAAACACAGAAATTGCATCCGAATTTAATACAAAGGCACAATGCCGACTTTAGTACAAGAGGACTGACACTCTTACTTTCTATGATTGGAACCTCTCCTGTGAGTCCAGTTTTAGATTCCGATGCTTCACTTTCGGTTTACTGTATGCCTTAGCCCTTCTTAATGACGATGAAACACAGAAATTGCAACCGAATTTAATACAATAGGCACAATGCCGAGTTAAGTACAAGAGGACTGACAACCTAACTTTCTATGATTTGAACCTCTCGTATGATTCCAGTTTTCGATTCCGATGCTTCACATCAGGTTTACTGTATCCCTTGGACTTTCTAATTGCCGATGAAACACAGAAATTGCATCCGAATTTAATAAAAAAGCACAATGCCGACTTAAGTACAAGAGGACTGACACTCTTACTTTCAATGATTGGAACCTCTCCTGTGAGTCCAGTTTTAGATTCCGATGCTTCACTTCAGGTTTACTGTATCCCTTGGACCTTCTTAATGACGATGAAACACAGAAGTGCAACCGAATTTAATACAATAGGCACAATGCCGATTTAAGTACAAGAGGACTGACAATCTAACTTTCTATGATTTGAACCTCTCGTATGATTCCAGTTTTAGATTCCGATGCCTCACTTCAGGTTTACTGTATCACTTGGAACTTCTTATTGACGATGAAACTCAGAAATTGCATCCGAATTCAATACAAAACGCACAATGCCGACTTAAGTACAAGAGGACTGACACTATCACTTTGTATGATTTGAACCTCTCCTGTGAGTCCAGTTTTAGATTCCGATACTTCACTTGAGGTTTACTGTATCCCTTGGACCTTCTTAATGACGATGAAACGCAGAAATTGCAACCGAATTTAATACAATAGGCACAATGCCGATTTAAGTACAAGAGGACTGACAATCTAAGTTTCTATGATTTGAACTTCTCCTGTGAGTCCAGTTTTCGATTCCGATGCTTCACATCAGGTTTAGTGTATCCCTTGGACTTTCTAATTGACGATGAAACACAGAAATTGCATCCGAATACAATACAAAAGCAATATGCCGACTTAAGTACAAAAGGACTGACACTCTAATTTTCTATGATTGGAACCTCTCCTGTGAGTCCAGTTTTAGATTACGATGCTTCACTTCAGGTTTACTGTATACCTTGGACCTTCTTATTAACGATGAAACACAGAAATTGCATCCGAATTTAATACAAAAGGCACAATGCCGACATAGGTACAAGAGGACTGACACTCTCATTTTCTATGATTTGAACCTCTCCTGTGAGTCTAGTTTTAGATTCCGATGCTTCACATTAGGTTTACTGTCCCCCATGGACCTTCTTATTGACGATGAAGCACAGAAATTGCATCCGAATTAAATACAAAAGGCACAATGCCGACTTAAGTACAAGAGAACTGACACTCTCACTTTCTATTATTTGAACCTCTCCTGTGAGTCCAGTTTTAGATTCCGATGCTTCACTTCAGGTTTACTATATCCCTTGGACTTTCTTATTGACGATGATACACAGAAATTGCTTACGAAATTAATAGAAAAGGCACAATGCCGACTTAAGTACAAAAGGACTGACACTCTTACTTTCTTTGATTTGAACCTCTCCTGTGAGTCCAGTTTTAGATTCCGATCCTTCACTTCAGGTGTCCTGTATCCCTTGGACCTTCTTATTGACGATGAAACACAGAAATAGCATCCGAATTTTATACAAAATGCACTATGCCGACTTAAGTACAAGAGGACTGACACTCTCTCTTTCTATGTATTGAACCTCTCCTGTGAGTCCAGTTTTAGATTCCGATGCTTCACTTCAGGTTTACTGTGTCCCTTGGACCATCTTATTGATGATGAAACACAGAAATTTCATCCGAATTTAATACAAAAGGCACAATGCCGACTTATGTACAAAAGGACTGACACTCTCACTTTCTATGATTTGAACCTCTCCTGTGAGTCCAGCTTTAGATTCAGATGCTTCACTTCGGGTTTACTGTCTCCCTTGGACCTTCTTATTGACGATGAAACACAGAAATTGCATTCGAATTTAATACAAAAGGCACAATGCCGACTTAAGTACAAGAGGACTGATCCTCTTACTTTCTATGATTGGAACCTCTCCTGTGAGTCCAGTTTTAGATTACGATGATTCACTTCAGGCTTAATGTATCCCCTGGCCCTTCTTATTGACGATGAAACACAGAAATTGCATCCGAATTCAATACAAAACGCACAATGCCGACTTAAGTACAAGAGGACTGACACTCTCAATTTCTATGATTTGAACCTCTCCTGTGAGTCCAGTTTTAGATTCCGATGCTTCACTTCAGGTTTACTGTATCCCTTGGACTTTCTTATTGACGATGATACACAGAAATTGCTTACGAATTTAATACAAAAGGCACAATGCCGACTTAAGTACAAAAGGACTGACACTCTTACTTTCTTTGATTTCAACCTCTCCTGTGAGTCCAGTTTTAGATTCCGATGCTTCACTTCAGGTTTACTGTATCCCTTGGACCTTCTTATTGACGATGAAACACAGAAATAGCATCCGAATTTTATACAAAATGCACTATGCCGACTTAAGTACAAGAGGACTGACACTCTCTCTTTCTATGTATTGAACCTCTCCTGTGAGTCCAGTTTTAGATTCCGATGCTTCACTTCAGGTTTACTGTGTCCCTTGGACCTTCTTATTGACGATGAAACACAGAAATTTCATCCGAATTTAATACAAAAGGCACAATGCCGACTTATGTACAAGAGGACTGACACTCTCACTTTCTATGATTTGAACCTCTCCTGTGAGTCCAGCTTTAGATTCAGATGCTTCACTTCGGGTTTACTGTCTCCCTTGGACCTTCTTATTGACGATGAAACACAGAAATTGCATCCGAATTTAATACAAAGGCACAATGCCGATTTAAGTACAAGAGGACTGACACTCTTACTTTCTATGATTGGAACCTCTCCTGTGAGTCCAGTTTTAGATTCCGATGCTTCACTTTCGGTTTACTGTATGCCTCAGACCTTCTTAATGACGATGAAACACAGAAATTGCAACCCAATTTTAATACAATAGGCACAATGCCGAGTTAAGTACAAGAGGACTGACAACCTAACTTTCTATGATTTGAACCTCTCGTATGATTCCAGTTTTCGATTCCGATGCTTCACATCAGGTTTACTGTATCCCTTGGACTTTCTAATTGCCGATGAAACACAGAAATTGCATCCGAATTTAATAAAAAAGCACAATGCCGACTTAAGTACAAGAGGACTGACACTCTTACTTTCAATGATTGGAACCTCTCCTGTGAGTCCAGTTTTAGATTCCGATGCTTCACTTCCGGTTTACTGTATCCCTTGGACCTTCTTAATGACGATGAAACACAGAAGTGCAACCGAATTTAATACAATAGGCACAATGCCGATTTAAGTACAAGAGGACTGACACTCTAACTTTCTATGATTTGATCCTCTCGTATGATTCCAGTTTTAGATTCCGATGCTTCACTTCAGGTTTACTGTATCACTTGGAACTTCTTATTGACGATAAAACTCAGAAAGTGCATCCGAATTCAATACAAAACGCACAATGCCGACTTAAGTACAAGAGGACTGACACTATCACTTTGTATGATTTGAACCTCTCCTGTGAGTCCAGTTTTAGATTCCGATGCTTCACTTCAGGTTTACTGTATCCCTTGGAACTTCTTATTGACGATGAAACACAGAAATTGCATCCTAATTTTAGACAAAAGGCACAATGCCGACTTAAACACAAGAGGTCTGACTCTCTAAGTTTCTATTATTGGAACCACTCCTGTGAGTCCAATTTTAGATTACTACGCTTCATTTCAGGTTTACTGTATACCTTGGACCTTCTTATTGACGATGAAACACAGAAATTGCATCCGAATTTAATACAAAACGCACAATGCCGACTTAAGTACAAGAGGACTGACACTCTCAATTTCTATGATTTGAACCTCTCCTGTGAGTCCAGTTTTAGATTCCGATGCTTCACTTCAGGTTTACTGTATCCCTTGGACCTTCTTATTGACGATGAGACACAGAAATTGCATCCGAATTTAATACAAAATGCAATATGCCGACTTAAGTACAAGAGGACTGACACTCTCACTTTCTATGATTTGAACCTCTCCTTTGAGTCCAGTTTTAGATTCCGATGCTTCGTTCAGGTTCACTGTATCCCTTGGACCTTCTTATTGACGATGAAACACAGAAATTGCATCAGCATTTAATACAAAAGGCACAATGCCGACTTAAGTACAAGAGGACTGACACTCTACCTTTCTATGATATCAACCTCTCCTGTGAGTCCAGTTTTAGATTACGATGCTTCACTTCAGGCTTACTGTATCCCTTGGACCTTCTAATTGACGATGAAACACATAAATTGCTTCAGCATTTAATACAAAAGGCACAATGCCGACTTAAGGACAAGAGGACTGACACTCTTACTTTCTGTGATTGAAACCTCTCCTGTGAGTCCAGTTTTAGATTACGATGATTCACTTCAGGTTTAATGTATCCCTTGTTCTTCTTATTGACGATGAAACACAGAAATTGCATTCGAATTTAATACAAAAGGCACAATGCCGACTTAAGTACAAGGGGACTGACACTCCTACTTTCTATGTTTGGAACCCCTCCTGTTAGTCCAGTTTTAGACTACGATGATTCACTTCAGGTTTAATGTATCCCTTGGACCTTCTTATTGACGATGAATTACAGAAATTGCATCCGAATTTAATACAAAAGGCACAATGCCGACTTAAGTACAAGAGGACTGACACTCTCACATTCTATGATTTGAACCTCTCCTGTGAATCCAGTTTTAGCTTCCGATACTTCACTTCATGTTTACTGTATCCCTTGGACCTTCTTATTGACGATGAAACACAGAAATTGCATCCGAATATAATACAAATAGCACAATGCCGACTTCAGTACAAGAAAACTGACACTCTAACTTTCTATGATTTGAACCTCTCCTGTGATCCAGTTTTAGATTCCGATGCTTCACTTCAGGTTTACTGTATACCTTGGACCTTCTTATTGACGATGAAACACAGAAATTGCATCCGAATTTAATACAAAAGGCACAATGCCGATTTAAGTACAAGAGGACTGACATTCTAAATTTCTATGATTTGAACCTCTCCTGTGGGTCCAGTTTTAGATTCCGATGCTTCACATCAGGTTTGCTGTACCCCTTGGACTTTCTAATTGACGATGAAACACAGAAATCGCATCCGAATTTAATACAAAAGCACAATGCCGACTTAAGTACAAGAGGACTGACACTCTAATTTTCTATGATTGGAACCTCTCCTGTGAGTCCAGTTTTAGATTACGATGCTTCACTTCAGGTTTACTGTATACCTTGGACCTTCTTATTGACGATGAAACACAGAAATTGCATCCGAATTTAATACAGAAGGCACAATGCCGACTTAAGTACAAGCAGACTGACTCTCTCACTTACCATGATTTGAACCTCCCCTGCGAGTCCAGTCTTAGATTCCGATGCTTCAATACAGGTTTACTGTATCCCTTGGACCTTCTTATTGATGATGAAACACAGAAATTGCATCCGAATTTAATACAAAAGGCACAATGCCGACTTAAGTACAAGATGACTGACACTCTCACTTTCTATGATTTGAACCTCTCCTGTGAGTCCAGTATTAGATTACGATGCTTCACTTCAAGTTGGCTGTATACCTTTGACGTTCTTATTGACGATAAAACACAGAAATTGCATCCGAATTTCATACAAAAGGCACAATGCGGACTTAGGTACAAGAGGACTGACAGTCTCACTTTCTATGATTTAAACCTCTCTTGTGAGTCCAGTTTTAGATTACGATGCTTCACTTCAGGTTTACTGTATACCTTGGACCTACTTATTGACGATGAAACACAGAAATTGCATCCGAATTTAATACAATAGGCACAATGAAGAATTAAGTACAAGAGGACTGACAATCTAACTTTCTATGATTTGAACCTACCCTGTGAGTCCAGTTTTAGATTCCGATGCTTCACATCAGGTTTACTGTTTCCCTTGGACTTCCTAATTGACGATGAAACACATAAATTGCATCAGCATTTAATACAAAAGGCACAATGCCGACTTAAGGACAAGAGGACTGACACTCTTACTTTCTATGATTGAAACCTCTCCTGTGAGTCCAGTTTTAGATTACGATGATTCACTTCAGGTTTAATGTATCCCTTGTTCTTCTTATTGACGATGAAACACAGAAATTGCATTCGAATTTAATACAAAAGGCACAATGCCGACTTAAGTACAAGACGACTGACACTCTTACTTTCTATGTTTCGAACCCCTCCTGTGAGTCCAGTTTTAGATTACGATGATTCACTTCAGGTTTAATGTATCCCTTGGACCTTCTTATTGACGATGAAACACAGAAATTGCATCCGAATTTAATACAAAAGGCACAATGCCGACTTAAGTACAAGAGGACTGACACTCTCACATTCTATGATTTGAACCTCTCCTGTGAATCCAGTTTTAGCTTCCGATGCTTCACTTCATGTTTACTGTATCCCTTGGACCTTCTTATTGTCGATGAAACACAGAAATTGCATCCGAATATAATACAAATGGCACAATGCCGACTTCAGTACAAGAAAACTGACACTCTAACTTTCTATGATTTGAACCTCTCCTGTAATCCAGTTTTAGATTCCGATGCTTCACTTCAGGTTTACTGTATACCTCGGACCTTCTTATTGACGATGAAACACAGAAATTGCATCCGAATTTAATACAAAAGGCACAATGCCGATTTAAGTACAAGAGGACTGACAATCTAACTTTCTATGATTTGAACCTCTCCTGTGGGTCCAGTTTTAGATTCCGATGCTCCACATCAGGTTTGCTGTATCCCTTGGACTTTGTAATTGACGATGAAACACAGAAACCGCATCCGAATTTAATACAAAAGCACAATGCCGACTTAAGTACAAGAGGACTGACACTCTAATTTTCTATGATTGGAACCTCTCCTGTGAGTCCAGTTTTAGATTACGATGCTTCACTTCAGGTTTACTGTATACCTTGGACCTTCTTATTGACGATGAAACACAGAAATTGCATTGGAATTTAATACAAAAGGCACAATGCCGACTTAAGTACAAGCAGACTGACACTCTCACTTACCATGATTTGAACCTCCCCTGCGAGTCCAGTCTTAGATTCCGATGCTTCAATACAGGTTTACTGTATCCCTTGGACCTTCTTATTGACGATGGAACACAGAAATTGCATCCGAATTTAATACAGAAGGCACAATGCCGACTTAAGTACAAGATGACTGACACTCTCACTTTCTATGATTTGAACCTCTCCTGTGAGTCCAGTATTAGATTACGATGCTTCACTTCAAGTTGGCTGTATACCTTTGACGTTCTTATTGACGATAAAACACAGAAATTGCATCCGAATTTCATACAAAAGGCACAATGCGGACTTAGGTACAAGAGGACTGACAGTCTCACTTTCTATGATTTAAACCTCTCTTGTGAGTCCAGTTTCAGATTACGATGCTTCACTTCAGGTTTACTGTATACCTTGGACCTACTTATTGACGATGAAACACAGAAATTGCATCCGAATTTAATACAAAAGGCACAATGAAGAATTAAGTACGAGAGGACTGACAATCTAAATTTCTATGATTTGAACCTATCCTGTGAGTCCAGTTTTAGATTCCGATGCTTCACATCAGGTTTACTGTTTCCCTTGGACTTTCTAATTGACGATGAAACACAGAAATTGCATCCGAATTTAATACAAAAGCACAATGCCGACTTAAGTACAAGAGGACTGACACTCTCACTTTCTATGATTTGAACCTCACCTGTGAGTCTAGTTGTAGATTCCAATGCTTCACTTTAGGTTTACTGTATCCCATGGACCTTCTTATTGACGATGAAACACAGAAATTGCATCCGAATTTAATAAAAAAGGCACAATGCCGACTTAAGTACAAGTGGACTGACACTGTAACTTTCTATGATTTGTACCTCTCCTGTGAGTCCAGTTTTAGATGTCGATGCTTCACTTCAAGTTTACTGTATCCTTTGGCCCTTCTTATTGACGATGATACACAGAAATTGCATCAGAATTTAATACAAAAGGGACAATGCCGATTTAAGTACAAGAGGACTGACACTCTCACTTATTATGATTTGAACATCTCCTGTGAGTCCAGTTTTAGCTTCCGATGCTTCACTTCATGTTTACTGTATCCCTTGCACCTTCTTATTGACGATGAAACACAGAAATTGCATCCGAATATAATACAAAAGGCATAAGGCCGACTTCAGTACAAGAGGACTGACACTCTAACTTACTCTGTTTTGTACCTCTCCTGTGGGTCCAGTTTTAGATTCCGATGCTGCATTTCATTTTTACTGTATCCCTTGGACCTTCTTATTGACCATGAAACACAGAAATTGCATCCGAATTTAATACGAAAGGCACAATGATGACTTAAGTACAAGAATACTGACACTCTCACTTTCTATGATTTGAACCTCTCCTGGAGTCCAGTTTTAGTTTCTGATGCTTTACTTCAGGTTTACTGTATCCCCTGGACCTTCTTATTGACGATGATACACAGTAATTGCATCCGAATTTAATACAAAAGGCACAATGCTGACTTAAGTACAAGAGGACTGACACTCTCACTATCTACGATTAGAACCTCTCCTGTGAGTCCAGTTTAAGATTCCGATGCTTCACTTCAGGTTTACTATTTCCCTTGGACCTTCTTATTGACGATGGTACACAGAAATTGCATCCGAATTTCATACAAAAGGCACAATGCCGACTTAAGTACAAGAGGACTGACACTCAAACTTTCTATGATTGGAACCTCTCCTGTGAGTCCAGTTTTAGATTACGATGCTTCACTTCAGGTTTTCTGTATACATTGGACCTTCTTATTGACGATGAAACACAGAAATTGCATCCGAATTTAATACCAAAGGCACAATGCAGACTTAAGTACAAGTGGACTGACACTCTCACTTACAATGATTTGAACCTCTCCTGTAAGTCCAGTTTTAGATTCCGATGCTTCACTTTGGGCCTACTGTATACCTTGGACCTCCTCATTGACGATGAAACACAGAAATAGCATCCGAATTTAATACATAAGGCACAATGCCGACTTAAGTACAAGAGGACCGACACTCTAACTTTCTATGACTGGAACCTCTCCAGTGAGTCCAGTTTTAGATTCCGATGCTTCACTTCAGGTTTTCTGTATCCCTTGGACCTTCTTATTGACGATGAAACACAGAAATTGCATCCGAATTTAATACAAAAGGCACATTGCCGACTTAAGTGCAAGAGGACTGACACTCTCACCTTATATGATTTGAACCTCCCCTGTGCGTCCAGTTTTAACTTCCGATGCTTCACTTCATGTTTACTGTATCCCTTGGACCATCTTATTAACGATAAAACACAGAAATTGCATCCGAATATAATACAAAAGACACAATGCCGACTTCAGTACAAGAGGACTGACACTCTAACTTTCTATGTTTTGAACCTCTCCTGTGATCCAGTTTTAGATTCCGATGCTTCACTTCAGGTTTACTGTATACCTTGGACCTTCTTATTGACGATGAAACACAGATATTGCATCCGAATGTAATACAAAAGGCACGATGCCGACTTAAGTACAAGGGGACTGACACATCCACTTTCTATGATTTGAACCTCTCCTGTGAGGCCAGTTTTAGATTCCGATGCTTCACTTCAGGTTTACTGTATCCCTTGGACCTTCTTATTGACGATGAAACACAGAAATTGCATCCGAATTTAATACAAAATGCAATATGCCGACTTAAGTACAAGAGGACTTACACTCTCACTTTCTATGATATGAACCTCTCCTTTGAGTCCAGTTTTAGATTCCGATGCTTCGTTCAGGTTTACTGTATCCCTTGGACCTTCTTATTGACGATGAAACACAGAAGTTGCATCAGCATTTAATACAAAAGGCATAATGCCGACTTAAGTACAAGAGGACTGACACTCTACCTTTCTATGATATGAACCTCTCCTGTGAGTCCAGTTTTAGATTACGATGCTTCACTTCAGGTTTACTGTATCCCTTGGACCTTCTAATTGACGATGAAACACATAAATTGCATCAGCACTTAATACAAAAGGCACAATGCCGACTTAAGTACAAGAGGACTGACACTCTTACTTTCTATGATTGAAACCTCTCCTGCGAGTCCAGTTTTAGATTACGATGATTCACTTCAGGTTTAATGTATCCCTTGTTCTTCTTATTGACGATGAAACACAGAAATTGCATTCGAATTTAATACAAAAGCCACAATGCCGACTTAAGTACAAGAGGACTGACACTCTTACTTTCTATGATTGGAACCCCTCCTGTGAGTCCAGTTTTAGATTACGATGATTCACTTCAGGTTTAATGTATCCCTTGGACCTTCTTATTGACGATGAAACACAGAAATTGCATCCGAATTTAATACAAAAGGCACAATGCCTACTTAAGTACAAGAGGACTGACACTCTCACTTTCTATGATTTGAACCTCTCCTGTGAATCCAGTTTTAGCTTCCGATGCTTCACTTCATGTTTACAGTATCCCATGGACCTTCTTATTGACGATGAAACACAGAAATTGCATCCAAATTTAATACAAAAGGCACAATGCCGATTTAAGTATAAGAGGACTGACAATCTAACTTTCTATGATTTGAACCTCTCCTGTGGGTCCAGTTTTAGATTCCGATGCTTCACATCAGGTTTGCTGTATCCCTTGGACTTTCTAATTGACGATGAAACACAGAAATCGCATCCGAATTTAATACAAAAGCACAATGCCGATTTAAGTACAAGAGGACTGACACTCTAATTTTCTATGATTGGATCCTCTCCTGTGAGTCCAGTTTTAGATTACGATGCTTCACTTCAGGTTTACTGTATACCTTGGACCTTCTTATTGACGATGAAACACAGAAATTGCATCCGAATTTAATACAAAAGGCACAATGCCGACTTAAGTACAAGCAGACTGACACTCTCACTTACTATGATTTGAACCTCCCCTGTGAGTCCAGTCTTAGATTCCGATGCTTCAATACAGGTTTACTGTATCCCTTGGACCTTCTTATTGACGATGAAACGAAGAAATTGCATCCGAATTCCATACAAAAGGCACAATGCGGACTTAGGTACAAGAGGACTGACAGTCCCACTTTCTATGATTTAAACCTTTCTTGTGAGTCCAGTTTTAGATTACGATGTTCACTTCAGGTTTACTGTATACCTTGGACCTACTTATTGACGATGAAACACAGAAATTGCATCCGAATTTAATACAATAGGCACAATGCCGAATTAAGTACAAGAGGACTGACAATCTAACTTTCTATGATTTGAACCTATCCTGTGAGTCCAGTTTTAGATTCCGATGCTTCACATCAGGTTTACTGTTTCCCTTGGACTTTCTAATTGACGATGAAACACAGAAATTGCATCCGAATTTAATACAAAAGCACAACGCCGACTTAAGTACAAGAGGACTGACACTCTCACTTTCTATGATTTGAACCTCTCCTGTGAGTCCAGTTTTAGATTCCGATGCTTCACTTCAGGTTTACTGTATCCCTTGGACCTTCTTATTGACGATGAAACACAGAAGTTGCATCCGAATTTAATACAAAAGGCACAATGCCGACTTAAGTACAAGTGGACTGACACTCTAACTTTCTATGATTTGTACCTCTCCTGTAAGTCCAGTTTTAGTTTCCGATGCTTCACTTCAGGTTTACTGTATCCCTTGGACCTTCTTATTGACGATGAAACACAGAAATAGCATCCGAATTTAATACAAAATGCACCATGCCGACTTAAGTACAAGAGGACTGACACTTTCACTTTCTTTGATTTGAACCTTTCCTGTGAGTCCACTTTTAGATTCCGATGCTTCACTTCAGGTTTACTGTGTCCCTTGGACCTTCTTATTGACGATGAAACACAGAAATTTCATCCGAATTTAATACAAAAGGCACAATGCCGACTTATGTACAAGAGGACAGACACTCTCACTTCTATGATTTGAACCTCTCCTGTGAGTCCAACTTTAGATTCAGATGCTTCACTTCGGGTTTACCGTATCGTTTGGACCTTGTTATTGACGATGGTACACAGAAATTGCATCCGAATTTAAAACAAAGGCACAATGCCGATTTAAGTACAAGAGGACTGACACTCTTACTTTCTATGATTGGAACCTCTCCCGTGAGTCCAGTTTTAGATTACGATGCTGCACTTCAGGTTTACTGTATACCTTGGACATTCTTATTGACGATGAATAACAGAAGTTGCATCCGAATTTAATACAAAAGGCACAATGCCGACTTAAGTACAAGAGGACTGACACTCTAACTTTCTATGATTGGAACCTCTCCTGTGAGTCCAGTTTTAGATTACGATGCTTCACATCAGGTTTACTGTATACCTTGAATCTTCTTATTGGCGATGAAACACAGATATTGCATCCGTATTTAATACAAAAGGGCTCAATGCAAACTTAAGTACATGAGGACTGACTCTCTCACTTTCTTTGATTTGAACCTCTCCTGTGAGTGCAGTTTTAGATTTCGATGCTTCACTTGAGGTTTACTGTATCCCTTGGACCTTCTTATTGACCATGAAACACAGAAATTCCATCCGAATTTAATACAAATTCACAATGCCGACTTAGAACAAGGGGACTGACAGTCTCACTTTCTATGATTTGAACCTCTCCTGTGAGTCCAGTTTTAGATTCCAATGCTACACTTCCGGTTTACTGTATCCCTTGGACCTTCTTATTGACGATGAAACACAGAAATTGCATCCGGATTTTATACGAAAGGCACAATGCCGACTTAAGTGCAAGAGGACTGACACTCTCACTTTCTATGATTTGAACGTCTCCTGTGAGTCCATGTTTAGTTTCCGATGCTTCACTTCAGGTTTACTGTATCCCTTGGACCTTCTTATTGACGTTGAAACACAGAAATTGTATCCGAACTTAATACAAAAATCACAATGCCGACTTAAGTACAAGAGGAATGACACTCTCACTTTCTATGATTTAACCTCTCCTGTGAGTAACAGTTTTAGATTCCGATGCTTCACTTCAGGTTTACTGTATCCCTTGGACCTTCTTATTGACGATGAAACACAGAAATTGCATCCGAATTTAATACAAATGGCACAATCCCGACTTAAATACAAGAGGACTGACACTATAACTTTCTATGATTGGAACCTCTCCTGTGAGTCCAGTTTTAGATTACGATGCTTCACTTCAGGTTTACTGTATACCTTGGAACTTCTTATTGACGTTGAAACACAGATATTGCTTCCGTATTTAATACAAAAGGCACAATGCCGACTTAAGTACAAGAGGACTGACACTCTCACTTTCTATGATTTGAACCTCTCCTGTGAGTCCAGTTTTAGATTCCGATGCTTCACTTCAGGTTTACTGTATCCCTTGGAACTTCTTATTGACAATAAAACACAGATATTGCATCCGAATTTAATACAAAAGGCACAATGCCGACTTAAGTACAAGAGGACTGACACTCTCACTTTCTATGAATTGAACCTCTACTGTGAGTCCAGTTTTGGATTCTGATGCTTCACTTCCGGTTTACTGTATATCTTGGACTTTCTTATTGACGATGATACACAAAATTGCATACGAATTTAATACTAAAGGCTCAATGCAGACTTAAGTACAAGAGGACTGACATTCTCACTTTCTATGAATGGAACCCCACCCCGTGAGGCCAGTTTTAGATTACGATGCTTCACTTCAGGATTAATGTATCCCTTGGACCTTCTTATTGACGATGAAACATGGAAATTGTATCCGAATTTAATACAAAAGGCACAATGCCAACTTCAGTACATGAGGAATGACACTCTCACTTAGTATGATTTGAACCTCTCCTGTGAGTTCAGTTTTAGATTACGATGCTTCACTTTAGGTTTACTGTATCCCTTGGACCTTCTTATTGACGATGAAGCACAGAAATTGCATACGAATTTAATACATGAGGCACAATGCCGACTTAAGTACAAGAGGACTGACACTCTAACTTTCTATGATTGGAACCACTCCTGTGAGTCCAGTTTTAGATTACGATGCTTCACTTCAGGTTTACTGTATACCTTCTTATTGACGATGAAACACAGATATTGCATCCGAATTTAATACAAAGGGCACAATGCCGACTTAAGTACAAGAGGACTGACACTCTCACTTTCTATGTTTTGAACCTCTCCTGTGAGTCCGTTTTAGATTTCGATGCTTCACTTCAGGTTTACTGTGTCCCTTGGAACTTCTTATTAACGATGAAGCACAGAAATTGCATACGAATTTAATACAAAAGGCACAATGCCGACTTAAGTACAAGAGGACTGACACTCTCACTTTCTATGATTTGAACCTCTACTGTGAGTCCAGTTTTAGATTGTGTTGCTTCACTCCGATTTACTGTATCCCTTGGACCTTCTTATCGACGATGAAACACAGAAATTGCATCCGAATTTAATACAAAAGGCTCAATGCCGACTTAAGTACATGAGGACTGACTCTCTCACTTTCTATGTTTTGAACCTCTCCGGTGAGTCCAGTTTTAGATTCAAATGCCACACTTCCGGTTTACTGTATCCCTTGGACCTTCTTATTGATGATGATACACAGAAATTGGATCCCAATTTTATACAAAAGGCACAATGCCGACTTAAGTGCAAGAGGACTGACACTCTCACTTTCTATGATATGAACGTCTCCTGTGAGTCCAGTGTTAGTTTCCGATGCTTCACTTCAGGTTTACTGTATCCCTTGGACCTTCTTATTGACGTTGAAACACAGAAATTGTATCCGAACTAAATACAAAAATCACAATGCCGACTTAAGTACAAGAGGAATGACACTCTCACTTTGTATGATTTGAACCTCTCCTGCGAGTAACAGTTTTAGATTCCGATGCTTCACTTCCGGTTTACTGTATCCTTGGCCCTTCTTATTGACAATGAAACACAGAAATTGCATCCGAATTTAATACAAAAGGCACAATCCCGACTTAAATACAAGAAGACTGACACTCTAACTTTCTATGTTTGGAACCTCTCCTGTGAGTCCAGTTTTAGATTACGATGCTTCACATCAGGTTTACTGTATAAGTTGGAACTTCTTATTGACGATGAAACACAGAAATTGCATCCGTATTTAATACAAAAGGCACAATGCCGACTTAACTACAAGAGGACTGACACTCTCACTTTCTATGATTTGAACCTCTCCTGTGAGTCCAGTTTTAGATTGCGATGCTTCACTTCAGGTTTACTGTGTCCCTTGGAACTTCTTATTGACGATGAAGCACAGAAATTGCATACGAATTAAATACATAAGGCACAATGCCGACTTAAGTACAAGAGGACTGACACTCTAACTTTCTATGATTGGAACCACTCCTGTGAGTCCAGTTTTAGATTACGATGCTTCACTTCAGGTTTACTGTATACCTTGGAACTTCTTATTGACGATGAAACACAGATATTGCATCCGAATTTAATACAAAGGGCACAATGCCGACTTAAGTACAAGAGGACTGACACTCTCACTTTCTATGATTTGAACCTCTCCTGTGAGTCCAGTTTTAGATTGCGATGCTTCACTTCAGGTTTACTGCGTCCCTTGGAACTTCTTATTGACGATGAAGCACAGAAATTGCATACGAATTTAATACAAAAGGCACAATGCCGACTTAAGTACAAGAGGACTGACACTCTCACTTTCTATGATTTGAACCTCTACTGTGAGTCTAGTTTTAGATTGTGTTGCTTCACTTCCGATTTACTGTATCCCTTGGACCTTCTTATCGACGAAGAAACACAGAAATTGCATCCGAATTTAATACAAAAGGCACAATGCCGACTTAAGAACATGAGGACTGACACTCTCACTTTCTATAATTTGAACCTCTCCTGTGAGTCCAGTTTTAGATTCCGATGCTTCACCTCAGGTTTACTGTATCCCTTGGACCTTCTTATTGACGATGAAACACAGAAATTGCATCCGAATTTAACACAAAAGGCACAATGCCGACTTAAGTAAAATAGGACTGACACTCTCATTTTCTATGGTTTGAACCTCTCCTGTGAGTCCAGCTTTAGATTCCGATTCTTCACTTCTGGTATACTGTATCCCTTGGACCTTCTTATTGACGATGAAACACCGAGATTGCATCCGAATTTAATACAAAAGGCACAATGCCGACTTAAGTACAAGAGGAATGACACTCTCATTTTGTATGATTTGAACCTCTCCTGTAGGTCCAGTTTTAGATTCCAATGTTACACTTCCGGTTTACTGTATCCCTTGGACCTTCTTATTGACGATGAAACACAGAAATAGCATCCGAATTTTATACAAAAGGCACATGGCCGACTTAAGTGCAAGAGGACTGACACTCTCACTTTCTATGATTTGAACCACGCCTGTGAGTCCAGTTTTAGTTTCCGATCCTTCACTTCAGGTTTACTGTATCCCTTGGACCTTCTTATTGACGATGAAACACAGAAATTGTATCTTAATTTAATACAAAAGGCACAATGCCGACTTAAGTACAAGAGGAATGACACTCTCACTTTGTTTGATTTGAACCTCTCCTGTGAGTAACAGTTTTAGATTCCGATGATTCACTTCAGGTTTACTGTATCCCTTGGACCTTATTATTGACGGTGAAACACATAAATTGCATCCGAATTTAATACAAAAGGCACAATGCCGACTTAAGTGCAAGAGGACTGACACTCTAACTTTCTATGATTGGTACCTCTCCTGTGAGTCCAGTTTTAGATTACGATGCTACACTTCAGGTTTACTGTATCCCTTGGAACTTCTTATTGACGATTAAGCACAGAAATTGCATACGAATTAAATACATAAGGCACAATGCCGACTTAAGTACAAGAGGACTGACACTCTAACTTTCTATGATTGGAACCACTCCTGTGAGTCCAGTTTTAGATTACGATGCTTCACTTCAGGTTTACTGTATACCTTGGAACTTCTTATTGACGATGAAACACAGATATTGCATCCGAATTTAATACAAAGGGCACAATGCCGACTTAAGTACAAGAGGACTGACACTCTCACTTTCTATGATTTGAACCTCTCCTGTGAGTCCAGTTTTAGATTGCGATGCTTCACTTCAGGTTTACTGCGTCCCTTGGAACTTCTTATTGACGATGAAGCACAGAAATTGCATACGAATTTAATACAAAAGGCACAATGCCGACTTAAGTACAAGAGGACTGACACTCTCACTTTCTATGATTTGAACCTCTACTGTGAGTCTAGTTTTAGATTGTGTTGCTTCACTTCCGATTTACTGTATCCCTTGGACCTTCTTATCGACGAAGAAACACAGAAATTGCATCCGAATTTAATACAAAAGGCACAATGCCGACTTAAGAACATGAGGACTGACACTCTCACTTTCTATAATTTGAACCTCTCCTGTGAGTCCAGTTTTAGATTCCGATGCTTCACCTCAGGTTTACTGTATCCCTTGGACCTTCTTATTGACGATGAAACACAGAAATTGCATCCGAATTTAACACAAAAGGCACAATGCCGACTTAAGTAAAATAGGACTGACACTCTCACTTTCTATGGTTTGAACCTCTCCTGTGAGTCCAGCTTTAGATTCCGATTCTTCACTTCTGGTATACTGTATCCCTTGGACCTTCTTATTGACGATGAAACACCGAGATTGCATCCGAATTTAATACAAAAGGCACAATGCCGACTTAAGTACAAGAGGAATGACACTCTCATTTTGTATGATTTGAACCTCTCCTGTAGGTCCAGTTTTAGATTCCAATGTTACACTTCCGGTTTACTGTATCCCTTGGACCTTCTTATTGACGATGAAACACAGAAATAGCATCCGAATTTTATACAAAAGGCACATGGCCGACTTAAGTGCAAGAGGACTGACACTCTCACTTTCTATGATTTGAACCACGCCTGTGAGTCCAGTTTTAGTTTCCGATCCTTCACTTCAGGTTTACTGTATCCCTTGGACCTTCTTATTGACGATGAAACACAGAAATTGTATCTTAATTTAATACAAAAGGCACAATGCCGACTTAAGTACAAGAGGAATGACACTCTCACTTTGTTTGATTTGAACCTCTCCTGTGAGTAACAGTTTTAGATTCCGATGATTCACTTCAGGTTTACTGTATCCCTTGGACCTTATTATTGACGGTGAAACACATAAATTGCATCCGAATTTAATACAAAAGGCACAATGCCGACTTAAGTGCAAGAGGACTGACACTCTAACTTTCTATGATTGGAACCTCTCCTGTGAGTCCAGTTTTAGATTACGATGCTACACTTCAGGTTTACTGTATCCCTTGGAACTTCTTATTGACGATGAAGCACAGAAATTGCATACGAATTAAATACATAAGGCACAATGCCGACTTAAGTACAAGACGACTGACACTCTAACTTTCTATGATTGGAACCACTCCTGTGAGTCCAGTTTTAGATTACGATGGTTCACTTCAGGTTTACTGTATACCTTGGAACTTCTTATTGACGATGAAACACAGATATTGCATCCGAATTTAATACAAAGGGCACAATGCCGACTTAAGTACAAGAGGACTGACACTCTCACTTTCTATGATTTGAACCTCTCCTGTGAGTCCAGTTTTAGATTGCGATGCTTCACTTCAGGTTTACTGCGTCCCTTGGAACTTCTTGTTGACGATGAAGCACAGAAATTGCATACGAATTTAATACAAAAGGCACAATGCCGACTTAAGTACAAGAGGACTGACACTCTCACTTCCTATGATTTGAACCTCGACTGTGAGTCTATTTTTAGATTGTGTTGCTTCACTTCCGATTTACTGTATCCCTTGGACCTTCTTATCGACGAAGAAACACAGAAATTGCATCCGAATTTAATACAAAAGGCACAATGCCGACTTAAGAACATGAGGACTGACACTCTCACTTTCTATAATTTGAACCTCTCCTGTGAGTCCAGTTTTAGATTCCGATGCTTCACCTCAGGTTTACTGTATCCCTTGGACCTTCTTATTGACGATGAAACACAGAAATTGCATCCGAATTTAACACAAAAGGCACAATGCCGACTTAAGTAAAATAGGACTGACACTCTCACTTTCTATGGTTTGAACCTCTCCTGTGAGTCCAGCTTTAGATTCCGATTCTTCACTTCTGGTTTACTGTATCCCTTGGACCTTCTTATTGACGATGAAACACCGAGATTGCATCCGAATTTAATACAAAAGGCACAATGCCGACTTAAGTACAAGAGGACTGACACTCTCACTTTCTATGTTTTGAACCTCTCCTGTGAGTCCAGTTTTAGATTCCGATGCTTCACTTCAGGTTTACCATATCCCTTGGACCTTCTTATTGACGATGAAACACAGAAATTATATCCGAATTTAACACAAAAGGCACAATGCCGACTTAAGTACAAGAGGAATGACACTCTCATTTTGTATGATTTGAACCTCTCCTGTGAGTCCAGTTTTAGATTCCGATGCTTCACTTCAGGTTAACTGTACCCCTTGGACCTTCTTATTGACGATGAAACACAGATATTGCATCCGAATTTAATACAAAAGGCACAATGCCGACTTAAGTACAAGAGGTCTGACACTCTCACTTTCTAAGATTTGAACCTCTCCTGTGAGTTCAGTTTTAGATTTGATGCATCACTTCAGGTTTACTGTATCCCACGGAACTTCTTATTGACGATGAAGCACAGAATTTGCATACGAAATTAATACAAAAGGCACAATGCCGACTTAAGTACTAGAGGAATGACACTCTCACTTTGTATGATTTGAACCTCTCCTGTAAGTAACAGTTTTAGATTCCGATGATGCACTTCAGGTTTACTGTATCCCTTGGACCTTCGTATTGACGATGAAACACAGAAATTGCATCCGAATTTAATACAAAAGGCACAATCCCGACATAAGTACAAGAGGACTGACACTCTAACTTTCTATGATTTGAACCTCTACTGTGAGTCCACTTTTAGATTCCGATGCTTCACTTCCGATTTACTGTATCCCTTGGACCTTCTTATCGACGATGAAACACAGAAATTGCATCCGAATTTAATACAAAAGGCACAATGCCGACTTAAGTACATGTGGACTGACTCTCTCACTTTCTATGATTTGAACCTCTCCTGTGAGTCCAGTTTTAGATTCCGATGCTTCACTTCAGGTTTACTGTATCCCTTGGACCTTCTTATTGACGATGAAACACAGAAATTGCATCCGAATTTAATACAAAAGGCACAGTGCCGACTTAAGTACAAGAGGACTGACACTCTCACTTTCTATGATTTGAACCTCTCCTGTGAGTCCAGTTTTAGAATCCAATGCTATACTTCCGGTTTACTGTATCCCTTGGACCTTCTTATTGACGATGAAAACAGAAATTGCATCCGAATTTTATACAAAAGGCACATGGCCGACTTAAGTCCAATAGGACCGACACTCTCACTTTCTATGATTTGAACCTCTCCTGTGAGTCCAGTTTTAGTTTCCGATGCTTCACTTCAGGTTTACTGTATCCCTTGGACCTTCTTATTGGCGATGAAACACAGAAATTGTATCCGAATTTAATACAAAAGGCACAATGCCGACTTAAGTACAAGAGGAATGACACTCTCACTTTGTATGATTTGAACCTCTCCTGTGAGTAACAGTTTTAGATTCCGATGATGCACTTCAGGTTTACTGTATCCCTTGGACCTTCTTATTGACGATGAAACACAGAAATTGCATCCGAATTTAATACAAAAGGCACAATCCCGACATAAGTACAAGAGGACTGGCACTCTAACTTTCTATGATTGGAACCTCTCCTGTGAGTCCAGTTTTAGATTACGATGCTTCACTTCAGGTTTACTGTATACCTTGGAACTTCTTATTGACGATGAAACACAGATATTGCTTCCGAATTTAATCCAAAAGGCACAATGCCGACTTAAGTACAAGAGGACTGACACTCTCACTTTCTATGAATTGAACCTCTACTGTGAGTCCAGTTTTCGATTCTGATGCTTCACTTCCGGTTTACTGTATACCTTGGACCTTCTCATTGACGATGATACACCGAAATTGCATACGAATTTAATACAAAAGGCTCCATGCAGACTTAAGTACAAGAGGACTGACATTCTCAGTTTCTATGATTGGAACCCCTCCTGTGAGTCCAGTTTTAGATTACGATGCTTCACTTCAGGTTTACTGTATCCCTTGGACCTTCTTATTGACGATGAAACACAGAAATTGCATCCGAATTTAATACAAAATGCAATATGCCGACTTAAGTACAAGAGGACTGACACTCTCACTTTCTATGATTTGAACCTCACCTGTGAGTCCAGTTTTAGATTCCGATGCTTCACTTCAGGTTTACTGTATCCCTTGGACCTTCTTATTGACGATTAAACACAGAAATTGCATCCGAATTTAATACAAAAGGCACAATGCCGACTTAAGTACAAGAGGACTGACACCCTCACTTTCTATGATTTGAACCGCTCCTGTGAGTCCAGTTTTAGATTCCGAAGCTTCACTTCAGGTTTACTGTATCCCTTGGACCTTCTTAGTGACGATGAAACACAGAAATTGTATCCGAATTTAATACAAAAGGCACAATGCCGACTTAAGTACAAGAGGAATGACACTCTCACTTATTATGATTTGAACCTCTCCTGTGAGTCCAGTTTTAGATTCCTATGCTTCACTTTAGGTTTACTGTATCCCTTGGACCTTCTTATTGACGATGAAACACAGAAATTGCATCCGATTTTAATACAAAAGGCACAATGCCGACATAAGTACAAGAGGACTGACACTCTAACTTTCTATGATTAGAACCTCTCCTGTGAGTCCAGTTTTAGATTACGATGCTTCACTTCAGGTTTACTGCATACCTTGGAACTTCTTATTGACGATGAAACACAGATATTGCATCCGAAATTAATACAAAAGGCACAATGCCGACTTAAGTACAAGAGGACTGACACTCTCCCTTTCTATGATTTGAACCTCTCCTGTGAGTCCAGTTTTATATTCCGATGCTTCACTTCAGGTTTACTGTATCCCTTGGAACTTCTTATTGACTATGAAGCACAGAAATTGCATACGAATTTAATACAAGAGGCACAATGCCGACTTTAGTACAAGAGGACTGACACTCTCACTTTCTATGATTTGACCTCTACTGTGAGTCCAGTTTTAGATTCCGATGCTTCACTTCAGGTTTCCTGTATCCCTTGGACCTTCTTATTGACGATGAAACACAGAAATAGCATCCGAATTAAATACAAAAAGCACAATGCCGACATAAGTGCAAGAGGACTGACACTCTCACTTTCTATGATTTGAACCTCTCCTGTGAGTCCAGTTTTAGATTCCGATCCTTTACTTCAGGTTTACTGTATACCTTAGACCATCTTATTTACGATGAAACACAGAAATTGCATCCGAATTTAATACAAAATTCGCAATGCCTCATTTAGTAGAAGAGGACTGACACTCTCACTTTCTATGAATTGAACCTCTACTGTGAGTCCAGTTTTGGATTCTGATGCTTCACTTCCGGTTTACTGTATACCTTGGACCTTCTTATTGACAATGATACACAGAAATTGCAAACGAATGTAATACAAAATGCTCAATGCAGACTTAAGTACAAGAGGACTGACACGCTCACTTTCTATGATTGTAACCTCTCCTGTGAGTCCAGTTTTAGATTACGATGCTTCACCTCAGGTTTACTGTATACCTTGGACATTCTTATTGACGATGAATCACAGAAATTGCATCCGAATTTAATACAAAATTCACAATGCCGTCTTAAGTACAAGAGGACTGACACTGTCACTTTCTATGATTGGAACGTCTCCTGTGAGTCCAGTTTTAGATTACGATGCTTCACTTCAGGTTTACTGTACACCTTGGAACTTCTTATTGACGATGAAACACAGATATTGCATCCGTATTTAATACAAAAGGCACAATGCCAACTTAAGTACAAGAGGACTGACACTCTCACTTTCTATGAATTGAAACTCTTCTGTGAGTCCAGTCTTGGTTTCTGTTGCTTCACTTCCGGTTTACTGTATACCTTGGACCTTCTTATTGACGATGATACACAGAAATTGCATCCGAATTTAATACAAAAGGCACAATGCCGACTTAAGTACATGAGGAATGACACTCTCACTTAGTATGATTAGAACCTCTCCTGTGAGTCCAGTTTTAGATTAAGATGCTTCACTTTAGGTTTACTGTATCCCTTGGACCTTCTTATTGACGATGAAACACAGAAATTGCATCCGAATTAAATACAAAAGGCACAATGCCGACTTAAGTACAAGAGGACTGACACTCTCACTTATTATGATTTGAACCTCTCCTGTGAGTCCAGTTTTAGATTCCTATGCTTCACTTTAGGTTTACTGTATCCCTTGGACCTTCTTATTGACGATGAAACACAGAAATTGCATCCGATTTTAATACAAAAGGCACAATGCCGACATAAGTACAAGAGGACTGACACTCTAACTTTCTATGATTGGAACCTCTCCTGTGAGTCCAGTTTTAGATTACGATGCTTCACTTCAGGTTTACTGCATACCTTGGAACTTCTTATTGACGATGAAACACAGATATTGCATCCGAATTTAATACAAAAGGCACAATGCCGACTTAAGTACAAGAGGACTGACACTCTCCCTTTCTATGATTTGAACCTCTCCTGTGAGTCCAGTTTTATATTCCGATGCTTCACTCAGGTTTACTGTATCCCTTGGAACTTCTTATTGACTATGAACCACAGAAATTGCATACGAATTTAATACAAGAGGCACAATGCCGACTTTAGTACAAGAGGACTGACACTCTCACTTTCTATGATTTGACCTCTACTGTGAGTCCAGTTTTAGATTCTGCTGCTTCACTTCCGATTTACTGTATCCCTTCTACCTTCTTATCGACGATGAAACACAGAAATTGCATCCGAATTTAATGCAAAAGGAACAATGCCGACTTAAGTACATGAGGACTGACACTCTCACTTTCTATGATTTGAACCTCTCCTGTGAGTCCAGTTTTAGATTCCGATCCTTTACTTCAGGTTTCTGTATACCTTAGACCATCTTATTGACGATGAAACACAGAAATTGCATCCGAATTTAATACAAAAGGCACAATGCCGACTTAAGTACATGAGGAATGACACTCTCACTTAGTATGATTAGAACCTCTCCTGTGAGTCCAGTTTTAGATTAAGATGCTTCACTTTAGGTTTACTGTATCCCTTGGACCTTCTTATTGACGATGAAACACAGAAATTGCATCCGAATTAAATACAAAAGGCACAATGCCGACTTAAGTACAAGAGGACTGACACTCTGACTTTCCATGATTGGAACCTCTCCTGTGAGTCCAGTTTTAGATTACGATGCTTCACTTCAGGTTTACTGTATACCTTGGAAGTTCTTATTGACGATGAAACACAGATATTGCTTCCGAATTTAATCCAAAAGGCACAATGCCGACTTAAGTACAAGAGGACTGACACTCTCACTTTCTATGAATTGAACCTCTACTGTGAGTCCAGTTTTGGATTCTGAAGCTTCACTTCCGGTTTACTGTATACCTTGGACCTTCTCACTGACGATGATACACCGAAATTGCATACGAATTTAATACAAAAGGCTCCATGCAGACTTAAGTACAAGAGGACTGACATTCTCACTTTCTATGATTGGAACCCCTCCCGTGAGTCCAGTTTTAGATTACGATGCTTCACTTAAGGTTTACTGTATCCTATGGACCTTCTTAATGACGATGAAACACAGAAATTGTATCCGAATTTAATACAAAAGGCACAATGCCGACTTAAGTACATGAGGAATGACACTCTCACTTAGTATGATTAGAACCTCTCCTGTGAGTCCAGTTTTAGATTAAGATGCTTCACTTTAGGTTTACTGTATCCCTTGGACCTTCTTATTGACGATGAAACACAGAAATTGCATCCGAATTAAATACAAAAGGCACAATGCCGACTTAAGTACAAGAGGACTGACACTCTGACTTTCCATGATTGGAACCTCTCCTGTGAGTCCAGTTTTAGATTACGATGCTTCACTTCAGGTTTACTGTATACCTTGGAAGTTCTTATTGACGATGAAACACAGATATTGCTTCCGAATTTAATCCAAAAGGCACAATGCCGACTTAAGTACAAGAGGACTGACACTCTCACTTTCTATGAATTGAACCTCTACTGTGAGTCCAGTTTTGGATTCTGAAGCTTCACTTCCGGTTTACTGTATACCTTGGACCTTCTCACTGACGATGATACACCGAAATTGCATACGAATTTAATACAAAAGGCTCCATGCAGACTTAAGTACAAGAGGACTGACATTCTCAGTTTCTATGATTGGAACCCCTCCTGTGAGTCCAGTTTTAGATTACGATGCTTCACTTCAGGTTTACTGTATCCCTTGGACCTTCTTAATGACGATGAAACACAGAAATTGCATCCGAATTTAATACAAAATGCAATATGCCGACTTAAGTACAAGAGGAATGACACTCTCACTTATTATGATTTGAACCTCTCCTGTGAGTCCAGTTTTAGATTCCTATGCTTCACTTTAGGTTTACTGTATCCCTTGGACCTTCTTATTGACGATGAAACACAGAAATTGCATCCGATTTTAATACAAAAGGCACAATGCCGACATAAGTACAAGAGGACTGACACTCTAACTTTCTATGATTGGAACCTCTCCTGTGAGTCCAGTTTTAGATTACGATGCTTCACTTCAGGTTTACTGCATACCTTGGAACTTCTTATTGACGATGAAACACAGATATTGCATCCGAATTTAATACAAAAGGCACAATGCCGACTTAAGTACAAGAGGACTGACACTCTCCCTTTCTATGATTTGAACCTCTCCTGTGAGTCCAGTTTTATATTCCGATGCTTCACTCAGGTTTACTGTATCCCTTGGAACTTCTTATTGACTATGAACCACAGAAATTGCATACGAATTTAATACAAGAGGCACAATGCCGACTTTAGTACAAGAGGACTGACACTCTCACTTTCTATGATTTGACCTCTACTGTGAGTCCAGTTTTAGATTCTGCTGCTTCACTTCCGATTTACTGTATCCCTTCTACCTTCTTATCGACGATGAAACACAGAAATTGCATCCGAATTTAATGCAAAAGGAACAATGCCGACTTAAGTACATGAGGACTGACACTCTCACTTTCTATGATTTGAACCTCTCCTGTGAGTCCAGTTTTAGATTCCGATCCTTTACTTCAGGTTTCTGTATACCTTAGACCATCTTATTGACGATGAAACACAGAAATTGCATCCGAATTTAATACAATATTCGCAATGCCTCATTAAGTAGAAGAGGACTGGCACTCTCACTTTCTATGAATTGAACCTCTACTGTGAGTCCAGTTTTGGATTCTGATGCTTCACTTCCGGTTTACTGTATACCTTGGACCTTCTTATTGACGATGATACACAGAAATTGCAAACGAATGTAATACAAAATGCTCAATGCAGACTTAAGTACAAGAGGACTGACACGCTCACTTTCTATGATTGTAACCTCTCCTGTGAGTCCAGTTTTAGATTACGATGCTTCACTTCAGGTTTACTGTATACCTTGGACATTCTTATTGACGATGAATCACAGAAATTGCATCCGAATTTAATACAAAATTCACAATGCCGTCTTAAGTACAAGAGGACTGACACTCTCACTTTCTATGAATTGAACCTCTACTGTGAGTCCAGTTTTGGATTCTAATGCTTCACTTCCGGTTTACTGTATACCTGGGACCTTCTTATTGACGATGATACACAGAAATTGCATACGAATTTAATTCAAAAGGCTCAATGCAGACTTAAGTACAAGAGGACTGACATTCTCATTTTCTATGATTGGAACCCCTCCCGTGAGTCCAGTTTTAGATTACGATGCTTCACTTCAGGATTACTGTATCCTTTGGACCATCTTGTTGACGATGAAATACAGAAAATGTATCCGAATTTAATACAAAAGGCACATTGCCGACTTAAGTACATGAGGAATGACACTCTCACTTAGTATGATTTGAACCTCTCCTGTGAGTCCAGTTTTAGATTACGATGCTTCACTTTAGGTTTACTGTATCCCTTGGACCTTCTTATTGACGATGAAACACAGAAATTGCATCCGAATTTAATACAAAAGGCACAATGCCGACTTAAGTACAAGAGGACTGACACTCTAACATTCTATGATTGGAACCTCTCCTGTGAGTCCAGTTTTAGATTACGATGCTTCACTTCAGGTTTACTGTATACCTTGGAACTTCATATTGCCGATGAACCACAGATATTGCATCCGAATTTAATACAAAAGGCACAATGCCGACTTAAGTAAAAGAGGACTGACATTCTCACTTTCTATGATTTGAACCTCTCCTGTGAGTCCAGTTTTAGATTCCGATGCTTCACTTCAGGTTTACTGTATCCCTTGGAACTTCTTATTGACGATGAAGTACAGAAATTGCACACGAATTTAATACTTAAGGCACAATGCGACTTAAGTACAAGAGGACTGACACTCTAACTTTCTATGATTGGAACCACTCCTGTGAGTCCAGTTTTAGACTACGATGCTTCACTTCAGGTTTACTGTGTCCCTTGACTCTTCTTATTGACGATGAAGCACAGAAATTGAATACGAATTTAATACAAAAGGCACAATGCCGACTCAAGTACAAGAGGACTGACACTCTCACTTTCTATGATTTGAACCTCTACTGTAAGTCCAGTTTTAGATTATGTTTCTTCATTTCCGATTTACTGTATCCCATGGACCTTCTTATCGACGAAGAAACACAGAAATTGCATCCGAATTTAATACAAAAGGCACAATGCCGACTTAAGTACAAGAGGAGTGACACTCTCACTTTCTATGATTTGAACCTCTCCTGTGAGTCCAGTTTTAGATTCCAATGCTACACTTCCGGTTTACTGTATCCCTTGGACCTTCATGTTGACGATGAAACACAGAAATTGCTTCCGAATTTTATACAAAAGGCACAATGCCGACTAAAGTACAAGAGGACTGACACTCTCACTTTCTATGATTTGAACCTCTCCTGTGAGTCCAGTTCTAGATTGCGATGCTTCACTTCATTTTTACTGTGTCCCTTGGAACTTCTTATTGACGATGAAGCACAGAAATTGCGTACGAATTTAATACAAAAGGCACAATGCCGACTTAAGTACAAGAGGACTGACAATCTCACTTTCTATGATTTGAACCACTACTGTGAGTCCAGTTTTAGATTGTGTTGCTTCACTCCGATTTACTGTATCCCTTGGACCTTCTTATCGACGATGAAACACAGAAATTGCATCCGAATTTAATACAAAAGGCTCAATGCCGACTTAAGTACATGAGGACTGACTCTCTCACTTTCTATGATTTGAACCTCTCCTGTGAGCCCAGTTTTAGATTCCGATGCTTCACTTCGGGTTTACTGTATCCCTTGGACCTTCTTATTGACGATGATACACAGAAATTGCGTCCGAATTTAATACAAATTCACAATGCCGACTTAAGTACAAGAGGACCGACACTCTCACTTTCTATGATTTGAACCTCTCCTGTGAGTCCAGTTTTCGATTCCAATGCTACACTTCCGGTTTACTGTATCCCTTGGACATTCTTATTGACGATGAGACACAGAAATTGCGTCCAAATTTAATACAAAAGGCACAATGCCGACTTAAGTACAAGAGGACTGACACTCTCACTTTCTATGAATTGAACCTCTACTGTGAGTCCAGTTTTGGATTCTGATGCTTCACTTCCGGTTTACTGTATACCTGGGACCTTCTTATTGACGATGATACACAGAAATTGCATACGAATTTAATTCAAAAGGCTCAATGCAGACTTAAGTACAAGAGGACTGACATTCTCATTTTCTATGATTGGAACCCCTCCCGTGAGTCCAGTTTTAGATTACGATGCTTCACTTCAGGATTACTGTATCCCTTGGGCCTTCTTATTGACGATGAAATACAGAAAATGTATCCGAATTTAATACAAAAGGCACATTGCCGACTTAAGTACATGAGGAATGACACTCTCACTTAGTATGATTTGAACCTCTCCTGTGAGTCCAGTTTTAGATTACGATGCTTCACTTTAGGTTTACTCTATCCCTTGGACCTTCTTATTGACGATGAAACACAGAAATTGCATCCGAATTTAATACAAAAGGCACAATGCCGACTTCAGTACAAGAGGACTGGCACTCTAACATTCTATGATTGGAACCTCTCCTGTGAGTCCAGTTTTAGATTACGATGCTTCACTTCAGGTTTACTGTATACCTTGGAACTTCATATTGACGATGAACCACAGATATTGCATCCGAATTTAATACAAAAGGCACAATGCCGACTTAAGTAAAAGAGGACTGACATTCTCACTTTCTATGATTTGAACCTCTCCTGTGAGTCCAGTTTTAGATTCCGATGCTTCACTTCAGGTTTACTGTATCCCTTGGAACTTCTTATTGACGATGAAGTACATTAATTGCACACGAATTTAACACATAAGGCACAATGCGACTTAAGTACAAGAGGACTGACACTCTAACTTTCTATGATTGGAACCACTCCTGTGAGTCCAGTTTTAGACTACGATGCTTCACTTCAGGTTTACTGTGTCCCTTGAAACTTCTTATTGACGATGAAGCACAGAAATTGCATACGAATTTAATACAAAAGGCACAATGCCGACTCAAGTACAAGAGGACTGACACTCTCACTTTCTATGATTTGAACCTCTACTGTGAGTCCAGTTTTAGATTATGTTTCTTCATTTCCGATTTACTGTATCCCATGGACCTTCTTATCGACGAAGAAACACAGAAATTGCATCCGAATTTAATACAAAAGGCACAATGCCGTCTTAAGTACAAGAAGAGTGACACTCTCACTTTCTATGATTTGAAACTCTCCTGTGAGTCCAGTTTTAGATTCCAATGCTACACTTCCGGTTTACTGTATCCCTTGGACCTTCATGTTGACGATGAAACACAGAAATTGCTTCCGAATTTTATACAAAAGGCACATGGCCGACTTAAGTGCAAGTGGACTGACACTCTCACTTTCTATGATTTGAACCTCTCCTGTGAGTCCAGTTTTAGTTTCCGATGCCTCACTTCAGGTTTACTGTATCCCTTGGACCTTCTTATTGACGATGATACACAGAAATTGTATCCGAATTTAATACAAAAGGCACAATGCAGACTTAAGTACAAGAGGACTGACACTCTCACTTAGTATGATTAGAACCTCTCCTGTGAGTCCAGTTTTAGATTAAGATGCTTCACTTTAGGTTTACTGTATCCCTTGGACCTTCTTATTGACGATGAAACACAGAAATTGCATCCGAATTAAATACAAAAGGCACAATGCCGACTTAAGTACAAGAGGACTGACACTCTGACTTTCCATGATTGGAACCTCTCCTGTGAGTCCAGTTTTAGATTACGATGCTTCACTTCAGGTTTACTGTATACCTTGGAAGTTCTTATTGACGATGAAACACAGATATTGCTTCCGAATTTAATCCAAAAGGCACAATGCCGACTTAAGTACAAGAGGACTGACACTCTCACTTTCTATGAATTGAACCTCTACTGTGAGTCCAGTTTTGGATTCTGAAGCTTCACTTCCGGTTTACTGTATACCTTGGACCTTCTCACTGACGATGATACACCGAAATTGCATACGAATTTAATACAAAAGGCTCCATGCAGACTTAAGTACAAGAGGACTGACATTCTCAGTTTCTATGATTGGAACCCCTCCTGTGAGTCCAGTTTTAGATTACGATGCTTCACTTCAGGTTTACTGTATCCCTTGGACCTTCTTAATGACGATGAAACACAGAAATTGCATCCGAATTTAATACAAAATGCAATATGCCGACTTAAGTACAAGAGGAATGACACTCTCACTTATTATGATTTGAACCTCTCCTGTGAGTCCAGTTTTAGATTCCTATGCTTCACTTTAGGTTTACTGTATCCCTTGGACCTTCTTATTGACGATGAAACACAGAAATTGCATCCGATTTTAATACAAAAGGCACAATGCCGACATAAGTACAAGAGGACTGACACTCTAACTTTCTATGATTGGAACCTCTCCTGTGAGTCCAGTTTTAGATTACGATGCTTCACTTCAGGTTTACTGCATACCTTGGAACTTCTTATTGACGATGAAACACAGATATTGCATCCGAATTTAATACAAAAGGCACAATGCCGACTTAAGTACAAGAGGACTGACACTCTCCCTTTCTATGATTTGAACCTCTCCTGTGAGTCCAGTTTTATATTCCGATGCTTCACTCAGGTTTACTGTATCCCTTGGAACTTCTTATTGACTATGAACCACAGAAATTGCATACGAATTTAATACAAGAGGCACAATGCCGACTTTAGTACAAGAGGACTGACACTCTCACTTTCTATGATTTGACCTCTACTGTGAGTCCAGTTTTAGATTCTGCTGCTTCACTTCCGATTTACTGTATCCCTTCTACCTTCTTATCGACGATGAAACACAGAAATTGCATCCGAATTTAATGCAAAAGGAACAATGCCGACTTAAGTACATGAGGACTGACACTCTCACTTTCTATGATTTGAACCTCTCCTGTGAGTCCAGTTTTAGATTCCGATCCTTTACTTCAGGTTTCTGTATACCTTAGACCATCTTATTGACGATGAAACACAGAAATTGCATCCGAATTTAATACAATATTCGCAATGCCTCATTAAGTAGAAGAGGACTGGCACTCTCACTTTCTATGAATTGAACCTCTACTGTGAGTCCAGTTTTGGATTCTGATGCTTCACTTCCGGTTTACTGTATACCTTGGACCTTCTTATTGACGATGATACACAGAAATTGCAAACGAATGTAATACAAAATGCTCAATGCAGACTTAAGTACAAGAGGACTGACACGCTCACTTTCTATGATTGTAACCTCTCCTGTGAGTCCAGTTTTAGATTACGATGCTTCACTTCAGGTTTACTGTATACCTTGGACATTCTTATTGACGATGAATCACAGAAATTGCATCCGAATTTAATACAAAATTCACAATGCCGTCTTAAGTACAAGAGGACTGACACTCTCACTTTCTATGAATTGAACCTCTACTGTGAGTCCAGTTTTGGATTCTAATGCTTCACTTCCGGTTTACTGTATACCTGGGACCTTCTTATTGACGATGATACACAGAAATTGCATACGAATTTAATTCAAAAGGCTCAATGCAGACTTAAGTACAAGAGGACTGACATTCTCATTTTCTATGATTGGAACCCCTCCCGTGAGTCCAGTTTTAGATTACGATGCTTCACTTCAGGATTACTGTATCCTTTGGACCATCTTGTTGACGATGAAATACAGAAAATGTATCCGAATTTAATACAAAAGGCACATTGCCGACTTAAGTACATGAGGAATGACACTCTCACTTAGTATGATTTGAACCTCTCCTGTGAGTCCAGTTTTAGATTACGATGCTTCACTTTAGGTTTACTGTATCCCTTGGACCTTCTTATTGACGATGAAACACAGAAATTGCATCCGAATTTAATACAAAAGGCACAATGCCGACTTAAGTACAAGAGGACTGACACTCTAACATTCTATGATTGGAACCTCTCCTGTGAGTCCAGTTTTAGATTACGATGCTTCACTTCAGGTTTACTGTATACCTTGGAACTTCATATTGCCGATGAACCACAGATATTGCATCCGAATTTAATACAAAAGGCACAATGCCGACTTAAGTAAAAGAGGACTGACATTCTCACTTTCTATGATTTGAACCTCTCCTGTGAGTCCAGTTTTAGATTCCGATGCTTCACTTCAGGTTTACTGTATCCCTTGGAACTTCTTATTGACGATGAAGTACAGAAATTGCACACGAATTTAATACTTAAGGCACAATGCGACTTAAGTACAAGAGGACTGACACTCTAACTTTCTATGATTGGAACCACTCCTGTGAGTCCAGTTTTAGACTACGATGCTTCACTTCAGGTTTACTGTGTCCCTTGACTCTTCTTATTGACGATGAAGCACAGAAATTGAATACGAATTTAATACAAAAGGCACAATGCCGACTCAAGTACAAGAGGACTGACACTCTCACTTTCTATGATTTGAACCTCTACTGTAAGTCCAGTTTTAGATTATGTTTCTTCATTTCCGATTTACTGTATCCCATGGACCTTCTTATCGACGAAGAAACACAGAAATTGCATCCGAATTTAATACAAAAGGCACAATGCCGACTTAAGTACAAGAGGAGTGACACTCTCACTTTCTATGATTTGAACCTCTCCTGTGAGTCCAGTTTTAGATTCCAATGCTACACTTCCGGTTTACTGTATCCCTTGGACCTTCATGTTGACGATGAAACACAGAAATTGCTTCCGAATTTTATACAAAAGGCACAATGCCGACTAAAGTACAAGAGGACTGACACTCTCACTTTCTATGATTTGAACCTCTCCTGTGAGTCCAGTTCTAGATTGCGATGCTTCACTTCATTTTTACTGTGTCCCTTGGAACTTCTTATTGACGATGAAGCACAGAAATTGCGTACGAATTTAATACAAAAGGCACAATGCCGACTTAAGTACAAGAGGACTGACAATCTCACTTTCTATGATTTGAACCACTACTGTGAGTCCAGTTTTAGATTGTGTTGCTTCACTCCGATTTACTGTATCCCTTGGACCTTCTTATCGACGATGAAACACAGAAATTGCATCCGAATTTAATACAAAAGGCTCAATGCCGACTTAAGTACATGAGGACTGACTCTCTCACTTTCTATGATTTGAACCTCTCCTGTGAGCCCAGTTTTAGATTCCGATGCTTCACTTCGGGTTTACTGTATCCCTTGGACCTTCTTATTGACGATGATACACAGAAATTGCGTCCGAATTTAATACAAATTCACAATGCCGACTTAAGTACAAGAGGACCGACACTCTCACTTTCTATGATTTGAACCTCTCCTGTGAGTCCAGTTTTCGATTCCAATGCTACACTTCCGGTTTACTGTATCCCTTGGACATTCTTATTGACGATGAGACACAGAAATTGCGTCCAAATTTAATACAAAAGGCACAATGCCGACTTAAGTACAAGAGGACTGACACTCTCACTTTCTATGAATTGAACCTCTACTGTGAGTCCAGTTTTGGATTCTGATGCTTCACTTCCGGTTTACTGTATACCTGGGACCTTCTTATTGACGATGATACACAGAAATTGCATACGAATTTAATTCAAAAGGCTCAATGCAGACTTAAGTACAAGAGGACTGACATTCTCATTTTCTATGATTGGAACCCCTCCCGTGAGTCCAGTTTTAGATTACGATGCTTCACTTCAGGATTACTGTATCCCTTGGGCCTTCTTATTGACGATGAAATACAGAAAATGTATCCGAATTTAATACAAAAGGCACATTGCCGACTTAAGTACATGAGGAATGACACTCTCACTTAGTATGATTTGAACCTCTCCTGTGAGTCCAGTTTTAGATTACGATGCTTCACTTTAGGTTTACTCTATCCCTTGGACCTTCTTATTGACGATGAAACACAGAAATTGCATCCGAATTTAATACAAAAGGCACAATGCCGACTTCAGTACAAGAGGACTGGCACTCTAACATTCTATGATTGGAACCTCTCCTGTGAGTCCAGTTTTAGATTACGATGCTTCACTTCAGGTTTACTGTATACCTTGGAACTTCATATTGACGATGAACCACAGATATTGCATCCGAATTTAATACAAAAGGCACAATGCCGACTTAAGTAAAAGAGGACTGACATTCTCACTTTCTATGATTTGAACCTCTCCTGTGAGTCCAGTTTTAGATTCCGATGCTTCACTTCAGGTTTACTGTATCCCTTGGAACTTCTTATTGACGATGAAGTACATTAATTGCACACGAATTTAACACATAAGGCACAATGCGACTTAAGTACAAGAGGACTGACACTCTAACTTTCTATGATTGGAACCACTCCTGTGAGTCCAGTTTTAGACTACGATGCTTCACTTCAGGTTTACTGTGTCCCTTGAAACTTCTTATTGACGATGAAGCACAGAAATTGCATACGAATTTAATACAAAAGGCACAATGCCGACTCAAGTACAAGAGGACTGACACTCTCACTTTCTATGATTTGAACCTCTACTGTGAGTCCAGTTTTAGATTATGTTTCTTCATTTCCGATTTACTGTATCCCATGGACCTTCTTATCGACGAAGAAACACAGAAATTGCATCCGAATTTAATACAAAAGGCACAATGCCGTCTTAAGTACAAGAAGAGTGACACTCTCACTTTCTATGATTTGAAACTCTCCTGTGAGTCCAGTTTTAGATTCCAATGCTACACTTCCGGTTTACTGTATCCCTTGGACCTTCATGTTGACGATGAAACACAGAAATTGCTTCCGAATTTTATACAAAAGGCACATGGCCGACTTAAGTGCAAGTGGACTGACACTCTCACTTTCTATGATTTGAACCTCTCCTGTGAGTCCAGTTTTAGTTTCCGATGCCTCACTTCAGGTTTACTGTATCCCTTGGACCTTCTTATTGACGATGATACACAGAAATTGTATCCGAATTTAATACAAAAGGCACAATGCAGACTTAAGTACAAGAGGACTGACACTCTCACTTTCTATGATTTGAACCTCTCCTGTGAGTCCAGTTTTAGATTCCGATGCTTCACTTCAGGTTTACTGTATACCTTGGACTTCTTATTGCGATGAATCACAGAAATTGCATACGAATTTAATACATAAGGCACAATGCCGACTTAAGTACAAGATTACTGACACTCTAACTTTCTATGATTGGAACCACTCCTGTGAGTCCAGGTTTAGATTACGATGCTTCACTTCAGGTTTACTGTATACCTTGGAACTTCTTATTGACGATGAAACACAGATATTGCATCCGAATTTAATACAAAGGGCCCAATGCCGACTTAAGTACTAGAGGACAGACACTCTCACTTTCTATGATTTGAACCTCTCCTGTGAGTCCAGTTTTAGATTGCGATGCTTCACTTCATATTTACTGTGTCCCTTGGAACTTCTTATTGACGATGAAGCACAGAAATTGCATACGAATTTAATACAAAAGGCACAATGCCGACTTAAGTACAAGAGGACTGACACTCTCACTTTCTATGATTTGCACCACTACTGTGAGTCCAGTTTTAGATTGTGTTGCTTCATTCCGATTTACTGTATCCCTTGGACTTTCTTATCGACGATGAAACACAGAAATTGCATCCGAATTTAATACAAAAGGCTCAATGCCGACTTAAGTACATGAGGACTGACTCTCTCACTTTCTATGATTTGAACCTCTCCTGTGAGTCCAGTTTTAGATTCCGATGCTTCACTTCAGGTTTACTGTATCCCTTGGACCTTCTTATTGACGATGATACACAGAAATTGCATCCGAATTTAATACAAATTCACAATGCCGACTTAAGTACAAGAGGACTGACACTCTCACTTTCTATGATTTGAACCTCTCCTGTGAGTCCAGTTTTAGATTCCAATGCAACACTTCCGGTTTACTGTATCCCTTGGACTTTCTTATTGACGATGAGACACAGAAATTGCATCCGAATATTATTCAAAAGGCACAATGCCGACTTAAGTGCAAGAGGACTGACACTCTCACTTTCTATGATTTGAACCTCTCCTGTGAGTCCAGTTTTAGTTTCCGATGCTTCACCTCACGTTTACTGTATCCTTTGGACCTTCTTATTCACGATGAAACACAGAAATTGTATCCGAACGTAATACAAAAATCACAATGCCGACCTAAGTACAAGAGGAATGACACTCTCACTTTGTATGATTTGAACCTCTCCTGTGAGTAACAGTTTTAGATTCTGATGCTTCACTTCAGGTTTACTGTATCCCTTGGAACTTCTTATTGACGATGAAACACAGATATTGCATCCGAATTTAATACAAAAGGCACAATGACGACTTAACTACAAGAGGACTGACATTCTCACATTCTATGATTTGAACCTCTCCTGTGAGTCCAGTTTTAGATTCCGATGCTTCACTTCAGGTTTACTGTATCCCTTGGAACTTCTTATTGACGATGAAGTACAGAAATTGCATACGACTTTAATACATAAGGCACAATGCCGACTTAAGTACAAGAGGACTGACACTATAACTTTCTATGATTGGAACCACTCCTGTGAGTCCAGTTTTAGACTACGATGCTTCACTTCAGGTTTACTGTATACCTTGGAACTTCTTATTGACGATGAAACACAGATATTGCATCCGAATTTAATACAAAGGGCACAATGCCGACTTATGTACAAGAGGACTGACACTCTCACTTTCTATGATTTGAACCTCTCCTGTGAGTCTAGTTTTAGTTTGCGATGCTTCACTTCAGGTTTACTGTGTCCCTTGAAACTTCTTATTGACGAAGAAGCACAGAAATTGCATACGAATTTAATACAAAAGGCACAATGCCGACTCAAGTACAAGAGGACTGACACTCTCACTTTCTATGATTTGAACCTCTACTGTGAGTCCAGTTTTAGATTGTGTTGCTTCATTTCCGATTTACTGTATCCCATGGACCTTCTTATCGACGAAGAAACACAGAAATTGCATCCGAATTTAATACAAAAGGCACAATGCCGACTCAAGTACAAGAGGACTGACACTCTCACTTTCTATGATTTGAACCTCTCCTGTGAGTCCAGTTTTAGTTTCCGATGCTTCACTTCAGGTTTACTGTATCCCTTGGACCTTCTTATTGACGATGAAACACAGAAATTGTATCGGAATTTAATACAAAATTCACAATGCAGACTTCAGAACAAGAGGAATGACACCCTCACTTAGTATGATTTGATCCTCTCCTGTGAGTAAGAGTTTTAGATTCCGATGATTCACTTCAGGATTACTGTATCCCTTGGACCTTCTTATTGACGATGAAGCACAGAAATTGCATCCGAATTTAATACAAAAGTCACAATCCCGACTTAAGTACAAGAGGACTGACACTCTAACTTTCTATGATTGGAACCTCTCCTGTGAGTCCAGTTATAGATTCCAATGCTACACTTCCGGTTTACTGTATCCCTTGGACGTTCTTATTGACGATGAAACACAGAAATTGCATCCGAATTTAATACAAAAGGCACAATGCCGACTTAAGTACAAGAGGACTGACACTCTAACTTTCTATGATTGGAACCACTCCTGTGAGTCCAGTTTTAGACTACGATGCTTCACTTCAGGTTTACTGTATACCTTGGAACCTCTTATTGACGATGAAACACAGATATTGCATCCGAATTTAATACAAAGGGCACAATGCCGACTTATGTACAAGAGGACTGGCACTCTCACTTTCTATGATTTGAACCTCTCCTGTGAGTCTAGTTTTAGTTTGCGATGCTTCACTTCAGGTTTACTGTGTCCCTTAAAACTTCTTATTGACGATGAAGCACAGAAATTGCATACGAATTTAATACAAAAGGCACAATGCCGACTCACGTACAAGAGGACTGACACTCTCACTTTCTATGATTTGAACCTCTACTGTGAGTCCAGTTTTAAAATGTGTTGCTTCATTTCCGATTTACTGTGTCCCATGGACCTTCTTATCGACGAAGAAACACAGAAATTGCATCCGAATTTAATACAAAAGGCACAATGCCGACTCAAGTACAAGAGGACTGACACTCTCACTTTCTATGATTTGAACCTCTCCTGTGAGTCCAGTTTTAGTTTCCGATGCTTCACTTCAGGTTTACTGTATCCCTTGGACCTTCTTATTGACGATGAAACACAAAAATTGTATCCGAATTTAATACAAAAGGCACAATGCAGACTTCAGTACAAGAGGAATGACACTCTCACTTAGTATGATTTGATCCTCTCCTGTGAGTCCAGTTTTAGATTCCGATGCTTCACTCCAGGTTTACTGTATCCCTTGGAACTTCTTATTGACGATGAATCACACAAGTTGCATCCGAATTTTATACAAAAGGCACAATGCCGACTTAAGTACAAAAGGACTGACACTCTAACTTTCTATGATTTGAACTTCATCTGTGAGTCCAGTTTTAGATTCCGATGCCTTACTTAAGGTTTACTGTATCCCTTGGACCTTCTTACTGACGATGAAACACAGAAATTGCATCCGAATTTAATACAAAAGGCACAATGCCGACTGAAGTACAAGAGGACTGACACTCTCACTTTCTATGATTTGAACCTCTCCTGTGAGTCCAGTTATAGATTCCAATGCTACACTTCCGGTTTACTGTATCCCTTGGACGTTCTTATTGACGATGAAACACAGAAATTGCATCCGAATTTTATACAAAAGGCACACAGCCGACTTAAGTGCATGAGGACTGACACTCTCACTTTCTATGATTTGAACCTCTCCTGTGAGTCCACTTTTACTTTCCGATGCTTCACTTCAGGTTTACTGTATCCCTTGGACCTTCTTATTGACGATGAGACACAGAAATTGTATCCGAATTTAATACAAAAGGCACAATGCCGACTTAAGTACAAGAGTAATGACACTCTCACTTTGTATGATTTGAACCTCTCCTGTGAGTCCAGTTTTAGATTCTGATGATTCACTTCTGGTTTACTGTTTACCTTGGACCTTCTTATTGACGATGAAACACAGAAATTGCATCCGAATTTAATACAAAAGGCACAATCCTGACCTAAGTACAAGAGGACTGACACTCTAACTTTCTATGATTGGAACCTCTCCTGTGAGTCCAGTTTTAGATTACGATGCTTCACTTCATGTTTACTGTATCCCTTGGAACTTCTTATTGACGATAAAACACAGAAATTGCATCCGAATTTAATACAAAAGGCACAATGCCGACTTAAGTACAAGAGGACTGACACTCTCACATTCTATGTATTGAACCTCTACTGGGAGTCCAGTTTTGGATTCTGATGCTTCACTTCCGGTTTACTGTATACCTTGGACCTTCTTATTGATGATGATACACAGAAATTGCATACGAATTTAATACAAAAGGCTCAATGCAGACATAAGTACAAGAGGACTGACTTTCTCACTTTCTATGATTGGAACCCCTCCCGTGAGTCCAGTTTTAGATTACGATGCTTCACTTCAGGTTTACTGTATACCTTGGACATTCTTATTGACGATGAATCACAGAAATTGCATCCGAATTTAATACAAAAGGCACAATGCCGACTTAAGTACAAGAGGACTGACACTCTCACTTTCTATGATTTGAACCTCACCTGTGAGTCCAGTTTTAGATTCCGATGCTTCACTTGGGTTTACTGTACCCCTTGGACCTTCTTATTGACGATGAAACACAGAAATTGCATCCGAATTTAATACAAAAGGCACAATGCCGATTTAAGTACAAGAGGACTGACACTCTCAATTTCTATGATTTGAACCTCTCCTGTTAGTCCAGTTTTAGATTCCGAAGCTTCACTTCAGGTTTACTGTATCCCTTGTACCTTCTTATTGACGATGAAACACAGAAATTGTATCCGAATTTAATACGAAAGGCACAATGCCGACTTAAGTACAAGAGGACTGACACTCTCACTTTCTATGATTTGAACCTCTCCTGTGAGTCCAGTTTTAGATTCGGATGCTTCACTTCAGGTTTACTGTATACCCTGGAACTTCTTATTGACGATGAAGCACAGAAATTGCATACGAATTTAATACATAAGGCATAATGCCGACTTAAGTACAAGAGGACTGACACTCTAACTTTCTATGATTGGAACCACTCCTGTGAGTCCAGTTTTAGATTACGTTGCTTCACTTCAGGTTTACTGTATACCTTGGAACTTCTTATTGACGATGAAACACAGATATTGCATCCGAATTTAATACAAAGGACACAATGCCGACTTAAGTACAAGAGGACTGACACTCTCACTTTCCATGATTTGAACCTCTCCTGTGAGTCCAGTTATATATTGCGATGCTTCACTTCAGGTTTACTGTGTCCCTTGGAACTTCTTATTGACGATGAAGCACAGAAATTGCATACGAATTTAATACAAAAGGCACAATGCCGACTTAAGTACAAGATGACTGACACTCTAACTCTCTATGATTGGAACCTCTCATGTGAGTCCAGTTTTAGATTACGATGCTTCACTTCAGGTTTACTGTATACCTTGGTACTTCTTATTGACGATGAAACACAGATATTGCATCCGTATTTAATACAAAAGGCACAATGCCGACTTAAGTACAAGAGGACTGACACACCCACTTTCTATGATTTGAACCTCTCCTGTGAGTCCAGTTTTAGATTCCGGTGCTTCACTTCAGGTTTACTGTATCCCTTGGAACTTCTTATTGACGATAAAACACAGAAATTGCATCCGAATTGATTGCAAAAGGCACAATGCCAACTTAAGTACAAGAGTAATGACACTCTCACTTTGTATGATTTGAACCTCTCCTGTGAGTCCAGTTTTAGATTCTGATGATTCACTTCTGGTTTACTGTATCCCTTGGACCTTCTAATTGACGATGAAACACAGAAATTGCATCCGAATTTAATAGAAAAGGCACAATCCTGACTTAAGTACAAGAGGACTGACACTCTAACTTTCTATGATTGGAACCTCTCCTGTGAGTCCAGTTTTAGATTACGATGCTTCACTTCATGTTTACTGTATACCTTGGAACTTCTTATTGACGATGAAACACAGATATTGCAACCGAATTTAATACAAACGCACAATGCCGGCTTAAGTACAAGAAGACTGACACTCTTATTTTCTATGATTTGAACCTCTCCTGTGAGTCCAGTTTTAGATTCCGATGCTTCACTTCAGGTTTACTGTATCCCTTGGAACTTCTTATTGACGATAAAACACAGAAATTGCATCCGAATTTAATACAAAAGGCACAATGCCGACTTAAGTACAAGAGGACTGACACTCTCACTTTCTATGAATTGAACCTCTACTGGGAGTCCAGTTTTGGATTCTGATGCTTCACTTCCGGTTTACTGTATACCTTGGACCTTCTTATTGATGATGATACACAGAAATTGCATACGAATTTAATACAAAAGGCTCAATGCAGACATAAGTACAAGAGGACTGACATTCTCACTTTCTATGATTGGAACCCCTCCCGTGAGTCCAGTTTTAGATTACGATCCTTCACTTCAGGTTTACTGTATACCTTGGACATTCTTATTGACGATGAATCACAGAAATTGCATCCGAATTTAATACAAAAGGCACAATGCCGACTTAAGTACAAGAGGACTGACACTCTCACTTTCTATGATTTGAACCTCACCTGTGAGTCCAGTTTTAGATTCCGATGCTTCACTTGAGGTTTACTGTACCCCTTGGACCTTCTTATTGACGATGAAACACAGAAATTGCATCCGAATTTAATACAAAAGGCACAATGCCGACTTAAGTACAATAGGACTGACACTCTCAATTTCTATGATTTGAACCTCTCCTGTTAGTCCAGTTTTAGATTCCGAAGCTTCACTTCAGGTTTACAGTATCCCTTGGACCTTCTTATTGACGATGAAACACAGAAATTGTATCCGAATTTAATACAAAAGGCACAATGCCGACTTAAGTACAAGAGGACTGACACTCTCACTTTCTATGATTTGAACCTCTCCTGTGAGTCCAGTTTTAGATTCCGATGCTTCACTTCAGGTTTACTGTATCCCCTGGAACCTCTTACTGACGATGAAGCACAGAAATTGCATACGAATTTAATACATAAGGCACAATGCCGACTTAAGTACAAGAGGACTGACACTCTAACTTTCTATGATTGGAACCACTCCTGTGAGTCCAGTTTTAGATTACGATGCTTCACTTCAGGTTTACTGTATACCTTGGAACTTCTTATTGACGATGAAACACAGATATTGCATCCGAATTTAATACAAAGGACACAATGCCGACTTAAGTACAAGAGGACTGACACTCTCACTTTCTATGATTTGAACCTCTCCTGTGAGTCCAGTTATATATTGCGATGCTTCACTTCAGGTTTACTGTGTCCCTTGGAACTTCTTATTGACGATGAAGCACAGAAATTGCATACGAATTTAATACAAAAGGCACAATGCCGACTTAAGTACAAGATGACTGACACTCTAACTCTCTATGATTGGAACCTCTCATGTGAGTCCAGTTTTAGATTACGATGCTTCACTTCAGGTTTACTGTATACCTTGGAACTTCCTATTGACGATGAAACACAGATATTGCATCCGTATTTAATACAAAAGGCACAATGCCGACTTAAGTACAAGAGGACTGACACACCCACTTTCTATGATTTGAACCTCTCCTGTGAGTCCAGTTTTAGATTCCGGTGCTTCACTTCAGGTTTACTGTATCCCTTGGAACTTCTTATTGACGATAAAACACAGAAATTGCATCCGAATTTATTACAAAAGGCACAATGCCGACATAAGTACAAGAGGACTGACACTCTCACTTTCTAGGAAGTGAACCTCTACTGTGAGTCCAGCTTTGGATTCTGATGCTTCACTTCCGGTTTACTGTATACCTTGGACCTTCTTATTGACGATGATACACAGAAATTGCATACGAACTTAATACAAAAGGCTCAATGGAGCCTTAAGTACAAGAGGACTGACTTTCTTACTTTCTATGATTGGAACCCCTCCCGTGAGTCCAGTTTTAGATTACGATGCTTCACTTTAGGTTTACTGTATCCCTTGGACCTTCTTATTGACGATGAAACACAGAAATTGCATCCGAATTTAATACAAAAGGCACAATGCCGACTTAAGTACAAGAGGAGTGACACTCTAACTTTCTATGATTGGAACCTCTCCTGTGAGTCCAGTTTTAGATTACGATGCTTCACTTCAGGTTTACTGTATACCTTGGAACTTCTTATTGACGATGAATCACAGATATTGCATCCGAATTTAGTACAAAAGGCACAATGCCGACTTAAGTACAAGAGGACTGACACTCTAACTTTCTATGATTGGAACCACTCCTGCGAGCCCAGTTTTAGATTACGATGCCTCACTTCAGGTTTACTGTATACCTTGGAACTTCTTATTGACGATGAAACACAGAAATTGCATCCGAATTTAATACAAAGGGCACAATGCCGACTTAAGTACAAGAGGACTGACACTCTCACTTTCTATGATTTGAACCTCTCCTGTGAGTCCAGTTTTAGATTCCGATGCTTCACTTCTGGTTTACTGTATCCCTTGGACCTTCTCATTGACGATGAAACACAGAAATTGCATCCGAATTTAACACAAATGGCACAATGCCGACTTAAGTAAAAGAGGACCGACACTCTCACTTTCTATGGTTTGAACCTCTCCTGTGAGTCCAGTTTTAGATTCCGATGCTTCACTTCCGATTTACTGTATCCCTTGGACCTTCTTATCGACGATGAAACACAGAAATTGCATCCGAATTTAATACAAGAGGCACAATGCCGACTTAAGTACATGAGGACTGACTCTCTCACTTTCTATGATTTGAACCTCTCCTGTGGGTCCAGTTTTAGATTCCGATGCTTCACTTCAGGTTTACTGTATCCCTTGGACCTTCTTATTGACGATGAAACACAGAAATTGCATCCGAATTTAATACAAAAGGCACAATGCCGACTTAAGTACAAGAGGACTGACACTCTCAGTTTCTATGATTTGAACCTCTCCTGTGAGTCCAGTTTTAGATTCCAATGATACACTTCCGATTTACTGTATCCCTTGGACCTTCTTATTGACGATGAAAAACAGAAATTGCATCCGAATTTTATACAAATGCACATGGCCGACTGAAGTGCAAGAGGACTGACACTCTCACTTTCTATGATTTGAACCTCTCCTGTTAGTCCAGTTTTAGTTTCCTATGCGTCACTTCAGGTTTACTGTATCCCTTGGACCTTCTTATTGACGATGAAACACAGAAATTGTATCCGAATTTAATACAAAAGGCACAATGCAGACTTAAGTCCAAGAGGAATGACACTCTCACTTTGTATGATTTGAACCTCTCCTGTGAGTAATAATTTTAGATTCCGATGATTCACTTCAGGTTTACTGTATCCCTTGGACCTTCTTATTGACGATGAAACACAGAAATTGCATCCGAATTTAATACAAAAGGCACAATCCCGACTTAAGTACAAAAGGACTGACACTCTAACTTTCTATGATTGGAACCCCTCCTGTGAGTCCAGTTTTAGATTGTATTGCTTCACTTCCGATTTACTGTATCCCTTGGACCTTCTTATCGACGAAGAAACACAGAAATTGCATCCGAATTTAATACAAAAGGCACAATGCCGACTTAAGTCCATAGGACTGACACTCTCACTTTCTATGATTTGAACCTCTCCTGTGAGTCCAGTTTTAGATTCCGATGCTTCACTTCAGGTTTACTGTATCCCTTGGAACTTCTTATTGACGATAAAACACAGAAATTGCATCCGAATTTAATACAAAAGGCACAATGCCGACTTAAGTACATGAGGACTGACACTCTCACTTTCTATGAATTGAACCTCTACTGTGAGTCCAGTTTTGGATTCTGATGCTTCACTTCCGGTTTACTGTATACCTTGGACCTTCTTATTGATGATGATACACAGAAATAGCATACGAATTTAATACAAAAGGCTCAATGTAGACATAAGTACAAGAGGACTGACATTCTCACTTTCTATGATTGGAACCCCTCCCGTGAGTCCAGTTTTAGATTACGATGCTTCACTTCAGGTTTACTGTATACCTTGGACATTCTTATTGACGATGAATCACAGAAATTGCATCCGAATTTAATACAAAAGGCACAATGCCGACTTAAGTACAAGAGGACTGACACTCTCACTTTCTATGATTTGAGCCTCACCTGTGAGTCCAGTTTTAGATTCCGATGCTTCACTTCAGGTTTACTGTACCCCTTGGACCTTCTTATTGACGATGAAACACAGAAATTGCATCCGAATTTAATACAAAAGGCACAATGCCGACTTAAGTACAAGAGGACTGACACTCTCAATTTCTATGATTTGAACCTCTCCTGTTAGTCCAGTTTTAGATTCCGAAGGTTCACTTCAGGTTTTACTGTATCCCTTGGACCTTCTTATTGACGATGAAACAAAGAAATTGTATCCGAATTTAATACAAAAGGCACAATGCCGACTTCAGTACAAGAGGACTGACACTCTCACTTTCTATGATTTGAACCTCTCCTGTGAGTCCAGTTTTAGATTCCGATGCTTCACTTCAGGTTTACTGTATCCCCTGGAACTTCTTATTGACGATGAAGCACAGAAATTGCATACGAATTTAATACATAAGGCACAATGCCGACTTAAGTACAAGAGGACTGACACTCTAACTTTCTGTGATTGGAACCACTCCTGTGAGTCCAGTTTTAGATTACGATGCTTCACTTCAGGTTTACTGTATGCCTTGGAAATTCTTATTGACGATGAAACACAGATATTGCATCCGAATTTAATACAAAGGGCACAATGCCGACTTAAGTACAAGAGGACTGACACTCTCACTTTCGATGATTTGACCCTCTCCTGTGAGTCCAGTTATAGATTGCGATGCTTCACTTCAGGTTTACTGTGTCCCTTGGAACTTCTTATTGACGATGAAGCACAGAAATTGCATACGAATTTAGTACAAAAGGCACAATGCCGACTTAAGTACAAGATGACTGACACTCTAACTCTCTATGATTGGAACCTCTCATGTGAGTCCAGTTTTAAATTACGATGCTTCACTTCAGGTTTACTGTATACCTTGGAACTTCTTATTGACGATGAAACACAGATATTGCATCCGTATTTAATACAAAAGGCACAATGCCGACATAAGTACAAGAGGACTGACACTCCCACTTTCTATGATTTGAACCTCTCCTGTGACTCCAGTTTTAGATTCCGATGCTTCACTTCAGGTTTACTGTATCCCTTGGAACTTCTTATTGACGATAAAACACAGAAATTGCAACCGAATCTATTACAAAAGGCACAATGCCGACATAAGTACAAGAGGACTGACACTCTCACTTTCTATGAATTGAACCTCTACTGTGAGTCCAGTTTTGGATTCTGATGCTTCACTTCCGGTTAACTGTATACCTAGGACCTTCTTATTGACGATGATACATAGAAATTGCATACGAACTTAATACAAAAGGCTCAAAGCAGATTTAAGTACATGAGGACTGACTTTCTTACTTTCTATGATTGGAACCCCTCCCGTGAGTCCAGTTTTAGATTACGAAGCTTCACTTTAGGTTTACTGTATCCCTTGGACCTTCTTATTGACGATGAAACACAGAAATTGCATCCGAATTTAATACAAAAGGCGCAATCCCGACTTAAGTACAAGAGGACTGACACTCACACTTTCTATGATTGGAACCACTCCTGCGAGCCCAGTTTTAGATTACGATGCCTCACTTCAGGTTTACTGTATACCTTGGAACTTCTTATTGACGATGAAACACAGATATTGCATCCGAATTTAATACAAAGGGCACAATGCCGACTTAAGTACAAGAGGACTGACACTCACACTTTCTATGATTTGAACCTCTCCTGTGAGTCCAGTTTTAGATTGCGATGCTTCACTTCAGGTTTACTGTGTCCCTTGGAACTTCTTATTGACGATGAAGCTCAGAAATTGCATACGAATTTAATACAAAAGGCACAATGCCGACTTAAGTACAAGAGGACTGACACTCTCACTTTCTATGATTTGAACCTCTCCTGTGAGTCCAGTTTTAGATTCCGATGCTTCACTTCAGGATTACTGTATCCCTTGGACCTTCTCATTGACGATGAAACACAGAAATTGCATCCGAATTTAACACAAATGGCACAATGCCGACTTAAGTAAAAGAGGACCGACACCCTCACTTTATATGGTTTGAACCTCTCCTGTGAGTCCAGTTTTATGTTCCGATTCTTCACTTCTGGTTTACTGTATCCCTTGGACCTTCTTATTGACGATGAAACACCGAAATTGCATCCGAATTTAATACAAAAGGCACAATGCCGACTTAAGTACAAGAGGACTGGCACTCTCACTTTCTAAGATTTGAACCTCTCCTGTGAGTCCAGTTTTAGATTTGATGCTTCACTTCAGGTTTACTGTATCCCTCGGAATTTCTTATTGACGATGAAGCACAGAATTTCCATACGAATTTAATACAAAGTGCACAATGCCGACTTAAGTACAAGAGGACTGACTCTCTCACTTTCTATGATTCGAACCTCTGCTGTGAGTCCAGTTTTAGATTCCGATGCTTGACTTCCGATTTACTGTATCCCTTGGACCTTCTTATCGACGATGAAACACAGAAATTGCATCCGAATTTAATACAAGAGGCACAATGCCGACTTAAGTACATGAGGACTGACTCTCTCACTTTCTGTGATTTGAACCTCTCCTGTGGGTCCAGTTTTAGATTCCGATGCTTCACTTCAGGTTTACTGTATCCCTTGGACCTTCTTATTGACGATGAAACACAGAAATTGCATCCGAATTTAATACAAAAGGCACAATGCCGACTTAAGTACAAGAGGACTGACACTCTCACTTTCTATGATTTGAACCTCTCCTGTGAGTCCAGTTTTAGATTCCAATGCTACACTTCCGATTTACTGTATCCCTTGGACCTTCTTATTGACGATGAAACACAGAAATTGCATCCGAACTTTATACAAAAGGCACATGGCCGACTTAAGTGCAGGAGGACTGACACTCTCACTTTCTATGATTTGAACCTCTCCTGTTAGTCCAGTTTTAGTTTCCTATGCTTCACTTCAGGTTTACTGTATCCCTTGGACCTTCTTATTGACAATGAAACACAGAAATTGTATCCGAATTTAATACAAAAGGCACAATGCAGACTTAAGTACAAGAGGAATGACACTCTCACTTTGTATGATTTGAACCTCTCCTGTGAGTAATAATTTTAGATTCCGATGATTCACTTCAGGTTTACTGTATCTCTTGGACCTTCTTATTGACGATGAAACACAGAAGTTGCATCCGAATTTTATACATAAGGCACATGGCCGACTTAAGTGCAAGAGGACTGACACTCTAACTTTCTATGATTGGAAGCTCTCCTGTGAGTCCAGTTTTAGATTACGATGCTTCACTTCAGGTTTACTGTATACCTTGGAACTTCTTATTGACGATGAAACACAGATATTGCCTCCGAATTTAATAGATAAGGCACAATGCCGACTTAAGTACAAGAGGACTGACACTCTCACTTTCTATGATTTGAACCTCTCCTGTGAGTCCAGTTTTTGATTCCGATGCTTCACTTCAGGTTTACTGTGTCCCTTGGAACTTCTTATTGACGATAAAACACAGAAATTGCATCCGAATTTAATACAAAAGGCACAATGCCGACTTAAGTACAAGAGGAATGACACTCTCACTTTCTATGAATTGAACCTCTACAGTGAGTCCAGGTTTGGATTCTGATGCTTCACTTCCGGTTTACTGTATACCTTGGACCTTCTTATTGACGATGATACACAGAAATTGCATACGAATTTAATACAAAATTCTCAATGCAGGCTTAAGTACAAGAGGACTGACATTCTCACTTTCTATGATTGGAACCCCTCCCGTGAGTCCAGTTTTAGATTACGATGCTTCACTCCAGGTTTACTGTATAACTTGGACATTCTTATTGACGATGAATCACAGAAATTGCATCCGAATTTAATACAAAAGGCACAATGCTGACTTAAGTACAAGAGGACTGATACTCTAACATTCTATTATTTGAACCTCACCTCTGAGTCCAGTTTTAGATTCCGATGCTTCACTTCAGGTTTACTGTATCCCTTGGACCTTCTTATTGTCGATGAAACACAGAAATTGCATCCGAATTTAATACAAAAGACACAATGCTGACTTAAGTACAAGAGGACTGACACTCTCACTTTCTATGATTTGAACCTCTCCTGTGAGTCCAGTTTTAGATTCCAATGCTACAGTTCCGGTTTACTGTATCCCTTGGACCTTCTTACAGACGATGAAACACAGAAATTGCATCCGAATTTTATACAAAAGGCACATGGCCGACTTAAGTGCAAGAGGACTGACACTCTAACTTTCTATGATTGGAAGCTCTCCTGTGAGTCCAGTTTTAGATTACGATGCTTCACTTCAGGTTTACTGTATACCTTGGAACTTCGTATTGACGATGAAACACAGATATTGCCTCCGAATTTAATAGAAAAGGCACAATGCCGACTTAAGTACAAGAGGACTGACACTCTCACTTTCTATGATTTGAACCTCTCCTGTGAGTCCAGTTTTAGATTCCGATGCTTCTGTTCAGGTTTACTGTATCCCTTGGAACTTCTTATTGACGATAAAACACAGATATTGCATCCGAATTTAATACAAAAGGCACAATGCCGACTTAAGTACAAGAGGACTGACACTCTCATTTTCTATGAAATGAACCTCTACTGTGAGTCCAGTTTTGGATTCTGATGCTTCACTTCCGGTTTACTGTATACCTTGGACCTTCTTATTGTCGATGATACACAGAAATTGCATACGAATTTAATACAAAAGGCTCAATGCAGACATAAGTACAAGAGGACTGACATTCTCACTTTCTTTGATTGGAACCCCTCCCGTAAGTCCAGTTTTAGATTACGATGCTTCACTTCAGGTTTACTGTATACCTTGGACATTCTTATTGACGACGAATCACAGAAATTGCATCCGAATTTAATACAAAAGGCACAATGCCGACTTAAGTACAAGAGGACTGACACTCTCACTTTCTATGATTTGAACCTCACCTGTGAGTCCTCTTTTAGATTACGATGCTTCACTTCAGGTTTACTGTAGCCCTTGGACCTTCTTATTGACGACGAAACACAGAAATTGCGTCCGAATTTAATACAAAAGGCACAATGCCGACTTAAGTACAATAGGACTGACACTCTCACTTTCTATGATTTGAACCTCTCCTGTGAGTCCAGTTTTAGATTCCGATGCTTCACTTCAGGTTTACCGTATCCCTTGGACCTTCTTATTGACGATGAAACACAGAAATTATATCCAAATTCAATACAAAAGGCACAATGCTGACTTAAGTACAAGAGGAATGACACTCTCATTTTGTATGATTTGAACCTCTCCTGTGAGTCCAGTTTTAGATTCCAATGCTACACTTCCGGTTTACTGTATCCCTTGGACCTTCTTATTGACGATGAAACACAGAAGTTGCATCCGAATTTTATACATAAGGCACATGGCCGACTTAAGTGCAAGAGGACTGACACTCTAACTTTCTATGATTGGAAGCTCTCCTGTGAGTCCAGTTTTAGATTACGATGCTTCACTTCAGGTTTACTGTATACCTTGGAACTTCTTATTGACGATGAAACACAGATATTGCCTCCGAATTTAATAGATAAGGCACAATGCCGACTTAAGTACAAGAGGACTGACACTCTCACTTTCTATGATTTGAACCTCTCCTGTGAGTCCAGTTTTAGATTCCGATGCTTCACTTCAGGTTTACTGTATCCCTTGGAACTTCTTATTGACGATAAAACACAGAAATTGCATCCGAATTTAATACAAAAGGCACAATGCCGACTTAAGTACAAGAGGAATGACACTCTCACTTTCTATGAATTGAACCTCTACAGTGAGTCCAGGTTTGGATTCTGATGCTTCACTTCCGGTTTACTGTATACCTTGGACCTTCTTATTGACGATGATACACAGAAATTGCATACGAATTTAATACAAAAGGCTCAATGCAGGCTTAAGTACAAGAGGACTGACATTCTCACTTTCTATGATTGGAACCCCTCCCGTGAGTCCAGTTTTAGATTACGATGCTTCACTCCAGGTTTACTGTATAACTTAGACATTCTTATTGACGATGAATCACAGAAATTGCATCCGAATTTAATACAAAAGGCACAATGCTGACTTAAGTACAAGAGGACTGATACTCTAACATTCTATGATTTGAACCTCACCTGTGAGTCCAGTTTTAGATTCCGATGCTTCACTTCAGGTTTACTGTATCCCTTGGACCTTCTTATTGTCGATGAAACACAGAAATTGCATCCGAATTTAATACAAAAGGCACAATGCCGACTTAAGTACAAGAGGACTGACACTCTCACTTTCTATGATTTGAACCTCTCCAGTGAGTCCAGTTTTAGATTCCAAAGCTACACTTCCGGTTTACTGTATCCCTTGGACCTTCTTACTGACGATGAAACACAGAAATTGCATCCGAATTTTATACAAAAGGCACATGGCCGACTTAAGTGCAAGATTACTGACACTCTCACTTTCTATGATTTGAACCTCTCCTGTGAGTGCAGTATTAGTTTCCGATGCTTCACTTAAGGTTTACTGTATCACTTGGACCTTCTTATTGACGATGAAACACAGAAATTGTATCCGAATATAATATAAAAGGCACAATGCCGACTTAAGTACAAGAGGAATGACACTCTCACTTTGTATGAATTGAACCTCTACTGTGAGTCCAGTTTTAGATTCTGATGCTTCACTTCCGGTTTACTGTATACCTTGGACCTTCTTATTGACGATGATGCACAGAAATTGCATACGATTTTAATACAAAAGGCTCAATGCAGACATAAGTACAAGAGGACTGACATTCTCACTTTCTATGATTGGAACCCCTCCCGTAAGTCCAGTTTTAGATTACGATGCTTCACTTCAGGTTTACTGTATACCTTGGACATTCTTATTGACGACGAATCACAGAAATTGCATCCGAATTTAATACAAAAGGCACAATGCCGACTTAAGTACAAGAGGACTGACACTCTCACTTTCTATGATTTGAACCTCACCTGTGAGTCCTGTTTTAGTTTACGATGCCTCACTTCAGGTTTTCTGTATCCCTTGGACCTTCTTATTGACGATGAAACACAGAAATTGCGTCCGAATTTAATACAGAAGGCACAATGCCGACTTAAGTACAAGGGGACTGACACTCTCACTTTCTATGATTTGAACCTCTCCTGTGAGTCCAGTTTTAGATTCCGAAGCTTCACTTCAGGTTTACTGTATCCCTTGGACCTTCTTATTGACGATGAAACACAGAAATTGTATCCAAATTTAATACAAAAGGCACAATCCCGACTTAAGTACAAGAGGACTGACACTCTAACTTTCTATGATTGGAACCCCTCCTGTGAGTCCAGTTTTAGATTGTATTGCTTCACTTCCGATTTACTGTATCCCTTGGACCTTCTTATCGACGAAGAAACACAGAAATTGCATCCGAATTTAATACAAAAGGCACAATGCCGACTTAAGTACATGAGGACTGACACTCTCACTTTCTATGATTTGAACCTCTCCTGTGAGTCCAGTTTTAGATTCCGATGCTTCACTTCAGGTTTACCGTATCCCTTGGACTTTCTTATTGACGATGAAACACAGAAATTGTATCCGAATTTAATACAAAAGGCACAATGCCGACTTAAGTACAAGAGGAATGACACTCTCATTTTGTATGATTTGAACCTCTCCTGTGAGTCCAGTTTTAGATTCCGATGCTTCACTTCAAGTTAACTGTACCCCTTGGACCTTCTTATTGACGATGAAACACTGATATTGCATCCGAATTTAATACAAAAGGCACAATGCCGACTTAAGTACAAGAGGACTGACACTCTCACTTTCTAAGATTTGAACCTCTCCTGTGAGTCCAGTTTTAGATTTGATGCTTCACTTCAGGTTTACTGTATCCCTCGGAATTTCTTATTGACGATGAAGCACAGAATTTCCATACGAATTTAATACAAAGGGCACAATGCCGACTTAAGTACAAGAGGACTGACACTCTCACTTTCTATGATTTGAACCTCTACTGTGAGTCCAGATTTAGATTCCGATGCTTCACTTCCGATTTACTGTATCCCGTGGACCTTCTTATTGACGATGAAACACAGAAATTGTATCCGAATTTAATACAAAAGGCACAATGCAGACTTAAGTACAAGAGGAATGACACTCTCACTTTGTATGGTTTGAACCTCTCCTGTGAGTAACAGTTTTAGATTCCGATGATTCACTTCAGGTTTACTGTATCCCTTGGACCTTCTTATTGACGATGTAACACAGAAATTGCATCCGAATGTAATACAAAAGGCACATTCCCGACTTACGTACAAGAGGACTGACACTCTAACTTTCTATGATTGGAACCTCTCCTGTGAGTCCAGTTTTAGATTACGATGCTTCACTTCAGGTTTACTGTATACCTTGGAACTTCTTATTGACGATGAAACGCAGATATTGCATCCGAATTTAATACAAAAGGCACAATGCCGACTTAAGTACAAGAGGACTGACACTCTAACTTTCTACGATTTGAACCTCTCCTGTGAGTCCAGTTTTAGATTCCGATGCTTCACTTCAGGTTTACTGTATCCTTTGGAACTTCTTATTGACGATAAAACACAGAAATTGCATCCGAATTTAATACAAAAGGCACAATGCAGACTTAAGTACAAGAGGACTGACACTCTCACTTTCTATGAATTGAACCTCTACTGTGAGTCCAATTTTTTGATTCTGATGCTTCACTTCCGGTTTACTGTATACCTTGGACCATCTTATTGACGATGATACACAGAAATTGCATACGAATTTAATACAAAAGGCCCAATGCAGACTTAAGTACAAGAGGACTGACATTCTCACTTCCTATGATTGGAACCCCTCCCGTGAGTCCAGTTTTAGATTACGATGCTTCACTTCAGGTTTACTGTATACCTTGGACATTCTTATTGACGATGAATCACAGAAATTGCATCCGAATTTAATACAAAAGGCACAATGCCGACTTAAGTACAAGAGGACTGACACTCTAACTTTCTATGATTTGAACCTCACCTGTGAGTCCAGTTTTAGATTCCGATGCTTCACTTCAGGTTTACTGTATCCCTTGGACCTTCTTATTGACGATGAAACACAGAAATTGCATCCGAATTTAATACAAAATGCACAATGCCGACTTAAGTACAAGAGGACTGACACTCTCATTTTCTATCATTTGAACCTCTCCTGTGACTCCAGTTTTAGATTCCAATGCTACACTTCCGGTTTACTGTATCCCTTGGACCTTCTTATTGACGATGAAACACAGAAATTGTATCCGAATTTAATACAAAAGGCACAATGCCGACTTAAGTGCAAGTGGAATGACACTCTCACTTTGTATGATTTGAACCTCTCCTGTGAGTAACAGTTTTAGATTCCGATGATTCACTTCAGGTTTACTGTATCCCTTGGACCTTCTTATTGACGATGAAACACAGAAATTGCATCCGAATTTAATACAAAAGGAACAATCCCGACTTAAGTACAAGAGGACTGACACTCTAACTTTATTTGATTGGAACCTCTCCTGTGAGTCCAGTTATAGATTACGATGCTTCACTTCAGGTTTACTGTATACCTTGGAGCTTCTTATTGACGATGAAACACAGATGTTGCATCCGTATTTAATACAAAAGGCACAATGCCGACTTAAGTACAAGAGGACTGACACTCTCACTTTCTATGATTTGAACCTCTCCTGTGAGTCCAGTTTTAGATTCCGATGCTTCACTTCAGGTTTACCGTATCCCTTGGACCTTCTTATTGACGATGAAACACAGAAATTATATCCGAATTTAATACAAAAGGCACAATGCCGACTTAAGTGCAAGAGGAATGACACTCTCATTTTGTATGATTTGAACCACTCCTGTGAGTCCAGTTTTAGATTACGATGCTTCACTTCAGGTTTACTGTATACCATGGAACTTCTTATTGACGATGAAACACAGATATTGCATCCGAACTTAATACAAAGGGCACAATGCCAACTTAAGTACAAGAGGACTGACACTCTCACTTTCTATGATTTGAACCTCTAGTGTGTGTCCAGTTTTAGATTGTGTTGCTTCACTTCCGATTTACTGTATCCCTTGGACCTTCTTATCGACGAAGAAACATAGAAATTGCATCCGAATTTTATACAAAAGGCACATGGCCGACTTAAGTGCAAGAGGACTGACACCCTCACTTTCTATGATTTGAACCTCTCCCGTGAGTGCAGTTTTAGTTTCCGATGCTTCACTTCAGGTTTACTGTATCACTTGGACCTTCTTATTGACGATGAAACACAGAAATTGTATCCGAATATAATATAAAAGGCACAATGCCGACTTAAGTACAAGAGGAATGACACTCTCACTTTGTATGATTTGAACCTCTCCAGTGAGTAACAGTTTTAGATTCCGATGATTCACTTCAGGTTTACTGTATCCCTTGGACCTTGTTATTGACGATGAAACACAGAAATTGCATCCGAATGTAATACAAAAGGCACAATCCCGACTTAAGTACAAGAGGACTGACACTCTAACTTTCTATGATTGGATAATCTCCTGTGAGTCCAGTTTTAGATTACGATGCTTCACTTCAGGTTTACTGTATACCTTGGAACTTCTTATTGACGATGAAACGCAGATATTGCATCCGAATTTAATACAAAAGGCACAATGCCGACTTAAGTACAAGAGGACTGACACTCTAACTTTCTACGATTTGAACCTCTCCTGTGAGTCCAGTTTTAGATTCCGATGCTTCACTTCAGGTTTACTGTATCCTTTGGAACTTCTTATTGACGATAAAACACAGAAATTGCATCCGAATTTAATACAAAAGGCACAATGCAGACTTAAGTACAAGAGGACTGACACTCTCACTTTCTATGAATTGAACCTCTACTGTGAGTCCAATTTTTTGATTCTGATGCTTCACTTCCGGTTTACTGTATACCTTGGACCATCTTATTGACGATGATACACAGAAATTGCATACGAATTTAATACAAAAGGCCCAATGCAGACTTAAGTACAAGAGGACTGACATTCTCACTTCCTATGATTGGAACCCCTCCCGTGAGTCCAGTTTTAGATTACGATGCTTCACTTCAGGTTTACTGTATACCTTGGACATTCTTATTGACGATGAATCACAGAAATTGCATCCGAATTTAATACAAAAGGCACAATGCCGACTTAAGTACAAGAGGACTGACACTCTAACTTTCTATGATTTGAACCTCACCTGTGAGTCCAGTTTTAGATTCCGATGCTTCACTTCAGGTTTACTGTATCCCTTGGACCTTCTTATTGACGATGAAACACAGAAATTGCATCCGAATTTAATACAAAATGCACAATGCCGACTTAAGTACAAGAGGACTGACACTCTCATTTTCTATCATTTGAACCTCTCCTGTGACTCCAGTTTTAGATTCCAATGCTACACTTCCGGTTTACTGTATCCCTTGGACCTTCTTATTGACGATGAAACACAGAAATTGTATCCGAATTTAATACAAAAGGCACAATGCCGACTTAAGTGCAAGTGGAATGACACTCTCACTTTGTATGATTTGAACCTCTCCTGTGAGTAACAGTTTTAGATTCCGATGATTCACTTCAGGTTTACTGTATCCCTTGGACCTTCTTATTGACGATGAAACACAGAAATTGCATCCGAATTTAATACAAAAGGAACAATCCCGACTTAAGTACAAGAGGACTGACACTCTAACTTTATTTGATTGGAACCTCTCCTGTGAGTCCAGTTATAGATTACGATGCTTCACTTCAGGTTTACTGTATACCTTGGAGCTTCTTATTGACGATGAAACACAGATGTTGCATCCGTATTTAATACAAAAGGCACAATGCCGACTTAAGTACAAGAGGACTGACACTCTCACTTTCTATGATTTGAACCTCTCCTGTGAGTCCAGTTTTAGATTCCGATGCTTCACTTCAGGTTTACCGTATCCCTTGGACCTTCTTATTGACGATGAAACACAGAAATTATATCCGAATTTAATACAAAAGGCACAATGCCGACTTAAGTGCAAGAGGAATGACACTCTCATTTTGTATGATTTGAACCACTCCTGTGAGTCCAGTTTTAGATTACGATGCTTCACTTCAGGTTTACTGTATACCATGGAACTTCTTATTGACGATGAAACACAGATATTGCATCCGAACTTAATACAAAGGGCACAATGCCAACTTAAGTACAAGAGGACTGACACTCTCACTTTCTATGATTTGAACCTCTAGTGTGTGTCCAGTTTTAGATTGTGTTGCTTCACTTCCGATTTACTGTATCCCTTGGACCTTCTTATCGACGAAGAAACATAGAAATTGCATCCGAATTTTATACAAAAGGCACATGGCCGACTTAAGTGCAAGAGGACTGACACCCTCACTTTCTATGATTTGAACCTCTCCCGTGAGTGCAGTTTTAGTTTCCGATGCTTCACTTCAGGTTTACTGTATCACTTGGACCTTCTTATTGACGATGAAACACAGAAATTGTATCCGAATATAATATAAAAGGCACAATGCCGACTTAAGTACAAGAGGAATGACACTCTCACTTTGTATGATTTGAACCTCTCCTGTGAGTAACAGTTTTAGATTCCGATGATTCACTTCAGGTTTACTGTATCCCTTGGACCTTGTTATTGACGATGAAACACAGAAATTGCATCCGAATGTAATACAAAAGGCACAATCCCGACTTAAGTACAAGAGGACTGACACTCTAACTTTCTATGATTGGATAATCTCCTGTGAGTCCAGTTTTAGATTACGATGCTTCACTTCAGGTTTACTGTATACCTTGGAACTTCTTATTGACGATGAAACGCAGATATTGCATCCGAATTTAATACAAAAGGCACAATGCCGACTTAAGTACAAGAGGACTGACACTCTAACTTTCTACGATTTGAACCTCTCCTGTGAGTCCAGTTTTAGATTCCGATGCTTCACTTCAGGTTTACTGTATCCTTTGGAACTTCTTATTGACGATAAAACACAGAAATTGCATCCGAATTTAATACAAAAGGCACAATGCAGACTTAAGTACAAGAGGACTGACACTCTCACTTTCTATGAATTGAACCTCTACTGTGAGTCCAATTTTTTGATTCTGATGCTTCACTTCCGGTTTACTGTATACCTTGGACCATCTTATTGACGATGATACACAGAAATTGCATACGAATTTAATACAAAAGGCCCAATGCAGACTTAAGTACAAGAGGACTGACATTCTCACTTTCTATGATTGGAACCCCTCCCGTGAGTCCAGTTTTAGATTACGATGCTTCACTTCAGGTTTACTGTATACCTTGGACATTCTTATTGACGATGAATCACAGAAATTGCATCCGAATTTAATACAAAAGGCACAATGCCGACTTAAGTACAAGAGGACTGACACTCTCACTTTCTATCATTTGAACCTCTCCTGTGAGTCCAGTTTTAGATTCCAATGCTACACTTCCGGTTTACTGTATCCCTTGGACCTTCTTATTGACGATGAAACACAGAAATTGTATCCGAATTTAATACAAAAGGCACAATGCCGACTTAAGTGCAAGTGGAATGACACTCTCACTTTGTATGATTTGAACCTCTCCTGTGAGTAACAGTTTTGGATTCCGATGATTCACTTCAGGTTTACTGTATCCCTTGGACCTTCTTATTGACGATGAAACACAGAAATTGCATCCGAATTTAATACAAAAGGAACAATCCCGACGTAAGTACAAGAGGACTGACACTCTAACTTTATTTGATTGGAACCTCTCCTGTGAGTCCAGTTATAGATTACGATGCTTCACTTCAGGTTTACTGTATACCTTGGAGCTTCTTATTGACGATGAAACACAGATGTTGCATCCGTATTTAATACAAAAGGCACAATGCCGACTTAAGTACAAGAGGACTGACACTCTCACTTTCTATGATTTGAACCTCTCCTGTGAGTCCAGTTTTAGATTCCGATGCTTCACTTCAGGTTTACCGTATCCCTTGGACCTTCTTATTGACGATGAAACACAGAAATTATATCCGAATTTAATACAAAAGGCACAATGCCGACTTAAGTGCAAGAGGAATGACACTCTCATTTTGTATGATTTGAACCACTCCTGTGAGTCCAGTTTTTGATTACGATGCTTCACTTCAGGTTTACTGTATACCATGGAACTTCTTATTGACGATGAAACACAGATATTGCATCCGAACTTAATACAAAGGGCACAATGCCAACTTAAGTACAAGAGGACTGACACTCTCACTTTCTATGATTTGAACCTCTAGTGTGTGTCCAGTTTTAGATTGTGTTGCTTCACTTCCGATTTACTGTATCCCTTGGACCTTCTTATCGACGAAGAAACATAGAAATTGCATCCGAATTTTATACAAAAGGCACATGGCCGACTTAAGTGCAAGAGGACTGACACCCTCACTTTCTATGATTTGAACCTCTCCCGTGAGTGCAGTTTTAGTTTCCGATGCTTCACTTCAGGTTTACTGTATCACTTGGACCTTCTTATTGACGATGAAACACAGAAATTGTATCCGAATATAATATAAAAGGCACAATGCCGACTTAAGTACAAGAGGAATGACACTCTCACTTTGTATGATTTGAACCTCTCCTGTGAGTAACAGTTTTAGATTCCGATGATTCACTTCAGGTTTACTGTATCCCTTGGACCTTGTTATTGACGATGAAACACAGAAATTGCATCCGAATGTAATACAAAAGGCACAATCCCGACTTAAGTACAAGAGGACTGACACTCTAACTTTCTATGATTGGATAATCTCCTGTAAGTCCAGTTTTAGATTACGATGCTTCACTTCAGGTTTACTGTATACCTTGGAACTTCTTATTGACGATGAAACACAGATATTGCATCCGAATTTAATACAAAAGGCACAATGCCGACTTAAGTACAAGAGGACTGACACTCTCACTTTCTATGATTCTAACCTCTCCTGTGAGTCCAGTTTTAGATTCCGATGCTTTACTTCAGGTTTACTGTATCCCTTGGAACTTCTTATTGACGATAAAACACAGAAATTGCATCCGAATTTAATACAAAAGGCACAATGCCGACTTAAGTACAAGAGGACTGACACTCTCACTTTCTATGAATTGAACCTCTACTGTGAGTCCAGTTTTGGATTCTGATGCTTCACTTCCGGTTTACTGTATACCTTGGACCTTCTTATTGACGATGATGCACAGAAATTGCATACGAATTTAATACAAAAGGCTCAATGCAGACATAAGTACAAGAGGACTGACATTCTCACTTTCCATGATTGGAACACCTCCCGTAAGTCCAGTTTTAGATTACGATGCTTCACTTCAGGTTTACTGTATACCTTGGACATTCTTATTGACGACGAATCACAGAAATTGCATCCGAATTTAATACAAAAGGCACAATGCCGACTTAAGTACAAGAGGACTGACACTCTCACTTTCTATGATTTGAACCTCACCTGTCAGTCCTGTTTTAGATTCCGATGCTTCACTTCAGGTTTACTGTATCCCTTGGACCTTCTTATTGACGATGAAACACAGAAATTGCGTCCGAATTTAATACAAAAGGCACAATACCGACTAAAGTACAAGAGGACTGACACTCTCACTTTCTATGATTTGAACCTCTCCTGTGAGTCCAGTTTTAGATTCCGAAGCTTCACTTCAGGTTTACTGTATCCCTTGGACCTTCTTATTGACGATGAAACACAGAAATTGTATCCGAATGTAATACAAAAGGCACAATGCTGACTTAAGTACAAGAGGAATGACACTCTCACTTATTATGATTTGAACCTCTCCTGTGAGTCCAGTTTTAGATTCCTATGCTTCACTTTAGGTTTACTGTATCCCTTGGACCTTCCTATTGACGATGAAACACAGAAATTGCATCCGAATTTAATACAAAAGGCACAGTGCCGACTTAAGTACAAGAGGACTGACACTCTAACTTTCTATGATTATAACCTCTCCTGTGAGTCCAGTTTTAGATTACGATGCTTCACTTCAGGTTAACTGTATACCTTGGAACTTCTTATTGACGATGAAACACAGTTATTGCATCCGAATTTAATACAAAAGGCACAATGCCGACTTAAGTACAAGAGGACTGACTCTCTCACTTTCTATGATTTGAACCTCTCCTGTCAGTCCTGTTTTAGATTCCGATGCTTCACTTCAGGTTTACTGTATCCCTTGGAACCTCTTACAGACGATGAAGCATAGAAATTGCATACGAATTTAATAAAAAATTCACAATGCCGACTTAAGTACAAGAGGACTGACACTCTAACTTTCTATGATTTGAACCTCTACTGTGAGTCCAGTTTTAGATTCTGATGCTTCACTTCCGATTTACTGTATCCCTTGGACCTTCTTACCGACGATGAAACACAGAAATTGCATCCGAATTTAATACAAAAGGCACAATGCCGACTTAAGTACATGAGGACTGACACTCTCACTTTCTATGATTGGAACCTCTCCTGTGAGTCCAGTTTTAGATTCCGATGCTTCACTTCAGGTTTACTGTATCCCTTGGACCTTCTTATTGACGATGAAACACAGAAATTGCATCCGAATTTAATACAAAAGGCACAATGCCGACTTAAGTACAAGAGGACTGACACGCTCACTTTCTATGAATTGAACCTCTACTGTGAGTCCAGTTTTGGATTCTGATGCTTCACTTCCGGTTTACTGTATACCTTGGACCATCTTATTGACGATGATGCACAGAAATTGCATACGAATTTAATACAAAAGGCTCAATGCAGACATAAGTACAAGAGGACTGACATTCTCACTTTCTATGATTGGAACCCCTCCCGTAAGTCCAGTTTTAGATTACAATGCTTCACTTCAGGTTCACTGTATACCTTGGACATTCTTATTGACGATGAATCACAGAAATTGCATCCGAATTTAATACAAAAGGCACAATGCCGACTTAAGTACAAGAGGACTGACACTCTCACTTTCTATGATTTGAACCTCACCTGTGAGTCCTGTTTTAGATTCCGATGCTTCACTTCAGGTTTACTGTATCCCTTGGTCCTTCTTATTGACGATGAAACACAGAAATTGCGTCCGAATTTAATACAAAACGCACAATGCCGACTTAAGTACAAGAGGACTGACACTCTCACTTTCTATGATTTGAACCTCTCCTGGGAGTCCAGTTTTAGATTCCGAAGCTTCACTTCAGGTTTACTGTATCCGTTGGACCATCTTATTGACGATGAAACACAGAAATTGTATCCGAATTTAATACAAAAGGCACAATGCCGACTTAAGTACAAGAGGAATGACACTCTCACTTATTATGATTTGAACCTCTCCTGTGAGTCCAGTTTTAGATTCCTATGCTTCACTTTAGGTTTACTGTATCCCTTGGACCTTCTTATTGACGATGAAACACAGAGATTGCATCCGAATTTAATACAAAAGGCACAATGCCGACTTAAGTACAAGAGGACTGACACTCTCACTTTCTATGATTGGAACCTCTCCTGTGAGTCCAGTTTAAGATTACGATGCTTCACTTCAGGTTTACTGTATACCTTGGAACTTATTATTGACGATGAAACACAGATATTGCATCCGAATTTAATACAAAAGGCACAATGCCGACTTAAGTACAAGAGGACTGACACTCTCACTTTCTATGATTTGAACCTCTCCTGTGAGTCCAGTTTTAGATTCCGATGCTTCACTTCAGGTTTATTGTATCCCTTGGAACTTCTTATTGACGATGAAGCACAGAAATTGCATACGAATTTAATACAAAAGGCACAATGCCGACTTAAGTACGAGAGGACTGACACTCTCACTTTCTATGATTTGAACCTCTACTGTGAGTCCAGTTTTAGATTCTGATGCTTCACTTCCGATTTACTGTATCACTTGGACCTTCTTATCGACGATGAAACACAGAAATTACATCCGAATTTAATACAAAAGGCACAATACCGACTAAAGTACAAGAGGACTGACACTCTCACTTTCTATGATTTGAACCTCTCCTGTGAGTCCAGTTTTAGATTCCGAAGCTTCACTTCAGGTTTACTGTATCCCTTGGACCTTCTTATTGACGATGAAACACAGAAATTGTATCCGAATTTAATACAAAAGGCACAATGCAGACTTAAGTACAAGAGGAATGACACTCTCACTTATTATGATTTGAACCTCTCCTGTGAGTCCAGTTTTAGATTCCTATGCTGCACTTAGGGTTTACTGTATCCCTTGGACCTTCCTATTGACGATGAAACACAGAATTTGCATTCGAATTTAATACAAAAGGCACAGTGCCGACTTAAGTACAAGAGGACTGACACTCTAACTTTCTATGATTGGAACCTCTCCTGTGAGTCCAGTTTTAGATTACGATGGTTCACTTCAGGTTAACTGTATACCTTGGAACTTCTTATTGACGATGAAACACAGTTATTGCATCCGAATTTAATACAAAAGGCACAATGCCGACTTAAGTACAAGAGGACAGACTCTCTCACTTTCTATGATTTGAACCTCTCCTGTGAGTCCAGTTTTAGATTCCGATGCTTCACTTCAGGTTTACTGTATCCCTTGGAACCTCTTACAGACGATGAAGCATAGAAATTGCATACGAATTTAATAAAAAATTCACAATGCCGACTTAAGTACAAGAGGACTGACACTCTCACTTTCTATGATTTGAACCTCTACTGTGAGTCCAGTTTTAGATTCTGATGCTTCACTTCCGATTTACTGTATCCCTTGGACCTTCTTATCGACGATGAAACACAGAAATTGCATCCGAATTTAATACAAAAGGCACAATGCCGACTTAAGTACATGAGGACTGACACTCTCACTTTCTATGATTTGAACCTCTCCTGTGAGTCCAGTTTTAGATTCCGATGCTTCACTTCAGGTTTACTGTATCCCTTGGACCTTCTTATTGACGATGAAACACAGAAATTGCATCCGAATTTAATACAAAAGGCACAATGCCGACTTACGTACAAGAAGACTGACACTCTCACTTTCTATGATTCGAACCTCTCCTGTGAGTCCCGTATTAGATTCCGATGCTTCAATTCATGTTTACTGTATCCCTTGGAACATCTTATTGACGATGAAACACAGAAATTGCATCCGAATTTAATACAAAAGGCACAATGCCGACTTAAGTACAAGAGGACTGACGCGCTCACTTTCTATGAATTGAACCTCTACTGTGAGTCCAGTTTTGGATTCTGATGCTTCACTTCCGGTTTACTGTATACCTTGGACCTTCTTATTGACGATGATGCACAGAAATTGCATACGAATTTAATACAAAAGGCTCAATGCAGACATAAGTACAAGAGGACTGACATTCTCACTTTCTATGATTGGAACCCCTCCCGTAAGTCCAGTTTTAGATTACGATGCTTCACTTCAGGTTTACTGTATACCTTGGACATTCTTATTGACGATGAATCACAGAAATTGCATCCGAATTTAATACAAAGGGCACAATGCCGACTTAAGTACAAGAGGACTGACACTCTCACTTTCTATGATTTGAACCTCACCTGTGAGTCCTGTTTTAGATTCCGATGCTTCACTTCAGGTTTACTGTATCCCTTGGTCCTTCTTATTGACGATGAAACACAGAAATTGCGTCCGAATTTAATACAAAACGCACAATGCCGACTTAAGTACAAGAGGACTGACACTCTCACTTTCTATGATTTGAACCTCTCCCGGGAGTCCAGTTTTAGATTCCGAAGCTTCACTTCAGGTTTACTGTATCCGTTGGACCATCTTATTGACGATGAAACACAGAAATTGTATCCGAATTTAATACAAAAGGCACAATGCCGACTTAAGTACAAGAGGAATGACACTCTCACTTATTATGATTTGAACCTCTCCTGTGAGTCCAGTTTTAGATTCCTATGCTTCACTTTAGGTTTACTGTATCCCTTGGACCTTCTTATTGACGATGAAACACAGAGATTGCATCCGAATTTAATACAAAAGGCACAATGCCGACTTAAGTACAAGAGGACTGACACTCTCACTTTCTATGATTGGAACCTCTCCTGTGAGTCCAGTTTAAGATTACGATGCTTCACTTCAGGTTTACTGTATACCTTGGAACTTCTTATTGACGATGAAACACAGATATTGCATCCGAATTTAATACAAAAGGCACAATGCCGACTTAAGTACAAGAGGACTGACACTCTCACTTTCTATGATTTGAACCTCTCCAGTGACTGGCTCTGAGCACTATGGGACTTAACTTCTGTGGTCATCAGTCCCTTAGAACTTAGAACTACTTAAACCTAACTAACCTAAGGACATCACACACATCCATGCCCGAGGCAGGATTCGAACCTGCGACCGTAGCAGTCGCGCGGTTCCGGACTGAGCGCCTCAACCGCGAGACCCCGCGGCCGGCCCTCTCCTGTGAGTCCAGTTTTAGATTCCGATGCTTCACTTCAGGTTTATTGTATCCCTTGGAACTTCTTATTGACGATGAAGCACAGAAATTGCATACGAATTTAATACAAAAGGCACAATGCCGACTTAAGTACAAGAGGACTGACACTCTCACTTTCTATGATTTGAACCTCTACTGTGAGTCCAGTTTTAGATTCTGATGCTTCACTTCCGATTTACTGTATCACTTGGACCTTCTTATCGACGATGAAACACAGAAATTGCATCCGAATTTAATACAAAAGGCACAATGCCGACTTAAGTACATGAGGACTGACACTCTCACTTTCTATGATTTGAACCTCTCCAGTGAGTCCAGTTTTAGATTCCGATGCTTCACTTCAGGTTTACTGTATCCCTTGGACCTTCTTATTGACGATGAAACACAGAAATAGCATCCGAATTAAATACAAAATGCACAATGCCGACATAAGTACAAGAGGACGGACAATCTCACTTTCTATGAGTTGAACCTCTCCTGTGAGTCCAGTTTTAGACTCCGATGCTTTACTTCAGGTTTACTGTATGCCTTAGACCATCTTATTGACAATGAAACACAGAAATTGCATCCGAATTTAATACAACATTCGCAATGCCGACTTAAGTACTAGAGGACTGACACTCTAACTTTCTATGATTTGAATCCCTCGTGAGAGTCCAGTTTTGGATTCCGATGCTTCACTTCAGGTTTACTGTATGCCTTGGACCTTCTTATTGACGATGAAACACAGAAATTGCATCCGAATTTAACACAAAATGAACAATACTGACATAGGTACAAGAGGACTGACACTCTCACTTTCTATGATTTGAACCTCTCCTGTGAGTCCAGTTTTAGATTCCGATGCTTCACTTCAGGTTTACTGTATCCCTTGGACCTTCTTATTAACGATGAAACACAGAAATTGCATCCGAATTTAATACAAAAGGCACTATGCTGACTTACGTACAACAGGACTGACACTCTCACTTTCTATGATTTGAACCTCTCCTGTGAGTCCAGTTTTAGATTCCGATGCTTCACTTCAGGTTTACTGTATCCCTTGGAACTTCTTATTGACGATGAAGCACAGAAATTGCATCCGAATTTAATACAAAAGGCACAATGCCGACTTAAGTACAAGAGGACTGACACTCTCACTTTCTATGATTTGATCCCCTACTGTGAGTCCAGTTTTAGATTCTGATGCTTCACTTCCGATTTACTGTATCCCTTGGACCTTTTTATCGACGATGAAACACAGAAATTGCATCCGAATTTAATACAAAAGGCACAATGCCGACTTAAGTACATGAGGACTGACACTCTCACTTTCTATGATTTGAACCTCTCCCGTGAGTCCAGTTTTAGATTCCGATGCTTCACTTCAGGTTTACTGTATCCCTTGGTCCTTCTTATTGACGATGAAACACAGAAATAGCATCTGAATTAAATACAAAATGCACAATGCCGACTTAAGTAAAAGAGGAGTGACACTCTCACTTTCTAGGATTTGAACCTTTCCTGTGAGTCCAGATTTAAATTCCGATGCTTCACTTCAGGTTTACTGTATCCCTTGGACCTTCTTATTGACGATGAAACACAGAAATTGCATCCGAATTTAATACAAAAGGCGCAATGCCAACTTAAGTACAAGAGGACTGACACTCTCATTTTCTATGATTTGAACCTCCCCTGTGAGTCCAGTTTAAGACTCAGATGCTTCACTTCAGGTTTACTGTATCCCTTGGACCTTCATATTGACGATGAAGCACAGAAATTGCATACGAATTTAATACAAAAGGCACATTGCAAACTTAAGTACAAAGGGACTGACACTCTCACATTCTATGATTGGAACCTCTCCTGTGAGTCCAGTTTTAGATTACGATCCTTCACTTCAGGTTTACTGTATCCCTAGGACCTTCTTATAGACGATGAAACACAGAAATTGCATCCGAATATAATACAAAAGGCACTATGCCGACATAGGTACAAGAGGACTAACACTCTAACTTTCTATGATTGGAACCTTTCCTGTGAGTCCAGTTTTAGATTACGATGCTCCACTTCAGGTTTACTGTATACCTTGGACCTTCTTATTGACGATGAAACACAGAAATTGCATCCGAATTTAACACAAAAAGCACAATGCCGACTTAAGTACAAAAGGACTGACACTCTCACTTTCTATGATTTGAACCTCTCCTGTGAGTCCAGTTTTAGATTCCGATTCTTCACTTCTGCTTTACTGTATCCCTTGAACTTTCTTATTGACGATGAAACAGCGAAATTGCATCCGAATTTAATACAAAACTCACAATGCCGATTTAAGTACTAGAGGACTGACACTCTCACTTTCTATGATTTGAACCTCTCTTTTGAGTCCAGTTTTAGATTCCAATGCTACACTTCCGGTTTACTGTATCCCTTGGACCTTCTTATTGACGATGAAACACAGAAATTGCATCCGAATTTAATACAAAAGGCACAATGCCGACTTAAGTACAAGAGGGCTGACACTCTAACTTTCTATGATTGGAACCTCTCCTGTGAGTCCAGTTTTAGATTACGATGCTTCACTTCAGGTTTACTGTATACCTTGCAACTTCTTATTGACGATGAAACACAGATATTGCATCCGAAATTAATACAAAAGGCACAATGCCGACTTAAGTACAAGAGGACTGACACTCTCACTTTCTATGATTTGAACCTCTCCTGTGAGTCCAGTTTTAGATTCCGATGCTTCACTTCAGGTTTACTGTATCCCTTGGAACTTCTTATTGACGATGAAAAACAGAAATTGCATCCGAATTTTATTCAAAAGGCACAATGCCGACTTAAGTACAAGAGGACTGACGCTCTCACTTTCTATGATTTGAACCTCTACTGTGAGTCCAGTTTTAGATTCTGATGCTTCACATTCGGTTTACTGTATCCCTTGGACCTTATTATCGACGATGAAACACAGAAATTGCATCCGAATTTAATACAAAAGGCACAATGCCGACTTAAGTACAAGAGGACTGACACTCTCACTTTCTATGACTTGAACCTCTCCTGTTAGTCTAGTTTTAGATTCCAATGCTTCACTTCAGGTTTACTGTATCCCGTGGACCTTCTTATTGACGACGAAACACAGATATTGCATCCGAATTAAATACAAAAAGCACAATGCCGACATAAGTACAAGAGGACTGACACTCTCACTTTCTTTGATTTGAACCTCTCCTGTGAGTCCAGTTTTAGATTCCGATGCTACATTTCAGGTCTACTGTATCCCTTGGACCTTCTTATTGACGATGATACACAGAAAATGCATACGAATTTAATACAAAAGACTCTATGCAGACTCAAGTACAAGAGGACTGACACTCTCACTTTCTATGATTTGAACCTCTCCTGTGAGTAAAGTTTTACATTCCGATGCTTCACTTCAGGTTTACTGTATCCCTTGGACCTGCTTCTTGTCGATGAAACACAGAAATTGCATCCGAATTTAACACAAAAGGCACAATGCCGACATAAGTACAAGAGGACTGACACTCTCACTTTCTATGATTTGAACCTCTCCTGTGAGTGCAGTTTTACATTCCGTAGCTTCAAGTCAGGTTTACTGTATGCCTTGGACCTTCTTATTGACCATGAAACACAGAAATTGCATACGAATTTAATACAAAACACACAATGGCGACTTCAGTACAAGAGCACCGACACTCTCACTTTCTATGATTTGAACCTATCCTGTGAGTTTAGTTTTAGTTTACGTTGCTTCACTTCTGGTTTACTGTATACCTTGGACCTTCTTATTGACGATGAAACACAGAAATTGCATCCGTAATTAATACAAAAGGCACAATGCCGACGTAAGTACAAGAGGACTGACACTCTCACTTTCTATGATTTGAACCTTTCCTGTGAGCCCAGTTTTAGATTACGATGCTTCACTTCGGGTTTACTGTATACCTTGGACCTTCTTATTGACGATGAAACACAGAAATTGCATCCGAATTTAATGCAAAAGGCACAATACCGTCTTAAGTACACGAGGACTGACACTCTCACTCTCTATGATTTGAACCTATCCTGTGAGTCCAGTTTTACATTCCGATGCTTCACTTCAGGTTTACTGTAGCCCTTGGACCTGCTTATTGTCGATGAAACACAGATATTGCATCTGAATTTAACACAAAAGGCACAATGCCGACATAAGTACAAGAGGACTGACTCTCTCACTTTCTATGATTTGAACCTCTCCTGTGAGTGCAGTTTTACATTCCGATGCTTCACTTCAGGTTTACTGTATGCCTTGGACCTTCTTATTGACCATGAAACACAGAAATTGTATACTAATTTAATACAAAACCCACAATGCCGACTTCAGTACAAGAGGACTGACACTCTCACTTTCTATGAATTGAACCTCTACTGTGAGTCCAGTTTTAGATTCTGATGCTTCACTTTCGGATTACTGTATCCCTTGGACCTTATTATCGACGATGAACCACAGAAATTGCATCCGAATTTAATACAAAAGGCACAATGCCGACTTAAGTACAAGAGGACTGACACTCTCACTTTCTATGACTTGAACCTCTCCTGTGAGTCTAGTTTTAGATTCCAATGCTTCACTTCAGGTTTACTGTATCCCTAGGACCTTCTTATTGACAATGAAACACAGAAATTGCATCCGAATTAAATACAAAAAGCACAATGAAGACATAAGTACAAGAGGACTGACACTCTCACTTTCTTTGATTTGAACCTCTCCTGTGAGTCCAGATTTAGATTCCGATGCTTCACTTCAGGTCTACTGTATCCCTTGGACCTTCTTATTGACGATGATACTCAGGAAATGCATACGAATTTAATACAAAAGGCTCAATGCAGACATAAGTACCTGAGGACTGACTCTCTCACTTTCTATGATTGGAACCTCTCCTGTGAGTCCAGTTTTAGATTACGATGCTTCACTTCAGGTTTACTGTATACCTTGGACCTGCTTATTGTCGATGAAACACAGAAATTGCATCCGAATTTAATACAAAAGGCACAATGCCGACATAAGTACAAGAGGACTGACACTCTCACTTTCTATGATTTGAACCTCTCCTGTGAGTCCAGTTTTACATTCCGATGCTTCACTTCAGGTTTACTGTATCCCTTGGACCTGCTTATTGTCGATGAAACACAGAAATTGCATCCGAATTTAATACAAAAGGCACAATGCCGACATAAGTACAAGAGGACTGACACTCTCACTTTCTATGATTTGAACCTCTCCTGTGAGTGCAGTTTTACATTCCGATGCTTCACTTCAGGTTTACTGTATGCCTTGGACCTTCTTATTGACCATGAAACAGAGAAATTGCATACAAATTTAATACAAAAGACACAATGCCGACTTCAGTACAAGAGGACTGACACTCTCACTCTCTATGATTTGAACCTATCCTGTGAGTTTAGTTTTAGATTACGATGCTTCACTTCAGGTTTACTGTATACCTTGGACCTTCTTATTGACGATGAAACACAGAAATTGCATCCGAATTTAATGCAAAAGGCACAATGCCGTCTTAAGTACAAGAGGACTGACACTCTCACTCTCAATGATTTGAACCTATCCTGCGAGTCCAGTTTTAGATTCCGATGCTCCACTTCAGGTTTCCTGTATCCCTTGGACCTACTTATTGACGATGAAACACAGATATTGCATTCGAATTTAATACAAAAGGCACAATGCCGACTTAAGTACAAGAGGACTGACACTCTCACTTTCTATGATTTGACCCTCTCCTGTGAGTCCAGTTTTAGATTCCGATGCTTCACTTCAGGTTTACTGTATCCCTTGGACCTTCTTATAGACGATGAAACACAGAAATTGCATTCGAATTTAATACAAAAGGCACAATGCCGACTCAAGTACAAGAGGACTGACACTCTAAGTTTCTATGATTGGAACCACTCTTGTGAGTCCAATTGTAGATTACGATGGTTCACTTCAGGTTTACTGTATACCTTGGACCATCTTGTTGACGATGAAACACAGAAATTGCATCCTAATTTAATACAAAAGCCACAATGATGACTTAAGAACAAGAGGACTGACACTCTCACTTTCTATGATTTGAATCCCTCCTGTGAGTCCAGTTTTAGATTCCGATGTTTCACTTCAGGTTTACTGTATCCCTTGGACCTTCTTATTGACGATGAAACACAGAAATTGCATCCGAATTTAATACAAAAGGCACAATGCCGACTTAAGTACAAGAGGACTGACACTCTAACCTTCTATGATTGGAACCTCTCCTGTGAGTCCAGTTTTAGATTACGATGCTTCACTTCAGGTTTACTTTTTACCTTGGACCTTCTTATTGACGATGAAACACAGAAATTGTATCCGAATTAAATGCAAAAGGCACAATGCCGACGTAAGTACAAGAGGACTGACACTCTCACTTTCTATGATTTGAACCTCTCCTGTGAGTCCAGTTTTAGATTACGATGCTTCACTTCGGGTTTACTGTATGCATTGGACCTTCTTATTGACGATGAAACACAGAAATTGCATCCGAATTTAATGCAAAAGGCACAATGCCGACTTAAGTACAAGACGACAGACACTCTCACTTTCTATGATTTGAACCTCTCCTGTGAGTCCAGTTTTAGATTCCATTGCTTCACTTCAGGTTTACTGTATCTTTTGGACCTTCTTATTGACGATGAAACACAGAAATTGTAACCGAATTTAATACAAAAGGCACAATGCCGTCTTAAGTACAAGGAGACTGACACTCTCACACTCTATGATTTGAACCTATCCTGTGAGTCCAGTTTTAGATTCCGATGCTTCACTTGAGGTTTACTGTATCCCTTGGACCTTCTTATTGACGATGAAACACAGAAATTGCATTCGAATTTAATACAAAATTCACAATGCCGACTTAAGTACAAGAGGACTGACACTCTCACTCTCTATGATTTGACCCTCTCCTGTGAGTCCAGTTTTAGATTCCGATGCTTCACTTCAGGTTTACTGTATCCCTTGGACCTTCTTATAGACGATGAAACACAGAAATAGCATTCGAATTTAATACTAAAGGCACAATGCCGACTTAAGTGCAAGAGGACTGACACTCTCACTTTCTATGATTAGAACCTCTACTGTAAGTCCAGTTTTAGATTCCGATGCTTCACTTCCGGTTCACTGTATCCCTTGGACCTTCGTATTGACGATGAAACACAGAAATTGCATCCGAATTTAATACAAAAGGCACAATGCCAACTTAAGTATAAGAGGACTGACACTCTCACTTTCTATGATTTGAACCTCTCCTGTGAGTCCAGTTTTAGATTACGGTGCTTCACTTTAGGTTTACCGTATACCTTGGACCTTCTTATTAACGATGAAACACAGAAATTGCATCGGAATTTAATACAAAAGGCACAATGCCGACTTAAGTACAAGAGGACAGACACTCTCACTTTCTATGATTTTAACCTCTTCTGTGAGTCCAGTTTTAGATTCCGATGCTTCACTTCAGGTTTACTGTATCCCTTGGACCTTCTTATTGACGATGAAACACGGAAATTGCATCCGAATTTAATGCAAAAGGCACAATGCCGAGTTAAGTACAAGACGACAGACACTCTCACTTTCTATGATTTGAACCTCTCCTGTGAGTCCAGTTTTACATTCCGATGCTTCACTTCAGGTTTACTGTATCCCTTGGACCTGCTTATTGTCGATGAAACACAGATATTGCATCTGAATTTAACACAAAAGGCACAATGCCGACATAAGTACAAGAGGACTGACACTCTCACTTTCTATGATTTGAACCTCTCCTGTGAGTGCAGTTTTACATTCCGATGCTTCACTTCAGGTTTACTGTATGCCTTGGACCTTCTTATTGACCATGAAACACAGAAATTGTATACGAATTTAATACAAAACACACAATGCCGACTTCAGTACAAGAGGACTGACACTCTCACTTTCTATGATTTGAACCTATCCTGTGAGTTTAGTTTTAGAATACGTTGCTTCACTTCAGGTTTACTGTATACCTTGGACCTTCTTATTGACGATGAAACACAGAAATTGCATCCGTAATTAATACAAAAGGCACAATGCCGACGTAAGTACAAGAGGACTGACACTCTCACTTTCTATGATTTGAATCTCTCCTGTGAGCCCAGTTTGAGATTACGATGCTTCACTTCGGGTTTACTGTATACCATGGACCTTCTTATTGACGATGAAACACAGAAATTGCAAGCGAATTTAATGCAAAAGGCACAATGCCGACTTAAGTACAAGACGACAGACACTCTCACTTTCTATGATTTGAACCTCTCCTGTGAGTCCAGTTTTAGATTCCATTGCTTCACTTCAGGTTTACTGTATCCCTTGGACCTTCTTATTGACGATGAAACACAGAAATTGTAACCGAATTTAATACAAAAGGCACAATAACGTCTTAAGTACACGAGGACTGACACTCTCACTCTCTATGATTTGAACCTATCCTGTGAGTCCAGTTTTAGATTACGATGCTTCACTTCAGGTTTACTGTATACCTTGGACCTTCTTATTGACGATGAAACGCAGAAATTGCATCCGAATTTAATACAAAAGGCACAATGCCGACTTAAGTACAAGAGGACTGACACTCACACTTTCTATGAATTGAACCTCTACTGTGAGTCCAGTTTTAGATTCTGATGCTTCACTTTCGGATTACTGTATCCCTTGGACCTTATTATCGACAATGAACCACAGAAATTGCATCCGAATTTAATACAAAAGGCACAATGCCGACTTAAGTACAAGAGGACTGACACTCTCACTTTCTATGACTTGAACCTCTCCTGTGAGTCTAGTTTTAGATTCCAATGCTTCACTTCAGGTTTACTGTATCCCTTGGACCTTCTTATTGACAATGAAACACAGAAATTGCATCCGAATTAAATACAAAAAGCACAATGAAGACATAAGTACAAGAGGACTGACACTCTCACTTTCTTTGATTTGAACCTCTCCTGTGAGTCCAGTTTTAGATTCCGATGCTTCACTTCAGGTCTACTGTATCCCTTGGACCTTCTTATTGACGATGATACTCAGGAAATGCATACGAATTTAATACAAAAGGCTCAATGCAGTCTTAAGTACCTGAGGACTGACTCTCTCACTTTCTATGATTGGAACCTCTCCTGTGAGTCCAGTTTTAGATTACGATGCTTCACTTCAGGTTTACTGTATACCTTGGACCTGCTTATTGTCGATGAAACACAGAAATTGCATCCGAATTTAATACAAAAGGCACAATGCCGACATAAGTACAAGAGGACTGACACTCTCACTTTCTATGATTTGAACCTCTCCTGTGAGTCCAGTTTTACATTCCGATGCTTCACTTCAGGTTTACTGTATCCCTTGGACCTGCTTATTGTCGATGAAACACAGAAATTGCATCCGAATTTAATACAAAAGGCACAATGCCGACATAAGTACAAGAGGACTGACACTCTCACTTTCTATGATTTGAACCTCTCCTGTGAGTGCAGTTTTACATTCCGATGCTTCACTTCAGGTTTACTGTATGCCTTGGACCTTCTTATTGACCATGAAACACAGAAATTGCATACAAATTTAATACAAATGACACAATGCCGACTTCAGTACAAGAGGACTGACACTCTCACTTTCTATGATTTGAACCTATCCTGTGAGTTTAGTTTTAGATTACGATGCTTCACTTCAGGTTTACTGTATACCTTGGACCTTCTTATTGACGATGAAACACAGAAATTGCATCCGAATTTAATGCAAAAGGCACAATGCCAACGTAAGTACAAAAGGACTGACACTCTCACTTTCTATGATTTGAACCTCTCCTGTGAGCCCAGTTTTAGATTACGATGCTTCACTTCGGGTTTACTGTATACCTTACACCTTCTTATTGACGATGAAACACAGAAATTGCATCCGAATTTAATGCAAAAGGCACAATGCCGACTTAAGTACAAGTAGACAGACACTCTCACTTTCTATGATTTGAACCTCTCCTGTGAGTCCAGTTTTAGATTCCATTGCTTCACTTCAGGTTTACTGTATCCCTTGGACCTTCTTATTGACGATGAAACACAGAAATGGTAACCGAATTTAATACTAAAGGCACAATGCCGTCTTAAGTACACGAGGACTGACACTCTCACTCTCAATGATTTGAACCTATCCTGCGAGTCCAGTTTTAGATTCCGATGCTCCACTTCAGGTTTCCTGTATCCCTTGGACCTACTTATTGACGATGAAACACAGAAATTGCATTCGAATTTAATACAAAAGGCACAATGCCGACTCAAGTACAAGAGGACTGACACTCTAAGTTTCTATGATTGGAACCACTCTTGTGAGTCCAATTTTAGATTACGATGGTTCACTTCAGGTTTACTGTATACCTTGGACCTACTTGTTGACGATGAAACACAGAAATTGCATCCTAATTTAATACAAAAGCCACAATGCCGACTTAAGAACAAGAGGACTGACACTCTCACTTTCTATGATTTGAATCCCTCCTGTGAGTCCAGTTTTAGATTCCGATGTTCCACTTCAGGTTTACTGTATCCCTTGGACCTTCTTATTGACGATGAAACACAGAAATTGCATCCGAATTTAATACAAGAGGCACAATGGCGACTTAAGTACAAGAGGACTGACACTCTAACTTTCTATGATTGGAACCTCTCCTGTGAGTCCAGTTTTAGATTACGATGCTTCACTTCAGGTTTACTGTATACCTTGGACCTTCGTATTGACGATGAAACACAGAAATTGCATCCGAATTTAATACAAAAGGCACAACGCCGACTTAAGTACAAGAGGACTGACACTCTCACTTTCTATGATTTGAACCTCTCCTGTGAGTCCAGTTTTGAATTCCGCTGCCTCACTTCAGGTTTACTGTATCCCTTGGACCTGCTTATTGTCGATGAAACACAGAAATTGCATCCGAATTTAATACAAAAGGCACAATGCCGACATAAGTACATGAGGACTGACACTCTCACTTTCTATGATTTGAACCTCTCCTGTGAGTCCAGTTTTACATTCCGATGCTTCACTTCAGGTTTACTGTATGCCTTGGACCTTCTTATTGACCATGAAACACAGAAATTGCATACGAATTTAATACAAAAGGCACAATGCCGACCTCAGTACAAGAGGACTGACACTCTCACTTTCTATGATTTGAACCTATCCTGTGAGTTTAGTTTTAGAATACGATGCTTCACTTCAGGTTTACTTTTTACCTTGGACCTTCTTATTGACGATGAAACACAGAAATAGTATCCGAATTAAATGCAAAAGGCACAATGCCGACGTAAGTACAAGAGGACTGACACTCCCACTTTCTATGATTTGAAACTCTCCTGTAAGTCCAGTTTTAGATTACGATGCTTCACTTCGGGTTTACTGTATACATTGGACCTTCTTATTGACGATGAAACACAGAAATTGCATCCGAATTTAATGCAAAAGGCACAATGCCGACTTAAGTACAAGACGACAGACACTCTCACTTTCTATGATTTGAACCTCTCCTGTGAGTCCAGTTTTAGATTCCGATGCTTCACTTCAGGTTTACTGTATCCCTTTGACCTTCTTATTGACGATGAAACACGGAAATTGCATCCGAATTTAATGCAAAAGGCACAATGCCGAGTTAAGTACAAGACGACAGACACTCTCACTTTCTATGATTTGAACCTCTCCTGTGAGTCCGGTTTTAGATTCCATTGCTTCACTTCAGGTTTACTGTATCCCTTGGACCTTCTTATTGACGATGAAACACAGAAATTGTAACCGAATTTAATACAAAAAGCACAATACCGTCTTAAGTACACGAGGACTGACACTCTCACTCTCTATGATTTGAACCTATCCTGTGAGTCCAGTTTTACATTCCGATGCTTCACTTCAGGTTTACTGTATCCCTTGGACCTGCTTATTGTCGATGAAACACAGATATTGCATCTGAATTTAACACAAAAGGCACAATGCCGACATAAGTACAAGAGGACTGACACTCTCACTTTCTATGATTTGAACCTCTCCTGTGAGTGCAGTTTTACATTCCGATGCTTCACTTTAGGTTTACTGTATGCCTTGGACCTTCTTATTGACCATGAAACACAGAAATTATATACGAATTTAATACAAAAGGCACAATGCCGTCTTAAGTACAAGAAGACTGACACTCTCACTCTTTATGATTTGAACCTATCCTGTGAGTCCAGTTTAAGATTCCGATGCTTCACTTGAGGTTTACTGTATCCCCTGGACCTTCTTATTGACGATGAAGCACAGAAATTGCATTCGAATTTAATACAAAATTCACAATGCCGACTTAAGTACAAGAGGACTGACACTCTCACTTTCTATGATTTGACCCTCTCCTGTGAGTCCAGTTTTAGATTCCGATGCTTCACTTCAGGTTTACTGTATCCCTTGGACCTTCTTATAGACGATGAAACACAGAAATATCATTCGAATTTAATACTAAAGGCACAATGCCGACTTAAGTACAAGAGGACAGACACTCTCACTTTCTATGATTTTAACCTCTTCTGTGAGTCCAGTTTTAGATTCCGATGCTTCACTTCAGGTTTACTGTATCCCTTGGAGGTTCTTATTGACGATGAGACACAGAAATTGCATCCGAATTTAATACAGAACGCACAATGCCGACTTAAGTACAAGAGGACTGACACTCTCATTTCCTATGATTTTAACCTCTTCAGTGAGTCCAGTTTTATATTCCGATGCTTCACTTCAGGTTTACTGTATCCCTTGGACCTTCTTATTGACGATGATACACAGAAATTGCTTACAAATTTAATACAAAAAGCACAATGCCGACTTAAGTACAAGAGGACTGACACTCTCACTTTCTTTGATTGGAACCTCTCCTGTGAGTCCAGTTTTAGATTACGATGCTTCACTTCAGGTTTACTGTATTCCTTGGACCTTCTCATTGACGATGAAACACAGAAATTGCATCCGAATTTAATAAAAAGGGCACAATACCGACTGACGTAAAAGATGACTGATACTCTCACATTCTATGATTTGAACCTCTCCTGTGAGTGCAGTTTTAGATTCCGATGCTTTACTTCAGGTATACTGTATCCCTTGGTACTTCTTATTGACGATGAAACACAGAAATTGCAGCCGAATTTAATACAAAAGGCACAATGCCGACTTAAGTACAAGAGGAATGTCACTCTCACTTTGTATGTTTTGAACCTCTCCTGTGAGTCCAGTTTTAGATTCCGATGCTTCACTTCATGTTTACTGTATCCCTTGGACCTTCTTATTGACGATGACACACAGAAATTGCATCCTAATTTAATACAAAAGGCACAATGCCGACTTAAGTACAAGAGGACTGACTCACTAAGTTTCTATGATTGGAACCTCTCCTGTGAGTCCAATTTTAGATTACTATGCTTCACTTCAGTCTTAATGTATACCTTGGACCTTCTTATTGACGATGAAACACAGATATTGCATCCGAATTTAATACAAAAGGCACAATGCCGACTTAAGTACAAGAGGACTGACTCTCTAACTTTCTATGATTTAAAGCTCTCCTGTGAGTCTAGTTTTAGATTCCGATGCTTCACTTCAGGTTTACTGTATCCCTTGGAACTTCTTATTGACGAGGAAACACAGAAATTGCATCCGAATTAAATTCAAAAGGCACAATGCCGACTTCAGTACAAGAGGACTGACCCTACCACTTTCTATGATTTGAACCTCTCCTGTGAGTCCAGTTTTAGATTCCGATGCTTCTCTTCAGCTTTACTGTATGCCTTGGACCTTCTTATTGACGATGAAGCACAGAAATTGCATCCGCATTTAATACGAAAGGCACAATGCCGACTTAAGTACAAGAGGACTGACACACTCACTTTCTATGATTTGAACCTCTCCTAGGAGTCCAGTTTTAGATTCCGATGCTTCACTTCAGGTTTACTGTATCCCTTGGACCTTCTTATTGACGATGAAACACAGAAATTGCTTCCGAATTTAATACAAAAGGCACAATGCCGACTTAAGTACAAGAGGACTGCCACTCTCACTTTCTATGATTGGAACCTCTCCTGTGAGTCCAGTTTTAGATTACGATGCTTCACTTCAGGTTTACTGTATACCTTGGAACTTCTTATTGACGATGAAACACAGATATTGCATCCGAATTTAATACAAATGGCACAATGCCGACTTAAGTACAAGAGGACTGACACTCCCACTTTCTATGATTTGAGCCTCTCCTGTGAGTCCATTTTTAGATTCCGATGCTTCACTTCAGGTTTACTGTATCCCCTGGACCTTCTCATTGACGATGATACACAGTAATTGCATCCGAATTAAATACAAAAGGCACAATGCCGACTTAAGTACAAGAGGACTGACACTCTCACTTTCTATGATTCGAACCTCTCCTGTGAGTCCAGTTTTAGATAACGATGCTTCACTTCAGGTTTACTGTATACCTTGGAACAGCTTATTGACGATGAAACACAGATAATGCATCCGAATTTAATACAAAAGGCACAATGCCGACTTAAGTACAAGAGGACTGACACTCTCACTTTCTACGATTTGAACCTCTCCTGTGAGTCCAGTTTTAGATTCCGATGCTTCACTTCAGGTTTAATGTATCCCTTGGAACTTCTTATTGACAATGAAGCATAGAAATTGCATACGAATTTAATACAAAAGGCACAATGCCGACTTAAGTACAAGAGGACTGACACTCTTACTTTCTATGATTTGAACCTCTACTGTGAGTCCAGTTTTAGATTCTGATGCTTCACTTCCGATATACTGTATCCCTTGGACCTTCTTATCGACGATGAAACACAGAAATTGCATCCGAATTTAATACAAAAGGCACAATGCCGACTTAAGTATATGAGGACTGACACTCTCTATTTCTATGATTTGAACCTTTCCTGTGAGTCCAGTTTTAGATCCCGATGCTTCACTTCAGGTTTACTGTATCCCTTGGACCTTCTTATTGACGATGAAACACAGAAATTGCATCCAAATTAAATACAAAAAGCACAATGCCGACATAAGTACAAGAGGACTGACACTCTCACTTTCTATGATTTGAACCTCTCCTGTGAGTCCAGTTTTAGATTCCGATGCTTCACTTCAGGTATACTGTAACCCTTGGACCTTCTTATTGACGATGAAACACAGAAATTGCATCCGAATTTAATACAAAAGGCACAATGCCGACTTAAGTACAAGAGGACTGACTCTCTCATTTTCTTCGATTTGAACCCCCCCTGTGAGTCCAGTTTTGGATTCCGATGCTTCACTTCAGGTTTACTGTATCCCTTGGACCTTCTTATTGACCATGAAACACAGAAATTGCATACGAATTTAATACAAAAGGCACAATGCCGCCTTAAGTACAAAAGGACTGACACTCTCACATTCTATGATTTAAACCTCTGCTGTGAGTGCAAATTTAGTTTCGGATGCTTCCCTTCAGGTTTACTGTATCCCTTGGACCTTCTTATTGACGATGAAACACAGAAATTGTATCCGAATTTAATACAAAAGGCACAATGCCGACTTAAGTACAAGAGGAATGACACTCTCACTTTGTATGATTTGAACCTCTCCTGTGAGTCCAGTTTTAGATTCCGATGCTTCACTTCAGGTTTACTGTATCCCTTGGACCTAGCTATTGACGATGAAACACAGAAATTGCATCCGAATTTAATACAAAAGGCACAATGCCGACTTAAGTACAAGAGGACTGACACTCTAACTTTCTGTGATTGGAACCTCTCCTGTGAGTCCAGTTTTAGATTACGATGCTTCACTTCAGGTTTACTGTGTACCTTGGAACTTCATATTGACGATGAAACACAGATATTGCATCTGAATTTAATACAAAAGGCACAATGCCGACTGAAGTACAAGAGGATTGAAACTCTCACTTTCTATGATTTGAACCTCTCCTGTGAGTCCAGTTTAAGATTCCGATGCTTCACTTCAGGTTTACTGAATCCCTTGGAACTTCTTACTGACGATGAAACACAGAAGTTGCATCCGAATTTCATACAAAAGGCACAATGCCGACTTAAGTACAAGAGGACTGACACTCTCACTTTCTTTGAATTGAATCTCTACTGTGAGTCCAGTTTTAGATTCTGATGCTTCACTTCCGGTTTACTGTATCCCTTGGACCTTCTTATCGACGATGAAACACAGAAATTGCATCCGAATTTAATACAAAAGGCACAATGCCGACTTAGGTACAAGAGGACTGACACTCTCACTTTCTATGACGTGAACCTCTCCTGTGAGTCCAGTTTTAGATTCCGATGCTTCACTTCAGGTGTACTGTATCCCTTGGACCTTCCTATTGACGATGAAACACAGAAATTGCATCCGAATTAAACACAAAAAGCACAATGCCGACTTAAGTACAAGAGGACTGACACTCTACCTTTCTATGATTTGAACATCTCCTGTGAGTCCAGTTTTAGATTCCGATGCCTCACTTCAGATTTACTGTATCCCTTGGACCTTCTTATTGACGAAGAAACACAGAAATTGCATCCGAAATTAATACAAAAGGCACAAAGCCGACTCAAGAACAAGAGGACTGGCACTCTCACTTCCCATGATTTGAACCTCTCCTGTGAGTCCAGTTTTAGATTCCGATGCTTCACTTCAGGTTTACTGTATCCCTTGGACATTCTTATTGACGATGAAACACAGAAATTGCATTCGAATTTAAAAACAAAAGGCACAATGCGGACTTCAGTACAAGAGGACAGACTCTCTAACTTTCTATGATTTGAATCTCTCCAGTGAGACCAGTTATAGATTCCGATGTTTCACTTGAGGTTTACTGTATCCCTTGGAACTTCATATTGACGATGAAACACAGAAATAGCATCCGAATTTAATACTAAAGGCACAATGCTGACTTAAGTACAAGAGGACTGACACTCTCACTTTCTATGTTTTGAACCTCTACTATGAGTCCAGTTTTAGATTCCGATGCTTCAGTTCCGGTTTACTGTATCCCTTGGACTTTCGTATTGACGATGAAGCACAGAAATTGCATCCGAATTTAATACAAAAGGCACAATGCCGACTTAACTACAAGAGGACTGACACTCTCACTTTCTATGATTTGAACCTCTCCTGTGAGTCCAGTTTTAGATTACGATGCTTCACTTCAGGTTTACTGTATACCTTGGACCTTCTTATTGACGATGAAACACAGAAATTGAATCCAAATTTAATACAAAACGCACAATGCCGACTTAAGTACAAGAGGACTGACACTCTCACTTTCTATGATTTGAACCTCTCCTGTGAGTCCAGTTTTAGATTCCGATGCATCAGTTCAGGTTTACTGTATCCCTTGGACCTTCTTATTGACGATGAAACACAGAAATTGCATCCGAATTTAATACAAAACGCACAATGCCGACTTAAGAACAAGAGGACTGACACTCTCATTTCCTATGATTTGAACCGCTCCTGTGAGTCCAGTTTTAGATTCCGATGCTTCACTTCAGGTTTACTGTATCCCTTGGACCTTCTTATTGACGATGAAACACAGAAATTGCATCCGAATTTAATACAAAAGGCACAATGCCGACTTAAGTACAAGAGAACTGACCCTCTAACTTTCTATGATTTGAACCTCTCCTGTGAGTCCAATTTAGATTCCATTGCTTCACTGCACGTTTACTGTATCCCTTGGACCTTCTTATTGACGATGAAACACAGAAATTGCAACCGAATTTAATACAAAAGGACAATGCCGACTTAAGTACAAGAGGAATGACACTCTCACTTTCTATGACTTGACCCTCTCCTGTGAGTCCTGTTTTAGATTCCGATGCTGCACTTCAGGTTTACTGTATCCCTTTCACCTTCTTATAGACGATGAAACACAGAAATTGCATTCGGATTTAATACAAAAGGCACAATGCCGACTTAAGTACAAGAGGACTGACACTCTAAGTTTCTATGATTGGAACCACTCTTGTGAGTCCAATTTTTAGATTACGATGGTTCTCTTCAGGTTTACTGTATACCTTGGACCTTCTTATTCGCGATGAAACGCAGAAATTGCATCCTAATTTAATACAAAAGGCACAATGCCGACTAAAGTACAGAGGACTGACACTCTCAATTTGTATGATTTGAATCTCTCCTGTGAGTCCATATTTAGATTCCGATGCTTCACTTCTGGTTTACTGTATCTCTTAGAACTTCTTATTGACGATGAAACACAGAAATTGCAACCGCATTTAATACTAAAGGCACAATGCCGACTTAAGTACAAGAGGACTGACACCACTCACTTTCTATGATTTGAACCTCTACTGTGAGTCCAGTTTTAGATTCCGATGCTTCACTTCCGGTTTATTCTATCCCTTGGACCTTCGTATTGAGGATGAAAAACAGAAATTGCATCCGAATTTATACGAAAGGCACAATGCCCGACTTAAGTACAAGATGACTGACACTCTCACTTCTATGATTTGAACCTCTCCTGTGAGTCCAGTTTTAGATTACGATGCTTCACTTCAGGTTTACTGTATACCTTGGACCTTCTTATTGACGATGAAACACAGAAATTGCATCCGAATTTATACAAAAGGCACAATGCCGACTTAAGTACAAGAGGACTGACACTCTCACTTTCTATGATTTGAACCTCTCCTGTGAGTCCAGTTTTAGATTCCGATGCTTCAGTTCAGGTTTACTGTATCCCTTGGACGTTCTTATTGACGATGAAACACAGAAATTGCATCCGAATTTAATACAAAACGCACAATGCCGACTTAAGTACAAGAGGACAGACACTCTCGTTTTCTATGATTTGAACCTCTCCTGTGAGTCCAGTTTTAGATTCCGATGCTTCACTTCAGGTTTACTGTATCCCTTGGACCTTCGAATTGACGATGACACACAGAAAATGCTTACGAAATTAATACAAAAGGCACAATGCCGACTTAAGTACAAGTGGACTGACACTCTCACTTTCTTTGATTGGAACCTCTCCTGTGAGTCCAGTTTTAGATTATGATGCTTCACTTCAGGTTTACAGTATACCTTGGACCTTCTTATAGACGATGAAACACAGAAATTGCATCCGAATTTAATACAAATGGCACATTGCCGACTCAAGTGCAAGAGGAATGACACTCTCACTTTGAATGATTTGAACCTCTCCTGTGAGTCCAGTTTTAGATTCCGATGCTTCACTTCAGGTTTATTGTATCCCTTGGACCTTCTTATTGACGATGTAACACATAAATTGCATCCGAATTTAATACAAAAGGCACAATGCCGACTTAAGTACAAGAGGACTGACTCTCTCACTTTCTATGATTTGAACCTCTCCTGTGAGGACAGTTTTAGATTCCGATGCTTCACTTCAGGTTTACTGTATCCCTTGGACCTTCTTATTGACGATGAAACACAGAAATTGCATTCGAATTTAATACAAAAGGCAATATGATGACTTAAGTACAAGAGGACTGACACTCCCACTTTCTATGATTTGAAGCTCTCCTGTGAGTCCAGTTATAGATTCCGATGCTTCGTTCACGTTTACTGTATCCCTCGGACCTTCTTATTGACGATGAAACACAGAAATTGCATCAGCATTTAATACAAAAAGCACAATGCCGACTTATGTACAAGAGGACTGACACTTTCACTTTCTATGATTTGAACCTTTCCTGTGAGTCCAGTTTTAGATTACGATGCTTCACTTCAGGTATACTGTATAACTTGGACCTTCTTATTGACGATGAAACACAGAAATTGCATCCGAATTTAATAAAAAAGGCAAAATGCCGACTTAAGTACAAGAGGACTGACACTTTTACTTTCTATGATTGGAACTTCTCCTGTGAGACCAGTTTTAGATTACGATGCTTTACTTCAGGTTTACTGTATCTCTTGGACCATCTTATAGACGATGAAACACAGAAATCGCATCCCAATTTAATACAAAAGGCACAATGCCGACATAGAAACAAGAGGACTGACACTCTCACTTTCTATGATATGAACCTCTCCTGTAAGTCCAGTTTTAGATTCCGATGCTTCACTTCAGGTTTACTGTATCCCTTGGACCTTCTTATTGACGATGAAACACAGAAATTGCATCCGAATTTAACACTAAAAGCACAATGCCGACTTAAGTACAAGAGGACTGACACTCTAACTTTCTATGATTTGAACCTCTCCTGTGAGTCCAGTTTTAGATCACGGTGCTTCACTTCAGGTTTACTGTATACCTTGGACCTTCTTATTGACGATGAAACACAGAAATTGCATCCGAATTTAATACAAATGCACAATGCCAACTTAAGTACAAGAGGCCTGACACTCTAAATTTCTATGATTTGTACCTCTCCAGTGAGTCCAGTTTTAGATACCTGTGCTTCACTTCAGGTTTACTGTATCCCTTGGACCTTCTTATTGACGATGAAACACAGAAATTGCATCCGAATTTAATACAAAACGCACAATGCCGACTTAAGTACAAGAGGACTGACAATCTCGTTTTCTATGATTTGAACCTATCCTGTGAGTCCAGTTTTAGATTCCGATGCATCACTTCAGGTTTACTGTATCCTTTGGACCTTCTTATTGACGATGATACACAGAAATTGCTTACGAAATTAATACAAAAGGCACAATGCCGACTAAAGTACAAGTGGACTGACACTCTCACTTTCTTTAATTGGAACCTCTACTGTGAGTCCAGTTTTAGATTATGATGTTTCACTTCAGGTTTACAGTATACCTTGGACCTTCTTATAGACGATGAAACACAGAAATTGCATCCGAATTTAATACAAAAGGCACAATGCCGTCTTAAGTACAAGAGGAATGACACTCTCACTTTGAATGATTTGAACCTCTCCCGTGAGTCCAGTTTTAGATTCCGATGCTTCACTTCAGGTTTATTGTATCCCTTGGACCTTCTTATTGACGATGAAACACATAAATTGCATCCGAATTTAATACAAAAGGCACAATGACGACTTAAGTACAAGAGGACTGACACTCTCACTTTCTATGATTTGAACCTCTCCTGTGAGTCCAGTTTGAGATTCCGATGCTTCACTTCAGGTTTACTGTATCCCTTGGAACTTCATATTGACGATGAAACACAGAAATTGCATTCGAATTTAATACAAAAGGCAATATGATGACTTAAGTACAAGAGGACTGACACTCTCACTTTCTATGATTTGAACCTCTCCTGTGAGTCCAGTTTTAGATTCCGATGCTTTGTTCACGTTTACTGTATCCCTCGGACCTTCTTATTGACGATGAAACACAGAAATTGCATCAGCATTTAATACAAAAAGCGCAATGCCGACTTAAGTACAAGAGGACTGACACTCTCACTTTCTATGATTTGAACCTCTCCTGTGAGTCCAGTTTTAGATTCTGATGCTTCACTTCCGATATACTGTATCCCTTGGACCTTCTTATCGACGATGAAACACAGAAATTGCATCCGAATTTAATACAAAAGGCACAATGCCGACTTAAGTATATGAGGACTGACACTCTCTATTTCTATGATTTGAACCTTTCCTGTGAGTCCAGTTTTAGATCCCGATGCTTCACTTCAGGTTTACTGTATCCCTTGGACCTTCTTATTGACGATGAAACACAGAAATTGCATCCAAATTAAATACAAAAAGCACAATGCCGACATAAGTACAAGAGGACTGACACTCTCACTTTCTATGATTTGAACCTCTCCTGTGAGTCCAGTTTTAGATTCCGATGCTTCACTTCAGGTATACTGTAACCCTTGGACCTTCTTATTGACGATGAAACACAGAAATTGCATCCGAATTTAATACAAAAGGCACAATGCCGACTTAAGTACAAGAGGACTGACTCTCTCATTTTCTTCGATTTGAACCCCCCCTGTGAGTCTAGTTTTGGATTCCGATGCTTCACTTCAGGTTTACTGTATCCCTTGGACCTTCTTATTGACCATGAAACACAGAAATTGCATACGAATTTAATACAAAAGGCACAATGCCGACTTAAGTACAAAAGGACTGACACTCTCACATTCTATGATTTAAACCTCTGCTGTGAGTGCAAATTTAGTTTCGGATGCTTCCCTTCAGGTTTACTGTATCCCTTGGACCTTCTTATTGACGATGAAACACAGAAATTGTATCCGAATTTAATACAAAAGGCACAATGCCGACTTAAGTACAAGAGGAATGACACTCTCACTTTGTATGATTTGAACCTCTCCTGTGAGTCCAGTATTAGATTCCGATGCTTCACTTCAGGTTTACTGTATCCCTTGGACCTAGCTATTGACGATGAAACACAGAAATTGCATCCGAATTTAATACAAAAGGCACAATGCCGACTTAAGTACAAGAGGACTGACACTCTAACTTTCTGTGATTGGAACCTCTCCTGTGAGTCCAGTTTTAGATTACGATGCTTCACTTCAGGTTTACTGTGTACCTTGGAACTTCTTATTGACGGTGAAACACAGATATTGCATCTGAATTTAATACAAAAGGCACAATGCCGACTTAAGTACAAGAGGATTGAAACTCTCACTTTCTATGATTTGAACCTCTCCTGTGAGTCCAGTTTAAGATTCCGATGCTTCACTTCAGGTTTACTGAATCCCTTGGAACTTCTTACTGACGATGAAACACAGAAGTTGCATCCGAATTTCGTACAAAAGGCACAATGCCGACTTAAGTACAAGAGGACTGACATTCTCACTTTCTTTGAATTGAATCTCTACTGTGAGTCCAGTTTTAGATTCTGATGCTTCACTTCCGGTTTACTGTATCCCTTGGACCTTCTTATCGACGATGAAACACAGAAATTGCATCCGAATTTAATACAAAAGGCACAATGCCGACTTAGGTACAAGAGGACTGACACTCTCACTTTCTATGACTTGAACCTCTCCTGTGAGTCCAGTTTTAGATTCCGATGCTTCACTTCAGGTTAACTGTATCCCTTGGACCTTCCTATTGACGATGAAACACAGAAATTGCATCCGGAATAAACACAAAAAGCACAATGCCGACTTAAGTACAAGAGGACTGACACTCTAACTTTCTATGATTTGAACATCTCCTGTGAGTCCAGTTTTAGATTCCGATGCTTCACTTCAGATTTACTGTATCCCTTGGACCTTCTTATTGACGAAGAAACACAGAAATTACATCCGAAATTAATACAAAAGGCACAATGCCGACTCAAGAACAAGAGGACTGGCACTCTCACTTCCTATGATTTGAACCTCTCCTGTGAGTCCAGTTTTAGATTCCGATGCTTCACTTCGGGTTTACTGTATCCCTTGGACATTCTTATTGACGATGAAACACAGAAATTGCATTCGAATTTAAAAACAAAAGGCACAATGCCGACTTAAGTACAAGAGGACAGACTCTCTAACTTTCTATGATTTGAACCTCTCCTGTGAGTCCATATTTAGATTCCGATGCTTCACTTCTGGTTTACTGTATCTCTTAGAACTTCTTATTGACGATGAAACACAGAAATTGCAACCGCATTTAATACTAAAGGCACAATGCCGACTTAAGTACAAGAGGACTGACACACTCACTTTCTATGATTTGAACCTCTACTGTGAGTCCAGTTTTAGATTCCGATGCTTCACTTCCGGTTTATTCTATCCCTTGGACCTTCGTATTGAGGATGAAAAACAGAAATTTCATCCGAATTTAATACGAAAGGCACAATGCCGACTTAAGTACAAGATGACTGACACTCTCACTTCCTATGATTTGAACCTCTCCTGAGAGTCCAGTTTTAGATTGCGATGCTTCACTTCAGGTTTACTGTATACCTTGGACCTTCTTATTGACGATGAAACACAGAAATTGCATCCGAATTTAATACAAAAGGCACAATGCCGACTTAAGTACAAGAGGACTGACACTCTCACTTTCTATGATTTGAACCTCTCCTGTGAGTCCAGTTTTAGATTCCGATGCTTCAGTTCAGGTTTACTGTATCCCTTGGACGTTCTTATTGACGATGAAACACAGAAATTGCATCCGAATTTAATACAAAACGCACAATGCCGACTTAAGTACAAGAGGACAGACACTCTCGTTTTCTATGATTTGAACCTCTCCTGTGAGTCCAGTTTTAGATTCCGATGCTTCACTTCAGGTTTACTGTATCCCTTGGACCTTCGAATTGACGATGATACACAGAAATTGCTTACGAAATTAATACAAAAGGCACAATGCCGACTTAAGTACAAGTGGACTGACACTCTCACTTTCTTTGATTGGAACCTCTCCTGTGAGTCCAGTTTTAGATTGTGATGCTTCACTTCAGGTTTACAGTATACCTTGGACCTTCTTATAGACGATGAAACACAGAAATTGCATCCGAATTTAATACAAAAGGCACAATGACGACATAAGTACAAGAGGACTGACACTCTCACTTTCTATGATTTGAACCTCTCCTGTGAGTCCAGTTTGAGATTCCGATGCTTCACTTCAGGTTTACTGTATCCCTTGGAACACCTTATTGACGATGGAACACAGAAATTGCGTCCGAATTTAATACAAATGGCACATTGCCGACCTAAGTGCAAGAGGAATGACACTCTCACTTTGAATGATTTGAACCTCTCCTGTGAGTCCAGTTTTAGATTCCGATGCTTCACTTCAGGTTTATTGTATCCCTTGGACCTTCTTATTGACGATGTAACACATAAATTGCATCCGAATTTGATACAAAAGGCACAATGCCGACTTAAGTACAAGAGGACTGACTCTCTCACTTTCTATGATTTGAACCTCTCCTGTGAGGACAGTTTTAGATTCCGATGCTTCACTTCAGGTTTACTGTATCCCTTGGACCTTCTTATTGACGATGAAACACAGAAATTGCATTCGAATTTAATACAAAAGGCAATATGATGACTTAAGTACAAGAGGACTGACACTCCCACTTTCTATGATTTGAAGCTCTCCTGTGAGTCCAGTTATAGATTCCGATGCTTCGTTCACGTTTACTGTATCCCTCGGACCTTCTTATTGACGATGAAACACAGAAATTGCATCAGCATTTAATACAAAAAGCACAATGCCGACTTATGTACAAGAGGACTGACACTTTCACTTTCTATGATTTGAACCTTTCCTGTGAGTCCAGTTTTAGATTACGATGCTTCACTTCAGGTATACTGTATAACTTGGACCTTCTTATTGACGATGAAACACAGAAATTGCATCCGAATTTAATAAAAAAGGCAAAATGCCGACTTAAGTACAAGAGGACTGACACTTTACTTTCTATGATTGGAACTTCTCCTGTGAGACCAGTTTTAGATTACGATGCTTTACTTCAGGTTTACTGTATCTCTTGGACCATCTTATAGACGATGAAACACAGAAATTGCATCCCAATTTAATACAAAAGGCACAATGCGACATAGAAACAAGAGGACTGTGACACTCTCACTTTCTATGATATGAACCTCTCCTGTAAGTCCAGTTTTAGATTCCGATGCTTCACTTCGGGTTTACTGTATCCCTTGGACCTTCTTATTGACGATGAAACACAGAAATTGCATCCGAATTTAATACAAAAAGCACAATGCCGACTTAAGTACAAGAGGACTGACACTCTAACTTTCTATGATTTGAACCTCTCCTGTGAGTCCAGTTTTAGATCACGGTGCTTCACTTCAGGTTTACTGTATACCTTGGACCTTCTTATTGACGATGAAACACAGAAATTGCATCCGAATTTAATACAAATGCACAATGCCAACTTAAGTACAAGAGGCCTGACACTCTAAATTTCTATGATTTGTACCTCTCCAGTGAGTCCAGTTTTAGATACCCATGCTTCACTTCAGGTTTACTGTATCCCTTGGACCTTCTTATTGACGATGATACACAGAAATTGCTTACGAAATTAATACAAAAGGCACAACGCCGACTAAAGTACAAGTGGACTGACACTCTCACTTTCTTTAATTGGAACCTCTACTGTGAGGCCAGTTTTAGATTATGATGTTTCACTTCAGGTTTACAGTATACCTTGGACCTTCTTATAGACGATGAAACACAGAAATTGCATCCGAATTTAATACAAAAGGCACAATGACGTCTTAAGTACAAGAGGACTGACACTCTCACTTTTTATGATTTGAACCTCTCCTGTGAGTCCAGTTTGAGATTCCGATGCTTCACTTCAGGTTTACTGTATCCCTTGGAACATCTTATTGACGATGGAACACGGAAATTGCGTCCGAATTTAATACAAATGGCACAATGCCGACTTAAGTGCAAGAGGAATGACACTCTCACTTTGAATGATTTGAACCTCTCCCGTGAGTCCAGTTTTAGATTCCGATGCTTCACTTCAGGTTTATTGTATCTCTTGGACCTTCTTATTGACGATGGAACATATAAATTGCATCCGAATTTAATACAAAAGGCACAATGACGACTTAAGTACAAGAGGACTGACACTCTCACTTTCTATGATTTGAACCTCTCCTGTGAGTCCAGTTTGAGATTCCGATGCTTCACTTCAGGTTTACTGTATCCCTTGGAACTTCTTATTGACGATGAAACACAGAAATTGCATTCGAATTTAATACAAAAGGCAAAATGATGACTTAAGTACAAGAGGACTGACACTCTCACTTTCTATGATTTGAACCTCTCCTGTGAGTCCAGTTTTAGATTCCGATGCTTTGTTCACGTTTACTGTATCCCTCGGACCTTCTTATTGACGATGAAACACAGAAATTGCATCAGCATTTAATACAAAAAGCACAATGCCGACTTAAGTACAAGAGGACAGACACTCTCACTTTCTATGATTTGAACCTCTCCTGTGAGTCCAGTTTTAGATTCTGATGCTTCACTTCCGATATACTGTATCCCTTGGACCTTCTTATCGACGATGAAACACATAAATTGCATCCGAATTTAATACAAAAGGCACAATGCCGACTTAAGTATATGAGGACTGACACTCTCTATTTCTATGATTTGAACCTTTCCTGTGAGTCCAGTTTTAGATCCCGATGCTTCACTTCAGGTTTACTGTATCCCTTGGACCTTCTTATTGACGATGAAACACAGAAGTTGCATCCGAATTTCATACAAAAGGCACAATGCCGACTTAAGTACAAGAGGACTGACACTCTCACTTTCTTTGAATTGAATCTCTACTGTGAGTCCAGTTTTAGATTCTGATGCTTCACTTCCGGTTTACTGTATCCCTTGGACCTTCTTATCGACGATGAAACACAGAAATTGCATCCAAATTTAATACAAAAGGCACAATGCCGACTTAGGTACAAGAGGACTGACACTCTCACTTTCTGTGACTTGAACCTCTCCTGTGAGTCCAGTTTTAGATTCCGATGCTTCACTTCAGGTTTACTGTATCCCTTGGACCTTCCTATTGACGATGAAACACAGAATTTGCATCCGAATTAAACACAAAAAGCACAATGCCGACTTAAGTACAAGAGGACTGACACTCTAACTTTCTATGTTTTGAACCTCTACTATGAGGCCAGTTTTAGATTCCGATGCTTCAGTTCCGGTTTACTGTATCCCTTGGACTTTCGTATTCACGATGAAGCACAGAAATTGCATCCGAATTTAATACAAAAGGCACAATGCCGACTTAACTACAAGAGGACTGACACTCTCACTTTCTATGATTTGAACCTCTCCTGTGAGTCCAGTTTTAGATTACGATGCTTCTCTTCAGGTTTACTGTATACCTTGGACCTTCTTATTGACGATGAAACACAGAAATTGCATCCAAATTTAATACAAAAGGCACAATGCCGACTTAAGTACAAGAGGACTGACACTCTCACTTTCTATGATTTGAACCTCTCCTGTGAGTCCAGTTTTAGATTCCGATGCTTCAGTTCAGGTTTACTGTATCCCTTGGACCTTCTTATTGACGATGAAACACAGAAATTGCATCCGAATTTAATACAAAACGCACAATGCCGACTTAAGTACAAGAGGACTGACACTCTCATTTCCTATGATTTAAACCGCTCCTGTGAGTCCAGTTTTAGATTCCGATGCTTCACTTCAGGTTTACTGTATCCCTTGGACCTTCTTATTGACGATGAAACACAGAAATTGCATCCGAATTTAATACAAAAGGCACAATGCCGACTTAAGTACAAGCGGACTGACTCTCAAACTTTCTATGATTTGAACCTCTCCTGTGAGTCCAATTTAGATTCCATTGCTTCACTGCACGTTTACTGTATCCCTTGGACCTTCTTATTGACGATGAAACACAGAAATTGCAACCGAATTTAATACAAAAGGAACAATGCCGACTTAAGTACAAGAGGACTGACACTCTCACTCTCTATGATATGAACCTTTCCTGTGAGTCCAGTATTAGATTCCGATGCTTCACTTCAGGTTTACTGTATCCCTTGGACCTTCTTATTGACGATGAAACACAGAAATTGCATTCGAATGTAATACAAAAGGCACAATGCCGTCTTAAGTACAAGAGGAATGACACTCTCACTTTCTATGACTTGACCCTCTCCTGTGAGTCCTGTTTTAGATTCCGATGCTGCACTTCAGGTTTACTGTATCCCTTTCACCTTCTAATAGACGATGAAACACAGAAATTGCATTCGAATTTAATACAAAAGGCACAATGCCGACTTAAGTACAAGAGGACTGACACTCTAAGTTTCTATGATTGGAACCACTCTTGTGAGTCCAATTTTTAGATTACGATGGTTCTCTTCAGGTTTACTGTATACCTTGGACCTTCTTATTCGCGATGAAACGCAGAAATTGCATCCTAATTTAATACAAAAGGCACAATGCCGACTAAAGTACAAGAGGACTGACACTCTCAATTTGTATGATTTGAATCTCTCCTGTGAGTCCATATTTAGATTCCGATGCTTCACTTCTGGTTTACTGTATCTCTTAGAACTTCTTATTGACGATGAAACACAGAAATTGCAACCGCATTTAATACTAAAGGCACAATGCCGACTTAAGTACAAGAGGACTGACACACTCACTTTCTATGATTTGAACCTCTACTGTGAGTCCAGTTTTAGATTCCGATGCTTCACTTCCGGTTTATTCTATCCCTTGGACCTTCGTATTGAGGATGAAAAACAGAAATTGCATCCGAATTTAATACGAAAGGCACAATGCTGACTTAAGTACAAGATGACTGACACTCTCACTTCCTATGATTTGAACCTCTCCTGTGAGTCCAGTTTTAGATTACGATGCTTCACTTTAGGTTTACTGTATACCTTGGACCTTCTTATTGACGATGAAACACAGAAATTGCATCCGAATTTAATACAAAAGGCACCATGCCGACTTAAGTACAAGAGGACTGACACTCTCACTTTCTATGATTTGAACCTCTCCTGTGAGTCCAGTTTTAGATTCCGATGCTTCAGTTCAGGTTTACTGTATCCCTTGGACGTTCTTATTGACGATGAAACACAGAAATTGCATCCGAATTTAATACAAAACGCACAATGCCGACTTAAGTACAAGAGGACAGACACTCTCGTTTTCTATGATTTGAACCTCTCCTGTGAGTCCAGTTTTAGATTCCGATGCTTCACTTCAGGTTTACTGTATCCCTTGGACCTTCGAATTGACGATGATACACAGAAATTGCTTACGAAATTAATACAAAAGGCACAATGCCGACTTAAGTACAAGTGGACTGACACTCTCACTTTCTTTGATTGGAACCTCTCCTGTGAGTCCAGTTTTAGATTATGATGCTTCACTTCAGGTTTACAGTATACCTTGGACCTTCTTATAGACGATGAAACACAGAAATTCCATCCGAATTTAATACAAAAGGCACAATGACGACATAAGTACAAGAGGACTGACACTCTCACTTTCTATGATTTGAACCTCTCCTGTGAGTCCAGTTTGAGATTCCGATGCTTCACTTCAGGTTTACTGTATCCCTTGGAACACCTTATTGACGATGGAACACAGAAATTGCGTCCGAATTTAATACAAATGGCACATTGCCGACTTAAGTGCAAGAGGAATGACACTCTCACTTTGAATGATTTGAACCTCTCCTGTGAGTCCAGTTTTAGATTCCGATGCTTCACTTCAGGTTTATTGTATCCCTTGGACCTTCTTATTGACGATGTAACACATAAATTGCATCCGAATTTAATACAAAAGGCACAATGCCGACTTAAGTACAAGAGGACTGACTCTCTCACTTTCTATGATTTGAACCTCTCCTGTGAGGACAGTTTTAGATTCCGTTGCTTCACTTCAGGTTTACTGTATCCCTTGGACCTTCTTATTGACGATGAAACACAGAAATTGCATTCGAATTTAATACAAAAGGCAATATGATGACTTAAGTACAAGAGGACTGACACTCCCACTTTCTATGATTTGAAGCTCTCCTGTGAGTCCAGTTATAGATTCCGATGCTTCGTTCACGTTTACTGTATCCCTCGGACCTTCTTATTGACGATGAAACACAGAAATTGCATCAGCATTTAATACAAAAAGCACAATGCCGACTTATGTACAAGAGGACTGACACTTTCACTTTCTATGATTTGAACCTTTCCTGTGAGTCCAGTTTTAGATTACGATGCTTCACTTCAGGTATACTGTATAACTTGGACCTTCTTATTGACGATGAAACACAGAAATTGCATCCGAATTTAATAAAAATGCAAAATGCCGACTTAAGTACAAGAGGACTGACACTTTTACTTTCTATGATTGGAACTTCTCCTGTGAGACCAGTTTCAGATTACGATGCTTTACTTCAGGTTTACTGTATCTCTTGGACCATCTTATAGACGATGAAACACAGAAATTGCATCCCAATTTAATACAAAAGGCACAATGCCGACATAGAAACAAGAGGACTGACACTCTCACTTTCTATGATATGAACGGGACCGATGACCTTTGTAGTTTGGTCCCTTTAATCTTTAACCCAACCAACCTATGATATGAACCTCTCCTGTAAGTCCAGTTTTAGATTCCGATGCTTCACTTCAGGTTTACTGTATCCCTTGGACCTTCTTATTGACGATGAAACACAGAAATTGCATCCGAATTTAATACAAAAAGCACAATGCCGACTTAAGTACAAGAGGACTGACACTCTAACTTTCTATGATTTGAACCTCTCCTGTGAGTCCAGTTTTAGATCACGGTGCTTCACTTCAGGTTTACTGTATACCTTGGACCTTCTTATTGACGACGAAACACAGAAATTGCATCCGAATTTAATACAAATGCACAATGCCAACTTAAGTACAAGAGGCCTGACACTCTAAATTTCTATGATTTGTACCTCTCCAGTGAGTCCAGTTTTAGATACCTATGCTTCACTTCAGGTTTACTGTATCCCTTGGACCTTCTTATTGACGATGAAACACAGAAATTGCATCCGAATTTAATACAAAACGCACAATGCCGACTTAAGTACAAGAGGACTGACAATCTCGTTTTCTATGATTTGAACCTATCCTGTGAGTCCAGTTTTAGATTCCGATGCATCACTTCAGGTTTACTGTATCCCTTGGACCTTCTTATTGACGATGATACACAGAAATTGCTTACGAAATTAATACAAAAGGCACAATGCCGACTAAAGTACAAGTGGACTGACACTCTCACTTTCTTTAATTGGAACCTCTACTGTGAGTCCAGTTTTAGATTATGATGTTTCACTTCAGGTTTACAGTATACCTTGGACCTTCTTATAGACGATGAAACACAGAAATTGCATCCGAATTTAATACAAAAGGCACAATGACGTCTTAAGTACAAGAGGACTGACACTCTCACTTTTTATGATTTGAACCTCTCCTGTGAGTCCAGTTTGAGATTCCGATGCTTCACTTCAGGTTTACTGTATCCCTTGGAACATCTTATTGACGATGGAACACGGAAATTGCGTCCGAATTTAATACAAATGGCACAATGCCGACTTAAGTGCAAGAGGAATGACACTCTCACTTTGAATGATTTGAACCTCTCCCGTGAGTCCAGTTTTAGATTCCGATGCTTCACTTCAGGTTTATTGTATCCCTTGGACCTTCTTATTGACGATGAAACACATAAATTGCATCGGAATTTAATACAAAAGGCACAATGACGACTTAAGTACAAGAGGACTGACACTCTCACTTTCTATGATTTGAACCTCTCCTGTGAGTCCAGTTTGAGATTCCGATGCTTCACTTCAGGTTTACTGTATCCCTTGGAACTTCTTATTGACGATGAAACACAGAAATTGCATTCGAATTTAATACAAAAGGCAGTGTGATGACTTAAGTACAAGAGGACTGACACTCTCACTTTCTATGATTTGAACCTCTCCTGTGAGTCCAGTTTTAGATTCCGATGCTTTGTTCACGTTTACTGTATCCCTCGGACCTTCTTATTGACGATGAAACACAGAAATTGCATCAGCATTTAATACAAAAAGCACAATGCCGACTTAAGTACAAGAGGACTGACACTCTCACTTTCTATGATTTGAACCTCTCCTGTGAGTCTAGTTTTAGATTACGATGCTTCACTTCAGGGATACTGTATGCCTTGGACCTTCTTATTGACGATGAAACACAGAAATTGCATCCGAATTTAATAAAAAAGGCAAAATGCCGACTTAAGTACAAGAGGACTGACACTCTCACTTTCTATGATTGGAACTTCTCCTGTGAGACCCGTTTTAGATTACGATGCTTCACTTCAGGTTTACTGTATCTCTTGGACCGTCTTATAGACGATGAAACACAGAGATTGCATCCGAATTTAATACAAAAGGCACAATGCCGACATAGGTACAAGAGGACTGACACTCTCACTTTCTATGATTTGAACCTCTCCTGTAAGTCCAGTTTTAGATTCCGACGCTTCTCTTCAGGTTTACTGTATCCCTTGCACCTTCTTATTGACGATGAAACACAGAAATTGCATCCGAATTTAATACAAAAAGCCCAATGCAGACTTAAGTACAAGAGGACTGAAACTCTAACTTTCTATGATTTGAAACTCTCCTGTGAGTCCAGTTTTAGATTACGGTGCTTCACTTCAGGTTTACTGTATACCTTGGACCTTCTTATTGATGATGAAACACAGAAATTGCATCCGAATTTAATACAAATGCACATGGCCGACTTAAGTACAAGAGGCCTGACACTCTCACTCTCTATGATTTGAACCTCTCCTGTAAGTCCAGTTTTAGATTCCGATGCTTCACTTCAGGTTTACTGTATCCCTTGGACCCTCTTATTGACGAAGAAACACACAAATATCATCCGAATATAATACAAAAGGCACAATGCGGACTTAAGTGCAACAGGACTGACACTCTGAATTTCTTTGATTTGAACCTCTCCTGTGAGTCCAGTTTTAGATTCCGATGCTTCACTTCAGGTTTACTGTATCCCTTGGACCTTCTTATGTACGATGAAACACAGAAGTTGCATCCGATTTTAATGCAAAAGGGACAATGCCGACTTAAGTACAAGAGGACTGACACTCTCACTTTCTATGATTTGAACCTCTCCTGTGAGTCCAATTTAGATTCCATTGCTTCACTTCAGGTTTACAGTATCCCTTGGACCTTCTTATTGACGATGAAACACAGAAATTGCATCCGAAATTAATACAAAAGGCACAATGCCGACTTAAGTACAAGAGGACTGACACTCTCACTTTCTATGATTTGAACCTCTCCTGTGAGTCCAGTTTTAGATTCCGATGCTTCACTTCAGGTTTACTGTATCCCTTGGACCTTCTTATTGACGATGAAACACAGAAATTGCATCCGAATTTAATACAAAACGCTCAATGCCGACTTAAGTACAAGAGGACTGACACTCTCGTTTTCTATGATTTGAACCTCTCCTGTGAGTCCAGTTTTAGATTCCGATGCTTCACTTCAGGTTTACAGTATACCTTGGACCTTCTTATAGATGATGAAACATAGAAATTGCATCCGAATTTAATACAAAAGGCACAATGACGACTTAAGTACAAGAATGACTGACACTCTCACTTTCTATGATTTGAACCTCTCCTGTGAGTCCAGTTTGAGATTCCGATGCTTCACTTGAGGTTTACTGTATCCCTTGGAACTTCTTATTGACGATGGAACACAGAAATTGCGTCCGAATTTAATACAAATGGCACAATGCCGACTTAAGTGCAAGAGGAATGATATTCTCACTTTGTATGATTTGAACCTCTCCTGTGAGTCCAGTTTTAGATTCCGATGCTTCACGTCAGGTTTATGGATCCCTTGGACCTTCTTATTGACGATGAAACACATAAATTTCATCCGAATTTAATACAAAAGGCACATTGCCGACTTAAGTACAAGAGGACTGACACTCTCATTTTCTATGATTTGAACCACTCCTGTGAGTCCAGTTTTAGATTCCGATGCTTCACTTCAGGTTTACTGTATCCCTTCGAACTTCTTATTGACGATGGAACACATAAATTGCATCCCAATTTAATACAAAAGGCACAATGCCGACTTAAGTACAAGAGGACTGCCTCTCTCACTTTCTATGATTGAACCTTTTATGTGAGGCCAGTTTCAGATTCCGATGCTTCACTTCAGGTTTACTGTATCCCTTGGACCTTCTTATTGACGATGAAACACAGAAATTGCATTCGAATTTAATACAAAAGGCAATATGATGACTTAAGTACAAGAGGACTGACACTCCCACTTTCTGTGATTTGAACCTCTCCTGTAAGTCCAGTTTTAGATTCCGACGCTTCACTTCAGGTTTACTGTATCACTTGGACCTTCTTATTGACGATGAAACACAGAAATTGCATCCGAATTTAATACAAAAAGCACAATGCCGACTTAAGTACAAGAGGACTGACACTCTAATTTTCTATGATTTGAACCTCTCCTGTGAGTCCAGTTTTAGATTACGGTGTTTCACTTCAGGTTTACTGTATACCTTGGACCTTCTTATTGACGATGAAACACAGAAATTGCATCCGAATTTAATACAAATGCACAATGCCGACTTAAGTACAAGAGGCCTGACACTCTCACTCTCTATGATTTGAACCTCTCCTGTAAGTCCAGTTTTAGATTCCGATGCTTCACTTCAGGTTTACTGTATCCCTTGGACCCTCTTATTGACGAAGAAACACACAAATAGCATCCGAATATAATACAAAAGGCACAATGCGGACTTAAGTGCAACAGGACTGACACTCTCAATTTCTTTGATTTGAACCTCTCCTGTGAGTCCAGTTTTAGATTCCGATGCTTCACTTCAGGTTTACTGTATCCCTTGGACCTTCTTATTGACGATGAAACACAGAAATTGCAACCGAATTGGATACAAAAGGAACAATGCCGACTTAAGTACAAGAGGACTGACACTCTAACTTTCTATGATTTGAACCTCTCCAGTGAGTCCAGTTTTAGATTCCTATGCTTCACTTCAGGTTTACTGTATCCCTTGGACCTTCTTATTGACGATGAAACACAGAAGTTGCATCCGAATTTAATGCAAAAGGGACAATGCCGACTTAAGTACAAGAGGACTGATACTCTCACTTTCTATGATTTGAACCTCTCCTGTGAGTCCAATTTAGAATCCATTGCTTCACTTCAGGTTTACAGTATCCCTTGGACCTTCTTATTGACGATGAAACACAGAAATTGCAACCGAATTTAATACAAAAGGCACAATGCCGACTTAAGTACTAGAGGACTGACACTCTCGTTTTCTATGATTTGAGCCTGTCCTGTGAGTCCAGTTTTAGATTCCGATGCTTCACTTCAGGTTTACTGTATCCCTTGGAAATTCTTATTGACGATGATACACAGAAATTGCTTACGAATTTAATACAAAAGGCACAATGCTGACTTAAGTACAAGAGGACTGGCACTCTCACTTTCATTGATTGGAACCTCTCCTGTGAGTCCAGTTTTAGATTATGATGCTTCACTTCAGGTTTACAGTATATCTTGGACCTTCTTATTGACGATGAAACACAGAAATTGCATCCGAATTTAATACAAAAGGCACAATGCCGACTAAAGTACAAGAGGACAGACACTCTCACTTTCTATGATTTGAACCTCTCCTGTGAGTCCAGTTTGAGATTCCGTTGCTTCACTTCAGGTATACTGTATCCCTTGGAACTTCTTATTGGCGATGGAACACAGAAATTCGTCCGAATTTAATACAAATAGCACAATGCCGACTTAAGTGCAAGAGGAATGACACTCTCACTTTGTATGATTTGAACCTCTCCTGTGAGTCCAGTTTGAGATTCCGATGCTTCACTTTAGGTTTACTGTATCCCTTGGAACTTCTTATTGACGATGGAACACATAAATTGCATCCGAATTTAATACAAAAGGCACAATGCCGACTTAAGTACAAGAGGACTGACACTCTCATTTTCTATGATTTGAACCACTCCTGTGAGTCCAGTTTTAGATTCCGATGCTTCACTTCAGGTTTACTGTATCCCTTCGAACTTCTTATTGACGATGGAACACATAAATTGCATCCCAATTTAATACAAAAGGCACAATGCCGACTTAAGTACAAGAGGACTGCCTCTCTCACTTTCTATGATTGAACCTTTTATGTGAGGCCAGTTTTAGATTCCGATGCTTCACTTCCGGTTTACTGTATCCCATGGACCTTTTTTATTGACGATGAAACACAGAAATAGCATCCGAACTTAATACAAAAGGCACAATGCCGACTTAAGTACAAGAGGACTGGCACTCTCATTTTCTATGATGTGAACCTCTCCTGTGAGTTCAGTTTTAGATTCCGATGCTTAACTTCAGCTTTACTGTATCCCTTGGATCTCCTTATTGACGAAGAAACACACAAATAGCATCCGAATATAATACAAAAGGCACAATGCGGACTTAAGTGCAACAGGACTGACACTCTCAATTTCTTCGATTTGAACCTCTCCTGTGAGTCCAGTTTTAGATTACGATGCTTCACTTCAGGTTTACTGTATCCCTTGGACCTTCTTATTGACGATGAAATACATATATTTCATCCGAATATAATACAAAAGGCACAATGCCGACTTAAGTACAAGAGCACTTTCACTCTTACTTTCTATGATTGGAACCTCTCCTGTGAGTCCAGTTTTTAGATTACGATGATTCACTTCAGGTTTAATGTATCCATTTGACCTTCTTATTGACGATGAAACACAGAAATTGCATCCGACTTTAATACAAAGGCACAATGCCGACTTAAGTACAAGATGACTGACACTCTCACTTCCTATGATTTGAACCTTTTCTGTGAGGCCAGTTTTAGATTACGATGCTTCACTTCAGGTTTACTGTATACCTTGGACCTTCTTATTGACGATGAAACACAGAAATTGCATCCGAAATTAATACAAAAGGCACAATGCCGACTTAAGTACAAGAGGACTGACACTCTCACTTTCTATGATTAGAACCTCTCCTGTGAGTCCAGTTTTAGATTCCGATGCTTCACTTCAGGTTTACTGTATCCCTTGCACCTTCTTATTGACGATGAAACACAGAAATTGCATCCGAATTTAATACAAAACGCTCAATGCCGACTTAAGTACAAGAGGACTGACACTCTCGTTTTCTATGATTTGAACCTCTCCTGTGAGTCCAGTTTTAGATTCCGATGCTTCACTTCAGGTTTACTGTATCCCTTGGACCTTCTTATTGACGATGATACACAGAAATTGCTTACGAAATTAATACAAAAGGCCCAATGCCGACTTAAGTACAAGTAGACTGACACTCTCACTTTCTTTGATTGGAACCTCTCCTGTGAGTCCAGTTTTCGATTATGATGCTTCACTTCAGGTTTACAGTATACCTTGGACCTTCTTATAGACGATGAAACATAGAAATTGCATCCGAATTTAATACTAAAGGCACAATGACGACTTAAGTACAAGAGGACTGACACTCTCACTTTCTATGATTTGAACCTCTCCTGTGAGTCCAGTTTGAGATTCCGATGCTTCACTTCAGGTTTACTGTATCCCTTGGACCTTCTTATTGACGATGAAACACAGAAATTGCGTTCGAATTTAATACAAATGGCACAATGCCGACTTAAGTGCAAGAGGAATGACACTCTCACTTTGTATGATTTGAATCTCTCCTGTGAGTCCAGTTTTAGATTCCGATGCTTCACGTCAGGTTTATTGGATCCCTTGGACCTTCTTATTGACGATGAAACACATAAATTGCATCCGAATTTAATACAAAAGGCACAATGCCGACTTAAGTACAAGAGGACTGACTCTCTCACTTTCTATGATTTGAACCTCTCCTGTGAGGCCAGTTTTAGATTCCGATGCTTCACTTCAGGTTTACTGTATCCCTTGGACCTTCTTATTGACGATGAAACACAGAAATCGCATTCGAATTTAATACAAAAGGCGATATGATGACTTAAGTACAAGAGGACTGACACTCCCACTTTCTATGATTTGAACCTCTCCTGTGAGTCCAGTTTTAGATTCCGATGCTTCGTTCACGTTTACTGTATCCCTCGGACCTTATTATTGACGAAGAAACACAGAAATTGCATTAGCATTTAATACAAAAAGCACAATGCCGACTTCAGTACAAGAGGACTGACACTCTCACTTTCTATGATTTGAACCTCTCCTGTGAGTCCAGTTTTAGATTACGATGGCTCACTTCAGGTATACTGTATACCTTGGACCTTCTTATTGACGATGAAACACAGAAATTGCATCCGAATTTAATAAAAAAGGCAAAATGCCGACTTAAGTACAAGAGGACCGACACTCTCACTTTCTATGATTGGAACTTCTCCTGTGAGACCAGTTTTAGATTACGATGCTTCACTTCAGGTTTACTGTATCTCTTGGACCGTAATATAGACGATGAAACACAGAAATTGCATCCGAATTTAATACAAAAGGCACAATGCCGAAATAGGTACAAGAGGACTGACACTCTCACTTTCTATGATTTGAACCTCTCCTGTAAGTCTAGTTTTAGATTCCGACGCTTCACTTCAGGTTTACTGTATCCCTTGGACCTTCTTATTGACGATGAAACACAGAAATTGCATCCGAATTTAATACAAAAAGCACAATGCCGACTTAAGTACAAGAGGACTGACACTCTAACTTTCTATGATTTGAACATCTCCTGTGAGTCCAGTTTTAGATTACGGTGCTTCACTTCAGGTTTACTGTATACCTTGGACCTTCTTATTGACGATGAAACACAGAAATTGCATCCGAATTTAATACAAATGCACAATGCCGACTTAAGTACAAGAGGCCTGACACTCTCACTCTCTATGATTTGAACCTCTCCTGTAAGTTCAGTTTTAGATTCCGATGCTTCACTTCAGGTTTACTGTATCCCTTGGAACTTCTTATTGACGATGGAACACATAAATTGCATCCGAATTTAATACAAAAGGCACAATGCCGACTTAAGTACAAGAGGACTGACTCTCTCACTTTCTATGATTGAACCTCTTATGTGAGGCCAGTTTTAGATTCCGATTCTTCACTTCAGGTTTACTGTATCCCTTGGACCTTTTTTATTGACGATGAAACACAGAAATAGCATCGGAACTTAATACAAAAGGCACAATGCCGACTTAAGTACAAGAGGACTGGCACTCTCATTTTCTTTGATGTGAACCTCTCCTGTGAGTTCAGTTTTAGATTCCGATGCTTAACTTCAGCTTTACTGTATCCCTCGGATCATCTTATTGACGAAGAAACACACAAATAGCATCCGAATATAATACAAAAGGCACAATGCAGACTTAAGGGGAACAGGACTGACACTCTCAATTTCTTCGATTTGAACCTCTCCTGTGAGTCCGGTTTTAGATTACGATGCTTCACTTCAGGTTTACTGTATCCCTTGGACCTTCTTATTGACGATGAAACACATATATTTCATCCGAATATAATACAAAAGGCACAATGCCGACTTAAGTACAAGAGGACTGACACTCTAAGTTTCTATGATTTGAACCTCTCCAGTGAGTCCTGTTTTTAGATTCCTATGATTCACTTCAGGTTTACTGTATCCCTTGGATCTTCTTATTGACGACGAAACACAGAAGTTGCATCCGAATTTAACACAAAAGGCACAATGCCGACTTAAGTACAAGAGGACTGACACTCTCACTTTCTATGGTTTGAACCTCTCCTGTGAGTCCAATTTAGATTCCATTGCTTCACTTCAGGTTTACTGTATCCCTTGGACCTTCTTATTGACGATGAAACACAGAAATTGCATCCGAATTTAATACAAAAGGCACAATGCCGACTTAAGTACAAGAGGAATGACACTCTCACATTTTATGATTTGAATCTCTCCTGTGAGTCCAGTTTTAGATTCCGATGCTTCACTTCCGGTTTACTGTATCCCTTGGACCTTCGTATTGACGATGAAAAACAGAAATTGCATCCGAATTTAATACGAAAGGCACAATGCCGACTTAAGTACAAGATGACTGACACTCTCACTTCCTATGATTTGAACCTCTTCTGTGAGGCCAGTTTTAGATTACGATGCTTCACTTCAGGTTTACTGTATACCTTGGACCTTCTTATTGACGATGAAACACAGAAATTGCATCCGAAATGAATACAAAAGGCACAATGCCGACTTAAGTACAAGAGGACTGACACTCTCACTTTCTATGATTTCAACCTCTCCTGTGAGTCCAGTTTTAGATTCCGATGCTTCACTTCAGGTTTACTGTATCCCTTGGACCTTCTTATTGACGATGAAACACAGAAATTGCATCCGAATTTAATACAAAACGCTCAATGCCGACTTAAGTACAAGAGGACTGACACTCTCGTTTTCTATGATTTGAACCTCTCCTGTGAGTCCAGTTTTAGATTCCGATGCTTCACTTCAGGTTTACTGTATCCCTTGGACCTTCTTATTGACGATGATACACAGAAATTGATTACGAAATTAATACAAAAGGCCCAATGCCGACTTAAGTACAAGTGGACTGACACTCTCACTTTCTTTGATTGGAACCTCTCCTGTGAGTCCAGTTTTCGATTATGATGCTTCACTTCAGGTTTACAGTATACCTTGGACCTTCTTATAGACGATGAAACATAGAAATTGCATCCGAATTTAATACTAAAGGCACAATGACGACTTAAGTACAAGAGGACTGACACTCTCACTTTCTATGATTTGAACCTCTCCTGTGAGTCCAGTTTGAGTTCCGATGCTTCACTTCAGGTTTACTGTATCCCTTGGACCTTCTTATTGACGATGAAACACAGAAATTGCGTCCGAATTTAATACAAATGGCACAATGCCGACTTAAGTGCAAGAGGAATGACACTCTCACTTTGTATGATTTGAATCTCTCCTGTGAGTCCAGTTTTAGATTCCGATGCTTCACGTCAGGTTTATTGGATCCCTTGGACCTTCTTATTGACGATGAAACACATAAATTGCATCCGAATTTAATACAAAAGGCACAATGCCGACTTAAGTACAAGAGGACTGACTCTCTCACTTTCTATGATTTGAACCTCTCCTGTGAGGCCAGTTTTAGATTCCGATGCTTCACTTCAGGTTTACTGTATCCCTTGGACCTTCTTATTGACGATGAAACACAGAAATTGCATTCGAATTTAATACAAAAGGCAATATGATGACTTAAGTACAAGAGGACTGACACTCCCACTTTCTATGATTATAAACCTCTCCTGTGAGTCCAGTTTTAGATTCCGATGCTTCGTTCACGTTTACTGTATCCCTCGGACCTTCTCATTGACGATGAAACACAGAAATTGCATTAGCATTTAATACAAAAAGCACAATGCCGACTTAAGTACAAGAGGACTGACACTCTCACTTTCTATGATTTGAACCTCTCTTGTGAGTCCAGTTTTAGATTACGAAGCTTTACTTCAGGTATACTGTATACCTTGGACCTTCGTATTGACGATGAAACACAGAAATTGCATCCGAATTTAATAAAAAAGGCAAAATGCCGACTGAAGTACAAGAGGACTGACACTCTCACTTTCTATGATTGGAACTTCTCCTGTGAGACCAGTTTTAGATTACGATGCTTCACTTCAGGTTTACTGTATCTCTTGGACCGTGTTATAGACGAAGAAACACAGAAATTGCATCCGAATTTAATACAAAAGGCACAATGCCGACATAGGTACAAGAGGACTGACACTCTCACTTTCTATGATTTGAACCTCTCCTGTAAGTCCAGTTTTAGATTCCGACGCTTCACTTCAGGTTTACTGTATCCCTTGGACCTTCTTATTGACGATGAAACACAGAAATTGCATCCGAATTTAATACAAAAAGCACAATGCCGACTTAAGTACAAGAGGACTGACACTCTAACTTTCTATGATTTGAACCTCTCCTGTGAGTCCAGTTTTAGATTACGGTGCTTCACTTCAGGTTTACTGTATACCTTGGACCTTCTTATTGACGATGAAACACAGAAATTGCATCCGAATTTAATACAAATGCACAATGCCGACTTATGTACAAGAGGCCTGACACTCTCACTCTCTATGATTTGAACCTCTCCTGTAAGTTCAGTTTTAGATTCCCATGCTTCACTTCAGGTTCACTGTATCCCTTGGACCCTCTTATTGACGAAGAAACACACAAATAGCATCCGAATATAATACAAAAAGCACAATGCGGACTTAAGTGCAACAGGACTGACACTCTCAATTTCTTTGATTTGAACCTCTCCTGTGAGTCCAGTTTTAGATTCCGATGCTTCACTTCAGGTTTACTGTATCCCTTGGACCTTCTTATTGACGATGAAACACAGAAATTGCAACCGAATTGAATACAAAAGGCACAATGCCGACTTAAGTACAAGAGGACTGACACTCTAACTTTCTATGATTTGAACCTCTCCAGTGAGTCCAGTTTTAGATTCCTATGCTTCACTTCAGGTTTACTGTATCCCTTGGACCTTCTTATTGACGATGAAACACAGAAGTTGCATCCGAATTTAATGCAAAAGGGACAATGCCGACTTAAGTACAAGAGGACTGACACTCTCACTTTCTATGATTTGAACCTCTCCTGTGAGTCCAATTTAGATTCCATTGCTTCACTTCAAGTTTACAGTATCCCTTGGACCTTCCTATTGACGATGAAACACAGAAATTGCAACCGAATTTAATACAAAAGGCACAATGCCGACTTAAGTACAAGAGGACTGACACTCTCGTTTTCTATGATATGAACCTGTCCTGTGAGTCCAGTTTTAGATTCCGATGCTTCACTTCAGGTTTACTGTATCCCTTGGAAATTCTTATTGACGATGATACACAGAAATTGCTTACGAATTTAATACAAAAGGCACAATGCTGACTTAAGTACAAGAGGACTGGCACTCTCACTTTCATTGATTGGAACCTCTCCTGTGAGTCCAGTTTTAGATTACGGTGCTTCACTTCAGGTTTACTGTATACCTTGGACCTTCTTATTGACGATGAAACACAGAAATTGCATCCGAATTTAATACAAATGCACAATGCCGACTTAAGTACAAGAGGCCTGACACTCTCACTCTCTATGATTTGAACCTCTCCTGTAAGTTCAGTTTTAGATTCCGATGCTTCACTTCAGGTTTACTGTATCCCTTGGAACTTCTTATTGACGATGGAACACATAAATTGCATCCGAATTTAATACAAAAGGCACAATGCCGACTTAAGTACAAGAGGACTGACTCTCTCACTTTCTATGATTGAACCTCTTATGTGAGGCCAGTTTTAGATTCCGATTCTTCACTTCAGGTTTACTGTATCCCTTGGACCTTTTTTATTGACGATGAAACACAGAAATAGCATCGGAACTTAATACAAAAGGCACAATGCCGACTTAAGTACAAGAGGACTGGCACTCTCATTTTCTTTGATGTGAACCTCTCCTGTGAGTTCAGTTTTAGATTCCGATGCTTAACTTCAGCTTTACTGTATCCCTTGGATCATCTTATTGACGAAGAAACACACAAATAGCATCCGAATATAATACAAAAGGCACAATGCAGACTTAAGGGGAACAGGACTGACACTCTCAATTTCTTCGATTTGAACCTCTCCTGTGAGTCCGGTTTTAGATTACGATGCTTCACTTCAGGTTTACTGTATCCCTTGGACCTTCTTATTGACGATGAAACACATATATTTCATCCGAATATAATACAAAAGGCACAATGCCGACTTAAGTACAAGAGGACTGACACTCTAAGTTTCTATGATTTGAACCTCTCCAGTGAGTCCTGTTTTTAGATTCCTATGATTCACTTCAGGTTTACTGTATCCCTTGGATCTTCTTATTGACGACGAAACACAGAAGTTGCATCCGAATTTAACACAAAAGGCACAATGCCGACTTAAGTACAAGAGGACTGACACTCTCACTTTCTATGGTTTGAACCTCTCCTGTGAGTCCAATTTAGATTCCATTGCTTCACTTCAGGTTTACTGTATCCCTTGGACCTTCTTATTGACGATGAAACACAGAAATTGCATCCGAATTTAATACAAAAGGCACAATGCCGACTTAAGTACAAGAGGAATGACACTCTCACATTTTATGATTTGAATCTCTCCTGTGAGTCCAGTTTTAGATTCCGATGCTTCACTTCCGGTTTACTGTATCCCTTGGACCTTCGTATTGACGATGAAAAACAGAAATTGCATCCGAATTTAATACGAAAGGCACAATGCCGACTTAAGTACAAGATGACTGACACTCTCACTTCCTATGATTTGAACCTCTTCTGTGAGGCCAGTTTTAGATTACGATGCTTCACTTCAGGTTTACTGTATACCTTGGACCTTCTTATTGACGATGAAACACAGAAATTGCATCCGAATTTAATACAAAACGCTCAATGCCGACTTAAGTACAAGAGGACTGACACTCTCGTTTTCTATGATTTGAACCTCTCCTGTGAGTCCAGTTTTAGATTCCGATGCTTCACTTCAGGTTTACTGTATCCCTTGGACCTTCTTATTGACGATGATACACAGAAATTGATTACGAAATTAATACAAAAGGCCCAATGCCGACTTAAGTACAAGTGGACTGACACTCTCACTTTCTTTGATTGGAACCTCTCCTGTGAGTCCAGTTTTCGATTATGATGCTTCACTTCAGGTTTACAGTATATCTTGGACCTTCTTATAGACGATGAAACATAGAAATTGCATCCGAATTTAATACTAAAGGCACAATGACGACTTAAGTACAAGAGGACTGACACTCTCACTTTCTATGATTTGAACCTCTCCTGTGAGTCCACTTTGAGTTCCGATGCTTCACTTCAGGTTTACTGTATCCCTTGGACCTTCTTATTGACGATGAAACACAGAAATTGCGTCCGAATTTAATACAAATGGCACAATGCCGACTTAAGTGCAAGAGGAATGACACTCTCACTTTGTATGATTTGAATCTCTCCTGTGAGTCCAGTTTTAGATTCCGATGCTTCACGTCAGGTTTATTGGATCCCTTGGACCTTCTTATTGACGATGAAACACATAAATTGCATCCGAATTTAATACAAAAGGCACAATGCCGACTTAAGTACAAGAGGACTGACTCTCTCACTTTCTATGATTGGAACCTCTCCTGTGAGGCCAGTTTTAGATTCCGATGCTTCACTTCAGGTTTACTGTATCCCTTGGACCTTCTTATTGACGATGAAACACAGAAATTGCATTCGAATTTAATACAAAAGGCAATATGATGACTTAAGTACAAGAGGACTGACACTCCCACTTTCTATGATTATAAACCTCTCCTGTGAGTCCAGTTTTAGATTCCGATGCTTCGTTCACGTTTACTGTATCCCTCGGACCTTCTCATTGACGATGAAACACAGAAATTGCATTAGCATTTAATACAAAAAGCACAATGCCGACTTAAGTACAAGAGGACTGACACTCTCACTTTCTATGATTTGAACCTCTCTTGTGAGTCCAGTTTTAGATTACGAAGCTTTACTTCAGGTATACTGTATACCTTGGACCTTCGTATTGACGATGAAACACAGAAATTGCATCCGAATTTAATAAAAAAGGCAAAATGCCGACTGAAGTACAAGAGGACTGACACTCTCACTTTCTATGATTGGAACTTCTCCTGTGAGACCAGTTTTAGATTACGATGCTTCACTTCAGGTTTACTGTATCTCTTGGACCGTGTTATAGACGATGAAACACAGAAATTGCATCCGAATTTAATACAAAAGGCACAATGCCGACATAGGTACAAGAGGACTGACACTCTCACTTTCTATGATTTGAACCTCTCCTGTAAGTCCAGTTTTAGATTCCGACGCTTCACTTCAGGTTTACTGTATCCCTTGGACCTTCTTATTGACGATGAAACACAGAAATTGCATCCGAATTTAATACAAAAAGCACAATGCCGACTTAAGTACAAGAGGACTGACACTCTAACTTTCTATGATTTGAACCTCTCCTGTGAGTCCAGTTTTAGATTACGGTGCTTCACTTCAGGTTTACTGTATACCTTGGACCTTCTTATTGACGATGAAACACAGAAATTGCATCCGAATTTAATACAAATGCACAATGCCGACTTATGTACAAGAGGCCTGACACTCTCACTCTCTATGATTTGAACCTCTCCTGTAAGTTCAGTTTTAGATTCCGATGCTTCACTTCAGGTTCACTGTATCCCTTGGACCCTCTTATTGACGAAGAAACACACAAATAGCATCCGAATATAATACAAAAAGCACAATGCGGACTTAAGTGCAACAGGACTGACACTCTCAATTTCTTTGATTTGAACCTCTCCTGTGAGTCCAGTTTTAGATTCCGATGCTTCACTTCAGGTTTACTGTATCCCTTGGACCTTCTTATTGACGATGAAACACAGAAATTGCAACCGAATTGAATACAAAAGGCACAATGCCGACTTAAGTACAAGAGGACTGACACTCTAACTTTCTATGATTTGAACCTCTCCAGTGAGTCCAGTTTTAGATTCCTATGCTTCACTTCAGGTTTACTGTATCCCTTGGACCTTCTTATTGACGATGAAACACAGAAGTTGCATCCGAATTTAATGCAAAAGGGACAATGCCGACTTAAGTACAAGAGGACTGACACTCTCACTTTCTATGATTTGAACCTCTCCTGTGAGTCCAATTTAGATTCCATTGCTTCACTTCAAGTTTACAGTATCCCTTGGACCTTCCTATTGACGATGAAACACAGAAATTGCAACCGAATTTAATACAAAAGGCACAATGCCGACTTAAGTACAAGAGGACTGACACTCTCGTTTTCTATGATATGAACCTGTCCTGTGAGTCCAGTTTTAGATTCCGATGCTTCACTTCAGGTTTACTGTATCCCTTGGAAATTCTTATTGACGATGATACACAGAAATTGCTTACGAATTTAATACAAAAGGCACAATGCTGACTTAAGTACAAGAGGACTGGCACTCTCACTTTCATTGATTGGAACCTCTCCTGTGAGTCCAGTTTTAGATTATGATGCTTCACTTCAGGTTTACAGTATATCTTGGACCTTCTTATTGACGATGAAACACAGAAATTGCATCCGAATTTAATACAAAAGGCACAATGCCGACTAAAGTACAAGAGGACTGACACTCTCACTTTCTATGATTTGAACCCCTCCTGTGAGTCCAGTTTGAGGTTCCGATGCTTCACTTCAGGTTTACTGTATCCCTTGGAACTTCTTATTGACGATGGAACACAGAAATTCGTCCGAATTTAATACAAATGGCACAATGCCGACTTAAGTGCAAGAGGAATGACACTTTCACTTTGTATGATTTGAATCTCTCCTGTGAGTCCAGTTTTGGATTCCGATGCTTCACGTCAGGTTTATTGGATCCCTTGGACCTTCTTATTGACGATGAAACACATAAATTGCATCCGAATTTAATACAAAAGGCACAATGCCGACTTACGTACAAGAGGACTGACTCTCTCACTTTCTATGATTTGAACCTCTCCTGTGAGGCCAGTTTTAGATTCCGATGCTTCACTTCAGGTTTACTGTATCCCTTGGACCTTCTTATTGACGATGAAACACAGAAATTGCATTCGAATTTAATACAAAAGGCAATATGATGACTTAAGTACAAGAGGACTGACACTCCCACTTTCTATGATTTGAACCTCTCCTGTGAGTCCAGTTTTAGATTCCGATGCTTCGTTCACGTTTACTGTATCTCTCGGCCCTTCTTATTGACGAAGAAACACAGAAATTGCATTAGCATTTAATACAAAAAGCACAATGCCGACTTAAGTACAAGAGGACTGACACTCTCACTTTCTATGATTTGAACCTCTCCTGTGAGTCCAGTTTTAGATTACGATGCTTCACTTCAGGTATACTGTATACCTTGGACCTTCTTATTGACGATGAAACACAGAAATTGCATCCGAATTTAATAAAAAAGGCAAAATGCCGACTTAAGTACAAGAGGACTGACACTCTCACTTTCTATGATTGGAACTTCTCCTGTGAGACCAGTTTTAGATTACGATGCTTCACCTCAGGTTTACTGTATCTCTTGGACCGTGTTATAGACGATGAAACACAGAAATTGCATCCGAATTTAATACAAAAGGCACAATGCCGAAATAGGTACAAGAGGACTGACACTCTAACTTTCTATGATTTGAACATCTCCTGTGAGCCCAGTTTTAGATTACGGTGCTTCACTTCAGGTTTACTGTATACCTTGGACCTTCTTATTGACGATGAAACACAGAAATTGCATCCGAATTTAATACAAATGCACAATGCCGACTTAAGTACAAGAGGCCTGACACTCTCACTCTCTATGATTTGAACCTCTCCTGTAAGTTCAGATTTAGATTCCGATGCTTCACTTCAGGTTTACTGTATCCCTTGGAACTTCTTATTGACGATGGAACACATAAATTGCATCCGAATTTAATACAAAAGGCACAATGCCGACTTAAGTACAAGAGGACTGACACTCTAAGTTTCTATGATTTGAACCTCTCCAGTGAGTCCTGTTTTTAGATTACGATGATTCACTTCAGGTTTAATGTATCCATTTGACCTTCTCATTGACGTTGAAACACAGAAATTGCATCCGAAATTAATGCAAAAGGCACAATGCCGACTTAAGTACAAGAGGACTGACACTCTAAGTTTCTATGATTTGAACCTCTCCAGTGAGTCCTGTTTTTAGATTCCTATGATTCACTTCAGGTTTACTGTATCCCTTGGATCTTCTTATTGACGACGAAACACAGAAGTTGCATCCGAATTTAACACAAAAGGCACAATGCCGACTTAAGTACAAGAGGACTGACACTCTCACTTTCTATGGTTTGAACCTCTCCTGTGAGTCCAATTTAGATTCCATTGCTTCACTTCAGGTTTACTGTATCCCTTGGACCTTCTTATTGACGATAAAACACAGAAATTGCATCCGAATTTAATACAAAAGGCACAATGCCGACTTAAGTACAAGAGGAATGACACTCTCACATTTTATGATTTGAATCTCTCCTGTGAGTCCAGTTTTAGATTCCGATGCTTCACTTCCGGTTTACTGTATCCCTTGGACCTTCGTATTGACGATGAAAAACAGAAATTGCATCCGAATTTAATACGAAAGGCACAATGCCGACTTAAGTACAAGATGACTGACACTCTCACTTCCTATTATTTGAACCTCTTCTGTGAGGCCAGTTTTAGATTACGATGCTTCACTTCAGGTTTACTGTATACGTTGGACCTTCTTATTGACGATGAAACACAGAAATTGCATCCGAAATGAATACAAAAGGCACAATGCCGACTTAAGTACAAGAGGACTGACACTCTCACTTTCTATGATTTCAACCTCTCCTGTGAGTCCAGTTTTAGATTCCGATGCTTCACTTCAGGTTTACTGTATCCCTTGGACCTTCTTATTGACGATGAAACACAGAAATTGCATCCGAATTTAATACAAAACGCTCAATGCCGACTTAAGTACAAGAGGACTGACACTCTCGTTTTCTATGATTTGAACCTCTCCTGTGAGTCCAGTTTTAGATTCCGATGCTTCACTTCAGATTTACTGTATCCCTTGGACCTTCTTATTGACGATGATACACAGAAATTGATTACGAAATTAATACAAAAGGCCCAATGCCGACTTAAGTACAAGTGGACTGACACTCTCACTTTCTTTGATTGGAACCTCTCCTGTGAGTCCAGTTTTCGATTATGATGCTTCACTTCAGGTTTACAGTATACCTTGGACCTTCTTATAGACGATGAAACATAGAAATTGCATCCGAATTTAATACTAAAGGCACAATGACGACTTAAGTACAAGAGGACTGACACTCTCTCTTTCTATGATTTGAACCTCTCCTGTGAGTCCAGTTTGAGTTCCGATGCTTCACTTCAGGTTTACTGTATCCCTTGGACCTTCTTATTGACGATGAAACACAGAAATTGCGTCCGAATTTAATACAAATGGCACAATGCCGACTTAAGTACAAGAGGACTGACTCTCTCACTTTCTATGATTTGAACCTCTCCTGTGAGGCCAGTTTTAAATTCCGATGCTTCACTTCAGGTTTACTGTATCCCTTGGAACTTCTTATTGACGATGGAACACATAAATTGCATCCGAATTTAATACAAAAGGCACAATGCCGACTTAAGTACAAGAGGACTGACACTCTTACTTTCTATGATTGGAACCTCTCCTGTGAGTCCAGTTTTTAGATTACGATGATTCACTTCAGGTTTAATGTATCCATTTGACCTTCTCATTGACGTTGAAACACAGAAATTGCATCCGAAATTAATGCAAAAGGCACAATGCCGACTTAAGTACAAGAGGACTGACACTCTAAGTTTCTATGATTTGAACCTCTCCAGTGAGTCCTGTTTTTAGATTCCTATGATTCACTTCAGGTTTACTGTATCCCTTGGATCTTCTTATTGACGACGAAACACAGAAGTTGCATCCGAATTTAACACAAAAGGCACAATGCCGACTTAAGTACAAGAGGACTGACACTCTCACTTTCTATGGTTTGAACCTCTCCTGTGAGTCCAATTTAGATTCCATTGCTTCACTTCAGGTTTACTGTATCCCTTGGACCTTCTTATTGACGATAAAACACAGAAATTGCATCCGAATTTAATACAAAAGGCACAATGCCGACTTAAGTACAAGAGGAATGACACTCTCACATTTTATGATTTGAATCTCTCCTGTGAGTCCAGTTTTAGATTCCGATGCTTCACTTCCGGTTTACTGTATCCCTTGGACCTTCGTATTGACGATGAAAAACAGAAATTGCATCCGAATTTAATACGAAAGGCACAATGCCGACTTAAGTACAAGATGACTGACACTCTCACTTCCTATGATTTGAACCTCTTCTGTGAGGCCAGTTTTAGATTACGATGCTTCACTTCAGGTTTACTGTATACGTTGGACCTTCTTATTGACGATGAAACACAGAAATTGCATCCGAAATGAATACAAAAGGCACAATGCCGACTTAAGTACAAGAGGACTGACACTCTCACTTTCTATGATTTCAACCTCTCCTGTGAGTCCAGCTTTAGATTCCGATGCTTCACTTCAGGTTTACTGTATCCCTTGGACCTTCTTATTGACGATGAAACACAGAAATTGCATCCGAATTTAATACAAAACGCTCAATGCCGACTTAAGTACAAGAGGACTGACACTCTCGTTTTCTATGATTTGAACCTCTCCTGTGAGTCCAGTTTTAGATTCCGATGCTTCACTTCAGATTTACTGTATCCCTTGGACCTTCTTATTGACGATGATACACAGAAATTGATTACGAAATTAATACAAAAGGCCCAATGCCGACTTAAGTACAAGTGGACTGACACTCTCACTTTCTTTGATTGGAACCTCTCCTGTGAGTCCAGTTTTCGATTATGATGCTTCACTTCAGGTTTACAGTATACCTTGGACCTTCTTATAGACGATGAAACATAGAAATTGCATCCGAATTTAATACTAAAGGCACAATGACGACTTAAGTACAAGAGGACTGACACTCTCTCTTTCTATGATTTGAACCTCTCCTGTGAGTCCAGTTTGAGTTCCGATGCTTCACTTCAGGTTTACTGTATCCCTTGGACCTTCTTATTGACGATGAAACACAGAAATTGCGTCCGAATTTAATACAAATGGCACAATGCCGACTTAAGTACAAGAGGACTGACTCTCTCACTTTCTATGATTTGAACCTCTCCTGTGAGGCCAGTTTTAAATTCCGATGCTTCACTTCAGGTTTGCTGTATCCCTTGGACCTTCTTATTGACGATGAAACACAGAAATTGCATTCGAATTTAATACAAAAGGCAATATGATGACTTAAGTACAAGAGGACTGACACTCCCACTTTCTATGATTATAAACCTCTCCTGTGAGTCCAGTTTTAGATTCCGATGCTTCGTTCACGTTTACTGTATCCCTCGGACCTTCTTATTGACGATGAAACACAGAAATTGCATTAGCATTTAATACAAAAAGCACAATGCCGACTTAAGTACAAGAGGACTGACACTCTCACTTTCTATGATTTGAACCTCTCCTGTGAGTCCAGTTTTAGATTACGATGCTTTACTTCAGGTATACTGTATACCTTGGACCTTCGTATTGACGATGAAACACAGAAATTGCATCCGAATTTAATAAAAAAGGCAAAATTCCGACTTAAGTACAAGAGGACTGACACTCTCACTTTCTATGATTGGAACTTCTCCTGTGAGACCAGTTTTAGATTACGATGCTTCACTTCAGGCTTACTGTATCTCTTGGACCGTGTTATAGACGATGAAACACAGAAATTGCATCCGAATTTAATACAAAAGGCACAATGCCGACATAGGTACAAGAGGACTGACACTCTCACTTTCTATGATTTGAACCTCTCCTGTAAGTCCAGTTTTAGATTCCGACGCTTCACTTCAGGTTTACTGTATCCCTTGGACCTTCTTATTGACGATGAAACACAGAAATTGCATCCGAATTTAATACAAAAAGCACAATGCCGGCTTAAGTACAAGAGGACTGACACTCTAACTTTCTATGATTTGAACCTCCCCTGTGAGTCCAGTTTTAGATTACGGTGCTTCACTTCAGGTTTACTGTATACCTTGGACCTTCTTATTGACGATGAAACACAGAAATTGCATCCGAATTTAATACAAATGCGCAATGCCGACTTATGTACAAGAGGCCTGACACTCTCACTCTCTATGATTTGAACCTCTCCTGTAAGTTCAGTTTTAGATTCCGATGCTTCACTTCAGGTTCACTGTATCCCTTGGACCTTCTTATTGACGATGGAACACAGAAATTGCAACCGAATTGAATACAAAAGGCACAATGCCGACTTAGGTACAAGAGGACTGACACTCTAACTTTCTATGATTTGAACCTCTCCAGTGAGTCCAGTTTTAGATTCCTATGCTTCACTTCAGGTTTACTGTATCCCTTGGACCTTCTTATTGACGATGAAACACAGAAGTTGCATCCGAATTTAATGCAAAAGGGACAATGCCGACTTAAGTACAAGAGGACTGACACTCTCACTTTCTATGATTTGAACCTCTCCTGTGAGTCCAATTTAGATTCCATTGCTTCACTTCAGGTTTACAGTATCTTTTGGACCTTCTTATTGACGATGAAACACAGAAATTGCAACCGAATTTAATACAAAAGGCACAATGCCGACTTAAGTACAAGAGGACTGACACTCTCGTTTTCTATGATATGAACCTGTCCTGTGAGTCCAGTTTTAGATTCCGATGCTTCACTTCAGGTTTACTGTATCCCTTGGTAATTCTTATTGACGATGATACACAGAAATTGCTTACGAATTTAATACAAAAGGCACAATGCTGACTTAAGTACAAGAGGACTGGCACTCTCACTTTCATTGATTGGAACCCTCCTGTGAGTCCAGTTTTAGATTATGATGCTTCACTTCAGGTTTACAGTATATCTTGGACCTTCTTATTGACGATGAAACACAGAAATTGCATCCGAATTTAATACAAAAGGCACAATGCCGACTAAAGTACAAGAGGACTGACACTCACACTTTCTATGATTTGAACCCCTCCTGTGAGTCCAGTTTGAGGTTCCGATGCTTCACTTCAGGTTTACTGTATCCCTTGGAACTTCTTATTGACGATGGAACACAGTAATTCGTCCGAATTTAATACAAATGGCACAATGCCGACTTAAGTGCAAGAGGAATGACACTCTCACTTTGTATGATTTGAACCTCTCCTGTGAGTCCACTTTTAGATTCCTCTGCTTCACTTTATGTTTACTGTATCGCTTGGACCTTCTTATAGACGATGAAACACAGAAATTGCATCCGAATTTAATAGAAAAGGCACAATGCCGACTTAAGTACAAGAGGACTGACACTCTCGTTTTCTATGATTTGAACCTGTCCTGTGAGTCCGGTTTTAGATTCCGATGCTTCACTTCAGGTTTACCGTATCCCTTGGAAATTCTTATTGACGATGATACACAGAAATTGCTTGTGAATTTAATACAAAAGGCACAATGCTGACTTAAGTACAAGAGGACTGACACTCTCACTTTCATTGATTGGAACCTCTCCTGTGAGTCCAGTTTTAGATTATGATGCTTCACTTCAGGTTTACTGTATATCTTGGACCTTCTTATTGACGATGAAACACAGAAATTGCATCCGAATTTAATACAAAAGGCACAATGCCGACTTAAGTACAAGAGGACTGACACTCTCACTTTCATTGATTGGAACCTCTCCTGTGAGTCCAGTTTTAGATTATGATGCTTCACTTCAGGTTTACTGTATCCCTTGGACCTTCTTATTGACGATGAAACACATATATTTCATCCGAATATAATACAAAAGGCACAATGCCGACTTAAGTACAAGAGCACTGACACTCTTACTTTCTATGAATGGAACCTCTCCTGTGAGTCCAGTTTTTAGATTACGATGATCCACTTCAGGTTTAATGTATCCATTTGACCTTCTTATTGACGATGAAACACAGAAATTGCATCCGAATTAAATGCAAAAGGCACAACGCCGACTTAAGTACAAGAGGACTGACACTCTAACTTTCTATGATTTGAACCTCTCCAGTGAGTAAAGTTTTTAGATTCCTATGCTTCACTTCAGGTTTACTGTATCCCTTGGATCTTCTTATTGACGATGAAACACAGAAGCTGCATCCGAATTTAACACAAAAGGCACAATGCCGACTTAAGTACAAGTGGACTGACACTCTAACTTTCTATGAATTGAACCTCTCCTGTAAGTCCAGTTTCAGATTCCGATGCTTCACTTCAGGTTTACTGTTTCCCTTGGACTTTCTTATTGACGATGTAACACAGAAATGGCATCCGAATTTAATACAAAATGCACAATGCCGACTTTAGTACAAGAGGACTGACACTCTCACTTTCTATGACATGAACCTCTCCTGTGAGTCCAGTTTTGGATTCCGATGCTTCACTTCAGGTTTACTGTATCCCTTGGACCTTTTTTATTGACGATGAAACACAGAAATTGCATCCGAACTTAATACAAAAGGCACAATGCCGACTTAAGTACAAGAGGACTGGCACTCTCATTTTCTATGATGTGAACCTCTCCTGTGAGTTCAGTTTTAGATTCCGATGCTTCACTTCAGGTTTACTGTATCCCTTGGACCTTCTTATTGACGATGAAACACAGAAATTTCATCCGAATTTAATACAAAAAGCACAATGCCGACTTAAGTACAAGAGGACTGACACTCTAACTTTCTATGATTGGAACCTCACCTGTGAGTCCAGTTTTAGATTACGATGCTTCACTTCAGGTTTACTGTTTACCTTGGACCTTCTTATTGACGATGAAACACAGAAATTGCATCCGAATTTAATACAAAAGGCACAACGCCGACTTAAGTACAAGAGGACTGATACTCTCACATTCTATGATTTGAACCTCTCCTGTGAGTCCAGTTTAGATTCCATTGCTTCACTTCAGGTTTACAGTATCTTTTGGACCTTCTTATTGACGATGAAACACAGAAATTGCAACCGAATTTAATACAAAAGGCACAATGCCGACTTAAGTACAAGAGGACTGACACTCTCGTTTTCTATGATATGAACCTGTCCTGTGAGTCCAGTTTTAGATTCCGATGCTTCACTTCAGGTTTACTGTATCCCTTGGAAATTCTTATTGACGATGATACACAGAAATTGCTTACGAATTTAATACAAAAGGCACAATGCTGACTTAAGTACAAGAGGACTGGCACTCTCACTTTCATTGATTGGAACCCTCCTGTGAGTCCAGTTTTAGATTATGATGCTTCACTTCAGGTTTACAGTATATCTTGGACCTTCTTATTGACGATGAAACACAGAAATTGCATCCGAATTTAATACAAAAGGCACAATGCCGACTAAAGTACAAGAGGACTGACACTCACACTTTCTATGATTTGAACCCCTCCTGTGAGTCCAGTTTGAGGTTCCGATGCTTCACTTCAGGTTTACTGTATCCCTTGGAACTTCTTATTGACGATGGAACACAGTAATTCGTCCGAATTTAATACAAATGGCACAATGCCGACTTAAGTGCAAGAGGAATGACACTCTCACTTTGTATGATTTGAACCTCTCCTGTGAGTCCACTTTTAGATTCCTCTGCTTCACTTTATGTTTACTGTATCGCTTGGACCTTCTTATAGACGATGAAACACAGAAATTGCATCCGAATTTAATAGAAAAGGCACAATGCCGACTTAAGTACAAGAGGACTGACACTCTCGTTTTCTATGATTTGAACCTGTCCTGTGAGTCCGGTTTTAGATTCCGATGCTTCACTTCAGGTTTACCGTATCCCTTGGAAATTCTTATTGACGATGATACACAGAAATTGCTTGTGAATTTAATACAAAAGGCACAATGCTGACTTAAGTACAAGAGGACTGACACTCTCACTTTCATTGATTGGAACCTCTCCTGTGAGTCCAGTTTTAGATTATGATGCTTCACTTCAGGTTTACTGTATATCTTGGACCTTCTTATTGACGATGAAACACAGAAATTGCATCCGAATTTAATACAAAAGGCACAATGCCGACTTAAGTACAAGAGGACTGACACTCTCACTTTCATTGATTGGAACCTCTCCTGTGAGTCCAGTTTTAGATTATGATGCTTCACTTCAGGTTTACTGTATCCCTTGGACCTTCTTATTGACGATGAAACACATATATTTCATCCGAATATAATACAAAAGGCACAATGCCGACTTAAGTACAAGAGCACTGACACTCTTACTTTCTATGATTGGAACCTCTCCTGTGAGTCCAGTTTTTAGATTACGATGATCCACTTCAGGTTTAATGTATCCATTTGACCTTCTTATTGACGATGAAACACAGAAATTGCATCCGAATTAAATGCAAAAGGCACAACGCCGACTTAAGTACAAGAGGACTGACACTCTAACTTTCTATGATTTGATCCTCTCCAGTGAGTAAAGTTTTTAGATTCCTATGCTTCACTTCAGGTTTACTGTATCCCTTGGATCTTCTTATTGACGATGAAACACAGAAGCTGCATCCGAATTTAACACAAAAGGCACAATGCCGACTTAAGTACAAGTGGACTGACACTCTAACTTTCTATGAATTGAACCTCTCCTGTAAGTCCAGTTTCAGATTCCGATGCTTCACTTCAGGTTTACTGTTTCCCTTGGACTTTCTTATTGACGATGTAACACAGAAATGGCATCCGAATTTAATACAAAATGCACAATGCCGACTTTAGTACAAGAGGACTGACACTCTCACTTTCTATGACATGAACCTCTCCTGTGAGTCCAGTTTTGGATTCCGATGCTTCACTTCAGGTTTACTGTATCCCTTGGACCTTTTTTATTGACGATGAAACACAGAAATTGCATCCGAACTTAATACAAAAGGCACAATGCCGACTTAAGTACAAGAGGACTGGCACTCTCATTTTCTATGATGTGAACCTCTCCTGTGAGTTCAGTTTTAGATTCCGATGCTTCACTTCAGGTTTACTGTATCCCTTGGACCTTCTTATTGACGATGAAACACAGAGATTTCATCCGAATTTAATACAAAAAGCACAATGCCGACTTAAGTACAAGAGGACTGACACTCTAACTTTCTATGATTGGAACCTCACCTGTGAGTCCAGTTTTAGATTACGATGCTTCACTTCAGGTTTACTGTTTACCTTGGACCTTCTTATTGACGATGAAACACAGAAATTGCATCCGAATTTAATACAAAAGGCACAACGCCGACTTAAGTACAAGAGGACTGATACTCTCACATTCTATGATTTGAACCTCTCCTGTGAGTCCAGTTTTAGATTCCGATGCTTCACTTCAGGTTTACTGTATCCCTTGGACCTGCTAATTGTCGATGAAACACAGAAATTGCATCCGAATTTAATTCAAAAGGCACAATGCGGACAAAAGTACAAGAGGAATGACACTCTCACTTTCTATGATTTGAACCTCTTCCGTGAGTCCAGTTTTACATTCCGATGCTTCACTTCAGGTTTACTGTTTTCCTTGGACCTTCTTATTGACGATGAAACACAGAAATTGCATCCGAATTTAATACAAAAGGCACAATGCCGACTTCAGTACAAGAGGACTGACACTCTCACGTTCTATGATTTGAACCTATCCTGTGAGTTTAGTTTTAGATTACGATGCTTCACTTCAGGCTTACTGTATACCTTGGACCTTCTTATTGACGATGAAACACAGAAATTGCATCCGAATTTAATGCAAAAGGGACAATGCCGACTTAAGTACAAGAGGACTGACACTCTCACTTTCTATGGTTTGAACCTCTCCTGTGAGTCCAATTTAGATTCCATTGCTTCACTTCAGGTTTACTGTATCCCTTGGACCTTCTTATTGACGATGAAACACAGAAATTGCATCCGAATTTAATACAAAAGGCACAATGCCGACTTAAGTACAAGAGGACTGACACTCCCACTTTTTATGATTTGAACCTCTCCTGTGAGTCCAGTTTTAGATTACGATGCTTCACTTCAGGTTTACTGTATACCTTGGACCTTCTTATTGACGATGTAACACAGAAATTGCATCCGAATGTAATACAAAAGGCACAATGCCGGCTTAAGTACAAGAGGACTGACACTCTCACTTTCTATGATTTGAACCTCTCCTATGAGTCCAGTTTTAGATTCCGATGCTTCACTTCAGGTTTACTGTATCATTTGGACCTTCTAATTGACGATGAAACACAGAAATTGCATCCGAATTTAATACAAAACGCACAATGCCGACTTAAGTACAAGAGGACTGACACTCTCATTTTCTATGATTGGCACCTCTCCTGTGAGTCCAGTTTTAGATTCCGATGCGTCACTTCAGGTTTACTGTATCCCTTGGACCTTCTTATTGACGATGAAACACAGAAATTGCATCCGAATTTAATACAAAAGGCACAATGCCGACATAAGTACAATAGGACTGGCTTTCTATGATTTGAGCCTCTCCTGTGAGGCCAGTTTTAGCTTCCGATGCTTCACTTCATGTTTACTGTATCCCTTGGACCTTCTTATGGACGATGAAACACAGAAAGTTCATCCGAATGTAATACAAAAAGCACAATGCCGACTTAAGTACAAGAGGACTGACACTCTAACTTTCTATGATTGGAACCTCTCCTGTGAGTCCAGTTTTAGATTACGATGCTTCACTTCAGGTTTACTGTATACCTTGGACCTTCTTATTGACGATGAAACGCAGAAATTGCATCCGAATTTAATACAAAAGGCACAATGCCGACATAAGTACAAGAGGACTGACACTCTCACTTTCTATGATTTGAACCTCTCCTGTGAGTCCAGTTTTACATTCCGATGCTTCACTTCATGTTTACTGTATTCCTTGGACCTTCTTATTGACGATGAAACACAGAAATTGCATCCGAATTTAATACAAAAGGCACAATGCCGACTTCAGTACAAGAGGACAGACACTCTCACGTTCTATGATTTGGACCTATCCTGTGAGTTTAGTTTTAGATTACGATGCTTCACTTCAGGCTTACTGTATACCTTGGACCTTTTTATTGTCGATGAAACACAGAAATTGCATCCGAATTTAATGCAAAAGGGACAATGCCGACTTAAGTACAAGAGGACTGACACTCTCACTTTCTATGGTTTGAACCTCTCCTGGGAGTCCAATTTAGATTCCATTGCTTCACTTCAGGTTTACTGCATCCCTTGGACCTTCTTATTGACGATGAAACACAGAAATTGCATTCGAATTTAATACAAAAGGCACAATGCCGACTTAAGTACAAGAGGAATGACACTCTCACATTGAATGATTTGAACCTCTCCTGTGAGTCCAGTTTCAGATTCCGATGCTTCACTTCAGGTTTACTGTATCCCTTGGACCTTCTTGTTGACGATGAAACACAGAAATTGCATCCTAATTTAATAAAAAGGCACAATGCCGACTTAAGTACAAGAGGACTGACTCTCTAAGTTTCTATGATTGGAACCTCTCCTGTGAGTCCAATTTTAAATTACTATGCTTCACTTCAGGTTTACTGTATTCCTTGGACCTTCTTATTGACGATGAAACACAGAAATTGCATCCGAATTTAATACAAAAGGCACAATGCCGACTTAAGTACAAGAGGACTGACACACTCACTTACAATGATTTGAACCTCTCCTGTAAGTCCAGTTTTAGATTCCGATGCTTCACTTCAGGTCTACTGTATCCCTTGGACCTTCTCATTGACGATGGAACACAGAAATAGCATCCGAATTTAATACATAAGGCACAATGCCGACTTAAGTACAAGAGGACTTACACTCTTAGTTTCTATGATTTGAACCTCTCCTGTGAGTCCAGTTTTAGATTCCGATGCTTCACGTCACGTTTACTGTATCTCTTGGACCTTCTTATTGACGATGAAACACAGAAATTGCATCCGTATTTAATACAATAGGCACAATGCCGACTTATGTACAAGAGGACTGACACTCTCACTTTCTATGATTTGAACCTCTCCTATGAGTCCAGTTTTAGATTCCGATGCTTCACTTCAGGTTTACTGTATCATTTGGACCTTCTTATTGACGATGAAACACAGAAATTGCATCCGAATTTAATACAAAACGCACAATGCCGACTTAAGTACAAGAGGACTGACACTCTCATTTTCTATGATTGGCACCTCTCCTGTGAGTCCAGTTTTAGATTCCGATGCTTCACTTCAGGTTTACTGTATCTCTTGGACCTTCTTATTGACGATGAAACACAGAAATTGCATCCGAATTTAATACAAAAGGCACAATGCCGACTTAAGCACAAGAGGAATGACACTCTCACTTTGTTTGATTTGAACCTCTCCTGTGAGTCCAGTTTCAGATTCCGATGCTTCACTTCAGGTTTACTGTATCCCTTGGACCTTCTTGTTGACGATGAAACACAGAAATTGCATCCTAATTTAATACAAAAGGCACAATGCCGACTTAAGTACAAGAGGACTGACTCTCTAAGTTTCTATGATTGGAACCTCTCCTGTGAGTCCAATTTTAAATTACTATGCTTCACTTCAGGTTTACTGCATTCCTTGGACCTTCTTATTGACGATGAAACACATAAATTGCATCCGAATTTAATACAAAAGGCACAATGCCGACTTAAGTACAAGAGGACTGACACTCTCATTATCTATGATTTGAACCTCTCCTGTGAATCCAGTTTTAGATTCCGATGCTTCAATTCAGGTTTACTATTTCCCTTGGACCTTCTTATTGACGATGAAATACTGAAATTGCATCCAAATTACATACAAAAGGCACAATGCCGATATAAGTACAAGAGGACTGACACTCAAACTTTCTATGATTAGAACCTCTCTTGTGAGTTCAGTTTAGGATTACGATGCCTTACTTCAGGTGTACTGTATACCTTGGACCTTCTTATTGACGATGAAACACAGAAAATGCATCCGAATTTAATACCAAAGGCGCAATGCAGACTTAAGTACAAGAGGACTGACACTCTCACTTACAATGATTTGAACCTCTCCTGTAAGGCCAGTTTTAGATTCCGATGCTTCAATTCAGGTTTACTATTTCCCTTGGACCTTCTTATTGACGATGAAACACTGAAATTGCATCCGAATTTCATACAAAAGGCACAATGCCGACATAAGTACAAGAGGACTGACACTCAAACATTCTATGATTGGAACCTCTCTTGTGAGTTCAGTTTAGGATTACGATGCCTTACTTTAGGTGTACTGTATACCTTGGACCTTCTTATTGACGATGAAACACAGAAATTGCATCCGAATTTAATGCAAAAGGGACAATGCCGACTTAAGTACAAGAGGACTGACACTCTCACTTTCTATGGTTTGAACCTCTCCTGGGAGTCCAATTTAGATTCCATTGCTTCACTTCAGGTTTACTGCATCCCTTGGACCTTCTTATTGACGATGAAACACAGAAATTGCATTCGAATTTAATACAAAAGGCACAATGCCGACTTAAGTACAAGAGGAATGACACTCTCACATAGAATGATTTGAACCTCTCCTGTGAGTCCAGTTTCAGATTCCGATGCTTCACTTCAGGTTTACTGTATCCCTTGGGCCTTCTTGTTGACGATGAAACACAGAAATTGCATCCTAATTTAATACAAAAGGCACAATGCCGACTTAAGTACAAGAGGACTGACTCTCTAAGTTTCTATGATTGGAACCTCTCCTGTGAATCCAATTTTAAATTACTATGCTTCACTTCAGGTTTACTGTATTCCTTGGTCCTTCTTATTGACGATGAAACACAGAAATTGCATCCGAATTTAATACAAAAGGCACAATGCCGACTTAAGTACAAGAGGACTGACACTCTCACTTACAATGATTTGAACCTCTCCTGTAAGTCCAGTTTTAGATTCCGATGCTTCACTTCAGGTCTACTGTATCCCTTGGACCTTCTCATTGACGATGAAACACAGAAATAGCATCCGAATTTAATACATAAGGCACAATGCCGACTTAAGTACAAGAGGACTTACGCTCTTAGTTTCTATGATTTGAACCTCTCCTGTGAGTCCAGTTTTAGATTCCGCTGCTTCACATCAGGTTTACTGTATCCCTTGGACCTGCTTATTGTCGATGAAACACAGAAATTGCATCCGAATTTAATACAAAAGGCACAATGCCGGCATAAGTACAAGAGGACTGACACTCTCACTTGCTATGATTTGAACCTCTCCTGTGAGTCCAGTTTTACATTCCGATGCTTCACTTCAGGTTTACTGTATTCCTTGGACCTTCGTATTGACGATGAAACACAGAAATTGCATCCGAATTTAATACAAAAGGCACAATGCCGACTTCAGTACAAGAGGACTGACACTCTCATTTTCTATGATTTGAACCTATCCTGTGAGTTTAGTTTTAGATTACGATGCTTCACTTCAGGCTTACTGTATACCTTGGACCTTCTTATTGACGATGAAACACAGAAATTGCATCCGAATTTAATACAAAAGGCACAATGCCGACTTAAGTACAAGAGGACTGACACTCTCACTTTCTATGATTAGAACCTCTCCTGTGAGTCCAGTTTTAGATTCCGATGCTTCACTTCAGGTTTACTGTATCCCTTGGACCTTCTTATTGACGATGAAACACAGAAATTGCATCCGAATTTAATGCAAAACCCACAATGCCGACTTAAGTACAAGAGGACTGACACTCTCATTTTCTATGATTTGAACCTCTCCTGTGAGTCCAATTTTATATTCCGATGCTTCACTTCAGGTTTAATGTATCCCTCGGACCTTCTTATTGACGATGAAACACAGAAATTGCATCCGAATTTAATACAAAAGGCACAATTCCGACTTAAGTACAAGAGGACTGACACTCTCACTTTGTATGATTTGAACCTCTCCTGTGAGTCCAGTTTCAGATTCCAATGCTTCACATCAATTTTACTGTATCCGTTGGACCTTTTTATTGACGATGAAACACAGAAATTGCATCCTAATTTAATACAAAAGGCACAATGCCGACTTAAGTACAAGAGGACTGACACACTCACTAACTATGATTTGAACCTCTCCTGTGAATCCAGTTTTAGATTCCGATGCTTCAATTCAGGTTTACTATTTCCCTTGGACCTTCTTATTGACGATGAAACACTGAAATTGGATCCGAATTACATACAAAAGGCACAATGCCGACTTAAGTACAAGAGGACTGACACTTGAACTTTCAATGATTGGAACCACTCCTATGAGTCCAGTTTTAAATTACGATGCCTTACTTCAGGTGTACTGTATACCTTGGACCTTCTTATTGACGATGAAACACAGAAATTGCATCCGTATTTAATACAAAAGGCACAATGCAGACATAAGTACAAGAGGACTGACACTCTCACTTACAATGATTTGAACCTCTCCTGTAAGTCCAGTTTTAGATTCCGATGCTTCACATCATGTCTACTGTATCCCTAGGACCTTCTCATTGACGGTGAAACACAGAAATAGCATCCGAATTTAATGCAAATGGCACAATGCCGACTTAAGTACAAGCTGACAGACACTCTCACTTTCTATGATTTGAACCTCTCCTGTGAGGCCAGTTTTCGATTCCGATGCTTCACTTCAGGTTTACTGTATCCCTTGGACCATCTTATTGACGATAAAACACAGAAATTGCATCCGAATTTAATACAAAAGGCAATATGTCGACTTAAGTACAAGAGGACTGACACTCTCACTTTCTATGATTTGAACCTCTCCTGTGATTCCAGTTTTAGATTCCGATGCTTCGTTCAGGTTTACTGTATCCCTCGGCCCTTCTTATTGACGATGATATACAGAAATTGCATCAGCATTTAATACAAAAGGCACAATGCCGACTTATGTACAAGTGGCCTGACACTCTACATTTCTATGATTTGCACCTCTCCTGTCAGTCCAGTTTTAGATTACGCTGCTTCACTTCAGGTTTACTGTATCTATTGGACCGTCTTATTGACGATGAAACACAGAAATTGCATCCGAATTTAATACAAAAGGCACAATGCCGACATAGGTACAAGAGGACTGACACTCTCACTTTCTATGATTTGAACCTCTCCTGTGAGTCCAGTTTTAGATTCCGACGCTTCACTTCAGGTTTACTGTATCCCTTCGACCTTCTTATTGACGATGAAACACAGAAATTGCATCCGAATTTAATACAAATGCACAATGCCGACTTAAGTACAAGAGGACTGACACTCTCACTCTCTATGATTTGATCCTCTCCTGTAAGTCCAGTTTTAGATTCCGATGCTTCACTTCAGGTTTACTGTATTCCTTGGACCGTCTTATTGACGAAGAAACACACAAATAGCATCCGAAAATAATACAAAAGGCACAATGCGGACTTAAGTGCAACAGGACTGACACTCTCAATTTCTTTGATTTGAACCTCTCCTGTGAGTCCAGTTTTAGATTCCGATGCTTCACTTCAGGTTTACTGTATACCTTGGACCTTCTTCTTGACGATGAAACACAGAAATTGCATCCCAATTTAATACAAAACGCACAATGCCGACTTAAGTACAAGAGGACTGACACTCTCATTTTCTGTGATTGGCACCTCTCCTGTGAGTCCAGTTTTAGATTCCGATGCTTCACTTCAGGTTTACTGTATACCTTGGACCTTCTTCTTGACGATGAAACACAGAAATTGCATCCGAATTAAATACAAAAGGCACAATGCCGACTTAAGTACAAGAGGAATGACACTCTCACTTTGTATGATTTGAACCTCTCCTGTGAGTCCAGTTTCAGATTCCGATGCTTCACATCAGGTTTACTGTATACCTTGGACCTTCTTGTTGACGATGAAACACAGAAATTGCATCCTAATTTAATACAAAAGGCACAATGCCGACTTAAGTACAAGAGGACTGACACTCTACCTTTCACTGATTTGAAACTCTCCTGTCAGTCCACTTTTAGATTACGATGCTTCACTTCAGGTTTACTGTATACCTTGGACATTCTTATTGACGATGAAACGCATATATTGCATCCGAATTTTATACAAAAGCACAATGCCGACTTAAGTACAAGAGGACTGACACTCTAACTTTCTATGGTTGGAACCTCTCCTGTGAGTCCAGTTTTAGATTCCGATGCTTCACTTCAGGTTTACTGTATCATTTGGACCTTCTTATTGACGATGAAACACAGAAATTGCATCCGAATTTAATACAAAACGCACAATGCCGACTTAAGTACAAGAGGACTGACACTCTCATTTTCTATGATTGGCACCTCTCCTGTGAGTCCAGTTTTAGATTCCGATGCTTCACTTCAGGTTTACTGTATCTCTTGGACCTTCTTACTGACGATGAAACACAGAAATTGCATCCGAATTTAATACAAAAGGCACAATGCCGACTTAAGCACAAGAGGAATGACACTCTCACTTTGTTTGATTTGAACCTCTCCTGTGAGTCCAGTTTCAGATTCCGATGCTTCACTTCAGGTTTACTGTATCCCTTGGACCTTCTTGTTGACGATGAAACACAGAAATTGCATCCTAATTTAATACAAAAGGCACAATGCCGACTTAAGTACAAGAGGACTGACTCTCTAAGTTTCTATGATTGGAACCTCTCCTGTGAGTCCAATTTTAAATTACTATGCTTCACTTCAGGTTTACTGCATTCCTTGGACCTTCTTATTGACGATGAAACACAGAAATTGCATCCGAATTTAATACAAAAGGCACAATACCGACTTAAGTACAAGAGGACTGACACTCTCATTATCTATGATTTGAACCTCTCCTGTGAATCCAGTTTTAGATTCCGATGCTTCAATTCAGGTTTACTATTTCCCTTGGACCTTCTTATTGACGATGAAACACTGAAATTGCATCCGAATTTCATACAAAAGGCACAATGCCGACATAAGTACAAGAGGACTGACACTCAAACTTTCTATGATTGGACCCTCTCTTGTGAGTTCAGTTTAGGATTACGATGCCTTACTTCAGGTGTACTGTATACCTTGGACCTTCTTATTGACGATGAAACACAGAAAATGCATCCGAATTTAATACCAAAGGCACAATGCCGACTTAAGTACAAGAGGACTGACACTCTCACTTACAATGATTTGAACCTGTCCTGTAAGGCCAGTTTTAGATTCCGATGCTTCACTTCAGGTCTACTGTATCCCTTGGACCTTAACATTGACGATGAAACACAGAAATAGCATCCGAATTTAATACATAAGGCACAATGCCGACTTAAGTACAAGAGGACTTACACTCTTAGTTTCTATGATTTGAACCTCTCCTGTGAGTCCAGCTTTACATTCCGATCCTTCACTTCAGGTTTACTGTATCTCTTGGACCTTCTTATTGACGATGAAACACAGAAATTGTATCCGAATTTAATACAAAAAGCACAACGCCGACTTAAGTACAAGAGGACTGATACTCTCACATTCTATGATTTGAACTTCTCCTTTGAGTCCAGTTTTAGATTCCGCTGCTTCACTTCAGGTTTACTGTATCCCTTGGACCTGCTTATTGTCGATGAAACACAGAAATTGCATCCGAATTCAATACAAAAGGCACAATGCCGACATAAGTACAAGAGGACTGACACTCTCACTTTCTAAGATTTGAACCTCTCCTGTGAGTCCAGTTTTACATTCCGATGCTTCACTTCATGTTTACTGTATTCCTTGGACCTTCTTATTGACGATGAAACACAGAAATTGCATCCGAATTTAATACAAAAATCACAATTCCGACTTCAGTACAAGAGGACTGACACTCTCACGTTCTATGATTTGAACCTATCCTGTGAGTTTAGTTTTAGATTACGATGCTTCACTTCAGGCTTACTGTATACCTTGGACCTTCTTATTGACGATGAAACACAGAGATTGCATCCGAATTTAATGCAAAAGGGACAATGCCGACTTAAGTACAAGAGGACTGACACTCTCACTTTCTATGGTTTGAACCTCTCCTGTGAGTCCAATTTAGATTCCATTGCTTCACTTCAGGTTTACTGTATACCTTGGATCTTCTTATTGACGATGAAGCACAGAAATTGCATTCGAATTTAATACAAAAGGCACAAAGCCGACTTAAGTACAAGAAGACCGACACTCTCACTTTCTATGATTAGACCCTCTCCTGTGAGTCCAGTTTTACATTCCGCTGCTTCACTTCAGGTTTACTGTATCGCTTGGACCTTCTTATAGACGATGAAACACAGAAATTGCATCCGAATTTAATACAAAAGGCCCAATGCCGACTTAAGTACAAGAGGACTGACACTCCCACTTTTTATGATTTGAACCTCTCCTCTGAGTCCAGTTTTAGATTACGATGCTTCACTTCAGGTTTACTGTATCCCTTGGACCTTCTTATTGACGATGAAACACAGAAATTGCATCCGAATTTAATGCAAAACCCACAATGCCGACTTAAGTACAAGAGGACTGACACTCTCATTTTCTATGATTTGAACCTCTCCTGTGAGTCCAATTTTATATTCCGATGCTTCACTTCAGGTTTAATGTATCCCTCGGACCTTCTTATTGACGATGAAACACAGAAATTGCATCCGAATTTAATACAAAAGGCACAATTCCGACTTAAGTACAAGAGGACTGACACTCTCACTTTGTATGATTTGAACCTCTCCTGTGAGTCCAGTTTCAGATTCCAATGCTTCACATCAATTTTACTGTATCCGTTGGACCTTTTTATTGACGATGAAACACAGAAATTGCATCCTAATTTAATACAAAAGGCACAATGCCGACTTAAGTACAAGAGGACTGACACACTCACTAACTATGATTTGAACCTCTCCTGTGAATCCAGTTTTAGATTCCGATGCTTCAATTCAGGTTTACTATTTCCCTTGGACCTTCTTATTGACGATGAAACACTGAAATTGGATCCGAATTACATACAAAAGGCACAATGCCGACTTAAGTACAAGAGGACTGACACTTGAACTTTCAATGATTGGAACCACTCCTATGAGTCCAGTTTTAGATTACGATGCCTTACTTCAGGTGTACTGTATACCTTGGACCTTCTTATTGACGATGAAACACAGAAATTGCATCCGTATTTAATACAAAAGGCACAATGCAGACATAAGTACAAGAGGACTGACACTCTCACTTACAATGATTTGAACCTCTCCTGTAAGTCCAGTTTTAGATTCCGATGCTTCACATCATGTCTACTGTATCCCTAGGACCTTCTCATTGACGGTGAAACACAGAAATAGCATCCGAATTTAATGCAAAAGGCACAATGCCGACTTAAGTACAAGAGGACAGACACTCTCACTTTCTATGATTTGAACCTCTCCTGTGAGGCCAGTTTTCGATTCCGATGCTTCACTTCAGGTTTACTGTATCCCTTGGACCATCTTATTGACGATAAAACACAGAAATTGCATCCGAATTTAATACAAAAGGCAATATGTCGACTTAAGTACAAGAGGACTGACACTCTCACTTTCTATGATTTGAACCTCTCCTGTGATTCCAGTTTTAGATTCCGATGCTTCGTTCAGGTTTACTGTATCCCTCGGCCCTTCTTATTGACGATGATATACAGAAATTGCATCAGCATTTAATACAAAAGGCACAATGCCGACTTATGTACAAGTGGCCTGACACTCTACATTTCTATGATTTGCACCTCTCCTGTCAGTCCAGTTTTAGATTACGCTGCTTCACTTCAGGTTTACTGTATCTATTGGACCGTCTTATTGACGATGAAACACAGAAATTGCATCCGAATTTAATACAAAAGGCACAATGCCGACATAGGTACAAGAGGACTGACACTCTCACTTTCTATGATTTGAACCTCTCCTGTGAGTCCAGTTTTAGATTCCGACGCTTCACTTCAGGTTTACTGTATCCCTTCGACCTTCTTATTGACGATGAAACACAGAAATTGCATCCGAATTTAATACAAATGCACAATGCCGACTTAAGTACAAGAGGACTGACACTCTCACTCTCTATGATTTGATCCTCTCCTGTAAGTCCAGTTTTAGATTCCGATGCTTCACTTCAGGTTTACTGTATCCCTTGGACCGTCTTATTGACGAAGAAACACACAAATAGCATCCGAAAATAATACAAAAGGCACAATGCGGACTTAAGTGCAACAGGACTGACACTCTCAATTTCTTTGATTTGAACCTCTCCTGTGAGTCCAGTTTTAGATTCCGATGCTTCACTTCAGGTTTACTGTATACCTTGGACCTTCTTCTTGACGATGAAACACAGAAATTGCATCCCAATTTAATACAAAACGCACAATGCCGACTTAAGTACAAGAGGACTGACACTCTCATTTTCTGTGATTGGCACCTCTCCTGTGAGTCCAGTTTTAGATTCCGATGCTTCACTTCAGGTTTACTGTATACCTTGGACCTTCTTCTTGACGATGAAACACAGAAATTGCATCCGAATTAAATACAAAAGGCACAATGCCGACTTAAGTACAAGAGGAATGACACTCTCACTTTGTATGATTTGAACCTCTCCTGTGAGTCCAGTTTCAGATTCCGATGCTTCACATCAGGTTTACTGTATACCTTGGACCTTCTTGTTGACGATGAAACACAGAAATTGCATCCTAATTTAATACAAAAGGCACAATGCCGACTTAAGTACAAGAGGACTGACACTCTACCTTTCACTGATTTGAAACTCTCCTGTCAGTCCACTTTTAGATTACGATGCTTCACTTCAGGTTTACTGTATACCTTGGACATTCTTATTGACGATGAAACGCATATATTGCATCCGAATTTTATACAAAAGCACAATGCCGACTTAAGTACAAGAGGACTGACACTCTAACTTTCTATGGTTGGAACCTCTCCTGTGAGTCCAGTTTTAGATTCCGATGCTTCACTTCAGGTTTACTGTATCATTTGGACCTTCTTATTGACGATGAAACACAGAAATTGCATCCGAATTTAATACAAAACGCACAATGCCGACTTAAGTACAAGAGGACTGACACTCTCATTTTCTATGATTGGCACCTCTCCTGTGAGTCCAGTTTTAGATTCCGATGCTTCACTTCAGGTTTACTGTATCTCTTGGACCTTCTTACTGACGATGAAACACAGAAATTGCATCCGAATTTAATACAAAAGGCACAATGCCGACTTAAGCACAAGAGGAATGACACTCTCACTTTGTTTGATTTGAACCTCTCCTGTGAGTCCAGTTTCAGATTCCGATGCTTCACTTCAGGTTTACTGTATCCCTTGGACCTTCTTGTTGACGATGAAACACAGAAATTGCATCCTAATTTAATACAAAAGGCACAATGCCGACTTAAGTACAAGAGGACTGACTCTCTAAGTTTCTATGATTGGAACCTCTCCTGTGAGTCCAATTTTAAATTACTATGCTTCACTTCAGGTTTACTGCATTCCTTGGACCTTCTTATTGACGATGAAACACAGAAATTGCATCCGAATTTAATACAAAAGGCACAATACCGACTTAAGTACAAGAGGACTGACACTCTCATTATCTATGATTTGAACCTCTCCTGTGAATCCAGTTTTAGATTCCGATGCTTCAATTCAGGTTTACTATTTCCCTTGGACCTTCTTATTGACGATGAAACACTGAAATTGCATCCGAATTTCATACAAAAGGCACAATGCCGACATAAGTACAAGAGGACTGACACTCAAACTTTCTATGATTGGAACCTCTCTTGTGAGTTCAGTTTAGGATTACGATGCCTTACTTCAGGTGTACTGTATACCTTGGACCTTCTTATTGACGATGAAACACAGAAAATGCATCCGAATTTAATACCAAAGGCACAATGCCGACTTAAGTACAAGAGGACTGACACTCTCACTTACAATGATTTGAACCTGTCCTGTAAGGCCAGTTTTAGATTCCGATGCTTCACTTCAGGTCTACTGTATCCCTTGGACCTTAACATTGACGATGAAACACAGAAATAGCATCCGAATTTAATACATAAGGCACAATGCCGACTTAAGTACAAGAGGACTTACACTCTTAGTTTCTATGATTTGAACCTCTCCTGTGAGTCCAGCTTTACATTCCGATCCTTCACTTCAGGTTTACTGTATCTCTTGGACCTTCTTATTGACGATGAAACACAGAAATTGTATCCGAATTTAATACAAAAAGCACAACGCCGACTTAAGTACAAGAGGACTGATACTCTCACATTCTATGATTTGAACTTCTCCTTTGAGTCCAGTTTTAGATTCCGCTGCTTCACTTCAGGTTTACTGTATCCCTTGGACCTGCTTATTGTCGATGAAACACAGAAATTGCATCCGAATTCAATACAAAAGGCACAATGCCGACATAAGTACAAGAGGACTGACACTCTCACTTTCTAAGATTTGAACCTCTCCTGTGAGTCCAGTTTTACATTCCGAAGCTTCACTTCATGTTTACTGTATTCCTTGGACCTTCTTATTGACGATGAAACACAGAAATTGCATCCGAATTTAATACAAAAATCACAATTCCGACTTCAGTACAAGAGGACTGACACTCTCACGTTCTATGATTTGAACCTATCCTGTGAGTTTAGTTTTAGATTACGATGCTTCACTTCAGGCTTACTGTATACCTTGGACCTTCTTATTGACGATGAAACACAGAGATTGCATCCGAATTTAATGCAAAAGGGACAATGCCGACTTAAGTACAAGAGGACTGACACTCTCACTTTCTATGGTTTGAACCTCTCCTGTGAGTCCAATTTAGATTCCATTGCTTCACTTCAGGTTTACTGTATACCTTGGACCTTCTTATTGACGATGAAGCACAGAAATTGCATTCGAATTTAATACAAAAGGCACAAAGCCGACTTAAGTACAAGAAGACCGACACTCTCACTTTCTATGATTAGACCCTCTCCTGTGAGTCCAGTTTTAGATTCCGCTGCTTCACTTCAGGTTTACTGTATCGCTTGGACCTTCTTATAGACGATGAAACACAGAAATTGCATCCGAATTTAATACAAAAGGCCCAATGCCGACTTAAGTACAAGAGGACTGACACTCCCACTTTTTATGATTTGAACCTCTCCTCTGAGTCCAGTTTTAGATTACGATGCTTCACTTCAGGTTTACTGTATACCTTGGACCTTCTTATTGACGATGAAACACAGGAATTGCATCCGAATTTAATACAAAAGGCACAATGCCGTCTTAAGTACAAGAGGACTGACACTCTTACTTTCTATGATTTGAACCTCTCCTGTGAGTCCAGTTTTAGATTCCGATGCTTCACTTCAGGTTTACTGTATCCCTTGGACCTTCTTATTGACGATGAAACACAGAAATTGCATCCGAATTTAATACAAAACGCACAATGCCGACTTAAGTACAAGAGGACTGACACTCTCATTTTCTGTGATTGGCACCTCTCCTGTGAGTCCAGTTTTAGATTCCGATGCTTCACTTCAGGTTTACTGTATACCTTGGACCTTCTTCTTGACGATGAAACACAGAAATTGCATCCGAATTTCATACAAAAGGCACAATGCCGACATAAGTACAAGAGGACTGACACTCAAACTTTCTATGATTGGAACCTCTCTTGTGAGTTCAGTTTAGGATTACGATGCCTTACTTCAGGTGTACTGTATACCTTGGACCTTCTTATTGACGATGAAACACAGAAAATGCATCCGAATTTAATACCAAAGGCACAATGCAGACTTAAGTACAAGAGGACTGACACTCTCACTTACAATGATTTGAACCTCTCCTGTAAGGCCAGTTTTAGATTCCGATGCTTCACTTCAGGTCTACTGTATCCCTTGGACCTTCTCATTGACGATGAAACACAGAAATAGCATCCGAATTTAATACATAAGGCACAATGCCGACTTAAGTACAAGAGGACTTACAATCTTAGTTTCTATGATTTGAACCTCTCCTGTGAGTCCAGCTTTACATTCCGATCCTTCACTTCAGGTTTACTGTATCTCTTGGACCTTCTTATTGACGATGAAACACAGAAATTGTATCCGAATTTAATACAAAAGGCACAATGCCAACTTAAGTACAAGAGGACTGGCACTCTAACTTTCTATGATTGGAACCTCTCCTGTGAGTCCAGTTTTAGATTACGATGCTTCACTTCAGGTTTACTGTATACCTTGGACCTCCTTATTGACGATGAAAAACAGACATTGCATCCGAATTTAATACAAAAGGCACAGCGCCGACTTAAGTACAAGAGGACTGATACTCTCACATTCTATGATTTGAACTTCTCCTTTGAGTCCAGTTTTAGAATCCGCTGCTTCACTTCAGGTTTACTGTATCCCTTGGACCTGCTTATTGTCGATGAAACACAGAAATTGCATCCGAATTCAATACAAAAGGCACAATGCCGACATAAGTACAAGAGGACTGACACTCTCACTTTCTAAGATTTGAACCTCTCCTGTGAGTCCAGTTTTACATTCCGATGCTTCACTTCATGTTTACTGTATTCCTTGGACCTTCTTATTGACGATGAAACACAGAAATTGCATCCGAATTTAATACAAAAATCACAATTCCGACTTCAGTACAAGAGGACTGACACTCTCACGTTCTATGATTTGAACCTATCCTGTGAGTTTAGTTTTAGATTACGATGCTTCACTTCAGGCTTACTGTATACCTTGGACCTTCTTATTGACGATGAAACACAGAGATTGCATCCGAATTTAATGCAAAAGGGACAATGCCGACTTAAGTACAAGAGGACTGACACTCTCACTTTCTATGGTTTGAACCTCTCCTGTGAGTCCAATTTAGATTCCATTGCTTCACTTCAGGTTTACTGTATACCTTGGACCTTCTTATTGACGATGAAGCACAGAAATTGCATTCGAATTTAATACAAAAGGCACAATGCCGACTTAAGTACAAGAAGACCGACACTCTCACTTTCTATGATTAGACCCTCTCCTGTGAGTCCAGTTTTAGATTCCGCTGCTTCACTTCAGGTTTACTGTATCGCTTGGACCTTCTTATAGACGATGAAACACAGAAATTGCATCCGAATTTAATACAAAAGGCCCAATGCCGACTTAAGTACAAGAGGACTGACACTCCCACTTTTTATGATTTGAACCTCCCCTCTGAGTCCAGTTTTAGATTACGATGCTTCACTTCAGGTTTACTGTATACCTTGGACCTTCTTATTGACGATGAAACACAGGAATTGCATCCGAATTTAATACAAAAGGCACAATGCCGACTTAAGTACAAGAGGACTGACACTCTTACTTTCTATGATTTGAACCTCTCCTGTGAGTCCAGTTTTAGATTCCGATGCTTCACTTCAGGTTTACTGTATCCCTTGGACCTTCTTATTGACGATGAAACACAGAAATTGCATCCGAATTTAATACAAAACGCACAATGCCGACTTAAGTACAAGAGGACTGACACTCTCATTTTCTGTGATTGGCACCTCTCCTGTGAGTCCAGTTTTAGATTCCGATGCTTCACTTCAGGTTTACTGTATACCTTGGACCTTCTTCTTGACGATGAAACACAGAAATTGCATCCGAATTTAATACAAAAGGCACAATGCCGACTTAAGTACAAGAGGAATGACACTCTCACTTTGTATGATTTGAACCTCTCCTGTGAGTCCAGTTTCAGATTCCGATGCTTCACTTCAGGTTTACTGTATACCTTGGACCTTCTTGTTGACGATGAAACACAGAAATTGCATCCTAATTTAATACAAAAGGCACAATGCCGACTTAAGTACAAGATGACTGACACTCTACCTTTCATTGATTTGAAACTCTCCTGTCAGTCCACTTTTAGATTACGATGCTTCACTTCAGGTTTACTGTATACCTTGGACATTCTTATTGACGATGAAACGCATATATTGCATCCGAATTTTATACAAAAGCACAATGCCGACTTAAGTACAAGAGGACTGACACTCTAACTTTCTATGATTGGAACCTCTCCTGTGAGTCCAGTTTTAGATTACGATGCTTCACTTCTGGTTTACGGTATCTCTTGGACCGTCTTATTGACGATGAAACACAGAAATTGCATCCGAATTTAATACAAAAGGCACAATGCCGACATAGGTACAAGAGGACAGTCACTCTCACTTTCTATGATTTGAACCTCTCTTGGGAGTCCAGTTTTAGATTCCGACGCTTCACTTCAGGTTTACTGTATCTCTTGGACCTTCTTTTTACGATGAAACACAGAAATTCCATCCGAATTTAATACAAAAGGCAATATGCCGACTTAAGTACAAGAGGACTGACACTCTCACTTTCTATGATTTGAACCTCTCCTGTGAGTCCAGTTTTAGATTCCGATGCTTCGTTCAGGTTTACTGTATCCCTCGGACCTTCTTATTGACGATGAAACACAGAAATTGCATCAGCATTTAATACAAAAGGCACAATGCCGACTTAAGTACAAGAGCACTGACACTCTACCTTTCTATGATTTGAACCTCTCCTGTCAGTCCAGTTTTAGATTACGATGCTTCACTTCAGGTTTACTGCATCTCTTGGACCGTCTTATTGACGATGAAACACAGATATTGCATCCGAATTTAATACGAAAGGCACAATGCCGACATGGTACAAGAGGACTGTCACTCTCACTTTCTATGATTTGAACCTCTCCGGTGAGTCCAGTTTTAGATTACGATGCTTCACTTCAGGTTTACTGCATCTCTTGGACCGTCTTATTGACGATGAAACACTGAAATTGCATCCGAATTTCATACAAAAGGCACAATGCCGACATAAGTACAAGAGGACTGACACTCAAACTTTCTATGATTGGAACCTCTCTTGTGAGTTCAGTTTAGGATTACGATGCCTTACTTCAGGTGTACTGTATACCTTGGACCTTCTTATTGACGATGAAACACAGAAAATGCATCCGAATTTAATACCAAAGGCACAATGCCGACTTAAGTACAAGAGGACTGACACTCTCACTTACAATGATTTGAACCTGTCCTGTAAGGCCAGTTTTAGATTCCGATGCTTCACTTCAGGTCTACTGTATCCCTTGGACCTTAACATTGACGATGAAACACAGAAATAGCATCCGAATTTAATACATAAGGCACAATGCCGACTTAAGTACAAGAGGACTTACACTCTTAGTTTCTATGATTTGAACCTCTCCTGTGAGTCCAGCTTTACATTCCGATCCTTCACTTCAGGTTTACTGTATCTCTTGGACCTTCTTATTGACGATGAAACACAGAAATTGTATCCGAATTTAATACAAAAAGCACAACGCCGACTTAAGTACAAGAGGACTGATACTCTCACATTCTATGATTTGAACTTCTCCTTTGAGTCCAGTTTTAGATTCCGCTGCTTCACTTCAGGTTTACTGTATCCCTTGGACCTGCTTATTGTCGATGAAACACAGAAATTGCATCCGAATTCAATACAAAAGGCACAATGCCGACATAAGTACAAGAGGACTGACACTCTCACTTTCTAAGATTTGAACCTCTCCTGTGAGTCCAGTTTTACATTCCGAAGCTTCACTTCATGTTTACTGTATTCCTTGGACCTTCTTATTGACGATGAAACACAGAAATTGCATCCGAATTTAATACAAAAATCACAATTCCGACTTCAGTACAAGAGGACTGACACTCTCACGTTCTATGATTTGAACCTATCCTGTGAGTTTAGTTTTAGATTACGATGCTTCACTTCAGGCTTACTGTATACCTTGGACCTTCTTATTGACGATGAAACACAGAGATTGCATCCGAATTTAATGCAAAAGGGACAATGCCGACTTAAGTACAAGAGGACTGACACTCTCACTTTCTATGGTTTGAACCTCTCCTGTGAGTCCAATTTAGATTCCATTGCTTCACTTCAGGTTTACTGTATACCTTGGACCTTCTTATTGACGATGAAGCACAGAAATTGCATTCGAATTTAATACAAAAGGCACAAAGCCGACTTAAGTACAAGAAGACCGACACTCTCACTTTCTATGATTAGACCCTCTCCTGTGAGTCCAGTTTTAGATTCCGCTGCTTCACTTCAGGTTTACTGTATCGCTTGGACCTTCTTATAGACGATGAAACACAGAAATTGCATCCGAATTTAATACAAAAGGCCCAATGCCGACTTAAGTACAAGAGGACTGACACTCCCACTTTTTATGATTTGAACCTCTCCTCTGAGTCCAGTTTTAGATTACGATGCTTCACTTCAGGTTTACTGTATACCTTGGACCTTCTTATTGACGATGAAACACAGGAATTGCATCCGAATTTAATACAAAAGGCACAATGCCGTCTTAAGTACAAGAGGACTGACACTCTTACTTTCTATGATTTGAACCTCTCCTGTGAGTCCAGTTTTAGATTCCGATGCTTCACTTCAGGTTTACTGTATCCCTTGGACCTTCTTATTGACGATGAAACACAGAAATTGCATCCGAATTTAATACAAAACGCACAATGCCGACTTAAGTACAAGAGGACTGACACTCTCATTTTCTGTGATTGGCACCTCTCCTGTGAGTCCAGTTTTAGATTCCGATGCTTCACTTCAGGTTTACTGTATACCTTGGACCTTCTTCTTGACGATGAAACACAGAAATTGCATCCGAATTTCATACAAAAGGCACAATGCCGACATAAGTACAAGAGGACTGACACTCAAACTTTCTATGATTGGAACCTCTCTTGTGAGTTCAGTTTAGGATTACGATGCCTTACTTCAGGTGTACTGTATACCTTGGACCTTCTTATTGACGATGAAACACAGAAAATGCATCCGAATTTAATACCAAAGGCACAATGCAGACTTAAGTACAAGAGGACTGACACTCTCACTTACAATGATTTGAACCTCTCCTGTAAGGCCAGTTTTAGATTCCGATGCTTCACTTCAGGTCTACTGTATCCCTTGGACCTTCTCATTGACGATGAAACACAGAAATAGCATCCGAATTTAATACATAAGGCACAATGCCGACTTAAGTACAAGAGGACTTACAATCTTAGTTTCTATGATTTGAACCTCTCCTGTGAGTCCAGCTTTACATTCCGATCCTTCACTTCAGGTTTACTGTATCTCTTGGACCTTCTTATTGACGATGAAACACAGAAATTGTATCCGAATTTAATACAAAAGGCACAATGCCAACTTAAGTACAAGAGGACTGGCACTCTAACTTTCTATGATTGGAACCTCTCCTGTGAGTCCAGTTTTAGATTACGATGCTTCACTTCAGGTTTACTGTATACCTTGGACCTCCTTATTGACGATGAAAAACAGACATTGCATCCGAATTTAATACAAAAGGCACAGCGCCGACTTAAGTACAAGAGGACTGATACTCTCACATTCTATGATTTGAACTTCTCCTTTGAGTCCAGTTTTAGAATCCGCTGCTTCACTTCAGGTTTACTGTATCCCTTGGACCTGCTTATTGTCGATGAAACACAGAAATTGCATCCGAATTCAATACAAAAGGCACAATGCCGACATAAGTACAAGAGGACTGACACTCTCACTTTCTAAGATTTGAACCTCTCCTGTGAGTCCAGTTTTACATTCCGATGCTTCACTTCATGTTTACTGTATTCCTTGGACCTTCTTATTGACGATGAAACACAGAAATTGCATCCGAATTTAATACAAAAATCACAATTCCGACTTCAGTACAAGAGGACTGACACTCTCACGTTCTATGATTTGAACCTATCCTGTGAGTTTAGTTTTAGATTACGATGCTTCACTTCAGGCTTACTGTATACCTTGGACCTTCTTATTGACGATGAAACACAGAGATTGCATCCGAATTTAATGCAAAAGGGACAATGCCGACTTAAGTACAAGAGGACTGACACTCTCACTTTCTATGGTTTGAACCTCTCCTGTGAGTCCAATTTAGATTCCATTGCTTCACTTCAGGTTTACTGTATACCTTGGACCTTCTTATTGACGATGAAGCACAGAAATTGCATTCGAATTTAATACAAAAGGCACAATGCCGACTTAAGTACAAGAAGACCGACACTCTCACTTTCTATGATTAGACCCTCTCCTGTGAGTCCAGTTTTAGATTCCGCTGCTTCACTTCAGGTTTACTGTATCGCTTGGACCTTCTTATAGACGATGAAACACAGAAATTGCATCCGAATTTAATACAAAAGGCCCAATGCCGACTTAAGTACAAGAGGACTGACACTCCCACTTTTTATGATTTGAACCTCCCCTCTGAGTCCAGTTTTAGATTACGATGCTTCACTTCAGGTTTACTGTATACCTTGGACCTTCTTATTGACGATGAAACACAGGAATTGCATCCGAATTTAATACAAAAGGCACAATGCCGACTTAAGTACAAGAGGACTGACACTCTTACTTTCTATGATTTGAACCTCTCCTGTGAGTCCAGTTTTAGATTCCGATGCTTCACTTCAGGTTTACTGTATCCCTTGGACCTTCTTATTGACGATGAAACACAGAAATTGCATCCGAATTTAATACAAAACGCACAATGCCGACTTAAGTACAAGAGGACTGACACTCTCATTTTCTGTGATTGGCACCTCTCCTGTGAGTCCAGTTTTAGATTCCGATGCTTCACTTCAGGTTTACTGTATACCTTGGACCTTCTTCTTGACGATGAAACACAGAAATTGCATCCGAATTTAATACAAAAGGCACAATGCCGACTTAAGTACAAGAGGAATGACACTCTCACTTTGTATGATTTGAACCTCTCCTGTGAGTCCAGTTTCAGATTCCGATGCTTCACTTCAGGTTTACTGTATACCTTGGACCTTCTTGTTGACGATGAAACACAGAAATTGCATCCTAATTTAATACAAAAGGCACAATGCCGACTTAAGTACAAGATGACTGACACTCTACCTTTCATTGATTTGAAACTCTCCTGTCAGTCCACTTTTAGATTACGATGCTTCACTTCAGGTTTACTGTATACCTTGGACATTCTTATTGACGATGAAACGCATATATTGCATCCGAATTTTATACAAAAGCACAATGCCGACTTAAGTACAAGAGGACTGACACTCTAACTTTCTATGATTGGAACCTCTCCTGTGAGTCCAGTTTTAGATTACGATGCTTCACTTCTGGTTTACGGTATCTCTTGGACCGTCTTATTGACGATGAAACACAGAAATTGCATCCGAATTTAATACAAAAGGCACAATGCCGACATAGGTACAAGAGGACAGTCACTCTCACTTTCTATGATTTGAACCTCTCTTGGGAGTCCAGTTTTAGATTCCGACGCTTCACTTCAGGTTTACTGTATCTCTTGGACCTTCTTTTTACGATGAAACACAGAAATTCCATCCGAATTTAATACAAAAGGCAATATGCCGACTTAAGTACAAGAGGACTGACACTCTCACTTTCTATGATTTGAACCTCTCCTGTGAGTCCAGTTTTAGATTCCGATGCTTCGTTCAGGTTTACTGTATCCCTCGGACCTTCTTATTGACGATGAAACACAGAAATTGCATCAGCATTTAATACAAAAGGCACAATGCCGACTTAAGTACAAGAGCACTGACACTCTACCTTTCTATGATTTGAACCTCTCCTGTCAGTCCAGTTTTAGATTACGATGCTTCACTTCAGGTTTACTGCATCTCTTGGACCGTCTTATTGACGATGAAACACAGATATTGCATCCGAATTTAATACGAAAGGCACAATGCCGACATGGTACAAGAGGACTGTCACTCTCACTTTCTATGATTTGAACCTCTCCGGTGAGTCCAGTTTTAGATTACGATGCTTCACTTCAGGTTTACTGCATCTCTTGGACCGTCTTATTGACGATGAAACACAGAAATTGCATCCGAATATAATACAAGAGGCACAATGCGGACTTAAGTGCAACAGGACTGACACTCTCAATTTCTTTGATTTGAACCTCTCCTGTAAGTTCAGTTTTAGATTCCGATGCTTCACTTCAGGTTTACTGCATACCTTGGACCTTCTTATTGACGATGAAACACATAAATTCCATCCGAATTTAATACAAAAGGCACAATGCCGACTTAAGTACAAGAGGACTGACACTCTTACTTTCTAAGATTGGAACCTCTCCTGTGAGTCCAGTTTTAGATTACGATGCTTCACCTCAGGTTTACTGTATACCTTGGACCATCTTATTGACGATGAAACACAGAAATTGCATCCGAATTTAATACAAAAGGCACAACGCCGACTTATGTACAAGAGGACTGACACTCTCACTTTCTATGATTTGAACCTCTCCTGTGAGTCCAGTTTTAGATTCCGCTGCTTCACTTCAGGTTAACTGTATCCCTTGGACCTGCTTATTGTCGATGAAACACAGAAATTGCATCCGAATTTAATACAAAAGGCACAATGCCGGCATAAGTACAAGAGGACTGACACTCTCACTTTCTATGATATTAACCTCTCCTGTGAGTCCAGTTCTACATTCCGATGCTTCACTTCAGGTTTACTGTATCCCTTGGACCTTCGTACTGACGATGAAACACAGAAATTGCATCCGAATTTAATACAAAAGGCTCAATGCCGACTTCAGTACAAGAGGACTGACACTCTCGCTTTCTATGATTTGAACCTATCCTGTGAGTTTAGTTTTAGATTACGATGCTTCATTTCAGGCTTACTGTATACCTTGGACCTTCTTATTGACGATGAAACACAGAAATTGCATCCGAATTTGATGCAAAAGGGACAATGCCAACTTAAGTACAAGTGGACTGACACTCTCACTTGCTATGATTTGAACCTCTCCTGTGAGTCCAATTTAGATTCCACTGCTCACTTCAGGTTTACTGTATCCCTTGGACCTTCTTATTGACGATGAAACACAGAAATTGCAACCGAATTTAATACAAAAGGCACAATGCCGACTTAAGTACAAGAGGACTGACACTCTCACTCTCTATGATTTGAACCCATCCTGTGAGTCCAGTTTTAGATTCCGATGCTTCACTTCAGGTTTACTGTATCCCTTGGACCTTCTTATTGACGATGAAACACAGAAATTGCATTCGAATTTAATACAAAAGGCACAATGCCGACTTAAGTACAAGAGGACCGACACTCTCACTTTCTATGATTTGAACCTATCCTGTGAGTCCAGTTTTAGATTCCGACGCTTCACTTCAGGTTTACTGTATCCCTTGGACCTTCTTATTGACGATGAAACACAGAAATTGCATCCGAATTTAATACAAAAGGCACAATGCAGACATAAGTACAAGAGGACTGACACTCTCACTTACAATGATTTGAACCTCTCCTGTAAGTCCAGTTTTAGATTCCGATGCTTCACATCATGTCTACTGTATCCCTTGGACCTTCTCATTGACGGTGAAAAACAGAAATGGCATCCGAATTTAATACAAAAGGCACAATGCCGACTTAAGTACAAGAGGACTGACACTCTCACTTTCTATGATTTGAACCTCTCCTGTGAGGCCAGTTTTCGATTCTGATGCTTCACTTCAGGTTTACTGTATCCCTCGGACCTTCTTATTGACGATGATATACAGAAATTGCATCAGCATTTAATACAAAAGGCACAATGCCGACATAAGTACAAGAGGACTGACACTCTACCTTTCTATGATTTGCACCTCTCCTGTCAGTCCAGTTTTAGATTACGATGCTTCACTTCAGGTTTACTGTATCTCTTGGACCATCTTATTGACGATGAATTACAGAAATTGCATCCGAATGTAATACAAAAGGCACAATGCCGACATAGGTACAAGAGGACTGACACTCTCACTTTCTATGATTTGAACCTATCCTGTGAGTCCAGTTTTAGATTCCGACGCTTCACTTCAGGTTTACTGTATCCCTTGGACCTTCTTATTGACGATGAAACACAGAAATTGCATCCGAATTTAATACAAAAAGCACAATGCCGACTTAAGTACAAGAGGACTGACCCTCTAACTTCCTATGATTTGAACCTCTCCAGTGAGTCCAGTTTTAGATTATGGTGCTTCACTTCAGGTTTACTGTATACCTTAGACCTTCTTATTGACGATGAAACACAGAAATTGCATCCGAATTTAATACAAATGCACAATGCCGTATTAAGTACAAGGGGACTGACACTCTCACTCTCTATGATTTGATCCTCTCCTGTAAGTCCAGTTTTACATTCCGATGCTTCACTTCAGGTTTACTGTATCCCTTGGACCTTCTTATTGACGAAGAAACACACAAATAGCATCCGAATATAATACAAAAGGCACGATGCCGACTTAAGTGCAACAGGACTGACACTCTCAATCTCTTTGATTTGAACCTCTCCTGTGAGTCCAGTTTTAGATTCCGATGCTTCGTTCAGGTTTACTGTATTCCTCGTACCTTCTTATTGACGATGAAACACAGAAATTGCATCAGCATTTTATACAAAAGGCACAATGCCGACTTAAGAACAAGAGGACTGACACTCTACCTTTCTTTGATTTGAAACTCTCCTGTCAGTCCAGTTTTAGATTACGATGCTTCACTTCAGGTTTACTGTATACCTTGGACATTCTTATTGACGATGAAACACATAAATTGCATCCGAATTTAATACAAAAAGCACAATGCCGACTTAAATACAAGAGGACTGACACTCTAACTTTGTATGATTTGAACCTCTCCTGTGAGTCCAGTTTTAGATTACGGTGCTTCACTTCAGGTTTACTGTATACCTTGGACCTTCTTATTGAAGATGAAACACAGAAATTGCATCCGAATTTAATACTAAAGGCAATATGCCGACTTAAGAACAAGAGGACTGACACTCTCACTTTCTATGATTTGAACCTCTCCTGTGAGTCCAGTTTTAGATTCCGATGCTTCGTTCAGGTTTACTGTATCCCTCGGACCTTCTTATTGACGATGCAACACAGAAATTGCATCAGCATTTAATACAAAAGGCACAATGCCGACTTAAGTACAAGAGGACTGACACTCTACCTTTCTATGATTTGAACCTCTCGTGTCAGTCCAGTTTTAGATTGCGATGCTTCACTTCAGGTTTACTGTATACCTTGGACATTCTTATTGACGATGAGACACAGATATTGCATCCGAATTTTATACGAAAGCACAATGGCGACTTAAATACAAGAGGACTGACACTCTAACTTTCTATGATTGGAACATCTCCGGTGAGTCCAGTTTTAGATTACGATGCTTCACTTCAAGTTTACTGTATCTCTTGGACCGTCTTATTGACGATGAAACACAGAAATTGCATCCGAATGTAATACGAAAGGCACAATGCCGACATAGGTACAAGAGGACTGTCACTCTCACTTTCTATGATTTGAACCTCTCCTGTGAGTCCAGTTTTGGATTCCGACGCTTCACTTCAGGTTTACTGTATCCCTTGGACCTTCTTATTGACGATGAAACACAGAAATTGCATCCGAATTTAATACAAAAAGCACAATGCCGACTTACGTACAAGAGGACTGACACTCTAACTTTCTATGATTTGAACCTCTCCGGTGGGGCCAGTTTTAGATTACGGTGCTTCAATTCAGGTTTACTGTATACCTTGGACCTCCTTATTGACGATGAAACACAGAAATTGCATCCGAATATAATACAAAAGGCACAATGCGGACTTAAGTGCAACAGGACCGCCACTCTCAATTTCTTTGATTTGAACCTCTCCTGTGAGTTCAGTTTTAGATTCCGATGCTTCACTTCAGGTTTACTGTATACCTTGGACCTTCTTATTGACGATGAAACACATAAATTCCATCCGAAATTAATACAAAAGGCACAATGCCGACTTAAGTACAAGAGGACTGACACTCTTACTTTCTAAGATTGGAACCTCTCCTGTGAGTCCAGTATTAGATTATGATGCTTCACTTCAGGTTTACTGTATACCTTGGACCATCTTATTGACGATGAAACATAGATATTGCATCCGAATTTAATACAAAAGGCACACCGCCTACTTAAGTACAAGCGGACTGACACTCTCACTTTCTATGATTTGAACCTCTCCTGTGAGTCCAGTTTTAGATTCCGCTGCTTCACTTCAGGTTTACTGTATCCCTTGGACCTGCTTATTGTCGATGAAACACAGAAATTGCATCCGAATTTAATACAAAAGGCACAATGCCGGCATAAGTACAAGAGGACTGACACTCTCACTTGCTATGATTTGAACCTCTCCTGTGAGTCCAGTTTTACATTCCGATGCTTCACTTCAGGTTTACTGTATCCCTTGGACCTTCGTATTGACGATGAAACACAGAAATTGCATCCGAATTTAATACAAAAGGCACAATGCCGACTTCAGTACAAGAGGACTGACACTCTCATTTTCTATGATTTGAACCTATCCTGTGAGTTTAGTTTTAGATTACGATGCTTCACTTCAGGCTTACTGTATCCCTTGGACCTTCTTATTGACGATGAAACACAGAAATTGCATCCGAATTTAATGCAAAACCCACAATGCCGACTTAAGTACAAGAGGACTGACACTCTCATTTTCTATGATTTGAACCTCTCCTGTGAGTCCAATTTTAGATTCCGATGCTTCACTTCAGGTTTAATGTATCCCTCAGACCTTCTTATTGACGATGAAACACAGAAATTACATCCGAATTTAATACAAAAGGCACAATTCCGACTTAAGTACAAGAGGACTGACACTCTCACTTTGTATGATTTGAACCTCTCCTGTGAGACCAGTTTCAGATTCCAATGCTTCACTTCAATTTTACTGTATCCGTTGGACCTTCTTATTGACGATGAAACACAGAAATTGCATCCTAATTTAATACAAAAGGCACAACGCCGACTTAAGTACAAGAGGACTGACACACTCACTAACTATGATTTGAACCTCTCCTGTGAATCCAGTTTTAGATTCCGATGCTTCAATTCAGGTTTACTATTTCCCTTGGACCTTCTTATTGACGATGAAACACTGAAATTGGATCCAAATTACATACAAAAGGCACAATGCCGACATAAGTACAAGAGGACTGACACTCAAACTTTCAATGATTGGAACCACTCCTATGAGTCCAGTTTTAGATTACGATGCCTTACTTCAGGTGTACTGTATACCTTGGACCTTCTTATTGACGATGAAACACAGAAATTGCATCCGTATTTAATACAAAGGGCACAATGCAGACATAAGTACAAGAGGACTGACACTCTCACTTACAATGATTTGAACCTCTCCTGTAAGTCCAGTTTTAGATTCCGATGCTTCACATCATGTCTACTGTATCCCTTGGACCTTCTCATTGACGGTGAAACACAGAAAAAGCATCCGAATTTAATGCAAAAGGCACAATGCCGACTTAAGTACAAGAGGACAGACACTCTCACTTTCTATGATTTGAACCTCTCCTGTGAGGCCAGTTTTCGATTCCGATGCTTCACTTCAGGTTTACTGTATCCCTTGGACCATCTTATTGACGATAAAACACAGAAATTGCATCCGAATTTAATACAAAAGGCAATATGCCGACTTAAGCACAAGAGGACTGACACTCTCACATTCTATGATTTGAACCTCTCCTGTGATTCCAGTTTTAGATTCCGATGCTTCGTTCAGGTTTACTGTATCCCTCGGCCCTTCTTATTGACGATGATATACAGAAATTGCATCAGCATTTAATACAAAAGGCACAATGCCGACTTATGTACAAGAGGACTGACACTCTACCTTTCTATGATTTGCACCTCTCCTGTCAGTCCAGTTTTAGATTACGATGCTTCACTTCAGGTTTACTGTATACCTTGGACATTCTTATTGACGATGAAACACAGATATTGCATCCGAATTTAACACAAAAGGCACAATGCCGATTTAAGTACGAGAGGACTGACACTCTAACTTTCTATGTATTGAACCTCTCCTGTAAGTCCAGTTTTAGATTCCGATGCTTCACTTCAGGTTTACTGTATCGATTGGACCTTCTTATCGACGATGAAACACAGAAATGGCATCCGAATTTAATACAAAATGAACAATGCCGACTTAAGTACAAGAGGACAGACACTCTCACTTTCTATGATTTGAACCTCTCCTGTGAGTCCAGTTTTAGATTCCGATGCTTCACTTCAGATTTACTGTGTCCCTTGGACCTTCTTATTGACGATGAATAACAGAAATTTCATCCGAATTTAATACAAAAGGCACAATGCCGACTTATGTACAAGAGGACTCACACTCTCACTTTCTATGATTTGAACGTCTCCTGTGAGTCCAGTTTTAGATTCAGATGCTTCACTTCGGGTTTACTGTATCCCTTGATCCTTCTTATTGACGATGAAACACAGAAGTTGCATCCGAATTTAACACAAAATGCACAATGCCGACTTAAGTACAAGAGGACTGACACTCTTACTTTCTATGATTGGAACCTCTCCTGTGAGTCCAGTTTTAGATTACGATGATTCACTTCAGGCTTAATGTATCCCTTGGACCTTCTTATTGACGATGATACACAGAAATTGCATCCGAATTTAATACAAAAGGCACAATGCCGACTGAAATACAAGAAGACTGACACTCTCACTTTCTATGATTTGAACCTCTCCTGTGAGTCCAGTTTTAGCTACCGATGCTTCACTTCAAGTTTACTGTATCCCTTGGACCTTCTTATTGACGATGAAACACTGAAATTGCATCCGAATTTCATACAAAAGGCACTATGCCGACTTAAGTACAAGAGGACTGACACTCAAACTTTCTATGATTGGAACCACTCCTGTGAGTCCAGTTTTAGATTACGATGCCTTACTTCAGGTCTACTGTATCCCTTGGACCTTCTCATTGACGATGAAACACAGAAATAGCATCCGAATTTAGCACATAAGGCACAATAAACCTTATGTACAAGAGGACTTACACTCTTAGTTTCTATGATTTGAACCTCTCCAGTGAGTCCAGTTTTAGATTACGATGCTTCACTTCAGGTTTACTGTATCTCTTGAAGCTTCTTATTGACGATGAAACACAGAAACTGCATCCGAATTTAATACAAAAGGCACAATGCCGACTTAAGTACAAGAGGACTGACACTCTCACTTTCTATGATTTGAACCTCTCCTGTGAGTCCAGTTTTAGATTCCGATGCTTCACTTCAGATTTACTGTGTCCCTTGGACCTTCTTATTGACGATGAATTACAGAAATTTCATCCGAATTTAATACAAAAGGCACAATGCCGACTTATGTACAAGAGGACTGACACTCTCACTTTCTATGATTTGAACGTCTCCTGTGAGTCCAGTTTTAGATTCAGATGCTTCACTTCGGGTTTACTGTATCCCTTGGACCTTCTTATTGACGATGAAACACTGAAATTGCATCCGAATTTAATACAAAAGGCACAATGCCGACTTAAGTACAAGAGGACTGACACTCTAACTTTCTATGATTTGAACCTCTCCTGTGATCCAGTTTTAGATTCCGATGCTTCACTTCAGGTTTACTGTATACCTTGGACGTTCTTATTGACGATGAAACACTGAAATTGCATCCGAATTTAATACAAAAGGCACAATGCCGACTTAAGTACAAGAGGACTGACACTCTCACTTTCTATGATTTGAACCTCTCCTAGGAGTCCAGTTTTAGATTCCGATGCTTTACATCAGGTTTACTGTATCCCCTGGACCTCCTCATTGACGATGATAGACAGTAATTGCATCCGAATTTAATACAAAAGGCACAATGCCGACTTAAGTACAAGGGGACTGACACTCTCACTATCTATGATTTGAACCTCTCCTGTGAATCCAGTTTTAGATTCCGAGTCTTCAATTCAGGTTTACTATTTTCCTTGGACATTCTTATTGACGATGAAACACTGAAATTGCATCCGAATTTCATACAAAAGGCACAATGCCGACTTAAGTACAAGAGGACTGACACTCAAACTTTCTATGATTGGAACCACTCCTGTGAGTCCAGTTTTAGATTACGATGCCTTACTTCAGGTGTACTGTATACCATTGACCTCCTTATTGACGATGAAACACAGAAATTGCATCCGAATTTAATACAAAAGGCACAATGCAGACTTAAGTACAAGAGGACAGACACTCTCACTTACAATGATTTGCACCTCTCCTGTAAGTCCAGTTTTAGATTCCGATGCTTCACTTCAGGTCTACTGTATCCCTTGGACCTTCTCATTGACGATGAAACACAGAAATAGCATCCGAATTTAATACATAAGGCACAATCAACCTTATGTACAAGACGACTTACACACTTAGTTTCTATGATTTGAACCTCTCCAGTGAGTCCAGTTTTAGATTACGATGCTTCACTTCAGGTTTACTGTATCTCTTGAAGCTTCTTATTGACGATGAAACACAGAAATTGCATCCGAATTTAATACTAAAGGCACAATGCCGACTTAAGTACAAGAGGGCTGACACTCTCACTTTGTTTGATTTGAACCTCTCCTGTGAGTCCAGTTTTAGATTACGATGATTCATATCAGGTTTAATGTATCCCATGGACCTTCTTATTGACGATGAAACACAGAAATTGCATCCTAATTTAATGCAAAAGGCACAATGCCGACTTAAGTACAAGAGGACTGACACTCTCACTTTGTTTGATTTGAACCTCTCTTGTATGTCCAGTTTTAGATTCCGATGCTTCACTTCAGGTTTACTGTATCCCTTGGACCTTCTTATTGACGATGAAACACAGAAATAGCATCCGAATTTAATACAAAATGCACAATGCCGACTTAAGTACAAGAGGACAGACACTCTCACTTTCTATGATTTGAACCTCTCCTGTGAGTCCAGTTTTAGATTCCGATTTTTCACTTCAGGTTTACTGTGTCCCTTGGACCTTCTTATTGACGATGAAACACAGAAATTTCATCCGAATTTAATACGAAAGTCACAATGCCGACTTATGTACTAGAGAACTGACACTTTAACTTTCTGTGATTTGAACCACTCCTGTGAGTCCAGTTTTAGATTCAGATGCTTCACTTCGGGTTTACTGTATTACTTGGACCTTCTTATTGACGATGAAACACAGAAATTGCATCCGAATTTAATACAAAAGGCACAATGCCGACTTCAGTACAAGAGAACTGACACTCTAACGTTCTATGATTGGAACCTCTCCTGTGAGTCCAGTTTTAGATTACGATGCCTTACTTCAGGTGTACTGTAAACCTTGGACCTTCTTATTGACGATGAAACACAGAAATTGCATCCGAATTTAATACAAAAGGCACAATGCAGACTTAAGTACAAGAGGACTGACACTCTCACTTACAATGATTTGAACCTCTCCTGTAAGTCCAGTTTTAGATTCCGATGCTTCATTTCAGGTCTACTGTATCCCTTGGACCTTCTCATTGACGAAGAAACACAGAAATAGCATCCGAATTTAATACATAAGGCACAATGCTGACATAAGTACAAGAGGACTTACACTCTTAGTTTCTATGATTTGAACCTCTCCTGTGAGTCCAGTTTTAGGTTACGGTGCTTCACTTCAGGTTTACTGTATCTCTTGAACCTTCTTATTGACGATGAAACACAGAAATTGCATCCGAATTTAATACAAAAGGCACAATGCCGACTTAAGTACAAGAGGACTGACACTCTCACTTTCTATGATTTGAACCTCTCCTGTGAGGCCAGGTTTAGATTCTGATGCTTCACTTCAGGTTTATTGTATCCCTTGGACCTTCTTATTGACGATGAAACACAGAAATTGCTTACGAATATAATACAAAAGGCAATATGCCGACTTAAGTACAAGTGGACTGACACTCTAACTTTCTATGATTTGAACCTCTCCTGTGAGTCCAGTTTTAGATACCGATGCTTCGTTCAGGTTTACTGTATCCCTCGGACCTTCTCATTGGCGATGAAACACAGAAATTGCATCAGCATTCAATACAAAAGGCACAATGCCGACTTAATTACAAGAGGACTGACACTCTACCTTTCTATGATTTGAACCTCTCCTGTCAGTCCAGTTTTAGATTACGATGCTTCACTTCAGGTTTACTGTATACCTTGGACATCCTTATTGACGATGAAACACAGATATTGCATCCAAATTTTATACAAAACCACAATGCCGACTTAAGTACAAGAGGACTGACACTCTAACTTCTATGATTGGAACCTATCCTGTGAGTCCAGTTTTAGATTACGATGCTTCACTTCAGGTTTACTGTATCTTTTGGACCATCTTATTGACGATGAAACACAGAAATTGCATCCGAATTTAATACAAAAGGCACAATGCTGACATAGGTACAAGAGGACTGACACTCTCACTTTCTATGATTTGAACCTCTCCATTGAGTCCAGTTTTAGATTCCGACGCTTCACTTCAGGTTTACTGTATCCCTTGGACCTTCTTATTGACGAAGAAACACACAAATAGCATCCGAATATAATACGAAAGGCACAATGCGGACTTAAGTGCAACAGGACAGACACTCTCAATTTCTTTGATTTGAACCTCTCCTGTGAGTCCAGATTTAGATTACGATGATTCACTTCAGGTTTAATGTATCCCTTGGACCTTCTTATTGACGATGAAACACAGAAATCGCATCCGAATTTAATACAAAAGGCACAATGCCGACTTAAGTACAAGGGGACTGACACTCTCACTACCTATAATTTGAACCTCTCCTGTGAATCCAGTTTTAGATTCCGAGTCTTCATTTCAGGTTTACTATTTCCCTTGGACCTTCTTATTGACGATGAAACACTGAAATTGCGTCCGAATTTCATACAAAAGGCACAATGCCGACTTAAGTACAAGAGGACTGACACTCAAACTTTCTATGATTGGAACCACTCCTGTGAGTCCAGTTTTAGATTACGATGCCTTACTTCAGGTCTACTGTATCCCTTGCACCTTCTCATTGACGATGAAACACAGAAATAGCATCGGAATTTAATACATAAGGCACAATAAACCTTATGTACAAGAGGACTTACACTCTTAGTTTCTATGATTTGAACCTCTCCAGTGAGTCCAGTTTTAGATTACGATGCTTCACTTCAGGTTTACTGTATCTCTTGAAGCTTCTTATTGACGATGAAACACAGAAACTGCATCCGAATTTAATACAAAAGGCACAATGCCGACTTAAGTACAAGAGGACTGACACTCTCACTTTCTATTTTTTGAACCTCTCCCGTGAGTCCAGTTTTAGATTCCTATGCTTCACTTCAGGTTTACTGTATCCCTTGGACCTTCTTATTGACGATGAAACACAGAAGTTGCATCCGAATTTAACACAAAAGGCACAATGCCGACTTAAGTACAAGAGGACCGACACTCTCACTTTCTATGATTTGAACCTCTCCTGTGAGTCCAGTTTTAGATTCCGATGCTTCACTTCGGGTTTACTGTATCCCTTGGACCTAATTATTGACGACGAAACACTGAAATTGCATCCGAATTTAATACAAAAGGCACAATGCCGACTTAAGTACAAGAGGACTGACACTCTAACTTTCTATGATTTGAACCTCTCCTGTGGTCCAGTTTTAGATTCCGATGCTTCACTACAGGTTTACTGTATACCTTGGACGTTCTTATTGACGATGAAACACTGAAATTGCATCCGAATTTAATACAAAAGGCACAATGCCGACTGTAATACAAGAAGACTGACACTCTCACTTTCTATGATTTGAACCTCTCCTGTGAGTCCAGTTTTAGCTTCCGATGCTTCACTTCAAGTTTACTGTATCCCTTGGACCTTCTTATTGACGATGAAACACTGACATTGCATCCGAATTTCATACAAAAGGCACAATGCCGACTTAAGTACAAGAGGACTGACACTCAAACTTTCTATGATTGGAACCACTCCTGTGAGTCCAGTTTTAGATTACGATGCCTTACTTCAGGTCTACTGTATCCCTTGGAGCTTCTCATTGCCGATGAAACACAGAAATAGCATCCGAATTTAATACATAAGGCACAATAAACCTTATGTACAAGAGGACTTACACTCTTAGTTTCTATGATTTGAACCTCTCCAGTGAGTCCAGTTTTAGATTACGATGCTTCACTTCAGGTTTACTGTATCTCTTGAAGCTTCTTATTGACGATGAAACACAGAAACTGCATCCGAATTTAATACAAAAGGCACAATGCCGACTTAAGTACAAGAGGACTGACACTCTCACTTTCTATTTTTTGAACCTCTCCCGTGAGTCCAGTTTTAGATTCCTATGCTTCACTTCAGGTTTACTGTATCCCTTGGACCTTCTTATTGACGATGAAACACAGCAGTTGCATCCGAATTTAACACAAAAGGCACAATGCCGACTTAAGTACAAGAGGACTGACACTCTAACTTTCTATGAATTGAACCTCTCCTGTAAGTCCAGTTTTAGATTCCGATGCTTCACTTCAGGTTTACTGTATCAATTGGACCTTCTTATCGACGATAAAACACAGAAATGGCATCCGAATTTACTACAAAATGCACAATGCCGACTTAAGTACAAGAGGACTGACACTCTCACTTTCTACGATTTGAACCTCTCCTGTGAGTCCAGTTTTAGATTCCGATGCTTCACTTCAGATTTACTGTGTCCCTTGGACCTTCTTATTGACGATGAATTACAGAAATTTCATCCGAATTTAATACAAATGGCACAATGCCGACTTATGTACAAGAGGACTGACACTCTCACTTTCTATGATTTGAACGTCTCCTGTGAGTCCAGTTTTAGATTCAGATGCTTCACTTTGGGTTTACTGTATCCCTTGGACCTTCTTATTGAAGACGAAACACTGAAATTGCATCCGAATTTAATACAAAAGGCACAATGCCGACTTAAGTACAAGAGGACTGACACTCTAACTTTCTATGATTTGAACCTCTCCTGTGATCCAGTTTTAGATTCCGATGCTTCACTTCAGGTTTACTGTATACCTTGGACGTTCTTATTGACGATGAAACACTGAAATTGCATCCGAATTTAATACAAAAGGCACAATGCCGACTTAAGTACAAGAGGACTGACACTCTCACTTTCTATGATTTGAACCTCTCCTAGGAGTCCAGTTTTAGATTCCGATGTTTTACATAAGGTTTACTGTATCCCCTGGACCTCCTCATTGACGATGATAGACAGTAATTGCATCCGAATTTAATACAAAAGGCACAATGCCGACTTAAGTACAAGGGGACTGACACTCTCACTATCTATGATTTGAACCTCTCCTGTGAATCCAGTTTTAGATTCCGAGTCTTCAATTCAGTTTTACTATTTTCCTTGGACCTTCTTATTGACGATGAAACACTGAAATTGCATCCGAATTTCATACAAAAGGCACAATGCCGACTTAAGTACAAGAGGACTGACACTCAAACTTTCTATGATTGGAACCACTCCTGTGAGTCCAGTTTTAGATTACGATGCCTTACTTCAGGTGTACTGTATACCTTTGACCTTCTTATTGACGATGAAACACAGAAATTGCATCCGAATTTAATACAAAAGGCACAATGCAGACTTAAGTACAAGAGGACAGACACTCTCACTTACAATGATTTGCACCTCTCCTGTAAGTCCAGTTTTAGATTCCGATGCTTCACTTCAGGTCTACTGTATCCCTTGGACCTTCTCATTGACGATGAAACACAGAAATAGCATCCGAATTTAATACATAAGGCACAATCAACCTTATGTACAAGAGGACTTACACTCTTAGTTTCTATGATTTGAACCTCTCCAGTGAGTCCAGTTTTAGATTACGATGCTTCACTTCAGGTTTACTGTATCTCTTGAAGCTTCTTATTGACGATGAAACACAGAAATTGCATCCGAATTTAATACTAAAGGCACAATGCCGACTTAAGTACAAGAGAACTGACACTCTCACTTTGTTTGATTTGACCTCTCCTGTGAGTCCAGTTTTAGATTACGATGATTCATATCAGGTTTAATGTATCCCATGGACCTTCTTATTGACGATGAAACACAGAAATTGCATCCTAATTTAATGCAAAAGGCACAATGCCGACTTAAGTACAAGAGGACTGACACTCTCACTTTGTTTGATTTGAACCTCTCCTGTATGTCCAGTTTTAGATTCCGCTGCTTCACTTCAGGTTTACTGTATCCCTTGGACCTTCTTATTGACGATGAAACACAGAAATAGCATCCGAATTTAATACAAAATGCACAATGCCGACTTAAGTACAAGAGGACAGACACTCTCACTTTCTATGATATGAACGTCTCCTGTGAGTCCAGTTTTAGATTCCGATTTTTCACTTCAGGTTTACTGTGTCCCTTGGACCTTCTTATTGACGATGAAACACAGAAATTTCATCCGAATTTAATACGAAAGTCACAATGCCGACTTATGTACTAGAGAACTGACACTTTAACTTTCTGTGATTTGAACCACTCCTGTGAGTCCAGTTTTAGATTCAGATGCTTCACTTCGGGTTTACTGTATTACTTGGACCTTCTTATTGACGATGAAACACAGAAATTGCATCCGAACTTAATACAAAAGGCACAATGCCGACTTCAGTACAAGAGAACTGACACTCTAACGTTCTATGATTGGAACCTCTCCTGTGAGTCCAGTTTTAGATTACGATGCCTTACTTCAGGTGTACTGTAAACCTTGGACTTTCTTATTGACGATGAAACACAGAAATTGCATCCGAATTTAATACATAAGGCACAATGCTGACATAAGTACAAGAGGACTTACACTCTTAGTTTCTATGATTTGAACCTCTCCTGTGAGTCCAGTTTTAGATTACGGTGCTTCACTTCAGGTTTACTGTATCTCTTGAACCTTCTTATTGACGATGAAACACAGAAATTGCATCCGAATTTTATACAAAAGGCACAATGCCGACTTAAGTACAAGAGGACTGACACACTCACTTTCTATGATTTGAACCTCTCCAGTGAGTCCAGTTTTAGATTACGATGCTTCACTTCAGGTTTACTGTATCTCTTGAAGCTTCTTATTGACGATGAAACACAGAAATTGCATCCGAATATAATACAAAAGGCAATATGCCGACTTAAGTACAAGAGGACTGACACTCTCACTTTCTATGATTTGAACCTCTCCTGTGAGTCCAGTTTTAGATACCGATGCTTCGTTCAGGTTTACTGTATCCCTCGGACCTTCTTATTGGCGATGAAACACAGAAATTGCATCAGCATTTAATACAAAAGGCACAATGCCGACTTAATTACAAGAGGACTGACACTCTACCTTTCTATGATTTGAACCTCTCCTGTCAGTCCAGTTTTAGATTACGATGCTTCACTTCAGGTTTACTGTATACCTTGGACATCCTTATTGACGATGAAACACAGATATTGCATCCGAATTTTATACAAAACCACAATGCCGACTTAAGTACAAGAGGACTGACACTCTAACTTCTATGATTGGAACCTATCCTGTGAGTCCAGTTTTAGATTACGATGCTTCACTTCAGGTTTACTGTATCTTTTAGACCGTCTTATTGACGATGAAACACAGAAATTGCATCCGAATTTAATACAAAAGGCACAATGCAGACATAGGTACAAGAGGACTGACACTCTCACTTTCTATGATTTGAACCTCTCCTGTGAGTCCAGTTTTAGATTCCGACGCTTCACTTCAGGTTTACTGTATCCCTTGGACCTTCTTATTGACGAAGAAACACACAAATAGCATCCGAATATAATACAAAAGGCACAATGCGGACTTAAGTGCAACAGGACAGACACTCTCAATTTCTTTGATTTGAACCTCTCCTGTGAGTCCAGGTTTAGATTACGATGATTCACTTCAGGTTTAATGTATCCCTTGGACCTTCTTATTGACGATGAAACACAGAAATCGCATCCGAATTTAATACAAAAGGCACAATGCCGACTTAAATACAAGAGGACTGACACTCTTACTTTCTATGATTGGAACCTCTCCTGTGAGTCCAGTTTTAGATTACGATGATTCACTTCAGGTTTAATGTATCCCTTGGACCTTCTTATTGACGATGAAACACAGAAATTGCACCCGAATTAAATGCAAAAGGCACAATGCAGACTTAAGTACAAGAGGACTGACACTCTAACTTTCTATGATTTGAACCTCTCCTAGGAGTCCAGTTTTAGATTCCGATGCTTTACATCAGGTTTACTGTATCCCCTGGACCTCCACATTGACGATGATAGACAGTAATTGCATCCGAATTTAATACAAAAGGCACAATGCCGACTTAAGTACAAGGGGACTGACACTCTCACTACCTATAATTTGAACCTCTCCTGTGAATCCAGTTATAGATTCCGAGTCTTCATTTCAGGTTTACTATTTCCCTTGGACTTTCTTATTGACGATGAAACACTGAAATTGCATCCGAATTTCATACAAAAGGCACAATGCCGACTTAAGTACAAGAGGACTGACACTCAAACTTTCTATGATTGGAACCACTCCTGTGAGTCCAGTTTTAGATTACGATGCCTTACTTCAGGTCTACTGTATCCCTTGGACCTTCTCATTGACGATGAAACACAGAAATAGCATCCGAATTTAATACATAAGGCACAATAAACCTTATGTACAACAGGACTTACACTCTTAGTTTCTATGATTTGAACCTCTCCAGTGAGTCCAGTTTTAGATTACGATGCTTCACTTCAGGTTTACTGTATCTCTTGAAGCTTCTTATTGACGATGAAACACAGAAACTGCATCCGAATTTAATACAAAAGGCACAATGCCGACTTAAGTACAAGAGGACTGACACTCTCACTTTCTATTTTTTGAACCTCTCCCGTGAGTCCAGTTTTAGATTCCTATGCTTCACTTCAGGTTTACTGTATACCTCGGACCTTCTTATTGACGATGAAACACAGAAGTTGCATCCGAATTTAACACAAAAGGCACAATGCCGACTTAAGTACAAGAGGACTGACACTCTAACTTTCTATGAATTGAACCTCTCCTGTAAGTCCAGTTTTAGATTCCGATGCTTCACTTCAGGTTTACTGTATCAATTGGACCTTCTTATCGACGATAAAACACAGAAATTTCATCCGAATTTAATACAAAAGGCACAATGCCGACTTATGTACAAGAGGACTGACACTCTCACTTTCTATGATTTGAACGTCTCCTGTGAGTCCAGTTTTAGATTCAGATGCTTCACTTCGGGTTTACTGTATCCCTTGGACCTTCTTATTGACGACGAAACACTGAAGTTGCATCCGAATTTAATACAAAAGGCACAATGCCGACTTAAGTACAAGAGGACTGACAGTCTAACTTTCTATGATTTGAACCTCTCCTGTGATCCAGTTTTAGATTCCGATGCTTCACTTCAGGTTTACTGTATACCTTGGACGTTCTTATTGACGATGAAACACTGAAATTGCATCCGAATTTAATACAAAAGGCACAATGCCGACTTAATAACAAGAGGACTGACACTCTCACTTTCTATGATTTGAACCTCTCCTAGGAGTCCAGTTTTAGATTCCGATGCTTTACATCAGGTTTACTGTATCCCCTGGACCTCCTCATTGACGATGATAGACAGTAATTGCATCCGAATTTAATACAAAAGGCACAATGCAGACTTAAGTACAAGGGGACTGACACTCTCACTATCTATGATTTGAACCTCTCCTGTGAATCCAGTTTTAGATTCCGAGTCTTCAATTCAGGTTTACTATTTTCCTTGGACCTTCTTATTGACGATGAAACACTGAAATTGCATCCGAATTTCATACAAAAGGCACAATGCCGACTTAAGTACAAGAGGACTGACACTCAAACTTTCTATGATTGGAACCACTCCTGTGAGTCCAGTTTTAGATTACGATGCCTTACTTCAGGTGTACTGTATACCTTGGACCTTCTTATTGACGATGAAACACTGAAATTGCATCTGAATTTAACACAAAAGGCACAATGCAGACTTAAGTACAAGAGGACAGACACTCTCACTTACAATGATTTGCACCTCTCCTGTAAGTCCAGTTTTAGATTCCGATGCTTCACTTCAGGTCTACTGTATCCCTTGGACCTTCTCATTGACGATGAAACACAGAAATAGCATCCGAATTTAATACATAAGGCACAATAAACCTTATGTACAGGAGGACTTACACTCTTAGTTTCTATGATTTGAAGCTCTCCAGTGAGTCCAGTTTTAGATTACGATGCTTCACTTCAGGTTTACTGTATCTCTTGAAGCTTCTTATTGACGATGAAACACAGAAATTGCATCCGAATTTAATACTAAAGGCACAATGCCGACTTAGTACAAGAGGACTGACACTCTCACTTTGTTTGATTTGAACCTCTCCTGTGAGTCCAGTTTTAGTTTACGATGATTCGTATCAGGTTTAATGTATCCCATGGACCTTCTTATTGACGATGAAACACAGAAATTGCATCCTAATTTAATGCAAAAGGCACAATGCCGACTTAAGTACAAGAGGACTGACACTCTCACTTTGTTTGATTTGAACCTCTCCTGTATGTCCAGTTTTAGATTCCGATGCTTCACTTCAGGTTTACTGTATCCCTTGGACCTTCTTATTGACGACGAAACACAGAAATAGCATCCGAATTTAATACAAAATGCACAATGCCGACTTAAGTACAAGAGGACAGACACTCTCACTTTCTATGATTTGAACCTCTCCTGTGAGTCCAGTTTTAGATTCCGATTTTTCACTTCGGGTTTACTGTGTCCCTTGGACCTTCTTATTGACGATGAAACACAGAAATTTCATCCGAATTTAATACGAAAGTCACAATGCCGACTTATGTACTAGAGAACTGACACTTTAACTTTCTGTGATTTGAACCACTCCTGTGAGTCCAGTTTTAGATTCAGATGCTTCACTTCGGGTTTACTGTATTACTTGGACCTTCTTATTGACGATGAAACACAGAAATTGCATCCGAATTTAATACAAAAGGCACAATGCCGACTTCAGTACAAGAGAACTGACACTCTAACTTTCTATGATTGGAACCTCTCCTGTGAGTCCAGTTTTAGATTACGATGCCTTACTTCAGGTGTACTGTAAACCTTGGACCTTCTTATTGACGATGAAACACTGAAATTGCATCTGAATTTAATACAAAAGGCACAATGCAGACTTAAGTACAAGAGGACAGACACTCTCACTTACAATGATTTGAACCTCTCCTGTAAGTCCAGTTTTAGATTCCGATGCTTCACTTCAGGTCTACTGTATCTCTTGGACCTTCTCATTGATGAAGAAACACAGAAATAGCATCCGAATTTAATACATAAGGCACAATGCTGACATAAGTACAAGAGGACTTACACTCTTAGTTTCTATGATTTGAACCTCTCCTGTGAGTCCAGTTTTAGATTACGGTGCTTCACTTCAGGTTTACTGTATCTCTTGAACCTTCTTACTGACGATGAAACACAGAAATTGCATCCGAATTTAATACAAAAGGCACAATGCCGACTTAAGTACAAGAGGACTGACACTCTCACTTTCTATGATTTGCACCTCTCCTGTGAGGCCAGTTTTAGATTCTGATGCTTCACTTCAGGTTTATTGTATCCCTTGGACTTTCTTATTGACGATGATGCACAGAAATTGCATCCGAATATAATACAAAAGGCAATATGCTGACTTAAGTACAAGAGGACGGACACTCTCACTTTCTATGATTTGAACCTCTCCTGTGAGTCCAGTTTAGATACCGATGCTTCGTTCAGGTTTACTGTATCCCTCGGACCTTCTTATTGGCGATGAAACACAGAAATTGCATCAGCATTTAATACAAAAGGCACAATGCCGACTTAATTACAAGAGGACTGAAACTCTACCTTTCTATGATTTGAACCTCTCCTGTCAGTCCAGTTTTAGATTACGATGCTTCACTTCAGGTTTACTGTATACCTTGGACAACCTTATTGACGATGAAACACAGATATTGCATCCGAATTTTATACAAAACCACAATGCTGACTTAAGTACAAGAGGACTGACACTCTAACTTCTATGATTGGAACCTATCCTGTGAGTCCAGTTTTAGATTACGATGCTTCACTTCAGGTTTACTGTATCTTTTCGACCGTCTTATTGACGATGAAACACAGATATTGCATCCGAATTTAATACAAAAGGCACAATGCAGACATAGGTACAAGAGGACTGACACTCTCACTTTCTATGATTTGAACCTCTCCTGTGAGTCCAGTTTGAGATTCCGACTCTTCACTTCAGGTTTACTGTATCCCTTGGACCTTCTTATTGACGAAGAAACACACAAATAGCATCCGAATATAATACAAAAGGCACAATGCGGACTTAAGTGCAACAGGACAGACACTCTCAATTTCTTTGATTTGAACCTCTCCTGTGAGTCCAGATTTAGATTACGATGATTCACTTCAGGTTTAATGTATCCCTTGGACCTTCGTATTGACGATGAAACACAGAAATCGCATCCGAATTTAATACAAAAGGCACAATGCCGACTTAAATACAAGAGGACTGACACTCTTACTTTCTATGATTGGAACCTCTCCTGTGAGTCCGGTTTTAGATTACGATGATTCACTTCAGGTTTAATGTATCCCTTGGACCTTCTTATTGACGATGAAACACAGAAATTGCACCCGAATTAAATGCAAAAGGCACAATGCCGACTTAAGTACAAGAGGACTGACACTCTAACTTTCTATGATTTGAACCTCTCCTGTGAGTCCAGTTTTAGATTCCTATGCTTCACTTCAGGTCTACTATATCCCTTGGAGCTTCTTATTGACGACGAAACCCAGAAGTTGCATCCGAATTTAACACAAAAGGCACAATGCCGACTTAAGTACAAGAGGACTGACACTTTAACTTTCTATGAATTGAACCTCTCCTGCAAGTCCAGTTTTAGATTCCGATGCTTCACTTCAGGTTTACTGTATCAATAAGACCTTCTTATTGACGATGAAACACAGAAATGGCATCCGAATTTAATACAAAATGCGCAATGCCGACTTCAGTACAAGAGGACTGACACTCTCACTTTCTTTGATTTGAACATCTCCTGTGAATCCAGTTTTAGATTCCGATGCTTCACTTCATGATTACTGTGTCCCTTGGACCTTCTTACTGACGATGAAACACAGAAATTTCATCCGAATTTAATACAAAAAGCACAATGCTGACTTATGTACAAGAGGACTGACACTCTCACTTTCTATGATTGGAACCTCTCCTGTGAGTCCAGTTTTAGATTTCGATGATTCACTTCAGGCTTAATGTATCCCTTGGACCTTCTTATTGACGATGAAACACAGAAATTGGATCCGAATTTAATAGAAAAGGCACAATGCCGACTTAAGTACAAGAGGACTGACACTATCACTTTGTGTGATTTGGACCTCTCCTGTGAGTCCAGTTTTAGCTTCCGATCCTTCACTTCATGTTTACTGTATCCCTTGGACCTTCTTATTGACGATGAAACACAGAAATTGCATCCGAATTTAATACAAAAGGCACAATGCCGACTTCAGTACAAGAGAACTGACACTCTAACTTTCTATGATTTTAACCTCTCCTGTGATCCAGTTTTAGATTCCGATGCTTCACTTCAGGTTAACTGTATACCTTGGACCTTCTTATTGACGATGAAACACAGAAATCGTATCCGAATTTAATACAAAAGGCACAATGCCGACTTAAGTACAAGAGGACTGACACTCTCACTTTCTATGATTTGAACCTTTCCTAGGAGTCCAGTTTTAGATTCCGATGCTTTAAATCAGGTTTACTGTATCCCCTGGACCTTCTCATTGACGATGATAGACAGTAATTGCATACGAATTTAATACAAAAGGCACAATGCCGACTTAAGTACATGAGGACTGATACTCTCACTATCAATGATTTGAACCTCTCCTGTGAATCCAGTTTTAGATTCCGATGCTTCAATTCAGGTTTACTATTTCCCTTGGACCTTCTTATTGACGATGAAACACTGAAATTGCATCCGAATTTCATACAAAAGGCACAATGCCGACGTAAGTACAAGAGGACTGACACTCAAACTTTCTATGATTGGAACCACTCCTGTGAGCCCAGTTTTAGATTACGATGCCTTACTTCAGGTGTACTGTAAACCTTGGACCTTCTTATTGACGATGAAACACAGCAATTACATCCGAATTTAATACAAAAGGCACAATACAGACTTAAGTACAAGAGGACTGACACTCTCACTTACAATGTTTTGAACCTCTCCTGTAAGTCCAGTTTTAGATTCCGATGCTTCACTTCAGGTCTACTGTATCCCTTGGACCTTCTCATTGACGAAGAAACACAGAAATAGCATCCGAATTTAATACATAAGGCACAATGCTGACATAAGTGTAAGAGGACTTACACTCTTAGTTTCTATGATTTGAACCTCTCCTGTGAGTCCAGTTTTAGATTACGGTGCTTCACTTCAGGTTTACTGTATCTCTTGAACCTTCTCATTGACGAAGAAACACTGAAATAGCATCCGAATTTAATACATAAGGCACAACAAACCTTATGTACAAGAGGACTTACACTCTTAGTTTCTATGATTTGAAGCTCTCCAGTGAGTCCAGTTTTAGATTACGGTGCTTCACTTCAGGTTTACTGTATACCTTGGACATCCTTATTGACGATGAAACACAGATATTGCATCCGAATTTTATACAAAACCACAATGCCAACTTAAGTACAAGAGGACTGACACTCTAATTTTCTATGATTGGAACCTCTCCTGTGAGTCTAGTTTTAGATTCCGATGCTTCACTTCATGTTTACTGTATCCCTTGGACGTTCTTATTGACGATGAAACACAGACATTGCATCCGGAATTAATACAAAAGGCACAATGCCGACTTAAGTACAAGAGGACTGACACTCTCACTTTCTATGCTTTGAACCTCTCCTGTGAGGCCAGTTTTAGATTCTGATGCTACACTTCAGGTTTACTGTATCCCTTGGACCTTCTTATTGACGAAGAAACACAGAAATTGCATCCGGAATTAATACAAAAGGCACAATGCCGACTTAGGTACAAGAGGACTGACACTCTCACTTTCTATGCTTTGAACCTCTCCTGTGAGGCCAGTTTTAGATACCGATGCTTCGTTCAGGTTTACTGTATCCCTCGGACCTTCTTATTGGCGATGAAACACAGAAATTGCATCAGCATTTAATATAAAAGGCACAATGCCGACTTAAGTACAAGAGGACTGACACTCTACCTTTCTATGATTTGAACCTCTCCTGTCAGTCCAGTTTTAGATTACGATGCTTCACTTAAGGTTCACTGTATACCTTGGACATTCTTATTGACGATGAAACACAGATATTGCATCCGAATTTTACACAAAACCACAATGCCGACTTAAGTACAAGAGGGCTGACACTCTAATTTTCTATGATTGGATCCTCTCCTGTGAGTCTAGTTTTAGATTCCGATGCTTCACTTCATGTTTACTGTATCCCTTGGACGTTCTTATTGACGATGAAACACAGACATTGCATCCGGAATTAATACAAAAGGCACAATGCCGACTTAAGTACAAGAGGACTGACACTCTCACTTTCTATGCTTTGAACCTCTCCTGTGAGGCCAGTTTTAGATTCTGATGCTACACTTCAGGTTTACTGTATCCCTTGGACCTTCTTATTGACGAAGAAACACAGAAATTGCATCCGAATATAATACAAAAGGCAATATACCGACTTAAGTACAAGAGGACTGACGCTCTCACTTTCTATGATTTGAACCTCTCCTGTGAGTCCAGATTTAGATACCGATGCTTCGTTCAGGTTTACTGTATCCCTCGGACCTTCTTATTGGCGATGAAACACAGAAATTGCATCAGCATTTAATACAAAAGGCACAATGCCGACTTAATTACAAGAGGACTGACACTCTACCTTTCTATGATTTGAACCTCTCCTGTCAGTCCAGTTTTAGATTACGATGCTTCACTTCAGGTTTACTGTATACCTTGGACATCCTTATTGACGATGAAACACAGATATTGCATCCGAATTTTATACAAAACCACAATGCCGACTTAAGTACAAGAGGACTGACACACTAAATTTCTATGAATTGAACCACTCCTGTAAGTCCAGTTTTAGATTCCGATGCTTCGCTTCAGGTTTACTGTATCAATTAGACCTTCTTATTGACGATGAAACACAGAAATGGCATCCGAATTTAATACAAAATGCACAATGCCGACTTCAGTACAAGAGGACTGACACTCTCACTTTCTATGATTTGAACCTCTCTTGTGAGTCCAGTTTTAGATTCCGATGCTTCACTTCATGATTACTGTGTCCCTTGGACCTTCTTATTGACGATGAAACACAGAAATTTCATCCGAATTTAATACAAAAAGCACAATGCTGACTTATGTACAAGAGGACTGACACTCTCACTTTCTATGATTGGAACCTCTCCTGTGAGTCCAGTTTTAGATTTCGATGATTCACTTCAGGCTTAATGTATCCCTTGGACCTTCTTATTGACGATGAAACACAGAAATTGGATCCGAATTTAATACAAAAGGCACAATGCCGACTTAAGTACAAGAGGATTGACACTATCACTTGGTATGATTTGGACCTCTCCTGTGAGTCCAATTTTAGCTTCCGATGCTTCACTTCATGTTTACTGTATCCCTTGGACCTTCTTATTGACGATGAAATACAGAAATTGCATCCGTAATTAATACAAAAGGCACAATGCCGACTTAAGTACAAGAGGACTGACACTCTCACTTTCTATGATTTGAACCTCTCCTGTGAGGCCAGTTTTAGATTCCGATGCTTCACTTCAGGTTTACTGTATCCCTTGGACCTCCTTATTGACGATGAAACACAGAAATTGCATCCGAATTTAAAAAAAAAACAATATGCCGACTTAAGTACAAGAGGACTGACACGCTCACTTTCTATGATTTGAACCTCTCCTGTGAGTCCAGTTTTAGATACCGATGCTTCGTTCAGGTTTACTGTATCCCTCGGACCTTCTTATTGGCGATGAAACACAGAAATTGCATCAGCATTTAATATAAAAGGCACAATGCCGACTTAAGTACAAGAGGACTGACACTCTACCTTTCTATGATTTGAAACTCTCCTGTCAGTCCAGTTTTAGATTACGATGCTTCACTTCAGGTTTACTGTATACCTTGGACATTCTTATTGACGATGAAACACAGATATTGCATCCGAATTTTATACAAAACCACAATGCCGACTTAAGTACAAGAGGACTGACACTCTAATTTTCTATGATTGGAACCTCTCCTGTGAGTCTAGTTTTAGATTACGATGCTTCACTTCAGGTTTACTGTATCTTTTGGACCGTCTTATTGACGGTGAAACACAGAAATTGCATCCGAATTTAATACAAAAGGCACAATCCCGACATAGGTACAACAGGACTGACACTCTCACTTTCTATGATTTTAACCTCTCCTGTGAGGCCAGTTTTAGATTCCGATGCTTCACTTCAGGTTTACTGTATCCCTTGGACCTCCTTATTGAGGATGAAACACAGAAATTGCATCCGAATTTAAAACAAAAGGCAATATGCCGACTTAAGTACAAGAGGACTGACACTATCACTTTGTATGATTTGGACCTCTCCTGTGAGTCCAATTTTAGCTTCCGATGCTTCACTTCATGTTTACTGTATCCCTTGGACCTTCTTATTGACGATGAAACACAGAAATTGCATCCGAATTTAATACAAAAAGCACAATGCCGACTTAAGTACAAGAGGACTGACACTCTCACTCTCTATGATTTGATCCTCTCCTGTAAGTCCAGTTTTAGATTCTGATGCTTCACTTCAGGTTTACTGTATCTCTTGGACCTTCTTATTGACGAAAAAACACACAAATAGCATCCGAATATAATAAAAAGGCACAATGCGGAGTTAAGTGCAACAGGACTGACACTCTCAATTTCTTTGATTTGAACCTCTCCTGTGAGTCCAGTTTTTGATTCCGATGCCTCACTTCAGGTTTACTGTATCCCTTGGACCTTCTAATTGACGATGAAACACATAAATTGCATCCGAATTTAATACAAAAGGCACAATGCCGGCTTAAGTACAAGAGGACTGACACTCTTAATTTCTATGATTGGAACCTCTCCTGCGAGTCCAGTTTTAGATTACGATGATTCACTTCAGGTTTAATGTATCCCTTGGACCTTCTTATTGACGATGAAATACAGAAATCGCATCCGAATTTAATACAAAAGGCACAATGCCGACTTCAGTACAAGAGAACTGACACTCTAAGTCTCTATGATTTGAACCTCTCCTGTGATCCAGTTTTAGATTCCGATGCTTCACTTCAGGTTTACTGTATACCTAGAACCTTCTTATTGACGATGAAACACAGAAATTGCATCCGAATTCAATACAAAAGGCAAAATGCCGATTTAAGTACAAGAGGACTAACACTCTCACTTTCTATGATTTGAACTTCTCCTGTGAGACCAGTTTTAGATTCCGATGCTTCAGTTCAGGTTTACTGTATCCCTTGGAACTTCTTATTGACGATGAAACACAGAAATTGCATCCGAATTTAATACGAAAGGCACAATGCCGACTTAAGTACAAGAGGACTGACACTCTTACTTTCTATGATTGGAACCTCTCCTGTGAGTCCAGTCTTAGATTCCGATGCTTCACTTCGTTTTTACTGTATCCCTTGGACCTTCTTATTGACGATGAAACACAGAAATTGCATCCGAATTTAATACAAAACGCACAATGCCGAATTAATTACAAGAGGACTGACGCTCTTACTTTCTATGATTGGAACCTCTCCTGTGAGTCCAGTTTTAGATTACGATGATTCACTTCAGGTTTAATGTATCCCTTGGACCTTCTTATTGACGATGAAACACAGAAATTGCATCCGAATTTAATACGAAAGGCACAATGCCGACTTAAGTACAAGAGGACTGACACTCTTACTTTCTATGATTGGAACCTCTCCTGAGTGTCCAGTTTTAGATTACGATGATTCACTTCAGGTTTACTGTATCCCCTGGACTTTCTCATTGACGATGATAGACAGTAATTGCATCCGAATTTAATACAAAAGGCACAATGCCGACTTAAGTACATGAGGACTGATACTCTCACTATCAATGATTTGAACCTCTCCTGTGAATCCAGTTTTAGATTCCGATGCTTCAATTCAGGTTTACTATTTCCCTTGGACCTTCTTATTGACGATGAAACACTGAAATTGCATGCGAATTTCATACAAAAGGCACAATGCCGACATAAGTACAAGAGGACTGACACTCAAACTTTCTATGATTGGAACCACTCCTGTGAGCCCAGTTTTAGATTACGATGCCTTACTTCAGGTGTACTGTAAACCTTCGACCTTTTTATTGTCGATGAAACACAGCAATTACATCCGAATTTAATACAAAAGGCACAATGCAGACTTAAGTACAAGAGGACTGACACTCTCACTTACAATGTTTTGAACCTCTCCTGTAAGTCCAGTTTTAGATTCCGATGCTTCACTTCAGGTCTACTGTATCCCTTGGACCTTCTCATTGACGAAGAAACACAGAAATAGCATCCGAATTTAATACATAAGGCACAATGCTGACATAAGTGTAAGAGGACTTACACTCTTAGTTTCTATGATTTGAACCTCTCCTGTGAGTCCAGTTTTAGATTACGGTGCTTCACTTCAGGTTTACTGTATCTCTTGAACCTTCTTATTGACGATGAAACACAGAAATTGCATCCGAATTTAATACAAAAGGCAGAATGCCGACTTAAGTACAAGAGGATTGACACTCTCACTTTCTATGATTTGAACCTCTCCTGTGAGTCCAGTTTTAGCTTCCGATGCTTCACTTCATGTTTACTGTATCCCTTGGACCTTCTTATTGACGATGAAACACAGACACTGCATCCGTAATTAATACAAAAGGCACAATGCCGACTTAAGTACAAGAGGACTGACACTCTCACTTTCTATGATTTGAACCTCTCCTGTGAGGCCAGTTTTAGATTCTGATGCTTCACTTCAGGTTTACTGTATCCCTTGGACCTTCTTATTGACGATGAAACACAGAAATTGCATCCGAATATAATACAAAAGGCAATATGCCGACTTAAGTACAAGAGGACTGACACTCTCACTTTCTATGATTTGAACCTCTCCTGTGAGTCCAGTTTTAGATACCGATGCTTCGTTCAGGTTTACTGTATCCCTCGGACCTTCTTATTGGCGATGAAACACAGAAATTGCATCAGCATTTAATACAAAAGGCACAATGCCGACTTAATAACAAGAGGACTGACACTCTACCTTTCTATGATTTGAACCTCTCCTGTCACTCCAGTTTTAGATTACGATGCTTCACTTCAGGTTTACTGTATACCTCGGACATCCTTATTGACGATGAAACACAGATATTGCATCCGAATTTTATACAAAACCACAATGCCGACTTAAGTACAAGAGGACTGACACTCTAACTTCTATGATTGGAACCTATCCTGTGAGTCCAGTTTTAGATTACGATGCTTCACTTCAGGATTACTGTATCTTTTGGACCGTCTTATTGACGATGAAACACAGAAATTGCATCTGAATTTAATACAAAAGGCACAATGCAGACATAGGTACAAGAGGACTGACACTCTCACTTTCTATGATTTGAACCTCTCCTGTGAGTCCAGTTTTAGATTCCGACGCTTCACTTCAGGTTTACTGTATCCCTTGGACCTTCTTATTGACGAAGAAACACACAAATAAGATCCGAATATAATACAAAAGGCACAATGCGGACTTAAGTGCAACAGGACAGACACTCTCAATTTCTTTGATTTGAACCTCTCCTGTGAGTCCAGATTTAGATTACGATGATCCACTTCAGGTTTAATGTATCCCTTGGACCTTCTTATTGACGATGAAACACAGAAATCGCATCCGAATTTAATACAAAAGGCACAATGCCGACTTAGATACAAGAGGACTGACACTCTTACTTTCTATGATTGGAACCACTCCTGTGAGTCCAGTTTTAGATTACGATGATTCACTTCAGGTTTAATGTATCCCTTGGACCTTCTTATTGACGATGAAACACAGAAATTGCACCCGAATTAAATGCAAAAGGCACAATGCCGACTTAAGTACAAGAGGACTGACACTCTAATTTTCTATGATTTGAACCTCTCCTGTGAGTCCAGTTTTAGATTCCTATGCTTCACTTCAGGTTTACTATATCCCTTGGACCTTCTTATTGACGATGAAACACAGAAGTTGCATCCGAATTTAACACAAAAGGCACAATGCCGACTTAAGTACAAGAGGACTGCACACTAACTTTCTATGAATTGAACCTCTCCTGTAAGTCCAGTTTTAGATTCCGATGCTTCACTTCATGATTACTGTGTCCCTTGGACCTTCTTACTGACGATGAAACACAGAAATTTCATCCGAATTTAACACAAAAAGCACAATGCTGACTTATGTACAAGAGGACTGACACTCTCACTTTCTATGATTGGAACCTCTCCTGTGAGTCCAGTTTTAGATTTCGATGATTCACTTCAGGCTTAATGTATCCCTTGGACCTTCTTATTGACGATGAAACACAGAAATTGGATCCGAATTTAATAGAAAAGGCACAATGCCGACTTAAGTACAAGAGGACTGACACTATCACTTTGTATGATTTGGAGCTCTCCTGTGAGTCCAGTTTTAGCTTCCGATGCTTCACTTCATGTTTACTGTATCCCTTGGACCTTCTTATTGACGATGAATTACAGAAATTGCATCCGAATATAGTACGAAAGGCACAATGCCGACTTCAGTACAAGAGAACTGACACTCTAACTTTCTATGATTTGAACCTCTCCTCTGATCCAGTTTTAGATTCCGATGCTTCACTTCAGGTTTACTGTATACCTTGGACCTTCTTAATGACGATGAAACACAGAAATTGCATCCGAATTTAAAACAAAAGGCAATATGCCGACTTAAGTACAAGAGGACTGACACTCTCACTTTCTATGATTTGAACCTTTCCTGTGAGACCAGTTTTAGATTCCGATGCTTCACTTCAGGTTTACTGTATCCCTTGGAGCTTCTTATTGACGATGAACACAGAAATTGCATCCGAATTTAATACAAAAGGCACATTGCCGACTTAAGTACAAGAGGACTGACACTATCACTTTGTATGATTTGATCCTCTCCTGTGAGCCTAGTTTTCGATTCCGATGCTTCACTTCATGTTTACTGTATCCCTTGGACCTTCTTATTGACGATGAAACACTGAAAGTGCATCCGTAATTAATACAAAAGTCACAATGCCGACTTAAGTACAAGAGGACTGACACTCCCACTTTCTATGATTTGAAACTCTCCTGTGAGGCCAGTTTTAGATTCCGATGCTTCACTTCAAGTTTACTGTATCCCTTGGACCTCCTTATTGGCGATGAAACACAGAAATTGCATCCGAATTTAAAACAAAAGGCAATATGCCGACTTAAGTACAAGAGGACTGACACTCTCACTTTCTATGATTTGAACCTCTCATGTGAGTCCAGATTTAGATTACGATGATTCGTTCAGGTTTACTGTATCCCTCGGACCTTCTTATTGGCGATGAAACACAGAAATTGCATCAGCATTTAATATAAAAGGCACAATGCCGACTTAAGTACAAGAGGACTGACACTCTACCTTTCTATGATTTGAACCTCTCCTGTCAGTCCAGTTTTAGATTACGATGCTTCACTTAAGGTTCACTGTATACCTTGGACATTCTTATTGACGATGAAACACAGATATTGCATCCGAATTTTATACAAAACCACAATGCCGACTTAAGTACAAGAGGACTGACACTCTAATTTTCTATGATTGGAACCTCTCCTGTGAGTCTAGTTTTAGATTCCGATGCTTCACTTCATGTTTACTGTATCCCTTGGACGTTCTTATTGACGATGAAACACAGAAATTGCATCCGGAATTAATACAAAAGGCACAATGCCGACTTAAGTACAAGAGGACTGACACTCTCACTTTCTATGATTTGAACCTCTCCTGTGAGGCCAGTTTTAGATTCTGATGCTACACTTCAGGTTTACTGTATCCCTTGGACCTTCTTATTGACGAAGAAACACAGAAATTGCATCCGAATATAATAAAAAAGGCAATATGCCGACTTAAGTACAAGAGGACTGACGCTCTCACTTTCTATGATTTGAACCTCTCCTGTGAGTCCAGATTTAGATACCGATGCTTCGTTCAGGTTTACTGTATCCCTCGGACCTTCTTATTGGCGATGAAACACAGAAATTGCATCAGCATTTAATACAAAAGGCACAATGCCGACTTAATTACAAGAGGACTGACACTCTACCTTTCTATGATTTGAACCTCTCCTGTCAGTCCAGTTTTAGATTACGATGCTTCACTTCAGGTTTACTGTATACCTTGGACATCCTTATTGACGATGAAACACAGATATTGCATCCGAATTTTATACAAAACCACAATGCCGACTTAAGTACAAGTGGACTGACACACTAAATTTCTATGAATTGAACCACTCCTGTAAGTCCAGTTTTAGATTCCGATGCTTCACTTCAGGTTTACTGTATCAATTAGACCTTCTTATTGACGATGAAACACAGAAATGGCATCCGAATTTAATACAAAATGCACAATGCCGACTTCAGTACAAGAGGACTGACACTCTCACTTTCTATGATTTGAACCTCTCTTGTGAGTCCAGTTTTAGATTCCGATGCTTCACTTCATGATTACTGTGTCCCTTGGACCTTCTTATTGACGATGAAACACAGAAATTTCATCCGAATTTAATACAAAAAGCACAATGCTGACTTATGTACAAGAGGACTGACGCTCTCACTTTCTATGATTGGAACCTCTCCTGTGAGTCCAGTTTTAGATTTCGATGATTCACTTCAGGCTTAATGTATCCCTTGGACCTTCTTATTGACGATGAAACACAGAAATTGGATCCGAATTTAACACAAAAGGCACAATGCCGACTTAAGTACAAGAGGATTGACACTATCACTTGGTATGATTTGGACCTCTCCTCTGAGTCCAATTTTAGCTTCCGATGCTTCACTTCATGTTTACTGTATCCCATGGACCTTCTTATTGACGATGAAACACAGAAATTGCATCCGTAATTAATACAAAAGGCACAATGCCGACTTAAGTACAAGAGGACTGACACTCTCACTTTCTATGATTTGAACCTCTCCTGTGAGACCAGCTTTAGATTCCGATGCTTCACTTCAGGTTTACTGTATCCCTTGGACCTCCTTATTGACGATGAAACTCAGAAATTGCATCCGAATTTTAAAAAAAAACCAATATGCCGACTTAAGTACAAGAGGACTGACACTCTCACTTTCTATGATTTGAACCTCTCCTGTGAGTCCAGTTTTAGATACCGATGCTTCGTTCAGGTTTACTGTATCCCTCGGACCTTCTTATTGGCGATGAAACACAGAAATTGCATCAGCATTTAATATAAAAGGCACAATGCCGACTTAAGTACAAGAGGACTGACACTCTACCTTTCTATGATTTGAAACTCTCCTGTCAGTCCAGTTTTAGATTACGATGCTTCACTTCAGGTTTACTGTATACCTTGGACATTCATATTGACGATGAAACACAGATATTGCATCCGAATTTTATACAAAACCACAATGCCGACTTAAGTACAAGAGGACTGACACTCTAATTTTCTATGATTGGAACCTCTCCTGTGACTCTAGTTTTAGATTACGATGCTTCACTTCAGGTTTACTGTATCTTTTGGACCGTCTTATTGACGATGAAACACAGAAATTGCATCCGAATTTAATACAAAAGGCACAATGCCGACATAGGTACAACAGGACTGACACTCTCACTTTCTATGATTTGAACCTCTCCTGTGAGGCCAGTTTTAGATTCCGATGCTTCACTTCAGGTTTCCTGTATCCCTTGCACCTCCTTATTGACGATGAAACACAGAAATTGCATCCGAATTTAAAACAAAAGGCAATATGCCGACTTAAGTACAAGAGGACTGACACTATCACTTTGTATGATTTGGACCTCTCCTGTAAGTCCAGTTTTAGATTCTGATGCTTCACTTCAGGTTTACTGTATCTCTTGGACCTTCTTATTGACGAAAAAACACACAAATAGCATCCGAATATAATAAAAAGGCACAATGCGGACTTAAGTGCAACAGGACTGACACTCTCAATTTCTTTGATTTGAACCTCTCCTGTGAGTCCAGTTTTTGATTCCGATGCCTCACTTCAGGTTTACTGTATCCCTTGGACCTTCGAATTGACGATGAAACACATAAATTGCATCCGAATTTAATACAAAAGGCACAATGCCGACTTAAGTACAAGAGGACTGACACTCTTACTTTCTATGATTGGAACCTCTCCTGCAAGTCCAGTTTTAGATTACGATGATTCACTTCAGGTTTAATGTATCCCTTGGACCTTCTTATTGACGATGAAATACAGAAATCGCATCTGAATTTAATACAAAAGGCACAATGCCGACTTAAATACAAGAGATCTGACACTCTTACTTTCTATGATTGGAACCTCTCCTGTGAGTCCAGTTTTAGATTACGATGATTCACTTCAGGTTTAATGTATCCCTTGGACCTTCTTATTGACGATGAAACACAGAAATTGCACCCGAATTAAATGCAAAAGGCACAATGCCGACTTAAGTACGAGAGGACTGACACTCTAACTTTCTATGATTTGAACCTCTCCTGTGAGTCCAGTTTTGGATTCCTATGCTTCACTTCAGGTTTACTGTATCAATTAGACCTTCTTATTGACAATGAGACACAGAAATGGCATCCGAATTTAATACAAAATGCACAATGCCGACTTAAGTACAAGAGGACTGACACTCTCACTTTCTGTGATTTGAACCTCTCCTGTGGGTCCAGTTTTAGATTCCGATGCTTCACTTCATGTTTACTGTGTCCCTTGGACCTTCTTATTGACGATGAAACACAGAAATTTCATCCGAATTTAATACAAAAGGCACAATGCCGACTTATGTACAAGAGGACTGACACTGTCACTTTCTATGATTTGAACTTCTCCTGTGAGTCCAGTTTTAGATTCAGATACTTCACTTCGGGTTTACTGTATCCCTTGGACCTTCGTATTGACGATGAAACAAAGAAATTGCATCCGAATTTAATGCAAAAGGCACAATGCCGACTTAAGTACAAAAAGACTGACACTCTTACTTTCTATGATTGGAACCTCTCCTGTGAGTCCAGTTTTAGATTACGATGATTCACTTCAGGCTTAATGTCTCCCTTGGACCCTCTTATTGACGATGAAACACAGAAATTGCATCCGAATTTAATACAAAAGGAACAATGCCGACTTAAGTACAAGAGGACTGACACTCTCACTTTCTATGATATGAACCTCTCCTGTGAGTCCAGTTTTAGCTTCCGATGCTTCACTTCATGTTTACTGTATCCCTTGGACCTTCTTATTGACGATGAAACACAGAAATTGCATCCGAATATAATACAAAAGGCACAGTGCCGACTTCAGTACAAGAGAACTGACACTCTAACTCTCTATGATTTGAACCTCTCCTGTGATCCAGTTTTAGATTCCGATGCTTCACTTCAGGTTTACTGTATCTCTTGGAACTTCTTATTGACGATGAAACACAGAAATTGCATCCGAATTTAATACGAAAGGCACAATGCCGACTTAAGTACAAAAAGACTGACACTCTTACTTTCTATGATTGGAACCTCTCCTGTGAGTCCAGTTTTAGATTACGATGATTCACTTCAGGCTTAATGTCTCCCTTGGACCCTCTTATTGACGATGAAACACAGAAATTGCATCCGAATTTAATACAAAAGGCACAATGCCGACTTAAGTACAAGAGGACTGACACTCTCACTTTCTATGATATGAACCTCTCCTGTGAGTCCAGTTTTAGCTTCCGATGCTTCACTTCATGTTTACTGTATCCCTTGGACCTTCTTATTGACGATGAAACACAGAAATTGCATCCGAATTTAATACAAAAGGCACGCTGCCGACTTAAGTACAAGAGGACTGACACTCTAACTTTCTATGAATTGAACCTCTCCTGTAAGTCCAGTTTTAGATTTCGATGCTTCACTTCAGGTTTACTGTATCCCTTGGACCATCTTATTGACGATGAAACACAGAAATAGCATCCGAATTTAATACAAAATGCACAATGCCGACATAAGTACAAGAGGACAGACAATCTCACTTACTATGATTTGAACCTCTGCTGTGAGTCCAGTTTTAGATTCCGATGCTTCACTTCAGGTTTACTGTGTCCCTTGGACCTTCTTATTGACGATGAAACACAGAAATTTCATCCGAATTTAATACAAAAGGCACAATGCCGACTTAATTACAAGAGGACTGACACTCTTACTTTATATGATTGGAACCTCTCCTGTGAGTCAGTTTTAGATTACGATGATTCACTTCAGGTTCAATGTATCCCTTGGACCTTCTTATTGACGATGAAACACAGAAATTGCACCCGAATTTAATACGAAACGCACAATGCCGACTTAAGTAGAAGAGGACACATACTCTCACTTTCTATGATTTGAACCTCTCCTGTGAGTCTAGTTTTAGATTCCGATGCTTCACTTCAGGTTTACTGTGTCCCTTGGACCTTCTTATTGATGATGAATCACAGAAATTTCATCCGATTTTAATACAACAGGCACAATGCCGACTTATGTACAAGAGGACTGACACTCTCACTTTCTATGATTTGAACCTCTCCTGTGAGTCCAGTTTCAGATTCAGATGCTTCACTTCGGGTTTACTGTATCCCTTGGACCTTCTTATTAACGATGAAACACAGAAATTGCATCCGAACTTAATACAAAAGGCACAATGCCGACTTAACTACAAGAGGACTGACACTCGTACTTTCTATGATTGGAACCTCTCCTGTGAGTCCAGTTTTAGATTTGATGATTCACTTCAGGCTTAATGTATCCCTTGGACCTTCTTATTAACGATGAAACACAGAAATCGCATCTGAATTTAATACAATAGGCACAATGCCGACTTAAGTACAAGAGGACTGACACTCTCACTTTCTATGATTTGAACCTTTCCTAGGAGTCCAGTTTTAGATTCCGATGCTTTACATCAGGTTTACTGTATCCCCTGGACCCTCTCATTGACGATGATAGACAGTAATTGCATCCGAATTTAATACAAAAGGCACAATGCCGACTTAAGTACTAGAGGACTGACACTCTCACTATCTATGATTTGAACCTCTCCTGTGAATCCAGTTTTAGATTCCGATGCTTCAATTCAGGTTTACTGTATCTCTTGGACCGTCTTATTGACGATGAAACACAGAAATTGCATCCGAATTTAATACAAAAGGCACAATGCCGACATAGGTACAAGAGGACTGACACTCTCACTTTCTATGATTTGAACCTCACCTGTGAGTCCAGTTTTAGATTACGATGCTTCACTTCAGGTATACTGTATCCCTTGGACCTTCTTATTGACGAAAAAACACACAAATAGCATCCGAATATAATACAAAAGGCACAATGCGGACTTAAGTGCAACAGGACTGACACTCTCAATTTCTTTGATTTGAACCTCTCCTGTGAGTCCAGTTTTAGATTCCGATGCCTCACTTCACGTTTACTGTATCCCTTGGACCTTCTTTTTGACGACGAAACTCATAAATTGCATCCGAATTTAATACAAAAGGCACAATGCCGACTTAAGTACAAAAGGACTGACACTCTTAATTTCTATGATTGGAACCTCTCCTGCGAGTCCAGTTTTAGATTACGATAATTCACTTCAGGTTTAATGTATCCCTTGGACCTTGTTATTGACGATGTAACACAGAAATAGCATCCGAATTTAATACGAAATGCACACTGCCGACTTAAATACAAGAGGACTGACACTCTTACTTTCTATGATTGGAACCTCTCCTGTTGGTCCAGTTTTAGATTACGCTGATTCACTACAGGTTTAATGTATCCCTTGGACCTTCTTATTGACGATGAAACACAGAAATTGCACCCGAATTAAATGCAAAAGGCACAATGCCGACTTAAGTACATGAGGACTGACACTCTAACTTTCTATGATTTGAACCTCTCCTGTGAATCCAGTTTTAGATTCCTATGCTTCATTTCAGGTTTGCTACATTCCTTGGACCTTCTTATTGACGATGAAACACAGAAGTTGCATCCGAATTTAACACAAAAGGCACAATGCCGACATAAGTACAAGAGGACTGACACACTAACTTTCTATGAATTGAACCTCTCCTGTGAATCCAGTTTTAGATTCCGATGCTTCAATTCAGGTTTACTGTATCTCTTTTACCGTCTTATTGACGATGAAACACAGAAATTGCATCCGAATTCAATACAAAAGGCACAATGCCGACATAGGTACAAGAGGACTGACATTCTCACTTTCTATGATTTGAACCTCTCCTGTGAGTCCAGTTTTAGATTACGATGCTTCACTTCAGGTTTACTGTATCTCTTGGACCGTCTTATTGACGATGAAACACACAAATAGCATCCGAATATAATACAAAAGGCACAATGCGGACTTAAGTGCAACAGGACTGACACTCTCAATTTCTTTGATTTGAACCTCTCCTGTGAGTCCAGTTTTAGATTCCGATGCCTCACTTCAGGTTTACTGTATCCCTTGGACCTTCTTATTGTCGATGAAACACATGAATTGCATCCGAATTTAATGCAAAATGCACAATGCCGACTTAAGTACTAGAGGACTGACACTCGTACTTTCTATGATTGGAACCTCTCCTGTGAGTCCAGTTTTAGATTACGATGATTCACTTCACGTTTAATGTATCCCTTGGACCTTCTTACTGACGATGAAACACAGAAATCGCATCCGAATTTAATACAAAAGGCACAATGCCGACTTAAATACAAGAGGACTGACACTCTTACTTTCTATGATTGGAACCTCTCCTGTTAGTCCAGTTTTAGATTACGATGATTCACTTCAGGTTTAATGTATCCCTTGGACCTTCTTATTGACGATGAAACACAGAAATTGCACCCGAATTAAATGCAAAAGGCACAATGCCGACTTAAGTACAAGAGGACTGACACTCTAACTTTCTATGACTTGAATCTCTCCTGTGAGTCCAGTTTTAGATTCCTATGCTTCATTTCAGGTTTACTATATCCCTTGGACCTTCTTATTGACGATTAAACACAGACGTTGCATCCGAATTTGACACAAAAGGCACAATGTCGACTTAAGTACAAGAGGACTGACACACTAACTTTCTATGAACTGAACCTCTCCTGTAAGTCCAGATTTAAATTCCGATGCTTCACTTCAGGTTTACTGTATCAATTAGACCTTCTTATTGACGATGAAACACAGAAATGGCATCCGAATTTAATACAAAATGCACAATGCCGACTTAAGTAGAAGAGGACAGACACTCTCACTTCCTATGATTTGAACCTCTCCTGTGAGTCCAGTTTTAGATTCCGATGCTTCACTTCAGGTTTACTGTGTATCTTGGACCTTCTTATTGACGATGAAACACAGAATTTTCATCCGATTTTAATACAAAAGGCACAATGCCGACTTATGAACAAGAGGACTGACACTCTCACTTTCTATGATATGAACCTCTCCTGTGAGTCCAGTTTCAGATTCAGATGCTTCACTTCGAGTTTACTGTATCCCTTGGACCTTCTTATTGACGATGAAACACAGAAATTGCATCCGAATTTAGTACAAAAGGCACAATGCCGACTTAAGTACAAGAGGACTGACACTCTCACTATCTATGATTTGAACCTCTCCTGTGGGTCCAGTTTTAGATTCCGATGCTTCACTTCAGGTTTACTGTATCCCTTGGAACTTCTTATTGACGATGAAAGACAGAAATTGCATCCGAATTTAATACAAAATGCACAACGCCGACTTAAGTCCAAGAGGACTGACACTATCACCTTGTACGATTTGAACCTCTCATGTGAGTCCAGTTTTAGATTACGATGCTTCACTTCAGGTTTACTGTATCCCTTGGACCTTCTTCTTGACGATGAAACACAGATATTGCATCCGAATTTAATACAAAAGGCACAATGCCGACTTAAGTACAAGAGGACTGACACTCTCTTTTTCTATGATTTGAACCTCTCCTGTAAGTCCAGTTTAGATTCCGATGCTTCACTTCAGGTTTACTGTATCCATTGGACCTTCTTATTGACGATGATACACAGAAATTGCTTACGAATTTAATACAAAAGGCACAATGCCGACTTAAGTACAAGAGGACTGACACTCTTACTTTCTATGATTGGAACCTCTCCTGTGAGTCCAGTTTTAGATTACGATGAATCACTTCAGGTTTACTGTATCCATTGGACCTTCTTATTGACGATGATACACAGAAATTGCTTACGAATTTAATACAAAAGGCACAATGCCGACTTAAGTACAAGAGGACTGACACTCTTACTTTCTATGATTGGAACCTCTCCTGTGAGTCCAGTTTTAGATTACGATGAATCACTTCAGGTTTAATGTATCCCTTGGACCGTCTTATTGACGATGAAACACAGAAATTGCATCCGAATTTAATGTAAAAGGCACAATGGCGACTTAAGTACAAGAGGACTGACACTCTAACTTTCTATGATTTGAACCTCTCCTGTGAGTCCAGTTTTAGATTCCGATGCTTCACTTCAGGTTTACTGTATACCTTGGACCTTCTTATTGACGATGAAACACAGAAGTTGCATCCGAATTTAATACAAAAGGCACAATGCCGGCTTAAGTACAAGAGGACTGACACTCTAACTTTCTTTGAATTGAACCTCTCCTGTAAGTCCAGTTTTAGATTTCGATGCTTCACTTCAGGTTTACTGTATCTCTTGGACCTTCTTATTGACGATGAAACACAGAAATACCATCCGAATTTAATACAAAATGCACAATGCCGACTTAAGTACAAGAGGACTCACACTCTCACTTTCTATGATTTGAACCTCTCCTGTGAGTCCAGTTTTAGATTCCGATGCTTCACTTCAGGTTTACTGTATACCTAGGACCTTCTTATTGACGATGAAACACAGAAATTGCATATGAATTTAATACAAAAGGCACAATGCCGATGTAAGTACAAGAGGACTGACACTCTCACTTTCTATGATTTGAACCTCTCCTGTGAGTCCAGTTTTAGATTACGATGCTTCACTTCAGGTTTACTGTATCTCTTGGACCGTCTTATTGACGATGAAACACACAAATAGCATCCGAATATAATACAAAAGGCACAATGCTGACTTAAGTGCAACAGGACTGACACTCTCAATTTCTTTGATTTGAACCTCTCCTGTGAGTCCAGTTTTAGATTCCGATGCCTCACTTCAGGTTTACTGTATCCCTTGGACCTTCTTATTGTCGATGAAACACATGAATTGCATCCGAATTTAATACAAAATGCACAATGCCGACTTAAGTACTAGAGGACTGACACTCTTACTTTCTATGATGGGAACCTCTCCTGTGAGTCCAGTTTTAGATTACGATGATTCACTTCAGGTTTAATGTATCCCTTGGACCTTCTTACTGACGATGAAACACAGAAATCGCATCCGAATTTAATACAAAAGGCACAATGCCGACTTAAATACAAGAGGACTGACACTCTTACTTTCTATGATTGGAACCTCTCCTGTTAGTCCAGTTTTAGATTACGATGATTCACTTCAGGTTTAATGTATCCCTTGGACCTTCTTATTGACGATGAAACACAGAAATTGCACCCGAATTAAATGCAAAAGGCACAATGCCGACTTAAGTGCAAGAGGACTGTCACTCTAAGTTTCTATGATTTGAATCTCTCCTGTGAGTCCAGTTTTAGATTCCTATGATTCATTTCAGGTTTACTATATCCCTTGGACCTTCTTATTGACGATGAAACACAGAAGTTGCATCCGAATTTAACACAAAAGGCACAATGCCGACTTAAATACAAGAGGACTGACACACTAACTTTCTATGAATTGAACCTCTCCTGTAAGTCCAGTTTTAGATTCCGATGCTTCACTTCAGGTTTACTGTATCAATTAGACCTTCTTATTGACGATGAAACACAGAAATGGCATCCGAATTTAATACAAAATGCACAATGCCGACTTAAGTACAAGAGGACTGACACTCTCACATACTATGATTTGAACCTCTCCTGTGAGTCCAGTTTTAGATTCCGATGCTTCACTTCATGTTTACTGTGTCCCTTGGACCTTCTTATTGACGATGAAACACAGAAATTCCATCCGAATTTAATACAAAAGGCACAATGCCGACTTATGTGCAAGAGGACTGAGACTCTCACTTTCTATGATATGAACTTCTCCTGTGCGTCCAGTTTTAGATTCAGATGCTTCATTTCTTGTTTACTGTATACCTTGGGCCTTCTTATTGACGATGAAACACAGAAATTGCATCCGAATTTAATACAAAAGGCATAATGCCGACTTAAGTACAAGAGGACTGACACTCTTACTTTCTATGATTGGAACCTCTCCTGTGAGTCCAGTTTTAGATTACGATGATTCACTTCAGGCTTAATGTATCCCTTGGACCTTCTTATTGACGATGAAACACAGAAATTGCATCCGAATTTAATACAAAAGGCACAATGCCGACTTATGTACAAGAGGACTGACACTCTCACTTTCTATGATTTGAACCTCTCCTGTGAGTCCAGTTTTAGCTTCCGATGCTTCACTTCATGTTACTGTATCCCTTGCACCTTCTTATTGACGATGAAACACAGAAATTGCATCCGAATATAATACAAAAGGCACAATGCCGACTTCAGTACAAGTGAACTGACACTCTAACTTTCTATGATTTGATCCTCTCCTGTAATCCAGTTTTAGATTCCGATGCTTCACTTCAGGTTTACTGTATACCTAGGACCTTCTTATTGACGATGAAACACAGAAATTGCATCCGAATTTAATACAAAATGCACAATGCCGACTTAAGTACAAGAGGACTGACACTATCATTTTCTATGATTTGAACCTCTCCTGTGAGTCCAGTTTAGATCCCGATGCTTCACTTCAGGTTTACTGTATCCATTGGACCTTCTTATTGGCGATGAAACACAGAAGTTGCATCCGAATTTAATACAAAAGGCACAATGCCGGCTTAAGTACAAGAGGACTGACACTCTAACTTTCTTTGAATTGAACCTCTCCTGTAAGTCCAGTTTTAGATTTCGATGCTTCACTTCAGGTTTACTGTATCCCTTGGACCTTCTTATTGACGATGAAACACAGATATTGCATCCAAATTTAATACAAAATGCACAATGCCGACTTAAGTACAAGAGGACTCACACTCTCACTTTCTATGAATTGAACCTCTCCTGTAAGTCGAGTTTTAGATTCCGATGCTTCACTTCAGGTTTACTGTATCAATTAGACCTTCTTATTGACGATGAAACACAGAAATGGCATCCGAATTTAATACAAAATGCACAATGCCGACTTAAGTACAAGAGGACTGACACTCTCACTTTCTATGATTTGAACCTCTCCCGTGAGTCCAGTTTTAGATTCCGATGCTTCACTTCATGTTTACTGTGTCCCTTGGACCTTCTTATTGACGATGAAACACAGAAATTTCATCCGAATTTAATACAAAAGGCACAATGCCGACTTATGTGCAAGAGGACTGACACTCTCACTTTCTATGATTTGAACTTCTCCTGTGAGTCCAGTTTTAGATTCAGATGCTTCATTTCGGGTTTACTGTATCCCTTGGACCTTCTTATTGACGATGAAACACAGAAATTGCATCCGAATTTAATACAAAAGGCATAATGCCGACTTAAATACTAGAGGACTGACACTCTTACTTTCTATGATTGGAACCTCTCCTGTGAGTCCAGTTTTAGATTACGATGATTCACTTCAGGCTTAATGTATCGTTTGGACCTTCTTATTGACGATGAAACACAGAAATTGCATCCGAATTTAATACAAAAGGCACAATGCCGACTTAAGTACAAGAGAACTGACACTCTAACTTTCTATGATTTGAACCTCTCCTGTAATACAGTTTTAGATTCCGATGCTTCACTTCAGGTTTACTGTATACCTAGGACCTTCTTATTGACGATGAAACACAGAAATTGCATCCGAATTTAATACAAAAGGCACAATGCCGATTTAAGTACAAGAGGACTGACACTCTCACTTTCTACGATTTGAACCTCTCCTGTGAGACCAGTTTTAGATTCCGATGCTTCACTTCAGATTACTGTATCCCTTGCAACTTCTTATTGACGATGAAACACAGAAATTGCATCCGAATTTAATACAAAAGGCACAATGCCGACTTAAGTACAAGAGGACTGACACTATCACTTTGTATGATTTGAACCTCTCCTGTGAGTCCAGCTTTAGATTCCGATGCTTCACTTCATGTTTACTGTATCCCTTGGACCTTCTTATTGACGATGAAACACAGAAATTGCATCCTAATATAATACAAAAGGCACAATGCTGACTTATGTACAAGAGGACTCACTCTCTAAGTTTCTATGATTGGAACCTCTCCTGTGAGTCCAATTTTAGATTACTATGCTTCACTTCAGGTTTACCGTATACCTTGGACCTTCTTATTGACGATGAAACACAGAAATTGCATCCGAATTTAATACAAAAGGCACAATGCCGACATAAGTACAAGAGGACTGACACTCTCATTTTCTATGATTTGAACCTCTCCTGTGAGTCCAGTTTAGATTCCGATGCTTCACTTCAGGTTTACTGTATCCATTGGACCTTCATATTGACGATGATACACAGAAATTGCTTACGAATGTAATACAAAAGGCACAATGCCGACTTAAGTACAAGAGGACTGACACTCTTACTTTCTATGATTGGAACCTCTCCTGTGAGTCCAGTTTTAGATTACGATGAATCACTTCAGATTTAATGTATCCCTTGGACCTTCTTATTGACAATGAAACACAGAAATTGCATCCGAATTTAATACAAAAGGCATAATGCCGACTTAAGTACAAGAGGACTGACACTCTTACTTTCTATGATTGGAACCTCTCCTGTGAGTCCAGTTTTAGATTACGATGATTCACTTCAGGCTTAATGTATCCCTTGGACCTTCTTATTGACGATGAAACACAGAAATTGCATCCGAATTTAATACAAAAGGCACAATGCCGACTTATGTACAAGAGGACTGACACTCTCACTTTCTATGATTTGAACCTCTCCTGTGAGTCCAGTTTTAGCTTCCGATGCTTCACTTCATGTTACTGTATCCCTTGCACCTTCTTATTGACGATGAAACACAGAAATTGCATCCGAATATAATACAAAAGGCACAATGCCGACTTCAGTACAAGTGAACTGACACTCTAACTTTCTATGATTTGATCCTCTCCTGTAATCCAGTTTTAGATTCCGATGCTTCACTTCAGGTTTACTGTATACCTAGGACCTTCTTATTGACGATGAAACACAGAAATTGCATCCGAATTTAATACAAAATGCACAATGCCGACTTAAGTACAAGAGGACTGACACTATCATTTTCTATGATTTGAACCTCTCCTGTGAGTCCAGTTTAGATCCCGATGCTTCACTTCAGGTTTACTGTATCCATTGGACCTTCTTATTGGCGATGAAACACAGAAGTTGCATCCGAATTTAATACAAAAGGCACAATGCCGGCTTAAGTACAAGAGGACTGACACTCTAACTTTCTTTCAATTGAACCTCTCCTGTAAGTCCAGTTTTAGATTTCGATGCTTCACTTCAGGTTTACTGTATCCCTTGGACCTTCTTATTGACGATGAAACACAGATATTGCATCCAAATTTAATACAAAATGCACAATGCCGACTTAAGTACAAGAGGACTCACACTCTCACTTTCTATGAATTGAACCTCTCCTGTAAGTCGAGTTTTAGATTCCGATGCTTCACTTCAGGTTTACTGTATCAATTAGACCTTCTTATTGACGATGAAACACAGAAATGGCATCCGAATTTAATACAAAATGCACAATGCCGACTTAAGTACAAGAGGACTGACACTCTCACTTTCTATGATTTGAACCTCTCCTGTGAGTCCAGTTTTAGATTCCGATGCTTCACTTCATGTTTACTGTGTCCCTTGGACCTTCTTATTGACGATGAAACACAGAAATTTCATCCGAATTTAATACAAAAGGCACAATGCCGACTTATGTGCAAGAGGACTGACACTCTCACTTTCTATGATTTGAACTTCTCCTGTGAGTCCAGTTTTAGATTCAGATGCTTCATTTCGGGTTTACTGTATCCCTTGGACCTTCTTATTGACGATGAAACACAGAAATTGCATCCGAATTTAATACAAAAGGCATAATGCCGACTTAAATACTAGAGGACTGACACTCTTACTTTCTATGATTGGAACCTCTCCTGTGAGTCCAGTTTTAGATTACGATGATTCACTTCAGGCTTAATGTATCGTTTGGACCTTCTTATTGACGATGAAACACAGAAATTGCATCCGAATTTAATACAAAAGGCACAATGCCGACTTATGTACAAGAGGACTGACACTCTTACTTTCTATGATTTGAACCTCTCCTGTGAGTCCAGTTTTAGCTTCCGATGCTTCACTTCATGTTTACTGTATCCCTTGCACCATCTTATTGACGATGAAACACAGAAATTGCATCCGAATATAATACAAAAGGCACAATGCCGACTTCAGTACAAGAGAACTGACACTCTAACTTTCTATGATTTGAACCTCTCCTGTAATACAGTTTTAGATTCCGATGCTTCACTTCAGGTTTACTGTATACCTAGGACCTTCTTATCGACGATGAAACACAGAAATTGCATCGGAATTTAATACAAAAGGCACAATGCCGATTTAAGTACAAGAGGACTGACACTCTCACTTTCTACGATTTGAACCTCTCCTGTGAGACCAGTTTTAGATTCCGATGCTTCACTTCAGGTTTACTGTATCCCTTGCAACTTCTTATTGACGATGAAACACAGAAATTGCATCCGAATTTAATACAAAAGGCACAATGCCGACTTAAGTACAAGAGGACTGACACTATCACTTTGTATGATTTGAACCTCTCCTGTGAGTCCAGCTTTAGATTCCGATGCTTCACTTCATGTTTACTGTATCCCTTGGACCTTCTTATTGACGATGAAACACAGAAATTGCATCCTAATATAATACAAAAGGCACAAAGCTGACTTATGTACAAGAGGACATACTCTCTAAGTTTCTATGATTGGAACCTCTCCTGTGAGTCCAATTTTAGATTACTATGCTTCACTTCAGGTTTACCGTATACCTTGGACCTTCTTATTGACGATGAAACACAGAAATTGCATCCGAATTTAATACAAAAGGCACAATGCCGACATAAGTACAAGAGGACTGACACTCTCATTTTCTATGATTTGAACCTCTCCTGTGAGTCCAGTTTAGATTCCGATGCTTCACTTCAGGTTTACTGTATCCATTGGACCTTCATATTGACGATGATACACAGAAATTGCTTACGAATTTAATACAAAAGGCACAATGCCGACTTAAGTACAAGAGGACTGACACTCCAACTTTCTTTGAATTGAACCTCTCCTGTAAGACCAGTTTTAGATTTCGATGCTTCACTTCAGGTTTACTGTATCCCTTGGACCTTCTTATTGACGATGAAACACAGAAATAGCATCCGAATTTAATACAAAATGCACAATGCCGACTTAAGTACAAGAGGACTGACACTCTCACTTTCTATGATTTGAACCTCTCCTGTGAGTCCAGTTTAGATTCCGATGCTTCACTTCAGGTTTACTGTATCCATTGGACCTTCATATTGACGATGATACACAGAAATTGCTTACGAATTTAATACAAAAGGCACAATGCCGACTTAAGTACAAGAGGACTGACACTCTTACTTTCTATGATTGGAACCTCTCCTGTGAGTCCAGTTTTAGATTACGATGAATCACTTCAGATTTAATGTATCCCTTGGACCTTCTTATTGACGATGAAACACAGAAATTGCATCCGAATTTAATGTAAAAGGCACAATGCCGACTTAAGTACAAGAGGACTGACACTCTAACTTTCTATGATTTGAACCTCTCCTGTGAGTCCAGTTTTAGATTCCGATGCTTCACTTCAGGTTTACTGTATACCTTCGACCTTATTATTGACGATGAAATACAGGAGTTGCATCCGAGTTTTATACAAAAGGCACAATGCCGACTTACGTACAAGAGGACTGATACTCCAACCTTCTTTGAATTGAACCTTTCCTGTAAGTCCAGTTTTAGATTTCGATGCTTCACTTCAGGTTTACTGTATCCCTTGGACCTTCTTATTGACGATGAAACACAGAAATGGCATCCGAATTTAATACAAAATACACAATGCCGACTTAAGTACAAGAGGACTGACACTCTCACTTTCTTTGAATTGAACCTCTCCTGTAAGTCCAGTTTTAGATTTCGATGCTTCACTTCAGGTTTACTGTTTCCCTTGGACCTTCTTATTGACGATGAAACCCAGAAATAGCGTCCGAATTTAATACAAAATGCACAATGCCGACTTAAGTACATGAGGACTGACACTCTCACTTTCTATGGTTTGAACCTCTCCTGTGAGTCCAGTTTTAGATTCCGATGCTTCACTTCAGGTTTACTGTGTCCCTTGGACCTTCTTATTGACGATGAAACACAGAAATTTCATCCGAATTTAATACAAAAGGCACAATGCCGACTTAAGTACAAGAGGACTGACACACTAACTTTCTATGAATTGAACCTCTCCTGTAAGTCCAGTTTTAGAATCCGATGCTTCACTTCAGGTTTACTGTATCAATTAGACCTTCTTATTGACGATGAAACACAGAAATGGCATCCGAATTTAATACAAAATACACAATGCCGACTTAAGTACAAGAGGACTGACACTCTCACTTTCTATGATTTGAACCTCTCCTGTGAGTCCAGTTTTAGATTCCGATGCTTCACTTCATGTTTACTGTGTCCCTTGGACCTTCTTATTGACGATGAAACACAGAAATTTCATCCGAATTTAATACAAAAGGCACAATGCCGACTTATGTGCAAGAGGACTGACACTCTCACTTTCTATGATTTGAACTTCTCCAGTGAGTCCAGTTTTAGATTCAGATGATTCATTTCGGGTTTACTGTATACCTTGGACCTTCTTATTGACGATGAAACACAGAAATTGCATCCGAATTTAATACAAAAGGAATAATGCCGACTTAAGTACAAGAGGACTGACACTCTTACTTTCTATGATTGGAACCTCATCTGTGAGTCCAGTTTTAGTTTACGATGATTCACTTCAGGCTTAATGTATCCCTTGGACCTTCTTATTGACGATGAAACACAGAAATTGCATCCGAATTTAATACAAAATGCACAATGCCGACTTATGTACAAGAGGACTGACACTCTCACTTTCTATGATTTGAACCTCTCCTGTGAGTCCAGTTTTAGCTTCCGATGCTTCACTTCATGTTTACTGTATCCCTTGCACCTTCTTATTGACGATGAAACACAGAAATTGCATCCGAATATAATACAAAAGGCACAATGCCGACTTCAGTACAAGAGAACTGACACTCTAACTTTCTATGATTTGAACCTCTCCTGTAATCCAGTTTTAAATTCCGATGCTTCACTTCAGGTTTACTGTATACCTAGGACCTTCTTATTGACGATGAAACACAGAAATTGCATCCGAATTTAATACAAAAGGCACAATGCCGATTTAAGTACAAGAGGACTGACACTCTCACTTTCTACGATTTGAACCTCTCCTGTGAGACCAGTTTTAGATTCCGATGCTTCACTTCAGGTTTACTGTATCCCTTGCAACTTCTTATTGACGATGAAACACAGAAATTGCATCCGAATTTAATACAAAAGGCACAATGCCGACTTAAGTACAAGAGGACTGACACTATCACTTTGTATGATTTGAACCTCTCCTGTGAGTCCAGCTTTAGATTCCGATGTTTCACTTCATGTTTACTGTATCCCTTGGACCTTCTTATTGACGATGAAACACAGAAATTGCATCCTAATATAATACAAAAGGCACAATGCTGACTTATGTACAAGAGAACTCACTCTCTAAGTTTCTATGATTGGAACCTGTCCTGTGAGTCCAATTTTAGATTACTATGCTTCACTTCAGGTTTACCGTATACCTTGGACCTTCTTATTGACGATGAAACACAGAAATTGCATCCGAATTTAATACAAAAGGCACAATGCCGACATAAGTACAAGAGGACTGACACTCTCATTTTCTATGATTTGAACCTCTCCTGTGAGTCCAGTTTAGATTCCGATGCTTCACTTCAGGTTTACAGTATCCATTGGACCTTCATATTGACGATGATACACAGAAATTGCTTACGAATTTATTACAAAAGGCACAATGCCGACTTAAGTACAAGAGGACTGACACTCTTACTTTCTATGATTGGAACCTCTCCTGTGAGTCCAGTTTTAGATTACGATGAATCACTTCAGATTTAATGTATCCCTTGGACCTTCTTATTGACGATGAAACACAGAAATTGCATCCGAATTTAATGTAAAAGGCACAATGCCGACTTAAGTACAAGAGGACTGACACTCTAACTTTCTATGATTTGGACCTCTCCTGTGAGTCCAGTTTTATATTCCGATGCTTCACTTCAGGTTTACTGTATACCTTCGACCTTATTATTGACGATGAAACACAGAAGTTGCATCCGAATTTAATACAAAAGGCACAATGCCGACTTAAGTACAAGAGGACTGACACTCCAACTTTCTTTGTATTGAACCTCTCCTGTAAGTCCAGTTTTAGATTTCGATGCTTCACTTCAGGTTTACTGTGTCCGTTGGACCTTCTTATTGACGATGAAACACAGAAATAGCATCCGAATTTAATACAAAATGCACAATGCCGACTTAAGTACAAGAGGACTGACATTCTCACTTTCTATGATTTGAACCTCTCCTGTGAGTCCAGTTTTAGATTCCGATGCTTCACTTCAGGTTTACTGTATACCTAGGACCTTCTTATTGACGATGAAACAAAGAAATTGCATATGAATTTAATACAAAAGGCACAATGCCGATTTAAGTACAAGAGGACTGACACTCTCACTTTCTATGATTTGAACCTCTCCTGTGAGTCCAGTTTACATTCCGATGCTTCACTTCAGGTTTACTGTATCCATTGGACCTTCATATTGACGATGATACACAGAAATTGCTTACGAATTTAATACAAAAGGCACAATGCCGACTTAAGTACAAGAGGACTGACACTCTTACTTTCTATGATTGGAACCTCTCCTGTGAGTCCAGTTTTAGATTACGATGAATCACTTCAGATTTAATGTATCCCTTGGACCTTCTTATTGACGATGAAACACAGAAATTGCATCCGAATTTAATGTAAAAGGCACAATGCCGACTTAAGTACAAGAGGACTGACACTCTAACTTTCTATGATTTGAACCTCTCCTGTGAGTCCAGTTTAAGATTCCGATGCTTCACTTCAGGTTTACTGTATACCTTCGACCTTATTATTGACGATGAAACACAGAAGTTGCATCCGGATTTAATACAAAAGGCACAATGCCGGCTTAAGTACAAGAGGACTGACACTCCAACCTTCTTTGAATTGAACCTCTCCTGTAAGTCCAGTTTTAGATTTCGATGCTTCACTTCAGGTTTACTGTATCCCTAGGACCTTCTTATTGACGATGAAACACAGAAATAGCATCCGAATTTAATACAAAATGCACAATGCCGACTTAAGTACAAGAGGACTGACACTCTAACTTTCTATGATTTGAACCTCTCCTGTGAGTCCAGTTTTAGATTCCGATGCTTCACTTCAGGTTTACTGTATACCTAGGACCTTCTTATTGACGATGAAACACAGAAATTGCATCCGAATTTAATACAAAAGGCACAATGCCGATTTAAGTACAAGAGGACTGACACTCTCACTTTCTATGATTTGAACCTCTCCTGTGAGACCAGTTTTAGATTCCGATGCTTCACTTCAGGTTTACTGTATCCCTTGTAACTTCTTATTGACGATGAAACACAGAAATTGCATCCGAATTTAATACAAAAGGCACAATGCGGACTTAAGTACAAGAGGACTGACACAATCACTTTGTATGATTTGAACCTCTCCTGTGAGTCCAGCTTTAGATTCCGATGCTTCACTTCAAGTTTACTGTATCCCTTGGACCTTATTATTGACGATGAAACACAGAAATTGCATCCTAATATAATACAAAAGGCACAATGCTGACTTAAGTACAAGAGGACTGACTCTCTAAGTTTCTATGATTGGTACCTCTCCTGTGAGTCCAATTTTAGATTACTATGCTTCACTTCAGGTTTACCGTATACCTTGGACCTTCTTATTGACGATAAAACACAGAAATTGCATCCGAATTTAATACAAAAGGCACAATGCCGACATAAGTACAAGAGGACTGACACTCTCATTTTCTATGATTTGAACCTCTCCTGTGAGTCCAGTTTCGATTCCGATGCTTCACTTCAGGTTTACTGTATCCATTGGACCTTCTTATTGACGATGATACACAGAAATTGCTTACGAATTTAATACGTAAGGCACAATGCCGAATTAAGTACAAGAGGACTGACACTCTTACTTTCTCTGATTGGAACCTCTCCTGTGAGTCCAGTTTTAGATTACGATGAATCACTTCAGGTATAATGTATCCCTTGGACCTTCTTATTGACGATGAAACACAGAAATTGCATCCGAATTTAATGTAAAAGGCACAATCCCGACTTAAGTACAAGAGGACTGACACTCTAACTTTCTATGATTTGAACCTCTCCTGTTAGTCCAGTTTTAGATTCCGATGCTTCACTTCAGGTTTACTGTATACCTTGGACCTTCTTATTGACGATGAAACACAGAAGTTGCATCCGAATTTAATACAAAAGGCACAATGCCGACTTAAGTACAAGAGGACTGACACTCTAACTTTCTTTGAATTGAACCTGTCCTGTAAGTCCAGTTTTAGATTTCGATGCTTCACTTCAGGTTTACTGTATCCCTTGGACTTTCTTATTGACGATGAAACACAGAAATAGCATCCGAATTTAATACAAAATGCACAATGCCAACTTAAGTACAAGAGGACTGACACTCTCACTTTCTATGATTTGAACCTCTCCTGTGAGTCCAGTTTTAGATTCCGATGCTTCACTTCAGGTTTACTGTGTCCCTTGGACCTTCTTATTGACGATGAAACACAGAAATTTCATCCGAATTTAATACAAAAGGCACAATGCCGACTTAAGTACAAGAGGACTGACACACTAACTTTCTATGAATTGAACCTCTCCTGTAAGTCCAGTTTTAGATTCCGGTGCTTCACTTCAGGTTTACTGTATCAATTAGACCTTCTTATTGACGATGAAACACAGAAATGGCATCCGAATTTAATACAAAATGCACAATGCCGACTTAAGTACAAGAGGACTGACACTCTCATTTACTATGATTTGAACCTCTCCTGTGAGTCCAGTTTAGATTCCGATGCTTCACTTCAGGTTTACTGTATCCATTGGACCTTCTTATTGACGATGATACACAGAAATTGCTTACGAATTTAATACAAAAGGCACAATGCCGACTTACGTACAAGAGGACTGACACTCTTACTTTCTATGATTGGAACCTCTCCTGTGAATCCAGTTTTAGATTACGATGAATCACTTCAGGTTTAATGTATCCCTTGGACCTTCTTATTGACGATGAAACACAGAAATTGCATCCGAATTCAATGTAAAAGGCACAATGCCGACTTAAGTACAAGAGGACTGACACTCAAACTTTCTATGACTTGAACCTCTCCTGTGAGTCCAGTTTCAGATTCCGATGCTTCACTTCAGGTTTCCTGTATACCTTGGACGTTCTTATTGACGATGAAACACAGAAGTTGCATCCGAATTTAATACAAAAGGCACAATGCCGACTTCAGTACAAGAGGACTGAGACTCTCACTTTCTATGATTTGAACCTCTCCTGTGAGTCCAGTTTTAGATTCCGATGCTTCACTTCAGGTTTACTGTGTCCCTTGGACCTTCTTACTGACGATGAAACACAGACATTTCACCCGAATTTAATACAAAAGGCACAATGCCGACTTAAGTACAAGAGGTCTGACACACTAACTTTCTATGAATCGAACCTCTCCTGTAAGTCCAGTTTTAGAATCCGATGCTTCACTTCATGTTTACTGTGTCCCTTGGACCTTCTTATTGACGATGAAACACAGAAATTTCATCCGAATTTAATACAAAAGGCACAATGCCGACTTATGTGCAAGAGGACTGACACTCTCACTTTCTATGATTTGAACTTCTCCTGTGAGTCCAGTTTTAGATTCAGATGATTCATTTCGGGTTTACTGTATACCTTGGACCTTCTTATTGACGATGAAACACAGAAATTGCATCCGAATTTAATACAAAAGGCATAATGCCGACTTAAGTACAAGAGGACTGACACTCTTACTTTCTATGATTGGAACCTCTCCTGTGAGTCCAGTTTTAGATTACGATGATTCACTTCAGGCTTAATGTATCCCTTGGACCTTCTTATTGACGAAGAAACACAGAAATTGCATCCGAATTTAATACAAAATGCACAATGCCGACTTATGTACAAGAGGACTGACACTCTCACTTTCTATGCTTTGAACCTCTCCTGTGAGTCCAGTTTTAGCTTCCGATGCTTCACTTCATGTTTACTGTATCCCTTGCACCTTCTTATTGACGATGAAACACAGAAATTGCATCCGAATATAATACAAAAGGCACAATGCCGACTTCAGTACAAGAGAACTGACACTCTAACTTTCTGTGATTTGAACCTCTCCTGTAATCCAGTTTTAGATTCCGATGCTTCACTTCAGGTTTACTGTATACCTAGGACCTTCTTATTGACGATGAAGCGCAGAAATTGCATCCGAATTTAATACAAAAGGCACAATGCCGACTTCAGTACAAGAGGACTGACACTATCACTTTGTATGATTTGAACCTCTCCTGTGAGTCCAGCTTTAGATTCCGATGCTTCACTTCATGTTTACTGTATCCCTTGGACCTTCTTATTGACGATGAAACACAGAAATTGCATTCTAATATAAAACAAAAGGCACAATGCTGACTTATGTACAAGAGGACTCACTCTCTAAGTTTCTATGATTGGAACCTCTCCTGTGAGTCCAATTTTAGATTACTATGCTTCACTTCAGGTTTACCGTATACCTTGGATCTTCTTATTGACGATGAAACACAGAAATTGCATCCGAATTTAATACTAAAGGCACAATGCCGACATAAGTACAAGAGGACTGACACTCTCATTTTCTATGATTTGAACCTCTCCTGTGAGTCCAGTTTAGATTCCGATGCTTCACTTCATGTTTACTGTATCCCTTGCACCTTCTTATTGACGATGAAACACAGAAATTGCATCCGAATATAATACAAAAGGCACATTGCCGACTTCAGTACAAGAGAACTGACACTCTAACTTTCTATGATTTGAACCTCTCCTGTAATCCAGTTTTAAATTCCGATGCTTCACTTCAGGTTTACTGTATACCTAGGACCTTCCTATTGACGATGAATTACAGAAATTGCATCCGAATTTAATACAAAAGGCACAATGCCGATTTAAGTACAAGAGGACTGACACTCTCACTTTCTATGATTTGAACCTCTCCTGTGAGACCAGTTTTACATTCCGATGCTTCACTTCAGGTTTACTGTATCCCTTGCAACTTCTTATTGACGATGAAACACAGAAATATCATCCGAATTTAATACAAAAGGCACAATGCCGACTTAAGTACAAGAGGACTGACACTATCACTTTGTATGATTTGAACCTCTCCTGTGAGTCCAGCTTTAGATTCCGATGCTTCACTTCTTGTTTACTGTATCCCTTGGACTTTCTTATTGACGATGAAACACAGAAACTGCATCCTAATATAATACAAAAGGCACAATGCTGCCTTAAGTACAAGAGGACTGACTCTCTAAGTTTCTATGATTGGAACCTCTCCTGTGAGTCCAATTTTAGATTACTATGCTTCACTTCAGGTTTACCGTATACCTTGGACCTTCTTATTGACGATGAAACACAGAAATTGCATCCGAATTTAATACAAAAGGCACAATGCCGACATAAGTACAAGAGGAATGACACTCTCATTTTCTATGATTTGAACCTCTCCTGTGAGTCCAGTTTAGATTCCGATGCTTCACTTCAGGTTTACTGTATCCATTGGACCTTCTTATTGACGATGATACACAGAAATTGCTTACGAATTTAATACAAAAGGCACAATGCCGACTTAAATACAAGAGGACTGACACTCTTACTTTCTATGATTGGAACCTCTCCTGTGAGTCCAGTTTTAGATTACGATGAATCACTTCAGGTTTAATGTATCCCTTGGACCTTCTTATTGACGATGAAATACAGAAATTGCATCCGAATTTAATGTAAAAGGCACAATACCGACTTAAGTACAAAAGGACTGACACTCTAACTTTCTATGATTTGTACCTCTCCTGTGAGTCCAGTTTTAGATTCCGATGCTTCACTTCAGGTTTACTGTATACCTTGGACCTTCTTATTGACGATGAAACACAGAAGTTGCATCCGAATTTAATACAAAAGGCACAATGCCGACTTAAGTACAAGAGGACTGACACTCTAACTTTCTTTGAATTGAACCTCTCCTGTAAGTCCAGTTTTAGATTTCGATGCTTCACTTCAGGTTTACTGTATACCTTGGACCTTCTTATTGACGATGAAACACAGAAATAGCATCCGAATTTAATACAAAATGCACAATGCCGACTTGAGTACAAGAGGACTGACACTCTCACTTTCTATGATTTGAACCTCTCCTATGAGTCCAGTTTTAGATTCCGATGCTTCACTTCAGGTTTACTGTGTCCCTTGGACCTTCTTATTGTCGATGAAACACAAAGATTTCATCCGAATTTAATACAAAAGGCACAATGCCGACTTAAGTACAAGAGGACTGACACACTAACTTTCTATGAATTGAACCTCTCCTGTAAGTCCAGTTTTAGATTCCGATGCTTCACTTCAGGTTTACTGTATCAATTAGACTTTCTTATTGACGATGAAACACAGAAATGGAATCCGAATTTGATACAAAATGCACAATGCCGACTTAAGTACAAGAGGACTGACACTCTCACTTTCTATGATTTGAACCTCTCCTGTGAGTCCAGTTATAGATTCCGATGCTTCACTTCATGTTTACTGTGTCCCTTGGACCTTCTTATTGACGATGAAACACAGAAATTTCATCCGAATTTAATACAAAAGGCACAATGCCGACTTATGTGCAAGAGGACTAACACTCTCACTTTCTATGATTTGAACTTCTCCTGTGAGTCCAGTTTTAGATTCAGATGCTTCATTTCGGGTTTACGGTATCCCTGGGACCTTCCTAATGACGATGAAACACAGAAGTTACATCCGAATTTAATACAAAAGGCACAATGCCGACTGAAGTACAAGAGGACTGACACTATCACTTTGTATGATTTGAACCTCTCCTGTGAGTCCAGCTTTAGATTCCGATGCTTCACTTCAGGTTTACTGTTTCCCTTGCAACTTCTTATTGACGATGAAACACAGAAATTGCATCCGAATTTAATACAAAAGGCACAATGCCAACTTAAGTACAAGAGGACTGACACTATCACTTTGTATGATTTGAACCTCTCCTGTGAGTCCAGTTTTAGATTACGTTGATTCACTTCAGGCTTAATGTATCCCTTGGACCTTCTTATTGACGATGAAACACAGAAATTGCATCCGAATTTAATACAAAATGCACAATGCCGACTTATGTACAAGAGGACTGACACTCTCACTTTCTATGCTTTGAACCTCTCCTGTGAGTCCAGTTTTAGCTTCCGATGCTTCACTTCATGTTTACTGTATCCCTTGCACCTTCTTATTGACGATGAAACACAGAAATTGCATCCGAATATAATACAAAAGGCACAATGCCGACTTCAGTACAAGAGAACTGACACTCTAACTTTCGGTGATTTGAACCTCTCCTGTAATCCAGTTTTAGATTCCGATGCTTCACTTCAGGTTTACTGTATACCTAGGACCTTCTTATTGACGATGAAACACAGAAATTGCATCCGAATTTAATACAATAGGCACAATGCCGATTTAAGTACAAGAGGACTGACACTCTCACTTTCTACGATTTGAACCTCTCCTGTGAGACCAGTTTTAGATTCCGATGCTTCACTTCAGGTTTACTGTTTCCCTTGCAACTTCTTATTGACGATGAAACACAGAAATTGCATCCGAATTTAATACAAAAGGCACAATGCCGACTTAAGTACAAGAGGACTGACACTATCACTTTGTATGATTTGAACCTCTCCTGTGAGTCCAGCTTTAGATTCCGATGCTTCACTTCATGTTTACTGTATCCCTTGGACCTTCTTATTGACGATGAAACACAGAAATTGAATTCTAATATAAAACAAAAGGCACAATGCTGACTTATGTACAAGAGGACTCACTCTCTAAGTTTCTATGAAAGGAACCTCTCCTGTGAGTCCAATTTTAGATTACTATGCTTCACTTCAGGTTTACCGTATACCTTGGACCTTCTTATTGACGATGAAACACAGAAATTGCATCCGAATTTAATACAAAAGGCACAATGCCGACATAAGTACAAGAGGAATGACACTCTCATTTTCTATGATTTGAACCTCTCCTGTGAGTCCAGTTTAGATTCCGATGCTTCACTTCAGGTTTACTGTATCCATTGGACCTTCTTATTGACGATGATACACAGAAATTGCTTACGAATTTAATACAAAAGGCACAATGCCGACTTAAGTACAAGAGGACTGACACTCTTACTTTCTATGATTGGAACCTCTCCTGTGAGTCCAGTTTTAGATTACGATGAATCACTTCAGGTTTAATGTATCCCTTGGACCTTCTTATTGACGATGAAATACAGAAATTGCATCCGAATTTAATGTAAAAGGCACAATGCCTACTTAAGTACAAGAGGACTGAAACTCTAACTTTCTATGATTTGTACCTCTCCTGTGAGTCCAGTTTTAGATTCCGATGCTTCACTTCAGGTTTACTGTATACCTTGGACCTTCTTTTTGACGATGAAACACAGAAATAGCATCCGAATTTAATACAAAATGCACAATGCCGACTTAAGTACAAGAGGACTGACACTCTCACTTTCTATGATTTGAACCTCTAATGTGAGTCCAGTTTTAGATTCCGATGCTTCACTTCAGGTTTACTGTGTCCCTTGGACCTTCTTATTGTCGATGAAACACAAAGATTTCATCCGAATTTAATACAAAAGGCACAATGCCGACTTAAGTACAAGAGGACTGACACACTAACTTTCTATGAATTGAACCTCTCCTGTAAGTCCAGTTTTAGATTCCGATGCTTCACTTCAGGTTTACTGTATCAATTAGACTTTCTTATTGACGATGAAACACAGAAATGGCATCCGAATTTCATACAAAATGCACAATGCCGACTTAAGTACAAGAGGACTGACACTCTCACTTTCTATGATTTGAACCTCTCCTGTGAGTCCAGTTTTAGATTCCGATGCTTCACTTCATGTTTACTGTGTCCCTTGGACCTTCTTATTGACGATGAAACACAGAAATTTCATCCGAATTTAATACAAAAGGCACAATGCCGACTTATGTGCAAGAGGACTGACACTCTCACTTTCTATGATTTGAACTTCTCCTGTGAGTCCAGTTTTAGATTCAGATGCTTCATTTCGGGTTTACGGTATCCCTGCGACATTCCTAATGACGATGAAACACAGAAGTTACATCCGAATTTAATACAAAAGGCACAATGCCGACTGAAGTACAAGAGGACTGACACTATCACTTTGTATGATTTGAACCTCTCCTGTGAGTCCAGCTTTAGATTCCGATGCTTCACTTCATGTTTACTGTATCCCTTGGACCTTCTTATTGACGATGAAACACAGAAATTGCATCCTAATATAATACAAAAGGCACAATGCTGACTTATGTACTAGAGGACTCACTCTCTAAGTTTCTATGATTGGAACCTCTCCTGTGAGTCCAATTTTAGATTACTATGCTTCACTTCAGGTTTACCGTATACCTTGGACCTTCTTATTGACGATGAAACACAGAAATTGCATCCGAATTTAATACAAAAGGCACAATGACGACACAAGTACAAGAGGACTGACACTCTCATTTTCTATGATTTGAACCTCTCCTGTGAGTCCAGTTTAGATTCCGATGCTTCACTTCAGGTTTACTGTATCCATTGGACCTTCTTATTGACGATGAAACACAGAAATAGCATCCGAATTTAATACAAAAGGCACAATGCCGACATAAGTACAAGAGGACTGACACTCTCATTTTCTATGATTTGAACCTCTCCTGTGAGTCCAGTTTAGATTCCGATGCTTCACTTCAGGTTTACTGTATCCATTGGACCTTCTTATTGACGATGAAACACAGAAATAGCATCCGAATTTAATACAAAATGCACAATGCCGACTTAAGTACAAGAGGACTGACACTCTCACTTTCTATGATTTGAACCTCTCCTGTGAGTCCAGTTTTGGATTCCGATGCTTCACTTCAGGTTAACTGTGTCCCTTGCACCTTCTTATTGACGATGAAACACAGAAATTGCATCCGAATATAATACAAAAGGCACAATGCCGACTTCAGTACAAGAGAACTGACACTCTAACTTTCTATGATTTGAACCTCTCCTGTAATCCAGTTTTAGATTCCGATGCTTCACTTCAGGTTTACTGTATACCTAGGACCTTGTTATTGATGATGAAACACAGAAATTGCATCCGAATCTAATACAAAAGGCACAATGCCGATTTAAGTACAAGAGGATAGACACTCTCACTTTCTATGATTTGAACCTCTCCTGTGAGACCAGTTTTAGATTCCGATGCTTCACTTCAGGTTTACTGTATCCCTCGCAACTTCTTATTGACGATGAAACACAGAAATTGCATCCGAATTTAATACAAAAGGCACAATGCCGACTTAAGTACAAGAGGACTGACACTATCACTTTGTATGATTTGAACCTCTCCTGTGAGGCCAGCTTTAGATTCCGATGCTTCACTTCAAGTTTACTCTATCCCTTGGACCTTCTTATTGACGATGAAACACAGAAATTGCATCCTAATATAATACAAAAGGCACAATGCTGACTTAAGTACAAGAGGACTCACTCTCTATGTTTCTATGATTGGAACCTCTCCTGTGAGTCCAATTTTAGATTACTATGCTTCACTTCAGGTTTACCGTATACCTTGGACCTTCTTATTGACGATGAAACACAGAAATTGCATCCGAATTTAATACAAAAGGCACAATGCCGACATAAGTATAAGAGGACTGACACTCTCATTTTCTATGATTTGAACCTCTCCTGTGAGTGCAGTTTAGATTCCGATGCTTCACTTCAGGTTTACTGTATCCATTGGACCTTCTTATTGACGATTATACACAGAAATTGCTTACGAATTTAATACAAAAGGCACAATGCCGACTTAAGTACAAGAGGACTGACACTCTTACTTTCTATGATTGGAACCTCTCCTGTGAGTCCAGTTTTAGATTACGATGAATCACTTCAGGTTTAATGTATCCCTTGGACCTTCTTATTGACGATGAAACACAGAAATTGCATCCGAATTTAATGTAAAAGGCACAATGCCGACTTAAGTACAAGAGGACTGACACTCTAACTTTCTATGATTTGAACCTCTCCTGTGAGTCCAGTTTTAGATTCCGACGCTTCACTTCAGGTTTACTGTATACCTTGCACCTTCTTATTGACGATGAAACACAGAAGTTGCATCCGAATTTAATACAAAAGGCACAATGCCGACTTAAGTACAAGAGGACTGACACTCTAACTTTCTTTGAATTGAACCTCTCCTGTAAGTCCAGTTTTAGATTTCGATGCTTCACTTCAGGTTTACTGTATCCCTTGGACCTTCCTATTGACGATGAAACACAGAAATAGCATCCGAATTTAATACAAAATGCACAATGCCAACTTAAGTACAAGAGGACTGACACTCTCACTTTCTAAGATTTGAACCTCTCCTGTTAGTCCAGTTTTAGATTCCGATGCTTCACTTCAGGTTTACTGTGTCCCTTGGACCTTCTTATTGACGATGAAACACAGAAATTTCATCTGAATTTAATACAAAAGGCACAATGCCGACTTAAGTACAAGAGGACTGACACACTAACTTTCTATGAATTGAACCTCTCTTGTAAGTCCAGCTTTAGATTCCGATGCTTCACTTCAAGTTTACTGTATCCCTTAGACCTTCTTATTGACGATGAAACACAGAAATTGCATCCTAATATAATACAAAAGGCACAATGCTGACTTAAGTACAAGGGGACTGACTCTCTATGTTTCTATGATTGGAACCTCTCCTGTGAGTCCAATTTTAGATTACTATGCTTCACTTCAGGTTAACCGTATACCTTGGACCTTCTTATTGACGATGAAACACAGAAATTGCATCCGAATTTAATACAAAAGGCACAATGCCGACATAAGTACAAGAGGACTGACACTCTCATTTTCTATGATTTGAACCTCTCCTGTGAGTCCAGTTTAGATTCCGATGCTTCACTTCAGGTTTACTGTATCCATTGGACTTTCTTATTGACGATTATACACAGAAATTGCTTACGAATTTAATACAAAAGGCACAATGCCGACTTAAGTACAAGAGGACTGACACTCTTACTTTCTATGATTGGAACCTCTCCTGTGAGTCCAGTTTTAGATTACGATGAATCACTTCAGGTTTAATGTATCCCTTGGACCTTCTTATTGACGATGAAACACAGAAATTGCATCCGAATTTAATGTAAAAGGCACAATGCCGACTTAAGTACAAGAGGACTGACACTCTAACTTTCTATGATTTGAGCCTCTCCTGTGAGTCCAGTTTTAGATTCCGATGCTTCACTTCAGGTTTACTGTATACCTTGGACCTTCTTACTGACGATGAAACACAGAAATAGCATCCGAATTTAATACAAAATGCACAATGCCGACTTATGTGCAAGAGGACTGACACTCTCACTTTCTATGATTTGAACTTCTCCTGTGAGTCCAGTTTTAGATTCAGATGCTTCATTTCGGGTTTACTGTATCCCTTGGACCTTCTTATTGAATATGAAATACAGAAATTGCATCCGAATTTAATACAAAAGGCATAATGCCGACTTAAGTACAAGAGGACTGACACTCTTACTTTCTATGATTGGAACCTCTCCTGTGAGTCCAGTTTTAAATTACGATGATTCACTACAGGCTCAATGTATCCCTTGGAACTTCTTATTGACGATGAAACACAGAAATTGCATCCGAATTTAATACAAAATGCACAATGCCGACTTATGTACAAGAGGACTGACACTCTCACTTTCTATGTTTTGAACCTCTCCTGTGAGTCCAGTTTTAGCTTCCGATGCTTCACTTCATGTTTACTGTATCCCTTGCACCTTCTTATTGACGTTGAAACACAGTAGTTGCATCCGAATTTAATACAAAAGGCACAATGCCGACTTAAGTACAAGAGGACTGACACTCTAACTTTCTTTGAATTGAACCTCTCCTGTAAGTCCAGTTTTAGATTTCGATGCTTCACTTCAGGTTTACTGTATCCCTTGGACCTTCTTATTGACGATGAAACACAGAAATAGCATCCGAATTTAATACAAAATGCACAATGCCGACTTAAGTACAAGAGGACTGACACTCTCACTTTCTATGATTTGAACCTTTCCTGTGAGTCCAGTTTTAGATTCCGATGCTTCACTTCAGGTTTACTGTGTCCCTTGGACCTTCTTATTGACGATGAAACACAGAAATTTCATCCGAATTTAAAACAAAAGGCACAAGGCCGGCTTAAGTACAAGAGGACTGACACACTAACTTTCTATGAATTGAACCTCTCCTGTAAGTCCAGTTTTAGATTCCGATGCTTCACTTCAGGTTTACTGTATCAATTAGACCTTCTTATTGACGATGAAACACAAAAATGGCATCCGAATTTGATACAAAATGCACAATGCCGACTTAAGTACAAGAGGACTGACACTCTCACTTTCTATGATTTGAACCTCTCCTGTGAGTCCAGTTTTAGATTCCGATGCTTCACTACATGTTTACTGTGTCCCTTGGACCTTCTTATTGACGATGAAACACAGAAATTTCATCCGAATTTAATACAAAAGGCACAATGCCGTCTTATGTGCAAGAGGACTGACACTCTCACTTTCTATGATTTGAACTTCTCCTGTGATCCCAGTTTTAGATTCAGATGCTTCATTTCGGGTTTACTGTATCCCTTGGACCTTCTTATTGACGATGAAACACAGAAATTGCATCCGAATTTAATACAAAAGGCATAATGCCGACTTAAGTACAAGAGGACTGACACTCTTACTTTCTATGATTGGAACCTCTCCTGTGAGTCCAGTTTTAGATTACGATGATTCACTTCAGGCTTAATGTATCCCTTGGACCTTCTTATTGACGATGAAACACAGAAATTGCATCCGAATTTAATACAAAAGGCACAATGCCGACTTATGTACAAGAGGACTGACACTCTCACTTTCTATGATTTGAACCTCTCCTGTGAGTCCAGTTTTAGCTTCCGATGCTTCACTTCATGTTTACTGTATCCCTTGCACCTTCTTATTGACGATGAAACACAGAAATTGCATCCGAATATAATACAAAAGGCACAATGCCGACTTCAGTACAAGAGAACTGACACTCTAACTTTCTATGATTTGAACCTCTCCTGTAATCCAGTTTTAGATTCCGATGCTTCACTTCAGGTTTACTGTATACCTAGGACCTTCTTATTGACGATGAAACACAGAACTTGCATCCGAATTTAATACAAAAGGCACAATGCCGATTTATGTACAAGAGGACTGACTCTCTCACTTTCTACGATTTGAACCTCTCCTGTGAGACCAGTTTTAGATTCCGATGCTTCACTTCAGGTTTACTGTATCCCTTGTAACTTCTTATTGACGTTGAAACACAGAAATTGCATCCGAATTTAATACAAAAGCCACAATGCCGACTTAAGTACAAGAGGACTGACACTATCACTTTGTATGATTTGAACCTCTCCTGTGAGTTCAGCTTTAGATTCCGATGCTTCACTTCATGTTTACTGTATCCCTTGGACCTTCTTATTGACGATGAAACACAGAAATTGCATCCTAATATAATACAAAAGGCACAATGCTGACTTATGTACAAGAGGACTCACTCTCTAAGTTTCTATGATTGGAACCTCTTCTGTGAGTCCAATTTTAGATTACTATGCTTCACTTCAGGTTTACCGTATACCTTGGACCTTCTTATTGACGATGAAACACAGAAATTGCATCCGAATTTAATACAAAAGGCACAATGCCGATATAAGTACAAGAGGACAGACACTCTCGTTTTCTATGATTTGAACCTCTCCTGTGAGTCCAGTTTAGATTCCGATGCTTCACTTCAGGTTTACTGTATCCATTGGACCTTCTTATTGACGATGATACACAGAAATTGCTTACGAATTTAATACAAGAGGCACAATGCCGACTTAAGTACAAGAGGACTGACACTCTTACTTTCTATGATTGGAACCTCTCCTGTGAGTCCAGTTTTAGATTACGATGAATCACTTCAGGTTTAATGTATCCCTTGGACCTTCTTATTGACGATGAAACACAGAAATTGCATCCGAATATAATACAAAAGGCACAATGCCGACTTCAGTACAAGAGAACTGACACTCTAACTTTCATTGATTTGAACCTCTCCTGTAATCCAGTTTTAGATTCTGATGCTTTACTGCAGGTTTACTGTATACCTAGGACCTTCTTATTGACGATGAAACACAGAAATTGCATCCGAATTTAATACAAAAGGCACAATGCCGATTTAAGTACAAGAGGATTGACACTATCACTTTCTGTGATTTGAACCTCTCCTGTGAGACCAGTTTTAGATTCCGATACTTCACTTCAGGTTTACTGTATCCGTTGCAACTTCTTATTGACGATGAAACACAGAAATTGCATCCGAATTTAATACAAAAGGCACAATGCCGACTTAAGTACAAGAGGACTGACACACATCACTTTGTATGATTTGAACCTCTCTTTTGAGTCCAGCTTTAGATTCCGATGCTTCACTTCAAGTTTACTGTATCCCTTGGACCTTCTTATTGACGATGAAACACAGAAATTGCATCCTAATATAATACAAAAGGCACAATGCTGACTTAAGTACAAGAGGACTCACTCTCTATGTTTCTATGATTGGAACCTCTCCTGTGAGTCCAATTTTAGATTACTATGCTTCACTTAAGGTTTACCGTATACCTTGGACCTTCTTATTGACGATGAAACACAGAAATTGCATCCGAATTTAATACAAAAGGCACAATGCCGACATAAGTACAAGAGGACTGACACTCTCATTTTCTATGATTTGAACCTCTCCTGTGAGTCCAGTTTAGATTCCGATGCTTCACTTCAGGTTTACTGTATCCATTGGACCTTCTTATTGACGATGATACACAGAAATTGCTTACGAATTTAATACAAAAGGCACAATGCCGACTTAAGTACAAGAGGACTGACACTCTTACTTTCTATGGTTGGAACCTCTCCTGTGAGTCCAGTTTTAGATTACGATGAATCACTTCAGGTTTAAAGTATCCCTTGGACCTCCTTATTAACGATGAAACACAGAAATTGCATGCGAATGTAATGTAAAAGGCACAATGCGGACTTAAGTACAAGAGGACTGACACTCTAACTTTCTATGATTTGAACCTCTCCTGTGAGTCCAGTTTTAGATTCCGATGCTTCACTTCAGGTTTACTGTATACCTTGGACCTTCTTATTGACGATGAAACGCAGAAGTTACATCCGAATTTAATACAAAAGGCACAATGCCGACTTAAGTACAAGAGGACTGACACTCTAACTTTCTTTGAATTGAACCTCTCCTGTAAGTCCAGTTTTAGATTTCGATGCTTCACTTCAGGTTTACTGTATCCCTTGGACCTTCTTATTGACGATGAAACACAGAAATAGCATCCGAATTTAATACAAAATGCACAGTGCCAACTTAAGTACAAGAGGACTGACACTCTCACTTTCTATGGTTTGAAGCTCTCCTGTGAGTCCAGTTTTAGATTCCGATGCTTCACTTCAGGTTTACTGTGTCCCTTGGACCTTCTTATTGACGATGAAACAAAGAAATTTCATCCGAATTTAATACAAAAGGCAGAATGCCGACTTAAGTACAAGAGGACTGACAAACTAACTTTCTATGAATAGAACCTCTCCTGTAAGTCCAGTTTTAGATTCCGATGCTTCACTTCAGGTTTACTGTATCAATTAGACCTTCTTATTGACAATGAAACACCGAAATGGCATCCGAATTTAATACAAAATGCACAATGCCGGCTTAAGTACAAGAGGACTGACACTCTCACTTTCTATGATTTGAACCTCTCCTGTGAGTCCAGTTTTAGATTCCGGTGCTTCACTTCATGTTTACTGTGTCCCTTGGACCATCTTATAGACGATGAAACACAGAAATTTCATCCGAATTTAATACAAAAGGCACAATGCCGACTTATGTGCAAGAGGACTGACACTCTCACTTTCTATGATTTGAACTTCTCCTGTGAGTCCAGTTTTAGATTCAGATGCTTCATTTCGGGTTTACTGTATCCCTTGGACCTTCTTATTGACGTTGAAACACAGTAATTGCATCCGAATTTAATACAAAAGCCATAATGCCGACTTAAGTACAAGAGGACTGACACTCTTACTTTCTATGATTGGAACCTCTCCTGTGAGTCCAGTTTTAGATTACGATGATTCACTTCAGGCTTAATGTATCCCTAGGACCTTCTTATTGACGATGAAACACAGAAATTGCATCCGAATTTAATACAAAAGGCACAATGCCGACTTATGTACAAGAGGACTGACACTCTCACTTTCTATGTTTTGAACCTCTCCTGTGAGTCCAGTTTTAGCTTCCGATGCTTCACTTCATGTTTACTGTATCCCTTGCACCTTCTTATTGACGATGAAACACAGAAATTGCATCCGAATATAATACAAAAGGCACAATGCCGACTTCAGTACAAGAGAACTGACACTCTAACTTTCTATGATTTGAACCTCTCCTGTAATCCAGTTTTAGATTCCGATGCTTCACTTCAGGTTTACTGTATACCTAGGACCTTCTTATTGACGATGAAACACAGAAATTGCATCCGAATTTAATACAAAAGGCACAATGCCGATTTAAGTACAAGAGGATTGACACTCTCACTTTCTATGATTTGAACCTCTCCTGTGAGACCAGTTTTAGATTCCGATGCTTCACTTCAGGTTTACTGTATCCCTTGCAACTTCTTATTGACGATGAAACACAGTAATTGCATCCGGATTTAATACAAAAGGCACAATGCCGACATAAGTACAAGAGGACTGACACTCTCATTTTCTATGATTTGAACCTCTCCTGTGAGTCCAGTTTAGATTCCGATGCTTCACTTCAGGTTTACTGTATCCATTGGACCTTCTTATTGACGATGATACACAGAAATTGCTTACGAATTTAATACAAAAGGCACAATGCCGACTTAGGTACAAGAGGACTGACACTCTTACTTTCTATGACTGGAACCTCTCCTGTGAGTCCAGTTTTAGATTACGATGAATCACTTCAGGTTTAAAGTATCCCTCGGACCTTCTTATTGACGATGAAACACAGAAATTGCATCCCAATGTAATGTAAAAGGCACAATGCCGACTTAAGTACAAGAGGACTGACACTCTTACTTTCTATGATTTGAACCTCTCCTGTGAGCCCAGTTTTAGATTCCGATGCTTCACTTCAGGTTTACTGTATACCTTTGACCTTCTTATTGACGATGAAACGCAGAAGTTGCATCCCAATTTAACACAAAAGGCACAATGCCAACTTAAGTACAAGAGGACTGACACTCTAACTTTCTTTGAATGGAACCTCTCCTGTAAGTCCAGTGTTAGATTTCGATGCTTCACTTCAGGTTTACTGTATCCCTTGGACCTTCTTATTGACGATGAAACACAGAAATAGCATCCGAATTTAATACAAAATGCACAATGCCAACTTAAGTACAAGAGGACTGACACTCTCACTTTCTATGATTTGAACCTCTCCTGTGAGTCCAGTTTTAGATTCCGATTCTTCACTTCAGGTTTACTGTGTCCCTTGGACCTTCTTATTGACGATGAAACAAAGAAATTTCATCCGAATTTAATACAAAAGGCACAATGCCGACTTAAGTACAAGAGGACTGACAAACTAACTTTCTATGAATAGAACCTCTCCTGTAAGTCCAGTTTTAGATTCCGATGCTTCACTTCAGGTTTACTGTATCAATTAGGCCTTCTTATTGACGATGAAACACAGAAATGGCATCCGAATTTAATACAAAATGCACAATGCCGGCTTAAGTACAAGAGGACTGACACTCTCACTTTCTGTGATTTGAACCTCTCCTGTGAGTCCAGTTTTAGATTCCGGTGCTTCACTTCATCTTTACTGTGTCCCTTGGACCTTCTTATTGACGATGAAACACAGAAATTTCATCCGAATTTAATACAAAAGGCACAATGCCGACTTATGTGCAAGGGGACTGACACTCTCACTTTCTATGATTTGAACTTCTCCTGTGAGTCCAGTTTTGGATTCAGATGCTTCATTTCGGGTTTACTGTATCCCTTGGACCTTCTTATTGACGATGAAACACAGTAATTGCATCCGAATTTAATACAAAAGGCATAATGCCGACTTAAGTACAAGAGGACTGACACTCTTACTTTCTATGATTGGAACCTCTCCTGTGAGTCCAGTTTTAGATTACGATGATTCACTTCAGGCTTAATGTATCCCTTGGACCTTCTTATTGACGATGAAACACAGAAATTGCATCCGAAATTAATACAAAAGGCACAATGCCGATTTAAGTACAAGAGGATTGACACTCTCACTTTCTATGATTTGAACCTCTCCTGTGAGACCAGTTTTAGATTCCGATGCTTCACTTCAGGTTTACTGTATCCCTTGCAACTTCTTATTGACGATGAAACACAGAAATTGCATCCGAATTTAATACAAAAGGCACAATGCCGACTTAAGTACAAGAGGACTGACACTATCACTTTGTATGATTTGAACCTCTCCTGTGAGTCAAGCTTTAGATTCCGATGCTTCACATCATTTTTACTGTATCCCTTGGACCTTCCTATTGACGATGAAACACAGAAATTGCATCCTAATATAATACAAAAGGCACAATGCTTACTTATGTACAAGAGGACTCACTCTCTAAGTTTCTATGATTGGAACCTCTCCTGTGAGTCCAATTTTAGATTACTATGCTTCACTTCAGGTTTACCGTACACCTTGGACCTTCTTATTGACGATGAAACACAGAAATTGCATCCGAATTTAATACAAAAGGCACAATGCCGACATAAGTACAAGAGGACTGACACTCTCATTTTCTATGATTTGAACCTCTCCTGTGAGTCCAGTTTAGATTCCGATGCTTCACTTCAGGTTTACTGTATCCATTGGACCTTCTTATTGACGATGATACACAGAAATTGCTTACGAATTTAATACAAAAGGCACAATGCCGAGTTGAGTACAAGAGGACTGACACTCTTACTTTCTATGATTGGAACCTCTCCTGTGAGTCCAGTTTTAGATTACGATGAATCACTTCAGGTTTAATGTATCCCTTGGACTTTCTTATTGACGATGAAACACAGAAATTGCATCCGAATTTAATGTAAAATGCACAATGCCGACTTATGTGCAAGAGGACTGACACTCTAACTTTCTATGATTTGAGCATCTCCTGTGAGTCCAGTTTTAGATTCCGAAGCTTCACTTCAGGTTTACTGTATACCTTGGACCTTCTTATTGACGATGAAACACAGAAGTTGCATCCGAATTTAATACAAAAGGCACAATGCCGACATAAGTACAAGAGGACTGACACTCTAACTTTCTTTGAATTGAACCTCTCCTGTAACTCCAGTTTTAGATTTCGATGCTTCACTTCAGGTTTACTGTATCCCTTGGACCTTCTTATGGACGATGAAACACAGAAATAGCATCTGAATTTAATACAAAATGCACAATGCCGACTTAAGTACAAGAGGACTGACACTCTCACTTTCTATGATTTGAACCTCTCCTGTGAGTCCAGTTTTAGATTCCGATGCTTCACTTCAGGTTTACTGTGTCCCTTGGACCTTCTTATTGACGATGAAACACAGAAATTTCATCCGAATTTAATAAAAATGGCACAATGCCGACTTATGTACAAGAGGAATGACACTCTCACTTTCTATGAGTTGAACCTCTCCTGTGAGTCCAGTTTTAGATTCAGATGCTTCACTTCGAGTTTACTGTATCCCTTGGACCTTCTTATTGACGATGAAACACAGAAATTGCATCCGAATTTAATACATAAGGCACAATGACGACTTAAGTACAAGAGGACTGGCACTCTTACTTTCTATGATTGGAACCTCTCCTGTGAGTCCAGTTTTAGATTACGATGATTCACTTCAGGCTTAATGTATCCCTTGGACCTTCTTATTGACGATGAAACACAGAAATTGCATCAGAATTTAATACAAAAGGCACAATGCCGACTTACGTACAAGAGGACTGACACTCTCACTTTCTATGATTTGAACCTCTCCTGTGAGTCCAGTTTTAGCTTCCGATGCTTCACTTCATGTTCACTGTATCCCTTGCACCTTCTTATTGACGATGAAACACAGAAATTGCATCTGAATATAATACAAAAGGCACAATGCCGACTTCAGTACAAGAGAACTGACACTCTAACTTTCTATGATTTGAACCTCTCCTGTAATCCAGTTTTAGATTCCGATGCTTCACTTCAGGTTTACTGTATACCTAGGACCTTCTCATTGACAATGAAACACAGAAATTGCATCCGAATCTAATACAAAAGGCACAATGCCGATTTAAGTACAAGAGGACTGACACTCTCACTTTCTATGATTTGAACCTCTCCTGTGAGTCCAGTTTTAGATTCAGATGCATCACTTCAGGTTTACTTTGTCCCTAGGACCTTCTTATTGTCGATGAAGCACAAAAATTTCATCCGAATTTAATACAAAAGGCACAATGCCGACTTATGTACAAAAGGACTGACACTCTCACTTTCTATGATTTGGACCTCTCCTGTGAGTCCAGTTTTAGATTGAGATGCTTCACTTCGGGTTTACTGTATCCCTTGGACCTTCTTATTGACGATGAAATACAGAAATTGCATCCCAATTTAATACAAAAGGCACAATGCCGACTTAAGTACAAGAGGACTGACACTCTTACTTTCTATGATTGGAACCTCTCCTGTGAGTCCAGTTTTAGATTACGATGATTCACTTCAGGCTTAATGTATACCTTGGACCTTCTTATTGACGATGAAACACAGAAATAGCATCTGAATTTAATACAAAATGCACAATGCCGACTTAAGTACAAGAGGACTGACACTCTCACTTTCTATGATTTGAACCTCTCCTGTGAGTCCAGTTTTAGATTCCGATGCTTCACTTCAGGTTTACTGTGTCCCTTGGACCTTCTTATTGACGATGAAACACAGAAATTTCATCCGAATTTAATACAAATGGCACAATGCCGACTTATGTACAAGAGGACTGACACTCTCACTTTCTATGATTTGAACCTATCCTGTGAGTCCAGTTTTAGACTGCGATGCTTCACTTCTGGTTTACTGGATCCCTTGGAACTTCTTATTGACGATGAAACACAGAAATTGCATCCGAACTTAAGCCAAAAGGCACAATTCCGACTTAAGTCCAAGGGGACTGACACTATCACCTTGTATGATTTGAACCTCTGATGTGAGTCCAGTTTTAGATTACGATGCTTCACTTTAGGTTTACTGTATACCTTGGACCTTCTTATTGACGATGAAACACAGAAATTGCATCCGAATTTAATACAAAAGGCACAATGCCGACTTAAGTACAATAGGACTGAGACTCTTCCTTGTAATGATTGGAACCCCTCCTGAGAGTCCAGTTTTAGATTGCGATGATTAACTTCAGGTTTAATGTATCCCTCGGACCTTCTTATTGACGATGAAACACAGAAATTGCATCCGAATTTAATGCAAAATGCACAATGCCGACTTAAGTACAAAAGGACTGACACTCTAACTTTCTATGATTAGAACCTCTACTGTGAGTCCAGTTTCAGATTCCGATGCTATACTTCAGGTTTACTGTGTAACTTGGCCATTCTTATTGACGATGAAACACAGAAGTTGCATCCGAATTTAATACAAAAGGCACAATGCCGACTTAAATACAAGAGGACTGACACTCTCACTTTCTATGATTTGAACCTCTCCTGTCAGTCCAGTTTTAGATAACGATGATTCACTTTAGGTTTACTGTATCCCTTGGACTTTCTTATTGACGATAAAACACAGAAATAGCAGCCGGCCGAAGTGGCCGTGCGGTTAAAGGCGCTGGAGTCTGGAACCGCAAGACCGCTACGGTAGCAGGTTCGAATCCTGCCTCGGGCATGGATGTTTGTGATGTCCTTAGGTTAGTTAGGTTTAACTAGTTCTAAGTTCTAGGGGACTAATGACCTCAGCAGTTGAGTCCCATAGTGCTCAGAGCCATTTTTGAACAGAAATAGCATCCGAATTTAATACAAAATGCATAATGCCGACTTAAGTACAAGAGGACTGACACTCCCACTTTCTATGATTTGAACCTCTCCTGTGAGTCCAGTTTTAGATTCCGATGCTTCACTTCAGGTTTACTGAGCCACTTGGACCTTCTTATTGACGATGAAACACAGAAATTGGATCCGAATTTAATACAAAAGGCACAATGCCGACTTAAGTACAAGAGGACTGACACTCTCACTTTCTATGATTTGAACCTCTCCTGTGAGTCCAGTTTTAGATTCCGATGCGTCACTTCAGGTTTACTGTATACCTTGGACCTTCTTATTGACGATGAAACACAGAAGTTGCATCCGAATTTAATACAAAAGGCACAATGCCGACATAAGTACAAGAGGACTGACACTCTAACTTTCTTTGAATTGAACCTCTCCTGTAACTCCAGTTTTAGATTTCGATGCTTCACTTCAGGTTTACTGTATCCCTTGGACCTTCTTATTGACGATGAAACACAGAAATAGCATCCGAATTTAATACAAAATGCACAATGCCGACTTAAGTACAAGATGACTGACACTCTCACTTTCTATGATTTGAACCTCTCCTGTGAGTCCAGTTTTAGATTCCGATGCTTCACATCAGGTTTACTGTGTCCCTTGGACCTTCTTATTGACGATGTAACACAGAAATTTCATCCGAATTTAATACAAATGGCACAATGCCGACTTATGTACAAGAGGACTGACACTCTCACTTTCTATGAGTTGAACCTCTCCTGTGAGTCCAGTTTTAGATTCAGATGCTTCACTTCGAGTTTACTGTATCCCTTGGACCTTCTTATTGACGATGAAACACAGAAATTGCATCCGAATTTAATACATAAGGCACAATGCCGACTTAAGTACAAGAGGACTGGCACTCTTACTTTCTATGATTGGAACCTCTCCTGTGAGTCCAGTTTTAGATTACGATGATTCACTTCAGGCTTAATGTATCCCTTGGACCTTCTTATTGACGATGAAACACAGAAATTGCATCAGAATTTAATACAAAAGGCACAATGCCGACTTACGTACAAGTGGACTGACACTCTCACTTTCTATGATTTGAACCTCTCCTGTGAGTCCAGTTTTAGCTTCCGATGCTTCACTTCATGTTCACTGTATCCCTTGCACCTTCTTATTGACGATGAAACACAGAAATTGCATCTGAATATAATACAAAAGGCACAATGCCGACTTCAGTACAAGAGAAGTGACACTCTAACTTTCTATGATTTGAACCTCTCCTGTAATCCAGTTTTAGATTCCGATGCTTCACTTCAGGTTTACTGTATACCTAGGACCTTCTCATCGACAATGAAACACAGAAATTGCATCCGAATCTAATACAAAAGGCACAATGCCGATTTAAGTACAAGAGGACTGACACTCTCACTTTCTATGATTTGAACCTCTCCTGTGAGTCCAGTTTTAGATTCAGATGCATCACTTAGGGTTTACTTTGTCCCTAGGACCTTCTTATTGTCGATGAAGCACAAAAATTTCATCCGAATTTAATACAAAAGGCACAATGCCGACTTATGTACAAAAGGACTGACACTCTCACTTTCTATGATTTGGACCTCTCCTGTGAGTCCAGTTTTAGATTGAGATGCTTCACTTCGGGTTTACTGTATCCCTCGGACCTTCTTATTGACGATGAAATACAGAAATTGCATCCGAATTTAATACAAAAGGCACAATGCTGACTTAAGTACAAGAGGACTGACACTCTTACTTTCTATGATTGGAACCTCTCCTGTGAGTCCAGTTTTAGATTACGATGATTCACTTCAGGCTTAATGTATACCTTGGACCTTCTTATTGACGATGAAACACAGAAATCGCATCCGAATTTAATACAAAAGGCACAATGCCGACTTATGTACAAGAGGACTGACACTCTCACTTTCTATGATTTGAACCTCTCCTGTGAGTCCAGTTTTAGACTGCGATGCTTCACTTCTGGTTTACTGGATCCCTTGGAACTTCTTATTGACGATGAAACACAGAAATTGCATCCGAACTTAAGCCAAAAGGCACAATTCCGACTTAAGTCCAAGAGGACTGACACTATCACCTTGTATGATTTGAACCTCTGATGTGAGTCCAGTTTTAGATTACGATGCTTCACTTTAGGTTTACTGTATACCTTGGACCTTCTTATTGACGATGAAACACAGAAATTGCATCCGAATTTAATACAAAAGGCACAATGCCGACTTAAGTACAATAGGACTGAGACTCTTCCTTGTAATGATTGGAACCCCTCCTGAGAGTCCAGTTTTAGATTGCGATGATTAACTTCAGGTTTAATGTATCCCTCGGACCTTCTTATTGACGATGAAACACAGAAATTGCATCCGAATTTAATGCAAAAGGCACAATGCCGACTTAAGTACAAAAGGACTGACACTCTAACTTTCTATGATTAGAACCTCTACTGTGAGTCCAGTTTTAGATTCCGATGCTATACTTCAGGTTTACTGTGTAACTTGGCCATTCTTATTGACGATGAAACACAGAAGTTGCATCCGAATTTAATACAAAAGGCACAATGCCGACTTAAGTACAAGAGGACTGACACTCTCACTTTCTATGATTTGAACCTCTCCTGTGAGTCCAGTTTTAGATAACGATGATTCACTTTAGGTTTACTGTATCCCTTGGACTTTCTTATTGACGATAAAACACAGAAATAGCAGCCGGCCGAAGTGGCCGTGCGGTTAAAGGCGCTGCAGTCTGGAACCGCAAGACCGCTACGGTAGCATGTTCGAATCCTGCCTCGGGCATGGATGTTTGTGATGTCCTTAGGTTAGTTAGGTTTAACTAGTTCTAAGTTCTAGGGGACTAATGACCTCAGCAGTTGAGTCCCATAGTGCTCAGAGCCATTTTTGAACAGAAATAGCATCCGAATTTAATACAAAATGCATAATGCCGACTTAAGTACAAGAGGACTGACACTCTCACTTTCTATGATTTGAACCTCTCCTGTGAGTCCAGTTTTAGATTCCGATGCTTCACTTCAGGTTTACTGAGCCACTTGGACCTTCTTATTGACGATGAAACACAGAAATTGGATCCGAATTTAATACAAAAGGCACAATGCCGACTCAAGTACAAGAGGACTGACACTCTCACTTTCTATGATTTGAACCTCTCCTGTGAGTCCAGTTTGAGATAACGATGATTCACTTAAGGCTTAATGTATCCCTTGGACCTTCTTATTGACGATGATACACAGAAATTGCTTACGAATTTAATACAAAAGGCACAATGCCGACTTAAGTACTAGAGGACTGACACTCTTACTTCCTATGAATGGAACCACTCCAATGAGTCCAGTTTTAGATTACGATGATTCACTTCAGGCTTAATGTATCCCTTGGACCTTCTTATTGTCGATGAAACACCGGAATTGCATCCGAATTTAATACAAAAGACACAATGCCGACTTAAGTACAAGAGGACAGACTGTCTAAGTTTCTATGATTGGAACCTCTCCTGTGAGTCCAATTTTAGATTACTATGCTTCACTTCATGTTTACTGTATCCCTTCGACCTTCTTATTGACGATGATACACAGAAATTGCTTACGAATTTAATACAAAAGGCACAATGCCGACTTAAGTACAAGAGGACTGACACTCTCACTTTCTTTGATTTGAACCTCTCCTGTGAGTCCACTTTTAGATTCCGATGTTTCACTTCAGGTTTACTGTATCTCTTGGACCTTCTTATTGACGATGAAACACAGAAATTGCATCCGAATTTAATACAAAAAGCACAATGCCGACTTAAGTACAAGAGGACTGACACTCTTACTTTCTATGATTGGAACCTCTCCTGTGAGTCCAGTTTTAGATTACGATGATTCACTTTAGGTTTAATGTGTAACTTGGACCTTCTTATTGACGATGAAACACGGAACTTTCATCCGAATTTAATACAAAAGGCACAATGCCGACTTATGTACAAGAGGACTGACCCTCTCACTTTCTATGAATTGAACCTCTCCTGTGAGTCCAGTTTTAGATTCAGATGCTTCACTTCGTGTTTCCTGTATCCCTTGGACCTTCTTATTGACGATGAAACACAGAAATTGCATCCGAATTTAATACAAAAGGCACAAAGCCGACTTAGGTACAAGAGGACTGACACTCTTACTTTCTATGATTGGAACCTCTCCTGTGAGTCCAGTTTTAGATTACGATGAATCAGTTCAGGCTTCATGTATCCCTTGGACCATCATATTGACGATGAAACACAGAAAATGCATCCGAATTTAATACAAAAGGCACAATGCCGACTTAAGTACAAGAGGACTGGCACTCTCACTTTCTATGATATGAACCTCTCCTGTGAGTCCAGTTTCAGATTCCGATGCTTCACTTCAGGTATACTGTATCCCTTGGACCTTCTTAATGACGATGAAACAAAGAAATTGCAACCGAATTTAATACAATAGGCACAATGCCGATTTAAGTGCAAGAGGACTGCCAATCTATCTTTCTATGATTTGAACCTCTCCTGTGAGTCCTGTTTTAGATTACGATGCTTCACATCAGGTTTACTGTATCCCTTGGACTTTCTAATTGACGATGAAACAATGAAATTGCATCCGAATTTAATACAAAAGCACAATGCCGACTTAGGTACAGGAGGTCTGACACTCTAATTTTCTATGATTGGAACCTCTCCTGTGAGTCCAGTTTTAGATTACGAAGCTTCACTTCAGGTTTACTGTATACCCTGGACCTTCTTATTGACGATGAAACACAGAAATTGCATCCGAATCTAATACAGAAGGCACAATGCCGACTTACGTACAAGAGGACTGACACTCTCACTTTCTATGATTTGAACCTCTCCTGTGAGTCTAGTTTTAGATTCTGATGCTTCACATTAGGTTTACTGTATCCCATGGACCTTCTTATTGACGATGAAACACAGAAATTGCATCCGAATTTAATACAAAAGGCACAATGCCGACTTAGGTACAAGAGGACTGACACTCTAATTTTCTATCATTTCAACCTCTCCTGTGAGTCCAGTTTTAGCTTCCGATGCTTCACTTCAGGTTTACTGTATCCCTTGGACCTTCTTAATGACGATGAAAAACAGAAATTGCAACCGAATTTAATACAATGGGCACAATGCCGATTTAAGTACAAGAGGACTGACAATCAAACTTTCTATGATTTGAAACTCTCCCGTGAGTCCAGTTTTAGATTCCGATGCTTCACATCAGGTTTACTGTATCCATTGGACTTTCTAATTGACGATGAAACACAGATATTGCATCCGAATTTAATACAAAAGCACAATGCCGACTTAAGTACAAGAGGACTGACACTCTAATTTTCTAAGATTGAAACCTCTCCTGTGAGTCTAGTTTTAAAATAATGATGCTTCACTTCAGGTTTACTATTTCCCTTGGACCTTCTTATTGACGAAGAAACACAGAAATTGCATCCGAATTTCATACAAAAGGCACAATGCCGACTTAAGTACAAGAGGACTGACACTCAAACTTTCTATGATTAGAACCTCTCCTGTGAGTCCAGTTTTAGATTACGATGCTTCACTTCAGGTTTACTGTATATCTTGGACTTCTTATTGACGATGAAACACAGAAATTGCATCCGAATTTAATACCAAAGGCACAATGCAGACTTAAGTACAAGAGGACTGACACTCTCACTTACAATGATATGAACCTCTCCTGTAAGTCCAGTTTTAGATTCCGATGCTTCACTTCAGGTCTACTGTATCCCTTGGACCTCCTCATTGACGATGAAACACAGAAATAGCATCCGAATTTAATACATAAGGCACAATGCCGACTTAAGTACAAGAGGACTTACACTCTTACTTTCTATGATTTGAACCTCTCCTGTGAGTCCAGTTTTAGATTCCGATGCTTCACTTCAGGTTTACTGTATCTCTTGGACCTTCTTATTGACGATGAAACACAGAAATTGCATCCGAATTTAATACAAAAGGCACAATGCCGACTTAAATACTAGAGGACTGACACTCTCACCTTCTATGATTTGAACCTCTCCTGTGAGTCCAGTTTTAGCTTCCGATGCTTCACTTCATGTTTACTGTATCCCTTGGACCTTCTTATTGACGATGAAACACAGAAATTGCATCCGAATATAATACAAAAGGCACAATGCCGACATCAGTACAAGAGGACTGACACTCTAACTTTCTATGATTTGAACCTCTCCTGTGATCCAGTTTTGGATTCCGATGCTTCACTTCAGGTTTACTGTATGCCTTGGACCTTCTTATTGACGATGAAACACTGATATTGCATCCGAATTTAATACAAAAGGCACAATGCCGACTTAAGTACAAGAAGACTGACATTCTCACTTTCTATGATTTGAACCTCTCCTGTGAGGCCAGTTTTAGATTCCGATGCTTCACTTCAGGTTTACTGTATCCCTTGGACCTTCTTATTGTCGATGAAACACAGAAATTGCATCCCAATTTAATACAAAAGGCAATATGCCGACTTAAGTACAAGAGGACTGACACTATCACTTTGTATGATTTGAACCTCTCCTGTGAGTCCAGTTTTAGATTCCGATGCTTCACTTCAGGTTTACTGTATCCCTTGGACCTTCTTATTGACGATGAAACACAGAAATTGCATCCTACTTTAATACAAAAGGCATAATGCCGACTAAAGTACAAGAGGACTGACTGTCTGAGTTTCTATGATTGGAACCTCTCCTGTGAGTCCAATTTTTGATTACTATGCTTCACTTCATGTTTACTGTATACCTTGGACCTTCTTATTGACGATGAAACACAGAAATTGCATCCGAATTTAATACAAAACGCACAATGCCGACATAAGTACAAGAGGACTGACACTCTCATTTTCTATGATTTGAACCTCTCCTCTGAGTCCAGTTTCAGATTCCGATGCTTTACTTCATGTTTACTGTATCCCTTGGACCTTTTTATTGACGATGATACACAGAAATTGCTTACGAAATTAATACAAAAGGCACAATGCCGACTTAAGTACAAGAGGGCTGACACTCTCACTTTCTTTGATTTGAACCTCTCCTGTGAGTCCAGTTTTAGATTCCAATGTTTCACTTCAGGTTTACTGTATCTCTTGGACCTTCTTATTGACGATGAGACACAGAAATTGCATCCGAATTTAATACAAAAAGCACAATGCCGACTTAAGTACAAGACGACTGACACTCTTACTTTCTATGATTGGAACCTCTCCTGTGAGTCCAGTTTTAGATTACGATTATTCACTTGAGGTTTAATGTATTCCCTTGGACCTTCTTATTGACGATGAAACACAGAAGTTGCATCCGAATTTAATACAAGAGGCACAATGCCGACTTAAGTACAAGAGGACTGACACTCTAACTTTCTATGAATTGAACCTCTCCTGTAAGTCCAGTTTTAGATTCCGATGCTTCACTTCAGGTTTACTGTATCCCTTGGACCTTCTTCTTGACGATGAAACACAGAAATAGCATCCGAATTTAATACAAAGTGCGCAATGCCGACTTAAGTACAAGAGGACTGACACTCTCACATTCTATGATTTGAACCTCTCCTGTGAGTCCAGTTTTAGATTCCGATGCTTCACTTCAGGTTTACTGTGTCCCTTGGACCTTCTTATTGACGATGAAACACAGAAATTTCATCCGAATTTAATACAAAAGGCACAATGCCGACTTAAGTACAAGAGGACTGACACTCTCACTTTCTATGATTTGAACCTTTCCTGTGAGTCCTGTTTTAGACTTCGACGCTTCACATCAGGTGTACTGTATCCCTTGGACTTTCTAATTGACGATGAAACACAGAAATTGCATCCGAATTTAATACAAAAGCGCAATGCCGACTTAAGTACAGGAGGTCTGACACTCTAATTTTCTATGATTGGAACCTCTCCTGTGAGTCCAGTTTTAGATTACGATGCTTCACTTCAGGTTTACTGTATACCTTGGACCTTCTTATTGACGATGAAACACAGAAATAGCATCCGAATTTAATACATAAGGCACAATGCCGACTTAAGTACAAGAGGACTTACACTCTTACTTTCTATGATTTGAACCTCTCCTGTGAGTCCAGTTTTAGATTCCGATGCTTCACTTCAGGTCTACTGTATCCCTTGGACCTCCTCATTGACGATGAAACACAGAAATGGCATCCGAATTTAATACATAAGGCACAATGCCGACTTAAGTACAAGAGGACTTACACTCTTACTTTCTATGATTTGAACCTCTCCTGTGAGTCCAGTTTTAGATTCCGATGCTTCACTTCAGGTTTACTGTATCTCTTGGACCTTCTTATTGACGATGAAACACAGAAATTGCATCCGAATTTAATACAAAAGGCACAATGCCGACTTAAATACTAGAGGACTGACACTCTCACCTTCTATGATTTGAACCTCTCCTGTGAGTCCAGTTTTAGCTTCCGATGCTTCACTTCATGTTTACTGTATCCCTTGGACCTTCTTATTGACGATGAAACACAGAAATTGCATCCGAATATAATACAAAAGGCACAATGCCGACATCAGTACAAGAGGACTGACACTCTAACTTTCTATGATTTGAACCTCTCCTGTGATCCAGTTTTGGATTCCGATGCTTCACTTCAGGTTTACTGTATGCCTTGGACCTTCTTATTGACGATGAAACACTGATATTGCATCCGAATTTAATACAAAAGGCACAATGCCGACTTAAGTACAAGAAGACTGACATTCTCACTTTCTATGATTTGAACCTCTCCTGTGAGGCCAGTTTTAGATTCCGATGCTTCACTTCAGGTTTACTGTATCCCTTGGACCTTCTTATTGTCGATGAAACACAGAAATTGCATCCCAATTTAATACAAAAGGCAATATGCCGACTTAAGTACAAGAGGACTGACACTATCACTTTGTATGATTTGAACCTCTCCTGTGAGTCCAGTTTTAGATTCCGATGCTTCACTTCAGGTTTACTGTATCCCTTGGACCTTCTTATTGACGATGAAACACAGAAATTGCATCCTACTTTAATACAAAAGGCATAATGCCGACTAAAGTACAAGAGGACTGACTGTCTGAGTTTCTATGATTGGAACCTCTCCTGTGAGTCCAATTTTTGATTACTATGCTTCACTTCATGTTTACTGTATACCTTGGACCTTCTTATTGACGATGAAACACAGAAATTGCATCCGAATTTAATACAAAACGCACAATGCCGACATAAGTACAAGAGGACTGACACTCTCATTTTCTATGATTTGAACCTCTCCTCTGAGTCCAGTTTCAGATTCCGATGCTTTACTTCATGTTTACTGTATCCCTTGGACCTTTTTATTGACGATGATACACAGAAATTGCTTACGAAATTAATACAAAAGGCACAATGCCGACTTAAGTACAAGAGGGCTGACACTCTCACTTTCTTTGATTTGAACCTCTCCTGTGAGTCCAGTTTTAGATTCCAATGTTTCACTTCAGGTTTACTGTATCTCTTGGACCTTCTTATTGACGATGAGACACAGAAATTGCATCCGAATTTAATACAAAAAGCACAATGCCGACTTAAGTACAAGACGACTGACACTCTTACTTTCTATGATTGGAACCTCTCCTGTGAGTCCAGTTTTAGATTACGATTATTCACTTGAGGTTTAATGTATTCCCTTGGACCTTCTTATTGACGATGAAACACAGAAGTTGCATCCGAATTTAATACAAGAGGCACAATGCCGACTTAAGTACAAGAGGACTGACACTCTAACTTTCAATGAATTGAACCTCTCCTGTAAGTCCAGTTTTAGATTCCGATGCTTCACTTCAGGTTTACTGTATCCCTTGGACCTTCTTCTTGACGATGAAACACAGAAATAGCATCCGAATTTAATACAAAGTGCGCAATGCCGACTTAAGTACAAGAGGACTGACACTCTCACATTCTATGATTTGAACCTCTCCTGTGAGTCCAGTTTTAGATTCCGATGCTCCACTTCAGGTTTACTGTGTCCCTTGGACCTTCTTATTGACGATGAAACACAGAAATTTCATCCGAATTTAATACAAAAGGCACAATGCCGACTTAAGTACAAGAGGACTGACACTCTCACTTTCTATGATTTGAACCTTTCCTGTGAGTCCTGTTTTAGACTTCGACGCTTCACATCAGGTGTACTGTATCCCTTGGACTTTCTAATTGACGATGAAACACAGAAATTGCATCCGAATTTAATACAAAAGCGCAATGCCGACTTAAGTACAGGAGGTCTGACACTCTAATTTTCTATGATTGGAACCTCTCCTGTGAGTCCAGTTTTAGATTACGATGCTTCACTTCAGGTTTACTGTATACCTTGGACCTTCTTATTGACGATGAAACACAGAAATTGCATCCGAATTTAATACAGAAGGCACAATGCCGACTTAAGTACAAGAGGACTGACACTCTCACTTTCTATGATTTGAACCTCTCCTGTGAGTCTAGTTTTAGATTCCGATGCTTCACATTAGGTTTACTGTATCCCATGGACCTTCTTATGGACGATGAAACACAGAAATTGCATCCGAATTTAATACAAAAGGCACAATGCCGACTTAGGTACAAGAGGACTGACACTCTAATTTTCTATGATTGGAACCTCTCCTGTGAGTCTAGTTTTAAATTACGATGCTTCACTTCAGGTTTACTGTATACCTTGGACCTTCTTATTGACGATGAAACACAGAAATTGCATCCGAATTTAATACAAAAGGCACAATGCCGACTTAAGTACAAGAGGACTGACACTCTAACTTACTCTGATTTGTACCACTCCTGTGGGTCCAGTTTTAGATGCCGATGCTTCACTTCATTTTTACTGTATCCCTTGGACCTTCTTATTGACCATGAAACACAGAAATTGCATCCAAATTTAATACAAAAGGCACAATGATGACTTAAGTACAAGAAGACTGACACTCTCACTTTCTATGATTTGAACCTCTCCTAGGAGTCCAGTTTTAGATTCCGATGCTTTACTTCAGGTTTACTGTATCCCCTGGACCTTCTCATTGACGATGATACACAGTAATTGCATCCGAATTTAATACAAAAGTCACAATGCCGACTTAAGTACAAGAGGACTGACACTCTCAGTATATATGATTTGAACCTCTCCTGTGAGTCCAGTTTTAGTTTCCGATGCTTCACTTCAGGTTTAGTATTTCCCTTGGACCTTCTTATTGACGATGAAACACAGAAATTGCATCCGAATTTAATACAAAAGGCACAACGCCGACTTAAGTAGAAGAGGACTGACACACTCACTTTCTAAGATTTGAACCTCTCCTGTGAGTCCAGTTTTAGATTCCGATGCTTCGTTCAGGTTTACTGTATCCCTCGGACCTTCTTATTGACGATGAAACACAGAAATTGCTTCAGCATTTAATACAAAAGGCACAATGCCGACTTAAGTACAAAAGGACTGACACTCTCACTTTCTATGATTTGAACCTCTCCTGTGAGTCCAGTATTAGATTCCTATGCTTCACTTCAGGTTTACTCTATCCCTTGGACCTTCTTATTGACGATGAAACACAGAAGTTGCATCCGAATTTAATACAAAAGGCACAATGCCTACTTAAGTACAAGAGGACTGACACTCTAACTTTCTATGAATTGAACCTCTCCTGTAAGTCCGGTTTTAGATTCCGATGCTTCACTTCAGGTTTACTGTATCCCTTAGACCATCTTATTGACGATGAAACACAGAAATGGCATCCGAATTTAATACAAAATGCACAATGCCGACTTAAGTACAAGAGGACTGACACTCTCACTTTCTATGATTTGAACCTCTCCTGTGAGTCCAGTTTTAAATTCCGATGCTTCACTTCAGGTTAACTGTGTCCCTTGGACCTTCTTATTGACGATGAAACACAGAAGTTTCATCCGAATTTAATACAAAAGGCACAATGCCGACTTATGTACAAGAGGACTGACACTCTCACTTTCTATGATTTGAACTTCTCCTGTGAGTCAAGTTTTAGATTCAGATGCTTCACTTCGGGTTTACTGTATCCCTTGGACCTTCTTATTGACGATGAAACACAGAAATTGCATCCGAATATAATACAAATGGCACAATGCCGACTTCAGTACAAGAGAACTGACTCTCTAACTTTCTATGATTTGAACCTCTCCTGTGATCCAGTTTTAGATTCCGATGCTTCACTTCAGGTTTACTTTATACCTTGGACCTTCTTATTGACGATGAAACACAGATATTGCATCCGAATGTAATACAAAAGGCACAATGCCAACATAAGTACAAGAGGACTGACCCTCTCACTTTCTATTATTAGAACCTCTCCTGTGAGTCCAGTATTAGATTACGATGCTTCACTTCAGGTTGGCTGTATACCTTGGACCTTCTTATTGACGATGAAACACAGAAATTGCATCCGATTTTCATACAAAAGGCACAATGCGGACTTAGGTACAAGAGGACTGACACTCTCACTATCTATGATTTAAACCTCTCCTGTGAGTCCAGTTTTAGATAACGATGCTTCACTTCAGGTTTACTGTATACCTTGGACCTTCCTATTGACGATGAAACACAGAAATTGCATCCGAATTTGATACAAAAGGCACAATGCCGACTTAAGTACAAGAGGACTGACACTCTTACTTTCTATGATTTGAACCTCTAATGTGAGTCTAGTTTTACATTCCGATGCTTCACTTTAGGTTTACTGTATCCCATGGACCTTCTTATTGATGATGAAACACAGAAATTGCATCCCAATTTAATACAAAAGGCACAATGCCGATTTAAGTACAAGAGGACTGACACTCTCACTTTCTATGATTTGAACCTCTCCTGTGAGTCCAGTTTTAGATTCCGATGCTTTACTTCAAGTTTACTGTATCCCTTTGGACCTTCTTATTGACGTTGAAACATAGTAATTGCATCCGAAATTAATACAAAAGGCACAATCCCTACATAAGTACAAGAGGACTGACACTCTAACTTACTCTGATTTGTACCTCTCCTGTGGGTCCAGTTTTAGATGCCGATGCTTCACTTCATTTTTACTCTATCCCTTGGACCTTCTTATTGCCCATGAAACACAGAAATTGCATCCGAATTTAATACAAAAGGCACAATGCCGACTTAAGTACAAGAGGACTGACACTCTAACTTTCTATGAACTGAACCTCTCCTGTAAGTCCAGTTTTAGATTCCGATGCTTCACTTCAGGTTTACTGTATCCCTTGGACCATCTTATTGACGATGAAACACAGAAATGGCATCCGAATAGAAATACAAAATGCACAATGCCGACTTAAGTACAAGAGGACTGACACTCTCACTTTCTATGATTTGAAATTCTCCTGTGAGTCAAGTTTTAGATTCAGATGCTTCACTTCGGGTTTACTGTATCCCTTGGACCTTCTTATTGACCATGAAACACAGAAATTGCATCCGAATTTAATACAAAAGGCACAATGCCGTCTTAAGTACAAGAGGACTGACACTCTTACTTTCTATGATTGGAACCTCTCCTGTGAGTCCAGTTTTAGATTACGATGATTCACTTCAGGCTTAATGTATCCCTTGGACCTTCTTATTGACGATGAAACACAGAAATTGCATTTGAATTTAATACAAAAGGCACAATGCCAACTTATGTACAAGGGGACTGACACTCTCGCTTTCTACGATTTGAACCTCTCCTGTGAGTCCAGTTTTAGCTTCCGATGCTTCACTTCATGTTTACTGTATCCCTTGGACCTTCTTATTGACGATGAAACACAGAAATTGCATCCGAATATAATACAAATGGCACAATGCCGACTTCAGTACAAGAGAACTGACACTCTAACTTTCTATGATTTGAACCTCTCCTGTGATCCAGTTTTAGATTCCGATGCTTCACTTCAGGTTTACTGTATACCTTGGACCTTCTTATTGACGATGAAACACAGATATTGCATCCGAATGTAATACAAAAGGCACAATGCCAACATAAGTACGAGAGGACTGACACTCTCACTATCTATGATTGAAACCTCTCCTGTGAGTCCAGTTTTAGATTACGATGCTTCACTTTAGGTTTACTGTATCCCATGGACCTTCTTATTGACGATGAAACACAGAAATTGCATCCCAATTTAATACAAAAGGCACAATGCCGATTGAAGTACAAGAGGACTGACACTCTCACCTTCTATGATTTGAACCTCTCCTGTGAGTCCAGTTTTAGATTCCGATGCTTTACTTCAAGTTTACTGTAGCCCTTGGACCTTCTTATTGACGATGAAACATAGTAATTGCGACCGAAATTAATACAAAAGGCACAATCCCTACATAAGTACAAGAGGACTGACACTCTAACTTACTCTGATTTGTACCTCTCCTGTGGGTCCAGTTTTAGATGCCGATGCTTCACTTCATTTTTACTCTATCCCTTGGACCTTCTTATTGACCATGAAACACAGAAATTGCATCCGAATTTAATACAAAAGGCACAATGATGACATAAGTACAAGAAGACTGACACTCTCACTTTCTATGATTTGAACCTCTAATAGGAGTCCAGTTTTAGATTCCGATGCTTTACTTCAGGTTTACTGTATCACCTGGACCTTCTCATTGACGATGATACACAGTAATTGCATCCGAATTTAATACAAAAGGCACAATGCCGACTTAAGTACAGGAGGAGTGACACTCTCACTATCTATGATTTGAACCTCTCCTGTGAGACCAGTATTGATTCCGATGCTTCACTTCAGGTTTACTATTTCCCTTGGACCTTCTTATTGACGATGAAACACAGAAATTGCATCCGAATTTCGTACAAAAGGCACAATGCCGACTTAAGTACCAAAGGACTGACACTCAAACTATCTATGATTGGAACCTCTCCATTGAGTCCAGTTTTAGATTACGATGCTTCACTTCAGGTTTACTGTATACCTTGGACCTTCTTATTGACGATGAAACACAGAAATTGCATCCGAATTTAATACAAAAGGCACAATGCAGACTTAAGTACAAGAGGACTGACACTCTCACTTACAATGATTTGAACCTCTCCTGTAAGTCCAGTTTTAGATTCCGATGCTTCACTTCAGGTCTACTGTATCCCTTGGACCTCCTCATTGACGATGAAACACAGAAATTGCATCCGAAATTAATACAAAAGGCACAATGCCGACTTGAGTACAAGAGGACCGACACTCTAACTTTCTATGACTGGAACCTCTCCTGTGAGTCCAGTTTTAGATTCCGATGCTTCACTTCAGGTTTACTGTATCCCTTGGAACTTCTTATTGACGATGAAACACAGAATTTGCATCCGAATTTAATACAAAAGGCACAATGCCGACTTAAGTACAAGAGGACAGACACTCTCACCTTCTATGATTTGAACCTCTCCTGTAATCCAGTTTTAGATTCCGATGCTTCACTTCAGGTTTACTGTAGACCTTGGACCTTCTTATTGACGATGACACAGATAGTGCATCCGAATGTAATACAAAAGGCACAATGCCGACTTAAGTACAAGAGGACTGACACTCTCACTTTCTATGATTTGAACCTCTCCTGTGAGGCCAGTTTTAGATTCCGATGCTTCACTTCAGGTTTACTGTATCCCTTGGACCTTCTTATTGACGATGAAACACAGAAATTGCATCCGAATTTAATACAAGAGGCAATATGCCGACTTAAGTACAAGAGGACTGACACTCTCACTTTCTATGATTTAAACCTCTCCTGTGAGTCCAGTTTTAGATTTCGATGCTTCGTTCAGGTTTAGTAAATCCCTCGTACCTTCTTATTGACGATGGATCACAGAAATTGCATCAGCATTTAATACAACAGGCACAATGCCGACTTAAGTACAAGAGGACTGACACTCGACCTTTCTATGAGTTGAACCTCTCCTGTGAGTCCAGTTTTAGATTACGATGCTTCACTTCAGGTTTACTGTATACCTTGGACATTCTTATTGAGGATGAAACACAGATATTGCATCCGAATTTAATACAAATGCACAATGCCGACTTAAGTACAAGAGGACTGACACTCTCACTTTCCATGATTTGAACCTCTCCTGTAAGTCCACTTTTAGATTCAGATGCTTCACTTCAGGTTTACTGTATCCCTTGGACCTTCTTACTGACGATGAAACACAGAAATTGCATCCGAATTTAATACAAAAGGCACAATGCCGACTTAAGTACAAGAGGTTTGACACTCTTACTTTCTATGATTGGAACCCCTCCTGTGAGTCCAGTTTTAGATTCAGATGATTCACTTCAGGCTTAATGTATCCCTTGGACATTCTTATTGACGATGAAACACAGAAATTGCATCCGAATTTAATACAAAAGGCACAATGGCGATTTAACTACAAGAGGACTGACAATCTAACTTTCTATGATTGAAACCTCTCCTGTGTGTCCAGTTTTAGATCCCGATGCTTCACATCAGGTTTACTGTATCCCTTGGACTTTCTAATTGACGATGAAACACAGAAATCGCATCCGAATTTAATACAAAAGCAGAATGCCGACTTAAGTACAAGAGGACTGACACTCTAATTTTCTATGATTGGAACCTCTCCTGTGAGTCCAGTTTTAGATTACGATGCTTCACTTCAGGTTTACTGTATACCTTGGACCTTCTTATTGACGATGAAACACAGAAATTACATCCGAATTTAATACAAAAGTCACAATGCCGACTTAAGTACAAGCAGACTAACACTCTCACTTTCTACGATTTGAACCTCTCCTGTGAGTCCAGTCTTAGATTCCGGTGCTTCACTTCAAGTTTGCTGTATCCCTTGGACCTTCTTCTTGACGATAAAACACAGAAATTGCATCCGAATGCAATACAAAATGCACAATGCCGACTTAAGTACAAGAGGACTGACACTCTCACTTTCTATGATTGAAACCTCTCCTGTGAGTCCAGTTTTAGATTCCGATGCTTCACTTCAGGTTTACTGTATACCTTGGACCTTCTTTTTGACGATGAAACACAGAAATTGCATCCGAATTTAATACAAAAGGCACAATGCCGACTTAAGTACAAGAAGACTGACACACTCACATTCTATGATTTGAACCTCTCCTGTGAGTCCAGTATTAGATTACGATGCTTCACTTCAGGTTGGTTGTATACCTTGGACCTTCTTATTGACGATGAAACACAGAAATTGCATCCGAATCGCATACAAAAGGCACAATGCGGACTTAGGTACAAGAGGACTGACACTCTCACTTTCTATGATTCAAACCTCTCCTGTGAGTCCAGTTTTAGATTACGATGCTTCACTTTAGGTTTACTGTATACCTCGGACCTACTTATTGACGATGAAACACAGAATTTGCGTCCGAATTTAATACAGTAGGCACAATGCCGACTTAAGTACAAGAGGACTGACACTCTCACTCTCTATGATTTGAACCTCTCCTGTAAGTCCAGTTTTAGATTCAGATGCTTCACTTCAGGTCTACTGTATCCCTTGTACCTTCTTATTGACGATGAAACACAGAAATTGCATCCGAATTTAATACAGAAGGCACAATGCCGACTTAAGTACAAGAGGACTGGCACCCTAACTTTCTATCATTTGACCCTCTCCAGTGAGTCCAGTTTTAGATTCCGATGCTAAACTTCAGGTTTACTGTATCCCTTGGACCTTCTTATTGACGATGAAACACAGAAATTGCATCCGAATTTAATACAAAAGGCACAATGCCGATTTAAGTACAAGAGGACTGACACTCTCACTTTCTATGATTTGAACCTCTCCTGTGAGTCCAGTTTTAGATTACGATGCTTCACTTCAAGTTCATTGTATACCTTGGACCTTCTTATTAACGATGAAACACAGAAATTGCATCCGAAATTAATACAAAAGGCACAATGTCGACTTAAGTACAAGAGGACTGACACTCTAACTTACTCTGATTTGTACCTCTCCTGTGGGTCCAGTTTTAGATGCCGATGCTTCACTTCATTTTTACTGTATACCTTGGACATTCTGATTGACCATGAAACACAGAAATTGCATCCGAATTTAATACAAAAGGCACAATGATGACTTAGGTACAAGAAGACTGACACTCTCACTTTCTATGATTTGAACCTCTCCTAGGAGTCCAGTTTTAGATTCCGATGCTTTACTTCAGGTTTACTGTATCCCCTGGACCTTCTCACTGACGATGATACACAGTAATTGCATCCGAATTTAATACAAGAGGCACAATGCCGACTTAAGTACAAGATGAGTGACACTCTCACTATCTATGATTTGAACCTCTCCTGTGAGTCCAGTTTTAGATTCCGATGCTTCACTTCAGGTTAACTATTTCCCTTGGACCTTATTATTGACGATGAAACACAGAAAAAAATTGCAACCGAATTTTATACAAAAGGCACAATGCCGACTTAAGTACAAGAGGACTGACACTTTAACTTTCTATGACTGGAAACTCTCCTGTGAGTCCAGTTTTAGATTCCGATGCTTCACTTCAGGTTTACTGAATCCCTTGGACCTTCTTATTGACGATGAAACACAGAAATTGCATTTGAATTTAATACAAAAGGCACAATGCCGACTTATGTACAAGAGGACTGAAACTCTCGCTTTCTATGATTTGAACCTCTCCTGTGAGTCCAGTTTTAGCTTCCGATGCTTCACTTCATGTTTACTGTATCCCTTGGACCTTCTTATTGACGATGAAACACAGAAATTGCATCCGAATATAATACAAATGGCACAATGCCGACTTCAGTACAAGAGAACTGACACTCTAACTTTCTATGATTTGAACCTCTCCTGTGATCCAGTTTTAGATTCCGATGCTTCACTTCAGGTTTACTGTATACCTTGGACCTTCTTATTGACGATGAAACACAGATATTGCATCCGAATGTAATACAAAAGGCACAATGCCAACATAAGTACGAGAGGACTGACACTCTCACTTTCTATTATTTGAACCTCTCCTGTGAGTCCAGTATTCGATTACGATGCTTCACTTCAGGTTGGCTGTATACCTTGGACCTTCTTATTGACGATGAAACACAGTTATTGCATCCGACTTTCATACAAAAGGCACAATGCGGACTTAGGTGCAAGAGGACTGACACTCTCACTATCTATGATTTAAACCTCTCCTGTGAGTCCAGTTTTAGATTACGATGCTTCACTTCAGGTTTACTGTATACCTTGGACCTTCCTATTGACGATGAAACACAGAAATTGCATCCGAATTTAATACAAAAGGCACAATGCCGACTTAAGTACGAAAGGACTGACACTCTCACTTTCTATGATTTGAACCTCTCCTGTGAGTCTAGTTTTAGATTCTGATGCTTCACTTTAGGTTTACTGTATCCCGTGGACCTTCTTATTGATGATGAAACACAGAAATTGCATCCCAATTTAATACAAAAGGCACAATGCCGATTGAAGTACAAGAGGACTGACACTCTCACTTTCTATGATTTGAACCTCACCTGTGAGTCCAGTTTTAGATTCCGATGCTTTACTTCAAGTTTACTGTAGCCCTTGGAGCTTCTTATTGACGATGAAACATAGTAATTGCATCCGAAATTAATACAAAAGGCACAATCCCTACATAAGTACAAGAGGACTGACACTCTAACTTACTCTGATTTGTACCTCTCCTGTGGGTTCAGTTTTAGATGCCGATGCTTCACTTCATTTTTACTCTATCCCTTGGACCTTCTTATTGACCATGAAACACAGAAATTGCATCCGAATTTAATACAAAAGGCACAATGATGACTTAAGTACAAGAAGACTGACACTCTCACTTTCTATGATTTGAACCTCTAATAGGAGTCCAGTTTTAGATTCCGATGCTTTTCTTCAGGTTTACTGTATCCCCTTGACCTTCTCAATGACGATGATACACAGTAATTGCATCCGAATTTAATACAAGAGGCAATATGCCGACTTAAATACAAGACGACTGACACTCTCACTTTCTACGATTTAAACCTCTCCTGTCAGTCCAGTTTTAGATTCCGATGCTTCGTTCAGGTTTACTAAATCCCTCGTACCTTCTTATTGTCGATGAATCACAGAAATTGCATCAGCATTTAATACAAAAGGCACAATGCCGACTTAAGTACAAGAGGACTGACACTCGACCTTTCTATGAGTTGAACCTCTCCTGTGAGTCCACTTTTAGATTACGATGCTTCACTTCAGGTTTACTGTATACCTTGGACATTCTTATTGAGGATGAAACACAGATATTGCATCCGAATTTTATACAAAAGCAAAATGCTGACTTAAGTACAAGAGGACTGACACTCTAACTTTCTATGATTGGAACCTCTCCTGTGAGTCCAGTTTTAGATTACGATGTTCACTTCAGGTTTACTGTATCCCTTGGACCGTCTTATTGACGATGAAACTCAGAAATTGCATCCGAATTTAATACAAAAAGCACAATGCCGACATAGGTACAAGAGGACTGACACTCTCACTTTCTATGATTTCATCCTCTCCTGTGAGTCCAGTTATAAATTCCGACGCTTTACTTCAGGTTTACTGTATCCCTTGGACCTTCTTATTGACGATGAATAACAGAAATTGCATCCGAATTTAATAGAAAAGGCACAATGGCGATTTAAGTACAAGAGGACTGACAATCTAACTTTCTATGATTGAAACCTCTCCTGTGTGTCCAGTTTTAGATCCCGATGCTTCACATCAGGTTTACTGTATCCCTTGGACTTTCTAATTGACGATGAAACACAGAAATCGCATCCGAATTTAATACAAAAGCAGAATGCCGACTTAAGTACAAGAGGACTGACACACTCACATTCTATGATTTGAACCTCTCCTGTGAGTCCAGTATTAGATTACGATGCTTCACTTCAGGTTGGTTGTATACCTTGGACCTTCTTATTGACGATGAAACACAGAAATTGCATCCGAATTTCATACAAAAGGCACAATGCGGACTTAGGTACAAGAGGACTGACACTCTCACTTTCTATGATTCAAACCTCTCCTGTGAGTCCAGTTTTAGATTACGATGCTTCACTTTAGGTTTACTGTATACCTCGGACCTACTTATTGACGATGAAACACAGAATTTGCATCCGAATTTAATACAGTAGGCACAATGCCGACTTAAGTACAAGAGGACTGACACTCTCACTCTCTATGATTTGAACCTCTCCTGTAAGTCCAGTTTTAGATTCAGATGCTAAACTACAGGTTTACTGTATCCCTTGGACCTTCTTATTGACGATGAAACACAGAAATTGCATCCGAATTTAATACAAAAGGCACAATGCCGATTTAAGTACAAGAGGACTGACACTCTCACTTTCTATGTTTGGAACCCCTGCTGTGAGTCCAGTTTTAGATTCAGATGATTCACTTCAGGCTTAATGTATCCCTTGGACATTCTTATTGACGATGAAACACAGAAATTGCATCCGAATTTAATACAAAAGGCACAATGGCGATTTAACTACAAGAGGACTGACAATCTAACTTTCTATGATTGAAACCTCTCCTGTGTGTCCAGTTTTAGATCCCGATGCTTCACATCAGGTTTACTGTATCCCTTGGACTTTCTAATTGACGATGAAACACAGAAATCGCATCCGAATTTAATACAAAAGCAGAATGCCGACTTAAGTACAAGAGGACTGCCACTCTAATTTTCTATGATTGGAACCTCTCCTGTGAGTCCAGTTTTAGATTACGATGCTTCACTTCAGGTTTACTGTATACCTTGGACCTTCTTATTGACGATGAAACACAGAAATTACATCCGAATTTAATACAGAAGTCACAATGCCGACTTAAGTACAAGCAGACTAACACTCTCACTTTCTATGATTTGAACCTCTCCTGTGAGTCCAGTCTTAGATTCCGGTGCTTCACTTCAAGTTTGCTGTATCCCTTGGACCTTCTTATTGACGATAAAACACAGAAATTGCATCCGAATGCAATACAAAATGCACAATGCCGACTTAAGTACAAGAGGACTGACACTCTCACTTTCTATGATTTGAACCTCTCCTGTGAGGCCAGTTTTAGATTCCGATGCTTCACTTCAGGTTTACTGTATCCCTTGGACCTTCTTATTGACGATGAAACACAGAAATTGCATCCGAATTTAATACAAGAAGCAATATGCCGACTTAAGTACAAGAGGACTGACACTCTCACTTTCTATGATTTAAACCTCTCCTGTGAGTCCAGTTTTAGATTTCGATGCTTCGTTCAGGTTTAGTAAATCCCTCGTACCTTCTTATTGACGATGAATCACAGAAATTGCATCAGCATTTAATACAAAAGGCACAATGCCGACTTAAGTACAAGAGGACTGACACTCGACCTTTCTATGAGTTGAACCTCTCCTGTGAGTCCAGTTTTACATTACGATGCTTCACTTCAGGTTTACTGTATACCTTGGACATTCTTATTGAGGATGAAACACAGATATTGCATCCGAATTTTATACAAAAGCAAAATGCTGACTTAAGTACAAGAGGACTGACACTCTAACTTTCTATGATTGGAACATCTCCTGTGAGTCCAGTTTTAGATTACGATGCTTCACTTCAGGTTTACTGTATCCCTTGGACCGTCTTATTGACGATGAAACTCAGAAATTGCATCCGAATTTAATACAAAAAGCACAATGCCGACATAGGTACAAGAGGACTGACACTCTCACTTTCTATGATTTGAACCTCTCCTGTGAGTCCAGTTTTAAATTCCGACGCTTTACTTCAGGTTTACTGTATCCCGTGGACCTTCTTATTGACGATGAAACACAGAGATTGCATCCGAATTTAATACAAAATGCACAATGCCGACTTAAGTACAAGAGGACTGACACTCTAACTTTCTACGATTTGAACCTCTCCTGTGAGTCCAGTTTTAGATTACGATGTTTCACTTCAGGTTTACTGTATACCTTGGACCTTCTGATTGACGATGAAACACAGATATTGCATCCGAATTTAATACAAATGCACAATGCCGACTTAAGTACAAGAGGACTGACACTCTCACTTCCCATGATTTGAACCTCTCCTGTAAGTCCACTTTTAGATTCAGATGCTTCACTTCAGGTTTACTGTATCCCTTGGACCTTCTTATTGACGATGAAACAGAGAAATTGCATCCGAATTTAATACAAAAGGCACAATGCCGACTTAAGTACAAGAGGTTTGACACTCTTACTTTCTATAATTGGAACCCCTCCTGTGAGTCCAGTTTTAGATTCAGATGATTCACTTCAGGCTTAATGTATCCCTTGGACATTCTTATTGACGATGAAACACAGAAATTGCATCCGAATTTAATACAAAAGGCACAATGGCGATTTAACTACAAGAGGACAGACAATCTAACTTTCTAAGATTGAAACCTCTCCTGTGTGTCCAGTTTTAGATCCCGATGCTTCACATCAGGTTTACTGTATCCCTTGGACTTTGTAATTGACGATGAAACACAGAAATCGCATCCGAATTTAATACAAAAGCAGAATGCCGACTTAAGTACAAGAGGACTGACACTCTAATTTTCTATGATTGGAACCTCTCCTGTGAGTCCAGTTTTAGATTACGATGCTTCACTTCAGGTTTACTGTATACCTTGCACCTTCTTATTGACGATGAAACACAGAAATTACATCCGAATTTAATACAAAGTCACAATGCCGACTTAAGTACAAGCAGACTAACACTCTCACTTTCTATGATTTGAACCTCTCCTGTGAGTCCAGTCATAGATTCCGGTGCTTCACTTCAAGTTTGCTGTATCCCTTGGACCTTCTTATTGACGATAAAACACAGAAATTGCATCCTAATGCAATACAAAATGCACAATGCCGACTTAAGTTCAAGAGGACTGACACTCTCACTTTCTATGATTGAAACCTCTCCTGTGAGTCCAGTTTTAGATTCCGATGCTTCACTTCAGGTTTACTGTATACCTTGGACCTTCTTTTTGACGATGAAACACAGAAATTGCATCCGAATTTAATACAAAAGGCACAATGCCGACTTAAGTACAAGAGGACTGACACACTCACATTCTATGATTTAAACCTCTCCTGTGAGTCCAGTATTAGATTACGATGCTTCACTTCAGGTTGGTTGTATACCTTGGACCTTCTTATTGACGATGAAACACAGAAATTGCATCCGAATTTCATACAAAAGGCACAATGCGGACTTAGGTACAAGAGGACTGACACTCTCACTTTCTATGATTCAAACCTCTCCTGTGAGTCCAGTTTTAGATTACGATGCTTCACTGTAGGTTTACTGTATACCTCGGACCTACTTATTGACGATGAAACACAGAATTTGCATCCGTATTTAATACAGTAGGCACAATGCCGACTTAAGTACAAGAGGACTGACACTCTCACTCTCTATGATTTGAACCTCTCCTGTAAGTCCAGTTTTAGATTCAGATGCTTCACTTCAGGTTTACTGTATCCCTTGGACCTTCTTATTGACGATGAAACACAGAAATTGCATCCGAATTTAATACAGAAGGCACAATGCCGACTTAAGTACAAGAGGACTGGCACCCTAACTTTCTATCATTTGACCCTCACCAGTGAGTCCAGTTTTAGATTCCGATGCTAAACTTCAGGTTTACTGTATCCCTTGGACCTTCTTATTGACGATGAAACACAGAAATTGCATCCGAATTTAATACAAAAGGCACAATGCCGATTTAAGTACAAGAGGACTGACACTCTCACTTTCTATGATTTGAACCTCTCCTGTGAGTCCAGTTTTAGATTACGATGCTTCACTTCAAGTTTACTGTATACCTTGGACCTTCTTATTAACGATGAAACACAGAAATTGCATCCGAAATTAATACAAAAGGCACAATGTCGACTTAAGTACAAGAGGACTGACACTCTACTTTACTCTGATTTTTACCTCTCCTGTGGGTCCAGTTTTAGATGCCGATGCTTCACTTCATTTTTACTGTATACCTTGGACATTCTGATTGACCATGAAACACAGAAATTGCATCCGAATTTAATACAAAATTCACAATGATGACTTAGGTACAAGAAGACTGACACTCTCACTTTCTATGATTTGAACCTCTCCTAGGAGTCCAGTTTTAGATTCCGATGCTTTACTTCAGGTTTACTGTATCCCCTGGACCTTCTCACTGACGATGATACACAGTAATTGCATCCGAATTTAATACAAGAGGCACAATGCCGACTTAAGTACAAGATGAGTGACACTCTCACTATCTATGATTTGAATCTCTCCTGTGAGTCCAGTTTTAGATTCCGATGCTTCACTTCAGGTTAACTATTTCCCTTGGACCTTATTATTGACGATGAAACGCAGAAAAAAATTGCAACCGAATTTCATACAAAAGGCACAATGCCGACTTAAGTACAAGAGGACTGACACTTTAACTTTCTATGACTGGAAACTCTCCTGTGAGTCCAGTTTTAGATTCCGATGCTTCACTTCAGGTTTACTGAATCCCTTGGACCTTCTTATTGACGATGAAACACAGAAATTGCATTTGAATTTAATACAAAAGGCACAATGCCGACTTATGTACAAGAGGACTGACACTCTCGCTTTCTATGATTTGAACCTCTCCTGTGAGTCCAGTTTTAGCTTCCGATGCTTCACTTCATGTTTACTGTATCCCTTGGACCTTCTTATTGACGATGAAACACAGAAATTGCATCCGAATATAATACAAATGGCACAATGCCGACTTCAGTACAAGAGAACTGACACTCTAACTTTCTATGATTTGAACCTCTCCTGTGATCCAGTTTTAGATTCCGATGCTTCACTTCAGGTTTACTGTATACCTTGGACCTTCTTATTGACGATGAAACACAGATATTGCATCCGAATGTAATACAAAAAGCACAATGCCAACATAAGTACGAGAGGACTGACACTCTCACTTTCTATGATTTGAACCTCTCCTGTGAGTCCAGTATTAGATTACGATGCTTCACTTCAGGTTGGCTGTATACCTTGGACCTTCTTATTGACGATGAAACACAGAAATTGCATCCGAATTTCATACAAAAGGCACACTGCGGACTTAGGTGCAAGAGGACTGACACTCTCACTATCTATGATTTAAACCCTCCTGTGAGTCCAGTTTTAGATTACGATGCTTCACTTCAGGTTTACTGTATACCTTGGACCTTCCTATTGACGATGAAACACAGAAATTGCATCCGAATTTAATACAAAAGGCACAATGCCGACTTAAGTACGAGAGGACTGACACTCTCACTTTCTATGATTTGAACCTCTCCTGTGAGTCTAGTTTTAGATTCCGATGCTTCACTTTAGGTTTACTGTATCCCATGGACCTTCTTATTGATGATGAAACACAGAAATTGCATCCCAATTTAATACAAAAGGCACAATGCCGATTGAAGTACAAGAGGACTGACACTCTCACTTTCTATGATTTGAACCTCTCCTGTGAGTCCAGTTTTAGATTCCGATGCTTTACTTCAAGTTTACTGTAGCCCTTGGACCTTCTTATTGACGATGAAACATAGTAATTGCATCCGAAATTAATACAAAAGGCACAATCCCTGCATAAGTAAAAGAGGACTGACACTCTAACTTACTCTGATTTGTACCTCTCCTGTGGGTCCAGTTTTAGATGCCGATGCTTCACTTCATTTTTACTCTATCCCTTGGACCTTATTATTGACCATGAAACACAGAAATTGCATCCGAATTTAATACAAAAGGCACAATGATGACTTAAGTACAAGAAGACTGACACTCTCACTTTCTATGATTTGAACCTCTAATAGGAGTCCAGTTTTAGATTCCGATGCTTTTCTTCAGGTTTACTGTATCCCCTGGACCTTCTCATTGACGATGATACACAGTAATTGCATCCGAATTTAATACAAGAGGCAATATGCCGTCTTAAGTACAAGAGGACTGACACTCTCACTTTCTACGATTTAAACCTCTCCTGTCAGTCCAGTTTTAGATTCCGATGCTTCGTTCAGGTTTACTAAATCCCTCGTACCTTCTTATTGACGATGAATCACAGAAATTGCATCAGCATTTAATACAAAAGGCACAATGCCGACTTAAGTACAAGAGGACTGACACTCGACCTTTCTATGAGTTGAACCTCTCCTGTGAGTCCAGTTTTAGATTACGATGCTTCACTTCAGGTTTACTGTATACCTTGGACATTCTTATTGAGGATGAAACACAGATATTGCATCCGAATTTTATACAAAAGCAAAATGCTGACTTAAGTACAAGAGGACTGACACTCTAACTTTCTATGATTGGAACCTCTCCTGTGAGTCCAGTTTTAGATTACGATGCTTCACTTCAGGTTTACTGTATCCCTTGGACTGTCTTATTGACGATGAAACTCAGAAATTGCATCCGAATTTAATACAAAAAGCACAATGCCGACATAGGTACAAGAGGACTGACACTCTCACTTTCTATAATTTGATCCTCTCCTGTGAGTCCAGTTATAAATTCCGACGCTTTACTTCAGGTTTACTGTATCCCGTGGACCTTCTTATTGACGATGAAACACAGAGATTGCATCCGAATTTAATACAAAATGCACAATGCCGACTTAAGTACAAGAGGACTGACACTCTAACTTTCTACGATTTGATCCTCTCCTGTGAGTCCAGTTTTAGATTACGATGTTTCACTTCAGGTTTTCTGTATACCTTGGACCTTCTGATTGACGATGAAACACAGATATTGCATCCGAATTTAATACAAACGCACAGTGCCGACTTAAGTACAAGAGGACTGACACTCTCACTTTCCATGATTTGAACCTCTCCTGTAAGTCCACTTTTACATTCAGATGCTTCACTTCAGGTTTACTGTATCCCTTGGACCTTCTTATTGACGATGAAACACAGAAATTGCATCCGAATTTAATACAAAAGGCACAATGCCGACTTAAGTACAAGAGGTTTGACACTCCTACTTTCTATGATTGGAACCCCTCCTGTGAGTCCAGTTTTAGATTCAGATGATTCACTTCAGGCTTAATTTATCCCTTGGACATTCTTATTGACGATGAAACACAGAAATTGCATCCGAATTTAATAGAAAAGGCACAATGGCGATTTAAGTACAAGAGGACTGACAATCTAACTTTCTATGATTGAAACCTCTCCTGTGTGTCCAGTTTTAGATCCCGATGCTTCACATCAGGTTTACTGTATCCCTTGGACTTTCTAATTGACGATGAAACACAGAAATCGCATCCGAATTTAATACAAAAGCAGAATGCCGACTTAAGTACAAGAGGACTGACACTCTAATTTTCTATGATTGGAACCTCTCCTGTGAGTCCAGTTTTAGATTACGATGCTTCACTTCAGGTTTACTGTGTACCTTGGACCTTCTTATTGACGATGACACACAGAAATTACATCCGAATTTAATACAAAAGTCACATTGCCGACTTAAGTACAAGCAGACTAACACTCTCACTTTCTATGATTTGAACCTCTCCTGTGAGTCCAGTCTTAGATTCCGGTGCTTCACTTCAAGTTTGCTGTATCCCTTGGACCTTCTTATTGACGATAAAACACAGAAATTGCATCCGAATGCAATGCAAAATGCACAATGCCGACTTAAGTACAAGAGGACTGACACACTCACATTCTATGATTTGAACCTCTCCTGTGAGTCCAGTATTAGATTACGATGCTTCACTTCAGGTTGGTTGTATACCTTGGACCTTCTTATTGACGATGAAACACAGAAATTGCATCCGAATTTCATACAAAAGGCACAATGCGGACCTAGGTACAAGAGGACTGACACTCTCACTTTCTATGATTCAAACCTCTCCTGTGAGTCCAGTTTTAGATTACGATGCTTCACTTTAGGTTTACTGTATACCTCGGACCTACTTATTGACAATGAAACACAGAATTTGCATCCGAATTTAATACAGTAGGCACAATGCCGACTTAAGTACAAGAGGACTGACACTCTCACTCTCTATGATTTGAACCTCTCCTGTAAGTCCAGTTTTAGATTCAGATGCTAAACTTCAGGTTTACTGTATCCCTTGGACCTTCTTATTGACGATGAAACACAGAAATTGCATCCGAATTTAATACAAAAGGCACAATGCCGCTTTAAGTACAAGAGGACTGACACTCTCACTTTCTATGATTTGAACCTCTCCTGTGAGTCCAGTTTTAGATTACGATGCTTCACTTCAAGTTTACTGTATACCTTCGACCTTCTTATTAACGATGAAACACAGAAATTGCATCCGAAATAATACAAAAGGCACAATGCCGACTTAAGTACAAGAGGACTGACACTCTAACTTACTCTGATTTGTACCTCTCCTGTGGGTCCAGTTTTAGATGCCGATGCTTCACTTCATTTTTACTGTATCCCTTGGACATTCTGATTGACCATGAAACACAGAAATTGCATCCGAATTTAATACAAAAGGCACAATGATGACTTAGGTACAAGAAGACTGACACTCTCACTTTCTATGATTTGAACCTCTCCTAGGAGTCCAGTTTTAGATTCCGATGCTTTACTTCAGGTTTACTGTATCCCTTGGACCTTCTCACTGACGATGATACACCGTAATTGCATCCGAATTTAATACAAGAGGCACAATGCCGACTTAAGTACAAGATGAGTGACACTCTCACTATCTATGATTTGAACCTCTCCTGTGAGTCCAGTTTTAGATTCCGATGCTTCACTTCAGGTTTACTATTTCCCTTGGACCTTATTATTGACGATGAAACACAGAAAAAAATTGCAACCGAATTTCATACAAAAGGCACAATGCCGACTTAAGTACAAGAGGACTGACACTTTAACTTTTTATGACTGGAAACTCTCCTGTGTGTCCAGTTTTAGATTCCGATGCTTCACTTCAGGTTTACTGAATCCCTTGGACCTTCTTATTGACGATGAAACACAGAAATTGCATTTGAATTTAATACAAAAGGCACAATGCCGACTTATGTACAAGAGGACTGACACTCTCGCTTTCTATGATTTGAACCTCTCCTGTGAGTCCAGTTTTAGCTTCCGATGCTTCACTTCATGTTTACTGTATCCCTTGGACCTTCTTATTGACGATGAAACACAGAAATTGCATCCGAATATAATACAAATGGCACAATGCAGACTTAAGTACAAGAGGACTGACACTCTCACTTACAATGATTTGATCCTCTCCTGTAAGTCCAGGTTTTGGTTTCCGATGCTTCACTTCAGGTCTACTGTATCCCTTGGACCTCCTCATTGACGATGAAACACAGAAATTGCATCCGAAATTAATACAAAAGGCACAATGCCGACTTGAGTACAAGAGGACCGACACTCTAACTTTCTATGACTGGAACCTCTCCTGTGAGTCCAGTTTTAGATTCCGATGCTTCACTTCAGGTTTACTGTATCCCTTGGAACTTCTTATTGACGACGAAACACAGAATTTGCATCCGAATTTAATACAAAAGCACAATGCCCACTTAAGTACAAGAGGACAGACACTCTCACCTTCTATGATTTGAACCTCTCCTGTAATCCAGTTTTAGATTCCGATGCTTCACTTCAGGTTTACTGTAGACCTTGGACCTTCTTATTGACGATGACACAGATATTGCATCCGAATGTAATACAAAAGGCACAATGCCGACTTAAGTACAAGAGGACTGACACTCTCACTTTCTATGATTTGAACCTCTCCTGTGAGGCCAGTTTTAGATTCCGATGCTTCACTTCAGGTTTACTGTATCCCTTGGACCTTCTTATTGACGATGAAACACAGAAATTGCATCCGAATTTAATACAAGAGGCAATATGCCGACTTAAGTACAAGAGGACTGACACTCTCACTTTCTATGATTTAAACTTCTCCTGTAGTCCAGTTTTAGATTCCGATGCTTCGTTCAGGTTTACTAAATCCCTCGTACCTTCTTACTGACGATGAATCACAGAAATTGCATTAGCATTTAATACAAAAGGCACAATGCTGACTTAAGTACAAGAGGACTGACACTCTAACTTTCTATGATTGGAACCTCTCCTGTGAGTCCAGTTTTAGATTACGATGCTTCACTTCAGGTTTACTGTATCCCTTGGACCGTCTTATTGACGATGAAACCCAGAAATTGCATCCGAATTTAATACAAAAAGCACAATGCCGACATAGGTACAAGAGGACTGACACTCTCACTTTCTATGATTTGAACCTCTCCTGTGAGTCCAGTTTTAAATTCCGACGCTTTACTTCAGGTTTACTGTATCCCTTGGACCTTCTTATTGACGATGAAACACAGAGATTGCATCCGAATTTAATACAAAATGCACAATGCCGACTTAAGTACAAGAGGACTGACACTCTAACTTTCTACGATTTGAACCTCTCCTGTGAGTCCAGTTTTAGATTACGATGTTTCACTTCAGGTTTACTGTATACCTTGGACCTTCTGATTGACGATGAAACACAGATATTGCATCCGAATTTAATACAAATGCACAATGCCGACTTAAGTACAAGAGGACTGACACTCTCACTTTCCATGATTTGAACCTCTCCTGTAAGTCCAGTTTTAGATTCAGATGCTTCACTTCAGGTTTACTGTATCCCTTGGACCGCCTTATTGACGATGAAACACAGAAATTGCATCCGAATTTAATACAAAAGGCACAATGCCGACTTAAGTACAAGAGGTTTGACACTCTTACTTTCTATGATTGGAACCCCTCCTGTGAGTCCAGTTTTAGATTCAGATGATGCACTTCAGGCTTAATGTATCCCTTGGACATTCTTATTGACGATGAAACACAGAAATTGCATCCGAATTTAATACAAAAGGCACAATGGCGATTTAAGTACAAGAGGACTGACAATCTAACTTTCTATGATTGAAACCTCTCCTGTGTGTCCAGTTTTAGATCCCGATGCATCACATCAGGTTTACTGTATCCCTTGGACTTTCTAATTGACGATGAAACACAGAAATCGCATCCGAATTTAATACAAAAGCAGAATGCCGACTTAAGTACAAGAGGACTGACACTCTAATTTTCTATGATTGGAACCTCTCCTGTGAGTCCAGTTTTAGATTACGATGCTTCACTTCAGGTTTACTGTATACCTTGGACCTTCTTATTGACGATGAAACACAGAAATTTCATCCGAATTTAATACAAAAGTCACAATGCCGACTTAAGTACAAGCAGACTAACACTCTAACTTTGTATGATTGGAACCTCTCTTGTGAGTCCAGTTTTAGATTACGATGCTACACTTCAGGTTTACTGTATCCCTTGGACCTTCTTATTGACGAAGAAACACACAAATAGCATCTGAATATAATACCAAAGGCACAATGCGGACTTAAGTACAACAGGACTGACACTCTTACTTTCTATGATTGGAACCTCTCCTGTGAGTCCAGTTTTAGATTACGATGATTCACTTCAGGTTTAATGTATCCCTTGGACCTTCTTATTGACGATCAAACACAGAAATTGCATCCGAATCTAATACAAAAGGCACAATGCCGACTTAAGTACAACAGGACTGACACTCTTACTTTCTATGATTGGAACCTCTCCTGTGAGTCCAGTTTTAGATTACGATGATTCACTTCAGGTTTAATGTATCCCTTGGACCTTCTTTTTGACGATGAAACACAGAAATTGCATCCGAATTTAATACAAAAGGCACAATGCCGACTTAAGTACAAGAGGACTGACACACTCACATTCTCTGATTTGAACCTCTCCTGTGAGACCAGTATTAGATTACGATGCTTCACTTCAGGTTGGTTGTATACCTTGGACCTTTTTATTGACGATGAAACACAGAAATTGCATCCGAATTTCATACAAAAGGCACAATGCGGACTTAGGTACAAGAGGACTGACACTCTCACTTTCTATGATTCAAACCTCTCCTGTGAGTCCAGTTTTAGATTACGATGCTTCACTTTAGGTTTACTGTATACCTCGGACCTTCTTATTGACGAAGAAACACACAAATAGCATCTGAATATAATACCAAAGGCACAATGCGGACTTAAGTACAACAGGACTGACACTCTTACTTTCTATGATTGGAACCTCTCCTGTGAGTCCAGTTTTAGATTACGATGATTCACTTCAGGTTTAATGTATCCCTTGGACCTTCTTATTGACGATCAAACACAGAAATTGCATCCGAATCTAATACAAAAGGCACAATGCCGACTTAAGTACAACAGGACTGACACTCTTACTTTCTATGATTGGAACCCCTCCTGTGAGTCCAGTTTTAGATTCAGATGATGCACTTCAGGCTTAATGTATCCCTTGGACATTCTTATTGACGATGAAACACAGAAATTGCATCCGAATTTAATACAAAAGGCACAATGGCGATTTAAGTACAAGAGGACTAACAATCTAACTTTCTATGATTGAAACCTCTCCTGTGTGTCCAGTTTTAGATCCCGATGCATCACATCAGGTTTACTGTATCCCTTGGACTTTCTAATTGACGATGAAACACAGAAATCGCATCCGAATTTAATACAAAAGCAGAATGCCGACTTAAGTACAAGAGGACTGACACTCTAATTTTCTATGATTGGAACCTCTCCTGTGAGTCCAGTTTTAGATTACGATGCTTCACTTCAGGTTTACTGTATACCTTGGACCTTCTTATTGACGATGAAACACAGAAATTTCATCCGAATTTAATACAAAAGTCACAATGCCGACTTAAGTACAAGCAGACTAACACTCTAACTTTGTATGATTGGAACCTCTCTTGTGAGTCCAGTTTTAGATTACGATGCTACACTTCAGGTTTACTGTATCCCTTGGACCTTCTTATTGACGAAGAAACACACAAATAGCATCTGAATATAATACCAAAGGCACAATGCGGACTTAAGTACAACAGGACTGACACTCTTACTTTCTATGATTGGAACCTCTCCTGTGAGTCCAGTTTTAGATTACGATGATTCACTTCAGCTTTAATGTATCCCTTGGACCTTCTTATTGACGATCAAACACAGAAATTGCATCCGAACCTAATACAAAAGGCACAATGCCGACTTAAGTACAACAGGACTGACACTCTTACTTTCTATGATTGGAACCTCTCCTGTGAGTCCAGTTTTAGATTACGATGATTCACTTCAGGTTTAATGTATCCCTTGGACCTTCTTTTTGACGATGAAACACAGAAATTGCATCCGAATTTAATACAAAAGGCACAATGCCGACTTAAGTACAAGAGGACTGACACACTCACATTCTCTGATTTGAACCTCTCCTGTGAGACCAGTATTAGATTACGATGCTTCACTTCAGGTTGGTTGTATACCTTGGACCTTTTTATTGACGATGAAACACAGAAATTGCATCCGAATTTCATACAAAAGGCACAATGCGGACTTAGGTACAAGAGGACTGACACTCTCACTTTCTATGATTCAAACCTCTCCTGTGAGTCCAGTTTTAGATTACGATGCTTCACTTTAGGTTTACTGTATACCTCGGACCTAATTATTGACGATGAAACACAGAATTTGCATCCGAATTTAATACAGTAGGCACAATGCCGACTTAAGTACAAGAGGACTGACACTCTCACTCTCTATGATTTGAACCTCTCCTGTAAGTCCAGTTTTAGATTACGATGCTTCACTTCAGGTTTACTGTATCCCTTGGACCTTCTTATTGACGATGAAACACAGAAATAGCATCCGAATTTAATACAAAAGGCACAATGCCGATTTAAGTACAAGAGGACTGACACTCTCACTTTCTATGATTTGAACCTCTCCTGTGAGTCCAGTTTTAGATTACGATGCTTCACTTCAAGTTTACTGTATACCTTGGACCTTCTTATTAACGATGAAACACAGAAATTGCATCCGAAATTAATACAAAAGGCACAATGCCGACTTAAGTACAAGAGGACTGACACTCTAACTTACTCTGATTTGTACCTCTCCTGTGGGTCCAGTTTTAGATGCCGATGCTTCACTTCATTTTTACTGTATCCCTTGGACATTCTGATTGACCATGAAACACAGAAATAGCATCCGAATTTAATACAAAAGGCACAATGATGACTTAGGTACAAGAAGACTGACACTCTCACTTTCTATGATTTGAACCTCTCCTAGGAGTCCAGTTTTAGATTCCGATGCTTTACTTCAGGCTTACTGTATCCCCTGGACCTTCTCACTGACGATGATACACAGTAATTGCATCCGAATTTAATACAAGAGGCACAATGCCGACTTAAGTACAAGATGAGTGACACTCTCACTATCTATGATTTGAACCTCTCCTGTGAGGCAAGTTTTAGATTCCGATGCTTCACTTCAGGTTTACTGTATCCCTTGGACCTTCTTATTGACGATGAAACACAGATATTGCATCCGAATTTAATACAAGAGGCAATATGCCGACTTAAGTACAAGAGGACTGACACTCTCACTTTCTATGATTTAAACTTCTCCTGTAGTCCAGTTTTAGATTCCGATGCATCGTTCAGGTTTACTAAATCCCTCGTACCTTCTTATTGACGATGAATCACAGAAATTGCATTAGCATTTAATACAAAAGGCACAATGCTGACTTAAGTACAAGAGGACTGACACTCTAACTTTCTATGATTGGAACCTCTCCTGTGAGTCCAGTTTTAGATTACGATGCTTCACTTCAGGTTTACTGTATCCCTTGGACCGTCTTATTGACGATGAAACCCAGAAATTGCATCCGAATTTAATACAAAAAGCACAATGCCGACATAGGTACAAGAGGACTGACACTCTCACTTTCTATGATTTGAACCTCTCCTGTGAGTCCAGTTTTAAATTCCGACGCTTTACTTCAGGTTTACTGTATCCCTTGGACCTTCTTATTGACGATGAAACACAGAGATTGCATCCGAATTTAATACAAAATGCACAATGCCGACTTAAGTACAAGAGGACTGACACTCTAACTTTCTACGATTTGAACCTCTCCTGTGAGTCCAGTTTTAGATTACGATGTTTCACTTCAGGTTTACTGTATACCTTGGACCTTCTGATTGACGATGAAACACAGATATTGCATCCGAATTTAATACAAATGCACAATGCCGACTTAAGTACAAGAGGACTGACACTCTCACTTTCCATGATTTGAACCTCTCCTGTAAGTCCAGTTTTAGATTCAGATGCTTCACTTCAGGTTTACTGTATCCCTTGGACCGCCTTATTGACGATGAAACACAGAAATTGCATCCGAATTTAATACAAAAGGCACAATGCCGACTTAAGTACAAGAGGTTTGACACTCTTACTTTCTATGATTGGAACCCCTCCTGTGAGTCCAGTTTTAGATTCAGATGATGCACTTCAGGCTTAATGTATCCCTTGGACATTCTTATTGACGATGAAACACAGAAATTGCATCCGAATTTAATACAAAAGGCACAATGGCAATTAAAGTACAAGAGGACTGACAATCTAACTTTCTATGATTGAAACCTCTCCTGTGTGTCCAGTTTTAGATCCCGATGCATCACATCAGGTTTACTGTATCCCTTGGACTTTCTAATTGACGATGAAACACAGAAATCGCATCCGAATTTAATACAAAAGCAGAATGCCGACTTAAGTACAAGAGGACTGACACTCTAATTTTCTATGATTGGAACCTCTCCTGTGAGTCCAGTTTTAGATTACGACGCTTCACTTCAGGTTTACTGTATACCTTGGACCTTCTTATTGACGATGAAACACAGAAATTTCATCCGAATTTAATACAAAAGTCACAATGCCGACTTAAGTACAAGCAGACTAACACTCTAACTTTGTATGATTGGAACCTCTCTTGTGAGTCCAGTTTTAGATTACGATGGTTCACTTCAGGTTTACTGTATCCCTTGGACCTTCTTATTGACGAAGAAACACACAAATCGCACCTGAATATAATACCAAAGGCACAATGCGGACTTAAGTGCAACAGGACTGACACTCTCACTTTCTTTGATTTGAACCTCTCCTGTGAGTCCAGTTTTAGATTCCGATGCTTCACTTCAGGTTTACTGTATCCCTTGGACCTTCTTATTGACGATCAAACACAGAAATTGCATCCGAATCTAATACAAAAGGCACAATGCCCACTTAAGTACAACAGGACTGACACTCTTACTTTCTATGATTGGAACCTCTCCTGTGAGTCCAGTTTTAGATTACGATGATTCACTTCAGGTTTAATGTATCCCTTGGACCTTCTTTTTGACGATGAAACACAGAAATTGCATCCGAATTTAATACAAAAGGCACAATGCCGACTTAAGTACAAGAGGACTGACACACTCACATTCTCTGATTTGAACCTCTCCTGTGAGACCAGTATTAGATTACGATGCTTCACTTCAGGTTGGTTGTATACCTTGGACCTTCTTATTGACGATGAAACACAGAAATTGCATCCGAATTTAATACAAAAGGCACAATGCCGATTTAAGTACAAGAGGACTGACACTCTCACTTTCTATGATTTGAACCTCTCCTGTGAGTCCAGTTTTAGATTACGATGCTTCACTTCAAGTTTACTGTATACCTTGGACCTTCTTATTGACGATGAAACACAGAAATTTCATCCGAATTTAATACAAAAGTCACAATGCCGACTTAAGTACAAGCAGACTAACAATCTAACTTTGTATGATTGGAACCTCTCTTGTGAGTCCAGTTTTAGATTACGATGCTTCACTTCAGGTTTACTGTATCCCTTGGACCTTCTTATTGACGATCAAACACAGAAATTGCATCCGAATCTAATACAAAAGGCACAATGCGGACTTAGGTACAAGAGGACTGACACTCTCACTTTCTATGATTCAAACCTCTCCTGTGAGTCCAGTTTTAGATTACGATGCTTCACTTTAGGTTTACTGTATACCTCGGACCTAATTATTGACGATGAAACACAGAATTTGCATCCGAATTTAATACAGTAGGCACAATGCCGACTTAAGTACAAGAGGACTGACACTCTCACTCTCTATGATTTGAACCTCTCCTGTAAGTCCAGTTTTAGATTACGATGCTTCACTTCAGGTTTACTGTATCCCTTGGACCGTCTTATTGACGATGAAACCCAGAAATTGCATCCGAATTTAATACAGAAAGTACAATGCCGACATAAATACAAGAAGACTGACACTCTCACTTTCTATGATTTGAACCTCTCCTGTGAGTCCAGTTTTAAATTCCGACCCTTTACTTTAGGCTTACTGTATCCCTTGGACCTTCTTATTGACGATGAAACACAGAGATTGCATCCGAATTTAATACAAAATGCACAATGCCGACTTAAGTACAAGATAACTGACACTCTAACTTTCTACGATTTGAACCTCTCCTGTGAGTCCAGTTTTAGATTACGATGTTTCACTTCAGGTTTACTGTATACCTTGGACCTTCTGATTGACGATGAAACACAGATATTGCATCCGAATTTAATACAAATGCACAATGCCGACTTAAGTACAAGAGGACTGACACTCTCACTTTCCATGATTTGAACCTCTCCTGTAAGTCCAGTTTTAGATTCAGATGCTTCACTTCAGGTGTACTGTATCACTTGGACCGTCTTATTGACGATGAAACACAGAAATTGCATCCGAATTTAATACAAAAGGCACAATGCCGACTTAAGTACAAGAGGTTTGACACTCTTACTTTCTATGATTGGAACCCCTACTGTGAGTCCAGTTTTAGATTCAGATGATTCACTTCAGGCTTAATGTATCCCTTGGACATTCTTATTGACGATGAAACACAGAAATTGCATCCGAATTTAATACAAAAGGCACAATGGCGATTTAAGTACAAGAGGACTGACAATCTAACTTTCTATGATTGAAACCTCTCCTGTGTGTCCAGTTTTAGATCCCGATGCATCACATCAGGTTTACTGTATCCCTTGGACTTTCTAATTGACGATGAAACACAGAAATCTCATCCGAATTTAATACAAAAGCAGAATGCCGACTTAAGTACAAGAGGACTGACACTCTAATTTTCTATGATTGGAACCTCTCCTGTGAGTCCAGTTTTAGATTACGATGCTTCACTTCAGGTTTACTGTATACCTTGGACCTTCTTATTGACGATGAAACACAGAAATTTCATTCGAATTTAATACAAAAGTCACAATGCCGACTTAAGTACAAGCAGACTAACACTCTAACTTTGTATGATTGGAACCTCTCTTGTGAGTCCAGTTTTAGATTACGATGCTTCACTTCAGGTTTACTGTATCCCTTGGACCTTCTTATTGACGAAGAAACACACAAATAGCATCTGAATATAATACCAAAGGCACAATGCGGACTTAAGTGCAACAGGACTGACACTCTCACTTTCTTTGATTTGAACCTCTCCTGTGAGTCCAGTTTTAGATTCCGATGCTTCACTTCAGGTTTACTGTATCCCTTGGACCTTCTTATTGACGATCAAACACAGAAATTGCAACCGAATCTAATACAAAAGGCACAATGCCGACTTAAGTACAACAGGACTGACACTCTTACTTTCTATGATTGGAACCTCTCCTGTGAGTCCAGTTTTAGATTACGATGATTCACTTCAGGTTTAATGTATCCCTTGGACCTTCTTTTTGACGATGAAACACAGAAATTGCATCCGAATTTAATACAAAAGGCACAATGCCGACTTAAGTACAAGAGGACTGACACACTCACATTCTATGATTTGAACCTCTCCTGTGAGACCAGTATTAGATTACGATGCTTCACTTCAGGTTGGTTGTATACCTTGGACCTTCCTATTGACGATGAAACACAGAAATTCCATCCGAATTTCATACAAAAGGCACAATGCGGACTTAGGTACAAGAGGACTGACACTCTCACTTTCTATGATTCAAACCTCTCCTGTGAGTCCAGTTTTAGAGTACGATGCTTCACTTTAGGTTTACTGTATCCCTTGGACCTTCTTATTGACGATGAAACACAGAAATAGCATCCGAATTTAATACAAAAGGCACAATGCCGATTTAAGTACAAGAGGACTGACACTCTCACATTCTATGATTTGAACCTCTCCTGTGAGTCCAGTTTTAGATTACGATGCTTCACTTCAAGTTTACTGTATACCTTGGACCTTCTTATTAACGATGAAACACAGAAATTGCATCCGAAATTAATACAAAAGGCACAATGCCGACTTAAGTACAAGAGGACTGACACTCTAACTTACTCTGATTTGTACCTCTCCTGTGGGTCCAGTTTTAGATGCCGATGCTTCACTTCATTTTTACTGCATCCCTTGGACATTGTGATTGACCATGAAACACAGAAATTGCATCCGAATTTAATACAAAAGGCACAATGATGACTTAGGTACAAGAAGACTGACACTCTCACTTTCTATGATTTGAACCTCTCCTAGGAGTCCAGTTTTAGATTCCGCTGCTTTACTTCAGGCTTACTGTATCCCCTGGACCTTCTCACTGACGATGATACACAGTAATTGCATCCGAATTTAATACAAGAGGCACAATGCCGACTTAAGTACAAGATGAGTGACACTCTCACTATCTATGATTTGAACCTCTCCTGTGAGTCCAGTTTTAGATTCCGATGCTTCACTTCAGGTTTACTATTTCCCTTGGACCTTATTATTGACGATGAAACACAGAAAAAAATTGCAACCGAATTTCATACAAAAGGCACAATGCCGACTTAAGTACAAGAGGACTGACACTTTAACTTTCTATGACTGGAAACTCTCCTGTGAGTCCAGTTTTAGATTCCGATGCTTCACTTCAGGTTTACTGAATCCCTTGGACCTTCTTATTGACGATGAAACACAGAAATTGCATCCGAATTTAATTCAAATGGTTCAATGTCGACTTAAGTACAAGGGGACTGACATTCTAACTTGCTATGATTTGAACATCTCCTGTGAGTCCACTTTTAGATTCCCATGCTTCATTTCAGGTTTACTGTATACCTTGGACCTTTTTATTGACGATGAAACACGGATATTGCATCCGAAATTAATACAAAAGTCACAATGCCGACTTAAGTACAAGAGGACTGACACTCTACCTTTCTATGATTTGAACCTCTCCTGTGAGTCAGTTTTAGATTACGATGCTTCACTTCAGGTTTACTGTATCCCTTGGACCGTCTTATTGACGATGAAACATCGAAATTGCATCCGAATTTAACACAAAAGGCACAATGCCGTCATAGGTACAAGAGGACTGACGCTCTCACTTTCTATGATTTGAACCTCTCCTGTGAGTCCAGTTTTAGATTCCGACGCTTCACTTCAGGTTTACTGTATCCCTTGGACTTTCTTATTGACGATGAAACACAGAAATTGCATCCGAATTTAGTACAAAATGCACAATGCCGACTTAAGTACAAGGGGACTGACACTCTAACTTTCTATGATTTGAACCTCTCCTGTGAGTCCAGTTTTAGATTACGATGCTTCACTTCACGTTTACTGTATACCTTGGACCTTCTTATTGACGATGAAACACAGAAATAGCATCCGAATTTAATACAAAAGGCACAATGCCGACATAAGTACAAGAGGACTGACACTCTCACTCTCTATGATTTGAGCCTCTCCTGTAAGTCCAGTTTTAGACTCCGATGCTTCACTTCAGGTTTACTGTATCCCTTGGACCTTCTTATTGACGAAGAAACACACAAATAGCATCTGAATGTAATACCAAAGGCACAATGAGGACTTAAGTGCAACAGGACTGACACTCTCACTTTCTTTGATTTGAACCTCTCCTGTGAGTCCAGTTTTAGATTCCGATGCTTCACTTCAGGTTCACTGTATCCCTTGGACCTTCTTATTGACGATCAAACACAGAAATTGCATCCGAATTTAATACAAAAGGCACAATGCCGACTTAAGTACAAGAGGACTGACACTCTTACTTTCTATGATTGGAACCTCTCCTGTGAGTCCAGTTTTAGATTACGATGATTCACTTCAGGTTTAATGTATCCCTTGGACCTTCTTATTGACGATGAATCAGAGAAATAGCATCCGAATTTAATACAAAGGGCACAATGCCGACTTGAGTACAAGCAGACTGACACTCTCACTTTCTATGATTTGAACCTCTCCTGTGAGTCCAGTCTTAGATTCCGATACTTCACTTCAGGTTTACTGTATCCCTTGGACCTTCTTATTGACGATGAAACACAGAAATTGCATCCGAATTCAATACAAAAGGCACAATGCCGAACTACATACAAGAGGACCAACACTCTCACTTTCTATGATTGAAACCTCTCCTGTGAGTCCACGTTTAGATTACGATGCTTCACTTCAGGTTTACTGTATACCTTGGACCTTCTTTTTGACGATGAAACACAGAAATTACATCCGAATTTAATACAAAAGGCACAATGCCGACTTAAGTACAAGAGGACTGACACTCTCACTTTCTATGACTTGAACCTCTCTTGTGAGTCCATTATTACATTACGATGCTTCACTTCAGGTTGGCTGTATACCTTGGACCTTCTTATTGACGATGAAACACAGAAATTGCATCCGAATTTCATACAAAAGGCACAATGCGGACTTAGGTACAAGAGGACTGACACACTAACTTTCTATGATTTAAACCTCTCCTCTGAGTCAAGTTTTAGATTACGATGCTTCACTTCAGGTTTACTGTATATCTTGGACCGTTTTATTGACGATGAAACACAGAAATTGCATCCGAATTTAATACAAAAGGCACAATGCCGACTTATTACAAGAGGACTGACACTCACACTTTCTATGATTTGAACCTCTCCTGTGGGTCTAGTTTTAGATTCCGATGCTTCACTTTAGGTTTACTGTATCCCATGGACCTTCTTATTGACGATGAAATACAGAAATTGCATCCGAATTTAATACAAAAGGCACAATGCCGACTTAAGTACAAGAGGACTGACACTCTAACTTTCTATCATTTGACCCTCTCTTGTGAGTCCAGTTTTAGATTCCGATGCTTCACTTCAGGTTTACTTTATCCCTTGGACCTTCTTATTGACGATGAAACACAGAAATTGCATCCGAATTTAATACAAAAGGCACAATGCCGATTTAAGTACAAGAGGACAGACACTCTCACTTTCTATGATTTGAACCTCTCCTGTGTGGCCAGTATTAGATTCCGATGCTTCACTTCAGGTTTACTGTATCCCTTGGACCTTCTTATTGACGATGAAACACAGAGATTGCATCTGAATTTAATACAAGAGGCAATACGCCGACTTAAGTACAAGAGGAATGACAGTCTCACTTTCTATGATTTGAACCTCTCCTGTGAGTCCAGTTTTTGATTCCGATGCTTCGTTCAGGTTTACAGTATCCCTGGGACCTTCTTATTGACGATGTAACACAGAAATTGCATCCGCATTTAGTACAAAAGGCACAATGCCGACTTAAGTACAAGAGGACTGACACCCTACCTTTCTATGATTTGAACCTCTCCTGTGAGTCCAGTTTTAGATTACGATGCTTCACTTCAGGTTTACTGTATACCTTGGACATTCTTATTTAAGATGAAACACAGATATTGCATCAGAATTTTATACAAAAGCAAAATGCCGACTTCAGTACAAGATTACTGACACTCTAACTTTCTAAGATTGGAACCTCTCCTGTGAGTCCAGTTTTAGATTACGATGCTTCACTTCAGGTTTACTGTATCCCTTGGAACGTCTTATTGACGATGAAACACAGAAATTGCATCCGAATTTAATACAAAAGGCACAATGCCGACATAAGTACAAGAGGACTGACACTCTCACCCTCTATGATTTGAGCCTCTCCTGTAAGTCCAGTTTTAGACTCCGATGCTTCACTTCAGGTTTACTGTATCCCTTGGACCTTCTTATTGACGAAGAAACACACAAATAGCATCTGAATATAATACCAAAGGCACAATGCGGACTTAAGTGCAACAGGACTGACACTCTCACTTTCTTTGATTTGAACCTCTCCTGTGAGTCCAGTTTTAGATTCCGATGCTTCACTTCAGGTTTACTGTATCCCTTGGACCTTCTTATTGACGATCAAACACAGAAATTGCATCCGAATTTAATACAAAAGGCACAATGCCGACTTAAGTACAAGAGGACTGACACTCTTACTTTCTATGATTGGAACCACTTCTGTGAGTCCAGTTTTAGATTACGATGATTCACTTCAGGTTTAATGTATCCCTTGGACCTTCTTATTGACGATGAATCACAGAAATTGCATCCGAATTTAATACAAAGGGCACAATGCCGACTTGAGTACAAGCAGACTGACACTCTCACTTTCTATGATTTGAACCTCTCCTGTGAGTCCAATCTTAGATTCCGATACTTCACTTCAGGTTTACTGTATCCCTTGGACCTTCTCATTGACGATGAAACACAGAAATTGCATCCGAATTCAATACAAAAGGCACAATGCCGACCTAAGTACAAGAGGACTAACACTCTCACTTTCTATGATTGAAACCTTGCCTGTGAGTCCAGGTTTAGATTACGATGCTTCACTTCAGGTTTACTGTATCCCTTGGACCTTCTTATTGACGATCAAACACAGAAATTGCAACCGAATCTAATACAAAAGGCACAATGCCGACTTAAGTACAACAGGACTGACACTCTTACTTTCTATGATTGGAACCTCTCCTGTGAGTCCAGTTTTAGATTACGATGATTGACTTCAGGTTTAATGTATCCCTTGGACCTTCTTTTTGACGATGAAACACAGAAATTGCATCCGAATTTAATACAAAAGGCACAATGCCGACTTAAGTACAAGAGGACTGACACACTCACATTCTATGATTTGAACCTCTCCTGTGAGACCAGTATTAGATTACGATGCTTCACTTCAGGTTGGTTGTATACCTTGGACCTTCCTATTGACGATGAAACACAGAAATTCCATCCGAATTTCATACAAAAGGCACAATGCGGACTTAGGTACAAGAGGACTGACACTCTCACTTTCTATGATTCAAACCTCTCCTGTGAGTCCAGTTTTAGAGTACGATGCTTCACTTTAGGTTTACTGTATCCCTTGGACCTTCTTATTGACGATGAAACACAGAAATAGCATCCGAATTTAATACAAAAGGCACAATGCCGATTTAAGTACAAGAGGACTGACACTCTCACATTCTATGATTTGAACCTCTCCTGTGAGTCCAGTTTTAGATTACGATGCTTCACTTCAAGTTTACTGTATACCTTGGACCTTCTTATTAACGATGAAACACAGAAATTGCATCCGAAATTAATACAAAAGGCACAATGCCGACTTAAGTACAAGAGGACTGACACTCTAACTTACTCTGATTTGTACCTCTCCTGTGGGTCCAGTTTTAGATGCCGATGCTTCACTTCATTTTTACTGCATCCCTTGGACATTCTGATTGACCATGAAACACAGAAATTGCATCCGAATTTAATACAAAAGGCACAATGATGACTTAGGTACAAGAAGACTGACACTCTCACTTTCTATGATTTGAACCTCTCCTAGGAGTCCAGTTTTAGATTCCGCTGCTTTACTTCAGGCTTACTGTATCCCCTGGACCTTCTCACTGACGATGATACACAGTAATTGCATCCGAATTTAATACAAGAGGCACAATGCCGACTTAAGTACAAGATGAGTGACACTCTCACTATCTATGATTTGAACCTCTCCTGTGAGTCCAGTTTTAGATTCCGATGCTTCACTTCAGGTTTACTATTTCCCTTGGACCTTATTATTGACGATGAAACACAGAAAAAAATTGCAACCGAATTTCATACAAAAGGCACAATGCCGACTTAAGTACAAGAGGACTGACACTTTAACTTTCTATGACTGGAAACTCTCCTGTGAGTCCAGTTTTAGATTCCGATGCTTCACTTCAGGTTTACTGAATCCCTTGGACCTTCTTATTGACGATGAAACACAGAAATTGCATCCGAATTTAATTCAAATGGTTCAATGTCGACTTAAGTACAAGGGGACTGACATTCTAACTTGCTATGATTTGAACATCTCCTGTGAGTCCACTTTTAGATTCCCATGCTTCATTTCAGGTTTACTGTATACCTTGGACCTTTTTGTTGACGATGAAACACAGATATTGCATCCGAAATTAATACAAAAGTCACAATGCCGACTTAAGTACAAGAGGACTGACACTCTACCTTTCTATGATTTGAACCTCTCCTGTGAGTCAGTTTTAGATTACGATGCTTCACTTCAGGTTTACTGTATCCCTTGGACCGTCTTATTGACGATGAAACATCGAAATTGCATCCGAATTTAACACAAAAGGCACAATGCCGTCATAGGTACAAGAGGACTGACGCTCTCACTTTCTATGATTTGAACCTCTCCTGTGAGTCCAGTTTTAGATTCCGACGCTTCACTTCAGGTTTACTGTATCCCTTGGACTTTCTTATTGACGATGAAACACAGAAATTGCATCCGAATTTAGTACAAAATGCACAATGCCGACTTAAGTACAAGGGGACTGACACTCTAACTTTCTATGATTTGAACCTCTCCTGTAAGTCCAGTTTTAGATTACGATGCTTCACTTCAGGTTTACTGTATACCTTGGACCTTCTTATTGACGATGAAACACAGAAATAGCATCCGAATTTAATACAAAAGGCACAATGCCGACATAAGTACAAGAGGACTGACACTCTCACTCTCTATGATTTGAGCCTCTCCTGTAAGTCCAGTTTTAGACTCCGATGCTTCACTTCAGGTTTACTGTATCCCTTGGACCTTCTTATTGACGAAGAAACACACAAATAGCATCTGAATGTAATACCAAAGGCACAATGAGGACTTAAGTGCAACAGGACTGACACTCTCACTTTCTTTGATTTGAACCTCTCCTGTGAGTCCAGTTTTAGATTCCGATGCTTCACTTCAGGTTCACTGTATCCCTTGGACCTTCTTATTGACGATCAAACACAGAAATTGCATCCGAATTTAATACAAAAGGCACAATGCCGACTTAAGTACAAGAGGACTGACACTCTTACTTTCTATGATTGGAACCTCTCCTGTGAGTCCAGTTTTAGATTACGATGATTCACTTCAGGTTTAATGTATCCCTTGGACCTTCTTATTGACGATGAATCAGAGAAATAGCATCCGAATTTAATACAAAGGGCACAATGCCGACTTGAGTACAAGCAGACTGACACTCTCACTTTCTATGATTTGAACCTCTCCTGTGAGTCCAGTCTTAGATTCCGATACTTCACTTCAGGTTTACTGTATCCCTTGGACCTTCTTATTGACGATGAAACACAGAAATTGCATCCGAATTCAATACAAAAGGCACAATGCCGACCTACGTACAAGAGGACCAACACTCTCACTTTCTATGATTGAAACCTCTCCTGTGAGTCCAGGTTTAGATTACGATGCTTCACTTCAGGTTTACTGTATACCTTGGACCTTCTTTTTGACGATGAAACACAGAAATTACATCCGAATTTAATACAAAAGGCACAATGCCGACTTAAGTACAAGAGGACTGACACTCTCACTTTCTATGACTTGAACCTCTCTTGTGAGTCCATTATTACATTACGATGCTTCACTTCAGGTTGGCTGTATACCTTGGACCTTCTTATTGACGATGAAACACAGAAATTGCATCCGAATTTCATACAAAAGGCACAATGCGGACTTAGGTACAAGAGGACTGACACACTAACTTTCTATGATTTAAACCTCTCCTCTGAGTCAAGTTTTAGATTACGATGCTTCACTTCAGGTTTACTGTATATCTTGGACCGTTTTATTGACGATGAAACACAGAAATTGCATCCGAATTTAATACAAAAGGCACAATGCCGACTTATTACAAGAGGACTGACACTCACACTTTCTATGATTTGAACCTCTCCTGTGGGTCTAGTTTTAGATTCCGATGCTTCACTTTAGGTTTACTGTATCCCATGGACCTTCTTATTGACGATGAAATACAGAAATTGCATCCGAATTTAATACAAAAGGCACAATGCCGACTTAAGTACAAGAGGACTGACACTCTAACTTTCTATCATTTGACCCTCTCCTGTGAGTCCAGTTTTAGATTCCGATGCTTCACTTCAGGTTTACTTTATCCCTTGGACCTTCTTATTGACGATGAAACACAGAAATTGCATCCGAATTTAATACAAAAGGCACAATGCCGATTTAAGTACAAGAGGACAGACACTCTCACTTTCTATGATTTGAACCACTCCTGTGAGGCCAGTTTTAGATTCCGATGCTTCACTTCAGGTTTACTGTATCCCTTGGACCTTCTTATTGACGATGAAACACAGAGATTGCATCTGAATTTAATACAAGAGGCAATACGCCGACTTAAGTACAAGAGGAATGACAGTCTCACTTTCTATGATTTGAACCTCTCCTGTGAGTCCAGTTTTTGATTCCGATGCTTCGTTCAGGTTTACAGTATCCCTGGGACCTTCTTATTGACGATGTAACACAGAAATTGCATCCGCATTTAGTACAAAAGGCACAATGCCGACTTAAGTACAAGAGGACTGACACCCTACCTTTCTATGATTTGAACCTCTCCTGTGAGTCCAGTTTTAGATTACGATGCTTCACTTCAGGTTTACTGTATACCTTGGACATTCTTATTTAAGATGAAACACAGATATTGCATCAGAATTTTATACAAAAGCAAAATGCCGACTTCAGTACAAGATTACTGACACTCTAACTTTCTAAGATTGGAACCTCTCCTGTGAGTCCAGTTTTAGATTACGATGCTTCACTTCAGGTTTACTGTATCCCTTGGAACGTCTTATTGACGATGAAACACAGAAATTGCATCCGAATTTAATACAAAAGGCACAATGCCGACATAAGTACAAGAGGACTGACACTCTCACCCTCTATGATTTGAGCCTCTCCTGTAAGTCCAGTTTTAGACTCCGATGCTTCACTTCAGGTTTACTGTATCCCTTGGACCTTCTTATTGACGAAGAAACACACAAATAGCATCTGAATATAATACCAAAGGCACAATGCGGACTTAAGTGCAACAGGACTGACACTCTCACTTTCTTTGATTTGAACCTCTCCTGTGAGTCCAGTTTTAGATTCCGATGCTTCACTTCAGGTTTACTGTATCCCTTGGACCTTCTTATTGACGATCAAACACAGAAATTGCATCCGAATTTAATACAAAAGGCACAATGCCGACTTAAGTACAAGAGGACTGACACTCTTACTTTCTATGATTGGAACCACTTCTGTGAGTCCAGTTTTAGATTACGATGATTCACTTCAGGTTTAATGTATCCCTTGGACCTTCTTATTGACGATGAATCACAGAAATTGCATCCGAATTTAATACAAAGGGCACAATGCCGACTTGAGTACAAGCAGACTGACACTCTCACTTTCTATGATTTGAACCTCTCCTGTGAGTCCAATCTTAGATTCCGATACTTCACTTCAGGTTTACTGTATCCCTTGGACCTTCTCATTGACGATGAAACACAGAAATTGCATCCGAATTCAATACAAAAGGCACAATGCCGACCTAAGTACAAGAGGACTAACACTCTCACTTTCTATGATTGAAACCTCGCCTGTGAGTCCAGGTTTAGATTACGATGCTTCACTTCAGGTTTACTGTATACCTTGGACCTTCTTTTTGACGATGAAACACAGAAATTGCATCCGAATTTAATACAAAAGGCACAATGCCGACTTAAGTACAAGAGGACTGACACTCTCACATTCTATGATTTGAACCTCTCTTGTGAGTCCAGTATTAGATTACGATGCTTCACTTCAGGTTGGCTGTATACCTTGGACCTTCTTATTGACGATGAAACACAGAAATTGCATCCGAATTCAATACAAAAGGCACAATGCCGATTTAAGTACATGAGGACAGACACTCTCACTTTCTATGATTTGAACCTCTCCTGTGATTCCAGTTTTAGCTTCCAAAGCTTCACTTCATGCTTACTGTATCCCTTGCACCTTCTTATTGACGATGAAACACAGAAATTGCATCCGAATATAATACAAAAGGCACAATGCCGACTTCAGTACAAGAGGACCGACACTGTAACTTTCTATGATTTGAACCTCTCCTGTGATCCCGATTTAGATTCCGATGCTTCACTTCTGGTTTACTGTATACCTTGGACCTTCTTATCGACGATGAAACACAGATATTGCATCCGAATTTAATACAAAAGGCACAATGCCGACTTAAGTACAAGAGGACTGACACATTCACTTTCTATGATTTGAACCTCTCCTGTGAGGCCAGTTTTAGATTCCGATGCTTCACTTCAGGTTTACTGTATCCCTTGGACCTTCTTATTGACGATGAAACACAGAAATTGCATCTGAATTTAGTACAAGAGGCAATACGCCGACTTAAGTACAAGAGGAATGACAGTCTCACTTTCTATGATTTGAACCTCTCCTGTGAGTCCAGTTTTTGATTCCGATGCTTCGTTCAGGTTTACAGTATCCCTGGGACCTTCTTATTGACGATGTAACACAGAAATTGCATCCGCATTTAATATAAAAGGCACAATGCCGACTTAAGTAGAAGAGGACTGACACTCTACCTTTCTATGATTTGAACCTCTCCTGTGAGTCCAGATTTAGATTACGATGCTTCACTTCAGGTTTACTGTATACCTTGGACATTCTTATTTAAGATGAAACACAGATATTGCATCAGAATTTTATACAAAAGCAAAATGCCGACTTAAGTACAAGATTACTGACACTCTAACTTTCTATGATTGGAACCTCTCCTGTGAGTCCAGTTTTAGATTACAATGCTTCACTTCAGGTTTACTGTATCCCTTGGAACGTCTTATTGACGATGAAACACAGAAATTGCGTCCGAATTTAATACAAAAGGCACAATGCCGACATAGGTACAAGAGGACTGACACTCTCACTTTCTATGATTTGAACCTCTCCTGTGAGTCCAGTTTTCGATTCCGACGCTTCACTTCTGGTTTACTGTATCCCTTGGACTTCTTATTGACGATGAAACACAGAAATTGCATCCGAATTTAATACAAAATGCACAATGCCGACTTAAGTACAAGAGGACTGACACTCTAACTTTCTATGATTGGAACCTCCCCTGTGAGTCCAGTTTTAGATTACGGTGCTTCACTTATGTTTACTGTATTCCTTGGACCGTCTTATTGACGATGAAACACAGAAATTGCATCCGAATATAACACAAAAGGCACAATGCCGTCATAGGTACAAGAGGACTGACACTGTCATTTTCTATGATTTGAACCTCTTCTGTGAGTCCAGTTTTAGATTCCGACGCTTCACTTAAGGTTTACTGTATCCCTTGGACCTTCTTATTGACGATGAAACACAGAAATTGCATTTGAATTTAATACAAAATGCACAATGCCGACTTAAGTACAAGAGGACTGACACTCTAACTTTCTATGATTGGAACCTCTCCTGTGAGTCCAGTTTTAGATTACGATGCTTCACTTCAGGTTTACTGTATCCCTTGGACCTTCTTATTGACGATGAAACACAGAAATTGCATCCGAAATTAACACAAAAGGCACAATGCCGTCATAGGTACAATAGGACTGACATTCTAACTTTCTATGATTTGAACCTCTCCTGTGAGTCGAGTTTTAGATTACGATGCTTCACTTCAGGTTTACTGTATACCTTGGACCTTCTTATTGACGATGAAACACAGATACTGCATCCGAATTTAATACAAAAGGCACAATGCCGACTTAAGTACAAGAGGACTGACACTCTCACTCTCTATGATTTGAACCTCTCCTGTAAGTCCAGTTTTAGATTCCGATGCTTCACTTCAGGCTTACTGTAGCCCTTGGATCTTCGTATTGACGAAGAAACACACAAATAGCATCTGAATATAATACCAAAGTCACAATGCGGACTTAAGTGCAACAGGACTGACACTCTCATTTTCTTTTATTTGAACCTCTCCTGTGAGTCCAGTTTTACATTCCGATGCTTCACTTCAGGTTTACTGTATCCCTTGGACCTTCTTATTGACGATGAAACACAGAAGTTGCATTCGAATTTAATACCAAAGGCACAATGCCGACTTAAGTACAAGAGGACTGACACTCTTACTTTCTATGATTGGAACCTCTCCTGTGAGTCCAGTTTTAGATTACGATGATTCACTTCAGGTTTAATGTATCCGTTGGACCTTCTTATTGACGATGAAACACAGAAATTTCATAAGAATTTAATACAAAAGGCACAATGCCGACTTAAGTACAAGAGGACTGACACTCTCACTTTCTATGATTTAAACCTCTCCTGTGAGTCCAGTTTTAGATTACGATGCTTCACTTCAGGTTTACTGTACACCTTGGACATTCTTACTGACGATGAAACACAGAAATTGCATCCGAATTTAATACAGAGGGCACAATGCCGACTTAAGTACAAGAGGACTGACACTCTCACTCTCTATGATTTGAACCTCTCCTGTAAGACCAGTTTTAGATTACGATGCTTCACTTCAGGTTTACTGTATCCCTTGGACCGTCTTATTGACGATGAAACACACAAATTGCATCCGAATTTAATACAAAAGGCACATTGCCGACATAGGTACAAGAGGACTGACACCCTCACATTCTATGATTTGAACCTCTCCTGTGAGTCCAGTTTTAGATTCCGACGCTTCACTTCAGGTTTACTGTATCCCTTGGACCTTCTTATTGACGATGAAACACAGAAATTGCATCCGAATTTGATACAAAATGCACAATGACGACTTAAGTACAAGAGGACTGACACTCTAACTTTCTATGATTTGAAGCTCTCCTGTGAGTCCAGTTTTAGATTCCGATGCTTCACTTCAGGTTTACTGTATCCCTTGGACCTTCTTAATGACGATGAAACACAGAAATTGCAACCGAATTTAATACAATAGGCACAATGCCGACTTAAGTACAAGAGGACTGACGCTCTAACTTTCTATGATTTGAACCTCTCCTGTGAGTCCAGTTTTAGATTCCGATGCTTCACTTCAGGTTTACTGTATACCTTAGACCTTCTTATTGACGATGAAACACAGAAATTTCATCCGAATTTAATACAAAAGGAACAATGCCGACTTCAGTACAAGAGGACTGACACTCTAACTTTCCATCATTTGACCCCCTCCTGTGAGTCCAGTTTTAGATTCCGACGCTTCACTTCAGGTTTACTTTATCCCTTGGACCTTCTTATTGACGATGAAACACAGAAATTGCATCCGAATTTAATACAAAAGGCACAATGCCGATTTAAGTACAAGAGGACAGACACTCTCACTTTCTATGATTTGAACCTCTCCTGTGAGTCCACTTCTAGCTTCCAATGTTTCACTTCATGTTTACTGTATCCCTTGCACCTTCTTATTGACGATGAAACACAGAAATTGCATCCGAATATAATACAAAAGGCACATTGCCGACTTCAGTACAAGAGGACTGACACTCTAACTTTCTATTATTTGAACCTCTCCTGTGATCCAGTTTTAGATTCCGATGCTTCACATCAGGTTTACTGTATACCTTGGACCTTCTTATTGACGATGAAACACAGAAATTGCATCCGAATTTAATACAAAAGGCACAATGCCGACTTAAGTACAAGAGGACTGACACTCTAACTTTCCATCATTTGACCCCCTCCTGTGAGTCCAGTTTTAGATTCCGACGCTTCACTTCAGGTTTACTGTATCCCTCGGACCATCTTATTGACGATGAAACACAGACATTGCATCCGCATTTAGTACAAAAGGCACAATGCCGATTTAAGTACAACAGAACTGACACTATACCTTTCTATGATATGAACCTCTCCTGTGAGTCCAGTTTTAGATTACGATGCTTCACTTCAGGTTTACTGTATACCTTGGACATTCTTATTGAAGATGAAACACAGATATTGCATCCGAATTTTATACAAAAGCAAAATGCCGACTTAAGTACAAGAGGACTGACACTCTAACTTTCTATGATTGGAACCTCTCCTGTGAGTCCAGTTTTAGATTCCGACGCTTCACTTCAGGTTTACTGTATCCCTTGGACCTTCTTATTGACGAAAAAACACACAAATAGCATCTGAATATAATACCAAAGGCACAATGCGGACTTAAGTGCAACAGGACTGACACTCTCACTTTCTTTGATTTGAACCTCTCCTGTGAGTCAAGTTTTAGATTCCGATGCTTCACTTCAGGTTTACTGTATCCCTTGGACCTTCCTATTGACGATGAAACACAGAAATTGCATCCGAATTTAATACAAAAGGCACAATGCCGACTTAAGTACAAGAGGACTGACACTCTTACTTTCTATGATTGGAACCTCTCCTGTGAGTCCAGTTTTAGATTACCATGCTTCACTTCAGGTTTACTGTATACCTTGGACCTTCTTATTGACGATGAAACACAGAAATTGCATCCGAATTTAATACAAATGCACAATGCCGACTTAAGTACAAGGGGACTGACACTCTTACTCTCTGTGATTTGTACCTCTCCTGTGAGTCCAGTTTTAGATTCCGATGCTTCACTTCAGGATTACTGTATCCCTTGGACCTTCTTATTGACGAAGAAACACACAAATAGCATCTGAATATAATACCAAAGGCACAATGCGGACTTAAGTGCAAGAGGACTGACACTCTCACTTTCTTTGATTTGAACCTCTCCTGTGAGTCAAGTTTTAGATTCCGATGCTTCACTTCAGGTTTACTGTATACATTGGACCTTCGTATTGACGATGAAACACAGAAATTGCATCCGAATTTAATACAAAAGGCACAATGCCGACTTAAGTACAAGAGGACTGACACTCTTACTTTCTATGATTGGAACCTCTCCTGTGAGTCCAGTTTTAGATTACGATGATTCACTTCAGGTTTAATGTATTCCTTGGACCTTCTTATTGATGATAAAAGTCAGAAATTTCATCCGAATTAAATACAAAATCACAATGCCGACTTAAGTCCAAGAGGACTGACACTCTTACTTTCTATGATTGGAACCTCTCCTGTGAGTCCAGTTTTAGATTACGATGATTCACTTCAGGTTTAATGTATCCCTTGGACCTTCATATTGACGATGAAACACAGAAACTACATCCGCATTTAATGCAAAAGGCACAATGCCGACTTAAGTACAAGAGGACTGACACTCTAACTTTCTATGAATTGAACCTCTCCAGTAAGTCCAGTTTTAGATTCCGATGCTTCACTTTAGGTTTACTGTATCCCTTGGACCTTCTTATTGACGATGAAACACAGAAATAGCATCCGAATTTAATACAAAAAGCACAATGCCGACTTAAGCACAAGAGGAGTGATTCTCTCACTTTCTATGATTGAACCACTCCTGTGAGTCCAGTTTTAGATTCCGATGCTTCACTTCAGGTTTACTGTATACCTTAGACCTTCTTATTGACGATGAAACACAGAAATTTCATCCGAATTTAATACAAAAGGCACAATGCCGGGTTATGTACAAGAGGACTGACACTCTCACTTTCTATGATTGGAACCTCTCCTGTGAGTCCAGTTTTAGATTACGATGATTCACTACGGGCTTAATGTATCCCTTGGAGCTTCTTTTTGACGATGAAACACATAAATTGCAACCGAATTTAATACAATAGGCACAATGCCGATTTATGTACAAGTGGACTGACAATCTAACTTTCTATGATGTGAACCTCTCCTGTGAGACCAGTTTTAGATTCCGACGGTTCACATCAGGTTTACTGTATCCCTTGGACTTTCTCATTGACGATGAAACACAGAAATTGCATTTGAAATTAATACAAAAGCACAATGCCGACTTAAGTACAAGAGGACAGACACTCTAATTTTCTATGATTGGAACCTCTCCTGTGAGTCCAGTTTTAGATTACGATGCTTCACTTCAGGTTTACTGTATACCTTGGACCTTCTTATTGACGATGAAACACAGAAATTGCATCCGAATTTAATACAAAAGGCACAATGCCCACTCAAGTACAAGAGGACTGACACTCTCACTTTCTATGATTTGAACCTCTCCTGTGAGTCTAGTTTTAGATACCGATGCCTCACTTTACGTTTACTGTATCCCATGGACCTTCTTATTCACGATGAAACACAGAAATTGCATCCGAATTTAATACAAAAGGCACAATGCCGACTTAAGTACATGAGGACTGACACTCTAACTTTCTATAATTTGAACCTCTCCTGTGAATCCAGTTTTAGATTCCGATGCTTCACTTCAGGTTTACTGTATCCCTTGGACCTTCTTATTGACGATGAAACACAGAAATTGCATCCGAATTTAATACAAAAGGCACAATGCCGATTTGAGTACAAGTGGACTGACACTCTCACTTTCTATGATTTGAACCACTCCTGTGAGTCCAGTTTTAGATTCCGATGCTTCACTTCAAGTTTACTGTATCCCTTGGACCTTCTTATTGACGATGAAACACAGAAATTGCATCCGAATTTAACACAAGAGGCACATTGCCGACTTAAGTACAAGAGGACTGACACTCTCACTTTCTATGATTTGAACCTCTCCTGTGAGTCCAGTTTTAGATTCCGATGCTTCACTTCAGGTTTACTGTATCCCTTGGACCTTCTTAATGACGATGAAACACAGAAATTGCAACCGAATTTAATACAATAGGCACAACGACGATTTATGTACAAGAGGACTGACAATCTAACTTTCTATGGTTTGAACCTCTCCTGTGAGACCAGTTTTAGATTCCGATGGTTCACATCAGGTTTACTGTATCCCTTGGACTTTCTCATTGACGATGAAACACAGAAATTGGATCCGAATTTAATACAAAAGCACAATGCCGACTTAAGTACAACAGGACTAATACTATAATTTTCTATGATTGGAACCTCTCCTGTGAGTCCAGTTTTAGATTACGATGCTTCACTTCAGGTTTACTGTATACCTTGGACCTTCTTATTGACGATGAAACACAGAAATTGCATCCGAATTTAATACAAAAGGCACAATGACGATTTGAGTACAAGTGGACTGACACTCTCACTTTCTATGATTTGAACCTCTCCTGTGAGTCCAGTTTTAGATTCCGATGCTTCACTTCAAGATTACTGTATCCCTTGGACCTTCTTATTGACGATGAAACACAGAAATTGCATCCGAATTTAACACAAAAGGCACATTGCCGACTTAAGTACAAGAGGACTGACACTCTCACTTTCTATGATTTGAACCTCTCCTGTGAGTCCAGTTTTAGATTCCGATGCTTCACTTCAGGTTTACTGTATCCCTTGGACCTTCTTAATGACGATGAAACACAGAAATTGCAACCGAATTTAATACAATAGGCACAATGCCGATTTATGTACAAGAGGACTGACAATCTAACTTTCTATGGTTTGAACCTCTCCTGTGAGACCAGTTATAGATTCCGATGGTTCACATCAGGTTTACTGTATCCCTTGGACTTCCTCATTGACTTTGAAACACAGAAATTGGATCCGAATTTAATACAAAAGCACAATGCCGACTTAAGTACAACAGGACTAATACTATAATTTTCTATGATTGGAACCTCTCCGGTGAGTCCAGTTTTAGATTACGATGCTTCACTTCAGGTTTACTGTATACCTTGGACCTTCTTATTGACGATGATACACAGAAATTGCATCCGAATTTAATACAAAAGGCACAATGCCGACTTAAGTACAAGAGCACTGACACTCTTACTTTCTATCATTTGAACCTCTCCTGTGAGTCCAGTTTTAGATTCCGATGCTTCACTTTAGGTTTACTGTATCCCAAGCACCTTCTTATTGACGATGAAACACAGAAATTGCATCCGAATTTAATACAAAAGGCACAATGCCGACTTAATTACAAGAGGACTAACACTCTAAATTACTCTGATATGTACCTCTCCTGTCGGTCCAGTTTTAGATGCCGATGCTTCACTTCAGGTTTACTGTATCCCTTGGACCTTCTTATTGACCATGAAACACAGAAATTGCATCCGAATTTAATACAAAAGGCACAATGGTGACTTAAGTACAAGAAGACTAACACTCTCACTTTCTATGATTTGAACCTCTCCTGTGAGTCCAGTTTTAGATTCCGATGCTTCACTTCAGGTTTACTGTATCCCTTGTACCTTCTTATTGACGATGGAACACAGAAATTGCATCCGAATTTAATACAGAAGGCACAATGCCGACTTAAGTACAAGAGGACTGACTCTCTAAGTTTCTATAATTGAAACCTCTCCTGTGAGACCAGTTTTAGATTACGATGCTTCATTTCAGGTTTACTGTATACCTTGGACCTTGTTATTGACGATGAAACACAGAAATTGCATCCGAATTTAATACAAAAGGCACAATGCCGACTTAAGTACAAGAGGACTGACACTCTAACTTTCTATCAATTGAACCTCTCCTGTGAGTCCAGTTTTAGATTCCGATGCTTCACTTCAGGTTTACTGTATCCCTTGGACCTTCTTATAGATGATGAAACACAGAAATTGCATCCGAATTTAATACAACAGGCACATTGCCGACTTAAGTACAAGAGGACTGACACTCTCACTCTCTATGATTTGAACCTCTCCTGTGAGTCCAGTTTTAGATTCCGATGCTTCACTTCAGGTTTACTGTATCCCTTGGACCTTCTTAATGACGATGAAACACAGAAATTGCAACCGAATTTAATACAATAGGCACAATGCCGATTTATGTACAAGAGATCTGACAATCTAACTTTCTATGAATTGAACCTCTCCTGTGAGTACAGTTTTAGATTCCGATGCTTCACTTTAGGTCTACTGTATACCTTGGACCTTGTTATTGACGATGAAACACAGAAATTGCATCCGACATTAATACAAGAGGCACAATGCCGACTTAAGTACAAGAGGACTGACACTATCACTTTCTACGATTTGAACCTCCTTTGTGAGTCTAGTTTTGGATTCCGATGTTTCACTTTAGGTTTACTGTATCCCATGGACCTTCTTATTGACGATGAAACACAGAAATTGCATCCGAATTTAATACAAAAAGCACAATGCCGACTTAAGTACAAGAGGACTGCCACTATAACTTTCTATCATTTGAACCTCTCCTGTGAGTCCAGTTTTAGATTCCGATGCTTCACTTCAGGTTTACTGTATCCCTTGGACCTTCTTATTTACGATGAAACACAAAAATTGCATCCGAATTTAATACAAAAGCACAATGCCGATTTGAGTACAAGTGGACTGACACTCTCACTTTCTATGATTTGAACCTCTCCTGTGAGTCCAGTTTTAGATTCCGATGCTTCACTTCAAGTTTACTGTATCCCTTGGACCTTCTTATTGACGATGAAACACAGAAATTGCATCCGAATTTAGTACAAAAGGCACAATGTCGACTTAAGTACAAGAGGACTAACACTCTAAATTACTCTGATATGTACCTCTCCTGTGGGTCCAGTTTTAGATTCCGATGCTTCACTTCAGGTTTACTGTATCCCTTGGACCTTCTTATTGACCATGAAACACAGAAATTGCATCCGAATTTAATACAAAAGGCACAATGATGACTTAAGTACAAGAAGACTGACACTCTCACTTTCTATGATTTGAACCTCTCCTGTGAGTCCAGTTTTAGATTCCGATGCTTCACTTAAGGTTTACTGTATCCCTTGGACCTTCTTATTGACGATGAAACACAGACATTGCATCCGAATTTAATACAAAAGGCACAATGCCGACTTAAGTACAAGAGGACTGATACTCTAACTTTCTATAATTTGAACCTCTCCTGTGAGTCCAGTTTTAGATTCCGATGCTTCACATCAAGTTTACTGTATACCTTGTAATTTCTTATTGACGATGAAACACAGAAATTGCATCCCAATTTATTACAAAAGGCACAATGCCGACTTAAGTACAAAAGGACTGACACTTTCACTTTCTATGATTTGAACCTCCCCTGTGAGTCCAGTTCTAGATTCCGATGCTTTACTTCAGGTTTACTGTATCCCTTGGACCTTCTTAATGACGATGAAACACAGAAATTGCAACCGAATTTAATCCAATAGGCACAATGCCGATGTAAGTACAAGAGGACTGACAATCTAACTTTCTATGATTTGAACCTCTCCTGTGAGTCCAGTCTCAGATTACGATGCTTCACATCAGGTTTACTGTATCCCTTGGACTTTCTCATTGACGATGATACACAGAAATTGCATCCGAATTTAATACAAAAGCACAATGCCGACTTAAGTACAAGAGTACTGACACTCTAATTTTCTATCATTGGAACCTCTCCTGTGAGTACAGTTTTAGATTCCGATGCTTCACTTTAGGTCTACTGTATACCTTGGACCTTGTTATTGACGATGAAACACAGAAATTGCATCCGACATTAATACAAGAGGCACAATGCCGACTTAAGTACATGAGGACTGACACTCTCACTTTCTATGATTTGAACCTCTCCTGTGAGTCTAGTTTTAGATTCCGATGCTTCACTTTACGTTAACTGTTTCCTATGGACCTTCTTATTGACGATGAAACACAGAAATTGCATACGAATTTAATACAACAGGCACAATGCCGACTTAAGTACAAGAGGACTGACACTCTAACTTTGTATCAATTGAACCTCTCCTGTGAGTCCAGTTTTAGATTCCGATGCTTCACTTCAGGTTTACTGTATCCCTTGGACCTTCTTAATGACGATGAAACACAGAAATTGCAACCGAATTTAATACAATAGGCAGAATGCCGATTTAAGTACAAGAGGACTGACAATCTAACTTTCTATGATTTGAACCTCTTCTGTGAGACCAGTTTTAGATTCCGATGGTTCACATCAGGTTTACTGTATCCTTTGAAATTTCTTATTGACGATGAAACACAGAAATTGCATCCGAATTTAATACAAAAGCACAGTGCCGACTTAAGTACAAGAAGACTGACACTCTCACTTTCTATGATTTGAACCTCTCCTGTGAGTCCAGTTTTAGATTCCGATGGTTCACATCAGATTTACTGTATCCCTTGGACTTTCTCATTGACGATGAAACACAGAAATTGCATCCGAATTTAATACAAAAGCACATTGCCGACTTAAGTACAAGAGGACGGACACTCTAATTTTCTATGATTGGAACCTCTCCTGTGAGTCCAGTTTTAGATTATGATGCTTCACTTCAGGTTTACTGTATACCTTGGACCTTCTTATTGACGATGAAACACAGAAATTGCATCCGAATTTAATACAAAAGGCACAATGCCGACTTAAGTACAAGAGGACTGACACTCTCACTTTCTATGATTTGAACCTCTCCTGTGAGTCTAGTTTTAGATTCCGATGCTTCACTTTGGGTTTACTGAATCCCATGGACCTTCTTATTGACGATGAAACACAGAATTTGCATCCGAATTTAATACAAAAAGTACAATGCCGACTTAAGTACATGAGGACTGACACTCTAACTTTCTATCATTTGAACCTCTAACGTGAGTCCAGTTTTAGATTCCGATATTTCACTTCAGGTTTACTGTATACTTTGTAATTTCTTATTGACGATGAAACACAGATATTGCACCCGAATTTAATACAAAAGGCACAGTGCCGACTTAAGTACAAGAGGACTGACACTCTCACTTTCTATGATTTGAACCTCTCCTGTGAGTCCAGTTTTAGATTCCGATGCTTCACTTCAGGTTTACTGTATCCCTTGCACCTTCTTAATGACGATGAAACACAGAAATTGCAACCGAATTTAATACAATAGGCACAATGCCGATTTAAGTACAAGAGGACTGACAATCTAACTTTCTATGATTTGAACCTCTTCTGTGAGTCCAGTTTTAGATTACGATGCTTCACATCAGGTTTACTGTGTCCCTTGGACTTTCTCATTGACGATGAAACACAGAAATTGCATCCGAATTTAATACAAAAAGCACAATGCCGACTGAAGTACAAGAGGACTGACACTCTAATTTTCTATGATTGGAACCACTCCTGTGAGTCCAGTTTTAGATTACGATGCTTCACTTCAGGTTTACTGTATCCCTTGGACCTTCTTATTCACCATGAAACACAGAAATTTCATCCGAATTTAATACAAAAGGCACAATGCCGACTTATGTACAAGAGGACTGACACTCTCACTTTCTATGATTTGAACCTCTCCTGTGAGTCCAGTTTTAGGCTCAGATGCTTCACTTCGGGTTTACTGTATCCCTTGGACATTCTTATTGACGATGAAAGACAGATATTGCATCCGAATTTAATACAAATGGCACAATGCCGACTTAAGTACAAGAGGAATGACACTCTTCTTTTCTATGATTGGAACTACTCCTGTGAGTCCAATTTTAGATTCCGGTGCTTCACTTCAGGTTTACTGTATCCCTTGGACCTTCTTAATGACTATGAAACACAGAAATTGCATCTGAAATTAATACAATAGGCACAATGCCGATTTATGTACAAGAGGACTGACACTCTTACTTTCTATGATTGGAACCTCTCCTGTGAGTCCAGTTTTAGATTACGATGATTCACTATAGGTTTACTGTATACCTTGGACCTTCTTATTGACGATGAAACACAGAAATTGCAGCATAATCTAATACAAAAGGCACAGTGCCGACATAAGTACAAGAGGACTGACACCCTCACTTTCTATGGTTTGAACCTCGCCTGTGAGACTAGTTTTAGATTCCGATGGTTCATATCAGGTTTACTGTATCCCTTGGACTTTCTCATTGACGATGAAACACAGAAATTGCATCCGAATTTAATACAAAAGCACATTGCCGACTTAAACAAGAGAACAGACACTCTCACTTTCTATGATTTGAACCTCTCCTGTGAGTGAAGTTATAGATTTGGATGCTTCACTTCAGGTTTACTGTTTACCTTGGACATTCTTATTGACGATGAAACACAGAAATTGCATCCGAATTTAATTCAAATGGTTCAATGTCGACTTAAGTACAAGGGGACTGACATTCTAACTTGCTATGATTGGAACATCTCCTGTGAGTCCAGTTTTAGATTATGATGCTTCATTTCAGGTTTACTGTATACCTTGGACCTTCTTATTGACGATGAAACACAGAAATTGCATCCGAATTTAATACAAAAGGCACAATGCCGACTTAAGAACAAGAGGCCTGACACTCTCACTTTCTATGATTTGAACCTCTCCTGTGAGTCCAGTTTTAGATTCCGATGCTTCACTTTAGGTTTACTGTATCCCTTGGACCTTCTTATTGACCATGAAACACAGATATTGCATCCGAATTTAATACAGAAGGCACAATGATGACTTAAGTACAAGAAGACTGACACTTTCACTTTCTATTATTTGAACCTCTCCTGTGAGTCCAGTTTTAGATTCCGATGCTTCACTTCAGGTTTACTGTATCCCTTGGACCTTCTCATTGACGATAAAACACAGATATTGCATCCAAATTTAATACAAAAGGCACAATGCCGACTTAAGTACAAGAGGACTGAAACTCTAGCTTTCTATAATTTGAACCTCTCCTGTGAATCCAGTTTTAGTTTCCAAAGCTTCACATCAAGTTTACTGTATACTTTGTAATTTCTTATTGCCGATGAAACACAGATATTGCACCCGAATTTAATACAAAAGGCACAATGCCGACTTAAGTACAAGAGGACTGACCCTCTCACTTTCTATGATTTGAACCTCTCCTGTGAGTCCAGTTTCAGATTCCGATGCTTCACTTCAGGTTTACTGTATCCCTTGGACCTTCTTAATGACGATGTAACACAGAAATTGCAAGCGAATTTAATACAATTAGCACAATACCGATTTAAGTACAAGAGAACTGACAATCTAACTTTCTATGATTTGAACCTCTTCTGTGAGACCAGTTTTAGATTCCGATGGTTTACATCAGGTTTACTGTATCCCTTGAAATGTCTTGTTGACGATGAAACACAGATATTGCATCCGAATTTATTACAAAAGCACAGTGCCGACTTAAGTACAAGAAGACTGACACTCTCACTTTCTATGATTTGAACCTCTCCTGTGAGTCCAGTTTTAGATTACGGTGCTTCACTTCAGGTTTACTGAATACCTTGGACCATCTTACTGACGATGAAACTCAGAAATTGCATCCGAATTTAATACAAAACGCACAATGCCGACTTAAGTACAAGAGGACTGACACTCTTACTTTCTATGATTGGAACCTCTCCTGTGAGTCCAGTTTTAGATTACGATGATTCACTACAGGTTTACTGTATCCCTTGGACCTTCTTATTGACGAGGAAACACAGAAATTGCAGCCGAATTTAATACAAAAGGCACAATGCCGACTTAAGTACAAAAGGACTGACACTCTCACTTTCTATCATTTGAACCCCTCCTGTGAGTCCAGTTTTAGATTCCGATGCTTCACTTCAGGTTTACTGTATCCATTGAACTTTCTTAATGACGATGAAACACAGAAATTGCAACCGAATTTAATACAATAGGCACAACGCCGATTTATGTACAAGAGTACTGAAAATCGAACTTTCTACGATTTGAACCTCTCCTGTGAGACCAGTTTTAGATTCCGATGGTTCACATTAGGTTTACTGTATCCCTTGGACTTTCTCATTGACGATGAAACACAGAAATTGCATCCGAATTTAATACAAAAGCACATTGCCGACTTAAGTACAAGAGGACAGACACTCTAATTTTCTATGATTGGAACCTCTCCTGTGAGTCCAGTTTTAGATTATGATTCTTCACTTCAGGTTTACTGTATACCTTGGACCTTCTTATTGACGATGAAACACAGAAATTGCATCCGAATTTAATACAAAAGGCACAATGCCGACTTAAGTACAGGAGGACTGACACTCTCACTTTCTATGATTTGAACCTCTCCTGCGAGTCTAGTTTTAGAGTCCGATGCTTCACTTTAGGTTTACTGTATCCCATGGACATTCTTATTGACGATGAAACACAGAAATTGCATCCGAATTTAATACAAAAAGTACAATGCCGACTTCAGTACATGAGGACTGACACTCTAACTTTCTATCATTTGAACCTCTCCCGTGAGTCCAGTTTTAGATTCCGTTGCTTCACTTCAGGTTTACTGTATACTTTGTAATTTCTTATTGACGATGAAACACAGATATTGCACCCGAATGTAATACAAAAGGCACAGAGCCGACTTAAGTACAAGAGGACTGACACTCTCACTTTCTATGATTTGAACCTCTCCTGTGAGTCCAGTTTTAGATTCCGATGCTTCACTTCAGGTTTACTGTATCCCTTGGACCTTCTTATTGACGATGAAACACAGAAATTGCATCCGAATTTAATACAAAAGGCACAATGCCGATCTGAGTACAAGTGGACTGACACTCTCACTTTCTATGATTTGAACCTCTCCTGTGAGTCCAGTTTTAGATTCCGATGCTTCACTTTATGTTTACTGTATCCCTTGAACCTTCTTATTGACCATGAAACACAGATATTGCATCCGAATTTAATACAGAAGGCACAATGATGACTTAAGTACAAGAAGACTGACACTCTCACTTTCTATGATTTGAACCTCTCCTGTGAGTCCAGTTTTAGATTCCGATGCTTCACTTCAGGTTTACTGTATCCCTTGGACCTTCTCATTGACGATAAAACACAGATATTGCATCCGAATTTAATACAAAAGGCACAATGCCGACTTAAGTACAAGAGGACTGAAACTCTAACTTTTCTATAATTTGAACCTCTCCTGTGAATCCAGTTTTAGATTCCGATGCTTCACATCAAGTTTACTGTATACTTTGTAATTTCTTATTGCCGATGAAACACAGATATTGCACCCGATTTTAATACAAAAGGCACAATGCCGACTTAAGTACAAGAGGACTGACTCTCTCACTTTCTATGATTTGAACCTCTCCTGTGAGTCCAGTTTTAGTTTCCGATGCTTCACTTCAGGTTTACTGTATCCCTTGGACCTTCTTAATGACGATGAAACACAGAAATTGCAACCGAATTTAATACAATAGGCACAATGCCGATTTAAGTACAAGAGGACTGACAATCTAACTTTCTATGATTTGAACCTCTTCTGTGAGTCCAGTTTTAGATTACGATGCTTCACATCAGGTTTACTGTATACCTTGGACTTTCTCATTGACGATGAAACACAGAAATTGCATCCGAATTTAATACAAAAGCACAATGCCGACTGACGTACAAGAGGACTGACGCTCTAATTTTCTATGATTGGAACCTCTCCTGTGAGTACAGTTTTAGATTACGATGCTTCACTTCAGGTTTACTGTATACCTTGGACCTTGATATTGACGATGAAACACAGAAATTGCATCCGAATTTAATATAAAAGGCACAATGCCGACTTAAGTACAAGAGGACTGACACTCTCACTTTCTATGATTTGAACCTCTCCTGTGAGTCTAGTTTTATATTCCGATGCGTCACTTTAGGTTAGCTGTATCCCATGGGCCTTCTTATTGACGATAAAACGCAGAAATTGCATCCGAATTTAATCCAAGAGGCACAATGCCGACTTAAGTGCAAGAGGACTGACACTCTAACTTTCTATGATTGGAACGTCTCGTGTGAGTCCAGTTTTTGTTTACGATGCTTCACTTCAGGTTTGCTGTATACCTTGGACCTTCTTATTGTTGATGAAACACAGAAAATGCATCCGAATTTAATTCAAATGGTTCAATGCCGACTTAAGTACAAGGGGACTGACATTCTCACTTGCTATGATTTGAACATCTCCTGTGAGTCCACTTTTAGATTCCGATGCTTCACTTCAGGTTTACTGTATCCCTTGGACCTTCTTATTGACGATGAAACACAGAAATTGCATCCGAATTTAATACAAATGGCACAATGCCGTCTTAAGTACAAGAGGACTCACACTCTCACTTTCTATGATTTGAACCTCTCCTGTGAGTGAAGTTATAGATTTGGATGCTTCACTTTAGGTTTACTGTTTACCTTGGACATTCTTATTGACGATGAAACACAGAAATTGCATCCGAATTTAATTCAAATGGTTCAATGTCGACTTAAGTACAAGGGGACTGACATTCTAACTTGCTATGATTTGAACATCTCCTGTGAGTCCAATTTTAGATTCCGATGCTTCACTTCAGGTTTACTGTATCCCTTGGACCTTCTTATTGACGATGATACACAGAAATTGCATCCGAATTTAATACAAAAGGCACAATGCCGACTTAAGTACAAGAGGACTGACACTCTCACTTTCTATGATTTGAACCACTAAAGTGAGTCCAGTTTTAGATTCCGATGCTACTCTTCAGGTTTACTCTATACCCTGGACCTTCTTATTGACGATGAAAGACAAAATTTGCATTGGAATTAAATTCAAAAGGCACAATGCCGACTTAAGTACAAGAGGACTGACACACTAACTTTCAATGATTTGAACCACTCCTGAGAGTCCAGTTTTAGGTTCCGATGCTTCCCTTCAGGTTTACTGTATCCCTTGGACTTTCTTAATGACGATGAAACACTGAAATTGCATCCGAATTTAATACAAAACGCACAATGCCGACTTAAGTACAAGAGGACTGACACTCTAACTTTCAATGATTGGAACCTCTCCTGTGAGTCCAGTTTTAGATTCCGATGCTTCATTTCAGGTTTACTGTTTACCTTGGACATTCTTATTGACGATGAAACACAGAAATTGCATCCGAATTTAATACAAAAGGCACAATGCCGACCTAAGTACAAGTGGACAGACACTCTAACTTTCTATGATTTGAACCTCTCCTGTGAGTCCAGTTTTAGATTCCGATGCTTCACTTCAGGTTTACTGTATCCCTTGGACATTCTTATTGACGATGAAACACAGAAATTGCACCCGAATTTAATACAAAAGGCACAATGCCGACTTAAGTACAAGAGGACTGACACTGTAATTTTCTATTATTGGAACCTCTCCTGTGGGTCCAGTTTTAGATTACGATGCTTCACTTCAGTTTTACTGTATACCTTGGACCTTGTTATTGACGATGAAACACAGAAATTGCATCGGAATTAAATTCAAAACGCACAATGCCGATTTAAGTACAAGAGGACTGACACTCTAAATTTCAATGATTTGTAGCTCTCCTGTGAGTCCAGTTTTAGATTCCGATTCTACAGTTCAGGTTTACTGTATACCTTGGATCCTCTTATTGACGATGAAGCACAGAAATTGCATCGGAATTTATTACAAAATGCACAATGCCGACATAGTACAAAAAGACTGACACTCTAACTTTCTATGATTTGAACCTCTCCTGTGAGTCCAGTTTAAATTCCGATGCTTCACTTCCGGTTTACTGTATACCTTGGACCTTCTTATTGACGATGAGGCACAGAAATTGCATCGGAATTACATTCAAAAGGCACAATGCCGACTTAAGTACAACAGGACTGACACTTAAACATTCTTTGATTTGAACCTCTTCTGTAAGTCTAGTTTTAGATTCCGATGCTACACTACAGGTTTACTGTATCCCTGGGCCTTTCTTAATGACGATGAAACACAGAAATTGCATCCGAATTTAATACAAAAGGCACAATGCCGTCTTAAGTACAAGAGGACTGACACTCTAACTTTATATGATTTGAACGTCTCCTGTGAGTTCAGTTTTAGATTACGATGCTACACTTCAGGTTTACTGTATACCTTGGATCTTCTTATTGACGATGAAGCACAGAAATTGCATCGGAATTAAATTCAAAAGGCACAATGCCGACTTAAATACAACAGGACTGACACTTAAATTTTCTTTGATTTGAACCTCTTCTGTGAGTCTAGTTTTAGATTCCGATGCCACACTACAGGTTTACTGTATCCCTTGGACCTTCTTAATGACGATGAAACACAGAAATTGCAACCGAATTTAATACAATAGGCACAATGCCGATTTATGTACTAGAGGACTGACAATCTAACTTTCTATGATTTGAACCTCTCCTGTGAGACCAGTTTTAGATTCCGATGGTTCACATCAGGTTTACTGTATCCCTTGGACTTTCTCATTGACGATGAAACACAGAAATTGCATCCGAATTTAATACAAAAGCACATTGCCGACTTAAGTACAACAGGATAGACACTCTAATTTTCTATGTTTGGAACCTCTCCTGTGAGTCCAGTTTTAGATTATGATGCTTCACTTTAGGTTTACTGTATCCCTTGGACCTTCTTATTGACGATGAAACACAGAAATTGCATCCGAATTTAATACAAATGGCACAATGCCGTCTTAATTACAAGAGGACTCACACTCTCACTTTCTACGATTTGAACCTCTACTGTGAGTGAAGTTTTAGATTTGGATGCTTCACTTCAGGTTTACTGTGTACCTTGGACCATCTTATTGACGATAAAGCACAGATATTGCATCCGAATCTAATACGAAAGGCACAATGCCGACTTAAGTACAAGAGGACTTACACTCTCACTTTCTATGATTTGAACCACTAAAGTGAGTCCAGTTTTAGATTCCGATGCTACTCTTCAGGTTTACTCTATACCCTGGACCATCTTATTGACGATGAAAGACAAAATTTGCATCGGAATTAAATTCAAAAGGCACAATGCCGACTTAAGTACAAGAGGACTGACACACTAACTTTCAATGATTTGAACCACTCCTGTGAGTCCAGTTTTAGGTTCCGATGCTTCCCTTCAGGTTTACTGTATCCCTTGGACCTTCTTATTGACGATGAAACACAGAAATTGCATCCGAATTTAATACAAATGGCACAATGCCGTCTTAAGTACAAGAGGACTCACACTCTCACTTTCTATGATTTGAACCTCTCCTGTGAGTGAAGTTATAGATTTGGATGCTTCACTTTAGGTTTACTGTTTACCTTGGACATTCTTATTGACGATGAAACACAGAAATTGCATCCGAATTTAATTCAAATGGTTCAATGTCGACTTAAGTACAAGGGGACTGACATTCTAACTTGCTATGATTTGAACATCTCCTGTGAGTCCACTTTTAGATTCCGATGCTTCACTTCAGGTTTACTGTATCCCTTGGACCTTCTTATTGACGATGAAACACAGAAATTGCATCCGAATTTAATACAAAAGGCACAATGCCGACTTAAGTACAAGAGGACTGACACTCTCACTTTCTATGATTTGAACCACTAAAGTGAGTCCAGTTTTAGATTCCGATGCTACTCTTCAGGTTTACTCTATACCCTGGACCTTCTTATTGACGATGAAAGACAAAATTTGCATCGGAATTAAATTCAAAAGGCACAATGCCGACTTAAGTACAAGAGGACTGACACACTAACTTTCAATGATTTGAACCACTCCTGTGAGTCCAGTTTTAGGTTCCGATGCTTCCCTTCAGGTTTACTGTATCCCTTGGACTTTCTTAATGACGATGAAACACTGAAATTGCATCCGAATTTAATACAAAACGCACAATGCCGACTTAAGTACAAGAGGACTGACACTCTAACTTTCAATGATTGGAACCTCTCCTGTGAGTCCAGTTTTAGATTCCGATGCTTCATTTCAGGTTTACTGTTTACCTTGGACATTCTTATTGACGATGAAACACAGAAACTGCATCCGAATTTAATACAAAAGGCACAATGCCGACTTAAGTACAAGTGGACAGACACTCTAACTTTCTATGATTTGAACCTCTCCTGTGAGTCCAGTTTTAGATTCCGATGCTTCACTTCAGGTTTACTGTATCCCTTGGATCTTCTTATTGACGATGAAACACAGAAATTGCACCCGAATTTAATACAAAAGGCACAATGCCGACTTAAGTACAAGAGGACGGACACTCTCACTTTCTATGATTTGAACCTCTAAAGTGAGTCCAGTTTTAGATTCCGTTGCTTCACTTCAGGTTTACTCTATACCTTGGACCTTCTCATTGACGATGAAACACAGTAATTCCAACGGAATTAAATTCAAAAGGCACAATGCCGACTTAAGTACAAGAGGAGTGACACTCTATGATTTGAAGCACTCCTGTGAGTCCAGTTTTAGGTTACGATGCTTCACTTCAGGTTTACTGTATCCCTTGGACCTTCTTATTGACGATTAAACACTGAAATTGCATCCGAATTTAATACAAAACGCAAAATGCCGACTTAAGTACAAGTGGACTGACGCTATAACTTTCTATGATATGAACCTCTCTTGTGATTCCAGTTTTAGACTCCGATGCTTCACTTCAGGTTTACTGTATCCCTTGGACCTTCTTATTGTCGATGAAACACAGAAATTGCATCCGAATGCAATACAAAAGGCACAATGCCGACTTAAGTACAAGAGGACTGACACTGTAATTTTCTATTATTGGAACCTCTCCTGTGGGTCCAGTTTTAGATTACGATGCTTCACTTCAGGTTTACTGTATACCTTGGACCTTGTTATTGACGATGAAACACAGAAATTGCATCGGAATTAAATTCAAAACGCACAATGCCGATTTAAGTACAAGAGGACTGACACTCTAAATTTCAATGATTTGTAGCTCTCCTGTGAGTCCAGTTTTAGATTCCGATTCTACAGTTCAGGTTTACTGTATACCTTGGATCCTCTTATTGACGATGAAGCACAGAAATTGCATCGGAATTTATTACAAAATGCACAATGCCGACATAGTACAAAAAGACTGACACTCTAACTTTCTATGATTTGAACCTCTCCTGTGAGTCCAGTTTAAATTCCGATGCTTCACTTCCGGTTTACTGTATACCTTGGACCTTCTTATTGACGATGAGGCACAGAAATTGCATCGGAATTACATTCAAAAGGCACAATGCCGACTTAAGTACAACAGGACTGACACTTAAACATTCTTTGATTTGAACCTCTTCTGTGAGTCTAGTTTTAGATTCCGATGCTACACTACAGGTTTACTGTATCCCTGGGCCTTTCTTAATGACGATGAAACACAGAAATTGCATCCGAATTTAATACAAAAGGCACAATGCCGTCTTAAGTACAAGAGGACTGACACTCTAACTTTATATGATTTGAACGTCTCCGTTGAGTTCAGATTTAGATTACGATGCTACACTTCAGGTTTACTGTATACCTTGGATCTTCTTATTGACGATGAAGCACAGAAATTGCATCGGAATTAAATTCAAAAGGCACAATGCCGACTTAAATACAACAGGACTGACACTTAAATTTTCTTTGTTTTGAACCACTTCTGTGAGTCTAGTTTTAGATTCCGATGCTACACTACAGGTTTACTGTATCCCTTGGACCTTCTTAATGACGATGAAACACAGAAATTGCAACCGAATTTAATACAATAGGCACAATGCCGATTTATGTACTAGAGGACTGACAATCTAACTTTCTATGATTTGAACCTCTCCTGTGAGACCAGTTTTAGATTCCGATGGTTCACATCAGGTTTACTGTATCCCTTGGACTTTCTCATTGACGATGAAACACAGAAATTGCATCCGAATTTAATACAAAAGCACATTGCCGACTTAAGTACAACAGGATAGACACTCTAATTTTCTATGTTTGGAACCTCTCCTGTGAGTCCAGTTTTAGATTATGATGCTTCACTTTAGGTTTACTGTACCCCTTGGACCTTCTTATTGACGATGAAACACAGAAATTGCATCCGAATTTAATACAAATGGCACAATGCCGTCTTAATTACAAGAGGACTCACACTCTCACTTTCTACGATTTGAACCTCTACTGTGAGTGAAGTTTTAGATTTGGATGCTTCTCTTCAGGTTTACTGTGTACCTTGGACCATCTTATTGACGATAAAGCACAGATATTGCATCCGAATCTAATACGAAAGGCACAATGCCGACATAAGTACAAGAGGACTGACACTCTAACTTTCTATGATTTGAACCTCTCCTTTGAGTCCAGTTTTAGATTACGATTCTTCATTTCAGGTTTACTGTATACGTTGGACATTCTTATTGACGATGAAACACAGAAATTGCATCCGAATTTAATACAAAAGGCACAATGCCGACTTAAGTACAAGAGGACTGACACTCTCACTTTCTATGATTTGAACCTCTCCTGTGAGTCGAGTTTTAGACTCCGATGATTCACTTCAGATTTACTGTATCCCTTGGACCTCCTTATTGACGATGAAACACAGAAATTGCATCCGAATTTAATACAAAAGGCACAATGCCGACTTAAGTGCAAGAGGACTGATACTCTCACTATCTATGATTTGAACCACTAAAGTGAGTCCAGTTTTAGATTCCGATGCTACTCTTCAGGTTTACTCTATACCTTGGACCTTCTTATTACCGATGAAACACAGAAATTGCATCGGAATGAAATTCAAAAGGCACAATGCCGACTTAAGTACAAGAGGACTGACACTCTAACTTTCAATGATTTGAACCACTCCTGTGACTCCAGTTTTAGGTTCCGATGCTTCACTTCTGGTTTACTGTATCCCTTGGACTTTCTTATTGACGATGAAACACTGAGATTGCATCCGAATTAGTTACAAAACGAACAATGCCGACTTAAGTACAAGAGGACTGACACTCTAACTTTCAATGATTGGAACCTCTCGTGTGAGTCCACTTTTAGTTTACGATGCTTCACATCAGGTTTCTGTATACCTTGGACTTTCTTATTGACGATGAAACACAGAAATTGCATCCGAATTATATACAAAAGGCACAATGCCGACTTAAGTACAAGAGGACTGACACTAATACTTTCTATGATTTGAACCTCTCCCGTGAGTCCAGTTTTAGATTCCGATGCTTGACTTCAGGTCTACTGTATCCCTTGGACCTTCTGATTGACGATGAAACACAGAAATTGCATCCGAATTTAATACAAAAGGCGCAATGCCGACTTTAGTACAAGAGGACTGACACTCTCAGTTTCTATGATTTGAACCTCTCCTGTGAGTCCAGTTTTAGATTCCGATGCTTCATTTCAGGTTTACTGTTTACCTTGGACATTCTTATTGACGATGAAACACAGAAATTGCATCCGAATTTAATATAAAAGGCACAATGCCGACTTAAGTACATGAGGACTGACACTCTCACTTTCTATGATTTGAACCTCTCCTGTGAGTCCAGTTTTAGATTCCGATGCTTCACTTCAGGTTTACTGTATCCCTTGGACCTTCTTATTGACGATGAAACACAGAAATTGCATCCGAATTTAATACAAAAGGCACAATGCCGATCTGAGTACAAGTGGACTGACACTCTCACTTTCTATGATTTGAACCTCTCCTGTGAGTCCAGTTTTAGATTCCGATGCTTCACTTTAGGTTTACTGTATCCCTTGAACCTTCTTATTGACCATGAAACACAGATATTGCATCCGAATTTAATACAGAAGGCACAATGATGACTTAAGTACAAGAAGACTGACACTCTCACTTTCTATGATTTGAACCTCTCCTGTGAGTCCAGTTTTAGATTCCGATGCTTCACTTCAGGTTTACTGTATCCCTTGGACCTTCTCATTGACGATAAAACACAGATATTGCATCCGAATTTAATACAAAAGGCACAATGCCGACTTAAGTAAAAGAGGACTGAAACTCTAACTTTTCTATAATTTGAACCTCTCCTGTGAATCCAGTTTTAGATTCCGATGCTTCACATCAAGTTTACTGTATACTTTGTAATTTCTTATTGCCGATGAAACACAGATATTGCACCCGAATTTAATACAAAAGGCACTATGCCGACTTAAGTACAAGAGGACTGACTCTCTCACTTTCTATGATTTGAACCTCTCCTGTGAGTCCAGTTTTAGTTTCCGATGCTTCACTTCAGGTTTACTGTATCCCTTGGACCTTCTTAATGACGATGAAACACAGAAATTGCAACCGAATTTAATACAATAGGCACAATGCCGATTTAAGTACAAGAGGACTGACAATCTAACTTTCTATGATTTGAACCTCTTCTGTGAGTCCAGTTTTAGATTACGATGCTTCACATCAGGTTTACTGTATACCTTGGACTTTCTCATTGACGATGAAACACAGAAATTGCATCCGAATTTAATACAAAAGCACAATGCCGACTGAAGTACAAGAGGACTGACGCTCTAATTTTCTATGATTGGAACCTCTCCTGTGAGTACAGTTTTAGATTACGATGCTTCACTTCAGGTTTACTGTATACCTTGGACCTTGTTATTGACGATGAAACACAGAAATTGCATCCGAATTTAATATAAAAGGCACAATGCCGACTTAAGTACATGAGGACTGACACTCTTACTTTCTATGATTTGAACCTCTCCTGTGAGTCTAGTTTTATATTCCGATGCGTCACTTTAGGTTAGCTGTATCCCATGGACCTTCTTATTGACGATAAAACGCAGAAATTGCATCCGAATTTAATCCAAGAGGCACAATGCCGACTTAAGTACAAGAGGACTGACACTCTAACTTTCTATGATTGGAACGTCTCGTGTGAGTCCAGTTTTTGTTTACGATGCTTCACTTCAGGTTTGCTGTATACCTTGGACCTTCTTATTGTTGATGAAACACAGAAATTGCATGCGAATTTAATTCAAATGGTTCAATGCCGACTTAAGTACAAGGGGACTGACATTCTAACTTGCTATGATTTGAACATCTCCTGTGAGTCCACTTTTAGATTCCGATGCTTCACTTCAGGTTTACTGTATCCCTTGGACCTTCTTATTGACGATGAAACACAGAAATTGCATCCGAATTTAATACAAATGGCACAATGCCGTCTTAAGTACAAGAGGACTCACACTCTCACTTTCTATGATTTGAACCTCTCCTGTGAGTGAAGTTATAGATTTGGATGCTTCACTTCAGGTTTACTGTTTACCTTGGACATTCTTATTGACGATGAAACACAGAAATTGCATCCGAATTTAATTCAAATGGTTCAATGTCGACTTAAGTACAAGGGGACTGACATTCTAACTTGCTATGATTTGAACATCTCCTGTGAGTCCACTTTTAGATTCCCATGCTTCACTTCAGGTTTACTGTATCCCTTGGACCTTCTTATTGACGATGAAACACAGAAATTGCATCCGAATTTAATACAAAAGGCACAATGCCGACTTAAGTACAAGAGGACTGACACTCTCACTTTCTATGATTTGAACCACTAAAGTGAGTCCAGTTTTAGATTCCGATGCTACTCTTCAGGTTTACTCTATACCCTGGACCTTCTTATTGACGATGAAAGACAAAATTTGCATCGGAATTAAATTCAAAAGGCACAATGCCGACTTAAGTACAAGAGGACTGACACACTAACTTTCAATGATTTGAACCACTCCTGTGAGTCCAGTTTTAGGTTCCGATGCTTCACTTCAGGTTTACTGTATCCCCTGGACTTTCTTAATGACGATGAAACACTGAAATTGCATCCGAATTTAATACAAAACGCACAATGCCGACTTAAGTACAAGAGGACTGACACTCTAACTTTCAATGATTGGAACCTCTCCTGTGAGTCCAGTTTTAGATTCCGATGCTTCATTTCAGGTTTACTGTTTACCTTGGACATTCTTATTGACGATGAAACACAGAAATTGCATCCGAATTTAATACAAAAGGCACAATGCCGACTTAAGTACAAGTGGACAGACACTCTAACTTTCTATGATTTGAACCTCTCCTGTGAGTCCAGTTTTAGATTCCGATGCTTCACTTCAGGTTTACTGTATCCCTTGGACCTTCTTATTGACGATGAAACACAGAAATTGCATCGGAATTAAATACAAAAGGCACAATGCCGACTTAAGTACAAGAGGACGGACACTCTCACTTTCTATGATTTGAACCTCTAATGTGAGTCCAGTTTTAGATTCCGTTGCTTCACTTCAGGTTTACTCTATACCTTGGACCTTCTTATTGACGATGAAACACAGTAATTCCAACGGAATTAAATTCAAAAGGCACAATGCCGACTTAAGTACAAGAGGAGTGACACTTTATGATTTGAAGCACTCCTGTGAGTCCAGTTTTAGGTTACGATGCTTCACTTCAGGTTTACTGTATCCCTTGGACCTTCTTATTGACGATTAAACACTGAAATTGCATCCGAATTTAATACAAAACGCAAAATGCCGACTTAAGTACAAGTGGACTGACGCTATAACTTTCTATGATATGAACCTCTCCTGTGATTCCAGTTTTAGACTCCGATGCTTCACTTCAGGTTTACTGTATCCCTTGGACCTTCTTATTGTCGATGAAACACAGAAATTGCATCCGAATGCAATACAAAAGGCACAATGCCGATTTAAGTACAAGAGGACTGACACTCTAATTTTCTGTTATTGGAACCTCTCCTGTGAGTCCAGTTTTAGATTACGATGCTTCACTTCAGGTTTACTGTATACCTTGGACCTTGTTATTGACGATGAAACACAGAAATTGCATCGGAATTAAATTCAAAACGCACAATGCCGATTTAAGTACAAGAGGACTGACACTCTAAATTTCAATGATTTGTAGCTCTCCTGTGAGTCCAGTTTTAGATTCCGATTCTACAGTTCAGGTTTACTGTATACCTTGGATCCTCCTATTGACGATGAAGCACAGAAATTGCATCGGAATTTATTACAAAATGCACATTGCCGACATAGTACAAAAAGACTGACACTCTAACTTTCTATGATTTGAACCTCTCCTGTGAGTCCAGTTTCAGATTCCGATGCTTCACTTCCGGTTTACTGTATACCTTGGACCTTCTTATTGACGATGAGGCACAGAAATTGCATCGGAATTACATTCAAAAGGCACAATGCCGACTTAAGTACAACAGGACTGACACTTAAACATTCTTTGATTTGATTCTCTTCTGTGAGTCTAGTTTTAGATTCCAATGCTACACTACAGGTTTACTGTATCCCTGGGCCTTTCTTAATGACGATAAAACACAGAAATTGCATCCGAATTTAATACAAAAGGCACAATGCCGTCTTAAGTACAAGAGGACTGACACTCTAACTTTATATGATTTGAACGTCTCCTGTGAGTTCAGTTTTAGATTACGATGCTACACTTCAGGTTTACTGTATACCTTGGATCTTCTTATTGACGATGAAGCACAGAAATTGCATCGGAATTAAATTCAAAAGGCACAATGCCGACTTAAATACAACAGGACTGACACTTAAATTTTCTTTGATATGAAACTCTTCTGTGAGTCTAGTTTTAGATTCCGATGGTTCACATCAGGTTTACTGTATCCCTTGGACTTTCTCATTGACGATGAAACACAGAAATTGCATCCGAATTTAATACAAATGGCACAATGCCGTCTTAAGTACAAGAGGACTCACACTCTCACATTCTACGATTTGAACCTCTACTGTGAGTGAAGTTTTAGATTTGGATGCTTCACTTCAGGTTTACTGTGTACCTTGGACCATCTTATTGACGATAAAGCACAGATATTGCATCCGAATCTAATACGAAAGGCACAATGCCGACATAAGTACAAGACGACTGACACTCTAACTTTCTATGATTTGAACCTCTCCTGTGAGTCCAGTTTTAGATTACGATTCTTCATTTCAGGTTTACTGTATACGTTGGACATTCTTATTGACGATGAAACACAGAAATTGCATCCGAATTTAATACAAAAGGCACAATGCCGACTTAAGTACAAGAGGACTGACACTCTCACTTTCTATGATTTGAACCTCTCCTGTGAGTCGAGTTTTAGACTCCGATGATTCACTTCAGATTTATTGTATCCCTTGGACCTCCTTATTGACGATGAAACACAGAAATTGCATCCGAATTTAATACAAAAGGCACAATGCCGACTTAAGTGCAAGAGGACTGACACTCTCACTTTCTATGATTTGAACCACTAAAGTGAGTCCAGTTTTAGATTCCGATGCTACTCTTCAGGTTTACTCTATACCTTGGACCTTCTTATTAACGATGAAACACAGAAATTGCATCGGAATTAAATTCAAAAGGCACAATGCCGACTTAAGTACAAGAGGACTGACACACTAACTTTCAATGATTTGAACCACTCCTGTGAGTCCAGTTTTAGGTTCCGATGCTTCACTTCAGGTTTACTGTATCCCTTGGACTTTCTTATTGACGATGAAACACTGAAATTGCATCCGAATTAATTACAAAACGAACAATGCCGACTTAAGTACAAGGGGACTGACACTCTAACTTTCAATGATTGGAACCTCTCGTGTGAGTCCACTATTAGTTTACGATGCTTCACATCAAGTTTGCTGTATACCTTGGACTTTCTTATTGACGATGAAACACAGAAATTGCATCCGAATTATATACAAAAGGCACAATGCCGACTTAAGTACAAGAGGACTGACACTCATACTTTCTATGATTTGAACCTCTCCCGTGAGTCCAGTTTTAGATTCCGATGCTTCACTTCAGGTCTACTGTATCCCTTGGACCTTCTGATTGACGATGAAACACAGAAATTGCATCCGAATTTAATACAAAAGGCGCAATGCCGACTTTAGTACAAGAGGACTGACACTCTCACTTTCTATGATTGAACCTCTCCTGTGAGTCCAGTTTTAGATTCCGATGCTTCATTTCAGGTTTACTGTTTACCTTGGACAATCTTATTGACGATGAAACACAGAAATTGCATCCGAATTTAATACAAAAGGCACAATGCCGACTTAAGTACAAGTGGACAGACACTCTAACTTTCTATGATTTGAACCTCTCCTGTGAGTCCAGTTTTAGATTCTGATGCTTCACTTCAGGTTTACTGTATCCCTTGGACCTTCTTATTGACGATGAAACACAGAAATTGCACCCGAATTTAATACAAAAGGCACAATGCCGACTTAAGTACAAGAGAACGGACACTCTCACTTTCTATGATTTGAACCTCTAACGTGAGTCAAGTTTTAGATTCCGTTGCTTCACTTCAGGTTTACTGTATACCTTGGACCATCTTACTGACGATGAAGCACAGAAATCGCATCGGAATTAAATTTAAAAGGCACAATGCCGACTTAAGTACAAGAGGACTGACACTTAAACTTTCTTTGATTTGAACCTCTCCTGTGAGTCTAGTTTTAGATTCCGATGCTTCATTTAAGGTTTACTGCATCCCTTGGACATTCGTATTGACGATGAAACAAGGAAATTGCATCCTAATTTATTACAAAAGGCACAATGCCGATTTAAGTACAAAAAGACTGACACTCTAACTTTCTATGATTTGGACCTCTCCTGTGAGTCTAGTTTTAGTTTCCGATGTTTCTCTTCAGGTTTACTGTGTCCCTTGGACCTTCGTATTGACGATGAAACACAGAAATTGCATCGGACTTAAATTCAAAATTCACAATGCCCACTTAAGTACAAGAGGACTGACACTCTAACTTTCTATGATTTGAACCTCTCCTGTGATTCCAGTTTTGGATTCCGATGCTTCACTTCAGGTTTACTGTATACCTTGGACCTTCTTACTGACGATGAAGCACAGAAATCGCATCGGAATTGAAATCAAAAGGCACAATGCCGAGTTAAGTACAAGAGGAATGACACTCTAACTTTCTATGATTTGAACCTCTTCTGTGAGTCCAGTTTTAGATTCCGATGCTTCACTTCAGGTTTACTGTATCCCTTAGACCATCTTATTGACGATGAAGCAAAAAATTGCATCGGAATTAAATTCAAATGGCACAATGCCGACTTAAGTACTAGAGGACAGTCACTCTAACTTTCTATGGTTTGAAACTCTCCTGTGGGTCCAGTTTTAGATTCCAATGCTTCACTACAGGTTTACTGCATACCTTGGACCTTCTTATTGACGATGAAACACAGAAATTGCATCCGAATTTAATACAAAAGGCACAATGCCGACTTAAGTACAAGAGGACTGACACTCTAACTTTCTATGATTTGAATCTCTCCTGAGAGTCCAGTTTTGGATTCCGATGCTTCACTTCTGGTTTACTGTATACCTTGGACCTTTTTATTGACGATGAAACACAGTAATTGCATCGGAATTATATTCAAAATGCACAATGCCGACTTAAGTACAAGAGTACTGACACTCTAACTTTGTATGATTTGGACCTCTCCTGTGAGTCCAGTTTTAGATTCCGATGCTACACTTCAGGTTTACTGTATACCACGGACCTTCTTGTTGACGATGAAGCACAGAAATTGTATCGGAATTAAACTCAAAAGGCACAATGCCGACTTAAGTACAAGAGGACTGACACTCTAATTTTCCATGATTTGAACCTCTCCTGTGAGTCCAGTTTTAGATTCCGATGCTCCACTTCAGGTTTACTGTATCCCTTGGACCTTCTTATTGACGATGAAACACAGAAACTGCATCCGAATTTATTACAAAATGCACAATGCCGACATAGTACAATAAGACTGACACTCTAACTTTCTATGATTTGAACCTCTCCTGTGAGTCCAGTTTTAGATTCCGACGCATCACTTCAGGTTTACTGTATACCATAGACCTTCTTATTGATGATGAGGCACAGAAATTGCATCGGAATTAAATTTAAAAGGCACAATGCCGACTTAAGTACAAGAGGACTGACACTTACACTTTCTTTGATTTGAACCTCTCCTGTGAGTCTAGTTTTAGATTCCGATGCTTCACTTCAGGTTTACTGTATACCTTGGACATTTGTATTGACAATGAAACAAGGAAATTGCATCCGAATTTATTACAAAAGGCACAATGCTGACTTAAGTACAAAAAGACTGACACTCTAACTTTCTATGATTTGAACCTCCCTGTGAGTCCAGTTTTAGATTCCGATGCTTCACTTCAGGTTTACTGTATCCCTAGGACCTTCTTAATGACGATGAAACACAGAAATTGCATCCAAATTTAATACAAAGGGCACAATGCCGACTTAAGTACAAGAGGACTGACACTTAAACTTTCTATGATTTGAACCTCTCCTGTGGGTCCAGTTTTAGATTCCGATGCTTCACTTCAGGTTTACTGTATACCTTGGACCTTCTTATTGACGTTGAAACACAGAAATTGCATCGGAATTAAATTCAAAAGGCACAATGCCGACTCAACTACAAGAGGACGGACACTCCAACTTTCTTTGATTTGAACCTCTCCTGTGAGTCCAGTTTCAGGTTCCAATGCTTCACTTCAGGTTTACTGTATCCCTAGGACCTTCTTAATGACGATGAAACACAGTAATTGCATCCGAATTTAATACAAAAGGCACAATGCCGACTTAAGTACAAGAGGACTGACACTCAAACTTTCTATGATTTGAAACTCTCCTGTGGGTCCAGTTTTAGATTCCGATTCTTCACTTCAGGTTTACTGTATACCTTGGACCTTCTTATTGACGATGAAACACAGAAATTGCATCCGAATTTAATACAAAAGGCACAATGCCGACATAAGTACAAGAGGACTGACACTCTAACTTTCTATGATTTGAACCTCCCTGTGAGTCCAGTTTTAGATTCCGATGCTACACTTCAGGTTTACTGTATACATTGGATCTTTTTATTGACGATGAAGCACAGAAATTGCATCCGAATTTAATACAAAATCCACAATGCCGACTTAAGTACTAAGGGACTGACACTCTAACTTTCAATGATTTGAACCTCTCCTGTGAGTCCAGTTTTAGATTCCGATGCTACATTTCTGGTTTACTGTATACCTTGGATCTTCTTATTGACGATGAAGCACTGAAATTGCATCGGAATTGAATTCAAAAGGCACAATACCGACTTAACTACAAGAGGACTGACACTCTAACTTTTTATGATTTGAACCTCTCCTGTGAGTCGAGTTTTAGATTCCGATGCTTTATATCAGGTTTACTGTATCCCTGTGGCCTTCTAATTGACGATGAAACACAGAAACTGCATCCGAATTTATTACAAAACGCACAATGCCGACTTAAGTACAATAAGACTGACACTATAACTTTCTATGATTTGAACGTCTCCTGTGAGTCTAGTTTTAGATTCCGATGCTTCACTCCAGGTTCACTGTATACCTTGGACCTTCTTACTAACGATGAGGCACAGAAACTGCATCCGAATTATATTCAAAAGGCACAATGGCTACTTAAGTACAACAGGACTGACACTTAAATTCTCTTTGATTTGAACCTCTTCTGTGAGTCTAGTTTTAGATTCCGATGCTTCACTTCAGGTTTACTGTATCCCTGGGACTTTCTCAATGACGGTGAAACACAGAAATTACATCCGAATTTAATACAAAAGGCACAATGCCGTCTTAAGTACAAGAGGACTGACACTCTAACTTTCTATGATTTGAACCTCTCCTATGAGTTCAGTTTTTGATTCCGATGCTTCACTTCAAGTTTACTGTATACCTGGGACCTTCTTAATGACGATGAAACTCAGATATAGCATCCGAATTTAATACAAAAGGCACAATGCCGACTTAAGTACAAGGGGACTGACACTCTAACTTTCAATGTTTTGAACCTCTCCTGTGAGTCCAGTTTTAGATTCCGATGCCACACTTCAGGTTTACTGTATACCTTGGATCTTCTTATTGACGATGATGCACAGAAATTGCATCGGAATTGAATTCAAAAAGCACAATGCCGACTTAAGTACAAGGGGACTGACACTCTAACTTTTTATGATATGAACCTCTCCTGTGAGTCGAGTTTTAGATTCCGATGCCTTACTTCAGGTTTACTGTATCCCTGGGACCTTCTTATTGACGATGAAACACAGAAACTGCATCCGAATTTATCACAAAAGGCACAATGCCGACTTAAGTACAAAAAGACTGACACTATAACTTTCTATGATTTGAACGTCTCCTGTGAGTCTAGTTTTAGATTCCGATGCTTCACTCCAGTTTTACTGTATACCTTGTAACTTCTTATTGACGATGAAGCACAGAAATTGCATCGGAATTAAAATCAAAAGGCACAATGCCGACTGAAGTACAAGAGTACTGACACTTAAACTTTCTTTGAGTTGAACCTCTCCTGTGAGTCTAGTTTTAGATTCCGATGCTTCACTTCAGGTTTACTGTATATCTGGGACCTTCCTAATGACGATGAAACACAGAAATTGCATCCGAATTTAATACAAAAGTCATAATGCCGACTTAAGTACAAGAGTACTGACACTCTAATTTTCTATGATTTGAACCTCTCCTGTGAGTCCAGTTTTAGGTTCCGATGCTTCACTTCAGGTTTACTGTATCCCATGGACCATCTTATTGACGATGAAACACAGATATTGCATCCGAATGCAATACAAAAGGCGCAATGCCGACTTAAGTATAAGAGGACTGACACTCTAATTCTCTATGATTTAAACCTCTCCTGTGAGTCCAGTATTAGATTCCGATGCTTCACGTCAGGTTTACTGTATACCTAGGACCTTCTTATTGACGATGAAACACAGAAATTGCATCAGAATTAAATTCAAAAGGCACATTGCCGACTTAAGTACAAGAGGACTGACGCTATAACTTTCTATGGTAAGAACCTCTCCTGTGATTCCAATTTTAGATTCCGATGCTTCACTTCAGGTTCACTGTATACCTTGGACCTTCTTATTGACGATGAAGCACTGAAATTGCATCGGAATTGAAATCAAAAGGCACAATGAAGAGTTAAATGCAAGAGGAATGACACTCTAAGTTTCTATGATTTGAACCTCTCCTGTGAGTCTAGTTTTAGATTCCGATGCTTCACTTCAGGTTTACTGTACCCCTTAGACCTTCTTATTGACGATGAAGCACAGAAATTGCATCGGAATTAAATTCAAAAGGCACAATGCCGACTTAAGTACAAGAGGACAGTCACTCTAACTTTCTATGGTTTGAAACCCTCCTGTGAGTCCAGTTTTAGATTCCAATGCTTCACTACTGGTTAACTGTATCCCTGGGACCTACTTAATGACGATGAAACACAGAAATTGCATCCGAAATTAATTCAAAAGGCACAATGCCGACTTAAGTACAAGGGGACTGACACTCTAACTTTCTATGATTTGAATCTCTCCTGAGAGTCCAGTTTTGGATTCCGATGCTCCACTTCAGGTTTACTGTATACATTGGACCTTTTTATTGACGTTGAAACACAGTAATTGCATCCGATTTTAATACAAAAGGCACAATGCCGACTTAAGTACAAGAGGACTGACACTCTAACTTTCTATGATTTGAACCTCTCCTGTGAGTCCAGTTTTAGATTCCGATGCTACACTTCAGGTTTTTCTGTATACCTTGGATCTTCTTATTGACGATGAAGCACAGAAATTGCATCGGAATTGAATTCAAAAGGCACAATGCCGACTAAAGTACAAGAGGACTAACACTCTAACTTTCTATGATTTGAACCTCTCCTGTGAAACCAATATTAGATTCCGATTCTTCACCTTAGGTTCACTGTATACCTTGGACCTTCTTATTGACGATGAAAATCAGAAACTGCATCGGAATTAAATTCAAAATGCACAATGCCGACTTAAGTACAAGAGGACTGACACTCTAATTTTCTATGATTTGAACCTCTCCTGTGAGTCCAGTTTTATATTCCGATGCTTCACTTCAGGTTTCCTGTATCCCTTGGACATTCTTATTGACGGTGAAACACAGAAATTGCATCCGAATTTAATACAAAAGGCACAATGCCGACTTAAGTACAAGATTAGTGACACTCTATTTTTCTATGATTTGAACCTCTCCTGTGAGTCCAGTTTTAGATTACGATTCTTCATTTCAGGTTTACTGTATACCTTGGACATTCTTATTGACGATGAAACACAGAAAATGCATCCGAATTTAATACAAAAGGCACAATGCCAACTTAAGTACAAGAGGACAGACACTCTCACTTTCTGTGATTTGAACCTTTAAAGTGACTCCAGTTTTAGATTCCGATGTTTCACTTCAGATTTACTCCATACCTTGGACCTTCTTATTGACGATGAAACACAGAAATTGCATCGGAATTAAATTCAAAAGGCACAATGCCGACTTAAGTACAAGAGGACTGACACTCTCACATTCTATGATTTGAACCTCTAACGTGAGTCCAGTTTTTGATTCCGATGTTTCGCTTCAGGTTTACTCTATACCTTAGACCTTCTTATTGACAATAAAACACAGAAATTGCATCGGAATTAAATTCAAAAGGCACAATGCCGACCTATGTACAAGAGGACTGACACTCTAACTTTATATGATTTGAACCTCTCCTGTGAATCCAATTTTAGATTCCAATGCTTCACTGCAGGTTTACTGTATCCCTTGGACATTCTTATTGACGATGAAGCACAGAAATTTCATCGGAATTAAATTCAAAAGGCACATTGCCGACTTAAGTACAAGAGGACTGACGTTATAACTTTCTATGATATGAACCTCTCCTGTGAGTCCAGTTTTAGATTCCGATGCATTCATTTGTGTCTTATACTTTTGGAATTTTTGTTTTTCATGTTGATTTTAAAATGACCTTTTTCATGTTTGAAATGTACTAACTCGTTTTTTCCTCACAGCAGGTGATTTTGTGTGTGGTTGCAACATTACAGTCCCATTGAGTACATTTTTGGAGAAAGGGGCTTCAGTCGCACCACAGGGCGAGAGAAGGGTGCTCAGCACGATACATTTTCTCTCTTCGGTAAGCATTTTTTGTGTTTTATACTTTTGAAATTTTGGTTTTTCATGTTGATTTTAAAAGGACCTTTTTCATGTTTGAAATGTACTAACTCGTTTTTTCCTCACAGCAAGTCAACTTGTGTGTGGTTGCAACATTACGGTCCCATTGAGTACATTGTTGGAGAAAGGGACATCAGTTGCACCACAGGGCGGGAGGAGGGTGCTCAGCACGATACATTTTCTCTCTACGGTAAGCATTTTTTTGTGTTTTATACTTTTGGAATTTTGGATTTTCGTGTTGATTTTCAAATGACCTTTTTCATCTTTGAAATGTACTAACTTGTTTTTTCCTCACAGCATGTCAGCTTTTGTGTGGTTGCAACATTACGGTCCCATTGAGTACTTTATTGGAGAACGGGACATCAGTTGCACCACAGGGCGGGAGGAGGGTGCTGAGCACGATACATTTTCTCTCTTCGGTAAGCATTTTTTTGTGTATGATACGTTTGGAATTTTGGTTTATCATGTTGATTTTCAAATGACCTTTTTCATGTTTGAAACGTACTAACTCGGTTTTTCACCACAGCAGGTGAACTTGTGTGTGGTTGCAACACTACGGTCCCATTGAGTACATTTTTGGAGAAAGGGACATCTGTTGCACCACAGGGCGGGAGGAGGGTGCTGCGCACAGTACATTTTCTCTCTTCGGTAAGCATTTCTTTGTGTTTTATAAGTTTGGAATTCTGGTTTTTCATGTTGATTTTAAAATGACCTTCTTCATGTTTGAAATGTACTAACTCGTTTTTTCCTCACAGAAGGTCAACTTGTGTGTGGTTGCAACATTACAGTCCCATTGAGCAAATATATGGAGAAAGGGACATCAGTTGCAAGACAGGGCGGGAGGAGGGTGCTGAGCACGGTACATTTTTTATCTTTGGTAAGCATTTTTTTGTGTTTTATACTTTTGGAATATTGGTGTTCATGTTGATTTTAAAATGACCTTTTTCATGTTTAAAATGTACTAACTCGGTTTTTCACCACAGCAGGCGAACTTGTGTGTCGTTGCAACATTACGGTCCCATTGAGTACATCTTTGGAGAAATTGACATCAGTTGCACCACAGGGCGGGAGGAGGGTGCTGAGCACGATACATTTTCTCTCTTCGGTAAGCATTTTTTTGTGTTTGATACGTTAGGAATTTTGGTTTTTCATGTTGATTTTAAATGACCTTTTTCATGTTTGAAATGTACTAACTCGTTTTTTCTTCACAGCAGGTCAACTTGTGTGTGGTTGCAACATTACGGTCCCATTGAGTACATTTTTTGAGAAAGGGACATCAGTTGCACCACAGGGCGGGAGGAGGGTGCTTAGCACGATACATTTTCTCTCTTCGGTAAGCATTTTTTTGTGTTTTATACTTTTGGAATTTTGGTTTTTCATGTTGATTTTAAAATGACCTTTTTCATGTTTGAAATGTACTAACTCGTTTTTTCTTCACAGCAGGTCAACTTGTGTGTGGTTGCAAAATTATGGTCCCATTGAGTACATTTTTGGGGAAAGGGACATCAGTTGCACCACAGGGCGGGAGGAGGGTGCTGAGCATTATACATTTTCTCTCTTCGGTGAGCATTTTCTTGTGTTTCATACTTTTGGAATTTAGGTTTTTCCTGTTGATCTTAGAATGACCTTTTTCATGTTTGAAATGTACTAACTCGTTTTTTCCTCACAGCAGGTCAACTTGTGTGTGGTTGCAACATTACGGTCCCATTGAGTACATTTTTGGAGAAAGGGACATCAGTTGCACCACAGGGCGGGACGAGGGTGCTGAGCACGATACATTTTCTCTCTTCGGTAAGCATTTTTTTGTGTTTTATACTTTTGGAATTTTGGTTTTTCATAATGAGCTTAAAATGACCTTTTTCATGTTTGAAATGTACTAACTCGTTTTTTAATCACAGCAGGTCAACTTGTGTGTGGTTGCAACATTACGGTCCCATTGAGTACATTTTTGGAGTAAGGGACATCACTTGCACCACAGGGCGGGAGGAGGGTGCTGCGCACAATACATTTTCTCTCTTCGGTAACCATTTCTTTGTGTTTTATAAGTTTGGAATTTTGGTTTTTCATGTTGATTTTAAAATGACCTTTTTCATGTTTGAAATGTACAAACTCGTTTTTTCCTCACAGCAGGTCAACTTGTGTGTGGTTGCAACACTACGGTCCCATTGAGTACATTTTTGGAGAAAGGGACATCAGTTGCACCACAGGGCGGGAGGAGGGCGCTGAGCACACTACATTTTCCCTCTTCGGTAAGCATTTCTTTGTGTTTTATAAGTTTGGAATTTTGGTTTTTCATGTTGATTTTAAAATGACCTTTTTCATGGTTGAAATGTACTAACTCGTTTTTTAATCACAGCAGCTGAACTTGTGTGTGGTTGCAACATTGGGGTCACATTGAGTACATTTTTGGAGAAAGGGACATCAGTTGTACCACAGGGCGGGAGGAGGGTTCTGAGCACGATACTTTTTCTCTCCTTCGTAAGTTTTTTTTTGTGTTTGATACTTTTGGATTTTTGGTTTTTCATGTTGATCGTAAAATGACCTTTTTCATGTTTGAAATGTACTAACTCGTTTTTTCCTCACAGCAGGTCAACTTGTGTGTGGTTGCAACATTACGGTCCCATTGAGTACATTTTTGGAGAAAGGGTCATCAGTTGCACCACAGGGCGGGAGGAGGGTGCTGCGCACAATACATTTTCCCTCTTCGGTAAGCATTTCTTTGTGTTTTATAAGTTTGGAATTTTGGTTTTTCATGTTGATTTTAAAATGACCTTTTTCATGTTTGAAATGTACTTACTCGTTTTTCCTCACAGCAGGTCAACTTGTGTGTGGTTGCAACATTACGGTCCCATTGAGTACATTTTTGGAGAAAGGGACATCAGTTGCACCACAGGGCGGGAGGAGGGTGCTGCGCACAATGCATTTTCTCTCTTCGGTAAGCATTTCTTTGTGTTTTATAAGTTTGGAATTTTGGTATTTCATGTTGATTTTAAAATGACCTTTTTCATGTTTGAAATGTACTTATTCGTTTTTCCTCACAGCAGGTCAACTTGTGTGTGGTTGCAACATTACGGTCCCATTGAGTACATTTTTGGAGAAAGGGACATCAGTTGCACCACAGGGCGGGAGGAGGGTGTTGAGCACAATATATTTTCTCTCTTCGGTAAGCATTTTTTTGTGTTTGATACTTTTGGAATTATGGTTTTTCATGTTGATTTTAAAATGACCTTTTTCATGGTTGAAATGTACTAACTCGTTTTTTCCTCACAGCAGGTCAACTTGTGTGTGGTTGCAACATTACGGTCCCATTGAGTACATTTTTGGAGAAAGGGACATCAGTTGCACAACAGGGCGGGAGGAGGGTGCTGCGCACAATACATTTTCTCTCTTCGGTAAGCATTTCTTTGTGTTTTATAAGTTTGGAATTTTGGTTTTTCATGTTGATTTTAAAATGACCTTTTTCATGTTTGAAATGTACTAACTCGTTTTTTCCTCACAGCAGCTGAACTTGTGTGTGGTTGCAACATTGCGGTCACATTGAGTACATTTTTGGAGAAAGGGACATCAGTTGCACCAGAGGGCGGGAGGAGGGTTCTGAGCACGATACTTTTTCTCTCCTACGTAAGCATTTTCTTGTGTTTGATACTTTTGGAATTTTGGTTATTCATGTTGATTTTAAAATGACCTTTTTCATGTTTGAAATGTACTAACTCGTTTTTTCCTCACAGCAGGTCAACTTGTGTGTGGTTGCAACATTACGGTCCCATTGAGTACATTTTTGGAGAAAGGGACATCAGTTGCACCACAGTGCGGGAGGAGGGTGCTGAGCACAATACATTTTCTCTCTTCGGTAAGCATTTTTTTGTGTTTGATACTTTTGGAAATTTGGTTTTTCATGTTGATTTTAAAAAGAACTTTTTCATGTTTGAAATGTACTAACTCGTTTTTTCCTCACAGCAGGTCAACTTCTGTGTGGTTGCAACATTACGGTCCCATTGAGTACATTTTTGGAGAAAGGGACATCAGTTGCACCACAGTGCGGGAGGAGGGTGCTGAGCACAATACATTTTCTCTCTTCGGTAAGCATTTTTTTGTGTTTGATACTTTTGGAATTTTGTTTTTTCATGTTGATTTTAAAATGAACTTTTTCATGGTTGAAATGTACTAACTCGTTTTTTCCTCACAGCAGGTCAACTTGTGTGTGGTTGCAACATTACGGTCCCATTGAGTACATTTTTGGAGAAAGGGACATCAGTTGCACCACAGTCCGGGAGGAGGGTGCTGAGCACAATACATTTTCTCTCTTCGGTAAGCATTTTTTTGTGTTTGATACTTTTGGAATTTTGGTTTTTCATGTTGATTTTAAAATGACCTTTTTCATGGTTGAAATGTACTAACTCGTTTTTTCCTCACAGCAGGTCAACTTGTGTGTGGTTGCAACATTACGGTCCCATTGAGTACATTTTTGGAGAAAGGGACATCAGTTGCACCACAGGGCGGGAGGAGGATGCTGCGCACAATACATTTTCTCTCTTCGGTAAGCATTTCTTTGTGTTTTATAAGTTTGGAATTTTGGTTTTTCATGTTGATTTTAAAATGACCTTTTTCATGTTTGAAATGTACTAACTCGTTTTTTCCTCACAGCAAGTCAACTTGTGTGTGGTTGCAACATTACGGTCCCATTGAGTACATTGTTGGAGAAAGGGACATCAGTTGCACCACAGGGCGGGAGGAGGGTGCTGAGCACAATACATTTTCTCTCTTCGGTAAGCATTTTTTTGTGTTTGATACTTTTGGAATTTTGGTTCTTCATGTTGGTTTTAAAATGACCTTTTTCATGGTTGAAATGTACTAACTCGTTTTTTCCTCACAGCTAGTCAACTTGTGTGTGGTTGCAACATTACGGTCCCATTGAGTACATTTTTGGAGAAAGGGACTTCAGTTGCACAACAGGGCGGGAGGAGGGTGCCGAGCACAATACATTTTCTCTCTTCGGTAAGCATATTTTTGTGTTTGATACTTTTGGAATTTTGGTTTGTCATGTTGATTTTAAAATGACCTTTTTCATGGTTGAAATGTACTAACTCGTTTTTTCCTCACAGCAGGTCAACTTGTGTGTGGTTGCAACATTACGGTCCCATTGAGTACATTTTTGGAGAAAGGGATATCAATTGTACCACAGGGCGGGAGGAGGGTGCTGAGCACAATACATTTTCTCTCTTCGGTAAGCATTTCTTTGTGTTTTATAAGTTTGGAATTTTGGTTTTTCATGTTGATTGTAAAATGACCTTTTTCATGTTTGAAATGTACTAACTCGTTTTTTCCTCACAGCAGGTCAACTTGTGTGTGGTTGCAACATTACGGTCCCATTGAGTACATTTTTGGAGAAAGGGACTTCAGTTGCACAACAGGGCGGGAGGAGGGTGCTGAGCACAATACATTTTCTCTCTTCGGTAAGCATATTTTTGTGTTTGATACTTTTGGAATTATGGTTTGTCATGTTGATTTTAAAATGACCTTTTTCATGGTTGAAATGTACTAACTCGTTTTTTCCTAACAGCAGGTCAACTTGTGTGTGGTTGCAACATTACGGTCCCATTGAGTACATTTTTGGAGAAAGGGACATCAGTTGCACCACAGGGCGGGAGGAGGGTTCTGCGCACAATACATTTTCTCTCTTGGGTAAGCATTTCTTTGTGTTTTATAAGTTTGGAATTTTGGTTTGTCATGTTGATTGTAAAATGACCTTTTTCATGTTTGAAATGTACTAACTCGTTTTTTCCTCACAGCAGGTCAACTTGTGTGTGGTTGCAACATTACGGTCCCATTGAGTACATTTTTGGAGAAAGGGACATCAGTTGCACCACAGGGCGGGAGGAGGGTGCTGAGCACAATACATTTTCTCTCTTCGGTAAGCATTTTTTTGTGTTTGATACTTTTGCAATTTTGGTTTTTCATGTTGATTTTAAAATGACCTTTTTCATGGTTGAAATATACTAACTCGTTTTTTCCTCACAGCAGGTCAACTTGTGTGTGGTTGCAACATTACGGTCCCATTGAGTACATTTTTGGAGAAAGGGACATCAGTTGCACCACAGGGCGGGAGGAGGGTGCTGCGCACAATACATTTTCTCTCTTCGGTAAGCATTTCTTTGTGTTTTATAAGTTTGGAATTTTGGTTTTTCATGTTGATTTTAAAATGACCTTTTTCATGTTTGAAATGTACTAACTCATTTTTTCCTCACTGCAGGTCAACTTGTGTGTGGTTGCAACATTACGGTCCCATTGAGTACATTTTTGGAGAAAGGGACATCAGTTGCACCACAGGGCGGGAGGAGGGTGCTGAGCACAATACATTTTCTCTCTTCGGTAAGCATTTTTTTGTGTTTGATACCTTTGGAATTTTGGTTTTTCATGTTGATTTTAAAATGACCTTTTTCATGTTTGATATGTACTAACTCGTTTTTTCGTCACAGCAGGTCAACTTGTGTGTGGTTGCAACATTGCGGTCCCATTGAGTACATTTTTAGAGAAAGGGACATCAGTTGCACCACAGGGCGGGAGGAGGGTGCTGCGCACAATACATTTTCTCTCTTCGGTAAGCATTTCTTTGTGTTTTTATAAGTTTGGAATTTTGGTTTTCATGTTGATTTTAAAATGACCTTATTCATGTTTGAAATGTACTAACTCGTTTTTTCCTCACAGCAGGTCAACTTGTGTGTGGTTGCAACTTTACGGTCCCATTGAGTACATTTTTGGAGAAAGGGACATCAGTTGCACCACAGGGCGGGAGGAGGGTGCTGAGCACAATACATTTTCTCTCTTCGGTAAGCCTTTTTTTGTGTTTGATACTTTTGGAATTTTGGTTTTTCATGTTGATTTTAAAATGAAATATTTCATGGTTGAAATGTACTAACTCGTATTTTCCTCACAGCAGGTCAACTTGTGTGTGGTTGCAACATTACGGTCCCATTGAGTACATTTTTGGAGAAAGGGATATCAGTTGCAGCACAGGGCGGGAGGAGGGTGCTGCGCACAATACATTTTCTATCTTCGGTAAGCATTTCTTTGTGTTTTATAAGTTTGGAACTTTGGTTTTTCATGTTGATTTTAAAATGACCTTTTTCATGTTTGAAATGTACTAACTCGTTTTTTCCTCACAGCAGCTGAACTTGTGTGTGGTTGCAACATTGCGGTCCCATTGAGTACATTTTTGGAGAAAGGGACATCAGTTGCACCACAGGGCAGGAGGAGGGTTCTGAGCACGATACTTTTTCTCTCTTTCGTAAGCATTTTTTTGTGTTTGATACTTTTGGAATTTTGGTTTTTCATGTTGATTTGAAAATGACCTTTTTCATGTTTGAAATGTACTAACTCGTTTTTTCCTCACAGCAGGTCAACTTGTGTGTGGTTGCAAAATTACGGTCCCATTGAGTACATTTTTGGAGAAAGGGACATCAGTTGCACCACAGGGCGGGAGGAGGGTGCTGCGCACAATACATTTTCTCTCTTCGGTAAGCATTTCATTGTGTTTTATAAGTTTGGAATTTTGGTATTTCATGTTGATTTTAAAATGACCTTTTTCATGTTTGAAATGTACTAACTCGTTTTTTCCTCACAGCAGGTCAACTTGTGTGTGGTTGCAACATTACGGTCCCATTGAGTACATTTTTGGAGAAAGGGACATCAGTAGCACCACAGGGCGGGAGGAGCGTGCTGCGCACAATACATTTTCTCTCTTCGGTAAGCAATTTTTTGTGTTTTATAAGTTTGGAATTTTGGTTTTTCATGTTCATTTTAAAATGACCTTTTTCATGTTTGAAATGTGCTAACTCGTTTTTTCCTCACAGCAGGTCAACTTGTGTGTGGTTGCAACATTACGGTCCCATTGAGTACATTTTTGGAGAAAAGGACAGCAGTTGCACCACAGGGCGGCAGGAGGGTGCTGCGCACAATACATTTTCTCTCTTCGGTAAGCATTTCTTTGTGTTTTATAAGTTTGGAATTTTGGTTTTTCATGTTGATTTTAAAATGACCTTTTTCATGGTTGAAATGTACTTACTCGTTTTTTCCTCACAGCAGGTCAACATGTGTGTGGTTGCAACATTACGGTCCCATTGAGTACATTTTTGGAGAAAGGGACATCAGTTGCACCACAGGGCGGGAGGGGGGTGTTGAGTACAATACATTTTCTCTCTTCGGTAAGCATTTTTTTGTGTTTAATACTTTTGGAATTTTGGTTTTTCTTGTTGACTTTAAAATGACCTTTTTCATGTTTGAAATGTACTAACTCGTTTTTTCCTCACAGCAGGTCAACTTGTGTGTGGTTGCAACATTACGGTCCCATTGAGTACATTTTTGGAGAAAGGGACATCAGTTGCACCACAGGGCGGGAGGAGGGTGCTGAGCACAATACATTTTCTCTCTTCGGTAAGCATTTTTTTGTGTTTGATACTTTTGGAATTTTGGTTTTTCATGTTGATTTTAAAATGACCTTTTTCATGGTTGAAATGTACTAACTCGTTTTATCCTCACAGCAGGTCAACTTGTGTGTGGTTGCAACATTACGGTCCCATTGAGTACATTTTTGGAGAAAGGGACATCAGTTGCACCACAGGGCGGGAGGAGGGTGCTGAGCACAATACATTTTCCCTTTTCGGTAAGCATTTTTTTGTGTTTGATACTTTTGGAATTTTGGTTTTTCATGTTGATTTTGAAATGACCTTTTTCATGGTTGAAATATACTAACTCGTTTTTTTCTCACAGCAGGTCAACTTGTGTGTGGTTGCAACATTACGGTCCCATTGAGTACATTTTTGGAGAAAGGGACATCAGTTGCACCACAGGGCGGGAGGAGGGTGCTGAGCACAATACATTTTCTCTCTTCGGTAAGCATTTTTTTGTGTTTGATACTTTTGGAATTTTGGTTTTTCATGTTGATTTTAAAATGACCTTTTTCATGGTTGAAATGTACTAACTCGTTTTTTCCTCACAGCAGGTCAACTTGTGTGTGGTTGCAACGTTACGGTCCCATTGAGTACATTTTTGGAGAAAGGGACATCAGTTGCACCACAGGTCGGGAGGAGGATGCTGCGCACAATACATTTTCTCTCTTCGGTAAGCATTTCTTTGTGTTTTGTAAGTTTGGAATTTTGGTTTTTCATGTTGATTTTAAAATGACCTTTTTCATGGTTGAAATGTACTAACTCGTTTTTTTCTTAGAGCAGGTCAACTTGTGTGTGGTTGCAACATTACGGTCCCATTGAGTACATTTTTGGAGAAAGGGACATCAGTTGCACCACAGGCCGGGTGGAGGATGCTGCGCACAATACATTTTCTCTCTTCGGTAAGCATTTCTTTGTGTTGTATAAGTTTGGAATTTTGGTTTTTCATGTTGATTTTAAAATGACCTTTTTCATGTTTGAAATATACTAACTCGTTTTTTCCTCACAGCAGGTCAACTTGTGTGTGGTTGCAACATTACGGTCCCATTGAGTACATTTTTGGAGAAAGGGACATCAGTTACACCACAGGGCGGGAGGAGGGTGCTGAGCACAATACATTTTCTCTCTTCGGTAAGCATTTTTTTGTGTTTGATACTTTTGGAATTTTAGTTTTTCATGTTGGTTTTAAAATGACCTTTTTCATGGTTGAAATGTACTAATTCGTTTTTTCCTCACAGCAGGTGAACTTGTGTGTGGTTGCAACATTACGGTCCCATTGAGTACATTTTTGGAGAAAGGGACATCAGTTGCACCACATGGCGGGAGGAGGGTGCTGAGCACAATTTATTTTCCCTCTTCGGTAAGGATTTTTTTGTGTTTGATACTTTTGGAATTTTGGTTTTTCATGTTGATCTTAAAATGACCTTTTTCATGGTTGAAATGTACTAACTCGTTTTTTCCTCACAGCAGGTCTACTTGTGTGTGGTTGCAACATAACGGTCCCATTGAGTACATTTTTGGAGAAAGGGACATCAGTTGCACCACAGGGCGGGAGGGGGATGCTGCGCACAATACATTTTCTCTCTTCGGTAAGCATTTCTTTGTGTTTTATAAGTTTGGAATTTTGGTTTTTTATGTTGATTTTAAAATGACCTTTTTCATGTTTGAAATGTACTAACTCGTTTTTTCCTCACAGCAGGTCAACTTGTGTGTGGTTGCAACATTACGGTCCCATTGAGTACATTTTTGGAGAAAGGGACATCAGTTACACCACAGGGCGGGAGGAGGGTGCTGAGCAAAATACATTTTCTCTCTTCCGTAAGCATTTTTTTGTGTTTGATACTTTTGGAATTTTGGTTTTTCATGTTGATCTTAAAATGACCTTTTTCATGGTTGAAATGTACTAACTCGTTTTTTCCTCACAGCAGGTCAACTTGTGTGTGGTTGCAACATTACGGTCCCATTGAGTACATTTTTGGAGAAAGGGACATCAGTTGCACCACAGGGCGGGAGGAGAGTGCTGAGCACAATACATTTTCTCTCTTCCGTAAGCATTTTTTTGTGTTTGATACTTTTGGAATTTTGGTTTTTTATGTTGATTTTAAAATGACCTTTTTCATGGTTGAAATGTACTAACTCGTTTTTTCCTCACAGCAGGTCAACTTGTGTGTGGTTGCAACATTACGGTCCCATTGAGTACATTTTTGGAGAAAGGGACATCAGTTGCACCACAGGGCGGGAGGAGGATGCTGCGCACAATACATTTTCTCTCTTCGGTAAGCACTTCTTTGTGTTTTATAAGTTTGGAATTTTGGTTTTTCATGTTGATTTTAAAATGACCTTTTTCATGGTTGAAATGTACTAACTCGTTTTTTTCTCACAGCAGGTCAACTTGTGTGTGGTTGCAACATTACGGTCCCATTGAATACATTTTTGGAGAAAGGGACATCAGTTGCACCACAGGGCGGGAGGAGGATGCTGCGCACAATACATTTTCTCTCTTCGGTAAGCATTTCTTTGTGTGTTGTAAGTTTGGAATTTTGGTTTTTCATGTTGATTTTAAAATGACCTTTTTCATGTTTGAAATGTACTAACTCGTTTTTTCCTCACTGCAGGTCAACTTGTGTGTGGTTGCAACATTACGGTCCCATTGAGTACATTTTTGGAGAAAGGGACATCAGTTGCACCACAGTGCGGGAGGAGGGTGCTGAGCACAATACATTTTCTCTCTTCGGTAAGCATTTTTTTGTGTTTGATACTTTTGGAATTTTGGTTTTCCATGTTGATTTTAAAATGAACTTTTTCATGGTTGACATGTACTAACTCGTTTTATCCCAACAGCAGGTCAACTTGTGTGTGGTTGCAACATTACGGTCCCATTGAGTACATTTTTGGAGAAGGGGACATCAGTTGCACCACATGGCGGGAGGAGGGTGCTGAGCACAATTTATTTTCCCTCTTCGGTAAGCACTTTTATGTGTTTGATACTTTTGGAATTTTGGTTTTTCATGTTGATCTTAAAATGACCTTTTTCATGGTTGAAATGTACTAACTCGTTTTTTCCTCACAGCAGGTCAACTTGTGTGTGGTTGCAACATTACGGTCCCATTGAGTACATTTTTGGAGAAAGGGACATCAGTTGCACCACAGGGCGGGAGGAGGATGCTGCGCACAATACATTTTCTCTCTTCGGTAAGCATTTCTTTGTGTTTTATAAGTTTGGAATTTTGGTTTTTCATGTTGATTTTAAAATGACCTTTTTCATGGTTGAAATGTACTAACTCGTTTTTTTCTCACAGCAGGTCAACTTGTGTGTGGTTGCAACATTACGGTCCCATTGAGTACATTTTTGGAGAAAGGGACATCAGTTGCACCACAGGGCGGGAGGAGGATGCTGCGCACAATACATTTTCTCTCTTCGGTAAGCATTTCTTTGTGTGTTGTAAGTTTGGAATTTTGGTTTTTCATGTTGATTTTAAAATGACCTTTTTCATGTTTGAAATGTACTAACTCGTTTTTTCCTCACAGCAGGTCAACTTGTGTGTGGTTGCAACATTACGGTCCCATTGAGTACATTTTTGGAGAAAGGGACATCAGTTGCACCACAGGGCGGGAGGAGGGTGCTGAGCACAATACATTTTCTCTCTTCGGTAAGCATTTTTTTGTGTTTGATACTTTTGGAATTTTGGTTTTTCATGTTGATTTTAAAATGATCTTTTTCATGGTTGAAATGTACTAACTCGTTTTTTCCTCACAGCAGGTCAACTTGTGTGTGGTTGCAACATTACGGTCCCATTGAGTACATTTTTGGAGAAAGGGACATCAGTTGCACCACAGGGCGGGAGGAGGGTGCTGAGCACAATACATTTTGTCTCTTCGGTAAGCATTTTTTTGTGTTTGATACTTTTGGAATTTTGGTTTTTCATGTTGATTTTAAAATGACCTTTTTCATGTTTGAAATGTACTAACTCGTTTTTTCCTCACAGCAGGTCAACTTGTGTGTGGTTGCAACATTACGGTCCCATTGAGTACATATTTGGAGAAAGGGACATCAGTTGCACCACAGGGCGGGAGGAGGGTGCTGAGCACAATACATTTTCCTTCTTCGGTAAGCATTTTTTTGTGTTTGATACTTTTAGAATTTTGGTTTTTCATGTTGATCTTAAAATGACCTTTTTCATGGTTGAAATGTACTAACTCGTTTTTTCCTCACAGCAGGTCAACTTGTGTGTGGTTGCAACATTACGGTCCCATTGAGTACATTTTTGGAGAAAGAGACATCAGTTGCACCACAGGGCGTGAGGAGGGTGCTGCGCAGAATACATTTTATCTCTTCGGTAAGCATTTTTTTGTGTTTGATACTTTTGGAATTTTGGTTTTTCATGTTGATTTTAAAATGACCTTTTTCATGGTTTAAATGTACTAACTCGTTTTTTCCTCACAGCAGGTCAACTTGTGTGTGGTTGCAACATTACGGTCCCATTGAGTACATTTTTGGAGAAAGGGACATCAGTTGCACCACAGGGCAGGAGGAGGGTGCTGAGCACAATCCATTTTCTCTCTTCGGTAAGCATTTTTTTGTGTTTGATACTTTTGGAATTTTGGTTTTTCATGTTGATTTTAAAATGACCTTTCTCATGGTTGAAATGTACTAACTCGTTTTTTCCTCACAGCAGGTCAACTTGTGTGTGGTTGCAACATTACGATCCCATTGAGTACATTTTTGGAGAAAGGGACATCAGTTGCACCACAGGGTGGGAGGAGGATGCTGCGCACAATACATTTTCTCTCTTCGGTAAGCATTTCTTTGTGTGTTATAAGTTTGGAATTTTGGTTTTTCATGTTGATTTTAAAATGACCTTTTTCATGTTTGAAATGTACTAACTCGTTTTTTCCTCACTGCAGGTCAACTCGTGTGTGGTTGCAACATTACGGTCCCATTGAGTACATTTTTGGAGAAAGGGACATCAGTTGCACCACAGTGCGGGAGGAGGGTGCTGAGCACAATACATTTTCTCTCTTCGGTAAGCATTTTTTTGTGTTTGATACTTTTGGAATTTTGGTTTTCCATGTTGATTTTAAAATGAACTTTTTCATGGTTGACATGTACTAACTCGTTTTATCCCAACAGCAGGTCAACTTGTGTGTGGTTGCAACATTACGGTCCCATTGAGTACATTTTTGGAGAAAGGGACATCAGTTGCACCACATGGCGGGAGGAGGGTGCTGAGCACAATTTATTTTCCCTCTTCGGTAAGCACTTTTTTGTGTTTGATACTTTTGGAATCTTGGTTTTTCATGTTGATCTTAAAATGACCTTTTTCATGGTTGAAATGTACTAACTCGTTTTTTCCTCACAGCAGGTCAACTTGTGTGTGGTTGTAACATTACGGTCCCATTGAGTACATTTTTGGAGAAAGGGACATCAGTTGCACCACAGGGCGGGAGGAGGGTGCTGAGCACAATACATTTTCTCTCTTCGGTAAGCATTTTTTTGTGTTTGATACTTTTTGAATTTTGGTTTTTCATGTTGATTTTAAAATGACCTTTTTCATGGTTGAAATGTACTAACTCGTTTTTTCCTCACAGCAGGTCAACTTGTGCGTGGTTGCAACATTACCGTCCCATTGAGTACATTTTTGGAGAAAGGGACATCAGTTGCACCACAGGGCGGGAGGAGGGTGCTGAGTACAATTCATTTTCTCTCTTCGGTAAGCATCTTTTTGTGTTTGATACTTTTGGAATTTTGGTTTTTCATGTTGATATTAAAATGACCTTTTTCATGTTTGAAATGTACTAACTCGTTTTTTCCTCACAGCAGGTCAACTTGTGTGTGGTTGCAACATTATGGTCCCATTGAGTACATTTTTGGAGAAAGGGACATCAGTTGCACCACAGGGCGGGAGGACGGTGCTGAGCACAATACATTTTCTCTCTTCGGTAAGCATTTTTTTGTGTTTGATACTTTTGGAATTTTGGTTTTTCATGTTGATTTAAAAATGACCTTTTTCATGGTTGAAATGTACTAACTCGTTTTTTCCTGACAGCAGGTCAACTTGTGTGTGGTTGCAACATTACGGTCCCATTGAGTACATTTTTGGAGAAAGGGACATCAGTTGCACCACAGGGCGGGAGGAGGGTGCTGAGCACAATACATTTTATCTCTTCGGTAAGCATTTTTTTGTGTTTGATACTTTTGGAATTTTGGTTTTTCATGTTGATTTTAAAATGACCTTTTTCATGTTTGAAATGTACTAACTCGTTTTTTCCTCACAGCAGGTCAACTTGTGTGTGGTTGCAACATTACGGTCCCATTGAGTACATTTTTGGAGAAAGGGACATCAGTTGCACCACAGGGCGGGAGGAGGGTGCTGAGCACAATACATTTTCCTTCTTCGGTAAGTTCTTTTTTGTGTTTGATACTTTTAGAATTTTGGTTTTTCATGTTGATCTTAAAATGACCTTTTTCATGGTTGAAATGTACTAACTCGTTTTTTCCTCACAGCAGGTCAACTTGTGTGTGGTTGCAACATTACGGTCCCATTGAGTACATTTTTGGAGAAAGGGACATCAGTTGCACCACAGGGCGTGAGGAGGGTGCTGCGCAGAATACATTTTATCTCTTCGGTAAGCATTTTTTTGTGTTTGATACTTTTGGAATTTTGGTTTTTCATGTTGATTTTAAAATGACCTTTTTCATGGTTTAAATGTACTAACTCGTTTTTTCCTCACAGCAGGTCAACTTGTGTGTGGTTGCAACATTACGGTCCCATTGAGTACATTTTTGGAGAAAGGGACATCAGTTGCACCACAGGGCAGGAGGAGGGTGCTGAGCACAATCCATTTTCTCTCTTCGGTAAGCATTTTTTTGTGTTTGATACTTTTGGAATTTTGGTTTTTCATTTTGATTTTAAAATGACCTTTCTCATGGTTGAAATGTACTAACTCGTTTTTTCCTCACAGCAGGTCAACTTGTGTGTGGTTGCAACATCACGATCCCATTGAGTACATTTTTGGAGAAAGGGACATCAGTTGCACCACAGGGCGGGAGGAGGATGCTGCGCACAATACATTTTCTCTCTTCGGTAAGCATTTCTTTGTGTTTTATAAGTTTGGAATTTTGGTTTTTCATGCTGATTCTAAAATGACCTTTTTCATGGTTGAAATGTACTAACTCGTTTTTTTCTCACAGCAGGTCAACTTGTGTGTGGTTGCAACATTACGGTCCCATTGAGTACATTTTTGGAGAAAGGGACATCAGTTGCACCACAGGGCGGGAGGAGGATGCTGCGCACAATACATTTTTTCTCTTCGGTAAGCATTTCTTTGTGTTTTATAAGTTTGGAATTTTGGTTTTTCATGTTGATTTTGAAATGACCTTTTTCATGTTTGAAATGTACTAACTCGTTTTTTCCTCACAGCAGGTCAACTTGTGTGTGGTTGCAACATTGCGGTCCCATTGAGTACATTTTTGGAGAAAGGGACATCAGTTGCACCACAGTGCGGGAGGAGGGTGCTGAGCACAATACATTTTCTCTCTTCGGTAAGCATTTTTTTGTGTTTGATACTTTTGGAATTTTGGTTCTCCATGTTGATTTTAAAATGAACTTTTTCATGGTTGACATGTACTAACTCGTTTTATCCCAACAGCAGGTCAACTTGTGTGTGGTTGCAACATTACGGTCCCATTGAGTACATTTTTGAAGAAAGGGACATCAGGTGCACCACAGGGCGGGAGGGGGATGCTGCGCACAATACATTTTCTCTCTTCGGTAAGCATTTCTTTGTGTTTTATAAGTTTGGAATTTTGGTTTTTCATGTTGATTTTAAAATGACCTTTTTCATGTTTGAAATGTACTAACTCGTTTTTTCCTCACAGCAGGTCAACTTGTGTGTGGTTGCAACAATACGGTCCCATTGAGTACATTTTTGGAGAAAGGGACATCAGTTACACCACAGGGCGGGAGGAGGGTGCTGAGCACAATACATTTTCTCTCTTCGGTAAGCATTTTTCTGTGTTTGATACTTTTGGAATTTTGGTTTTTCATGTTGATCTTAAAATGACCTTTTTCATGGTTGAAATGTACTAACTCGTTTTTTCCTCACAGCATGTCTACTTGTGTGTGGTTGCAACATTACGGTCCCATTGAGTACATTTTTGGAGAAAGGGACATCAGTTGCACCACAGGGCGGGAGGGGGATGCTGCGCACAATACATTTTCTCTCTTCGGTAAGCATTTCTTTGTGTTTTATAAGTTTGGAATTTTGGTTTTTCATGTTGATTTTAAAATGACCTTTTTCATGTTTGAAATGTACTAACTCGTTTTTTCCTCACAGCAGGTCAACTTGTGTGTGGTTGCAACATTACGGTCCCATTGAGTACATTTTTGGAGAAAGGGACATCAGTTGCACCACAGGGCAGGAAGAGGGTGCTGAGCACAATCCATTTTCTCTCTTCGGTAAGCATTTTTTTGTGTTTGATACTTTTGGAATTTTGGTTTTTCATGTTGATTTTAAAATGACCTTTTTCATGGTTTAAATGTACTAACTCGTTTTTTCCTCACAGCAGGTCAACTTGTGTGTGGTTGCAACATTACGGACCCATTGAGTACATTTTTGGAGAAAGGGACATCAGTTGCACCACAGGGCAGGAGGAGGGTGCTGAGCACAATCCATTTTCTCTCTTCGGTAAGCATTTTTTTGTGTTTGATACTTTTGGAATTTTGGTTTTTCATGTTGATTTTAAAGTGACCTTTCTCATGGTTGAAATGTACTAACTCGTTTTTTCCTCACAGCAGGTCAACTTGTGTGTGGTTGCAACATTACGATCCCATTGAGTACATTTTTGGAGAAAGGGACATCAGTTGCACCACAGGGCGGGAGGAGGATGCTGCGCACAATACATTTTCTCTCTTCGGTAAGCATTTCTTTGTGTGTTATAAGTTTGGAATTTTGGTTTTTCATGTTGATTTTAAAATGACCTTTTTCATGTTTGAAATGTACTAACTCGTTTTTTCCTCACTGCAGGTCAACTCGTGTGTGGTTGCAACATTACGGTCCCATTGAGTACATTTTTGGAGAAAGGGACATCAGTTGCACCACAGTGCGGGAGGAGGGTGCTGAGCACAATACATTTTCTCTCTTCGGTAAGCATTTTTTTGTGTTTGATACTTTTGGAATTTTGGTTTTCCATGTTGATTTTAAAATGAACTTTTTCATGGTTGACAGTTCTAACTCGTTTTATCCCAACAGCAGGTCAACTTGTGTGTGGTTGCAACATTACGGTCCCATTGAGTACATTTTTGGAGAAAGGGACATCAGTTGCACCACATGGCGGGAGGAGGGTGCTGAGCACAATTTATTTTCCCTCTTCGGTAAGCACTTTTTTGTGTTTGATACTTTTGGAATTTTGGTTTTTCATGTTGATCTTAAAATGACCTTTTTCATGGTTGAAATGTACTAACTCGTTTTTTCCTCACAGCAGGTCAACTTGTGTGTGGTTGTAACATCACGGTCCCATTGAGTAAATTTTTGGAGAAAGGGACATCAGTTGCACCACAGGGCGGGAGGAGGGTGCTGAGCACAATACATTTTCTCTCTTCGGTAAGCATTTTTTTGTGTTTGATACTTTTGGAATTTTGGTTTTTCATGTTGATTTTAAAATGACCTTTTTCATGTTTGAAATGTACTAACTCGTTTTTTCCTCACAGCAGGTCAACTTGTGTGTGGTTGCAACATTACGGTCCCATTGAGTACATTTTTGGAGAAAGGGACATCAGTTGCACCACAGGGCAGGAGGAGGGTGCTGAGCACAATCCATTTTCTCTCTTCGGTAGGCATTTTTTTGTGTTTGATACTTTTGGAATTTTGGTTTTTCATGTAGATTTTAAAATGACCTTTCTCATGGTTGAAATGTACTAACTCGTTTTTTCCTCACAGCAGGTCAACTTGTGTGTGGTTGCAACATTACGGTCCCATTGAGTACATTTTTGGAGAAAGGGACATCAGTTGCACCACAGGGCGGGAGGAGGATGCTGCGCACAATACATTTTCTCTCTTCGGTAAGCATTTCTTTGTGTTTTATAAGTTTGGAATTTTGGTTTTTCATGTTGATTTTAAAATGACCTTTTTCATGGTTGAAATGTACTAACTCGTTTTTTTCTCACAGAAGGTCAACTTCTGTGTGGTTGCAACATTACGGTCCCATTGAGTACATTTTTGAAGAAAGGGACATCAGTTGCACCACAGGGCGGGAGGAGGATGCTGCGCACAATACATTTTCTCTCTTCGGTAAGCATTTCTTTGTGTTTTATAAGTTTGGAATTTTGGTTTTACATGTTGATTTTAAAATGACCTTTTTCATGTTTGAAATGTACTAACTCGTTTTTTCCTCACTGTAGGTCAACTTGTGTGTGGTTGCAACATTACGGTCCCATTGAGTACATTTTTGGAGAAAGGGTCATCAGTTGCACCACAGTGCGGGAGGAGGGTGCTGAGCACAATACATTTTCTCTCTTCGGTAAGCATTTTTTTGTGTTTGATACTTTTGGAATTTTGGTTCTCCATGTTGATTTTAAAATGAACTTTTTCATGGTTGACATTTACTAACTCGTTTTATCCCAACAGCAGGTCAACTTGTGTGTGGTTGCAACATTACGGTCCCATTGAGTACATTTTTGGAGAAAGGGACATCAGTTGCACCACAGGGCGGGAGGGGGATGCTGCGCACAATACATTTTCTCTCTTCGGTAAGCATTTCTTTGTGTTTTATAAGTTTGGAATTTTGGTTTTTCATGTTGATTTTAAAATGACCTTTTTCATGTTTGAAATGTACTAACTCGTTTTTTCCTCACAGCAGGTCAACTTGTCGGTAGTTGCAACATTACGGTCCCATTGAGTACATTTTTGGAGAAAGGGACATCAGTTACACCACAGGGCGGGAGGAGGGTGCTGAGCACAATACATTTTCTCTCTTCGGTAAGCATTTTTTTGTGTTTGATACTTTTGGAATTTTAGTTTTTCATGTTGGTTTTAAAATGACCTTTTTCATGGTTGAAATGTACTAATTCGTTTTTTCCTCACAGCAGGTGAACTTGTGTGTGGTTGCATCATTACGGTCCCATTGAGTACATTTTTGGAGAAAGGGACATCAGTTGCACCACATGGCGGGAGGAGGGTGCTGAGCACAATTTATTTTCCCTCTTCGGTAAGCACTTTTTTATGTTTGATACTTTTGGAATTTTGGTTTTTCATGTTGATCTTAAAATGACCTTTTTCATGGTTGAAATGTACTAACTCGTTTTTTCCTCACAGCAGGTCAACTTGTGTGTGGTTGTAACATTACGGTCCCATTGAGTACATTTTTGGAGAAAGGGACATCAGTTGCACCACAGGGCGGGAGGAGGGTGCTGAGCACAATACATTTTCTCTCTTCGGGAAGCATTTTTTTGTGTTTGATACTTTTTGAATTTTGGTTTTTCATGTTGATTTTAAAATGACCTTTTTCTTGGTTGAAATGTACTAACTCGATTTTTCCTCACAGCAGGTCAACTTGTGTGTGGTTGCAACATTACCGTCCCATTGAGTACATTTTTGGAGAAAGGGACATCAGTTGCACCACAGGGCGGGAGGAGGGTGCTGAGTACAATTCATTTTCTCTCTTCGGTAAGCATTTTTTTGTGTTTGATACTTTTGGAATTTTGGTTTTTCATGTTGATATTAAAATGACCTTTTTCATGGTTGAAATGTACTAACTCGTTTTTTCCTCACAGCAGGTCAACTTGTGCGTGGTTGCCACATTATGGTCCCATTGAGTACATTTTTGGAGAAAGGGACATCAGTTGCACCACAGGGCGGGAGGAGGATGCTGCGCATAATACATTTTCTCTCTTCGGTAAGCATTCCTTTGTGTTTTATAAGTTTGGAATTTTGGTTTTTCATGTTGATTTTAAAATGACATTTTTCATGGTTTAAATGTACTAACTCGTATTTTCCTCACAGCAGGTCAACTTGTGTGTGATTGCAACATTACGGTCCCATTGAGTACATATTTGGAGAAGGGGACATCAGTTGCACCACAGGGCGGGAGGAGGGTGCTGAGCACAATACATTTTCTCTCTTCGGTAAGCATTTTTTTGTGTTTGATACTTTTGGAATTTTGGTTTTTCATGTTGATTTTAAAATGACCTTTTTCATGGTTGAAATGTACTAACTCGTTTTTTCCCCACTGCAGGTCAACTTGTGTGTGGTTGCAACATTACGGTCCCATTGAATACATTTTTGGAGAAAGGGACATCAGTTGCACCACAGGGCGGGAGGAGGATGCTGCGCACAATACATTTTCTCTCTTCGGTAAGCATTTCTTTGTGTTTTATAAGTTTGGAATTTTGGTTTTTCATGTTGATTTTAAAATGACCTTTTTCATGTTTGAAATGTACTAACTCGTTTTTTCCTCACAGCAGGTCAACTTGTGTGTGGTTGCAACATTACGGTCCCATTGAGTACATTTTTGGAGAAAGGGACATCAGTTGCACCACAGGGCGGGAGGAGGGTGCTGAGCACAATACATTTTCCCTCTTCGGTAAGCATTTTTTTGTGTTTGATACTTTTGGAATTTTGGTTTTTCATGTTGATTTTAAAATGACCTTTTTCATGGTTGAAATGTACTAACTCGTTTTTTCCTCACAGCAGGTCAACTTGTGTGTGGTTGCAACATTACGGTCCCATTGAGTACATTTTTGGAGAAAGGGACATCAGTTGCACCACAGTGCGGGAGGAGGGTGCTGAGCACAATACATTTTATCTCTTCGGTAAGCATTTTTTTGTGTTTGATACTTTTGGAATTTTGGTTTTTCATGTTGATTTTAAAATGACCTTTTTCATGGTTGAAATGTACTAACACGTTTTTTCCTCACAGCAGGTCAACTTGAGTGTGGTTGCAACATTACGGTCCCATTGAGTACATTTTTGGAGAAAGGGACATCAGTTGCACCACAGAGCGGGAGGAGGATGCTGCGCACAATACATTTTCTCTCTTCGGTAAGGATTTTTTTGTGTTTGATACTTTTGGAATTTTGGCTTTTCATGTTGGTTTTAAAATGACCTTTTTCATGGTTGAAATGTACTAACTCGTTTTTTCCTCACAGCAGGTCAACTTGTGTGTGGTTGCAACATTACGGTCCCATTGAGTACATTTTTGGAGAAAGGGATATGAGTTGCAACACAGGGCGGGAGGAAGGTGCTGAGCACAATACATTTCTCTCTTCGGTAAGCATTTTTTTGTGTTTGATACTTTTGGAATTTTGGTTTGTCATGTTGATTTTAAAATGACCTTTTTCATGTTTGAAATGTACTAACTCGTTTTTTCCTCACAGCAGGTCAACTTGTGTGTGGTTGCAACATTACGGTCCCATTGAGTACATTTTTGGAGAAAGGGACATCAGTTGCACCACAGGGCAGGAGGAGGATGCTGCGCACAATACATTTTCTCTCTTCGGTAAGCATTTTTTGTGTTTTATAAGTTTGGAATTTTGGTCTTTCATGTTGATTTTAATATGACCTTTTTCATGGTTGAAATGTATTAACTCCTTTTTTCCTCACAGCAGGTCAACTTGTGTGTGGTTGCAACATTACGGTCCCATTGAGTACATTTTTGGAGAAAGGGACATCAGTTGCACCACAGGGCGGGAGGAGGGTGCTGAGCACAATACATTTTCTCTCTTCGGTAAGCATTTTTTTGTGTTTGATACTTTTGGAATTTTGGTTTTTCATGTTGATTTTAAAATGACCTTTTTCATGGTTGAAATGTACTAACTCGTTTTTTCCTCACAGCAGGTCAACTTGTGTGTGGTTGCAACATTACGGTCCCATTGAATACATTTTTGGAGAAAGGGACATCAGTTGCACCACAGGGCGGGAGGAGGATGCTGCGCACAATACATTTTTTCTCTTCGGTAAGCATTTCTTTGTGTTTTATAAGTTTGGAATTTTGGTTTTTCATGTTGATTTTAAAATGACCTTTTTCATGTTTGAAATGTACTAACTCGTTTTTTCCTCACAGCAGGTGAACTTGTGTGTGGTTGCAACATTACGGTCCCACTGAGTACATTTTTGGAGAAAGGGACAACAGTTGCACCACAGGGCGGGAGGAGGGTGCTGAGCACAATACATTTTCTCTCTTCGGTAAGCATTTTTTTGTGTTTGATACTTTTGGAATTATGGTTTTTCATGTTGATTTTAAAATGACCTTTTTCATGGTTGAAATGTACTAACTCGTTTTTTCCTCACAGCAGGTCAACTTGTGTGTGGTTGCAACATTACGGTCCCATTGAGTACATTTTTGGAGAAAGGGACATCAGTTGCACCACAGGGCGGGAGGAGGGTGCTGAGCACAATCCATTTTCTCTCTTCGGTAAGCATTTTTTTGTGTTTGATACTTTTGGAACTTTGGTTTTTCATGTTGATTTTAAAATGACCTTTCTCATGGTTGAAATGTACTAACTCGTTTTTTCCTCACAGCAGGTCAACTTGTGTGTGGTTGCAACATTACGATCAAATTGAGTACATTTTTGGAGAAAGGGACATCAGTTGCACCACAGGGCGGGAGGAGGATGCTGCGCATAATACATTTTCTCTCTTCGGTAAGCATTTCTTTGTGTATTATAAGTTTGGAATTTTGGATTTTCATGTTGATTTTAAAATGACCTTTTTCATGTTTGAAATGTACTAACTCGTTTTTTCCTCACAGCAGGTGAACTTGTGTGTGGTTGCAACATTACGGTCCCATTGAGTACATATTTGGAGAAAGGGACATCAGTTGCACCACAGGGCGGGAGGAGGGTGCTGAGCACAATACATTTTCTCTCTTCGGTAAGCATTTTTTTGTGTTTGATACTTTTGGAATTTTGGTTTTTCATGTTGATTTTAAAATGACCTTTTTCATGGTTGAAATGTACTAACTCGTTTTTTCCTCACAGCAGGTCAATTTGTGTGTGGTTGCAACATTACGGTCCCATTGAATACATTTTTGGAGAAAGGGACATCAGTTGCACCACAGGGCGGGAGGAGGGTGCTGAGCACAATACATTTTCTCTCTTCGGTAAGCATTTTTTTGTGTTTGATACTTTTGGAATTTTGGTTTTTCATGTTGATTTTAAAATGACCTTTTTCATGGTTGAAATGTACTAACTCGTTTTTTCCTCACAGCAGGTCAACTTGTGTGTGGTTGCAACATTACGGTCCCATTGAGTACATATTTGGAGAAAGGGACATCAGTTGCACCACAGGGCGGGAGGAGGGTGCTGAGCACAATACATTTTCTCTCTTCGGTAAGCATTTTTTTGTGTTTGATACTTTTGGAATTTTGGTTTTTCATGTTGATTTTAAAATGACCTTTTTCATGGTTGAAATGTACTCACTCGTTTTTTCCTCACAGCAGGTCAACTTGTGTGTGGTTGCAACATTACGGTCCCATTAATACATTTTTGGAGAAAGGGACATCAGTTGCACCACAGGGCGGGAGGAGGATGCTGCGCACAGTACATTTTTTCTCTTCGGTAAGCATTTCTTTGTGTTTTATAAGTTTGGAATTTTGGTTTTTCATGTTGATTTTAAAATGACCTTTTTCATGTTTGAAATGTACTAACTCGTTTTTTCCTCACAGCAGGTGAACTTGTGTGTGGTTGCAACATTACGGTCCCACTGAGTACATTTTTGGAGAAAGGGACAACAGTTGCACCACAGGGCGGGAGGAGGGTGCTGAGCACAATACATTTTCTCTCTTCGGTAAGCATTTTTTTGTGTTTGATACTTTTGGAATTTTGGTTTTTCATGTTGATTTTAAAATGACCTTTTTCATGGTTGAAATGTACTAACTCATTTTTTCCTCACAGCAGGTCAACTTGTGTCAGGTTGCAACATTACGGTCCCATTGAGTACATTTTTGGAGAAAGGGACATCAGTTGCACCACAGGGCGGGAGGAGGGTGCTGAGCACAATACATTTTCTCTCTTCGGTAAGCATTTTTTTGTGTTTGATACTTTTGGAATTTTGGTTTGTCATGTTGATTTTAAAATGACCTTTTTCATGGTTGAAATGTACTAACTCGTTTTTTCCTCACAGCAGGTCAACTTGTGTGTGGTTGCAACATTACGGTCCCATTGAGTACATTTTTGGAGAAAGGGACATCAGTTGCACCACAGGGCAGGAGGAGGATGCTGCGCACAAAACATTTTCTCTCTTCGGTAAGCATTTCTTTGTGTTTTATAAGTTTGGAATTTTGGTCTTTCTTGTTGATTTTAAAATGACCTTTTTCATGGTTGAAATGTACTAACTCGTTTTTTCCTCACAGCAGGTCAACTTGTGTGTGGTTGCAACATTACGGTCCCATTGAGTACATTTTTGGAGAAAGGGACATCTGTTGCACCACAGGGCGGGAGGAGGGTGCTGAGCACAATACATTTTCCCTCTTCGGTAAGCATTTTTTTGTGTTTGATACTTTTGGAATTTTGGTTTTTCATGTTGATCTTAAAATGACCTTTTTCATGGTTGAAATGTACTAACTCGTTTTTACCTCACAGCAGGTCAACTTGTGTGTGGTTGCAACATTACGGTCCCATTGACTACATTTTTGGAGAAAGGGACATCACTTGCACCACAGGGCGTGAGGAGGGTGCTGAGCACAATACATTTTCTCTCTTCGGTAAGCCTTTTTTTGTGTTTGATACTTTTGGAATTTTGGTTTTTCATGTTGATTTTAAAATGTTCTTTTTCATGGTTTAAATGTACTAACTCGTTTTTTCCTCACAGCAGGTCAACTTGTGTGTGGTTGCAATATTACGGTCCCATTGAGTACATTTTTGGAGAAAGGGACATCAGTTGCACCACAGGGCGGGAGGAGGGTGCTGAGCACAATACATTTTCTCGCTTCGGTAAGCATTTTTTTGTGTTTGATACTTTTGGAATTTTGGTTTTTCATGTTGATTTTAAAATGACCTTTTTCATGGTTGAAATATACTAACTCGTTTTTTCCTCACAGCAGGTCAACTTGTGTGTGGTTGCAACATTACGGTCCCATTGAATACATTTTTGGAGAAAGGGACATCAGTTGCACCACAGGGCGGGAGGAAGATGCTGCACACAATACATTTTTTCTCTTCGGTAAGCATTTCTTTGTGTTTTATAAGTTTGGAATTTTGGTTTTTCATGTTGATTTTAAAATGACCTTTTTCATGTTTGAAATGTACTAACTCGTTTTTTCCTCACTGCAGGTCAACTTGTGTGTGGTTGCAACATTACGGTCCCATTGAGTACATTTTTGGAGAAAGGGACATCAGTCGCACCACAGGGCGGGACGAGGGTGCTGAGCACAATACATTTTCTCTCTTCGGTAAGCATTTTTTTGTGTTTGATACTTTTGGAATTTTGGTTTTTCATGTTGATTTTAAAATGACCTTTTTCATGGTTGAAATATACTAACTCGTTTTTTTCTCACAGCAGGTCAACTTGTGTGTGGTTGCAACATTACGGTCCCATTGAGTACATTTTTGGAGAAAGGGACATCAGTTGCACCACAGGGCGGGAGGAGGATGCTGCGCACGATACTTTTTCTCTCTTTGGTAAGCATTTTTTTGTGTTTGATACTTTTGGAATTTCTGTTTTTCATGTTGATTTTAAAATGACCTTTTTCATGTTTGAAATGTACTAACTCATTTTTTCCTCACAGCAGGTCAACTTGTATGTGGTTGCAACATTACTGTCCCATTGAGTACATTTTTGGAGAAAGGGACATCAGTTGCACCACAGGGCGGGAGGAGGGTTCTGAGCACGATACTTTTTCTCTCTTTGGTAAGCATTTTTTTGTGTTTGATACTTTTGGAATTTTGGTTTTTCATGTTGATTTTAAAATGACTTTTTTCATGTTTGAAATGTACTAACTCGTTTTTTCCTCACAGCAGGTCAACTTGTGTGTGGTTGCAACATTATGGTCACATTGAGTACATTTTTGGAGAAAGGGACATCAGTTGCACCACAGGGCGGGAGGAGGGTGCTGCGCACAATACATTTTCTGTCTTCGGTAAGCATTTCTTTGTGTTTTATAAGTTTGGAATTTTGGTTTTTCATGTTGATTTTAAAATGACCTTTTTCATGTTTGAATTGTACTAACTCGTTTTTTCCTCACAGCAGGTCAACTTGTGTGTGGTTGCAACATTACGGTCCCATTGAGTACATTTTTGGAGAAAGGGACATCAGTTGCACCACAGGGCATGAGGAGGGTTCTGAGCACGATACATTTTCTCTCTTCGGTAAGCATTTCTTTGTGTTTTTAAGTTTGGAATTTTGGTTTTTCATGTTGATTTTAAAATGACCTTTTTCATGTTTGAAATGTACTAACTCGTTTTTTCCTCACAGCAGCTGAACTTGTGTGTGGTTTCAACATTGCGGTCACATTGAGTACATTTTTGGAGAAAGGGACATCAGTTGCACCACAGGGCGGGAGGAGGGTTCTGAGCACGATACTTTTTCTCTCTTTGGTATGCATTTTTTTGTGTTCTATACTTTTGGAATTTTGGTTTCCATATTGATATTAAAATGACCGTTTTCATGTTTGAAATGTACTAACTCGGTTTTTTTTCGCAGCAGCTGAACTTGTGTGTGGTTGCAACATTGCGATCCCATTGAGTACATTTTTGGAGGAAGGGACATCAGTTGCACCACAGGGCGGGAGGAGGATGCTGCGCACAATACATTTTCTCTCTTCGGTAAGCATTTCTTTGTGTTCTATAAGTTTGGAGTTTTGGTTTTTCATGTTGATTTTAAAATGACCTTTTTCTTGTTTGAAATGTACTAACTCGTTTTTTCCTCACAGCAGGTCAACTTGTGTGCGGTTGCAACATTACGGTCCCATTGTGTACATTTTTGGAGAAAGGGACATCAGTTGCACCACGGGGCGGGAGGAGGATGCTGCGCACAATACATTTTCTGTCTTCGGTAAGCATTTCTTTGTGTTTTATAAGTTTGGAATTTTGGTTTTTCATGTTGATTTTTAAATGACCTTTTTCATGGTTGAAATGTACTAACTCGTTTTTTCCTCACAGCAGGTCAACTTGTGTGTGGTTGCAACATTACGGTCCCATTGAGTACATTTTTGGAGAAAGGGACATCAGTTGCACCACAGGGCGGGAGGAGGGTGCTGCGCACAGTACATTTTCTCTCTTCGGTAAGCATTTCTTTGTGTTTTGTAAGTTTGGAATTTTGGTTTTTCATGTTGATTTTAAAATGACCTTTTTCATGTTTGAAATGTACTAACTCGTTTTTTCCTCACAGCAGCTGAACTTGTGTGTGGTTTCAACATTGCAGTCACATTGAGTACATTTTTGGAGAAAGGGACATCAGTTGCACCACAGGGCGGGAGGAGGGTTCTGAGCACGATACTTTTTCTCTCTTTGGTAAGCATTCTTTTGTGTTTTATACTTTTGGAATTTTGGTTTCCATGTTGATATTAAAATGACCGTTTTCATGTTTGAAATGTACTAACTCGTTTTTTCCTCACAGCAGGTGAACTTGTGTGTGGTTGCAACATTGCGATCCCATTGAGTACATTTTTGGAGAAAGGGACATCAGTTGCACCACAGGGCGGGAGGAGGATGCTGCGCACAATACATTTTCTCTCTTCGGTAAGCATTTCTTTGTGTTTCATAAGTTTGGAATTTTGGTTTTTCATGTTGATTTTAAAATGACCTTTTTCATGTTTGAAACGTACTAACACGTTTTTTCCTCACAGCAGGTCAACTTGTGTGTGGTTGCAACATTACGGTCCCATTGAGTACATTTTTGGAGAAAGGGACATCAGTTGCACCACAGGGCAGGAGGAGGGTTCTGAGCACGATACATTTTCTCTCTTCGGTAAGCATTTCTCTGTGTTTTATAAGTATGGAATTTTGGTTTTTCATGTTGATTTTAAAATGACCTTTTTCATGTTTGAAATGTACTAACTCGTTTTTTCCTCACAGCAGGTCAACTTGTGTGTGGTTGCAACATTACGGTCCCATTGAGTACATTTTTGGAGAAAGGGACATCAGTTGCACCACAGGGCGGGAGGAGGGTTCTGCGCACAATACATTTTCTCTCTTCGGTAAGCATTTCTTTGCGTTTTATAAGTTTGGAATTTTGGTTTTTCATGTTGATTTTAAAATGACCTTTTTCATGTTTGAAATGTACTAACTCGTTTTTTCCTCACAGCAGGTCAACTTGTGTGTGGTTGCAACATTACGGTCCCATTGAGTACATTTTTGGAGAAAGGGACATCAGTTGCACCACAGGGCGGGAGGAGGGTTCTGCGCACAATACATTTTCTCTCTTCGGTAAGCATTTCTTTGTGTTTTATAAGTTTGGAATTTTGGTTTTTCATGTTGATTTTAAAATGACCTTTTTCATGTTTGAAATGTACTAACTCGTTTTTTCCTCACAGCAGGTCAACTTGTGTGTGGTTGCAACATTACGGTCCCATTGAGTACATTTTTGGAGAAAGGGACATCAGTTGCACCACAGGGCGGGAGGAGGATGCTGCGCACAATACATTTTCTCTCTTCGGTAAGCATTTCTTTGTGTTTTATAAGTTTGGAATTTTTGTTTTTCATGTTGATTTTAAAATGACCTTTTTCATGTTTGAAATGTACTAACTCGTTTTTTCCTCACAGCAGGTCAACTTGTGTGTGGTTGCAACATTACGGTCCCATTGAGTACATTTTTGGAGAAAGGGACATCAGTTGCACCACAGGGCGGGAGGAGGGTGCTGCGCACAATACATTTTCTCTCTTCCGTAAGCATTTCTTTGTGTTTTATAAGTTTGGAATTTTGGTTTTTCATGTTGATTTTAAAATGACCTTTTTCATGGTTGAAATGTACTAACTCGTTTTTTCCTCACAGCAGGTCAACTTGTGTGTGGTTGCAACATTACGGTCCCATTGAGTACATTTTTGGAGAAAGGGACATCAGTTGCACCACAGGGCGGGAGGAGGGTGCTGCGCACAATACATTTTCTGTCTTCGGTAAGCATTTCTTTGTGTTTTATAAGTTTGGAATTTTGGTTTTTCATGTTGATTTTAAAATGACCTTTTTCGAGTTTGAAATGTACCAACTCGTTTTTTCATCACAGCAGGTCAACTTGTGTGTGGTTGCAACATTACGGTCCCATTGAGTACATTTTTGGAGAAAGGGACATCAGTTGCACCACAGGGCGGGAGGAGGATGCTGCGCACAATACATTTTCTCTCTTCGGTAAGCATTTCTTTGTGTTTTATAAGTTTGGAATTTTGGTTTTTCATGTTGATTTTAAAATGACCTTTTTCATGTTTGAAATGTACTAACTCGTTTTTTCCTCACAGCAGCTGAACTTGTGTGTGGATGCAACATTGCGGTCACATTCAGTACATTTTTGGAGAAAGGGACATCAGTTGCACCACAGGGCGGGAGGAGGGTTCTGAGCACGATACTTTTTCTCTCTTTGGTAAGAATTTTTTTGTGTTTGATACTTTTGGAATTTTGGTTTTTCATGTTGATTTTAAAATGACCTTTTTCATGGTTGAAATGTACTAACTCGTTTTTTCCGCACAGCAGGTCAACTTGTGTGTGGTTGCAACATTACGGTCCCATTGAGTACATTTTTGGAGAAAGGGACATCAGTTGCACCACAGGGCGGGAGGAAGGTGCTGCGCACAATACATTTTCTCTCTTCGGTAAGCATTTCTTTGTGTTTTATAAGTTTGGAATTTTGGTTTTTCATGTTGATTTTAAAATGACCTTTTTCATGTTTGAAATGTACTAACTCGTTTTTTCCTCACTGCAGGTCAACTTGTGTGTGGTTGCAACATTACGGTCCCATTGAGTACATTTTTGGAGAAAGGGACATCAGTTGCACCTCAGGGCAGGAGGAGGGTTCTGAGCACGATACATTTTCTCTCTTCGGTAAGCATTTCTTTGTGTTTTATAAGTTTGGAATTTTGGTTTTTCATGTTGATCTTAAAATGACCTTTTTCATGTTTGAAATGTACTAACTCATTTTTTCCTCACAGCAGCTGAACTTGTGTGTAGTTGCAACATTGCGGTCACATTGAGTACATTTTTGGAGAAAGGGACATCAGTTGCACCACAGGGCGGGAGGAGGGTTCTGAGCACGATACATTTTCTCTCTTCGGTAAGCATTTCTTTGTGTTTTATAAGTTTGGAATTTTGGATTTCCATGTTGATTTTAAAATGACCTTTTTCATGTTTGAAATGTACTAACTCGTTTTTTCCTTACAGCAGGTCAACTTGTGTGTGGTTGCAACATTACGGTCCCATTGAGTACATTTTCGGAGAAAGGGACATCAGTTGCACCACAGGGCAGGAGGAGGGTGCTGCGCACAATACATTTTCTCTCTTCGGTAAGCATGTTTTTTGTTGCATAAGTTTGGAATTTTGGATTTCCATGTTGATTTTAAAATGACCTTTTTCATGTTTGAAATATACTAACTCGTTTTTTCCTCACAGCAGGTCAACTTGTGTGTGGTTGCATCATTACGGTCCCATTGAGTACATTTTCGGAGAAAGGGACATCAGTTGCACCACAGGGCGGGAGGAGGGTTCTGAGCACGATACTTTTTCTCTCTTTGGTAAGCATTTTTTTGTTTTTGATAGTTTTGGAATTTTGGTTTTTCATGTTGATTTTAAAACGACCTTTTTCATGTTTGAAATGTACTAACACGTTTTTTCCTCACTGCAGGTCAACTTGTGTGTGGTTGCAACATTACGGTCCCATTGAGTACATTTTTGGAGAAAGGGACATCAGTTGCACCACAGGGCGGGAGGAGGGTACTGAGCACGATACTTTCTCTCTCTTCGGTAAGCATTTCTTTGTGCTTTATAAGTTTGGAATTTTGGTTTTTCATGTTGATTTTAAAATGACCTTTTTCATGTTTGAAATGCACTAACTCGTTTTTTCCTCACAGCAGCTGAACTTGTGTGTGGTTGCAACATTGCGGTCACATTCAGTACATTTTTGGAGAAAGGGACATCAGTTGCACCACAGGGCGGGAGGAGGGTTCTGAGCACGATACTTTTTCTCTCTTTGGTAAGCATTTTTTTGTGTTTGATACTTTTGGAATTTTGGTTTTTCATGTTGATTTTAAAATGACCTTTTTCATGGTTGAAATGTACTAACTCGTTTTTTCCTCACAGCAGGTCAACTTGTGTGTGGTTGCAACATTACGGTCCCATTGAGTACATTTTTGGAGAGAGGGACATCAGTTGCACCACAGGGCGGGAGGAGGGTGCTGCGCACAATACATTTTCTCTCTTCGGTAAGCATTTTTTTGTGTTTTATAAGTTTGGAATTTTGGTTTTTCATGTTGATTTTAAAATGACCTTTTTCATGTTTGAAATGTACTAACTCGTTTTTTCCTCACAGCAGGTCAACTTGTGTGTGGTTGCAACATTACGGTCCCATTGAGTACATTTTTGGAGAAAGGGACATCAGTTGCACCACAGGGCGGGAAGAGGGTGCTGCGCACAATACATTTTCTCTCTTCGGTAAGCATTTCTTTGTGTTTTATAAGTTTGGAATTTTGGTTTTTCATGTTGATTTTAAAATGACCTTTTTCATGTTTGAAATGTACTAACTCGTTTTTTCCTCACAGCAGGTCAACTTGTGTGTGGTTGCAACATTACGGTCCCATTGAGTACATTTTTGGAGAAAGGGACATCAGTTGCACCACAGGGCGGGAGCAGGGTTCTGAGCACGATACATTTTCTCTCTTCGGTAAGCATTTCTTTGTGTTTTATAAGTTTGGAATTTTGGTTTTTCATGTTGATTTTAAAATGACCTTTTTCATGTTTGAAATGTACTAACTCGTTTTCTCCTCACAGCAGCTGAACTTGTGTGTGGTTGCAACATTGCGATCACATTGAGTACATTTTTGGAGAAAGGGACATCAGTTGCACCACAGGCGGGAGGAGGGTTCTGAGTACGATAGTTTTTCTCTATTTGGTAAGCATTTTTTTGTGTTTGATACTTTTGGAATTTTGGTTTTTCATGTTGATTTTAAAATGACCTTTTTCATGTTTGAAATGTACAAACTCGTTTTTTCCTCACAGCAGGTCAACTTGTGTGTGGTTGCAACATTACGGTCCCATTGAGTACATTTTTGGAGAAAGGGACATCAGTTGCTCCAAAGGGCGGCAGGAGGGTGCTGCGCACAATACATTTTCGCTCTTCGGTAAGCATTTCTTTGTGTTTTATAAGTTTGGAATTTTGGTTTTTCATGTTGAATTATAAATGACCTTTTTCATGTTTGAAATGAACTAACTCGTTTTTTCCTCACAGCAGGTCAACTTGTGTGTGGTTGCAACATTACGGTCCCATTGAGTACATTTTTGGAGAAAGGGACATCAGTTGCACCACAGGGCGGACGAGGGTGCTGCGCACAATACATTTTCTCTCTTCGGTAAGCATTTCTTTGTTTTTATAAGTTTGGAATTTTGGTTTTTCATGTTGATTTTAAAATGACCTTTTTCATGTTTGAAATGTACTAACTCGTTTTTTCCTCACAGCAGCTGAACTTGTGTGTGGTTGCAACATTGCGGTCACATTGAGTACATTTTTGGAGAAAGGGACATCAGTTGCACCACAGGGCGGGAGGAGGGTTCTGAGCACGATTCTTTTTCTCTCTTTGGTAAGCATTTTTTTGTGTTTGATACTTTTGGAATTTTGGTTTTTCATGTTGATTTTAAAATGACCTTTTTCATGTTTGAAATGTACTAACTCGTTTTTTCCTCACAGCAGGTCAACTTGTGTGTGGTTGCAACATTACGGTCCCATTGAGTACATTTTTGGAGAAAGGGACATCAGTTGCACCACAGGGCGGGAGGAGGGTGCTGAGCACGATGCATTTTCTCTCTTCGGTAAGCATTTATTTGTGTTTTATAAGTTTGGAATTTTGGTTTTTCATGTTGATTTTAAAATGACCATTTTCATGTTTGAAATGTACCAACTCGTTTTTTTCTCACAGCAGGTCAACTTGTGTGTGGTTGCAACATTACGGTCCCATTGAGTACATTTTTGGAGAAAGGGACATCAGTTGCACCACAGGGCGGGAGGAGGGTACTGCGCACGATACATTTTCTCTCTTCGGTAAGCATTTCTTTGTGTTTTATAAGTTTGGAATTTTGGTTTTTCATGTTGATTATAAAATGACCTTTTTCATGTTTGAAATGTACTAACTCGTTTTTTCCTCACAGCAGCTGAACTTGTGTGTGGTTGCAACATTGCGGTCACATTGAGTACATTTTTGGAGAAAGGGACATCAGTTGCACCACAGGGCGGGAGGAGGGTTCTGAGCACGATACATTTTCTCTCTTTGGTAAGCATTTTTTTGTGTTTGATACTTTTGGAATTTTGGTTTTTCATGTTGATTTTGAAATGACCTTTTTCATGTTTGAAATGTACTAACTCGTTTTTTCCTCACAGCAGCTGAACTTGTGTGTGGTTGCAACATTGCGGTCACATTGAGTACATTTTTGGAGAAAGGGACATCAGTTGCACCACAGGGCGGGAGGAGGGTTCAGAGCACGATACTTTTTCTCTCTTTGGTAAGCATTTTTTTGTGTTTGATACTTTTGGAATTTTGGTTTTTCATGTTGATTTTGAAATGACCTTTTTCATGTTTGAAATGTACTAACTCGTTTTTTCCTCACAGCAGGTCAACTTGTGTGTGGTTGCAACATTACGGTCCCATTGAGTACATTTTTGGAGAAAGGGACATCAGTTGCACCACAGGGCGGGAGGAGGGTTCTGAGCACGATACTTTTTCTCTCTTTGGTAAGCATTTTTTTGTGTTTGATACTTTTGGAATTTTGGTTTTTCATGTTGATTTTAAAATGACCTTTTTCATGGTTGAAATGTACTAACTCGTTTTTTCCTCACAGCAGGTCAACTTGTGTGTGGTTGCAACATTACGGTCCCATTGAGTACATTTTTGGAGAAAGGGACATCATTTGCACCATAGGGCGGGAGGAGGGTGCTGCGCACAATACATTTTCTCTCTTCGGTAAGCATTTCTTTGTGTTTTATAAGTTTGGAATATTGGTTTTTCATGTTGATTTTAAAATGACCTTTTTCATGTTTGAAATGTACTAACTCGTTTTTTCCTCACAGCAGGTCAACTTGTGTGTGGTTGCAACGTTACGGTCCCATTGTGTACATTTTTGGAGAAAGGGACATCAGTTGCACCACAGGGCGGGAGGAGGATGCTGCGCACAATACATTTTCTCTCTTTGGTAAGCATTTTTTTGTGTTTGATACTTTTGGAATTTTGGTTTTTCATGTTGATTTTAAAATGACCTTTTTCATGGTTGAAATGTACTAACTCGTTTTTTCCTCACAGCAGGTCAACTTGTGTGTGGTTGCAACATTACGGTCCCATTGAGTACATTTTTGGAGAGAGGGACATCAGTTGCACCACAGGGCGGGAGGAGGGTGCTGCGCACAATACATTTTCTCTCTTCGGTAAGCATTTTTTTGTGTTTTATAAGTTTGGAATTTTGGTTTTTCATGTTGATTTTGAAATGACCTTTTTCATGTTTGAAATGTACTAACTCGTTTTTTCCTCACAGCAGGTCAACTTGTGTGTGGTTGCAACATTACGGTCCCATTGAGTACATTTTTGGAGAAAGGGACATCAGTTGCACCACAGGGCGGGAAGAGGGTCAGCGCACAATACATTTTCTCTCTTCGGTAAGCATTTCTTTGTGTTTTATAAGTTTGGAATTTTGGTTTTTCATGTTGATTTTAAAATGACCTTTTTCATGTTTGAAATGTACTAACTCGTTTTTTCCTCACAGCAGGTCAACTTGTGTGTGGTTGCAACATTACGGTCCCATTGAGTGCATTTTTGGAGAAAGGGACATCAGTTGCACCACAGGGCGGGAGGAGGGTTCTGAGCATGATACATTTTCTCTCTTCGGTAAGCATTTATTTGTGTTTTATATGTTTGGAATTTTGGTTTTTCATGTTGATTTTAAAATGACCTTTTTCATGTTTGAAATGTACTAACTCGTTTTCTCCTCACAGCAGCTGAACTTGTGTGTGGTTGCAACATTGCGGTCACATTGAGTACATTTTTGGAGAAAGGGACATCAGTTGCACCACAGGGCGGGAGGAGGGTTCTGAGCACGATACTTTTTCTCTATTTGGTAAGCATTTTTTTGTGTTTGATACTTTTGGAATTTTGGTTTTTCATGTTGATTTTAAAATGACCTTTTTCATGGTTGAAATGTACTAACTCGTTTTTTCCTCACAGCAGGTCAACTTGTGTGTGGTTGCATCATTACGGTCCCATTGAGTACATTTTTGGAGAAAGGGACATCATTTGCACCACAGGGTGGGAGGAGGGTGCTGCGCACAATACATTTTCTCTCTTCGGTAAGCATTTCTTTGTGTTTTATAAGTTTGGAATATTGGTTTTTCATGTTGATTTTAAAATGACCTTTTTCATGTTTGAAATGTACTAACTCGTTTTTTCCTCACAGCAGGTCAACTTGTGTGTGGTTGCAACATTACGGTCCCATTGTGTACATTTATGGAGAAAGGGACATCAGTTGCACCACAGGGCAGGAGGAGGATCTGCGCACAATACATTTTCTCTCTTCGGTAAGCATTTCTTTGTGTTTTATAAGTTTGGAATTTTGGATTTTCATGTTGATTTTAAAATGACCTTTTTCATGTTTGAAATGTACTAACTCGTTTTTTCCTCACAGCTGCTGAACTTGTGTGTGGTTGCAACATTGCGGTCACATTGAGTACATTTTTGGAGAAAGGGACATCAGTTGCACCACAGGGCGGGAGGAGGGTTCTGAGCACGATACTTTTTCTCTGTTTGGTAAGCATTTTGTTGTGTTTGATAGTTTTGGAATTTTGGTTTTTCATGTTGATTTTAAAATGACCTTTTTCATGTTTGAAATGTACTAACTCGTTTTTTCAACACAGCAGGTCAACTTGTGTGTGGTTGCAACATTACGGTCCCATTGTGTACATTTTTGGAGAGAGGGACATCAGTTGCACCACAGGGCAGGAGGAGGATGCTGCGCACAATACATTTTCTCTCTTCGGTAAGCATTTCTTTGTGTTTTATAAGTTTGGAACATTGGATTTTCATGTTCATTTTAAAATGACCTTTTTCATGTTTGAAATGTACTAACTCGTTTTTTCCTCACAGCAGCTGAACTTGTGTGTGGTTGCAACATTGCGGTCACATTGTGTACATTTTTGGAGAAAGGGATATCAGTTGCACCACAGGGCAGGAGGAGGATGCTGCGCACAATACATTTTCTCTCTTCGGTAAGCATTTCTTTGTGTTTTATAAGTTTGGAATTTTGGATTTTCATGTTGATTTTAAAATGACCTTTTTCATGTTTGAAATGTACTAACTCGTTTTTTCCTCACAGCAGGTCAACTTGTGTGTGGTTGCAACATTACGGTCGCATTGAGTACATTTTTGGAGAAAGGGACGTCAGTTGCACCAAAGGGCGGGAGGAGGGTGCTGCGCACAATACATTTTCTCTCTTCGCTAAGCATTTCTTTGTGTTTTATAAGTTTGGAATTTTGGTTTTTCATGTTGATTTTAAAATGACCTTTTTCATGTTTGAAATGTACTAACTCGTTTTTTCCTCACAGCAGGTCAACTTGTGTGTGGTAGCAACATTGCGGTCACATTGAGTACATTTTTGGAGAAAGGGACATCAGTTGCACCACAGGGCGGGAGGAGGGTTCAGAGCACGATACTTTTTCTCTCTTTGGTAAGCATTTTTTTGTTTTTGATACTTTTGGAATTCTGGTTTTTCATGTTGATTTTAAAATGACCTTTTTCATGTTTGAAATGTACTAACTCGTTTTTTCCTCACAGCAGGTCAACTTGTGTGTGGTTGCAACATTACGCTACCATTGAGTACATTTTTGGAGAAAGGGACATCAGGTTCTCCACAGGGCGGCAGGAGGGTGCTGCGCACAATACATTTTCGCTCTTAGGTAAGCATTTCTTTGTGTTTAATAAGTTTGGAATTTTGGTTTTTCATGTTGAATTTTAAATGACCTTTTTCATGTTTGAAATGAACTAACTCGTTTTTTCCTCACAGCAGGTCAACTTGTGTGTGGTTGCAACATTATGGTCCCATTGAGTACATTTTTGGAGAAAGGGACATCAGTTGCACCACAGGGCGGACGAGGGTGCTGCGCACAATACATTTTCTCTCTTCGGTAAGCATTTCTTTGTTTCTATAAGTTTGGAATTTTGGTTTTTCATGTTGATTTTAAAATGACCTTTTTCATGTTTGAAATGTACTAACTCGTTTTTTCCTCACAGCAGGTCAATTTGTGTGTCGTTGCAACATTACGGTCCCATTGAGTACATTTTTGGAGAAAGGGACATCAGTTGCACCACAGGGCGGGAGGAGGATGCTGAGCACAATACATTTTCTCTCTTCGGTAAGCATTTTTTTGTGTTTGATACTTTTGGTATTTTGGTTTTTCATATTGATTTTAAAATGACCTTTTTCATGTTTGAAATGTACTAACTCGTTTTTTCCTCACAGCAGGTCAACTTGTGTGTGGTTGCAACATTACGGTCCCATTGAGTACATTTTTGGAGCAAGGGACATCAGTTGCACCACAGGGCGGGAGGAGGGTACTGCGCACGATACATTTTCTCTCTTCGGTGAGCATTTCTTTGTGTTTTATAAGTTTGGAAGTTTGGTTTTTCATGTTGATTTTAAAATGACCTTTTTCATGTTTGAAATGTACTAACTCGTTTTTTCCTCGCAGCAGCTGAACTTGTGTGTGGTAGCAACATTGCGGTCACGTTGAGTACATTTTTGGAGAAAGGGACATCAGTTGCACCACAGGGCGGGAGGAGGGTTCAGAGCACGATACTTTTTCTCTCTTTGGTAAGCATTTTTTTGTGTTTGATACTTTTGGAATTTTGGTTTTTCATGTTGATTTTAAAATGACCTTTTTCATGTTTGAAATGTACTAACTCGTTTTTTCCTCACAGCAGGTCAACTTGTGTGTGGTTGCAACATTACGGTCCCATTGAGTACATTTTTGGAGAAAGGGACATCAGTTGCTCCACAGGGCAGCAGGAGGGTGCTGCGCACAATACATTTTCGCTCTTCGGTAAGCATTTCTTTGTGTTTAATAAGTTTGGAATTTTGGTTTTTCATGTTGAATTTTAAATGACCTTTTTCATGTTTGAAATGAACTAACTCGTTTTTTCCTCACAGCAGGTCAACTTGTGTGTGGTTGCAACATTACGGTCCCATTGAGTACATTTTTGGAGAAAGGGACATCAGTTGCACCACAGGGCGGACGAGGGTGCTGCGCACAATACATTTTCTCTCTTCGGTAAGCATTTCTTTGTTTTTATAAGTTTGGAATTTTGGTTTTTCATGTTGATTTTAAAATGACCTTTTACATGTTTGAAATGTACTAACTCGTTTTTTCCTCACAGCAGGTCAACTTGTGTGTCGTTGCAACATTACGGTCCCATTGAGTACATTTTTGGAGAAAGGGACATCAGTTGCACCACAGGGCAGGAGGAGGATGCTGAGCACAATACATTTTCTCTCTTCGGTAAGCATTTTTTTGTGTTTGATACTTTTGGAATTTTGGTTTTTCATGTTGATTTTAAAACGACCTTTTTCATGTTTGAAATGTACTAACTCGTTTTTTCCTCACAGCAGCTGAACTTGTGTGTGGTTGCAACATTGCGGTCACATTGAGTACATTTTTGGAGAAAGGGACATCAGTTGCACCACAGGGCGGGAGGAGGGTTCCGAGCACGATACTTTTTCTCTCTTTGGTAAGCATTTTTTTGTGTTTGGTACTTTTGGAATTTTGGTTTTTCATGTTGATTTTAAAATGACCTTTTTCATGTTTGAAATGTACTAACTCGTTTTTTCCTCACAGCAGGTCAACTTGTGTGTGGTTGCAACATTACGGTCCCATTGAGTACATTTTTGGAGAAAGGGACATCAGTTGCACCACAGGGCGGGAGGAGGGTACTGCGCACAATACATTTTCTCTCGTCGGTAAGCATTTCTTTGTGTTTTATAAGTTTGGAATTTTGGTTTTTCATGTTGATTTTAAAATGACCTTTTTCATGTTTGAAATGTACTAACTCGTTTTTTCCTCACAGCAGCTGAACTTGTGTGTGGTAGCAACATTGCGGTCACATTGAGTACATTTTTGGAGAAAGGGACATCAGTTGCACCACAGGGCGGGAGGAGGGTTCAGAGAACGATACTTTTTCTCTCTTTGGTAAGCATTTTTTTGTGTTTGATACTTTTGGAATTTTGGTTTTTCATGTTGATTTTAAAATGACCTTTTTCATGTTTGAAATGTACTAACTCGTTTTTTCCTCACAGCAGGTCAACTTGTGTGTGGTTGCAACATTACGGTCCCATTGAGTACATTTTTGGAGAAAGGGACATCAGTTGCTCCACAGGGCGGCAGGTGGGTGCTGCGCACAATACATTTTCGCTCTTCGGTAAGCATTTCTTTGTGTTTAATAAGTTTGGAATTTTGGTTTTTCATGTTGAATTTTAAATGACCTTTTTCATGTTTGAAATGAACTAACTCGTTTTTTCCTCACAGCAGGTCAACTTGTGTGTGGTTGCAACATTACGGTCCCATTGAGTACATTTTTGGAGAAAGGGACATCAGTTGCACCACAGGGCGGACGAGGGTAATGCGCACAATACATTTTCTCTCTTCGGTAAGCATTTCTTTGTTTTTATAGGTTTGGAATTTTGGTTTTTCATGTTGATTTTAAAATGACCTTTTTCATGTTTGAAATGTACTAAATCGTTTTTTCCTCACAGCAGGTCAACTTGTGTGTCGTTGCAACATTACGGTCCCATTGAGTACATTTTTGGAGAAAGGGACATCAGTTGCACCACAGGGCGGGAGGAGGATGCTGAGCACAATACATTTTCTCTCTTCGGTAAGCGTTTTTTTGTGTTTGATACTTTTGGAATTTTGGTTTTTCATGTTGATTTTAAAATGACCTTTTTCATGTTTGAAATGTACTAACTCGTTTTTTCCTCACAGCAGGTCAACTTGTGTGTGGTTGCAACATTACGGTCCCATTGAGTACATTTTTGGAGAAAGGGACATCAGTTGCACCACAGGGCGGGAGGAGGGTACTGCGCACGATACATTTTCTCTCTTCGGTAAGCATTTCTTTGTGTTTTATAAGTTTGGAATTTTGGTTTTTCATGTTGATTTTAAAATGACCTTTTTCATGTTTGAAATGTACTAACTCGTTTTTTCCTCACAGCAGCTGAACTTGTGTGTGGTTGCAACATTGCGGTCACATTGAGTACATTTTTGGAGAAAGGGACATCAGTTGCACCACAATGCGGGAGGAGGGTTCTGAGCACGATACATTTTCTCTCTTTGGTAAACATTTTTTTGTGTTTGATACTTTTGGAATTTTGGTTTTTCATGTTGATTTTGAAATGACCTTTTTCATGTTTGAAATGTACTAACTCGTTCTTTCCTCACAGCAGCTGAACTTGTGTGTGGTTGCAACATTGCGGTCACATTGAGTACATTTTTGGAGAAAGGGACATCAGTTGCACCACAGGGCGGGAGGAGGGTTCAGAGCACGATACTTTTTCTCTCTTTGGTAAGCATTTTTTTGTGTTTTATACTTTTGGAATTTTGGTTTTTCATGTTGATTTTGAAATGACCTTTTTCATGTTTGAAATGTCCTAACTCGTTTTTTCCTCACAGCAGGACAACTTGTGTGTGGTTGCAACATTACGGTCCCATTGAGTACATTTTTGGAGAAAGGGACATCAGTTGCACCACAGGGCGGGAGGAGGGTTCTGAGCACGATACTCTTTCTCTCTTTGGTAAGCATTTTTTTGTGTTTGATACTTTTGGAATTTTGGTTTTTCATGTTGATTTTAAAATGACATTTTTCATGGTTGAAATGTACTAACTCGTTTTTTCCTCACAGCAGGTCAACTTGTGTGAGGTTGCAACATTACGGTCCCATTGAGTACATTTTTGGAGAAAGGGACATCATTTGCACCACAGGGCGGGAGGAGGGTGCTGCGCACAATACATTTTCTCTCTTCGGTAAGCATTTCTTTGTGTTCTATAAGTTTGGAATATTGGTTTTTCATGTTGATTTTAAAATGACCTTTTTCATGTTTGAAATGTACTAACTCGTTTTTTCCTCACAGAAGGGCAACTTGTGTGTGGTTGCAACATTACGGTCCCATTGTGTACATTTTTGGAGAAAGGGACATCAGTTGCACCACAGAGCGGGAGGAGGATGCTGCGCACAATACATTTTCTCTCTTCGGTAAGCATTTTTTTGTGTTTTATACATTTGGAATTTTGGTTTTTCATGTTGATTTTAAAATGACCTTTTTCATGTTTGAAATGTACTAACTCGTTTTTTCCTCAGAGCAGCTGAACTTGTTTGTGGTTGCAACATTGCGGTCACATTGAGTACATTTTTGGAGAAAGGGACATCAGTTGCACCACAGGGCGGGAGGAGGGTTCTGAGCACGATACTTTTTCTCTCTTTGGTAAGCATTTTTTTGTGTTTGATACTTTTGGAATTTTGGTTTTTCATGTTGATTTTAAAATGACCTTTTTCATGTTTGAAATGTACTAACTCGTTTTTTCCTCACAGCAGGTCAACTTGTGTGTGGTTGCTACATTACGGTCCCATTGAGTACATTTTTGGAGAAAGGGACATCAGTTGCACCACAGGGCGGGAGGAGGGTACTGCGCACGATACATTTTCTCTCTTCGGTAAGCATTTATTTGTGTTTTATAAGTTTGGAATTTTGGTTTTTCATGTTGATTTTAAAATGACCTTTTTCATGTTTGAAATGTACTAACTCGTTTTTTCCTCACAGCAGCTGAACTTGTGTGTGGTTGCAACATTGCGGTCTCATTGAGTACATTTTTGGAGAAAGGGACATCAGTTGCACCACAGGGCGGGAGGAGGGTTCTGAGCACGATACATTTTCTCTCTTTGGTAAGCATTTTTTTGTGTTTGATACTTTTGGAATTTTGGTTTTTCATGTTGATTTTGAAATGACCTTTTTCATGTTTGAAATGTACTAACTCTTTTTTTCCTCACAGCAGCTGAACTTGTGTGTGGTTGCAACATTGCGGTCACATTGAGTACATTTTTGGAGAAAGGGACATCAGTTGCACCACAGGGCGAGAGGAGGGTTCAGAGCACGGTACTTTTTCTCTCTTTGGTAAGCATTTCTTTGTGCTTGATACTTTTGGAATTTTGGTTTTTCATGTTGATTTTGAAATGACCTTTTTCACTTTTGAAATGTACTAACTCGTTTTTTCCTCACAGCAGGTCAACTTGTGTGTGGTTGCAACATTACGGTCCCATTGAGTACATTTTTGGAGAAACGGACATCAGTTGTACCATAGGGCGGGAGGAGGGTTCTGAGCACATTACTCCTTCTCTCTTTGGTAAGCATTTTTTTGTGTTTGATACTTTCGGAATTTTGGTTTTTCACGTTGATTTTAAAATGACCTTTTTCACTTTTGAAATGTACTAACTCGTTTTTTCCTCACAGCAGGTCAACTTGTGTGTGGTTGCAACATTACGGTCCCATTGAGTACTTTTTTGGAGAAAGGGACATCAGTTGTACCACAGGGCGGGAGGAGGGTGCTGAGCACGATACATTTTCTCTCTTCGGTAAGCATTTATTTGTGTTTTATAAAATTGGAATTTTGGTTTTTCATGTTGATTTTAAAATGACCATTTTCATGTTTGAAATGTACCAACACGTTTTTTCCTCACAGCAGGTCAACTTGTGTGTGGTTGCAACATTACGGTCCCATTGAGTACATTTTTGGAGAAAGGGACATCAGTTGCACCACAGGGCGGGAGGAGGGTGCTGCGCACGATACATTTTCTCTCTTCGGTAAGCATTTATTTGTGTTTTATAAGTTTGGAATTTTGGTTTTTCATTTCGATTTTAAAATGACCTTTTTCATGTTTGAAATGTACTAACTCGTTTTTTCCTCACAGCAGCTGAACTTGTGTGTGGTTGCAACATTGCGGTCACATTGAGTACATTTTTGGAGAAAGGGACATCAGTTGCACCACAGGGCAGGAGGAGGGTTCTGAGCACGAACCATTTTCTCTCTTCGGTAAGCATTTCTTTGTGTTTTATAAGTTTGGAATTTTGGTTTTTCATGTTGATTTTAAAATGACCTTTTTCATGTTTGAAATGTACTAACTCGTTTTTTCCTCACAGCAGCTGAACTTGTGTGTGGTTGCAACATTGCGGTCACATTGAGTACATTTTTGGAGAAAGGGACATCAGTTGCACCACAGGGTGGGAGGAGCGTTCTGAGCACGATACTCTTTCCCTCTTTGGTAAGCATTTTTTTGTGTTTGATACTTTTGGAATTTTGGTTTTTCATGTTGATTTTAAAATGACCTTTTTCATGGTTGAAATGTACTAACTCGTTTTTTCCTCACAGCAGGTCAACTTGTGTGTGGTTGCAACATTACGGTCCCATTGAGTACATTTTTGGAGAAAGGGACATCAGTTGCACCACAGGGCGGGAGGAGGGTGCTGCGCACAATACATTTTCTCTCTTCGGTAAGCATTTCTTTGTGTTTTATAAGTTTGGAATATTGGTTTTTCATGTTGATTTTAAAATGACCTTTTTCATGTTTGAAATGTACTAACTCGTTTTTTCCTCACAGCAGGTCAACTTGTGTGTGGTTGCAACATTACGGTCCCATTGTGTACATTTTTGGAGAAAGGGACATCAGTTGCACCACAGGGCGGGAGGAGGATGCTGCGCACAATACATTTTCTCTCTTCGGTAAGCATTTTTTTGTGTTTTATACTTTTGGAATTTTGGTTTTTCATGTTGATTTTAAAATGACCTTTTTCATGTTTGAAATGTACTAACTCGTTTTTTCCTCACAGCAGGTCAACTTGTGTGTGGTTGCAACATTACGGTCCCATTGAGTACATTTTTGGAGAAAGGGACATCAGTTGCACCACAGGGCGGGAGGAGGGTGCTGAGCACGATACATTTTGTCTCTTCGGTAAGTATTTTTTTGTGCTTGATACGTTTGGGATTTTGGTTTTTCATGTTGTTTTTAAATTGGCCTTTTTCATGTGGAAATGTTCTTACTCGTTTTTTCCTCACGGCAGGTGAAGTTGTGTGTGGTTGCAACATTACGGTCCCATTGAGTACATTTTTGGAGAATTTGACATCAGTTGCACCACAGGGCGGGAGGAGGGTGCTGAGCACGATACATTTTCTCTCTTCGGTAAGCATTTATTTGTGTTTTATAAGTTTGGAATTTTGGTTTTTCATGTTGATTTTAAAATGACCTTTTTTATGTTTGAAATGTACTAACTCGTTTTTTCCTCACAGCAGGTCAACTTGTGTGTGGTTGCAACATTACGGTCCCATTGAGTACATTTTTGGAGAAAGGGACATCAGTTGCACCACAGAGCGAGAGGAGGGTTCAGAGCACGATACTTTTTCTCTCTTTGGTAAGCATTTTTTTGTGTTTGATACTTTTGGAATTTTGGTTTTTCATGTTGATTTTGAAATGACCTTTTTCATGTTTGAAATGTACTAATTCGTTTTTTCCTCACAGCAGGACAACTTGTGTGTGGTTGCAACATTACGGTCCCATTGAGTACATTTTTGGAGAAAGGGACATCAGTTGCACCACAGGGCGGGAGGAGGGTTCTGAGCACTATACTCTTTCTCTCTTTGGTAAGCATTTTTTTGTGTTTGATACTTTTGGAATTTTGGTTTTTCATTTTGATTTTAAAATGACCTTTTTCATGGTTGAAATGAACTAACTCGTTTTTTCCTCACAGCAGGTCAACTTGTGTGTGGTTGCAACATTACGGTCCCATTGAGTACATTTTTGGAGAAAGGGACATCATTTGCACCACAGGGCGGGAGGAGGGTGCTGCGCACAATACATTTTCTCTCTCCGGTAAGCATTTCTTTGTGTTCTATAAGTTTGGAATATTGGTTTTTCATGTTGATTTTAAAATGACCTTTTTCATGTTTGAAATGTACTGACTCGTTTTTTCCTCACAGAAGGGCAACTTGTGTGTGGTTGAAACATTACGGTCACATTGTGTACATTTTTGGAGAAAGGGTCATCAGTTGCACCACAGAGCGGGAGGAGGATGCTGCGCACAATACATTTTCTATCTTCGGTAAGCATTTTTTTGTGTTTTATACATTTGGAATTTTGGTTTTTCATGTTGATTTTAAAATGACCTTTTTCATGTTTGAAATGTACTAACTCGTTTTTTCCTCACAGCAGCTGAACTTGTTTGTGGTTGCAACATTGCGGTCACATTGAGTACATTTTTGGGGAAAGGGACATCAGTTGCACCACAGGGCGGGAGGAGGGTTCTGAGCACGATACTTTTTCTCTCTTTGGTAAGCATTTTTTTGTGTTTGATACTTTTGGAATTTTGGTTTTTCATGTTGATTTTAAAATGACCTTTTTCATGTTTGAAATGTACTAACTCGTTTTTTCCTCACAGCAGGTCAACTTGTGTATGGTTGCAACATTACGGTCCCATTGAGTACATTTTTGGAGAAAGGGACATCAGTTGCACCACAGGGCGGGAGGAGGGTGCTGAGCACGATACATTTTCTCTCTTCGGTAAGCATTTATTTGTGTTTTATAAATTTGGAATTTTGGTTTTTCATGTTGATTTTAAAATGACCATTTTCATGTTTGAAATGTACCAACTCGTTTTTTCCTCACAGCAGGTCAACTTGTGTGTGGTTGCTACATTACGGTCCCATTGAGTACATTTTTGGAGAAAGGGACATCAGTTGCACCACAGGGCGGGAGGAGGGTACTGCGCACGATACATTTTCTCTCTTCGGTAAGCATTTATTTGTGTTTTATGAGTTTGGAATTTTGGTTTTTCGTGTTGATTTTAAAATGACCTTTTTCATGTTTGAAATGTACTAACTCGTTTGTTCCTCACAGCAGCTGAACTTGTGTGTGGTTGCAACATTGCGGTCTCATTGAGTACATTTTTGGAGAAAGGGACATCAGTTGCACCACAGGGCGGGAGGAGGGTTCTGAGCACGATACATTTTCTCTCTTTGGTAAGCATTTTTTTGTGTTTGATACTTTTGGAATTTTGGTTTTTCATGTTGATTTTGAAATGACCTTTTTCATGTTTGAAATGTACTAACTCTTTTTTTCCTCACAGCAGCTGAACTTGTGTGTGGTTGCAACATTGCGGTCACATTGAGTACATTTTTGGAGAAAGGGACATCAGTTGCACCACAGGGCGAGAGGAGGGTTCAGAGCACGATACTTTTTCTCTCTTTGGTAAGCATTTTTTTGTGTTTGATACTTTTGGAATTTTGGTTTTTCATGTTGATTTTGAAGTGACCTTTTTCATGTTTGAAATGTACTAACTCGTTTTTTCCTCACAGCAGGTCAACTTGTGTGTGGTTGCAACATTACGGTCCCATTGAGTACATTTTTGGAGAAAGGGACATCAGTTGCACCACAGGGCGGGAGGAGGGTGCTGCGCACGATACATTTTCTCTCTTCGGTAAGCATTTCTTTGTGTTTTATAAGTTTGGAATTTTGGTTTTTCATGTTGATTTTAAAATGACCTTTTTCATGTTTGAAATGTACTAACTCGTTTTTTCCTCACAGCAGCTGAACTTGTGTGTGGTTGCAACATTGCGGTCACATTGAGTACATTTTTGGAGAAAGGGACATCAGTTGCACCACAGGGCGGGAGGAGCGTTCTGAGCACGATACTCTTTCCCTCTTTGGTAAGCATTTTTTTGTGTTTGATACTTTTGGAATTTTGGTCTTTCATGTTGATTTTTAAATGACCTTTTTCATGGTTGAAATGTACTAACTTGTTTTTTCCTCACAGCAGGTCAACTTGTGTGTGGTTGCAACATTACGGTCCCATTGAGTACATTTTTGGAGAAAGGGACATCAGTTGCACCACAGGGCGGGAGGAGGGTGCTGCGCACAATACATTTTCTCTCTTCGGTAAGCATTTCTTTGTGTTTTATAAGTTTGGAATATTGGTTTTTCATGTTGATTTTAAAATGACCTTTTTCATTTTTGAAATGTACTAACTCGTTTTTTCCTCACAGCAGGTCAACTTGTGTGTGGTTGCAACATTACGGTCCCATTGTGTACATTTTTGGAGAAAGGGACATCAGTTGCACCACAGGGCGGGAGGAGGATGCTGCGCACAATACATTTTCTCTCTTCGGTAAGCATTTTTTTGTGTTTTATACTTTTGGAATTTTGGTTTTTCATGTTGATTTTAAAATGACCTTTTTCATGGTTGAAATGTACTAACTCGTTTTTTCCTCACAGCAGGTCAACTTGTGTGTGGTAGCAACGTTACGGTCCCATTGAGTACATTTTTGGAGAAAGGGACATCAGTTGCACCACAGGGCGGGAGGAGGGTGCTGAGCACGATACATTTTGTCTCTTCGGTAAGTATTTTTTTGTGCTTGATACGTTTGGGATTTTGGTTTCTCATGTTGTTTTTAAATTGGCCTTTTTCATGTGGAAATGTTCTTACTCGTTTTTTCCTCACAGCAGGTGAAGTTGTGTGTGGTTGCAACATTACGGTCCCATTGAGTACATTTTTGGAGAATGGGACATCAGTTGCACCACAGGGCGGGAGGAGGGTGCTGAGCACGATACATTTTCTCTCTTCGGTAAGCATTTATTTGTGTTTTATAAGTTTGGAATTTTGGTTTTTCATGTTGATTTTAAAATGACCTTTTTCATGTTTGAAATGTACTAACTCGTTTTTTCCTCACAGCAGGTCAACTTGTGTGTGGTTGCAACATTACGGTCCCATTGAGTACATTTTTGGAGAAAGGGACATCAGTTGCACCACAGGGCGGGAGGAGGGTGCTGCGCACAATCTACTTTCGCTCTTCGGTAAGCATTTCTTTGTGTTTTATAAGTTTGGAATTTTGGTTTTTCATGTTGATTTTAAAATGACCTTTTTCATGTTTGAAATGTACTAACTCGTTTTTTCCTCACAGCAGGTCAACGTGTGTGTGGTTGCAATATTACGGGGCCATTGAGTACATTTTTGGAGAAAGGGACATCAGTTGCACCACAGGGCAAACGAGGGTGCTGCGCACAATACATTTTCTCCCTTCGGTAAGCATTTCTTTGTGTTTTATAAGTTTGGAATTTTGGTTTTTCATGTTGATTTTAAAATGACCTTTTTCATGTTTGAGATGTAATAACTCTTTTTTCCTCACAGCAGGTCAACTTGTGTGTGGTTGCAACATTACGGTCCCATTGTGTACATTTTTGGAGAAAGGGACATCAGTTGCACCACAGGGCGGGAGGAGGGTGCTGAGCACAATACATTTTCTCTCTTCGGTAAGCATTTTTTTGTGTTTGATACTTTTGGAATTTTGGTTTTTCATGTTGATTTTAAAATGACCTTTTTCATGTTTGAAATGTACTAACTCGTTTTTTCCTCACAGCAGCTGAACTTGTGTGTGGTTGCAACATTGCGGTCACATTGAGTACATTTTTGGAGAAAGGGACATCAGTTGCACCACAGGGCGGGAGGAGGGTTCTGAGCACGATACTTTTTCTCTCTTTGGTAAGCATTTTTTTGTGTTTGATACTTTTGGAATTTTGGTTTTCATGCTGATTTTAAAATGACCTTTTTCATGTTTGAAATGTACTAACTCGTTTTTTCCTCACAGCAGGTCAACTTGTGTGTGGTTGCAACATTACGGTCCCATTGAGTACATTTTTGGAGAAAGGGACATCAGTTGCACCACAGGGCGGGAGGAGGGTGCTGAGCACGATACATTTTCTCTCTTCGGTAAGCATTTATTTGTGTTTTATAAGTTTGGAATTTTGGTTTTTCATGTTGATTTTAAAATGACCTTTTTCATGTTTGAAATGTACCAACTCGTTTTTTCCTCACAGCAGGTCAACTTGTGTGTGGTTGCAACATTACGGTCCCATTGAGTACATTTTTGGAGAAAGGGACATCAGTTGCACCACAGGGCGGGAGGAGGGTGCTGAGCACGATACATTTTGTCTCTTCGGTAAGTATTTTTTTGTGCTTGATACGTTTGGGATTTTGGTTTTTCATGTTGTTTTTAAATTGGCCTTTTTCATGTGGAAATGTTCTTACTCGTTTTTTCCTCACAGCAGGTGAAGTTGTGTGTGGTTGCAACATTACGGTCCCATTGAGAACATTTTTGGAGAATGGGACATCAGTTGCACCACAGGGCGGGAGGAGGGTGCTGAGCACGATACATTTTCTCTCTTCGGTAAGCATTTATTTGTGTTTTATAAGTTTGGAATTTTGGTTTTTCATGTTGATTTTAAAATGACCTTTTTCGTGTTTGAAATGTACTAACTCGTTTTTTCCTCACAGCAGGTCAACGTGTGTGTGGTTGCAATATTTCCCATTGAGTACATTTTTGGAGAAAGGGACATCAGTTGCACCACAGGGCAAACGAGGGTGCTGCGCACAATACATTTTCTCCCTCCGGTAAGCATTTCTTTGTGTTTTATAAGTTTGGAATTTTGGTTTTTCATGTTGATTTTAAAATGACCTTTTTCATGTTTGAGATGTAATAACTCTTTTTTCCTCACAGCAGGTCAACTTGTGTGTGGTTGCAACATTACGGTCCCATTGTGTACATTTTTGGAGAAAGGGACATCAGTTGCACCACAGGGCGGGAGGAGGGTGCTGAGCACAATACATTTTCTCTCTTCGGTAAGCATTTTTTTGTGTTTGATACTTTTGGAATTTTGGTTTTTCATGTTGATTTTAAAATGACCTTTTTCATGTTTGAAATGTACTAACTCGTTTTTTCCTCACAGCAGCTGAACTTGTGTGTGGTTGCAACATTGCGGTCACATTGAGTACATTTTTGGAGAAAGGGACTTCAGTTGCACCACAGGGCGGGAGGAGGGTTCAGAGCACGATACTTTTTCTCTCTTTGGTAAGCATTTTTTTGTGTTTGATACTTTTGGAATTTTGGTTTTTCATGTTGATTTTGAAATGACCTTTTTCATGTTTGAAATGTACTAACTCGTTTTTTCCTCACAGCAGGTCAACTTGTGTGTGGTTGCAACATTATGGTCCCGTTGAGTACATTTTTGGAGAAAGGGACATCAGTTGCACCACAGGGCGGGAGGAGGGTGCTGAGCACGATACATTTTCTCTCTTCGGTAAGCATTAATTTGTGTTTTATAAGTTTGGAATTTTGGTTTTTCATGTTGATTTTAAAATGACCTTTTTCATGTTTGAAATGTACCAACTCGTTTTTTCCTCACAGCAGGTCAACTTGTGTGTGGTTGCAACATTACGGTCCCATTGAGTACATTTTTGGAGAAAGGGACATCAGTTGCACCACAGGGCGGGAGGAGGGTGCTGCGCACGATACATTTTCTCTCTTCGGTAAGCATTTATTTGTGTTTTATAAGTTTGGAATTTTGATTTTCATGTTGATTTTAAAATGACCTTTTCATGTTTGAAATGTACTAACTCGTTTTTTCCTCACAGCAGGTCAACTTGTGTGTGGTTGCAACATTACGGTCCCATTGAGTACATTTTTGGAGAAAGGGACATCAGTTGCACCACAGGGCGGGAGGATGGTGCTGCGCACAATACTTTTCTCTCTTCGGTAAACATTTATTTGTGTTTTATAAGTTTGGAATTTTGGTTTTTCATGTTGATTTTAAAATGACCTTTTTCATGTTTGAAATGTACTAACTCGTTTTTTCCTCACAGCAGGTCAACTTGTGTGTGGTTGCAACATTACGGTCCCATTGTGTACATTTTTGGAGAAAGGGACATCAGTTGCACCACAGGGCGGGAGGAGGGTGCTGCGCACGATACATTTTCTCTCTTCGGTAAGCATTTCTTTGTGTTTTATAAGTTTGGAATTTTGGTTTTTCATGTTGATTTTAAAATGACCTTTTTCATGTTTGAAATGTACTAACTCGTTTTTTCCTCACAGCAGGTCAACTTGTGTGTGGTTGCAACATTACGGTCCCATTGAGTACATTTTTGGAGAAAGGGACATCAGTTGCACCAAAGGGCGGGAGGAGGGTGCTGAGCACAATACATTTTCTCTCTTCGGTAAGCATTTTTTTGTGTTTTATACTTTTGGAATTTTGGTTTTTCATGTTGATTTTAAAATGACCGTTTTCATGTTTGAAATGTACTAACTCGTTTCTTCCCCACAGCAGGTCAACTTGTGTGTGGTTGCAACATTACGGTCCCATTGAGTACATTTTTGGAGAAAGGTACATCAGTTGCACCACAGGGCGGGAGGAGGGTGCTGTGCACAATACATTTTCTCTCTTCGGTAAGCATTTCTTTGTGTTTTATAAGTTTCAAATTTTGGTTCTTCATGTTGATTTTAAAATGACCTTTTTCATGTTTGAAATGTACTAACTCGTTGTTTCCTCACAGCAGCTGAACTTGTGTGTGGTTGCAACATTGCGGTCACATTGAGTACATTTTTGGAGAAAGGGACATCAGTTGCACCACAGGGCGGGAGGAGGGTTCTGAGCACGATACTTTTTCTCTCTTTGGTAAGCATTTTTTGTGTTTGATACTTTTGGAATTTTGGTTTTTCATGTTGATTTTAAAATGACCTTTTTCATGTTTGTAATGTATTAACTCGTTTTTTCCTCACAGCAGGTCAACTTGTGTGTGGTTGCAACATTACGGTCCCATTGAGTACATTTATGGAGAAAGGGACATCAGTTGCACCACAGGGCAGGAGGAAGGTGCTGCGCACGATACTTTTTCTCTCTTCGGTAAGCATTTATTTGTGTTTTATAAGTTTGGAATTTTGGTTTTTAATGTTGATTTTAAAATGACCTTTTTCATGTTTGAAATGTACCAACTCGTTTTTTCCTCACAGCAGCTGAACTTGTGTGTGGTTGCAACATTGCGGTCACATTGAGTACATTTTTGGAGAAAGGGACAACAGTTGCGCCACAGGGCGGGAGGAGGGTTCTGAGCACGATACTTTTTCTCTCTTTGGTAAGCATTTTTTTGTGTTTGATACTTTTGGAATTCTGGTTTTTGATGTTGATTTTAAAATGACCTTTTTCATTTTTGAAATGTACTAACTCGTTTTTTCCTCAGAACAGGTCAACTTGTGTGTGGTTGCAACATTACGGTACCATTGAGTACATTTTTAGAAAGGGACATCAGTTGCACCACAGGGCGGGAGGAGGGTGCTAGGCACGATACATTATCTCTCTTCGGTAAGCATTTTTTTGTGTTTGATACTTTTGGAATTTTGGTTTTTCATGTTGATTTAAAAATGACATTTTTCATGTTTGAAATGTACTAACTCGTTTTTTCCTCACAGCAGGTCAACTTGTGTGTGGTTGCAACATTACGGTCCCATTGACTACATTTTTGGAGAAAGGGACATTAGTTGCACCACAGGGCGGACGAGGGTGCTGCGCACAATACATTTTCTCTCTTCGGTAAGCATTTCTTTGTGTTTTATAAGTTTGGAATTTTGGTTTTTCATGTTGATTTTAAAATGACCTTTTTCATGTTTGAGATGTACTAACTCGTTTTTTCCTCACAGCAGGTCAACTTGTGTGTGGTTTTAACATTACGGTCCCATTGAGTACATTTTTGGAGAAAGGGACATCAGTTGCACCACAGGGCGGGAGGCGGGTGCTGAGCACAATACATTTTCTCTCTTCGGTAAGCATTTTTTTGTGTTTGATACTTTTGGAATTTTGGTTTTTCATGTTGATTTTAAAATGACCTTTTTCATGTTTGAAATGTACTAACTCGTTTTTTCCTCACAGCAGCTGAACTTGTGTGTGGTTACAACATTGCGGTCACATTGAGTACATTTTTGGAGAATGGGACATCAGTTGCACCACAGGGCGGGAGGAGGGTTCTGAGCACGATACTTTTTCTCTCTTTGGTAAGCATTTTTTTGTGTTTGATACTTTTGGAATTTTGGTTTTTCATGTTGATTTTGAAATGACCTTTTTCATGTTTGAAATGTACTAACTCGTTTTTTCCTCACAGCAGGTCAACTTGTGTGTGGTTGTAACATTACGGTCCCATTGAGTACATTTTTGGAGAAAGGGACATCAGTTGCACCACAGGGCGGGAGGAGGGTTCTGAGCACGATACTCTTTCTCTCTTTGGTAAGCATTTTTTTGTGTTTGATACTTTTGGAATTTTGGTTTTTCATGTTGATTTTAAAATGACCTTTTTCATGGTTGAAATGTACTAACTCGTTTTTTCCTCACAGCAGGTCAACTTGTGTGTGGTTGCAACATTACGGTCCCATTGAGTACAATTTTGGAGAAAGGGACATCATTTGCACCACAGGGCGGGAGGAGGGTGCTGCGCACAATACATTTTCTCTCTTCGGTAAGCATTTCTTTGTGTTTTATAAGTTTGGAATATTGGTTTTTCATGTTGATTTTAAAATGACCTTTTTCATGTTTGAAATGTACTAACTCTTTTTTTCCTCACAGCAGGTCAACTTGTGTGTGGTTGCAACATTGCGGTCCCATTGTGTACATTTTTGGAGAAAGGGACATCAGTTGCACCACAGGGCGGGAGGAGGATGCTGCGCACAATACATTTTCTCTCTTTGGTAAGCATTTTTTTGTGTTTTATACTTTTGGAATTTTGGTTTTTCATGTTGATTTTAAAATGACATTTCTCATGTTTGAAATGTACTAACTCGTTTTTTCCTCACAGCAGCTGAACTTGTGTGTGGTTGCAACATTGCGGTCACATTGAGTACATTTTTGGAGAAAGGGACATCAGTTGCACCACAGGGCGGGAGGAGGGTTCTGAGCACGATACTTTTTCTCTCTTTGGTAAGCATTTTTTTGTGTTTGATACTTTTGGAATTTTGGTTCTTCATGTTGATTTTAAAATGACCTTTTTCATGGTTGAAATGTACTAACTCGTTTTTTCCTCACAGCAGGTCAACTTGTGTGTGGTTGCAACATTACGGTCCCATTGAGTACATTTTTGGAGAGAGGGACATCAGTTGCACCACAGGGCGGGAGGAGGGTGCTGCGCACAATACATTTTCTCTCTTCGGTAAGCATTTTTTTGTGTTTTATAAGTTTGGAATTTTGGTTTTTCATGTTGATTTTAAAATGACCTTTTTCATGTTTGAAATGTACTAACTCGTTTTTTCCTCACAGCAGGTCAACTTGTGTGTGGTTGCAACATTACGGTCCCATTGAGTACATTTTTGGAGAAAGGGACATCAGTTGCACCACAGGGCGGGAGGAGGGTTCTGAGCAAGATACTTTTTCTCTATTTGGTAAGCATTTTTTTGTGTTTGATACTTTTGGAATTTTGGTTTTTCATGTTGATTTTAAAATGACCTTTTTCATGGTTGAAATGTACTAACTCGTTTTTCCCCCACAACAGGTCAACTTGTGTGTGGTTGCAACATTACGGTCCCATTGAGTACATTTTTGGAGAAAGGGACATCATTTGCACCACAGGGCGGGAGGAGGGTGCTGCGCACAATACATTTTCTCTCTTCGGTAAGCATTTCTTTGTGTTTTATAAGTTTGGAATATTGGTTTTTCATGTTGATTTTAAAATGACCTTTTTCATGTTTGAAATGTACTAACTCGTTTTTTCCTCACAGCAGGTCAACTTGTGTGTGGTTGCAACATTACGGTCCCATTGTGTACATTTTTGGAGAAAGGGACATCAGTTGCACCACAGGGCAGGAGGAGGATGCTGCGCACAATACATTTTCTCTCTTCGGTAAGCATTTCTTTGTGTTTTATAAGTTTGGAATTTTGGATTTTCATGTTGATTTTAAAATGACCTTTTTCATGATTGAAATGTACTAACTCGTTTTTTCCTCACAGCAGCTGAACTTGTGTGTGGTTGCAACATTGCGGTCACATTGAGTACATTTTTGGAGGAAGGGACATCAGTTGCACCACAGGGCGGCAGGAGGGTTCTGAGCACGATACTTTTTCTCTCTTTGGTAAGCATTTTTTTGTGTTTGATAGTTTTGGAATTTTGGTTTTTCATGTTGATTTTAAAATGACCTTTTTCATGTTTGAAATGTACTAACTCGTTTTTTCAACACAGCAGGTCAACTTGTGTGTGGTTGCAACATTACGGTCCCATTGTGTACATTTTTGGAGAAAGGGACATCAGTTGCACCACAGGGCAGGAGGAGGATGCTGCGCACAATACATTTTCTCCCTTCGGTAAGCATTTCTTTGTGTTTTATAAGTTTGGAATTTTGGATTTTCATGTTGATTTTAAAATGACCTTTTTCATGTTTGAAATGTACTAACTCGTTTTTTCCTCACAGCAGCTGAACTTGTGTGTGGTTGCAACATTGCGGTCACATTGAGTACATTTTTGGAGAAAGGGACATCTGTTGCACCACAGGGCGGGAGGAGGGTTCTGAGCACGATACTTTTTCTCTCTTTGGTAAGCATTTTTTTGTGTTTGATAGTTTTGGAATTTTGGTTTTTCATGTTGATTTTAAAATGACCTTTTTCATGTTTGAAATGTACTAACTCGTTTTTTCCTCACAGCAGGTCAACTTGTGTGTGGTTGCAACATTACGGTCCCATTGAGTACATTTTTGGAGAAAGGGACGTCAGTTGCACCACAGGGCGGGAGGAGGGTGCTGCGCACAATACATTTTCTCTCTTCGCTAAGCATTTCTTTGTGTTTTATAAGTTTGGAATTTTGGTTTTTCATGTTGATTTTAAAATGACCTTTTTCATGTTTGAAATGTACTAACTCGTTTTTTCCTCACAGCAGCTGAACTTGTGTGTGGTAGCAACATTGCGGTCACATTGAGTACATTTTTGGAGAAAGGGACATCAGTTGCACCACAGGGCGGGAGGAGGGTTCAGAGCACGATACTTTTTCTCTTTTTGGTAAGCATTTTTTTGTGTTTGATACATTTGGAATTTTGGTTTTTCATGTTGATTTTAAAATGACCTTTTTCATGTTCGAAATGTACTAACTCGTTTTTTCCTCACAGCAGGTCAACTTGTGTGTGGTTGCAACATTACGGTCCCATTGAGTACATTTTTGGAGAAAGGGTCATCAGTTGCTCCACAGGGCGGCAGGAGGGTGCTGCGCACAATACATTTTCGCTCTTCGGTAAGCATTTCTTTGTGTTTAATAAGTTTGGAATTTTGGTTTTTCATGTTGAATTTTAAATGACCTTTTTCATGTTTGAAATGAACTAACTCGTTTTTTCCTCACAGCAGGTCAACTTGTGTGTGGTTGCAACATTACGGTCCCATTGAGTACACTTATGGAGAAAGGGACATCAGTTGCACCACAGGGCGGACGAGGGTGCTGCGCACAATACATTTTCTCTCTTCGGTAAGCATTTCTTTGTTTTTATAAGTTTGGAATTTTGGTTTTTCATGTTGATTTTAAAATGACCTTTTTCATGTTTGAAATGTACTAACTCGTTTTTTCCTCACAGCAGCTGAACTTGTGTGTGGTTGCAACATTACGGTCCCATTGAGTACATTTTTGGAGAAAGGGACATCAGTTGCACCACAGTGCGGGAGGAGGATGCTGAGCACAATACATTTTCTCTCTTCGGTAAGCATTTTTTTGTGTTTGATACTTTTGGAATTTTGGTTTTTCATGTTGATTTTAAAACGACCTTTTTCATGTTTGAAATGTACTAACTCGTTTTTTCCTCACAGCAGCTGAACTTGTGTGTGGTTGCAACATTGCGGTCACATTGAGTACATTTTTGGAGAAAGGGACATCAGTTGCACCACAGGGCGGGAGGAGGGTTCTGAGCACGATACTTTTTCTCTCTTTGGTAAGCATTTTTTTGTGTTTGATACTTTTGGAATTTTGGTTTTTCATGTTGATTTTAAAATGACCTTTTTCATGTTTGAAATGTACTAACTCGTTTTTTCCTCACAGGAGGTCAAGTTGTGTGTGGTTGCAACATTACGGTCCCATTGAGTACATTTTTGGAGAAAGGGACATCAGTTGCACCACAGGGCGGGAGGAGGGTACTGCGCACGATACATTTTCTCTCTTCGGTAAGCATTTCTTTGTGTTTTATAAGTTTGGAATTTTGGTTTTTCATGTTGATTTTAAAATGACCTTTTTCATGTTTGAAATGTACTAACTCGTTTTTTCCTCACAGCAGCTGAACTTGTGTGTGGTTGCAACATTGCGGTCACGTTGAGTACATTTTTGGAGAAAGGGACAACAGTTGCGCCACAGGGCGGGAGGAGGGTTCTGAGCACGATACTTTTTCTCTCTTTGGTAAGCATTTTTTTGTGTTTGATACTTTTGGAATTTTGGTTTTTGATGTTGATTTTAAAATGACCTTTTTCATTTTTGAAATGTACTAACTCGTTTTTTCCTCAGAACAGGTCAACTTGTGTGTGGTTGCAACATTACGGTACCATTGAGTACATTTTTGGAGAAAGGGACATCAGTTGCACCACAGGGCGGGAGGAGGGTGCTAGGCACGATACATTATCTCTCTTCGGTAAGCATTTTTTTGTGTTTTATACTTTTGGAATTTTGGTTTTTCATGTTGATTTTAAAATGACCTTTTTCATGTTTGAAATGTACTAACTCGTTTTTTCCTCACAGCAGGTCAACTTGTGTGTGGTTGCAACATTACGGTCCCATTGACTACATTTTTGGAGAAAGGGACATCAGTTGCACCACAGGGCGGACGAGGGTGCTGCGCACAATACATTTTCTCTCTTCGGTAAGCATTTCTTTGTGTTTTATAAGTTTGGAATTTTGGTTTTTCATGTTGATTTTAAAATGACCTTTTTCATGTTTGAGATGTACTAACTCGTTTTTTCCTCACAGCAGGTCAACTTGTGTGTGGTTTTAACATTACGGTCCCATTGAGTACATTTTTGGAGAAAGGGACATCAGTTGCACCACAGGGCGGGAGGCGGGTGCTGAGCACAATACATTTTCTCTCTTCGGTAAGCATTTTTTTGTGTTTGATACTTTTGGAATTTTGGTTTTTCATGTTGATTTTAAAATGACCTTTTTCATGTTTGAAATGTACTAACTCGTTTTTTCCTCACAGCAGCTGAACTTGTGTGTGGTTACAACATTGCGGTCACATTGAGTACATTTTTGGAGAATGGGACATCAGTTGCACCACAGGGCGGGAGGAGGGTTCTGAGCACGATACTTTTTCTCTCTTTGGTAAGCATTTTTTTGTGTTTGATACTTTTGGAATTTTGGTTTTTCATGTTGATTTTGAAATGACCTTTTTCACGTTTGAAATGTACTAACTCGTTTTTTCCTCACAGCAGGTCAACTTGTGTGTGGTTGTAACATTACGGTCCCATTGAGTACATTTTTGGAGAAAGGGACATCAGTTGCACCACAGGGCGGGAGGAGGGTTCTGAGCACGATACTCTTTCTCTCTTTGGTAAGCATTTTTTTGTGTTTGATACTTTTGGAATTTTGGTTTTTCATGTTGATTTTAAAATGACCTTTTTCATGGTTGAAATGTACTAACTCGTTTTTTCCTCACAGCAGGTCAACTTGTGTGTGGTTGCAACATTACGGTCCCATTGAGTACAATTTTGGAGAAAGGGACATCATTTGCACCACAGGGCGGGAGGAGGGTGCTACGCACAATACATTTTCTCTCTTCGGTAAGCATTTCTTTGTGTTTTATAAGTTTGGAATATTGGTTTTTCATGTTGATTATAAAATGACCTTTTTCATGTTTGAAATGTACTAACTCGTTTTTTCCTCACAGCAGGTCAACTTGTGTGTGGTTGCAACATTACGGTCCCATTGTGTACATTTTTGGAGAAAGGGACATCAGTTGCACCACAGGGCGGGAGGAGGATGCTGCGCACAATACATTTTCTCTCTTTGGTAAGCATTTTTTTGTGTTTTATACTTTTGGAATTTTGGTTTTTCATGTTGATTTTAAAATGACATTTCTCATGTTTGAAATGTACTAACTCGTTTTTTCCTCACAGCAGCTGAACTTGTGTGTGGTTGCAACATTGCGGTCACATTGAGTACATTTTTGGAGAAAGGGACATCAGTTGCACCACAGGGCGGGAGGAGGGTTCTGAGCACGATACTTTTTCTCTCTTTGGTAAGCATTTTTTTGTGTTTGATACTTTTGGAATTTTGGTTTTTCATGTTGATTTTAAAATGACCTTTTTCATGGTTGAAATGTACTAACTCGTTTTTTCCTCACAGCAGGTCAACTTGTGTGTGGTTGCAACATTACGGTCCCATTGAGTACATTTTTGGAGAGAGGGACATCAGTTGCACCACAGGGCGGGAGGAGGGTGCTGCGCACAATACATTTTCTCTCTTCGGTAAGCATTTTTTTGTGTTTTATAAGTTTGGAATTTTGGTTTTTCATGTTGATTTTAAAATGACCTTTTTCATGTTTGAAATGTACTAACTCGTTTTTTCCTCACAGCAGGTCAACTTGTGTGTGGTTGCAACATTACGGTCCCATTGAGTACATTTTTGGAGAAAGGGACATCAGTTGCACCACAGGGCGGGAAGAGGGTGCTGCGCACAATACATTTTCTCTCTTCGGTAAGCATTTCTTTGTGTTTTACAAGTTTGGAATTTTGGTTTTTCATGTTGATTTTAAAATGACCTTTTTCATGTTTGAAATGTACTAACTCGTTTTTTCCTCACAGCAGGTCAACTTGTGTGTGGTTGCAACATTACGGTCCCATTGAGTACATTTTTGGAGAAAGGGACATCAGTTGCACCACGGGGCGGGAGGAGGGTTCTGAGCACGATACATTTTCTCTCTTCGGTACGCATTTCTTTGTGTTTTATATGTTTGGAATTTTGGTTTTTCATGTTGATTTTAAAATGACCTTTTTCATGTTTGAAATGTACTAACTCGTTTTCTCCTCACAGCAGCTGAACTTGTGTGTGGTTGCAACATTGCGGTCACATTGAGTACATTTTTGGAGAAAGGGACATCAGTTGCACCAGAGGGCGGGAGGAGGGTTCTGAGCAAGATACTTTTTCTCTATTTGGTAAGCATTTTTTTGTGTTTGATACTTTTGGAATTTTGGTTTTTCATGTTGATTTTAAAATGACCTTTTTCATGGTTGAAATGTACTAACTCGTTTTTTCCTCACAACAGGTCAACTTGTGTGTGGTTGCAACATTACGGTCCCATTGAGTACATTTTTGGAGAAAGGGACATCATTTGCACCACGGGGCGGGAGGAGGGTGCTGCGCACAATACATTTTCTCTCTTCGGTAAGCATTTCTTTGTGTTTTATAAGTTTGGAATATTGGTTTTTCATGTTGATTTTAAAATGACCTTTTTGATGTTTGAAATGTACTAACTCGTTTTTTCCTCACAGCAGGTCAACTTGTGTGTGGTTGCAACATTATGGTCCCATTGTGTACATTTTTGGAGAAAGGGACATCAGTTGCACCACAGGGCAGGAAGAGGATGCTGCGCACAATACATTTTCTCTCTTCGGTAAGCATTTCTTTGTGTTTTATAAGTTTGGAATTTTGGATTTTCATGTTGATTTTAAAATGACCTTTTTCATGTTTGAAATGTACTAACTCGTTTTTTCCTCACAGCAGCTGAACTTGTGTGTGGTTGCAACATTGCGGTCACATTGAGTACATTTTTGGAGGAAGGGACATTAGTTGCACCACAGGGCGGCAGGAGGGTTCTGAGCACGATACTTTTTCTCTCTTCGGTAAGCATTTTTTTGTGTTTGATAGTTTTGGAATTTTGGTTTTTCATGTTGATTTTAAAATGACCTTTTTCATGTTTGAAATGTACTAACTCGTTTTTTCAACACAGCAGGTCAACTTGTGTGTGGTTGCAACATTACGGTCCCATTGTGTACATTTTTGGAGAAAGGGACATCAGTTGCACCACAGGGCAGGAGGAGGATGCTGCGCACAATACATTTTCTCTCTTCGGTAAGCATTTCTTTGTGTTTTATAAGTTTGGAATTTTGGATTTTCATGTTGATTTTAAAATGACCTTTTTCATGTTTGAAATGTACTAACTCGTTTTTTCCTCACAGCAGCTGAACTTGTGTGTGGTTGCAACATTGCGGTCACATTGAGTACATTTTTGGAGAAAGGGACATCAGTTGCACCACAGGGCGGGAGGAGGGTTCTGAGCACGATACTTTTTCTCTCTTTGGTAGGCATTTTTTTGTGTTTGATAGTTTTGGAATTTTGGTTTTTCATGTTGATTTTAAAATGACCTTTTTCATGTTTGAAATGTACTAACTCGTTTTTTCCTCACAGCAGGTCAACTTGTGTGTGGTTGCAACATTACGGTCCCATTGAGTACATTTTTGGAGAAAGGGACGTCAGTTGCACCACAGGGCGGGAGGAGGGTGCTGCGCACAATACATTTTCTCTCTTCGCTAAGCATTTCTTTGTGTTTTATAAGTTTGGAATTTTGGTTTTTCATGTTGATTTTAAAATGACCTTTTTCATGTTTGAAATGTACTAACTCGTTTTTTCCTCACAGCAGCTGAACTTGTGTGTGGTAGCAACATTGCGGTCACATTGAGTACATTTTTGGAGAAAGGGACATCAGTTGCACCACAGGGCGGGAGGAGGGTTCAGAGCACGATACTTTTTCTCTTTTTGGTAAGCATTTTTTTGTGTTTGATACTTTTGGAATTTTGGTTTTTCATGTTGATTTTAAAATGACCTTTTTCAGGTTCGAAATGTACTAACTCGTTTTTTTCCTCACAGCAGGTCAACTTGTGTGTGGTTGCAACATTACGGTCCCATTGAGTACATTTTTGGAGAAAGGGACATCAGTTGCACCACAGGGCGGACGAGGGTGCTGCGCACAATACATTTTCTCTCTTCGGTAAGCATTTCTTTGTTTTTATAAGTTTGGAATTTTGGTTTTTCATGTTGATTTTAAAATGACCTTTTTCATGTTTGAAATGTACTAACTCGTTTTTTCCTCACAGCAGGTCAACTTGTGTGTGGTTACAACATTACGGTCCCATTGAGTACATTTTTGGAGAAAGGGACATTAGTTGCACCACAGGGCGGGAGGAGGGTTCTGAGCACGATACTCTTTCTCTCTTTGGTAAGCATTTTTTTGTGTTTGATACTTTTGGAATTTTGGTTTTTCATGTTAATTTTAAAATGACCTTTTTCATGGTTGAAATGTACTAACTCGTTTTTTCCTCACAGCAGGTCAACTTGTGTGTGGTTGCAACATTATGGTCCCATTGAGTACATTTTTGGAGAAAGGGACATCATTTGCACCACAGGGCGGGAGGAGGGTGCTGCGCACAATACATTTTCTCTCTTCGGTAAGCATTTCTTTGTGTTTTATAAGTTTGGAATATTGGTTTTTCATGTTGATTTTAAAATGACCTTTTTCATGTTTGAAATGTACTAACTCGTTTTTTCCTCACAGAAGGGCAACTTGTGTGTGGTTGCAACATTACGGTCCCATTGTGTACATTTTTGGAGAAAGGGACATCAGTTGCACCACAGAGCGGGAGGAGGATGCTGCGCACAATACATTTTCTCTCTTCGGTAAGCATTTTTTTGTGTTTTATACATTTGGAATTTTGGTTTTTCATGTTGATTTTAAAATGACCTTTTTCATGTTTGAAATGTACTAACTCGTTTTTTCCTCACAGCAGCTGAACTTGTGTGTGGTTGCAACATTGCGGTCACATTGAGTACATTTTTGGAGAAAGGGACATCAGTTGCACCACAGGGCGGGAGGAGGGTTCTGAGCACGATACTTTTTCTCTCTTTGGTAAGCATTTTTTTGTGTTTGATACTTTTGGAATTTTGGTTTTTCATGTTGATTTTAAAATGACCTTTTTCATGTTTGAAATGTACTAACTCGTTTTTTCCTCACAGCAGGTCAACTTGTGTGTGGTTGCAACATTACGGTCCCATTGAGTACATTTTTGGAGAAAGGGACATCAGTTGCACCACAGAGCGGGGGGAGGGTGCTGAGCACGATACATTTTCTCTCTTCGGTAAGCATTTATTTGTGTTTTATAAATTTGGAATTTTGGTTTTTCATGTTGATTTTAAAATGACCATTTTCATGTTTGAAATGTACCAACTCGTTTTTTCCTCACAGCAGGTCAACTTGTGTGTGGTTGCTACGTTACGGTCCCATTGAGTACATTTTTGGAGAAAGGGACATCAGTTGCACCACAGGGCGGGAGGAGGGTACTGCGCACGATACATTTTCTCTCTTCGGTAAGCATTTATTTGTGTTTTATAAGTTTGGAATTTTGGTTTTTCATGTTGATTTTAAAATGACCTTTTTCATGTTTGAAATGTACTAACTCGTTTTTTCCTCACAGCAGCTGAACTTGTGTGTGGTTGCAACATTGCGGTCTCATTGAGTACATTTTTGGAGTAAGGGACATCGGTTGCACCACAGGGCGGGAGGAGGGTTCTGAGCACGATACATTTTCTCTCTTTGGTAAGCATTTTTTTGTGTTTGATACTTTTGGAACTTTGGTTTTTCATGTTGATTTTGAAATGACCTTTTTCATGGTTGAAATGTACGAACTCGTTTTTACTCACAGCAGCTGAACTTGTGTGTGGTTGCAACATTGCGGTCACATTGAGTACATTTTTGGAGAAAGGGACATCAGTTGCACCACAGGGCGAGAGGAGGGTCCAGAGCACGATACTTTTTATCTCTTTGGTAAGCATTTTTTTGTGTTTGATACTTTTGGAATTTTGGTTTTTCATGTTGATTTTGAAATGACCTTTTTCACTTTTGAAATGTACTAACTCGTTTTTTCCTCACAGCAGGTCAACTTGTGTGTGGTTGCAACATTACGGTCCCATTGAGTACATTTTTGGAGAAAGGGACATCAGTTGCACCACAGGGCGGGAGGAGGGTTCTGAGCACGATACTCCTTCTCTCTTTGGTGAGCATTTTTTTGTGTTTGATACTTTTGGAATTTTGGTTTTTCATGTTGATTTTAAAATGACCTTTTTCATGGTTGAAATGTACTAACTCGTTTTTTCCTCACAGCAGGTGAACTTGTGTGTGGTTGCAACATTACGGTCCCATTGAGTACATTTTTGGAGAAAGGGACATCATTTGCACCACAGGGCGGGAGGAGGGTGCTGCGCACAATACATTTTCTCTCTTCGGTAAGCATTTCTTTGTGTTTTATAAGTTTGGAATATTGGTTTTTCATGTTGATTTTAAAATGACCTTTTTCATGTTTGAAATGTACTAACTCGTTTTTTCCTCACAGCAGGTCAACTTGTGTGTGGTTGCAACATTACGGTCCCATTGTGTACATTTTTGGAGAAAGGGACATCAGTTGCACCACAGGGCGGGAGGAGGATGCTGCGCACAATACATTTTCTCTCTTCGGTAAGCATTTTTTTGTGTTTTATACTTTTGGAATTTTGGTTTTTCATGTTGATTTTAAAATGACCTTTTTCATGTTTGAAATGTACTAACTCGTTTTTTCCTCACAGCAGCTGAACTTGTGTGTGGTTGCAACATTGCGGTCACATTGAGTACATTTTTGGAGAAAGGGACATCAGTTGCACCACAGGGCGGGAGGAGCGGTCTGAGCACGATACTTTTTCTCTCTTCGGCAAGCTTTTTTTGTGTTTGATACTTTTGGAATTTTGGTTTTTCATGTTGATTTTAAAATGACCTTTTTCATGTTTGAAATGTACTAACTCGTTTTTTCCTCACAGCAGGTCAACTTGGGTGTGGTTGCAACATTACCGTCCCATTGAGTACATTTTTGGAGAAAGGGACATCAGTTGCACCACAGGGTGGGAGGAGGGTGCTGAGCACGATACATTTTCTCTCTTCGGTAAGCATTTGTTTGTGTTTTATAAAATTGGAATTTTGGTTTTTCATGTTGATTTTAAAATGACTATTTTCATGTTTGAAATGTACCAACACGTTTTTTCCTCACAGCAGGTCAACTTGTGTGTGGTTGCAACATTACGGTCCCATTGAGTACATTTTTGGAGAAAGGGACATCAGTTGCACCACAGGGCGGGAGGAGGGTGCTGCGCACGATACATTTTCTCTCTTCGGTAAGCATTTCTTTGTGTTTTATAAGTTTGGAATTTTGGTTTTTCATGTTGATTTTAAAATGACCTTTTTCATGTTTGAAATGTACTAACTCGTTTTTTCCTCACAGCAGGTCAACTTGTGTGTGGTTGCAACATTACGGTCCCATTGAGTACATTTTTGGAGAAAGGGACATCAGTTGCACCACAGGGCGGGAGGAGGGTGCTGCGCACGATACATTTTCTCTCTTCGGTAAGCATTTATTTGTGTTTCATAAGTTTGGAATTTTGGTTTTTCATTTCGATTTTAAAATGACCTTTTTCATGTTTGAAGTGTACTAACTCGTTTTTTCCTCACAGCAGCTGAACTTGTGTGTGGTTGCAACATTGCGGTCACATTGAGTACATTTTTGGAGAAAGGGACATCAGTTGCACCACAGGGCAGGAGGAGGGTTCTGAGCATGATACATTTTCTCTCTTCGGTAAGCATTTCTTTGTGTTTTATAAGTTTGGAATTTTGGTTTTTCAATTTGATTTTAAAATGACCTTTTTCATGTTTGAAATGTACTAACTCGTTTTTTTCCTCACAGCAGCTGAACTTTTGTGTGGTTGCAACATTGCGGTCACATTGAGTACATTTTTGGAGAAAGGGACATGAGTTGCACCACAGGGCGGGAGGAGCGTTCTGAGCACGATACTCTTTCCCTCTTTGGTAAGCATTTTTTTGTGTTTGATACTTTTGGAATTTTGGTTTTTCATGTTGATTTTAAAATGACCTTTTACATGGTTGAAATGTACTAACTCGTTTTTTCCTCACAGCAGGTCAACTTGTGTGTGGTTGCAACATTACGGTCCCATTGAGTACATTTTTGGAGAAAGGGACATCATTTGCACCACAGGGCGGGAGGAGGGTGCTGCGCACAATACATTTTCTCTCTTCGGTAAGCATTTCTTTGTGTTTTATAAGTTTGGAATATTGGTTTTTCATGTTGATTTTAAAATGACCTTTTTCATGTTTGAAATGTACTAACTCGTTTTTTCCTCACAGCAGGTCAACTTGTGTGTGGTTGCAACATTACGGTCCCATTGTGTACATTTTTGGAGAAAGGGACATCAGTTGCACCACAGGGCGGGAGGAGGATGCTGCGCACAATACATTTTCTCTCTTCGGTAAGCATTTTTTTGTGTTTTATACTTTTGGAATTTTGGTTTTTCATGTTGATTTTAAAATGACCTTTTTCATGTTTGAAATGTACTAACTCGTTTTTTCCTCACAGCAGGTCAACTTGTGTGTGGTTGCAACATTACGGTCCCATTGAGTACATTTTTGGAGAAAGGGGCATCAGTTGCACCACAGGGCGGGAGGAGGGTGCTGAGCACGATACATTTTGTCTCTTCGGTAAGTATTTTTTTGTGCTTGATACGTTTGGGATTTTGGTTTTTCATGTTGATTTTAAATTGACCTTTTTCATGTGGAAATGTTCTTACTCGTTTTTTCCTCACAGCAGGTGAAGTTGTGTGTGGTTGCAACATTGCGGTCCCATTAAGTACATTTTTGGAGAAAGGGACATCAGTTGCACCACAGGGCGGGAGGAGGGTGCTGAGCACAATACATTTTCTCTCTTCGGTAAGCATTTCTTTGTGTTTTATAAGTTTGGAATTTTGGTTTTTCATGTTGATTTTAAAATGACCTTTTTCACGTTTGAAATGTACTAACTCGTTTTTTCCTCACAGCAGGTCAACTTGTGTGTGGTTGCAACATTACGGTCCCATTGAGTACATTTTTGGAGAATGGGACATCAGTTGCACCACAGGGCGGGAGGAGGGTGCTGAGCACGATACATTTTCTCTCTTCGGTAAGCATTTATTTGTGTTTTATAAGTTTGGAATTTTGGTTTTTCATGTTGATTTTAAAATGACCTTTTTCATGTTTGAAATGTACTAACTCGTTTTTTCCTCACAGCAGGACAACTTGTGTGTGGTTGCAACATTACGGTCCCATTGAGTACATTTTTGGAGAAAGGGACATCAGTTGCACCACAGGGCGGGAGGAGGGTGCTGCGCACAATCTATTTTCGCTCTTCGGTAAGCATTTCTTGTGTTTTATAAGTGTGGAATTTTGGTTTCTCATGTTGATTTTAAAATGACCTTTTTCATGTTTGAAATGTACTAACTCGTTTTTTCCTCACAGCAGGTCAACGTGTGTGTGGTTGCAACATTACGGTCCCATTGAGTACATTTTTGGAGAAAGGGACATCAGTTGCACCACAGGGCAAACGAGGGTGCTGCGCACAATACATTTTCTCTCTTCGGTAAGCATTCCTTTGTGTTTTATAAGTTTGGAATTTTGGTTTTTCATGTTGATTTTAAAATGACCTTTTTCATGTTTGAGATGTACTAACTCTTTTTTCCTCACAGCAGGTCAACTTGTGTGTGGTTGCAACATTACGGTCCCATTGTGTACATTTTTGGAGAGAGGGACATCAGTTGCACCACAGGGCGGGAGGAGGGTGCTGAGCACAATACATTTTCTCTCTTCGGTAAGCATTTTTTTGTGTTTGATACTTTTGGAATTTTGGTTTTTCATGTTGATTTTAAAATGACCTTTTTCATGTTTGAAATGTACTAACTCGTTTTTTCCTCACAGCAGCTGAACTTGTGTGTGGTTGCAACATTGCGGTCACATTGAGTACATTTTTGGAGAAAGGGACATCAGTTGCACCACAGGGCGGGAGGAGGGTTCTGAGCACGATACTTTTTCTCTCTTTGGTAAGCATATTTTTGTGTTTGATACTTTTGGAATTTTGGTTTTCATGTTGATTTTAAAATGACCTTTTCATGTTTGAAATGTACTAACTCGTTTTTTCCTCACAGCAGGTCAACTTGTGTGTGGTTGCAACATTACGGTCCCATTGTGTACATTTTTGGAGAAAGGGACATCAGTTGCACCACAGGGCAGGAGGAGGATGCTGCGCACAATACATTTTCTCTCTTCGGTAAGCATTTCTTTGTGTTTTATAAGTTTGGAATTTTGGATTTTCATGTTGATTTTAAAATGACCTTTTTCATGTTTGAAATGTACTAACTCGTTTTTTCCTCACAGCAGCTGAACTTGTGTGTGGTTGCAACATTGCGGTCACATTGAGTACATTTTTGGAGAAAGGGACATCAGTTGCACCACAGGGCGGGAGGAGGGTTCTGAGCACGATACTTTTTCTCTCTTTGGTAGGCATTTTTTTGTGTTTGATAGTTTTGGAATTTTGGTTTTTCATGTTGATTTTAAAATGACCTTTTTCATGTTTGAAATGTACTAACTCGTTTTTTCCTCACAGCAGGTCAACTTGTGTGTGGTTGCAACATTACGGTCCCATTGAGTACATTTTTGGAGAAAGGGACGTCAGTTGCACCACAGGGCGGGAGGAGGGTGCTGCGCACAATACATTTTCTCTCTTCGCTAAGCATTTCTTTGTGTTTTATAAGTTTGGAATTTTGGTTTTTCATGTTGATTTTAAAATGACCTTTTTCATGTTTGAAATGTACTAACTCGTTTTTTCCTCACAGCAGCTGAACTTGTGTGTGGTAGCAACATTGCGGTCACATTGAGTACATTTTTGGAGAAAGGGACATCAGTTGCACCACAGGGCGGGAGGAGGGTTCAGAGCACGATACTTTTTCTCTTTTTGGTAAGCATTTTTTTGTGTTTGATACTTTTGGAATTTTGGTTTTTCATGTTGATTTTAAAATGACCTTTTTCATGTTCGAAATGTACTAACTCGTTTTTTCCTCACAGCAGGTCAACTTGTGTGTGGTTGCAACATTACGGTCCCATTGAGTACATTTTTGGAGAAAGGGACATCAGTTGCACCACAGGGCGGACGAGGGTGCTGCGCACAATACATTTTCTCTCTTCGGTAAGCATTTCTTTGTTTTTATAAGTTTGGAATTTTGGTTTTTCATGTTGATTTTAAAATGACCTTTTTCATGTTTGAAATGTACTAACTCGTTTTTTCCTCACAGCAGGTCAACTTGTGTGTGGTTGCAACATTACGGTCCCATTGAGTACATTTTTGGAGAAAGGGACATTAGTTGCACCACAGGGCGGGAGGAGGGTTCTGAGCACGATACTCTTTCTCTCTTTGGTAAGCATTTTTTTGTGTTTGATACTTTTGGAATTTTGGTTTTTCATGTTAATTTTAAAATGACCTTTTTCATGGTTGAAATGTACTAACTCGTTTTTTCCTCACAGCAGGTCAACTTGTGTGTGGTTGCAACATTATGGTCCCATTGAGTACATTTTTGGAGAAAGGGACATCATTTGCACCACAGGGCGGGAGGAGGGTGCTGCGCACAATACATTTTCTCTCTTCGGTAAGCATTTCTTTGTGTTTTATAAGTTTGGAATATTGGTTTTTCATGTTGATTTTAAAATGACCTTTTTCATGTTTGAAATGTACTAACTCGTTTTTTCCTCACAGAAGGGCAACTTGTGTGTGGTTGCAACATTACGGTCCCATTGTGTACATTTTTGGAGAAAGGGACATCAGTTGCACCACAGAGCGGGAGGAGGATGCTGCGCACAATACATTTTCTCTCTTCGGTAAGCATTTTTTTGTGTTTTATACATTTGGAATTTTGGTTTTTCATGTTGATTTTAAAATGACCTTTTTCATGTTTGAAATGTACTAACTCGTTTTTTCCTCACAGCAGCTGAACTTGTGTGTGGTTGCAACATTGCGGTCACATTGAGTACATTTTTGGAGAAAGGGACATCAGTTGCACCACAGGGCGGGAGGAGGGTTCTGAGCACGATACTTTTTCTCTCTTTGGTAAGCATTTTTTTGTGTTTGATACTTTTGGAATTTTGGTTTTTCATGTTGATTTTAAAATGACCTTTTTCATGTTTGAAATGTACTAACTCGTTTTTTCCTCACAGCAGGTCAACTTGTGTGTGGTTGCAACATTACGGTCCCATTGAGTACATTTTTGGAGAAAGGGACATCAGTTGCACCACAGAGCGGGAGGAGGGTGCTGAGCACGATACATTTTCTCTCTTCGGTAAGCATTTATTTGTGTTTTATAAATTTGGAATTTTGGTTTTTCATGTTGATTTTAAAATGACCATTTTCATGTTTGAAATGTACCAACTCGTTTTTTCCTCACAGCAGGTCAACTTGTGTGTGGTTGCTACGTTACGGTCCCATTGAGTACATTTTTGGAGAAAGGGACATCAGTTGCACCACAGGGCGGGAGGAGGGTACTGCGCACGATACATTTTCTCTCTTCGGTAAGCATTTATTTGTGTTTTATAAGTTTGGAATTTTGGTTTTTCATGTTGATTTTAAAATGACCTTTTTCATGTTTGAAATGTACTAACTCGTTTTTTCCTCACAGCAGCTGAACTTGTGTGTGGTTGCAACATTGCGGTCTCATTGAGTACATTTTTGGAGAAAGGGACATCAGTTGCACCACAGGGCGGGAGGAGGGTTCTGAGCACGATACATTTTCTCTCTTTGGTAAGCATTTTTTTGTGTTTGATACTTTTGGAACTTTGGTTTTTCATGTTGATTTTGAAATGACCTTTTTCATGTTTGAAATGTACTAACTCGTTTTTTCCTCACAGCAGCTGAACTTGTGTGTGGTTGCAACATTGCGGTCACATTGAGTACATTTTTGGAGAAAGGGACATCAGTTGCACCACAGGGCGAGAGGAGGGTTCAGAGCACGATACTTTTTATCTCTTTGGTAAGCATTTTTTTGTGTTTGATACTTTTGGAATTTTGGTTTTTCATGTTGATTTTGAAATGACCTTTTTCACTTTTGAAATGTACTAACTCGTTTTTTCCTCACAGCAGGTCAACTTGTGTGTGGTTGCAACATTACGGTCCCATTGAGTACATTTTTGGAGAAAGGGACATCAGTTGCACCACAGGGCGGGAGGAGGGTTCTGAGCACGATACTCCTTCTCTCTTTGGTAAGCATTTTTTTGTGTTTGATACTTTTGGAATTTTGGTTTTTCATGTTGATTTTAAAATGACCTTTTTCATGGTTGAAATGTACTAACTCGTTTTTTCCTCACAGCAGGTGAACTTGTGTGTGGTTGCAACATTACGGTCCCATTGAGTACATTTTTGGAGAAAGGGACATCATTTGCACCACAGGGCGGGAGGAGGGTGCTGCGCACAATACATTTTCTCTCTTCGGTAAGCATTTCTTTGTGTTTTATAAGTTTGGAATATTGGTTTTTCATGTTGATTTTAAAATGACCTTTTTCATGTTTGAAATGTACTAACTCGTTTTTTCCTCACAGCAGGTCAACTTGTGTGTGGTTGCAACATTACGGTCCCATTGTGTACATTTTTGGAGAAAGGGACATCAGTTGCACCACAGGGCGGGAGGAGGATGCTGCGCACAATACATTTTCTCTCTTCGGTAAGCATTTTTTTGTGTTTTATACTTTTGGAATTTTGGTTTTTCATGTTGATTTTAAAATGACCTTTTTCATGTTTGAAATGTACTAACTCGTTTTTTCCTCACAGCAGCTGAACTTGTGTGTGGTTGCAACATTGCGGTCACATTGAGTACATTTTTGGAGAAAGGGACATCAGTTGCACCACAGGGCGGGAGGAGCGGTCTGAGCACGATACTTTTTCTCTCTTCGGTAAGCTTTTTTTGTGTTTGATACTTTTGGAATTTTGGTTTTTCATGTTGATTTTAAAATGACCTTTTTCATGTTTGAAATGTACTAACTCGTTTTTTCCTCACAGCAGGTCAACTTGGGTGTGGTTGCAACATTACCGTCCCATTGAGTACATTTTTGGAGAAAGGGACATCAGTTGCACCACAGGGTGGGAGGAGGGTGCTGAGCACGATACATTTTCTCTCTTCGGTAAGCATTTGTTTGTGTTTTATAAAATTGGAATTTTGGTTTTTCATGTTGATTTTAAAATGACTATTTTCATGTTTGAAATGTACCAACACGTTTTTTCCTCACAGCAGGTCAACTTGTGTGTGGTTGCAACATTACGGTCCCATTGAGTACATTTTTGGAGAAAGGGACATCAGTTGCACCACAGGGCGGGAGGAGGGTGCTGCGCACGATACATTTTCTCTCTTCGGTAAGCATTTCTTTGTGTTTTATAAGTTTGGAATTTTGGTTTTTCATGATGATTTTAAAATGACCTTTTTCATGTTTGAAATGTACTAACTCGTTTTTTCCTCACAGCAGGTCAACTTGTGTGTGGTTGCAACATTACGGTCCCATTGAGTACATTTTTGGAGAAAGGGACATCAGTTGCACCACAGGGCGGGAGGAGGGTGCTGCGCACGATACATTTTCTCTCTTCGGTAAGCATTTATTTGTGTTTTATAAGTTTGGAATTTTGGTTTTTCATTTCGATTTTAAAATGACCTTTTTCATGTTTGAAGTATACTAACTCGTTTTTTCCTCACAGCAGCTGAACTTGTGTGTGGTTGCAACATTGCGGTCACATTGAGTACATTTTTGGAGAAAGGGACATCAGTTGCACCACAGGGCAGGAGGAGGGTTCTGAGCATGTTACATTTTCTCTCTTCGGTAAGCATTTCTTTGTGTTTTATAAGTTTGGAATTTTGGTTTTTCAATTTGATTTTAAAATGACCTTTTTCATGTTTGAAATGTACTAACTCGTTTTTTTCCTCACAGCAGCTGAACTTTTGTGTGGTTGCAACATTGCGGTCACATTGAGTACATTTTTGGAGAAAGGGACATGAGTTGCACCACAGGGCGGGAGGAGCGTTCTGAGCACGATACTCTTTCCCTCTTTGGTAAGCATTTTTTTGTGTTTGATACTTTTGGAATTTTGGTTTTTCATGTTGATTTTAAAATGACCTTTTTCATGGTTGAAATGTACTAACTCGTTTTTTCCTCACAGCAGGTCAACTTGTGTGTGGTTGCAACATTACGGTCCCATTGAGTACATTTTTGGAGAAAGGGACATCATTTGCACCACAGGGCGGGAGGAGGGTGCTGCGCACAATACATTTTCTCTCTTCGGTAAGCATTTCTTTGTGTTTTATAAGTTTGGAATATTGGTTTTTCATGTTGATTTTAAAATGACCTTTTTCATGTTTGAAATGTACTAACTCGTTTTTTCCTCACAGCAGGTCAACTTGTGTGTGGTTGCAACATTACGGTCCCATTGTGTACATTTTTGGAGAAAGGGACATCAGTTGCACCACAGGGCGGGAGGAGGATGCTGCGCACAATACATTTTCTCTCTTCGGTAAGCATTTTTTTGTGTTTTATACTTTTGGAATTTTGGTTTTTCATGTTGATTTTAAAATGACCTTTTTCATGTTTGAAATGTACTAACTCGTTTTTTCCTCACAGCAGGTCAACTTGTGTGTGGTTGCAACATTACGGTCCCATTGAGTACATTTTTGGAGAAAGGGGCATCAGTTGCACCACAGGGCGGGAGGAGGGTGCTGAGCACGATACATTTTGTCTCTTCGGTAAGTATTTTTTTGTGCTTGATACGTTTGGGATTTTGGTTTTTCATGTTGATTTTAAATTGACCTTTTTCATGTGGAAATGTTCTTATTCGTTTTTTCCTCACAGCAGGTGAAGTTGTGTGTGGTTGCAACATTGCGGTCCCATTAAGTACATTTTTGGAGAAAGGGACATCAGTTGCACCACAGGGCGGGAGGAGGGTGCTGAGCACAATACATTTTCTCTCTTCGGTAAGCATTTCTTTGTGTTTTATAAGTTTGGAATTTTGGTTTTTCATGTTGATTTTAAAATGACCTTTTTCATGTTTGAAATGTACTAACTCGTTTTTTCCTCACAGCAGGTCAACTTGTGTGTGGTTGCAACATTACGGTCCCATTGAGTACATTTTTGGAGAATGGGACATCAGTTGCACCACAGGGCGGGAGGAGGGTGCTGAGCACGATACATTTTCTCTCTTCGGTAAGCATTTATTTGTGTTTTATAAGTTTGGAATTTTGGTTTTTCATGTTGATTTTAAAATGACCTTTTTCATGTTTGAAATGTACTAACTCGTTTTTTCCTCACAGCAGGACAACTTGTGTGTGGTTGCAACATTACGGTCCCATTGAGTACATTTTTGGAGAAAGGGACATCAGTTGCACCACAGGGCGGGAGGAGGGTGCTGCGCACAATCTATTTTCGCTCTTCGGTAAGCATTTCTTTGTGTTTTATAAGTTTGGAATTTTGGTTTTTCATGTTGATTTTAAAATGACCTTTTTCATGTTTGAAATGTACTAACTCGTTTTTTCCTCACAGCAGGTCAACGTGTGTGTGGTTGCAACATTACGGTCCCATTGAGTACATTTTTGGAGAAAGGGACATCAGTTGCACCACAGGGCAAACGAGGGTGCTGCGCACAATACATTTTCTCTCTTCGGTAAGCATTCCTTTGTGTTTTATAAGTTTGGAATTTTGGTTTTTCATGTTGATTTTAAAATGACCTTTTTCATGTTTGAGATGTACTAACTCTTTTTTCCCCACAGCAGGTCAACTTGTGTGTGGTTGCAACATTACGGTCCCATTGTGTACATTTTTGGAGAGAGGGACATCAGTTGCACCACAGGGCGGGAGGAGGGTGCTGAGCACAATACATTTTCTCTCTTCGGTAAGCATTTTTTTGTGTTTGATACTTTTGGAATTTTGGTTTTTCATGTTGATTTTAAAATGACCTTTTTCATGTTTGAAATGTACTAACTCGTTTTTTCCTCACAGCAGCTGAACTTGTGTGTGGTTGCAACATTGCGGTCACATTGAGTACATTTTTGGAGAAAGGGACATCAGTTGCACCACAGGGCGGGAGGAGGGTTCTGAGCACGATACTTTTTCTCTCTTTGGTAAGCATATTTTTGTGTTTGATACTTTTGGAATTTTGGTTTTCATGTTGATTTTAAAATGACCTTTTCATGTTTGAAATGTACTAACTCGTTTTTTCCTCACAGCAGGTCAACTTGTGTGTGGTTGCAACATTACGGTCCCATTGAGTACATTTTTGGAGAAAGGGACATCAGTTGCACCACAGGGCGGGAGGAGGGTGCTGAGCACGATACATTTTCTCTCTTCGGTAAGCATTTATTTGTGTTTTATAAGTTTGGAATTTTGGTTTTTCATGTTGATTTTAAAATGACCTTTTTCATGTTTGAAATGTACCAACTCGTTTTTTCCTCACAGCAGGTCAACTTGTGTGTGGTTGCAACATTACGGTCCCATTGAGTACATTTTTGGGGAAAGGGACATCAGTTGCACCACAGGGCGGGAGGAGGGTGCTGCGCACGATACATTTTCTTTCTTCGGTAAGCATTTATTTGTGTTTTATAAGTTTGGAATTTTGGTTTTCATGTTGATTTTAAAATGACCTTTTCATGTTTGAAATGTACTAACTCGTTTTTTCCTCACAGCAGGTCAACTTGTGTGTGGTTGCAACATTACGGTCCCATTGAGTACATTTTTGGAGAAAGGGACATCAGTTGCACCACAGGGCGGGAGGAGGGTGCTGCGCACAACACATTTTCTCTCTTCGGTAAACATTTATTTGTGTTTTATAAGTTTGGAATTTTGGTTTTTCATGTTGATTTTAAAATGACCTTTTTCATGTTTGAAATGTACTAACTTGTTTCTTCCTCACAGCAGGTCAACTTGTGTGTGGTTGCAACATTACGGTCCCATTGAGTACATTTTTGGAGAAAGGGACATCAGTTGCACCACAGGGCGGGAGGAGGATGCTGCGCACAATACATTTTCTCCCTTCGGTAAGCATTTCTTTGTGTTTTATAAGTTTCAAATTTTGGTTCTTCATGTTGATTTTAAAATGACCTTTTTCATGTTTGAAATGTACTAAGTCGTTGTTTCCTCACAGCAGCTGAACTTGTGTGTGGTTGCAACATTGCGGTCACATTGAGTACATTTTTGGAGAAAGGGACATCAGTTGCACCACAGGGCGGGAGGAGGGTCCTGAGCACGATACTTTTTCTCTCTTTGGTAAGCATTTTTTGTGTTTGATACTTTTGGAATTTTGGTTTTTCATGTTGATTTTAAAATGACCTCTTTCATGTTTGTAATGTACTAACTCGTTTTTTCCTCACAGCAGGTCAACTTGTGTGTGGTTACAACGTTACGGTCCCATTGAGTACATTTATGGAGAAAGGGACATCAGTTGCACCACAGGGCGGGAGGAGGGTGCTGCGCACGATACTTTATCTCTCTTCGGTAAGCATTTATTTGTGTTTTATAAGTTTGGAATTTTGGTTTTTCATGTTGATTTTAAAATGACCTTTTTCATGTTTGAAATGTACCAACTCGTTTTTTCCGCACAGCAGGTCAACTTGTGTGTGGTTGCAACATTACGGTCCCATTGAGTACATTTTTGGAGAAAGGGACATCAGTTGCACCACAGGGCGGGAGGAGGATGCTGCGCACGATATATTTTCTCTCTTTGGTAAGCATTTTTTTGTGTTTTATACTTTTGGAATTTGGGGTGTTCATGTTGATTTTAAAATGACCTTTTTCATGTTTGAAATGTACTAACTCGTTTTTTCCTCACAGCAGCTGAACTTGTGTGTGGTTGCAACATTGCGGTCACATTGAGTACATTTTTGGAGAAAGGGACAACAGTTGCGCCACAGGGCGGGAGGAGGGTTCTGAGCACGATACTTTTTCTCTCTTTGGTAAGCATTTTTTTGTGTTTGATACTTTTGGAATTTTGGTTTTTGATGTTGATTTTAAAATGACCTTTTTCATGTTTGAAATGTACTAACTCGTTTTTTCCTCAGAACAGGTCAACTTGTGTGTGGTTGCAACATTACGGCCCCATTGAGTACATTTTTGGAGAAAGGGACATCAGTTGCACCACAGGGCGGGAGGAGGGTGCTAGGCACGATACATTATCTCTCTTCGGTAAGCATTTTTTTGTGTTTTATACTTTTGGAATTTTGGTTTTTCATGTTGATTTTAAAATGACCTTTTTCATGTTTGAAATGTACTAACTCGTTTTTTCCTCACAGCAGGTCAACTTGTGTGTGGTTGCAACATTACGGTCCCATTGAGTACATTTTTGGAGAAAGGGACATCAGTTGCACCACAGGGCAGATGAGGGTGCTGCGCACAATACATTTTCTCTCTTCGGTAAGCATTTCTTTGTGTTTTATAAGTTTGGAATTTTGGTTTTTCATGTTGATTTTAAAATGACCTTTTTCATGTTTGAGATGTACTAACTCGTTTTTTCCTCACAGCAGGTCAACTTGTGTGTGGTTTTAACATTACGGTCCCATTGAGTACGATTTTGGAGAAAGGGACATCAGTTGCACCATGGGGCCGGAGGCGGGTGCTGAGCACAATACATTTTCTCTCTTCGGTAAGCATTTTTTTGTGTTTGATACTTTTGGAATTTTGGTTTTTCATGTTGATTTCAAAATGACCTTTTTCATGTTTGAAATGTACTAACTCGTTTTTTCCTCACAGCAGCTGAACTTGTGTGTGGTTACAACATTGCGGTCACATTGAGTACATTCTTGGAGAAAGGGACATCAGTTGCACCACAGGGCGGGAGGAGGGTTCTGAGCACGATACTTTTTCTCTCTTTGGTAAGCATTTTTTTGTGTTTGATACTTTTGGAATTTTGGTTTTTGATGTTGATTTTAAAATGACCTTTTTCATGTTTGAAATGTACTAACTCGTCTTTTCCTCAGAACAGGTCAACTTGTGTGTGGTTGCAACATTACGGTCCCATTGAGTACATTTTTGGAGAAAGGGACATCAGTTGCACCACAGGGCGGGAGGAGGGTGCTAGGCACGATACATTATCTCTCTTCGGTAAGCATTTTTTTGTGTTTTATACTTTTGGAATTTTGGTTTTTCATGTTGATTTTAAAATGACCTTTTTCATGTTTGAAATGTACTAACTCGTTTTTTCCTCACAGCAGCTGAACTTGTGTGTGGTTGCAACATTACGGTCCCATTGAGTACATTTTTGGAGAAAGGGACATCAGTTGCACCACAGGGCGGACGAGGGTGCTGCGCACAATACATTTTCTCTCTTCGGTAAGCATTTATTTGTGTTTTATAAGTTTGGAATTTTGGTTTTTCATGTTGATTTTAAAATGACCTTTTTCATGTTTGAAATGTACTAACTCGTTTTTTCCTCACAGCAGGTCAACTTGTGTGTGGTTGCAACATTACGGTCCCATTGAGTACATTTTTGGAGAAAGGGACATCAGTTGCACCACAGGGCGGGAGGAGGGTGCTGCGCACAATCTATTTTCGCTCTTCGGTAAGCATTTCTTTGTGTTTTATAAGTTTGGAATTTTGGTTTTTCATGTTGATTTTAAAATGACCTTTTTCATGTTTGAAATGTACTAACTCGTTTTTTCCTCACAGCAGGTCAACGTGTGTGTGGTTGCAACATTACGGTCCCATTGAGTACATTTTTGGAGAAAGGGACATCAGTTGCACCACAGGGCAAACGAGGGTGCTGCGCACAATACATTTTCTCTCTTCCGTAAGCATTTCTTTGTGTTTTATAACTTTGGAATTTTGGTTTTTCATGTTGATTTTAAAATGACCTTTTTCATGTTTGAGATGTACTAACTCTTTTTTCCTCACAGCAGGTCAACTTGTGTGTGGTTGCAACATTACGGTCCCATTGTGTACATTTTTGGAGAGAGGGACATCAGTTGCACCACAGGGCGGGAGGAGGGTGCTGAGCACAATACATTTTCTCTCTTCGGTAAGCATTTTTTTGTGTTTGATACTTTTGGAATTTTGGTTTTTCATGTTGATTATAAAATGACCTTTTTCATGTTTGAAATGTACTAACTCGTTTTTTCCTCACAGCAGCTGAACTTGTGTGTGGTTGCAACATTGCGGTCACATTGAGTACATTTTTGGAGAAAGGGACATCAGTTGCACCACAGGGCGGGAGGAGGGTTCTGAGCACGATACTTTTTCTCTCTTTGGTAAGCATATTTTTGTGTTTGATACTTTTGGAATTTTGGTTTTCATGCTGATTTTAAAATGACCTTTTCATGTTTGAAATGTACTAACTCGTTTTTTCCTCACAGCAGGTCAACTTGTGTGTGGTTGCAACATTACGGTCCCATTGAGTACATTTTTGGAGAAAGGGACATCAGTTGCACCACAGGGCGGGAGAAGGGTGCTGAGCACGATACATTTTCTCTCTTCGGTAAGCATTTATTTGTGTTTTATAAGTTTGGAATTTTGGTTTTTCATGTTGATTTTAAAATGACCTTTTTCATGTTTGAAATGTACCAACTCGTTTTTTCCTCACAGCAGGTCAACTTGTGTGTGGTTGCAACATTACGGTCCCATTGAGTACATTTTTGGGGAAAGGGACATCAGTTGCACCACAGGTCGGGAGGAGGGTGCTGCGCACGATACATTTTCTCTCTTCGGTAAGCATTTATTTGTGTTTTATAAGTTTGGAATTTTGGTTTTTAATGTTGATTTTAAAATGACCTTTTTCATGTTTGAAATGTACCAACTCGTTTTTTCCTCACAGCAGGTCAACTTGTGTGTGGTTGCAACATTACGGTCCCATTGAGTACATTTTTGGAGAAAGGGACATCAGTTGCACCACAGGGCGGGAGGAGGATGCTGCGCACGATATATTTTCTCTCTTTGGTAAGCATTTTTTTGTGTTTTATACTTTTGGAATTTGGGGTTTTCATGTTGATTTTAAAATGACCTTTTTCATGTTTGAAATGTACTAACTCGTTTTTTCCTCACAGCAGCTGAACTTGTGTGTGGTTGCAACATTGCGGTCACATTGAGTACATTTTTGGAGAAAGGGACATCAGTTGCACCACAGGGCGGGAGGCGGGTGCTGAGCACAATACATTTTCTCTCTTCGGTAAGCATTTTTTTGTGTTTGATACTTTTGGAATTTTAGTTTTTCATGTTGATTTTAAAATGACCTTTTTCATGTTTGAAATGTACTAACTCGTTTTTTCCTCATAGCAGCTGAACTTGTGTGTGGTTACAACATTGCGGTCACATTGAGTACATTTTTGGAGAAAGGGACATCAGTTGCACGACAGGGCGGGAGGAGGGTTCTGAGCACGATACTTTTTCTCTCTTTGGTAAGCATTTTTTTGTGTTTGATACTTTTGGAATTTTGTTTTTCATGTTGATTTTAAAATGACCTTTTTCATGTTTGAAATGTACTAACTCGTTTTTTCCTCACAGCAGGTCAACTTGTGTGTGGTTGCAACATTACGGTCCCATTGAGTACATTTTTGGAGAAAGGGACATCAGTTGCACCACAGGGCGGGAGGAGGGTGCTGAGCATATTACATTTTCTCTCTTCGGTAAGCATTTATTTGTGTTTTATAAGTTTGGAATTTTGGTTTTTCATGTTGACTTTAAAATGACGTTTTTCATGTTTGAAATGTACTAACTCGTTTTTTCCTCACAGCAGGTCAACTTGTGTGTGGTTGCAACATTACGGTCCCATTGAGTACATTTTTGGAGAAAGGGACATCAGTTGCACCACAGGGCGGGAGGAGGGTGCTGAGCACGATACATTTTCTCTCTTCGGTGAGCATTTATTTGTGTTTTATAAGTTTGGATTTTGGTTTTTCATGTTGATTTTAAAATGACCTTTTTCATGTTTGAAATGTACCAACTCGTGTTTTCCTCACAGCAGGTCAACTTGTGTGTGGTTGCAACATTATGGTCCAATTGAGTACATTTTTGGAGAAAGGGACATCAGTTGCACCACAGTGCGGGAGGAGGGTGCTAGGCACGATACATTTTCTCTCTTCGGTAAGCATTTTTTTGTGTTTTATAAGTTTGGAATTTTGGTTTTTCATGTTGATTTTAAAATGACCTTTTTCGTGTTTGAAATGTACTAACTCGTTTTCTCCTCACAGCAGGTCAACTTGTGTGTGGTTGCAACATTACGGCCCCATTGAGTACATTTTTGGAGAAAGGGACATCAGTTGCACCACAGGGCGGGAGGAGGATGCTGCGCACAATACACTTTCTCTCTTCGGTAAGCATTTCTTTGTGTTTTATAAGTTTGGCATTTTGGTTTTTCATGTTGATTTTAAAATGACCTTTTTCATGTTTGAAATGTACTAACTCGTTTTTCCTCACAGCAGGTCAACTTGTGAGTGGTTGCAACATTACGGTCCCATTGAGTACATTTTTGGAGTAAGGGACATCAGTTGCACCACAGGGCGGACGAGGGTGCTGCGCACAATACATTTTCTCTCTTCGGTAAGCATTTCTTTGTGTTTTATAAGTTTGGAATTTTGGTTTTTCATGTTGATTTTAAAATGACCTTTTTCATGTTTGAGATGTACTAACTCGTTTTTTCCTCACAGCAGGTCAACTTGTGTGTGGTTGCAACATTACGGTCCCATTGAGTACATTTTTGGAGAATGGGACATCAGTTGCACCACAGGGCGGGAGGAGGGTGCTGAGCACAATACATTTTCTCTCTTCGGTAAGCATTTCTTTGTGTTTGATACTTTTGGAATTTTGGTTTCTCATGTTGATTTTAAAATGACCTTCTTCATGTTTGAAATGTACTACCTCGTCTTTTCCTCACAGCAGGTCAACTTGTGAGTGGTTGCAACATTACGGTCCCATTGAGTACATTTTTGGAGTAAGGGACATCAGTTGCACCACAGGGCGGACGAGGGTGCTGCGCACAATACATTTTCTCTCTTCGGTAAGCATTTCTTTGTGTTTTATAAGTTTGGAATTTTGGTTTTTCATGTTGATTTTAAAATGACCTTTTTCGTGTTTGAAATGTACTAACTCGTTTTTTCCTCACAGCAGGTCAACTTGTGTGTGGTTGCAACATTACGGCCCCATTGAGTACATTTTTGGAGAAAGGGACATCAGTTGCACCACAGGGCGGGAGGAGGATGCTGCGCACAATACACTTTCTCTCTTCGGTAAGCATTTCTTTGTGTTTTATAAGTTTGGCATTTTGGTTTTTCATCTTGATTTTAAAATGACCTTTTTCATGTTTGAAATGTACTAACTCGTTTTTCCTCACAGCAGGTCAACTTGTGAGTGGTTGCAACATTACGGTCCCATTGAGTACATTTTTGGAGTAAGGGACATCAGTTGCACCACAGGGCGGACGAGGGTGCTGCGCACAATACATTTTCTCTCTTCGGTAAGCATTTCTTTGTGTTTTATAAGTTTGGAATTTTGGTTTTTCGTGTTGACTTTAAAATGACGTTTTTCATGTTTGAAATGTACTAACTCGTTTTTTCCTCACAGCAGGTCAACTTGTGTGTGGTTGCAACATTACGGTCCCATTGAGTACATTTTTGGAGAAAGGGACATCAGTTGCACCACAGGGCGGGAGGAGGGTTCTGAGCACGATACTTTTTCTCTCTTTGGTAAGCATTTTTTTGTGTTTGATACTTTTGGAATTTTGGTTTTCATGTTGATTTTAAAATGACCTTTTTCATGTTTGAAATGTACTAACTCATTTTTTCCTCACAGCAGGTCAACTTGTGTGTGGTTGCAACATTACGGTCCCATTGAGTACATTTTTGGAGAAAGGGACATCAGTTCCACCACGGGGCGGGAGGAGGGTACTGCGCACGATACATTTTCTCTCTTCGGTAAATATTTATTTGTGTTTTATAAGTTTGGAATTTTGGTTTTTCATGTTGATTTTAAAATGACCTTTTTCATGTTTGAAATGTACTAACTCGTTTTTTCCTCACAGCAGGTCAACTTGTGTGTGGTTGCAACATTACGGTCCCATTGAGTACATTTTTGGAGAAAGGGACATCAGTTGCACCACAGGGCGGAAGGAGGGTGCTGCGCACGATACTTTTTCTCTCTTCGGTAAGCATTTATTTGTGTTTTTTAAGTTTGGAATTTTGGTTTTTCATGTTGATTTTAAAATGACCTTTTTTATGTTTGAAATGTACCAACTCGTTTTTTCCTCACAGCAGGTCAACTTGTGTGTGGTTGCAACATTACGGTCCCATTGAGTACATTTTTGGAGAAAGGGACATCAATTGCACGACAGGGCGGGAGGAGTGTGCTAGGCACGATACATTTTCTCTCTTCGGTAAGCATTTTTTTGTGTTTTATACTTTTGGAATTTTGGTTTTTCATGTTGATTTTAAAATGACCGTTTTCATGTTTGAAATGTACTAACTCGTTTTTTTCCTCACAGCAGGTCAGCTTGTGTGTGGTTGCAACATTACGTTCCCATTGAGTACATTTTTGGGGAAAGGTACATCAGTTGCACCACAGGGCGGGAGGAGGGTGCTGCGCACAATACATTTTCTCTCTTCGGTAAGCATTTCTTTGTTTTTTATAAGTTTGGAATTTTGGTTTTTCATGTTGATTTTAAAATGACCTTTTTCATGTTTGAAATGTACTAACTCGTTATTTCCTCACAGCAGGTCAACTTGTGTGTGGTTGCAACATTACGGTCCCATTGAGTACATTTTTGGAGAAAGGGACATCAGTTGCACCACAGGGTGGGAGGAGGGTGCTGCGCACGATACATTTTCTCTCTTCGGTAAGCATTTCTTTGTGTTTTATAAGTTTGGAATTTTGGTGTTTCATGTAGATTTTAAAATGACCTTTTTCATGTTTGAAATGTACTAACTCGTTTTTTCCTCACAGCAGCTGAACTTGTGTGTGGTTGCAACATTGCGGTCACATTGAGTACATTTTTGGAGAAAGGGACATCAGTTGCACCACAGGGCGGGAGGAGGGTTCTGAGCACGATACTTTTTCTCTCTTTGGTAAGCATTTTTTGTGTTTGATACTTTTGGAATTTTTGTTTTTCATGTTGATTTTAAAATGACTTTTTTCATGGTTAAAATGTACTAACTCGTTATTTCCTCACAGCAGGTCAACTTGTGTGTGGTTGCAACATTACGGTCCCATTGAGTACATTTTTGGAGAAAGGGACATCAGTTGCACCACAGGGTGGGAGGAGGGTGCTGCGCACGATACATTTTCTCTCTTCGGTAAGCATTTCTTTGTGTTTTATAAGTTTGGACTTTTGGTTTTTCATGTTGATTTTAAAATGACCCTTTTCATGTTTGAAATGTACTAATTCGTTTTTTCCTCACAGCAGGTCAACTTGTGTGTGGTTGCAACATTGCGGTCACATTGAGTACATTTTTGGAGAAAGGGACATCAGTTGCACCACAGGGCGGGAGGAGGGTGCTGGGCACGATACATTTTCTCTCTTCGGTAAGCATTTTTTTGTGTTTTATACTTTTGGAATTTTGGTTTTTCATGTTGATTTTAGAATGACCTTTTTCATGTTTGAAATGTACTAACTCGTTTTTTCCTCACAGCAGGTCAACTTGTGTGTGGTTGCAACATTACGGTCCCATTGAGTACATTTTTGGAGAAAGGGACATCAGTTGCACCATAGGGCGGGAGGAGGATGCTGCGCACGATACATTTTCTCTCTTCGGTAAGCATTTTTTTGTGTTTGATACTTTTGGAATTTTGGTTTTTCATGTTGATTTTAAAATGACCTTTTTCATGTTTAAATGTACTAACTCGTTTTTTCCTCACAGCAGCTGAACTTGTGTGTGGTTGCAACATTGCGGTCACATTGAGTACATTTTTGGAGAAAGGGACATCAGTTGCACCACAGGGCGGGAGGAGGGTTCTGAGCACGATACTTTTTCTCTCTTTGGTAAGCATTTTTTTGTGTTTGATACTTTTGGAATTTTGGTTTTTCATGTTGATTTTAAAATGACCTTTTTCATGTTTGAAATGTACCAACTCGTTTTTTCCTCACAGCAGGTCAACTTGTGTGTGGTTGCAACATTACGGTCCCATTGAGTACATTTTTGGAGAAAGGGACATCAGTTGCACCACAGGGCAGGAGGAGGGTTCTGAGCACGATACATTTTCTCTCTTCGGTAAGCATTTTTTTGTGTTTTATACTTTTGGAATTTTGGTTTTTCATGTTGATTTTAAAATGACCTTTCTCATGTTTAAATGTACTAACTCGTTTTTTCCTCACAGCAGCTGAACTTGTGTGTGGTTGCAACATTGCGGTCACATTGAGTACATTTTTGGAGAAAGGGACATCAGTTGCACCACAGGGCGGGAGGAGGGTTCTGAGCACGATACTTTTTCTCTCTTTGGTAAGCATTTTTTTGTGTTTGATACTTATGGAATTTTGGTTTTTCATGTTGATTTAAAAATGACCTTTTTCATGTTTGAAATGTACTAACTCGTTTTTTCCTCACAGCAGGTCAACTTGTGTGTGGTTGCAACATTACGGTCCCATTGAGTACATTTTTGGAGAAAGGGACATCAGTTGCACCACAGGGCAGGAGGAGGGTTCTGAGCACGATACATTTTCTCTCTTCGGTAAGCATTTTTTTGTGTTTTATACTTTTGGAATTTTGGTTTTTCATGTTGATTTTAAAATGACAGTTTTCATGTTTGAAATGTACTAACTCGTTTTTTCCTCACAGCAGGTCAACTTGTGTGTGGTTGCAACATTACGGTCCCATTGAGTACATTTTTGGAGAAAGGGACATCAGTTGCACCACAGGGCGGACGAGGGTGCTGCGCACAATACATTTTCTCTCTTCGGTAAGCATTTCTTTGTGTTTTATAAATTTGGAATTTTGGTTTTTCATGTTGATTTTAAAATGACCTTTTTCATGTTTGAGATGTACTAACTCGCTTTTTCCTCACAGCAGGTCAACTTGTGTGTGGTTGCAACATTACGGTCCCATTGAGTACATTTCTGGAGAAAGGGACATCAGTTGCACCACAGGGCGGGAGGAGTTTGCTGAGCACAATACATTTTCTCTCTTCGGTAAGCATTTTTTTGTGTTTGATACTTTTGGAATTTTGGTTTTTCATGTTGATTTTAAAATGACGTTTTTCATGTTTGGAATGTACTAACTCGTTTTTTCCTCACAGCAGCTGAACTTGTGTGTGGTTGCAACATTGCGGTCACATTGAGTACATTTTTGGAGAAAGGGACATCAGTTGCACCACAGGGCGGTAGGAGGGTTCTGAGCACGATACTTTTTCTCTCTTTGGTAAGCATTCTTTTGTGTTTGATACTTTTGGAATTTTGGTTTTCATGTTGATTTTAAAATGACCTTTTTCATGTTTGAAATGTACTAACTCGTTTTTTCCTCACAGCAGGTCAACTTGTGTGTGGTTGCAACATTACGGTCCCATTGAGTACATTTTTGGAGAAAGGGACATCAGTTGCACCACAGGGCGGGAGGAGGGTGCTGAGCATGATACATTTTCTCTCTTCGGTAAGCATTTATTTGTGTTTTATAAGTTTGGAATTTTGGTTTTTCATGTTGATTTTAAAATGACGTTTTTCATGTTTGAAATGTACTAAGTCGTTTTTTCCTCACAGCAGGTCAACTTGTGTGTGGTTGCAACATTACGGTCCCATTGAGTACATTTTTGGAGAAAGGGACATCAGTTGCACCACAGGGCGGGTGGAGGGTGCTGCGCACGACACATTTTCTCTTTTCGGTAAGCATTTATTTGTGTTTTATAAGTTTGGAATTTTGGTTTTTCATGTTGATTTTAAAATGACCTTTTTCATGTTTGAAATGTACTAACTCGTTTTTTCCTCACAGCAGGTCAACTTGTGTGTGGTTACAACATTACGGTCCCATTGAGTACATTTTTGGAGAAAGGTACATCAGTTGCTTCACAGGGCGGGAGGTGGGTGCTGCGCACAATACATTTTCTCTCTTTGGTAAACATTTATTTGTGCTTTATAAGTTTGGAAATTTGGTTTTTCATGTTGATTTTAAAATGACCTTTTTCATGTTTGAATCGTACTAACTCGTTTTTTCCCCACAGCAGGTCGACTTGTGTGTGGTTGCAACATTACGGTCCCATTGAGTACATTTTTGGAGAAAGGTACATCAGTTGCACCACAGGGCGGGAGGAGGGTGCTGCGCACAATACATTTTCTCTCTTAGGTAAGCATTTCTTTGTGTTTTATACGTTTGGAATTTTGGTTATTCATGTTGATTTTAAAATGACCTTTCTCATGTTTGAAATGTACTAACTCGTTTTTTCCTCACAGCAGGTTAACTTGTGTGTGGTTGCAACATTACGGTCCCATTGAGTACATTTTTGGACAAAGGTACATCAATTGCACCACAGGGTGGGAGGAGGGTGCTGCGCAAAATACATTTTCTCTCTTCGGTAAGCATTTATTTGTGTTTTATAAGTTTGGAATTTTGGTTTGTCATGTTGATTTTAAAATGACCTTTTTCATGTTTGAAATGTACTAAATCGTTTTTTCCTCACAGCAGGTCAACTTGTGTGTGGTTGCAACATTACGGTCCCATTGAGTATATTTTTGGAGAAAGGGACATCAGTTGCACCACAGGGCGGGAGGAGGGTGTTGCGCACGATACATTTTCTCTCTTCGGTAAACATTTATTTGTGTTTTATAAGTTTGGAATTTTGGTTTTTCATGTTGATTTTATAATGACCTTTTTCATGTTTGAAATGTACTAACTCGTTTTTTCCTCACAGCAGGTCAACTTGTGTGTGGTTGCAACATTACGGTCCCATTGAGTATATTTTTGGAGAAAGGGACATCAGTTGCACCACAGGGCGGGAGGAGGGTGTTGCGCACGATACATTTTCTCTCTTCGGTAAACATTTATTTGTGTTTTATAAGTTTGGAATTTTGGTTTTTCATGTTGATTTTATAATGACCTTTTTCATGTTTGAAATGTACTAACTCGTTTTTTCCTCACAGCAGCTGAACTTGTGTGTGGTTGCAACATTGCGGTCACATTGAGTACATTTTTGGAGAAAGGGACATCAGTTGCACCACAGGGCGGGAGGAGGGTTCTGAGCACGATACTTTTTCTCTCTTTGGTATGCATTTTTTGTGTTTGATACTTTTGGAATTTTGGTTTTTCATGTTGATTTTAAAGTGACCTTTTTCATGTTTGAAATGTACTAACTCGTTTTTTCCTCACAGCAGGTCAACTTGTGTGTGGTTGCAACATTACGGTCCCATTGAGTACATTTTTGGAGAAAGGGACATCAGTTGCACCACAGGGCGGGAGGAGGATGCTGCGCACAATACATTTTCTCTCTTCGGTAAGCATTTCTTTGTGTTTTATAAGTTTGGAATTTTGGTTTTTTATATTGATTTTAAAATTACCTTTTTCATGTTTGAAATGTACTAACTCGTTTTTTCCTCACAGCAGGTCAACTTGTGTGTGGTTGCAACATTACGGTCCCATTGAGTACATTTTTGGAGAAAGGGACATCAGTTGCACCACAGGGCGGGAGGAGGGTGCTGCGCACGATACATTTTCTCTCTTCGGTAAATATTTATTTGTGTTTTATAAGTTTGGAATTTTGGTTTTTCATGTTGATTTTAAAATGACCTTTTTCATGTTTGAAATGTACTAACTCGTTTTTTCCTCACAGCAGGTCAACTTGTGTGTGGTTGCAACATTACGGTCCCATTGAGTACATTTTTGGAGAAAGGGACATCAGTTGCACCACAGGGCGGGAGGAGGGTGCTGCGCACAATACATTTTCTCTCTTCGGTAAGCATTTTTTTGTGTTTTATAAGTTTGGAATTTTGGTTTTTCATGTTGATTTTAAAATGACCTTTTTCATGTTTGAAATGTACTAACTCGTTTTTTCCTCACAGCAGGTCAACTTGTGTGTGGTTGCAACATTACGGTCCCATTGAGTACATTTTTGGAGAAAGGGACATCAGTTGCACCACAGGGCGGGAGGAGGATGCTGCGCACGATACATTTTCTCTCTTTGGCAAGCATTTTTTTGTGTTTGATACTTTTGGAATTTGGGGTTTTCATGTTGATTTTAAAATGACCTTTTTCATGTTTGAAATGTACTAACTCGTTTTTTCCTCACAGCAGCTGAACTTGTGTGTGGTTGCAACATTGCGGTCACGTTGAGTACATTTTTGGAGAAAGGGACATCAGTTGCACCACAGGGCGGGAGGAGGGTTCTGAGCACGATACTTTTTCTCTCTTTGGTGAGCATTTTTTTGTGTTTGATACTTTTGGAATTTTGGTTTTCCATGTTGATTTTAAAATGACCTTTTTCATGTTTGAAATGTACTAACTCGCTTTTTCCTCACAGCAGGGCAACTTGTGTGTGGTTGCAACATTACGGTCCCATAGAGTACATTTTTGGAAAAAAGGGACATCACTTGCACCACAGGGCGGGAGGAGGATGCTGTGCACGATACATTTTCTCTCTTCGGTAAGCATTTTTTTGTGTTTGATACTTTTGGACTTTTGGTTTTTCATGTTGATTTTAAAATGACCTTTTTCATGTTTGAAATGTACTAACTCGTTTTTTCCTCACAGCAGCTGAACTTGTGTGTGGTTGCAACATTGCGGTCACATTGAGTACTTCTTTGGAGAAAGGGACATCAGTTGCACCACAGGGCGGGAGGAGGGTTCTGAGCACGATACTTTGTCTCTCTTTGGTAAGCATTTTTTTGTGTTTGATACTTTTGGAAATTTGGTTTTTCATGTTGATTTTAAATTGACCTTTTTCATGTTTGAAATGTACTAACTCGTTTTTTCCTCACAGCAGGTCAACTTGTGTGTGGTTGCAACATTACGGTCCCATTGAGTACATTTTTGGAGAAAGGGACATCAGTTGCACCACAGGGCAGGAGGAGGGTGCTAGGCACGATACATTTTCTCTCTTCGGTAAGCATTTTTTTGTGTTTTATAAGTTTGGAATTTTGTTTTTTCATGTTGATTTTAAAATGACAGTTTTCGTGTTTGAAATGTACTATCTCGTTTTTTCCTCACAGCAGGTCAACTTGTGTGTGGTTGCAACATTACGGTCCCATTGAGTACATTTTTGGAAAAAAGGGACATCACTTGCACCACAGGGCGGGAGGAGGATGCTGTGCACGATACATTTTCTCTCTTCGGTAAGCATTTTTTTGTGTTTGATACTTTTGGAATTTTGGTTTTTCATGTTGATTTTAAAATGACCTTTTTCATGTTTGAAATGTACTAACTCGTTTTTTCCTCACAGCAGCTGAACTTGTGTGTGGTTGCAACATTGCGGTCACATTGAGTACTTCTTTGGAGAAAGGGACATCAGTTGCACCACAGGGCGGGAGGAGGGTTCTGAGCACGATACATTGTCTCTCTTTGGTAAGCATTTTTTTGTGTTTGATACTTTTGGAATTTTGGTTTTTCATGTTGATTTTAAATTGACCTTTTTCATGTTTGAAATGTACTAACTCGTTTTTTCCTCACAGCAGGTCAACTTGTGTGTGGTTGCAACATTACGGTCCCATTGAGTACATTTTTGGAGAAAGGGACATCAGTTGCACCACAGGGCAGGAGGAGGGTGCTAGGCACGATACATTTTCTCTCTTCGGTAAGCATTTTTTTGTGTTTTATAAGTTTGGAATTTTGTTTTTTCATGTTGATTTTAAAATGACAGTTTTCGTGTTTGAAATGTACTATCTCGTTTTTTCCTCACAGCAGGTCAACTTGTGTGTGGTTGCAACATTACGGTCCCATTGAGTACATTTTTGGAGAAAGGGACATCAGTTGCACCACAGGGCGGGAGGAGGGTGCTAGGCACGACACATTTTCTCTCTTCGGTAAGCATTTTTTTGTGTTTGATACTTTTGGAATTTTGGTTTTTCATGTTGATTTTAAAACGACCTTTTTCATGTTTGAAATGTACTAACTCGTTTTTTCCTCACAGCAGGTCAACTTGTGTGTGGTTGCAACATTACGGTCCCATTGAGTACATTTTTGGAGAAAGGGACATCAGTTGCACCACAGGGCGGGAGGAGGGTTCTGAGCACGATACTTTTTCTCTCTTTGGTAAGCTTTTTTTGTGTTTGATACTTTTGGAATTTTGGTTTTTCATGTTGATTTTAAAATGACCTTTTTCATGTTTGACATGTACTAACTCGTTTTTTCCTCACAGCAGGTCAACTTGTGTGTGGTTGCAACATTACGGTCCCATTAAGTACATTTTTGGAGAATGGGACATCAGTTGCACCACAGGGCGGGAGGAGGGTTCTGAGCACGATACTTTTTCTCTCTTTGGTAAGCATTTTTTTGTGTTTGATACTTTTGGAATTTTGGTTTTTCATGTTGATTTTAAAATGACCTTTTTCATGTTTGAAATGTACTAACTCGTTTTTTCCTCACAGCAGGTCAACTTGTGTGTGGTTGCAACATTACGGTCCCATTGAGTACATTTTTGGAGAAAGGGACATCAGGTGCACCACAGTGCGGGAGGAGGGTGCTGCGCACGATACATTTTCTCTCTTCGGTAAGCATTTATTTGAGTTTTATAAATTTGGAATTTTCGTTTTTCATGTTGATTTTAAAATGACCTTTTTCATGTTTGAAATGTACCAACTCGTTTTTTCCTCACAGCAGGTCAACTTGTGTGTGGTTGCATTATTACGGTCCCATTCAGTACATTTTTGGAGAAAGGGACATCAGTTGCACTACAAGGCGGGAGGAGGGTGCTAGGCACGATACATTTTCTCTCTTCGGTAAGCATTTTTTTGTGTTTTATACTTTTGGAATTTTGGTTTTTCATGTTGATTTTAAAATGACCTTTTTCATGATTGAAATGTACTAATTCGTTTTTTCCTCACAGCAGGTCAACTTGTGTGTGGTTGCAACATTACGGTCCCATTGAGTACATTTTTGGAGAAAGGGACATCAGGTGCACCACAGATCGGGAGGAGGGTGCTTGGCACGATACATTTTCTCTCTTCGGTAAGCATTTTTTTGTGTTTAATACTTTTGGAATTATGGTTTTTCATGTTGATTTTAAAATGACCTTTTTCGTGTTTGAAATGTACTAACTCGTTATTTCCTCACAGCAGGTCAACTTGTGTGTGGTTCCAACATTACGGTCCCATTGAGTACATTTTTGGAGAAAGGGACGTCAGGTGCACCACAGGGCGGGAGGAGGGTGCTGCGCACGATACATTTTCTCTCTTCGGTAAGCATTTATTTGTGTTTTATAAGTTTGGAATTTTGGTTTTTCATGTTGATTTTAAAACGACCTTTTTCATGTTTGAAATGTACCAACTCGTTTTTTCCTCACAGCAGGTCAACTTGTGTGTGGTTGCAACATTACGGTCCCATTAAGTACATTTTTGGAGAAAGGGACATCAGTTGCACCACAGGGCGGGAGGAGGGTGCTAGGCACGATACATTTTCTCTCTTCGGTAAGCATTTTTTTGTGTTTTATACTTTTGGAATTTTGGTTTTTCATGTTGATTTTAAAATGACCGTTTTCATGTTTGAAATGTACTAACTCGTTTTTTCCTCACAGCAGGTCAACTTGTGTGTGGTTGCAACATTACGGTCCCATTGAGTACATTTTTGGAGAAAGGGACATCAGTTGCACCACAGGGCGGGAGGAAGGTTCTGAGCACGATACTTTTTCCCTCTTTGGTATGCGTTTTTTTGTGTTTGATACTTTTGGAATTTTGTTTTTTCATGTTGTTTTTAAAATGACCCTTTTCATGTTTGAAATGTACTAACTCGTTTTTTCCTCACAGCAGGTCAACTTGTGTGTGGTTGCAACATTACGGTCCCATTGAGTACATTTTTGGAGAAAGGGACATCAGTTGCACCACAGGGCGGGAGGAGGGTGCTGCGCACAATACATTTTCTCTCTTCGGTAAGCATTTCTTTGTGTTTTATAAGTTTGGAATTTTGGTTTTTCATGTTGATTTTAAAATGACCTTTTTCGTGTTTGAAATGTACTAACTCGTTTTTTCCTCACAGCAGGTCAACTTGTTGGTGGTTGCAACATTACGGTCCAATTGAGTACATTTTTTGAGAAAGGGACACCAGTTGCACCACAGGGCGGGAAAGGGGGTTCTGAGCACGATACTTTTTCTCTCTTTGGTAAGAATTTTTTTGTGTTTGATACTTTTGGAATTTTGGTTTTTCATGTTGATTTTTAAATCACCTTTTTCTTGTTTGAAATGTACTAACTCGTTTTTTCCTCACAGCAGGTCAACTTGTGTGTGGTTGCAACATTACGGTCCCATTGAGTACATTTTTGGAGAATGGGACATCAGTTGCACCACAGGGCGGGAGGAGGGTCCTGAGCACGATACTTTTTCTCTCTTTGGTAAGCATTTTTTTGTGTTTGATACTTTTGGAATTTTGGTTTTTCATATTGATTTTAAAATGACCTTTTTCATGTTTGAAATGTACTAACTCGTTTTTTCCTCACAGCAGGTCATCTTGTGTGTGGTTGCAACATTACGGTCCCGTTGAGTACATTTTTGGAGAAAGGGACATCAGTTGCACCACAGGGCGGGAGGAGGGTGCTGCGCACAATACATTTTCTCTCTTCGCTAAGCATTTCTTTGTGTTTTATAAGTTTGGAATTTTGGTTTTTCGTGTTGATTTTAAAATGACCTTTTTCATGTTTGAAATGTACTAACTCGTTTTTTCCTCAGTGCAGGTCAACTTGTGTGTGGTTGCAACATTACGGTCCTATTGAGTACATTTTTGGAGAAAGGGACATCAGGTGCACCACAGGGTGGGAGGAGGGTTCTGAGCACGATACTTTTTCTCTCTTTGGTAAGCATTTTTTTGTGTTTGATACTTTTGGAATTTTTGTTTTTCATGTTGATTTTAAAATGACCTTTTTCATGTTTGAAATGTATTAACTCGTTTTTTCCTCACAGCAGGTCAACTTGTGTGTGGTTGTAACATTACGGTCCCATTGAGTACATTTTTGGAGAAAGGGACATCAGTTGCACCACAGGGCGGGAGGAGGGTTCTGAGCACGATACTTTTTCTCTCTTTGGTAAGCATTTTTTTGTGTTTGATACTCTTGGAATTTTGGTTTTTTATGTTGATTTTAAAATGACCTTTTTCATGTTTGAAATGTACTTACTCGTTTTTTCCTCACAGCAGGTCAACTTGTGTGTGGTTGCAACATTACGGTCCCATTGAGTACATTTTTGGAGAAAGGGACATCAGTTGCACCACAGGGCAGGAGGAGGGTGCTAGGCACGATACATTTTCTCTCTTCGGTAAGCATTTTTTTGTGTTTTATAAGTTTGGAATTTTGTTTTTTCATGTTGATTTTAAAATGACAGTTTTCGTGTTTGAAATGTACTATCTCGTTTTTTCCTCACAGCAGGTCAACTTGTGTGTGGTTGCAACATTACGGTCCCATTGAGTACATTTTTGGAGAAAGGGACATCAGTTGCACCACAGGGCGGGAGGAGGGTGCTAGGCACGACACATTTTCTCTCTTCGGTAAGCATTTTTTTGTGTTTGATACTTTTGGAATTTTGGTTTTTCATGTTGATTTTAAAATGACCTTTTTCATGTTTGAAATGTACTAACTCGTTTTTTCCTCACAGCAGGTCAACTTGTGTGTGGTTGCAACATTACGGTCCCATTGAGTACATTTTTGGAGAAAGGGACATCAGTTGCACCACAGGGCGGGAGGAGGGTTCTGAGCACGATACTTTTTCTCTCTTTGGTAAGCATTTTTTTGTGTTTGATACTTTTGGAATTTTGGTTTTTCATGTTGATTTTAAAATGACCTTTTTCATGTTTGACATGTACTAACTCGTTTTTTCCTCACAGCAGGTCAACTTGTGTGTGGTTGCAACATTACGGTCCCATTAAGTACATTTTTGGAGAATGGGACATCAGTTGCACCACAGGGCGGGAGGAGGGTTCTGAGCACGATACTTTTTCTCTCTTTGGTAAGCATTTTTTTGTGTTTGATACTTTTGGAATTTTGGTTTTTCATGTTGATTTTAAAATGACCTTTTTCATGTTTGAAATGTACTAACTCGTTTTTTCCTCACAGCAGGTCAACTTGTGTGTGGTTGCAACATTACGGTCCCATTGAGTACATTTTTGGAGAAAGGGACATCAGGTGCACCACAGTGCGGGAGGAGGGTGCTGCGCACGATACATTTTCTCTCTTCGGTAAGCATTTATTTGAGTTTTATAAATTTGGAATTTTCGTTTTTCATGTTGATTTTAAAATGACCTTTTTCATGTTTGAAATGTACCAACTCGTTTTTTCCTCACAGCAGGTCAACTTGTGTGTGGTTGCATTATTACGGTCCCATTCAGTACATTTTTGGAGAAAGGGACATCAGTTGCACTACAAGGCGGGAGGAGGGTGCTAGGCACGATACATTTTCTCTCTTCGGTAAGCATTTTTTTGTGTTTTATACTTTTGGAATTTTGGTTTTTCATGTTGATTTTAAAATGACCTTTTTCATGATTGAAATGTACTAATTCGTTTTTTCCTCACAGCAGGTCAACTTGTGTGTGGTTGCAACATTACGGTCCCATTGAGTACATTTTTGGAGAAAGGGACATCAGGTGCACCACAGGGCGGGAGGAGGGTGCTTGGCACGATACATTTTCTCTCTTCGGTAAGCATTTTTTTGTGTTTAATACTTTTGGAATTATGGTTTTTCATGTTGATTTTAAAATGACCTTTTTCGTGTTTGAAATGTACTAACTCGTTATTTCCTCACAGCAGGTCAACTTGTGTGTGGTTCCAACATTACGGTCCCATTGAGTACATTTTTGGAGAAAGGGACGTCAGGTGCACCACAGGGCGGGAGGAGGGTGCTGCGCACGATACATTTTCTCTCTTCGGTAAGCATTTATTTGTGTTTTATAAGTTTGGAATTTTGGTTTTTCATGTTGATTTTAAAACGACCTTTTTCATGTTTGAAATGTACCAACTCGTTTTTTCCTCACAGCAGGTCAACTTGTGTGTGGTTGCAACATTACGGTCCCATTAAGTACATTTTTGGAGAAAGGGACATCAGTTGCACCACAGGGCGGGAGGAGGGTGCTAGGCACGATACATTTTCTCTCTTCGGTAAGCATTTTTTTGTGTTTTATACTTTTGGAATTTTGGTTTTTCATGTTGATTTTAAAATGACCGTTTTCATGTTTGAAATGTACTAACTCGTTTTTTCCTCACAGCAGGTCAACTTGTGTGTGGTTGCAACATTACGGTCCCATTGAGTACATTTTTGGAGAAAGGGACATCAGTTGCACCACAGGGCGGGAGGAAGGTTCTGAGCACGATACTTTTTCCCTCTTTGGTATGCGTTTTTTTGTGTTTGATACTTTTGGAATTTTGTTTTTTCATGTTGTTTTTAAAATGACCCTTTTCATGTTTGAAATGTACTAACTCGTTTTTTCCTCACAGCAGGTCAACTTGTGTGTGGTTGCAACATTACGGTCCCATTGAGTACATTTTTGGAGAAAGGGACATCAGTTGCACCACAGGGCGGGAGGAGGGTGCTGCGCACAATACATTTTCTCTCTTCGGTAAGCATTTCTTTGTGTTTTATAAGTTTGGAATTTTGGTTTTTCATGTTGATTTTAAAATGACCTTTTTCGTGTTTGAAATGTACTAACTCGTTTTTTCCTCACAGCAGGTCAACTTGTTGGTGGTTGCAACATTACGGTCCAATTGAGTACATTTTTTGAGAAAGGGACACCAGTTGCACCACAGGGCGGGAAAGGGGGTTCTGAGCACGATACTTTTTCTCTCTTTGGTAAGAATTTTTTTGTGTTTGATACTTTTGGAATTTTGGTTTTTCATGTTGATTTTTAAATCACCTTTTTCTTGTTTGAAATGTACTAACTCGTTTTTTCCTCACAGCAGGTCAACTTGTGTGTGGTTGCAACATTACGGTCCCATTGAGTACATTTTTGGAGAATGGGACATCAGTTGCACCACAGGGCGGGAGGAGGGTCCTGAGCACGATACTTTTTCTCTCTTTGGTAAGCATTTTTTTGTGTTTGATACTTTTGGAATTTTGGTTTTTCATATTGATTTTAAAATGACCTTTTTCATGTTTGAAATGTACTAACTCGTTTTTTCCTCACAGCAGGTCATCTTGTGTGTGGTTGCAACATTACGGTCCCGTTGAGTACATTTTTGGAGAAAGGGACATCAGTTGCACCACAGGGCGGGAGGAGGGTGCTGCGCACAATACATTTTCTCTCTTCGCTAAGCATTTCTTTGTGTTTTATAAGTTTGGAATTTTGGTTTTTCGTGTTGATTTTAAAATGACCTTTTTCATGTTTGAAATGTACTAACTCGTTTTTTCCTCAGTGCAGGTCAACTTGTGTGTGGCTGCAACATTACGGTCCTATTGAGTACATTTTTGGAGAAAGGGACATCAGGTGCACCACAGGGTGGGAGGAGGGTTCTGAGCACGATACTTTTTCTCTCTTTGGTAAGCATTTTTTTGTGTTTGATACTTTTGGAATTTTTGTTTTTCATGTTGATTTTAAAATGACCTTTTTCATGTTTGAAATGTATTAACTCGTTTTTTCCTCACAGCAGGTCAACTTGTGTGTGGTTGTAACATTACGGTCCCATTGAGTACATTTTTGGAGAAAGGGACATCAGTTGCACCACAGGGCGGGAGGAGGGTTCTGAGCACGATACTTTTTCTCTCTTTGGTAAGCATTTTTTTGTGTTTGATACTCTTGGAATTTTGGTTTTTTATGTTGATTTTAAAATGACCTTTTTCATGTTTGAAATGTACTTACTCGTTTTTTCCTCACAGCAGGTCAACTTGTGTGTGGTTGCAACATTACGGTCCCATTGAGTACATTTTTGGAGAATGGGACATCAGTTGCACCACAGGGCGGGAGGAGGGTTCTGAGCACGATACTTTTTCTCTCTTTGGTAAGCATTTTTTAGTGTTTGATACTTCTGGAATTTTGGTTTTTCATGTTGATTTTAAAATGACCTTTTTCATGTTTGAAATGTACTAACTCGTTTTTTCCTCACAGCAGGTCATCTTCTGTGTGGTTGCAACATTACGGTCCCGTTGAGTACATTTTTGGAGAAAGGGACATCAGTTGCACCACAGGGCAGGAGGAGGGTGATGAGCACGATACTTTTTCTCTCTTTGGTAAGCATTTTTTTGTGTTTGATACTCTTGGAATTTTGGTTTTTTATGTTGATTTTAAAATGACCTTTTTCATGTTTGAAATGTACTTACTCGTTTTTTCCTCACAGCAGGTCAACTTGTGTGTGGTTGCAACATTACGGTCCCATTGAGTACATTTTTGGAGAAAGGGACATCAGTTACACCACAGGGCGGGAGGATGGTCCTGCGCACAATACATTTTCTCTCTTCGGTAAGCATTTCTTTGTGTTTTATAAGTTTGGAATTTTGGTTTTTCATGTTGATTTTAAAATGACCTTTTCCGTGTTTGAAATGTACCAACTCGTTTTTTCCTCAAAGCAGGTCAACTTGTGTGTGGTTGCAAATTTACAGTCCCATTGAGTACAATTTTGGAGAAAGGGACATCAGAGCACCACAGGGCGGGAGGAGGGCGCTGAGCACGATACATTTTCTCTCTTCGGTAAGCATTTTTTTTGCTTGATACGTTTGGGATTTTGGTTTTTCATGTTGATTTTAAAATGACCTTTTTCATGTTTGAAATGTACTTACTTGTTTTTTCCTCACAGCAGGTGAACTTGTGTGTGGTTGCAACATTGCGGTCCCATTGAGTACATTTTTGGAGAAAGGGACATCAGTTGCACCACAGGGCGGGAGGAGGGTGCTGAGCACGATACATTTCCTCTCTTCGGTAAGCATTTTTTTGTGTTTGATACTTTTGGAATTTTGGTTTTTCATGTTGATTTTAGAATGACATTTTTCATGTTTGAAATGTACTAACTCGTTTTTTCCTCACAGCAGGTCAACTTGTGTGTGGTTGCAACATTACGGTCCCATTGAGTACATTTTTGGAGAAAGGGACATCAGTTGCACCACAGGGCCGGAGGAGGGTGATGAGCACGATACATTTTCTCTCATCGGTAAGCATTTTTTTGTGCTTGATACGTTTGGGATTTTGGTTTTTCATGTTGACTTTAAAATGACCTTTTTCGTGTTTGAAATGTACTTACTCGTTTTTTCCTCACAGCAGGTCAAGTTGTGTGTGGTTGCAACATTGCGGTCCCATTGAGTACATTTTTGGAGAAAGGGATATCAGTTGCACCACAGGGCAGGAGGAGGGTGCTGAGCACGATACTTTCTCTCTCTTTGGTAAGCATTTTTTTGTGTTTTATACTTTTGGAATTTTGGTTTTTCATGTTGATTTTAAAATGACCGTTTTCATGTTTGAAATGTACTAACTCGTTTTTTCCTCACAGCAGGTGAACTTGTGTGTGAATGCAACATTACGGTCCCATTGAGTACATTTTTGGAGAAAGGGACATCAGTTGCACCACAGGGCGGGAGGAGGGTGCTGAGCACGATACATTTTCTCTCTTCGGTAAGCATTTTTTTGTGTTTGATACTTTTAGAATTTTAGTTTTTCATGTTGATTTTAAAATGACCTTTTTCATGTTTGAAATGTACCAACTCGTTTTTTCCTCACAGCAGGTCAACTTGTGTGTGGTTGCAACATTACGGTCCCATTGAGTACATTTTTGGAGAAAGGGACATCAGTTGCACCACAGGGCGGGAGGAAAGTACTGAGCACGATACATATTCTCTCTTCAGTAAGCATTTCTTTGTGTTTTATAAGTTTGGAATTTTGGTTTTTCATGTTGATTTTAAAATGACCTTTTTCATGTTTGAAATGTACTAACTCGTTTTTTCCTCACAGCAGGTCAACTTGTGTGTGGTTGCAACATTACGGTCCCATTGAGTACATTTTTGGAGAAAGGGACATCAGTTGCACCACAGGGCGGGAGGAGGGTGCTAAGCACAGTACATATTCTCTCTTCGGTAAGCATTTTTTTGTGTTTGACACTTTCGGAATTTTGGTTTTCATGTTGATTTTGAAATGACCTTTTTCATGTTTGAAATGTACTAACACGTTTTTTCCTCACAGCAGGTCAACTTGTGTGTGGTTGCAACATTACGGTCCCATTGAGTACATTTTTGGAGACAGGGACATCAGTTGCACCACAGGGCGGGAGGAGGGTGCTGAGCACGATACATTTTCTCTCTTCGGTAAGCATTTTTCTGTGCTTGATACGTTTGGGATTTTGGTTTTCATGTTGATTTTAAAATGACCTTTTTCATGTTTGAAATGTACTTACTCGTTTTTTCCTCACAGCAGGTGAACTTGTGTGTGGTTGCAACATTGCGGTCCCATTGAGTACATTTTTGGAGAAAGGGACATCAGTTGCACCACAGGGTAGGAGCAGGGTGCTGAGCACGATACTTTTTCTCTCTTTGGTAAGCATTTTTTTGTGTTTCATACTTTTGGAATTTTGGTTTTTCATGTTGATTTTAAAATGACCGTTTTCATGTTTGAAATGTACTAACTCGTTTTTTCCTCACAGCAGGTCAACTTGTGTGTGGTTGCAATATTGCGGTCCCATTGAGTACATTTTTGGAGGAAGGGACATCAGTTGCACCACAGGGCGGGAGGAGGATGCTGCGCACAATACATTTTCTCTCTTCGGTAAGCATTTCTTTGTGTTTTATAAGTTTGGAATTTTGGTTTTTCATGTTGATTTTAAAATGACCTTTTTCATGTTTGAAATGTACTAACTCGTTTTTTCCTCAGAACAGGTCAACTTGTGTGTGGTGGCAATATTGCGGTCCCATTGAGTACATTTTTGGAGAAAAGGACATCAGTTGCACCACAGGGCGGGAGGAGGATGCTGAGCACGATACATTTCCTCTCTTCGGTAAGCATTTTTTTGAGTTTGATACTTTTGGAATTTTGGTTTTTCATGTTGATTTTAAAATGACCTTTTTGATATTTGAAATGTACCAACTCGTTTTTTCCTCACAGCAGGTCAACTTGTGTGTGGTTGCAACATTACAGTCCCATTGAGTACATTTTTGGAGAAAGGGACATCAGTTGCACCACAGGGCGGGAGGAGGGTGCTGAGCACAATACATTTTCTCTCTTCGGTAAGCATTTTTTTTGTGTTTGATACTTTTGGAATTTTGGTTTTTCATGTTGATTTTAAAATGACCTTTTTCATGTTTGAAATGTACGAATTCGTCTTTTCCTCACAGCAGGTGAACTTGTGTGTAATTGCAACATTACGGTCCCATTGAGTACATTGTTGGAGAAAGGGACATAAGTTGCACCACAGGGCGGGAGGAGGGTGCTGAGCACGATACATTTTCTCTCTTTGGTAAGCATTTTTTTGTGTTTTATACTTTTGGAACTTTGGTTTTTCATGTTGATTTTAAAATGACCTTTTCCATGTTTGAAATGTACTATCTCTTTTTTCCCCACAGCAGGTCAATCTGAGTGTGGTTGCAACATTACGGTCATATTGAGTACATTTTTGGAGAAAGGGACATCAGTTGCACCACAGGGCGGGAGGAGGGTGCTGAGCACGATACATTTTCTCTCTTCGGTAAGCATTTTTTTGTGTTTTATACTTCTGGAATTTCGGTTTTTCATGTTGATTTTAAAATGACCATTTTCATGTTTGAAATGTACTAACTCGTTTTTTCCTCACAGCAGGTCAACTTGTGTGTGGTTGCAACATTACGGTCCCATTGAGTACATTTTTAGAGAAAGGGACATCAGTTGCACCACAGGGCGGGAGGAGGATGCTGCGCACAATACATTTTCTCTCTTCGGTAAGCATTTTTTTGTGTTTGATACTTTTGAAATTTTGGTTTTTCATGTTTCTTTTAAAATGACCTTTTTCATTTTTGAAATGTACTAACTCATTTTTTGCTCACAGCAGGTCAACAAGTGTGTGGTTGCAACCTTACGGTCCCATTGAGTACATTTTTGGAGAAAGGAACATCAGTTGCACCACAGGGCGGGAGGAGGGTGCTGAGCACGATACATTTTCTCTCTTCGGTAAGCATTTTTTTGTGTTTGATACTTTTGGAATTTTTGTTTTTCATGTTGATTTTAAAATGACTTTTTTCATGGTTAAAATGTACTAACTCGTCTTTTCCTCACAGCAGGTCAACTTGTGTGTGGTTGCAACATTACAGTTCCATTGAGTACATTTTTGGAGAAAGGAACATCAGTTGCACCACAGGGCGGGAGGAGGGTGCTGAGCACAATACATTTTCTCTCTTCGGTAAGCAGTTTTTTGTGTTTGATACTTTTGGAATTTTGGTTTTTCATGTTGATTTTAAAATGACCTTTTTCATGTTTGAAATGTACTAACTCGTTTTTTCCTCACAGCAGGTCAACTTGTGTGTGGTTGCAACATTACGGTCCCATTGAGTACATTTTTGGAGAAAGGGACATCAGTTGCACCACAGGGCGGGAGGAGGGTGCTGAGCACGATACTTTTTCTCTCTTTGGTAAGCATTTTTTTGTGTTTTATACTTTTGGAATTTTGGTTCTTCATGTTGATTTTAAAATGATCGTTCTCATGTTTGAAATGTACTAACTCGTTTTTTCCTCACAGCAGGTCAACTTGTGTGTGGTTGCAACATTACGGTCCCATTGAGTACATTTTTGGAGAAAGGGACATCAGTTGCACCACAGGGCGGGAGGAGGGTGCTGAGGACAATACGTTTTCTCTCTTTGGTAAGCATTTTTTTGTGTTTGATACATTTGGAATTTTGGTTTTTCATGTTGATTTTAAAATGACCTTTTTCATGGTTGAAATGTACTAACTCGTTTTTTCCTCACAGCAGGTCAACTTGTGTGTGGTTGCAACATTACGGTCCCATTGAGTACATTTTTGGAGAAAGGGACATCAGTTGCACCACAGGGCGTGAGGAGGGTGCTGAGCACGATACATTTTCTCTCTTCGGTAAGCATCTTTTTGTGCTTGATACGTTTGGAATTTTGGTTTTTCATGTTGATTTTAAAATAACCTTTTTCATGTTTGAAATGTACTTACTCGTTTTTTCCTCACAGCAGGTCAACTTGTGTGTGGTTGCAACATTGCGGTCCCATTGAGTACATTTTTGGAGAAAGGGACATCAGTTGCACCACAGAGCGGGAGGAGGGTGCTGAGCACGATACTTTTTCTCTCTTTGGTAAGCATTTTTTTGTGTTTTATACTTTTGGAATTTTGGTTCTTCATGTTGATTTTAAAATGACCGTTCTCATGTTTGAAATGTACTAACTCGTTTTTTCCTCACAGAACTTGAACTTGTGTGTGGTTGCAACATTGCGATTTCATTGAGTACATTTTTGGAGAAATGGACATCAGTTGCACCACAGGGCGGGAGGAGGATGCTGCGCACAATACATTTTCTCTATTTGGTAAGCATTTCTTTGTGTTTTATAAGTTTGGAATTATGGTTTTTCATGTTGATTTTAAAAAGACCTTTTTCATGTTTGAAATGTACTAACTCGTTTTTCCTCACAGCAGGTCAACTTGTGTGTGGTTGCAACATTACGGTCCCATTGAGTACATTTTTGGAGAAAGGTACATCAGTTGCACCACAGGGCGGGAGGTGGGTGCTGCGCACAATACATTTTCTCTCTTTGGTAAACATTAATTTGTGTTTTATAAGTTTGGAAATTTGGTTTTTCATGTTGATTTTAAAATGACCTTTTTCATGTTTGAATCGTACTAACTCGTTTTTTCCCCACAGCAGGTCGACTTGTGTGTGGTTGCAACATTACGGTCCCATTGAGTACATTTTTGGAGAAAGGTACATCAGTTGCACCACAGGGCTGGAGGAGGGTGCTGCGCACAATACATTTTCTCTCTTAGGTAAGCATTTCTTTGTGTTTTATACGTTTGGAATTTTGGTTATTCATGTTGATTTTAAAATGACCTTTCTCATGTTTGAAATGTACTAACTCGTTTTTTCCTCACAGCAGGTTAACTTGTGTGTGGTTGCAACATTACGGTCCCATTGAGTACATTTTTGGACAAAGGTGCATCAATTGCACCACAGGGTGGGAGGAGGGTGCTGCGCACAATACATTTTCTCTCTTCGGTAAGCATTTCTTTGTGTTTTATAAGTTTGGAATTTTGGTTTTTCATGTTGATTTTAAAATGACCTTTTTCATGTTTGAAATGTACTAACTCGTTTTTTCCTCACAGCAGGTCAACTTGTGTGTGGTTGCATCATTACGGTCCCATTGAGTACATTTTTGGAGAAAGGTACATCAGTTGCACCACAGTGCGGGAGGAGGGTGCTGCGCACAATACATTTTCTCTCTTCGGTAAGCATTTCTTTGTGTTTTATACGTTTGGAATTTTGGTTTTTCATGTTGATTTTAAAATAACCTTTTTCATGTTTGAAATGTACTAACTCGTTTTTTCCTCACAGCAGGTCAACTTGTGTGTGGTTGCAACATTACGGTCCCATTGAGTATATTTTTGGAGAAAGGGACATCAGTTGCACCACAGGGCGGGAGGAGGGTGTTGCGCACGATACATTTTCTCTCTTCGGTAAACATTTATTTGTGTTTTATAAGTTTGGAATTTTGGTTTTTCATGTTGATTTTATAATGACCTTTTTCATGTTTGAAATGTACTAACTCGTTTTTTCCTCACAGCAGCTGAACTTGTGTGTGGTTGCAACATTGCGGTCACATTGAGTACATTTTTGGAGAAAGGGACATCAGTTGCACCACAGGGCGGGAGGAGGGTTCTGAGCACGATACTTTTTCTCTCTTTGGTATGCATTTTTTGTGTTTGATACTTTTGGAATTTTGGTTTTTCATGTTGATTTTAAAGTGACCTTTTTCATGTTTGAAATGTACTAACTCGTTTTTTCCTCACAGCAGGTCAACTTGTGTGTGGTTGCAACATTACGGTCCCATTGAGTACATTTTTGGAGAAAGGGACATCAGTTGCACCACAGGGCGGGAGGAGGATGCTGCGCACAATACATTTTCTCTCTTCGGTAAGCATTTCTTTGTGTTTTATAAGTTTGGAATTTTGGTTTTTTATATTGATTTTAAAATTACCTTTTTCATGTTTGAAATGTACTAACTCGTTTTTTCCTCACAGCAGGTCAACTTGTGTGTGGTTGCAACATTACGGTCCCATTGAGTACATTTTTGGAGAAAGGGACATCAGTTGCACCACAGGGCGGGAGGAGGGTGCTGCGCACGATACATTTTCTCTCTTCGGTAAATATTTATTTGTGTTTTATAAGTTTGGAATTTTGGTTTTTCATGTTGATTTTAAAATGACCTTTTTCATGTTTGAAATGTACTAACTCGTTTTTTCCTCACAGCAGCTGAACTTGTGTGTGGTTGCAACATTGCGGTCACATTGAGTACTTCTTTGGAGAAAGGGACATCAGTTGCACCACAGGGCGGGAGGAGGGTTCTGAACACGATACTTTGTCTCTCTTTGGTAAGCATTTTTTTGTGTTTGATACTTTTGGAATTTTGGTTTTTCATGTTGATTTTAAATTGACCTTTTTCATGTTTGAAATGTACTAACTCGTTTTTTCCTCACAGCAGGTCAACTTGTGTGTGGTTGCAACATTACGGTCCCATTGAGTACATTTTTGGAGAAAGGGACATCAGTTGCACCACAGGGCAGGAGGAGGGTGCTAGGCACGATACATTTTCTCTCTTCGGTAAGCATTTTTTTGTGTTTTATAAGTTTGGAATTTTGTTTTTTCATGTTGATTTTAAAATGACAGTTTTCGTGTTTGAAATGTACTATCTCGTTTTTTCCTCACAGCAGGTCAACTTGTGTGTGGTTGCAACATTACGGTCCCATTGAGTACATTTTTGGAGAAAGGGACATCAGTTGCACCACAGGGCGGGAGGAGGGTGCTAGGCACGACACGTTGTCTCTCTTCGGTAAGCATTTTTTTGTGTTTGATACTTTTGGAATTTTGGTTTTTCATGTTGATTTTAAAATGACCTTTTTCATGTTTGAAATGTACTAACTCGTTTTTTCCTCACAGCAGGTCAACTTGTGTGTGGTTGCAACATTACGGTCCCATTGAGTACATTTTTGGAGAAAGGGACATCAGTTGCACCACAGGGCGGGAGGAGGGTTCTGAGCACGATACTTTTTCTCTCTTTGGTAAGCATTTTTTTGTGTTTGATACTTTTGGAATTTTGGTTTTTCATGTTGATTTTAAAATGACCTTTTTCATGTTTGACATGTAGTAACTCGTTTTTTCCTCACAGCAGGTCAACTTGTGTGTGTTTGCAACATTACGGTCCCATTGAGTACATTTTTGGAGAATGGGACATCAGTTGCACCACAGGGCGGGAGGAGGGTTCTGAGCACGATACTTTTTCTCTCTTTGGAAAGCAATTTTTTGTGTTTGATATTTTTGGAGTTTTGGTTTTTCATGTTGATTTTAAAATGACCTTTTTCATGTTTGAAATGTACTAACTCGTTTTTTCCTCACAGCAGGTCAACTTGTGTGTGGTTGCAACATTACGGTCCCATTGAGTACATTTTTGGAGAAAGGGACATCAGGTGCACCACAGGGCGGGAGGAGGGTGCTGCGCACGATACATTTTCTCTCTTCGGTAAGCATTTATTTGAGTTTTATAAATTTGGAATTTTGGTTTTTCATGTTGATTTTAAAATGACCTTTTTCATGTTTGAAATGTACCAACTCGTTTTTTCCTCACAGCAGGTCATATTGTGTGTGGTTGCATTATTACGGTCCCATTCAGTACATTTTTGGAGAAAGGGACATCAGTTGCACTACAAGGCGGGAGGAGGGTGCTAGGCACGATACATTTTCTCTCTTCGGTAAGCATTTTTTTGTGTTTTATACTTTTGGAATTTTGGTTTTTCATGTTGATTTTAAAATGACCTTTTTCATGATTGAAATGTACTAATTCGTTTTTTCCTCACAGCAGGTCAACTTGTATGTGGTTGCAACATTACGGTCCCATTGAGTACATTTTTGGAGAAAGGGACATCAGTTGCACCACAGGGCGGGAGGAGGGTGCTTGGCACGATACATTTTCTCTCTTCGGTAAGCATTTTTTTGTGTTTAATACTTTTGGAATTATGGTTTTTCATGTTGATTTTAAAATGACCTTTTTCGTGTTTGAAATGTACTAACTCGTTATTTCCTCACAGCAGGTCAACTTGTGTGTGGTTCCAACATTACGGTCCCATTGAGTACATTTTTGGAGAAAAGGACGTCAGGTGCACCACAGGGCGGGAGGAGGGTGCTGCGCACGATACATTTTCTCTCTTCGGTAAGCATTTATTTGTGTTTTATAAGTTTGGAATTTTGGTTTTTCATGTTGATTTTAAAACGACCTTTTTCATGTTTGAAATGTACCAACTCGTTTTTTCCTCACAGCAGGTCAACTTGTGTGTGGTTGCAACATTACGGTCCCATTAAGTACATTTTTGGAGAAAGGGACATCAGTTGCGCCACAGGGCGGGAGGAGGGTGCTAGGCACGATACATTTTCTCTCTTCGGTAAGCATTTTTTTGTGTTTTATACTTTTGGAATTTTGGTTTTTCATGTTGATTTTAAAATGACCGTTTTCATGTTTGAAATGTACTAACTCGTTTTTTCCTCACAGCAGGTCAACTTGTGTGTGGTTGCAACATTACGGTCCCATTGAGTACATTTTTGGAGAAAGGGACATCAGTTGCACCACAGGGCGGGAGGAAGGTTCTGAGCACGATACTTTTTCTCTCTTTGGTATGCGTTTTTTTGTGTTTGATACTTTTGGAATTTTGTTTTTTCATGTTGTTTTTAAAATGACCCTTTTCATGTTTGAAATGTACTAACTCGTTTTTTCCTCACAGCAGGTCAACTTGTGTGTGGTTGCAACATTACGGTCCCATTGAGTACATTTTTGGAGAAAGGGACATCAGTTGCACCACAGGGCGGGAGGAGGGTGCTGCGCACAATACATTTTCTCTCTTCGGTAAGCATTTCTTTGTGTTTTATAAGTTTGGAATTTTGGTTTTTCATGTTGATTTTAAAATGACCTTTTTCGTGTTTGAAATGTACTAACTCGTTTTTTCCTCACAGCAGGTCAACTTGTTGGTGGTTGCAACATTACGGTCCCATTGAGTACATTTTTTGAGAAAGGGACACCAGTTGCACCACAGGGCGGGAAAGGGGGTTCTGAGCACGATACTTTTTCTCTCTTTGGTAAGAATTTTTTTGTGTTTGATACTTTTGGAATTTTGGTTTTTCATGTTGATTTTTAAATCACCTTTTTCTTGTTTGAAATGTACTAACTCGTTTTTTCCTCACAGCAGGTCAACTTGTGTGTGGTTGCAACATTACGGTCCCATTGAGTACATTTTTGGAGAATGGGACATCAGTTGCACCACAGGGCGGGAGGAGGGTTCTGAGCACGATACTTTTTCTCTCTTTGGTAAGCATTTTTTTGTGTTTGATACTTTTGGAATTTTGGTTTTTCATGTTGATTTTAAAATGACCTTTTTCATGTTTGAAATGTACTAACTCGTTTTTTCCTCACAGCAGGTCATCTTGTGTGTGGTTGCAACATTACGGTCCCGTTGAGTACATTTTTTGAGAAAGGGACATCAGTTGCACCACAGGGCGGGAGGAGGGTGCTGCGCACAATACATTTTCTCTCTTCGCTAAGCATTTCTTTGTGTTTTATAAGTTTGGAATTTTGGTTTTTCGTGTTGATTTTAAAATGACCTTTTCCATGTTTGAAATGTACTAACTCGTTTTTTCCTCAGTGCAGGTCAACTTGTGTGTGGTTGCAACATTACGGTCCTATTGAGTACATTTTTGGAGAAAGGAACATCAGGTGCACCACAGGGTGGGAGGAGGGTTCTGAGCACGATACTTTTTCTCTCTTTGGTAAGCATTTTTTTGTGTTTGATACTTTTGGAATTTTTGTTTTTCATGTTGATTTTAAAATGACCTTTTTCATGTTTGAAATGTATTAACTCGTTTTTTCCTCACAGCAGGTCAACTTGTTTGTGGTTGTAACATTACGGTCCCATTGAGTACATTTTTGGAGAAAGGGACATCAGTTGCACCACAGGGCGGGAGGAGGGTTCTGAGCACGATACTTTTTCTCTCTTTGGTAAGCATTTTTTTGTGTTTGATACTCTTGGAATTTTGGTTTTTTATGTTGATTTTAAAATGACCTTTTTCATGTTTGAAATGTACTTACTCGTTTTTTCCTCACAGCAGGTCAACTTGTGTGTGGTTGCAACATTACGGTCCCATTGAGTACATTTTTGGAGAATGGGACATCAGTTGCACCACAGGGCGGGAGGAGGGTTCTGAGCACGATACTTTTTCTCTCTTTGGTAAGCATTTTTTAGTGTTTGATACTTCTGGAATTTTGGTTTTTCATGTTGATTTTAAAATGACCTTTTTCATGTTTGAAATGCACTAACTCGTTTTTTCCTCACAGCAGGTCATCTTGTGTGTGGTTGCAACATTACGGTCCCGTTGAGTACATTTTTGGAGAAAGGGACATCAGTTGCACCACAGGGCAGGAGGAGGGTGATGAGCACGATACTTTTTCTCTCTTTGGTAAGCATTTTTTTGTGTTTGATACTCTTGGAATTTTGGTTTTTTATGTTGATTTTAAAATGACCTTTTTCATGTTTGAAATGTACTTACTCGTTTTTTCCTCACAGCAGGTCAACTTGTGTGTGGTTGCAACATTACGGTCCCATTGAGTACATTTTTGGAGAAAGGGACATCAGTTACACCACAGGGCGGGAGGATGGTCCTGCGCACAATACATTTTCTCTCTTCGGTAAGCATTTCTTTGTGTTTTATAAGTTTGGAATTTTGGTTTTTCATGTTGATTTTAAAATGACCTTTTCCGTGTTTGAAATGTACCAACTCGTTTTTTCCTCAAAGCAGGTCAACTTGTGTGTGGTTGCAAATTTACAGTCCCATTGAGTACAATTTTGGAGAAAGGGACATCAGAGCACCACAGGGCGGGAGGAGGGCGCTGAGCACGATACATTTTCTCTCTTCGGTAAGCATTTTTTTTGCTTGATACGTTTGGGATTTTGGTTTTTCATGTTGATTTTAAAATGACCTTTTTCATGTTTGAAATGTACTTACTTCTTTTTTCCTCACAGCAGGTGAACTTGTGTGTGGTTGCAACATTGCGGTCCCATTGAGTACATTTTTGGAGAAAGGGACATCAGTTGCACCACAGGGCGGGAGGAGGGTGCTGAGCACGATACATTTCCTCTCTTCGGTAAGCATTTTTTTGTGTTTGATACTTTTGGAATTTTGGTTTTTCATGTTGATTTTAGAATGACATTTTTCATGTTTGAAATGTACTAACTCGTTTTTTCCTCACAGCAGGTCAACTTGTGTGTGGTTGCAACATTACGGTCCCATTGAGTACATTTTTGGAGAAAGGGACATCAGTTGCACCACAGGGCAGGAGGAGGGTGATGAGCACGATACATTTTCTCTCATCGGTAAGCATTTTTTTGTGCTTGATACGTTTGGGATTTTGGTTTTTCATGTTGACTTTAAAATGACCTTTTTCGTGTTTGAAATGTACTTACTCGTTTTTTCCTCACAGCAGGTCAAGTTGTGTGTGGTTGCAACATTGCGGTCCCATTGAGTACATTTTTGGAGAAAGGGATATCAGTTGCACCACAGGGCGGGAGGAGGGTGCTGAGCACGATACTTTTTCTCTCTTTGGTAAGCATTTTTTTGTGTTTTATACCTTTGGAATTTTGGTTTTTCATGTTGATTTTAAAATGACCGTTTTCATGTTTGAAATGTACTAACTCGTTTTTTCCTCACAGCAGGTGAACTTGTGTGTGAATGCAACATTACGGTCCCATTGAGTACATTTTTGGAGAAAGGGACATCAGTTGCACCACAGGGCGGGAGGAGGGTGCTGAGCACGATACATTTTCTCTCTTCGGTAAGCATTTTTTTTGTGTTTGATACTTTTAGAATTTTAGTTTTTCATGTTGATTTTAAAATGACCTTTTTCATGTTTGAAATGTACCAACTCGTTTTTTCCTCACAGCAGGTCAACTTGTGTGTGGTTGCAACATTACGGTCCCATTGAGTACATTTTTGGAGAAAGGGACATCAGTTGCACCACAGGGCGGGAGGAAAGTACTGAGCACGATACATATTCTCTCTTCAGTAAGCATTTCTTTGTGTTTTATAAGTTTGGAATTTTGGTTTTTCATGTTGATTTTAAAATGACCTTTTTCATGTTTGAAATGTACTAACTCGTTTTTTCCTCACAGCAGGTCAACTTGTGTGTGGTTGCAACATTACGGTCCCATTGAGTACATTTTTGGAGAAAGGGACATCAGTTGCACCACAGGGCGGGAGGAGGGTGCTAAGCACAGTACATATTCTCTCTTCGGTAAGCATTTTTTTGTGTTTGATACTTTCGGAATTTTGGTTTTCATGTTGATTTTGAAATGACCTTTTTCATGTTTGAAATGTACTAACTCGTTTTTTCCTCACAGCAGGTCAACTTGTGTGTGGTTGCAACATTACGGTCCCATTGAGTACATTTTTGGAGACAGGGACATCAGTTGCACCACAGGGTGGGAGGAGGGTGCTGAGCACGATACATTTTCTCTTTTCGGTAAGCATTTTTCTGTGCTTGATACGTTTGGGATTTTGGTTTTCATGTTGATTTTAAAATGACCTTTTTCATGTTTGAAATGTACTTACTCGTTTTTTCCTCACAGCAGGTGAACTTGTGTGTGGTTGCAACATTGCGGTCCCATTGAGTACATTTTTGGAGAAAGGGACATCAGTTGCACCACAGGGTAGGAGCAGGGTGCTGAGCACGATGCTTTTTCTCTCTTTGGTAAGCATTTTTTTGTGTTTCATACTTTTGGAATTTTGGTTTTTCATGTTGATTTTAAAATGACCGTTTTCATGTTTGAAATGTACTAACTCGTTTTTTCCTCACAGCAGGTCAACTTGTGTGTGGTTGCAATATTGCGGTCCCATTGAGTACATTTTTGGAGGAAGGGACATCAGTTGCACCACAGGGCGGGAGGAGGATGCTGCGCACAATACATTTTCTCTCTTCGGTAAGCATTTCTTTGTGTTTTATAAGTTTGGAATTTTGGTTTTTCATGTTGATTTTAAAATGACCTTTTTCATGTTTGAAATGTACTAACTCGTTTTTTCCTCAGAACAGGTCAACTTGTGTGTGGTGGCAATATTGCGGTCCCATTGAGTACATTTTTGGAGAAAAGGACATCAGTTGCACCACAGGGCGGGAGGAGGATGCTGAGCACGATACATTTCCTCTCTTCGGTAAGCATTTTTTTGAGTTTGATACTTTTGGAATTTTTGGTTTTTCATGTTGATTTTAAAATGACCTTTTTGATGTTTGAAATGTACCAACTCGTTTTTTCCTCACAGCAGGTCAACTTGTGTGTGGTTGCAACATTACAGTCCCATTGAGTACATTTTTGGAGAAAGGGACATCAGTTGCACCACAGGGCGGGAGGAGGGTGCTGAGCACAATACATTTTCTCTCTTCGGTAAGCATTTTTTTGTGTTTGATACTTTTGGAATTTTGGTTTTTCATGTTGATTTTAAAATGACCTTTTTCATGTTTGAAATGTACGAACTCGTCTTTTCCTCACAGCAGGTGAACTTGTGTGTAATTGCAACATTACGGTCCCATTGAGTACATTTTTGGAGAAAGGGACATAAGTTGCACCACAGGGCGGGAGGAGGGTGCTGAGCACGATACGTTTTCTCTCTTTGGTAAGCATTTTTTTGTGTTTTATACTTTTGGAACTTTGGTTTTTCATGTTGATTTTAAAATGACCTTTTCCATGTTTGAAATGTACTATCCCTTTTTCCCCACAGCAGGTCAATCTGAGTGTTTTTGCAACATTACGGTCATATTGAGTACATTTTTGGAGAAAGGGACATCAGTTGCACCACAGGGCGGGAGGAGGGTGCTGAGCACGATACATTTTCTCTCTTCGGTAAGCATTTTTTTGTGTTTTATACTTCTGGAATTTCGGTTTTTCATGTTGATTTTAAAATGACCATTTTCATGTTTGAAATGTACTAACTCGTTTTTTCCTCACAGCAGGTCAACTTGTGTGTGGTTGCAACATTACGGTCCCATTGAGTACATTTTTAGAGAAAGGGACATCAGTTGCACCACAGGGCGGGAGGAGGATGCTGAGCACGATACATTTTCTCTCTTCGGTAAGCATTTTTTTGTGTTTTATACTTTTGGAATTTTGGTTTTTTATGTTGATTTTAAAATGACCTTTTTCATTTTTGAAATGTACTAACTCATTTTTTGCTCACAGCAGGTCAACAAGTGTGTGGTTGCAACATTACGGTCCCATGAGTACATTTTTTGAGAAAGGGACATCAGTTGCACCACAGGGCGGCAGGAGGGTGCTGAGCACGATACTTTTTCTCTCTTCGATAAGCATTTTTTTGTGTTTGATACTTCTAAAGTTTGGTTTTTCATGTTGATTTCAAAATGACCATTTTCATGTTTGAAATGTACTAACTCGTTTTTTCCTCACAGCAGGTCAACTTTTGTGTGGTTGCAAAATTACGGTCCCATTGAGTACATTTTTGGAGAAAGAGGCATCAGTTGCACCACAGGGCGGGAGGAGGGTGCTGAGCACGATACTTTTTCTCTCTTCGGTAAGCATTTTTTTGTGTTTGATACTTTTGAAATTTTGGTTTTTCATGTTTCTTTTAAAATGACCTTTTTCATGTTTGAAATGTACTAACTCGTTTTTTCCTCACAGTAGGTCAACTTGTGTGTGGTTGCAACCTTACGGTCCCATTGAGTACATTTTTGGAGAAAAGAACATCAGTTGCACCACAGGGCGGGAGGAGGGTGCTGAGCACGATACATTTTCTCTCTTCGGTAAGCATTTTTTTGTGTTTGATACTTTTGGAATTTTTGTTTTTCATGTTGATTTTAAAATGACTTTTTTCATGGTTAAAATGTACTAACTCGTCTTTTCCTCACAGCAGGTCAACTTGTGTGTGGTTGCAACATTACAGTTCCATTGAGTACATTTTTGGAGAAAGGAACATCAGTTGCACCACAGGGCGGGAGGAGGGTGCTGAGCACAATACATTTTCTCTCTTCGGTAAGCAGTTTTTTGTGTTTGATACTTTTGGAATTTTGGTTTTTCATGTTGATTTTAAAATGACCTTTTTCATGTTTGAAATGTACTAACTCGTTTTTTCCTCACAGCAGGTCAACTTGTGTGTGGTTGCAACATTACGGTCCCATTGAGTACATTTTTGGAGAAAGGGACATCAGTTGCACCACAGGGCGGGAGGAGGGTGCTGAGCACGATACTTTTTCTCTCTTTGGTAAGCATTTTTTTGTGTTTTATACTTTTGGAATTTTGGTTCTTCATGTTGATTTTAAAATGATCGTTCTCATGTTTGAAATGTACTAACTCGTTTTTTCCTCACAGCAGGTCAACTTGTGTGTGGTTGCAACATTACGGTCCCATTGAGTACATTTTTGGAGAAAGGGACATCAGTTGCACCACAGGGCGGGAGGAGGGTGCTGAGGACAATACGTTTTCTCTCTTTGGTAAGCATTTTTTTGTGTTTGATACATTTGGAATTTTGGTTTTTCATGTTGATTTTAAAATGACCTTTTTCATGGTTGAAATGTACTAACTCGTTTTTTCCTCACAGCAGGTCAACTTGTGTGTGGTTGCAACATTACGGTCCCATTGAGTACATTTTTGGAGAAAGGGACATCAGTTGCACCACAGGGCGTGAGGAGGGTGCTGAGCACGATACATTTTCTCTCTTCGGTAAGCATCTTTTTGTGCTTGATACGTTTGGAATTTTGGTTTTTCATGTTGATTTTAAAATAACCTTTTTCATGTTTGAAATGTACTTACTCGTTTTTTCCTCACAGCAGGTCAACTTGTGTGTGGTTGCAACATTGCGGTCCCATTGAGTACATTTTTGGAGAAAGGGACATCAGTTGCACCACAGAGCGGGAGGAGGGTGCTGAGCACGATACTTTTTCTCTCTTTGGTAAGCATTTTTTTGTGTTTTATACTTTTGGAATTTTGGTTCTTCATGTTGATTTTAAAATGACCGTTCTCATGTTTGAAATGTACTAACTCGTTTTTTCCTCACAGAAGGTGAACTTGTGTGTGGTTGCAACATTGCGATCCCATTGAGTACATTTTTGGAGAAGTGGACATCAGTTGCACCACAGGGCGGGAGGAGGATGCTGCGCACAGTACATTTTCTCTCTTTGGTAAGCATTTCTTTGTGTTTTATAAGTTTGGAATTATGGTTTTTCATGTTGATTTTAAAAAGACCTTTTTCATGTTTGAAATGTACTAACTCGTTTTTCCTCACAGCAGGTCAACTTGTGTGTGGTTGCAACATTGCGATCCCATTGAGTACATTTTTGGAGAAAGGGACATCAGTTGCACCACAGGGCGGGAGGAGGGTGCTGAGCACAATACATTTTCTCTCTTTGGTAAGCATTTTTTTTTGTTTGATACACTTGGAATTTTGGTTTTTCATGTTGATTTTAAAATGACATTTTTCATGGTTGAAATGTACTAACTCGTTTTTTCCTCACAGCAGGTCAACTTGTAAGTGGTTGCAACATTACGGTCCCATTGAGTACATTTTTGGAGAAAGGGACATCAGTTGCACCACAGGGCGGGAGGAGGGTGCTGAGCACGATACTTTTTCTCTCTTTGGTAAGCATTTTTTTGTGTTTTATACTTCTGGAATTTTGGTTCTTCATGTTGATTTTAAAATGACCGTTCTCATGTTTGAAATGTACTAACTCGTTTTTTCCTCACAGCAGGTGAACTTGTGTGTGGTTGCAACATTGCGATCCCATTGAGTACATTTTTGGAGAAAGGGTCATCAGTTGCACCACAGGGCGGGAGGAGGGTGCTGAGGACAATACATTTTCTCTCTTTGGTAAGCATTTTTTTGTGTTTGATACATGTGGAATTTTGGTTTTTCATGTTGATTTTAAAATGACCGTTCTCATGTTTGAAATCTACTAACTCGTTTTTTCCTCACAGCAGGTGAACTTGTGTGTGGTTGCAACATTGCGATCCCATTGAGTACATTTTTGGAGAAATGGACATCAGTTGCACCACAGGGCGGGAGGAGGATGCTGCGCACAATACATTTTCTCTCTTTGGTAAGCATTTCTTTGTGTTTTATAAGTTTGGAATTTTGGTTTTTCATGTTGATTTTAAAAAGACCTTTTTCATGTTTGAAATGTACTAACTCGTTTTTTCCTCACAGCAGGTCAACTTGTGTGTGGTTGCAACATTGCGATCCCATTGAGTACATTTTTGGAGAAAGGGACATCAGTTGCACCACAGGGCGGGAGGAGGGTGCTGAGCACAATACATTTTCTCTCTTTGGTAAGCATTTTTTTTTGTTTGATACACTTGGAACTTTGGTTTTTCATGTTGATTTTAAAATGACCTTTTTCATGGTTGAAATGTACTAACTCGTTTTTTCCTCACAGCAGGTCAACTTGTAAGTAGTTGCAACATTACGGTCCCATTGAGTACATTTTTGGAGAAAGGGACATCAGTTGCACCACAGGGCGGGAGGAGGGTGCTGAGCACGATACTTTTTCTCTCTTTGGTAAGCATTTTTTTGTGTTTTATACTTCTGGAATTTTGGTTCTTCATGTTGATTTTAAAATGACCGTTCTCATGTTTGAAATGTACTACCTCGTTTTTTCCTCACAGCAGGTCAACTTGTGTGTGGTTGCAACATTACGGTCCCATTGAGTACATTTTTGGAGAAAGGGACATCAGTTGCACCACGGGGCGGGAGGAGGGTGCTGAGCACGTTACTTTTTCTCTCTTTGGTAAGCATTTTTTTGTGTTTTATACTTTTGGAATTTTGGTTCTTCATGTTGATTTTAAAATGATCGTTCTCATGTTTGAAATGTACTAACTCGTTTTTTCCTCACAGCAGGTCAACTTGTGTGTGGTTGCAACATTACGGTCCCATTGAGTACATTTTTGGAGAAAGGGACATCAGTTGCACCACAGGGCGGGAGGAGGGTGCTGAGGACAGTACATTTTCTCTCTTTGGTAAGCATTTTTTTGTGTTTGATACATTTGGAATTTTGGTTTTTCATGTTGATTTTAAAATGACCGTTCTCATGTTTGAAATGTACTAACTCGTTTTTTCCTCACAGCAGGTGAACTTGTGTGTGGTTGCAACATTGCGATCCCATTGAGTACATTTTTGGAGAAATGGACATCAGTTGCACCACAGGGCGGGAGGAGGGTGCTGAGGACAATACATTCTCTCTCTTCGGTAAGCATTTTTTTGTGTTTTATACTTTTGGAACTTTGGTTTTTCATGTTGATTTTAAAATGACCTTTTTCATGTTTGAAATGTACTAACTCGTTTTTTTTTCCACAGCAGGTCAATCTGAGTGTGGTTACAACATTACGGTCCCATTGAGTACATTTTTGGAGAAAGGGACATCAGTTGCACCACAGGGCGGGAGGAGGGTGCTGAGCACGTTACATTTTCTCTCTTTGGTAAGCATTTTTCTGTGTTTGATACGTTTGGAATTTTGGTTTTACATGTTTATTTTAAAATGACCTGTTTCATGTTTGAAATGTACTAACTCGTTTTTTCCTCACAGCAGGTCAACTTGTGTGTGGTTGCAATATTGCGGTCCCATTGAGTACATTTTTGGAGAAAGGAACCTCAGTTGCACCACAGGGCGGGAGGAGGGTGCTGTGCACGATACATTTTCTCTCTTCGGTAAGCATTTTTTTCTGTTTGACACTTTTGGAAGTTTGGTTTTTCATGTTGATTTTAAAATGACCTTTTTCATGTTTGAAATGTACTAACTCGTTCTTTACTCACAGCAGGTTACTTGTGTGTGGTTGCAACATTACGGTCCCATTGAGTACATTTTTGGAGAATGGGACATCAGTTGCACCACAGGGCGGGAGGAGGGTGCTGAGCACAATACTTTTTCTCTCTTCGGTAAGCATATTTTTGTGTTTTATACTTTTGGAATTTTGGTTTATCATGTTGATTTTGAAATGACCTTTTTCATGTTTGAAATGTACTGACTCGTTTTTTCCTCACAGCAGGTGAACTTGTGTGTGGTTGCAGCATTACAGTCCCATTGAGTACATTTTTGGAGAAAGGGACATCAGTTGCACCACAGGGCGGGAGGAGGGTGCTGTGCACGATACATTTTCTCTCTTCGTTAAGCATTTTTTTGTGTTTTATACGTTTGGAATTTTGGTTTTTCATGTTGATTTTAAAATGACCTTTTTTATGTTTGAAATGTACTGAGTCGTTTTTTCCACACAGCAGGTCAACTTGTGTGTGGTTGCAACATTACGGTCCCATTGAGTACATTTTTGTAGAAAGGGACATCAGTTGCACCACAGGGCGGGAGGAGATTGCTGAGCACGATACATTTTCTCTCTTCGGTAAGCATTTTTTTGTGTTTTATACTTTTGGATTTTTGGTTTTTCGTGTTGATGTTAAAACGACCTTTTTCATGTTTGAAATGTACTAAATCATTTTTTGCTCACAGCAGGTCAACTTGTGTGGTTGCAACATTACGGTCCCATGAGTACATTTTTTGAGAATGGGACATCAGTTGCACCACAGGGTGGGAGGCGGGTGCTGAGCACGACACTTTTTCTCTCTTCAGTAAGCATATTTTTGAGTTTTATACTTTTGGAATTTTGGTTTATCATGTTGATTTTGAAATGACCTTTTTCATGTTTGAAATGTACTAACTCGTTTTTTCCTCACAGCAGGTCAACTTGTGTGTTTGTGTGTAGGTGCAATATTGCGGTCCCATTGAGTACATTTTTGGAGAAAGGAACATCAGTTGCACTACAGGGCGGGAGGAGGATGCTGAGCACGATACATTTTCTCTCTTCGGTAAGCATTTTTTTGTGTTTTATAATTTTGGAACTTTGGTTTTTCATGTTGATTTTAAAGTAACCTTTTTCATGTTTAAAATGTACAAACTCGTTTTATCCAAACAGCAGGTCAATCTGAGAGTGGTTGAAACATTACGGTCCCATTGAGTACATTTTTGGAGAAAGGGACATCAGTTGCACCACAGGGCGGAAGGAGGGTGCTGAGCACGATACATTTTCTCTCATCGGTAAGCATTTCTTTGTGTTTTATACTTTTGGAATTTTGGTTTTTCGTGTTGAATTTAAAATGACCTTTTTCATGTTTGAAATGTACTAACTCGCTTTTTCCTCACAGCAGGTCAACTTGTGTGTGGTTGCAACATTACGATCCCATTGAGTACATTTTTGGAGAAAGGGACATCAGTTGCACCACAGGCCGGGAGGAGGTTGCTGAGCACGATACATTTTCTCTCTTCGGTAAGCATTTTTTTGTGTTTTATACTTTTGGAATTTTGGTTTTTCTTGTTGATTTTAAAATGACCTTTTTCATGTTTGAAATGTACTAACTCGTTTTTTCCTCACAGCAGGTCAACTTGTGTGTGGTTGCAACATTACGGTCCCATTGAGTACATTTTTGGAGAAAGGGACATCAGTTGCACCACAGGGCGGGAGGAGGTTGCTGAGCACGATACATTTTCTCTCTTCGGTAAGCATTTTTTTGTGTTTTATACTTTTGGAATTTGGTTTTTCATGTTGATTTTAAAATGACCTTTTTCATCTTTGAAATGTACTAACTCTTTTTTTCCTCACAGCACGTCAACTTGTGTGTGGTTGCAATATTGCGGTCCCATTGAGTACATTTTTGGAGAAAGGGACATCAGTTGCACCACAGGGCAGGGGGAGGGTGCTGAACACTACATTTTCTCTCTTCGGTAAGCATTTCTTTGTGTTTTATAAGTTTGGACTTTTGGTTCTTCATGAAGATTTTAAAGTGACCTTTTTCATGTTTGAAATGTACTAACTCGTTTTTTTCTCACAGCAGGTGAACTTGTGTGTGGTTTCAGCATTACAGTCCCATTGAGTACATTTTTGGAGAAAGGGACATCAGTTGCACCACAGGGCGGGAGGAGGGCGCTGTGCTCGATACCTTTTCTCTCTTTGTTAAGCATTTTTTTGTGTTTGATACGTTTGGAATTTTGGTTTTTCATGTTGATTTTAAAATGACCTTCTTCATGTTTGAAATGTACTAACTCGTTTTTTCCTCACAGCAGGTCAACTTGTGTGTGGTTGCAATATTACGGTCCCATTGAGTACATTATTGTAGAAAGGGACATCAGTTGCACCACAGGGCGGGAGGAGGTTGTTGAGCACGATACATTTTCTCTCTTCGGTAAGCATTCTTTTGTGTTTTATACTTTTAAAATTTTGGTTTTTCATGTTGATTTTAAAATGACCTTTTTCATGTTTGAAATGTACTAACTCGTTTTTTCCTCACAGCAGGTCAACTTGTGTGTGGTTGCAACATTACGGTCCCATTGAGTACATTTTTGGAGAAAGGGACATCAGTTGCACCACAGGGCGGGAGGAGGGTGCTGAGCACGATACTTTTTCTCTCTTCGGTAAGCACATTTTTGTGTTTTATACTTTTGGAATTTTGGTTTATCATGTTGATTTTGAAATGACCTTTTTCATGTTTGAAATGTACTAACTCGTTTTTTCCTCACAGCAGGTCAACTTGTGTGTGGTTGCAATATTGCGGTCCCATTGAGTACATTTTTGGAGAAAGGAACATCAGTTGCACCACAGGGCGGGAGGAGGGTGCTGAGCACGATACATTTCCTCTCTTCGGTAAGCATTTTCTTGTGTTTTATACTTTTGGAACTTTGGTTTTTCATGTTGATTTTAAAGTTACCTTTTTCATGTTTGAAATGTACTAACTCGTTTTTTCCCCACAGCAGGTCAATCTGAATGTGGTTGAAACATTACAGTCCCATTGAGTACATTTTTGGAGAAAGGGACATCAGTTGCACCACAGGGCGGGAGGAGGGTGCTGAGCACGATACATTTTCTCTCTTCGGTAAGCATTTTTTTGTGTTTTATACTTTTGGAATTTTGGTTTTTCATGTTGATTTTAAAATGACCTTTTTCATGTTTGAAATGTACTAACTCGCTTTTTCCTCACAGCAGGTCAACTTGTGTGTGGTTGCAACATTACGGTCCCATTGAGTACATTTTTGGAGAAAGGGACATGAGTTGCACCACAGGGCGGGAGGAGGTTGCTGAGCACGATACATTCTCTCTCTTCGGTAAGCATTTTTTTGTGTTTTATACTTTTGGAATTTTGGTTTTTCATGTTGATTTTAAAATGACCTTTTTCATCTTTGAAATGTACTAACTCGTTTTTTCCTCACAGCAGGTCAACTTGTGTGTGGTTGCAATATTGTGGTCCCATTGAGTACATTTTTGGAGAAAGGGACATCAGTTGCACCACAGGGCAGGGGGAGGGTGCTGAACACTACATTTTCTCACTTCGGTAAGCATTTCTTTGTGTTTTATAAGTTTGGACTTTTGGTTCTTCATGAAGATTTTAAAGTGACCTTTTTCATGTTTGAAATGTACTAACTCGTTTTTTTCTCACAGCAGGTGAACTTGTGTGTGGTTTCAGCATTACAGTCCCATTGAGCACATTTTTGGAGAAAGGGACATGAGTTGCACCACAGGGCGGGTGGAGGGTGCTGAGCACGATACTTTTTCTCTCTTCGGTAAGCATTTTTTTGTGTTTTATGCTTTTGGAATTTTGTTTTTTCATGTTTATTTTAAAATGACCTTTTTCATGTTTGAAGTGTACTAACTCGTTTTTTCCTCACAGCAGGTCAACTTGTGTGTGGTTGCAATATTGCGGTCCCAATGAGTACATTATTGGAGAAAGGGACATCAGTTGCACCACAGGGCGGAAGGAGGGTGCTGAGCACGATACATTTTCTCTCTTCGGTAAGCATTTTTTTGTGTTTGATACGTTTGGAATTTTGGTTTTTCATGTTGATTTTAAAATGACCTTTTTCATGTTTGAAATGTACTAACTCGTTTTTTCCTCACAGCAGGTCAACTTGTGTGTGGTTGCAATATTGCGGACTCATTGAGTGCATTTTTGGAGAAAGGGACATCAGTTACACCACAGGGCGGGAGGAGAGTGCTGAGCACAATACATTTCCTCTCTTCGGTAAGCATTTTTTTGTGTTTGATACTTTTGGAATTTTGGTTTTTCATGTTGATTTTAAATTGACTCTTTTCATGTTTGAAATGTACTAACCCGTTTTTTCCTCACAGCAGGTCAACTTGTGCGTGGTTGCAACATTACGGTCCCATTGAGTACATATTTGAAGAAAGGGACATCAGTTGCACCACGGGGCGGGAGGAGGTTGCTGAGCACGATTCATTTTCTCTCTTCGGTAAGCATTTTTTTGTGTTTTATACTTTTGGAATTTTGGTTTTTCATGTTGATTTTAAAATGACCTTTTTCATGTTGTAAATGTACTAACTCGTTTTGTGCTCACAGCAGGTCAACTTGTGTGTGGTTGCAACATTACGGTCCCATGAGTACATTATTTGAGAAAGGGACATCAGTTGCACCACAGGGCGGGAGGAGGGTGCTGAGCACAATACATTTTCTCTCTTCGGTAAGCATTTCCTTGTGTTTTATAAGTTAGGAATTTTGGTTTTTCATGTTGATTTTAAAATGACCTATTTCATGTTTGAAATGTACTAACTCGTTTTTTCCTCACAGCAGGTGAACTTGTGTCTGGTTGCAGCATTACAATCCCATTGAGTACATTTTTGGAGAAAGTGACATCAGTTGCACCACAGGGCAGCAGGAGGGTGCTGAGCACGATACATTTTCTCTCTCCGGTAAGCATATTTTTGTGTTTGATACGTTTGGATTTTTGGATTTTTATGTTGATTCTAAAATGACCTTTTTCATGTTTGAAATGTACTAACTCGTTTTTTCCTCATAGCGGGTCAACTTGTGTGTGGTTGCAACATTACTGTCCCATTGAGTACATTTTTGGAGAATGGGACATCAGTTGCACCACAGGGCGGGAGGAAGGTGCTGAGCACAACACTTTTTCTCTCTTCGGTAAGAATTTTTTTGTGTTTTATACCTTTGGAATTTTGGTTTTTCATGTTTATTTTAAAATGACCTTTTTCATGTTTGAAATGTACTAACTCGTTTTTTCCTCACAGCAGGTCAACTTGTGTGTGGTTGCAACATTGCGGTCCCATTCAGTACATTTTTGGAGAAAGTGACATCAGTTGCACCACAGGGCGGGGGGAGGGTGCTGAGCACGATACTTTCTCTCTCTTCTGTAATTATTTTTTTTGTGTTTTATACTTTTGGAATTTCGGTTTTTCATGTTGATTTTAAAATGACCGTTTTCATGTTGAAATATACTAACTCAATTTTTCCTCACAGCAGGTCAACTTGTGTGTGGTGACAACGTTACGGTCCCATTGAGTACATTTTTGGAGAAAGGGACGTCAGTTGCACCACAGGGCGGGAGGAGGGTGCTGAGCACAATACATTTTCTCTCTTCGGTAAGCATTTTTTTGTGTTTGATACTTTTGGAATTTTGGTTTGTCATGTTGATTTGAAAATGACCTTTTTCATGTTTGAAATGTACTAACTCGTTTTCTCCTCACAGCGGGATAACTTGTGTGTGGTTGCAATATTACGGTCCCATTGAGTACATTTTTGGAGAAAGGGACATCAGTTGCACCACAGGGCGGGAGGAAGGTGCTGAGCACAATACTTTTTCTTTCTTCGGTAAGCATTTTTTTGTGATTTATACTTTTGGAATTTTGGTTTTTCATGTTTATTTTAAAATGACCTTTTTCATGTTTAAATGTACTAACTCGTTTTTTCCTCACAGCAGGTCAACTTGTGTGTGGTTCCAACATTACGGTCCCATTGAGTACATTTTTGGAGAAAGGGACGTCAGGTGCACCACAGGGCGGGAGGAGGGTGCTGCGCACGATACATTTTCTCTCTTCGGTAAGCATTTATTTGTGTTTTATAAGTTTGGACTTTTGGTTCTTCATGAAGATTTTAAAGTGACCTTTTTCATGTTTGAAATGTACTAACTCGTTTTTTTCTCACAGCAGGTGAACTTGTGTGTGGTTTCAGCATTACAGTCCCATTGAGCACATTTTTGGAGAAAGGGACATGAGTTGCACCACAGGGCGGGTGGAGGGTGCTGAGCACGATACTTTTTCTCTCTTCGGTAAGCATTTTTTTGTGTTTTATGCTTTTGGAATTTTGTTTTTTCATGTTTATTTTAAAATGACCTTTTTCATGTTTGAAGTGTACTAACTCGTTTTTTCCTCACAGCAGGTCAACTTGTGTGTGGTTGCAATATTGCGGTCCCAATGAGTACATTATTGGAGAAAGGGACATCAGTTGCACCACAGGGCGGAAGGAGGGTGCTGAGCACGATACATTTTCTCTCTTCGGTAAGCATTTTTTTGTGTTTGATACGTTTGGAATTTTGGTTTTTCATGTTGATTTTAAAATGACCTTTTTCATGTTTGAAATGTACTAACTCGTTTTTTCCTCACAGCAGGTCAACTTGTGTGTGGTTGCAATATTGCGGACTCATTGAGTGCATTTTTGGAGAAAGGGACATCAGTTACACCACAGGGCGGGAGGAGAGTGCTGAGCACAATACATTTCCTCTCTTCGGTAAGCATTTTTTTGTGTTTGATACTTTTGGAATTTTGGTTTTTCATGTTGATTTTAAATTGACTCTTTTCATGTTTGAAATGTACTAACCCGTTTTTTCCTCACAGCAGGTCAACTTGTGCGTGGTTGCAACATTACGGTCCCATTGAGTACATATTTGAAGAAAGGGACATCAGTTGCACCACGGGGCGGGAGGAGGTTGCTGAGCACGATTCATTTTCTCTCTTCGGTAAGCATTTTTTTGTGTTTTATACTTTTGGAATTTTGGTTTTTCATGTTGATTTTAAAATGACCTTTTTCATGTTGTAAATGTACTAACTCGTTTTGTGCTCACAGCAGGTCAACTTGTGTGTGGTTGCAACATTACGGTCCCATGAGTACATTATTTGAGAAAGGGACATCAGTTGCACCACAGGGCGGGAGGAGGGTGCTGAGCACAATACATTTTCTCTCTTCGGTAAGCATTTCCTTGTGTTTTATAAGTTAGGAATTTTGGTTTTTCATGTTGATTTTAAAATGACCTATTTCATGTTTGAAATGTACTAACTCGTTTTTTCCTCACAGCAGGTGAACTTGTGTCTGGTTGCAGCATTACAATCCCATTGAGTACATTTTTGGAGAAAGTGACATCAGTTGCACCACAGGGCAGCAGGAGGGTGCTGAGCACGATACATTTTCTCTCTCCGGTAAGCATATTTTTGTGTTTGATACGTTTGGATTTTTGGATTTTTATGTTGATTCTAAAATGACCTTTTTCATGTTTGAAATGTACTAACTCGTTTTTTCCTCATAGCGGGTCAACTTGTGTGTGGTTGCAACATTACTGTCCCATTGAGTACATTTTTGGAGAATGGGACATCAGTTGCACCACAGGGCGGGAGGAAGGTGCTGAGCACAACACTTTTTCTCTCTTCGGTAAGAATTTTTTTGTGTTTTATACCTTTGGAATTTTGGTTTTTCATGTTTATTTTAAAATGACCTTTTTCATGTTTGAAATGTACTAACTCGTTTTTTCCTCACAGCAGGTCAACTTGTGTGTGGTTGCAACATTGCGGTCCCATTCAGTACATTTTTGGAGAAAGTGACATCAGTTGCACCACAGGGCGGGGGGAGGGTGCTGAGCACGATACTTTCTCTCTCTTCTGTAATTATTTTTTTTGTGTTTTATACTTTTGGAATTTCGGTTTTTCATGTTGATTTTAAAATGACCGTTTTCATGTTGAAATATACTAACTCAATTTTTCCTCACAGCAGGTCAACTTGTGTGTGGTGACAACGTTACGGTCCCATTGAGTACATTTTTGGAGAAAGGGACGTCAGTTGCACCACAGGGCGGGAGGAGGGTGCTGAGCACAATACATTTTCTCTCTTCGGTAAGCATTTTTTTGTGTTTGATACTTTTGGAATTTTGGTTTGTCATGTTGATTTGAAAATGACCTTTTTCATGTTTGAAATGTACTAACTCGTTTTCTCCTCACAGCGGGATAACTTGTGTGTGGTTGCAATATTACGGTCCCATTGAGTACATTTTTGGAGAAAGGGACATCAGTTGCACCACAGGGCGGGAGGAAGGTGCTGAGCACAATACTTTTTCTTTCTTCGGTAAGCATTTTTTTGTGATTTATACTTTTGGAATTTTGGTTTTTCATGTTTATTTTAAAATGACCTTTTTCATGTTTAAATGTACTAACTCGTTTTTTCCTCACAGCAGGTCAACTTGTGTGTGGTTGCAATATTGTGGTCCCATTGAGTACATTTTTTGAGAAAGGGACATCAGTTGCACCACAGGGCGGGAGGAGGGTGCTGAGCACGATACATTTTCTCTCTTCGGTAAGCATTTTTTTGTGTTTGATACTTTTGGAATTTTGGTTTTTCATGTTGATTTTGAAATGACCTTTTCATGTTTGAAATGTACTAACTCGTTTTTTCCTCACAGCAGGTGAACTTGTGTGTGGTTGCAACATTACGGTCCCATTGAGTACATTTTTGGAGAAAGGGACATCAGTTGCACCACAGGCCGGGAGGAGGGTGCTGAGCACGATACATTTTCTCTCTTCGGTAAGCATTTTTTGTGTATTATACTTTTGGAACTTTGGTTTTTCATGTTGATTTTAAAATGAACTTTATCATGCATGAAATGTACTAACTCGTTTTTTCCCCACAGCAGGTCAATCTGAGTGCGCTTGCAACATTACGGTCCCATTGAGTACATTTTTGGAGAAATGGACATCAGTTGCACCACAGGGCGGGAGGAGGGTGTTGAGCACGATACATTTTCTATCTTCGGTAAGCAGTTCTTTGTGTTTTATACTTTTGGAATTTTAGTTTTTCATGTTGAATTTAAAATGACCTTTTTCATGTTTCAAATGTATAAACTCGTTTTTTCCTCACAGCAGGTCAACTTGTGTGTGGTTGCAACATTACGGTCCCATTGAGTACATTTTTGGAGAAAGGGACATCAGTTGCACCACAAGGCGGGAGGAGGTTGCTGAGCACGATACATTTTCTCTCTTCGGTAAGAATTTTTTTGTGTTTTATACTTTTGGAATTTTGGTTTTTCATGTTGATTTTAAAATGACCTTTCTCATGTTTGAAATGTACTAACTCGTTTTTTCCTCACAGCAGGTCAACTTGTGTGTGGTTGCAACATTACGGTCCCATGAGTACATTTTTTGAGAAAGGGTCATCAGCTGCACCACAGGGCGGGAGGAGGGTGCTGAGCACGATACATTTTCTCTCTTCGGTAAGCATTTTTTTGTGCTTGATACGTTTGGAATTTTGGTTTTTCATGTTGATTTTAAAATAACCTTCTTCATGTTTGAAATGTACTAACTCGTTTTTTCCTCACAGCAGGTCAACTTGTGTGTGGTTGCAACATTACGGTCCCATTGAGTACATTTTTGGAGAAAGGGACATCAGTTGCACCACAGGGCAGGAGGAGGCTGCTGAGCACGATACATTTTCTCTCTTCGGTGAGCATTTCTTTGTGTTTTATACTTTTGGAATTTTGGTTTTTCATGTTGTTTTTAAAATGACCTTTTTCATGTTTGAAATGTACTAAATCGTTTTTTCCTCACAGCAGGTCAACTTGTGTGTGGTTGCAACATTATGGTCCCATTGAGTACATTTTTGGAGAAAGGGACATCAGTTGCACCACAGGGCAGGAGGAGGCTGCTGAGCACGATACATTTTCTCTCTTCGGTAAGCATTTTTTTGTGTTTTATACTTTTGGAATTTTGGTTTTTCATGTTGATTTTAAAATGACCTTTTTCATGTTTGAAATGTACTAACTCGTTTTTTGCTCACAGCAGGTCAACTTGTGTGTGGTTGCAACATTACGGTCCCATGAGTACATTTTTTGAGAAAGGGACATCAGTTGCACCACAGGGCGGGAGGAGGGTGCTGAGCACGATACATTTTCTCTCATCGGTAAGCATTTCTTTGTGTTTTATACTTTTGGAATTTTGGTTTTTCATGTTGAATTTAAAATGACCTTTTTCATGTTTGAAATGTACTAACTCGCTTTTTCCTCACAGCAGGTCAACTTGTGTGTGGTTGCAACATTACGATCCCATTGAGTACATTTTTGGAGAAAGGGACATCAGTTGCACCACAGGCCGGGAGGAGGTTGCTGAGCACGATACATTTTCTCTCTTCGGTAAGCATTTTTTTGTGTTTGATACTTTTGGAAGTTTGGATTTTCATGTTGATTTTAAAATGACCTTTTTCATGTTTAATATGTACTAACTCGTTTTTTCCTCACTGCAGGTGAACTTGTGTGTGGTTGCAACATTACGGTCCCTTTGAGGACATTTTTGGAGAAAGGGACATCAGTTGCACCACAGGGCGGGAGGAGAGTGCTGAGCACGATACATTTTCTCTCTTCGGTAAGCATTTTTTTTGTTTGATACTTTTGGAATTTCGGTTTGTCATATTGTTTTTGAAATGACCTTTTTCATGTTTGAAATGTACTAACTCGTTTTTTCCTCACAGCAGGTCAACTTGTGTGTGGTTGCAACATTATGGTCCCATTGAGTACATTTTTGGAGAAAGGGACATCAGTTGCACCACAGGGCGGGAGGAGGTTGCTGAGCACGATACATTTTCTCTCTTCGGTAAGCATCTTTTTGTGTTTTATACTTTTGGAATTTTGGTTTTTCACGTTGATTTTAAAATGACCTTTTTCATGTTTGAAATGTGTTAACTCGTTTTTTCCTCACAGCACGTCAACTTGTGTGTGGTTGCAACATTACGGTCCCATTGAGTACATTTTTGGAGAAAGGGACATCAGTTGCATCACAGGGCGGGAAGAGGGTTTTGAGCACGATACATTTTCTCTCTTCGGTAAGCATTTTTTCGTGTTTGATACTTTTGAAGTTTGGATTTTCATGTTGATTTTAAAATGACCTTTTTCATGTTTAAAATGTATTAACTCGTTTTTGCTCACAGCTGATCAACTTGTGCGTGGTTGCAACATTACGTTCCCATTGAGTACATTTTTGGAGAAAGGGACATCAGTTGCACCACTGGGTGGGAGGAGGGTGCTGAGCACGATACATTTTCTCTCTTCGGCAAGCATTTTTTTGTGTTTTATACTTTTGGAATTTTGGTTTTTAATGTTGATTTTAAAATGACCTTTTTCATGTTTGAAATGTACCAACTGGTTTTTTCCTCACAGCAGGTCAACTTGTGTGTGGTTGCAACATTACGGCCCCATTGAGTACATTTTTGGAGAAAGGGACATCAGTTGCACCACAGGGCGGGAGGAGGTTGCTGAGCACGATACATTTTCTCTCTTCGGTAAGCATTTTTTTGTGTTTTATACTTTTGGAATTTTGGTTTTTCATGTTTATTTTAAAATGTCCTTTTTCATGGTGGAAATGTACTAACTCGTTTTTTCCTCACAGCAGGTCATCTTGTGTGTCGTTGCAACATTACGGTCGCATTGAGTACATTTTTGGAGAAAGGGACATCAGTTGCACCCCAGGGCAGGAGGAGGGTGCTGAGCACGATACATTTTCTCTCTTTGGTAAGCATTATTTTATCTCCGGAATATTTTACCCAAGAGGAAGCCATCATCAGTTAACCATACAGTAAAGCTGCATGCCCTCGGGAAAAATTATGGCTGTAGTTTCCCCTTGATTTCAACCATTCGCAGTACCAGCACAGCAAGTCCGTTTTGGTTAGCATTACAAGGCCAGATCAGTCAATCATCCAGACTGATGACCCCACAATTACCGAAAAGGCTGCTGCCCCCCTTCAGGAACCACACGTTTGTCTGGCCTCTCAACAGATACCCCTTCGCTGTGGTCACACCTACGGTACAGCTATCAGTATCACTGAGGCACCCAAGCCTCCCCACCAACAGCAAGGTCCATGGTTCATATATGTGATAGAATGGTTAATTTTTTTGGCACGTATTTACACAAAAATCTTCCATTTTGAAATAACCCTGTCATTGTTGGTACTGTCATAGTGAGTGATTGGAAATAAAGCTAACAGTGAATGCTGAAAACTATGACCTTCATATGAAATATATTTCATCATAATTAGAAATTGTAAAATAAAAATATTAATCAAACAACATAAATATATGTTGTCAGCAGGAGGCATCTGAACTGTCACTTGTATGTTGAGTGTAAATTTCAGCAGACAATTTTTCAATAACAGAAAGAGAAACAAATAGATGTCAAACACAAGGGAATAAAAAATCAAATTTTAGGCACAAATCTTGGGCATTATTAGTGTTCAAGAATACTATATCGCCAGCAACAGTTCGATATAGACTCTTCCACTGCTTTTTCAGTCTTTGGAAATATTATTTTGCTTGTACAAAACTAGCAAAGTAAGTCTATTTGTTGTCAAGAACTGAATTGTATACATCCTTCAATTTCACACATCATAAAATATCTGGTATTAACATTACAGTTAAATGACATGAATACAACAATGAAGGAAATTATTTATTAGATAAAAGAAGCATTATCAGATTGTGAAATAAAATAATCCCAGATGGCGCAACTTATCATCGATTATCTATATTACTACAATTAATTTACTGTTCTGCATACACCAGGAAGAGAAAAGAAGGAACATCACTGAACACATACCACATAAGAATCCTTACCACAAGTTCATTCAAATGCAATGAGTTTGCCGACTGTGTAAGTCAGTGGGAAGATTTAATAGTATATTCTCCCATATTCCATGAAATTGTGAAATTTTAAACAGAGCAATAGCCTGTTGCTGTGGGTGCTGGTTGACTTGCCATCCATCGTATATACTCATTCAGTGTAAGTCAAATTTCATGTTACTGCTCACGTTGCGCTCAATACCATATTGAGGCCTGTGGTGTGCAGGAGCTGTTAAACCACAGGTATTTCATGCCTATCTGTACCTGCAGCAGCAAGGTTAAATGCAGTCAAAAGCACAGTTGTGAAATGCAATTGCTTTAAAACTTATCAATCAGATTCAAGTCAGGAAGTTCTAATACAACAGCAAATGGATGAAGATAATAGTAGAGACAAAAGAAGGCAATAAATTGTGTTAAATAAATACCTCTTTTACATGTTTGTAAGTCACTGAAGGTGCCTGCTACAACTAGGTGAAATGTGTATTGTTGGAAAAATAATCGAAACTCAGTCATAAAAGAGAAATAGTTATCCTTATCTACAGGATAAATAACATTCTCCAATAGTACGAGTATTCGGTACACACAAGTTGGTGATAGACAGCACCTGTTAATTTGTAATTTGCCTGGTAAAGTTTACAGTGCTATGAGTCTGTCACCTACAATTCCTGACTACATATTGACACTGAAGTGAACTTGATCCCTTGCTTCCACGATTGCTTGATAATTTTCTTCTATTTACATATGGTTATTGTGCTATTATCTCAGTATGAATCTTGTCTCAACCTTAAATAAAACGCAAGTTGCACTTGCACAGCACTGAGCGCATGAAAGTGTGGTTTATGTGTTCAGTAGCGCCAATTTTTGCACACTTATCCTACAAAAATCAGCCATTGCAATGCTCCATAAAGGGTATGCAAACTGCATGAGGTCTACTACAGTCCCTCATTCTTATTGTGAATGCACCCATTTCTGGAAGCCTGCTGAACATTTTCTAAACAGAATAGAGCACCAAGTATGATGTTCACTCTATGTAACAATTGCTTGTCAATTAATGCCACTGGTTAAACTGCAGCAGAATATCATGTCTGCCATGCAATAATAGGATTCCATGTCACTCTTTATCTTGTTCACACTTCACAGGTTCAGTAATACTGTTCTGATGCTAGCATAACATCAAACTGACTAATATAGAACGGATTGTCTGACAGCATTACGTATAAAGACAATCACAACCAATACAGAATGAGCACTGTACGTCAACTGGAGGATTTCCTACACCACTAAGTACTGGCTTTCTCAGCAGGAGTGAGATGGCCCATACCTACACAAGTTTCTGCTTTTGCACACCTGTTAACAGAACTGTTTTTATAGTTATACCCAGCACTACCTCCTGTGAGAAAAGTTGTCCTTTCTAGACACTCTGTACACATCAATATAAGAACTAAACAGCATTGGCTGTAAAATCTTTTCCTCCCCATCAAATCACTTTTGTCCATAACATTCACAAGCAAATCCAACATTGCACAGGCAGCAATTTGACCTTACTAGTATCACATGGCTGCCACCAACACACCAACAGTGGACAGGTCACACGGAACATAACTCACCTCACCATCGCCCTCACTCATTGCATCCTCCATATCCTCCTCACATTCCTCATCCTCCATTTTCCCACTATCCTGAGTGCTAGGCAATGGAATATCATCTGAAGGTGAATATTCCTGAAACAGTTAGAAAATGCTACATAAGCAGAGGGACAGGAAATAACAAACTTTCCAGCAAAAGCACAAAGAAATGATCAGCTCACTTCCTTTTGTTTTCTTTTAATAAATGTGTTTGTCGAAGTCATCATAGCTATGTATGTGGTACCACACAAGTATCACGCACAAAATTTATACTGTGTCATAAGTACAATACAGTCAGATAACACAGCTGTTCAAACACATTAAAGATAAGCCATTAACGTTGGATTATCACCAAATCACCTGGACATCAATGGCAAATCGCCTGGACGTCAATGGAATGTCAAATGGTGCTATACCCACACTAGAAAGAATGTGAATGTGCACCTCATCACTCAGCATGACACTCAACAGGGAAACTGAGCATACAATGGCTAGCCTGTCTTATAAATAGTTGGGATGTAGTATCAACATTTAGGAACTGGCAATGCTGACACAGTTTAATGGTCAAGGAAAACTGTTTTGAGAATAAACTCGTTTAGATCGCTTATCATATTTCATTATTTTAATTTAATTTTGGTTACTGCTCTCATCAGGTCAAAACTTTGAAATTTGAAAAACAATTTTCAATGTCACATTCAATAACATCCCACTTACGCAAATGTTTTACTGGAATGGATACTGGACATTGTTTTACAATTTCCAAGTTTTGACCATATCATGGCATCAGTCAATACAGCATTATAAGTAAAGAAATACGTTAAACAATCTAGATGGCTTTTTCACAAAGTCCCCACAATAACACAGTTTTCTTACAGCTGTGCCAGTATCATTATAGTCTGATTTAAAGTAGTTGTCACTTGACAGGCAACGGGCTGCAGGGCTCCCGCCACCAATAAACCAATGGCAGCCAGCGCTGTCAGCAGCCACTGCATTGCCACTTTGCTCTGCTGAGCTGACTAAGGCAAGGCATTGTGCCAGCCAGCCAGTCCTCAGCGAGCCGTTGTAGACGTGTGGTTGAGAGATTTGAGTGACTTATAGCTTCGCGTGTTTACGACGTCTGACGGAAGCAGTCGCAAGAGAGGGAGACCGAGGCACGGCGTCGTTGTACGCAGTCAGGTGCGTGAATACATGTGTTCCTTAAGGGACTATTTTGAGAGAGAGAGGGATACAGGAGGGTCTCTCATTCCTTTGGATATGGTGGTGGAGTGAACTGCAGCTGCTCTGCAAGTTAGCGAATAACAGTAGTAAGAATCTGCAAGGAGAAATTCACAAAAGAAGGCTCAAGTGAATCATCTAAATTGGAGACACCTGGGAAAAAGAGGCGACTAGAGAAGAGGGTCACAAAACTTGACTCTTTTCAGGAAGATGCCATTCATCATCAAATATACGCATTTTATTCGAGGAAGGAGTATCCGACACTCAAAAAACTACATGCTACCCTTACAGCGGCTGACCTGTTTCAGGGTAGTAAATCGTCTTTGTTACGAGTCGTGAAAATGTTAGGATTCCGATATAAATCCATCTCTGGCGAAAGTTATTAATGGAATGCAAAGATATTGCAGCCTGGCAATGGTGCTTTCTTAGAGAATTAGTGGGGACAAATTTTGGTGATATCGTTTGGCTTGATGAAACTTGGGTGAATGCAGGACACAGTTTAAAAACAGGCTGGACAGACGGTACCATCAGCGGTAGTATGGCAGCTCCGATCAGCAGAGGAAAAAGGATAATTGTAGCACATGCAGTAAATTCAAAATTTTCATTCCAAAATGCCTGCTGCTATTCAGTTCAAATAAGACCTCCGACTACCACGAAGAGATGAACCACAATACTTTTGTGAAAAGGTTTGAAGACTGTGTGCTCCAGAACATAACAAAAAACTTCTATCATTGTTATGGATACTGCTCCTTATCACTCAGTAATACAAGATAAATCACCCACAAAGGCAACGAAGAAAAACGACATTGTTAGCTGGTTACAGAAACATAAGGTACAGTTCGACAGTAATTTGACAAGGGCAGAATTATTAGAACTTTTATCCCAACCCAAGCCAAAGAACCCGACTTACGTTGTGGATGAAGTAGCAAAAAATACGGGCATAAAGTGCTCAGATTGCCTCCTTACCACTGCCATTTCAACGCAATAGAGCTGATTTGGGCTCAGGTTAAATGGCGTATTGCTGCAGAAAATAAGAAATCCACATTAACCAAAGTGGGACGCCTTTTGAAAGAGGCAGTTGAAGTTGTGACATTGGAAGACTGGCAAGAGGTAGTGCATCACGTGAAAGGAGTGATACAGGACGCATGGGACAATGAAGGTATCTTACAACAAAGTGTCGAAGAGTTGATTATATCTGTCAATACAAGCAGTGACACGGATAGTTCCACTGACTCTGACTCTGAATTAAGCAGTGTTTTCACATTGTCTGATTAGTTTGTAGTGTACTTACTGCCATCAAATATTGTGTTTGTGAATTTATTTCAATTAATTCTTATTCTTGTTGTGAGAATAAGAAATACTGTTTGGCCAGCTATCGTCCTCTCCTTACAGTAAGTCAGACTGAATTTTAATTCTATTTCATTTTGTATACACACCAAGATGTTATTCAGTGTGTTATTATCCACAGCTATGTAGAGAAGCCATTGAAATACATAAACATAGGCAAAATTGTAATAGGAAAGCAGAGACCATGAAACTTGGCAACATTTGGACAGTAACTCTGCACAATCGCCAAACAGTTTTTGTCTTTGACAAGATGACAATTCCAGAATGAGATTTTCACTCTGCAGCAGAGCGTGCGCTGATATGAAACTGCCTGGCAGGTTAAACTGTGTGCCAGATCGAGACTCGAACTCGGGACCTTTGCCTTTCGCAGGCAAGTGCCCTACCCGACTGAGCGACCCGAGCGTGACTCACACCTGCCCTCACAGCTTTACTTCTGCCAGTACCTCATCTCCTGCCTTCCAAACTTTGCAGAAGCTCTCCTGCGAACCTTGCAGAACTGGCACTCCTGAAAGAAAGGATATTGCGGAGACATGGCTTATCCACAGCCTGGGAGATGTTTCCAGAAAGAGATTTTCACTCTGCAGTGGAGTGTGCATTGATATGAAACTGCCTGGCAGATTAAAACTGTGTGCCGGACCGAGACTCAAACTCGGGACCTTTGCCTTTCGCGGTCAAGTGCTCTACCGACTGTCTCCGCAATATCCTTTCTTTCAGGAGTGCTGGTTCTGCGAGGTTCGCAGGAGAGCTTCTGCAAAGTTTGGAAGGTAGGAGATGAGGTACTGGCAGAAGTAAAGCTGTGAGGATGGGTGTGAGTCGTGCTGGGGTAGCCCAGTTGGTAGAGCACTTGCCCGCGAAAGGCAAAGATCCCGAATTCGAGTCTCGGTCCGGCACATTGTTTTAATCTTCCAGGCAGTTTCAAGGTGACAATTAATAAATAAGTTTTATCTTTGACAAGGGCCGTCAGTGATTATCACATGTAACTCCGGCCACATCCCTTATTCTGCAGTATATATCGAGACAAGACAGCAGACTGATTGTGCCTTAATTTTTTTGGTAATTTACCTAATTTTTCACTTGGGTTGTTACAAGTGTAGAAAATTGTCAGTCAACACTTTAGGCCAAATTCAGCACCTATTATGGTCGCTAGATGAGTTACAGGAACAAGGTGAAAACTGTGGATTGACAGGACAACACTTTTATAAGTTGCTATATCCAAAGCATGCAGGGCAGTTAATGTGTTCTGATAATACAGCTAGAATAGCACAGTGTAGCCTTAGTGAATTTTGGTACCATTTGTGTATGAAACTGATACCTTCTCTGTAGATGCTGTAGGAATTAGTGCAAAGGGACTACTGGTGGGTAAAAGAAAACAGGGAGCTGTTAGCACGGTACATGTGGGATATTAGGCGCGTAGTAAAGGCATTATATTTACCACAGAGTGAAGCAGAGGTTGAAGGGGTAAGTCCAGAGGATAGGAGTAGGTTATTGTTTGTGGAAAGGCCAACTCATTCGTGGATTTACAAGACAGACATGTGTGTACCCGATCCATTAGACAGATATGAATCTGAAAGATATCATGTGAGACAAAAAGGAAACTCCATCTGATATGTAGGGACACCTTTGATACTAGCATTACAGCTCATTACAAAAATTACTGCAAAGTACTGAAGAAGGTTATCCAGAAATCTAAACACCTGCATTATGAGAAGAAGTTAAATACATCCAGCAATAAAATAAAAACAATATGGGATATAGTTAAGTCAGAGACAGGTAGGACCAGAAATGAGGAGGAACAAATAGCTTTAAAAATAAATGAAACCCTGCTAATAAATGCATGTTGTGCTGCAAACCATTTAAACAAGTATTTTGTCTCTGTTACTGATAGCATGGGGTTGTCAGGTTCAGTAAATAATGCAATGGAATATCTGAGACCAGTGCACACAAGCAATCTCAGTAAAATGGAATTGACACTTACTTCACCCAAAGAAATAGAATCCATCATAAAGTCCTTGAAATCAAATCATTCTAGTGTTTATGATAACATATCAACAAGGTTAATAAAAGAGTGTTCATGTGAGCTTAGTCATATCTTAAGTTATTTGTGTAATCAATCACTTGTCACAGGAACATTCCCAGACTGGCTTAAATATGCTGAAGTTATACCTCTCCACAAGAAAGGGGACAAAGAAATGACGTCAAATTACCAACCGATCTCACTTTTGCCAACTTTTTCAAAAACCTTTGAAAAGGTTATTTTCAAGCATCTACTTAAGCACCTTAGTGAAAATAACATACTGTCAAAGTCACAATTTGGGTTTCTTAAGGGTTCTGATATTGAGAAAGCTATTTACACTTACAGCGAAAATGTCCTTAATTCATTGGACGAAAAATTAGAGGCAACTGGCATATTCAGTGACTTGTCAAAGGCATTTGACTGTGTGAATCACAGCATTCTTTTAAGTAAATTAAAATATAATGTCATCACTGGTAGTAATGCAAAGTGGTTTCAGCCATATCTTACTAATAGAAAACAAAAGGTGTCATGACGTAACACTTCAGCAGTAGAAAATCAGACATCAACTGACTGGGAAGAAATTACATGTGGTGTTCCCCAAGGTCCCATACTGGGTCCACTGCTGTTTCTTGTGTATATTAATGACCTGTCATCTATTACATTACCAGATGCCAAGTTTGCCTTATTTACAGATGATACAAACATTGCAATAAATAGTAAATCAAATATAAATTTAGAAAGGGCAGCTAATCAAATTTTTACTGACATTAATAAGTGGTTCATAGCCAATTCACTGTCATTAAACTTTGAAAAGACCCACTATATGCAGTTCAGAACTTCCAACAGATTTCCTTCTGGTGTGTGTATAAAATATGATGACATGGAAATAGGAGAAGTTGAGAGTGTAAAATTCTTGGGATTACAACTTGATAAAAAATTCAGTTGGGAGCAACATACTAACGAACTTCTAAAGTGCCTAAACAAGTCTGTGTTTGCAATGAGAATGATTTCAGACATAGGAGATATAAATATAAAAAAGAACTGGCATATTTTGCTTATTTTCGCTCCATTATGTCATATGGTATCATATTTTGGGGTAACTCCACAAACAGAGAAAAAATTTTTAGACTACAGAAGAGTATAGTAAGAGTAATGAGTAGTGTAAATCCAAGAACATCATGTCGAAACCTATTCACAGAATTGGGCATATTAACCACAGCTTCTCAGTATATTTATTCCTTAATGAAGTTTTTTGTAAATAATACATCTCTTTTTTCAACTAACTGCTTAGTACACAGTATCAATACTAGGAATAAGAACAATATGCATAAATATTTAAAATCACTTACTCTTGCCCAGAAAGGAGTCCAGTACTCAGCAAGGCATATTTTTAATTAGTTACCAGCAACCATTAAGAGTTTAGTTTCAGACAAGGCACAATTTAATCATAATTCAAAAGAATTTTTCGTGGCCAACTCCTTCTATTCCATCTGTGAGTTTCTCAACAAGTGCAGTAGACCATTTTAATGAAAATTTATTATACTTTAATTTTTGACAATACTTGGTTGTAATAGCCAAGAAACTAGAAAAAGTCGGAATTATGGATTTAATGAAAGCAGATGTAAGTATTAAACCTGTAAATATTAGAAGTTTAAATTTAATTCATGTACATAATTTTACTGTTTATTGACTGAGGATCATTGAAATTAATGAAACTTAAGATTTTCTAATTCCATTTTTGTAATGTGTTTATCTGACATGTTCCACACCCAGGAGGATTCCCTCTTTTATGGGTCTATGGAATGAATAATTAATCTAATCTCATTTAATCTAAGGGCTGAGACCGGGATACAGGATTCAGAGGTGCCTATACGAGGCAAAAAGGGCTGCCTTACACATAACAGGATGCCATGTACACATTTTGTAGTCCTGACCATTTCAAATGAGACTGACCAGGCATCCAGCGAAAGAAAAGCGAGAATTCTGACTGATTAGAGGCCAGTAATAGGAACGAGGTTAAGGAGTAGACCCTCAGTGTGTAATAAGACAGTGGCTCACAGTCAAACCTTCTAAGGTAAAGTTCGCACAATCACAGATGTCATTTTTGGCACACACAGTTTCTCCCCGGGGTATTATTGTTGACCAAAGCTGCTTTAAGACTGTGCACAACTGTTTGCCACCTAAGAGTCCCAAGGTTATGGCAAGGTTCATTGGCATGATTAATTTTTTCCAAAAATTTACACTTAACTTTGCCCAGATTGCTAGTCCACTGAGTTAAATGAGAAGGAACGGAAGGAAATTTCAATGGGGTCCACAGAGGAGTGGAGGAGGGGGAGGGGGAAGGGTGGGGATTTCTCAGAAGAGTGGATTATCTGCAGGAGGTGTCATAAATCAATTAGCAGGACAAAAGGTCAAGAGAAGAGGAGGGGGAAGGGTCAGGGTTTTCTCAGGGTGATTTATCCCCTGGATGCTTCTATATCAGGTGTAGCACCTCGTCTTTTATTAGAACACTAGTCAAGGAGAAGACCGATAGGGTACACCTCTCTCAGTTTTCCAAGATTAGAAATTTTATATTCAGTTTACAGGCTGGAAAGGTTGGCTGTATTGTTTGCTTTGCAGAAAATCCGTACATCCCGGGAGCACCGTCCATTCATTGTTGAAAGTGATAACCATACGGGGACTACCGAGGTGAATGGGGTATATTGCAAGAGAAGCAATTCGGATCTCTGCCTCCAGTTTAGAGTGTGTCATATAGGTGGAGGGTATAAAGCTGTTGCTGACAAACATAATTTTATGTTTGGGAAAGGGGATATTGAATCATACAGTGAGTGGACATTTCAAGGAGGCAGTAAGCACAAAGCAGACTTCTTTGTGGCTATCCTCACCTACCTCCTGCGGTTGTTTATAGACAGTGCAGAACATCAGGATTCCAATGTTAGGTTACAAGAAATTAAAGAGGTGATAAAGGGAGGAGAAAAGGTTAAGCCCTACTGTTTAACTGTAAATGTTTTGAGCTGTCCAGTCAGGGGAAGTAAACAGGACAAAATAGCTTCATCTGTCACTCCTGGAGTAGTATCTTTACTATGTAAATATCATCGAGAGTTGTTACTCAGTAGCCATTTAGGAATATTTAAAACACAACTGAAAATTCAGGAAAATTTTATATGGCAGGTCACAGACAAGGGAATTAAGGGGTGGGTACAGTTTTGCAAAGTCTGTGCAATGAGTAACCAAATGTTGAGTACACGGCACAGAGTGATTGCTAGCTTCTGAAATAGTGACGTCACTCACGCAGATATTATGCATAAATTATGTAGACAATCTTCTGCAGTAGCAAGTCAGGAATAGGTTCATATTAATTTGTGTGGATATCTTTACCTGCTTTTGCTGGTTATTTCCGAGCTGTGATATGACTGACTGCACATGGCACTATAAATTGCTTAAAATCCTTGTTTGGTACCCTTGGGCAATTTCAATATGTAGTCTCTGATAATGCTGCATCATTCAAGACAAGACTGTTTCAGGGTTCCTGTTTTGAAAGGTGGACTGCACGTACTGCTACAATGCCTTACTGTCCTAACCCATCATTTGAGGAATGAGTCAACCGCAATTTGTGTTCTGCCCACATAGCACACCAATATCAAGACCTTTCCTGGTGGGTCTATTCACTTCAATGGTTAGCTTTTGCTTTCAGCATGATGGTACATGAGTCTCAGAAACAGATCCCGCTAGCCTTATGTTCACATGTAAGCCCAACATGCCACTAGAAAATTTGTGATAAAGCAACCCACTGTTAACTGAGAAAAGTGATACAACGCAGATCTGAGACTACTGGAAGAGGACAAGAGCTAATTTGAAGAGCAAGAAGCCCAGAATTATAACAAGGGGAGATGTCCTACTCACCTCAAACAGGGTGACAGAGTCTGAGTGCAGAGCTTTCAGGCAGTCAGTAAAGCGAAAGATAAAATAATGATGAAGTTGTTGCCCAGATTGAAGGTGATGGTACAACTCTTCCTGTTTGCAACTCCAGTCACCCTTTGCATCAAAAACCCACATTGTAATTGAATCTGAAGTTAAACTGAATACTAATGATGTATGAAAATGTAATAAGTGATATGTATGAATTTAAGCCTGTATAAAGAAGGGGAGCAACTGTTTTTGATAACCAATGTTCAGTAATAGTGTTCAATGAACTGGTGCAACTGTGAGCAAATCATCATCTCCTATGTATATTATGTATGTACATTACAAACTGTACTTTTAAGCAAGGTGTGGGTAGATCTTCACTACCTCTACTCATGCTATCTTCCAATTTATCCTTAATTGGAGATGTAACAACACTAAAGAAAATGACCTTTAGCAATTTAATTTAACTCTAGTATCCCATGCAGTGGTGGCACTAATATTGTCTTCTCGAGTTCCCTCACTAGGAAGCTCCTACCTCATCTAGACATTTTGGGGACAGGTGTATGTGCCGTGATGGACACAAGCACCATTCTGCAGCTGCCAGCTGCGCAAGTTTTTAATTTTGCAGTGGCCACACGGAGTGACATCCGGCCATGAGAGTACTTGACTGGCAGACAGAATGATTGCTGTGGTTGAACTGATGGGACACTGACACTGGACAAACAACCGGGCTGCTGATATAGAGCAAGAGCTTTACCCTGGATGATTTTGGAAGTCTTGCCGAATGTGATGGGACCAACCTATGTGGCCATGTCAACAGTCATCCTAATGTAACTCAAGAGGATATCTGAAGAGTGTCTGTAGAATAAGGTGGTGAAGCCAATCTCTCAATTTGCATATCTGTAAAATGACTGATCAAATTTGAATATTAAATTGTTTCTCTGTTTTATATTGTTGCCAATGGCAGTTTTAATGTAAGTTTTAATTTCAGGATTGTTGTGCCAAATTCTTAAAGATTCTTGTTATAATTTTGGTAGTTGGGGACAACTGCTATTTTTCCTGTTTTCTTAAGCAGCCATAGCTCCTAAACTACCTTCAATGTGTTTTTTAATTGAACCCATGGAGATGATTAAGTTTAGTTCTAATTTATTTGTTTTAATAAAGGTTGTTAAGTACAAACCACTTAATCAACTAGCCCTTCCACTCTCCTGTCACAGTCTTACTCACATTCTTTATTATTTCAACTGCACTGTCCACTGCACTATAATGTCAAACATGTGATACTACACTAGGGTGCAGATGTACACCAAATCAGTCAGCACTGAGCCACAGTGGTTGGTAAACTGAAAGGGCCACAGCTCCCGAACATTCTCCAAAGACCGGAAAATACATTCCACCTCAACATAATAGATTTTTATTTAGCATATGGCTAATACAGACATATCATGAAATTGCATATACATATGTACATATTGACACACAAGAAACTTAAGTTTGCCTTTGCAACTGAATATCCAGTCCTTCAATCCAGCGCACTGCATCTGGAGTTGCTAGCAGGAAGTCCTCTTCGGCAACGTGATAGGCTCGAATCCTGCATTCACTGACAATGTGGTGAACAGTCTGGTATGGAGCCCCGCAGTCACAAGCTGGATCAGGCAGCTTCTTCCACTTAAAGAGAGCATCCCTGCATCGCCCATGGCTGGTACGGATTCTGTTGAGAGTAGACCATGTCTTGCATGGTAAGTTGAATCCACTTGGATGTTTAGCACCTGAGAAGATGTTATGCAGGTGCACATCTGTCACTGCTTCCCACCGACCTTTCCATTCTTCAAGAGGTTTGAAATTCTTAGCAACCATGTTAGCAGCATCGCACAGAGTTGGATGATGTGATTTCAGTCTCTTGCGATTTAAAAGTGGCAGGTCGCTATGCACGGGTAGGTTAGAATTCCTGGAGATCTTGTGGAATTCTCTCATAAGGGCAGTACATCTGCGTCGATCAGGAGGCATTATACCGGTTAACAGTGGAAGCCAATAAACTGGAGTAGATCTGATTGTGCCAGATATTATGCGCATTGTCGTATTCAGCTGGGTATCAACAAGCCTTGTATGATGACTGTTCATCCAAACAGGTGCACAATACTCAGCACTTGAGTATACCAAGCCCAGAGCTGAAGTTCGCAGGGTGGTTGCTGAAGATCCCCAGGTAGTTCCGCATAGCTTATGGAGGATGTTGTTTCAAGTCCTCAGCTTTGGAGCTAAGTTAAGAAGGTGTTGTTTGAAGCATAGTGTACGATCCAGGATGACACCAAGATATTTTGGGTTCCAGTTGTGACGAAGAATTCTGCCTCTGAAACTTACCTCCAGTTTTACATTCGCCAACTGGTTATTTAGATGGAAGCAACACACTTCTGTTTTACTCACACTGGGTTGGAGTCTCCAGATTTTGAAGTAATTGTCTAATGCAGACAGGTCATTGGCTAAAATCTCTTCTGTTGTCTTCATTTCCTGGTGTTTGACGGCTAGAGCCAGGTCATCGGCATAGCAGTATTTTCTGGACGAAGTGTCAGGTAGATCAGATAGATATAGGTTGAACAGTAAGGATGAGAGAACTGATCCTTGAGGCAATCCGTTGTTCAGCTTCCTCTCCTTACTTATGTTGCTTCCAGTGATTACCTGGAACTTCCAATCACTTAGCATGCTGTTAATCAGTCGAGCCATTGTTCTACAGGGTATGATGCGGAGAAATTTGTAGATAAGGCCTTCCCTCCACACAGTGTCGAAGGCGGCGGTTAGATTAACAAATGCCACAGATGTTTTCTGCTTCATTTGGTATCCTGACTCTATGAAGGATGTGAGAGACAATACTTGGTCGCAGCAGCTACGCCCTGGTCTGAAGCCTGCCTGATCAACTGGAACGTTCTCTAAGATAGCGCTACTTATTCTGTTATATATTGGCCTTTCAAAAAGCTTGTAGCAGCAGCTGAGTATGGAAATGGGGCAATAGTTTTCTACCCTGTTGCTGGGTTTGCCAGGTTTCAGAACAGATATTATCTTCACCTTTTTAAACTCAGATGGAAGTTGACCAGTCAGCAGGATGTCAGTGAAGAATTCTGCCAGCCATTTCTTAGCTTTTCCTCCCATATGGATCAGGAATTCTGGGTGGATACCATCGAATCCAGGTGCCTTAAGAGGTTTGAGGTCCTTCAGTCCAGAGTCAATGTCTGAAACTGTGAAGGGATGGGTATACTCAGATGAGAGAGATGCCTTCTTTTTAAGGTCACGAAGCTGTCGTCTGATATGTCTTGTATGTTTCTTGTCAGGAGGTACTCTTGAGGTGGTAATGATGTGGGAAGCAATTTGGTCTGGTGTTACTTCGGAATTTTTTCTGCATGCTGGTGCACTTCCTCCCAGTTTTCTCAGAAGACTCCATACTTTCCTTCTCGAGTGGGTAAAGTCCATAGTTTTGACTGTTTCTGCCCATTTCTGCCTCCGAGACATGTCCAAGCTGGACAATAGTTCCGTAGCTATCTCTGGGTCACCACTTTGCTGGAAGTGTTGGTACAGTGTTTCACTTTCCTCATTCCATCCTGGAACATATTCTTTTCGGTATCCTCTTGGCATACACTTTTTCGCTTTTGCTGTTACTGCACCAATGAAGTGTTGATAGTTATTATGTGATGGAGGTATGCATCGAATGGTCTTATCCAGTTCCGTTGAAAACTTCATCCAGTCGGCTTTCTGGAAATTCCATCGAGCATGCGGAGTTGATCGTATGACAGGAACAGTGCAGCCAATTTGTATTATTACAGGTCTGTGTTGGCTGTGAGGAAAGGCATCTATCACTTTCCTTGTGGTGTTGATGGGAAAACCAGTTTCGTTGCAGCTAAAAAAGCTAAGTCAGGATTTGAATCCTTGTCCCAAGCAGCTGACCTGAAAGTGCCTTGATCTTTGGCATCAAACACTAGTTGAAGATTATTCTCTTTGATCCATTCTGCAAGCATGCTCCCATTTTCATCATTTTGAGAGTACTTCCAAAGTTCATGGTGACTATTGAAGTCTCCTATGTAAATTGCAGGATGTTCTGCTTTGTGTAGGACAAAATCGGGCCATGTTGTTTTGGGTGGTTTGTAAACATTTGTAATAGTAATGCCGTGCAATTGTATGACAATTGTATGTATATCTGCCTCCACACTTACAGAAATCAGCGAAGCTTCGTTTATGTTGTTACGGACATACGTCGCAATTCCATACACCTCGTGGTAAGTTGCACCAAGTGCAGAATATCCAGGAATTCGACCTCGGCTTCGGAATATTTCTTCGCTGGAAACACGAGTTTCTTGAATGGCGATGACATCGATATTGTTGTCCAGCAAAAATTTTGACAGGTAGTCACACTTTGCCCTGCTAATGCTTTCGATATTCAGTTGAAGGAGTCTGATAGTTGGTCCAATAATCCTTGTTAATCAGCTCTGGAAAGAACTGTTTCTGCTGTTTAGTTGATATGTCATTGCCAGGAGATCCTATGGATAGTCTGGCTGCCTGTAATCACTGTTGCTCAATTAGCACCACCCAGGAGGCATGTGTAGGGTATTATATAATAGGGTATTACATAATAGATGAGATAATTTTATAAATGAAACATTTGCAGTCGTGAAAACTTATTGATTAATCCCTGTTGGGTCCAACTTATTGATTAATCCCTGTTGGGTCCTACATAAAATCCACAAGTGAATTACTAATAACCATCATTTGTTGAACATAGTTCACACCAATTTTAATAAATGAATAAATAAATAAATAAACGGCAGAAATCCACAGATTTACTACAAATGGCCTATTTGAGGTAAAGTGACCTTCTCTACAGCAATGAGTTTGGGTTCCCTAAACAGAGAGTGATGTGAAACCTATCCTGCGCTCTTAATACGTGATACTCCTACAATGGAACCACAGTAGCTTGAATGACTAACACTGAATAAAAATTATTTTAAAATAAGGAGATATGTATGGTCTACCACCCATTAAGGTTATTTATCTATAAACCTTAATATTTTAACACTACCAATGTTCAAAGGTCAATAAATCAATGACTACACAAGCACACGTTTCATAAATCAGATATCATATCGAAAAACCTAAATGTTTGCTTGAAAAAACATACAGTACTTGAATACTCATATTCCCCAAAATAGATGCAGCTGGGTCTCTGTACAATCTTCCCCTATTAGTAACTGAAATGTGCCTGTGGAGATTCAAGGTGGTGATTGAAATACCCCAAATGGAAGTTCTATTTTGAGAAATATAATACTAAATATTGCATATGTTAATTTTTTGCCAAATCACTTATGATTCTTATGAACCTTCTGTGACTGTTGCTTCTGCAGTATTCAAATTTGTTAACCTTTGATCATTGATTGTGCACAAATGCACAGTTTCACAGATAAATGACACTGATGAGTGGCAGAGAAGACATTTCTCCAAACTTAAAAACTATGTTTATTTGGGTTAAGCCATGTCAGCTGGATTACTTTCCTTGTGAGAGTTATGGATATGACTTGGATTTGGTATTACAACACTTTTCAGAAGTTTTTGACTCAGTATGTTTTTTTGGAGACCTACTCATGAATGTGACAGTCATAATATGTCATGAACGGATAAAGAAGCATCTACAGTTACTGAATTTCACACCTGGTATCCTCATGGATGTGTAATAGGATCACTACTGTTCGTGTTATACATTAATTGCTTAGCAGATAGTATTAGTTGCAGGCTCAGCTTTTAGCAAATGATGTATCTATGACAAACAGTCATTCAATAAAGAATTGTAGAAATGTCCAGCTGGTTTTCAACAAAATATCAGTCTCATACAAACAAATGCAGTAATGTTGCACTACGGCGTTAATGAGTCACAGCAAAAGTCAGACCTGTCCTATCAGTGTCTGAGCATAAACAAATTGTAGAGATATGAAGTTGAACTACTAAATAATCTTAGTCTTAGGTAAAACAAATGGCAAGATTTAATCCATTGATTGGCCACCAGGAATTTTCAGTTTGGCTGTGAAGGAGACTGCTTATGCCATACATTAGAGTACTGCTTAATTGTGTGGGATCCAAAACTGGTTGGACTAACAGGGACCATTAAACTTGTGCAAAAGAAAGGGATAGCAGAAATGGTTGCACACCTGTCTGTTCTGTGGAAGATAATAATGGAAATTACGGGTAAAGTGTACTGATAAGATAACAAAATCCCATGAAATATATTTACAAAAATATAAGTCTCAGTTATCAGGACAAAATCTTCACATACCTTTTGAACACCATATATATCCTTCTCTAGATTGTCGCACAGATGACAAAATGGTAGATATCGAAATAGACGACAGAGGGATAGAGAAACAATTAAAATCGCTCAAAAAAGGATACCAGTTCAATTTTACACAGAGTACGCGAAGGAACTTGCCCCCCTTCTTGCAGCGGTGTACCGTAGGTCTCTAGAAGAGTGTAGCGTTCCAAAGGATTGGAAAAGGGCACAGGTCATCCCCGTTTTCAAGAAGGGACGTCGAGCAGATGTGCAGAACTATAGACCTAAATCTCTAACGTCGATCAGTTGTGGAATTTTGGAACACGTATTGTGTTCGAGTATAATGACTTTTCTGGAGACTAGAAATCTACTCTGTAGGAATCAGCATGGGTTTTGAAAAAGACGGTCATGTGAAACCCAGCTCGCGCTATTCATCCACGAGACTCAGAGGGCCATAGATGAAGGGTTCACAGGTAGATGCCGTGTTTCTTGACTTCCGCAAGGCGTTCGATACAGTTCCCCACAGTCGTATAATGAACAAAGTAAGAGCATATGGACTATCAGACCAATTGTGTGATTGGATTGAGGAGTTCCTAGATAACAGGACGCAGCATGTCATTCTCAATGAAGAGGGAGAGAAGTCTTCCGAAGTAAGAGTGATTTCAGGTGTGCCGCAGGGGAGTGTCATAGGACCGTTGCTATTCACAATATACATAAATGACCTTGTGGATGACATGGGAAGTTCACTGAGGCTTTTTGCGGATGATGCTGTGGTGTATCGAGAGGTTGTAACAATGGAAAATTGTACTGAAATGCAGGAGGATCTGCAGCGAATTGACCATGGTGCAGGGAATGGCAATTGAATCTCAATGTAGACAAGTGTAATGTGCTGCGAATACACAGAAAGATAGATCCTTTATCATTTAGCTACAAAACAGCAGGTCAGCAACTGGAAGCAGTTAATACCATAAATTATCTGGGAGTATGCATTAGGAGTGATTTAAAATGGAATGATCATATAATGTTGATCGTCGGTAAAGCGGATGCCAGACTGAGATTCATTGGAAGAATCCTAAGGAAGTGCAATCCGAAAACAAAGGAAGTAGGTTACAGTACGCTTGTTCACCCACTGCTTGAATACTGCTCAGCAGTGTGGAATCTGTACCAGATGGGGTTGATAGAACAGATAGAGAAGATCCAACGGAGAGCAGCGCGCTTCGTTACAGGATAATTTAGTAATCGCGAAAGCGTTACGGAGATGATAAACTCCAGTGGAAGACTCTGCAGGAGAGACGCTCAGTAGCTCGGTATGGACTTTTGTCAAAGTTTCGAGAATATACCTTCACCGAGGAGTCAAGCAGTATATTGCTCCCTCCTACGTATATCTCGCGAAGAGACCATGAGGATAAAATCAGAGAGATTAGAGCCCACACAGAGGCATACCGACAATCCTTCTTTCCACGAACAATACGAGACTGGAATAGAAGGGAGAACCGATAGAGGTACTCAAGGTACCCTCCGTCACACACCGTCAGGTGGCTTGCGGAGTATGGATGTAGATGTAGATGTAGATATATCTGCTGAAGAGACTGCAGAAATAAAAACTTACAGCAGGGCATGGAGAAAGGCATGCAAGTAATCATTCTTGTCAAGCTTAATCTATGAGTGGAACTGTTAAAGAACCGCCTACAAAATACCTTTCCATCTTAGTATATAGATATACAAGGGACATTCCAAAGGAACTTTTGTCATTGTTTTTGAAAGAGAACGTAGTACACCAGGTGACACAACAAGTGCCATACGAGTCGACATCCACAGCTAGTTTAGAAAGAGAAGGGGTGCCAGTGGAGGAAGAATGATGTATGCACAGATCACCAGAAAAGAGATAATAGCAGTAAACTGGCGTAACTGAGGTTATTAGAGCACCTATCACGATGGCAGACAGATGTGCACGGACAATGTGGTCACCAATGGAAACGTGTGCTGTTATCTGGTGCGAATGGGTATATGGAACTAGTGTGTGAATGCCTACACACTATCCCCATCTAGTCTTGGGATGTCACTTCCAAACCAATGCTGGAGTGGAGCAGGCTGTGTAAAATTTTCTTGCATCCTGAGGTGCCAAGTTTTATTAGAGTGGTTTCTTCAAACTGATTGCATGCTATGACAAATGTCTTAATATTGGTGGTGACTATGTCGAAAAATAGTGCAAGATGTATAGTTTTTGATGCCATGGTGTATTTGATTTTGGCAGTGAAGTTTCATCATTGTTTTTCAAACAGAAACGTGTTTTCAGAACATATTTTGTAGTTTACTTTACTTTTTGCGTGTTCACAACAACTCAACTGTGATCTGGAACACATCAATAGTTTCCAAATAAGATACATTTTCTCTGTTGAAACACTCCTACATTATGACCATTTATGTAACCAGATTTTTTATCTTAATATACAACAAAATTTGACAAATGTAACCCAAGCACATTCAGAAATTCATAGTTGTCAAATAGAGAGGCTTTCAATTGGTTTTTAAAGCTTACATTATTTACCGGCAACTTTAATTTATAAAGGTGATCAAATATTTTTGTTGTAGCATACTTTGCAACTTTCTGTGCAAGAGTTAAGGTAATATTGGAGATAGTGGAGTACATTTTTGTGCCTATTTAAGGGTGCTGCTATTTTCAAATAATGTAACTAACTCTTCACAACAAAAGGTCATAAAATACCAAATATACGTGAGGCTGTTGTTACAATGCATAATTTTTTAAACATTTGTGTACATGAAGTTTGAGGATGGGCATCAGATTTACTCTCACAGTTCTTTTCTGTATGATGGATACTTTATGTGTACATCCAGAAATGACCCAGAATGTTAGTCCATTTGACATCAATGGGTGGAAGCATATAAAGTAAGCTAATTTTGCAATGCTTTCCAGTACCAAATGTCATGTACAGTGGACAACACTGAACCCAAGGGTTTGAGAAGATATATGATATTCAATAAAAATTCTGATGCACATTGCTACCCAGGAACACTGAACAGTCAGTTTTCATCTTTCCTTTCTCCTGTGATGTACTTATATTGATAGTAACCTATTTGCCTTGCACTGTACAGGACGAACTGTGATTCATAAAGAGTACATCAAGCAATATACCATTTACTGACAAATAATCAATAATACTTCTGAATATTTGATTTATAGTTCCTTTTACGTTAGCATGACAGACTGAAGGAGATGGAGGGAAGGAAGCGAGACAGATTAGGGCTCAACATCTCGCAGGTGTCAAGATCTTTACAGCGAAAGGATGGGAAAGAAAATCAGATGCAACCTTTTCAAAGGAACTGTCCTGCATTTGGCCTATCCAAATCAGGGAAACTCCAAAAAATTTAAATATGGGTGGTCATACAGGACTCTCACAACTCTTGTCCTCCAGTGTCTTAACCAGTGTTCTACCTCACTCAATCCAGTTCAGAAACCAGCAGTTCAGATAGACTGAAACCAAATTCCTGTATCTCTATCACACAAGGCACACCAGAAGCTTACAAATAACGTACAAGGCTAGGATGCGTGTGGGGGCCGGTAACATTCCTTGCGGATCACCTATGAGTGAAATAACAAGACGAGGAGTTAATATCCACACAAGTCACCTTCCATCATGCTGTGCACATTGGTTTGCAGACTATGTAAAGACAGACGAATTTTGATACTTACCAAAGTTTCTTCCTTTATGAATATGTCTTCAATATCTTGATTTGGAGATGTGGATGGGTCAGTTTCAATCTGAATGAAAATAAATGAGAGGTACAGGTGCAACACAGGCTACAAAAATACAGAAAAAATGGGTCTAAACAACATAAATGAATATTTCATGACAACTGAAAGTCTGTGACAGACTGGGACTTGAATCTAGACAAAATTGCCACAATAGTCAGATTGTCTGACAAACCGTCCTAGCCTGATTCAAACTTTCATTTGTCACTGATATTCCATCATACAATTTCACAATCCTGTATCCTGAGGTTCTGCAACCATGACATGTGTGGTACAGAACACAACAGCAGCTCTAGGGGAACAGAGTCAACAGAGTCAGTGGACCACTGTGGCTTAGCCTTACACAAAGGATGTACATGAAGTTAGTTAAATGCTGCGATATTAAATAACTGGGTCATTACAGATGAAATCAATGCATCATATTTCAAACACTCCTACTTTGAGGGAATCAATGAAATTGTATATATGTTGAATTTAGCTGTACATACAGTTTACTCAACAAAAAATTTACAACAAATTTAAAATTATTCAAGAGCAGAAAGCATATCCTTTGCTTTACTCATCTTTACGGATCAATGTTCTCATCTATTGTTGATTTTAGTCATTCCATTATTTACTTAAAGCACTGGATTTTGCTATTTTGTATGCATCAAATATGGAATTGGTGATTTCTGAGTTAAATCCAATATGCAATTTTACTCATTCTTGGGTTTGTTTATATTTTCTTGAAGGCATACCATTCAGAATGTGTTTCCACTCTACCATTCAGAATGTGTTTCCACTCTACTCAAGTTACCACTTCACATACTGCTGGCCATACTATTACCATCATGCCTGCTACCCAATCAACAACAACTATAATGTAACAACATCTCATTCCAAAACACAGAGTAAAAACCATATGTAACAGTATAAATTCTTACATAAGTTAACAAGTAGTCATTGTGCTTTGACTCAAATGGCTCTGAGCACTATGGGACTTAACATCTGTGGTCATTAGTCCATCATTGTGCTAATCTTGGCAATAATTTAAGGTTCTGAAAGCTAATTCTGTGAAGTGAAACTATTATTTTGGAATCTTTTTTTTATTCTATACTGTAATTAGAAAAAGGAAATATAATTTCGCTATAACTGCTTTTTGCATGTGATATGACCACCCACATAGCTACTATTTCCATAATCCATACAATAAAAGTAAATCTGTAATGGTTTTGTCTGAATTTTTTTAGTACGAAAATGACAAATTAAACTTATCAATACCGTACAGTGACATAAATTGAAGAGACTGTTGTGTACATAGTTCTGTGTAGTCAGCGCGTACACAACTTTCCCACTAGAGTGCGCCCCACTAAGCACAACAGCGCAGGCACAGCGCTCGTCCGTCTCCACACTACGAGACGGCGCTGTCTTAGAGATGGACCAAATTCTGCTTCCGTCGATCCGCGTATTAATATGTCTCGCAGCTAATGAGATCGCTGCTAATGTAGAACCTTTTCTCTTCACAGATCACACTCGCACAGTGATATCTGAGCGCTCGAGGTATTATAACGAGTGTACAGACCTCCGATTAGTCAGTCTGCATTAGTCTGCATTAGTCTATAGTCAAGTTTCAGTCTGTGCCTAATAAGATTATCATATTCCTGTACACAGCCATGAAGATAAATGAATAGACACTTTGTCAAGTATACAAGATATTTGAGAATAAGATTAACGTACCAAGACCAAAGGAACTTCAGATTGTCAATTGTAAACAGCATCCAGAATCAAATTAAGTAATTTATATGATTTTTATTATTTTAATAAATGTGTGTGAAAATTAATCAAGTTCTGTTTAAAGTTGGTCACCGTCAATCTGCTACTCTAAGCGTGCAAGTGGCATTTCTATCGTCTGACCTAACGGCAGAAGATGAACACGCCACGATAAGACCACGAGACATATTGCTGACACTCGCCTACTTTGTTAGAGCGACAAGTCAAATAATCTGATGATGTGTGTACCGAAGGTCTTACAGTACACACACCACAGACTGTTACCCATCAAAACAAACTCGCATACCTTCGACATATTTCACATTGTACGTTCAGCATATCCTGAAAGTTTTCACTGGCACAATTCATGTTACTCTATATACACTAATTTCATCTGTACTGATCTCTCCACTCATTTCTGCTCTTTTAACTCATTTCAGTTACATAATATACACACAGCTCCTGCAACACAAGCATGAGAAGTGTTCAGTAGCCGCTGTATTAGGCACCTCACTGTGCAGCTGCAGGTTGTATGTCTGGAATCAGGTTGTGCGCAGGTTGCAGGGAGTTGGCTTACAGAGATACTGTACGGCTGTACAACAAAAGAAGAGTAGACCATTCACACCAGGGCACCACTGGGGTCTGCCTCCCATTTACTCAAACCATACTGAGGTGACCTTTGTGACTAGGAGAATACTTGTGCTCAATCTAGAGCCAATCCCAGACTTTGCGTGTCTGAACACGGCACCCAAGTTCAACTTGGCAGTTGCTTCCAGTTTTCCAAGACTGTGTACAGGTTCTCCTCTAACCCTCTATTGAATTAGCACTCCTAGGTGAAACAATATTATGGGGATTAGCTCATCCAAAGACTGCAAGTTGATTCCTGGAAGAATCTTTCATTTTGGAGTGGCACTTGTACTGAAATTCCACCTCAGTGCCTTATAAGAGTACCTCAAGTTTCACCACAAAGGACCACAGTTTTATAGTATTAATGGAGGGAACTACTTTCAACTAAAACATATGAAACCATATGTAACAGTACTTTACAGTACAACTATATTATTTTTAAAGTCCAATAATACCCATATATGTCTCGTAACATTGAAAATATTCAAACTAACAATTCCATCCTTTCATTATCACCATGGCCAATCACAAGTTAGGCAATTATTTTCTGGGGATTACACTCACTATGGATGTAATGGAGTTGGTTTTCTCAGAACTCAAGTTGAAGGTGGTATTCACTTCATTATCATTTCTGAAATGGTCTAAGACTGTTCATTTACTCATTTACCTGATAAAATTGGTTTTATTGTAAATTACTTATGTAATTAATGATGGCAATTTGTATACTGCAGCATTCCTCTGTGGAGGGCCAAGCTCACAATGGCGCTCAACTGTCCACAGTACAGAGCTGATAATACCGATGTCACTACTTGCTAATTTTGCTTTTGGAAGTTTCAAGTTCAAATTTCTAGCCTTCACCTTCAGTAAAACTTGCATTTTCAAAACTATTTGAGCCAGAAATGCAACTTCAAATGCAAGCTCCATTACATCCTGGATCAGGAATTAATGTGTGAATATCAGAAAGGTTTTATGTACAGGACTATTTTTCCACCTTATCACATTCTGGACACTGAGGTACCTGTCTTAACAGTATACATGCTTTGGGATGTCCATTAACTAGCTGAACTCAAAACCTCACCAAATCTCATTTAATGGTGGAGGGGAGGGTAATGAAACCTCACATCAGTTTGTTAATGGAAAGAATATACATTATTATAGTGGATAACATTTTAATTTACAAAATTACCGTATTTACTCGAATCCAAGCCGCACTTTTTTTCTGGTTTTTGTAATCCAAAAAACTGCCTGCGGTTTACAATCGAGTGCAAAGCAAGCGGAGGTTCTTAAAAATGTTGGTAGGTGCTGCCACAACTAACTTCTGTTGTCGAATATATGTAGTGCTACACAGGCAGGCTTTGTAGGCTCAAAGATAAATACTGGCACCAAAACCTCTGCGTCAGTAAATAAATTTAAAAAAAAGGTGGAAGACAAGCTTTTTTTTCTCCACCCCGAGTTTCGACCACTGCATTTTCATACATTATCCAACGAAGAAAATACAAATTTCGTATTGTTCATTTTCGAATGTAGCAGAATTTCAATGTACTATGAAAATCCAACTGGTAAGACTGTTTGGGATGTTTGTCAATATGGCCAACTCTACGTTCAGAATTTTTTCCTACCTGTGAGAAGAGGTGGTTGCTAATAGGAACCTGATGAAATGTGAATCACATGCAGTATTCTCTTCACCATAAGAATAATACGAATATAAACATTTTGCCATGTATTCTTTTGTGTTTGCTGCTATCTTATTTAAATCCTGTCTGCCCAATAAACTACGAAACTAGAGTGAGACAACAGCAAATGTGGAAGAATATACGTATCGTGTCATGTTTATATTCGTATTATTCTTATGCGTAATAGTGATACTGTCAGAAATGAAGCACGGTAACTGACTAGATTTTTAAATCTAAGATGACTAATTTCTGTGCAGAATTTGATGTACTAAAGAAGCGGCCGCAAAGATTTTCAAATGGAGAAAAATTTTCGCTAAACTCTCATTCAGAACATCCTCTATCATTTGGTTCTTGTTGATCATTATCAAAGAAAGCAGCAGTGTAAGTAACAACAAATAGCAGTCTCTTGCCATTGTTTCGCTAATGAGACGATTCCTCTCTCGCTCTCTCTCTCTCTCTCCTTTTTTTTTTTTTTAAAGCGAGCCATGCCACGAGCGGTGACAGGTCGTAAACACGCATGATCAGAATCCGACAAACAATTCATGACACAGTACAGTAACGCATTTTCAGCTTAGAGTGACGTAAACACCTATAACAAAGAAAACGGCACTTATCAGATCAAAGCAAAATAAGGAAATCGATTCAAACCAGATGAAGCACATGAAAAAGGAAGGGTACCCATACAAATATGGACGGAGTGCCTGACGCATAGCAATGGCTACCTGGTACAGCTTAAGTGCTAAGCTTACGACTTGAACCGAACGACTGTAGCTGTATCGTCATTCATTCGACCTAAATTGTGTCTCATATTACAATGGATCAACTTTGTTTCGATCTGGAGGTGCGGCCTAAAACTTTTCTCTCCCCTTGAATTTCGAGTCTCAAATTTCAGGTGCGGCTTAGAATCGGGAAATTTTTTTTTTCCTTTATTTTGAGTCTCATTTTTCAGGTGCGGCTTAGATTCGAGTGCGGCTTAGATTCGAGTAAATATGGTACTCTCCTGTATAACAATATTAAAGTGTCCATCAACCTCTGAATTCAATGCTATCATGCCAGCAAGACGTTAAGCATTCATGGGTGGCTGCTAAGATGAAGTGCACCAACGTGACCTCTCTAGTGATCATACAAATGAAGTGAGAGAAAAGCTAAGTAATCACACAGTTCAAAGGAAAGTACAAACAATGTCATCTTTCATTCGCAAAGTAAGTAAAGGTTCAACGAGATTTAATGTATTGCATAAAATATATCAATACAATACTAGTTTTTTACCTATTCATCAAAACTATGAATACTATATTTGCAGAGCCTTTTCATCTGTCTGACTCTTGTCTGTGCATCTGGATACTCCTCAGAGCTGGAATGTTTAAAATAAGTGTTTTAAAATGGTTTTAATCACGAGTTAAAGATACTATTTAATACACTTTCTAAATGTATGTACTACATTTTTTCTGCAAAATTTACAATTTACAACGGAAAACAACAATTTTAATTGATTTAACTTTCTTGAAAGCTGCCAAATGGTGGAGAATATTCAGAGAATATCTGTTATCATAATACATGACATTAAGTCTTATAAAAATAATTCTGAGCATTGCATTAGGTATTTTTAGTGGTATAAAGCAAAAACATGAACATATCAAATAAATTTAATTATTTAAAAATTATAGGGTAAACTTCAAGTGAGGGAAAGGGAGGAGTTTCACCACATCTCATCTAGGGAGGAAGGTGGGTCCAAATTTTCTTAAAAAACCCTCACACAATTAATGGACGTACCCTTTCCTATATCCTCCATAGACAGACCTGTTTATCGAGATGCCACTCTCTACATCCACATTCCTTTTCCTTGTTTCCTTATTTTACATAATTCTTAAGATAATACTGCATCATCTCCACTGATAGTCATGTGTGACAACATTTATTTCAATCAAAGGACATAAATAAAGAATGAAGTTGGAGATACCACACCTTGTCAAGTTTATTACTAATATTTTCTGGTATGATTGCTGTACCTTTTGGCATTTGTATCCTGTGTATTGATATTTACAGAGCATTACGAACAAAGTGCCAAATAGATTGAGAAGTGATGTTAGTCATCAAAACAAGTAAAACAAGTCCAATTAATATGTGCCAAGAGAGGCATGCTGTCTGAAATCTGCATGAGGGGCTGAAAGACTATTGGTTGCTGATGTGAGCACAGTCACCACTTGGTGCTTCATGAAGTGTGTCAACAGTACACATCACTCTGATGTGGTCAGTAGTCAGTTATGTGGCTAGAGTTGTGTTGTAGCATAGCTTGTTTTGTTAGTCTATGTAACTGTACAGTAAATTACTCACAACCCTTGGTGTTTATTGTGGTGTCTTAGCTACTTATACAGATTACTTTCATACTGTTTTTAAGTACAAATGGTCCAGTGCATTTTCTTTTCTCTCCAACAATGGAAACCTACTACTCCACAAATGATATGGCAAATACAATTTTATGTTGCAGAGTAGCCAATGTAAATAACTTTCAAGTATGTGAACTTCATGCTGAAAAATATCTGTACCTCAGGGTAGCACCTAATAAACTGTTTGCCAAACATTTCCACAGTCCTAGTCACACAGGTTCTTTGGCAACCCAAAGGGTAAACAGTCGATACCCTTGTCTATTCCATACACCTGTTACGGATGGAACATGCCATCCTTAACAGACAAAAATTCTATAAAATGTGTGACAATTAGTGGGCTGTGTGGTTCCTACCCATTTGTAGACAGTACTTCATACACAATTTCTGTATCCATACCATCACAACCAGACATCAAGGCAATAAGATCACAATTGGCGACTTGCAGTTCTAGCGATGGCGCAAGTAAGTGTGTAGTGCAGATCCTTTGTTTGTATCTAACATTTCACTTACAGATAAGGTGCACAGCTTACGTCAATTTGTGTCATAAATTTCCAATATGAGCCTGTGTGGGCTGATGAAAACCTCATCCACCTGCACTAAGACAGGATAAGCACTGTTTCTCAAACAACAAAAAGGCAGGTGTTTTTGGGCAAAGATTAACAGGGCCACAGAGATTAAATGGTGCTCATTATCAGTATTTTCTCATTAATACTGATCAAGGACGAGTCGTGTCAGTGAAGACCACAGATAAGGTTGATGTACAACGGCACACCAGCACATTCTCGCAGCAGTGTGGTAGAACATCTAGCACTGACATTTCAGGACCACCACTGGTTTGTTTGGGAAGGCCCCACTCTCCTGGTACCCCACACCTCAGTCATCAATACTTTCACTTATGGCAGCAACTGAAGAAATAATGGATTTAGTTTCAAAGGAGTGTGATTCCTAATCCTGGAGAACAAAGGGACACACTGTTGTGGTTAGTAATAACACTGAGCCCCTCCTGTAAACAAGAATTGAGATCTAAGAAAGTATGTGATTCCACAAGCTCCTTTATACGATCTGTTTTCTTGTTTTGATGATTACTACCACTTCTTAAATTATTATACACCTTTAAAAAAAAAAAAAAAAAACCTGTTTATTTTGTGTACTGTCTTGTTCCAGATGTAACCAGAACATCTGAGTAACATCAACAGCTCTGACACTTCTACATGTCAAAGATTTCTGGGGGTGTGAAATAATAAAAAAAATAAATGTGTTGACAGGAAGAACCAGTCTGCTGATTTGTTGTTGCAATCATACAAAATAAGATTGCAGGGATGCAGCAAAAAATAAAGTAAATACATTCTCTACATAAGAAAGCATCGTAAGATAAAAAATATTACAAGCTGACAGTCCATAAATGTACAACATGCCAAATAGTTGAATCTGAGTCATAAGTAATGCACTTTAAAGTGAGATATCACTTCAAAGATTGATGCACTTATTACGGTTTTAGACATAAAAATAACAATACACAAAACCTGCCAAACTTGTACTAAATTTATAGAAATGCAAGACCCACTGAAGGTGGCTCATAGCTGTGGAAACAATTGGGTAACAAAAGATCTGAACTTGGTCAATGATTGCACAAACCAGTAATTTCCATTTGAAATTTTGTGTGATTGTGCTGGACAATAACCCATTTTAAAAAGTCTTATTTGTTTCCCTATCTTTGGTTTTATTTTTGAGATACTGCTACAATCTTAAAAAACAAAAAACAAAAACATAATTGCTCATATTAACATTACTTACTGACTCTTGTTTGATGGTAGTCACACCACAGACAAAGCTTTGATGTTGTTCTGATTCCATCTTCTGGGGGAAAAAATTTAAAAAAATTAACACAAAACAAAGAACAAATAACTAACAGCAGGTAAACCATGCACTACAAAAAAGTGGGTGACTAGTTCCAAATCTTTTATTTTGTTTGACTGGAGTTTCAAAACATGCACAGTTATTGCATGGGAGTTGACAATTAAGCCAATTGTTGAAACCTTGTTTCACATACACACACAGATTCAATCTGTACTTGACGAAGTTTAAGTTTATTCAAATCATTTTCTGTCTACAAATTTTTTATAATATGTAGATTTTTTATAAGTTGCCCTTATATGTAGAGCAAGATAATCAGAGCTCAAAGTGGTGTTAAGATTGGCAACTTGTTTTCAGTGTTCAGAACTGTAAAATTGTGCATTTCACTAAACAAACCAAAAAAGTGATATTCTATGACCACAACATCAGTGAGTCAGAGCTGGAAGCAGTGATCTTATGCAAACACCAGGGTGTAACAATTTCTAAGGGTATGAAATTGAATGATCACATCAGTTCTGTCATAGGTAAAGCATTTGGCAGACATCTGTTCACTGGTAGAATATTGGTGAAAGATGCAATATGTGTATAAATGAGATTTCCCACAAAACTCTCAAGTGACCCATCCCGGAATATTCCTCAAGTACAAAATAAGGCTAAAATGGGATCCTGAAAGTATACAAATAAGGGCAGCATAAATTGTCACAGGTTGTTGACTCAAAGCAGCATGCCACAAAAATGTTAAGAAATCTGAATTGGCAGACTCTTGAAGATAGATGCCATATTTACTGAGAAACTGAGCTGTGATGTTTCTGGAAGAATCTATAGAGACAATGTTCAGCTCTCTGTGTATCACTCCCACAGAAACCGTGAAGACAAGATTAAACTAAGTACAGAATGCTCAGAGATATTTAAATAGTAATTTTTCTCATGCCCCAGGTGTAATCGGAATTTTAGAAAACCCTAACACGTGTTACGGCATAAGGTTTCCTCTTCCATGCACTTCACAGTGGTTTGCAGGAATGCAAAATGTAAATCTTTCAAACATTTATATCAAAATCAAAGAAATATTTGTTCATCACTAATTCTGTAAATTATCTGAACATTTGGAACACGGATCCATAAAATGTTTTTAGTGCTGCAGAAAAGCAAATTCGTTGTGTATAACCTTACATGACACAGCGTCAAGTATTTTCGTTCCTTCATCAGTTGTTAGTATACTCATGAAACTTCCAGGCATCTAGTTGTTCTTGAACAGCAACTGAATAGCTCATTAAGAAAATATTTCACATTAAAGATTACTTGAACAACTAAGGATAATGCTAAAAACTTTAAAAGGTTATGTATTAATATTGAAGACTAATAATCTCACAACCCTCCCACCCCCCTTGAACCATGGACCTGACAATTGGTGAGGAGGCTTGTGTGCCTCAGCAAAACAGATAGCCGTACTGTAGGTGCAACCACAATGGAGAGGTATCTGTTGAGAGGTCAGACAAATGAGTGGTTCCTGAAGAGGGGCAGTAGCTTTTCAGTAGTTGCAGGGGCAACAGTCTGGATGATTGACTAATCTGGCCTTGTAACATTAACCAAAATGGCCTTGCTATGCTGGTACTGCAAATGGCTGGAAGCAAGAGGAAACTACAGCCGTAATTATTCCCGAGGGCAGGCAGCTTTACTGTGTGATTAAATGATGATTGTGTTCTCTTGGGTAAAATATTCCAGAGGTAAAATAGTCCCCCACTCGGATCTCTGGACGGGGGACTACCCAGGAGAATGTCGTTATCAGGAGAAACAAAACTGGCATTCTACGGATCACAGCATGGAATGTCAGATAGCTTAATAGGACAGGTAGGATAGAAAATTTAAAAAGGGAAAAGGATAGGTTAAAGTTAGATATAGTGGGAATTAGTGAAGTTCGGAGGCAGATGGAACAAGACTTCTGGTCACGTGAATACAGGATTGTAAATACATAGTTGTAGGGGTAATACAGGAGTAGGTTTAATAATGAGTAAAAAGATAGGAGCACGGTTAAGCTACTACAAACAGCATAGTGAATGCATTATTGTAGCCAAAATAGACACAAAGCCCATGCCTGCCACATTAGTACAAGTTGATATGTCAACTAGCTCCGCAAGATAACAAAGAGATTGATGAAATGTATGATGAGATAAGAGAAATTATTCAGATAGTGAAGGGAGACGAAAATTTAATAGTCATGGGTGCCTGAAATTCGATAGTAGCAAAAGGAAGAGAAGGAAACATAGTAGGTGAATATGGAATGGGGGTAAGAAATAAGAGAGGAAGCCGCTTGGTAGAATTTTGCACAGAGCATAACTTAATCATAGCTAACACTTGGTTCAAGAATCATGAAAGAAGGTTTTATACATGGAAGAAGCCTGGAGATACTGGAAGGTCTCAGATCGATTATATAATGGTAAAACAGAGATTTAGGAACCAGGTTTCAAATTGTAAGACATTTTCAGGGGCAGATGTGGACTCTGACCACAATCTATTGATTATGAACTGTAGATTAAAACTGAAGAAACTGCAAAATGGAGGGAATTTAAGGAGATGGCACCTGGATAAACTGACAGAACCAGAGGTTATAGAGAGTTTTGCCGGCCGGTGTGGCCGTGCGGTTCTGGGCGCTACAGTCTGGAGCCGAGCGACCGCTACGGTCGCAGGTTCGAATCCTGCCTCGGGCATGGATGTTTGTGATGTCCTTAGGTTAGTTAGGTTTAATTAGTTCTAAGTTCTAGGCGACTGATGACCTCAGAAGTTAAGTCGCATAGTGCTCAGAGCCATTTTTTTTGTAGAGAGTTTCAGGGAGAGAATTAGGGAACAACTGACAAGAGTGGGGGAAAGAAATACAGTAGAAGAAGAATGGGTAGCTTTGTGAGATGAAATAGTGAAGGCAGCAGAGGATCAAGTACGTAAAAAAGATAAGGGCTAATAGAAATCCTTGAGTAACAGAAGAGATATTGAATTTCAATGATGAAAGGAGAAAATACAAAAATGCAGTAAATGAAGCAGGCAAAAAGGAATACAAACATTTCAAAAATGAGATCGACAGGAAGTTAAAAATTGGCTAAGCAGGGATGGCTAGAGGACAAATGTAACGATGTAGAGGCATATATCACTAGTGGTAAGATAGATACTGCCTACAGGAAAATTAGAGAGACTTTTGGAGAAAAGAGAACCACTTGTATGAATATCAAGAGCTCAGATGAAAACCTGGTTCTAAGCAAAGAAGGGAAAGCAGAGAGGTGGAAGGAGTATATACAGGGTCTATACAGGGGAGATGTTCTTGAGGACAATATTATGGAAATGGAAGAGGATGTAGACGAATATGGAATGGGAGATATGATACCGTGTGAAGAGTTTGACTGAGCACTGAAAGACCTGAGTCGAAACAAGGCCCCGGAAGTAGACAACATTCCATTACAACTACTGATAGCCTTGGGAGAGCCAACCCTTAAACAGCTCTATCATCTGGTGAGCAAGATGTATGAGACAGGCGAAATACCCTCAGACTTCAAGAATAATGTAATAATTCCTATCCCAAAGAAAGCAGGTGTTGACAGATATGAAAATTACTGAACTATCAGTTTAATAACCCACGGCTGCAAAATACTAACATGAATTCTTTACAGACGAATGGAAAAACTGGTAGAAGCCAACCTCGGGGAAGATTGGTTTGGGTTCCGTAGAAACGTTGGAACATGTGAGGCAATACTGCCTCTATGACTTATCTTAGAAAATAGATTAAGGAAAGGCAAACCTACGTTTCTAGCATTTGTAGACTTAGAAAAAGCTTTTGACAATGTCGACTGTAAAACTCTCTTTCAAATTCTGAAGGTGGCAGGGGAGCGAAAGACTATTTACAAGTTGTACAGAAACCACATGGCAGTTATAAGAGTCGAGGGGCATGAAAGGGAAGCAGTAGTTGGGAAGGGAGTGAGACAGGGTTGTAGCCTCCCCCTGATGTTATTCAATCCGTATATTGAGCAAGCAGTACAGGAAACATAAGAAAAATTTCGAGTAGGACTTTAAATCCATGGAGAAGAAATCAAAACTCTGAGGTTTGCCGATGTCACTGTAATTCTGTCAGAGACAGCAAAGGACCTGGAAGAAAAGTTGCGTGGTATGAACAGCGTATTGAAAGGAGGATATAAGATGAACATCAACAAAAGCAAAATGAGGATAATGGAATGTAGTCAAATTAAATCAGGTGATGCTGAGGGAATTAGATTAGAAAATAAGACACTTAAAGTAGTAAATGAGTTTTGCTACTTGGGGGGCACAATAACCGATGATAGTCTAAATAGAGAGGGTATAAAATGTAGACTGGCAATAGCAAGGAAAGCGCTCCTGAAGAAGAGAAATTTGTTAACGTCGAGTATAGGTTTCAGTGTCAGGAAATCTTTTCTGAATGTATTTGTATGGAGTGTAGCTTTGTATGGAAGTGAAACGTGAATGATAAATAGTTTGGACAAGAAGGGAATAGAGACTTTCAGAATGTGATGCTACAGAACAATGCTGAAGATTACATGGATAGATCACGTAACTAATGAGGAAGTAGTGAACTGAATTCAGGATAAGAGGAATCTGTGGCACAACTTGACTAGAAGAAGGGATCAGTTGGTAGGACATGGTCTGAGGTATCAAGGGATCATCAATTTAGTATTGGAAAGAAGTGTGGAGGGTAAAAATCGTAGAGGGAGACAAAGAGATGAATACACTAAGCAGATTCAGAAGGCTGTAGGTTGTAGTAGGTACTTAGAGATGAAGAAGTTTGCACAGGATAGGGCAGTATGGAGAGCTGCATGAAACAACAGCAACAATCTTACAACTTTACTGAATTCAACATGTAACTCATCACATGGAGATGTTGCATCAGTTTTTCAGATAGGCAGAAAGGACTACATGGGCATACGAAAGGCATGTACTGGCTTCCTCATGCTCCTAAAGTCATCTGCAAGTATGTATGACTGTGTGCAATGAAAAGCATTGAGAAACTATATGAGCAGTATAGTGCATTAATTGATTGTTTTGTTGATCCTTAGTAGAATATTTTATACATTATGAATGAAGGAAACATGCAACACGGGTGTAATATTATACCATATTTATTATTTTTGGTTGTTGTGCCATTGTCAGATACAAAATTAAGTATACATTGCTGTGAAGCTTCTATGGGACCAAAGACTTTAAACTTGGGCATCTCACAGAGTAACTCAGTTTTCAAAGATCTATGGGATACATTAAATAAAGAACTCAATGACAAATTACAACAACTGTTCTGAAAAGAAAAGCAAGTTGAGTAATAAATACTAAGCTTTCATAACATGTTCCAAGGGGGTGACTGAACAATGTAATTGTGCCCTTAATTGGTCCATTATTACAAACAGGTAATATATTATGATACATAATTTCATAACATTGTTCCATTCCATCCTGGAATTTACAATGTTTAATATAAGTGAGACTCAACATGTAAGCGAAACAGCTGTAGCCATACTAGGTAGTGTTCTTTTTAAGGGGTCAAGTGAAACTACAGGAACTCAAATAAAGGACATAAAGGAAAAATGGAACTTAGGAGTGGCAGGGGTAATTTTGCAAAGTGGTCTGGATGAGATTATTAGCAGTACTGCAGTTAGAATGGTGAGTAAGGAATCTGATTATTCTGTACTAACCTTGGGAAAATAGTTATATGCTCATTAATTTCCATAGTTTCAAGGTACATTATCTTCCCTCATTTGTTATGTATCACCTCATGTTGCACTTGTAACTTGTGGCCTTCTTTACACAGGTCGACTGCAAAGGTAGAGTCCCCCTTTTCCAAGTCTTCAACTTTTATGGTGTCCCATCAATTGGATGGAAATTGTGCTGCCAGACTGTCCTGTCTAGTATTCGTGACAATTACAAGTGATTCTGTATGTACTACTCTCTTCCAAAGTTGAAGAGCCATCTTTGCCATAGGGCAAAAGGGTGTCTAGTACTGATGTGCACATAAACAATTGTCTGTTTCAAAAATCAACTGAGCTACTCTGTAGATGCATTAGTTTCAAATCACTGACCCACAAAAATTTCACAGCTAAACATATTTATGTTTGTAACTGATGGTGGCGTAACAGATGAAAATTAGCTTGAAAAGTAATAAATATTGTACAATATTACATCAGTGTAATGCATTTTTTCATTGACAACAAATAGTATAAATTGTCCATTCAAAAAGTTGTGACACTGATGTTATACCTAGCATACAAGCGCTATCAGCACAGCAACTATAGTGACTATAAACAACAGTTGTGTCATGTGAGCTGTCAGTTATGAGCAGACAGTGTTAAGTAGTGGACATGTGGCCATAGCCCGTCAACATTTTTGTATCACAAATAACAATAGAGTAACAGCTGAACTTCTCTAAATCAGGTGTTATGGGTATTCTCCAGAATGTTTTGAACAGGAAAAAATAGTGTGCAAAGTATGTGCCCACCTCGACACCCTGTCATAAACAACAATGTACAACGGACATTTGTCGTGACTTGATTGAAATGCAAAATGTGAACAATTTTGTTCTGGGAAAATCATCACACATGATGAAACTTGGCATTATCAATATGAACATACCACAAAATGACAAAGTGCAAGAATTCATAGAATTCATAATGCTCTGACACCACAAATCAAGCCATAACACATGAGTCAAAGATCCGACAGAAAGACTTTTCTGACACTTATATATGGTTGTATGAACGTTCTGTACATTGCACTCAAATTATTTTTTTTTTTTGTGTGTGTGTGTGTGTGTGTGTGTGTGTGTGTGTGTGTGTGTGTGTGTGTGTTTGGAGGGGTGGGGGGCGACTATGCAGAATACCTGAGGCATTAACACCACCATCTTAATCTTTCTCTATTTTTCATTAATCTAGTCTCAAAACTTTTTGAGCTGATGGGGTGTATTACATTTTATGTTATTGGGCTAATTTGCCCAAAATAATCAAAATATGTACAGTATGAACAAATCTACATCTACATTTACATCCATTCTCCGCAAGCCACCTGACAGTGTGTGGCAGAGGGTACCTTGAGTACCTCTATCAGTTCTCCCTTCTGTATGTTAAGAGGAACTGAATGAGCTCATATCAGTCGGTAGTCCGTGCTCTATGCTGTGATCCTGATTTAGGTTTACCTAAACAACTTTAGGTGAACTCCAGGATTCCTTCAATAAGACCACAGCCAACCACCTGTCCACTCTATGATAAAATACTTGTGTATATTCACATGTCTGTATACAGTGTGTGTCATAATTAACTGGTAAATCCGATTCTTTATGGAATCGAACTCCCATATACCAAACAGCTTCAAACTTCTGATTACTTTAGAAATGAGTTACCGTGTTAAATATATGATATAAGCATGCAAGTGAAAAAGCTTAGAAAAGGTTTAAAATTATGATTACTTTTTAAAAAAACCTGTGTGGAATGTGCTACATACCATCCACTGTAATGTCAATGTGGCATGTATGATAGAATCGTAATGGAATAGGATCTATAACAACAAGTTTTTGAAGACGACAGTCTTAAGTGTTGAAACCAATCGTCAGGAACAAACAGAATTGAGCGCAATCTTGGCTATTAAAAGTTTCTTCAGGCAAATACAGATTGATCCTTCCAATATCCAATTACAATAAATTTTGAAAAATCATTAGGTGTTACACAGGAGTAGGACTAACAGAGAACAACAGAATAGGAGTATGAATAAACTACTACAACAGCAAAGTGAAACAATTATCGTAACCAAGATATAAGAAAATATAGCATGTGTATTAAACAACAACACAGTGCCAGTCAGTTAAAAATATCAATAAAGTCCTTTGACTGTGAGCATTGCCTAACCTTTGACAGTGACCTTTCATCTCAGTGAAAATGGTAGAAACCATAGAAACATTTGAACCAGCTAAACAAGGAAATTTTGTTCTCATACCAGTGTCACTGAATAAGTCTATATCACTAGATTTACAGAAAGAAAAAGCAAATAGTGAAGATGAAACAAACTACAAATCCAATAAAGACTGAAACAAAAAGATTTTGTTTCAGTAAAATGCTTCCTGATGTGCGATTGCGTCATATGCAACAAAACTATGAATGGTTTCGCTGGTATTGTATACAGCCTTCATAGGGTGAGTCTAGAGTACGGAAAGACAAAACGTGTTTACTTTATGTAGGCAAGCAGTGTGGAAGCCTTTCAGGACCAATTCATGATATTTAACACAAATATTATCTACACTGTTTTCACCATATTGAAACTGGAGCTATGTCAAGTACTGCAGTTGAAAACCTAAACAAAGAAAAAAAAAAACCAGAAAAAGATGTAATCATAGGCAGTTGACAAAAAATAAGAGTGAGTCTGCACTTTAGAGGTGACAGGACTTTATTGCCAAAACTATATCAGACAAACGAGACAATAATGAATTTAACCAGTGCAAAATGATACACCTAGTGGCCATAAAGTAATACAGAAACTCAGCACTAAATTCTGACTTACTGAAACTGCTTAAAAAAATTTAGTTGTGAGTAGTTACTACATATAGCTAAAATGAACTGTGAAAAACATACCAGGCAGAGACTTCACTTAAACAGGAAAAGAAAGCTGAAGTTATCCAACCAGATTGCATGACTCATCAATGTGATTGATTGTAGCTTTTTGTGCCATTTCACTAACTCATAGACCAACTGTCTCTTTTCAGTCTAACATTGGCCTCTGATGATGCTACAGATCAACCCACCCGGTTAGCCGTGCAGTCTAATGCACTGCCTTCCAGGTGCGAAGGCGTGCCGGACCTCGGCATGAACCCGCTCGACGGATTAGTTTCGAGGTCCAGTGTGCCCGCCAGTCTGTGGATGGTTTTTAAGGCGGTTTTCCATCTGCCTCAGCGAATGAGGGCTGGTTCTCTTTATTCCATCTCAGTTACACTATGTCGGCAATTGCTGCACAAACACTTTCTCCACATACGCATACACCATAATTAATCTACCATGCAAACATTGGGGTTACACTCGTCCGGTGTGAGACGTTCCCACGGGGTGTCCACTGGGGGCCAAACTGCACAATAACCCTGGGTTCAGTGTGGGGCAGTGGAGGGGTGGGAGGACTGCTGTAACCTGTTATGGGGTTGTGTACCACTGCGACTACAGCAGGGACGAAGCCTCTCCGCCGTTTCTAGGTCCCCTGTTCAATACAATACAATACAATACAAGGCTACAGATCAGAAAGTGACTGTAACTAATGATTTGTATCCACATTCGTTGACTTTACCAACTCACAACCAAACTGTCAGTTTTCAACCCAATCTAGACCTCGGGCTGCTACGAGTCAGTCTGTCATCACAATTTATATTCCAAAAATTAATGTAGATACAAAATAAGTATTATCAGTATTCTGTCCTCTTTCTGTTTATGTATGTATGATGTAAAATGCCACAACATCACTATGTCTGAAGTCTGGTATCGGTAGGTTCAGTCAACGAGATGTTGAACTTCAAAGAAACAAGGAGCCTTGCCAATAACTGGCAGACTGTTAGAGATGCAAGGAGGCACATAATGGTATGAAACTGAACACTGTGGATGTGTATGAATCATGTAATTCAGGTGAAGAATCAAGTACAGAGTTGAACAACTTATCAGTGCAGTGTGAAAGTTAACTGATTTAGAATTTCTTATATCAAAGTGTTGTGATTCACAAAAACCTAGGGATTAAAAGTAATGAAAATGTAACTTTGTATTTTTAAAAGTTCAGAGGCTTGATGGTAAAGCTTAAATCTTGGAAGAAACATTACCATAAAAGGAATACTGTATACCAGAGGGTTATAAATACAAAAATCATTCATGCGGGTCTCACTATCATAATGGTAGTACTGTTAACTACACATTTCAAATGACATTAACTTAAGGACACTTGAGTTTAGTTGGGAATGGATGGAGAAACACTTTGAAATTACAGGAATCATACACAATTGCAGGCAACTCATTTTTGGTGTTTCTACCATGCCGCTGGTGCTGAGAAAAACATATTTCTAGATAACTTATGCAGCTCACTCAGGTATCTGACAATGTAAAAATAATGTGTTACAATAATCTATGGGAGACATAAATTCAGACTAAGACAGACAATGCAACATATCTAATATAAAAATTGTATAATGATAAGGCAGTGTATTGTGCCTGGTGTGAATTTATAACTTACCAGGCTAAATGCATGAGTAAATAAGATACAGGGTGTCCAGAAAAGGACTCCCTGATTTCAAAATTAAATATCTCGAAAACAAAGGTCGATAGAGGAATGCAGTAAACGGTACGTTTATTGTGAAAGCTGTAAGAAGTTTATACAGCAGTTTGAAATAATAGTTACAAAAGCTGCTAACAGATGGGGCTGTAATCCCCATACGTAATGCCTAGTACAAATAGTGATCCGAAGCCCAGAGAGATCAGTTCCACTATTGAAACGTGAAAGGAGGTTAGCATACCGAAGGAAGAGATTAAAACCATGTACTCCATTGAACAACGCGTTTTTCTGGTGCTAGAGTACCACAGGTTAGAAGAGAGTCCTACGGCAACAAGGCGAAGTTTTCAAGCACGATTTAATGTTCCAAGAGGACCCGATGCGAAAACCATTCGTAGTACGCTCTTCGCAAAATTTCAACGAACAGGCAGCGTAACTGATGATCTAGTGGGGCATGTTGGCCGCAAGCAAACCGCAATTACGGCTGAAACTGTCGCTACAGTTTCTGGAATTATTCAGCGAAATCCAATGTCATCCGTCCATAGAATTGCATCTGAGGCTGGCTTGAAGCGTTCCAGCACGCAGAAAATACTGAGAAAGAGCCTACACATGTTTCCATTCAAAATTCAAACGCACCAGGCCATACCCGTATGAGCTGTGCAACAAAGGGTTGCCTTTGCTAATCAGATGCTCACAATGATTGATAGTGAAGGATTTGATGTTGGCTGCGTCTGGTTTACAGATGAAGCACACTTCCACCTGAATGGATACGTGAATAAGCAGAACTGGCGATTTTGGGGTTCCGAAGAGCCATATTGATGTGAAGCAAAACACCTGTATTCTCCTAAAGTTACTGTGTGGTTTGCAGTATGCAGCAGAGGCATTATTGGCCCTTTTTTCATTAGAAACGGTCACTGGTGCACGTTACGTTGCAATTTTGGAACAATTTGTCGCCACACAGCAAGCGTTAGAGGATCGACCAGGTACTGAATGGTTTATGCTAGATGGAGCCCGACCACATCGGACCGAACAAGTGTTTCGCGTTCTTGAGGAATACTTCGGGAATCGAGACATTGCTTTGGAATATCCCAAATTTACTGGTGCAGGCATGGATTGGCCTCCATATTCGCCAGATTTGACTCCCTGTGACTTTTTTTTGTGGGGCACAGTAAAAGACATGGTCTACCGGAAGCATCCCGCCACGCTGGACGAGCTTGAAACGGCGATCTCTGTGGCATGTGAATCCATTTCGGTTGAGACACTACGAAATGTGATGGCGAATTTCATTCTTCGTTTGCGCCACCTCTGTAGTGCCAATGGTGAACATTTTGAAAACATTGTGATGTGATTGTTTGCAAAGATTGTTTTCATACGATTATTTCACTTGCGTATGCTGATATGAGCTGTACAGCGCCATCTGTTAGCAGCTTTTGTAACTATTATTTCAAACTGCTGTATAAACTTCTTACAGCTTTCACAATAAACATACCGTTTACTGCATTCCTCTATCGATCTTATCTTTGTTTTCGAGATATTTAATTTTGAAAACAGGGAGCCCTTTTCTGGACACCCTGTATTTGTCAACTGGCCTAATGCTGTGTATCAGTAGGTACAGTTTACTCAAATATTTTGTATACAGTACGGTTTTTATATATTTTTATAAATACTGTCTATGCCGATCAGAGGGTTGGATCCCCTCAGTCGACGACGTCAGGTTGCAACGCCTGGGCTACTCTCAGGTTGTAGTCTCCGTCTTCGGCGGTTGTGTCTGTCTGCCTGCCTGCCCGTCGCTTTCTGCTGTCGCTGTTCTTCCGTCTGTCCGCCTGCCTGCTCGCTGTCCGCCGCCGCCGCCGCTGCTGCCTGCTGTCCGTCCGTCCATCTGTTCGTCGCCGCCGCCAGCCGGTGCCCGCTGCCGCCGCCGCCGCCGCCGCCGCCGTTGCCGCCTGGTCGCCGCCGTCGCCGCCGTCCTGACCCTGGTCTACGGCCGTCTTCGTCTTCATCCGTCTTCGTCTTTGTCTGCCCCCAGTTTCTCTCCTTTCCTCTTCGTTCTGTTCGTTATTGTTTCTCTCTACCGTCATGTCCGCCCCCACCACCGCTGCCACCGCTACCACCACCGCCAAAGTTTAAACTTCCCCTTCCGCCGTCTCCACCACTATAACTTGTTGTGCCCAGTCCCACCCCCCTCCTTCCATCCCACCTCTCCTCACTCTCCCTTCACCCTCTATCTTTGTCGCCCCCTCTCCCACTTCTTCCTCTCGCTCCGCTCGTTCTGATCCTTTCCCCCCACTCCCCCAGACTGTCACTGCAGCTCCGGCTCGGGTGGTGGCCCGTCGGACCACTGTCCACGCCCAGCTCTCCCCGTCACCTTCGCCATCACCGCCGCCACTGCCACCGTCATCGTCATCGTCATCGTCGCCGTCGCCTTCGCCTTCACCGTCACCGTCACCATCTCCGGCGCCGACTCCGGGCCCAGGACCTGCCCCTCCCCGCCACATTCCCGTTGTTCCCATCCCCCACACCTCCTCCACCGCCGTCAAGCGCCCCAGTGGCACCCCTGCTTCCTCTGCTTCCAAAAAGGCTCCGCCTCGTCCTCCTTCCCCCACCCATGATGCCATGGATGTCTCCCCGACCGTCCCTGCCCCCTCATCCTCCTCCTCTACCCCCTCCTCCTACCGCTACCTCCTCTCCCGTCCTGATCCCTCTCTCCTTGAAGCCCGGAACCTCACCCTCTTCCTTCGCCAGCATTGTCCTGGTGCCCCCAACTCCCTCCTCACTCCTCGCTGTGATTCGGTCCTCATCTCCTACCCCAGACCAACCCTCCACACATACCTCCTTTCCCGCATCCCTGTCACCCGCTTTGGCCCTCATGCCTCTCTCACCCCTGCTCCTTCACCACCTCCCTCCCGCCAACCCCAACCTCCGCGTCGCCCACCAACTCTCACCGCCATGATCACTCGGCTTAGTCCAGTGATCACGGAGGAGGAGGTGTTGGCGGAGCTCAAGGTGCATCCCCATTTGGAGGTGCGTGCGGTTCGTCGCATACATAACGCTACCGGCCCCACCCGCCTTATGCGGGTTTTTTCTGAGCACGCCCCCTCCATTGACTGTCTCCTGAAGGAGGGTGCCCTCCTTTTTAACCAGCGGTACAAGGTCGACCCCTCCCGTTCCCCTCCTCAATTCCTGCGCTGCCAGAGGTGTCTGTGCTATAACACGCACCCCACAGGTGAGTGCCGCGAGGCCCCCACCTGCCCGCATTGTCGGCAAGCGCACTTCCTCCGGCAGTGCCCTAACCTCCAATCCCCTCCTTCCTGCAATACCTGCGATCTCCCCAATCCCACGTACTCCCAAAAGTGTAAAGCCCGACCCCCTCCAACCACTCCTGAACTCACCGTCCCTGTCCGTCCCCTGGACGCCCCCACCCCTCCTGGCAATTCCCTTCGTCCCCCCCCCCCCCCCACCGCTGAGGACATCATCAGGTTCCTTACCATCGTCCTCCAGAATGTTCATCCCTTTCAGCGCCCCCACACCCTCCAGCAGATCTCCCTTGCCACCCGTTCCATATTCCAACTCAAGATGTACGCCACCTACTCCAACAACCAGGCCCATTTCACCTTCTCCCGCCTTGACACCCTCGTCTAAATCCCTATCATGGCGCGACAGCAACGTATCCTTTTCAACAACATCCACTCCCTACCCGCCAACAGGAACCTCTTCCTGCACACCCTTGCCACCCACCGCGTGGATGCCTTCCTCCTTAATGAAACCTTCCTCCAACCCCACCACACCATTCACACTTCGCCCTACCTCCTCCACCGCTCCGATAATCCCCTCCCGATTGCGCGTGGCGGAGTTGCCATTGGTCACCACCGCCAGATCCCCGTTCGGCTCCAACCTCTCCTTCCCGACCCCACCGAACACCTGATCCTTAGTCTCTTCTTCCCCGGCCTTACCGTTACCTGCGCCACCATCTATGTCCGCCCCAACGCTCCTATTCCCTTCGACTTCCTCTCCCACGTCGATCGTACCTTTTCCTCCTACGTGATCGCCGCCGACCTCAACATCCATAGTCGTTCCGCTGCCCAGTTACGGCGGTGGCATCGGTTCCTCTCCACCCTTCAAGGCGACCTGGTCCCCATCCCCCAGCATACCCGTCCCGAATCCAACTCCACTCCTGATGTTCTCCTCTCCTCCCCCAACCTCCTTGGCCGCATAACGGTGGATGTCCTGGAGCCTATTGGTAGCGACCATCTCCCTGTCCTCCTCACTGTTTCAGACGGACGTCGCCCTCGCCCCGACCCTCGTACTAACCCTCCCCCTAAGTTTGTCCACGACTATTCCCGTGCCGACTGGAATGCCTACCGGGCTACCCTTTCCACCCAGGTCGATAGCCACCCATTCCCCTACCACCACCCTGACGATGTCACCCATGCCGCCTCCTTTCTCCAGCAGACCTTGTCTGAGGCCGTGGAGACCCACGTCCCTACTGTCGCCATCCACCCCCACCGTCCTACCTTACCCCCACAGGCTGTTCTCCTCCTCCGTGAATCCCGTCGTCTCTACCGTGCCTTCCTCCGCACGCTTGACCCGGACACACTATGACGCCACCGGCAACTCCATCGACACATTCGTAATTTGCTCGCGGCTAAGAAACGCCGGGACTGGCGACAGACATGCACCCGTTTAAATGCTACCCTGCCAATCAACTCGTCCAAGTTCTGGTCGGCCTTCCGTCGCCTTACCGGAACTAAACCCTCCCCCTATTATCTTCTTCTCCATGATGATCACCCTTTCCCTGACACCCTTAGTAAGGCCAATCACTTTGCCTCCTACCTCTTCGATGTCTTTTCCATCCCCGATGATCCCCAGTTCGATTACTCCCTCTTCCCGGATGTCCGCGATCAAACTGACACCTCCGTCCCTCCCCTCGCCCCGGGTTTCCAGTACTTGGACAACATTACACACACGGAACTCAATGCCCCTATCACTACACAGGATCTCATTGCTACACTCCGCACAAAACGCAACACCGCTCCTGGTCACGATCGTGTCACCTACCGTCACCTTCGTGAAGCTCCTGTCTCTTTCCTCTCCACCCTGGCCAGGCTCTACAATGTAGTCCTGTCCACCGGTTACTACCCCGACCTGTGGAAAACCTCCCGTATCCTCATGTTCCTTAAACCTGGCAAACCGCCGTCCGCCGTCTCCTCCTACCGTCCCATCTGCCTTACCTCGATCTTCAGCAAGGTCCTGGAATCTATCCTCACCCGATGCATCCACCAGCATCTCCGCCAGCACCGCCTCCTTCCCGTTACCCAGTGTGGCTTTCGGCCGTCCTTCTCTTCCGACGACCTTCTCCTTCACCTCACTCATCTCCTTTCTGAACAGCTTAATTCCCGTCGCTTCGCAATCTTCCTCTCCCTGGACCTCGAACGTGCATATGACCGCGTATGGCATTCCGGTCTCCTCTTCAAGCTCCAAACCTTCGCCCTTCCCATTAACTACGTCCGTCTGATCGGCTCCTTTCTCTCCCGCCGTCCTTCCTATGTCACCATCCATAACACGGATTCCTACACCTTTTTCCCCTCCGCCGGTGTGCCCCAAGGCTCCGTCCTCTCCCCCCTCCTGTATCTTTTGTACACGGCGGACATGCCGCCGCCGTCACCCCCCGTCCACCTTCTCCAGTTTGCCGATGACACCGCCTTCCTTGCCCTTGCCCCCACCCTGCAACGCTCCCAACGCCTTCTCCAATCCCATCTTGACCGATTCACAGCTTGGTGTAACCAGTGGTTGCTCAAGGTCAATCCTTCGAAAACCCAGGTGATCATTGTAGGCAAAACCACACCTTCCTTCCGCCTCCTTGATTTCTATCTCACCGTCTATGGCCGTCCCATCGCCCTCACTCCCACCCTTAAGTACATTGGCGTCACCCTCGACCGTCGCCTCTCCTGGACTCCCCATCTCCGTACAATCCAAGCCAAGGCACGTTCCCGACTCCGTCTCCCCAAGCTCCTTTCCGGCCGTACGTGGGGTCTGGACCCTTCCACAATCCTCCACACCTATAAATCCCTCATCCGCCCTATCCTTTGTTATGCCCATCCAGCCTGGATCTACGCCCCTACCTTTTATAAATCCCTCCAAATCCTTGAACGCCATGCTCTCCGCCTCGCCTATCGCATCCGTCTCCCCTCCCCCACGCGGATCCTATATGATCTCATCCCCTTCCCCCACCTCCTCCTTTTCCTTGAAACGATACAGATTCTGTACACCTCCCGTAAACTTGATCCTCCTCACCCGCTCGTATCCCCGATCCTCTCCCATCCCCGCCCGCTGCCGCGCCTGTATTCCCACGTCCCGCCCGGTCTCCATCTCTCCACCCTCCTTACTCTCTCCCAAGGTGGCTTCCGCCAGCTCCCCCTCCCTGATGATGTCCTCCTCCCCTCCATCTACCCCTCCTATCAACTTTGACCCTGCCCCACCCCCACTTCCGGTGTCCTTTCCTTTAGGCACCCTCCCTCCCTCCCTTCTCTTCCCTTCCCTCACCTTCTCTTTCCTCTTCCCCCGTCCCCTCCCTCCACCCCTCTTCCCCCCGGGCTTCCCCTCGCCCTTCCTCCCTCCCCCCTTTCTCCCTTGCCCGTGGCATCTCTGCTCTCCCCTCTCCCTCTCCCACTCCCCTTCCTCCTCCTCCTCTCTTGGCAGGTCCCCGGACTCGCACATGCATAGTGAACATTCGCGCGCCGGAGATCATCGCCCTCGGTTTAGTGTCTGTGCCGTCGTGTTTGTGCATCAGTGTTTTTCGCCGTCCACGCTCCTTCGTTCACATGTGTCGTCTACCTCGTCAGTGTTTGTGCATAGTGCCGACCGTTTTCTTGTTTGTTTCGTCGAGTGTGAACGGCTTCATGTTTTTTAATTATTGTATCTACTGTTTTTTAAGCCGCCAGTCTGTTACTTTTCTGTTTCCATTTCACTTTTATTGTACTACTTATGGCTGAAGAGCGGAGTACACTTTTCCGCTGCCAGCCCACCTTGTATGGGGTGTTCAAATTACAATAAAGAAAAAAAAAAAAAACAACTGTCTATGCAACATGCCAACTACAGAAACCAATGTCTGAGTAAGAAAGATGTACACACTGACCCAAATAACTATAGTTGTGCTCTCAGAAACACAGAAGGTATAAAAATAACTATAAATCATCACACTATAACACTAAATTCTTTTTTTATACTACTTAACTAGGTTTGAAAAATTCTTCATTACATTCCTCACAATATTAAGGCAGCTAGGCGACCAAGTGATGTCATACAAACTCACACTATTCAAAATTATGACAACGAACACTTTGTCTACACATAGCTAAAACATTTGTTGTGCATCTTGGGTCTAACCTGTGAATAACGCAGAATCATAAACTACCCAACACCAAAAACCAAAATGTTGGGGCCATCATCACGCATATTTCACAACAACAATATTTAATACTTTCGACCTGAATTTATCACTAATGCAGGCTCATGTTGAGAAACAAATTACACACAATATATACAATCACTTATCATTACGACAAAACTAACAATTTCCAACGTAAATATTGCGGGGATGCGCTCAAGCTGGGTCAATTCTAGTGTCCGATACCAGCCGTCGGCTTTGACCAGTGACGTAATGTGTGATGTTATTTTGTTTGTGTCGCAGTTTGGTGTCGATGAACGTTAAATGATTTTTCTGGATTTCCTCGTTACGTGTGTATATTAAAAATTCGATGTACATTGTTTTCTTTTCATCTCGTAATTTGTTTTCGGCAACTTTTGTTAATGAAAGTAGTCGTGATTTATAAGTAGCCGTGATTTATAAGGTCTTGATTTCTCACGCTGTTTGTTATGGATGAGTCAGTTGCTTTTACTGATTGACAGGAAATCAACTATAAAATTCTGGCAATCATTGGGCGTCATTGGTGAATTTTGCAAGTGCAGTGTCTGTGAAATTATATGGTTTTGACGAAGGTTGCGCTATCAAATGCAGCAAAAATAACATATGGAGATCCATACGCAGGGAGACGTGGTTCGAAAGATCGGGGTTGAATTTAGAAGTAATTGTCATGCTAACTTACCATTTTTGCTATGATTATTTTTGCAAATCTGTCATGCATGAAGCAGGGGTTTCGTATGGCACTGCAGTCAAATGGGTCTCGTTTTGTAGAGAAGTCTGCGGGGAATTTATAAAGCATAGGCGGGGGGAGCAGGGGTTATAGTTGAAGTAGATGAGTCACATTTTGAAAAGGGAAAGTACGAAAGGGGGCACGAGGTTGTTGGACTTTGGGTTTTTGGAGTAGTAGTTTCTGGAGGAGATCGTGTTGATGTTGTATTTAGGGTTGTACCAAATCGGTCAAAGGAAGTCTTGACATCTTTAACAGAAGATTATTTGGAAGAAGGTTCTGTAGTCATGTCGGATGGGTTTGCTTCGACAAGGGGTTGGGTGAAAGGGGTTATCATCTTTTGGCCGTGAATCACAATATTCAGTTTAAAGATTATAAGACGGGAGCATGTACTGATACTATCGAGGGGTATTGGAGGGGGGGGGGGGCTGTAAAATCTGTTGCCGGGCGGGGAAAGAGAAGGATTTCAGTGTTGTAATGCCATTTAGATGAATACTGTTGGAGGAAGAGTATTCCTAAAGGTTATTATTTATTTCTTGCGTTTATGAAAGTAATAAGCAAAATGTACAAGCCTCGTTTTATTAGTTAGGTGTTGGTGGGTCTGAAACTTTTTTCTTGTTTTACGTTGCGTTTTTTTTAAGTTACTGTATTGTGCAAGTGCACAAGCGGTTTCTCTGGAGGTAGGTTTCTCTGTCATTTTAATATTTTCTTGTTACAATGGTGCGCCGAGGGGTATTGCTGTGTCTTTGCGGGAGGGTTTATGTGATTGACTCGTGGTTTCATTTTTTTTATTATTTTAAAATTTTGCGTCCGATTGAGGGCGGGTGGTAGGGAAGAACTGATTTGAATGGTACCTTATTCGTGCCTGGCATTTTGTGGTTCTTATTATTTTTTTCATTAGTTATTCTGGATTTTGCCACTTTCGTTACAGTTTGACGTTCAAGCGTTATTATTTCTTGGTAGGCCTTATTTCACTTTTGTCAGTCTCGATCTTTGACTCCTTTGGAAGTTCATATGCGGTAAATTTCCATTTATCTAGCCACTTTCATGTTTTCCTTTTCGATGTTTCTGCTACACTTTTCTTGTTTTTACTGTCGCTCCTGGTATATTGATTTTACTGAGTGTTATTTGGAGCTACTGTAGATAGTGTTAGTTTCGTAGAGTATATTTATCGGTTGCAAGGTTTGGTCTTTTTTGCGTTTTATTTCTTTGCGTGTGCAGTAATGTGTGTAAAGGTTTCATTTTTTGAAAGTCTAGTCGTATTCTGTAGTTCCCTAACAAGATCATTTTTTAAGCACATTTCTGATATGTTATAAGATTTTTGCGCAACAAACAGTAATATTGGAATCGGTAACTAGAAAAGACCTCCTGTATAGGTCGCTTCTAGTTACCGATTCCAACTATTCGAAGGTTCATTATTCACATCGTTTTTGCAGTACGTGTGGAAAATATAATATAGTATATGCACTCGTAGTTGCTCTCGTATTCTTATTTATTTCAGTCATCTTCAACTCGATTAAATGAAATTCGCGCGTAAATAATAGTCGCGTTAAACGTATTATTTCATGGCATGCTACATTCGCTTCTTTACGAGTATAATCCGTTCCATTCATAGATTGTCCATTGCAGCATCTTTGCCTTACGTATGACGTCATTGGTCAAAGCCGACGGATGGTATCGGACACTATAATTTAGCCCTCAAGCTAATCCTTCTTACGTGTAATCGCCCTCTCACAAATGTTTAACACAAAATTAGGACACACCACTTTTCTGCGCTTGACCGACAAAATTTCTGTTTATTTTCTTCGGATTTTGTGTGTTTACATTCAACCAAAATTGCTTGTTTTCAATTTTAGATGGCATCGAAAGCTATCGAAAGTCACAAATGGAATGTATAGAATCCCTGATACCCACCTTTTGTACTACAGTTTGGGACAAAAGTCAACGTGTGAAACGTTGAAAAGTGTACACTTCGTCACCTAAATCCAGAGAAGCAGTCTGCCTGGATTTTTTGCGTAATGCACAACACTGCTCAAAACGATGAACGTCATTTAATTTCCATTGCATCGTCTGTTGGTACTGGTGACACGAAAACAACAGGTAGTTCACCCCGTGAGATTCAACTTCTTCAGAATTAATACAAGACAGAGAGAAATACATAACTTGATGTCCACACGAATTGAAATATCTATATGTCTTGGAGGAGTAGATACTGAACATATCACATCCTCTCTTATAAAAATAAAATTATTTACGCCATCTGAAGGTGACCACCCAATGCACACCACATGAGACTGAACGCCTCAATTTGTTAAGCATTCCAATTAATAACGAACGAAAGTGGCACGAGCTGCGGATAAATTAATCAAAACCTCCAATTCTATCTGATTTGCACATATAAATCTTTTTCATTTTGTTATCCTTCTGATGCGATTCCTACGATAGTTTCACTTATTGGAACTATATCTTACTCTCGCATTCACGATAAATGTTGTTCAGTATTAGATAATGAACTTTTTAAATAACGACAGTCACTATACTGACAGCGGGCAAAGATGCTTATTACCGTCCGCGCTGATTTCGTTCATTTGTCGCGCAAAGGATGTTGTGATGTCGCCACATCCCCCCCCCCTCCCCACCCCCCTCTTTCGCACCACCAATTTTTTACCGGTCCTCGAAAAGACGACTGGTGTAGGCGAAGATTACTCCTGTTCCAAGGTTGATGCATCGGAGTCTTGTCTCATCACTGGAGCGCGATGTTGTGGTATGCCAAGGAGATGTATCTTTGTTGGTATACGCAGGCATGCGTCGCTCTATTTACCTTCTTTTTCAATCTTAAAAGTGTGGCTTCCACATGTGATTACTGTTTATGGTCCTGAATATGGCGAAACGAGGGGATGACGCATGGTATCATCCCTGAACCACACGTCAGTTGTTTTTCCTAAATCTTTATGCACAAACACCTGTCGGCCTCCGTGTTTGACGGAAGGGCTACGCTGAATAGACTTCATTCTGACACTGAGTTGCTGTGCAAACTGGATGCATATCTCCACAACGAGAGGCTGTGCGGATGGTGGTGAGATCTATTATCCTGGAATCCTCAATCGCTCACCGTAGGTCATTTCTACTAGTGAGCATTGGATGTCCCTCCTTCAAGTCTTTCTCAAACCGAGTAGAACCAGTGGCAATGCTTCTGACCATGATGATGAACTGCACGTAAGGCCCATTTTGAGCGTAAGGTGGAATTGCTCTACCATTTCATTGCTCACCGGATCGTAGCTTGTAGCGCGGAGGTGGTTGCAGCCACACAGTAGGAGAAGTTCGTGGAAAAGTTGGCTTTCAAACTGTTTCCCGCGATCTGTTGTCATGTCTCGCGATACACCAAACCTGGGGAGCTAAGCATGCAGCAACGCTTTCGCGACCAATTGAGCACATACTCTCTACGAAACAAATAAACTAATAAAAAATGCTCCATGAAGGAGTTGTGCAAATTGGTCACCAATAGATATCCGTACAGATATCAACGGAGAATGCAAAACCGTAAGCTCTGGCAGCCGATGGAAGAATATGTGATGGGGCAATGCAGTTTCACCACGCAGCTGGCACGTATAGTAAACAGGGAGCATGACAAAACCAGGATATAAAGTCTTTGCGAATCTCATTCTGAGTACTCAGTTGGATAGCAACTATGCCTCGCAGACAGGGGTGAGAACAATATACACAGATGTCACCACTTGAGATAGGATGTTTAGTTGGGCTCAAAGAAGCCGGTTGGAGTGATTGGCGAATTGCTCGGCATTTCAGTAAGAGTGATGCCTCTATTTGACGATGTTGGCAGAATTGGTTGAATCGTGGCGAATTTAGCATCAAGAAGTAAGCGATCGAGCTAGAGAGACGACAGAATGTGAGGACGGAACAATCATCAGAGAAGCACTCAGACCCTCGAAGTCATTACTATCATCGATTCGACGTGCAACCAGTAATTCAGTGACCACAGGTATCATTAATAGGCGATTCACAGAAAGGCAGCTGAGTTTGTGGCGCTCTTTGCGCTGACTACCATTGACCTCTGCACATCAGCAAGCCCGTTTGCAGTGGTGTCTGGCACATTTGGTCTGGAATCTCACTCACCGGAGTGGAATTGTTTCAGTGACGAGAACCGCTTCGAATTTAACCCCGATGACCGGCAAAGACGTCCGTGGGATACCAATCTGAGTGTGCCCGCGATACAGCTCGACAACCAAGAGTAATGAAATGATAATGAAATCGAGATCCTAAGCTGTCGACAGGCGTTGATATACATCAACGGGGACAGTTGAAAATGTGTGGCCCAACCGGCACTCGAAACTGGGATCTCCTGCTTACATGGCAGACGCTCTATCCACCTGAGCCACCGAGAGTGCAGAGGATAAAGCGACTGCAGGGATTTATCCCTTGCACGCTCTCCATGAGACCCATATTCCCAACTTAATGTCTACACACTACATTCATAGTGCCCCTGCGACAGACAATCCTACCAAGACCCGTCAGAGTTGGGGCAATGCGTGTGCATCTGCACAAAAACATGTTCAAATGTGTGTGAAATCTTATGGAACTTAACTGCTAAGGTCATCAGTCCCTAAGATTACACACTACTTAACCTAAATTATCTTAAGGACAAACACACACCCGTGCCCGAGGGAGGACTCGAACCTCCGCCAGGGCATCTGCACAGAAGAAGGTCAATGGCCAGTTAGCCTTAACTATATGAAGATGGTATCTGTTCTTTCGGACATGTCTGAAAGAACAGATACCATCTTCATATACCAAGAGTGATGGTCTGGTGTCCCATTTCACCCTATAGGAGGACTTCTTTGGTTGTCTTCCGTGACATCCTTATAGTATACCGGTACTTCGACGATATTCTACGCCCCGTTTTGTTATCCTTCGTGGCAGGCCATCCTGGGGTGCATTTCAGCATGATGATGCCTGACCACACAAAGTTTGTACCACTTGTGTTCGTGCTTGCCGGGTCTATCCCCAACTGAAAATGTTTCGAGGGTTATGGGCAGAGCCCTCGCACCATCTCCAGATTTTGACAATCTAATGTGCAAATTGGGCACAATTTGGTACAATATCCCTCAGGAGGACATCCATCAATGCCAACCTGAATGAATGCTAGTGTAAGGGCCAGAGAGGGACCGACACTTTATTAACTTGCTCAGTTTGTGGAGCTCTTTCTTTCTTTTGAATAAATCATCCAGTTTTTCTCAAATAGTAATCGTTTATTTGTTTGTGCATGTACATCGTGTCTACTGATTTCCGTCCCATTCAGATAATTCCTTCGTGGTGCGTCGTTTGTCTTTTGCCGTAGAACGTATTCTCTACAGACTTCTCCTTCCACCCTACAAGTCTGCGCAATTGCAACATGCCAATGGAAAAGGCTCTGCTAAATGCAACCAATGTAATTTTTTTTAAGAACACAACTATCTCCCCGCATAGCAAAAGGTTTTATTTTCATGATGTGACGTGGCATATTTGCAGCATCTCCATGTAATTCTCTTAGACACCGGATGTACAATTCCATTGTGTGTGTGTTTCCCATAATTTCTTTTGAAAAGCATAACTTTATAGTAAATTTCGTATATTAGGTTTTCCGTGTGTTACCCACCATTCCAGCTTAGTTCTGCAGCGCCGTATGTTCCTTAAGCACATTTACCAACCTCAATTTAACTAGTGCTCAAGCTGTGCCCATCCGGTGTGAGATATTGAATTTCCACACACTCCTACCCCTAAATGTCCTTTGCCTTGGCATGTTAATATTAGACACAACTGCCAAATGAGCAGAAAAACTGACAGGACAAGTTTCTGCGTTGAATACACATTCAGGGTACTAGAGGCGTAGATTTGGTCTATTCTGCTCATAGAGTGGCTAGTAATATAGCTGAACCCTGAGTTCCCTCTTGGCTAGCTGTGCAAGATGTCAACGAGGTGCAATCCCTTCACCAAGTCTCCCAGATCTAATCCTATGTTGGGATCGGGTGATTTGTCGGCGGCGGAAAGAACGCAGTTGAAATCTCCAGCAAGGTTGGAGTTTTGTTTCGCAGGATTGATTAATTCAACTATGCTTTCCTGAAAGAAGATAGTTTTAGCCAGTGTGGCTTGCGAACCGAGCTGTGTCTGTTTCGGCAGAAATTCCTCGTCCACTTCCTAACTTCTTAACACGTCTAGGTATAGTTCCATCCTTGAATAACGTGGGGGTACCGCTTTTAGGTCCTCTATTGAGGATAGCATTGTACATCGCGATATGTCCCACCCTGTTTACTCACACTTCGTGCAACATGACTGTCTTACCGAAAGTATATATAAAATCTCGTATTCACTCTATTTTAGTCAGATTAGAGATTCTGTTAATGTTAATGGTAGCTTTTCTATATTTCAAATAACTTCCGGGAATTCATCCACGTAACACTTTCAGCGACCGCCGGTATTTCGGCGGGAGAACACCCCGCCATTTTCAAGGCAAACTGCAACGGACAGGCGACGTACATGCAAATTTAAAACCTCGGTTCTCGGTCTGATGCAGGAAAGATAACACACACACTGAACACTAGTGCCACCAAAGATGATCAAAGTCAGAGTTGTCGATAGTGAGACTACGAACTCGCAGGTGAGGTAGCATTAACTCTGTCCCTCTGTTTTTTGACAAGGGAGAGAGCCGGATTCCAAACAGAGTTTAAACAAAAACCTCCATCACTGTTACCGAGGTTGCTCGCTAATTTAATCTCAACTGCCTCCTTAATAACACTGTCCCAATAGCTGGACGTGCATGTCAATATCTCTGTGTTATTATATAACATAATTTGCATGTACGTCGCCTGTCCGTTGCAGTTTGCCTTGAAAATGGCGGGGTATTCTCCCGCCGAAATATCGACGGTCGCTGAAAGTGTTACCTGGCTGAAATCCGGGAAGTTATATGAAAATTGTATATGCCAGGAGAAACTCATGTCTTATAAGCTGTTCTATATAATTGTAAATCAGTGCCAGTACTCATTTCGGTCAGTCCTCGATTCACAGCTGTGCGTTAATAGAAGTTGTCTTCCATGTCTGCATCGATGCCACCAAGCGTCCCTCTATCACGTCCGCCACCGTGTGTTGCCTAGGTGTGTTGTCGTGTAATGTTGCAGACAAGTCCTTGCTGTACTGAGTGAGATTTTCGATACGTCCCTGTGTTCTACGCGAGCCATCTGGCATTCTTTGCTTTGGGCTATATTACGAATCCTTTCTTCAGAAATTTTTTCCGATTCTTCGAGCGTCGTCTTCTAGAGTGGCCACCATTGCTTAGTTTTGAACACCTTCTTCCTTATCGTCTTCCGATGCCTGTAAATGGTTGGCTTTCCGTGTTCCTTTTTTCTCATTTCGTGCCTCCGTAGGTTGGTTGTTCATATTTGCTAAACTTTTTTTAAAAAATTTTATGGTGTTTTTGTATTCCTCTAATTTTCCTATTTCACGGTCTGACAGTTCTGCCACCCATGATTTCTTCGCCATTTATTGATGATCTTATTGGCTTTTCGATGGTGTGTCATGTAGTTTCTGTAGTGCTTGCTTCGCTTTTCCTCTCAGGTGGGCGAAGTTTTTTCAATTCCGTGATGGGCAATCCTCCGTTTTTTGTTTTCTGTGGTGGAGCTTTCTGTCGTTTCGTCGTTTGTCATCTGTGATACAGTCTCATGTGCGGACTTCAGTTGAGTATTTGGAGCTGCGGTCATGTCGTCCTCACTTGCGCTGTTGTGCGCAATATCTGCACCACAGCCTCGTTCATTGTCGTGGGGTCGCATGTCTGCATTTTCTGCTTTGGTCTTTTCCATTCGTGTGTCCTCTTCGACGTGGCCCGCAGGGTCATCAGTAACTTCCTCTGATGTCTTAGCTAGGGTTCCAGGAACTGCTGGGATGTACGTTATCAGTAGTTGGTAGTTGCGACATAGTGGGTGGGACAGCTGCCTCCCTCGTCCGTAGTTGTGTCACTCGGCGCTCCGGACACTGAAAGGGTACATGCCGCGTGGAACCACATCCAGTGCATGCTGTAGGCTGCCCCTCATAAATACCAATAGCCGTATATCCACAGACGATTATACGTGAGGGAACATTCCAAGTCTTATTTTCATAACAGTTACATCACTGACATTGCCGACAGAATGTTCAGTATAATTCCACAATTAGGTCACATTTGTCGGGATTCTTTATCATAAGATAGACGGACTACTACTGGTCGACGGATGAATTTCAGCAACCCTATGTGATCAAAAGTATCCTGACACCCCCCAAAAAATACGTTTTTCATATTAGGTGCACTGTGCTGCCACCTACTGCAGGTACTCCATATCAGTGACCTCAGTAGTCATTAGACATCGTGAGAGGCGAGAATGGGACGCTCCGCTGAACTCACGGACTTCGAACGAGGGCGGGTGATTGGATGTCACTGTACACGAGATTTCCACACTCCTAAACATCCGTAGGTCCACTGTTTCCAGTGTGATAGTAATATGGAAACGTGAAGGGGCACGCACAGCACAAAAGCGTACAGGCCGATCTCGTCTGTTGACTGACAGAGACCGCCGACAGTTGAATGTGTAATAGGCAGACATCTATCCACAGGAATTCCAAACTGCATCAGCATCCACTGCAAGCACTATGACAGTTAGGCGGGAGGTGAGAAAACATGAATTTCATGGTCGAGTGTCCGCAGCTCGTGGACGTGCGGTAGCGTTCTCGCTTCCCACGCCCGGGTTCCCGGGTTCGATTCCTGGCGGGGTCAGGGATTTTCTCTGCCTCGTGATGACTGGGTGTTGTGTGCTGTCCTTAGGTTAGTTAGGTTTAAGTAGTTCCAAGTTCTAGGGGACTGATGACCATAGATGTTAAGTCCCATAGTGCTCAGAGCCATTTGAACCATTTTTGAACCATGGTCGAGCGGCTGCTCATAAGACACACATCACGCCAGTATATGCCAAATGACGCCCCCCTTGGTGCAAGGAGGGTAAACAATGGACGATTGAACAGTGAAAAACGTTGGAGTGATTAATCAGAGTAAACAATGTGGCGATCCGATGGCAGACTGTGGTTATGGCGAATGCCCGGTGACCGTCATCTGCCAACTTGTGTAGTGCCATCAGTAAAATTCAGAGGCGGTAGTGTTGTGGTATGGTCCTATTTTTCATGGAGAGGGCTAATACCTCTTGTTGTTTTGCGTGCCACTATCACAGCAGAGGCCTACATTGTTGTTTTAAGCAACTTCTTGCTTCTCACTATTGAAGAGCAATTCGGGGATGGTGATTGCATCCTTCAACACGGTCGAGCACCTGTTCATAATGCAAGGCCTGTGGCGGAGTGATTACACGACATCCCTGTAATGGACTGGCCTGCACAGAGTCCTGACCTGAATTCTATAAAACAGCTTTGGGATGTTTTGGAACACCGACTTCGTGCCAGGCCTCACCGACCGACATCGATACCTCTCCTCAGTGCAGCACTCCGTGAAGAATGGGCTGCCATTCCTCAAGAAACCTTTCAGCACCTGACTGAACGTATACCTGCGAGAGTGGAAGCTGTCATCAGGGCTAAGGGTGGGCCAACACCATACTAAATTCCAGCACTACCGATGAAGTGCGCCACGAACGTGTAGGTCATTTTCAGCCAGGTGTCCGGATACTTTTGATCACATAGTGTATAATTCCACAATTAGATCACATTTTTCTGGATTCTTTAGCTTAAGATAGACAGTCTACTACTGGTCGAAGGAAGAAAAAAATGACTCTGAGCACTATGGGACTTAACTTCTGAGGTCATCAGTCCCCTAGGACTTAGAACTACTTAAACGTAACTAACCTAAGGACATTACACACATCCATGCCCGAGGCAGGATTCGAACCTGCGACCGTAGCGGTCGCGCGGTTCCACGACGGAAGAATTCCAGTTATATCCTCAGCTGTTAAGTGCTTCTTCCATAAAGTCCTCTACCACAAACGGCTTAGGTCGTGCATAGTTATTGTCAAACATAAACTTCAAAGTGTCCTTCCTTACAGGTTCTGCCATCAAAAATGCTGTCTAATCTGTGGCAATAAGTTACGAAATTTCAACGGCGTTAAACTCACGTACACCACACGGCTACCAACAGCGGAGACATAAACACAACCCGCTTTCCTCGCCACATCCGCCGGGGCCAAATGCGCTAGTCAGCTATCCTAAGCACGTCCTCACAACTTCACTCCCTTCAGTGCCTCATTAGGCAAGATTTGCACTCCTGGGATAAAGGATATGGCGGTGGCACGGATTATCCATAGCCTGGGGCTAAGCCGTCTCTCCTCAATATTCTTTCTTCCAGGCGTATTAGTGTTGTATGTTTCGCAGGAGAGCTTCTGTGAAGTTTAGGAAGTATTGGATGAGATACTAGCGGAAGTACAGCTGTGAGATGCGACTGTAAGTCTCGCTTGGGTGGCTCTGCTGGTAGTGCACTTTTCAGTGAAATGCAAAGGCTCCGATTTCGGTTTTCGATCCCGAAAACAATTTTTAATCTGGCGAGAAGTTTCAATAAATTATTTTGATTACGTTAACGTAGCGAAGATTTGTTTTGGCTGATTCATTTTACCATTTTTATCCATCTTTCCCTCCTGTTTTAATGTTTCATTATATGTTTTCTTTCTTTCCTTCGTTCGGGCACCAGGCAGACCTCGTTCTCGGCGGCATTGCCCCTCTCATTATCGCTTGCAGTTTCTTTTTGTACGGTGATAATTGTCCGCGTACCCTCTTAGAGTAAAAAACACAAATCGCGATGTGACGCAGTTTTCAACAATACTGCGGTCTCTTTAACGCCCCGTGCCGTATCTTAGCAACAGTCTGAGACGATTCGAATGGCGAGCAACACGAGTGTTCCTGATCGCATTCAGCAAAACCTTCAAAATTCGTGGAATGCAGTAGGGGCACGGGCAAGAATGACGGTGTCTGGTAAGTCATGAACTAGCATCTTACTTCTGCGAATCCTTAGCAGCCAAAACTAGAAGCGTTGAATCAATTGTACCTTTCTGCGGACGCATAACACAAATTCTCACGTCAGATATGTTTAATGAATATGGAGACCTTCGACACAGCAATTATATTCAGGGTGATTTAATTGTGCAAACCAATCGTCCAGACTGTTTATTGCGGTTAGTCTAAAGCAGTTTGTATTGGAGACAAATTAATTTTATAAATCTTGTAATTAGAGTGAGATAGGAATACTACAAATTATAAATGCTCATATGGAACTACCCGTGCCAAGTGCTTGTCGTATTCGCTCGTTTAAATAACGTTCGAGAAGTTTGGTACATCGCCAAGCTGTCTTGAAACACACGTTTTCTAGGGTCCTATCGTAAGAAATAATATACTGTTAAAAGAATTTCTAACGGGTTGCAGATGAATTTCTAGTATTAAGTGCTATTTGTGATTCCAACTGTCAGCTTTTACCAGTGACATCCTGTGTGACGCCATGAGTTCACGATCTGAAGAATGTACTGCATGATGTACTGGCGTTGTTATTAAATGTTATCTGTGGTTCTCTTAGTAACTGACGTAAAATATGCTGTTTTTTTGCAAATACGTCGCTATTTTCGAGGGTGTGGCTAGGCAGGGACCTAAGTGAACAGCCCGAATTGCTGTGAGTGAATCAAGTAGCACTCGTATTTATAATCTTGGTTCTCCTAAATATATATGGCTACTTTTTTCCGAATACGGCATGATTTCCGAAGGTGACTTTAAGTAAGAACCTAAGAGCAAAGCTTAAATTGCTACATGTGAAACGATTTGCAGCTATATTTATAATCTTGGTTCTCACAAAAATTTGGCTGTTTTTCTTTTTTTAGTATGTCGCACGATCGCCGAACGTGTGGTTACGCAGCAACCTAATAGCTTAATTTCAGGTCTCCATTTCACGGTTGATTATTTTTCCTGATTTTTCTTAGTGTTTATGTTTATTTCTGCTACGACTTTTTTGTGTCTCTATACGAGTCAAGTCGTGATTTTTCATAGAGTGTTTGTGTTTATTTCTGCTGCGACTTTTTTGGGGACTAGTGCAGCAGGGGATACAACCCGTCGGCTTTGAACAATGACGTCACAAGTCGCCAGAGAGCATGTATTACAGAGATGAAAGAGCTGAGGAGAATGTTGAGAAACAAAGGAATGCGAGAGAGATAAGCATTGATTTTGTCAAAAGCATAAGTGTTTTTTGACTTTAAAAAAAAAAAAAATCTCACGAGATAGAATAAACTGATCCTACTTTATTAAGCAATATCTTGTCAAAAGCCGAGAAGCGATTGTTCTTTATGTTCTAGCTCCCTTCAGTACGTTATAAGTGTTTTTTGACTTAAAAAAAAAAATCTTACGAGATAGAATAAACTGATCCTACTTTATTAAGCAGCTCCCTTCAGTACCTAATAAGTGTTTTTTGGCTTTTTTTAAAAAAAATCTCACGAGATAGAATAAACTGATCCTACTTTATTAAGCAATTTTTTTTTTTGATTTTTAAAAAAAAGATCTCACGAGATAGAATAAACTGATCCTACTTTATTAAGCAATTTTTTTTTTTGATTTTTAAAAAAAAGATCTCACGAGATAGAATAAACTGATCCTACTTTATTAAGCAATATCTTGTCAAAAGCCGAGAAGCGATTCTTCTAGTGTTGTAGCTGCCTTCAGTAGCTTTAAAAAAAAAAAAATCTCACGAGATAGAATAAACTGATCCTACTTTATTAAGCAATCAGTAAAAAAACGAAATTGAAACATCACAGCAAAAGCTTATTAGAACACAGAACTGCTTTATTATCTATGCCTCGAAGTGAAGACATTAAGATCTATGACTAAGGAATGACGTCATTGTTCATAGCCGACGGGTTGTATCCCCTGCTGCACTAGACCCCTTTTTTGTGTCTCTATACGAGTCTAGTTGTCGATTCAAACATTTGTTATTTTTAGCGTTTTACCAGTAGCTTAGCGAGCGATACGAACAAGTCAAATCCTTAACGAAATAATTAATAGCCAGTAAAAATGAAGAATATCGGAATGTGGAATCAACAATCAGTGTGATAGCATGGATGACAATTCTCAAAGAATGCACAATACACACCTACTGTAACAACAGCAGCACAGAAAGCAACGCCAAGAAAGCATAGTCTACAGGGCATTCTTTTAGAGTTTTCGTATGTGATTCCGCTCTAATTGCCGATTCTGCGTTCCTTTATTACGTCATTTTCTTTACGTGAGGGTTGCTAATTCCTTTAGGATTCAACTTACGATATTGCTTCCTGTACTACTGCAAAAACGGTATAAATAACAAACCATGGAATCGTTGACTGGAATTGACCTATGTAGGTCAAATCTAGTTACCGGTTCCTAGATATTTTATTTATCACGGTAGTACAGAAAGCGACACCAAAAACAGAAATCCTGTAGCAAAGAACTGCACATACCTACTACGAAAACAACGCTGAAAATAATGAATGTAGGAATCGATAAGTAGAACTGTCCTATACAGCTCCATTCTAGTTATCGATTCCAAGATTTGTTTGTGTATTTTCGTTACCTGTGTAGTGCCCTTACTCTATGGAATTCAGTATTTTTTTCTCCTTATTTCCTGCTTATTTCCTTGTTACGTTTTCTGTATATTTTCTGTTTTGCAGGTGTTGTGTTAGATGTTAGTTGCCCCCGCCCAAAATCCCCACCTTCCCATGTTAATCCCGTTAGGTTCAATACCTATTACTAAGAAGTACCACTATTCCATAACATTACGTGTTTACTATGCGTAATATTGTAGTGAACTGTAAATATCGTATATGGTTCTTTCACGACTACTCACGTAAACTCTGACCATAATTGAGGCATTGAGAACCATAAGGACCCGAATAACGTACACAAAGTTTTGAGAAAAGTAGATGTTTGTGAAAACCAAATTTATAGGGAAACCACCAGTTTCATAGCTTTGAGTTTCCAGTTAGAAACCGTAACACATCAACTAAGATGGTGTTCAGATTTAAATTATCTGCTCTTCTTCTTCTTTACCTAGCCTGTATCCCGTATCTTCACGGGGTCAGTATGTTAATTTGTTAGTAGTACAGGAAGCACGATGCCCCTTCCTGTTGCCAACTCTTGCCCCTCCCCCCCCTCCACCCCTCCTCCACCAACCTTCTTTGGGTACAGTTTTGGCAGATATATCAAGGGCGCAGGATTACCTCGGTACTGCTTATATCAACTTTTATGCTGTGCTACTTTTTTGTCTGTTGATTTTTCTCAAAATTGCCCTGGGAACGAAGTACTCAAGACAAATCAAACCTATTAGTGCAAAATACGTGTTTTGGCAAACTCATACGCATTTTTAAGGCGTGATATCTAGAAACACGCAAGGACTAAAAGAATTGTACACACAACTTTGTCGTAAGTTTTATCATCTACAAAATTTATTCAGGCTATTTTAACCGAAATTTCGTTGGACGGGAGAAATGTGGGGGAAAAGGATTTTGCCATGATTTCGGCTGGTTAGCTCAAACATGGCCGAATGCACACATGCGCTCCAATGACGAGATTTGGAATTTATAACAGGAGGCCAGCGCACGCTACACAATAAAAAAACTGGAACTACAGAGATGATTACGATCACGGATCATTAATTTCACTCGACTGCACACCTGCGTATGTCAGATATATTCCAGTGTAAAGTTCTAACGTAAACAACAGCCTGACGGAGTCAGTTCACGCTGTGGAATATACTGTAAGGTATTATTGCACCAAGTGGGCGTCACCAACACGACTTCAAAGTGGTCATTTCGTTCACCATAGCGTTTTCGAATGCAGATCATTAACGTGTCACACAATGTATCATAAGATGAACGTAAAACTGCCGTCTGCGTCAAAATAGACGTCATCAGATTCGTGACATGTATTTCCTGATCCTCACATCGGAAGAACGAAAGCGACAAGAAATATTCGAAATGACTGTAACGGAATGCTGTTAGGTCATTAATAACAACACATCTAACTTTTTTACCTGTTCCGACGCACAATCAATAAATATAAAAGCAATTTCACTTACTATATAGGTTTTGCCCATGGGTTAACGTGATGGATAACGACTGCCGTGAAAGAGCGAGAACTCTTGAAATCCAGAGTTTCAACTCTTGAAATGTCAGCATTTCGAGTATATGTGTGACTCATACATGCTACACACCCTACATGCGAGAATTTCATCACATATCGTAGCTCATCTGGATGGAAGTAACACACATCTCAAAGACCTGCAGTTCTTACTGGGCCGGGAGTCCGCTTCCGTCAACTGCTCCATTCTCTTTCCTTCCGCTTTCCTAAAACTTTCTTGGCAACTTGGGGTACAGCACCGCCTTGGCTCCGTCCCCGGACCTGCCCGCCCCGTGACCTTTGTGAGTTTCCCAAGGATGGTACCCTTCACTTGTTTATCGTCGGGCATTTTGTGCTCTATGTGCACAAATGAAGGAAGCCACATTTATTTACACTAATGGCTCAAAAACATCGTTTGGTGTAGGGAGTGCCTATATTGTTGGCGACACCCCAAATCGATTTCGGCTTCCCGACCAGTGTTCGGTTTATACTGCGGAGCTTTATGCTGTTCTCCAGGCTGTCCAATACATCCGTCGCCATCAGTGGATACAGTATGTTATCTGCTCAGATTCTCTCAGCTCTCTCCTCAGTCTCCAAGCTCTCTACCCTGTCCGCCCTCTGGTCCACCGGATTCAGGACTGTCTGCCCTTGCTCCACCTGGGGGGCGTCTCGGTGGCGTTCCTCTGGCTCCCGGGACACGTTGGTATCTGTGGAAATGAGGCGGCCGATATTGCGGCCAGGCTGCAGTCTCTCTTCTTCGTCCAGCTATTCAATCGATTCCCTTCGCCGATCTACGGAGCGTTTTATGTCGTCGAGTTGTTCTTTTATGGCACGCACATTGGTCGACACTTCCCCATAATAAATTGCGGGACGTGAAAGCTCTTCCCTGTGCTTGGACCTCTTTCTCCCGGATGCGCCGTCGGGAGAAGGTAATTTTAACTCGACTCAAGATAGGGCACTGTCTTTTTAGCCATCGACATCTTTTAAGCGGCGATCCTCCCCCACTCTATCCCCACTGGTCTCAGCTGTGGATGGTAAGACAGCTTTTACTTGAGTGCCCCTATTTTACTCCGTTACGCGCCCGTCTACAGCTGTCGCCTGATATATCTTCCATTTTAGCAGATGACACGCGCTCAGCCGATCGCGTTCTCGAGTTTATTAGTGCCAGTGAGATGACGTCAGTCACTTGAAGCTCTTTTGGGGGACAACCAACCCCCTACTATAGTGGTTTTTTAAGCTTTCCTTCTGTTTTTAGTTTCTCCAATTTTTTGAGTTTCGTTCCCATTGCTGCTGGTTTCCAGTTTCGCTTTTTACCTTTTCCTAAGTCACAGACCGTGCGCTAATGACCGTAGCAGTTTTGCGCCCTAAAACCATAAAAAAAACACAATCACAGCTGTCCACACTCTCTTACTGGTAATATATTCTAACCTTTATGCCAAGGAAACTTTCTCGTCCACACTGAAATAAGAAATTCAGATTTTGTGTTACTGATCTCCTTAAAACAAAACTAGTTACTTGCAATTCAGCTTTTCTATTGCTGTCAACTGGTAAGTCATAGGATAGATCATTTACGATTCTCTTGTAACGCTCACTTAGCAGCTTGTGAGTAGTGGGACAAAGCAGCCACCAGCGCATTTTGCTAGTGCCAATTCCCTACATAAGGCGCAGGTATGCACTCAGAGGCAAATCTATTGTTCTCCTTTGATTGACAGGTCATTAACCTATCGTTCTCCTTTGACTGACAGCCCCTTAACCTATTGTTCTGCTTAAAGGATCCTTCCTTTTGATTGACAGGTCCTTAACTTATTGTTCCTCGCCTCCTCCCCCTCCCCCCCCCTCCCCCACCTCTCAGGAAAGCTCCCCCCTCGCTGCTACAGGTAGACTTTCAGGTCTGAGTTATTGTAATAGTCCCTCTCACTCTTATCAATTCGATTGACTACTGAATTAAATTGATCAATTAATTAACCTCTCCCCCTCTGGTAAACCACCTCTCTTCCCACCCTCAGACTCAGTCGGTCTGTCATTTGGAGGGAATTCGATTGTAGTGGATGGAATATTGTTTAAACAATTTAAACTCTGTATAGAATATTGTTTAGTTATTTATGGCAGTGTATGGAATATAGTTTATTTATTCAGTTAAAGAATATGTCTGGAAATAGATTGCTGTGTATGGAATATTGTTTAAACAAACTAGACAATGTGTGGAATATTTTCTATTTAAACAATTTAGGGGATTCAAGGCAGTTTATGTAATATAGTTTATTTATTTATTTAGGGAATTTTTCAGGAAAATGATCACCACCACTGCCACCCCATCCTGACCTCATTAGGCCCCTCCCCTCTCCCCTTCCCCTCCTCTACCTGGAAACTGGCGGCTCAGCGGTACAGAGGAAGGATCTCACGAAGGGAAATTCAAGGGTACATTGTTCTTTCTATAAAAAAATCAGTTTGCTGGGCTTGGATTTCACTTTCTCATCATTCTCTGCTGTTTGGAAAGATGCAGGTCTTGTGAGAAGTAATTACATCGATCACATTTCTTTTTTTATTCCTGATTGCGTGAGGAATACCGTCATGAAACACACGCCACACGTAATTGCACACAGTTAAAAATCTTTTGACCATGAAGCATGCTCCGCCCACCGTGCCCTGTCCACTGGACTGCACAGGACACTACCGCACATTCTCCCAGGAGTCAGGATGCACCGGTGGCCCCCACAAAGTCACAACGTGGCCGTCAGCAGCCAAACCAAACGCAGGTGTCAGTTCGGGTCCTGCAACGATGAGGTGGTTGCATCCCTCTGATAGATGACACCTGAGAAATACATGTCAAAATACGTGTTCACCTAGGCACTTATGCCGGCACGATGATGCAGAGCTGCAGGTCTAGTGCTTTAGAAATCTGTTCCAATGCTTACCAGAATAGCTCAGGGTGCACTGTTCCTAGTGATCCTAATGGGATATGCAAGCTGTGTCTAGCTGTACAAGTGTGTTTACCTGCCCAACGTGGCTGATGCGTCACTGCAAAATGTTAGCATAGTGACTCACCATCTAAAAGTTCTCAATGTTGTACTGACGTCACATGGCTGTGTAAATAGCCTCTCGGAAATTGTAAAGTGTCACAGAAATAGTTAACGGTCGCTTTTGTAGGAGCTTTCATGATGTCTCAGCTTGTCCGCATGGAAGTTCCTGTCCTGACAGAACCTGTTTACGAAAATAGCCTAGAGTAACGCTGAATATATTCCTCCTGGTGCTCCTAACGTGGCACCCTTCCTGGAAATCGTTAAGTCCTGCTTTCAACAAACATCTCTGAAACACAAATGTTCTCACTGCTATACAGGGTGGTCCATTGATCGTGACCGGACCAAATATCTCACGAAATAGGCGTCAAACGAAAAAACTACAAAGACCGAAACTCGTCTAGCTTGAAGGAGGAAACCAGATGGCGCTACGGTTGGCCCGCTACATGGCACTACCATAGGTCAAATGGATATCAATTGCGTTTTTTAAATGGGAACCCCCACATTTTATTGCATTTTCGTGTAATACGTAAAGAAATATGAATGTTTTAGTTGGACCACTTTTTTCACTTGTGATAGATGGCGCTGTAATAGTCCCAAACAAATGGCTCACAATTTTAGATGAACAGTTGGTAACAGGTATGTTTTTTAAATTAAAATACAGAACGTAGGTACATTTGAACATTTTATTTCGGTTGTTCCAACGTGATACATGTACCTTTGTGAACATGCTGCTACAGCGTGATTACCTGTAAATACCACATTAATGCAATAATTGCTCAAAATGATGTCCGTCAACCTCAATGCGTTTGGCAATCTGTGTAACAACATTCCTCTCAAGAGCGAGTAGTCCACCTTCTGTAATGTTCGCACATGCATTGACAGTGTGCTGATCATGTTGTCAGGCGTTGCCAGTGTATCACTATAGCAAATATCCTTCAACTTTCCGCACAGAAAGATATCCTGGGACTTCAGATTCAGTGAATGTGTGGGCCATGGTATGGTGCTTTGATGACCAATCCACCTGTCATGAAATATGCTATTCAATACCGCTTCAACCACACATGAGCTATGTGCCGGACATCCATCATGTGGGAAGTACATCGCCATTCTGTCATGAAGTGAAACATCTTGTAATAACATCGGTAGAACATTATGTAGGAAATCAGCATACATTGCACCATTTAGATTGCCATAGATACAATGGGGGCCAATTATCCTTCCTCCCATAATGACGCACCATACATTAACCCGCCAAGGTCGCTAATGTTACACTTGTCGCAGCCATCGTGGATTTTCCGTTGCCCAATAGTGCATATTATGCCGGTTTACGTTACCACTGTTGGTGAATGACGCTTCGTCACTAAATAGAACGCATGCAAAAAATCTGTCATTGTCCCGTAATTTCTCTTGTGCCCAGTGGCAGACTGTACACGATGTTCACAGTCGTCGCCATGCAATTCCTGGTGCCTAGAAATATGGTACAGGTGCAATCGATGTTGATGTAGCATTCTCAACATACGTTTTTGAGATTCCCGATTCTCGCGCAATTTGTTTGCTACTGATGTGCGGATTAGCCGTGACAACAGGTAAAACACCTACTTGGGCATCATCACGTTTCACATGTGGCTGAACAATTCCTGTTCCCTTAAATAACGTAACTATCCGGCGAACGGTCCGGACACTTGGACGATGTCATTCAGGATACCGAGCAGCATACATAGCACACGCCCGTTGGGCATTTTGATCACAATAGCCATACATCAACACGATATCCACCTTTTCCGCAATTGGTAAACAGTCCATTTTAACACAGGTAATGCATCACAAAGCAAATACTGTCCTCACTGGCGGAATGTTACGTGATACCACGTACTTATATGTTTGTGACTATGACAGTGCCATCTATCACAAAGCGAAAAAAGTAGTCCAACTAAAACGTTCATATGTCTTTACGTACTACACGAATATGTAATAAAAATGGGGGTTCCTATTTTTAAAAAAAACGCAGTTGATATCCATTTGACCTATGGCAGCGCCATCGAGCGGGCCAACCATATCGCCATCTGGTTTCCCCCTTCAAGCTAGACGAGTTTCATTCTTTGTAGTTTTTCCGTTTGATGCTTATTTCGTGGGATATTTGGCCCGGTCACTATCAATGGACCACCCTGTATAGAGGCTCCTATGTACTGGCACACAGGATGTCTTGTGAGTGAATGGAGCATTATGATCAGCACTTACTGAATTTACCTGCTAAATTACTGATGATGTCAGTATAGAAGCACTGTCTGCCTTTTTCTTTCTGCAGACGAGACTTTCAGTCCCGAAACTATTTTGTACAGATCGCTATATTGCACTGACAGTTAAGCCCTGCAAAAGTGACCTACAGATCGTCAAGTATGGAAAGACTCTTACTCAATTACACTACTCTGCCAATGAGGACGAAAGCTTGAACATGAGAGCATAAAACCAATCTCCAACCCAAAAATATGTCACCGCGTACTGTGTCGATGTAGTAAACATACAATTCGTATCCTGCGCCATAAAAAATCGCCCCTTTCGCATCATTCATAGATCTACCGACCACCAGACAGTCGTACATATACCGTGAAGACCGTTGTACAAAGGCTGGGTCAGTTCCCCTTGGCACAAAGGAGTCACTGTTCATGGTCCCGACCTGCTTGCTTTGCTCGTTTTCTACACCAGTCTCCAGACTCTGGGATTACAAGATCATATGTAATTTCACATGGCTTGCCAGAAATCATACCATTTTCGCGATACTTCTCGATATCTAATACATAGCAATAATGCGTGCTTAGTAGTATCGCTTGTGCAGTATAATTTCGGAGATATAGACCGGAAATTATTTCTCTAGAAACTTTAAACCTTAATGAGGTGGAGCTTGCTGTAAACAACCGAGTAAGATCATTGGAACAGATTTCTAAAGCGCTAGACCCACAGCTCTGCATCACTGCACCAGCAACGATGTCTAGGTGAGCACATATTGCGATAAGTATTTCTAAGCTATCATGTATCAAAGGGATGCCACCATCTCATCCTTGCGGGACCCGAGCTGACACCTGCATGTGGTTCAGCAGCTGATGGCCACATTGACACTTTGCGGTGCATCCCGATTCCTAGGAACATGTGCGGTAGCGTCCTGTCTGGTCCAGTGGACAGGGTACGGTGGGCAGTGCGTGCTTCACGTTCGAAGGATTATCAACTGTGTGTAATTACGTGTGATGGGTGTTTCATGACGGTATTCCTCGCGCAATCGGAATAAAAAAAGAAATGAAATCGATATAATTACTTCTCACAAGACCTGCATCTTTCCAAACAGCAGAGAATGATGAGCAAGTGAAATTCAAGCCCCACAAACTCTTTTATTTTATAAAAAACAATATACCCTTGAATTTACCTTCGTGAGATCCTTCCTCTTCACTGCAGAGCTGATAATTTCCAGGTAGCAGAGGGAAGGGAGAGAGTGAAGGGGGGGCGAGAGGGGCGGTGATGGGGTGGCGGGGGTGGTGATCGATTTCCTGAAAAACTCTTTAAATAAATAAATAAACTTTTTAATAATAATAAAAAATAAATAAACTCGAGGACACTATTGGCAAGATCCCAGAGAGGAACACAGTCATATTATTGCATGATTTTAACGACCAGTTAGAGAAAGAGCGGAAGTATAAGTATATAGTGGGGGAATACCCAGCTCACATGCACACTAACAGAAATGGAGAATGGCTTGTGGGACTCTGTAAACCATTTAACCTAGTAATGAAATCAACAGCCCTTAAGCATCTACCAAGAAAGCAGAAGACATGGACTTCACCCAATAAACTTCTAGGAGAGTTTCAAATAGTTCATGTGGCCATTTCAAGAAAGTCCTGTAGAGAAGTGCAGAATGTGAGAGTGTTAAGATAGCTTAACTTGGAGTCACACCACTACCTCTTGTAACACTACCGCCCTGCTCGGACGTAGGTTAGCTCTATAAAGCCTGTACTGTAATAAGTTCACGGGCTTCACCTTATAAACAAGGATTTTTAGTACATTAGTTGACCGCGTGTACCTAATCGAAGCAAAATCGGACTTATCTTCAGTCAATAACTACAGTGACGCATCAAGCAAATGTACAGTATAATTATTCTTTCGCGTGGACAAGAAGTACACACAGTAGATGCTACCTATAAATAACAATTCGGTCGCCAGCCTACTTAGGCAATTAGTGAGTTTTTTCCTTGTACAAGTGGGTGCATGTACAAGCATAGTAACACGTAGTAACGATACGGTATATGGCAAAGTTTGGAATCCGAAAATTCCACTGAACTAAAGTTTGCTCTTTTTGTACTAATTTGGACGAACTACATTTACACAACACCACACAGTAATGATTACTACTAACTACATTTTTGTATGTTGAGCAGACTGACATCGGGCATAGATTACCCTATAATTAGCAGTTTTGAAAGCACATATACAATGTTACTATTAAAGATGGAAAAACACTAATACACTTAGGTATAATATAGAATTTAGCTTTACTGGTCAAATCTGAGCAGTACACATCAAGGTTTTAACGAATTGATAAGAGAAAAAAAAGGGGGGGGGCCCTGAAACTGTTATAGTGGTTATACTGAAACTGTTAAGTACTGAAGGCAAATTAACACACAAAATTTATCAATCTCTGGATAACTACTCTTTTGTCTTACTTATGAATAATTTAACTGTCATTATTTCTGTTTCAAATTAATTAAATAACATCGCTAACTCAATTCAAAAAAAAAACTCTTTTGGTCTTTACCAATATTTGCAACAACACACAGAGCTTTAGATCCCTTTATGGCATAGATTAATCTGCTGATAAGTCTCATTAACACAAACATTAAACTTTCTGTTTAGGATACTCGGATTGCACAATACGAGGTAAGGATCCTGTCTAGGTCAGTGATCAGGATAAGTCATGGCTAAAGCAATTCTGGTAAAAGTCACGTTATTATTGAACCATTAGAAACAGTTTCGACACTGGTCCACACAGATACACTTCTAAAGATGAAATAAATGTTTGACCTGTACAAGTCGGTGCGGCGGATGGCGGGCAGCGAGATAGCGGGCAGCACGGCACACATACAAGCACGGCTAAGGCTCACACAACATCGGCACTTTCCATCTTCTTAGCGTCGTAATTTTTCCAATTTTGTGCCTCAGAATATAGCCATGCCAAGTAGTCGTCGGAATCGGTTCATCCGAGGCTCAATGGAATCCACTTTTCCTGGGTAGCCTCCTCGGTACAGTACGTGTACTTCCGACTGTTGCTCGCCTCCGACTGTGATACTGAGCCCGTTGTGCAGAACCGCGCTAGTGTGCGTTTTCCCGCCTCGCCTGCCTCCACCTTTTCCCGCTCCCCTACAGGTAGGGTATTCACCACAGGTTTTCTACTACACATATCCTAACGCATTACCTACGTATGGACCAAGTGTATAAATTACAATTTTCACATCTTACAATAGTTTTAACACTAAATACACTTCCCTTTGATTACCACATTATTTGAAATCTAACAGAAATAATAATATTCGTTTCAAAAGTTACACACAGTTTCTTTAACATGACACGAAAAGAATCGAAAAAGAAATTCAACACATTGCTATTATTAATTTATCTAAATTCATAAAGAAAAAAATTTATTATACGTATAATTGTCGTTACACTCTCCGTTTTCTGTCTAGGAATACAAGAAAGTCTCAAACTCCCAAACTCAGCAAGTTTGACTTGGAAAAACTGAAAACCTGCAATATGCTTACAGAGATAATGCAAACACTAGATCATGAATGCAACAACTGGGACCAATGAAGGGACCAATTACCTGCGACCAAGCGATCGCAAAGAGACAAGCAGCTTGGCTAAGATGGAGCTCACAGAAGTCCGAAACAAATATGGAGAAGTTCATAGAAGAGCCCTGGCTAACTGCCAAAACCACCAGACAGGTTTAACATCAGTACACTCAGGACCAATTGACTCCATTACATGAAGATATCAAGGAGAATAACTCTAGAAACTTTTACCAAACTTTCAAGCAAAACATTAGAAGCTATGCCCCACCCAGCTTACACTTCAGAGGACCAGATGTAAACATAGCCTATAATGACAAAGACAACTGCCACACATTGGCCACATATTTCGTCAAATATTTTGAGAATCTCCTCAACTGTGAGTCCCCTAAAACCTCCTTTATCTATCGAGATAGTCCCAGACAACCAAACTCTCGCCCTCCAACACAAGAAGAAGTGAAAAACATCTTTCAGTCCATGAAGAATAACAAAGCTACAGGAGAAGACGCTATAGTTGCAGAGCTGTGGAAGCAGGCTGGAGACAAAGCAATTAGCAAGTTGACAGAGATCCTATGGAACATAGAGTGGCGAAAAGAAATGGAAGAACAAAATGTACCGAGTGGTATTTACCTGGACACAAACGGAAGGGACTGGTAGCAGACTGTTTAGCTTTCACAGATAATGTGGCACTTATAGCAAGCTGAGTGGAAGTGGCAGTAAAGCAGCTCGATATGCTGAAACTCCAGGCTGCCAAGGTAGGACTTCAATTGTCACTAGAAAAGACAAAATTCCTCACCAACATCAATGATACTCCCAGTGTTCTACAGCTGGAACAAGGTCAAATTGAGAAAGTTGACAGATTCAAGCATCTAGGAGAATGGTTGGAACATGATCTATCAGAAGGAACAGCACTAACAACTCTGATTAATAAGTTACAATTAGCATATCGATCAACCAAGAACATCTATAATAAGAAATGCCCATCTTACAATAACTCAGACCTGGAAGTGTACCGGTAGCAGCGAGGGGGGAGGTTTCCTGAGGGAGGGAGGGGGGGGGGGGGGGGAACAATAAGTTAAGGACCTGTCAATCAAAAGAAAGGGTCCTTTTAGCAGAACAGTAGGTTAAGGACCTGTAAATCAAAGGAGAATAATAGGTTAATGACCTTTCAATCAAAGGAGAACAATAGGTTTGCCCCTGAGTGCATATCTGCCTCTGATGTAGGCAACTGGCACTAACAAAATGCACTGGTGTTGGCTTTGATCCACTACTCTCGTGGTCTTGTGATGTTCCCTAAGGACACATATCGCATCCTTGAAGTGAGAAGAAATTCCATCATAAAACTTTTTCACTTCACCATAGACCAGTAGATATGTCACCCCCAATACACATGCCTAGCTCAGAGCCCCCATTTCCATATGTTCAATGTATTGGTGAGAACAACTTACACCTATCCATGGCAGTATCATGTAGGAGAGTTTTTGAATCACTTCCCACACATACAAGACTGGATGCAAGTGTGGATTGATATAGCGATCGGTATTTACCTGAACACAAACGGAAGGGACTGGTAGTAGACTGTTTAGCTTTCACGGATGATCTGGCACTTATAGCAAGCTCAGTGGAAGTAGCAGTAAAGCAGCTCAGTATGCTCAAACTCCAGGCTGCTGAGGTAGGACTTCAATTGTCCCTAGAAAAGACAAAATTCCTCACCAACATCAGTGATACTCCCAGTGTTCTCCCCGCAAACATCAGTCATGGAAGTGTGATGTTGTCGACAAAGTGGTTACACGAGGGAAACTGTTCCGAGTTGGAGTAGCGCCGGCTCCATTTTTCACTAAGTGTGCTCTATAACACATCCTGGAACGCTGTTCCGTGTGCGTCAATCAAAAGAAAATGTGGGCCTGGGTTTGCAAAAGAATGGCCCATATTGCCTGCACAGCACCTTTATCAATACCAATAAAAATTTATTACAACCAGACTGGCACTGCTAAACGACTGCTATTAAAAAAGCAGTCACAACAGAACATAAAGAATTTATCTGCAATTTTTTACAACTCTCTCAAGTAGATTGAGGGTTTATACAAGGGATTTTCTCTTACTCTTCGAGGAAAGCCTTATTGTTTTCTCTCAAGAAAAATTTCCACCATCTCCCATAGAGAGTCTTTGCGCTGTGTTTCTTCCCAACATGTTTCAGTTGTTTCTGTAAGGGGAGTGGCCACTGGTTCTTTTAGAAGTGTTTTCTTTTCAGTGTCTTCCAGACTAATTTGACATAACGTCTCTTCTTCCCATAATGAAATTATTAAATTTTCCTAGAGCAGATTTGTTTATTTTTCTTTCAATGAAGAGGTTATTTTATTCATGTACATGAAGAAGTTATTTCGAAGTTCTTCGTGAAGAAGCTCATCTTCTACTACGATGAGTAACTTACAAGAGACTGGAAGACTACTACCCAACTACGTGAAGTTTTATTCGTTACACTTCCAGCCATATAAGTGAACGCAGAACACAGGAAACTTACATGGAATGCAATATCTGCCCTATTTAACGTACCAAACAAGCCAACACAACAACTTTGGCTGAAGAGGACACCACACAGACGTGATAATAAAACGTCAGAAGCTATAAAATAGTTTCCCGACACAGAAGAAACGAATGCTGCAGTTTTTGCTAAAAAAAGCAATAATCTTCAGCACAGTCGTCTTTTGAAGAAAAATTAATTACATTTACGTAATATCCGCTTATTAGAAAGTCGAGTGACGTGTACGAAAGTGCTAATCATTAGACGTGTCAAGAAAAATGGCAATCATAGTAAGAACAGGCAGCAGCATAAGTACCTACATGCTTCTTATGCATGAAACACTGTGTTTACGTTATATTGCTTTCAGCGGAGTAAGCTACAGTTATTCCGTATACGAAAGTATTTCTTCACTGAATAAGCTGTTCACTGGATCAGTGAGATTTGGCTCTTTTTACATTTATTTCACGATCATTCATGTCTTAGTTAAGCAGAAATACAATCAAAAGCAAACATTAATTTCTCGAAGTTAGGGGGTGTTTATCTTGGTCTGCCTGTGGAGCTAGTGTTGCAACAAAACATCAGAGAATAGTAAATAACTCGTGGCGGAAAAAATAATCTTGTAGCGAAGGCCATTAAATGTTTGCTGTCAGTCGTCTACATCGATTATATTTTTTAAAAAATTCGTATGATTATATCATAATCAGAAATAAGACAGACAATAATTAAGTGGACTACCGATTTGAAAACAACGACGTCCTTATCCAGTATATTTAGAGAAATGGTCCTCCAGTTTTATCCAGTTACTGTCGTTTCGCCACTTATGAAGAAAAAACGTTCGATAATCGAAACTGTATTTTGAACATGGCTTCATTCTCACTAACACATAGTTACGTACACGTATGTTACCATGTTTTGTTAGTTTGCTATGGGTGACGTTAACCAGATTTAAATGAAATTTCTCACCCTTGTCAATCTTTCACCCTGCATTCAACACGAAACATTTTTTCGGAGACGTACATGATATTGCGTTGTACTCATTGTTCCACGCCCGCGCGTCTCTACATACTCGGAATAGCCACAACAAAGTATCTCATGTTTCGGAATAACGTATTCTTTATGCATAAACAGAGATGGATTACGAATGGAACTCTATACCAAATGAGCAGTAGTTAATCAAAAACTATTTCGACGGTGTTTGTTTATACGGGGTAGGTCCCACAACTCTCTTGCCTGACTACATATAATGGTACTACTTTTCAACGTAACCACTCTTTATGTCAATATACTTTTCACACCTCTATGCCTTTCAAAAAATAATCTTATACTGTATCGGCAAAATGTATCATTACAGCAGCTTTCACTTTATCATCATCAAATTTCCTTCTTCGAATAAATGGCTCAAATGGCTCTGAGCACTATGGGACTTAACATCTGAGGCCATCAGTCCGCTAGAACTCCCACCTAACTGTCATAGTACTTGCAGTGGATCCTGATGCAGTTTGGAATTCCTGTTTGACGGTCTGGATAGATGTCTGCCTATGACACATTACGACCCTCTTCAACAGTCGGCGGTCTCTGTCAGTCAACAGACGAGGTCTGCCTCTACGCTTTTGTGCTATACAAGTCCCTTCACGTTTCCACTTCACTATCACATTGGAAACAGTGGCTCTATGGATGTTTAGGATTGCGGAAATCTCGCATACAGACGTATGACACAAGTGACTCCCATACACCTGACCACGATCGAAGTCCGTGAGTTCCGCTTTTTGTTCTCTCACAGTGTCTAATGGCTACTGAGGTGGCTGATGTGGAGTACCTGGCAGTAGGTGGCAGCACAATGCCCCTAACATAATGGAAATGTCGTGTGGCTAGGGCCTCCCGTCGGGTAGACCGTTCGCCTGGTGCAGGTCTTTCAATTTGACGCCACTTCGGCGACCTGCGCGTCGATGGGGATGAAATGATGATGATTAGGACAACACAACACCCAGTCCCTGAGCGGAGAAAATTTCCGACCCAGCCGGGAATCGAACCCGGGTCCTTAGTATTGACAGTCTGTCACGCTGACCACTCAGCTACCGGGGCGGACGCCCCTAACATGAAAAAGTATGTTTTTGGGGGTGTCAGGATACCATTAAAAACATTCGTGGTAAGGTCTAATGGGACCAAACTACTTAGGTCATCGGTCCCTAAGCCTACATACTATTTAACCAAACTCAAACTAACTTACGCTATGGACAACACACACACCCATGCCCGAGTGAGGACTCGAACCACCGACGGGGGCAACCGCACGGACCGTGACAATGCGCCGCAGACAACGCGCAGGATACTTTTGCTCACATATCGTGTGTAATAATTTTCTGCGCAATAACAATGGCTATGCCACTGATGACAGTGCCTCTAAAGCAGAGTTATTAAACACGGTTTTCAGAAACTCGTTCATCAAATGGGGCGAAGTAAATCTTCCAGAATTCGGATCCAGAACACCTGCCAACATGAGTTACTCAGAAGTAGATATCATCGGTGTAATGAAGCATCTTAAATCACTTAATAAAGGCAAGGTATCCGGTCCAAATTGCATACCAGTCGGGTTCCTTTCAACAATAGTTCCGCATCTAACAATGATACACAAACGCTCGCTCATTGAAAGATCTGTACCTAAAGACTGGAAAGCCGCACACGTCGCATCAAGAAAGAAAACATGAGTAATCCGCTGAATTACAGACCCCTATCACTAACGTCCATTTGCAGTAGGGTTTTGGAACGTACTCTTGTGTTCAAACATAATCAATTATGTCGAAGAAAACGATTTACTGACTAATAGCATCCCTATCACTAACGTCCATTTGCAGTAGGGTTTTGAAACGTACTCTTGTGTTCAAACATAATCAGTTATGTCGAAGAAAACGATTTACTGACTAATAGCACGGATTCAGGAAACATCGTTCTTGTGAAACACAACTAGCTCTCTGTTCTCATGAAGTAACGAGTGGTGGCGACAGGGGTTGTTAAATTGATTCCGTATTTTTATATTTCTAGAAGGCTTTCGACACCGTTCCTCACAAACGTCTTCTAATCAACTCGCATGCCTATGAAGTATTGTGTCAGTTGTGCGACTCGATTCGTGAGTTCCTGTTAGACAAGTCACAGTTCGTAGTAATTAATGTAAAATCATCTAGTAAAATAGAAGTAATGTATGGTGTTTCCCAAGGAAGTGTTTAGGCCCTCTATTGTTCTATTAACGACATAGGAGACAATCTGAGTAGCCCGCGTAGATTGTTTGCAGAAAATACTTACATTTACCGTCTTGTAAAGTCAAAAGATGGCCAAAAGGAATTCGATAAAATATCTGTACGGTGCAAAAAGTGGCAGTTGATACTGAATAAAGAGAAGTGAGAAGTTATTCACACGAGTACTAAAAGAAATGCGCTAATTTCGGTTACGCTATGAATCACACGAATCTAAAGGCTGTAAACTCAAGTAAATTCTTGGGGATTACAGTTACGAATAACTTCAGGTGGAATGATCATATAGATAATGCTGTGGGTAAAGCAAACTAAAGACTGCGATCTATTGGTAGAGAATGTAGAAAATGCAACAGACCGACTAAAGAGACTGCGTACACCTTGCTTGTGCGCCCTCTTCTGGAGTATTGATGTGGGGTGTGTGATCCGCATCAGGTGGGACTGACGCAGGACATCGGAAAAGTTCAAATCAAAGAAGGGCAGCTCGTTTTGTATTATTGCGAAATAGGGGAGAGAGTGCAGCGGACATGATGACTGAAGTAGGGTGACAGTCATTAAAACGAAGGCGCTTTCCGTTGCCTCAGAATCTTCTCGTGAAATTTCGATCACCAACATTCTCCTCCGAATGCGAAAATATTTTGTTGGCACCCACCCACATAGCGAGAATTCATAATCATGATCAGAGCTCGCACAGTGCTCGTGTTTTCTGTGCTCTGTTAGACAGTGGAACCGTACAGAAATAGCTTGAAGTTGGTTCGATGAACCCTCTGCCACGCATTTAATTGTGAATTGCAGAGTAATCATGTTTCTCGTTCTTGTTGATGTCGGTTAACCACAATAGAGCACATACTCTGAGACATGAAATCAATGTGAGCTCGTAGCAGACTGTTCACTATGTCATCATTAAAACTTGTTGAGGTGAGACTGTGCAAACAAATGTCGGTTATGAATAATGTGGTATGCTGAGTTTTCAATTTTGTCTTTGACACATATCCTAGTTCCTGGTAGCACCTCTTATTGTGAGACTACTTTTAAAAGCAACATACTCAAAAGGAATAAATCGTTAATAGTCCAGAACCACATGAATCATGTGTAAAGGTTGCGTTTTATGAGAATAAACACAGGGTTTTGCAAAAGTTTATTTCTTTGTTACGCAAGTCTGTAACAAACAAAGGAAAAGTAAAATTTGACAGCTCTTTCGGGTACATGTTTAGCTATCGGTGTAACGAACTGTCGGCTAAAAATTTAAAGTTGCGGCACTGAGTCAAGCAAAAACGAATTTCGAATCTTTGGTCTTTATAAATAGCTGGTCTTTATAAATGGCTGGAAGAATTTGGGCATAATTTCTGTAAACATACAGGTCGACAGAGGGCTACTGCAATCGACGTTGCTATTTACAAAACAGTACATTACTCTAATTCATATATTATATTTTGAGCTCATGTCAAAAATCTGAACGACTGATACGTAGCTTTTAGTCATGTTCGCTACGAGATTGTTTTTCCCGCTACGTATATTTACTCTCTGATTGTTTTCCCGCCACGTATTAATTACTCTCTGTTTTCCCGCAAGGAATAACTGCTCTTTGAATGGTGTATGTATACGAGTAGCTGTCACTTCGCAAGACTTGTCTTTTTTGCTCCGCCTTCGACAGTTACGTACAAGGCGAATTCGAAGCTTCCAGTATTCTATAAAGGACTTCTGTAACAGAAGATTTTATTTTCTGTTTCCACCGTCCAGCAGAAATCTACTCGGCATGAAGGTAAGAGATACTCCTCTTTTGTAGCCCAGGATGAGACTGACGTATAATCATTAGCGGCTGTGCTTACAGGTACTTGCAAGAATTTGTCATGTTTCTGTTCTCCGAGGGTGTTAAGTTTGTTGGGTTTGTATTAGACATTTTTTACATGAAAAACTTATGCGGGCGCATTGTACGCAGTTCCTCGTTTTCTGCCGCTTCTGCGAGAGTCATTACCTTCACGATCATCCAGGATTTCCTACGGTAAGTGAAATTGTTTTTCTTATGGTTGTCAGCGACCTGGAATAAATAACAAACTAGCTCTGTGTCTTACATGTCGGTGCGCCATAGTATCCGGTCAGTTTTACGTTCATAATTTACTGTGTGTCAAGCTAATGATCGTAACTTGCAAACATTCTGTTGATGGTACTGACTGCCTTGTACGTTTAGTAGCGCTCAGCTGGTGCAGTATTTTCTCGAACCGTTTCTTATGGAATGCGTTTACTCAATCCTGGCACTATATGAAATCAATCTAAATTATTTGTTAGTAGGTTGCGTAAAAGTTTCATGCGTGCACTTTTGACAATGTGTACGAGCGCACGCGATGGCGCACGCGCATACGCCCGCCCGCGTGAATGTCCGTGTGTGTGTTTTTATCAAGGTCGAAATATGTTAATTGCCCTTCCCACCTCCCCCTTCTTCGTGGTGTAAGGTTAGCTTCGACTCCAATGGCATTTAAGTACAAAATTCGGATTATTCTGTTCTAAGTTTCATGTCTCAAATAGAACGCAGATTTCTATCACTTACGTAATTTCTTCTTATAATATAATAAGTAGTAGATGTCTTATGTTTAGTCATCATTTCTGAGATTATATATGATAATGCGATACTGCAATTGAATTTTTTACGTCGCGGTGTAGCTTGCAACGTAAGAATTAGTGGCCCACAAATTCTGCTTAGTCTCCATCAAAACTGCCTACTCTGTTTATTCATTTTGTTTTAATGACCGTTTTCTCTTAACGGTTGTCCAGTGATCCATACAACCATTCTGAACAGCTATTCAAATACACCCGATCTGTGTTGAAAGAGAAATTGAATCTTTCTATACAGATATAGCGGAGTTCGTATTTCGGCTTCCAGCAATAGTTCTTAACACACGCAGAGCGCGCCTATACCCTTATTGTTGCAACACAATGCAAAACGTTCATTTCAGAATTTGCTCATCACAATTGTAGCAAAACCTCTTATGTAATCTCATGCACGTAGAAGAGCTTCTTCATAATAATTTTATTCTACAGGTTATCACAAACCTAGAAACCTTAGGAGCTCCTGTCTTTACAGCAGACGCAGTAGGGGCCTATAAAAACCAGGCAAGAAAATCAAGATCGCAGAAAAGAATGAGGCGGCGCAAGAAGCAGCGATCTTTCAGGAACGAATACGCCTGAATCTAGAGCGGGAGGGGGGGGGGGGGGGGGGGGGGGCAAACGGAGGTATCTGCCCGGGTGGAAATTTCAGTGGGCACCAATTTCATATTCTTAAAGAACATGTTTCACAAAGCAAGCGCCTAGTGTCCAGCGCACGTTAGTCTGTCGATTGCTCATATGATTTTGAAAAGCATCCCTGCTGGTTTTTGAACATTTTTGAAACATTCTAAGTTGATTTCTGAACAAATCGCAAGTTGATTATTGAATGCGTGCATAGTGTACGTGATGTCTCTGCAAGGGGAAACCTGTCGCATCTAGAAATATAAACTTTCTTGTAGACAAAAGGGGACGGGGCTACACTAGCTGAGCCGAATAAACCCGAATGGGTAAATGCCAGACGTTTATATATATATTTTTTTGTTGACTGGGTGTGCCAATGATACGCGTTGTTATAATAATCAGCGAAATCCCTAGATTCAGACTACCAGAGTGGAAATGAACGATGAACAGTAACGACAGGAAATAAAGATTGCGTATTATCTTCTCGGTGTTTCTAAGGAAATGAAATTTTGACAGAGAGATTGCCGGAACGCTGTACTACTAAAGGTTAGCAGCTGCGTAAGTTCTGTTCTCGGAATAGGGCAGAAAACGTGTTGTACGAATAGATAATAACGCCTCACCGGAGGATAAAGACGGGATAACTGAACTGGTGATTCTGGCAGGGTTAGTGAAGTTAACCAGAGAATACGTTTTGACAACAGCAGGAATATTTACAGAATTTGTGATGACAAGATTGTTTGTAAGATCGAGGAAGGAGAAGAAACGGGGACATGACACAAATTATATGGAATAATTTGACGATTCTAAATTTATATAAAAATTTCGTACTACTACTATTTTTCCATCTCATGCTTGAGAAACTGGAGTATATGAATGAAATGTAAACTATTTCCTAACATAAAGTTTTTTGCTTGTAGTAGACCTAATAGGCATTTGAAATAGGTACTTTGTGAATTATATTCTGTCAAAAATGACTATCTACACCAAAACAGTTTCGCTTATTTGGCGTGTATTACAATTGCTACAATGTTAAAAGTTTTATCGAACATACAGTGCCAAAATACACGTATCCAAATCGAGAAACGACACCAGTCTTCGGTACTATTCGTATCAACAACTTTTTCGGCGTTAGACAACGACATTTTGATTTTTCATGTAGCAAAACGTTTGACTAACTTTGATGAGGTAATACGTTCTTTCACAGAAAGGAAAAACGCCCTGTAAAGCTGTAGCAAGACTAGAGAGAGAAAAATGCTGGGACCTAAGGATTGAAGGAAGGTGTTCTGTCTCGTTTGTCACTTGTCTTTACTTGTTTGATGTCTCCTATATTTAATTTTATGTCACACAAAAGAGAATGTTAAATAAAAAGTGCAGTTTTTCTGAGGAGTTCGTATTCTTTCGTTACAAATAATCCTACCCAGTATTGACTGTGAGTTTTTTTAAAAGGGGGTTAGGACGTCAAACCGACTGATTGGCAGGAGAAGCACCGCAGAACATTTTAATTTCCACTGTCCTGATTGTAGGTTTGATGACTTCCATTACAAAATATGCACATTTGAATTCCACAGAGCGAAATGGAGTGACACGCTATAGAACACTTACGACAAAATAACATGTCTTACATATCCTCGAACATGTATGTTTTATATACCAAACTCTTGAGATTGATGTGCGCTACAAGATAAACATACTTTTGAAAATTTTTTTTTTTTTACGTTTTTGACGTCTTGTCTCAAACGCTCAATGCGAAGGGGGGGAGGCGTCACTATCAAGTTTTTGCCCCTTTTCGGGAAGGAGTTGCACAACATAAACGAAAGTTGGTAAGCGTGTTCTTACATCTGAAAAATGATGTATATTCCAATTTCGCGTCATTCACACAAGAGCGGCGATAGTAGTTAGTCGAGAATCGCTTGAAGGTGACAAACACGACAATATCAACACCCCACTGAGTCTGAATGAGGTCGTTTAATAGGGCTACAGGAAGATGGATGTTCCTTCTGAGATATTACAGAAAGAGTTGGCAGGACTGTAGTCAATGTGCATGATTGTTGGCAACGGTGGTCATGAGACGTACGGTCACAAGAAGACCGGGCCCCGGAGGACTATGTGGTATTACCAACAGGGAAGACCATCGTGTTGAGTGTCTGTTTCTGTCGCATCATCTACATCTATACTCTGCAATCCACCCGACGGTGTGTGGCGGAGGGTACCTTGAGTACCTCTATCGCTTCTCCCCACTATTACAGTCTCGTATTGTTCGTGGAAAGAAAGATTGTCGGTACGCCTCTGTCTGGGCTCTAATCTCTCTGATTTTATCCTCATGGTCTCTTCGCGAGATATACGTAGGAGGGAGCAATACACTGCTTGACTCCTCGGTGAAGGTATGTTCCAGAAACTTCAACAAAAGCCCGTACCGAGCTACTGAGCATCTCTCTTGTAGAGTCTTCCACTGGAGTCTCTCTGTCATCTCCGTAACGCTTTTGCGATAACTAAATGATCCTGTAACGAAGTGTGCTGCTCTGTGCTGGATCTTCTCCATCTCTTCTATCAACCATATCTGGTACGGATTCCATACCGGTGAGCAGTATTCAAGCAGTGGGTGAACAAGTATACTGTAACCTACTTCCTTTGTTTTTGGGCTGCATTTCCTTAGGATTCTTCCAATGAATCTCAGTGCGGCATCTGCTTTACTGACGATTAATTTCATATGGTCATTCCATTTTAGATCACTCCTAATGCCTACTCCCAGATAATTTATGGAATTAAGTGCTTCCAGTTGCTGACCTGCTATATTGTAGCTAAATGATAAAGGATCTTTCTTTCTATGTATTCGCAGCACATTACACTTGTCTACATTGAAATTCAATTACCATTCCCTGCACCATGCGTCAATTCGTTGCAGATCCTCCTGCATTTAAGTACAATTTTCCATTGTTACAACCTTTCGATATACTACAGCATCATCCGCAAAAAGCCTCAGTGAACTTCCGATGTCATCCACAAGGTCATTTATATATATTGTATCAGTCCTACGACACTCGCCTGTGGCACACCTGAAATCACTCTTACTTCGGAAGACTTCTCTCCATTGAGAATGACATGCTGCGTTCTGTTATCTAGGATTTCTTCTATCCTATCACACAATTGGTCTGGTAGTCCATATGCTCTTACTTTGTTCATTAAACGACTGTTGGGAACTGCATCAAACGCCTTGCAGAAGTCAAGAAACATGGCATCTACCTGGGAACCCATGTCTATGGCCCTCCGAGTCTCGTGGACGAATAGCGCGAGATGGGTTTCACACGATCATCTTTTTTGAAACCCATGCTGATTCCTGCAGAGCATGTGCAGTAGCAACTTGAGCAGCAGTTGGCACTGCAGTGACACAACGAACTTTTACAAATCGGTTACTTCAAGGGCACCTCTGAGACAGATGTCCTGTAGTGTGCATTCCACTGACCCCAAACCAGCGCCATTTGCAACTTTGGTGATGTCCAGTGAGAGCTGACTGGAGGTCAGGGTGGAAGTCCATGGTGTTTTCTGGTTAAAGCTGGTTCTGGCTCGGTGCCAGTGATGACCGTGTGTTAGAAGGAGGCCAGTTGACAGGGCCTGCAACCAACCTGTCTGCTTGCTAGACACACTGGACCTACACCTGGAATTGCGGCATGGGGTCCGATTTCATATGACAACAGAAACACTCTCGTGGTTATCCTATGCGCTCTGACAGCAAATCTGTGTGTCAGCCTGGTGATTAGATTAGTTGCACTGCCATTTGTGCACAGCATTGGCTCTGAGCACTATGGGACTTAACTTCTGAGGTCATCAGTGCCCTAGAACTTAGAACTACTTAAACCTAACTAACCTAAGGACATCACACACATCCATGCCCGAGGCAGGATTTGAACCTGTGACCGTACCAGTCGCACGGTTCCAAACTGTAGCGCCTACAACCGCTTGGCCACTCCGGCTGGCTGTGACTAGCATTCCGGGAGCTATTTTCCAACTGGCTAGCGCTCGTTCACATACCGATGTTGTAACTCAAAATGATCTACAAAGTGTTGACATGTTGCCTTGATCCGCGCTATAACGAGATCTGTCTCTAATCGAGCACATATGGGACATCATCAGATGATAACTCCAGAGTCACCACAACCAGCATTAACCGTCCCTGTATTGACCGACCAAGTGCAACAGGCATGGGACTCCATCCCATAAACTGACATGCTGCACCTCTACAACACAATGCATGCACATTTTCTTGCTTGTATGCAACATTCTGGCCTTTACACCATTATTAATGTACCAACATTTCAGCTTTTCAGTGGCTTATCTTGCAATTCACTTACCTGTGATCCTACATTAATTATTTTTTGGTGTTACAGTTTCCTCCCGTCAGTGTACTTTCAGTAGCCTGATGTACAAAAGACGTTCAAAAAGTTTTGCACATCCGTCTCTAATTTTTTTATTTTTTGCAGAAGTAGAATGAATTTTTTTGTGAACATATTTGCAAAATTTAGCTATAAGTTGGTATATAAAAGTATTTTCTTTTATATACACTTGAGCCATAATGGACCATGAAGTAGATGGCAGGTTGCGACAACGTTCGGTGATGGAGTTCCTCTTCAAGACTGGCAATGACTCTGCTACATCGATTCACAGGAAGTTGCTCCCTGTTTATGTAGAGGACACAGTGGATCGCAGCAGTATCCAGCGGTGGTTGCAGAGGTTTAAAGAAGGTGATTTCTCTCTGCTGGACAATCCTCAAAGCGGTAGACAATCGATGGCAGTGAGTGATGTGAATAAGGAGAACATTGATCAAATCATCCAAAATGACAGATGTGTGACGACATGACAGCTTGCTGAAATGACTCGTTTGTCAATGGGTAGTGTGGTATCTCTGATACAGTCAGTCACTAGGGTACAGAAAAATCTGTGCGCGTTGGGTGCCTAGATTATTGATAAGAGAAATGAAAACAATGAGGAAGAATGTGTGCAAGGGTCTCATGATACCTTTACTGAAGAGTGGAAACAGTGTTTTGACAGCGTCATTAACCAGGATGAAATACGATTGTTTTTGTCCGAACCTGAGAGCAAAACCCAATCCATGGAGTGGCGTCATCTGGGTTCCCCTCGGAAGAAGAAACCAAGACTTTCATGAACAGTAGGCCAAAAGTGAGGCCTCCTTCCTCTGGGATCAGTGTGGTGTCATTTTCATTGACTTTTTGGAACCTGGCTTCACAATTAACCGGGACCATCACTGTTTGCAATTGGACAAGCTGTGATGTGCCATCGAGACTCACAGACCACAACTTCAGGGTCAGCTCATCAGACTACACCATGACAATGCCAAACCCCATTCATCCCTTATGACGCAGGAGAAAATCAGGGAAATGGGTTGGAAAATTGTTCCTCATTCTCCCTACAGTCCAGATTTGGCTCCGTCTGATTTTTACCTCTTTGGTCAACTGAAGGCCCACCTGTGTGGTTTGATAGTGAGAAAGACTGTATTTCCTGTGTCAAGAAATGGTGTAAAAGTCAGTCCCCAAAGTTTTACCAAAGTTCATTTACATCATGGAAAGAACGTTGGGCCAGATGTGTCACAGCTGACGGAGGCTACATTGAGGAGGCTCAATATATAGCTAAATGTTCCAAGTATGTTCACAAAAAAATTCATTCTCCTCCTGCAAAAAATAAAAAAGTTAGAGACGAATGTGCAAAACGTTTTGAACGTCCTTTGTACGTATCAACTACACTGCAACTACGTTCTACACAAATTTCGAATTACATATCATGTTTATGGGAACAACAGTGCAGTGAAACACGAGCATGATTAAGCCAGTATAGAACAAATGTAATATAAGGTACTTGGCACGTTAGCATCACAAGTCTTTTAACAATCATCACTGTCCTTATGCTGCTGAAAATGCTTTCCAAAAGTTGAAAAAACCGCCATCAAACATCACTGTATAGATGATTGTGACTATTAAACAATATTAGTGGCAAGAGACATATTACAACATTACCTAATGTACAATTCTCACAAACATCGCATCTGATGAACAATGTTGATAGACTAATGAGATATTGAGACAGGTACAACCAGAAACTGAAATCACTTGTACACTATCTGCATTGCAGTCAGGTAGGCTATTGTGAAATACAGAGATATACCTGTGTATATATATCTTATATGAAGAGTGCAGAAACCTCATTATAGTACCAATGAGCAGTGGAACCGCTGTTATAAAAGAGGCAAAGAGTTTGTGTTGTCAGTAGAAAATCAGTAATTACAGAACTGGTCACTCAGGAGAATTCTGTGACTTCCATTGTCAACTAATCACTAAGTTACTAATTCATCAGGGCATTTGAACCCATCTCAAGCACCCCAAGTCAACTAATGGTGGCGTGATTGTAAACTGGAAAAGCAAAGGAAAAATCACGGCTAAACCGAGACCAAACAGACCTCACATACTGATGGATAGGGACAATCGAGCACTGCATAGGATAGTTGTAAAGAATCACTTGAAATTGGCCAAAGGGATCATTCATGAGTTCCAGCACTCCAGCTTGCATACTGACTGTGTATAGAGAGTTAAAAATACTGGGGTATAACTGTCGAGGAGCTCCTTGAAAGCCACACTTTTTCTGCAGTCAGTTTGGAGCGACCCTTGAGATAATGTAAAGAGTAACACCACTGAACAGTCAATGAAGGGAAACGAGTGATTTGCAGTGATGTAGAACGCTACGGTGTGACAGTCCATTGGAAGGCTTTGGATTTGACGAATGCCTCGAGAGCATTACATTGCATCACGTGTAGTCCCATCTGTGAAGTACGGAGAAGGATGTCTTACAGTCGACGGGTGTTCGTCATGGTTAGGGAGTCAACCTCCGATTGCACGTAAGGAAATGTTAGATGCTTAAGGGTATGAGCAACGGTGCTGTACCAGTACAGCCCACTCTGCACTATTGCAGACCTTCCAAAAGTGTCATTGCCCTCCTTGATCAATGTGTCCTGAGGCAGCCACAGGTCAATTATCAAATCCCTGAGGCATTTGCCCTCATCTCCAATGTCCTGGAGTGTCCGTTGTCCTCTACAAGTAAATTACTATTATTTATTAACCGTCACTCTTATCACTGTGCTTATTGTTTGGTTAGTGATTGGCAACAATTTATAATCAAATTATGATGATTTAATATGCCAAAAGAAGGATTTTTCCCCACCACTCCAACCACCAGACTGTACTTCCAAATACCTAATTTCAACTACTTTTGAAGGTCACTCAACTAGTCACTTTAAATTACTCTTTTCAGTGTCAACCAACCATTTATCTAGTTTCTCATCTAAAGATACATGTACATAATTGTAGTAAAGTGGCTGATAATGCCTAAGCCATAGCTGTTGCATATGTATATTAGCACCGAATAGCACAGTACAGTTTATTTTTCAGCAGGTTGATGTGGTATGTGTTATTCTCCCACTGACTGCTTTTCCTGCAAGTGAGAGGAGCGAAATGTAATACATCTTCTTTCTTTTGGTAAGTAATGAGGGGTGCGCAACTTGATACATTTTGTTTCTTTGCTAAGTGCATATTCCTGTTTTATACTTTTAAAAATTAGATTTTTCATGTTGATGTAAAAATGACCTATTTGATATACAAAATGTAGTAACGGGCTCATCCTACCCAGCAGGTCGCCTCGGACGTTGCACTGCGACATTTATGATCGAACTGACTACATTTTTGGGGCAAATGAAACATCACTTGCCTCATAGTTAACTATGAGAGGGCAGAACTTAATACAGCTTCTTTCGTTTGGTAACCATTTTCTATTGCTTTTCACTTTTCATAATTATACTGTAAATTTCCCATAAAAATGATCCATTTCAAATAACAAATGTAGCAACAGTCTTGTCCTCCCAGTAGATTGACTTGGGTGTGTGGTTGCAACATTTATGCTCCCATCAACCACGTTTTTGCTTCAAATGAGACACCAGTTGCACCATAGTTAACTATGAGAGGTGTGGAACTTGATACATCTTTCTTTTGTTAAATGCTTCATCCTGCTTTTTCAAAAACATTTGAAAAGGTTGTGTTCAAGCCTCTTCTTAAACATCTGACTGCTAAGAATATATTGTCCTAGTCACAATTTGTGTTTCCTAATTGTTCAAATATAGGGAAGGCTTTTTAAACATATACTGAGATGTACTTAATTCATTAGATATCAAATTAAAGGCTGCCGGCATTTTCTGTGACCCACGAAAAGCCTTTGACTGTGTGGATCATAGCATCTTTTTAAGTAAATTAGAATATTATGGTGTCACTGGGAGGGCTGCAAAATTGTTGGAGTCTTATCTAACTAATAAGAAACAAAGGGTGTCATTGCAAAATACCTGTGGAGTAATGCAACCAGTCTTCCTCTGTTTGGGAATTAATTACATGCAGTATTCATGAAGTTTCCATCTTGAATCCATTGCCTTTTCTTGTATCATTGATGATCTCTTGTCTGCTACATTGCCAGATGCAAAGTTAGTTCTGCTTGCAGATGGTACAAACATAACAATAAATAACAAGTCAAGTACAGATTTAAAAATGGCTGTTAATCAAATTTTCACTGAAATTAATAAATGGTTTAAAGCTAACTCACTGTCATTACACTTTCAAAAGACCCACTGTATGCAGTTCGGAACCTGTAACAGATTTCCCTCCAGCATATTTATAACATATGAAGAGATGCAGATCCAAGAGGTGTACAGTGTTAAATATTTCTGGGATTGAAACTCAATTTTAAATTCAGTTGGGAAGAGCATACCACAGGATTGCTGAAGTGCCTAACAAGTCGGTATTTGCAGTATGAATGAGGTCAGATGTAGGAAATATAAATATAAAAAACTTACACACTTTGCTTACTTTCATTCTATTGTGTCATATGGAATCATGTTCTGGAGTAACTCATCAAATCAAGGAAAGGTTTTTATTATGCAAAAGCATGTAATATGACTCATCTGTGGTGTAAATTGAGAAACACCATGTAGAAATATGTTCAAGGAACTTTGTGCTCTAACCACTGCTTCTCAGTATCTTTATTCCTTAACGAAATTTGTTGCAAGTAATATGTCTCTATTTCCAACTAATAGCTACGTAAAGACCTATAATCACTTACCTTGGTCCAAAAAGGGGTCCAATATTCAGGAACACAAATTCCCAATAAATTGCCAGCAACCATAAAAAACTTTGTTCCAGACACAGCACAGATTAAACAGAGACTGAAAGACTTTTTCATAGGCAACTCCTTCTGCTCTACATCTGTATATCTTAACAGAAACTATTAGGCCAACTGAAATAAAAATGTCTGTTAGATTTCAGCTTTGACATCAGTTGTTTACAACAGTCAAGAGCAGGTATACTGTGTATAATAAATTTATTAAAAGTGCATAACTATGTTTCATTTTGACACCATATTAATTCTGTAAATATTAGGAGTTCCACTTCACTGTAATATTTCACATGTTTTGACAATCTCCTGACAAAGAATCAGGTTAGTGATTACTATATTCAGATGTTTTATGTTTTTTTATTTTAGATTTTCTGACTTGTACCACACCCACGAGAATCATATCACTTTTTGTCTGTGAAACGAAAACTGAATCTAATCTAATCTAATCTGGAGAGTGTGGCTGCAACATTTATGCTCTCATCGACAGCATTTTTGCTGCAAATGAGACATCAGTTTCACCACTGTTAACAATGTGAAGTGCGGATATTAATAAGTACCCTTTCTTTTGGTAAGGACTTCCTATTGATTTACACTTTTAAAAATTAAATTCCTCAAGTTGACTTAGAAATGAAGTATTTGATATACTGAATGTAGTAACAGTCTCATAATTCCCAGCAGGTTGATTTGACTGTGTAGTTGCAACATTTATGCTCCCATCAACTGCATTTATGCTGCAAATGAGACATCAGATGCACTGCAGATAATTGTGACATTTGCAGAACTTAATGCATGTTCTTTCTTTTGGTAAGTGTTTCTATACTCTATCCTTTTAAGAAATAGGTTCTTCAAGGTGACATAAATATGGCATACTTGTTACACCAAATGAAGTAACTGACTCAACCAGAGTAACTGACTCCTTCAAAACAGGTTGATTTGCATGTGTGGTTGCAATATTTAAACTTCTATCCAATAAGGTTTTACTGCAAATGAGATATCAGTTGCACCATAGTTAACTGTGAGACGTTTGGAACACAATAACCCTCCTTCTTTTGGAAAACACTACTGATTGTATTGTACTTTTAAAAACTTTTAATCTAGTGTACCAACTGTAGTAACAGTCTCATCCTTGGCAACAGGTCGACTTGCATGTATGGTTGAACATTTATGCTCTTATCGACTGTGATTTTGTTGCAAATGACTTCTCAGTTACAACATAGTTAACTATGTGAGTTGCAGAACTTGATACATCTTCTTTGTTTAGTTATTCACACCTACATTAGAAATATCTAATTATTGAGTTGAGATAAAAATGAACCATTAGATATATGAAATGTAACAGCAGGGTCCTCCTTCACAGAAGCATGACTTGGGTGTGTGGTTCAACATTTATGCACCAATGGAATACATCTTTGTGGCAAATGACACATCAGTTTCACCATACTCAACTAAAGTACAGGAATTGATATATTCCCAGAATGAGATTTTCACTCTGCAGCGGAGTGTGCGCTGACATGAAACTTCCTGGCAGATTAAAACTGTGTGCCGGACCGAGACTCGAACTCAGGAACTTTGCCTTTCGTGGACAAGTGCTCTACCACCTGAGCTACCCAAGCACGATTCACGCCCCATCCTCACAGCTTTATTCCTGCCAGTACCTCGTCTCCTACCTTCCAAACTTTACAGAAGCTCTCCTGCGAACCTTGCAGAACTAGCACTCCTAAAAGAAAGGATATTGCGGAGACATGCCTTAGCCACAGCCTGGGGAGTGCTAGTTCTGCAAGTTTTGCAGGAGACCTTCCGTAAAGTTTGGAAGGTAGGAGACAAGGTACTGGCAGGAATAAAGCTGTGAGGACGTGGCGTGAATCGTGCTTCGGTAGCTCAGATGGTAGAGCCCTTGCCCATGAAAGGCAAAGATCCCGAGTTCGAGTCTCGGTCCGGCCCACAGTTTTAATCTGCCAGGAAATTTCAATTGATACATTGCCATGCCCAGTAGCCACGCGGAATAGGGTGCCTTGTCACGGTCCACGTGGCTCCCTGCTTCAGAGATTCGATTACACCGTCAGGCATGGGTGTGTGTGTTGTCCTTAGCGTGACTTAGTTTAAGTTAGGTTAAATAGTGCCTAAGCTTAGGGACTGATGATCTCAGTAGTTTGGTCCCACAAGACCTTACACAAAAAAACATGCTCGTCTTTTGCAGCAGACTGACTCGGGTGCAAGGCTGCGAACAATTATGTTCATATCAACTGCGTTTTTGACAAATTTGACATCTGTTGCATTATAGTTAAATGACAGATGTGTGGAAATTAGTACACATATTTCCATTTGATAAGTGTATCTTGCTCTTTTAAATTTTTAAAAACTATTCCTCAAATTGACATAAAAATAATAATATATCTGATGTACAAAATATAGCAACTGGTCCCTCATTCACACCAGGTTGATGTGTGGGTGATTGCAACATCACTGCTCCTATCAACTACATTTTTTGGAAAATGAGATATTTCTTGCACCACAGTTAAATATGAGAGGTGTGATATGTTTTCATTCTTTAAGTAAGCATGTCATCCTGTTTTATATTTTTCAAAATTACACTTTTTATGTTGACATATGAATGACCAATTTGATGTTCAGAATGTAGTAATGCACTCGTTCTTGAAAGCAGGTAGACTTGTGTGTGTGGTTGCAACATTTCGGCTCCCATTGACTTCATTTTTGGCGAGAATGACATCTCCTGCAACACAGTTCAATAAGAGAGGAGCAGAACTTGATACATTTTCATTCTTTTGGTAAGCATGTTTTCCTATTTTATACATTCAGAAATCAGGTTTTTATGTTGACATATTGAGGTACAAAATGTACTAAAACACTCATCCTTCACAGCAGGTTGAGTTGTGCGCATGATTGCAACATTTCGGCTCCCATCGACTGCATTTTTGGGCGAAAGGAACATTTGATGCACCACAGCTCAATATGGGTTTTGCAGAATAAGACACATTTTCTTTTTGAAGCAAGCATATATTCCTGTTTTGAACTTTTAGAAATCAGAATTATTATGTCGAAATTTGAATCACCTATTTTTTCTCCACAGCAGGTTGACTTGTTTGTGTGGTTGCAACATTTCTGCTCCCATTGACTGCATTTTTTGGCGAAAGGGACATCTGTTGCAGCACAGCTCAGTATCCAAGATGCAGAACTTCATAGATTTTCTTTCTTATGGTAAGCATTTAATACTTCTTAATACATTTTCTAAATTAGATATTTTATATTGATATATGAAAGACCTATTTGATGCACAAAATGTAGTTGAACACTCATTGTTCACAGCATGTTGACTTGTGGGTGTGGTTGCAACATTTTTGCTCCGAATGACTGAAATTTTTGGTGAAAAGAACATCTGGTGCAGCACAGCACAATATGGGATGTGCGGATCTTGATATGTTCTCCTTCCTCTGGTAAACATATGTTACAGTTTTATATTTTTAGAAAATTGATTTTTTATGTTGACGTATGAATGACCAATTTGACATACCAAATTTAATAACACTTTCAAACTTCACAGCGGTTGACTTGTATGTGTGGTTGCCCCATTTATTCTCCAATTTACATTTTTGGAGAAAGGGCCATCTGTTGCAACATAGGTCACTGCCAGAGCTACAGAGCATTAAACGTTCCCTTTCTTTTGGAAAGCAAATCTTACAGTTTTATACTTTTACAATTTAGTTTTCTCATGTTGACTTTAACATGACCTAATTGATGTAATAAATGTAGTAACCGACTTATTCTTCATAGCAAGCCAACTTCTGTGAATGGTTGCAGCATTTATGTTCTCATTGAGCACATTTTAGTAGAAAGGGACATTTATTGCACCACACGCCAGAGAGGCAGCTGCAGAGCATGATGCATATTCTTTCTTTTGGTAAGCATTTTTTTTCTGTTTTATACGTTTGGAATTTTTGTTTTTCATGTTGATTTTAAAATGACCTTTTTCATGTTTGAAATGTACTAACTCGTTTTTTCCTCACAGCACGTCAACTTGTGTGTGTGGTTGCAACATTTCCCTCCCATCGAGTACATTTTTCGAAGAAGGGACATCTCTTGCACCACAGGCCAGTGAGACAGTTGCGGAGCACGATACGTTTTCTTTCTTTGGTAAGAACTTTCTTCTGTTTTATTCTTTTGGAATTTTGGTTTATCATGTTGATTTAAATATGACCTACTTCATGTTTGAAATGTACCAACTCGTTTTTTCCTCACAGCAGGTCAACATGTGTGTGTGGTTCCAACATTACGCTCCCATTGAGTACATTTTTGGAGAAAGGGACATCTGTTGCACCACTGGGCGGGAGGAAGATGCCAAGCACGATACATTTTCTTTCTTCGGTAAGCATTTTTTGGTGTTTTATACTTTTGGAATTTTGGTTTTTCATGTTGATTTTAAAATGGCCTTTTTCATGTTTGAAATGTACTAACTCGTTTTTTCCTCACAGCAGATGAACTTGTGTGTGGTTGCAACATTACGGTCCCATTGAGTACATTTTTTGAGAAAAGGAGATCAGTTGCACCACAGGGCGGGAGGAGGGTGCTGAGCACGGTTCATTTTCTCTCTTCGGTAAGCATTTTTTTGTGTTTTATACTTTTGAAATTGTGTTCTTCATGTTGATTTTAAAATGACCTTTTTCATGTTTGAAATGTACTAACTCGATTTTTCCTCACATTAGGTCAACTTGTGTGTGGTTGCAACATTACGGTCCCATTGAGTACATTTTTGGAGAAAGGGACATCAGTTGCACCACAGGGCGGGAGGAGAGTGCAGAGCACGATACATTTTCTCTCTTCATTAAGCATTTTTTTGTGTTTGATACTTTTGGAATTTTTGTTTATCATGTTGATTTTAAAATGACCTTTTTCATGTTTGAAATGTACTAACTCGTTTTTTCCTCACAGCAGGTCAACTTGTGTGTGGTTGCAACATTACGGTCCCATTGAGTACATTTTTGGAGAAAGGGACATCAGTTGCACCACAGGTCGGGAGGAAGATGCCAAGGACGATACATTTTCTTTCTTCGGTAAGCATTTTTTTGTGTTTGATACTTTTGGAATTTTGGTTTTTCATGTTGATTTTAAAATGGCCTTTTTCATGTTTGAAATGTACTAACTCGTTTTTTCCTCACAGCAGGTGAACTTGTGTGTGGTTGCAACATTACGGTCCCATTGAGTACATTTTTGGAGAAAAGGAGATCACTTGCAGCACAGGGCGGGAGGAGGGTGCTGAGCACGGTTCATTTTCTCTCTTCGGTAAGCATTTTTTTGTGTTTTATACTTTTGAAATTGTGTTCTTCATGTTGATTTTAAAATGACCTTTTTCATGTTTGAAATGTACTAACTCGTTTTTTCCTCACAGCAGGTCAACTTGTGTGTGGTTGCAACATTACGGTCCCATTGAGTACATTTTTGGAGAAAAGGAGATCACTTGCACCACAGGGCGGGAGGAGGGTGCTGAGCACGGTTCATTTTCTCTCTTCGGTAAGCATTTTTTTGTGTTTTATACTTTTGAAATTGTGTTCTTCATGTTGATTTTAAAATGACCTTTTTCATGTTTGAAATGTACTAACTCGTTTTTTCCTCACAGCAGGTGAACTTGTGTGTGGTTGCAACATTACGGTCCCATTGAGTACATTTTTGGAGAAAGGGACATCAGTTGCACCACAGGGCGGGAGGAAGATGCCAAGCACGATACATTTTTCTTCTTCGGTAAGCATTTTTTTGTGTTTGATACTTTTGGAATTTTGGTTTTTCATGTTGATTTTAAAATGACCTTTTTCATGTTTGAAATGTACTAACTCGTTTTTTCCTCACAGCAGGTCAACTTGTGTGTGGTTGCAACATTACGGTCCCATTGAGTACATTTTTGGAGAAAGGGACATCAGTTGCACCACAGGGCGGGAGGAAGATGCCAAGCACGATACATTTCTTTTCTTCGGTAAGCATTTTTTTGTGTTTGATACTTTTGGAATTTTGGTTTTTCATGTTGATTTTAAAATGACCTTTTTCATGTTTGAAATGTACTAACTCATTTTTTCCTCACAGCAGGTCTACTTGTGTGTGGTTGCAACATTACGGTCCCATTGAGTACATTTTTGGAGAAAGGGACATCAGTTGCACCACAGGGCGGGAGGAAGATGCCAAGCACGATACATATTTTTTCTTCGGTAAGCATTTTTTTGTGTTTCATACTTTTGGAATTTTGGTTTTTCATGTTGATTTTAAAATGACCTTTTTCATGTTTTTGAAATGTACCAACTCATTTTTTCCTCACAGCAGGTCAACTTGTGTGTGGTTGCAACATTACGGTCCCATTGAGTACATTTTTGGAGAAAGGGACATCAGTTGCACCACAGGGAGGGAGGAGGGTGCTGAGCACGTTACATTTTTTTTCTTCGGTAAGCATTTTTTTGTGTTTGATACTTTTGGAACTTTGGTTTTTCATGTTGATTTTAAAATGACCTTTTTCATGTTTGAAATGTACTAACTCGTTTTTTCCTCACAGCAGGTCAACTTGCGTGTGGTTGCAACATTACGGTCCCATTGAGTATATTTTTGGAGAAAGGGACATCAGTTGCACCACAGGGCGGGAGGAAGATGCCAAGCACGATACATTTTTTTTCTTCGGTAAGCATTTTTTTGTGTTTTATACTTTTGAAATTGTGTTCTTCATGTTGATTTTAAAATGACCTTTTTCATGTTTGAAATGTACTAACTCATTTTTTCCTCACAGCAGGTCAACTTGTGTGTGGTTGCAACATTACGGTCATATTGAGTACATTCTTGGAGAAAGGGACATCAGTTGCACCACAGGGCGGGAGGAAGATGCCAAGCACGATACATTTTTTTTCTTCGGTAAGCATTTTTTTGTGTTTGATACTTTTGGAATTTTGGTTTTTCATGTTGATTTTAAAATGACCTTTTTCATGTTTGAAATGTACTAACTCGTTTTTTCCTCACAGCAGGTCAACTTGTGTGTGGTTGCAACATTACGGTCCCATTGAGTACATTTTTGGAGAAAGGGACATCAGTTGCACCACAGGGCGGGAGGAAGATGCCAAGCACGATACATTTTTTTTCATCGGTAAGCATTTTTTTGTGTTTGATACTTTTGGAATTTTGGTTTTTCATGCTGATTTTAAAATGACCTTTTTCATGTTTGAAATGTACCAACTCATTTTTTCCTCACAGCAGGTCAACTTGTGTGTGGTTGCAACATTACGGTCCCATTGAGTACATTTTTGGAGAAAGGGACATCAGTTGCACCACAGGGAGGGAGGAGGGTGCTGAGCACGTTACATTTTTTTTCTTCGGTAAGCATTTTTTTGTGTTTGATACTTTTGGAATTTTGGTTTTTCATGTTGATTTTAAAATGACCTTTTTCATGTTTGAAATGTACTAACTCGTTTTTTCCTCACAGCAGGTCAACTTGTGTGCGGTTGCAACATTACGGTCCCATTGAGTATATTTTTGGAGAAACGGACATCAGTTGCACCACAGGGCGGGAGGAAGATGCCAAGCACGATACATTTTTTTTCTTCGGTAAGCATTTTTTTGTGTTTTATACTTTTGAAATTGTGTTCTTCATGTTGATTTTAAAATGACCTTTTTCATGTTTGAAATGTACTAACTCATTTTTTCCTCACAGCAGGTCAACTTGCGTGTGGTTGCAACATTACGGTCATATTGAGTACATTTTTGGAGAAAGGGACATCAGTTGCACCACAGGGCGTGAGGAAGATGCCAAGCACGATACATTTTTTTTTCTTCGGTAAGCATTTTTTTGTGTTTGATACTTTTGGAATTTTGGTTTTTCATGTTGATTTTAAAATGGTCTTTTTCATGTTTGAAATGTATTAACTCGTTTTTTCCTCACAGCAGGTGAACTTGTGTGTGGTTGCAACATTACGGTCCCATTGAGTACATTTTTGGAGAAAGGGACATCAGTTGCACCACAGGGGGGGAGGAAGATGCCAAGGACGATACATTTTCTTTCTTCGGTAAGCATTTTTTTGTGTTTGATACTTTTGGAATTTTGGTTTTTCATGTTGATTTTAAAATGGCCTTTTTCATGTTTGAAATGCACTATCTCGTTTTTTCCTCACAGCAGGTGAACTTGTGTGTGGTTGCAACATTACGGTCCCATTGAGTACATTTTTGGAGAAAGGGACATCAGTTGCACCACAGGGCGGGAAGAAGATGCCAAGCACGATACATTTTTCTTCTTCGGTAAGCATTTTTTTGTGTTTGATACTTTTGGAATTTTGGTTTTTCATGTTGATTTTAAAATGACCTTTTTCATGTTTGAAATGTACTAACTCGTTTTTTCCTCACAGTAGGTCAACTTGTGTGTGGTTGCAACATTACGGTCCCATTGAGTACATTTTTGGAGAAAGGGACATCAGTTGCACCACAGGGCATTAGGAAGATGCCAAGCACGATACATTTTTTTTCTTCGGTAAGCATTTTTTTGTGTTTTATACTTTTGGAATTTTGGATTTTCATGTTGATTTTAAAATGACCTTTTTCATGTTTGAAATGTACTAACTCGTTTTTTCCTCACAGCAGGTCAACTTGTGTGTGGTTGCAACATTACGGTCCCATTGAGTATATTTTTGATGAAAGGGACATCAGTTGCACCACAGGGCGGGAGGAAGATGCCAAGCATGATACATTTTTTTTCTTCGGTAAGCATTTTTTTGTGTTTGATACTTTTGGAATTTTTGTTTTTCATGTTGATTTTAAAATGACCTTTTTCATGGTTGAAATGTACTAACTCGTTTTTTCCTCACAGTAGGTCAACTTGTGTGTGGTTGCAACATTACGGTACCATTGAGTACATTTTTGGAGAACGGGACATCAGTTGCACCACAGGGCGGGAGGAAGATGCCAGGCACGATACATTTTTTTTCTTCGGTAAGCATTTTTTTGTGTTTGATACTTTTGGAATTTTGGTTTTTCATGTTGATTTTAAAATGACCTTTTTCATGTTTGAAATGTACTAACTCATTTTTTCCTCACAGCAGGTCAACTTGTGTGTGGTTGCAACATTACGGTCCCATTGAGTACATTTTTGGAGAAAGGGACATCAGTTGCACCACAGGGCGGGAGGAAGATGCCAAGCACGATACATTTTTTTTCATCGGTAAGCATTTTTTTGTGTTTGATACTTTTGGAATTTTGGTTTTTCATGCTGATTTTAAAATGACCTTTTTCATGTTTGAAATGAACCAACTCATTTTTTCCTCACAGCAGGTCAACTTGTGTGTGGTTGCAACATTACGGTCCCATTGAGTACATTTTTGGAGAAAGGGACATCAGTTGCACCACAGGGCGGGAGGAGGGTGCTGAGCACGTTACATTTTTTTTCTTCGGTAAGCATTTTTTTGTGTTTGATACTTTTGGAATTTTGGTTTTTCATGTTGATTTTAAAATGACCTTTTTCATGTTTGAAATGTACTAACTCGTTTTTTCCTCACAGCAGGTCAACTTGTGTGTGGTTGCAACATTACGGTCCCATTGAGTATATTTTTGGAGAAACGGACATCAGTTGCACCACAGGCCGGGAGGAAGATGCCAAGCACGATACATTTTTTTTCTTCGGTAAGCATTTTTTTGTGTTTTATACTTTTGAAATTGTGTTCTTCATGTTGATTTTAAAATGACCTTTCTCATGTTTGAAATGTACTAACTCATTTTTTCCTCACAGCAGGTCAACTTGTGTGTGGTTGCAACATTACGGTCATATTGAGTACATTTTTGGAGAAAGGGACATCAGTTGCACCACAGGGCGGGAGGAAGATGCCAAGCATGATACATTTTTCTTCTTCGGTAAGCATTTTTTTGTGTTTGATACTTTTGGAATTTTGGTTTTTCATGTTGATTTTAAAATGACCTTTTTCATGTTTGAAATGTACTAACTCATTTTTTCCTCACAGCAGGTCAACTTGTGTGTGGTTGCAACATTACGGTACCATTGAGTACATTTTTGGAGAACGGGACATCAGTTGCACCACAGGGCGGGAGGAAGATGCCAAGCACGATACATTTTTTTTCTTCCGTAAGCATTTTTTTGTGTTTGATACTTTTGGAATTTTGGTTTTTCATGTTGATTTTAAAATGACCTTTTTCATGTTTGAAATGTACTAACTCATTTTTTCCTCACAGCAGGTCAACTTGTGTGTGGTTGCAACATTACGGTCCCATTGAGTACATTTTTGGAGAAAGGGACATCAGTTGCACCACAGGGCGGGAGGAAGATGCCAAGCACGATACATTTTTTTTCTTCGGTAAGCATTTTTTTGTGTTTTATACTTTTGGAATTTTGGTTTTTCATTTTGATTTTAAAATGACCTTTTTCATGTTTGAAATGTACTAACTCGTTTTTTCCTCACAGCAGGTCAACTTGTGTGTGGTTGCAACATTACGGTCCCATTGAGTATATTTTTGATGAAAGGGACATCAGTTGCACCACAGGGCGGGAGGAAGATGCCAAGCATGATACATTTTTTTTCTTCGGTAAGCATTTTTTTGTGTTTGATACTTTTGGAATTTTTGTTTTTCATGTTGATTTTAAAATGACCTTTTTCATGGTTGAAATGTACTAACTCGTTTTTTCCTCACAGCAGGTCAACTTGTGTGTGGTTGCAACATTACGGTCCCATTGAGTATATTTTTGGAGAAAGGGACATCAGTTGCACCACAGGGCGGGAGGAAGATGCCAAGCACGATACATTTTCTTTCTTCAGTAAGCATTTTTTTGAGTTTGATACTTTTAGAATTTTGGTTTTTCATGTTGATTTTAAAATGACCTTTTTCATGTTTGAAATGTACTAACTCGTTTTTTCCTCACAGCAGGTTAACTTGTGTGTGGTTGCAACATTACGGTCGCATTGAGTATATTTTTAGAGAAAGGGACATCAGTTGCACCACAGGGCGGGAGGAGGGTGCCGAGCACGTTAAATTTTTTTTCTTCGGTGAGTATTTTTTTGTGTTTTATACTTTTGGAATTTTGGTTTTTCATGTTGATTTTAAAATGACCTTTTTCATGGTTGAAATGTACCAACTCGTTTTTTCCTCACAGCAGGTCAACTTGTGTGTGGTTGCAACATTACGGTCCCATTGAGTATATTTTTGGAGAAAGGGACATCAGTTGCACCACAGGGCTCGAGGAAGATGCCAAGCACGATACATTTTTTTTCTTCGGTAAGCATTTTTTTTGTGTTTGATACTTTTGGAATTTTTGTTTTTCGTGTTGATTTTAAAATGACCTTTTTCAGGTTTGAAATGTACTAACTCGTTTTTTCCACACAGCAGGTCAACTTGTGTGTGGTTGCAACATTACGGTCCCGTTGAGTATATTTTTGGAGAAAGGGACATCAGTTGCACCACAGGGCGGGAGGAAGATGCCAAGCACGATACATTTTCTTTCTTCGGTAAGCATTTTTTTGTGTTTGATACTTTTGGAATTTTGGTTTTTCATGTTGATTTTAAAATGACATTTTTCATGTTTGAAATGTACTAACTCGTTTTTTCCTCACAGCAGGTCAACTTGTGTGTGGTTGCAACATTACGGTCCCATTGAGTATATTTTTGGAGAAAGGGACATCAGTTGCACCACAGGGCGGGAGGAGGGTGCCGAGCAGGTTACATTTTTTTTCTTCGGTAAGCATTTATTTGTGTTTGATACTTTTGGAATTTTGGTTTTTCATGTTGATTTTAAAATGACCTTTTTCATGTTTGAAATGTACTAACTCGTTTTTTCCACACAGCACGTCAACTTGTGTGTGGTTGCAACATTACGGTCCCATTGAGTATATTTTTGGAGAAAGGGACATCAGTTGCACCATAGGGCGGGAGGAGGGTGCCGAGCACGTTACACTTTTTTTTCTTCGGTAAGCATTTTTTTGTGTTTGATACTTTTGGAATTTTTGTTTTTCATGTTGATTTTAAAAGGACCTTTTTCATGTTTGAAATGTACTAACTCGTTTTTTCCTCACTGCAGGTCACCTTGTGTGTGGTTGCAACATTTCGGTCCCATTGAGTATATTTTTGGTGAAAGGGACATCAGTTGCACCACAGGGCGGGAGGAAGATGCCAAGCACGATACATTTTTTTTCTTCGGTAAGCATTTTTTTGTGTTTGATACTTTTGGAATTTTGGTTTTTCATGTTGATATTAAAATGACCTGTTTCATGTTTGAAATGTAACAACTCATTTTTTCCTCACAGCAGGTCAACTTGTGTGTGGTTGCAACATTACGGTCCCATTGAGTACATTTTTGGAGAAAGGAACATCAGTTGCACCACAGGGCGGGAGGAGGGTGCTGAGCACGTTACATTTTTTTTCTTCGGTAAGCATTTTTTTGTGTTTGATACTTTTGGAATTTTTGTTTTTCATGTTGATTTTAAAATGACCTTTTTCATGTTTGAAATGTACTAACTCGTTTTTACCTCACAGCAGGCCAACTTGCGTGTGGTTGCAACATTACGGTCCCATTGAGTATATTTTTGGAGAAAGGGACATCAGTTGCACCACAGGGCGGGAGGAGGGTGCCGAGCAGGTTACATTTTCTTTCTTCGGTAAGCATTTATTTGTGTTTGATACTTTTGGAATTTTGGTTTTTCATGTTGATTTTAAAATGACCTTTTTCATGTTTGAAATGTACTAACTCGTTTTTTCCACACAGCACATCAACTTGTGTGTGGTTGCAACATTACGGTCCCATTGAGTATATTTTTGGTGAAAGGGACATCAGTTGAACCACAGGGCGGGAGGAAGATGCCAAGCACGATACATTTTTTTTCTTCGGTAAGCATTTTTTTGTGTTTGATACTTTTGGAATTTTGGTTTTTCATGTTGATTTTAAAATGACCTTTTTCATGTTTGAAATGTACTAACTCGTTTTTTCCTCACAGCAGGTCAACTTGTGTGTGGTTGCAACATTACGGTCCCATTGAGTATATTTTTGGAGAAAGGGACATCAGTTGCACCACAGGGCGGGAGGAAGATGCCAAGCACGATACATTTTCTTTCTTCAGTAAGCATTTTTTTGTGTTTGATACTTTTGGAATTTTGGTTTTTCATGTTGATTTTAAAATGACCTTTTTCATGTTTGAAATGGACTAACTCGTTTTTTCCTCACAGCAGGTCAACTTGTGTGTGGTTGCAACACTACGGTCCCATTGAGTATATTTTTGGAGAAAGGGACATCAGTTGCACCATAGGGCGGGAGGAGGGTGCCGAGCACGTTACATTTTTTTTCTTCGGTAAGCATTTATTTGTGTTTGATACTTTTGGAATTTTGGTTTTTCATGTTGATTTTAAAAGGACCTTTTTCATGTTTGAAATGTACTAACTCTTTTTTTCCTCACTGCAGGTCAACGTGTGTGTGGTTGCAACATTACGGTCCCATTGAGTATATTTTTGGTGAAAGGGACATCAGTTGCACCACAGGGCGGGAGGAAGATGCCAAGCACGATACATTTTTTTTCTTCGGTAAGCATTTTTTTGTGTTTGATACTTTTGGAATTTTGGTTTTTCATGTTGATTTTAAAATGACCTTTTTCATGTTTGAAATGTACTAACTCGTTTTTTCCTCACAGCAGGTCAACTTGTGTGTGGTTGCAACATTACGGTCCCATTGAGTACATTTTTGGAGAAAGGGACATCAGTTGCACCACAGGGCGGGAGGAGGGTGACGAGCACGTTAAATTTTTTTTCTTCGGTATGCATTTTTTTGTGTTTTATACTTTTTAATTTTGGTTTTTCATGTTGATTTTAAAATGACCTTTTTCATGTTTGAAATGTACTAACTCGTTTTTTCCTCACAGCAGGTCAACTTGTGTGTGGTTGCAACATTACGGTCGCATTGAGTATATTTTTGGAGAAAGGGACATCAGTTGCACCACAGGGCGGGAGGAGGGTGCCGAGCACGTTAAATTTTTTTTCTTCGGTAAGTATTTTTTTGTGTTTTATACTTTTGGAATTTTGGTTTTTCATGTTGATTTTAAAATGACCTTTTCCATGTTTGAAATGTACTAACTCGTTTTTTCCTCACAGCAGGTCAACTTGTGTGTGGTTGCAACATTACGGTCCCATTGAGTATATTTTTGGTGAAAGGGACATCAGTTGCACCACAGGGCTCGAGGAAGATGCCAACACGATACATTTTTTTTCTTCGGTAAGCATTTTTTTTGTGTTTGATACTTTTGGAATTTTTGTTTTTCGTGTTGATTTTAAAATGACCTTTTTCATGTTTGAAATGTACTAACTCGTTTTTTCCTCACAGCAGGTCAACTTGTGTGTGGTTGCAACATTACGGTCCCATTGAGTACATTTTTGGAGAAAGGGACATCAGTTGCACCACAGGGCGGGAGGAGGGTGCTGAGCACGTTACATTTTTTTTCTTCGGTAAGCATTTTTTTGTGTTTGATACTTATGGAATTTTGGTTTTTCATGTTGATTTTAAAATGACCTTTTTCATGTTTGAAATGTACTAACTCGTTTTTTCCTCACAGCAGGTCAACTTGTGTGTGGTTGCAACATTACGGTCCCATTGAGTACATTTTTGGAGAAAGGGACATCAGTTGCACCACAGGGCGGGAGGAGGGTGCTGAGCACGTTACATTTTTTTTCTTCGGTAAGCATTTTTTTGTGTTTGATACTTATGGAATTTTGGTTTTTCATGTTGATTTTAAAATGACCTTTTTCATGTTTGAAATGTACTAACTCGTTTTTTCCTCACAGCAGGTCAACTTGTGTGTGGTTGCAACATTACGGTCCCATTGAGTACATTTTTGGAGAAAGGGACATCAGTTGCACCACAGGGCGGGAGGAGGGTGACGAGCACGTTAAATTTTTTTTCTTCGGTAAGCATTTTTTTGTGTTTGATACTTATGGAATTTTGGTTTTTCATGTTGATTTTAAAATGACCTTTTTCATGTTTGAAATGTACTAACTCGTTTTTTCCTCACAGCAGGTCAACTTGTGTGTGGTTGCAACATTACGGTCCCATTGAGTACATTTTTGGAGAAAGGGACATCAGTTGCACCACAGGGCGGGAGGAGGGTGCTGAGCACGTTAAATTTTTTTTCTTCGGTAAGCATTTATTTGTGTTTGATACTTTTGGAATTTTGGTTTTTCATGTTGATTTTAAAATGACCTTTTTCATGTTTGAAATGTACTAACTCATTTTTTCCTCACAGCAGGTCAACTTGTGTGTGGTTGCAACATTACGGTCCCATTGAGTACATTTTTGGAGAAAGGGACATCAGTTGCACCACAGGGCGGGAGGAGGGTGCTGAGCACGTTACATTTTTTTTCTTCGGTAAGCATTTTTTTGTGTTTGATACTTATGGAATTTTGGTTTTTCATGTTGATTTTAAAATGACCTTTTTCATGTTTGAAATGTACTAACTCGTTTTTTCCTCACAGCAGGTCAACTTGTGTGTGGTTGCAACATTACGGTCCCATTGAGTACATTTTTGGAGAAAGGGACATCAGTTGCACCACAGGGCGGGAGGAGGGTGACGAGCACGTTAAATTTTTTTTCTTCGGTATGCATTTTTTTGTGTTTTATACTTTTTAATTTTGGTTTTTCATGTTGATTTTAAAATGACCTTTTTCATGTTTGAAATGTACTAACTCGTTTTTTCCTCACAGCAGGTCAACTTGTGTGTGGTTGCAACATTACGGTCGCATTGAGTATATTTTTGGAGAAAGGGACATCAGTTGCACCACAGGGCGGGAGGAGGGTGCCGAGCACGTTAAATTTTTTTTCTTCGGTAAGTATTTTTTTGTGTTTTATACTTTTGGAATTTTGGTTTTTCATGTTGATTTTAAAATGACCTTTTCCATGTTTGAAATGTACTAACTCGTTTTTTCCTCACAGCAGGTCAACTTGTGTGTGGTTGCAACATTACGGTCCCATTGAGTATATTTTTGGTGAAAGGGACATCAGTTGCACCACAGGGCTCGAGGAAGATGCCAACACGATACATTTTTTTTCTTCGGTAAGCATTTTTTTTGTGTTTGATACTTTTGGAATTTTTGTTTTTCGTGTTGATTTTAAAATGACCTTTTTCATGTTTGAAATGTGCTAACTCGTTTTTTCCTCACAGCAGGTCAACTTGTGTGTGGTTGCAACATTACGGTCCCATTGAGTATATTTTTGATGAAAGGGACATCAGTTGCACCACAGGGCGGGAGGAAGATGCCAAGCATTATACATTTTTTTTCTTCGGTAAGCATTTTTTTGTGTTTGATACTTTTGGAATTTTTGTTTTTCATGTTGATTTTAAAATGACCTTTTTCATGTTTGAAATGTACTAACTCGTTTTTTCCTCACAGCAGGTCAACTTGTGTGTGGTTGCAACATTACGGTCCCATTGAGTATATTTTTGGTGAAAGGGACATCAGTTGCACCACAGGGCTCGAGGAAGATGCCAACACGATACATTTTTTTTCTTCGGTAAGCATTTTTTTTGTGTTTGATACTTTTGGAATTTTTGTTTTTCGTGTTGATTTTAAAATGACCTTTTTCATGTTTGAAATGTGCTAACTCGTTTTTTCCTCACAGCAGGTCAACTTGTGTGTGGTTGCAACATTACGGTCCCATTGAGTATATTTTTGATGAAAGGGACATCAGTTGCACCACAGGGCGGGAGGAAGATGCCAAGCATTATACATTTTTTTTCTTCGGTAAGCATTTTTTTGTGTTTGATACTTTTGGAATTTTTGTTTTTCATGTTGATTTTAAAATGACCTTTTTCATGTTTGAAATGTACTAACTCGTTTTTTCCTCACAGCAGGTCAACTTGTGTGTGGTTGCAACATTACGGTCGCATTGAGTATATTTTTGGAGAAAGGGACATCAGTTGCACCACAGGGCGGGAGGAGGGTGCCGAGCACGTTAAATTTTTTTTCTTCGGTAAGTATTTTTTTGTGTTTTATACTTTTGGAATTTTGGTTTTTCATGTTGATTTTAAAATGACCTTTTCCATGTTTGAAATGTACTAACTCGTTTTTTCCTCACAGCAGGTCAACTTGTGTGTGGTTCCAACATTACGGTCCCATTGAGTATATTTTTGGTGAAAGGGACATCAGTTGCACCACAGGGCTCGAGGAAGATGCCAACACGATACATTTTTTTTCTTCGGTAAGCATTTTTTTTGTGTTTGATACTTTTGGAATTTTTGTTTTTCGTGTTGATTTTAAAATGACCTTTTTCATGTTTGAAATGTACTAACTCGTTTTTTCCTCACAGCAGGTCAACTTGTGTGTGGTTGCAACATTACGGTCCCATTGAGTATATTTTTGATGAAAGGGACATCAGTTGCACCACAGGGCGGGAGGAAGATGCCAAGCATGATACATTTTTTTTCTTCGGTAAGCATTTTTTTGTGTTTGATACTTTTGGAATTTTTGTTTTTCATGTTGATTTTAAAATGACCTTTTTCATGTTTGAAATGTACTAACTCGTTTTTTCCTCACAGCAGGTCAACTTGTGTGTGGTTGCAACATTACGGTCCCATTGAGTATATTTTTGGAGAAAGGGACATCAGTTGCACCACAGGGCGGGAGGAAGATGCCAAGCACGATACATTTTCTTTCTTCGGTAAGCATTTTTTTGTGTTTGATACTTTTTAATTTTGGTTTTTCATGTTGATTTTAAAATGATCTTTTTCATGTTTGAAATGTACTAACTCGTTTTTTCCTCACAGCAGGTCAACTTGTGTGTGGTTGCAACATTACGGTCCCATTGAGTACATTTTTGGAGAAAGGGACATCAGTTGCACCACAGGGCGGGAGGAAGATGCCAAGCACGATACATTTTCTATCTTCGGTAAGCATTTTTTTGTGTTTGATACTTTTGGAATTTTGGTTTTTCATGTAGATTTTAAAATGACCTTTTTCATGTTTGAAATGTACTAACTCGTTTTTTCCACACAACACGTCAACTTGTGTGTGGTTGCAACATTACGGTCCCATTGAGTATATTTTTGGAGAAAGGGACATCAGTTGCACCACAGGGCGGGACGAGGGTGCCGAGCACGTTACATTTTTTTTCTTCGGTAAGCATTTTTTTGTGTTTCATACTTTTGGAATTCTGGTTTTTCATGTTGATTTTAAAATGACCTTTTTCATGTTTGAAATGTACTAACTCGTTTTTTCCTCACAGCAGGTCAACTTATGTGTGGTTGCAACATTACGGTCCCATTGAGTATATTTTTGGAGAAAGGGACATCAGTTGCACCATAGGGCGGGAGGAGGGTGCCGAGCACGTTACACTTTTTTTTTTCGGTAAGCATTTTTTTGTGTTTGATACTTTTGGAATTTTGGTTTTTCATGTTGATTTTAAAAGGACCTTTTTCATGTTTGAAATGTACTAACTCGTTTTTTCCTCACTGCGGGTCACCTTGTGTGTGGTTGCAACATTACGGTCCCATTGAGTATATTTTTGGTGAAAGGGACATCAGTTGCACCACAGGGCGGGAGGAAGATGCCAAGCACGATACATTTTTTTTCTTCGGTAAGCATTTTTTTGTGTTTGATACTTTTGGAATTTTGGTTTTTGATGTTGATTTTAAAATGACCTGTTTCATGTTTGAAATGTACCAACTCATTTTTTCCTCACAGCAGGTCAACTTGTGTGTGGTTGCAACATTACGGTCCCATTGAGTACATTTTTGGAGAAAGGAACATCAGTTGCACCACAGGGCGGGAGGAGGGTGCTGAGCACGTTACATTTTTTTTCTTCGGTAAGCATTTTTTTGTGTTTGATACTTTTGGAATTTTTGTTTTTCATGTTGATTTTAAAATGACCTTTTTCATGTTTGAAATGTACTAACTCGTTTTTTCCTCACAGCAGGCCAACTTGTGTGTGGTTGCAACATTACGGTCCCATTGAGTATATTTTTGGAGAAAGGGACATCAGTTGCACCACAGGGCGGGAGGAGGGTGCCGAGCAGGTTACATTTTTTTTCTTCGGTAAGCATTTATTTGTGTTTGATACTTTTGGAATTTTGGTTTTTCATGTTGATTTTAAAATGACCTTTTTCATGTTTGAAATGTACTAACTCGTTTTTTCCACACAGCACGTCAACTTGTGTGTGGTTGCAACATTACGGTCCCATTGAGTATATTTTTGGTGAAAGGGACATCAGTTGAACCACAGGGCGGGAGGAAGATGCCAAGCACGATACATTTTTTTTCTTCGGTAAGCATTTTTTTGTGTTTGATACTTTTGGAATTTTTGTTTTTCATGTTGATTTTAAAATGACCTTTTTCATGTTTGAAATGTACTAACTCGTTTTTTCCTCACAGCAGGTCAACTTGTGTGTGGTTGCAACATTACGGTCCCATTGAGTATATTTTTGGAGAAAGGGACATCAGTTGCACCACAGGGCGGGAGGAAGATGCCAAGCACGATACATTTACCTTCTGCAGTAAGCATTTTTTTGTGTTTGATACTTTTGGAATTTTGGTTTTTCATGTTGATTTTAAAATGACCTTTTTCATGTTTGAAATGTACTAACTCGTTTTTTCCTCACAGCAGGTCAACTTGTGTGTGGTTGCAACACTACGGTCCCATTGAGTATATTTTTGGAGAAAGGGACATCAGTTGCACCATAGGGCGGGAGGAGGGTGCCGAGCATGTTACATTTTTTTTCTTCGGTAAGCATTTATTTGTGTTTGATACTTTTGGAATTTTGGTTTTTCATGTTGATTTTAAAAGGACCTTTTTCATGTTTGACATGTACTAACTCGTTTTTTCCTCACTGCAGGTCAACTTGTGTGTGGTTGCAACATTACGGTCCCATTGAGTATATTTTTGGTGAAAGGGACATCAGTTGCACCACAGGGCGGGAGGAAGATGCCAAGCACGATACATTTTTTTTCTTCGGTAAGCATTTTTTTGTGTTTGATACTTTTGGAATATTGGTTTTTCATGTTGATTTTAAAATGACCTTTTTCATGTTTGAAATGTACCAACTCATTTTTTCCTCACAGCAGGTCAACTTGTGTGTGGTTGCAACATTACGGTCCCATTGAGTACATTTTTGGAGAAAGGGACATCAGTTGCACCACAGGGCGGGAGGAGGGTGCTGAGCACGTTACATTTTTTTTCTTCGGTAAGCATTTTTTTGTGTTTGATACTTTTGGAATTTTTGTTTTTCATGTTGATTTTAAAATGACCTTTTTCATGTTTGAAATGTACTAACTCGTTTTTTCCTCACATCAGGTCAACTTGTGTGTGGTTGCAACATTACGGTCCCATTGAGTATATTTTTGATGAAAGGGACATCAGTTGCACCACAGGGCGGGAGGAAGATGCCAAGCATGATACATTTTTTTTCTTCGGTAAGCATTTTTTTGTGTTTGATACTTTTGGAATTTTTGTTTTTCATGTTGATTTTAAAATGACCTTTTTCATGTTTGAAATGTACTAACTCGTTTTTTCCTCACAGCAGGTCAACTTGTGTGTGGTTGCAACATTACGGTCCCATTGAGTATATTTTTGGAGAAAGGGACATCAGTTGCACCACAGGGCGGGAGGAAGATGCCAAGCACGATACATTTTTTTTCTTCGGTAAGCATTTTTTTGTGTTTGATACTCTTGGAATTTTGGTTTTTCATGTTGATTTTAAAATGACCTTTTTCATGTTTGAAATGTACTAACTCGTTTTTTCCTCACAGCAGGTCAACTTGTGTGTGGTTGCAACATTACGGTCCCATTGAGTACATTTTTGGAGAACGGGACATCAGTTGCACCACAGGGCGGGAGGAAGATGCCAAGCACGATACATTTTTTTTCTTCGGTAAGCATTTTTTTGTGTTTGATACTTTTGGAATTTTGGTTTTTCATGTTGATTTTAAAATGACCTTTTTCATGTTTGAAATGTACTAACTCATTTTTTCCTCACAGCAGGTCAACTTGTGTGTGGTTGCAACATTACGGTCCCATTGAGTACATTTTTGGAGAAAGGGACATCAGTTGCACCACAGGGCGGGAGGAAGATGGCAAGCACGATACATTTTTTTTCTTCGGTAAGCATTTTTTTGTGTTTGATACTTTTGGAATTTTGGTTTTTCATGTTGATTTTAAAATGACCTTTTTCATGTTTGAAATGTACTAACTCGTTTTTTCCTCACAGCAGGTCAACTTGTGTGTGGTTGCAACATTACGGTCCCATTGAGTATATTTTTGATGAAACGGACGTCAGTTGCACCACAGGGCGGGAGGAAGATGCCAAGCATGATACATTTTTTTTCTTTGGTAAGCATTTTTTTGTGTTTGATACTTTTGGAATTTTTGTTTTTCATGTTGATTTTAAAATGACCTTTTTCATGTTTGAAATGTACTAACTCGTTTTTTCCTCACAGCAGGTCAACTTGTGTGTGGTTGCAACATTACGGTCCCATTGAGTATATTTTTGGAGAAAGAGACATCAGTTGCACCACAGGGCGGGAGAAAGATGCCAAGCACGATACATTTTCTTTCTTCGGTAAGCATTTTTTTGTGTTTGATACTTTTGGAATTTTGGTTTTTCATGTTGTTTTTAAAATGACCTTTTTCATGTTTGAAATGTACTAACTCGTTTTTTCCTCACCGCAGGTTAACTTGTGTGTGGTTGCAACATTACGGTCGCATTGAGTATATTTTTGGAGAAAGGGACATCAGTTGCACCACAGGGCGGGAGGAGGGTGCTGAGCACGTTAAATTTTTTTTCTTCGGCAAGTATTTTTTTGTGTTTGATACTTTTGGAATTTTGGTTTTTCATGTTGATTTTAAAATGACCTTTTTCATGTTTGAAATGTACCAACTCGTTTTTTCCTCACAGCAGGTCAACTTGTGTGTGGTTGCAACATTACGGTCCCATTGAGTATATTTTTGGTGAAAGGGACATCAGTTGCACCACAGGGCTCGAGGAAGATGCCAAGCACGATACATTTTTTTTCTTCGGTAAGCATTTTTTTTGTGTTTGATACTTTTGGAATTTTTGTTTTTCGTGTTGATTTTAAAATGACCTTTTCCAGGTTTGAAATGTACTAACTCGTTTTTTCCTCACAGCAGGTCAACTTGTGTGTGGTTGCAACATTACGGTCCCGTTGAGTATATTTTTGGAGAAAGGGACATCAGTTGCACCACAGGGCGGGAGGAAGATGCCAAGCACGATACATTTTCTTTCTTCGGTAAGCATTTTTTTGTGTTTGATACTTTTGGAATTTTGGTTTTTCATGTTGATTTTAAAAGGACCTTTTTCATGTTTGAAATGTACTAACTCGTTTTTTCCTCACAGCAGGTCAACTTGTGTGTGGTTGCAACATTACGGTCCCATTGAGTATATTTTTGGAGAAAGGGACATCAGTTGCACCACAGGGCGGGAGGAGGGTGCCGAGCAGGTTACATTTTTTTTCTTCGGTAAGCATTTATTTGTGTTTGATACTTTTGGAATTTTGGTTTTTCATGTTGATTTTAAAATGACCTTTTTCATGTTTGAAATGTACTAACTCGTTTTTTCCACACAGCACGTCAACTTGTGTGTGGTTGCAACATTACGGTCCCATTGAGTATATTTTTGGAGAAAGGGACATCAGTTGCACCACAGGGCGGGACGAGGGTGCCGAGCACGTTACATTTTTTTTCTTCGGTAAGCATTTTTTTGTGTTTCATACTTTTGGAATTTTGGTTTTTCATGTTGATTTTAAAATGACCTTTTTCATGTTTGAAATGTACTAACTCGTTTTTTCTTCACAGCAGGTCAACTTGTGTGTGGTTGCAACATTACGGTCCCATTGAGTATATTTTTGGTGAAAGGGACATCAGTTGAACCACAGGGCGGGAGGAAGATGCCAAGCACGATACATTTTTTTTCTTCGGTAAGCATTTTTTTGTGTTTGATACTTTTGGAATTTTTGTTTTTCATGTTGATTTTAAAACGACCTTTTTCATGTTTGAAATGTACTAACTCGTTTTTTCCTCACAGCGGGTCAACTTGTGTGTTGTTGCAACATTTTGGTCCCATTGAGTATATTTTTGGAGAAAGGGGCATCAGTTGCACCACAGGGCGGGAGGAAGATGCCAAGCACGATACATTTTCTTTCTTCGGTAAGCATTTTTTTGTGTTTGATACTTTTGAAATTTTGGTTTTTCATGTTGATTTTAAAATGACCTTTTTCATGTTTGAAATGTTTTAGCCCGTTTTTTCCTCACAGCAGGTCAACTTATGTGTGGTTGCAACATTACGGTCCCATTGAGTATATTTTTGGAGAAAGGGACATCAGTTGCACCATAGGGCGGGATTAGGGTGCCGAGCACGTTACACTTTTTTTTCTTCGGTAAGCATTTTTTTGTGTTTGATACTTTTGGAATTTTGGTTTTTCATGTTGATTTTAAAAGGACCTTTTTCATGTTTGAAATGTATAACTCGTTTTTTCCTCACTGCAGGTCAACTTGTGTGTGGTTGCAACATTACGGTCCCATTGAATATATTTTTGGTGAAAGGGACATCAGTTGCACCACAGGGCGGGAGGAAGATGCCAAGCACGATACATTTTTTTTCTTCGGTAAGCATTTTTTTGTGTTTGATACTTTTGGAATTTTGGTTTTTCGTGTTGATTTCAAAAAGGACCTTTTTCATGTTTGAAATGTACCAACTCATTTTTTCCTCACAGCAGGTCAACTTGTGTGTGGTTGCAACATTACGGTCCCATTGAGTACATTTTTGGAGTAAGGGACATCAGTTGCACCACAGGGCGGGAGGAGGGTGCTGAGCACGTTACATTTTTTTTCTTCGGTAAGCATTTTTTTGTGTTTGATACTTTTGGAATTTTTGTTTTTCATGTTGATTTTAAAATGACCTTTTTCATGTTTGAAATGTACTAACTCGTTTTTTCCTCACAGCAGGTCAACTTGTGTGTGGTTGCAACATTACGGTCCCATTGAGTATATTTTTGGAGAAAGGGACATCAGTTGCACCACAGGGCGGGAGGAAGATGCCAAGCACGATACATTTTCTTTCTTCAGTGAGCATTTTTTTGTGTTTGATACTTTTGGAATTTTGGTTTTTCATGTTGATTTTAAAATGACCTTTTTCATGTTTGAAATGTACTAACTCGTTTTTTCCTCACAGCAGGTGAACTTGTGTGTGGTTGCAACATTACGGTCCCATTGAGTATATTTTTGGAGAAAGGGACATCAGTTGCACCATAGGGCGGGAGGAGGGTGCCGAGCACGTTACATTTTTTTTCTTCGGTAAGCATTTTTTTGTGTTTGATACTTTTGGAATTTTGGTTTTTCATGTTGATTTTAAAAGGACCTTTTTCATGTTTGAAATGTACTAACTCGTTTTTTCCTCACTGCAGGTCAACTTGTGTGTGGTTGCAACATTACGGTCCCATTGAGTATATTTTTGGTGAAAGGGACATCAGTTGCACCACAGGGCGGGAGGAAGATGCCAAGCACGATACATTTTTTTTCTTCGGAAAGCATTTTTTTGTGTTTGATACTTTTGGAATTTTGGTTTTTCATGTTGATTTTTAAATGACCTTTTTCATGTTTGAAATGTACCAACTCATTTTTTCCTCACAGCAGGTCAACTTGTGTGTGGTTGCAACATTACGGTCCCATTGAGTACATTTTTGGAGAAAGGGACATCAGTTGCACCACAGGGCGGGAGGAGGGTGCTGAGCACGTTACATTTTTTTTCTTCGGTAAGCATTTTTTTGTGTTTGATACTTTTGGAAATTTTGGTTTTCATGTTGATTTTAAAAAAGACCTTTTTCATGTTTGAAATGTACTAACTCGTTTTTTCCTCACAACAGGTCAACTTGTGTGTGGTTGCAACATTACGGTCCCATTGAGTAAATTTTTGGAGAAAGGGACATCAGTTGCACCACAGGGCGGGAGGAGGGTGCCGAGCACGTTAAATTTTTTTTCTTCGGTAAGCATTTTTTTGTGTTTTATACTTTTGGAATTTTGGTTTTTCATGTTGATTTTAAAATGACCTTTTTCATGTTTGAAATGTACTAACTCGTTTTTTCCTCACAGCAGGTCAACTTGTGTGTGGTTGCAACATTACGGTCCCATTGAGTATATTTTTGATGAAAGGGACATCAGTTGCACCACAGGGCGGGAGGAAGATGCCAAGCATGATACATTTTTTTTCTTCGGTAAGCATTTTTTTGTGTTTGATACTTTTGGAATTTTTGTTTTTCATGTTGATTTTAAAACGACCTTTTTCATGTTTGAAATGTACTAACTCGTTTTTTCCTCACAGCAAGTCAACTTGTGTGTGGTTGCAACATTACGGTCCCTTTGAGTATATTTTTGGAGAAAGGGACATCAGTTGCACCACAGGGCGGGAGGAAGATGCCAAGCACGATACATTTTCTTTCTTCGGTAAGCATTTTTTTGTGTTTGATACTTTTGGAATTTTGGTTTTTCATGTTGATTTTAAAATGACCTTTTTCATGTTTGAAATGTACTAACTCGTTTTTTCCTCACAGCAGGTCAACTTGTGTGTGGTTGCAACATTACGGTCGCATTGAGTATATTTTTGGAGAAAGGGACATCAGTTGCACCACAGGGCGGGAGGAGGGTGCCGAGCACGTTAAATTTTTTTTCTTTGGTAAGTATTTTTTTGTGTTTTATACTTTTGGAATTTTTGTTTTTCATGTTGATTTTAAAATGACCTTTTCCATGTTTGAAATGTACTAACTCGTTTTTTCCTCACAGCAGGTCAACTTGTGTGTGGTTGCAACATTACGGTCCCATTGAGTATATTTTTGGTGAAAGGGACATCAGTTGCACCACAGGGCTCGAGGAAGATGCCAAGCACGATACATTTTTTTTCTTCGGTAAGCATTTTTTTTGTGTTTGATACTTTTGGAATTTTTGTTTTTCGTGTTGATTTTAAAATGACCTTTTTCATGTTTGAAATGTACTAACTCGTTTTTTCCTCACAGCAGGTCAACTTGTGTGTGGTTGCAACATTACGGTCCTATTGAGTATATTTTTGGAGAAAGGGACATCAGTTGCACCACAGGGCGGGAGGAAGATGCGAAGCACGATACATTTTCTTTCCTCCGTAAGCATTTTTTTGTGTTTGATACTTTTGGAATTTTGGTTTTTCATGTTGATTTTAAAATGACCTTTTTCATGTTTGAAATGTACTAACTCGTTTTTTCCTCACAGCAGGTCAACTTGTGTGTGGTTGCAACCTTACGGTCCCATTGAGTATATTTTTGGAGAAAGGGACATCAGTTGCACCACAGGGCGGGAGGAGGGTGCCGAGCAGGTTACATTTTTTTTCTTCGGTAAGCATTTTTTTGTGTTTGATACTTTTGGAATTTTTGTTTTTCATGTTGATTTTAAAATGACCTTTTTCATGTTTGAAATGTACTAACTCGTTTTTTCCACACAGCACGTCAACTTGTGTGTGGTTGCAACATTACGGTCCCATTGAGTATATTTTTGGAGAAAGGGACATCAGTTGCACCACAGGGCGGGACGAGGGTGCCGAGCACGTTATATTTTTTTTCTTCGGTAAGCATTTTTTTGTGTTTCATACTTTTGCAATTTTGGTTTTTCATGTTGATTTTAAAATGACCTTTTTCATGTTTGAAATGTACTAACTCGTTTTTTCCTCACAGCAGGTCAACTTGTGTGTGGTTGCAACATTACGGTCCCATTGAGTATATTTTTGGTGAAAGGGACATCAGTTGAACCACAGGGCGGGAGGAAGATGCCAAGCACGATACATTTTTTTTCTTCGGTAAGCATTTTTTTGTGTTTAATACTTTTGGAATTTTGGTTTTTCATGTTGATTTTAAAATGACCTTTTTCATGTTTGAAATGTACTAACTCGTTTTTTCCTCACAGCAGGTCAACTTGTGTGTGGTTGCAACATTACGGTCCCATTGAGTATATTTTTGGAGAAAGGGACATCAGTTGCACCACAGGGCGGGAGGAAGATGCCAAGCACGATACATTTTCTTTCTTCGGTAAGCATTTTTTGTGTTTGATACTTTTGGAATTTTGGTTTTTCATGTTGATTTTAAAATGACCTTTTTCATGTTTGAAATGTACTAACTCGTTTTTTCCTCACAGCAGGTCAACATGTGTGTGGTTGCAACATTATGGTCTCATTGAGTATATTTTTGGAGAAAGGGACATCAGTTGCACCACAGGGCGGGAGGAGGGTACCGAGCACGTTACATTTTTTTTCTTCGGTAAGCATTTTTTTGTGTTTGATACTTTTGGAATTTTGGTTTTTCATGTTGATTTTAAAAGGACCTTTTTCATGTTTGAAATGTACTAACTCGTTTTTTCCTCACAGCAGGTCAACTTGTGTGTGGTAGCATCAATACGGTCCCATTGAGTATATTTTTGGTGAAAGGGACATCAGTTGCACCACAGGGCGGGAGGAAGATGCCAAGCACGATACATTTTTTTTCTTCGGTAAGCATTTTTTCGTGTTTGATACTTTTGGAATTTTTGTTTTTCATGTTGATTTTAAAATGACCTTTTTCATGTTTGACATGTACTAACTCGTTTTTTCCTCACAGCAGGTCAACTTGTGTGTGGTTGCAACATTATTGTCCCATTGAGTATATTTTTGGAGAAAGGGGCATCAGTAGCACCACAGGGCGGGAGGAAGATGCCAAGCACGATACATTTTCTTTCTTCGGTAAGCAATTTTTTGTGATTGATACTTTTGGATTTTGGTTTTTCATGTTGATTTTAAAATGACCTTTTTCATGTTTGAAATGTACTAACTCGTTTTTTCCTCACAACAGGTCAACTTGTGTGTGGTTGCAACATTGCGGTCCCATTGAGTATATTTTTGGAGAAAGGGACATCAGTTGCACCACAGGGCGGGAGGAGGGTGCCGAGCACGTTACATTTTTTTTCTTCGGTAAGCATTTTTTTGTGTTTGATACTTTTGGAATTTTTGTTTTTCATGTTGATTTTAAAATGACCTTTTTTATGTTTGAAATGTACTAACTCGTTTTTTCCTCACAGCAGGTCAACTTGTGTGTGGTTGCAACATTACAGTCCCATTGAGTATATTTTTGGAGAAAGGGACATCAGTTGCACCACAGGGCGGGAGGAAGATGCCAAGCACGATACATTTTCTTTCTCCGGTAAGCATTTTTTTGTGTTTGATACTTTTGGAATTTTGGTTTTTCATGTTGATTTTAAAATGACCTTTTTCATGTTTGAAATGTACTAACTCGTTTTTTCCTCACAGCAGGTCAACTTGTGTGTGGTTGCAACATTACGGTCCCATTGAGTATATTTTTGGAGAAAGGGACATCAGTTGCACCACGGGGCGGGAGGAAGATGCCAAGCACGATACATTTTCTTTCTTCGGTAAGCATTTTTTTGTGTTTGATACTTTTGGAATTTTGGTTTTTCATGTTGATTTTAAAATGACCTTTTTCATGTTTGAAATGTACTAACTCGTTTTTTCCTCACAGCAGGTCAACTTGTGTGTGGTTGCAACATTACGGTCGCATTGAGTATATTTTTGGAGAAAGGGACATCAGTTGCACCACAGGGCGGGAGGAGGGTGCCGAGCACGTTAAATTTTTTTTCTTCGGTAAGTATTTTTTTGTGTTTTATACTTTTGGAATTTTTGTTTTTCATGTTGATTTTAAAATGACCTTTTCCATGTTTGAAATGTACTAACTCGTTTTTTCCTCACAGCAGGTCAACTTGTGTGTGGTTGCAACATTACGGTCCCATTGAGTATATTTTTGGTGAAAGGGACATCAGTTGCACCACAGGGCTCGAGGAAGATGCCAAGCACGATACATTTTTTTTCTTCGGTAAGCATTTTTTTTGTGTTTGATACTTTTGGAATTTTTGTTTTTCGTGTTGATTTTAAAATGACCTTTTTCATGTTTGAAATGTACTAACTCGTTTTTTCCTCACAGCAGGTCAACTTGTGTGTGGTTGCAACATTACGGTCCTATTGAGTATATTTTTGGAGAAAGGGACATCAGTTGCACCACAGGGCGGGAGGAAGATGCGAAGCACGATACATTTTCTTTCCTCCGTAAGCATTTTTTTGTGTTTGATACTTTTGGAATTTTGGTTTTTCATGTTGATTTTAAAATGACCTTTTTCATGTTTGAAATGTACTAACTCGTTTTTTCCTCACAGCAGGTCAACTTGTGTGTGGTTGCAACCTTACGGTCCCATTGAGTATATTTTTGGAGAAAGGGACATCAGTTGCACCACAGGGCGGGAGGAGGGTGCCGAGCAGGTTACATTTTTTTTCTTCGGTAAGCATTTTTTTGTGTTTGATACTTTTGGAATTTTTGTTTTTCATGTTGATTTTAAAATGACCTTTTTCATGTTTGAAATGTACTAACTCGTTTTTTCCACACAGCACGTCAACTTGTGTGTGGTTGCAACATTACGGTCCCATTGAGTATATTTTTGGAGAAAGGGACATCAGTTGCACCACAGGGCGGGACGAGGGTGCCGAGCACGTTATATTTTTTTTCTTCGGTAAGCATTTTTTTGTGTTTCATACTTTTGCAATTTTGGTTTTTCATGTTGATTTTAAAATGACCTTTTTCATGTTTGAAATGTACTAACTCGTTTTTTCCTCACAGCAGGTCAACTTGTGTGTGGTTGCAACATTACGGTCCCATTGAGTATATTTTTGGTGAAAGGGACATCAGTTGAACCACAGGGCGGGAGGAAGATGCCAAGCACGATACATTTTTTTTCTTCGGTAAGCATTTTTTTGTGTTTAATACTTTTGGAATTTTGGTTTTTCATGTTGATTTTAAAATGACCTTTTTCATGTTTGAAATGTACTAACTCGTTTTTTCCTCACAGCAGGTCAACTTGTGTGTGGTTGCAACATTACGGTCCCATTGAGTATATTTTTGGAGAAAGGGACATCAGTTGCACCACAGGGCGGGAGGAAGATGCCAAGCACGATACATTTTCTTTCTTCGGTAAGCATTTTTTGTGTTTGATACTTTTGGAATTTTGGTTTTTCATGTTGATTTTAAAATGACCTTTTTCATGTTTGAAATGTACTAACTCGTTTTTTCCTCACAGCAGGTCAACATGTGTGTGGTTGCAACATTATGGTCTCATTGAGTATATTTTTGGAGAAAGGGACATCAGTTGCACCACAGGGCGGGAGGAGGGTACCGAGCACGTTACATTTTTTTTCTTCGGTAAGCATTTTTTTGTGTTTGATACTTTTGGAATTTTGGTTTTTCATGTTGATTTTAAAAGGACCTTTTTCATGTTTGAAATGTACTAACTCGTTTTTTCCTCACAGCAGGTCAACTTGTGTGTGGTAGCATCAATACGGTCCCATTGAGTATATTTTTGGTGAAAGGGACATCAGTTGCACCACAGGGCGGGAGGAAGATGCCAAGCACGATACATTTTTTTTCTTCGGTAAGCATTTTTTTGTGTTTGATACTTTTGGAATTTTTGTTTTTCATGTTGATTTTAAAATGACCTTTTTCATGTTTGACATGTACTAACTCGTTTTTTCCTCACAGCAGGTCAACTTGTGTGTGGTTGCAACATTATTGTCCCATTGAGTATATTTTTGGAGAAAGGGGCATCAGTAGCACCACAGGGCGGGAGGAAGATGCCAAGCACGATACATTTTCTTTCTTCGGTAAGCAATTTTTTGTGATTGATACTTTTGGATTTTGGTTTTTCATGTTGATTTTAAAATGACCTTTTTCATGTTTGAAATGTACTAACTCGTTTTTTCCTCACAACAGGTCAACTTGTGTGTGGTTGCAACATTGCGGTCCCATTGAGTATATTTTTGGAGAAAGGGACATCAGTTGCACCACAGGGCGGGAGGAGGGTGCCGAGCACGTTACATTTTTTTTCTTCGGTAAGCATTTTTTTGTGTTTGATACTTTTGGAATTTTTGTTTTTCATGTTGATTTTAAAATGACCTTTTTTATGTTTGAAATGTACTAACTCGTTTTTTCCTCACAGCAGGTCAACTTGTGTGTGGTTGCAACATTACAGTCCCATTGAGTATATTTTTGGAGAAAGGGACATCAGTTGCACCACAGGGCGGGAGGAAGATGCCAAGCACGATACATTTTCTTTCTCCGGTAAGCATTTTTTTGTGTTTGATACTTTTGGAATTTTGGTTTTCCATGTTGATTTTAAAATGACCTTTTTCATGTTTGAAATGTACTAACTCGTTTTTTCCTCACAGCAGGTCAACTTGTGTGTGGTTGCAACATTACGGTCCCATTGAGTATATTTTTGGAGAAAGTTACATCAGTTGCACCACAGGGCGGGAGGAAGATGCCAAGCACGATACATTTTCTTTCTTCGGTAAGCATTTTTTTGTGTTTGATACTTTTGGAATTTTGGTTTTTCATGTTGATTTTAAAATGACCTTTTTCATGTTTGAAATGTACTAACTCGTTTTTTCCTCACAGCAGGTCAACTTGTGTGTGGTTGCAACATTACGGTCCCATTGAGTATATTTTTGGAGAAAGGGACACCAGTTGCACCACAGGGCGGGAGGAAGATGCCAAGCACGATACATTTTCTTTCTTCGGTAAGCTTTTTTTTGTGTTTGATACTTTTGGAATTTTGGTTTTTCGTGTTGATTTTAAAATGAACTTTTTCATGTTTGAAATGTACTAACTCGTTTTTTCCTCACAGCAGGTCAACTTGTGTGTGGTTGCAACATTACGGTCCCATTGAGTATATTTTTGGAGAAAGGGACACCAGTTGCACCACAGGGCGGGAGGAAGATGCCAAGCACGTTACATTCTCTTTCTTCGGTAAGCATTTTTTTGTGTTTGATACTTTTGGAATTTTTGTTTTTCATGTTGATTTTAAAATGACCTTTTTCATGTTTGAAATGTACTAACTCGTTTTTTCCTCACAGCAGGTCAACTTGTGTGTGGTTGCAACCTTACGGTCCCATTGAGTATATTTTTGGAGAAAGGGACATCAGTTGCACCACAGGGCTTGAGGAGGGTGCCGAGCACGTTACATTTTTTTTCTTCGGTAAGAATTTTTTTGTGTTTGATACTTTTGGAATTTTGGTTTTTCATGTTGATTTTAGAATGTCCTTTTTCATGTTTGAAATGTACTAACTCGTTTTTCCCTCACAGCAGGTCAACTTGTGTGTGGTTGCAACATTACGGTCCCATTGAGTATATTTTTGGAGAAAGGGACATCAGTTGCACCACAGGGCGGGAGGAAGATGCCAAGCGCGATACATTTTCTTTCTTCGGTAAGCATTTTTTTGTGTTTGATACTTTTGGAATTTTGGTTTTTCATGTTGATTTTAAAATGACCTTTTTCATGTTTGAAATGTACTAACTCGTTTTTTCCTCACAGCAGGTCAACTTGTGTGTGGTTGCAACATTACGGTCCCATTGAGTATATTTTTGGAGAAAGGGACATCAGATGCCCCACAGGGCGGGAGGAGGGTGCCGAGCACGTTACCCTTTTTTTCTTCAGTAAGCATTTTTTGGTGTTTGATACTTTTGGAATTTTTGTTTTTCATGTTGATTTTAAAATGACCTTTTTCATGTTTGAAATGTACTAACTCGTTTTTTCCTCACAGCGGGTCAACTTGTGTGTGGTTGCAACATTACAGTCCCATTGAGTATATTTTTGGAGAAAGGGACATCAGTTGCACCACAGGGCGGGAGGAAGATGCTTAGCACAATACATTATCTTTCTCCGGTAAGCATTTTTTTGTGTTTGATGCTTTTGGAATTTTGGTTTTTCATGTTGATTTTAAAATGACCTTTTTCATGTTTGAAATGTACTAACTCGTTTTTTCCTCACAGCAGGTCAACTTGTGTGTGGTTGCAACATTACGGTCCCATTGAGTATATTTTTGGAGAAAGGGGCATCAGTTGCACCACAGGGCGGGAGGAAGATGCCAAGCACGATACATTTACTTTCTTCGGTAAGCATTTTTTTGTGTTTTATACTTTTGGAATTTTGGTTTTTCATGTTGATTTTAAAATGACCTTTTTCATGTTTGAAATGTACTAACACGTTTTTTCCTCACAGCAGGTCAACTTGTGTGTGGTTGCAACATTACGGTCCCATTGAGTATATTTTTGGAGAAAGGGACATCAGTTGCACCACAGGGCGGGAGGAAGATGCCAAGCACGATACATTTTCTTTCTTCGGTAAGCATTTTTTTGTGTTTGATACTTTTGGATTTTTGGTTTTTCATGTTGATTTTAAAATGACCTTTTTCATGTTTGAAATGTACTAACTCGTTTTTTCCTCACAGCAGGTCAACTTGTGTGTGGTTGCAACATTACGGTCCCATTGAGTATATTTTTGGAGAAAGGGACATCAGTTGCACCACAGGACGGGTGGGGGTGCCGAGCACGTTACATTTTTTTTCTTCGGTATGCATTTCTTTGTGTTTGATACTTTTGGAATTTTGGTTTTTCATGTTGATTTTAAAATGACCTTTTTCATGTTTGAAATGTACTAACTCGTTTTTTCCTCATAGCAGGTCAACTTGTGTGTGGTTGCAATATTACGGTCCCATTGAGTATATTTTTGGAGAAAGGGACATCAGTTGCACCACAGGGCGGGAGGAAGATGCCAAGCGCGATACATTTTCTTTCTTCGGTAAGCATTTTTTTGTGTTTGATACTTTCGGAATTTTTGTGTTTCATGTTGATTTTAAAATGACCTTTTTCATGTTTGAAATGTACTATCTCGTTTTTTCCTCACAGCAGGTCAACTTGTGTGTGGTTGCAACATTACGGTCCCGTTGAGTATATTTTTGGAGAAAGGGGCATCAGTTGCACCACAGGGCGGGAGGAAGATGCCAAGCACGATACATTTTCTTTCTTCGGTAAGCATTTTTTTGTGTTTGATACTTTTGGAATTTTGGTTTTTCATGTTGATTTTAAAATGACCTTTTTCATGTTTGAAATGTACTAACTCGTTTTTTCCTCACAGCAGGTCAACTTGTGTGTGGTTGCAACATTACGGTCCCATTGAGTATTATTTTGGTGAAAGGGACATCAGTTGCACCACAGGGCGGGAGGAAGATGCCAAGCACGATACATTTTTTTTCTTCGGTAAGCATTTTTTTGTGTTTGATACTTTTGGAATTTTCGTTTTTCATGTTGATTTTAAAATGACCTTTTTCATGTTTGAAATGTACTAACTCGTTTTTTCCTCACAGCAGGTCAACTTGTGTGTGGTTGCAACATTACGGTCCCATTGAGTATATTTTTGGAGAAACGGACATCAGTTGCACCACAGGGCGGGAGGAGGGTGCCGAGCACGTTACATTTTTTTTCTTCGGTAAGCAATTTTTTGTGTTTGATACTTTTGGAATTTTGGTTTTTCATGTTGATTTTAAAATGACCTTTTTCATGTTTGAAATGTACTAACTTGTTTTTTCCTCACAGCAGGTCAACTTCTGTGTGGTTGCAACATTAAGGTTCCATTGAGTATATTTTTGGAGAAAGGGACATCAGTTGCACCACAGGGCGTGAGAAGGGTGCCGAGCACGTTACATTTTTTTTCTTCGGTAAGCATTTTTTTGTGTTTGATACTTTTGGTATTTTGGTTTTTCATGGTGATTTTCAAATGACCTTTTTCATGTTTGAAATGTACTAACTCGTTTTTTCCTCCCAGCAGATCAACTTGTGTGTGGTTGCAACATTACGGTCCATTGAGTATATTTTTGGAGAAAGGGACATCAGTTGCACCACAGGGCGGAGGGAGGGTGCCGATCACGTTACTTTCTTTTTCTTCGGTAAGCATTTTTTTGTGTTTGATACTTTTGGAATTTTGGTTTTTCATGTTGATTTTAAAATGACCTTTTTCATGTTTGAAATGTACTAACTTGTTTTTTCCTCACAGCAGGTCAACTTGTGTGTGGTTGCAACATTACGGTCCCATTGAGTATATTTTTGGAGAGAGGGACATCAGTTGCACCACAGGGCGGGAGGAGGGTGCTGAGCACGTTAAATTTTCCCTCTTCGGTAAGCATTTTTTTTTGTTTGATACTTTTCGAATTTTGGTTTTTCATGTTGATTTTAAAATGACCTTTTTCATGTTTGAAATGTACTAACTCATTTTTTCCTCACAGCAGGTCAACTTGTGTGTGGTTGCAACATTACGGTCCCATTGAGTACATTTTTGGAGAGAGGGCATCAGTTGCACCACAGGGCGGGAGGAGGGTGCTGAGCACGTTACATTTTCTCTCTTCGGTAAGCATTTTTTTGTGTTTGATACTTTTGGAATTTTGGTTTTTCATGTTGATTTTTAAATGACCTTTTTCATGTTTGAAATGTACTAACTCGTTTTTTCTTCACAGCAGGTGAACTTGTGTGTGGTTGCAACATTACGGTCCCATTGAGTATATTTTTGGAGAAAGGGACATCAGTTGCACCACAGAGTGGGAGGAAGGTGCCAAACACGATACATTTCTTTTCTTCGGTAAGCATTTTTTTGTGTTTGATTCTTTTGGAATTTTTGTTTTTCATGTTGATTTTGAAATGACCTTTTTCATGTTTGAAATGTACTAACTCGTTTTTTCCTCACAGCAGGTCAACTTGTGTGTGGTTGCAACATTACGGTCCTATTGAGTACATTTTTGGCGAGAGGGACATCAGCTGCACCACAGGGCGGGAGGAGGGTGCTGAGCACGTTACATTTTCTCTCTTCGGTAAGCATTTTTTTGTGTTTGATACTTTTGGAATTTTGGTTTTTCATGTTGATTTTAAAATGACCTTTTTCATGTTGGAAATGTACTAACTCGTTTTTTACTCACAGCAGATCAACTTGTGTGTGGTTGCAACCGTACGGTCCCATTGAGTATAATTTTGGAGAAGGGGACATCAGTTGCACCACAGGGCGGGAGGAAGATGCCAAGCACGATACATTTTTTTTCTTCGGTAAGCATTTTTTTGTGTTTGATACTTTTGGAATTTTTGTTTTTCATGTTGATTGTAAAATGACCTTTTTCATGTTTGAAATGTACTAACTCGTTTTTTCCTTACAGCAGGTCAACTTGTGTGTGATTGCAACATTACGGTCCCATTGAGTACATTTTTGGAGAGAAGGACATCAGTTGCACCACAGGGCGGGAGGAGGGTGCTGAGCACGTTACATTTTCTCTCTTCGGTAAGCATTTTTTTGTGTTTGATACTTTTGGAATTTTGGTTATTCATGTTGATTTTAAAATGTCCTTTTTCATGTTTGAAATGTACTAACTCGTTTTTTCCTCACAGCAGGCCAACTTGTGTGTGGTTGCAACATTACGGTCCCATTGAGTCTATTTTTGGAGAGAGGGACATCAGTTGCACCACAGGTCAGGAGGAGGGTGCTGAGAACGTTACATTTTTTTTCTTCGGTAAGCATTTTTTTGTGTTTGATACTTTTGGAATTTTGGTTTTTCATGTTGATTTTAAAATGACCTTCTTCATGTTTGAAATGTACTAACTCGTTTTTTCCTCACAGCAGGTCAACTTGTGTGTGGTTGCAACATTACGGTCCAATTGAGTACATTTTTTGAGAAACGGACATCAGTTGCACCACAGGGCGGGAGGAAGATGCCAAGTACGATACATTTTCTTTCTTCGGGAAGCATTTTTTTGTGTTTGATACTTTTGGAATTTTGGTTTTTCATGTTGATTTTAAAATGACCTTTTTCATGTTTGAAATGTACTAACTCGTTTTTTCCTCACAGCAGGTCAACTTGTGTGTGGTTGCAACATTACGGTCCCATTGAGTACATTTTTGGAGAGAGGAACATCAGTTGCACCACAGGGCGGGAGGAGGGTGCTGAGCACGTTACATTTTCTCTCTTCGGTAAGCATTTTTTTGTGTTTGATACTTTTGGAATTTTGCTTTTTCATGTTGATTTTAAAATGACCTTTTTCATGTTTGAAATGTACTAACCCCTTTTTTCCTCACAGCAGGTCAACTTGTGTGTGGTTGCAACATTACGGTCCCATTGAGTACATTTTTGCAGAGAGGGACATCAGTTGCACCACAGGGCGGGAGGAGGGTGCTGAGCACATTACATTTTCTCTCTTCGGTAAGCATTTTTTTGTGTTTGATACTTTTGGATTTTTGGTTTTTCATGTTGATTTTAAAATGACCTTTTTCATGTTTGAAATGTACTAACCCCTTTTTTCCTCACAGCAGGTCAACTTGTGTGTGGTTGCAACATTACGGTCCCATTGAGTACATTTTTGGAGAGAGGGACATCAGTTGCACCACAGGGCGGGAGGATGGTGCTGAGCACGTTACATTTTCTCTCTTCGGTAAGCATTTTTTTGTGTTTGATACTTTTGGAATTTTAGTTTTTCATGTTGATTTTAAAAAGACCTTTTTCATGTTTGAAATGTACTAACTCGTTTTTTCCTCACAGCAGGTCAACTTGTGTGTGGTTTCAACATTACAGTCCCATTGAGTACATTTTTGGAGAGAGGGACATCAGTTACACCACAGGGCGGGAGGAGGGTGCTGAGCACGTTACATTTTCTCTCTTTGGTAAGCATTTTTTTTTGTTTGATACTTTTGGAATTTTGGTTTTTCATGTTGATTTTAAAATGACCGTTTTCATGTTTGAAATGTACTAACTCGTTTTTTCCTCACAGCAGGTCAACTTGTGTGTGGTTGCAACATTACGGTCCCATTGAGTACATTTTTGGAGAGAGGGACATCAGTTGCACCACAGGGCGGGAGGAGGGTGCTGAGCACATTACATTTTCTCTCTTCGGTAAGCATTTTTTTGTGTTTGATACTTTTGGATTTTTGGTTTTTCATGTTGATTTTAAAATGACCTTTTTCATGTTTGAAATGTACTAACCCCTTTTTTCCTCACAGCAGGTCAACTTGTGTGTGGTTGCGACATTACGGTCCCATTGAGTACATTTTTGGAGAGAGGGACATCAGTTGCACCACATGGCGGGAGGAGGGTGCTGAGCACGTTACATTTTCTCTCTTCGGTAAGCATTTTTTTGTGTTTGATACTTTTGGAATTTTTGTTTTTCATGTTGATTTTAAAATGACCTTTTTCATGTTTGAAATGTACTAACTCGTTTTTTCCTCACAGCAGGTCAACTTGTGTGTGGTTGCAACATTACGGTCCCATTGAGTACATTTTTGGAGAGAGGGACATCAGTTGCACCACAGGGCGGGAGGAGGGTGCTGAGCACGTTACATTTTCTCTCTTCGGTAAGCATTTTTTTGTGTTTGATACTTTTGGAATTTTGGTTTTTCATGTTGATTTTAAAATTACCTTTTTCATGTTTGAAATGTACTAACTCGTTTTTTCCTCACAGCAGGTCAACTTGTGTGTGGTTGCAACATTACGGTCCCATTGAGTACATTTTTGGAGAGAGGGATATCAGTTGCACCACAGGGCGGGAGGAGGGTGCTGAGCACGTTACATTTTCTCTCTTCAGTAAGCATTTTTTTTTGTTTGATACTTTTGGAATTTTGGTTTTTCATGTTGATTTTAAAATGACCTTTTTCATGTTTGAAACGTACTAACTCGTTTTTTCCTCACAGCAGGTCAACTTGTGTGTGGTTGCAACATTACGGTCCCATTGAGTACATTTTTGGAGAGAGGGACATCAGTTGCACCACAGGGCGGGAGGAGGGTGCTGAGCACGCTACATTTTCTCTCTTCGGTAAGCATTTTTTTGTGTTTGATACTATTGGAATTTTGGTTTTTCATGTTGATTTTAAAATGACCTTTTTCTTGTTTGAAATGTACTAACTCGTTTTTTCCTCACAGCAGGTCAACTTGTGTGTGGTTGCAACATTACGGTCCCATTGAGTACATTTTTGGAGAGAGGGACATCAGTTGCACCACAGAGCGGGAGGAGGGTGCTGAGCATGTTACATTTTCCTCTTCGGTAAGCATTTTTTTGTGTTTGATACTTTTGGAATTTTTGTTTTTCATGTTGATTTTAAAATGACCTTTTTCATGTTTGAAATGTACTAACACGTTTTTTCCTCACAGCAGGTCAACTTGTGTGTGGTTGCAACATTACGGTCCCATTGAGTACATTTTTGGAGAGAGGGACATCAGTTGCACCACAGGGCGGGAGGAGGGTGCTGAGCACGTTACATTTTCTCTCTTCGGTAAGCATTTTTTTGTGTTTGATACTTTTGGAATTTTGCTTTTTCATGTTGATTTTAAAATGACCTTTTTCATGTTTGAAATGTACTAACTCGTTTTTTCCTCACAGCAGGTCAACTTGTGTGTGGTTGCAACATTACAGTCCCATTGAGTACATTTCTGGAGAGAGGGACATCAGTTGCACCACAGGGCGGGAGGAGGGTGCTGAGCACATTACATTTTCTCTCTTCGGTAAGCATTTTTTTGTGTTTGATACTTTTGGAATTTTGGTTTTTCATGTTGATTTTAAAATGACCGTTTTCATGTTTGAAATGTACTAACTCGTTTTTTCCTCACAGCAGGGCAACTTGTGTGTGGTTGCAACATTACGGTCCCATTGAGTATATTTTTGGAGAAAGGGACATCAGTTGCACCACAGGGAGGGAGGAAGATGCCAAGCACGATACATTTTCTTTCTTCGGTAAGCATTTTTTTGTGTTTGTTACTTTTGGAATTTTGGTTTTTTATGTTGATTTTAAAATGACCTTTTTCATGTTTGAAATGTACTAACTCGTTTTTTCCCCACAGCAGGTCAACTTGTGTGTGGTTGCAACATTACGGTCCCATTGAGTACATTTTTGGAGAGAGGGACATTAGTTGCACCACAGGGCGGGAGGAGGGTGCTGAGCATGTTACATTTTCTCTCTTCGGTAAGCATTTTTTTGTGTTTGATACTTTTGGAATTTTTGTTTTTCATGTTGATTTTAAAATGACCTTTTTCATGTTTGAAATGTACTAACTCGTATTTTCCTCACAGCAGGTCAACTTGTGTGTGGTTGCAACATTACGGTCCCATTGAGTACATTTTTGTAGAGAGGGACATGAGTTGCACCACAGGGCGGGAGGAGGGTGCTGAGCACGTTACATTTTCTCTCTTCGGTAAGCATTTTTTTGTGTTTGATACTTTTGGAATTTTGGTTTTTCATGTTGATTTAAAAATGACCTTTTTCATGTTTGAAATGTACTAACTCGTTTTTTCCTCACAGCAGGTCAACTTGTGTGTGGTTGCAACATTACGGTCCCATTGAGTACATTTTTGGAGAGAGGGACATCAGTTGCACCACAGGGCGGGAGGAGGGTGCTGAGCACGTTACATTTTCTCTCTTCGGTAAGCATTTTTTTGTGTTTGATACTTTTGGAATTTTGGTTTTTCATGTTGATTTTAAAATGACCTTTTTCATGTTTGAAATGTACTAACTCGTTTTTTCCTCACAGCAGGTCAACTTGTGTGTGGTTGCAACATTACGGTCCCATTGAGTACATTTTTGGTGAAAGGGACATCAGTTGCACCACAGGGCGGGAGGAGGGTGCTGAGCACGTTACATTTTCTCTCTTCGGTAAGCATTTTTTTGTGTTTGATACTTTTGGAATTTTGGTTTTTCATGTTGATTTTAAAATTACCTTTTTCATGTTTGAAATGTACTAACTCGTTTTTTCCTCACAGCAGGTCAACTTGTGTGTGGTTGCAACATTACGGTCCCATTGAGTACATTTTTGGAGAGAGGGACTTCAGTTGCACCACAGGGCGGGAGGAGGGTGCTGAGCACGTTACATTTTCTCTCTTCGGTAAGCATTTTTTTGTGTTTGATACTTTTGGAATTTTGGTTTTTCATGTTGATTTTAAAATGACCTTTTTCATGTTTGAAATGTACTAACTCGTTTTTTCCTCACAGCACGTCAACTTGTGTGTGGTTGCAACATTACGGTCCCATTGAGTACATTTTTGGAGAGAGGGACATCAGTTGCACCACAGGGCGGGAGGAGGGTGCTGAGCACGTTACATTTTCTCTCTTCGGTAAGCATTTTTTTGTGTTTGATACTTTTGGAATTTTTGTTTTTCATGTTGATTTTAAAATGACCTTTTTCATGTTTGAAATGTACTAACACGTTTTTTCCTCACAGCAGGTCAACTTGTGTGTGGTTGCAACATTACGGTCCCATTGAGTACATTTTTGGAGAGAGGGACATCAGTTGCACCACAGGGCGGTAGGAGGGTGCTGAGCACGTTACATTTTCTCTCTTCGGTAAGCATTTTTTTGTGTTTGATACTTTTGGAATTTTGCTTTTTCATGTTGATTTTAAAATGACCTTTTTCATGTTTGAAATGTACTAACTCGTTTTTTCCTCACAGCAGGTCAACTTGTGTGTGGTTGCAACATTACAGTCCCATTGAGTACATTTTTGGAGAGAGGGACATCAGTTGCACCACAGGGCGGGAGGAGGTTGCTGAGCACGTTACATTTTCTCTCTTCGGTAAGCATTTTTTTGTGTTTGATACTTTTGGAATTTTGGTTTTTCATGTTGATTTTAAAATGACCTTTTTCATGTTTGAAATGTACTAACTCGTTTTTTCCTCACAGCAGGGCAACTTGTGTGTGGTTGCAACATTACGGTCCCATTGAGTACATTTTTGGAGAAAGGGACATCAGTTGCACCACAGGGCGGGAGGAGGGTGCTCAGCACGTTACATTTTCTCTCTTCGGTAAGCATTTTTTTGTGTTTGATACTTTTGGAATTTTGGTTTTTCATGTTGATTTTAAAATGACCTTTTTCATGTTTGAAATGTACTAACTCGTTTTTTCCTCACAGCAGGTCAACTTGTGTGTGGTTGCAACATTACAGTCCCATTGAGTACATTTTTGGAGAGAGGGACATCAGTTGCACCACATGGCGGGAGGAGGGTGCTGAGCACTTTACATTTTCTCCCTTCGGTAAGCATTTTTTTGTGTTTGATACTTTTGGAATTTTGGTTTTTCATGTTGATTTTAAAATGACCTTTTTCATTTTTGAAATGTACTAACTCGTTTTTTCCTCACAGCAGGTCAACTTGTGTGTGGTTGCAACATTACGGTCCCATTGAGTACATTTTTGGAGAGAGGGACATCAGTTGCACCACAGGGCGGGAGGAGCTTGCTGAGCACGTTACATTTTCTCTCTTCGGTAAGCATTTTTTTGTGTTTGATACTTTTGGAATTTTGCTTTTTCATGTTGATTTTAAAATGACCTTTTTCATGTTTGAAATGTACTAACTCATTTTTTCCTCACAGCAGTTCAACTTGTGTGTGGTTGCAACATTACGGTCCCATTGAGTACATTTTTGGAGAAAGGGACATCAGTAGCACCACAGGGCGGGAGGAGGGTGGTGAGCACGTTACATTTTCTCTCTTCCGTAAGCATTTTTTTGTGTTTGATACTTTTGGAATTTTGGTATTTCATGTTGATTTTAAAATGACCTTTTTCATGTTTGAAATGTACTAACTCGTTTTTTCCTCACAGCAGGTCAACTTGTGTGTGGTTGCAACATTACGGACCCATTGAGTACATTTTTGGAGAAAGGGACATCAGTTGCACCACAGGGCGGGAGGAGGGTGCTGAGCACGCTACATTTTCTCTTTTCGGTAAGCATTTTTTTGTGTTTGATACTTTTGTAATTTTGGTTTTTCATGTTGATTGTAGAATGACCTTTTTCATGTTTGAAATGTACTAACTCGTTTTTTTCTCACAGCAGGTGAACTTGTGTGTGGTTGCAACATTACGGTCCCATTGAGTACATTTTTGGAGAAAGGGACATCAGTTGCACCACAGGGCGGGAGGAGGGTGCTGAGCACGTTACATTTTCTCTCTTCGGTAAGCATTTTTTTGTGTTTGATACTTTTGGAATTTTGGTTTTTCATGTTGATTTTAAAATGACCTTTTTCATGTTTGAAATGTACTAACTCGTTTTTTCCTCGCAACAGGTCAACTTGTGTGTGGTTGCAACATTACAGTCCCATTGAGTACATTTTTGGAGAAAGGGACATCAGTTGCACCACAGGGCGGGAGGAGGGTGCTGAGCACGTTACATTTTCTCTCTTCGGTAAGCATTTTTTTGTGTTTGATACTTTTGGAATTTTTGTTTTTCATGTTGATTTTAAAATGACCTTTTTCATGTTTGAAATGTACTAACTCGTTTTTTCCTCACAGCAGGTCAACTTGTGTGTCGTTGCAACATTACGGTCCCATTGAGTACATTTTTGGAGAGAGGGACATCAGTTGCACCACAGGGCGGGAGGAGGGTGCTGAGCACGTTACATTTTCTCTCTTCGGTAAGCATTTTTTTGTGTTTGATACTTTTGGAATTTTGGTTTTTCATGTTGATTTTAAAATGACCTTTTTCATGTTTGAAATGTACTAACTTGTTTTTTCCTTACAGCAGGTCAACTTGTGTGTGGTTGCAACATTACGGTCCCATTGAGTACATTTTTGGAGAAAGGGACATCAGTTGCACCACAGGGCGGGAGGAGGGTGCTGAGCACGTTACATTTTCTCTCTTCGGTAAGCATTTTTTTGTGTTTGATACTTTTGGAATTTTGCTTTTTCATGTTGATTTTAAAATGACCTTTTTCATGTTTGAAATGTACTAACTCGTTTTTTCCTCACAGCAGGTCAACTTGTGTGTGGTTGCAACATTACAGTCCCATTGAGTACATTTTTGGAGAGAGCGACATCAGTTGCACCACAGGGCGGGAGGAGGGTGCTGAGCACGTTACATTTTCTCTCTTCGGTAAGCATTTTTTTGTGTTTGATACTTTTGGAATTTTGGTTTTTCATTTTGATTTTAAAATGACCTTTTTCATGTTTGAAATGTACTAACTCGTTTTTTCCTCACAGCAGGGCAACTTGTGTGTGGTTGCAACATTACGGTCCCATTGAGTATATTTTTGGAGAAAGGGACATCAGTTGCACCACAGGGAGGGAGGAAGATGCCAAGCACGATACATTTTCTTTCTTCGGTAAGCATTTTTTTGTGTTTGTTACTTTTGGAGTTTTGGTTTTTTATGTTGATTTTAAAATGACCTTTTTCATGTTTGAAATGTACTAACTCGTTTTTTCCCCACAGCAGGTCAACTTGTGTGTGGTTGCAACATTACGGTCCCATTGAGTACATTTTTGGAGAGAGGGACATTAGTTGCACCACAGGGCGGGAGGAGGGTGCTGAGCATGTTACATTTTCTCTCTTCGGTAAGCATTTTTTTGTGTTTGATACTTTTGGAATTTTTGTTTTTCATGTTGATTTTAAAATGACCTTTTTCATGTTTGAAATGTACTAACTCGTTTTTTCCTCACAGCAGGGCAACTTGTGTGTGGTTGCAACATTACGGTCCCATTGAGTACATTTTTGGAGAAAGGGACATCAGTTGCACCACAGGGCGGGTGGAGGGTGCTGAGCACGTTACATTTTCTCTCTTCGGTAAGCATTTTTTTGTGTTTGATACTTTTGGAATTTTGGTTTTTCATGTTGATTTTAAAATGACCTTTTTCTTGTTTGAAATGTACTAACTCGTTTTTTCCTCACAGCAGGTCAACTTGTGTGTGGTTGCAACATTACGGTCCCATTGAGTACATTTTTGGAGAGAGGGACATCAGTTGCACCACAGGGCGGGAGGAGGGTGCTGAGCACGTTACATTTTCTCTCTTCGGTAAGCATTTTTTTGTGTTTGATACTTTTGGAATTTTGGTTTTTCATGTTGATTTTAAAATGACCTTTTTCATGTTTGAAATGTACTAACTCGTTTTTTCCTCACAGCAGGTCAACTTGTGTGTGGTTGCAATATTACGGTCCCATTGAGTACATTTTTGGTGAAAGGGACATCAGTTGCACCACAGGGCGGGAGGAGGGTGCTGAGCACGTTACATTTTCTCTCTTCGGTAAGCATTTTTTTGTGTTTGATACTTTTGGAATTTTGGTTTTTCATGTTGATTTTAAAATGACCTTTTTCATGTTTGAAATGTACTAACTCGTTTTTTCCTCACAGCAGGTCAACTTGTGTGTGGTTGCAACATTACGGTCCCATTGAGTACATTTTTGGAGAGAGGGACATCAGTTGCACAACAGGGCCGGAGGAGGGTGCTGAGCACGTTACATTTTCTCTCTTCGGTAAGCATTTTTTTGTGTTTGATACTTTTGGAATTTTGGTTTTTCATGTTGATTTTAAAATGACCTTTTTCATGTTTGAAATGTACTAACTCGTTTTTTCCTCACAGCAGGTCAACTTGTGTGTTGTTGCAACATTACAGTCCCATTGAGTACATTTCTGGAGAGAGGGACATCAGTTGCACCACAGGGCGGGAGGAGGGTGCTGAGCACATTACATTTTCTCTCTTCGGTAAGCATTTTTTTGTGTTTGATACTTTTGGAATTTTGGTTTTTCATGTTGATTTTAAAATGACCGTTTTCATGTTTGAAATGTACTAACTCGTTTTTTCCTCACAGCAGGGCAACTTGTGTGTGGTTGCAACATTACGGTCCCATTGAGTATATTTTTGGAGAAAGGGACATCAGTTGCACCACAGGGAGGGAGGAAGATGCCAAGCACGTTACATTTTCTTTCTTCGGTAAGCATTTTTTTGTGTTTGTTACTTTTGGAATTTTGGTTTTTTATGTTGATTTTAAAATGACCTTTTTCATGTTTGAAATGTACTAACTCGTTTTTTCCCCACAGCAGGTCAACTTGTGTGTGGTTGCAACATTACGGTCCCATTGAGTACATTTTTGGAGAGAGGGACATTAGTTGCACCACAGGGCGGGAGGAGGGTGCTGAGCATGTTACATTTTCTCTCTTCGGTAAGCATTTTTTTGTGTTTGATACTTTTGGAATTTTTGTTTTTCATGTTGATTTTAAAATGACCTTTTTCATGTTTGAAATGTACTAACTCGTATTTTCCTCACAGCAGGTCAACTTGTGTGTGGTTGCAACATTACGGTCCCATTGAGTACATTTTTGTAGAGAGGGACATGAGTTGCACCACAGGGCGGGAGGAGGGTGCTGAGCACGTTACATTTTATCTCTTCGGTAAGCATTTTTTTGTGTTTGATACTTTTGTAATTTTGGTTTTTCATGTTGATTTAAAAATGACCTTTTTCATGTTTGAAATGTACTAACTCGTTTTTTCCTCACAGCAGGTCAACTTGTGTGTGGTTGCAACATTACGGTCCCATTGAGTACATTTTTGGTGAAAGGGACATCAGTTGCACCACAGGGCGGGAGGAGGGTGCTGAGCACGTTACATTTTCTCTCTTCGGTAAGCATTTTTTTGTGTTTGATACTTTTGGAATTTTGGTTTTTCATGTTGATTTTAAAATGGCCTTTTTCATGTTTGAAATGTACTAACTCGTTTTTTCCTCACAGCAGGTCAACTTGTGTGTGGTTGCAACATTACGGTCCCATTGAGTACATTTTTGGAGAGAGGGACATCAGTTGCACCACAGGGCGGGAGGAGGGTGCTGAGCACGTTACATTTTCTCTCTTCGGTAAGCATTTTTTTGTGTTTGATACTTTTGGAATTTTGGTTTTTCATGTTGATTTTAAAATGACCTTTTTCATGTTTGAAATGTACTAACTCGTTTTTTCCTCACAGCACGTCAACTTGTGTGTGGTTGCAACATTACGGTCCCATTGAGTACATTTTTGGAGAGAGGGACATCAGTTGCACCACAGGGCGGGAGGAGGGTGCTGAGCACGTTACATTTTCCTCTTCGGTAAGCATTTTTTTGTGTTTGATACTTTTGGAATTTTTGTTTTTCATGTTGATTGTAAAATGACCTTTTTCATGTTTGAAATGTACTAACACGTTTTTTCCTCACAGCAGGTCAACTTGTGTGTGGTTGCAACATTACGGTCCCATTGAGTACATTTTTGGAGAGAGGGAGATCAGTTGCACCACAGGGCGGTAGGAGGGTGCTGAGCACGTTACATTTTCTCTCTTCGGTAAGCATTTTTTTGTGTTTGATACTTTTGGAATTTTGCTTTTTCATGTTGATTTTAAAATGACCTTTTTCATGTTTGAAATGTACTAACTCGTTTTTTCCTCACAGCAGGTCAACTTGTGTGTGGTTGCAACATTACAGTCCCATTGAGTACATTTTTGGAGAGAGGGACATCAGTTGCACCACAGGGCGGGAGGAGGTTGCTGAGCACATTACATTTTCTCTCTTCGGTAAGCATTTTTTTGTGTTTGATACTTTTGGAATTTTGGTTTTTCATGTTGATTTTAAAATGACCTTTTTCATGTTTGAAATGTACTACCTCGTTTTTTCCTCACAGCAGGTCAACTTGTGTGTGGTTGCAACACTACGGTCCCATTGAGTACATTTTTGGAGAGAGGGACATCAGTTGCACCACAGGGCGGGAGGAGGGTGCTGAGCACGTTACATTTTCTCTCTTCGGTAAGCATTTTTTTGTGTTTGATACTTTTGGAATTTTGGTTTTTCATGTTGATTTTAAAATGACCTTTTTCATTTTTGAAATGTACTAACTCGTTTTTTCCTCACAGCAGGTCAACTTGTGTGTGGTTGCAACATTACGGTCCCATTGAGTACATTTTTGGAGAGAGGGACATCAGTTGCACCACAGGGCGGGAGGAGCTTGCTGAGCACGTTACATTTTCTCTCTTCGGTAAGCATTTTTTTTTTGTTTGATACTTTTGGAATTTTGGTTTTTCATGTTGATTTTAAAATGACCTTTTTCATGTTTGAAATGTACTAACTCATTTTTTCCTCACAGCAGTTCAACTTGTGTGTGGTTGCAACATTACGGTCCCATTGAGTACATTTTTGGAGAAAGGGACATCAGTAGCACCACAGGGCGGGAGGAGGGTGGTGAGCACGTTACATTTTCTCTCTTCCGTAAGCATTTTTTTGTGTTTGATACTTTTGGAATTTTGGTTTTTCATGTTGATTTTAAAATGACCTTTTTCATGTTTGAAATGTACTAACTCGTTTTTTCCTCACAGCAGGTCAACTTGTGTGTGGTTGAACATTACGGACCCATTGAGTACATTTTTGGAGAAAGGGACATCAGTTGCACCACAGGGCGGGAGGAGGGTGCTGAGCACGCTACATTTTCTCTTTTCGGTAAGCATTTTTTTGTGTTTGATACTTTTGTAATTTTGGTTTTTCATGTTGATTTTAGAATGACCTTTTTCATGTTTGAAGTGTACTAACTCGTTTTTTTCTCACAGCAGGTGAACTTGTGTGTGGTTGCAACATTACGGTCCCATTGAGTACATTTTTGGAGAAAGGGACATCAGTTGCACCACAGGGCGGGAGGAGGGTGCTGAGCACGTTACATTTTCTCTCTTCGGTAAGCATTTTTTTGTGTTTGATACTTTTGGAATTTTGGTTTTTCATGTTGATTTTAAAATGACCTTTTTCATGTATGAAATGTACTAACTCGTTTTTTCCTCACAACAGGTCAACTTGTGTGTGGTTGCAACATTACGGTCCCATTGAGTACATTCTTGGAGAAAGGGACATCAGTTGCACCACAGGGCGGGAGGAGGGTGCTGAGCACGTTACATTTTCTCTCTTCGGTAAGCATTTTTTTGTGTTTGATACTTTTGGAATTTTTGTTTTTCATGTTGATTTTAAAATGACCTTTTTCATGTTTGAAGTGTACTAACTCGTTTTTTCCTCACAGCAGGTCAACTTGTGTGTGGTTGCAACATTACGGTCCCATTGAGTACATTTTTGGAGAGAGGGACATCAGTTGCACCACAGGGCGGGAGGAGGGTGCTGAGCACGTTACATTTTCTCTCTTCGGTAAGCATTTTTTTGTGTTTGATACTTTTGGAATTTTAGTTTTTCATGTTGATTTTAAAATGACCTTTTTCATGTTTGAAGTGTACTAACTTGTTTTTTCCTTACAGCAGGTCAACTTGTGTGTGGTTGCAACATTACGGTCCCATTGAGTACATTTTTGGAGAAAGGGACATCAGTTGCACCACAGGGCGGGAGGAGGGTGCTGAGCACGTTACATTTTCTCTCTTCGGTAAGCATTTTTTTGTGTTTGATACTTTTGGAATTTTGCTTTTTCATGTTGATTTTAAAATGACCTTTTTCATGTTTGAAATGTACTAACTCGTTTTTTCCTCACAGCAGGTCAACTTGTGTGTGGTTGCAACATTACAGTCCCATTGAGTACATTTTTGGAGAGAGGGACATCAGTTGCACCACAGGGCGGGAGGAGGGTGCTGAGCACGTTACATTTTCTCTCTTCGGTAAGCATTTTTTTGTGTTTGTTACTTTTGGAATTTTGGTTCTTCATGTTGATTTTAAAATGACCTTTTTCATGTTTGAAATGTACTAACTCGTTTTTTCCTCACAGCAGGGCAACTTGTGTGTGGTTGCAACATTACGGTCCCATTGAGTATATTTTTGGAGAAAGGGACATCAGTTGCACCACAGGGAGGGAGGAAGATGCCAAGCACGATACATTTTCTTTCTTCGGTAAGCATTTTTTTGTGTTTGTTACTTTTGGAGTTTTGGTTTTTTATGTTGATTTTAAAATGACCTTTTTCATGTTTGAAATGTACTAACTCGTTTTTTCCCCACAGCAGGTCAACTTGTGTGTGGTTGCAACATTACGGTCCCATTGAGTACATTTTTGGAGAGAGGGACATTAGTTGCACCACAGGGCGGGAGGAGGGTGCTGAGCATGTTACATTTTCTCTCTTCGGTAAGCATTTTTTTGTGTTTGATACTTTTGGAATTTTTGTTTTTCATGTTGATTTTAAAATGACCTTTTTCATGTTTGAAATGTACTAACTCGTTTTTTCCTCACAGCAGGGCAACTTGTGTGTGGTTGCAACATTACGGTCCCATTGAGTACATTTTTGGAGAAAGGGACATCAGTTGCACCACAGGGCGGGAGGAGGGTGCTGAGCACGTTACATTTTCTCTCTTCGGTAAGCATTTTTTTGTGTTTGATACTTTTGGAATTTTGGTTTTTCATGTTGATTTTAAAATGACCTTTTTCATGTTTGAAATGTACTAACTCGTTTTTTTCTCACAGCAGGTCAACTTGTGTGTGGTTGCAACATTACGGTCCCATTGAGTACATTTTTGGAGAGAGGGACATCAGTTGCACCACAGGGCGGGAGGAGGGTGCTGAGCACGTTACATTTTCTCTCTTCGGTAAGCATTTCTTTGTGTTTGATACTTTTGGAATTTTGGTTTTTCATGTTGATTTTAAAATGACCTTTTTCATGTTTGAAATGTACTAACTCGTTTTTTCCTCACAGCAGGTCAACTTGTGTGTGGTTGCAACATTACGGTCCCATTGAGTACATTTTTGGTGAAAGGGACATCAGTTGCACCACAGGGCGGGAGGAGGGTGCTGAGCACGTTACATTTTCTCTCTTCGTTAAGCATTTTTTTGTGTTTGATACTTTTGGAATTTTGGTTTTTCATGTTGATTTTAAAATGACCTTTTTCATGTTTGAAATGTACTAACTCGTTTTTTCCTCACAGCAGGTCAACTTGTGTGTGGTTTCAACATTACGGTCCCATTGAGTACATTTTTGGAGAGAGGGACATCAGTTGCACCACAGGGCGGGAGGAGGGTGCTGAGCACGTTACATTTTCTCTCTTCGGTAAGCATTTTTTTGTGTTTGATACTTTTGCAATTTTGGTTTTTCATGTTGATTTTAAAATGACCTTTTTCATGTTTGAAATGTACTAACTCGTTTTTTCCTCACAGCACGCCAACTTGTGTGTGGTTGCAACATTACGGTCCCATTGAGTACATTTTTGGAGAGAGGGACATCAGTTGCACCACAGGGCGGGAGGAGGGTGCTGAGCACGTTACATTTTCCTCTTCGGTAAGCATTTTTTTGTGTTTGATACTTTTGGAATTTTTGTTTTTCATGTTGATTTTAAAATGACCTTTTTCATGTTTGAAATGTACTAACACGTTTTTTCCTCACAGCAGGTCAACTTGTGTGTGGTTGCAACATTACGGTCCCATTGAGTACATTTTTGGAGAGAGGGACATCAGTTGCACCACAGGGCGGGAGGAGGGTGCTGAGCACGTAACATTTTCTCTCTTCGGTAAGCATTTTTTTGTGTTTGATACTTTTGGAATTTTGGTTTTTCATGTTGATTTTAAAATGACCTTTTTCATGTTTGAAATGTACTAATTCGTTTTTTCCTCACAGCAGGTCAACTTGTGTGTGGTTGCAACATTACAGTCCCATTGAGTCCATTTTTGGAGAGAGGGACATCAGTTGCACCACAGGGCGGGAGGAGGGTGCTGAGCACGTTACATTTTCTCTCTTCGGTAAGCATTTTTTTGTGTTTGATACTTTTGGAATTTTGGTTTTTCATGTTGATTTTAAAATGACCTTTTTCATTTTTGAAATGTACTAACTTGTTTTTTCCTCACAGCAGGTCAACTTGTGTGTGGTTGCAATATTACGGTCCCATTGAGTACATTTTTGGAGAGTGGGACATCAGTTGCACCACAGGGCGGGAGGAGCTTGCTGAGCACGTTACATTTTCTCTCTTCGGTAAGCATTTTTTTGTGTTTGATACTTTTGGAATTTTGGTTTTTCATGTTGATTTTAAAATGACCTTTTTCATGTTTGAAATGTACTAACTCATTTTTTCCTCGCAGCAGGTCAACTTGTGTGTGGTTGCAACATTACGGTCCCATTGAGTACATTTTTGGAGAAAGGGACATCAGTAGCACCACAGGGCGGGAGGAGGGTGGTGAGCACGTTACATTTTCTCTCTTCCGTAAGCATTTTTTTGTGTTTGATACTTTTGGAATTTTGGTTTTTCATGTTGATTTTAAAATGACCTTTTTCATGTTTGAAATGTACTAACTCGTTTTTTCCTCACAGCAGGTCAACTTGTGTGTGGTTGCAACATTACGGACCCATTGAGTACATTTTTGGAGAAAAGGACATCAGTTGCACCACAGGGCGGGAGGAGGGTGCTGAGCACGCTACATTTTCTCTTTTCGGTAAGCATTTTTTTGTGTTTGATACTTTTGTAATTTTGGTTTTTCATGTTGATTTTAGAATGACCTTTTTCGTGTTTGAAATGTACTAACTCGTTTTTTTCTCACAGCAGGTGAACTTGTGTGTGGTTGCAACATTACGCTCCCATTGAGTACATTTTTGGAGAAAGGGACATCAGTTGCACCACAGGGCGGGAGGAGGGTGCTGAGCACGTTACATTTTCTCTCTTCGGTAAGCATTTTTTTGTGTTTGATACTTTTGGAATTTTGGTTTTTCATGTTGATTTTAAAATGACCTTTTTCATGTTTGAAATGTACTAACTCGTTTTTTCCTCACAACAGGTCAACTCTTGTGTGGTTGCAACATTACGGTCCCATTGAGTACATTTTTGGAGAAAGGGACATCAGTTGCACCACAGGGCGGGAGGAGGGTGCTGAGCACGTTACATTTTCTCTCTTCGGTAAGCATTTTTTTGTGTTTGATACTTTTGGAATTTTTGTTTTTCATGTTGATTTTAAAATGACCTTTTTCATGTTTGAAGTGTACTAACTCGTTTTTTCCTCACAGCAGGTCAACTTGTGTGTGGTTGCAACATTACGGTCCCATTGAGTACATTTTTGGAGAAAGGGACATCAGTTGCACCACAGGGCGGGAGGAGGGTGCTGAGCACGTTACATTTTCTCTCTTCGGTAAGCATTTTTTTGTGTTTGATTCTTTTGGAATTTTGGTTTTTCATGTTGATTTTAAAATGACCTTTTTCATGTTTGAAATGTACTAACTCGTTTTTTCCTCACAGCAGGGCAACTTGTGTGTGGTTGCAACATTACGGTCCCATTGAGTACATTTTTGGAGAAAGGGACATCAGTTGCACCACAGGGCGGGAGGAGGGTGCTGAGCACGTTACATTTTCTCTCTTCGGTAAGCATTTTTTTGTGTTTGATACTTTTGAAATTTTGGTTTTTCATGTTGATTTTAAAATGACCTTTTTCATGTTTGAAATGTACTAACTCGTTTTTTCCTCACAGCAGGTCAACTTGTGTGTGGTTGCAACATTACAGTCCCATTGAGTACATTTTTGGAGAGAGGGACATCAGTTGCACCACAGGGCGGGAGGAGGGTGCTGAGCACGTTACATTTTCTCTCTTCGGTAAGCATTTTTTTGTGTTTGATACTTTTGGAATTTTGGTTTTTCATGTTGATTTTAAAATGACCTTTTTCATGTCTGAAATGTACTAACTCGTTTTTTCCTCACAGCAGGTCAACTTGTGTGTGGTTGCAACATTACGGTGCCATTGAGTACATTTTTGGAGAGAGGGACATCAGTTGCACCACAGGGCGGGAGGAGGGTGCTGAGCACGTTACATTTTCTCTCTTCGGTAAGCATTTTTTTGTGTTTGATTCTTTTGGAATTTTGGTTTTTCATGTTGATTTTAAAATGACCTTTTTCATGTTTGAAATGTACTAACTTGTTTTTTCCTTACAGCAGGTCAACTTGTGTGTGGTTGCAACATTACGGTCCCATTGAGTACATTTTTGGAGAAAGGGACATCAGTTGCACCACAGGGCGGGAGGAGGGTGCTGAGCACGTTACATTTTCTCTCTTCGGTAAGCATTTTTTTGTGTTTGATACTTTTGGAATTTTGGTTTTTCATGTTGATTTTAAAATGACCTTTTTCATGTTTGAAATGTACTAACTTGTTTTTTCCTTACAGCAGGTCAACTTGTGTGTGGTTGCAACATTACGTTCCCATTGAGTACATTTTTGGAGAAAGGGACATCAGTTGCACCACAGGGCGGGAGGAGGGTGCTGAGCACGTTACATTTTCTCTCTTCGGTAAGCATTTTTTTGTGTTTGATACTTTTGGAATTTTGCTTTTTCATGTTGATTTTAAAATGACCTTTTTCATGTTTGAAATGTACTAACTCGTTTTTTCCTCACAGCAGGTCAACTTGTGTGTGGTTGCAACATTACAGTCCCATTGAGTACATTTTTGGAGAGAGGGACATCAGTTGCACCACAGGGCGGGAGGAGGGTGCTGAGCACGTTACATTTTCTCTCTTCGGTAAGCATTTTTTTGTGTTTGATACTTTTGGAATTTTGGTTTTTCATGTTGATTTTAAAATGACCTTTTTCATGTTTGAAATGTACTAACTCGTTTTTTCCTCACAGCAGGGCAACTTGTGTGTGGTTGCAACATTACGGTCCCATTGAGTAAATTTTTGGAGAAAGGGACATCAGTTGCACCACAGGGAGGGAGGAAGATGCCAAGCACGATACATTTTCTTTCTTCGGTAAGCATTTTTTTGTGTTTGTTACTTTTGGAGTTTTGGTTTTTTATGTTGATTTTAAAATGACCTTTTTCATGTTTGAAATGTACTAACTCGTTTTTTCCCCACAGCAGGTCAACTTGTGTGTGGTTGCAACATTACGGTGCCATTGAGTACATTTTTGGAGAGAGGGACATTAGTTGCACCACAGGGCGGGAGGAGGGTGCTGAGCATGTTACATTTTCTCTCTTCGGTAAGCATTTTTTTGTGTTTGATACTTTTGGATTTTTGGTTTTTCATGTTGATTTTAAAATGACCTTTTTCATGTTTGAAATGTACTAACTCGTTTTTTCCTCACAGCAGGTCAACTTGTGTGTGGTTGCAACATTACGGTACCATTGAGTACATTTTTGGAGAGAGGGACATCAGTTGCACCACAGGGCGGGAGGAGGGTGCTGAGCACGTTACATTTTCTCTCTTCGGTAAGCATTTTTTTGTGTTTGATACTTTTGGAATTTTGGTTTTTCATGTTGATTTTAAAATGACCTTTTTCATGTTTGAAATGTACTAACTCGTTTTTTCCTCACAGCACGTCAACTTGTGTGTGGTTGCAACATTACGGTCCCATTGAGTACATTTTTGGAGAGAGGGACATCAGTTGCACCACAGGGCGGGAGGAGGGTGCTGAGCACGTTACATTTTCCTCTTCGGTAAGCATTTTTTTGTGTTTGATACTTTTGGAATTTTGGTTTTTCATGTTGATTTTAAAATGACCTTTTTCATGTTTGAAATGTACTAACTCGTTTTTTCCTCACAGCAGGTCAACTTGTGTGTGGTTGCAACATTACGGTCCCATTGAGTACATTTTTGGAGAGAGGGACATCAGTTGCACCACAGGGCGGGAGGAGGGTGCTGAGCACGTAACATTTTCTCTCTTCGGTAAGCATTTTTTTGTGTTTGATACTTTTGGAATTTTGCTTTTTGATGTTGATTTTAAAATGACCTTTCTCATGTTTGAAATGTACTAACTCGTTTTTTCCTCACAGCAGGTAAACTTGTGTGTGGTTGCAACATTACGGTCCCATTGAGTACATTTTTGGAGAGAGGGACATCAGTTGCACCACAGGGCGGGAGGAGGGTGCTGAGCACGTTACATTTTCTCTCTTCGGTAAGCATTTTTTTGTGTTTGATACTTTCGGAATTTTGGTTTTTCATGTTGATTTTAAAATGACCTTTTTCATTTTTGAAATGTACTAACTCGTTTTTTCCTCACAGCAGGTCAACTTGTGTGTGGTTGCAACATTACGGTCCCATTGAGTACATTTTTGGAGAGAGGGACATCAGTTGCACCACAGGGCGGGAGGAGCTTGCTGAGCACGTTACATTTTCTCTCTTCGGTAAGCATTTTTTTGTGTTTGATACTTTTGGAATTTTGGTTTTTCATGTTGATTTTAAAATGACCTTTTTCATGTTTGAAATGTACTAACTCATTTTTTCCTCACAGCAGGTCAACTTGTGTGTGGTTGCAACATTACGGTCCCATTGAGTACATTTTTGGAGAAAGGGACATCAGTAGCACCACAGGGCGGGAGGAGGGTGCTGAGCACGTTACATTTTCTCTCTTCGGTAAGCATTTTTTTGTGTTTGATACTTTTGGAATTTTGGTTTTTCATGTTGATTTTAAAATGACCTTTTTCATGTTTGAAATGTACTAACTCGTTTTTTCCTCACAGCAGGTCAACTTGTGTGTGGTTGCAACATCACGGACCCATTGAGTACATTTTTGGAGAAAGGGACATCAGTTGCGCCACAGGGCGGGAGGAGGGTGCTGAGCACGCTACATTTTCTCTCTTCGGTAAGCATTTTTTTGTGTTTGATACTTTTGTAATTTTGGTTTTTCATGTTGATTTTAGAATGACCTTTTTCATGTTTGAAATGTACTAACACGTTTTTTCCTCACAGCAGGTCAACTTGTGTGTGGTTGCAACATTACGGTCCCATTGAGTACATTTTTGGAGAGAGGGACATCAGTTGCACCACAGGGCGGGAGGAGGGTGCTGAGCACGTAACATTTTCTCTCTTCGGTAAGCATTTTTTTGTGTTTGATACTTTTGGAATTTTGCTTTTTCATGTTGATTTTAAAATGACCCTTTTCATGTTTGAAATGTACTAACTCGTTTTTTCCTCACAGCAGGTCAACTTGTGTGTGGTTGCAACATTACGGTCCCATTGAGTACATTTTTGGAGAGAGGGACATCAGTTGCACCACAGGGCGGGAGGAGGGTGCTGAGCACGTTACATTTTCTCTCTTCGGTAAGCATTTTTTTGTGTTTGATACTTTTGGAATTTTGGTTTTTCATGTTGATTTTAAAATGACCTTTTTCATTTTTGAAATGTACTAACTCGTTTTTTCCTCACAGCAGGTCAACTTGTGTGTGGTTGCAACATTACGGTCCCATTGAGTACATTTTTGGAGAGAGGGACATCAGTTGCACCACAGGGCGGGAGGAGCTTGCTGAGCACGTTACATTTTCTCTCTTCGGTAAGCATTTTTTTGTGTTTGATACTTTTGGAATTTTGGTTTTTCATGTTGATTTTAAAATGACCTTTTTCATGTTTGAAATGTACTAACTCATTTTTTCCTCACAGCAGGTCAACTTGTGTGTGGTTGCAACATTACGGTCCCATTGAGTACATTTTTGGAGAAAGGGACATCAGTAGCACCACAGGGCGGTAGGAGGGTGCTGAGCACGTTACATTTTCTCTCTTCCGTAAGCATTTTTTTGTGTTTGATACTTTTGGAATTTTGGTTTTTCATGTTGATTTTAAAATGACCTTTTTCATGTTTGAAATGTACTAACTCGTTTTTTCCTCACAGCAGGTCAACTTGTGTGTGGTTGCAACATTACGGACCCATTGAGTACATTTTTGGAGAAAAGGACATCAGTTGCACCACAGGGCGGGAGGAGGGTGCTGAGCACGCTACATTTTCTCTTTTCGGTAAGCATTTTTTTGTGTTTGATACTTTTGTAATTTTGGTTTTTCATGTTGATTTTAGAATGACCTTTTTCGTGTTTGAAATGTACTAACTCGTTTTTTTCTCACAGCAGGTGAACTTGTGTGTGGTTGCAACATTACGCTCCCATTGAGTACATTTTTGGAGAAAGGGACATCAGTTGCACCACAGGGCGGGAGGAGGGTGCTGAGCACGTTACATTTTCTCTCTTCGGTAAGCATTTTTTTGTGTTTGATACTTTTGGAATTTTGGTTTTTCATGTTGATTTTAAAATGACCTTTTTCATGTTTGAAATGTACTAACTCGTTTTTTCCTCACAACAGGTCAACTCTTGTGTGGTTGCAACATTACGGTCCCATTGAGTACATTTTTGGAGAAAGGGACATCAGTTGCACCACAGGGCGGGAGGAGGGTGCTGAGCACGTTACATTTTCTCTCTTCGGTAAGCATTTTTTTGTGTTTGATACTTTTGGAATTTTTGTTTTTCATGTTGATTTTAAAATGACCTTTTTCATGTTTGAAGTGTACTAACTCGTTTTTTCCTCACAGCAGGTCAACTTGTGTGTGGTTGCAACATTACGGTCCCATTGAGTACATTTTTGGAGAAAGGGACATCAGTTGCACCACAGGGCGGGAGGAGGGTGCTGAGCACGTTACATTTTCTCTCTTCGGTAAGCATTTTTTTGTGTTTGATTCTTTTGGAATTTTGGTTTTTCATGTTGATTTTAAAATGACCTTTTTCATGTTTGAAATGTACTAACTCGTTTTTTCCTCACAGCAGGGCAACTTGTGTGTGGTTGCAACATTACGGTCCCATTGAGTACATTTTTGGAGAAAGGGACATCAGTTGCACCACAGGGCGGGAGGAGGGTGCTGAGCACGTTACATTTTCTCTCTTCGGTAAGCATTTTTTTGTGTTTGATACTTTTGGAATTTTGGTTTTTCATGTTGATTTTAAAATGACCTTTTTCATGTTTGAAATGTACTAACTCGTTTTTTCCTCACAGCAGGTCAACTTGTGTGTGGTTGCAACATTACAGTCCCATTGAGTACATTTTTGGAGAGAGGGACATCAGTTGCACCACAGGGCGGGAGGAGGGTGCTGAGCACGTTACATTTTCTCTCTTCGGTAAGCATTTTTTTGTGTTTGATACTTTTGGAATTTTGGTTTTTCATGTTGATTTTAAAATGACCTTTTTCATGTCTGAAATGTACTAACTCGTTTTTTCCTCACAGCAGGTCAACTTGTGTGTGGTTGCAACATTACGGTGCCATTGAGTACATTTTTGGAGAGAGGGACATCAGTTGCACCACAGGGCGGGAGGAGGGTGCTGAGCACGTTACATTTTCTCTCTTCGGTAAGCATTTTTTTGTGTTTGATTCTTTTGGAATTTTGGTTTTTCATGTTGATTTTAAAATGACCTTTTTCATGTTTGAAATGTACTAACTTGTTTTTTCCTTACAGCAGGTCAACTTGTGTGTGGTTGCAACATTACGGTCCCATTGAGTACATTTTTGGAGAAAGGGACATCAGTTGCACCACAGGGCGGGAGGAGGGTGCTGAGCACGTTACATTTTCTCTCTTCGGTAAGCATTTTTTTGTGTTTGATACTTTTGGAATTTTGGTTTTTCATGTTGATTTTAAAATGACCTTTTTCATGTTTGAAATGTACTAACTTGTTTTTTCCTTACAGCAGGTCAACTTGTGTGTGGTTGCAACATTACGTTCCCATTGAGTACATTTTTGGAGAAAGGGACATCAGTTGCACCACAGGGCGGGAGGAGGGTGCTGAGCACGTTACATTTTCTCTCTTCGGTAAGCATTTTTTTGTGTTTGATACTTTTGGAATTTTGCTTTTTCATGTTGATTTTAAAATGACCTTTTTCATGTTTGAAATGTACTAACTCGTTTTTTCCTCACAGCAGGTCAACTTGTGTGTGGTTGCAACATTACAGTCCCATTGAGTACATTTTTGGAGAGAGGGACATCAGTTGCACCACAGGGCGGGAGGAGGGTGCTGAGCACGTTACATTTTCTCTCTTCGGTAAGCATTTTTTTGTGTTTGATACTTTTGGAATTTTGGTTTTTCATGTTGATTTTAAAATGACCTTTTTCATGTTTGAAATGTACTAACTCGTTTTTTCCTCACAGCAGGGCAACTTGTGTGTGGTTGCAACATTACGGTCCCATTGAGTAAATTTTTGGAGAAAGGGACATCAGTTGCACCACAGGGAGGGAGGAAGATGCCAAGCACGATACATTTTCTTTCTTCGGTAAGCATTTTTTTGTGTTTGTTACTTTTGGAGTTTTGGTTTTTTATGTTGATTTTAAAATGACCTTTTTCATGTTTGAAATGTACTAACTCGTTTTTTCCCCACAGCAGGTCAACTTGTGTGTGGTTGCAACATTACGGTGCCATTGAGTACATTTTTGGAGAGAGGGACATTAGTTGCACCACAGGGCGGGAGGAGGGTGCTGAGCATGTTACATTTTCTCTCTTCGGTAAGCATTTTTTTGTGTTTGATACTTTTGGATTTTTGGTTTTTCATGTTGATTTTAAAATGACCTTTTTCATGTTTGAAATGTACTAACTCGTTTTTTCCTCACAGCAGGTCAACTTGTGTGTGGTTGCAACATTACGGTACCATTGAGTACATTTTTGGAGAGAGGGACATCAGTTGCACCACAGGGCGGGAGGAGGGTGCTGAGCACGTTACATTTTCTCTCTTCGGTAAGCATTTTTTTGTGTTTGATACTTTTGGAATTTTGGTTTTTCATGTTGATTTTAAAATGACCTTTTTCATGTTTGAAATGTACTAACTCGTTTTTTCCTCACAGCACGTCAACTTGTGTGTGGTTGCAACATTACGGTCCCATTGAGTACATTTTTGGAGAGAGGGACATCAGTTGCACCACAGGGCGGGAGGAGGGTGCTGAGCACGTTACATTTTCCTCTTCGGTAAGCATTTTTTTGTGTTTGATACTTTTGGAATTTTGGTTTTTCATGTTGATTTTAAAATGACCTTTTTCATGTTTGAAATGTACTAACTCGTTTTTTCCTCACAGCAGGTCAACTTGTGTGTGGTTGCAACATTACGGTCCCATTGAGTACATTTTTGGAGAGAGGGACATCAGTTGCACCACAGGGCGGGAGGAGGGTGCTGAGCACGTAACATTTTCTCTCTTCGGTAAGCATTTTTTTGTGTTTGATACTTTTGGAATTTTGCTTTTTCATGTTGATTTTAAAATGACCTTTTTCATGTTTGAAATGTACTAACTCGTTTTTTCCTCACAGCAGGTAAACTTGTGTGTGGTTGCAACATTACGGTCCCATTGAGTACATTTTTGGAGAGAGGGACATCAGTTGCACCACAGGGCGGGAGGAGGGTGCTGAGCACGTTACATTTTCTCTCTTCGGTAAGCATTTTTTTGTGTTTGATACTTTCGGAATTTTGGTTTTTCATGTTGATTTTAAAATGACCTTTTTCATTTTTGAAATGTACTAACTCGTTTTTTCCTCACAGCAGGTCAACTTGTGTGTGGTTGCAACATTACGGTCCCATTGAGTACATTTTTGGAGAGAGGGACATCAGTTGCACCACAGGGCGGGAGGAGCTTGCTGAGCACGTTACATTTTCTCTCTTCGGTAAGCATTTTTTTGTGTTTGATACTTTTGGAATTTTGGTTTTTCATGTTGATTTTAAAATGACCTTTTTCATGTTTGAAATGTACTAACTCATTTTTTCCTCACAGCAGGTCAACTTGTGTGTGGTTGCAACATTACGGTCCCATTGAGTACATTTTTGGAGAAAGGGACATCAGTAGCACCACAGGGCGGGAGGAGGGTGCTGAGCACGTTACATTTTCTCTCTTCCGTAAGCATTTTTTTGTGTTTGATACTTTTGGAATTTTGGTTTTTCATGTTGATTTTAAAATGACCTTTTTCATGTTTGAAATGTACTAACTCGTTTTTTCCTCACAGCAGGTCAACTTGTGTGTGGTTGCAACATCACGGACCCATTGAGTACATTTTTGGAGAAAGGGACATCAGTTGCGCCACAGGGCGGGAGGAGGGTGCTGAGCACGCTACATTTTCTCTCTTCGGTAAGCATTTTTTTGTGTTTGATACTTTTGTAATTTTGGTTTTTCATGTTGATTTTAGAATGACCTTTTTCATGTTTGAAATGTACTAACACGTTTTTTCCTCACAGCAGGTCAACTTGTGTGTGGTTGCAACATTACGGTCCCATTGAGTACATTTTTGGAGAGAGGGACATCAGTTGCACCACAGGGCGGGAGGAGGGTGCTGAGCACGTAACATTTTCTCTCTTCGGTAAGCATTTTTTTGTGTTTGATACTTTTGGAATTTTGCTTTTTCATGTTGATTTTAAAATGACCCTTTTCATGTTTGAAATGTACTAACTCGTTTTTTCCTCACAGCAGGTCAACTTGTGTGTGGTTGCAACATTACGGTCCCATTGAGTACATTTTTGGAGAGAGGGACATCAGTTGCACCACAGGGCGGGAGGAGGGTGCTGAGCACGTTACATTTTCTCTCTTCGGTAAGCATTTTTTTGTGTTTGATACTTTTGGAATTTTGGTTTTTCATGTTGATTTTAAAATGACCTTTTTCATTTTTGAAATGTACTAACTCGTTTTTTCCTCACAGCAGGTCAACTTGTGTGTGGTTGCAACATTACGGTCCCATTGAGTACATTTTTGGAGAGAGGGACATCAGTTGCACCACAGGGCGGGAGGAGCTTGCTGAGCACGTTACATTTTCTCTCTTCGGTAAGCATTTTTTTGTGTTTGATACTTTTGGAATTTTGGTTTTTCATGTTGATTTTAAAATGACCTTTTTCATGTTTGAAATGTACTAACTCATTTTTTCCTCACAGCAGGTCAACTTGTGTGTGGTTGCAACATTACGGTCCCATTGAGTACATTTTTGGAGAAAGGGACATCAGTAGCACCACAGGGCGGGAGGAGGGTGCTGAGCACGTTACATTTTCTCTCTTCCGTAAGCATTTTTTTGTGTTTGATACTTTTGGAATTTTGGTTTTTCATGTTGATTTTAAAATGACCTTTTTCATGTTTGAAATGTACTAACTCGTTTTTTCCTCACAGCAGGTCAACTTGTGTGTGGTTGCAACATTACGGACCCATTGAGTACATTTTTGGAGAAAGGGACATCAGTTGCGCCACAGGGCGGGAGGAGGGTGCTGAGCACGCTACATTTTCTCTCTTCGGTAAGCATTTTTTTGTGTTTGATACTTTTGTAATTTTGGTTTTTCATGTTGATTTTAGAATGACCTTTTTCATGTTTGAAATGTACTAACTCGTTTTTTTCTCACAGCATTTGAACTTGTGTGTGGTTGCAACATTACGGTCCCATTGAGTACATTTTTGGAGAAAGGGACATCAGTTGCACCACAGGGCGGGAGGAGGGTGCTGAGCACGTTACATTTTCTCTCTTCGGTAAGCATTTTTTTGTGTTCGATACTTTTGGAATTTTGGTTTTTCATGTTGATTTTAAAATGACGTTTTTCATGTTTGAAATGTACTAACTCGTTTTTTCCTCACAACAGGACAACTTGTGTGTGGTTGCAACATTACGGTCCCATTGAGTACATTTTTGGAGAAAGGGACATCAGTTGCACCACAGGGCGGGAGGAGGGTGCTGAGCACGTTACATTTTCTCTCTTCGGTAAGCATTTTTTGTGTTTGATACTTTTGGAATTTTTGTTTTTCATGTTGATTTTAAAATGACCTTTTTCATGTTTGAAATGTACTAACTCGTTTTTTCCTCACAGCAGGTCAACTTGTGTGTGGTTGCAACATTACGGTCCCATTGAGTACATTTTTGGAGAGAGGGACATCAGTTGCACCACCGGGCGGGTTTAGGGTGCTGAGCACGTTACATTTTCTCTCTTCGGTAAGCATTTTTTTGTGTTTGATACTTTTGGAATTTTGGTTTTTCATGTTGATTTTAAAATGACCTTTTTCATGTTTGAAATGTACTAACTCGTTTTTTCCTCACAGCAGGTCAACTTGTGTGTGGTTGCAACATTACGGTCCCATTGAGTACATTTTTGGAGAAAGGGACATCAGTTGCACCACAGGGCGGGAGGAGGGTGCTGAGCACGTTACATTTTCTCTCTTCGGTAAGCATTTGTTTGTGTTTGATACTTTTGGAATTTTGGTTTTTCATGTTGATTTTAAAATGACCTTTTTCATGTTTGAAATGTACTAACTCGTTTTTTCCTCACAGCAGGTCAACTTGTGTGTGGTTGCAACATTACGGTCCCATTGAGTACATTTTTGGTGAAAGGGACATCAGTTGCACCACAGGGCGGGAGGAGGGTGCTGAGCACGTTACATTTTCTCTCTTCGGTAAGCATTTTTTTGTGTTTGATACTTTTGGAATTTTGGTTTTTCATGTTGATTTTAAAATGACCTTTTTCATGTTTGAAATGTACTAACTCGTTTTTTCCTCACAGCAGGTCAACTTGTGTGTGGTTGCAACATTACGGTCCCATTGAGTACATTTTTGGAGAGAGGGACATCAGTTGCACCACAGGGCGGGAGGAGGGTGCTGAGCACGTTACATTTTCTCTCTTCGGTAAGCATTTTTTTGTGTTTGATACTTTTGGAATTTTGGTTTTTCATGTTGATTTTAAAATGACCTTTTTCATGTTTGAAATGTACTAACTCGTTTTTTCCTCACAGCACGTCAACTTGTGTGTGGTTGCAACATTACGGTCCCATTGAGTACATTTTTGGAGAGAGGGACATCAGTTGCACCACAGGGCGGGAGGAGGGTGCTGAGCACGTTACATTTTCCTCTTCGGTAAGCATTTTTTTGTGTTTGATACTTTTGGAATTTTTGTTTTTCATGTTGATTTTAAAATGACCTTTTTCATGTTTGAAATGTACTAACACGTTTTTTCCTCACAGCAGGTCAACTTGTGTGTGGTTGCAACATTACGGTCCCATTGAGTACATTTTTGGAGAGAGGGACATCAGTTGCACCACAGGGCGGTAGGAGGGTGCTGAGCACGTTACATTTTCTCTCTTCGGTAAGCATTTTTTTGTGTTTGATACTTTTGGAATTTTGCTTTTTCATGTTGATTTTAAAATGACCTTTTTCATGTTTGAAATGTACTAACTCGTTTTTTCCTCACAGCAGGTCAACTTGTGTGTGGTTGCAACATTACGGTCCCATTGAGTACATTTTTGGAGAAAGGGACATCAGTTGCACCACAGGGCGGGAGGAGGGTGCTGAGCACGTTACATTTTCTCTCTTCGGTAAGCATTTTTTTGTGTTTGATACTTTTGGAATTTTGGTTTTTCATGTTGATTTTAAAATGACCTTTTTCATGTTTGAAATGTACTAACTCGTTTTTTCCTCACAGCAGGTCAACTTGTGTGTGGTTGCAACATTACGGTCCCATTGAGTACATTTTTGGAGAGAGGGACATCAGTTGCACCACAGGGCGGGAGGAGGGTGCTTAGCACGTTACATTTTCTCTCTTCGGTAAGCATTTTTTTGTGTTTGATACTTTTGGAATTTTGGTTTTTCATGTTGATTTTAAAATGACCTTTTTCATGTTTGAAATGTACTAACTCGTTTTTTCCTCACAACAGGTCAACTTGTGTGTGGTTGCAACATTACGGTCCCATTGAGTACATTTTTGGAGAGAGGAACATCAGTTGCACCACAGGGTGGGAGAAGGGTGCTGAGCACGTTACATTTTCTCTCTTCGGTAAGAATTTTTTTGTGTTTGATACTTTTGGAATTTTGGTTTTTTCATGTTGATTTTAAAATGACCTTTTTCATGTTTGAAATGTACTAACTCGTTTTTGCCTCACAGCAGGACAACTTGTGTGTGGTTGCAACATTACGGTCCCATTGAGTACATTTTTGGAGAGAGGGACATCAGTTGCACCACAGGGCAGGAGGAGGGTGCTGAGCACGTTACATTTTCTCTCTTCGGTAAGCATTTTTTTGTGTTTGATACTTTTGGAATTTTGGTTTTTCATGTTGATTTTAAAATGACTTTTTCATGTTTGAAATGTACTAACTCGTTTTTTCCTCACAGCAGGTCAGCTTGTGTGTGGTTGCAACATTACGGTCCCATTGAGTACATTTTTGGAGAGAGGGACATCATTTGCACCACAGGGCGGGAGGAGGGTGCTGAGCACGTTACATTTTCTCTCTTCGGTAAGCATTTTTTTGTGTTTGATACTTTTGGAATTTTGGTTTTTCATGTTGATTTTAAAATGACCTTTGTCATGGTTGAAATCTACTAACTCGTTTTTTCCTCACAGCAGGTCAACTTGTGTGTGGTTGCAACATTACGGTCCCATTGAGTACATTTTTGGAGAAAGGGACATCAGTTGCACCACAGGGCGGGAGGAGGGTGCTGAGCACGTTACATTTTTCTCTCTTCGGTAAGCATTTTTTTGTGTTTGATACTTTTGGAATTTTGGTTTTTCATGTTGATTTTAAAATGACCTTTTTCATGTTTGAAATGTACTAACTCGTTTTTTCCTCACAGCAGGTCAACTTGTGTGTGGTTGCAACATTACGGTCCCATTGAGTACATTTTTGGAGAGAGGGACATCAGTTGCACCACAGGGCGGGAGGCGGGTGCTGATCACGTTACATTTTCTCTCTTCGGTGTGCATTTTCTTGTGTTTGATACTTTTGGAATTTTGGTTTTTCATGTTGATTTTAAAATGACCTTTTTCATGTTTGAAATGTACTAACTCCTTTTTTCCTCACAGCAGGTCAACTTGTGTGTGGTTGCAACATTACGGTCCCATTGAGTACATTTTTGGAGAGAGGGACATCAGTTGCACCACAGGGCGGGAGGAGGGTGCTGAGCACGTTACATTTTCTCTCTTCGGTAAGCATTTTTTTGTGTTTGATACTTTTGGAATTTTGGTTTTTCATGTTGATTTTGAAATGACCTTTTTCATGTTTGAAATGTACGAACTCGTTTTTTCCTCACAGCAGGTCAACTTGTGTGTGGTTGCAACATTACGGTCCCATTGAGTACATTTTTGGAGAGAAGGACATCAGTTGCACCTCAGGGCGGGAGGAGAGTGCTGAGCACGTTACATTATCTCTCTTCGGTAAGCATTTTTTTGTGTTTGATACTTTTGGAATTTTGGTTTTTCATGTTGATTTTAAAGTGACCTTTTTTCATGTTTGAAATGTACTAACTCGTTTTTTCCTCACAGCAGGTCAGCTTGTGTGTGGTTGCAACATTACGGTCCCATTGAGTACATTTTTGGAGAGAGGGACATCAGTTGCACCACAGGGCGGGAGGAGGGTGCTGAGCACGTTACATTTTCTCTCTTCGGTAAGCATTTTTTTGTGTTTGATACTCTTGGAATTTTGGTTTTTCATGTTGACTTTAAAATGACCTTTGTCATTGGTTGAAATTTACTGACTCGTTTTTTCCTCACAGCAGGTCAACTTGTGTGTGGTTGCAACATTACGGTCCCATTGAGTATATTTTTGGGGAAAGGGACATCAGTTGCACCACGGGGAGGGAGGAAGATGCCAAGCACGATACATTTTCTTTCTTCGGTAAGCATTTTTTTGTATTTGATACTTTTGGAATTTTGGTTTTTCATGTTGATTTTAAAATGACCTTTTTCATGTTTGAAATGTACTAACTCGTTTTTTCCTCACAGCAGGTCAACTTGTGTGTGGTTGCAACATTACGGTCCCATTGAGTACATTTTTGGAGAGAGGGACAACAGTTGCACACAGGGCGGGAGGAGGGTGCTGAGCACGTTACATTTTCTCTCTTCGGTAAGCATTTTCTTGTGTTTGATACTTTTGGAATTTTGGTTTTTCATGTTGATTTTAAAATGACCTTTTTCATGTTTGAAATGTACTAACTCGTTTTTTCCTCACAGCAGGTCAACTTGTGTGTGGTTGCAACCCTACGGTCCCATTGAGTACATTTTTGGAGAGAGGGACATCAGTTGCACCACAGGGCGGGAGGAGGGTGCTGAGCACGTTACATTATCTCTCTTCGGTAAGCATTTTTTTGTGTTTGATACTTTTGGAATTTTGGTTTTCCATGTTGATTTTAAAATGACCTTTTTCATGTTTGAAATGTACTAACTCGTTTTTTCCTCACAGCAGGTCAACTTGTGTGTGGTTGCAACATTACGGTCCCATTGAGTATATTTTTGGAGAAAGGGACATCAGTTGCACCACAGGGAGGGAGGAAGATGCCAAGCACGATACATTTTCTTTCTTCGGTAAGTATTTTTTTGTGTTTGTTACTTTTGGAGTTTTGGTTTTTTATGTTGATTTTAAAATGACCTTTTTCATGTTTGAAATGTACTAACTCGTTTTTTCCTCACAGCAGGTCAACTTGTGTGTGGTTGCAACATTACGGTCCCATTGAGTACATTTTTGGAGAGAGGGACATCAGTTGCACCACAGGGCGGGAGGAGGGTGCTGAGCACGTTACATTTTCTCTCTTCAGTAAGCATTTTTTTGTGTTTGATCCTTTGGAATTTTGGTTTCTCATGTTGATTTTAAAATGACCTTTTTCATGTTTGAAATGTACTAACTCGTTTTTTCCCCACAGCAGGTCAACTTGTGTGTGGTTGCAACATTACGGTCCCATTGAGTACATTTTTGGAGAGAGGGACATCAGTTGCACCACAGGGCGGGAGGAGGGTGCTGAGCACGTTACATTTTCTCTCTTCGGTAAGCATTTTTTTGTGTTTGATACTTTTGGAATTTTGGTTTTTTATGTTGATTTTAAATTGACCTTTTTCATGTTTGAAATGTACTAACTCGTTTTTTCCTCACAGCAGGTCAACTTGTGTGTGGTTGCAACATTACGGTCCCATTGAGTACATTTTTGGAGAGAGGGACATCAGTTGCACCACAGGGCGGGAGGAGGGTGCTGAGCACGTTACATTTTCTCTCTTCGGTAAGCATTTTTTTGTGTTTGATACTTTTGGAATTTTGGTTTTTCATGTTGATTTTGAAATGACCTTTTTCATGTTTGAAATGTACTAACTCGTTTTTTCCTCACAGCAGGTCAACTTGTGTGTGGTTGCAACATTACGGTCCCATTGAGTACATTTTTGGAGAGAAGGACATCAGTTGCACCTCAGGGCGGGAGGAGAGTGCTGAGCACGTTACATTATCTCTCTTCGGTAAGCATTTTTTTGTGTTTGATACTTTTGGAATTTTGGTTTTTCATGTTGATTTTAAAGTGACCTTTTTTCATGTTTGAAATGTACTAACTCGTTTTTTCCTCACAGCAGGTCAGCTTGTGTGTGGTTGCAACATTACGGTCCCATTGAGTACATTTTTGGAGAGAGGGACATCAGTTGCACCACAGGGCGGGAGGAGGGTGCTGAGCACGTTACATTTTCTCTCTTCGGTAAGCATTTTTTTGTATTTGACACTCTTGGAATTTTGGTTTTTCATGTTGACTTTAAAATGACCTTTGTCATGGTGGAAATTTACTAACTCGTTTTTTCCTCACAGCAGGTCAACTTGTGTGTGGTTGCAACATTACGGTCCCATTGAGTATATTTTTGGGGAAAGGGACATCAGTTGCACCACAGGGAGGGAGGAAGATGCCAAGCACGATACATTTTCTTTCTTCGGTAAGCATTTTTTTGTATTTGATACTTTTGGAATTTTGGTTTTTCATGTTGATTTTAAAATGACCTTTTTCATGTTTGAAATGTACTAACTCGTTTTTTCCTCACAGCAGGTCAACTTGTGTGTGGTTGCAACATTACGGTCCCATTGAGTACATTTTTGGAGAGAGGGACAACAGTTGCACCACAGGGCGGGAGGAGGGTGCTGAGCACGTTACATTTTCTCTCTTCGGTAAGCATTTTCTTGTGTTTGATACTTTTGGAATTTTGGTTTTTCATGTTGATTTTAAAATGACCTTTTTCATGTTTAAAATGTACTAACTCGTTTTTTCCTCACAGCAGGTCAACTTGTGTGTGGTTGCAACATTACGGTCCCATTGAGTACATTTTTGGAGAGAGGGACATCAGTTGCACCACAGGGCGGGAGGAGGGTGCTGAGCACGTTACATTATCTCTCTTCGGTAAGCATTTTTTTGTGTTTGATACTTTTGGAATTTTGGTTTTCCATGTTGATTTTAAAATGACCTTTTTAATGTTTGAAATGTACTAACTCGTTTTTTCCTCACAGCAGGTCAACTTGTGTGTGGTTGCAACATTACGGTCCCATTGAGTATATTTTTGGAGAAAGGGACATCAGTTGCACCACAGGGAGGGAGGAAGATGCCAAGCACGATACATTTTCTTTCTTCGGTAAGTATTTTTTTGTGTTTGTTACTTTTGGAGTTTTGGTTTTTTATGTTGATTTTAAAATGACCTTTTTCATGTTTGAAATGTACTAACTCGTTTTTTCCTCACAGCAGGTCAACTTGTGTGTGGTTGCAACATTACGGTCCCATTGAGTACATTTTTGGAGAGAGGGACATCAGTTGCACCACAGGGCGGGAGGTGGGTGCTGAGCACGTTACATTTTCTCTCTTCGGTAAGCATTTTTTTGTGTTTGATACTTTTGGAATTTTGGTTTTTCATGTTGATTTTAAAATGACCTTTTTCATGTTTGAAATGTACTAACTCGTATTTTCCTCACAGCAGGTCAACTTGTGTGTGGTTGCAACATTACGGTCCCATTGATTACATATTTGGAGAGAGGGACATCAGTTGCACCAGAGGGCGGGAGGAGGGTGCTGAGCACGTTACATTTTCTCTCTTCGGTAAGCATTTTTTTGTGTTTGATACTTTTGGAATTTTGGTTTTTCATGTTGATTTTAAAATGACCTTTTTCATGTTTGAAATGTACTAACTCGTTTTTTCCTCACAGCAGGTCAACTTGTGTGTGGTTGCAACATTACGGTCCCATTGAGTACATTTTTGGAGAGAGGGACATCAGTTGCACCACAGGGCGGGAGGAGGGTGCTGAGCACGTTACATTTTATCTCTTCGGTAAGCTTTTTTTTGTGTTTGATACTTTTGTAATTTTGGTTTTTCATGTTGATTTTAAAATGACCTTTTTCATGTTTGAAATGTACTAACTCGTTTTTTCCTCACAGCAGGTCAACTTGTGTGTGGTTACAACATTGCGGTCCCATTGAGTACATTTTTGGAGAAAGGGACAGCAGTCGCACCACAGGGCGGGAGGAGGGTTTCTGAGCACGTTACATTTTCTCTCTTCGGTAAGCATTTTTTTGTGTTTGATACTTTTGGAATTTTGGTTTTTCATGTTGATTTTAAAATGACCTTTTTCATGTTTGAAATGTACTAACTCGTTTTTTCCTCACAGCAGGTCAACTTGTGTGTGGTTGCAACATTACGGACCCATTGAGTACATTTTTTGTGAAAGGGACATCAGTTGCACCACAGGGCGGGAGGAGGGTGCTGAGCACGCTACATTTTCTCTCTTCGGTAAGCATTTTTTTGTGTTTGATCCTTTTGCAATTTTGGTTTTTCATGTTGATTTTAAAATGACCTTTTTCGTGTTTGAAATGTACTAACTCGTTTTTTCCTCACAGCAGGTCAACTTGTGTGTGGTTGCAACATTACGGTCCCATTGAGTACATTTTTGGAGAAAGGGACATCAGTTGCACCACAGGGCGGGAGGAGGGTGCTGAGCACGTTACATTTTCTCTCTTCGGTAAGCATTTTTTTGTGTTTGATACTTTTGGAATTTTGGTTTTTCATGTTGATTTTAAAATGACCTTTTTCGTGTTTGAAATGTACTAACTCGTTTTTTCCTCACAACAGGTCAACTTGTGTGTGGTTGCAACATTACGGTCCCATTGAGTACATTTTTGGAGAGAGGGACATCAGTTGCACCACAGGGCGGGAGGAGGGTGCTGAGCACGTTACATTTTCTCTCTTCGGTAAGTATTTTTTTGTGTTTGATACTTTTGGAATTTTGGTTTTTCATGTTGATTTTAAAATGACCTTTTTCATGTTTGAAATGTACTAACTCGTTTTTTCCTCACAGCAGGTCAACTTGTGTGTGGTTGCAACATTACGGTCCCATTGAGTACATTTTTGGAGAGAGGGACATCAGTTGCACCACAGGGCGGGAGGAGGGTGCTGAGCACGTTACATTTTCTCTCTTCGGTAAGCATTTTTTTGTGTTTGATACTTTTGGAATTTTGGTTTTTCATGTAGATTTTAAAATGACCTTTTTCATGTTTGAAATGTACTAACTCGTTTTTTCCTCACAACAGGTCAACTTGTGTGTGGGTGCAACATTACGGTCCCATTGAGTACATTTTTGGAGAGAGGGACATCAGTTGCACCACAGGGCGGGAGAAGGGTGCTGAGCACATACATTTTCTCTCTTCGGTAAGCATTTTTTTGTGTTTGATACTTTTGGAATTTTGGTTTTCCATGTTGATTTTAAAATGACCTTTTTCATGTTTGAAATGTACTAACTCGTTTTTTCCTCACAGCAGGTCAACTTGTGTGTGGTTGCAACATTACGGTCCCATTGAGTATATTTTTGGAGAAAGGGACATCAGTTGCACCACAGGGAGGGAGGAAGATGCCAAGCACGATACATTTTCTTTCTTCGGTAAGTATTTTTTTGTGTTTGTTACTTTTGGAGTTTTGGTTTTTTATGTTGATTTTAAAATGACCTTTTTCATGTTTGAAATGTACTAACTCGTTTTTTCCTCACAGCAGGTCAACTTGTGTGTGGTTGCAACATTACGGTCCCATTGAGTACATTTTTGGAGAGAGGGACATCAGTTGCACCACAGGGCGGGAGGAGGGTGCTGAGCACGTTACATTTTCTCTCTTCAGTAAGCATTTTTTTGTGTTTGATCCTTTGGAATTTTGGTTTCTCATGTTGATTTTAAAATGACCTTTTTCATGTTTGAAATGTACTAACTCGTTTTTTCCCCACAGCAGGTCAACTTGTGTGTGGTTGCAACATTACGGTCCCATTGAGTACATTTTTGGAGAGAGGGACATCAGTTGCACCACAGGGCGGGAAGAGGGTGCTGAGCACGTTACATTTTCTCTCTTCGGTAAGCATTTTTTTGTGTTTGATACTTTTGGAATTTTGGTTTTTTATGTTGATTTTAAATTGACCTTTTTCATGTTTGAAATGTACTAACTCGTTTTTTCCTCACAGCAGGTCAACTTGTGTGTGGTTGCAACATTACGGTCCCATTGAGTACATTTTTGGAGAGAGGGACATCAGTTGCACCACAGGGCGGGAGGAGGGTGCTGAGCACGTTACATTTTCTCTCTTCGGTAAGCATTTTTTTGTGTTTGATACTTTTGGAATTTTGGTTTTTCATGTTGATTTTGAAATGACCTTTTTCATGTTTGAAATGTACTAACTCGTTTTTTCCTCACAGCAGGTCAACTTGTGTGTGGTTGCAACATTACGGTCCCATTGAGTACATTTTTGGAGAGAAGGACATCAGTTGCACCTCAGGGCGGGAGGAGAGTGCTGAGCACGTTACATTATCTCTCTTCGGTAAGCATTTTTTTGTGTTTGATACTTTTGGAATTTTGGTTTTTCATGTTGATTTTAAAGTGACCTTTTTTCATGTTTGAAATGTACTAACTCGTTTTTTCCTCACAGCAGGTCAGCTTGTGTGTGGTTGCAACATTACGGTCCCATTGAGTACATTTTTGGAGAGAGGGACATCAGTTGCACCACAGGGCGGGAGGAGGGTGCTGAGCACGTTACATTTTCTCTCTTCGGTAAGCATTTTTTTGTATTTGACACTCTTGGAATTTTGGTTTTTCATGTTGACTTTAAAATGACCTTTGTCATGGTGGAAATTTACTAACTCGTTTTTTCCTCACAGCAGGTCAACTTGTGTGTGGTTGCAACATTACGGTCCCATTGAGTATATTTTTGGGGAAAGGGACATCAGTTGCACCACAGGGAGGGAGGAAGATGCCAAGCACGATACATTTTCTTTCTTCGGTAAGCATTTTTTTGTATTTGATACTTTTGGAATTTTGGTTTTTCATGTTGATTTTAAAATGACCTTTTTCATGTTTGAAATGTACTAACTCGTTTTTTCCTCACAGCAGGTCAACTTGTGTGTGGTTGCAACATTACGGTCCCATTGAGTACATTTTTGGAGAGAGGGACAACAGTTGCACCACAGGGCGGGAGGAGGGTGCTGAGCACGTTACATTTTCTCTCTTCGGTAAGCATTTTCTTGTGTTTGATACTTTTGGAATTTTGGTTTTTCATGTTGATTTTAAAATGACCTTTTTCGTGTTTGAAATGTACTAACTCGTTTTTTCCTCACAGCAGGTCAACTTGTGTGTGGTTGCAACATTACGGTCCCATTGAGTACATTTTTGGAGAGAGGGACATCAGTTGCACCACAGGGCGGGAGGAGGGTGCTGAGCACGTTACATTATCTCTCTTCGGTAAGCATTTTTTTGTGTTTGATACTTTTGGAATTTTGGTTTTCCATGTTGATTTTAAAATGACCTTTTTCATGTTTGAAATGTACTAACTCGTTTTTTCCTCACAGCAGGTCAACTTGTGTGTGGTTGCAACATTACGGTCCCATTGAGTATATTTTTGGAGAAAGGGACATCAGTTGCACCACAGGGAGGGAGGAAGATGCCAAGCACGATACATTTTCTTTCTTCGGTAAGTATTTTTTTGTGTTTGTTACTTTTGGAGTTTTGGTTTTTTATGTTGATTTTAAAATGACCTTTTTCATGTTTGAAATGTACTAACTCGTTTTTTCCTCACAGCAGGTCAACTTGTGTGTGGTTGCAACATTACGGTCCCATTGAGTACATTTTTGGAGAGAGGGACATCAGTTGCACCACAGGGCGGGAGGTGGGTGCTGAGCACGTTACATTTTCTCTCTTCGGTAAGCATTTTTTTGTGTTTGATACTTTTGGAATTTTGGTTTTTCATGTTGATTTTAAAATGACCTTTTTCATGTTTGAAATGTACTAACTCGTATTTTCCTCACAGCAGGTCAACTTGTGTGTGGTTGCAACATTACGGTCCCATTGATTACATATTTGGAGAGAGGGACATCAGTTGCACCAGAGGGCGGGAGGAGGGTGCTGAGCACGTTACATTTTCTCTCTTCGGTAAGCATTTTTTTGTGTTTGATACTTTTGGAATTTTGGTTTTTCATGTTGATTTTAAAATGACCTTTTTCATGTTTGAAATGTACTAACTCGTTTTTTCCTCACAGCAGGTCAACTTGTGTGTGGTTGCAACATTACGGTCCCATTGAGTACATTTTTGGAGAGAGGGACATCAGTTGCACCACAGGGCGGGAGGAGGGTGCTGAGCACGTTACATTTTATCTCTTCGGTAAGCTTTTTTTTGTGTTTGATACTTTTGTAATTTTGGTTTTTCATGTTGATTTTAAAATGACCTTTTTCATGTTTGAAATGTACTAACTCGTTTTTTCCTCACAGCAGGTCAACTTGTGTGTGGTTACAACATTGCGGTCCCATTGAGTACATTTTTGGAGAAAGGGACAGCAGTCGCACCACAGGGCGGGAGGAGGGTTCTGAGCACGTTACATTTTCTCTCTTCGGTAAGCATTTTTTTGTGTTTGATACTTTTGGAATTTTGGTTTTTCATGTTGATTTTAAAATGACCTTTTTCATGTTTGAAATGTACTAACTCGTTTTTTCCTCACAGCAGGTCAACTTGTGTGTGGTTGCAACATTACGGACCCATTGAGTACATTTTTGGTGAAAGGGACATCAGTTGCACCACAGGGCGGGAGGAGGGTGCTGAGCACGCTACATTTTCTCTCTTCGGTAAGCATTTATTTGTGTTTGATCCTTTTGGAATTTTGGTTTTTCATGTTGATTTTAAAATGACCTTTTTCGTGTTTGAAATGTACTAACTCGTTTTTTCCTCACAGCAGGTCAACTTGTGTGTGGTTGCAACATTACGGTCCCATTGAGTACATTTTTGGAGAGAGGGACATCAGTTGCACCACAGGGCGGGAGGAGGGTGCTGAGCACGTTACATTTTCTCTCTTCGGTAAGCATTTTTTTGTGTTTGATACTTTTGGAATTTTGGTTTTTCATGTTGATTTTAAAATGACCTTTTTCGTGTTTGAAATGTACTAACTCGTTTTTTCCTCACAACAGGTCAACTTGTGTGTGGTTGCAACATTACGGTCCCATTGAGTACATTTTTGGAGAGAGGGACATCAGTTGCACCACAGGGCGGGAGGAGGGTGCTGAGCACGTTACATTTTCTCTCTTCGGTAAGCATTTTTTTGTGTTTGATACTTTTGGAATTTTGGTTTTTCATGTTGATTTTAAAATGACCTTTTTCATGTTTGAAATGTACTAACTCGTTTTTTCCTCACAGCAGGTCAACTTGTGTGTGGTTGCAACATTACGGTCCCATTGAGTACATTTTTGGAGAGAGGGACATCAGTTGCACCACAGGGCGGGAGGAGGGTGCTGAGCACGTTACATTTTCTCTCTTCGGTAAGCATTTTTTTGTGTTTGATACTTTTGGAATTTTGGTTTTTCATGTAGATTTTAAAATGACCTTTTTCATGTTTGAAATGTACTAACTCGTTTTTTCCTCACAACAGGTCAACTTGTGTGTGGGTGCAACATTACGGTCCCATTGAGTACATTTTTGGAGAGAGGGACATCAGTTGCACCACAGGGCGGGAGAAGGGTGCTGAGCACATACATTTTCTCTCTTCGGTAAGAATTTTTTTGTGTTTGATACTTTTGGAATTTTGGTTTTTTCATGTTGATTTTAAAATGACCTTTTTCATGTTTGAAATGTACTAACTCGTTTTTTCCTCACAGCAGGTCAACTTGTGTGTGGTTGCAACATTACGGTCCCATTGAGTACATTTTTTGAGAGAGGGACATCAGTTGCACCACAGGGCAGGAGGAGGGTGCTGAGCACGTTCCATTTTCTCTCTTCGGTAAGGATTTTTTTGTGTTTGATACTTTTGTAATTTTGGTTTTTCATGTTGATTTTAAAATGACCATTTTCATGTTTGAAATGTACTAACTCGTTTTTTCCTCACAGCAGGTCAACTTGTGTGTGGTTGCAACGTTACGGTCCCATTGAGTACATTTTTGGAGATAGGGACATCAGTTGCACCACAGGGCGGGAGGAGGGTGCTGAGCACGTTACATTTTCTCTCTTCGGTAAGCATTTTTTTGTGTTTGATACTTTTGGAATTTTGGTTTTTCATGTTGATTTTAAAATGACCTTTTCATGTTTGAAATGTACTAACTCGTTTTTTCCTCACAGCAGGTCAACTTGTGTGTGGTTGCAACATTACGGTCCCATTGAGTACATTTTTGGAGAGAGGGACATCAGTTGCACCACAGGGCGGGAGGAGGGTGCTGAGCACGTTACATTTTCTCTCTTCGGTAAGCATTTTTTTGTGTTTGATACTTTTGGAATTTTGGTTTTTCATGTTGATTTTAAAATGATCTTTTTCATGTTTGAAATGTACTAACTCGTATTTTCCTCACAGCAGGTCAACTTGTGTGTGGTTGCAACATTACGGTCCCATTGAGTACATTTTTGGAGAGAGGGACATCAGTTGCACCACAGGGCGGGAGGAGCTTGCTGAGCACGTTACATTTTCTCTCTTCGGTAAGCATTTTTTTGTGTTTGATACTTTTGGAATTTTGGTTTTTCATGTTGATTTTAAAATGACCTTTTTCATGTTTGAAATGTACTAACTCGTATTTTCCTCACAGCAGGTCAACTTGTGTGTGGTTGCAACATTACGGTCCCATTGAGTACATTTTTGGAGAGAGGGACATCAGTTGCACCACAGGGCGGGAGGAGCTTGCTGAGCACGTTACATTTTCTCTCTTCGGTAAGCATTTTTTTGTGTTTGATACTTTTGGAATTTTGGTTTTTCATGTTGATTTTAAAATGACCTTTTTCATGTTTGAAATGTACTAACTCATTTTTTCCTCACAGCAGGTCAACTTGTGTGTGGTTGCAACATTACGGTCCCATTGAGTACATTTTTGGAGAAAGGGACATCAGTAGCACCACAGGGCGGGAGGAGGGTGGTGAGCACGTTACATTTTCTCTCTTCCGTAAGCATTTTTTTGTGTTTGATACTTTTGGAGTTTTGGTTTTTAATGTTGATTTTAAAATGACCTTTTTCATGTTTGAAATGTACTAACTCGTTTTTTCCTCACAGCAGGTCAACTTGTGTGTGGTTGCAACATTACGGACCCATTGAGTACATTTTTGGAGAAAGGGACATCAGTTGCACCACAGGACGGGAGGAGGGTGCTGAGCACGCTACATTTTCTCTCTTCGGTAAGCATTTTTTTGTGTTTGATACTTTTGGAATTTTGGTTTTTCATGTTGATTTTAAAATGACCTTTTTCATGTTTGAAATGTACTAACTCGTTTTTTCCTCACAGCAGGTGAACTTGTGTGTGGTTGCAACATTACGGTCCCATTGAGTACATTTTTGGAGAAAGAGACATCAGTTGCACCACAGGGCGGGAGGAGGGTGCTGAGCACGTTTTATTTTCTCTCTTCGGTAAGCATTTTTTTGTGTTTGATACTTTTGGAATTTTGGTTTTTTCATGTTGATTTTAAAATGACCTTTTTCATGTTTGAAATGTACTAACTCGTTTTTTCCTCACAACAGGTCAACTTGTGTGTGGTTGCAACATTACGGTCCCATTGAGTACATTTTAGGAGAAAGGGACATCAGTTGCACCACAGGGCGGGAGGAGGGTGCTGAGCACGTTACATTTTCTCTCTTCGGTAAGCATTTTTTTGTGTTTGATACTTTTGGAATTTTGGTTTTTCATGTTGATTTTAAAATGACCTTTTTCATGTTTGAAATGTACTAACTCGTTTTTTCCTCACAGCAGGTCAACTTGTGTGTGGTTGCAACATTACGGTCCCATTGAGTACATTTTTGGAGAGAGGGACATCAGTTGCACCACAGGGCGGGAGGAGGGTGCTGAGCACGTTACATTTTCTGTCTTCGGTAAGCATTTTTTTGTTTTTGATACTTTTGGAATTTTGGTTTTTCATGTTGATTTTAAATGACCTTTTTCATGTTTGAAATGTACTAACTCGTTTTTTCCTCACAGCAGGTCAACTTGTGTGTGGTTGCAACATTACGGTCCCATTGAGTACATTTTTGGAGAAAGGGACATCAGTTGCACCACAGGGCGGGAGGAGGGTGCTGAGCACGTTACATTTTCTCTCTTCGGTAAGCATTTTTTTGTGTTTGATACTTTTGGAATTTTGGTTTTTCATGTTGATTTTAAAATGACCTTTTTCATGTTTGAAATGTACTAACTCGTTTTTTCCTCACAGCAGGTCAACTTGTGTGTGGTTGCAACATTACGGTCCCATTGAGTACATTTTTGGAGAGAGGGACATCAGTTGCACCACAGGGCAGGAGGAGGGTGCTGAGCACGTTACATTTTCTCTCTTCGGTAAGCATTTTTTTGTGTTTGATACTTTTGGAATTTTGGTTTTTCATGTTGATTTTAAAATGACCTTTTTCATGTTTGAAATGTACTAACTCATTTTTTCCTCACAGCAGGTCAACTTGTGTGTGGTTGCAACATTACGGTCCCATTGAGTACATTTTTGGAGAAAAAACATCAGTAGCACCACAGGGCGGGAGGAGGGTGCTGAGCACGTTACATTTTCTCTCTTCCGTAAGCATTTTTTTGTGTTTGATACTTTTGGAGTTTTGGTTTTTAATGTTGATTTTAAAATGACCTTTTTCATGTTTGAAATGTACTAACTCGTTTTTTCCTCACAGCAGGTCAACTTGTGTGTGGTTGCAACATTACGGACCCATTGAGTACATTTTTGGAGAAAGGGACATCAGTTGCACCACAGGGCGGGAGGAGGGTGCTGAGCACGATACATTTTCTCTCTTCGGTAAGCATTTTTTTGTGTTTGATACTTTTGGAATTTTGGTTTTTCATGTTGATTTTAAAATGACCTTTTTCATGTTTGAAATGTACTAACTCGTTTTTTCCTCACAGCAGGTGAACTTGTGTGTGGTTGCAACATTACGGTCCCATTGAGTACATTTTTGGAGAAAGGGACATCAGTTGCACCACAGGGCGGGAGGAGGGTGCTGAGCACGTTTTATTTTCTCTCTTCGGTAAGCATTTTTTTGTGTTTGATACTTTTGGAATTTTGGTTTTTTCATGTTGATTTTAAAATGACCTTTTTCATGTTTGAAATGTACTAACTCGTTTTTTCCTCACAACAGGTCAACTTGTGTGTGGTTGCAACATTACGGTCCCATTGAGTACATTTTTGGAGAAAGGGACATCAGTTGCACCACAGGGCGGGAGGAGGGTGCTGAGCACGTTACATTTTCTCTCTTCGGTAAGCATTTTTTTGTGTTTGATACTTTTGGAATTTTGGTTTTTCATGTTGATTTTAAAATGACCTTTTTCATGTTTGAAATGTACTAACTCGTTTTTTCCTCACAGCAGGTCAACTTGTGTGTGGTTGCAACATTACGGTCCCATTGAGTACATTTTTGGAGAGAGGGACATCAGTTGCACCACAGGACGGGAGGAGGGTGCTGAGCACGTTACATTTTCTCTCTTCGGTAAGCATTTTTTTGTGTTTGATACTTTTGGAATTTTGGTTTTTCATGTTGATTTTAAAATGACCTTTTTCATGTTTGAAATGTACTAACTCGTTTTTTCCTCACAGCAGGTCAACTTGTGTGTGGTTGCAACATTACGGTCCCATTGAGTACATTTTTGGAGAGAGGGACATCAGTTGCACCACAGGGCGGGAGGAGGGTGCTGAGCACGTTACATTTTCTGTCTTCGGTAAGCATTTTTTTGTTTTTGATACTTTTGGAATTTTGGTTTTTCATGTTAATTTTAAATGACCTTTTTCATGTTTGAAATGTACTAACTCGTTTTTTCCTCACAGCAGGTCAACTTGTGTGTGGTTGCAACATTACGGTCCCATTGAGTACATTTTTGGAGAAAGGGACATCAGTTGCACCACAGGGCGGGAGGAGGGTGCTGAGCACGTTACATTTTCTCTCTTCGGTAAGCATTTTTTTGTGTTTGATACTTTTGGAATTTTGGTTTTTCATGTTGATTTTAAAATGACCTTTTTCATGTTTGAAATGTACTAACTCGTTTTTTCCTCACAGCAGGTCAACTTGTGTGTGGTTGCAACATTACGGTCCCATTGAGTACATTTTTGGAGAGAGGGACATCAGTTGCACCACAGGGCAGGAGGAGGGTGCTGAGCACGTTACATTTTCTCTCTTCGGTAAGCATTTTTTTGTGTTTGATACTTTTGGAATTTTGGTTTTTCATGTTGATTTTAAAATGACCTTTTTCATGTTTGAAATGTACTAACTCATTTTTTCCTCACAGCAGGTCAACTTGTGTGTGGTTGCAACATTACGGTCCCATTGAGTACATTTTTGGAGAAAGTAACATCAGTAGCACCACAGGGCGGGAGGAGGGTGCTGAGCACGTTACATTTTCTCTCTTCCGTAAGCATTTTTTTGTGTTTGATACTTTTGGAGTTTTGGTTTTTAATGTTGATTTTAAAATGACCTTTTTCATGTTTGAAATGTACTAACTCGTTTTTTCCTCACAGCAGGTCAACTTGTGTGTGGTTGCAACATTACGGACCCATTGAGTACATTTTTGGAGAAAGGGACATCAGTTGCACCACAGGGCGGGAGGAGGGTGCTGAGCACGCTACATTTTCTCTCTTCGGTAAGTATTTTTTTGTGTTTGATACTTTTGGAATTTTGGTTTTTCATGTTGATTTTAAAATGACCTTTTTCATGTTTGAAATGTACTAACTCGTTTTTTCCTCACAGCAGGTGAACTTGTGTGTGGTTGCAACATTACGGTCCCATTGAGTACATTTTTGGAGAAAGGGACATCAGTTGCACCACAGGGCGGGAGGAGGGTGCTGAGCACGTTTTATTTTCTCTCTTCGGTAAGCATTTTTTTGTGTTTGATACTTTTGGAATTTTGGTTTTTTCATGTTGATTTTAAAATGACCTTTTTCATGTTTGAAATGTACTAACTCGTTTTTTCCTCACAACAGGTCTACTTGTGTGTGGTTGCAACATTACGGTCCCATTGAGTACATTTTTGGAGAAAGGGACATCAGTTGCACCACAGGGCGGGAGGAGGGTGCTGAGCACGTTACATTTTCTCTCTTCGGTAAGCATTTTTTTGTGTTTGATACTTTTGGAATTTTGGTTTTTCATGTTGATTTTAAAATGACCTTTTTCATGTTTGAAATGTACTAACTCGTTTTTTCCTCACAGCAGGTCAACTTGTGTGTGGTTGCAACATTACGGTCCCATTGAGTACATTTTTGGAGAGAGGGACATCAGTTGCACCACAGGGCGGGAGGAGGGTGCTGAGCACGTTACATTTTCTGTCTTCGGTAAGCATTTTTTTGTTTTTGATACTTTTGGAATTTTGGTTTTTCATGTTAATTTTAAATGACCTTTTTCATCTTTGAAATGTACTAACTCGTTTTTTCCTCACAGCAGGTCAACTTGTGTGTGGTTGCAACATTACGGTCCCATTGAGTACATTTTTGGAGAAAGGGACATCAGTTGCACCACAGGGCGGGAGGAGGGTGCTGAGCACGTTACATTTTCTCTCTTCGGTAAGCATTTTTTTGTGTTTGATACTTTTGGAATTTTGGTTTTTCATGTTGATTTTAAAATGACCTTTTTCATGTTTGAAATGTACTAACTCGTTTTTTCCTCACAGCAGGTCAACTTGTGTGTGGTTGCAACATTACGGTCCCATTGAGTACATTTTTGGAGAAAGGGACATCAGTTGCACCACAGGGCGGGAGGAGGGTGCTGAGCACGTTACATTTTCTCTCTTCGGTAAGCATTTTTTTGTGTTTGATACTTTTGGAATTTTGGTTTTTCATGTTGATTTTAAAATGACCTTTTTCATGTTTGAAATGTACTAACTCGTTTTTTCCTCACAACAGGTCAACTTGTGTGTTGTTGCAACATTACGGTCCCATTGAGTACATTTTTGGAGAAAGGGACATCAGTTGCACCACAGGGCGGGAGGAGGGTGCTGAGCACGTTTCATTTTCTCTCTTCGGTAAGCATTTTTTTGTGTTTGATACTTTTGAAATTTTTGTTTTTCACGTTGATTTTAAAATGACCTTTTTCATGTTTGAAATGTACTAACTCGTTTTTTCCTCACAGCAGGTCAACTTGTGTGTGGTTGCAACATTACGGTCCCATTGAGTACATTTTTGGAGAGAGGGACATCAGTTGCACCACAGGGCGGGAGGAGGGTGCTGAGCACGTTACATTTTCTCTCTTCGGTAAGCATTTTTTTGTGTTTGATACTTTTGGAATTTTGGTTTTTCATGTTGATTTTAAAATGACCTTTTTCATGTTTGAAATGTACTAACTCGTTTTTTCCTCACAGCAGGTCAACTTGTGTGTGGTTGCAACATTACGGTCCCATTGAGTACATTTTTGGAGAAAGGGACATCAGTTGCACCACAGGGCGGGAGGAGGGTGCTGAGCACGTTACATTTTCTCTCTTCGGTAAGCATTTTTTTGTGTTTGATACTTTTGGAATTTTGGTTTTTCATGTTGATTTTAAAATGACCTTTTTCATGTTTGAAATATACTAACTCGTTTTTTCCTCACAGCAGGTCAACTTGTGTGTGGTTGCAACATTACGGTCCCATTGAGTACACTTTTGGAGAGAGGGACATCAGTTGCACCACAGGGCGGGAGGAGGGTGCTGAGCACATTACGTTTTCTCTCTTCGGTAAGCATTTTTTTGTGTTTGATACTTTTGGAATTTTGGTTTTTCATGTTGACTTTAAAATGACGTTTTTCATGTTTGAAATGTACTAACTCGTTTTTTCCTCACAGCAGGTCAACTTGTGTGTGGTTGCAACATTACGGTCCCATTGAGTACATTTTTGGAGAGAGGGACATCAGTTGCACCACAGGGCGGGAGGAGGGTGCTGAGCACATTACATTTTCTCTCTTCGGTAAGCATTTTTTTGTGTTTGATACTTTTGGAATTTTGGTTTTTCATGTTGATTTTAAAATGACCGTTTTCGTGTTTGAAATGTACTAACTCGTTTTTTCCTCACAGCAGGTCAACTTGTGTGTGGTTGCAACATTACAGTCCCATTGAGTACATTTTTGGAGAAAGGGACATCAGTTGCACCACAGGACGGGAGGAGGGTGCTGAGCACGTTACATTTTCTCTTATCGGTAAGCATTTTTTTGTGTTTGATACTTTTGGAATTTTGGTTTTTCATGTTGATTTTAAAATGACCTTTTTCATGTTTGAAATGTACTAACTCGTTTTTTCCTCACAGCAGGTCAACTTGTGTGTGGTTGCAACATTACGGTCCCATTGAGTACATTTTCGGAGAGAGGGACATCAGTTGCACCACAGGGCGGGAGGGGTGAGCATGTTGTATTTTCTCTCTTCGGTAAGCATTTTTTTGTGTTTTATACTTTTGGAATTTTGGTTTTTCATGTTGATTTTAAAATGATCGTTTTCATGTTTGAAATGTACTAACTCGTTTTTTCCTCACAGCAGGTCAACTTGTGTGTGGTTGCAACATTACGGTCCCATTGAGTACATTTTTGGAGAAAGGGACATCAGTTGCACCACATGGCGGAAGGGGGGTGCTGAGCACGTTACATTTTCTCTCTTCGGTAAGCATTTTTTTGTGTTTGATACTTTTGGAATTTTGGTTTTTCATGTTGATTTTAAAATGACCTTTTTCATGTTTGAAATGTACTAACTCGTTTTTTCCTCACAGCAGGTCAACTTGTGTGTGGTTGCAACATTACGGTCCCATTGAGTACATTTTTGGAGAAAGGGACATCAGTTGCACCACAGGGCGGGAGGAGGGTGCTGAGCACGTTACATTTTCTCTCTTCGGTAAGCATTTTTTTGTGTTTGATACTTTTGGAATTTTGGTTTTTCATGTTGATTTTAAAATGACCTTTTTCATGTTTGAAATGTACTAACTCGTTTTTTCCTCACAGCAGGTCAACTTGTGTGTGCTTGCAACATTACGGTCCCATTGAGTACATTTTTGGAGAGAGGGACATCAGTTGCACCACAGGGAGGGAGGAGGGTGCTGAGCACGTTACATTTTCTCTCTTCGGTAAGCATTTTTTTGTGTTTGATACTTTTGGAATTTTGGTTTTTCATGTTGATTTTAAAATGACCTTTTTCATGTTTGAAATGTACTAACTTGTTTTTTCCTCACAGCAGGTCAACTTGTGTGTGGTTGCAACATTACGGTCCCATTGAGTACATTTTTGGAGAGAGGGACATCAGTTGCACCACAGGGCGGGAGGAGTGTGCTGAGCACGTTACATTTTCTCTCTTCGGTAAGCATTTTTTTGTGTTTGATACTTTTGGAATTTTTGTTTTTCATGTTGATTTTAAAATGACCTTTTTCATGTTTGAAATGTACTAACTCGTTTTTTCCTCACAGCAGGTCAACTTGTGTGTGGTTGCAACATTACGGTCCCATTGAGTACATTTTTGGAGAGAGGGACATCAGTTGCACCACAGGGCGGGAGGAGGGTGCTGAGCACGTTACATTTTCTCTCTTCGGTAAGCATTTTTTTGTGTTTGTTACTTTTGGAATTTTGCTTTTTCATGTTGATTTTAAAATGACCTTTTTCATGTTTGAAATGTACTAACTCGTTTTTTCCTCACAGCAGGTCAACTTGTGTGTGGTTGCAACATTACGGTCCCATTGAGTACATTTTTGGAGAGAGGGACATCAGTTGCACCACAGGGCAGGAGGAGGGTGCTGAGCACGTTACATTTTCTCTCTTCGGTAAGCATTTTTTTGTGTTTGATACTTTTGGAATTTCGGGTTTTCATGTTGATTTTAAAATGACCTTTTTCATGTTTGAAATGTACTAACTCGTTTTTTCCTCACAGCAGGTCAACTTGTGTGTGGTTGCAACATTACTGTCCCATTGAGTACATTTTTGGAGAGAGGGACATCAGTTGCACCACAGGGCGGGAGGAGGGTGCTGAGGACGTTACATTTTCTCTCTTCGGTAAGGATTTTTTTGTGTTTGATACTTTTGGAATTTTGGTTTTTCATGTTGATTTTAAAATGACCTTTTTAATGTTTGAAATGTACTAACTCGTTTTTTCCTCACAGCAGGTCAACTTGTGTGTGGTTGCAACGTTACGGTCCCATTGAGTACATTTTTGGAGAGAGGGACATCAGTTGCACCACAGGGCGGGAGGAGGGTGCTGAGCACGTTACATTTTCTCTCTTCGGTAAGCATTTTTTTGTGTTTGATACTTTTGGAATTTTGGTTTTTCATGTTGATTTTAAAATGACCTTTTTCATGTTTGAAATGTACTAACTCGTTTTTTCCTCACAGCAGGTCAACTTGTGTGTGGTTGCAACATTACGGTCCCATTGAGTACATTTTTGGAGAAAGGGACATCAGTTGCACCACAGGGCGGGAGGAGGGTGCTGAGCACGTTACATTTTCTCTCTTCGGTAAGCATTTTTTTGTGTTTGATACTTTTGGAATTTTGGTTTTTCATGTTGATTTTAAAATGACCTTTTTCATGTTTGAAATATACTAACTCGTTTTTTCCTCACAGCAGGTCAACTTGTGTGTGGTTGCAACATTACGGTCCCATTGAGTACACTTTTGGAGAGAGGGACATCAGTTGCACCACAGGGCGGGAGGAGGGTGCTGAGCACATTACGTTTTCTCTCTTCGGTAAGCATTTTTTTGTGTTTGATACTTTTGGAATTTTGGTTTTTCATGTTGACTTTAAAATGACGTTTTTCATGTTTGAAATGTACTAACTCGTTTTTTCCTCACAGCAGGTCAACTTGTGTGTGGTTGCAACATTACGGTCCCATTGAGTACATTTTTGGAGAGAGGGACATCAGTTGCACCACAGGCGGGAGGAGGGTGCTGAGCACATTACATTTTCTCTCTTCGGTAAGCATTTTTTTGTGTTTGATACTTTTGGAATTTTGGTTTTTCATGTTGATTTTAAAATGACCGTTTTCATGTTTGAAATGTACTAACTCGTTTTTTCCTCACAGCAGGTCAACTTGTGTGTGGTTGCAACATTACAGTCCCATTGAGTACATTTTTGGAGAAAGGGACATCAGTTGCACCACAGGACGGGAGGAGGGTGCTGAGCACGTTACATTTTCTCTCTTCGGTAAGCATTTTTTTGTGTTTGATACTTTTGGAATTTTGGTTTTTCATGTTGATTTTAAAATGACCTTTTTCATGTTTGAAATGTACTAACTCGTTTTTTCCTCACAGCAGGTCAACTTGTGTGTGGTTGCAACATTACGGTCCCATTGAGTACATTTTTGGAGAGAGGGACATCAGTTGCACCACAGGGCGGGAGGGGTGAGCATGTTGTATTTTCTCTCTTCGGTAAGCATTTTTTTGTGTTTTATACTTTTGGAATTTTGGTTTTTCATGTTGATTTTAAAATGACCGTTTTCATGTTTGAAATGTACTAACTCGTTTTTTCCTCACAGCAGGTCAACTTGTGTGTGGTTGCAACATTACGGTCCCATTGAGTACATTTTTGGAGAAAGGGACATCAGTTGCACCACATGGCGGAAGGGGGGTGCTGAGCACGTTACATTTTCTCTCTTCGGTAAGCATTTTTTTGTGTTTGATACTTTTGGAATTTTGGTTTTTCATGTTGATTTTAAAATGACCTTTTTCATGTTTGAAATGTACTAACTCGTTTTTTCCTCACAGCAGGTCAACTTGTGTGTGGTTGCAACATTACGGTCCCATTGAGTACATTTTTGGAGAAAGGGACATCAGTTGCACCACAGGGCGGGAGGAGGGTGCTGAGCACGTTACATTTTCTCTCTTCGGTAAGCATTTTTTTGTGTTTGATACTTTTGGAATTTTGGTTTTTCATGTTGATTTTAAAATGACCTTTTTCATGTTTGAAATGTACTAACTCGTTTTTTCCTCACAGCAGGTCAACTTGTGTGTGCTTGCAACATTACGGTCCCATTGAGTACATTTTTGGAGAGAGGGACATCAGTTGCACCACAGGGCGGGAGGAGGGTGCTGAGCACGTTACATTTTCTCTCTTCGGTAAGCATTTTTTTGTGTTTGATACTTTTGGAATTTTGGTTTTTCATGTTGATTTTAAAATGACCTTTTTCATGTTTGAAATGTACTAACTTGTTTTTTCCTCACAGCAGGTCAACTTGTGTGTGGTTGCAACATTACGGTCCCATTGAGTACATTTTTGGAGAGAGGGACATCAGTTGCACCACAGGGCGGGAGGAGTGTGCTGAGCACGTTACATTTTCTCTCTTCGGTAAGCATTTTTTTGTGTTTGATACTTTTGGAATTTTTGTTTTTCATGTTGATTTTAAAATGACCTTTTTCATGTTTGAAATGTACTAACTCGTTTTTTCCTCACAGCAGGTCAACTTGTGTGTGGTTGCAACATTACGGTCCCATTGAGTACATTTTTGGAGAGAGGGACATCAGTTGCACCACAGGGCGGGAGGAGGGTGCTGAGCACGTTACATTTTCTCTCTTCGGTAAGCATTTTTTTGTGTTTGTTACTTTTGGAATTTTGGTTTTTCATGTTGATTTTAAAATGACCTTTTTCATGTTTGAAATGTACTAACTCGTTTTTTCCTCACAGCAGGTCAACTTGTGTGTGGTTGCAACATTACGGTCCCATTGAGTACATTTTTGGAGAGAGGGACATCAGTTGCACCACAGGGCAGGAGGAGGGTGCTGAGCACGTTACATTTTCTCTCTTCGGTAAGCATTTTTTTGTGTTTGATACTTTTGGAATTTCGGGTTTTCATGTTGATTTTAAAATGACCTTTTTCATGTTTGAAATGTACTAACTCGTTTTTTCCTCACAGCAGGTCAACTTGTGTGTGGTTGCAACATTACGGTCCCATTGAGTACATTTTTGGAGAGAGGGACATCAGTTGCACCACAGGGCGGGAGGAGGGTGCTGAGGACGTTACATTTTCTCTCTTCGGTAAGCATTTTTTTGTGTTTGATACTTTTGGAATTTTGGTTCTTCATGTTGATTTTAAAATGACCTTTTTAATGTTTGAAATGTACTAACTCGTTTTTTCCTCACAGCAGGTCAACTTGTGTGTGGTTGCAACATTACGGTCCCATTGAGTACATTTTTGGAGAGAGGCACATCAGTTGCACCACAGGGCGGGAGGAGGGTGCTGAGCACGTTACATTTTCTCTCTTCGGTAAGCATTTTTTTGTGTTTGATACTTTTGGAATTTTGGTTTTTCATGTTGATTTTAAAATGACCTTTTTCATGTTTGAAATGTACTAACTCGTTTTTTCCTCACAGCAGGTCAACTTGTGTGTGGTTGCAACATTACGGTCCCATTGAGTAAATTTTTGACAGAGGGACATCAGTTGCACCACAGGGCGGGAGGAGGGTGCTGAGCACGTTACATTTTCTCTCTTCGGTAAGCATTTTTTTGTGTTTGATACTCTTGGAATTTTGGTTTTTCATGTTGATTTTAAAATGACCTTTTTCATGTTTGAAATGTACTAACTCGTTTTTTCCTCACAGCAGGTCAACTTGTGTGTGGTTGCAACATTACGGTCCCATTGAGTACACTTTTGGAGAGAGGGGCATCAGTTGCACCACAGGGCGGGAGGAGGGTGATGAGCACGTTACATTTTCTCTCTTCGGTAAGCATTTTTTTGTGTTTGATACTTTTGGAATTTTGGTTTTTCACGTTGATTTTAAAATGACCTTTTTGATGTTTGAAATGTACTAACTCGTTTTTTCCTCACAGCAGGTCAACTTGTGTGTGGTTGCAACATTACGGTCCCATTGAGTACATTTTTGGAGAGAGGGACATCAGTTGCACCACAGGGCGGGAGGAGGGTGCTGAGCACATTACATTTTCTCTCTTCGGTAAGCATTTTTTTGTGTTTGATACTTTTGGAATTTTGGTTTTTCATGTTGATTTTAAAATGACCTTTTTCATGTTTGAAATGTACTAACTCGTTTCTTCCTCACAGCAGGTAAACTTGTGTGTGGTTGTAACATTATGGTCCCATTGAGTACGTTTTTGGAGAGAGGGACATCAGTTGCACCACAGGGCGGGAGGAGGGTGCTGAGCACATTACATTTTCTCTCTTCGGTAAGCATTTTTTTGTGTTTGATACTTTTGGAATTTTGGTTTTTCATGTTGATTTTAAAATGACCTTTTTCATGTTTGAAATGTACTAACTCTTTATTTCCTCACAGCAGGTCAACTTGTGTGTGGTTGCAACATTACGGTCCCATTGAGTACATTTTTGGAGAGAGGGACATCAGTTGCACCACACGGCGGGAGGAGGGTGCTGAGCACGTTACATTTTCTCTCTTCGGTAAGCATTTTTTTGTGTTTGATACTTTTGGAATTTTGGTTTTTCATGTTGATTTTAAAATGACCTTTTTCATGTTTGAAATGTACTGACTCGTTTTTTCCTCACAGCAGGTCAACTTGTGTGTGGTTGCAACATTACGGTCCCGTTGAGTAAATTTTTGAGAGAGGGACATCAGTTGCACCACAGGGCGGGAGGAGGGTGCTGAGCACGTTACATTTTCTCTCTTCGGTAAGCATTTTTTTGTGTTTGATACTTTTGGAATTTTTGTTTTTCATGTTGATTTTAAAATGACCTTTTTCATGTTTGAAATGTACTAACTCGTTTTCTCCTCACAGCAGGTCAATTTGTGTGTGGTTGCAACATTACGGTCCCATTGAGTACATTTTTGGAGAGAGGGACATCAGTTGCAATACAGGGCGGGAGGAGGGTGCTGAGCACGTTACATTTTTCCTCTTTGGTAAGCATTTTTTTGTGTTTGATACTTTTGGAATTTTGGTTTTTCATGTTGATTTTAAAATGACCTTTTTCATGTTTGAAATGTACTAACTCGTTTTTTCCTCAAAGCAGGTCAACTTGTGTGTGGTTGCAACATTACGGTCCCATTGTGTACATTTTTGGAGAAAGGGACATCAGTTGCACCACAGGGCGGGAGGAGGGTGCTGAGCACGTTACATTTTCTCTCTTCGGTAAGCATTTTTTTGTGTTTGATACTTTTGGAATTTTGGTTTTTCATGTTAATTTTAAAATGACCTTTTTCATGTTTGAAATGTACTAACTCGTTTTTTCCTGACAGCAGGTCAACTTGTGTGTGGTTGCAACATTACGGTCCCATTGAGTACATTTTTGGAGAGAGGGACATCAGTTGCACCACAGGGCGGGAGGAGGGTGCTGAGCACGTTACATTTTCTCTCTTCGGTAAGCATTTTTTTGTGTTTGAAACTTTTGGAATTTTGGTTTTTCATGTTGATTTTAAAATGACATTTTTCATGTTTGAAATGTACTAACTCGTTTTTTCATCACAGCAGGTCAACGTGTGTGTGGTTGCAACATTATGGTCCCATTGAGTACATTTTTGGAGAAAGGGACATCAGTTGCACCACAGGGCAGGAGGAGGGTGCTGAGCACGTTACATTTTCTCTCTTCGGTAAGCATTTTTTTGTGTTTGATACTTTTGGAATTTTGGTTTTTCATGTTGATTTTAAAATGACCTTTTTCATGTTTGAAATGTACTAACTCGTTTTTTCCTCACAGCAGGTCAACTTGTGTGTGGTTGCAACATTACGGTCCCATTGAGTGCATTTTTGGAGAGAGGGACGTCAGTTGCACCACAGGGCGGGAGGAGGGTGCTGAGCACGTTACATTTTCTCTCTTCGGTAAGCATTTTTTTGTGTTTGATACTTTTGGAATTTTGGTTTTTCATGTTGATTTTAAAATGACCTTTTTCTTGTTTGAAATGTACTAACTCGTTTTTTCCCCACAGCAGGTCAACTTGTGTGTGGTTGCAACATTACGGTCCCATTGAGTGCATTTTTGGAGAGAGGGACATCAGTTGCACCACAGGGCGGGAGGAGGGTGCTGAGCACGTTACATTTTCTCTCTTCGGTAAGAATTTTTTTGTGTTTGATGCTTTTGGAATTTTGGTTTTTCATGTTGATTTTAAAATGACCTTTTTCATGTTTGAAATGTACTAACTCGTTTTTTCCTCACAGCAGGTCAACTTGTGTGTGGTTGCAACATTACGGTCCCATTGAGTACATTTTTGGAGAGAGGGACATCAGTTGCACCACAGGGCGGGAGGAGGGTGCTGAGCACGTTACATTTTCTCTCTTCGGTAAGCATTTTTTTGTGTTTGATACTTTTGGAATTTTGGTTTTTCATGTTGATTTTAAAATGACCTTTTTCATGTTTGAAATGTACTAACTCGTTTTTCCTCACAGCAGGTCAATTTGTGTGTGGTTGCAACATTACGGTCCCATTGAGTACATTTCTGGAGAGAGGGACATCAGTTGCACCACAGGGCGGGAGGAGGGTGCTGAGCACGTTATATTTTCTCTCTTCGGTAAGCATTTTTTTGTGTTTGATACTTTTGGAATTTTGGTTTTTCTTGTTGATTTTAAAATGACCTTTTTCATGTTTGAAATGTACTAACTCGTTTTTCCCTCACAGCAGGTCAACTTGTGTGTGGTTGCAACATTACGCTCCCATTGAGTACATTTTTGGAGAGAGGGACATCAGTTGCACCACAGGGCGGGAGGAGGGTGCTGAGCACGTTACATTTTCTCTCTTCGGTAAGCATTTTTTTGTGTTTGATACTTTTGGAATTTTGGTTTTTCATGTTGATTTTAAAATGACCTTTTTCATGTTTGAAATGTACTAACTCGTTTTTTCCTCACAGCAGGTCAACTTGTGTGTGGTTGCAACATTACGGTCCCATTGAGTACATTTTTGGAGAGAGGGACATCAGTTGCACCACAGGGCGGGAGGAGGGTGCTGAGCACATTACATTTTCTCTCTTCGGTAAGCATTTTTTTGTGTTTGATACTTTTGGAATTTTGGTTTTTCATGTTGATTTTAAAATGACCTTTTTCATGTTTGAAATGTACTAACTCGTTTCTTCCTCACAGCAGGTAAACTTGTGTGTGGTTGTAACATTACGGTCCCATTGAGTACATTTTTGGAGAGAGGGACATCAGTTGCACCACAGGGCGGGAGGAGGGTGCTGAGCACATTACATTTTCTCTCTTCGGTAAGGATTTTTTTGTGTTTGATACTTTTGGAATTTTGGTTTTTCATGTTGATTTTAAAATGACCTTTTTCATGTTTGAAATGTACTAACTCGTTTTTTCCTCACAGCAGGTCAACTTGTGTGTGGTTGCAACATTACGGTCCCATTGAGTACATTTTTGGAGAGAGGGACATCAGTTGCACCACAGGGCGGGAGGAGGGTGCTGAGCACGTTACATTTTCTCTCTTCGGTAAGCATTTTTTTGTGTTTGAAACTTTTGGAATTTTGGTTTTTCATGTTGATTTGAAAATGACCTTTTTCATGTTTGAAATGTACTAACTCGTTTTTTCCTCACAGCAGGTCAACTTGTGTGTGGTTGCAACATTACGGTCCCATTGAGTACATTTTTGGAGAGAGGGACATCAGTTGCACCACAGGGCGGGAGGAGGGTGCTGAGCACGTTACATTTTCTCTCTTCGGTAAGCATTTTTTTGTGTTTGATACTTTTGGAATTTTGGTTTTTCATGCTGATTTTAAAATGACCTTTTTCTTGTTTGAAATGTACTAACTCGTTTTTTCCTCACAGCAGGTCAACTTGTGTGTGGTTGCAACATTACGGTCCCATTGAGTACATTTTTGGAGAGAGGGACATGAGTTGCACCACAGGGCGGGAGGAGGGTGCTGAGCACGTTACATTTTCTCTCTTCGGTAAGCATTTTTTTGTGTTTGTTACTTTTGGAATTTTGGTTTTTCATGTTGATTTTAAAATGACCTTTTTCATGTTTGAAATGTACTAACTCGTTTTTTCCTCACAGCAGGTCAACTTGTGTGTGGTTGCAACATTACGGTCCCATTGAGTACATTTTTGGAGAGAGGGACATCAGTTGCACCACAGGGCGGGAGGAGGGTGCTGAGCACGTTACATTTTCTGTCTTCGGTAAGCATTTTTTTGTGTTTGATACTTTTGGAGTTTTGGTTTTTCATGTTGATTTTAAAATGACCTTTTTCATGTTTGAAATGTACTAACTCGTTTTTCCTCACAGCAGGTCAATTTGTGTGTGGTTGCAACATTACGGTCCCATTGAGTACATTTCTGGAGAGAGGGACATCAGTTGCACCACAGGGCGGGAGGAGGGTGCTGAGCACGTTACATTTTCTCTCTTCGGTAAGCATTTTTTTGTGTTTGATACTTTTGGAATTTTGGTTTTTCTTGTTGATTTTAAAATGACCTTTTTCATGTTTGAAATGTACTAACTCGTTTTTTCCTCACAGCAGGTCAACTTGTGTGTGGTTGCAACATTACGCTCCCATTGAGTACATTTTTGGGGAGAGGGACATCAGTTGCACCACAGGGCGGGAGGAGGGTGCTGAGCACGTTACATTTTCTCTCTTCGGTAAGCATTTTTTTGTGTTTGATACTTTTGGAGTTTTGGTTTTTCATGTTGATTTTAAAATGACCTTTTTCGTGTTTGAAATGTACTAACTCGTTTTTTCCTCACAGCAGGTCAACTTGTGTGTGGTTGCAACATTACGGTCCCATTGAGTACATTTTTGGAGAGAGGGACATCAGTTGCACCACAGGGCGGGAGGAGGGTGCTGAGCACGTTACATTTTCTCTCTTCGGTAAGCATTTTTTTGTGTTTGATACTTCTGGAATTTTGGTTTTTCATGTTGATTTTAAAACGACCTTTTTCATGTTTGAAATGTACTAACTCGTTTTTTCCTCACAGCAGGTCAACTTGTGTGTGGTTGCAACATTACGGTCCCATTGAGTACATTTTTGGAGAAAGGGACATCAGTTGCACTACAGGGCGGGAGGAGGGCACTGAGCACGATACATTTTCTCTCTTCGGTAAGCATTTTTTTGTGTTTGATACTTTTGGAATTTTGGTTTTTCATATTGATTTTAAAATGACCTTTTTCATGTTTGAAATGTACTAACTCGTTTTTTCCTCACAGCAGGTCAACGTGTGTGTGGTTGCAACATTATGGTCCCATTGAGTACATTTTTAGAGAAAGGGACATCAGTTGCACCACAGGGCGGGAGGAGGGTGCTGAGCACGTTACATTTTCTCTCTTCGGTAAGCATTTTTTTGTGTTTGATACTTTTGGAATTTTGGTTTTTCATGTTGATTTTAAAATGACCTTTTTCATGTTTGAAATGTACTAACTCGTTTTTTCCTCACAGCAGGTCAACTTGTGTGTGTTTGCAACATTACGGTCCCATTGAGTACATTTTTGGAGAGAGGGACGTCAGTTGCACCACAGGGCGGGAGGAGGGTGCTGAGCACGTTACATTTTCTCTCTTCGGTAAGCATTTTTTTGTGTTTGATACTTTTGGAATTTTGGTTTTTCATGTTGATTTTAAAATGACCTTTTTCTTGTTTGAAATGTACTAACTCGTTTTTTCCTCACAGCAGGTCAACTTGTGTGTGGTTGCAACATTACGGTCCCATTGAGTGCATTTTTGGAGAGAGGGACATCAGTTGCACCACAGGGCGGGAGGAGGGTGCTGAGCACTTTACATTTTCTCTCTTCGGTAAGCATTTTTTTGTGTTTGATACTTTTGGAATTTTGGTTTCTCATGTTGATTTTAAAATGACCTTTTTCATGTTTGAAATGTACTAACTCGTTTTTTTCCTCACAGCAGGTCAACTTGTGTGTGGTTGCAACATTACGGTCCCATTGAGTACATTTTTGGAGAGAGGGACATCAGTTGCACCACAGGGCGGGAGGAGGGTGCTGAGCACGTTACATTTTCTCTCTTCGGTAAGCATTTTTTTGTGTTTGATACTTTTGGAATTTTGGTTTTTCATGTTGATTTTAAAATGACCTTTCTCATGTTTGAAATGTACTAACTCGTTTTTCCTCACAGCAGGTCAATTTGTGTGTGGTTGCAACATTACGGTCCCATTGAGTACATTTCTGGAGAGAGGGACATCAGTTGCACCACAGGGCGGGAGGAGGGTGCTGAGCACGTTACATTTTCTCTCTTCGGTAAGCATTTTTTTGTGTTTGATACTTTTGGAATTTTGGTTTTTCTTGTTGATTTGAAAATGACCTTTTTCATGTTTGAAATGTACTAACTCGTTTTTCCCTCACAGCAGGTCAACTTGTGTGTGGTTGCAACATTACGCTCCCATTGAGTACATTTTTGGAGAGAGGGACATCAGTTGCACCACAGGGCGGGAGGAGGGTGCTGAGCACGTTACATTTTCTCTCTTCGGTAAGCATTTTTTTGTGTTTGATACTTTTGGAATTTTGGTTTTTCATGTTGATTTTAAAATGACCTTTTTCATGTTTGAAATGTACTAACTCGTTTTTTCCTCACAGCAGGTCAACTTGTGTGTGGTTGCAACATTACGGTCCCATTGAGTACATTTTTGGAGAGAGGGACATCAGTTGCACCACAGGGAGGGAGGAGGGTGCTGAGCACGTTACATTTTCTCTCTTCGGTAAGCATTTTTTTGTGTTTGATACATTTGGAATTTTGGTTTTTCATGTTGATTTTAAAATGACCTTTTTCATGTTTGAAATGTACTAACTCATTTTTCCCTCACAGCAGGTCAACTTGTGTGTGGTTGCAACATTACGGTCCCATTGAGTACATTTTTGGAGAAAGGGACATCAGTTGCACCACAGGGCGGGAGGAAGATGCCAAGCACGATACATTTTTTTTCTTCGGTAAGCATTTTTTTGTGTTTGATACTTTTGGAATTTTTGTTTTTCATGTTGTGTTTAAAATGACCTTTTTTATGTTTGAAATGTACTAACTCGTTTTTTCCTCACAGCAGGTCAACTTGTGTGTGGTTGCAACATTACGGTCCCATTGAGTACATTTTTGGAGAGAGGGACATCAGTTGCACCACTGGGCGGGAGGAGGGTGCTGAGCACGTTACATTTTCTCTCTTCGGTAAGCATTTTTTTGTGTTTGATACTTTTGGAATTTTGGTTTTTTCATGTTGATTTTAAAATGACCTTTTTCATGTTTGAAATGTACTAACTCGTTTTTTCCTCACAGCAGGTCAACTTGTGTGTGGTTGCAACATTACGGTCCCATTGAGTGCATTTTTGGAGAGAGGGACATCAGTTGCACCACAGGGCGGGAGGAGGGTGCTGAGCACTTTACATTTTCTCTCTTCGGTAAGCATTTTTTTGTGTTTGATACTTTTGGAATTTTGGTTTCTCATGTTGATTTTAAAATGACCTTTTTCATGTTTGAAATGTACTAACTCGTATTTTTCCTCACAGCAGGTCAACTTGTGTGTGGTTGCAACATTACGGTCCCATTGAGTACATTTTTGGAGAGAGGGACATCAGTTGCACCACAGGGCGGGAGGAGGGTGCTGAGCACGTTACATTTTCTCTCTTCGGTATGCATTTTTTTGTGTTTGATACTTTTGGAATTTTGGTTTTTCATGTTGATTTTAAAATGACCTTTTTCATGTTTGAAATGTACTAACTCGTTTTTCCTCACAGCAGGTCAATTTGTGTGTGGTTGCAACATTACGGTCCCATTGAGTACATTTCTGGAGAGAGGGACATCAGTTGCACCACAGGGCGGGAGGAGGGTGCTGAGCACGTTACATTTTCTCTCTTCGGTAAGCATTTTTTTGTGTTTGATACTTTTGGAATTTTGGTTTTTCTTGTTGATTTGAAAATGACCTTTTTCATGTTTGAAATGTACTAACTCGTTTTTCCCTCACAGCAGGTCAACTTGTGTGTGGTTGCAACATTACGCTCCCATTGAGTACATTTTTGGAGAGAGGGACATCAGTTGCACCACAGGGCGGGAGGAGGGTGCTGAGCACGTTACATTTTCTCTCTTCGGTAAGCATTTTTTTGTGTTTGATACTTTTGGAATTTTGGTTTTTCATGTTGATTTTAAAATGACCTTTTTCATGTTTGAAATGTACTAACTCGTTTTTTCCTCACAGCAGGTCAACTTGTGTGTGGTTGCAACATTACGGTCCCATTGAGTACATTTTTGGAGAGAGGGACATCAGTTGCACCACAGGGAGGGAGGAGGGTGCTGAGCACGTTACATTTTCTCTCTTCGGTAAGCATTTTTTTGTGTTTGATACTTTTGGAATTTTGGTTTTTCATGTTGATTTTAAAATGACCTTTTTCATGTTTGAAAAGTACTAACTCATTTTTCCCTCACAGCAGGTCAACTTGTGTGTGGTTGCAACATTACGGTCCCATTGAGTACATTTTTGGAGAAAGGGACATCAGTTGCACCACAGGGCGGGAGGAAGATGCCAAGCACGATACATTTTTTTTCTTCGGTAAGCATTTTTTTGTGTTTGATACTTTTGGAATTTTTGTTTTTCATGTTGTGTTTAAAATGACCTTTTTTATGTTTGAAATGTACTAACTCGTTTTTTCCTCACAGCAGGTCAACTTGTGTGTGGTTGCAACATTACGGTCCCATTGAGTACATTTTTGGAGAGAGGGACATCAGTTGCACCACTGGGCGGGTGGAGGGTGCTGAGCACGTTACATTTTCTCTCTTCGGTAAGCATTTTTTTGTGTTTGATACTTTTGGAATTTTGGTTTTTTCATGTTGATTTTAAAATGACCTTTTTCATGTTTGAAATGTACTAACTCGTTTTTTCCTCACAGCAGGTCAACTTGTGTGTGGTTGCATCAATACGGTCCCATTGAGTACATTTTTGGAGAGAGGGACATCAGTTGCACCACAGGGCGGGAGGAGGGTGCTGAGCACGTTACATTTTCTCTCTTCGGTAAGCATTTTTTTGTGTTTGATACTTTTGGAATTTTGGTTTTTCATGTTGATTTTAAAATGACCTTTTTCATGTTTGAAATGTACTAACTCGTTTTTTCCTCACAGAAGGTCAACTTGTGTGTGGTTGCAACATTACGGTCCCATTGAGTACATTTTTGGAGAGAGGGGCATCAGTTGCACCACACGGCGGGAGGAGGGTGCTGAGCATGTTACATTTTCTCTCTTCGGTAAGCATTTTTTTGTGTTTGATACTTTTGGAATTTTGGTTTTTCATGTTGATTTTAAAATGACCTTTTTCATGTTTGAAATGTACTAACTCGTTTTTTCTTCACAGCAGGTCAACTTGTGTGTGGTTGCAACATTACGGTCCCATTGAGTACATTTTTGGAGAGAGGGACATCAGTTGCACCACAGGGCGGGAGGAGGGTGCTGAGCACGTTACATTTTCTCTCTTCGGTAAGCATTTTTTTGTGTTTGATACTTTTGGAATTTTGGTTTCTCATGTTGATTTTAAAATGACCTTTTTCATGTTTGAAATGTACTAACTCGTTATTTCCTCACAGCAGGTCAACTTCTGTGTGGTTGCAACATTACGGTCCCATTGAGTACATTTTTGGAGAGAGGGACATCAGTTGCACCACAGGGCGGGAGGAGGGTGCTGAGCACGTTACATTTTCTCTCTTCGGTAAGCATTTTTTTGTGTTCTATACTTTTGGAATTTTGGTTTTTCATGTTGATTTTAAAATGACCTTTTTCATGTTTGAAATGTACTAACTCGATTTTTCCTCACAGCAGGTCAACTTGTGTGTGGTTGCAACATTACGGTCCCATTGAGTACATTTTTGGAGAGAGGGACATAAGTTGCACCACAGGGCGGGAGGAGGATGCTGAGCACGTTACATTTTCTCTCTTCGGTAAGCATTTTTTTGTGTTTGATACTTTTGGAATTTTGGTTTTTCATGTTGATTTTAAAATGACCTTTTAAATGTTTGAAATGTACCAACTCGTTTTTTCCTCACAGCAGGTCAACTTGTGTGTGGTTGCAACATTACGGTCCCATTTAATACATTTTTGGAGAGAGGGACTTCAATTGTACCACAGGGCGGGAGGAGGGTGCTGAGCACGTTACATTATCTCTCTTCGGTAAGCATTTTTTTGTGTTTGATACTTTTGGAATTTTGGTTTTTCATGTTGATGTTAAAATGACCTTTTTCATGTTTGAATTGTACTAACTCGTTTTTTCCTCACAGCAGGTCAACTTGTGTGTGGTTGCAACATTACGGTCCCATTGAGTACATTTTTGGAGAAAGGGACATCAGTTGCACCACAGGACGGGAGGAAGATGCCAAGCACGATACATTTTTTTTCTTCGGTAAGCATTTTTTTGTGTTTGATACTATTGGGATTTTTGTTTTTCATGTTGATTTTAAAATGACCTTTTTCATGTTTGAAATGTACTAACTCGTTTTTTCCTCACAGCTGGTCAACTTGTGTGTGGTTGCAACATTACGGTCCCATTGAGTACAATTTTGGAGAAAGGGACATCAGTTGCACCACAGGGCGGGAGGAGGGTGCTGAGCACGTTACATTTTCTCTCTTCGGTAAGCATTTTTTTGTGTTTGATACTTTTGGAATTTTTGTTTTTCATGTTGATTTTAAAATGACCTTTTTCATGTTTGAAATGTAGTAACTCGTTTTTTCCTCACAGCAGGTCAACTTGTGTGTGGTTGCAACATTACGGTCCCATTGAGTACATTTTTGGAGAGAGGGACATCAGTTGCACCACAGGGCGGGAGGAGGGTGCTGAGCACGTTACATTTTCCCTCTTCGGTAAGCATTTTTTTGTGTTTGATACTTTTGGAATTTTGGTTTTTCTTGTTGATTTTAAAATGACCTTTTTCATGTTTGAAATGTACTGACTCGTTTTTTCCTCACAGCAGGTCAACTTGTGTGTGGTTGCAACATTACGGTCCCATTGAGTACATTATTGGAGAGAGGGACATCAGTTGCACCACAGGGCGGGAGGAGGGTGCTGAGCACGTTACATTTTCTCTCTTCGGTAAGCATTTTTTTGTGTTTGATACTTTTGGAATTTTGGTTTTATCATGTTGATTTTAAAATGACCTTTTTCATGTTTGAAATGTACTAACTCGTTTTTTCCTCACAGCAGGTCAACTTGTGTGTGGTTGCAACATTACGGTCCCATTGAGTACATTTTTGGAGAAAGGGACATCAGTTGCACCACAGGGCGGGAGGAGGGTGCTGAGCACGTTACATTTTCTCTCTTCGGTAAGCATTTTTTTGTGTTTGATACTTTTGGAATTTTGGTTTTTCATGTTGATTTTAAAATGACCTTTTTCATGTTTGAAATGTACTAACTCGTTTTTACCTCACAGCAGGTCTACTTGTGTGTGGTTCCAACATTACGGTCCCATTGAGTACATTTTTGGAGAGAGGGATATCAGTTGCACCACAGGGCGGGAGGAGGGTGCTGAGCATGTTACATTTTCTCTCTTCTGTAAGCATTTTTTTGTGTTTGATACTTTTGGAATTTTGGTTTTTCATGTTGATTTTATAATGACCTTTTTCATGTTTGAAATGTACTAACACGTTTTTTCCTCACAGCAGGTCAACTTGTGTGTGGTTGCAACATTACGGTCCCATTGAGTACATTTTTGGAGGGAGGGACATCAGTTGCACCACAGAGCGGGAGGAGGGTGCTGAGCACGTTACATTTTCTCTCTTCGGTAAGCATTTTTTTGTGTTTGATACTTTTGGAATTTTGGTTTTTCATGTTGATTTTAAAATGACCTTTTTCATGTTTGAAATGTACTAACTCGTTTTTTCCTCACAGCAGGTCAACTTGTGTGTAGTTGCAGCATTACGGTCCCATTGAGTACATTTTTGGAGAGAGGGACATCAGTTGCACCACAGGGCGGGAGGAGGGTGCTGAGCACGTTACATTTTCTCTCTTCGGTAAGCATTTTTTTGTGTTTGATACTTTTGGAATTTTGGTTTTTCATGTTGATTTTAAAATGACCTTTTTCATGTTTGAAATGTACTAACTCGTTATTTTCTCACAGCAGGTCAACTTGTGTGTGGTTGCAACATTACGGTCCCATTGAGTACATTTTTGGAGAGAGGGATATCAGTTGCACCACAGGGCGGGAGGAGGGTGCTGAGCACGTTACATTTTCTCTCTTCGGTAAGCATTTTTTTGTGTTTGATACTTTTGGAATTTTGGTTTTTCATGTTGATTTTAAAATGACCTTTTTCATGTTTGAAATATACTAACTCGTTTTTTCCTCACAGCAGGTCAACTTGTGTGTGGTTGCAATATTACGGTCCCATTGAGTACATTTTTGGAGAGAGGGACATCTGTTGCACCACAGGGCGGGAAGTGCGTGCTGAGCACGATACATTTTCTCTCTTCGATAAGCATTTTTTTGTGTTTGATACTTTTGGAATTTTGGTTTTTCATATTGATATTAAAATGACCTTTTTCATGTTTGAAATGTACTAACTCGTTTTTTCATCACAGCAGGTCAACTTGTGTGTGGTTGCAACATTACGGTCCCATTGAGTACATTTTTGGAGAAAGGGACATCAGTTGCACCACAGGGCGGGAGGAGGGTGCTGAGCACGTTACATTTTCTCTCTTCGGTAAGCATTTTTTTGTGTTTGATACTTTTGGAATTTTGGTTTTTCATGTTGATTTTAAAATGACCTGTTTCATGTTTGAAATGTACTAACTCATTTTTTCGTCACAGCAGGTCAACTTGTGTGTGGTTGCAACATTACGGTGCCATTGAGTACATTTTTGGAGAGAGGGACATCAGTTGCACCACAGGGCGGGAGGAGGGTGCTGAGCACGTTACATTTTCTCTCTTCGGTAAGCATTTTTTTGTGTTTGATGCTTTTGGAATTTTGGTTTTTCATGTTGATTTTAAAATGACCTTTTTCATGTTTGAAATGTACTAACTCGTTTTTTCCTAACAGCAGGTCAACTTGTGTGTGGTTGCAACATTACGGTCGCATTGAGTACATTTTTGGAGAGAGGGACATCAGTTGCACCACAGGGCGGGAGGAAGGTGCTGAGCACGTAACATTTTCTCTCTTCGGTAAGCATTTTTTTGTGTTTGATACTTTTGGAATTTTGGTTTTTCACGTTGATTTTAAAATGACGTTTTTCATGTTTGAAATGTACTAACTTGTTTTTTCCTCACAGCAGGTCAACTTGTGTGTGGTTGCAACATTACGGTCCCATTGAGTACATTTTTGGAGAGAGGGACATCAGTTGCATCACACGGCGGGAGGAGGGTGCTGAGCATGTTATATTTTCTCTCTTCGGTAAGCATTTTTTTGTGTTTGATACTTTTGGAATTTTGGTTTTTCATGTTGATTTTAAAATGACCTTTTTGATGTTTGAAATGTACTAACTCGTTTTTTCCTCACAGCAGGTCAACTTATGTGTGGTTGCAACATTACGGTCCCATTGAGTACATTTTTGGAGAGAGGGACATCAGTTGCACCACAGGGCGGGAGGAGGGTGCTGAGCACGTTACATTTTCTCTCTTCGGTAAGCATTTTTTTGTGTTTGATACTTTTGGAATTTTGGTTTTTCATGTTGATTTTAAAATGACCTTTTTCATTTTTGAAATGTACTAACTCGTTTTTTCCTCACAGCAGGTCAACTTGTGTGTGGTTGCAACATTACGGTCCCATTGAGTACATTTTTGGAGAAAGGGACATCAGTTGCACCACAGGGCGGGGGGAGGGTGCTGAGCATGTTACATTTTCTCTCTTCGGTAAGCATTTTTTTGTGTTTGATACTTTTGGAATTTTGGTTTTTCATGTTGATTTTAAAATGACCTTTTTCATGTTTGAAATGTACTAACTCATTTTTTCCTCACAGCAGGTCAACTTGTGTGTGGTTGCAACATTATGGTCCCCTTGAGTACATTTTTGGAGAAAGGGAAATCAGTTGCACCACAGGGCGGGAGGAGGGTGCTGAGCACGTTACATTTTCTCTCTTCGGTAAGCATTTTTTTGTGTTTGATACTTTTGGAATTTTGGTTTTTCATGTTGATTTTAAAATGACCTTTTTCATGTTTAAAATGTACTAACACGTTTTTTCCTCACAGCAGGTCAACTTGTGTGTGGTTGCAACATTACGGTCCCATTGAGTACATTTTTGGAGAAAGGGACATCAGTTGTACCACAGGGCGGGAGGAGGGTGCTGAGCACGTTACATTTTCTCTCTTCGGTAAGCATTTTTTTGTGTTTGATACTTTTGTAATTTTGGTTTTTCATGTTGTTTTTAAAATGACCTTTTTCATGTTTGAAATGTACTAACTCGTTTTTTCCTCACAGCAGGTCAACTTGTGTGTGGTTGCAACATTACGGTCCCATTGAGTACATTTTTGGAGAAATGGACATCAGTTGCACCACAGGGCGGGAGGAGGGTACCAAGCATGATACATTTTTTTTCTTCGGTAAGCATTTTTTTTTTGTTTGATACTTTTGGAATTTTGGTTTTTCATGTTGATTTTAAAATGACTTTTTTCATGTTTGAAATGTACTAACTCGTTTTTTCCTCACAGCAGGTCAACTTGTGTGTCGTTGCAACATTACGGTCCCATTGAGTACATTATTGGAGAAAGGGACATCAGTTGCACCACAGGGCGGGAGGAAGATGCCAAGCACGATACATTTTTTTTCTTCGGTAAGCATTATTTTGTGTTTGATACTTTTGGAATTTTTGTTTTTCATGTTGATTTTAAAATGACCTTTTTCGTGTTTGAAAAGTACTAACTCGTTTTTTCCTCACAGAAGGTCAACTTGTGTGTCGTTGCAACATTACGGTCCCATTGAGTACATTTTTGGAGAAAGGGACATCAGTTGCACCACAGGGCGGGAAGATGATGCCAATCACGATACATTTTTTTTCTTCGGTAAGCATTTTTTTGTGTTTGATACTTTTGGAATTTTGGTTTTTCATGTTGATTTTAAAATGACCTTTTTCATGTTTGAAATGTATTAACTCGTTTTTTCCTCACAGCAGGTCAACTTGTGTGTGTTTGCAACATTACGGACCCATTGAGTAAATTTTTGGAGAAAGGGACATCAGTTGCACCACAGGGCGGGAGGAGGGTGCTGAGCACGATACATTTTCTCTCTTCCGTAAGCATTTTTTTGTGTTTGATACTTCTGGAATTTTTTTTTTTTTTTTTTCATGTTGATTTTAAAATGACCTTTTTCATGTATGAAATGTACTAACTCGTTTTTTCCTCACAGCAGGTCAACTTGTGTGTGGTTGCAACATTACGGTCCCATTGAGTACATTTTTGGAGAAAGGGACATCAGTTGCACCACAGGGCGGGAGGAGGGTGCAGAGCACGATACATTTTCTCTCTTCGGTAAGCATTTTTTTGTGTCTGATACTTTTGGAATTTTGGATTTTCATGTTGATTTTAAAATGACCTTTTTCATGTTTGAAATGTACTAACTCGTTTTTTCCTCACAGCAGGTCAACTTGTGTGTGGTTGCAACATTATGCTCCCATTGAGTACATTTTTGGAGAATGGGACATCAGTTGCACCACAGGGCGGGAGGAGGGTGCAGAGCACGATACATTTTCACTCTTCGGTAAGCATTTTTTTGTGTTTGATACTTTTGGAATTTTGGTTTTTCATGTTGATTTTAAAATGACCTTTTTCATGTTTGAAATGTACTAACTCGTTTTTTCCTCACAGCAGGTCAACTTGTGTGTGGTTGCAACATTACGGTCCCATTGAGTACATTATTGGAGAAAGGGACATCCGTTGCACCACAGGGCGGGAGGAGGGTGCCGAGGACGTTACATTTTCTCTCTTCGGTAAGCATTTTTTTGTGTTTGATACTTTTGGAATTTTGGTTTTTCATGTTGATTTTAAAATGACGTTTTTCATGTTTGAAATGTACTAACTCGTTTTCTCCTCACAGCAGGTCAATTTGTGTGTGGTTGCAACATTACGGTCCCATTTAGTACATTTTTGGAGAAAGGGACATCAGTTGCACCACAGGGCGGGAGGAGGGTGCTGAGCACGTTACATTTTCTCTCTTCGGTAAGCATTTTTTTGTGTTTGATACTTTTGGAATTTTGGTTTTTCATGTTGATTTTAAAATGACATTTTTCATGTTTGAAATGTACTAACTTGTTTTTTCCTCACAGCAGGTCAACTTGTGTGTGGTTGCAACATTACGGTCCCACTGAGTACATTTTTGGAGAGAGGGACATCAGTTGCATCACACGGCGGGAGGAGGGTGCTGAGCATGTTATATTTTCTCTCTTCGGTAAGCATTTTTTTGTGTTTGATACTTTTGGAATTTTGGTTTTTCATGTTGATTTTAAAATGACCTTTTTGATGTTTGAAATGTACTAACACGTTTTTTCCTCACAGCAGGTCAACTTATGTGTGGTTGCAACATTACGGTCCCATTGAGTACATTTTTGGAGAGAGGGACATCAGTTGCACCACAGGGCGGGAGGAGGGTGCTGAGCACGTTACATTTTCTCTCTTCGGTAAGCATTTTTTTGTGTTTGATACTTTTGGAATTTTGGTTTTTCATGTTGATTTTAAAATGACCTTTTTCATGTTTGAAATGTACTAACTCATTTTTTCCTCACAGCAGGTCAACTTGTGTGTGGTTGCAACATTATGGTCCCATTGAGTACATTTTTGGAGAAAGGGACATCAGTTGCACCACAGGGCGGGAGGAGGGTGCTGAGCACGTTACATTTTCTCTCTTCGGTAAGCATTTTTTTGTGTTTGATACTTTTGGAATTTTGGTTTTTCATGTTGATTTTAAAATGACCTTTTTCATGTTTAAAATGTACTAACACGTTTTTTCCTCACAGCAGGTCAACTTGTGTGTGGTTGCAACATTACGGTCCCATTGAGTACATTTTTGGAGAAAGGGACATCAGTTGTACCACAGGGCGGGAGGAGGGTGCTGAGCACGTTACATTTTCTCTCTTCGGTAAGCATTTTTTTGTGTTTGATACTTTTGTAATTTTGGTTTTTCATGTTGTTTTTAAAATGACCTTTTTCATGTTTGAAATGTACTAACTCGTTTTTTCCTCACAGCAGGTCAACTTGTGTGTGGTTGCAACATTACGGTCCCATTGAGTACATTTTTGGAGAAAGGGACATCAGTTGCACCACAGGGCGGGAGGAGGGTACCAAGCACGATACATTTTTTTTCTTCGGTAAGCATTTTTTTTTTGTTTGATACTTTTGGAATTTTGGTTTTTCATGTTGATTTTAAAATGACTTTTTTCATGTTTGAAATGTACTAACTCGTTTTTTCCTCACAGCAGATCAACTTGTGTGTGGTTGCAACATTACGGTCCCATTGAGTACATTATTGGAGAAAGGGACATCAGTTGCACCACAGGGCGGGAGGAAGATGCCAAGCACGATACATTTTTTTTTCTTCGGTAAGCATTATTTTGTGTTTGATACTTTTGGAATTTTTGTTTTTCATGTTGATTTTAAAATGACCTTTTTCGTGTTTGAAAAGTACTAACTCGTTTTTTCCTCACAGAAGGTCAACTTGTGTGTCGTTGCAACATTACGGTCCCATTGAGTACATTTTTGGAGAAAGGGACATCAGTTGCACCACAGGGCGGGAAGATGATGCCAATCACGATACATTTTTTTTCTTCGGTAAGCATTTTTTTGTGTTTGATACTTTTGGAATTTTGGTTTTTCATGTTGATTTTAAAATGACCTTTTTCATGTTTGAAATGTATTAACTCGTTTTTTCCTCACAGCAGGTCAACTTGTGTGTGTTTGCAACATTACGGACCCATTGAGTAAATTTTTGGAGAAAGGGACATCAGTTGCACCACAGGGCGGGAGGAGGGTGCTGAGCACGATACATTTTCTCTCTTCCGTAAGCATTTTTTTGTGTTTGATACTTCTGGAATTTTTTTTTTTTTTTCATGTTGATTTTAAAATGACCTTTTTCATGTATGAAATGTACTAACTCGTTTTTTCCTCACAGCAGGTCAACTTGTGTGTGGTTGCAACATTACGGTCCCATTGAGTACATTTTTGGAGAAAGGGACATCAGTTGCACCACAGGGCGGGAGGAGGGTGCAGAGCACGATACATTTTCTCTCTTCGGTAAGCATTTTTTTGTGTTTGATACTTTTGGAATTTTGGATTTTCATGTTGATTTTAAAATGACCTTTTTCATGTTTGAAATGTACTAACTCGTTTTTTCCTCACAGCAGGTCAACTTGTGTGTGGTTGCAACATTATGCTCCCATTGAGTACATTTTTGGAGAATGGGACATCAGTTGCACCACAGGGCGGGAGGAGGGTGCAGAGCACGATACATTTTCACTCTTCGGTAAGCATTTTTTTGTGTTTGATACTTTTGGAATTTTGGTTTTTCATGTTGATTTTAAAATGACCTTTTTCATGTTTGAAATGTACTAACTCGTTTTTTCCTCACAGCAGGTCAACTTGTGTGTGGTTGCAACATTACGGTCCCATTGAGTACATTATTGGAGAAAGGGACATCCATTGCACCACAGGGCGGGAGGAGGGTGCCGAGGACGTTACATTTTCTCTCTTCGGTAAGCATTTTTTTGTGTTTGATACTTTTGGAATTTTGGTTTTTCATGTTGATTTTAAAATGACGTTTTTCATGTTTGAAATGTACTAACTCGTTTTCTATTCACAGCAGGTCAATTTGTGTGTGGTTGCAACATTACGGTCCCATTTAGTACATTTTTGGAGAAAGGGACATCAGTTGCACCACAGGGCGGGAGGAGGGTGCTGAGCACGTTACATTTTCTCTCTTCGGTAAGCATTTTTTTGTGTTTGATACTTTTGTAATTTTGGTTTTTCATGTTGTTTTTAAAATGACCTTTTTCATGTTTGAAATGTACTAACTCGTTTTTTCCTCACAGCAGGTCAACTTGTGTGTGGTTGCAACATTACGGTCCCATTGAGTACATTTTTGGAGAAAGGGACATCAGTTGCACCACAGGGCGGGAGGAGGGGCCAAGCACGATACATTTTTTTTCTTCGGTAAGCATTTTTTTTTGGTTTGATACTTTTGGAATTTTGGTTTTTCATGTTGATTTTAAAATGACCTTTTTGATGTTTGAAATGTACTAACTCGTTTGTTCCTCACAGCAGGTCAACTTGTGTGTGGGTGCAACATTACGGTCCCATTGAGTACATTTTTGGAGAGAGGGACATCAGTTGCACCACAGGGCGGGAGGAGGGTGCCGAGGACGTTACATTTTCTCTCTTCGGTAAGCATTTTTTTGTGTTTGATACTTTTGGAATTTAGGTTTTTCATGTAGATTTTAAAATGACCTTTTTCATGTTTGAAATGTACTAACTCGTTTTTTCCACACAGCAGGTCAACTTGTGTGTGGTTGCAACATTACGGTCCCATTGAGTACATTTTTGGAGAAAGGGACATCAGTTGCACCACAGGGCGGGAGGAGGGTGCCGAGAACGTTACATTTTCCCTCTTCGGTAAGCATTTTTTTGTGTTTGATACTTTTGGAATTTTGGTTTTTCATGTTGATTTTAAAATGACCTTTTTCATGTTTGAAATGTAGTAACTCGTTTTCTCATCACAGCAGGTCAACTTGTGTGTGGTTGCAATATTACGGTCCCATTTAGTACATTTTTGGAGAGAGGGACATCAGTTGTACCACAGGGCGGGAGGAGGGTGCTGAGCACGTTACATTTTCTCTCTACGGTAAGCATATTTTTGTGCTTGATACTTTTGGAATTTTGGTTTTTCATGTTGATGTTAAAATCACCTTTTTCATGGTCGATATGTACTAACTCGTTTTTTCCTCACAGCAGGTCAACTTGTGTGTGGTTGCAACATTACGGTCCCATTGAGTACATTTTTTGAGAAAGGGACATCAGTTGCACCACAGGGCGGGAGGAGGGTGCTGAGCACGTTACATTTTCTCTCTTCGGTAAGCATTTTTTTGTGTTTGATACTTTTGGAATTTCGGTTTTTCATGTTGATTTTAAAATGACCTTTTTCATGTTTGAAATGTACTAACACGTTATTTTCTCACAGCAGGTCAACTTGTGTGTGGTTGCAACATTACGGTCCCATTGAGTACATTTTTGGAGAGAGGGATATCAGTTGCACCACAGGGCGGGAGGAGGGTGCTGAGCACGTTACATTTTCTCTCTTCGGTAAGCATTTTTTTGTGTTTGATACTTTTGGAATTTTGGTTTTTCATGTTAATTTTAAAAAGACCTTTTTCATGTTTGAAATGTACTAACTCGTTTTTTCCTCACAGCAGGTCAACTTGTGTGTGGTTGCAATTTTACGGTCCCATTGAGTACATTTTTGGAGAGAGGGACATCTGTTGCACCACAGGGCGGGAAGTGCGTGCTGAGCACGATACATTTTCTCTCTTCGATAAGCATTTTTTTGTGTTTGATACTTTTGGAATTTTGGTTTTTCATATTGATATTAAAATGACCTTTTTCATGTTTGAAATGTACTAACTCGTTTTTTCCTCACAGCAGGTCAACTTGTGTGTGGTTGCAACATTATGGTCCCATTGAGTACATTTTTGGAGAAAGGGACATCAGTTGCACCACAGGGCGGGAGGAGGGTGCTGAGCACGTTACATTTTCTCTCTTCGGTAAGCATTTTTTTGTGTTTGATACTTTTGGAATTTTGGTTTTTCATGTTGATTTTAAAATGACCTTTTTCATGTTTCAAATGTACTAACTCGTTTTCTCCTCACAGCAGGTCAATTTGTGTGTGGTTGCAACATTACGGTCCCATTTAGTACATTTTTGGAGAAAGGGACATCAGTTGCACCACAGGGCGGGAGGAGGGTGCTGAGCACGTTACATTTTCTCTCTTCGGTAAGCATTTTTTTGTGTTTGATACTTTTGTAATTTTGGTTTTTCATGTTGTTTTTAAAATGACCTTTTTCATGTTTGAAATGTACTAACTCGTTTTTTCCTCACAGCAGGTCAACTTGTGTGTGGTTGCAACATTACGGTCCCATTGAGTACATTTTTGGAGAAAGGGACATCAGTTGCACCACAGGGCGGGAGGAGGGGCCAAGCACGATACATTTTTTTTCTTCGGTAAGCATTTTTTTTTTGTTTGATACTTTTGGAATTTTGGTTTTTCATGTTGATTTTAAAATGACCTTTTTGATGTTTGAAATGTACTAACTCGTTTGTTCCTCACAGCAGGTCAACTTGTGTGTGGGTGCAACATTACGGTCCCATTGAGTACATTTTTGGAGAGAGGGACATCAGTTGCACCACAGGGCGGGAGGAGGGTGCCGAGGACGTTACATTTTCTCTCTTCGGTAAGCATTTTTTTGTGTTTGATACTTTTGGAATTTAGGTTTTTCATGTTGATTTTAAAATGACCTTTTTCATGTTTGAAATGTACTAACTCGTTTTTTCCACACAGCAGGTCAACTTGTGTGTGGTTGCAACATTACGGTCCCATTGAGTACATTTTTGGAGAAAGGGACATCAGTTGCACCACAGGGCGGGAGGAGGGTGCCGAGAACGTTACATTTTCCCTCTTCGGTAAGCATTTTTTTGTGTTTGATACTTTTGGAATTTTGGTTTTTCATGTTGATTTTAAAATGACCTTTTTCATGTTTGAAATGTAGTAACTCGTTTTCTCATCACAGCAGGTCAACTTGTGTGTGGTTGCAATATTACGGTCCCATTTAGTACATTTTTGGAGAGAGGGACATCAGTTGTACCACAGGGCGGGAGGAGGGTGCTGAGCACGTTACATTTTCTCTCTACGGTAAGCATATTTTTGTGCTTGATACTTTTGGAATTTTGGTTTTTCATGTTGATGTTAAAATCACCTTTTTCATGGTCGAAATGTACTAACTCGTTTTTTCCTCACAGCAGGTCAACTTGTGTGTGGTTGCAACATTACGGTCCCATTGAGTACATTTTTTGAGAAAGGGACATCAGTTGCACCACAGGGCGGGAGGAGGGTGCTGAGCACGTTACATTTTCTCTCTTCGGTAAGCATTTTTTTGTGTTTGATACTTTTGGAATTTCGGTTTTTCATGTTGATTTTAAAATGACCTTTTTCATGTTTGAAATGTACTAACACGTTATTTTCTCACAGCAGGTCAACTTGTGTGTGGTTACAACATTACGGTCCCATTGAGTACATTTTTGGATAGAGGGATATCAGTTGCACCACAGGGCGGGAGGAGGGTGCTGAGGACGTTACATTTTCTCTCTTCGGTAAGCATTTTTTTGTGTTTGATACTTTTGGAATTTTGGTTTTTCATGTTGATTTTAAAATGACCTTTTTCATGTTTGAAATGTACTAACTCGTTTTTTCCTCACTGCAGGTAAACTTGTGTGTGGTTGCAATATTACGGTCCCATTGAGTACATTTTTGGAGAGAGGGACATCTGTTGCACCACAGGGCGGGAAGTGCGTGCTGAGCACGATGCATTTTCTCTCTTCGATAAGCATTTTTTTGTGTTTGATACTTTTGGAATTTTGGTTTTTCATATTGATATTAAAATGACCTTTTTCATGTTTGAAATGTACTAACTCGTTTTTTCCTCACAGCAGGTCAACTTGTGTGTGGTTGCAACATTATGGTCCCATTGAGTACATTTTTGGAGAAAGGGACATCAGTTGCACCACAGGGCGGGAGGAGGGTGCTGAGCACGTTACATTTTCTCTCTTCGGTAAGCATTTTTTTGTGTTTGATACTTTTGGAATTTTGGTTTTTCATGTTGATTTTAAAATGACCTTTTTCATGTTTCAAATGTACTAACTCGTTTTTTCCTCACAGCAGGTCAACTTGTGTGTGGTTGCAACATTACGGTCCCATTGAGTACATTTTTGGAGAGAGGGACATCAGTTGCACCACAGGGCGGGAGGAGGGTGCTAAGCACGTTACATTTTTTCTCTTCGGTAAGCATTTTTTTGTGTTTGATACTTTTGGAATTTTGGTTTTTCATGTTGATTTTAAAATGACCTTTTTCATGTTTGAAATGTACTAACTCGTTTGTTCCTCACAGCAGGTCAACTTGTGTGTGGTTGCAACATTACGGTCCCATTGAGTACATTTTTGGAGAGAGGGACATCAGTTGCACCACAGGGCGGGAATAGGGTGCTGAGCACGTTACATTTTATCTCTTCGGTAAGCATTTTTTTGTGTTTGATACTTTTGGAATTTTGGTTTTTCATGTTGATTTTAAAATGACCTTTTTCATGTTTGAAATGTACTAACTCATTTTTTTCTCACAGCAGGTCAACTTGTGTGTGGTTGCAACATTACGGTGCCATTGAGTACATTTTTGGAGAGAGGGACATCAGTTGCACCACAGGGCGGGAGGAGGGTGCTGAGCACGTTACATTTTCTCTCTTCGGTAAGCATTTTTTTGTGTTTGATACTTTTGGAATTTTGGTTTTTCATGTTGATTTTAAAATGACCTTTTTCATGTTTGAAATGTACTAACTCGTTTTTTCCTAACAGCAGGTCAACTTGTGTGTGGTTGCAACATTACGGTCGCATTGAGTACATTTTTGGAGAGAGGGACATCAGTTGCACCACAGGGCGGGAGGAGGGTGCTGAGCACGTTACATTTTCTCTCTTCGGTAAGCATTTTTTTGTGTTTGATACTTTTGGAATTTTGGTTTTTCACGTTGATTTTAAAATGACGTTTTTCATGTTTGAAATGTACTAACTTGTTTTTTCCTCACAGCAGGTCAACTTGTGTGTGGTTGCAACATTACGGTCCCATTGAGTACATTTTTGGAGAGAGGGACATCAGTTGCATCACACGGCGGGAGGAGGGTGCTGAGCATGTTACATTTTCTCTCTTCGGTAAGCATTTTTTTGTGTTTGATACTTTTGGAATTTTGGTTTTTCATGTTGTTTTTAAAATGACCTTTTTCATGTTTGAAATGTACTAACTCGTTTTTTCCTCACAGCAGGTCAACTTGTGTGTGGTTGCAACATTACGGTCCCATTGAGTACATTTTTGGAGAAAGGGACATCAGTTGCACCACAGGGCGGGGGGAGGGTGCTGAGCATGTTACATTATCTCTCTTCGGTAAGCATTTTTTTGTGTTTGATACTTTTGGAATTTTGGTTTTTCATGTTGATTTTAAAATGACCTTTTTCATGTTTGAAATGTACTAACTCATTTTTTCCTCACAGCAGGTCAACTTGTGTGTGGTTGCAACATTATGGTCCCATTGAGTACATTTTTGGAGAAAGGGACATCAGTTGCACCACAGGGCGGGAGGAGGGTGCTGAGCACGTTACATTTTCTCTCTTCGGTAAGCATTTTTTTGTGTTTGATCCTTTTGGAATTTTGGTTTTTCATGTTGATTTTAAAATGACCTTTTTCATGTTTAAAATGTACAAACACGTTTTTTCCTCACAGCAGGTCAACTTGTGTGTGGTTGCAACATTACGGTCCCATTGAGTACATTTTTGGAGAAAGGGACATCAGTTGCACCACAGGGCGGGAGGAGGGTGCTGAGCACGTCACATTTTCTCTCTTCGGTAAGCATTTTTTTGTGTTTGATACTTTTGTAATTTTGGTTTTTCATGTTGTTTTTAAAATGACCTTTTTCATGTTTGAAATGTACTAACTCGTTTTTTCCTCACAGCAGGTCAACTTGTGTGTGGTTGCAACATTACGGTCCCATTGAGTACATTTTTGGAGAAAGGGACATCAGTTGCACCACAGGGCGGGAGGAGGGTGCCAAGCACGATACATTTTTTTTCTTCGGTAAGCATTTTTTTTTTGTTTGATACTTTTGGAATTTTGGTTTTTCATGTTGATTTTAAAATGACTTTTTTCATGTTTGAAATGTACTAACTCGTTTTTTCCTCACTGCAGGTCAACTTGTGTGTGGTTGCAACATTACGGTCCCATTGAGTACATTTTTGGAGAAAGGGACATCAGTTGCACCACAGGGCGGGAGGAAGATGCCAAGCACGATACATTTTTTTTCTTCGGTAAGCATTATTTTGTGTTTGATACTTTTGGAATTTTTGTTTTTCATGTTGATTTTAAAATGACCTTTTTCGTGTTTGAAATGTACTAACTCGTTTTTTCCTCACAGAAGGTCAACTTGTGTGTCGTTGCAACATTACGGTCCCATTGAGTACATTTTTGGAGAAAGGGACATCAGTTGCACCACAGGGCGGGAAGATGATGCCAATCACGATACATTTTTTTTCTTCGGTAAGCATTTTTTTGTGTTTGATACTTTTGGAATTTTGGTTTTTCATGTTGATTTTAAAATGACCTTTTTCATGTTTGAAATGTATTAACTCGTTTTTTCCTCACAGCAGGTCAACTTGTGTGTGTTTGCAACATTACGGACCCATTGAGTAAATTTTTGGAGAAAGGGACATCAGTTGCACCACAGGGCGGGAGGAGGGTGCTGAGCACGATACATTTTCTCTCTTCGGTAAGCATTTTTTTTGTGTTTGATACTTCTGGAATTTTTTTTTTTTTTTCATGTTGATTTTAAAATGACCTTTTTCATGTATGAAATGTACTAACTCGTTTTTTCCTCACAGCAGGTCAACTTGTGTGTGGTTGCATCATTACGGTCCCATTGAGTACATTTTTGGAGAAAGGGACATCAGTTGCACCACAGGGCGGTAGGAGGGTGCAGAGCACGATACATTTTCTCTCTTCGGTAAGCATTTTTTTGTGTCTGATGCTTTTGGAATTTTGGATTTTCATGTTGATTTTAAAATGACCTTTTTCATGTTTGAAATGTACTAACTCGTTTTTTCCTCACAGCAGGTCAACTTGTGTGTGGTTGCAACATTATGGTCCCATTGAGTACATTTTTGGAGAATGGGACATCAGTTGCACCACAGGGCGGGAGGAGGGTGCAGAGTACGATACATTTTCACTCTTCGGTAAGCATTTTTTTGTGTTTGATACTTTTGGAATTTTGGTTTTTCATGTTGATTTTAAAATGACCTTTTTCATGTTTGAAATGTACTAACTCGTTTTTTCCTCACAGCAGGTCAACTTGTGTGTGGTTGCAACATTACGGTCCCATTGAGTACATTTTTGGAGAAAGGGACATCCGTTGCACCACAGGGCGGGAGGAGGGTGCCGAGGACGTTACATTTTCTCTCTTCGGTAAGCATTTTTTTGTGTTTGATACTTTTGGAATTTTTGTTTTTCATGTTGATTTTAAAATGACGTTTTTCATGTTTGAAATGTACTAACTCGTTTTCTCCTCACAGCAGGTCAACTTGTGTGTGGTTGCAACATTACGGTCCCATTTAGTACATTTTTGGAGAAAGGGACATCAGTTGCACCACAGGGCGGGAGGAGGGTGCTGAGCACGTTACATTTTCTCTCTTCGGTAAGCATTTTTTTGTGGTTGATACTTTTGTAATTTTGGTTTTTCATGTTGTTTTTAAAATGACCTTTTTCATGTTTGAAATGTACTAACTCGTTTTTTCCTCACAGCAGGTCAACTTGTGTGTGGTTGCAACATTACGGTCCCATTGAGTACATTTTCGGAGAAAGGGACATCAGTTGCACCACAGGGCGGGAGGAGGGGCCAAGCACGATACATTTTTTTTCTTCGGTAAGCATTTTTTTTTTGTTTGATACTTTTGGAATTTTGGTTTTTCATGTTGATTTTAAAATGACCTTTTTCATGTTTGAAATGTACTAACTCGTTTGTTCCTCACAGCAGGTCAACTTGTGTGTGGGTGCAACATTACGGTCCCATTGAGTACATTTTTGGAGAGAGGGACATCAGTTGCACCACAGGGCGGGAGGAGGGTGCCGAGGACGTTACATTTTCTCTCTTCGGTAAGCATTTTTTTGTGTTTGATACTTTTGGAATTTAGGTTTTTCATGTTGATTTTAAAATGACCTTTTTCATGTTTGAAATGTACTAACTCGTTTTTTCCACACAGCAGGTCAACTTGTGTGTGGTTGCAACATTACGGTCCCATTGAGTACATTTTTGGAGAAAGGGACATCAGTTGCACCACAGGGCGGGAGGAGGGTGCCGAGAACGTTACATTTTCCCTCTTCGGTAAGCATTTTTTTGTGTTTGATACTTTTGGAATTTTGGTTTTTCATGTTGATTTTAAAATGACCTTTTTCATGTTTGAAATGTACTAACTCGTTTTCTCATCACAGCAGGTCAACTTGTGTGTGGTTGCAATATTACGGTCCCATTTAGTACATTTTTGGAGAGAGGGACATCAGTTGTACCACAGGGCGGGAGGAGGATGCTGAGCACGTTACATTTTCTCTCTACGGTAAGCATTTTTTTGTGTTTGATACTTTTGGAATTTTGGTTTTTCATGTTGATGTTAAAATCACCTTTTTCATGGTCGAAATGTACTAACTCGTTTTTTCCTCACAGCAGGTCAACTTGTGTGTGGTTGCAACATTACGGTCCCATTGAGTACATTTTTTGAGAAAGGGACATCAGTTGCACCACAGGGCGGGAGGAAGATGCCAAGCACGATACATTTTTTTTCTTCGGTAAGCATTTTTTTGTGTTTGATACTTTTGGGATTTTTGTTTTTCATGTTGATTTTAAAATGACCTCTTTCATGTTTGAAATGTACTAACTCGTTTTTTCCTCACAGCAGGTCAACTTGTGTGTGGTTAAAACATTACGGTCCCATTGAGTACATTTTTGGAGAAACGGACATCAGTTGCACCACAGGGCGGGAGGAGGGTGCTGAGCATGTTACATTTTCTCTCTTCGGTAAGCATTTTTTTGTGTTTGATACTTTTGGAATTTTTTTTTTTTCATGTTGATTTTAAGATGACCTTTTTCATGCTTGAAATTTACTAACTCGTTTTTTCCTCACAGCAGGTCAACTTGTGTGTGGTTGCAACATTACGGTCCCATTGAGTACATTTTTGGAGAAAGGGACATCAGTTGCACCACAGGGCGGGAGGAGGGTGCCGAGGACGCTACATTTTCTCTCTTCGGTAAGCATTTTTTTGTGTTTGATACTTTTGAATTTTGGTTTTTCATGTTGTTTTTAAAATGACCTTTTTCATGTTTGAAATGTACTAACACGTTTTTTCCTCACAGCAGGTCAACTTGTGTGTGGTTGCAACATTACGGTCCCATTGAGTACATTTTTGGAGAAAGGGACATCAGTTGCACCACAGGGCGGGAGGAGGGTGCAGAGCACGTTACATTTTCTCTCTTCGGTAAGCATTTTTTTGTGTCTGATACTTTTGGAATTTTGGTTTTTCATGTTGATTTTAAAATGACCTTTTTCATGTTTGAAATGTACTAACACGTTTTTTCCTCACAGCAGGTCAACTTGTGTGTGGTTGCAACATTACGGTCCCATTGAGTACATTTTTGGAGAAAGGGACATCAGTTGCACCACAGGGCGGGAGGAGGGTGCCGAGGACGTTACATTTTCTCTCTTCGGTAAGCATTTTTTTGTGTCTGATACTTTTGGAATTTTGGTGTTTCATGTTGATTTTAAAATGACCTTTTTCATGTTTGAAATGTACTAACACGTTTTTTCCTCACAGCAGGTCAACTTGTGTGTGGTTGCAACATTACGGTCCCATTGAGTACATTTTTGGAGAAAGGGACATCAGTTGCACCACAGGGCGGGAGGAGGGTGCCGAGGACGTTACATTTTCTCTCTTCGGTAAGCATTTTTTTGTGTTTGATACTTTTGAATTTTGGTTTTTCATGTTGATTTTAAAATGACCTTTTTCATCTTTGAAATGTACTAACACGTTTTTTCCTCACAGCAGGTCAACTTGTGTGTGGTTGCAACATTACGGTCCCATTGAGTACATTTTTGGAGAAAGGAACATCAGTTGCACCACAGGGCGGGAGGAGGGTGCCGAGGACGTTACATTTTCTCTCTTCGGTAAGCATTTTTTTGTGTTTGATACTTTTGAATTTTGGTTTTTCATGTTGATTTTAAAATGACCTTTATCATGTTTGAAATGTACTAACTCGTTTTTTCCTCACAGCAGGTCAACTTGTGTGTGGTTGCAACATTACGGTCCCATTGAGTACATTTTTGGAGAAAGGGACATCAGTTGCACCACAGGGCGGGAGGAGGGTGCCGAGGACGTTACATTATCTCTCTTCGGTAAGCATTTTTTTGTGTTTGATACTTTTGGAATTTTGGTTTTTCATGTTGATTTTAAAATGACCTTTTTCATGTTTGAAATGTACTAACTCGTTTTTTCCTCACAGCAGGTCAACTTGTGTGTGGTTGCAACATTACGGTCCCATTGAGTACATTTTTGGAGAAAGGGACATCAGTTGCACCACAGGGCGGGAGGAGGGTGCCGAGGACGTTACATTTTCTCTCTTCGGTAAGCATTTTTTTGTGTTTGATACTTTTGAATTTTGGTTTTTCATGTTGATTTTAAAATGACCTTTTTCATGTTTGAAATGTACTAACACGTTTTTTCCTCACAGCAGGTCAACTTGTGTGTGGTTGCAACATTACGGTCCCATTGTGTACATTTCTGGAGAGAGGGACATCAGTTGCACCACAGGGCGGGATGAGGGTGCCGAGGACGTTACATTTTCTCTCTTCGGTAAGCATTTTTTTGTGTTTTATACTTTTGGAATTTTGGTTTTTCATGTTGATTTTAAAATGACCTTTTTCATGTTTGAAATGTACTAACTCGTTTTTTCCTCACAGCAGGTCAACTTGTGTGTGGTTGCAACATTACGGTCCCATTGAGTACATTTTTGGAGAAAGGGACATCAGTTGCACCACAGGGCGGGAGGAGGGTGCCGAGCCCGTTACATTTTCTCTCTTCGGTAAGCATTTTTTTGTGTTTGATACTTTTGAATTTTGGTTTTTCATGTTGATTTTAAAATGACCTTTTTCATGTTTGAAATGTACTAACTCGTTTTTTCCTCACAGCAGGTCAACTTGTGTGCGGTTGCAACATTACGGTCCCATTGAGTACATTTTTGGAGAAAGGGACATCAGTTGCACCACAGGGCGGGAGGAGGGTGCCGAGGACGTTACATTTTCTCTCTTTTGTAAGCATTTTTTTGCGTTTGATACTTTTGAATTTTGGTTTTTCATGTTGATTTTAAAATGACCTTTTTCATGTTTGAAATGTACTAACACATTTGTTCCTCACAGCAGGTCAACTTGTGTGTGGTTGCAACATTACGGTCCCATTGAGTACATTTTTGGAGAAAGGGACATCAGTTGCACCACATGGCGGGAGGAGGGTGCCGAGGACGTTACATTTTCTCTCTTCGGTAAGCATTTTTTTGTGTTTGATACTTTTGGAATTTTGGTTTTTCATGTTGATTTTAAAATGACCTTTTTCATGTTTGAAATGTACTAACTCGTTTTTTCCTCACAGCAGGTCAACTTGTGTGTGGTTGCAACATTACGGTCCCATTGAGTACATTTTTGGAGAAAGGGACATCAGTTGCACCACAGGGCGGGAGGAGGGTGCCGAGGACGTTACATTTTCTCTCTTCGGTAAGCATTTTTTTGTGTTTGATACTTTTGAATTTTGGTTTTTCATGTTGATTTTAAAATGACCTTTTTCATGTTTGAAATGTACTAACACGTTTTTTCCTCACAGCAGGTCAACTTGTGTGTGGTTGCAACATTACGGTCCCATTGTGTACATTTCTGGAGAGAGGGACATCAGTTGCACCACAGGGCGGGAGGAGGGTGCCGAGGACGTTACATTTTCTCTCTTCGGTAAGCATTTTTTTGTGTTTTATACTTTTGGAATTTTGGTTTTTCATGTTGACTTTAAAATGACCTTTTTCATGTTTGAAATGTACTAACTCATTTTTTCCTCACAGCAGGTCAACTTGTGTGTGGTTGCAACATTACGGTCCCATTGAGTACATTTTTGGAGAAAGGGACATCAGTTGCACCACAGGGCGGGAGGAGGGTGCCGAGCCCGTTACATTTTCTCTCTTCGGTAAGCATTTTTTTGTGTTTGATACTTTTGGAATTTTGGTTTTTCATGTTGACTTTAAAATGACCTTTTTCATGTTTGAAATGTACTAACACGTTTTTTCCTCACAGCAGGTCAACTTGTGTGTGGTTGCAACATTACGGTCCCATTGAGTACATTTTTGTAGAAAGGGACATCAGTTGCACCACAGGGCGGGAGGAGGGTGCCGAGGACGTTACATTTTCTCTCTTCGGTAAGCATTTTTTTGTGTTTTATACTTTTGGAATTTTGGTTTTTCATGTTGATTTTAAAATGACCTTTTTCATGTTTGAAATGTACTAACTCGTTTTTTCCTCACAGCAGGTCAACTTGTGTGTGGTTGCAACATTACGGTCCCATTGAGTACATTTTTGGAGAAAGGGACATCAGTTGCACCACAGGGCGGGAGGAGGGTGCCGAGGACGTTACATTTTCTCTCTTCGGTAAGCATTTTTTTGTGTTTGATACTTTTGAATTTTGGTTTTTCATGTTGATTTTAAAATGACCTTTTTCATGTTTGAAATGTGCTAACACGTTTTTTCCTCACAGCAGGTCGACTTGTGTGTGGTTGCAACATTACGGTCCCATTGAGTACATTTTTGGAGAGAGGGACATCAGTTGCACCACAGGGCGGGAGGAGGGTGCCGAGGACGTTACATTTTCTCTCTTTGGTAAGCATTTTTTTGTGTTTTATACTTTTGGAATTTTGGTTTTTCATGTTGATTTTAAAATGACCTTTTTCATGTTTGAAATGTACTAACTCGTTTTTTCCTCACAGCAGGTCAACTTGTGTGTGGTTGCAACATTAAGGTCCCATTGAGTTCATTTTTGGAGAAAGGGACATCAGTTGCACCACAGGGCGGGAGGAGGGTGCCGAGCTCGTTACATTTTCTCTCTTCGGTAAGCATTTTTTTGTGTTTGAAACTTTTGGAATTTTGGTTTTTCATGTTGATTTTAAAATGACCTTTTTCATGTTTGAAATGTACTAACTCGTTTTTTCCTCACAGCAGGTCAACTTGTGTGTGGTTGCAACATTACGGTCCCATTGAGTACATTTTTGGAGAAAGGGACATCAGTTGGACCACAGGGCGGGAGGAGGGTGCCGAGGACGTTACATTTTCTCTCTTCGGTAAGCATTTTTTTGTGTTTGATACTTCTGGAATTTTGGTTTTTCATGTTGATTTTAAAATGACCTTTTTCATGTTTGAAATGTACTTACTCGTTTTTTCCTCACAGCAGGTCAACTTGTGTGTGGTTGCAACATTAAGGTCCCATTGAGTTCATTTTTGGAGAAAGGGACATCAGTTGCACCACAGGGCGGGAGGAGGGTGCCGAGCTCGTTACATTTTCTCTCTTCGGTAAGCATTTTTTTGTGTTTGAAACTTTTGGAATTTTGGTTTTTCATGTTGATTTTAAAATGACCTTTTTCATGTTTGAAATGTACTAACTCGTTTTTTCCTCACAGCAGGTCAACTTGTGTGTGGTTGCAACATTACGGTCCCATTGAGTACATTTTTGGAGAAAGGGACAGCAGTTGGACCACAGGGCGGGAGGAGGGTGCCGAGGACGTTACATTTTCTCTCTTCGGTAAGCATTTTTTTGTGTTTGATACTTCTGGAATTTTGGTTTTTCATGTTGATTTTAAAATGACCTTTTTCATGTTTGAAATGTGCTAACACGTTTTTTCCTCACAGCAGGTCGACTTGTGTGTGGTTGCAACATTACGGTCCCATTGAGTACATTTTTGGAGAGAGGGACATCAGTTGCACCACAGGGCGGGAGGAGGGTGCCGAGGACGTTACATTTTCTCTCTTTGGTAAGCATTTTTTTGTGTTTTATACTTTTGGAATTTTGGTTTTTCATGTTGATTTTAAAATGACCTTTTTCATGTTTGAAATGTACTAACTCGTTTTTTCCTCACAGCAGGTCAACTTGTGTGTGGTTGCAACATTACGGTCCCATTGAGTACATTTTTGGAGAAAGGGACATCAGTTGGACCACAGGGCGGGAGGAGGGTGCCGAGGACGTTACATTTTCTCTCTTCGGTAAGCATTTTTTTGTGTTTGATACTTCTGGAATTTTGGTTTTTCATGTTGATTTTAAAATGACCTTTTTCATGTTTGAAATGTACTTACTCGTTTTTTCCTCACAGCAGGTCAAGTTGTGTGTGGTTGCAACATTACGGTCCCATTGAGTACATTTTTGTAGAAAGGGACATCAGTTGCACCACAGGGCGGGAGGAGGGTGCCGAGGACGTTACATTTTCTCTCTTCGGTAAGCATTTTTTTGTGTTTGATACTTCTGGAATTTTGGTTTTTCATGTTGATTTTAAAATGACCTTTTTCATGTTTGAAATGTGCTAACACGTTTTTTCCTCACAGCAGGTCGACTTGTGTGTGGTTGCAACATTACGGTCCCATTGAGTACATTTTTGGAGAGAGGGACATCAGTTGCACCACAGGGCGGGAGGAGGGTGCCGAGGACGTTACATTTTCTCTCTTTGGTAAGCATTTTTTTGTGTTTTATACTTTTGGAATTTTGGTTTTTCATGTTGATTTTAAAATGACCTTTTTCATGTTTGAAATGTACTAACTCGTTTTTTCCTCACAGCAGGTCAACTTGTGTGTGGTTGCAACATTAAGGTCCCATTGAGTTCATTTTTGGAGAAAGGGACATCAGTTGCACCACAGGGCGGGACTAGGGTGCCGAGCTCGTTACATTTTCTCTCTTCGGTAAGCATTTTTTTGTGTTTGAAACTTTTGGAATTTTGGTTTTTCATGTTGATTTTAAAATGACCTTTTTCATGTTTGAAATGTACTAACTCGTTTTTTCCTCACAGCAGGTCAACTTGTGTGTGGTTGCAACATTACGGTCCCATTGAGTACATTTTTGGAGAAAGGGACATCAGTTGGACCACAGGGCGGGAGGAGGGTGCCGAGGACGTTACATTTTCTCTCTTCGGTAAGCATTTTTTTGTGTTTGATACTTCTGGAATTTTGGTTTTTCATGTTGATTTTAAAATGACCTTTTTCATGTTTGAAATGTACTTACTCGTTTTTTCCTCACAGCAGGTCAACTTGTGTGTGGTTGCAACATTACGGTCCCATTGAGTACATTTTTGGAGAAAGGGACATCAGTTGCACCACAGGGCGGGAGGAGGGTGCGGAGCACGATACATTTTCTCTCTTCGGTAAGCATTTTTTTGTGATTTATACTTTTGGAATTTTGGTCTTTCATGTTGATTTTAAAATGACCTTTTTCATGTTTGAAATGTACTAACTCGTTTTTTCCTCACAGCAGGTCAACTTGTGTGTGGTTGCAACATTACGGTCCCATTGAGTACATTTTTGGAGAAAGGGACATCAGTTGCACCACAGGGCGGGAGGAGGGTGCCGAGGACGTTACATTTTCTCTCTTCGGTAAGCATTTTTTTGTGTTTGATACTTTTGGAATTTTGGTTTTTCATGTTGATTTTAAAATGACCTTTTTCATGTTTGGAATGTACTAACTCGTTTTTTCCTCACAGCAGGTCAACTTGTGTGTGGTTGCAACATTACGGTCCCATTGAGTACATTTTTGGAGAAAGGGACATCAGTTGCACCACAGGGCGGGAGGAGGGTGCTGAGCACGATACATTTTCTCTCTTCGGTAAGCATTTTTTTGTGTTTTATACTTTTGGAATTTTGGTCTTTCATGTTGATTTTAAAATGACCTTTTTCATGTTTGAAATGTACTAACTCGTTTTTTCCTCACAGCAGGTCAACTTGTGTGTGGTTGCAACATTACGGTCCCATTGAGTACATTTTTGGAGAATGGGACATCAGTTGCACCACAGGGCGGGAGGAGGGTGCTGAGCACGATACATTTTCTCTCTTCGGAAAGCATTTTTTTGTGTTTGATACTTTTGGAATTTTGGTTTTTCATGTTGATTTTAAAATGACCTTTTTCATGTTTGAAATGTACTAACACGTTTTTTCCTCACAGCAGGTCAACTTGTGTGTGGTTGCAACGTTACGGTCCCATTGAGTACATTTTTGGAGAAAGGGACATCAGTTGCACCACAGGGCGGGAGGAGGGTGCTGAGCACGATACATTTTCTCTCTTCGGTAAGCATTTTTTTGTGTTTTATACTTTTGGAATTTTGGTTTTTCATGTTGATTTTAAAATGACCTTTTTCATGTTTGAAATGTACTAACTCGTTTTTTTTTTCACAGCAGGTCAACTTGTGTGTGGTTGCAACATTACGGTCCCATTGAGTACATTTTTGGAGAAAGGGACATCAGTTGCACCACAGGGCGGGAGGAGGGTGCCGAGGACGTTACATTTTCTCTCTTCGGTAAGCATTTTTTTGTGTTTGATACTTTTGAATTTTGGTTTTTCATGTTGATTTTAAAATGACCTTTTTCATGTTTGAAATGTACTAACACATTTGTTCCTCACAGCAGGTCAACTTGTGTGTGGTTGCAACATTACGGTCCCATTGAGTACATTTTTGGAGAAAGGGACATCAGTTGCACCACATGGTGGGAGGAGGGTGCCGAGGACGTTACATTTTCTCTCTTCGGTAAGCATTTTTTTGTGTTTGATACTTTTGGAATTTTGGTTTTACATGTTGATTTTAAAATGACCTTTTTCATGTTTGAAATGTACTAACTCGTTTTTTCCTCACAGCAGGTCAACTTGTGTGTGGTTGCAACATTACGGTCCCATTGAGTACATTTTTGGAGAAAGGGACATCAGTTGCACCACAGGGCGGGAGGAGGGTGCCGAGGACGTTACATTTTCTCTCTTCGTTAAGCATTTTTTTGTGTTTGATACTTTTGAATTTTGGTTTTTCATGTTGATTTTAAAATGACCTTTTTCATGTTTGAAATGTACTAACACGTTTTTTCCTCACAGCAGGTCAACTTGTGTGTGGTTGCAACATTACGGTCCCATTGTGTACATTTCTGGAGAGAGGGACATCAGTTGCACCACAGGGCGAGAGGAGGGTGCCGTGGACGTTACATTTTCTCTCTTCGGTAAGCATTTTTTTGTGTTTTATACTTTTGGAATTTTGGTTTTTCATGTTGACGTTAAAATGACCTTTTTCATGTTTGAAATGTACTAACTCATTTTTTCCTCACAGCAGGTCAACTTGTGTGTGGTTGCAACATTACGGTCCCATTGTGTACATTTCTGGAGAGAGGGACATCAGTTGCACCACAGGGCGGGAGGAGGGTGCCGAGGACGTTACATTTTCTCTCTTCGGTAAGCATTTTTTTGTGTTTGATACTTTTGAATTTTGGTTTTTCATGTTGATTTTAAAATGACCTTTTTCATGTTTGAAATGTACTAACACGTTTTTTCCTGACAGCAGGTCAACTTGTGTGTGGTTGCAACATTACGGTCCCATTGAGTACATTTTTGGAGAAAGGGACATCAGTTGCACCACAGGGCGGGAGGAGGGTGCCGAGGACGTTACATTTTCTCTCTTCGGTAAGCATTTTTTTGTGTTTGATACTTTTGGAATTTTGGTTTTTCATGTTGATTTTAAAATGACCTTTTTCATGTTTGAAATGTACTAACTCGTTTTTTCCTCACAGCAGGTCAACTTGTGTGTGGTTGCAACATTACGGTCCCATTGAGTACATTTTTGGAGAAAGGGACATCAGTTGCACCACAGGGCGGGAGGAGGGTGCCGAGGACGTTACATTTTCTCTCTTCGGTAAGCATTTTTTTGTGTTTGATACTTTTGAATTTTGGTTTTTCATGTTGATTTTAAAATGACCTTTTTCATGTTTGAAATGTGCTAACACGTTTTTTCCTCACAGCAGGTCGACTTGTGTGTGGTTGCAACATTACGGTCCCATTGAGTACATTTTTGGAGAGAGGGACATCAGTTGCACCACAGGGCGGGAGGAGGGTGCCGAGTACGTTACATTTTCTCTCTTCGGTAAGCATTTTTTTGTGTTTTATACTTTTGGAATTTTGGTTTTTCATGTTGATTTTAAAATGACCTTTTTCATGTTTGAAATGTACTAACTCGTTTTTTCCTCACAGCAGGTCAACTTGTGTGTGGTTGCAACATTAAGGTCCCATTGAGTTCATTTTTGGAGAAAGGGACATCAGTTGCACCACAGGGCGGGAGGAGGGTGCCGAGCTCGTTACATTTTCTCTCTTCGGTAAGCATTTTTTTGTGTTTGAAACTTTTGGAATTTTGGTTTTTCATGTTGATTTTAAAATGACCTTTTTCATGTTTGAAATGTACTAACTCGTTTTTTCCTCACAGCAGGTCAACTTGTGTGTGGTTGCAACATTACGGTCCCATTGAGTACATTTTTGGAGAAAGGGACATCAGTTGGACCACAGGGCGGGAGGAGGGTGCCGAGGACGTTACATTTTCTCTCTTCGGTAAGCATTTTTTTGTGTTTTATACTTTTGGAATTTTGGTTTTTCATGTTGATTTTAAAATGACCTTTTTCATGTTTGAAATGTACTAACTCGTTTTTTCCTCACAGCAGGTCAACTTGTGTGTGGTTGCAACATTACGGTCCCATTGAGTACATTTTTGGAGAAAGGGACATCAGTTGCACCACAGGGCGGGAGGAGGGTGCGGAGCACGATACATTTTCTCTCTTCGGTAAGCATTTTTTTGTGTTTTATACTTTTGGAATTTTGGTCTTTCATGTTGATTTTAAAATGACCTTTTTCATGTTTGAAATGTACTAACTCGTTTTTTCCTCACAGTAGGTCAACTTGTGTGTGGTTGCAACATTACGGTCCCATTGAGTACATTTTTGGAGAAAGGGACATCAGTTGCACCACAGGGCGGGAGGAGGGTGCCGAGGACGTTACATTTTCTCTCTTCGGTAAGCATTTTTTTGTGTTTGATACTTTTGGAATTTTGGTTTTTCATGTTGATTTTAAAATGACCTTTTTCATGTTTGGAATGTACTAACTCGTTTTTTCCTCACAGCAGGTCAACTTGTGTGTGGTTGCAACATTACGGTCCCATTGAGTACATTTTTGGAGAAAGGGACATCAGTTGCACCACAGGGCGGGAGGAGGGTGCTGAGCACGATACATTTTCTCTCTTCGGTAAGCATTTTTTTGTGTTTTATACTTTTGGAATTTTGGTCTTTCATGTTGATTTTAAAATGACCTTTTTCATGTTTGAAATGTACTAACTCGTTTTTTCCTCACAGCAGGTCAACTTGTGTGTGGTTGCAACATTACGGTCCCATTGAGTACATTTTTGGAGAATGGGACATCAGTTGCACCACAGGGCGGGAGGAGGGTGCTGAGCACGATACATTTTCTCTCTTCGGAAAGCATTTTTTTGTGTTTGATACTTTTGAATTTTGGTTTTTCATGTTGATTTTAAAATGACCTTTTTCATGTTTGAAATGTACTAACACGTTTTTTCCTCACAGCAGGTCAACTTGTGTGTGGTTGCAACATTACGGTCCCATTGAGTACATTTTTGAAGAAAGGGACATCAGTTGCACCACATGGCGGGAGGAGGGTGCCGAGGACGTTACATTTTCTCTCTTCGGTAAGCATTTTTTTGTGTTTTATACTTTTGGAATTTTGGTTTTTCATGTTGATTTTAAAATGACCTTTTTCATGTTTGAAATGTACTAACACGTTTTTTCCTCACAGCAGGTCAACTTGTGTGTGGTTGCAACATTACGGTCCCATTGAGTACATTTTTGGAGAAAGGGACATCAGTTGCACCACAGGGCGGGAGGAGGGTGCCGAGGACGTTACATTTTCTCTCTTCGGTAAGCATTTTTTTGTGTTTGATACTTTTGGAATTTTGGTTTTTCATGTTGATTTTAAAATGACCTTTTTCATGTTTGAAATGTACTAACTCGTATTTTCCTCACAGCAGGTCAACTTGTGTGTGGTTGCAACATTGCTGTCCCATTGAGTACATTTTTGGAGAAAGGGACATCAGTTGCACCACAGGGCGGGAGGAGTTTGCCGAGGACGCTACATTTTCTCTCTTCGGTAAGCATTTTTTTGTGTTTGATACTTTTGGAATTTTGGTTTTTCATGTTGATTTTAAAATGACCTTTTTCATGTTTGAAATGTACTAACACGTTTTTTCCTCACAGCAGGTCAACTTGTGTGTGGTTGCAACATTACGGTCCCATTGAGTACATTTTTGGAGAAAGGGACATCAGTTGCACCACAGGGCGGGAGGAGGGTGCTGAGCACGATACATTTTCTCTCTTCGGTAAGCATTTTTTTGTGTTTTATACTTTTGGAATTTTGGTCTTTCATGTTGATTTTAAAATGACCTTTTTCATGTTTGAAATGTACTAACTCGTTTTTTCCTCACAGCAGGTCAACTTGTGTGTGGTTGAACATTACGGTCCTATTGAGTACATTTTTGGAGAAAGGGACATCAGTTGCACCACAGGGCGGGAGGAGGGTGCTGAGCACGATACATTTTCTCTCTTCGGTAAGCATTTTTTTGTGTTTGATACTTTTGAATTTTGGTTTTTCATGTTGATTTTAAAATGACCTTTTTCATGTTTGAAATGTACTAACACGTTTTTTCCTCACAGCAGGTCAACTTGTGTGTGGTTGCAACATTACGGTCCCATTGAGTACATTTTTGGAGAAAGGGACATCAGTTACACCACAGGGCGGGAGGAGGGTGCCGAGGACGTTACATTTTCTCTCTTCGGTAAGCATTTTTTTGTGTTTGATACTTTTGGAATTTTGGTTTTTCATGTTGATTTTAAAATGACCTTTTTCATGTTTGAAATGTACTAACTCGTTTTTTCCTCACAGCAGGTGAACTTGTGTGTGGTTGCAACATTACGGTCCCACTGAGTACATTTTTGGAGAAAGGGACATCAGTTGCACCACAGGGCGGGAGGAGGGTGCTGAGCACGATACATTTTCTCTCTTCGGTAAGCATTTTTTTGTGTTTGATACTTTTGAATTTTGGTTTTTCATGTTGATTTTAAAATGACCTTTTTCATGTTTGAAATGTACTAACTCGTTTTTTCCTCACAGCAGGTCAACTTGTGTGTGGTTGCAACATTACGGTCCCATTGAGTACATTTTTGGAGAAAGGGACATCAGTTGCACCACAGGGCGGGAGGAGGGTGCCGAGGACGTTACATTTTCTCTCTTCGGTAAGCATTTTTTTGTGTTTTATACTTTTGGAATTTTGGTTTTTCATGTTGATTTTAAAATGGCCTTTTTCATGTTTGAAATGTACTAACACGTTTTTTCCTCACAGCAGGTCAACTTGTGTGTGGTTGCAACATTACGGTCACATTGAGTACATTTTTGGAGAAAGGGACATCAGTTGCACCACAGGGCGGGAGGAGGGTGCTGAGCACGATACATTTTCTCTCTTCGGTAAGCATTTTTTTGTGTTTTATACTTTTGGAATTTTGGTCTTTCATGTTGATTTTAAAATGACCTTTTTCATGTTTGAAATGTACTAACTCGTTTTTTCCTCACAGCAGGTCAACTTGTGTGTGGTTGCAACATTACGGTCCCATTGAGTACATTTTTGGAGAAAGGGACATCAGTTGCACCACAGGGCGGGAGGAGGGTGCCGAGGACGTTACATTTTCTCTCTTCGGTAAGCATTTTTTTGTGTTTGATACTTTTGGAATTTAGGTTTTTCATGTTGATTTTAAAATGACCTTTTTCATGTTTGAAATGTACTAACTCGTTTTTTCCTCACAGCAGGTCAACTTGTGTGTGGTTGCAACATTACGGTCCCATTGAGTACATTTTTGGAGAAAGGGACATCAGTTGCACAACAGGACGGGAGGAGGGTGCCGAGGACGTTACATTTTCTCTCTTCGGTAAGCATTTTTTTGTGTTTTATACTTTTGGAATTTTAGTTTTTCATGTTGATTTTAAAATGACCTTTTTCATGTTTGAAATGTACTAACTCGTTTTTTCCTCACAGCAGGTCAACTTGTGTGTGGTTGCAACATTACGGTCCCATTGAGTACATTTTTGGAGAAAGGGACATCAGTTGCACCACAGGGCGGGAGGAGGGTGTTGAGCACGATACATTTTCTCTCTTTGGTAAGCATTTTTTTGTGTTTTATACTTTTGGAATTTGGGTCTTTCATGTTGATTTTAAAATGACCTTTTTCATGTTTGAAATGTACTAACTCGTTTTTTCCTCACAGCAGGTCAACTTGTGTGTGGTTGCAACATTACGGTCCCATTGAGTACATTTTTGGAGAAAGGGACATCAGTTGCACCACAGGGCGGGAGGAGGGTGCCGAGGACATTACATTTTCTCTCTTCGGTAAGCATTTTTTTGTGTTTGATACTTTTGAATTTTGGTTTTTCATGTTGATTTTAAAATGACCTTTTTCATGTTTGAAATGTACTAACTCGTTTTTTCCTCACAGCAGGTCAACTTGTGTGTGGTTGCAACATTACGGTCCCATTGAGTACATTTTCGGAGAAAGGGACATCAGTTGCACCACAGGGCGGGAGGAGGGTGCTGAGCACGATACATTTTCTCTCTTCGGTAAGCATTTGTTTGTGTTTTATACTTTTGGGATTTTGGTCTTTCATGTTGATTTTAAAATGACCTTTTTCATGTTTGAAATGTACTAACTCGTTTTTTCCTCACAGCAGGTCAACTTGTGTGTGGTTGCAACATTACGGTCCCATTGAGTACATTTTTGGAGAAAGGGACATCAGTTGCACCACAGGGCGGGAGGAGGGTGCCGAGGACGTTACATTTTCTCTCTTCGGTAAGCATTTTTTTGTGTTTGATACTTTTGAATTTTGGTTTTTCATGTTGATTTTGAAATGACCTTTTTCATGTTTGAAATGTACTAACTCGTTTTTTCCTCACAGCAGGTCAACTTGTGTGTGGTTGCAACATTACGGTCCCATTGAGTACATTTTTGGAGAAAGGGACATCAGTTGCACCACAGGGCGGGAGGAGGGTGCTGAGCACGATACATTTTCTCTCTTCGGTAAGCATTTTTTTGTGTCTGATACTTTTGGAATTTTGGTTTTTCATGTTGATTTTAAAATGACCTTTTTCATGTTTGAAATGTACTAACTCGTTTTTTCCTCACAGCTGGTCAACTTGTGTGTGGTTGCAACATTACGCTCCCATTGAGTACATTTTTGGAGAAAGGGACATCAGTTGCACCACAGGGCGGGAGGAGGGTGCCGAGGACGTTACATTTTCTCTCTTCGGTAAGCATTTTTTTGTGTTTTTTATACTTTTGGAATTTTGGTTTTTCATGTTGAATTTAAAATGACCTTTTTCATGTTTAAAATGTACTAACTCGTTTTTTCCTCACAGCAGGTCAACTTGTGTGTGGTTGCAACATTACGGTCCCATTGAGCATATTTTTGGAGAAAGGGACATCAGTTGCACCACAGGGCGGGAGGAGGGTGCCGAGGACGTTACATTTTCTCTCTTCGGTAAGCATTTTTTTGTGTTTGATACTTTTGAATTTTGGTTTTTCATGTTAATTTTAAAATGACCTTTTTCATGTTTGAAATGTACTAACACGTTTTTTCCTCACAGCAGGTCAACTTGTGTGTGGTTGCAACATTGCGGTCCCATTGATTACATTTTTGGAGAAAGGGACATCAGTTGCACCACAGGGCGGGAGGAGGGTGCTGAGCACGATACATTTTCTCTCTTCGGTAAGCATTTTTTTGTGTCTGATACTTTTGGAATTTTGGTTTTTCATGTTGATTTTAAAATGACCTTTTTCATGTTTGAAATGTACTAACTCGTTGTTTCCTCACAGCAGGTCAACTTGTGTGTGGTTGCAACATTACGGTCCCATTGAGTACATTTTTGGAGAGAGGGACATCAGTTGCACCACAGGGCGGGAGGAGGGTGCCGAGGACGTTACATTTTCTCTCTTCGGTAAGCATTTTTTTGTGTTTGATACTTTTGGAATTTTGGTTTTTCATGTTGAATTTAAAATGACCTTTTTCATGTTTAAAATGTACTAACTCGTTTTTTCCTCACAGCAGGTCAACTTGTGTGTGGTTGCAACATTACGGTCCCATTGAGTACATTTTTGGAGAAAGGGACATCAGTTGCACCACAGGGCGGGAGGAGGGTGCCGAGGACGTTACATTTTCTCTCTTCGGTAAGCATTTTTTTGTGTTTGATACTTTTGAATTTTGGTTTTTCATGTTGATTTTAAAATGACCTTTTTCATGTTTGAAATGTACTAACTCGTTTTTTCCTCACAGCAGGTCAACTTGTGTGTGGTTGCAACATTACGGTCCCATTGAGTACATTTTTGGAGAAAGGGACGTCAGTTGCACCACAGGGCGGGAGGAGGGTGCCGAGGACGTTACATTTTCTCTCTTCGGTAAGCATTTTTTTGTGTTTGATACTTTTGGAATTTTGGTATTTCATGTTGATTTTAAAATGACCTTTTTCATGTTTGAAATGTACTAACTCGTTTTTTCCTCACAGCAGGTCAACTTGTGTGTGGTTGCAACATTACGGTCCCATTGAGTACATTTTTGGAGAAAGGGACATCAGTTGCACCACAGGGCAGGAGGTGGGTGCCGATGACGTTACATTTTCTCTCTTCGGTAAGCATTTTTTTGTGTTTGATACTTTTGAATTTTGGTTTTTCATGTTGATTTTAAAATGACCTTTTTCATGTTTGAAATGTACTAACTCGTTTTTTCCTCACAGCAGGTCAACTTGTGTGTGGTTGCAACATTACGGTCCCATTGAGTACATTTTTGGAGAATGGGACATCAGTTGCACCACAGGGCGGGAGGAGGGTGCCGAGGACGTTACATTTTCTCTCTTCGGTAAGCATTTTTTTGTGTCTGATACTTTTGGAATTTTGGTTTTTCATGTTGATTTTAAAATGACCTTTTTCATGTTTGAAATGTACTAACTCGTTTTTTCCTCACAGCAGGTCAACTTGTGTGTGGTTGCAACATTACGGTCCCATTGAGTACATTTTTGGAGAAAGGGACATCAGTTGCACCACAGGGCGGGAGGAGGGTGCTGAGCACGATACATTTTCTCTCTTCGGTAAGCATTTTTTTGTGTCTTATACTTTTGGAATTTTGGTTTTTCATGTTGATTTTAAAATGACCTTTTTCATGTTTGAAATGTACTATCTCGTTTTTTCCTCACAGCAGGTCAACTTGTGTGTGGTTGCAACATTACGGTCCCACTGAGTACATTTTTGGAGAAAGGGACATCAGTTGCACCACAGGGCGGGAGGAGGGTGCCGAGGACGTTACATTTTCTCTCTTCGGTAAGCATTTTTTTGTGTCTGATACTTTTGGAATTTTGGTTTTTCATGTTGATTTTAAAATGACCTTTTTCATGTATGAAATGTACTAACTCGTTTTTTCCTCACAGCAGGTCAACTTGTGTGTGGTTGCAATATTACGGTCCCATTGAGTACATTTTTGGAGAAAGGGACATCAGTTGCACCACAGGGTGGGGAGGAGGGTGCCGAGCCCGTTACATTTTCTCTCTTCGGTAAGCATTTTTTTGTGTTTGATACTTTTGGAATTTTGGTTTTTCATGTTGATTTTAAAATGACCTTTTTCATGTTTGAAGTGTACTAACTCGTTTTTTCCTCACAGCAGGTCAACTTGTGTGTGGTTGCAACATTACGGTCCCATTGAGTACATTTTTGGTGAAAGGGACATCAGTTGCACCACAGGGCGGGAGGAGGGTGCTGAGCACGATACATTTTCTCTCTTCGGTAAGCATTTTTTTGTGTCTGATACTTTTGGAATTTTGGTTTTTCATGTTGATTTTAAAATGACCTTTTTCATGTTTGAAATGTACTAACTCGTTTTCTCCTCACAGCAGGTCAACTTGTGTGTGGTTGCAACATTACGGTCCCATTGAGTACATTTTTGGAGAAAGGGACATCAGTTGCACCACAGGGCGGGAGGAGGGTGCTGAGCAAGATACATTTTCTCTCTTCGGTAAACATTTTTTTGTGTCTGATACTTTTGGAATTTTGGTTTTTCATGTTGATTTTAAAATGACCTTTTTCATGTTTGAAATGTACTAACTCGTTTTTTCCTCACAGCAGGTCAACTTGTGTGTGGTTGCAACATTACGGTCCCATTGAGTACATTTTTGGAGAAAGGGACATCAGTTGCACCACAGGGCGGGAGGAGGGTGCTGGGCACGATACATTTTCTCTCTTCGGTAAGCATTTTTTTGTGTCTGATACTTTTGAATTTTCGTTTTTCATGTTGATTTTAAAATGACCTTTTTCATGTTTGAAATGTACTAACTCGTTTTTTCCTCACAGCAGGTCAACTTGTGTGTGGTTGCAACATTACGGTCCCATTGAGTACATTTTTGGAGAAAGGGACATCAGTTGCACCACAGGGCGGGAGGAGGGTGCTGAGCACGATACATTTTCTCTCTTCGGTAAGCATTTTTTTGTGTTTGATACTTTTGGAGTTTTGGTTTTTCATGTTGATTTTAAAATGACCTTTTTCATGTTTGAAATGTACTAACTCGTTTTTTCCTCACAGCAGGTCAACTTGTGTGTGGTTGCAACATTACGGTCCCATTGAGTACATTTTTGGAGAAAGGGACATCAGTTGCACCACAGGGCGGGAGGAGGGTGCTGAGCACGATACATTTTCTCTCTTCGGTAAGCATTTTTTTGTGTCTGATACTTTTGGAATTTTGGTTTTTCATGTTGATTTTAAAATGACCTTTTTCATGTTTGAAATGTACTAACTCGTTTTTTCCTCACAGCAGGTCAACTTGTGTGTGGTTGCAACATTTTGGTCCCATTGAGTACATTTTTGGAGAAAGGGACATCAGTTGCACCACAGGGCGGGAGGAGGGTGCCGAGCCCGTTACATTTTCTCTCTTCGGTAAGCATTTTTCTGTGTCTGATACTTTTGGAATTTTGGTTTTTCATGTTGATTTTAAAATGACCTTTTTCATGTTTGAAATGTACTAACTCGTTTTTTCCTCGCAGCAGGTCAACTTGTGTGTGGTTGCAACATTACGGTCCCATTGAATACATTTTTGGAGAAAGGGACATCAGTTGCACCACAGGGCGGGAGGAGGGTGCTGAGCACGATACATTTTCTCTCTTCGGTAAGCATTTTTTTGTGTCTGATACTTTTGGAATTTTGGTTTTTCATGTTGATTTTAAAATGACCTTTTTCATGTTTGAAATGTACTAACTCGTTTTTTCCTCACAGCAGGTCAACTTGTGTGTGGTTGCAACATTACGGTCCCATTGAGTACACTCTTGGAGAGAGGGACATCAGTTGCACCACAGGGCGGGAGGAGGGTGCTGAGCACGATACATTTTCTCTCTTCGGTAAGCATTTTTTTGTGTTTTATACTTTTGGAATTTTGGTCTTTCATGTTGATTTTAAAATGACCTTTTTCATGTTTGAAATGTACTAACTCGTTTTTTCCTCACAGCAGGTCAACTTGTGTGTGGTTGCAACATTACGGTCCCATTGAGTACATTATTGGAGAAAGGGACATCAGTTGCACCACAGGGCGGGAGGAGGGTGCTGAGCACGATACATTTTCTCTCTTCGGTAAGCATTTTTTTGTGTTTTATACTTTTGGAATTTTGGTCTTTCATGTTGATTTTAAAATGACCTTTTTCATGTTTGAAATGTACTAACTCGTTTTTTCCTCACAGCAGGTCAACGTGTGTGTGGTTGCAACATTACGGTCCCATTGAGTACATTTTTGGAGAAAGGGACATCAGTTGCACCACAGGGCGGGAGGAGGGTGTCGAGCCCGTTACATTTTCTCTCTTCGGTAAGCATTTTTTTGTGTCTGATACTTTTGGAATTTTGGTTTTTCATGTTGATTTTAAAATGACCTTTTTCATGTTTGAAATGTACTAACTCGTTTTTTCCTCACAGCAGGTCAACTTGTGTGTGGTTGCAACATTACGGTCCCATTGAGTACATTTTTGGAGAAAGGGACATCAGTTGCACCACAGGGCGGGAGGAGGGTGCTGAGCACGATACATTTTCTCTCTTCGGTAAGCATTTTTTTGTGTCTGATACTTTTGGAATTTTGGTTTTTCATGTTGATTTTAAAATGACCTTTTTCATGTTTGAAATGTACTAACTCGTTTTTTCCTCACAGCAGGTCAACTTGTGTGTGGTTGCAACATTACGGTCCCATTGAGTACATTTTTGGAGAGAGGGACATCAGTTGCACCACAGTGCGGGAGGAGGGTGCCGAGCCCGTTACATTTTCTCTCTTCGGTAAGCATTTTTTTGTATCTGATACTTTTGGAATTTTTGTTTTTCATGTTGATTTTAAAATGACCTTTTTCATGTTTGAAATGTACTAACTCGTTTTTTCCTCACAGCAGGTCAACTTGTGTGTGGTTGCAACATTACGGTCCCATTGAGTACATTTTTGGAGAAAGGGACATCAGTTGCACCACAGGGCGGGAGGAGGGTGCCGAGGACGTTACATTTTCTCTCTTCGGTAAGCATTTTTTTGTGTCTGATACTTTTGGAATTTTGGTTTTTCATGTTTATTTTAAAATGACCTTTTTCATGTTTGAAATGTACTAACTCGTTTTTTCCTCACAGCAGGTCAACTTGTGTGTGGTTGCAACATTACGGTCCCATTGAGTACATTTTTGGAGAAAGGGACACCAGTTGCACCACAGGGCGGGAGGAGGGTGCCGAGGACGTTACATTTTCTCTCTTCGGTAAGCATTTTTTTGTGTTTGATACTTTTGGAATTTTGGTTTTTCATGTTGATTTTAAAATGACCTTTTTCATGTTTGAAATGTACTAACACGTTTTTTCCTCACAGCAGGTCAACTTGTGTGTGGTTGCAACATTACGGTCCCATTGAGTACATTTTTGGAGAAAGGGACATCAGTTGCACCACAGGGCGGGAGGAGGGTGCTGAGCACGATACATTTTCTCTCTTCGGTAAGCATTTTTTTGTGTTTTATACTTTTGGAATTTTGGTCTTTCATGTTGATTTTAAAATGACCTTTTTCATGTTTGAAATGTACTAACTTGTTTTTTCCTCACAGCAGGTCAACTTGTGTGTGGTTGCAACATTATGGTCCCATTGAGTACATTTTTGGAGAAAGGGACATCAGTTGCACCACAGGGCGGGAGGAGGGTGCCAAGGACGTTACATTTTCTCTCTTCGGTAAGCATTTTTTTGTGTTTGATACTTTTGAATTTTGGTTTTTCATGTTGATTTTAAAATGACCTTTTTCATGTTTGAAATGTACTAACACGTTTTTCCTCACAGCAGGTCAACTTGTGTGTGGTTGCAACATTACGGTCCCATTGAGTACATTTTTGGAGAAAGGGACATCAGTTGCACGACAGGGCGGGAGGTGGGTGCTGAGCACGATACATTTTCTCTCTTCGGTAAGCATTTTTTTGTGTTTTATACTTTTGGAATTTTGGTCTTTCATGTTGTTTTTAAAATGACCTTTTTCATGTTTGAAATGTACTAACTCGTTTTTTCCTCACAGCAGGTCAACTTGTGTGTGGTTGCAACATTACGGTCCCATTGAGTACATTTTTGGAGAAAGGGACATCAGTTGCACCACAGGGCGGGAGGAGGGTGCCGAGGACGTTACATTTTCTCTCTTCGGTAAGCATTTTTTAGTGTTTGATACTTTTGAATTTTGGTTTTTCATGTTGATTTTAAAATGACCTTTTTCATGTTTGTAATGTACTAACTCGTTTTTTCCTCACAGCAGGTCAACTTGTGTGTGGTTGCAACATTACGGTCCCATTGAGTACTTTTTTGGAGAAAGGGACATCAGTTGCACCACAGGGCGGGAGGAGGGTGCTGAGCACGATACATTTTCTCTCTTCGGTAAGCATTTTTTTGTGTCTGATACTTTTGGAATTTTGGTTTTTCATGTTGAATTTAAAATGACCTTTTTCATGTTTGAAATGTACTAACACGTTTTTTCTCACAGCAGGTCAACTTGTGTGTGGTTGCAACATTACTGTCCCATTGAGTACATTTTTGGAGAAAGGGACATCAGTTGCACCACAGGGCGGGAGGAGGGTGCTGAGCACGATACATTTTCTCTCTTCGGTAAGCATTTTTTTGTGTTTTATACTTTTGGAATTTTGGTCTTTCATAATGATTTTAAAATGACCTTTTTCATGTTTGAAATGTACTAACTCGTTTTTTCCTCACAGCAGGTCAACTTGTGTGTGGTTGCAACATTACGGTCCCATTGAGTACATTTTTGGAGAGAGGGACATCAGTTGCACCACAGGGCAGGAGGAGGGTGCTGAGCACGTTACATTTTCTCTCTTCGGTAAGCATTTCTTTGTGTTTTATACTTTTGGAATTTTGGTCTTTCATGTTGATTTTAAAATGACCTTTTTCATGTTTGAAATGTACTAACTCGTTTTTTCCTCACAGCAGGTCAACTTGTGTGTGGTTGCAACATTACGGTCCCATTGAGTACATTATTGGAGAAAGGGACATCAGTTGCACCACAGGGCGGGAGGAGGGTGCTGAGCACGATACATTTTCTCTCTTCGGTAAGCATTTTTTTGTGTTTTATACTTTTGGAATTTTGGTCTTTCATGTTGATTTTAAAATGACCTTTTTCATGTTTGAAATGTACTAACTCGTTTTTTCCTCACAGCAGGTCAACTTGTGTGTGGTTGCAACATTACGGTCCCATTGAGTACATTTTTGGAGAAAGGGACATCAGTTGCACCACAGGGCGGGAGGAGGGTGTCGAGCCCGTTACATTTTCTCTCTTCGGTAAGCATTTTTTTGTGTCTGATACTTTTGGAATTTTGGTTTTTCATGTTGATTTTAAAATGACCTTTTTCATGTTTGAAATGTACTAACTCGTTTTTTCCTCACAGCAGGTCAACTTGTGTGTGGTTGCAACATTACGGTCCCATTGAGTACATTTTTGGAGAAAGGGACATCAGTTGCACCACAGGGCGGGAGGAGGGTGCTGAGCACGATACATTTTCTCTCTTCGGTAAGCATTTTTTTGTGTCTGATACTTTTGGAATTTTGGTTTTTTATGTTGATTTTAAAATGACCTTTTTCATGTTTGAAATGTACTAACTCGTTTTTTCCTCACAGCAGGTCAACTTGTGTGTGGTTGCAACATTACGGTCCCATTGAGTACATTTTTGGAGAAAGGGACATCAGTTGCACCACAGGGCGGGAGGAGGGTGCTGAGCACGATACATTTTCTCTCTTCGGTAAGCATTTTTTTGTGTCTGATACTTTTGGAATTTTGGTTTTTCATGTTGATTTTAAAATGACCTTTTTCATGTTTGAAATGTACTAACTCGTTTTTTCCTCACAGCAGGTCAACTTGTGTGTGGTTGCAACATTACGGTCCCATTGAGTACATTTTTGGAGAAAGGGACATCAGTTGCACCACAGGGCGGGAGGAGGGTGCCGAGGACGTTACATTTTCTCTCTTCGGTAAGCATTTTTTTGTGTCTGATACTTTTGGAATTTTGGTTTTTCATGTTTATTTTAAAATGACCTTTTTCATGTTTGAAATGTACTAACTCGTTTTTTCCTCACAGCAGGTCAACTTGTGTGTGGTTGCAACATTACGGTCCCATTGAGTACATTTTTGGAGAAAGGGACACCAGTTGCACCACAGGGCGGGAGGAGGGTGCCGAGGACGTTACATTTTCTCTCTTCGGTAAGCATTTTTTTGTGTTTGATACTTTTGAATTTTGGTTTTTCATGTTGATTTTAAAATGACCTTTTTCATGTTTGAAATGTACTAACACGTTTTTTCCTCACAGCAGGTCAACTTGTGTGTGGTTGCAACATTACGGTCCCATTGAGTACATTTTTGGAGAAAGGGACATCAGTTGCACCACAGGGCGGGAGGTGGGTGCTGAGCACGATACATTTTCTCTCTTCGGTAAGCATTTTTTTGTGTTTTATACTTTTGGAATTTTGGTCTTTCATGTTGTTTTTAAAATGACCTTTTTCATGTTTGAAATGTACTAACTCGTTTTTTCCTCACAGCAGGTCAACTCGTGTGTGGTTGCAACATTACGGTCCCATTGAGTACATTTTTGGAGAAAGGGACATCAGTTGCACCACAGGGCGGGAGGAGGGTGCCGAGGACGTTACATTTTCTCTCTTCGGTAAGCATTTTTTTGTGTTTGATACTTTTGAATTTTGGTTTTTCATGTTGATTTTTAAATGACCTTTTTCATGTTTGTAATGTACTAACTCGTTTTTTCCTCACAGCAGGTCAACTTGTGTGTGGTTGCAACATTACGGTCCCATTGAGTACTTTTTTGGAGAAAGGGACATCAGTTGCACCACAGGGCGGGAGGAGGGTGCTGAGCACGATACATTTTCTCTCTTCGGTAAGCATTTTTTTGTGTCTGATACTTTTGGAATTTTGGTTTTTCATGTTGATTTTAAAATGACCTTTTTCATGTTTGAAATGTACTAACACGTTTTTTCTCACAGCAGGTCAACTTGTGTGTGGTTGCAACATTACGGTCCCATTGAGTACATTTTTGGAGAAAGGGACATCAGTTGCACCACAGGGCGGGAGGAGGGTGCTGAGCACGATACATTTTCTCTCTTCGGTAAGCATTTTTTTGTGTTTTATACTTTTGGAATTTTGGTCTTTCATAATGATTTTAAAATGACCTTTTTCATGTTTGAAATGTACTAACTCGTTTTCTCCTCACAGCAGGTCAACTTGTGTGTGGTTGCAACATTACGGTCCCATTGAGTACATTTTTGGAGAGAGGGACATCAGTTGCACCACAGGGCAGGAGGAGGGTGCTGAGCACGTTACATTTTCTCTCTTCGGTAAGCATTTCTTTGTGTTTTATACTTTTGGAATTTTGGTCTTTCATGTTGATTTTAAAATGACCTTTTTCATGTTTGAAATGTAATAACTCGTTTTTTCCTCACAGCAGCTCAACTTGTGTGTGGTTGCAACATTTCGGTCCCATTGAGTACATTTTTGGAGAAAGGGACATTAGTTGCACCACAGGGCGGGAGGAGGGTGCAGAGCACGATACATTTTCTCTCTTCGGTAAGCATTTTTTTGTGTTTTATACTTTTGGAATTTTGGTTTTTGATGTTGATTTTAAAATGACCTTTTTCATGTTTGAAATGTACTAACTCGTTTTTTCCTCACAGCAGGTCAACTTGTGTGTGGTTGCAACATTACGGTCCCATTGAGTACATTTTTGGAGAAAGGGACATCAGTTGCACCACAGGGCGGGAGGAGGGTGCCGAGCCCGTTACATTTTCTCTCTTCGATAAGCATTTTTTTGTGTCTGATACTTTTGGAATTTTGGTTTTTCATGTTGATTTTAAAATGACCTTTTTCATGTTTGAAATGTACTAACTCGTTTTTTCCTCACAGCAGGTCAACTTGTGTGTGGTTGCAACATTACGGTCCCATTGAGTACATTTTTGGAGAAAGGGACATCAGTTGCACCACAGGGCGGGAGGAGGGTGCCGAGGACGTTACATTTTCTCTCTTCGGTAAGCATTTTTTTGTGTCTGATACTTTTGGAATTTTGGTTTTTCATGTTGATTTTAAAATGACCTTTTTCATGTTTGAAATGTACTAACTCGTTTTTTCCTCACAGCAAGTCAACTTGTGTGTGGTTGCAACATTACGGTCCCATTGAGTACATTTTTGGAGAAAGGGACATCAGTTGCACCACAGGGCGGGAGGAGGGTGCCGAGGACGTTACATTTTCACTCTTCGGTAAGCATTTTTTGTGTTTGATACTTTTGGAATTTTGGTTTTTCATGTTGATTTTAAAATGACGTTTTTCATGTTTGAAATGTACTAACACGTTTTTTCCTCACAGCAGGTCAACTTGTGTGTGGTTGCAACATTATGGTCCCATTGAGTACATTTTTGGAGAAAGGGACATCAGTTGCACCACAGGGCGGGAGGAGGGTGCTGAGCACGATACATTTTCTCTCTTCGGTAAGCATTTTTTTGTGTTTTATACTTTTGGAATTTTGGTCTTTCATGTTGATTTTAAAATGACCTTTTTCATGTTTGAAATGTACTAACTCGTTTTTTCCTCACAGCAGGTCAACTTGTGTGTGGTTGCAACATTACGGTCCCATTGAGTACATTTTTGGAGAGAGGGACATCAGTTGCACCACAGGGCGGGAGGAGGGGGCTGAGCACGATACATTTTCTCTCTTCGGTAAGCATTTTTTTGTGTTTTATACTTTTGGAATTTTGGTCTTTCATGTTGATTTTAAAATGACCTTTTTCATGTTTGAAATGTACTAACTCGTTTTTTCCTCACAGCAGGTCAACTTGTGTGTGGTTGCAACATTTCGGTCCCATTGAGTACATTTTTGGAGAAAGGGACATCAGTTGCACCACAGGGCGGGAGGAGGGTGCTGAGCACGATACATTTTCTCTCTTCGGTAAGCATTTTTTTGTGTTTTATACTTTTGGAATTTTGGTCTTTCATGTTGATTTTAAAATGACCTTTTTCATGTTTGAAATGTACTAACTCGTTTTTTCCTCACAGCAGGTCAACTTGTGTGTGGTTGCAACATTACGGTCCCATTGAGTACACTCTTGGAGAGAGGGACATCAGTTGCACCACAGGGCGGGAGGAGGGTGCTGAGCACGATACATTTTCTCTCTTCGGTAAGCATTTTTTTGTGTTTTATACTTTTGGAATTTTGGTCTTTCATGTTGATTTTAAAATGACCTTTTTCATGTTTGAAATGTACTAACTCGTTTTTTCCTCACAGCAGGTCAACTTGTGTGTGGTTGCAACATTACGGTCCCATTGAGTACATTATTGGAGAAAGGGACATCAGTTGCACCACAGGGCGGGAGGAGGGTGCTGAGCACGATACATTTTCTCTCTTCGGTAAGCATTTTTTTGTGTTTTATACTTTTGGAATTTTGGTCTTTCATGTTGATTTTAAAATGACCTTTTTCATGTTTGAAATGTACTAACTCGTTTTTTCCTCACAGCAGGTCAACTTGTGTGTGGTTGCAACATTACGGTCCCATTGAGTACATTTTTGGAGAAAGGGACATCAGTTGCACCACAGGGCGGGAGGAGGGTGCCGAGGACGTTACATTTTCTCTCTTCGGTAAGCATTTTTTAGTGTTTGATACTTTTGAATTTTGGTTTTTCATGTTGATTTTAAAATGACCTTTTTCATGTTTGAAATGTATCAACTCGTTTTTTCCTCACAGCAGGTCAACTTGTATGTGGTTGCAACATTACGGTCCCATTGAGTACATTTTTATAGAAAGGGACATCAGCTGCACCACAGGGCGGGAGGAGGGTGCAGAGCACGATACATTTTCTCTCTTCGGTAAGCATTTTTTTGTGTCTGATACTTTTGGAATTTCGGTTTTTCATGTTGATTTTAAAATGACTTTTTTCATGTTTGAAATGTACTAACACGTTTTTTCCTCACAGCAGGTCAACTTGGGTGTGGTTGCAACATTACGGTCCCATTGAGTACATTTTTGGAGAAAGGGACATCAGTTGCACCACAGGGCGGGAGGAGGGTGCTGAGCACGATACATTTTCTCTCTTCGGTAAGCATTTTTTTGTGTTTTATACTTTTGGAATTTTGGTCTTTCATGTTGATTTTAAAATGACCTTTTTCATGTTTGAAATGTAGTAACTCGTTTTTTCCTCACAGCAGGTCAACTTGTGTGTGGTTGCAACATTACGGTCCCATTGAGTACATTTTTGGAGAGAGGGACATCAGTTGCACCACAGGGCAGGAGGAGGGTGCTGAGCACGTTACATTTTCTCTCTTCGGTAAGCATTTTTTTGTGTTTTATACTTTTGGAATTTTGGTCTTTCATGTTGATTTTAAAATGACCTTTTTCATGTTTGAAATGTACTAACTCGTTTTTTCCCCACAGCAGGTCAACTTGTGTGTGGTTGCAACATTACGGTCCCATTGAGTACATTTTTGGAGAAAGGGACATTAGTTGCACCACAGGGCGGGAGGAGGATGCAGAGCACGATACATTTTCTCTCTTCGGTACGCATTTTTTTGTGTTTGATACTTTTGGAATTTTGGTTTTTCATGTTGATTTTAAAATGACCTTTTTCATGTTTGAAATGTACTAACACGTTTTTTCCTCACAGCAGGTCAACTTGTGTGTGGTTGCAACATTACGGTCCCATTGAGTACATTTTTGGAGAAAGGGACATCAGTTGCACCACAGGGCGGGAGGAGGGTGCTGAGCACGATACATTTTCTCTCTTCGGTAAGCATTTTTTTGTGTTTTATACTTTTGGAATTTTGGTCTTTCATGTTGATTTTAAAATGACCTTTTTCATGTTTGGAATGTTTAACTCGTTTTTTCCTCACAGAAGGTCAACTTGTGTGTGGTTGCAACATTACGGTCCCATTGAGTACATTTTTGGAGAGAGGGACATCAGTTGCACCACAGGGCGGGAGGAGGGTGCTGAGCACGATACATTTTCTCTCTTCGGTAAGCATTTTTTTGTGTTTTATACTTTTGGAATTTTGGTCTTTCATGTTGATTTTAAAATGACCTTTTTCATGTTTGAAATGTACTAACTCGTTTTTTCCTCACAGCAGGTCAACTTGTGTGTGGTTGCAACATTACGGTCCCATTGAGTACATTTTTGGAGAGAGGGACATCAGTTGCACCACAGGGCCGGTGGACGGTGCTGAGCACGATACATTTTCTCTCTTCGGTAAGCATTTTTTTGTGTTTTATACTTTTGGAATTTTGGTCTTTCATGTTGATTTTAAAATGACCTTTTTCATGTTTGAAATGTACTAACTCGTTTTTTCCTCACAGCAGGTCAACTTGTGTGTGGTTGCAACATTACGGTCCCATTGAGTACATTTTTGGAGAGAGGGACATCAGTTGCACCACAGGGCGGCAGGAGGGTGCTGAGCACGTTACATTTTCTCTCTTCGGTGCGCATTTTTTTGTGTTTTATACTTTTGGATTTTTGGTCTTTCATGTTGATTTTAAAATGACCTTTTTCACGTTTGAAATTTACTAACTCGTTTTTTCCTCACAGCAGGTCAACTTGTGTGTGGTTGCAACATTACGGTCCCATTGAGTACATTTTTGGAGAGAGGGACATCAGTTGCACCACAGGGCGGGAGGAGGGTGCTGAGCACGATACATTTTCTCTCTTCGGTAAGCATTTGTTTGTGTTTTATACTTTTGGAATTTTGGTCTTTCATGTTGATTTTAAAATGACCTTTTTCATGTTTGAAATGTACTAACTCGTTTTTTCCTCACAGCAGGTCAACTTGTGTGTGGTTGCAACATTACAGTCCCATTGAGTACATTTTTGGAGAGAGGGACATCAGTTGCACCACAAGGCGGGAGGAGGGTGCTGAGCACGATACATTTTCTCTCTTCGGTAAGCATTTTTTTGTGTTTTATACTTTTGGAATTTTGGTCTTTCATGTTGATTTTAAAATGACCTTTTTCATGTTTGAAATGTACTAACTCGTTTTTTCCTCACAGCAGGTCAACTTGTGTGTGGTTGCAACATTACGGTCCCATTGATTACATTTTTGGAGAGAGGGACATCAGTTGCACTAGAGGGCGGGAGGAGGGTGCTGAGCACGTTACATTTTCTCTCTTCGGTAAGCATTTTTTTGTGTTTTATACTTTTGGAATTTTGGTCTTTCATGTTGATTTTAAAATGACCTTTTTCATGTTTGAAATGTACTAACTCGTTTTTTCCTCACAGCAGGTCAACTTGTCTGTGGTTGCAACATTACGGTCCCATTGAGTACATTTTTGGAGAGAGGGACATCAGTTGCACCACAGGGCAGGAGGAGGGTGCTGAGCACGTTACATTTTCTCTCTTCGGTAAGCATTTTTTTGTGTTTTATACTTTTGGAATTTTGGTCTTTCATGTTGATTTTAAAATGACCTTTTTCATGTTTGAAATGTACTAACTCGTTTTTTCCTCACAGCAGGTCAACTTGTGTGTGGTTGCAACATTACGGTCCCATTGAGTACATTTTTGGAGAAAGGGACATCAGTTGCACCACAGGGCGGGAGGAGGGTGCTGAGCACGTTACATTTTCTCTCTTCGGTAAGCATTTTTTTGTGTTTTATACTTTTGGAATTTTGGTCTTTCATGTTGATTTTAAAATGACCTTTTTCATGTTTGAAATGTACTAACTCGTTTTTTCCTCACAGCAGGTCAACTTGTGTGTGGTTGCAACATTACGGTCCCATTGAGTACATTTTTGGAGAAAGGGACATCAGTTGCACCACAGGGCGGGAGGAGGGTGCTGAGCACTTTACATTTTCTCTCTTCGGTAAGCATTTTTTTGTGTTTTATACTTTTGGAATTTTGGTTTTTCATGTTGATTTTAAAATGACCTTTTTCATGTTTGAAATGTACTAACACGTTTTTTCCTCACAGCAGGTCAACTTGTGTGTGGTTGCAACATTACGGTCCCATTGAGTACATTTTTGGAGAAAGGGACATCAGTTGCATCACAGGGCGGGAGGAGGGTGCTGAGCACGATACATTTTCTCTCTTCGGTAAACATTTTTTTGTGTTTGATACTTTTGAATTTTGGTTTTTCATGTTGATTTTAAAATGACCTTTTTCATGTTTGAAATGTACTAACTCGTTTTTTCCTCACAGCAGGTCAACTTGTGTGTGGTTGCAACATTACGGTCCCATTGAGTACATTTTTGGAGAAAGGGACATCAGTTGCACCACAGGGCGGGAGGAGGGTGCTGAGCACGTTACATTTTCTCTCTTCGGTAAGCATTTTTTTGTGTTTTATACTTTTGGAATTTTGGTCTTTCATGTTGATTTTAAAATGACCTTTTTCATGTTTGAAATGTACTAACTCTTTTTTTCCTCACAGCAGGTCAACTTGTGTGTGGTTGCAACATTACGGTCCCATTGAGTACATTTTTGGAGAGAGGGACATCAGTTGCACCACAGGGCGGGAGGAGGGTGCTGAGCACGATACATTTTCTCCCTTCGGTAAGCATTTTTTTGTGTTTTATACTTTTGGAATTTTGGTCTTTCATGTTGATTTTAAAATGACCTTTTCCATGTTTGAAATGTACTAACTCGTTTTTTCCTCACAGCAGGTCAACTTGTGTGTGGTTGCAACATTACGGTCCCATTGAGTACATTTTTGGAGAGAGGTACATCAGTTGCACCACAAGGCGCGAGGAGGGTGCTGAGCACGTTACATTTTCTCTCTTCGGTAAGCATTTTTATGTGTTTTATACTTTTGGAATTTTGGTCTTTCATGTTGATTTTAAAATGACCTTTTTCATGTTTGAAATGTACTAACTCGTTTTTTCCTCACAGCAGGTCAACTTGTGTGTGGTTGCAACATTACGGTCCCATTGAGTACATTTTTGGAGAAAGGGACATCAGTTGCACCACAGGGCGGGAGGAGGGTGCTGAGCACGATACATTTTCTCTCTTCCGTAAGCATTTTTTTGTGTTTTATACTTTTGGAATTTTGGTCTTTCATGTTGATTTTAAAATGACATTTTTCATGTTTGAAATGTACTAACTCGTTTTTTCCTCACAGCAGATCAACTTGTGTGTGGTTGCAACATTACGGTCCCATTGAGTACATTTTTGGAGAAAGGGACATCAGTTGCACCACAGGGCGGGAGGAGGGTGCTGAGCACGATACATTTTCTCTCTTCGGTAAGCATTTTTTTGTGTTTTATACTTTTGGAATTTTGGTCTTTCATGTTGATTTTAAAATGACCTTTTTCATGTTTGAAATGTACTAACTCGTTTTTTCCTCACAGCAAGTCAACTTGTGTGTGGTTGCAACACTACGGTCCCATTGAGTACATTTTTGGAGAGAGGGACATCAGTTGCACCACAGGGCGGGAGGAGGGTGCTGAGCACGTTACATTTTCTCTCTTCGGTAAGCATTTTTTTGTGTTTTATACTTTTGGAATTTTGGTCTTTCATGTTGATTTTAAAATGATCTTTTTCATGTTTGAAATGTACTAACTCGTTTTTTCCTCACAGCAGGTCAACTTGTGTGTGGTTGCAACATTACGGTCCCATTGAGTACATTTTTGGAGAGAGGGACATCAGTTGCACCACAGGGCGGGAGGAGGGTGCTGAGCACGATACATTTTCTCTCTTCGGTAAGCATTTTTTTGTGTTTTATACTTTTGGAATTTTGGTCTTTCATGTTGATTTTAAAATGACCTTTTTCATGTTTGAAATGTACTAACTCGTTTTTTCCTCACAGCAGGTCAGCTTGTGTGTGGTTGCAACATTACGGTCCCATTGAGTACATTTTTGGAGAGAGGGACATCAGTTGCACCACAGGGCGGGAGGAGGGTGCTGAGCACGATACATTTTCTCTCTTCGGTAAGCATTTTTTTGTGTTTTATACTTTTGGAATTTTGGTCTTTCATGTTGATTTTAAAATGACCTTTTTCATGTTTGAAATGTACTAACTCGTTTTTTCCTCACAGCAGGTCAAATTGTGTGTGGTTGCAACATTACGGTCCCATTGAGTACATTTTTGGAGAGAGGGACATCAGTTGCACCACAGGTCGGGAGGAGGGTGCTGAGCACGATACATTTTCTCTCTTCGGTAAGCATTTTTTTGTGTTTTATACTTTTGGAATTTTGGTTTTTCATGTTGATTTTAAAATGACATTTTTCATGTTTGAAATGTACTAACTCGTTTTTTCCTCACAGCAGGTCAACTTGTGTGTGGTTGCAACATTACGGTCCCATTGAGTACATTTTTGGAGAGAGGGACATCAGTTGCACCACAGGGCGGGAGGAGGGTGCTGAGCACGTTACATTTTCTCTCTTCGGTAAGCATTTTTTTGTGTTTTATACTTTTGGAATTTTGGTCTTTCATGTTGATTTTAAAATGACCTTTTTCATGTTTGAAATGTACTAACTCGTTTTTTCCTCACAGCAGGTCAACTTGTGTGTGGTTGCAACATTACGGTCCCATTGAGTACATTCTCGGAGAGAGGGACATCAGTTGCACCACAGGGCGGGAGGAGGGTGCTGAGCACGATACATTTTCTCTCTTCGGTAAGCATTTTTTTGTGTTTTATACTTTTGGAATTTTGGTCTTTCATGTTGATTTTAAAATGACCTTTTTCATGTTTGAAATGTACTAAATCGTTTTTTCCTCACAGCAGGTCAACTTGTGTGTGGTTGCAACATTACGGTCCCATTGAGTACATTTTTGGAGAGAGGGACATCAGTTGCACCACAGGGCAGGAGGAGGGTGCTGAGCACGTTACATTTTCTCTCTTCGGTAAGCATTTTTTTGTGTTTTATACTTTTGGAATTTTGGTCTTTCATGTTGATTTTAAAATGACCTTTTTCATGTTTGAAATGTACTAACTCGTTTTTTCCTCACAGCAGGTCAACTTGTGTGTGGTTGCAACATTACGGTCCCATTGAGTACATTTTTGGAGAAAGGGACATCAGTTGCACCACAGGGCGGGAGGAGGGTGCTGAGCACGTTACATTTTCTCTCTTCGGTAAGCATTTTTTTGTGTTTTATACTTTTGGAATTTTGGTCTTTCATGTTGATTTTAAAATGACCTTTTTCATGTTTGAAATGTACTAACTCGTTTTTTCCTCACAGCAGGTCAACTTGTGTGTGGTTGCAACATTACGGTCCCATTGAGTACATTTTTGGAGAAAGGGACATCAGTTGCACCACAGGGCGGGAGGAGGGTGCTGAGCACGTTACATTTTCTCTCTTCGGTAAGCATTTTTTTGTGTTTTATACTTTTGGAATTTTGGTTTTTCATGTTGATTTATAAATGACCTTTTTCATGTTTGAAATGTACTAACACGTTTTTTCCTCACAGCAGGTCAACTTGTGTGTGGTTGCAACATTACGGTCCCATTGAGTACATTTTTGGAGAGAGGGACATCAGTTGCACCACAGGGCGGGAGGAGGGTGCTGAGCACGATACATTTTCTCTCTTCGGTAAGCATTTTTTTGTGTTTGATACTTTTGAATTTTGGTTTTTCACGTTGATTTTAAAATGACCTTTTTCATGTTTGAAATGTACTAACTCGTTTTTTCCTCACAGCAGGTCAACTTGTGTGTGGTTGCAACATTACGGTCCCATTGAGTACATTTTTGGAGAAACGGACATCAGTTGCACCACAGGGCGGGAGGAGGGTGCTGAGCACGTTACATTTTCTCTCTTCGGTAAGCATTTTTTTGTGTTTTATGCTTTTGGAATTTTGGTCTTTCATGTTGATTTTAAAATGCCCTTATTCATGTTTGAAATGTACTAACTCGTTTTTTCCTCACAGAAGGTCAACTTGTGTGTGGTTGCAACATTACGGTCCCATTGAGTACATTTTTGGAGAAAGGGACATCAGTTGCACCACAGGGCGGGAGGAGGGTGCTGAGCACGTTACATTTTCTCTCTTCGGTAAGCATTTTTTTGTGTTTTATACTTTTGGAATTTTGGTCTTTCATGTTGATTTTAAAATGACCTTTTTCATGTTTGAAATGTACTAACTCATTTTTTCCTCACAGCGGGTCAACTTCTGTGTGGTTGCAACATTACGGTCCCATTGAGTACATTTTTGGAGAAAGGGACATCAGTTGCACCACAGGGCGGGAGGAGGGTGCCGAGGACGTTACATTTTCTCTCTTCGGTAAGCATTTTTTTGTGTCTGATACTTTTGGAATTTTGGTTTTTCATGTTGATTTTGAAATGACCTTTTTCATGTTTGAAATGTACTAACACGTTTTTTCCTCACAGCAGGTCAACTTGTGTGTGGTTGCAACATTACGGTCCCATTGAGTACATTTTTGGAGAAAGGGACATCAGTTGCACCACAGGGCGGGAGGAGGGTGCTGAGCACGATACATTTTCTCTCTTCGGTAAGCATTTTTTTGTGTTTCATACTTTTGGAATTTTGGTCTTTCATGTTGATTTTAAAATGACCTTTTTCATGTTTGAAATGTACTAACTCGTTTTTTCCTCACAGCAGGTCAACTTGTGTGTGGTTGCAACATTACGGTCCCATTGAGTACATTTTTGGAGAAAGGGACATCAGTTGCACCACAGGGCGGGAGGAGGGTGCAGAGCACGATACATTTTCTCTCTTCGGAAAGCATTTTTTTGTGTCTGATACTTTTGGAATTTTGGTTTTTCATGTTGATTTTAAAATGACCTTTTTCATGTTTGAAATGTACTAACTCGTTTTTTCCTCACAGCAGGTCAACTTGTGTGTGGTTGCAACATTACGGTCCCATTGAGTACATTTTTGGAGAAAGGGACATCAGTTGCACCACAGGGCGGGAGGAGGGTGCAGAGCACGATACATTTTCTCTCTTCGGTAAGCATTTTTTTGTGTCTGATACTTTTGGAATTTTGGTTTTTCATGTTGATTTTAAAATGACCTTTTTCATGTTTGAAATGTACTAACTCGTTTTTTCCTCACAGCAGGTCAACTTGTGTGTGGTTGCAACATTACGGTCCCATTGAGTACATTTTTGGAGAAAGGGACATCAGTTGCACCACAGGGCGGGAGGAGGGTGCCGAGGACGTTACATTTTCTCTCTTCGGTAAGCATTTTTTTGTGTCTGATACGTTTTGGATTTTGGTTTTTCATGTTGGTTTTAAAATGACATTTTTCATGTTTGAAATGTACTAACTCGTTTTTTCCTCACAGCAGGTCAACTTGTGTGTGGTTGCAACATTACGGTCCCATTGAGTACATTTTTGGAGAAAGGGACATCAGTTGCACCACAGGGCGGGAGGAGGGTGCAGAGCACGATACATTTTCTCTCTTAGGTAAGCATTTTTTTGTGTCTGATACTTTTGGAATATAGGTTTTTCATGTTGATTTTAAAATGACCTTTTTCATGTTTGAAATGTACTAACTCGTTTTTTCCTCACAGCAGGTCAACTTGTGTGTGGTTGCAACATTACGGTCCCATTGAGTACATTTTTGGAGAAAGGGACATCAGTTGCACCACAGGGCGGGAGGAGGGTGCAGAGCACGATACATTTTCTCTCTTCGGTAAGCATTTTTTTGTGTCTGATACTTTTGGAATTTTGGTTTTTCATGTTGATTTTAAAATGACCTTTTTCATGTTTGAAATGTACTAACTCGTTTTTTCCTCACAGCAGATCAACTTGTGTGTGGTTGCAACATTACGGTCCCATTGAGTACAATTTTGGAGAAAGGGACATCAGTTGCATCACAGGGCGGGAGGAGGGTGCCGAGGACGTTACATTTTCTCTCTTCGGTAAGCATTCTTTGTGTCTGATACTTTTGGAATTTTGGTTTTTCATGTTGATTTTAAAATGACCTTTTTCATGTTTGAAATGTACTAACTCGTTTTTTCCTCACAGCAGGTCAACTTGTGTGTGGTTGCAACATTACGGTCCCATTGAGTACATTTTTGGAGAAAGGGACATCAGTTGCACCACAGGTCGGGGGGAGGGTGCTGAGCACGTTACATTTTCTCTCTTCGGTAAGCATTTTTTTGTGTCTTATACTTTTGGAATTTTGGTTTTTCATGTTGATTTTAAAATGACCTTTTTCATGTTTGAAATGTACTAACACGTTTTTTCCTCACAGCAGGTCATCTTGTGTGTGGTTGCAACATTACGGTCCCATTGAGTACATTTTTGGAGAAAGGGACATCAGTTGCACCACAGGGCGGGAGGAGGGTGCTGAGCACGATACATTTTCTCTCTTCGGTAAGCATTTTTTTGTGTTTGATACTTTTGAATTTTGGTTTTTCATGTTGATTTTAAAATGACCTTTTTCATGTTTGAAATGTACTAACTCGTTTTTTCCTCACAGCAGGTCAACTTGTGTGTGGTTGCAACATTACGGTCCCATTGAGTACATTTTTGGAGAAAGGGACATCAGTTGCACCACAGGGCGGGAGGAGGGTGCAGAGCACGATACATTTTCTCTCTTCGGTAAGCATTTTTTTGTGTCTGATACTTTTGGAATTTTGGTTTTTCATGTTGATTTTAAAATGACCTTTTTCATGTTTGAAATGTACTAACTCGTTTTTTCCTCACAACAGGTCAACTTGTGTGTGGTTGCAACATTACGGTCCCATTGAGTACATTTTTGGAGAAAGGGACATCAGTTGCAACACAGGGCGGGAGGAGGGTGCCGAGGACGTTACATTTTCTCTCTTCGGTAAGCATTTTTTTGTGTCTGATACTTTTGGAATTTTGGTTCTTCATGTTGATTTTAAAATGACCTTTTTCATGTTTGAAATGTACTAACTCGTTTTTTCCTCACAGCAGGTCAACTTGTGTGTGGTTGCAACATTACGGTCCCATTGAGTACATTTTTGGAGAAAGGGACATCAGTTGCACCACAGGGCGGGAGGAGGGTGCAGAGCACGATACATTTTCTCTTTTCGGTAAGCATTTTTTTGTGTCTGATACTTTTGGAATTTTGGTTTTTCATGTTGATTTTAAAATGACCTTTTTCATGTTTGAAATGTACTAACTCGTTTTTTCCTCACAGCAGGTCAACTTGTGTGTGGTTGCAACATTACGGTCCCATTGAGTACATTTTTGGAGAAAGGGACATCAGTTGCACCACAGGGCGGGAGGAGGGTGCCGAGGACGTTACATTTTCTCTCTTCGGTAAGCATTTTTTTTTGTCTGATACTTTTGGAATTTTGGTTTTTCATGTTGATTTTAAAATGACCTTTTTCATGTTTGAAATGTACTAACTCGTTTTTTCCTCACAGCAGGTCAACTTGTGTGTGGTTGCAACATTACGGTCCCATTGAGTACATTTTTGGAGAAAGGGACATCAGTTGCACCACAGGGCGGGAGGAGGGTGCAGAGCACGATACATTTTCTCTCTTCGGTAAGCATTTTTTTGTGTCTGATACTTTTGGAATTTTGGTTTTTCATGTTGATTTTAAAATGACCTTTTTCATGTTTGAAATGTACTAACTCGTTTTTTCCTCACAGCAGATCAACTTGTGTGTGGTTGCAACATTACGGTCCCATTGAGTACAATTTTGGAGAAAGGGACATCAGTTGCATCACAGGGCGGGAGGAGGGTGCCGAGGACGTTACATTTTCTCTCTTCGGTAAGCATTCTTTGTGTCTGATACTTTTGGAATTTTGGTTTTTCATGTTGATTTTAAAATGACCTTTTTCATGTTTGAAATGTACTAACTCGTTTTTTCCTCACAGCAGGTCAACTTGTGTGTGGTTGCAACATTACGGTCCCATTGAGTACATTTTTGGAGAAAGGGACATCAGTTGCACCACAGGTCGGGGGGAGGGTGCTGAGCACGTTACATTTTCTCTCTTCGGTAAGCATTTTTTTGTGTCTTATACTTTTGGAATTTTGGTTTTTCATGTTGATTTTAAAATGACCTTTTTCATGTTTGAAATGTACTAACACGTTTTTTCCTCACAGCAGGTCATCTTGTGTGTGGTTGCAACATTACGGTCCCATTGAGTACATTTTTGGAGAAAGGGACATCAGTTGCACCACAGGGCGGGAGGAGGGTGCTGAGCACGATACATTTTCTCTCTTCGGTAAGCATTTTTTTGTGTTTGATACTTTTGAATTTTGGTTTTTCATGTTGATTTTAAAATGACCTTTTTCATGTTTGAAATGTACTAAATCGTTTTTTCCTCACAGCAGGTCAACTTGTGTGTGGTTGCAACATTACGGTCCCATTGAGTACATTTTTGGAGAAACGGACATCAGTTGCACCACAGGGCGGGAGGAGGGTGCTGAGCACGTTACATTTTCTCTCTTCGGTAAGCATTTTTTTGTGTTTTATGCTTTTGGAATTTTGGTCTTTCATGTTGATTTTAAAATGCCCTTTTTCATGTTTGAAATGTATTAACTCGTTTTTTCCTCACAGCAGGTCAACTTGTGTGTGGTTGCAACATTACGGTCCCATTGAGTACATTTTTGGAGAAAGGGACATCAGTTGCACCACAGGGCGGGAGGAGGGTGCTGAGCACGTTACATTTTCTCTCTTCGGTAAGCATTTTTTTGTGTTTTATACTTTTGGAATTTTGGTCTTTCATGTTGATTTTAAAATGACCTTTTTCATGTTTGAAATGTACTAACTCGTTTTTTCCTCACAGCAGGTCAACTTGTGTGTGGTTGCAACATTACGGTCCCATTGAGTACATTTTTGGAGAAAGGGACATCAGTTGCACCACAGGGCGGGAGGAGGGTGCCGAGGACGTTACATTTTCTCTCTTCGGTAAGCATTTTTTTGTGTCTGATACTTTTGGAATTTTGGTTTTTCATGTTGATTTTAAAATGACCTTTTTCATGTTTGAAATGTACTACCACGTTTTTTCCTCAGTGCAGGTCAACTTGTGTGTGGTTGCAACATTACGGTCCCATTGAGTACATTTTTGGAGAAAGGGACATCAGTTGCACCACAGGGCGGGAGGAGGGTGCTGAGCACGATACAATTTCTCTCTTCGGTAAGCATTTTTTTGTGTTTTATACTTTTGGAATTTTGGTCTTTCATGTTGATTTTAAAATGACCTTTTTGATGTTTGAAATGTACTAACTCGTTTTTTCCTCACAGCAGGTCAACTTGTGTGTGGTTGCAACATTACGGTCCCATTGAGTACATTTTTGGAGAAAGGGACATCAGTTGCACCACATGGCGGGAGGAGGGTGCAGAGCACGATACATTTTCTCTCTTCGGTAAGCATTTTTTTGTGTCTGATACTTTTGGAATTTTGTTTTTTCATGTTGATTTTAAAATGACCTTTTTCATGTTTGAAATGTACTAACTCGTTTTTTCCTCACAGCAGGTCAACTTGTGTGTGGTTGCAACATTACGGTCCCATTGAGTACATTTTTGGAGAAAGGGACATCAGTTGCACCACAGGGCGGGAGGAGGGTGCAGAGCACGATACATTTACTCTCTTCGGTAAGCATTTTTTTGTGTCTGATACTTTTGGAATTTTGGTTTTTCATGTTGATTTTAAAATGACCTTTTTCATGTTTGAAATGTACTAACTCGTTTTTTCCTCACAGCAGGTCAACTTGTGTGTGGTTGCAACATTACGGTCCCATTGAGTACATTTTTGGAGAAAGGGACATCAGTTGCACCAAAGGGCGGGAGGAGGGTGCCGAGGACGTTACATTTTCTCTCTTCGGTAAGCATTTTTTTGTGTCTGATACTTTTTGGATTTTGGTTTTTCATGTTGATTTTAAAATGACCTTTTTCATGTTTGAAATGTACTAACTCGTTTTTTCCTCACAGCAGGTCAACTTGTGTGTGGTTGCAACATCACGGTCCCATTGAGTACATTTTTGGAGAAAGGGACATCAGTTGCACCACAGGGCGGGAGGAGGGTGCAGAGCACGATACATTTTCTCTCTTCGGTAAGCATTTTTTTGTGTCTGATACTTTTGGAATTTTGGTTTTTCATGTTGATCTTAAAATGACCTTTTTCATGTTTGAAATGTACTAACTCGTTTTTTCCTCACAGCAGGTCAACTTGTGTGTGGTTGCAACATTACGGTCCCATTGAGTACATTTTTGGAGAAAGGGACATCAGTTGCACCACAGGGCGGGAGGAGGGTGCAGAGCACGATACATTTTCTCTCTTCGGTAAGCATTTTTTTGTGTCTGATACTTTTGGAATATTGGTTTTTCATGTTGATTTTAAAATGACCTTTTTCATGTTTGAAATGTACTAACTCGTTTTTTCCTCACAGCAGGTCAACTTGTGTGTTGTTGCAACATTACGGTCCCATTGAGTACATTTTTGGAGAAAGGGACATCAGTTGCACCACAGGGCGGGAGGAGGGTGCAGAGCACGATACATTTTCTCTCTTCGGTAAGCATTTTTTTGTGTCTGATACTTTTGGAATTTTGGTTTTTCATGTTGATTTTAAAATGACCTTTTTCATGTTTGAAATGTACTAACTCGTTTTTTCCTCACAGCAGGTCAACTTGTGTGTGGTTGCAACATTACGGTCCCATTGAGTACATTTTTGGAGAAAGGGACATCAGTTGCACCACAGGGCGGAAGGAGGGTGCTGAGCACGTTACATTTTCTCTCTTCGGTAAGCATTTTTTTGTGTTTTATGCTTTTGGAATTTTGGTCTTTCATGTTGATTTTAAAATGCCCTTTTTCATGTTTGAAATGTATTAACGCGTTTTTTCCTCACAGCAGGTCAACTTGTGTGTGGTTGCAACATTACGGTCCCATTGAGTACATTTTTGGAGAAAGGGACATCAGTTGCACCACAGGGCGGGAGGAGGGTGCTGAGCACGTTACATTTTCTCTCTTCGGTAAGCATTTTTTTGTGTTTTATACTTTTGGAATTTTGGTCTTTCATGTTGATTTTAAAATGACCTTTTTCATGTTTGAAATGTACTAACTCGTTTTTTCCTCACAGCAGGTCAACTTGTGTGTGGTTGCAACATTACGGTCCCATTGAGTACATTTTTGGAGAAAGGGACATCAGTTGCACCACAGGGCGGGAGGAGGGTGCCGTGGACGTTACATTTTCTCTCTTCGGTAAGCATTTTTTTGTGTCTGATACTTTTGGAATTTTGGTTTTTCATGTTGATTTTAAAATGACCTTTTTCATGTTTGAAATGTACTAACACGTTTTTTCCTCACAGCAGGTCAACTTGTGTGTGGTTGCAACATTACGGTCCCATTGAGTACATTTTTGGAGAAAGGGACATCAGTTGCACCACAGGGCGGGAGGAGGGTGCTGAGCACGATACATTTTCTCTCTTCGGTAAGCATTTTTTTGTGTTTTATACTTTTGGAATTTTGGTCTTTCATGTTGATTTTAAAATGACCTTTTTCATGTTTGAAATGTACTAACTCGTTTTTTCCTCACAGCAGGTCAACTTGTGTGTGGTTGCAACATTACGGTCCCATTGAGTACATTTTTGGAGAAAGGGACATCAGTTGCACCACAGGGCGGGAGGAGGGTGCAGAGCACGATACATTTTCTCTCTTCGGTAGGCATTTTTTTGTGTCTGATACTTTTGGAATTTTGGTTTTTCATGTTGATTTTAAAATGACCTTTTTCATGTTTGAAATGTACTAACTCGTTTTTTCCTCACAGCAGGTCAACTTGTGTGTGGTTGCAACATTACGGTCCCATTGAGTACATTTTTGGAGAAAGGGACATCAGTTGCACCACAGGGCGGGAGGAGGGTGCAGAGCACGATACATTTTCTCTCTTCGGTAAGCATTTTTTTGTGTCTGATACTTTTGGAATTTTGGTTTTTCATGTTGATTTTAAAATGACCTTTTTCATGTTTGAAATGTACTAACTCGTTTTTTCCTCACAGCAGGTCAACTTGTGTGTGGTTGCAACATTACGGTCCCATTGAGTACATTTTTGGAGAAAGGGACATCAGTTGCACCAAAGGGCGGGAGGAGGGTGCCGAGGACGTTACATTTTCTCTCTTCGGTAAGCATTTTTTTGTGTCTGATACTTTTTGGATTTTGGTTTTTCATGTTGATTTTAAAATGACCTTTTTCATGTTTGAAATGTACTAACTCGTTTTTTCCTCACAGCAGGTCAACTTGTGTGTGGTTGCAACATCACGGTCCCATTGAGTACATTTTTGGAGAAAGGGACATCAGTTGCACCACAGGGCGGGAGGAGGGTGCAGAGCACGATACATTTTCTCTCTTCGGTAAGCATTTTTTTGTGTCTGATACTTTTGGAATTTTGGTTTTTCATGTTGATCTTAAAATGACCTTTTTCATGTTTGAAATGTACTAACTCGTTTTTTCCTCACAGCAGGTCAACTTGTGTGTGGTTGCAACATTACGGTCCCTTTGAGTACATTTTTGGAGAAAGGGACATCAGTTGCACCACAGGGCGGGAGGAGGGTGCAGAGCACGATACATTTTCTCTCTTCGGTAAGCATTTTTTTGTGTCTGATACTTTTGGAATTTTGGTTTTTCATGTTGATTTTAAAATGACCTTTTTCATGTTTGAAATGTACTAACTCGTTTTTTCCTCACAACAGGTCAACTTGTGTGTGGTTGCAACATTACGGTCCCATTGAGTACATTTTGGGAGAAAGGGACATGAGTTGCAGCACAGGGCGGGAGGAGGGTGCCGAGGACGTTACATTTTCTCTCTTCGGTAAGCATTTTTTTGTGTCTGATACTTTTGGAATTTTGGTTCTTCATGTTGATTTTAAAATGACCTTTTTCATGTTTGAAATGTACTAACCCGTTTTTTCCTCACAGCAGGTCAACTTGTGTGTGGTTGCAACATTACGGTCCCATTGAGTACATTTTTGGAGAAAGGGACATCAGTTGCACCACAGGGCGGGAGGAGGGTGCAGAGCACGATACATTTTCTCTTTTCGGTAAGCATTTTTTTGTGTCTGATACTTTTGGAATTTTGGTTTTTCATGTTGATTTTAAAATGACCTTTTTCATGTTTGAAATGTACTAACTCGTTTTTTCCTCACAGCAGGTCAACTTGTGTGTGGTTGCAACATTACGGTCCCATTGAGTACATTTTTGGAGAAACGGACATCAGTTGCACCACAGGGCGGGAGGAGGGTGCCGAGGACGTTACATTTTCTCTCTTCGGTAAGCATTTTTTTTTGTCTGATACTTTTGGAATTTTGGTTTTTCATGTTGATTTTAAAATGACCTTTTTCATGTTTGAAATGTACTAACTCGTTTTTTCCTCACAGCAGGTCAACTTGTGTGTGGTTGCAACATTACGGTCCCATTGAGTACATTTTTGGAGAAAGGGACATCAGTTGCACCACAGGGCGGGAGGAGGGTGCAGAGCACGATACATTTTCTCTCTTCGGTAAGCATTTTTTTGTGTCTGATACTTTTGGAATTTTGGTTTTTCATGTTGATTTTAAAATGACCTTTTTCATGTTTGAAATGTACTAACTCGTTTTTTCCTCACAGCAGATCAACTTGTGTGTGGTTGCAACATTACGGTCCCATTGAGTACAATTTTGGAGAAAGGGACATCAGTTGCATCACAGGGCGGGAGGAGGGTGCCGAGGACGTTACATTTTCTCTCTTCGGTAAGCATTCTTTGTGTCTGATACTTTTGGAATTTTGGTTTTTCATGTTGATTTTAAAATGACCTTTTTCATGTTTGAAATGTACTAACTCGTTTTTTCCTCACAGCAGGTCAACTTGTGTGTGGTTGCAACATTACGGTCCCATTGAGTACATTTTTGGAGAAAGGGACATCAGTTGCACCACAGGTCGGGGGGAGGGTGCTGAGCACGTTACATTTTCTCTCTTCGGTAAGCATTTTTTTGTGTCTTATACTTTTGGAATTTTGGTTTTTCATGTTGATTTTGAAATGACCTTTTTCATGTTTGAAATGTACTAACACGTTTTTTCCTCACAGCAGGTCATCTTGTGTGTGGTTGCAACATTACGGTCCCATTGAGTACATTTTTGGAGAAAGGGACATCAGTTGCACCACAGGGCGGGAGGAGGGTGCTGAGCACGATACATTTTCTCTCTTCGGTAAGCATTTTTTTGTGTTTGATACTTTTGAATTTTGGTTTTTCATGTTGATTTTAAAATGACCTTTTTCATGTTTGAAATGTACTAACTCGTTTTTTCCTCACAGCAGGTCAACTTGTGTGTGGTTGCAACATTACGGTCCCATTGAGTACATTTTTGGAGAAAGGGACATCAGTTGCACCACAGGGCGGGAGGAGGGTGCCGAGGACGTTACATTTTCTCTCTTCGGTAAGCATTTTTTTGTGTCTGATACTTTTGGAATTTTGGTTTTTCATGTTGATTTTAAAATGACCTTTTTCATGTTTGAAATGTACTACCACGTTTTTTCCTCAGTGCAGGTCAACTTGTGTGTGGTTGCAACATTACGGTCCCATTGAGTACATTTTTGGAGAAAGGGACATCAGTTGCACCACAGGGCGGGAGGAGGGTGCTGAGCACGATACATTTTCTCTCTTCGGTAAGCATTTTTTTGTGTTTTATACTTTTGGAATTTTGGTCTTTCATGTTGATTTTAAAATGACCTTTTTGATGTTTGAAATGTACTAACTCGTTTTTTCCTCACAGCAGGTCAACTTGTGTGTGGTTGCAACATTACGGTCCCATTGAGTACATTTTTGGAGAAAGGGACATCAGTTGCACCACAGGGCGGGAGGAGGGTGCAGAGCACGATACATTTTCTCTCTTCGGTAAGCATTTTTTTGTGTCTGATACTTTTGGAATTTTGTTTTTTCATGTTGATTTTAAAATGACCTTTTTCATGTTTGAAATGTACTAACTCGTTTTTTCCTCACAGCAGGTCAACTTGTGTGTGGTTGCAACATTACGGTCCCATTGAGTACATTTTTGGAGAAAGGGACATCAGTTGCACCACAGGGCGGGAGGAGGGTGCAGAGCACGATACATTTTCTCTCTTCGGTAAGCATTTTTTTGTGTCTGATACTTTTGGAATTTTGGTTTTTCATGTTGATTTTAAAATGACCTTTTTCATGTTTGAAATGTACTAACTCGTTTTTTCCTCACAGCAGGTCAACTTGTGTGTGGTTGCAACATTACGGTCCCATTGAGTACATTTTTGGAGAAAGGGACATCAGTTGCACCAAAGGGCGGGAGGAGGGTGCCGAGGACGTTACATTTTCTCTCTTCGGTAAGCATTTTTTTGTGTCTGATACTTTTTGGATTTTGGTTTTTCATGTTGATTTTAAAATGACCTTTTTCATGTTTGAAATGTACTAACTCGTTTTTTCCTCACAGCAGGTCAACTTGTGTGTGGTTGCAACATCACGGTCCCATTGAGTACATTTTTGGAGAAAGGGACATCAGTTGCACCACAGGGCGGGAGGAGGGTGCAGAGCACGATACATTTTCTCTCTTCGGTAAGCATTTTTTTGTGTCTGATACTTTTGGAATTTTGGTTTTTCATGTTGATCTTAAAATGACCTTTTTCATGTTTGAAATGTACTAACTCGTTTTTTCCTCACAGCAGGTCAACTTGTGTGTGGTTGCAACATTACGGTCCCATTGAGTACATTTTTGGAGAAAGGGACATCAGTTGCACCACAGGGCGGGAGGAGGGTGCAGAGCACGATACATTTTCTCTCTTCGGTAAGCATTTTTTTGTGTCTGATACTTTTGGAATATTGGTTTTTCATGTTGATTTTAAAATGACCTTTTTCATGTTTGAAATGTACTAACTCGTTTTTTCCTCACAGCAGGTCAACTTGTGTGTTGTTGCAACATTACGGTCCCATTGAGTACATTTTTGGAGAAAGGGACATCAGTTGCACCACAGGGCGGGAGGAGGGTGCAGAGCACGATACATTTTCTCTCTTCGGTAAGCATTTTTTTGTGTCTGATACTTTTGGAATTTTGGTTTTTCATGTTGATTTTAAAATGACCTTTTTCATGTTTGAAATGTACTAACTCGTTTTTTCCTCACAGCAGGTCAACTTGTGTGTGGTTGCAACATTACGGTCCCATTGAGTACATTTTTGGAGAAAGGGACATCAGTTGCACCACAGGGCGGGAGGAGGGTGCTGAGCACGTTACATTTTCTCTCTTCGGTAAGCATTTTTTTGTGTTTTATGCTTTTGGAATTTTGGTCTTTCATGTTGATTTTAAAATGCCCTTTTTCATGTTTGAAATGTATTAACGCGTTTTTTCCTCACAGCAGGTCAACTTGTGTGTGGTTGCAACATTACAGTCCCATTGAGTACATTTTTGGAGAAAGGGACATCAGTTGCACCACAGGGCGGGAGGAGGGTGCTGAGCACGTTACATTTTCTCTCTTCGGTAAGCATTTTTTTGTGTTTTATACTTTTGGAATTTTGGTCTTTCATGTTGATTTTAAAATGACCTTTTTCATGTTTGAAATGTACTAACTCGTTTTTTCCTCACAGCAGGTCAACTTGTGTGTGGTTGCAACATTACGGTCCCATTGAGTACATTTTTGGAGAAAGGGACATCAGTTGCACCACAGGGCGGGAGGAGGGTGCCGAGGACGTTACATTTTCTCTCTTCGGTAAGCATTTTTTTGTGTCTGATACTTTTGGAATTTTGGTTTTTCATGTTGATTTTAAAATGACCTTTTTCATGTTTGAAATGTACTAACACGTTTTTTCCTCACAGCAGGTCAACTTGTGTGTGGTTGCAACATTACGGTCCCATTGAGTACATTTTTGGAGAAAGGGACATCAGTTGCACCACAGGGCGGGAGGAGGGAGCTGAGCACGATACATTTTCTCTCTTCGGTAAGCATTTTTTTGTGTTTTATACTTTTGGAATTTTGGTCTTTCATGTTGATTTTAAAATGACCTTTTTCATGTTTGAAATGTACTAACTCGTTTTTTCCTCACAGCAGGTCAACTTGTGTGTGGTTGCAACATTACGGTCCCATTGAGTACATTTTTGGAGAAAGGGACATCAGTTGCACCACAGGGCGGGAGGAGGGTGCAGAGCACGATACATTTTCTCTCTTCGGTAAGCATTTTTTTGTGTCTGATACTTTTGGAATTTTGGTTTTTCATGTTGATTTTAAAATGACCTTTTTCATGTTTGAAATGTACTAACTCGTTTTTTCCTCACAGCAGGTCAACTTGTGTGTGGTTGCAACATTACGGTCCCATTGAGTACATTTTTGGAGAAAGGGACATCAGTTGCACCACAGGGCGGGAGGAGGGTGCAGAGCACGATACATTTTCTCTCTTCGGTAAGCATTTTTTTGTGTCTGATACTTTTGGAATTTTGGTTTTTCATGTTGATTTTAAAATGACCTTTTTCATGTTTGAAATGTACTAACTCGTTTTTTCCTCACAGCAGGTCAACTTGTGTGTGGTTGCAACATTACGGTCCCATTGAGTACATTTTTGGAGAAAGGGACATCAGTTGCACCAAAGGGCGGGAGGAGGGTGCCGAGGACGTTACATTTTCTCTCTTCGGTAAGCATTTTTTTGTGTCTGATACTTTTTGGATTTTGGTTTTTCATGTTGATTTTAAAATGACCTTTTTCATGTTTGAAATGTACTAACTCGTTTTTTCCTCACAGCAGGTCAACTTGTGTGTGGTTGCAACATCACGGTCCCATTGAGTACATTTTTGGAGAAAGGGACATCAGTTGCACCACAGGGCGGGAGGAGGGTGCAGAGCACGATACATTTTCTCTCTTCGGTAAGCATTTTTTTGTGTCTGATACTTTTGGAATATTGGTTTTTCATGTTGATTTTAAAATGACCTTTTTCATGTTTGAAATGTACTAACTCGTTTTTTCCTCACAGCAGGTCAACTTGTGTGTGGTTGCAACATTACGGTCCCATTGAGTACATTTTTGGAGAAAGGGACATCAGTTGCACCACAGGGCAGGAGGAGGGTGCCGAGGACGTTACATTTTCTCTCTTCGGTAAGCATTTTTTTGTGTCTGATACTTTTGGAATTTTGGTTTTTCATGTTGATTTTAAAATGACCTTTTTCATGTTTGAAATGTACTAACTCGTTTTTTCCTCACAGCAGATCAACTTGTGTGTGGTTGCAACATTAAGGTCCCATTGAGTACAATTTTGGAGCAAGGGACATCAGTTGCACCACAGGGCGGGAGGAGGGTGCCGAGGACGTTACATTTTCTCTCTTCGGTAAGCATTCTTTGTGTCTGATACTTTTGGAATTTTGGTTTTTCATGTTGATTTTAAAATGACCTTTTTCATGTTTGAAATGTACTAACTCGTTTTTTCCTCACAGCAGGTCAACTTGTGTGTGGTTGCAACATTACGGTCCCATTGAGTACATTTTTGGAGAAAGGGACATCAGTTGCACCACAGGGCGGGAGGAGGGTGCAGAGCACGATACATTTTCTCTCTTCGGTAAGCATTTTTTTGTGTCTGATACTTTTGGAGTTTTGGTTTTTCATGTTGATTTTGAAATGACCTTTTTCATGTTTGAAATGTACTAACTCGTTTTTTCCTCACAGCAGGTCAACTTGTGTGTGGTTGCAACATTACGGTCCCATTGAGTACATTTTTGGAGAAAGGGACATCAGTTGCACCACAGGGCGGGAGGAGGGTGCCGAGGACGTTACATTTTCTCTCTTCGGCAAGCATTTTTTTGTGTCTGATACTTTTGGAATTTTGGTTTTTCATGTTGATTTTGAAATGACCTTTTTCATGTTTGAAATGTACTAACTCGTTTGTTCTTCACAGCAGGTCAACTTGTGTGTGGTTGCAACATTACGGTCCCATTGAGTACATTTTTGGAGAGAGGGAGATCAGTTGCACCACAGGGCGGGAGGAGGGTGCCGAGCACGTTACATTTTTTTTCTTCGGTAAGCATTTTTTTGTGTTTGATACTTTTGGAATTTTCGTTTTTCATGTTGATTTTAAAATGACCTTTTTCATGTTTGAAATATATTAACTCGTTTTTTCCTCACAGCAGGTCAACTTGTGTGTGGTTGCAACATTACGGACCCATTGAGTACATTTTTGGAGAGAGGGACATCAGTTGCACCACAGGGCGGGAGGAGGGTGCCGAGCACGTTACATTTTTTTTCTACGGTAAGCATTTTTTTGTGTTTGATACTTTTGGAATTTTGGTTTTTCATGTTGATTTTAAAATGACCTTTTTCATGTTTGAAATATAGTAACTCGTTTTTTCCTCACAGCAGGTCAACTTGTGTGTGGTTGCAACATTACGGTCCTATTGAGTACATTTTTGGAGAGAGGGACATCAGTTGCACCACAGGGCGGGAGGAGGGTGCCGAGCACGTGACATTTTTTTTCTACGGTAAGCATTTTTTTGTGTCTGATACTTTTGGGATTTTGGTTTTTCATGTTGATTTTAAAATGACCTTTTTCGTGTTTGAAATGTACTAACTCGTTTATTCCTCACAGCAGGTCAACTTGTGTGTGGTTGCAACATTACGGTCCCATTGAGTACATTTTTGGAGAGAGGGAGATCAGTTGCACCACAGGGCGGGAGGAGGGTGCCGAGCACGTTACATTTTTTTTCTTCGGTAAGCATTTTTTTGTGTTTGATACTTTTGGAATTTTGGTTTTTCATGTTGATTTTAAAATGACCTTTTTCATGTTTGAAGTGTATTAACTCGTTTTTTCCTCACAGCAGTTCAACTTGTGTGTGGTTGCAACATTACGGTCCCATTGAGTACATTTTTGGAGAGAGGGACATCAGTTGTACCACAGGGCGGGAGGAAGATGCCAAGCACGATACATTTTTTTTCTTCGGTAAGCATTTTTTTGTGTTTGATACTTTTGGAATTTTTGTTTTTCATGTTGATTTTAAAATGACCTTTTTCATGTTTGAAATGTACTAACTCGTTTTTTCCTCACAGCAGATCAACTTGTGTGTGGTTGCAACATTACGGTCCCATTGAGTATATTTTTGGAGAAAGGGACATCAGTTGCACCACAGGGCGGGAGGAGGGTGCTGAGCACGTTACATTTTCTCTCTTCGGTAAGCATTTTTTTGTGTTTTATACTTTTGGAATTTTGGTCTTTCATGTTGATTTTAAAATGACCTTTTTCATGTTTGAAATGTACTAACTCGTTTTTTCCTCACAGCAGGTCAACTTGTGTGTGGTTGCAACATTACGGTCCCATTGAGTACATTTTTGGAGAAAGGGACATCAGTTGCACCACAGGGCGGGAGGAGGGTGCCGAGGACGTTACATTTTCTCTCTTCGGTAAGCATTTTTTTGTGTCTGATACTTTTGGAATTTTGGTTTTTCATGTTGATTTTAAAATGACCTTTTTCATGTTTGAAATGTACTAACACGTTTTTTCCTCACAGCAGGTCAACTTGTGTGTGGTTGCAACATTACGGTCCCATTGAGTACATTTTTGGAGAAAGGGACATCAGTTGCACCACAGGGCGGGAGGAGGGTGCTGAGCACGATACATTTTCTCTCTTCGGTAAGCATTTTTTTGTGTTTTATACTTTTGGAATTTTGGTCTTTCATGTTGATTTTAAAATGACCTTTTTCATGTTTGAAATGTACTAACTCGTTTTTTCCTCACAGCAGGTCAACTTGTGTGTGGTTGCAACATTACGGTCCCATTGAGTACATTTTTGGAGAAAGGGACATCAGTTGCACCACAGGGCGGGAGGAGGGTGCAGAGCACGATACATTTTCTCTCTTCGGTAAGCATTTTTTTGTGTCTGATACTTTTGGAATTTTGGTTTTTCATGTTGATTTTAAAATGACCTTTTTCATGTTTGAAATGTACTAACTCGTTTTTTCCTCACAGCAGGTCAACTTGTGTGTGGTTGCAACATTACGGTCCCATTGAGTACATTTTTGGAGAAAGGGACATCAGTTGCACCACAGGGCGGGAGGAGGGTGCAGAGCACGATACATTTTCTCTCTTCGGTAAGCATTTTTTTGTGTCTGATACTTTTGGAATTTTGGTTTTTCATGTTGATTTTAAAATGACCTTTTTCATGTTTGAAATGTACTAACTCGTTTTTTCCTCACAGCAGGTCAACTTGTGTGTGGTTGCAACATTACGGTCCCATTGAGTACATTTTTGGAGAAAGGGACATCAGTTGCACCAAAGGGCGGGAGGAGGGTGCCGAGGACGTTACATTTTCTCTCTTCGGTAAGCATTTTTTTGTGTCTGATACTTTTTGGATTTTGGTTTTTCATGTTGATTTTAAAATGACCTTTTTCATGTTTGAAATGTACTAACTCGTTTTTTCCTCACAGCAGGTCAACTTGTGTGTGGTTGCAACATCACGGTCCCATTGAGTACATTTTTGGAGAAAGGGACATCAGTTGCACCACAGGGCGGGAGGAGGGTGCAGAGCACGATACATTTTCTCTCTTCGGTAAGCATTTTTTTGTGTCTGATACTTTTGGAATATTGGTTTTTCATGTTGATTTTAAAATGACCTTTTTCATGTTTGAAATGTACTAACTCGTTTTTTCCTCACAGCAGGTCAACTTGTGTGTGGTTGCAACATTACGGTCCCATTGAGTACATTTTTGGAGAAAGGGACATCAGTTGCACCACAGGGCAGGAGGAGGGTGCCGAGGACGTTACATTTTCTCTCTTCGGTAAGCATTTTTTTGTGTCTGATACTTTTGGAATTTTGGTTTTTCATGTTGATTTTAAAATGACCTTTTTCATGTTTGAAATGTACTAACTCGTTTTTTCCTCACAGCAGATCAACTTGTGTGTGGTTGCAACATTAAGGTCCCATTGAGTACAATTTTGGAGCAAGGGACATCAGTTGCACCACAGGGCGGGAGGAGGGTGCCGAGGACGTTACATTTTCTCTCTTCGGTAAGCATTCTTTGTGTCTGATACTTTTGGAATTTTGGTTTTTCATGTTGATTTTAAAATGACCTTTTTCATGTTTGAAATGTACTAACTCGTTTTTTCCTCACAGCAGGTCAACTTGTGTGTGGTTGCAACATTACGGTCCCATTGAGTACATTTTTGGAGAAAGGGACATCAGTTGCACCACAGGGCGGGAGGAGGGTGCAGAGCACGATACATTTTCTCTCTTCGGTAAGCATTTTTTTGTGTCTGATACTTTTGGAATTTTGGTTTTTCATGTTGATTTTAAAATGACCTTTTTCATGTTTGAAATGTACTAACTCGTTTTTTCCTCACAGCAGGTCAACTTGTGTGTGGTTGCAACATTACGGTCCCATTGAGTACATTTTTGGAGAAAGGGACATCAGTTGCACCACAGGGCGGGAGGAGGGTGCCGAGGACGTTACATTTTCTCTCTTCGGCAAGCATTTTTTTGTGTCTGATACTTTTGGAATTTTGGTTTTTCATGTTGATTTTGAAATGACCTTTTTCATGTTTGAAATGTACTAACTCGTTTGTTCTTCACAGCAGGTCAACTTGTGTGTGGTTGCAACATTACGGTCCCATTGAGTACATTTTTGGAGAGAGGGAGATCAGTTGCACCACAGGGCGGGAGGAGGGTGCCGAGCACGTTACATTTTTTTTCTTCGGTAAGCATTTTTTTGTGTTTGATACTTTTGGAATTTTCGTTTTTCATGTTGATTTTAAAATGACCTTTTTCATGTTTGAAATATATTAACTCGTTTTTTCCTCACAGCAGGTCAACTTGTGTGTGGTTGCAACATTACGGACCCATTGAGTACATTTTTGGAGAGAGGGACATCAGTTGCACCACAGGGCGGGAGGAGGGTGCCGAGCACGTTACATTTTTTTTCTACGGTAAGCATTTTTTTGTGTTTGATACTTTTGGAATTTTGGTTTTTCATGTTGATTTTAAAATGACCTTTTTCATGTTTGAAATATAGTAACTCGTTTTTTCCTCACAGCAGGTCAACTTGTGTGTGGTTGCAACATTACGGTCCTATTGAGTACATTTTTGGAGAGAGGGACATCAGTTGCACCACAGGGCGGGAGGAGGGTGCCGAGCACGTGACATTTTTTTTCTACGGTAAGCATTTTTTTGTGTCTGATACTTTTGGGATTTTGGTTTTTCATGTTGATTTTAAAATGACCTTTTTCGTGTTTGAAATGTACTAACTCGTTTATTCCTCACAGCAGGTCAACTTGTGTGTGGTTGCAACATTACGGTCCCATTGAGTACATTTTTGGAGAGAGGGAGATCAGTTGCACCACAGGGCGGGAGGAGGGTGCCGAGCACGTTACATTTTTTTTCTTCGGTAAGCATTTTTTTGTGTTTGATACTTTTGGAATTTTGGTTTTTCATGTTGATTTTAAAATGACCTTTTTCATGTTTGAAGTGTATTAACTCGTTTTTTCCTCACAGCAGTTCAACTTGTGTGTGGTTGCAACATTACGGTCCCATTGAGTACATTTTTGGAGAGAGGGACATCAGTTGTACCACAGGGCGGGAGGAAGATGCCAAGCACGATACATTTTTTTTCTTCGGTAAGCATTTTTTTGTGTTTGATACTTTTGGAATTTTTGTTTTTCATGTTGATTTTAAAATGACCTTTTTCATGTTTGAAATGTACTAACTCGTTTTTTCCTCACAGCAGATCAACTTGTGTGTGGTTGCAACATTACGGTCCCATTGAGTATATTTTTGGAGAAAGGGACATCAGTTGCACCACAGAGCGGGAGGAGGGTGCTGAGCACGTTACATTTTTTTTCTTCGGTAAACATTTCTTTGTGTTTGATACTTTAGGAATTTTGGTTTTTCATGTTGATTTTAAAATGATCTTTTTCATGTTTGAAATGAACTAACTCGTTTTTTCCTCACAGCAGGTCAACTTGTGTGTGGTTGCAACATTACGGTCCCATTGAGTACATTTTTGGAGAAAGGGACATCAGTTGCACCAGAGGGTGGGAGGAAGATGCCAAGCACGATACATTTTTTTTCTTCGGTAAGCATTTTTTTTTGTTTGATACTTTTGGAATTTTGGTTTTTCATGTTGATTTTAAAAATGACCTTTTTCATGTTTGAAATGTACTAACTCGTTTTTTCCTCACAGCAGGTCAACTTGTGAGCGGTTGCAACATTACGGTCCCATTGAGTATATTTTTGGAGAAAGGGACATTAGTTGCACCACAGGGCGGGAGGACGGTGCCGAGCACGTTACATTTTTTTTCTTCGGTAAGCATTTTTTTGTGTTTGATACTCTTGGAATTTTGGTTTTTCATGTTGATTTTAAAATGACCCTTTTCATGTTTGAAATGTACTAACTCGTTTTTTCCTCACAGCAGATCAACTTGTGTGTGGTTGCAGCATTACGGACCCATTGAGTATATTTTTGGAGAAAGGGACATCAGTTGCACCACATGGCGGGAGGAAGATACATTTTTTTTCTTCGGTAAGCATTTTTTTGTGTTCGATACTTTTGGAATTTTGGTTTTTTATGTTGATTTTAAAGTGACCTTTTTCATGTTTGAAATGTACTAACTCGTTTTTTCCTCACAGCAGGTCAACTTGTGTGTGGTTGCAACATTACGGTCCCATTGAATACATTTTTGGAGAAAGGGACATCAGTTGCACCACAGGGCGGGAGGAGGGTGCTGAGCACGTTACATTTTCTCTCTTCGGTAAGCATTTTTTTGTGTTTGATACTTTTGGAATTTTGGTTTTTCGTGTTGATTTTAAAATGACCTTTTTCATGTTTGAAATATAGTAACTCGTTTTTTCCTCACAGCAGGTCAACTTGTGTGTGGTTGCAACATTACGGTCCCATTGAGTACATTTTTGGAGAGAGGGACATCAGTTGCACCACAGGGCGGGAGGAGGGTGCCGAGCATGTTACATTTTTTTTCTGCAGTAAGCATTTTTTGTGTTTGATACTTTTGGAATTTTGGTTTTTCATGTTGATTTTAAAATGACCTTTTTTATGTTCGAAATATATTAACTCGTTTTTTCCTCACAGCAGGTCAACTTGTGTGTGGTTGCAACATTACGGTCCCATTGAGTACATTTTTGGAGAGAGGGACATCAGTTGCACCACAGGGCGGGAGGAGGGTGCCGAGCACGTTACATTTTTTTTCTATGGTAAGCATTTTTTTGTGTCTGATACTTTTGGAATTTTGGTTTTTCATGTTGATTTTAAAATGACCTTTTTCATGTTTGAAATGTACTAACTCGTTTATTCCTCACAGCAGGTCAACTTGTGTGTGGTTGCAACATTACGGTCCCATTGAGTACATTTTTGGAGAGAGGGAGATCAGTTGCACCACAGGGCGGGAGGAGGGTGCTGAGCATGTTACATTTTCTCTCTTCGGTAAGCATTTTTTTGTGTTTGATACTTTTGGAATTTTGGTTTTTCATGTTGATTTTAAAATGACCTTTTTCATGTTTGAAATATAGTAACTCGTTTTTTCCTCACAGCAGGTCAACTTGTGTGTGGTTGCAACATTACGGTCCCATTGAGTACATTTTTGGAGAGAGGGACATCAGTTGCACCACAGGGCGGGAGGAGGGTGCCGAGCATGTTACATTTTTTTTCTGCAGTAAGCATTTTTTGTGTTTGATACTTTTGGAATTTTGGTTTTTCATGTTGATTTTAAAATGACCTTTTTCATGTTCGAAATATATTAACTCGTTTTTTCCTCACAGCAGGTCAACTTGTGTGTGGTTGCAACATTACGGTCCCATTGAGTACATTTTTGGAGAGAGGGACATCAGTTGCACCACATGGCGGGAGGAGGGTGCCGAGTACGTTACATTTTTTTTCTACGGTAAGCATTTTTTTGTGTTTGATACTTTTGGAATTTTGGTTTTTCATGTTGATTTTAAAATGACCTTTTTCATGTTTGAAATGTACTAACTCGTTTATTCCTCACAGCAGATCAACTTGTGTGTGGTTGCAACATTACGGTCCCATTGAGTACATTTTTGGAGAAAGGGACATTAGTTGCACCACAGGGCGGGAGGACGGTGCCGAGCACGTTACATTTTTTTTCTTCGGTAAGCATTTTTTTGTGTTTGATGCTTTTGGAATTTTGTTTTTCATGTTGATTTTAAAATGACCTTTTTCATGTTTGAAATGTACTAACTCGTTTTTTCCTCACAGCAGATCAACTTGTGTGTGGTTGCAACATTACGGACCCATTGAGTATATTTTTGGAGAAAGGGACATCAGTTGCACCACATGGCAGGAGGAAGATGCCAAGCACGATACATTTTTTTTCTTTGGTAAGCATTTTTTTGTGTTTGATACTTTTGGAATTTTGGTTTTTTATGTTGATTTTAAAGTGACCTTTTTCATGTTTGAAATGTACTAACTCGTTTTTTCTTCACAGCAGGTCAACTTGTGTGTGGTTGCAACATTACAGTCCCATTGAGTACATTTTTGGAGAAAGGGACATCAGTTGCACCACAGGGCGGGAGGATTGTGCTGAGCACGTTACATTTTCTCTCTTCGGTAAGCATTTGTTTGTGTTTGATACTTTTGGAATTTTGGTTTTTCATGTTGATTTTAAAATGACCTTTTTCATGTTTGAAATGTACTAACTCGTTTTTTCCTCACAGCATGTCAACTTGTGTGTGGTTGCAACATTACGGTCCCATTGAGTACATTTTTGGAGAGAGGGACATCAGTTGCACCACAGGGCGGGAGGATGATGCCAAGCACGATACGTTTTCTTTCTTCGGTAAGCATTTTTTTGTGTTTGATACTTTTGGAATTTTGGTTTTTCATATTGATTTTAAAATGACCTTTTTCACGTTTGAAATGTACTAACTCGTTTTTTCCTCACAGCAGGTCAACTTGTGTGTGGTTGCAACATTACGGACCCATTGAGTACATTTTCGGAGAAAGGGACATCAGTTGCACCACAGGGCGGGAGGAGGGTGCCGAGCACGTTACATTTTCTTTCTTCGGTAAGCATTTTTTTGTGTTTGATACTTTTGGAATTTTGGTTTTTCATGTTGATTTTAAAAAGACCTTTTTCATGTTTGAAATGTACTAACTCGTTTTTTCCTCACAGCAGGTCAACTTGTGTGTGGTTGCAACATTACGGTCCCACTGAGTACATTTTTGGAGAAAGGGACATCAGTTGCACCACAGGGCGGGAGGAGGGTGCCGAGCACGTTACATTTTCTCTCTTCGGTAAGCATTTTTTTGTGTTTGATACTTTTGGAATTTTGGTTTTTCATGTTGATTTTAAAATGACCTTTTTCATGTTTGAAATGTACTAACTCGTTTTTTCCTCACAGCAGGTCAAATTGTTTGTGGTTGCAACATTACGGTCCCATTGAGTACATTTTTGGAGAGAGGGACATCAGTTGCACCACAGGGCGGGAGGATGATGGCAAGCACGATACGTTTTCTTTCTTCGGTAAGCATTTTTTTGTGTTTGATACTTTTGGAATTTTGGTTTTTCATGTTGATTTTAAAATGACCTTTTTCATGTTTAAAATGTACTAACTCGTTTTTTCCTCACAGCAGGTCAACTTGTGTGTGGTTCCAACATTACGGTCCCATTGAGTACATTTTTGGAGAGAGGGACATCAGTTGCACCACAGGGCGGGAGGAGGGTGCCGAGGACGTTACATTTTCTCTCTTCGGTATGCATTTTTTTGTGTTTGATACTTTCGGAATTTTGGTTTTTCATGTTGATTTTAAAATGACCTTTTTCATGTTTGAAATGTACTAACTCGTTTTTTCCTCACAGCAGGTCAACTTGTGTGTGGTTGGAACATTATGGTCCCATTGAGTATATTTTTGGAGAAAGGGACATCAGTTGCACCACAGGGCGGGAGGAAGATGCCAAGCACGATACATTTTTTTTCTTCGGTAAGCATTTATTTGTGTTTGATACTTTTGGAATTTTCGTTTTTCATGTTGATTTTAAAATGACCTTTTTCATGTTTGAAATGTACTAACTCGTTTTTTCCTCACAGCAGGTCAACTTGTGTGTGGTTGCAACATTACTGTCCCATTGAGTATATTTTTGGAGAGAGTGACATCAGTTGCACCACAGGGCGGGAGGAGGGTGCTGAGCACGTTACATTTTCTCTCTTCGGTAAGCATTTTTTTGTGTTTGATACTTTTGGAATTTTGGTTTTTCATGTTGATTTTAAGATGACCTTTTTCATGTTTGAAATGTACTAACTCGTTTTTTCCTCACAGCAGGTCAACTTGTGTGTGGTTGCAACATTACGGTCCCATTGAGTACATTTTTGGAGAGAGGGACATAAGTTGCAACACAGGGCGGGAGGAGGGTGCTGAGCACGTTACACTTTCTCTCTTCGGTAAGCATTTTTTTGTGTTTGATACTTTTGGAATTTTGGTTTTTCATGTTGATTTTAAAATGACCTTTTTCATGTTTGAAATGTACTAACTCGTTTTTTCCTCACAGCAGATCAACTTGTGTGTGGTTGCAACATTACGGTCCCATTGAGTATATTTTTGGAGAAAGGGACATCAGTTGCACAACAGGGCGGGAGGAAGATGCCAAGAACGATACATTTTTTTTCTTCGGTAAGCATTTTTTTGTGTTTGATACTTTTGGAATTTTGGTTTTTCATGTTGATTTTAAAATGACCTTTTTCATGTTTGAAATGTACTAACTCGTTTTTTCCTCACAGCAGGTCAACTTGTGTGTGGTTGCAACATTACGGTCCCATTGAGTACATTTTTGGAGAAAGGGACATCAGTTGCACCACAGGGCGGGAGGAAGATGCCAAGCACGATACATTTTTTTTCTTCGGTAAGCATTTTTTTGTGTTTGATACTTTTGGTATTTTGGTTTTTCATGTTGATTTTAAAATGACCTTTTTCATGTTTGAAATGTTCTAACTCGTTTTTTCCTCACAGCAGGTCAACTTGTGTGTGGTTGCAACATTACGGTCCCATTGAGTACATTTTTGGAGAAAGGGACATCAGTTGCACCACAGGGCGGGAGGAGGGTGCTGAGCACGTTACATTTTCTCTCTTCGGTAAGCATTTTTTTGTGTTTGATACTTTTGGAATTTTGGTTTTTCATGTTGATTTTAAAATGACCTTTTTCATGTTTGAAATGTACTAACTCGTTTTTTCCTCACAGCAGGTCAACTTGTGTGTGGTTGCAACATTACGGTCCCGTTGAGTGCATTTTTGGAGAAAGGGACATCAGTTGCACCACAGGGCGGGAGGAAGGTGCTGAGCACGTTACATTTTCTCTCTTCGGTAAGCATTTTTTTGTGTTTCATACTTTTGGAATTTTTGTTTTTCATGTTGATTTTAAAACGACCTTATTCATGTTTGAAATGTACTAACTCGTTTTTTCCTCACAGCAGGTCAACTTGTGTGTGGTTGCAACATTACGTTCCCATTGAGTACATTTTTGGAGAAAGGGACATCAGTTGCACCACAGGGCGGGAGGAGGGTGCTAAGCACGTTACATTTTCTCTCTTCGGTAAGCATTTTTTTGTGTTTGATACTTTTGGAATTTTGGTTTTTCATGTTGATTTTAAAATGACCTTTTTCATGTTTGAAATGTACTAACTCGTTTTTTCCTCACAGCAGGTCAACTTGTGTGTGGTTGCAACATTACGGTCCCATTGAGTACATTTTTGGAGAAAGGGACATCAGTTGCACTACAGGGCGGGAGGAGGGTGCTGAGCACGTTACATTTGCTCTCTTAGGTAAACATTTTTTTGTGTTTGATACTTTTGGAATTTTGGTTTCTCATGTTGATTTTAAAATGACCTTTTTCATGTTTGAAATGTACAAACTCGTATTTTCCTCACAGCAGGTCAACTTGTGTGTGGTTGCAACATTACGGTCCCATTGAGTACATTTTTGGAGAAAGGTACATCAGTTGCACCACAGGGCGGGAGGAGGGTGCTGAGCACGTTACATTTGCTCTCTTCGGTAAGCATTTTTTTGTGTTTGATACTTTTGGTATTTTGGTTTTTCATGTTGATTTTAAAATGACCTTTTTCATGTTTGAAATGTACTAACTCGTTTTTTCCTCACAGCAGGTCAACTTGTGTGTGGTTGCAACATTACGGTCCCATTGAGTACATTTTTGGAGAAAGGGACATCAGTTGCACCACAGGGCGGGAGGAGGGTGCTGAGCACGTTACATTTTCTCTCTTCGGTAAGCATTTTTTTGTGTTTGATACTTTTGGAATTTTGGTTTTTCATGTTGATTTTAAAATGACCTTTTTCATGTTTGAAATGTACTAACTCGTTTTTTCCTCACAGCAGGTCAACTTGTGTGTGGTTGCAACATTCCGGTCCCGTTGAGTACATTTTTGGAGAAAGGGACATCAGTTGCACCACAGGGCGGGAGGAAGGTGCTGAGCACGTTACATTTTCTCTCTTCGGTAAGCATTTTTTTGTGTTTGATACTTTTGGAATTTTTGTTTTTCATGTTGATTTTAAAACGACCTTTTTCATGTTTGAAATGTACTAACTCGTTTTTTCCTCACAGCAGGTCAACTTGTGTGTGGTTGCAACATTACGTTCCCATTGAGTACATTTTTGGAGAAAGCGACATCAGTTGCACCACAGGGCGGGAGGAGGGTGCTAAGCACGTTACATTTTCTCTCTTCGGTAAGCATTTTTTTGTGTTTGATACTTTTGGAATTTTGGTTTTTCATGTTGATTTTAAAATGACCTTTTTCATGTTTGAAATGTACTAACTCGTTTTTTCCTCACAGCAGGTCAACTTGTGTGTGGTTGCAACATTACGGTCCCATTGAGTACATTTTTGGAGAAAGGGACATCAGTTGCACCACAGGGCGGGAGGAGGGTGCTGAGCACGTTACATTTGCTCTCTTCGGTAAGCATTTTTTTGTGTTTGATACTTTTGGAATTTTGGTTTTTCATGTTGATTTTAAAATGACCTTTTTCATGTTTGAAATGTACAAACTCGTTTTTTCCTCACAGCAGGTCAACTTGTGTGTGGTTGCAACATTACGGTCCCATTGAGTATATTTTTGGAGAAAGGTACATCAGTTGCACCACAGGGCGGGAGGAGGGTGCTGAGCACGTTACATTTTCTCTCTTCGGTAAGCATTTTTTTGTGTTTGATACTTTTGGAATTTTGGTTTTTCATGTTGATTTTAATATGACTTTTTTCATGTTTGAAATGTACTAACTCGTTTTTTCCTCACAGCAGGTCAACTTGTGTGTGGTTGCAACATTACGGTCCCATTGAGTACATTTTTGGAGAGAGGGACATCAGTTGCACCACAGGGCGGGAGGAGGGTGCTGAGCACGTTACATTTTCCCTCTGCGGTAAGCATTTTTTTGTGTTTGATACTTTTGGAATTTTGGTTTTTCATGTTGATTTTAAAATGACCTTTTTCATGTTTGAAATGTACTAACTCGTTTTATCCTCACAGCAGGTCAACTTGTGTGTGATTGCAACATTACGATCCCATTGAGTACATTTTTGGAGAGAGGGACATCAGTTGCACCGCAGGGTGGGAGGAGGGTGCTGAGCACGTTACAGTTTCTCTCTTCGGTAAGCATTTTTTTGTGTTTGATTCTTTTGGAATTTTGGTTTTTCATGTTGATTTTAAAATGACCTTTTTCATGTTTGAAATGTACTAACTCGTTTTTTCCTCACAGCAGGTCAACTTGTGTGTGGTTGCACCATTACGGTCCCATTGAGTGCATTTTTGGAGAGAGGGACATCAGTTGCACCACAGGGCGGGAGGAGGGTGCTGAGCACGTTACATTTTCTCTCTTCGGTAGGAATTTTTTTGTGTTTGATACTTTTGGAATTTTGGTTTTTCATGTTGATTTTAAAATGACCTTTGTCATGTTTAAAATGTACTAACTCGTTTTTTCCTCACAGCAGGTCAACTTGTGTGTGGTTGCAACATTACGGTCCCATTGAGTACATTTTTGGAGAAAGGGACATCAGTTGCACCAGAGGCTGGGAGGAAGATGCCAAGCACGATACATTTTTTTTCTTCGGTAAGCATTTTTTTGTGTTTGATACTTTTGGAATTTTGGTTTTTCATGTTGATTTTAAAATGACCTTTTTCATGTGTGAAATGTACTAACTCGTTTTTTCCTCACAGCAGATCAACTTGTGTGTGGTTGCAACATTACGGACCCATTGAGTATATTTTTGGAGAAAGGGACATCAGTTGCACCACATGGCGGGAGGAAGATGCCAAGCACGATACATTTTTTTTCTTCGGTAAGCATTTTTTTGTGTTTGATACTTTTGGAATTTTGGTTTTTTATGTTGATTTTAAAGTGACCTTTTTCATGTTTGAAATGTACTAACTCGTTTTTTCCTCACAGCAGGTCAACTTGTGTGTGGTTGCAACATTACGGTCCCATTGAGTACATTTTTGGAGAAAGGGACATCAGTTGCACCACAGGGCGGGAGGAGGGTGCTGAGCACGTTACATTTTCTCTCTTCGGTAAGCATTTTTTTGTGTTTGATACTTTTGGAATTTTGGTTTTTCATGTTGATTTTAAAATGACCTTTTTCATGTTTGAAATGTACTAACTCATTTTTTCCTCACAGCAGGTCAACTTGTGTGTGGTTGCAACATTACGGTCCCATTGAGTACATTTTTGGAGAGAGGGACATCAGTTGCACCACAGGGCGGGAGGATGATGCCAAGCACGATACGTTTTCTTTCTTCGGTAAGCATTTTTTTGTGTTTGATACTTTTGGAATTTTTGTTTTTCATGTTGATTTTAAAATGACCTTTTTCATGTTCAAAATGTACTAACTCGTTTTTTCCTCACAGCAGGTCAACTTGTGTGTGGTTGCAACATTACGGTCCCATTGAGTACATTTTTGGAGAAAGGGACATCAGTTGCACCACAGGGCGGGAGGAGGGTGCCGAGGACGTTACATTTTCTCTCTTCGGTAAGCATTTTTTTGTGTTTGATACTTTTGGAATTTTGGTTTTTCATGTTGATTTTAAAATGACCTTTTTCATGTTTGAAATGTACTAACTCGTTTTTTCCTCACAGCAGGTGAACTTGTGTGTGGTTGGAACATTATGGTCCCATTGAGTATATTTTTGGAGAAAGGGACATCAGTTGCACCACAGGGCGGGAGGAAGATGCCAAGCACGATACATTTTTTTTCTTCGGTAAGCATTTATTTGTGTTTGATACTTTTGGAATTTTCGTTTTTCATGTTGATTTTAAAATGACCTTTTTCATGTTTGAAATGTACTAACTCGTTTTTTCCTCACAGCAGGTCAACTTGTGTGTGGTTGCAACAACACTGTCCCATTGAGTATATTTTTGGAGAGAGGGACATCAGTTGCACCACAGGGCGGGAGGAGGGTGCTGAGCACGTTACATTTTCTCTCTTCGGTAAGCATTTTTTTGTGTTTGATACTTTTGGAATTTTGGTTTTTCGTGTTGATTTTAAAATGACCTTTTTCATGTTTGAAGTGTACTAACTCGTTTCTTCCTCACAGCAGATCAACTTGTGTGTGGTTGCAACATTACGGTCCCATTGAGTACATTTTTGGAGAAAGGGACATCAGTTGCACCACAGGGCGGGAGGAGGGTGCTGAGCACATTACATTTTCTCTCTTCAGTAAGCATTTTTTTGTGTTTGATACTTTTGGAATTTTGGTTTTTCATGTTGATTTTAAAATGACATTTTTCATGTTTGAAATGTACTAACTCGTTTTTTCCTCACAGCAGATCAACTTGTGTGTGGTTGCAACATTACGGTCCCATTGAGTAAATTTTTGGAGAAAGGGACATCAGTTGCACCACAGGGCGGGAGGAAGATGCCAAGCACGATACATTTTTTTTCTTCGGTAAGCATTTTTTTGTGTTTGATACTATTGGAATTTTGGTTTTTCATGTTGATTTTAAAATGACCTTTTTCATGTTTGAAATGTACTAACTCGTTTTTTCCTCACAGCAGGTCAACTTGTGTGTGGTTGCAACATTACGGTCCCATTGAGTACATTTTTGGAGAAAGGGACATCAGTTGCACCACAGGGCGGGAGGAAGATGCCAAGCACGATACATTTTTTTTCTTCTTTAAGCATTTTTTTGTGTTTGATACTTTTGGTATTTTGGTTTTTCATGTTGATTTTAAAATGACCTTTTTCATGTTTGAAATGTACTAACTCGTTTTTTCCTCACAGCAGGTCAACTTGTGTGTGGTTGCAACATTACGGTCCCATTGAGTACATTTTTGGAGAAAGGGACATCAGTTGCACCACAGGGCGGGAGGAGGGTGCTGAGCACGTTACATTTTCTCTCTTCGGTAAGCATTTTTTTGTGTTTGATACTTTTGGAATTTTGGTTTTTCATGTTGATTTTAAAATGACCTTTTTCATGTTTGAAATGTACTAACTCGTTTTTTCCTCACAGCAGGTCAACTTGTGTGTGGTTGCAACATTACGGTCCCGTTGAGTACATTTTTGGAGAAAGGGACATCAGTTGCTCCACAGGGCGGGAGGAAAGTGCTGAGCACGTTACATTTTCTCTCTTCGGTAAGCATTTTTTTGTGTTTCATACTTTTGGAATTTTTGTTTTTCATGTTGATTTTAAAACGACCTTTTTCATGTTTGAAATGTACTAACTCGTTTTTTCCTCACAGCAGGTCAACTTGTGTGTGGTTGCAACATTACGTTCCCATTGAGTACATTTTTGGAGAAAGGGACATCAGTTGCACCACAGGGCGGGAGGAGGGTGCTAAGCACGTTACATTTTCTCTCTTCGGTAAGCATTTTTTTGTGTTTGATACTTTTGGAATTTTGGTTTTTCATGTTGATTTTAAAATGACCTTTTTCATGTTTGAAATGTACTAACTCGTTTTTTCCTCACAGCAGATCAACTTGTGTGTGGTTGCAACATTACGGTCCCATTGAGTATATTTTTGGAGAACGGGACATCAGTTGCACCACAGGGCGGGAGGAAGATGCCAAGCACGATACATTTTTTTTCTTCGGTAACCATTTTTTTTTGTTTGATACTTTTGGAATATTGGTTTATCATGTTGATTTTAAAATGACCTTTTTCATGTTTGAAATGTACTAACTCGTTTTTTCTCACAGCAGGTCAACTTGTGTGTGGTTGCAACATTACGGTCCCATTGAGTACATTTTTGGAGAAAGGGACATCAGTTGCACCACAGGGCGGGAGGAAGATGCCAAGCACGATACATTTTTTTTCTTCGGTAAGCATTTTTTTGTGTTTGATACTTTTGGTATTTTGGTTTTTCATGTTGATTTTAAAATGACCTTTTTCATGTTTGAAATGTACTAACTCGTTTTTTCCTCACAGCAGGTCAACTAGTGTGTGGTTGCAACATTACGGTCCCATTGAGTACATTTTTGGAGAAAGGGACATCAGTTGCACCACAGGGCGGGAGGAGGGTGCTGAGCACGTTACATTTTCTCTCTTCGGTAAGCATTTTTTTGTGTTTGATACTTTTGGAATTTTAGTTTTTCATGTTGATTTTAAAATGACCTTTTTCATGTTTGAAATGTACTAACTCGTTTTTTCCTCACAGCAGGTCAACTTGTGTGTGGTTGCAACATTACGGTCCCGTTGAGTACATTTTTGGAGAAAGGGACATCAGTTGCACCACAGGGCGGGAGGAAGGTGCTGAGCACGATACATTTTCTCTCTTCGGTAAGCATTTTTTTGTGTTTCATACTTTTGGAATTTTTGTTTTTCATGTTGATTTTAAAATGACCTTTTTCATGTTTGAAATGTACTAACTCGTTTTTTCCTCACAGCAGGTCAACTTGTGTGTGGTTGCAACATTACGTTCCCATTGAGTACATTTTTGGAGAAAGGGACATCAGTTGCACCACAGGGCGGGAGGAGGGTGCTAAGCACGTTACATTTTCTCTCTTCGGTAAGCATTTTTTTGTGTTTGATACTTTTGGAATTTTGGTTTTTCATGTTCATTTTAAAATGACCTTTTTCATGTTTGAAATGTACTAACTCGTTTTTTCCTCACAGCAGGTCAACTTGTGTGTGGTTGCAACATTACGTTCCCATTGAGTACATTTTTGGAGAAAGGGACATCAGTTGCACCACAGGGCGGGAGGAGGGTGCTAAGCACGTTACATTTTCTCTCTTCGGTAAGCATTTTTTTGTGTTTCATACTTTTGGAATTTTTGTTTTTCATGTTGATTTTAAAACGACCTTTTTCATGTTTGAAATGTACTAACTCGTTTTTTCCTCACAGCAGGTCAACTTGTGTGTGGTTGCAACATTACGTTCCCATTGAGTACATTTTTGGAGAAAGGGACATCAGTTGCACCACAGGGCGGGAGGAGGGTGCTAAGCACGTTACATTTTCTCTCTTCGGTAAGCATTTTTTTGTGTTTCATACTTTTGGAATTTTTGTTTTTCATGTTGATTTTAAAATGACCTTTTTCATGTTTGAAATGTACTAACTCGTTTTTTCCTCACAGCAGGTCAACTTGTGTGTGGTTGCAACATTACGTTCCCATTGAGTACATTTTTGGAGAAAGGGACATCAGTTGCACCACAGGGCGGGAGGAGGGTGCTAAGCACGTTACATTTTCTCTCTTCGGTAAGCATTTTTTTGTGTTTCATACTTTTGGAATTTTTGTTTTTCATGTTGATTTTAAAACGACCTTTTTCATGTTTGAAATGTACTAACTCGATTTTTCCTCACAGCAGGTCAACTTGTGTGTGGTTGCAACATTACGTTCCCATTGAGTACATTTTTGGAGAAAGGGACATCAGTTGCACCACAGGGCGGGAGGAGGGTGCTAAGCACGTTACATTTTCTCTCTTCGGTAAGCATTTTTTTGTGTTTGATACTTTTGGAATTTTGGTTTTTCATGTTGATTTTAAAATGACCTTTTTCATGTTTGAAATGTACTAACTCGTTTTTTCCTCACAGCAGGTCAACTTGTGTGTGGTTGCAACATTACGTTCCCATTGAGTACATTTTTGGAGAAAGGGACATCAGTTGCACCACAGGGCGGGAGGAGGGTGCTAAGCACGTTACATTTTCTCTCTTCGGTAAGCATTTTTTTGTGTTTCATACTTTTGGAATTTTTGTTTTTCATGTTGATTTTAAAACGACCTTTTTCATGTTTGAAATGTACTAACTCGTTTTTTCCTCACAGCAGGTCAACTTGTGTGTGGTTGCAACATTACGTTCCCATTGAGTACATTTTTGGAGAAAGGGACATCAGTTGCACCACAGGGCGGGAGGAGGGTGCTAAGCACGTTACATTTTCTCTCTTCGGTAAGCATTTTTTTGTGTTTCATACTTTTGGAATTTTTGTTTTTCATGTTGATTTTAAAACGACCTTTTTCATGTTTGAAATGTACTAACTCGTTTTTTCCTCACAGCAGGTCAACTTGTGTGTGGTTGCAACATTACGTTCCCATTGAGTACATTTTTGGAGAAAGGGACATCAGTTGCACCACAGGGCGGGAGGAGGGTGCTAAGCACGTTACATTTTCTCTCTTCGGTAAGCATTTTTTTGTGTTTTATACTTTTGGAATTTTGGTTTTTCATGTTGATTTTAAAATGACCTTTTTCATGTTTGAAATGTACTAACTCGTTTTTTCCTCACAGCAGGTCAACTTGTGTGTGGTTGCAACATTACGTTCCCATTGAGTACATTTTTGGAGAAAGGGACATCAGTTGCACCACAGGGCGGGAGGAGGGTGCTAAGCACGTTACATTTTCTCTCTTCGGTAAGCATTTTTTTGTGTTTGATACTTTTGGAATTTTGGTTTTTCATGTTGATTTTAAAATGACCTTTTTCATGTTTGAAATGTACTAACTCGTTTTTTCCTCACAGCAGGTCAACTTGTGTGTGGTTGCAACATTACGGTCCCATTGAGTACATTTTTGGAGAGAGGGACATCAGTTGCACCACAGGGCGGGAGGAAGATGCCAAGCACGATACATTTTCTCTCTTCGGTAAGCATTTTTTTGTGTTTGATACTTTTGAAATTTTGGTTTTTCATGTTGATTTTAAAATGACCTTTTTCATGTTTGAAATATACTAACTCGTTTTTTCCTCACAGCAGGTCAACTTGTGTGTGGTTGCAACATTACGGTCCCATTGAGTACATTTTTGGAGAGAGGGACATCAGTTGCACCACAGGGCGGGAAGAAGGTGCTGAGCACGTTACATTTTCTCTCTTCGGTAAGCATTTTTTTGTGTTTCATACTTTTGGAATTTTTGTTTTTCATGTTGATTTTAAAACGACCTTTTTCATGTTTGAAATGTACTAACTCGTTTTTTCCTCACAGCAGGTCAACTTGTGTGTGGTTGCAACATTACGTTCCCATTGAGTACATTTTTGGAGAAAGGGACATCAGTTGCACCACAGAGCGGGAGGAGGGTGCTAAGCACGTTACATTTTCTCTCTTCGGTAAGCATTTTTTTGTGTTTGATACTTTTGGAATTTTGGTTTTTCATGTTGATTTTAAAATGACCTTTTTCATGTTTGAAATGTACTAACTCGTTTTTTCCTCACAGCAGGTCAACTTGTGTGTGGTTGCAACATTACGTTCCCATTGAGTACATTTTTGGAGAAAGGGACATCAGTTGCACCACAGGGCGGGAGGAGGGTGCTAAGCACGTTACATTTTCTCTCTTCGGTAAGCATTTTTTTGTGTTTCATACTTTTGGAATTTTTGTTTTTCATGTTGATTTTAAAACGACCTTTTTCATGATTGAAATGTACTAACTCGTTTTTTCCTCACAGCAGGTCAACTTGTGTGTGGTTGCAACATTACGTTCCCATTGAGTACATTTTTGGAGAAAGGGACATCAGTTGCACCACAGGGCAGGAGGAGGGTGCTAAGCACGTTACATTTTCTCTCTTCGGTAAGCATTTTTTTGTGTTTCATACTTATGGAATTTTTGTTTTTCATGTTGATTTTAAAACGACCTTTTTCATGTTTGAAATGTACTAACTCGTTTTTTCCTCACAGCAGGTCAACTTGTGTGTGGTTGCAACATTACGTTCCCATTGAGTACATTTTTGGAGAAAGGGACATCAGTTGCACCACAGGGCGGGAGGAGGGTGCTAAGCACGTTACATTTTCTCTCTTCGGTAAGCATTTTTTTGTGTTTCATACTTTTGGAATTTTTGTTTTTCATGTTGATTTTAAAACGACCTTTTTCATGTTTGAAATGTACTAACTCGTTTTTTCCTCACAACAGGTCAACTTGTGTGTGGTTGCAACATTACGTTCCCATTGAGTACATTTTTGGAGAAAGGGACATCAGTTGCACCACAGGGCGGGAGGAGGGTGCTAAGCACGTTACATTTTCTCTCTTCGGTAAGCATTTTTTTGTGTTTCATACTTTTGGAATTTTTGTTTTTCATGTTGATTTTAAAACGACCTTTTTCATGTTTGAAATGTACTAACTCGTTTTTTCCTCACAGCAGGTCAACTTGTGTGTGGTTGCAACATTACGTTCCCATTGAGTACATTTTTGGAGAAAGGGACATCAGTTGCACCACAGGGCGGGAGGAGGGTGCTAAGCACGTTACATTTTCTCTCTTCGGTAAGCATTTTTTTGTGTTTGATACTTTTGGAATTTTTGTTTTTCATGTTGATTTTAAAATGACCTTTTTCATGTTTGAAATGTACTAACTCGTTTTTTCCTCACAGCAGGTCAACTTGTGTGTGGTTGCAACATTACGTTCCCATTGAGTACATTTTTGGAGAAAGGGACATCAGTTGCACCACAGGGCGGGTGGAGGGTGCTAAGCACGTTACATTTTCTCTCTTCGGTAAGCATTTTTTTGTGTTTGATACTTTTGGAATTTTGGTTTTTCATGTTGATTTTAAAATGACCTTTTTCATGTTTGAAATGTACTAACTCGTTTTTTCCTCACAGCAGGTCAACTTGTGTGTGGTTGCAACATTACGGTCCCATTGAGTACATTTTTGGAGAGAGGGACATCAGTTGCACCACAGGGCGGGAGGAAGATGCCAAGCACGATACATTTTCTCTCTTCGGTAAGCATTTTTTTGTGTTTGATACTTTTGAAATTTTGGTTTTTCATGTTGATTTTAAAATGACCTTTTTCATGTTTGAAATATACTAACTCGTTTTTTCCTCACAGCAGGTCAACTTGTGTGTGGTTGCAACATTACGGTCCCATTGAGTACATTTTTGGAGAGAGGGACATCAGTTGCACCGCAGTGTGGGAGGAGGGTGCTGAGCACGTTACATTTTCTCTCTTCGGTAAGCATTTTTTTGTGTTTGATACTTTTGGAATTTTGGTTTTTCATGTTGATTTTAAAATGACCTTTTTCATGTTTGAAATGTACTAACTCGTTTTTTCCTCACAGCAGGTCAACTTGTGTGTGGTTGCAACATTACGGTCCCATTGAGTGCATTTTTGGAGAGAGGGACATCAGTTGCACCACAGGGCGGGAGGAGGGTGCTGAGCACGTTACATTTTCTCTCTTCGTTAGGAATTTTTTTGTGTTTGATACTTTTGGAATTTTGGTTTTTCATGTTGATTTTAAAATGACCTTTGTCATGTTTAAAATGTACTAACTCGTTTTTTCCTCACAGCAGGTCAACTTGTTTGTGGTTGCAACATTACGGTCCCATTGAGTACATTTTTGGAGAGAGGGACATCAGTTGCACCACAGGGCGGGAGGAGGGTGCTGAGCACGTTACATTTTCTCTCTTCGGTAAGCATTTTTTTGTGTTTGATACTTTTGGAATTTTGGTTTTTCATGTTGATTTTAAAATGACCTTTTTCATGTTTGAAATGGACTAACTCGTTTTTTCCTCACAGCAGGTCAACTTGTGTGTGGTTGCAACATTACGGTCCCATTGAGTACATTTTTGGAGAGAGGGACATCAGTTGCACCACAGGGCGGGAGGAGGGTGCTGAGCACGTTACATTTTCTCTCTTCGGTAAGCATTTTTTTGTGTTTCATACTTTTGGAATTTTGGTTTTTCATGTTGATTTTAACATGACCTTTTTCATGTTTGAAATGTACTAACTCGTTTTTTCCTCACAGCAGGTCAACTTATGTGTTTTTGCAACATTACGGTCCCATTGAGTACATTTTTGGAGAGAGGGACATCAGTTGCACCACAGGGCGGGAGGAGGGTGCTGAGCACGTTACATTTTCTCTCTTCGGTAAGCATTTTTTTGTGTTTGATACTTTTGGAATTTTGGTTTTTCATGTTGATTTTAAAATGACCTTTTTCATGTTTGAAATGGACTAACTCGTTTTTTCCTCACAGCAGGTCAACCTGTGTGTGGTTGCAACATTACGGTCCCAATGAGTACATTTTTGGAGAGAGGGACATCAGTTGCACCACAGGGCGGGAGGAGGGTGCTGAGCACGTTACATTTTCTCTCTTCGGTAAGCATTTTTTTGTGTTTGATACTTTTGGAATTTTGATTTTTCATGTTGATTTTAAAATGACCTTTTTTGGTTTGAAATGGACTAATTCGTTTTTTCCTCACAGCAGGTCAACTTGTGTGTGGTTGCAACATTACGGTCCCATTGAGTACATTTTTGGAGAGAGGGACATCAGTTGCACCACAGGGCAGGAGGAGGGTGCTGAGCACGTTACATTTTCTCTCTTCGGTAAGCATTTTTTTGTGTTTGATACTTTTGGAATTTTGGTTTTTCATGTTGATTTTAAAATGACCTTTGTCTTGTTTGAAATGTACTAACTCGTTTTTTCCTCACAGCAGGTCAACTTATGTGTGGTTGCAACATTACGGTCCCATTGAGTACATTTTTGGAGAGAGGGACATCAGTTGCACCACAGGGCGGGAGGAGGGAGCTGGGCACGTTACATTTTCTCTCTTCGGTAAGCATTTTTTTGTGTTTGATACTTTTGGAATTTTGGTTTTTCATGTTGATTTTAAAATGACCTTTTTCATGTTTGAAATGGACTAACTCGTTTTTTCCTCACAGCAGGTCAACTTGTGTGTGGTTGCAACATTACGGTCCCATTGAGTACATTTTTGGAGAGAGGGACATCAGTTGCACCACAGGGCGGGAGGAGGGTGCTGAGCACATTACATTTTCTCTCTTCGGTAAGCATTTTTTTGTGTTTGATACTTTTGGAATTTTGGTTTTTCATGTTAATTTTAAAATGACCTTTTTCATGTTTGAAATGTACTAACTCGTTTTTTCCTCACAGCAGGTCAACTTGTGTGTGGTTGCAACATTACGTTCCCATTGAGTACATTTTTGGAGAAAGGGACATCAGTTGCACCACAGGGCGGGAGGAGGGTGCTAAGCACGTTACATTTTCTCTCTTCGGTAAGCATTTTTTTGTGTTTGATACTTTTGGAATTTTGGTTTTTCATGTTGATTTTAAAATGACCTTTTTCATGTTTGAAATGTACTAACTCGTTTTTTCCTCACAGCAGGTCAACTTGTGTGTGGTTGCAACATTACGGTCCCATTGAGTACATTTTTGGAGAGAGGGACATCAGTTGCACCACAGGGCGGGAGGAAGATGCCAAGCACGATACATTTTCTCTCTTCGGTAAGCATTTTTTTGTGTTTGATACTTTTGAAATTTTGGTTTTTCATGTTGATTTTAAAATGACCTTTTTCATGTTTGAAATATACTAACTCGTTTTTTCCTCACAGCAGGTCAACTTGTGTGTGGTTGCAACATTACGGTCCCATTGAGTACATTTTTGGAGAGAGGGACATCAGTTGCACCGCAGGGTGGGAGGAGGGTGCTGAGCACGTTACATTTTCTCTCTTCGGTAAGCATTTTTTTGTGTTTGATACTTTTGGAATTTTGGTTTTTCATGTTGATTTTAAAATGACCTTTTTCATGTTTGAAATGTACTAACTCGTTTTTTCCTCACAGCAGGTCAACTTGTGTGTGGTTGCAACATTACGGTCCCATTGAGTGCATTTTTGGAGAGAGGGACATCAGTTGCACCACAGGGCGGGAGGAGGGTGCTGAGCACGTTACATTTTCTCTCTTCGTTAGGAATTTTTTTGTGTTTGATACTTTTGGAATTTTGGTTTTTCATGTTGATTTTAAAATGACCTTTGTCATGTTTAAAATGTACTAACTCGTTTTTTCCTCACAGCAGGTCAACTTGTTTGTGGTTGCAACATTACGGTCCCATTGAGTACATTTTTGGAGAGAGGGACATCAGTTGCACCACAGGGCGGGAGGAGGGTGCTGAGCACGTTACATTTTCTCTCTTCGGTAAGCATTTTTTTGTGTTTGATACTTTTGGAATTTTGGTTTTTCATGTTGATTTTAAAATGACCTTTTTCATGTTTGAAATGGACTAACTCGTTTTTTCCTCACAGCAGGTCAACTTGTGTGTGGTTGCAACATTACGGTCCCATTGAGTACATTTTTGGAGAGAGGGACATCAGTTGCACCACAGGGCGGGAGGAGGGTGCTGAGCACGTTACATTTTCTCTCTTCGGTAAGCATTTTTTTGTGTTTCATACTTTTGGAATTTTGGTTTTTCATGTTGATTTTAACATGACCTTTTTCATGTTTGAAATGTACTAACTCGTTTTTTCCTCACAGCAGGTCAACTTATGTGTTTATGCAACATTACGGTCCCATTGAGTACATTTTTGGAGAGAGGGACATCAGTTGCACCACAGGGCGGGAGGAGGGTGCTGAGCACGTTACATTTTCTCTCTTCGGTAAGCATTTTTTTGTGTTTGATACTTTTGGAATTTTGGTTTTTCATGTTGATTTTAAAATGACCTTTTTCATGTTTGAAATGGACTAACTCGTTTTTTCCTCACAGCAGGTCAACCTGTGTGTGGTTGCAACATTACGGTCCCAATGAGTACATTTTTGGAGAGAGGGACATCAGTTGCACCACAGGGCGGGAGGAGGGTGCTGAGCACGTTACATTTTCTCTCTTCGGTAAGCATTTTTTTGTGTTTGATACTTTTGGAATTTTGATTTTTCATGTTGATTTTAAAATGACCTTTTTCAGGTTTGAAATGGACTAATTCGTTTTTTCCTCACAGCAGGTCAACTTGTGTGTGGTTGCAACATTACGGTCCCATTGAGTACATTTTTGGAGAGAGGGACATCAGTTGCACCACAGGGCAGGAGGAGGGTGCTGAGCACGTTACATTTTCTCTCTTCGGTAAGCATTTTTTTGTGTTTGATACTTTTGGAATTTTGGTTTTTCATGTTGATTTTAAAATGACCTTTGTCTTGTTTGAAACGTACTAACTCGTTTTTTCCTCACAGCAGGTCAACTTATGTGTGGTTGCAACATTACGGTCCCATTGAGTACATTTTTGGAGAGAGGGACATCAGTTGCACCACAGGGCGGGAGGAGGGAGCTGGGCACGTTACATTTTCTCTCTTCGGTAAGCATTTTTTTGTGTTTGATACTTTTGGAATTTTGGTTTTTCATGTTGATTTTAAAATGACCTTTTTCATGTTTGAAATGGACTAACTCGTTTTTTCCTCACAGCAGGTCAACTTGTGTGTGGTTGCAACATTACGGTCCCATTGAGTACATTTTTGGAGAGAGGGACATCAGTTGCACCACAGGGCGGGAGGAGGGTGCTGAGCACATTATATTTTCTCTCTTCGGTAAGCATTTTTTTGTGTTTGATACTTTTGGAATTTTGGTTTTTCATGTTAATTTTAAAATGACCTTTTTCATGTGTGAAATGTACTAACTCGTTTTTTCCTCACAGCAGGTCAACTTGTGTGTGGTTGCAACATTACGGTCCCATTGAGTACATTTTTGGAGAGAGGGACATCTGTTGCACCACAGGGCGGGAGGAGGGTGCTGAGCACGTTACATTTTCTCTCTTCGGTAAGCATTTTTTTGTGTTTGATACTTTTGGAATTTTTGTTTTTCATGTTGATTTTAAAATGACCTTTTTCATGTTTGAAATGTACTAACTCGTTTTTTCCTCACAGCAGGTCAACTTGTGTGTGGTTGCAACATTACGGTCCCATTGAGTACATTTTTGGAGAAAGGGACATCAGTTGCACCACAGGGCGGGAGGAGGGTTCTGAGCACGTTACATTTTCTCTCTTCGACAAGCATTTTTTTGTGTTTGATACTTTTGGAATTTTGGTTTTTCATGTTGATTTTAAAATGACCTTTTTCATGTTTGAAATGTACTAACTCGTTTTTTCCTCACAGCAGGGCAACTTATGTGTGGTTGCAACATTACGGTCCCATTGAGTACATTTTTGGAGAAAGGAAATCAGTTGCACCACAGGGCGGGAGAAGGGTGCTGAGCACGTTACATTTTCTCTCTTCGTTAAGCATTTTTTTGTGTTTGATACTTTTCGAATTTTGGTTTTTCATGTTGATTTTAAAATGACCTTTTTCATGTTTGAAATGTACTAACTCGTTTTTTCTTCACAGCAGGTCAACTTGTGTGTGGTTGCAACATTACGGTCCCATTGAGTACATTTTTGGAGAAAGGGACATCAGTTGCACCACAGGGCGGGAGGAAGATGCCAAGCACGATACATTTTTTTCCTTCGGTAACCATTGTTTTGTGTTTGATATTTTTGGAATTTTGGTTTTTCATGTTGATTTTAAAATGACCTTTTTCATGTTTGAAATGTACTAACTCGTTTTTTCCTCACAGCAGGTCAACTTGTGTGTGGTTGCAACATTACGGTCCCATTGAGTACATTTTTGGAGAAAGGGACATCAGTTGTACCGCAGGGTGGGAGGAGGGTGCTGAGCACGTTACATTTTCTCTCTTCGGTAAGCATTTTTTTGTTTTTGATACTTTTGGAATTTTGGTTTTTCATGTTGATTTTAAAATGACCTTTTTCATGTTTGAAATGTACTAACTCGATTTTTTCCTCACAGCAGGTCAACTTGTGTGTGGTTGCAGCACTACGGACCCATTGAGTACATTTTTGGAGAGAGGGACATCAGTTGCACCACAGGGCGGGAGGAGGGTGCTGAGCACGTTACATTTTCTCTCTTCGTTAAGCATTTTTTTGTGTTTTATACTTTTCGAATTTTGGTTTTTCATGTTGATTTTAAAATGACCTTTTTCATGTTTGAAATGTACTAACTCGTTTTTTCCTCACAGCAGGTCAACTTGTGTGTGGTTGCAACATTACGGTCCCATTGAGTACATTTTTGGAGAAAGGGACATCAGTTGCACCACAGGGCGGGAGGAAGATGCCAAGCACGATACATTTTTTTCCTTCGGTAACCATTGTTTTGTGTTTGATATTTTTGGAATTTTGGTTTTTCATGTTGATTTTAAAATGACCTTTTTCATGTTTGAAATGTACTAACTCGTTTTTTCCTCACAGCAGGTCAACTTGTGTGTGGTTGCAACATTACGGTCCCATTGAGTACATTTTTGGAGAAAGGGACATCAGTTGTACCGCAGGGTGGGAGGAGGGTGCTGAGCACGTTACATTTTCTCTCTTCGGTAAGCATTTTTTTGTTTTTGATACTTTTGGAATTTTGGTTTTTCATGTTGATTTTAAAATGACCTTTTTCATGTTTGAAATGTACTAACTCGATTTTTTCCTCACAGCAGGTCAACTTGTGTGTGGTTGCAACACTACGGACCCATTGAGTACATTTTTGGAGAGAGGGACATCAGTTGCACCACAGGGTGGGAGGAGGGTGCTGAGCACGTTACATTTTCTCTCTTCGGTATGCATTTTTTTGTGTTTTATACTTTTGGAATTTTGGTTTTTCATGTTGATTTTAAAATGACCTTTTTCATGTTTGAAATGTACTAACTCGTTTTTTCCTCACAGCAGGTCAACTTGTGTGTGGTTGCAACATTACGGTCCCATTGAGTACATTTTTAGAGAAAGGGACATCAGTTGCACCACAGGGCGGGAGGAAGATGCCAAGCACGATACATTTTTTTTCTTCGGTAAGCATTTTTTTGTGTTTGATACTTTTGGAATTTTGGTTTTTCATGTTGATTTTAAAATGACCTTTTTCATGTTTGAAATGTACTAACTCGTTTTTTCCTCACAGCAGGTCAACTTGTGTGTGGTTGCAACATTACGGTCCCATTGAGTACATTTTTGGAGAAAGGGACATCAGTTGTACCGCAGGGTGGGAGGAGGGTGCTGAGCACATTACATTTTCTCTCTTCGGTAAGCATTTTTTTGTGTTTGATACTTTTGGAATTTTGGTTTTTCATGTTGATTTTAAAATGACCTTTTTCATGTTTGAAATGTACTAACTCGATTTTTTCTTCACAGCAGGTCAACTTGTGTGTGGTTGCAACATTACGGTCCCATTGAGTACATTTTTGGAGAGAAGGACATCAGTTGCACCACAGGGCGGGAGGAGGGTGCTGAGCACGTTACATTTTCTCTCTTCGGTAAGCATTTTTTTGTGTTTGATACTTTTGGAATTCTGGTTTTTCATGTTGATTTTAAAATGACCTTTTTCATGTTTGAAATGTACTAACTCGTTTTTTCCTCACAGCAGGTCAACTTGTTTGTGGTTGCAACATTACGGTCCCATTGAGTACATTTTTGGAGAAAGGGACATCAGTTGCACCACAGGGTGGGAGGAAGATGCCAAGCACGATACATTTTTTTCTTCGGTAAGCATTTTTTAATATTTGATACTTTTGGGATTTTGGTTTTTCATGTTGATTTTAAAATGACCTTTTTCATGTTTGAAATGTACTAACTCGTTTTTTCCTCACAGCAGGTCAACTTATGTGTGGTTGCAACATTACGGTCCCATTGAGTACATTTTTGGAGAGAGGGACATCAGTTGCACTACAGGGCGGGAGGAGGGTGCTGGGCACGTTACATTTTCTCTCTTCGGTAAGCATTTTTTTGTGTTTGATACTTTTGGAATTTTGGTTTTTCATGTTGATTTTAAAATGACCTTTTTCATGTTTGAAATGGACTAACTCGTTTTTTCCTCACAGCAGGTCAACTTGTGTGTGGTTGCAACATTATGGTCCCATTGAGTACATTTTTGGAGAGAGGGACATCAGTTGCACCACAGGGCGGGAGGAGGGTGCTGAGCACGTTACATTTTCTCTCTTCGGTAAGCAGTTTTTTGTGTTTGATACTTTTGGAATTTTGGTTTTTCATGTTGATTTTAAAATGACCTTTTTCATGTTTGAAATGTACTAACTCGTTTTTTCCTCACAGCAGGTCAACTTGTGTGTGGTAGCAACATTACGGTCCCATTGAGTACATTTTTGGAGAGAGGGACATCAGTTGCACCACAGGGCGGGAGGAGGGTGCTGAGCACGTTACATTTTCTCTCTTCGGTAAGCATTTTTTTGTGTTTGATACTTTTGGAATTTTGGTTTTTCATGTTGATTTTAAAATGTCCTTTTACATGTTTGAAATGTACTAACTCGTTTTTTCCTCACAGCAGGTCAACTTGTGTGTGGTTGCAACATTACGGTCCCATTGAGTACATTTTTGGAGAGAGGGACATCAGTTGCACCACAGGGCGGGAGGAGGGTGCTGAGCACGTTACATTTTCTCTCTTCGGTAAGCATTTTTATGTGTTTGATACTTTTGGAATTTTGGTTTTTCATGTTGATTTTAAAATGACCTTTTTCATGTTTGAAATGTACTAACTCGTTTTTTCCTCACAGCAGGTCAACTTGTGTGTGGTTGCAACATTACGGTCCCATTGAGTACATTTTTGGAGAAAGGGACATCAGTTGCACCACAGGGCGGGAGGAAGATGCCAAGCACGATACATTTTTTTTCTTCGGTAAGCATTTTTTTGTGTTTGATACTTTTGGAATTTTGGTTTTTCATGTTGATTTTAAAATGACCTTTTTCATGTTTGAAATGTACTAAGTCGTTTTTTCCTCACAGCAGGTCAACTTGTGTGTGGTTGCAACATTACGGTCCCATTGAGTACATTTTTGGAGAAAGGGACATCAGTTGCACCACAGGGCGGGAGGAGGGTGCTGAGCATGTTACATTTTCTCTCTTCGGTAAGCATTTTTTTGTGTTTGATACTTTTGGGATTTTGGTTTTTCATGTTGATTTTAAAATGACCTTTTTCATGTTTGAAATGTACTAACCCGTTTTTTCCTCACAGCAGGTCAACTTGTGTGTGGTTGCAACATTACGGTCCCATTGAGTACATTTTTGGAGAAAGGGACATCAGTTGCACCACAGGGCGGGAGGAGGGTGCTGAGCACGTTACATTTTCTCTCTCCGGTAAGCATTTTTTTGTGTTTGATACTTTTGGAATTTTGGTTTTTCATGTTGATTTTAAAATGACCTTTTTCATGTTTGAAATGTACTAACTCGTTTTTTCCTCACAGCAGGTCAACTTGTGTGTGGTTGCAACATTGTGGTCCCATTGATTACAATTTTGGAGAGAGGGACATCAGTTGCACCACAGGGCGGAAGGAGGGTGCTAAGCACGTTACATTTTCTCTCTTCGGTACGAATTTTTTGGTGTTTGATACTTTTGGAATTTTGGTTTTTCATGTTGATTTTAAAATGACCTTTTTCATGTTTGAAATGTACTAACTCGTTTTTTCCTCACAGAAGGTCAACTTGAGTGTGTTTGCAACATTACGGTCCCATTGAGTACATTTTTGGAGAAAGGGACATCAGTTGCACCACAGGGCGGGAGGAGGGTGCTGAGCACGTTACATTTTATCTCTTCGGTAAGCATTTTTTTGTGTTTGATACTTTTGGAACTTTGGTTTTTCATGTTGATTTTAAAATGACCTTTTTCATGTTTGAAATGTACTAACTCGATTTTTTCCTCACATCAGGTCAACTTGTGTGTGGGTGCAACATTATGGTCCCATTGAGTACATTTTTGGAGAGAGGAACATCAGTTGCACCACAGGGCGGGAGGAGGGTGCTGAGCACGTTACATTTTCTCTCTTCGGTAAGCATTTTTTTGTGTTTGATACTTTTGGAATTCTGGTTTTTCATGTTGATTTTAAAATGACCTTTTTCATGTTTGAAATGTACTAACTCGTTTTTTCCTCACAGCAGGTCAACTTGTGTGTGGTTGCAACATTACGGTCCCATTGAGTACATTTTTGGAGAAAGGGACATCAGTTGCACGACAGGGTGGGAGGAAGATGCCAAGCACAATACATTTTTTTCTTCGGTAAGCATTTTTTTGTGTTTGATACTTTTGGAATTTTGGTTTTTCATGTTGATTTTAAAATGACCTTTTTAATGTTTGAAATGTACTAACTCGTTTTTTCCTCACAGCAGGTCAACTTGTGTGTGGTTGCAACATTACGGTCCCATTGAGTACATTTTTGGAGAGAGGGACATCAGTTGCACCACAGGGCGGGTGGAGGGTGCTGAGCACATTACATTTTCTCTCTTCGGTAAGCATTTTTTTGTGTTTGATACTTTTGGAATTTTGGTTTTTCATGTTGATTTTAAAATGACCTTTTTCATGTTTGAAATGTACTAACTCGTTTTTTCCTCACAGCAGGTCTACTTGTGTGTGGTTGCAACATTACGGTCCCATTGAGTACATTTTTGGAGTGAGGGACATCAGTTGCACCACAGGGCGGGAGGAGGGTGCTGAGCACGTTACATTTTCTCTCGTCGGTAAGCATTTTTTTGTGTTTGATACTTTTGGAATTTTGGTTTTTCATGTTGACTTTAAAATGACCTTTTTCATGTTTGAAATGTACTAACTCGTTTTTTCCTCACAGCAGGTCAACTTGTGTGTGGTTGCAACATTACGGTCCCATTGAGTAAATTTTTGGAGAGAGGGATATCAGTTGCACCACAGGGCGGGAGGAGGGTGCTGAGCACGTTACATTTTCTCTCTTCGGTAAGCATTTTTTTGTGTTTGATACTTTTGGAATTTTGGTTTTTCATGTTGATTTTAATATGACCTTTTTCATGTTTGAAATGTACTAACTCGTTTTTTCCTCACAGCAGGTCAACTTGTGTGTGGTTGCAACATTACGGTCCCATTGAGTACAATTTTGGAGAAAGGGACATCAGTTGCACCACAGGGCGGGAGGAGGTTGCTGAGCACGTTACATTTTCTCTATTCGGTAAGCATTTTTTTGTGTTTGATACTTTTGGAATTTTGGTTTTTCATGTTGATTTTAAAATGACCTTTTTCATGTTTGAAATGTACTAACTCGTTTTTTCCTCGCATCAGGTCAACTTGTGTGTGGTTGCAACATTACGGTCCCATTGAGTACATTTTTGGAGAGAGGGACATCAGTTGCACCACAGGGCGGGAGGAGGGTGCTGAGGATGTTACATTTTCTCTCTTCGGTGAGCATTTTTTTGTGTTTGATACTTTTGGAATTTTGGTTTTTCATGTTGATTTTAAAATGACCTTTTTCATGTTTGAAATGTACTAACTCGTTTTTTCCTCACAGCAGGTCAACTTGTGTGTGGTTGCAACATTACGTTCCCATTGAGTACATTTTTGGAGAGAGGGACATCAGTTGCACCACAGGGCGGGAGGAGGGTGCTGAGCACGTTGCATTTTCTCTCTTCGGTAAGATTTTTTGTGTTTGATACTTTTGGAATTTTGGTTTTTCATGTTGATTTTAAAATCTCCTTTTTCATGTTTGAAATGTACTAACTCGTTTTTTCCTCACAGCAGGTCAACTTGTGTGTGGTTGCAACATTACGGTCCCATTGAGTACATTTTTGGAGAGAGGGACATCAGTTGCACCACAGGGCGGGCGGAGGGTGCTGAGCACATTACATTTTCTCTCTTCGGTAAGCATTTTTTTGTGTTTGATACTTTTGGAATTTTGGTTTTTCATGTTGATTTTAAAAAGACCTTTTTCATGTTTGAAATGTACTAACTCGTTTTTTATTCACAGCAGGTCAACTTGTGTGTGGTTGCAACTTTACGGTCCCATTGAGTACATTTTTGGACAAAGGGACATCAGTTGCACCACAGGGCGGGAGGAGGGTGCTGAGCACGTTATATATTTTCTCTCTTCGGTAAGCATTTTTTTGTGTTTGATACTTTTGGAATGTTGTTTCTTCAAGTTGATTATAAAATGACCTTTTTCATGTTTGAAATGTACTAACTCGTTTTTTATCACAGCAGATCAACTTGTGTGTGGTTGCAACATTACGGTCCCATTGAGTACATTTTTGGAGAAAGGGACATCAGTTGCACCACAGGGCGGTAGGAGGGTGCTGAGCACGTTACATTTTCTCTCTTCGGTAAGCATTTTTTTGTGTTTGATACTTTTGGAATTTTGGTTTTTCATGTTGATTTTTAAATGACCTTTTTCATGTTTGAAATGTACTAACTCGTTTTTTCCTCACAGCAGGTCAACTTGTGTGTGGTTGCAACATTACGGTCCCATTGAGTACATTTTTGGAGAAAGGGACGTCAGTTGCACCACAGGGCGGGAGGTGGGTGCTGAGCACGTTACATTTTCTCTCTTCGGTAAGCATTTTTTTGTGTTTGATACTTTTGGAATTTTGGTTTTTCATGTTGATTTTAAAATGACCTTTTTCATGTTTGAAATGTACTAACTCGTTTTTTCCTCACAGCAGGTCAACTTGTGTGTGGTTGCAACATTACGGTCCCATTGAGTACATTTTTGGAGAGAGGGACATCAGTTGCACCACAGGGCGGGAGGAGGGTGCTGAGCACGATACATTTTCTCTCTTCGGTAAGCATTGTTTTGTGTTTGATACTTCAGGAATTTTGGTTTTTCATGTTGATTTTAAAATGACCTTTTTCATGTTTGAAATGTACTAACTCATATTTTCCTCACAGCAGGTCAACTTGTGTGTGGTTGCAACATTACGGTCGCATTGAGTATATTTTTGGAGAAAGGTACATCAGTTGCACCACAGGGCAGGAGGAGGGTGCCAAGAACGTTACATTTTTTTTCTTCGGTAAGCATTTTTTTGTGTTTGATACTTTTGGAATTTTGGTTTTTCATGTTGATTTTTTAATGACCGTTTTCATGTTTGAAATGTACTAACTCGTTTTTTCCTCACAGCAGGTCAACTTGTGTGTGGTTGCAACATTACGGTCCCATTGAGTACATTTTTGGAGAGAGGGACATCAGTTGCACCACAGGGCGGGAGGAGGGTGCTGAGCACGTTACATTTTCTCTCTCCGGTAAGCATTTTTTTGAGTTTGATACTTTTGGAATTTTGGTTTTTCATGTTGATTTTAAAATGACCTTTTTCATGTTTGAAATGTACTAACTCGTTTTTTTTTTCACAGCAGGTCAACATGTGTGTGGTTGCAACTTTACGGTCCCATTGAGTACATTTTTGGACAAAGGGACATCAGTTGCACCACAGGGCGGGAGGAGGGTGCTGAGCACGTTACATTTTCTCTCTTCGGTAAGCATTTTTTTGTGTTTGATACTTTTGGAATTTTGGTTTTTCATGTTGATTTTAAAATGACCTTTTTCATGTTTGAAATGTACTAACTCGTTTTTTCCTCACAGCAGGTCAACTTGTGTGTGGTTGCAACATTACGGTCCAATTGAGTACATTTTTGGAGAAAGGGACGTCAGTTGCACCACAGGGCGGGAGGAGGGTGCTGAGCACGTTACATTTTCTCTCTTCGGTAAGCATTTTTTTGTGTTTGATACTTTTGAAATTTTGGTTTTTCATGTTGATTTTAAAATGACCTTTTTCATGTCTGAAATGTACTAAATCGTTTTTTCCTCACAGTAGGTCAACTTGATTGTGGTTGCTACATTACAGTCCCATTGAGTACATTTTTGGAGAGAAGGACATCAGTTGCACCACAGGGTGGGAGGAGGGTGCTGAGCACGATACATTTTCTCTCTTCGGTAAGCATTTTTTTGTGTTTGATACTTTTGGAATTTTGGTTTTTCATGTTGATTTTAAAATGACCTTTTTCATGTTTGAAATGTACTAACTCGTTTTTTCCTCACAGCAGGTCAACTTGTGTGTGGTTGCAACATTACGGTCCCATTGAGTACATTTTTGGAGAGAGGGACATCAGTTGCACCACAGGGCGGGAGGAGGGTGCTGAGCACGATACATTTTCTCTCTTCGGTAAGCATTGTTTTGTGTTTGATACTTCAGGAATTTTGGTTTTTCATGTTGATTTTAAAATGACCTTTCTCATGTTTGAAATGTACTAACTCATATTTTCCTCACAGCAGGTCAACTTGTGTGTGGTTGCAACATTACGGTCCCATTGAGTATATTTTTGGAGAAAGGTACATCAGTTGCACCACAGGGCAGGAGGAGGGTGCCAAGAACGTTACATTTTTTTTCTTCGGTAAGCATTTTTTTGTGTTTGATACTTTTGGAATTTTGGTTTTTCATGTTGATTTTTTAATGACCGTTTTCATGTTTGAAATGTACTAACTCGTTTTTTCCTCACAGCAGGTCAACTTGTGTGTGGTTGCAACATTACGGTCCCATTGAGTACATTTTTGGAGAGAGGGACATCAGTTGCACCACAGGGTGGGAGGAGGGTGCTGAGCACGTTACATTTTCTCTCTTCGGTAAGCATTTTTTTTTGTTTGATACTTTTGGAATTTTGGTTTTTCATGTTGATTTTAAAATGACCTTTTTCATGTTTGAAATGTACTAACTCGTTTTTTCCTCACAGCAGGTCAACTTGTGTGTGGTTGCAACATTACGGTCCCATTGAGTACATTTTTGGAGAGAGGGACATCAGTTGCACCACAGGGCGGGAGGAGGGTGCTGAGCACGTTACATTTTCTCTCTTCGGTAAGCATTTTTTTGTGTTTGATACTTTTGGAATTTTGGTTTTTCATGTTGATTTTAAAATGACCTTTTTCATGTTTGAAATATACTAAGTCGTTTTTTCCTCACAGCAGGTCAACTTGTGTGTGGTTGCAACATTACGGTCCCATTGAGTACACATTTGGAGAGAGGGACATCAGTTGCACCACAGGGCGGGAGGAGGGTGCTGAGCACGTTACATTTTCTCTCTTCGGTAAGCATTATTTTGTGTTTGATACTTTTGGAATTTTGGTTTTTCATGGTGAAGTTAAAATGACCTTTTTCATGTTTGAAATGTACTAACTCGTTTTTTCCTCACAGCAGGTCAACTTGTGTGTGGTTGCAACATTACGGTCCAATTGAGTACATTTTTGGAGAAAGGGACGTCAGTTGCACCACAGGGCGGGAGGAGGGTGCTGAGCACGTTACATTTTCTCTCTTCGGTAAGCATTTTTTTGTGTTTGATACTTTTGAAATTTTGGTTTTTCATGTTGATTTTAAAATGATCTTTTTCATGTCTGAAATGTACTAAATCGTTTTTTCCTCACAGCAGGTCAACTTGAGTGTGGTTGCTACATTACAGTCCCATTGAGTACATTTTTGGAGAGAAGGACATCAGTTGCACCACAGGGTGGGAGGAGGGTGCTGAGCACGATACATTTTCTCTCTTCGGTAAGCATTTTTTTGTGTTTGATACTTTTGTAATTTTGGTTTTTCATGTTGATTTTAAAATGACCTTTTTCATGTTTGAAATGTACTAACTCGTTTTTTCCTCACAGCAGGTCAACTTGTGTGTGGTTGCAACATTACGGTCCCATTGAGTACATTTTTGGAGAGAGGGACATCAGTTGCACCACAGGGCGGGAGGAGGGTGCTGAGCACGATACATTTTCTCTCTTCGGTAAGCATTGTTTTGTGTTTGATACTTCAGGAATTTTGGTTTTTCATGTTGATTTTAAAATGACCTTTTTCATGTTTGAAATGTACTAACTCGTTTTTTCCTCACAGCAGGTCAACTTGTGTGTGGTTGCAACATTACGGTCGCATTGAGTATATTTTTGGAGAAAGGGACATCAGTTGCACCACAGGGCAGGAGGAGGGTGCCAAGAACGTTACATTTTTTTTCTTCGGTAAGCATTTTTTTGTGTTTGATACTTTAGGAATTTTGGTTTTTCATGTTGGTTTTAAAATGACCTTTTTCATGTTTGAAATGTACTAACTCGTTTCTTCCTCACTGCAGGTCAACTTGTGTGTGGTTGCAACATTACGGTCCCATTGAGTAGGTTTTTGGAGAGAGGGACATCAGTTGCACCACAGGGCGGGAGGAGGGTGCTGAGCACGTTACATTTTCTCTCCTCGGTAAGCATTTTTTTGTGTTTGATACTTTTGGAATTTTGGTTTTTCATGTTGATTTTAAAATGACCTTTTTCATGTTTGAAATGTACTACCTCGTTAGTTCCTCACAGCAGGTCAACTTGTGTGTGCTTGCAACATTACGGTCCCATTGAGTACATTTTTGGAGAGAGGGACATCAGTTGCACCACAGGGCAGGAGGAGGGTGCTGAGCACGTTACATTTCCTCTCTTCAGTAAACATTTTTTTGTGTTTGATACTTTTGGAATTTTAGTTTTTCATGTTGATTTTAAAATGACCTTTTTCATGTTTGAAATGTACTAACTCGTTTTTTCCTCACAGCAGGTCAACTTGTGTGTGGCTGCAACATTACGGTCCCTTTGAGTATATTTTTGAGAAAGGGACATCAGTTGCACGGCAGGGCGGGAGGAGGGTGCCGAGCACGTTACATTTTCTCTCTTCGGTAAGCATTTTTTTGTGTTTGATACTTTTGGAATTTTGGTTTTTCATGTTGATTTTAAAATGACCTTTTTCATGTTTGAAATGTACTAACTCGTTTTTTCCTCACAGCAGGTCAACTTGTGTGTGGTTGCAACATTACGGTCCCATTGAGTACATTTTTGGAGAGAGGGACATCAGTTGCACCACAGGGCGGGAGGAGGGTGCTGAGCACGTTACATTTTCTCTCTTCGGTAAGCATTTTTTTGTGTTTGATACTTTTGGAATTTTGGTTTTTCATGTTGATTTTAAAATGACCTTTTTCATGTTTGAAATATACTAAGTCGTTTTTTCCTCACAGCAGGTCAACTTGTGTGTGGTTGCAACATTACGGTCCCATTGAGTACACATTTGGAGAGAGGGACATCAGTTGCACCACAGGGCGGGAGGAGGGTGCTGAGCACGTTACATTTTCTCTCTTCGGTAAGCATTATTTTGTGTTTGATACTTTTGGAATTTTGGTTTTTCATGGTGATTTTAAAATGACCTTTTTCATGTTTGAAATGTACTAACTCGTTTTTTCCTCACAGCAGGTCAACTTGTGTGTGGTTGCAACATTACGGTCCCACTGAGTACATTTTTGGAGAGAGGGACATCAGTTGCACCACAGGGCGGGAGGAGGGTGCTGAGCACGTTACATTTTCTCTCTTCGGTAAGCATTTTTTTGTGTTTGATACTTTTGGAATTTTGGTTTTTCATGTTGATTTTAAAATGACCTTTTTCATGTTTGAAATGTACTAACTCGTTTTTTCCTCACAGCAGGTCAACTTGTGTGTGGATGCAACAATACGGTCCCACTGAGTACATTTTTGGAGAAAGGGAAATCAGTCGCCCCACAGGGCGGGAGGAGGGTGCCGAGCACGTTACATTTTTTTCTTCGGTAAGATTTTTTTGTGTTTGATACTTTTGGAATTTTGGTTTTTCATGTTGATTTTAAAATGACCTTTTTCATGTTTGAAATGTACTAACTCGTTTTTTCCTCACAGCAGGTCAACTTGTGTGTGGCTGCAACATTACGGTCCCTTTGAGTATATTTTTGAGAAAGGGACATCAGTTGCACGGCAGGGCGGGAGGAGGGTGCCGAGCACGTTACATTTTTTTTCTTCGGTAAGCATTTTTTTGTGTTTGATACTTTTGGAATTTTGGTTTTTCATGTTGATTTTAAAATGACCTTTTTCATGTTTGAAATGTACTAACTCGTTTTTTCCTCACAGCAGGTCAACTTGTGTGTGGTTGCAACATTACGGTCCCATTGAGTACATTTTTGGAGAGAGGGACATCAGTTGCACCACAGGGCGGGAGGAGGGTGCTGAGCACGTTACATTTTCTCTCTTCGGTAAGCATTTTTTTGTGTTTGATACTTTTGGAATTTTAGTTTTTCATGTTGATTTTAAAATGACCTTTTTCATGTTTGAAATATACTAAGTCGTTTTTTCCTCACAGCAGGTCAACTTGTGTGTGGTTGCAACATTACGGTCCCATTGAGTACACATTTGGAGAGAGGGACATCAGTTGCACCACAGGGCGGGAGGAGGGTGCTGAGCACGTTACATTTTCTCTCTTCGGTAAGCATTATTTTGTGTTTGATACTTTTGGAATTTTGGTTTTTCATGGTGATTTTAAAATGACCTTTTTCATGTTTGAAATGTACTAACTCGTTTTTTCCTCACAGCAGGTCAACTTGTGTGTGGTTGCAACATTACGGTCCCACTGAGTACATTTTTGGAGAGAGGGACATCAGTTGCACCACAGGGCGGGAGGAGGGTGCTGAGCACGTTACATTTTCTCTCTTCGGTAAGCATTTTTTTGTGTTTGATACTTTTGGAATTTTGGTTTTTCATGTTGATTTTAAAATGACCTTTTTCATGTTTGAAATGTACTAACTCGTTTTTTCCTCACAGCAGGTCAATTTGTGTGTGGTTGCAACAGTACGGTCCCATTGAGTACATTTGTGGAGAGAGGGACATCAGTTGCACCACAGGGCGGGAGGAGGGTGCTGAGCACGTTACATTTTCTCTCTTCGGTAAGCATTTTTTTGTGTTTGATACTTTTGGAATTTTGGTTTTTCATGTTGATTTTAAAATGACCTTTTTCATGTTTGAAATGTACTAACTCGTTTTTTCCTCACAGCAGGTCAACTTGTGTGTGGATGCAACAATACGGTCCCACTGAGTACATTTTTGGAGAAAGGGAAATCAGTTGCCCCACAGGGCGGGAGGAGGGTGCCGAGCACGTTACATTTTTTTCTTCGGTAAGATTTTTTTGTGTTTGATACTTTTGGAATTTTGGTTTTTCATGTTGATTTTAAAATGACCTTTTTCATGTTTGAAATGTACTAACTCGTTTTTTCCTCACAGCAGGTCAACTTGTGTGTGGTTGCAACATTACGGTCCCATTGAGTACATTTTTGGAGAAAGGGACATCAGTTGCACCACAGGGCGGGAGGAGGGTGCTGAGCACGTTACATTTTCTCTCTTCGGTAAGCATTTTTTTGTGTTTGATACTTTTGGAATTTTGGTTTTTCATGTTGATTTTAAAATGACCTTTTTCATGTTTGAAATGTACTAACTCGTTTCTTCCTCACAGCAGGTCAACTTGTGTGTGGTTGCAACATTACGGTCCCATTGAGTACATTTTTGGAGAGAGGGACATCAGTTGCACCACAGGGCGGGAGGAGGGTGCTGAGCACGATACATTTTCTCTCTTCGGTAAGCATTGTTTTGTGTTTGATACTTCTGGAATTTTGGTTTTTCACGTTGATTTTAAAATGACCTTTTTCATGTTTGAAATGTACTAACTCGTTTTTTCCTCACAGCAGGTCAACTTGTGTGTGGTTGCAACATTACGGTCGCATTGAGTATATTTTTGGAGAAAGGGACATCAGTTGCACCACAGGGCAGGAGGAGGGTGCCAAGAACGTTACATTTTTTTTCTTCGGTAAGCATTTTTTTATGTTTGATACTTTTGGAATTTTGGTTTTTCATGTTGATTTTAAAATGACCTTTTTCATGTTTGAAATGTACTAACTCGTATTTTCCTCACAGCAGGTCAACTTGTGTGTGGTTGCAACATTACGGTCCCATTGAGTACATTATTGGAGAGAGGGACATCAGTTGCACCACAGGGCGGGAGGAGGGTGCTGAGCACGTTACATTTTCTCTCTTCGGTAAGCATTTTTTTTTGTTTGATACTTTTGGAATTTTGGTTTTTCATGTTGATTTTAAAATGACCTTTTTCATGTTTGAAATGTACTAACTCGTTTCTTCCTCACTGCAGGTCAACTTGTGTGTGGTTGCAACATTACGGTCCCATTGAGTAGGTTTTTGGAGAGAACGACATCAGTTGCACCACAGGGCGGGACGAGGGTGCTGAGCACGTTACATTTTCTCTCCTCGGTAAGCATTTTTTTGTGTTTGATACTTTTGGAATTTTGGATTTTCATGTTGATTTTTAAAATGACCTTTTTCATGTTTGAAATGTACTAACTCGTTTTTTCCTCACAGCAGGTCAACTTGTGTGTGGTTGCAACATTACGGTCCCATTGAGTACATTTTTGGAGAGAGGGACATCAGTTGCACCACAGGGCAGGAGGAGGGTGCTGAGCACGTTACATTTTCTCTCTTCAGTAAACATTTTTTTGTGTTTGATACTTTTGGAATTTTAGTTTTTCATGTTGATTTTAAAATGACCTTTTTCATGTTTGAAATGTACTAACTCGTTTTTTCCTCACAGCAGGTCAACTTGTGTGTGGTTGCAACATTACGGTCCCATTGAGTACATTTTTGGAGAAAGGGACATCAGTTGCACCACAGGGCGGGAGGAGGGTGCTGAGCACGTTACATTTTCTCTCTTCAGTAAGCATTTTTTTGTGTTTGATACTTTTGGAATTTTGGTTTTTCATGTTGATTTTTAAATGACCTTTTTCATGTTTGAAATATACTAAGTCGTTTTTTCCTCACAGCAGGTCAACTTGTGTGTGGTTGCAACATTACGGTCCCATTGAGTAAATTTTTGGAGAGAGGGACATCAGTTGCACCACAGGGCGGGAGGAGGGTGCTGAGCACGTTACATTTTCTCTCTTCGGTAAGCATTATTTTGTGTTTGATACTTTTGGAATTTTGGTTTTTCATGGTGATTTTAAAATGACCTTTTTCATGTTTGAAATGTACTAACTCGTTTTTTCCTCACAGCAGGTCAACTTGTGTGTGGTTGCAACATTACGGTCCCACTGAGTACATTTTTGGAGAGAGGGACATCAGTTGCACCACAGGGCGGGAGGAGGGTGCTGAGCACGTTACATTTTCTCTCTTCGGTAAGCATTTTTTTGTGTTTGATACTTTTGGAATTTTGGTTTTTCATGTCGATTTTAAAATGACCTTTTTCATGTTTGAAATGTACTAACTCGTTTTTTCCTCACAGCAGGTCAATTTGTGTGTGGTTGCAACAGTACGGTCCCATTGAGTACATTTGTGGAGAGAGGGTCATCAGTTGCACCACAGGGTGGGAGGAGGGTGCTGAGCACGTTACATTTTCTCTCTTCGGTAAGCATTTTTTTGTGTTTGATACTTTTGGAATTTTGGTTTTTCATGTTGATTTTAAAATGACCTTTTTCATGTTTGAAATGTACTAACTCGTTTTTTCCTCACAGCAGGTCAACTTGTGTGTGGTTGCAACAATACGGTCCCACTGAGTACATTTTTGGAGAAAGGGACATCAGTTGCCCCACAGGGCGGGAGGAGGGTGCCGAGCACGTTACATTTTTTTCTTCGGTAAGATTTTTTTGTGTTTGATACTTTTGGAATTTTGGTTTTTCATGTTGATTTTAAAATGACCTTTTTCGTGTTTGAAATGTACTAACTCGTTTTTTCCTCACAGCAGGTCAACTTGTGTGTGGTTGCAACATTACGGTCCCATTGAGTACATTTTTGGAGAAAGGGACATCAGTTGCACCACAGGGCGGGAGGAGGGTGCAGAGCACGTTACATTTTCTCTCTTCCGTAAGCATTTTTTTGTGTTTGATACTTTTGGAATTTTGGTTTTTCATGTTGATTTTAAAATGACCTTTTTCATGTTTGAAATGTACTAACTCGTTTTTTCCTCACAGCAGGTCAACTTGTTTGTGGTTGCAACATTACGGTCCCATTGTGTACATTTTGAGAGAAAGGGACATCAGTTGCACCACAGGGCGGGAGGAGGGTGCTGAGCACGTTATACTTTCTCTCCTCGGTAAGCATTTTTTTGTGTTTGATACTTTTGGAATTTTGGTTTTTCATGTTGATTTTAAAATGACCTTTTTCATGTTTGAAATGTACTAACTCGTTTTTTCCTCACAGCAGGTCAACTTGTGTGTGGTTGCAACATTACGGTCCCATTGAGAAAATTTTTGGAGAAAGGGACATCAGTAGCAGCACAGGGTGGGAGGAGGGTGCCGAGCACGTTACATTTTTTTTCTTCGGTAAGCATTTTTTTGTGTTTGATACTTTTGGAATTTTGGTTTTTCATGTTGATTTTAAAATGACCTTTTTCATGTTTGAAATGTACTAACTCGTTTTTTCCTCACAGCAGGTCAACTTGTGTGTGGTTGCAACATTACGGTCCCATTGAGTACATTTTTGGAGAGAGGGACATCAGTTGCACCACAGGGCGGGAGGAGGGTGCTAGGCACGTTACATTTTCTCTCTTCGGTAAGCATTTTTTTGTGTTTGATACTTTTGGAATTTTGGTTTTTCATGTTGATTTTAAAATGACATTTTTCATGTTTGAAATGTACTAACTCGTTTTTTCCTCACAGCAGGTCAACTTGTGTGTGGTTGCAACATTACGGTCCCATTGAGTACATTTTTGGAGAAAGGGACATCAGTTGCACCACAGGGCGGGAGGAAGATGCCAAGCACGATACATTTTTTTTCTTCGGTAAGCATTTTTTTGTGTTTGATACTTTTGGAATTTTGGTTTTTCATGTTGATTTTAAAATGACCTTTTTCATGTTTGAAATGTACTAAGTCGTTTTTTCCTCACAGCAGGTCAACTTGTGTGTGGTTGCAACATTACGGTCCCATTGAGTACATTTTTGGAGAAAGGGACATCAGTTGCACCACAGGGCGGGTGGAGGGTGCTGAGCACGTTACATTTTCTCTCTTCGGTAAGCATTTTTTTGTGTTTGATACTTTTGGAATTTTGGTTTTTCATGTTGATTTTAAAATGACCTTTTTCATGTTTGAAATGTACTAACTCGTTTTTTTCTCATAGCAGGTCAACTTGTGTGTGTTTGCAACATTACGGTCCCATTGAGTACATTTTTGGAGAAAGGGACATCAGTTGCACCACAGGGCGGGAGGAGGTTGCTGAGCACGTTACATTTTCTCTCTTCGGTAAGCATTTTTTTGTGTTTGATACTTTTGGAATTTTGGTTTTTCATGTTGGTTTAAAATTAACTTTTTCATGTTTGAAATGTACTAACTCGTTTTTTCCTCACAGCAGGTTAACTTGTGTGTGGTTGCAACATTACAGTCCCATTGAGTACATTTTTGGAGAAAGGGACATCAGTTGCACCACAGGGCGGGAGGAGGGTCGCTGAGCACGTTACATTTCCTCTCTTCGGTAAGCATTTTTTTGTGTTTGATACTTTTGGAATTTTGGTTTTTCATGTTGACTTTGAAATGACCTTTTTCATGTTTGAAATGTACTAACTCGTTTTTTTCTCACAGCAGGTCAACTTGTGTGTGGTTGCAACATTACGGTCCCATTGAGTACATTTTTTGAGAGAGGGACATCAGTTGCACCACAGGGCGGGAGGAGGGTGCTGAGCACGTTACATTTTCTCTCTCCGGTAAGCATTTTTTTGAGTTTGATAGTTTTGGAATTTTGGTTTTTCATGTTGATTTTAAAATGACCTTTTTCATGTTTGAAATGTACTAACTCGTTTTTTTTTTCACAGCAGGTCAACATGTGTGTGGTTGCAACTTTACGGTCCCATTGAGTACATTTTTGGACAAAGGGACATCAGTTGCACCACAGGGCGGGAGGAGGGTGCTGAGCACGTTACATTTTCTCTCTTCGGTAAGCATTTTTTTGTGTTTGATACTTTTGGAATTTTGGTTTTTCATGTTGATTTTAAAATGACCTTTTACATGTTTGAAATGTACTAACTCGTTTTTTCCTCACAGCAGGTCAACTTGTGTGTGGTTGCAACATTACGGTCCCATTGAGTACATTTTTGGAGAAAGGGACGTCAGTTGCACCACAGGGCGGGAGGAGGGTGCTGAGCACGTTACATTTTCTCTCTTCGGTAAGCATTTTTTTTTGTTTGATACTTTTGGAATTTTGGTTTTTCATGTTGATTTTAAAATGACCTTTTTCATGTTTGAAATGTACTAACTCGTTTCTTCCTCACTGCAGGTCAACTTGTGTGTGGTTGCAACATTACGGTCCCATTGAGTAGGTTTTTGGAAAGAGGGACATCAGTTGCACCACAGGGCGGGAGGAGGGTGCTGAGCACGTTACATTTTCTCTCCTCGGTAAGCATTTTCTTGTGTTTGATACTTTTGGAATTTTGATTCTGCATGTTGATTTTAAAATGACCTTTTTCATGTTTGAAATGTACTAACTCGTTTTTTCCTCACAGCAGGTCAACTTGTGTGTGGTTGCAACATTACGGTCCCATTGAGTACATTTTTGGAGAGAGGGACATCAGTTGCACCACAGGGCAGGAGGAGGGTGCTGAGCACGTTACATTTTCTCTCTTCAGTAAGCATTTTTATGTGTTTGATACTTTTGGAATTTTGGTTTTTCATGTTGATTTTAAAATGACCTTTTTCATGTTTGAAATGTACTAACTCGTTTTTTCCTCACAGCAGGTCAACTTGTGTGTGGCTGCAACATTACGGTCCCTTTGAGTATATTTTTGGAGAAAGGGACATCAGTTGCACCGCAGGGCGGGAGGAGGGTGCCGAGCACGTTACATTTTTTTTCTTCGGTAAGCATTTTTTTGTGTTTGATACTTTTGGAATTTTGGTTTTTCATGTTGATTTTAAAATGACCTTTTTCATGTTTGAAATGTACTAACTCGTTTTTTCCTCACAGCAGGTCAACTTGTGTGTGGTTGCAACATTACGGTCCCATTGAGTACATTTTTGGAGAGAGGGACATCAGTTGCACCACAGGGCGGGAGGAGGGTGCTGAGCACGTTACATTTTCTCTCTTCGGTAAGCATTTTTTTGTGTTTGATACTTTTGGAATTTTGGTTTTTCATGTTGATTTTAAAATGACCTTTTTCATGTTTGAAATATACTAAGTCGTTTTTTCCTCACAGCAGGTCAACTTGTGTGTGGTTGCAACATTACGGTCCCATTGAGTACATTTTTGGAGAGAGGGACATCAGTTGCACCAGAGGGCGGGAGGAGGGTGCTGAGCACGTTACATTTTCTCTCTTCGGTAAGCATTATTTTGTGTTTGATACTTTTGGAATTTTGGTTTTTCATGTTGATTTTAAAATGACCTTTTTCATGTTTGAAATGTACTAACTCGTTTTTTCCTCGCAGCAGGTCAACTTGTGTGTGGTTGCAACATTACGGTCCCACTGAGTACATTTTTGGAGAGAGGGACATCAGTTGCACCACAGGGCGGGAGGAGGGTGCTGAGCACGTTACATTTTCTCTCTTCGGTAAGCATTTTTTTGTGTTTGATACTTTTGGAATTTTGGTTTTTCATGTTGATTTTAAAATGACCTTTTTCATGTTTGAAATGTACTAACTCGTTTTTTCCTCACAGCAGGTCAATTTGTGTGTGGTTGCAACAGTACGGTCCCATTGAGTACATTTTTGGAGAGAGGGACATCAGTTGCACCACAGGGCGGGAGGAGGGTGCTGAGCACGTTACATTTTCTCTCTTCGGTAAGCATTTTTTTGTGTTTGATACTTTTGGAATTTTGGTTTTTCATGTTGATTTTAAAATGACCTTTTTCATGTTTGAAATGTACTAACTCGTTTTTTCCTCACAGCAGGTCAACTTGTGTGTGGTTGCAACATTACGGTCCCACTGAGTACATTTTTGGAGAAAGGGACATTAGTTGCCCCACAGGGCGGGAGAAGGGTGCCGAGCACGTTACATTTTTTTCTTCGGTAAGATTTTTTTGTGTTTGATACTTTTGGAATTTTGGTTTATCATGTTGATTTTAATGACCTTTTTCATGTTTGAAATGTACTAACTCGTTTTTTCCTCACAGCAGGTCAACTTGTGTGTGGTTGCAACATTACGGTCCCATTGAGTACATTTTTGGAGAGAGGGACATCAGTTGCACCACAGGGCGGGAGGAGGGTGCTGAGCACGTTACATTTTCTCTCTTTGGTAAGCATTTTTTTGTGTTTGATACTTTTGGAATTTTGGTTTTTCATGTTGATTTTAAAATGACCTTTTTCATGTTTGAAATGTACTAACTCGTTTTTTCCTCACAGCAGGTCAATTTGTGTGTGGTTGCAACATTACAGTCCCACTGAGTACATTTTTGGAGAAAGGGACATCAGTTGCACTACAGGGCGGGAGGAGGGTGCTGAGCACGTTATACTTTCTCTCCTCGGTAAGCATTTTTTTGTGTTTGATACTTTTGGAATTTTGGTTTTTCATGTTGATTTTAAAATGACCTTTTTCATGTTTGAAATGTACTAACTCGTTTTTTCCTCACAGCAGGTCAACTTGTGTGTGGTTGCAACATTACGGTCCCATTGAGTACATTTATGGAGAGAGGAACATCAGTTGCACCACAGAACGGGAGGAGGGTGCTGAGCACGTTACATTTTCTCTCTTCGGTAAGCATTTTTTTGTGTTTGATACTTTTGGAATTTTGGTTTTTCATGTTGATTTTAAAATGACATTTTTCATGTTTGAAATGTACTAACTCGCTTTTTCCTCACAGCAGGTCAACTTGTGTGTGGTTGCAACATTACGGTCCCATTGAGAAAATTTTTGGAGAAAGGGACATCAGTTGCACCACAGGGTGGGAGGAGGGTGCCAAGCACGTTACATTTTTTTTCTTCGGTAAGCATTTTTTTGTGTTTGATACTTTTGGAATTTTGGTTTTTCATGTTGATTCTAAAATGACCTTTTTCATGTTTGAAATGTACTAACTCGTTTTTTCCTCACAGCAGGTCAACTTGTGTGTGGTTGCAACATTACGGTCCCATTGAGTACATTTTTGGAGAGAGGGACATCAGTTGCACCACAGGGCGGGAGGAGGGTGCTGAGCACGTTACATTTTATCTCTTCGGTACGCATTTTTTTTTGTGTTTGATACTTTTGGAATTTTGGTTTTTCATGTTGTTTTTAAAATGACCTTTTTCATGTTTGAAATGTACTAATTCGTTTTTTCCTCACAGCAGGTCAACTTGTGTGTGGTTGCAACATTACGGTCCCATTGAGTACATTTTTGGAGAAAGTGACATCAGTTGCACCACAGGGCGGGATGGGGGTGGCGAGCACGTTACAATTTTTTTTTCGGTAAGCATTTTTTTGTGTCTGATACTTTTGGAATTTTGGGTTTTCATGTTGGTTTTAAAATGACCTTTTTCATGTTTGAGATGTACTGACTCGTTTTTTCCTCACAGCAGGTCAACTTGTGTGTGGTTGCAACATTACGGTCCCATTGAGTACATTTTTGTAGAGAGGGACATCAGTTGCACCACAGGGCGGGAGGAGGGTGCTGAGCACGTTACATTTTCTCTCTTCGGTAAGCATTTTTTTGTGTTCGATACTTTTGGAATTTTGGTTTTTCATGTTGATTTTAAAATGACCTTTTTCATGTTTGAAATGTACTAACTCGTTTTTTGCTCACACCAGGTCAACTTGAGTGTGGTTGCTACATTATGGTCCCATTGAGTATATTTTTGGAGAAAGGGACATCAGTTGCACCACAGGCCGGGAGGAGGGTGCCGAGCACGTTACATTTTTTTTCTTCGGTAAGCATTTTTTTGTGTTTGATACTTTTGTAAGTTGGGTTTTTCATGTTGATTTTAAAATGACCTTTTTCATGTTTGAAATGTACTAACTCGTTTTTTCCTCACAGCAGGTCAACTTGTGTGTGGTTGCAACATTACGGTCCCATTGAGTATATTTTTGGAGAAAGGGACATCAGTTGCACCACAGGGCGGGAGGAGGGTGCCGAGCACGTTACATTTTTTTCTTCGTTAAGCATTTTTTTGTGTTTGATACTTTTGGAATTTTGGTTTTTCATGTTGATTTTAAAATGACCTTTTTCATGTTTGAAATGTACTAACTCGTTTTTTCCTCACAGCAGGTCAACTTGTGTGTGGTTGCAACATTACGGTCCCATTGAGTATATTTTTGGAGAAAGGGACATCAGTTGCACCACAGGGCGGGAGGAGGGTGCCGAGCACGTTAAATTTTTTTTCTTCGGTAAGCATTTTTTTGTGTTTGATACTTTTGGAATTTTGGTTTTTTATGTTGATTTTAAAATGACCTTTTTCATGTTTGAAATGTACTAACTCGTTTTTTGCTCACACCAGGTCAACTTGTGTGTGGTTGGAACATTACGGTCCCATTGAGTATATTTTTGGAGAAAGGGACATCAGTTGCACCACAGGGCGGGAGGAGGGTGCCGAGCACGTTACATTTTTTATCTTCGGTAAGCATTTTTTTGTGTTTGATACTTTTGGAAATATGGTTTTCCATGTTGATTTTAAAATGACCTGTTTCATGTTTGAAATGTACTAACTCGTTTTTTCCTCACAGCAGGTCAACTTGTGTGTGGTTGCAACATTACGGTCCCATTGAGTACATTTTTGTAGAGAGGGACATCAGTTGCACCACAGGGCGGGAGGAGGGTGCTGAGCACGTTACATTTTCTCTCTTCGGTAAGCATTTTTTTGTGTTTGATACTTTTGGAATTTTGGTTTTTCATGTTGATTTTAAAATGACCTTTTTCATGTTTGAAATGTACTAACTCGTTTTTTCCTCACAGCAGGTCAACTTGTGTGTGGTTGCAACATTACGGTCCCATTGAGTACATTTTTGGAGAAAGGGACATCAGTTGCACCACAGGGCGGGAGGAAGATGCCAAGCACGATACATTTTCTTTCTTCGGTAAGCATTTTTTTGTGTTTGATACTTTTGGAATTTTGGTTTTTCATGTTGATTTTAAAATGACCTTTTTCATGTTTGAAATGTACTGACTCGTTTTTTCCTCACAGCAGGCCAACTTGTGTGTGGTTGCAACATTACGGTCCCATTGAGTACATTTTTGGAGAGAGGGACATCAGTTGCACCACAGGGCGGGAGGAGGGTGCTGAGCACGTTACATTTTCTCTCTTCAGTAAGCATTTTTTTGTGTTTGATACTTTCGGAATTTTGGTTTTTCATGTTGATTATAAAATGACCTTTTTCATGTTTGTAATGTACTAACTCGTTTTTTCCTCACAGCAGGTCAACTTGTGTGTGGTTGCAACATTACGGTCCCATTGAGTACATTTTTGGAGAAAGGGACATCAGTTGCACCACAGGGCGGGAGGAGGGTGCTGAGCACGTTACATTTTCTCTCTTCGGTAAGCATTTTTTTGTGTTTGATACTTGTGGAATTTTGGTGTTTCATGTTGATTTTAAAATGACCTTTTTCATGTTTGAAATGTACTAACTCGTTTTTTCCTCACAGCAGGTCAACTTGTGTGTGGTTGCAAGATTACGGTCCCATTGAGTACATTTTTGGAGAAAGGGACATCAGTTGCACCTCAGGGCGGGAGGAGGGTGCTGAGCACGTTACATTTTCTCTCTTCGGTAAGCATTTTTTTGTGTTTGATACTTTTGGAATTTTGGTTTTTCATGTTGATTTTAAAATGACCTTTTTCATGTTTGAAATGTACTAACTCGTTAGTTCCTCACAGCAGGTCAACTTGTGTGTGCTTGCAACATTACGGTCCCATTGAGTACATTTTTGGAGAGAGGGACATCAGTTGCACCACAGGGCGGGAGGAGGGTGCTGAGTACGTTACCTTTTCTCTCTTCGGTAAGCATTTTTTTGTGTTTGATACTTTTGGAATTTTGGTTTTTCATGTTGATTTTAAAATGACCTTTTTCATGTTTGAAATGTACTAACTCGTTTTTTCCTCACAGCAGGTCAACTTGTGTGTGGTTGCAACATTACGGTCCCATTGAGTACATTTTTGGAGAGAGGGACATCAGTTGCACCACAGGGCGGGAGGAGGGTGCTGAGCACGTTACATTTTCTCTCTTCGGTAAGCATTTTTTTGTGTTTGATACTTTTGGAATTTTGGTTTTTCATGTTGATTTTAAAATGACCTTTTTCATGTTTGAAATGTACTAACTCGTTTTTTCCTCACAGCAGGTCAACTTGTGTGTGGTTGCAACATTACGGTCCCATTGAGTACATTTTTGGAGAGAGGGACATCAGTTGCACCACAGGGCGGGAGGAGGGTGCTGAGCACGTTACATTTTCTCTCTTCGGTAAGCATTTTTTTGTGTTTGATACTTTTGGAATTTTGGTTTTTCATGTTGATTTTAAAATGACCTTTTTCATGTTTGAAATGTACTAACTCGTTTTTTCCTCACAGCAGGTCAACTTGTGTGTGGTTGCAACATTACGGTCCTATTCAGAACATTTTTGGAGAGAGGGACATCAGTTGCACCACAGGGCGGGAGGAGGGTGCTGAGCACGTTACATTTTCTCTCTTCGGTAAGCATTTTTTTGTGTTTGATACTTTTGGAATTCTGGTTTTTCATGTTGATTTTAAAATGACCTTTTTCATGTTTGAAATGTACTAACTCGTTTTTTCCTCACAGCAGGTCAACTTATGTGTGGTTGCAACATTACGGTCCCATTGAGTACATTTTTGGAAGGAGGGACATCAGTTGCACCACAGGGCGGGAGGAGGGTGCTGAGCACGTTACATTTTCTCTCTTCGGTAAGCATTTTTTTGTGTTTGATACTTTTGGAATTTTGGTTTTTCATGTTGATTTTAAAGTGACCTTTTTCATGTTTGAAATGTACTAACTCGTTTTTTCCTCACAGCAGGTCAACTTGTGTGTGGTTGCAACATTACGGTCCCATTGAGTACATTTTTGGAGAGAGGGACATCAGTTGCACCACAGGGCGGGAGGAGGGTGCTGAGCACGTTACATTTTCTCTCTTCGGTAAGCATTTTTTTGTGTTTGATACTTTTGGAATTTTGGTTTTTCATGTTGATTTTAAAATGACCTTTTTCATGTTTGAAATGTACTAACTCGTTTTTTCCTCACAGCAGGTCAACTTGCGTGTGGTTGCAACAGTACGGTGCCATTGAGTACATTTTTGGGGAGAGGGACATCAGTTGCACCACAGTGCGGGAGGAGGGTGCTGAGCACGTTACATTTTCTCTCTTCGGTAAGCATTTTTTTGTGTTTGATACGTTTGGAATTTTCGTTTTTCATGTTGATTTTAAAATGACCTTTTTCACTTTTGAAATGTACTAACTCGTTTTTTCCTCACAGCAGGTCAACTTGTGTGTGGTTGCAACATTACAGTCCCATTGAGTACATTTTTGGAGAGAGGGACATCAGGTGCACCACAGGGCGGGAGGAGGGTGCTGAGCACGTTACATTTTCTCCCTTCGGTAGGCATTTTTTTGTGTTTGATACTTTTTTAATTTTGGTTCTACATGTTGATCTTAAAATGACCTTTTTCATGTTTGAAATGTACTAACTCGTTTTTTCCTCACAGCAGGTCAACTTGTGCGTGGTTGCAACATTACGGTCCCATTGAGTACATTTTTGGAGAGAGGGACATCAGTTTCACCACAGGGCGGGAGGAGGGTGCTGAGCACGTTACATTTTCTCTCTTCGGTAAGCATTTTTTTGTGTTTGATACTTTTGGAATTTTGGTTTTTCATGTTGATTTTAAAATGACCTTTTTCGTGTTTGTAATGTACTAACTCGTTTTTTCCTCACAGCAGGTCAACTTGTGTGTGGTTGCAACATTACGGTCCCTTTGAGTACATTTTTGGAGAGAGGGACATCAGTTGCACCACAGGGCGGGAGGAGGGTGCTGAGCACGATACATTTTCTCTCTTCGGTAAGCATTTTTTTGTGTTTGATACTTTTGGAATTTTGGTTTTTCATGTTGATTTTAAAATGACCTTTTTCATGTTTAAAATGTACTAACTCGTTTTTTCCTCACAGCAGGTCAACTTGTGTGTGGTTGCAACATTACGGTCCCATTGAGTACATTTTTGGAGAGAGGGACATCAGTTGCACCACAGGGCGGGAGGAGGGTGCTGAGCACGTTACATTTTCTCTCTTCGGTAAGCATTTTTTTGTGTTTGATACTTTTGGAATTTTGGTTTTTCATGTTGATTTTAAAATGACCTTTTTCATGTTTGAAATGTACTAACTCGTTTTTTCCTCACAGCAGGTCAACTTGTGTGTGGTTGCAACATTACGGTCCCATTGAGTACATTTTTGGAAGGAGGGACATCAGTTGCACCACAGGGCGGGAGGAGGGTGCTGAGCACGTTACATTTTCTCTCTTCGGTAAGCATTTTTTTGTGTTTGATACTTTTGGAATTTTGGTTTTTCATGTTGATTTTAAAGTGACCTTTTTCATGTTTGAAATGTACTAACTCGTTTTTTCCTCACAGCAGGTCAACTTGTGTGTGGTTGCAACATTACGGTCCCATTGAGTACATTTTTGGAGAGAGGGACATCAGTTGCACCACAGGGCGGGAGGAGGGTGCTGAGCACGTTACATTTTCTCTCTTCGGTAAGCAATCTTTTGTGTTTGATACTTTTGGAATTTTGGTTTTTCTTGTTGATTTTAAAATGACCTTTTTCATGTTTGAAATGTACTAACTCGTTTTTTCCTCACAGCAGGTCAACTTGTGTGTGGTGGCAACATTACGGCCCCATTGAGTACATTTTTGGAGAGAGGGACATCAGTTGCACCACAGGGCGGGAGGAGGGTGCTGAGCACGTTACATTTTCTCTCTTCGGTAAGCATTTTTTTGTGTTTGATACTTTTGGAATTTTGGTTTTTCATGTTGATTTTAAAATGACCTTTTTCATGTTTGAAATGTACTAACTCGTTTTTTCCTCACAGTAGGTCAACTTGTGTGTGGTTGCAACATTACGGTCCCATTCAGAACATTTTTGGAGAGAGGGACATCAGTTGCACCACAGGGCGGGAGGAGGGTGCTGAGCATGTTACATTTTCTCTCTTCGGTAAGCATTTTTTTGTGTTTGATACTTTTCGAATTTTGGTTTTTCATGTTGATTTTAAAATGACCTTTTTCATGTTTGAAATGTACTAACTCGTTTTTTCCTCACAGCAGGTCAACTTGTGTGTGGTTGCAACATTACGGTCCCATTGAGCACATTTTTGGAGAGAGGGACATCATTTGCACCACAGGGCGGGAGGAGGGTGCTGAGCACGTTACATTTTCTCTCTTCGGTAAGCATTTCTTTGTGTTTGATACTTTTGTAATTTTGGTTTTTCATGTTGATTTTAAAATGACCTTCTTCATGTTTGAAATGTACTAACTCGTTTTTTCCTCACAGCAGGTCAACTTGTGTGTGGTTGCAACATTACGGTCCCATTGAGTACATGTTTGGAGAAAGGGACATCAGTTGCACCACAGGGCGGGAGGAGGGTGCTGAGCACGTTACATTTTCTCTCTTCGGTAAGCATTTTTTTGTGTTTTATACTTTTGGAATTTTGGTTTTTCATGTTGATTTTAAAATGACCTTTTTCATGTTTGAAATGTACTAACTCGTTTTTTCCTCACAGCAGGTCAACTTGTGTGTGGTTGCAACATTACGGTCCCATTGAGTACATTTTTGGAGAGAGGGACATCAGTTGCACCACAGGGCGGGAGGAGGGTGCTGAGCAGGCTACATTTTCTCTCTTCGGTAAGCATTTTTTTGTGTTTGATACTTTTGGAATTTTGGTTTTTCATGTTGATTTTAAAATGACCTTTTTCATGTTTGAAAAGTACTAACTCGTTTTTTCCTCACAGCAGTTCAACTTGTGTGTGGTTGCAACATTACGGTCCCATTGAGTACATTTTTGGAAGGAGGGACATCAGTTGCACCACAGGGCAGGAGGAGGGTGCTGAGCACGTTACATTTTCTCTCTTCGGTAAGCATTTTTTTGTGTTTGATACTTTTGGAATTTTGGTTTTTCATGTTGATTTTAATATGACCATTTTCATGTTTGAAATGTACTAACTCGTTTTTTCCTCACAGCAGGTCAACTTGTGTGTATTTGCCACATTACGGTCCCATTGAGTACATTTTTGGAGAGAGGGACATCAGTTGCAACACAGGGCGGGAGGAGGGTGCTTAGCACGTTACATTTTCTCTCTTCGGTAAGCATTTTTTTGTGTTTGATACTTTTGGAATTTTGGTTTTTCATGTTGATTTTAAAATGACCTTTTTCATGTTTGAAATGTACTAACTCGTTTTTTCCTCACAGCAGGTCAACTTGTGTGTGGTTGCAACATTACGGTCCCATTGATTACATTTTTGGAGAAAGGGACGTCAGTTGCACCACAGGGCGGGAGGAGGGTGCTGAGCACGTTACATTTTCTCTCTTCGGTAAGCATTTTTTTGTGTTTGATGCTTTTGGAATTTTGGTTTTTCATGTTGATTTTAAAATGACCTTTTTCATGTTTGAAATGTACTAACTCGTTTTTTCCTCACAGCAGGTCAACTTGTGTGTGGTTGCAACATTACGGTCCCATTGAGTACATTTTTGGAGAGAGGAACATCAGTTGCACCACAGGGCGGGAGGAGGGTGCTGAGCACGTTACATTTTCTCTCTTCGGTAAGCATTTTTTTGTGTTTGATACTTTTGGAATTTTGGTTTTTCATGTTGATTTTAAAATGACCTTTTTCATGTTTGAAATGTACTAACTCGTTTTTTCCTCACAGCAGGTCAACTTGTGTTTGGTTGCAACATTACGGTCCCATTGAGTACATTTTTGGAGAGAGGGACATCAGTTGCACCACAGGGCGGGAGGAGGGTGCTGAGCACGTTACATTTTCTCTCTTCGGTAAGCATTTTTTTGTGTTTGATACTTTTGGAATTTTGGTTTTTCATGTTGATTTTAAAATGACCTTTTTCATGTTTGAAATGTACTAACTCGTTTTTTCCTCACAGCAGGTCAACTTGTGTGTGGTTGCAACATTACGGCACCATTGAGTACATTTTTGGAGAGAGGGACATCAGTTGCACCACAGGGCGGGAGGAGGGTGCTGAGCACGTTACATTTTCTCTCTTCGGTAAGCATTTTTTTGTGTTTGATACTTCTGGAATTTTGGTTTTTCGTGTTGATTTTAAAATGACCTTTTTCATGTTTGAAATGTACTAACTCGTTTTTTCCTCACAGCAGGTCAACTTGTGTGTGGTTGCAACATTACGGTCCCATTGAGTACATTTTTGGAGAGAGGGACATCAGTTGCACCACAGGGCGGGAGGAGGGTGCTGAGCACGTTACATTTTCTCTCTTCGGTAAGCATTTTTTTGTGTTTGATACTTTTGGAATTTTGGTTTTTCATGTTGATTTTAAAATGACCTTTTTCATGTTTGAAATGTACTAACTCGTTTTTTCCTCACAGCAGGTCAACTTGTGTGTGGCTGCAACATTACGGTCCCATTGAGTACATTTTTGGAGAGAGGGACATCAGTTGCACCACAGGGCGGGAGGAGGGTGCTGAGCACGTTACATTTTCTCTCTTCGGTAAGCATTTTTTTGTGTTTGATACTTTTGGAATTTTGGTTTTTCATGTTGATTTTAAAATGACCTTTTTCATGTTTGAAATGTACTAACTCGTTTTTTCCTCACAGCAGGTCAACTTGTGTGTGGTTGCAACATTACGGTCCTATTCAGAACATTTTTTGAGAGAGGGACATCAGTTGCACCACAGGGCGGGAGGAGGGTGCTGAGCACGTTACATTTTCTCTCTTCGGTAAGCATTTTTTTGTGTTTGATACTTTTGGAATTTTCGTTTTTCATGTTGATTTTAAAATGACCATTTTCATGTTTGAAATGTACTAACTCGTTTTTTCCTCACAGCAGGTCAACTTGTGTGTGGTTGCCACATTACGGTCCCATTGATTACATTTTTGGAGAAAGGGACGTCAGTTGCACCACAGGGCAAGAGGAGGGTGCTGAGCACGTTACATTTTCTCTCTTCGGTAAGCATTTTTTTGTGTTTGATGCTTTTGGAATTTTGGTTTTTCATGTTGATTTTAAAATGACCTTTTTCATGTTTGAAATGTACTAACTCGTTTTTTCCTCACAGCAGGTCAACTTGTTTGTGGTTGCAACATTACGGTCCCATTGAGCACATTTTTGGAGAGAGGGACATCAGTTGGACCACAGGGTGGGAGGAGGGTGCCGAGCACGTTACATTTTCTCTCTTCGGTAAGCATTTTTTTGTGTGTTGATAGTTTTGGAATTTTGGTTTTTCATGTTGATTTTAAAAAGACCTTTTTCATGTTTGAAATGTATTAACTCGTTTTTTCCTCACAGCAGGTCAACTTGTGTGTGGTTGCAACATTACGGTCCCATTGAGTACATGTTTGGAGAAAGGGACATCAGTTGCACCACAGGGCGGGAGGAGGGTGCTGAGCACGTTACATTTTCTCTCTTCAGTAAGCATTTTTTTGTGTTTGATACTTTTGGAATTTTGGTTTTTCATGTTGATTTTAAAATGACCTTTTTCATGTTTGAAATGTACTAACTCGTTTTTTCCTCACAGGAGGTCAACTTGTGTGTGGTTGCAACATTACGGTCCCATTGAGTACATTTTTGGAGAGAGGGACGTCAGTTGCGCCAGACGGCGGGAGGAGGGTGCTGAGCACGTTACATTTTCTCTCTTCGGTAAGCATTTTTTTGTGTTTGATACTTTTGGAATTTTGGTTTTTCATGTTGATTTTAAAATGACCTTTTTCATGTTTGAAATGTACTAACTCGTTTTTTCCTCACAGCAGGTCAACTTGTGTGTGGTTGCAACATTACGGTCCCATTGAGTACATTTTTGGAGAAAGGGACATCAGCTGCACCACAGGGCGGGAGGAGGGTGCTGAGCACGTTACACTTTCTCTCTTCGGTAAGCATTTTTTTGTGTTTGATACTTTTGGAATTTTGGTTTTTCATGTTGATTTTAAAATGACCTTTTTCATGTTTGAAATGTACTAACTCGTTTTTTCCTCACAGCAGGTCAACTTGTGTGTGGTTGCAACATTACGGTCCCATTGAGTACATTTTTGGTGAGAGGGACATCAGTTGCACCACAGGGCGGTAGGAGGGTGCTGAGCACGTTACATTTTCTCTCTTCGGTTAGCATTATTTGTGTTTGATACTTTTGGAATTTTGGTTTTTCATGTTGATTTTAAAATGACCTTTTTCATGTTTGAAATGTACTAACTCGTTTTTTCCTCACAGCAGGTCAACTTGTGTGTGGTTGCAACATTACGGTCCCATTGAGTACATTTTTGGTGAGAGGGACATCAGTTGCACCACAGGGCGGTAGGAGGGTGCTGAGCACGTTACATTTTCTCTCTTCGGTTAGCATTATTTGTGTTTGATACTTTTGGAATTTTGGTTTTTCATGTTGATTTTAAAATGACCTTTTTCATGTTTGAAATGTACTAACTCGTTTTTTCCTCACAGCAGGTCAACTTGTGTGTGGTTGAAACATTACGGTCCCATTGAGTACATTTTTGGAGAGAGGGTCATCAGTTGAACCACAGGGCGGGAGGAGGGTGCTGAGCACGTTACATTTTCTCTCTTCGGTAAGCATTTTTTTGTGTTTGATACTTTTGGAATTTTGGTTTCTCATGTTGATTTTAAAATGACCTTTTTCATGTTTGAAATGTACTAACTCATTTTTTCCTCACAGCAGGTCAACTTGTGTGTGGTTGCAACATTACGGTCCCATTGAGTACATTTTTGGAGAGAGGGACATCAGTTGCACCACAGGGCGGGAGGAGGGTGCTGAGCACGTTACATTTTGTCTCTTCGGTAAGCATTTTTTTGTGTTTGATACTTTTGGAATTTTGGTTTTTCATGTTGATTTTAAAATGACCTTTTTCATGTTTGAAATGTGCTAACTCGTTTTTTCCTCACAGCAAGTCACCTTGTGTGTGGTTGCAACATTACGGTCCCATTGAGTACATTTTTGGAGAGAAGGACATCAGTTGCACCACAGGGCGGGAGGAGGGTGCTGAGCACGTTACATTTTCTCTCTTCGGTAAGCATTTTTTTGTGTTTGATACTTTTGGAATTTTGGTTTTTCATGTTGATTTTAAAATGACCTTTTTCATGTTTGAAATGTACTAACTCGTTTTTTCCTCACAGCAGGTCAACTTGTGTGTGGTTGCAACATTACGGTCCCATTGAGTACATGTTTGGAGAAAGGGACATCAGTTGCACCACAGGGCGGGAGGAGGGTGCTGAGCACGTTACATTTTCTCTCTTCGGTAAGCATTTTTTTGTGTTTTATACTTTTGGAATTTTGGTTTTTCATGTTGATTTTAAAATGACCTTTTTCATGTTTGAAATGTACTAATTCGTTTTTTCCTCACAGCAGGTCAACTTGTGTGTGGTTGCAACATTACGGTCCCATTGAGTACATTTTTGGAGAGAGGGACATCAGTTGCACCACAGGGCGGGAGGAGGGTGCTGAGCAGGCTACATTTTCTCTCTTCGGTAAGCATTTTTTTGTGTTTGATACTTTTGGAATTTTGGTTTCTCATGTTGATTTTAAAATGACCTTTTTCATGTTTGAAAAGTACTAACTCGTTTTTTCCTCACAGCAGTTCAACTTGTGTGTGGTTGCAACATTACGGTCCCATTGAGTACATTTTTGGAAGGAGGGACATCAGTTGCACCACAGGGCAGGAGGAGGGTGCTGAGCACGTTACATTTTCTCTCTTCGGTAAGCATTTTTTTGTGTTTGATACTTTTGGAATTTTGGTTTTTCATGTTGATTTTAATATGACCATTTTCATGTTTGAAATGTACTAACTCGTTTTTTCCTCACAGCAGGTCAACTTGTGTGTATTTGCCACATTACGGTCCCATTGAGTACATTTTTGGAGAGAGGGACATCAGTTGCAACACAGGGCGGGAGGAGGGTGCTTAGCACGTTACATTTTCTCTCTTCGGTAAGCATTTTTTTGTGTTTGATACTTTTGGAATTTTGGTTTTTCATGTTGATTTTAAAATGACCTTTTTCATGTTTGAAATGTACTAACTCGTTTTTTCCTCACAGCAGGTCAACTTGTGTGTGGTTGCAACATTACGGTCCCATTGATTACATTTTTGGAGAAAGGGACGTCAGTTGCACCACAGGGCGGGAGGAGGGTGCTGAGCACGTTACATTTTCTCTCTTCGGTAAGCATTTTTTTGTGTTTGATGCTTTTGGAATTTTGGTTTTTCATGTTGATTTTAAAATGACCTTTTTCATGTTTGAAATGTACTAACTCGTTTTTTCCTCACAGCAGGTCAACTTGTGTGTGGTTGCAACATTACGGTCCCATTGAGTACATTTTTGGAGAGAGGAACATCAGTTGCACCACAGGGCGGGAGGAGGGTGCTGAGCACGTTACATTTTCTCTCTTCGGTAAGCATTTTTTTGTGTTTGATACTTTTGGAATTTTGGTTTTTCATGTTGATTTTAAAATGACCTTTCTCATGTTTGAAATGTACTAACTCGTTTTTTCCTCACAGCAGGTCAACTTGTGTTTGGTTGCAACATTACGGTCCCATTGAGTACATTTTTGGAGAGAGGGACATCAGTTGCACCACAGGGCGGGAGGAGGGTGCTGAGCACGTTACATTTTCTCTCTTCGGTAAGCATTTTTTTGTGTTTGATACTTTTGGAATTTTGGTTTTTCATGTTGATTTTAAAATGACCTTTTTCATGTTTGAAATGTACTAACTCGTTTTTTCCTCACAGCAGGTCAACTTGTGTGTGGTTGCAACATTACGGCACCATTGAGTACATTTTTGGAGAGAGGGACATCAGTTGCACCACAGGGCGGGAGGAGGGTGCTGAGCACGTTACATTTTCTCTCTTCGGTAAGCATTTTTTTGTGTTTGATACTTCTGGAATTTTGGTTTTTCGTGTTGATTTTAAAATGACCTTTTTCATGTTTGAAATGTACTAACTCGTTTTTTCCTCACAGCAGGTCAACTTGTGTGTGGTTGCAACATTACGGTCCCATTTGTACATTTTTGGAGAGAGGGACATCAGTTGCACCACAGGGCGGGAGGAGGGTGCTGAGCACGTTACATTTTCTCTCTTCGGTAAGCATTTTTTTGTGTTTGATACTTTTGGAATTTTGGTTTTTCATGTTGATTTTAAAATGACCTTTTTCATGTTTGAAATGTACTAACTCGTTTTTTCCTCACAGCAGGTCAACTTGTGTGTGGTTGCAACATTACGGTCCCATTGAGTACATTTTTGGAGAGAGGGACATCAGTTGCACCACAGGGCGGGAGGAGGGTGCTGAGCACGTTACATTTTCTCTCTTCGGTAAGCATTTTTTTGTGTTTGATACTTTTGGAATTTTGGTTTTTCATGTTGATTTTAAAATGACCTTTTTCATGTTTGAAATGTACTAACTCGTTTTTTCCTCACAGCAGGTCAACTTGTGTATGGTTGCAACATTACGGTCCTATTCAGAACATTTTTTGAGAGAGGGACACCAGTTGCACCACAGGGCGGGAGGAGGGTGCTGAGCACGTTACATTTTCTCTCTTCGGTAAGCATTTTTTTGTGTTTGATACTTTTGGAATTTTCGTTTTTCATGTTGATTTTAATATGACCATTTTCATGTTTGAAATGTACTAACTCGTTTTTTCCTCACAGCAGGTCAACTTGTGTGTATTTGCCACATTACGGTCCCATTGAGTACATTTTTTGAGAGAGGGACATCAGTTGCAACACAGGGCGGGAGGAGGGTGCTTAGCACGTTACATTTTCTCTCTTCGGTAAGCATTTTTTTGTGTTTGATACTTTTGGAATTTTGGTTTTTCATGTTGATTTTAAAATGACCTTTTTCATGTTTGAAATGTACTAACTCGTTTTTTCCTCACAGCAGGTCAACTTGTGTGTGGTTGCAACATTACGGTCCCATTGATTACATTTTTGGAGAAAGGGACGTCAGTTGCACCACAGGGCGGGAGGAGGGTGCTGAGCACGTTACATTTTCTCTCTTCGGTAAGCATTTTTTTGTGTTTGATGCTTTTGGAATTTTGGTTTTTCATGTTGATTTTAAAATGACCTTTTTCATGTTTGAAATGTACTAACTCGTTTTTTCCTCACAGCAGGTCAACTTGTTTGTGGTTGCAACATTACGGTCCCATTGAGCACATTTTTGGAGAGAGGGACATCAGTTGGACCACAGGGTGGGAGGAGGGTGCCGAGCACGTTACATTTTCTCTCTTCGGTAAGCATTTTTTTGTGTGTTGATAGTTTTGGAATTTTGGTTTTTCATGTTGATTTTAAAATGACCTTTTTCATGTTTGAAATGTATTAACTCGTTTTTTCCTCACAGCAGGTCAACTTGTGTGTGGTTGCAACATTACGGTCCCATTGAGTACATGTTTGGAGAAAGGGACATCAGTTGCACCACAGGGCGGGAGGAGGGTGCTGAGCACGTTACATTTTCTCTCTTCAGTAAGCATTTTTTTGTGTTTGATACTTTTGGAATTTTGGTTTTTCATGTTGATTTTAAAATGACCTTTTTCATGTTTGAAATGTACTAACTCGTTTTTTCCTCACAGGAGGTCAACTTGTGTGTGGTTGCAACATTACGGTCCCATTGAGTACATTTTTGGAGAGAGGGACATCAGTTGCGCCAGACGGCGGGAGGAGGGTGCTGAGCACGTTACATTTTCTCTCTTCGGTAAGCATTTTTTTGTGTTTGATACTTTTGGAATTTTGGTTTTTCATGTTGATTTTAAAATGACCTTTTTCATGTTTGAAATGTACTAACTCGTTTTTTCCTCACAGCAGGTCAACTTGTGTGTGGTTGCAACATTACGGTCCCATTGAGTACATTTTTGGAGAAAGGGACATCAGCTGCACCACAGGGCGGGAGGAGGGTGCTGAGCACGTTACACTTTCTCTCTTCGGTAAGCATTTTTTTGTGTTTGATACTTTTGGAATTTTGGTTTTTCATGTTGATTTTAAAATGACCTTTTTCATGTTTGAAATGTACTAACTCGTTTTTTCCTCACAGCAGGTCAACTTGTGTGTGGTTGCAACATTACGGTCCCATTGAGTACATTTTTGGTGAGAGGGACATCAGTTGCACCACAGGGCGGTAGGAGGGTGCTGAGCACGTTACATTTTCTCTCTTCGGTTAGCATTATTTGTGTTTGATACTTTTGGAATTTTGGTTTTTCATGTTGATTTTAAAATGACCTTTTTCATGTTTGAAATGTACTAACTCGTTTTTTCCTCACAGCAGGTCAACTTGTGTGTGGTTGAAACATTACGGTCCCATTGAGTACATTTTTGGAGAGAGGGTCATCAGTTGAACCACAGGGCGGGAGGAGGGTGCTGAGCACGTTACATTTTCTCTCTTCGGTAAGCATTTTTTTGTGTTTGATACTTTTGGAATTTTGGTTTCTCATGTTGATTTTAAAATGACCTTTTTCATGTTTGAAATGTACTAACTCATTTTTTCCTCACAGCAGGTCAACTTGTGTGTGGTTGCAACATTACGGTCCCATTGAGTACATTTTTGGAGAGAGGGACATCAGTTGCACCACAGGGCGGGAGGAGGGTGCTGAGCACGTTACATTTTGTCTCTTCGGTAAGCATTTTTTTGTGTTTGATACTTTTGGAATTTTGGTTTTTCATGTTGATTTTAAAATGACCTTTTTCATGTTTGAAATGTGCTAACTCGTTTTTTCCTCACAGCAAGTCACCTTGTGTGTGGTTGCAACATTACGGTCCCATTGAGTACATTTTTGGAGAGAAGGACATCAGTTGCACCACAGGGCGGGAGGAGGGTGCTGAGCACGTTACATTTTCTCTCTTCGGTAAGCATTTTTTTGTGTTTGATACTTTTGGAATTTTGGTTTTTCATGTTGATTTTAAAATGACCTTTTTCATGTTTGAAATGTACTAACTCGTTTTTTCCTCACAGCAGGTCAACTTGTGTGTGGTTGCAACATTACGGTCCCATTGAGTACATTTTTGGAGAAAGGGACATCAGTTGCACCACAGGGCGGGAGGAGGGTGCTGAGCACGTTCCACTTTCTCTATTCGGTAAGCATTTTTTTGTGTTTGATACTTCTGGAATTTTGGTTTTTCATGTTGATTTTAAAATGACCTTTTTCGAGTTTGAAATGTACTAACACGTTTTTTCCTCACAGCAGGTCAACTTGTGTGTGGTTGCAACATTACGGACCCATTGAGTACATTTTTGGAGAGAGGGACATCAGTTGCACCACAGGGCGGGAGGAGGGTGCTGAGCACGTTACATTTTCTCTCTTCGGTAAGCATTTTTTTGTGTTTGATACTATTGGAATTTTGGTTTTTCATGTTGATTTTAAAATGACCTTTTTCATGTTTGAAATGTACTAACTCGTTTTTTCCTCACAGCAGGTCAACTTGTGTGTGGTTGCAACATTACGGACCCATTGAGTACCTTTATGGAGAAAGGGACATCAGTTGCACCACATGGGGGGAGGAGGGTGCTGAGCACGTTACATTTTCTCTCTTCGGTAAGCATTTTTTTGTGTTTGATACTTTTGGAATTTTGGTTTTTCATGTTGATTTTAAAATGACCTTTTTCATGTTTGAAATGTACTAACTCGTTTTTTCCTCACAGCAGGTCAACTTGTGTGTGGTTGCAACATTAAGGTCCCATTGAGTACATTTTTGGAGAGAGGGACATCAGTTGCACCACAGGGCGGGAGGAGGGTGCTGAGCAGGCTACATTTTCTCTCTTCGGTAAGCATTTTTTTGTGTTTGATGCTTTTGGAATTTTGGTTTTTCATGTTGATTTTAAAATGACCTTTTTCATGTTTGAAATGTACTAACTCGTTTTTTCCTCACAGCAGGTCAAGTTGTTTGTGGTTGCAACATTACGGTCCCATTGAGCACATTTTTGGAGAGAGGGACATCAGTTGGACCACAGGGTGGGAGGAGGGTGCCGAGCACGTTACATTTTCTCTCTTCGGTAAGCATTTTTTTGTGTGTTGATAGTTTTGGAATTTTGGTTTTTCATGTTGATTTTAAAATGACCTTTTTCATGTTTGAAATGTACTAACTCGTTTTTTCCTCACAGCAGGTCAACTTGTGTGTGGTTGCAACATTACGGTCCCATTGAGTACATGTTTGGAGAAAGGGACATCAGTTGCAACACAGGGCGGGAGGAGGGTGCTGAGCACGTTACATTTTCTCTCTTCGGTAAGCATTTTTTTGTGTTTGATACTTTTGGAATTTTGGTTTTTCATGTTGATTTTAAAATGACCTTTTTCATGTTTGAAATGTACTAACTCGTTTTTTCCTCACAGCAGGTCAACTTGTGTGTGGTTGAAACATTACGGTCCCATTGAGTACATTTTTGGAGAGAGGGACATCAGTTGCACCACAGGGCGGGAGGAGGGTGCTGAGCACGTTACATTTTCTCTCTTCGGTAAGCATTTTTTTGTGTTTGATACTTTTGGAATTTTGGTTTTTCATGTTGATTTTAAAATGACCTTTTTCATGTTTGAAATGTACTAACTCGTTTTTTCCTCACAGCAGGTCAACTTGTGTGTGGTTGCAACATTACGGTCCCATTGAGTACATTTTTGGAGAAAGGGACATCAGCTGCACCACAGGGCGGGAGGAGGGTGCTGAGCACGTTACACTTTCTCTCTTCGGTAAGCATTTTTTTGTGTTTGATACTTTTGGAATTTTGGTTTTTCATGTTGATTTTAAAATGACCTTTTTCATGTTTGAAATGTACTAACTCGTTTTTTCCTCACAGCAGGTCAACTTGTGTGTGGTTGCAACATTACGGTCCCATTGAGTACATTTTTGGAGAAAGGGACATCAGCTGCACCACAGGGCGGGAGGAGGGTGCTGAGCACGTTACACTTTCTCTCTTCGGTAAGCATTTTTTTGTGTTTGATACTTTTGGAATTTTGGTTTTTCATGTTGATTTTAAAATGACCTTTTTCATGTTTGAAATGTACTAACTCGTTTTTTCCTCACAGCAGGTCAACTTGTGTGTGGTTGCAACATTACGGTCCCATTGAGTACATTTTTGGTGAGAGGGACATCAGTTGCACCACAGGGCGGTATTAGGGTGCTGAGCACGTTACATTTTCTCTCTTCGGTAAGCATTTTTTTGTGTTTGATACTTTTGGAATTTTGGTTTTTCATGTTGATTTTAAAATGACCTTTTTCATGTTTGAAATGTACTAACTCGTTTTTTCCTCACAGCAGGTCAACTTGTGTGTGGTTGAAACATTACGGTCCCATTGAGTACATTTTTGGAGAGAAGGTCATCAGTTGCACCACAGGGCGGGAGGAGGGTGCTGAGCACGTTACATTTTCTCTCTTCGGTAAGCACTTTTTTGTGTTTGATACTTTTGGAATTTTGGTTTTTCATGTTGATTTTAAAATGACCTTTTTCATGTTTGAAATGTACTAACTCGTTTTTTCCTCACAGCAGGTCAACTTGTGTGTGGTTGCAACATTACGGTCCCATTGAGTACATTTTTGGAGAGAGGGACATCAGTTGCACCACAGGGCGGGAGGAGGGTGCTGAGCACGTTACATTTTGTCTCTTCGGTAAGCATTTTTTTGTGTTTGATACTTTTGGAATTTTGGTTTTTCATGTTGATTTTAAAATGACCTTTTTCATGTTTGAAATGTGCTAACTCGTTTTTTCCTCACAGCAAGTCACCTTGTGTGTGGTTGCAACATTACGGTCCCATTGAGTACATTTTTGGAGAGAAGGACATCAGTTGCACCACAGGGCGGGAGGAGGGTGCTGAGCACGTTACATTTTCTCTCTTCGGTAAGCATTTTTTTGTGTTTGATACTTTTGGAATTTTGGTTTTTCATGTTGATTTTAAAATGACCTTTTTCATGTTTGAAATGTACTAACTCGTTTTTTCCTCACAGCAGGTCAACTTGTGTGTGGTTGCAACATTACGGTCCCATTGAGTACATTTTTGGAGAAAGGGACATCAGTTGCACCACAGGGCGGGAGGAGGGTGCTGAGCACGTTCCACTTTCTCTATTCGGTAAGCATTTTTTTGTGTTTGATACTTTTGGAATTTTGGTTTTTCATGTTGATTTTAAAATGACCTATTTCGAGTTTGAAATGTACTAACACGTTTTATCCTCACAGCAGGTCAACTTGTGTGTGGTTGCAACATTACGGACCCATTGAGTACATTTTTGGAGAGAGGGACATCAGTTGCACCACAGGGCGGGAGGAGGGTGCTGAGCACGTTACATTTTCTCTCTTCGGTAAGCATTTTTTTGTGTTTGATACTTTTGGAATTTTGGTTTTTCATGTTGATTTTAAAATGACCTTTTTCGAGTTTGAAATGTACTAACTCGTTTTTTCCTCACAGCAGGTCAACTTGTGTGTGGTTGCAACATTACGGACCCATTGAGTACCTTTATGGAGAAAGGGACATCAGTTGCACCACATGGCGGGAGGAGGGTGCTGAGCACGTTACATTTTCTCTCTTCGGTAAGCATTTTTTTGTGTTTGATACTTTAGGAATTTTGGTTTTTCATGTTGATTTTAAAATGACCTTTTTCATGTTTGAAATGTACTAACTCGTTTTTTCCTCACAGCAGGTCAACTTGTGTGTGGTTGCAACATTACGGTCCCATTGAGTACATTTTTGGAGAGAGGGACATCAGTTGCACCACAGGGCGGGAGGAGGGTGCTGAGCAGGCTACATTTTCTCTCTTCGGTAAGCATTTTTTTGTGTTTGATGCTTTTGGAATTTTGGTTTTTCATGTTGATTTTAAAATGACCTTTTTCATGTTTGAAATGTACTAACTCGTTTTTTCCTCACAGCAGGTCAAGTTGTTTGTGGTTGCAACATTACGGTCCCATTGAGCACATTTTTGGAGAGAGGGACATCAGTTGGACCACAGGGTGGGAGGAGGGTGCCGAGCACGTTACATTTTCTCTCTTCGGTAAGCATTTTTTTGTGTGTTGATAGTTTTGGAATTTTGGTTTTTCATGTTGATTTTAAAATGACCTTTTTCATGTTTGAAATGTACTAACTCGTTTTTTCCTCACAGCAGGTCAACTTGTGTGTGGTTGCAACATTACGGTCCCATTGAGTACATGTTTGGAGAAAGGGACATCAGTTGCAACACAGGGCGGGAGGAGGGTGCTGAGCACGTTACATTTTCTCTCTTCAGTAAGCATTTTTTTGTGTTTGATACTTATGGAATTTTGGTTTTTCATGTTGATTTTAAAATGACCTTTTTCATGTTTGAAATGTACTAACTCGTTTTTTCCTCACAGGAGGTCAACTTGTGTGTGGTTGCAACATTACGGTCCCATTGAGTACATTTTTGGAGAAAGGGACGTCAGTTGCGCCAGACGGCGGGAGGAGGGTGCTGAGCACGTTACATTTTCTCTCTTCGGTAAGCATTTTTTTGTGTTTGATACTTTTGGAATTTTGGTTTTTCATGTTGATTTTAAAATGACCTTTTTCATGTTTGAAATGTACTAACTCGTTTTTTCCTCACAGCAGGTCAACTTGTGTGTGGTTGCAACATTACCGTCCCATTGAGTACATTTTTGGAGAAAGGGACATCAGCTGCACCACAGGGCGGGAGGAGGGTGCTGAGCACGTTACATTTTCTCTCTTCGGTAAGCATTTTTTTGTGTTTGATACTTTTGGAATTTTGGTTTTTCATGTTGATTTTAAAATGACCTTTTTCATGTTTGAAATGTACTAACTCGTTTTTTCCTCACAGCAGGTCAACTTGTGTGTGGTTGCAACATTACGGTCCCATTGAGTACATTTTTGGTGAGAGGGACATCAGTTGCACCACAGGGCGGGAGGAGGGTGCTGAGCACGTTACATTTTCTCTCTTCGGTAAGCATTTTTTTGTGTTTGATACTTTTGGAATTTTGGTTTTTCATGTTGATTTTAAAATGACCTTTTTCATGTTTGAAATGTACTAACTCGTTTTTTCCTCACAGCAGGTCAACTTGTGTGTGGTTGCAACATTACGGTCCCATTGAGTACATTTTTGGAGAAAGGGACATCAGTTGCACCACAGGGCGGGAGGAGGGTGCTGAGCACGTTCCACTTTCTCTATTCGGTAAGCATTTTTTTGTGTTTGATACTTTTGGAATTTTGGTTTTTCATGTTGATTTTAAAATGACCTTTTTCGAGTTTGAAATGTACTAACACGTTTTTTCCTCACAGCAGGTCAACTTGTGTGTGGTTGCAACATTACGGACCCATTGAGTACATTTTTGGAGAGAGGGACAACAGTTGCACCACAGGGCGGGAGGAGGGTGCTGAGCACGTTACATTTTCTCTCTTCGGTAAGCATTTTTTTGTGTTTGATACTTTTGGAATTTTGGTTTTTCATGTTGATTTTAAAATGACCTTTTTCATGTTTGAAATGTACTAACTCGTTTTTTCCTCACAGCAGGTCAACTTGTGTGTGGTTGCAACATTACGGACCCATTGAGTACCTTTATGGAGAAAGGGACATCAGTTGCACCACATGGCGGGAGGAGGGTGCTGAGCACGTTACATTTTCTCTCTTCGGTAAGCATTTTTTTGTTTTTGGTACTTTTGGAATTTTGGTTTTTCATGTTGATTTTAAAATGACCTTTTTCATGTTTGAAATGTACTAACTCGTTTTTTCCTCACAGAAGGTCAACTTGTGTGTGGTTGCAACATTACGGTCCCATTGAGTACATTTTTGGAGAGAGGGACATCAGTTGCACCACAGGGCGGGAGGAGAGTGCTGAGCAGGCTACATTTTCTCTCTTCGGTAAGCATTTTTTTGTGTTTGATACTTTTGGAATTTTGGTTTTTCATGTTGATTTTAAAATGACCTTTTTCATGTTTGAAAAGTACTAACTCGTTTTTTCCTCACAGCAGTTCAACTTGTATGTGGTTGCAACATTACGGTCCCATTGAGTACATTTTTGGAGAGAGGGACATCAGTTGCACCACAGGGCGGGAGGAGGGTGCTGAGCACGTTACATTTTCTCTCTTCGGTAAGCATTTTTTTGTGTTTGATACTTTTGGAATTTTCGTTTTTCATGTTGATTTTAAAATGACCATTTTCATGTTTGAAATGTACTAACTCGTTTTTTCCTCACAGCAGGTCAACTTGTGTGTATTTGCCACATTACGGTCCCATTGAGTACATTTTTGGAGAGAGGGACATCAGTTGCAACACAGGGCGGGAGGAGGGTGCTTAGCACGTTACATTTTCTCTCTTCGGTAAGCATTTTTTTGTGTTTGATACTTTTGGAATTTTGGTTTTTCATGTTGATTTTAAAATGACCTTTTTCATGTTTGAAATGTACTAACTCGTTTTTTCCTCACAGCAGGTCAACTTGTGTGTGGTTGCAACATTACGGTCCCATTGATTACATTTTTGGAGAAAGGGACGTCAGTTGCACCACAGGGCAGGAAGAGGGTGCTGAGCACGTTACATTTTCTCTCTTCGGTAAGCATTTTTTTGTGTTTGATGCTTTTGGAATTTTGGTTTTTCATGTTGATTTTAAAATGACCTTTTTCATGTTTGAAATGTACTAACTCGTTTTTTCCTCACAGCAGGTCAACTTGTGTGTGGTTGCAACATTACGGTCCCATTGAGTACATTTTTGGAGAGAGGGACATCAGTTGCACCACAGGGCGGGAGGAGGGTGCTGAGCACGTTACATTTTCTCTCTTTGGTAAGCATTTTTTTGTGTTTGATACTTTTGGAATTTTGGTTTTTCATGTTGATTTTAAAATGACCTTTTTCATGTTTGAAATGTACTAACTCGTTTTTTCCTCACAGCAGGTCAACTTGTGTGTGGTTGCAACATTACGGTCCCATTGAGTACATTTTTGGAGAGAGGGACATCAGTTGCACCACAGGGCGGGAGGAGGGTGCTGAGCACGTTACATTTTCTCTCTTAGGTAAGCATTTTTTTGTTTTTGATACTTTTGGAATTTTGGTTTTTCATGTTGATTTTAAAATGACCTTTTTCATGTTTGAAATGTACTAACTCGTTTTTTCCTCACAGCAGGTCAACTTGTGTGTGGTTGCAACATTACGGCCCCATTGAGTACATTTTTGGAGAGAGGGACATCAGTTGCACCGCAGGGTGGGAGGAGATTGCTGAGCACGTTACATTTTCTCTCTTCGGTAAGCATTTTTTTGTGTTTGATACTTTTGGAATTTTGGTTTTTCATGTTGATTTTAAAATGACCTTTTTCATGTTTGAAATGTACTAACTCGTTTTTTCCTCACAGCAGGTCAACTTGTGTGTGGTTGCAACATTACGGTCCCATTGAGTACATTTTTGGAGAGAGGGACATCAGTTGGACCACAGGGTGGGAGGAGGGTGCTGAGCACGTTACATTTTCTCTCTTCGGTAAGCATTTTTTTGTGTTTGATACTTTTGGAATTTTGGTTTTAATGTTGATTTTAAAATGACCTTTTTCATGTTTGAAATGTACTAACTCGTTTTTTCCTCACAGCAGGTCAACTTGTGTGTGGTTGCAACATTACGGTCCTATTCAGAACATTTTTGGAGAGAGGGACATCAGTTGCACCACAGGGCGGGAGGAGGGTGCTGAGCATGTTACATTTTCTCTCTTCGGTAAGCATTTTTTTGAGTTTGATACTTTTCGAATTTTGGTTTTTCATGTTGATTTTAAAATGACCTTTATCATGTTTGAAATGTACTAACTCGTTTTTTCCTCACAGCAGGTCAACTTGTGTGTGGTTGCAACATTACGGTCCCATTGAGTACATGTTTGGAGAAAGGGACATCAGTTGCACCAAAGGGCGGGAGGAGGGTGCTGAGCACGTTACATTTTCTCTCTTCGGTAAGCATTTGTTTGTGTTTTATACTTTTGGAATTTTGGTTTTTCATGTTGATTTTAAAATGACCTTTTTCATGTTTGAAATGTACTAACTCGTTTTTTCCTCACAGCAGGTCAACTTGTGTGTGGTTGCAACATTACGGTCCCATTGAGTACATTTTTGGAGAGAGGGACATCAGTTGCACCACAGGGCGGGAGGAGGGTGCTGAGCAGGCTACATTTTCTCTCTTCGGTAAGCATTTTTTTGTGTTTGATACTTTTGGAATTTTGGTTTTTCATGTTGATTTTAAAATGACCTTTTTCATGTTTGAAAAGTACTAACTCGTTTTTTCCTCACAGCAGTTCAACTTGTGTGTGGTTGCAACATAACGGTCCCATTGAGTACATTTTTGGAGAGAGGGACATCAGTTGCACCCCAGGGCGGGAGGAGGGTGCTGAGCACGTTACATTTTCTCTCTTCGGTAAGCATTTTTTTGTGTTTGATACTTTTGGAATTTTTCGTTTTTCATGTTGATTTTAAAATGACCATTTTCATGTTTGAAATGTACTAACTCGTTTTTTCCTCACAGCAGGTCAACTTGTGTGTGGTTGCCACATTACGGTCCCATTGAGTACATTTTTGGAGAGAGGGACATCAGTTGCACCACAGGGCGGGAGGAGGGTGCTTAGCACGTTACATTTTCTCTCTTCGGTAAGCATTTTTTTGTGTTTGATACTTTTGGAATTTTGGTTTTTCATGTTGATTTTAAAATGACCTTTTTCATGTTTGAAATGTACTAACTCGTTTTTTCCTCACAGCAGGTCAACTTGTGTGTGGTTGCAACATTACGGTCCCATTGATTACATTTTTGGAGAAAGGGAGGTCAGTTGCACCACAGGGCAAGAGGAGGGTGCTGAGCACGTTACATTTTCTCTCTTCGGTAAGCATTTTTTTGTGTTTGATGCTTTTGGAATTTTGGTTTTTCATGTTGATTTTAAAATGACCTTTTTCATGTTTGAAATGTACTAACTCGTTTTTTCCTCACAGCAGGTCAACTTGTTTGTGGTTGCAACACTACGGTCCCATTGAGCACATTTTTGGAGAGAGGGACATCAGTTGGACCACAGGGTGGGAGGAGGGTGCCGAGCACGTTACATTTTCTCTCTTCGGTAAGCATTTTTTTGTGTGTTGATAGTTTTGGAATTTTGGTTTTTCATGTTGATTTTAAAATGACCTTTTTCATGTTTGAAATGTACTAACTCGTTTTTTCCTCACAGCAGGTCAACTTGTGTGTGGTTCCAACATTACGGTCCCATTGAGTACATGTTTGGAGAAAGGGACATCAGTTGCACCACAGGGCGGGAGGAGGGTGCTGAGCACGTTACATTTTCTCTCTTCGGTAAGCATTTTTTTGTGTTTGATACTTTTGGAATTTTGGTTTTTCATGTTGATTTTAAAATGACCTTTTTCATGTTTGAAATGTACTAACTCGTTTTTTCCTCACAGCAGGTCAACTTGTGTGTGGTTGCAACATTACGGTCCCATTGAGTACATTTTTGGAGAAAGGGACATCAGCTGCACCACAGGGCGGGAGGAGGGTGCTGAGCACGTTACATTTTCTCTCTTCGGTAAGCATTTTTTTGTGTTTGATACTTTTGGAATTTTGGTTTTTCATGTTGATTTTAAAATGACCTTTTTCATGTTTGAAATGTACTAACTCGTTTTTTCCTCACAGCAGGTCAACTTGTGTGTGGTTGCAACATTACGGTCCCATTGAGTACATTTTTGGTGAGAGGGACATCAGTTGCACCACAGGGCGGGAGGAGGGTGCTGAGCACGTTACATTTCTCTCTTCGGTAAGCATTTTTTTGTGTTTGATACTTTTGGAATTTTGGTTTTTCATGTTGATTTTAAAATGACCTTTTTCATGTTTGAAATGTACTAACTCGTTTTTTCCTCACAGCAGGTCAACTTGTGTGTGGTTGCAACATTACAGTCCCATTGAGTACATTTTTGGAGAGAGGGACATCAGTTGCACCACAGGGCGGGAGGAGGGTGCTGAGCACGTTACATTTTCTCTCTTCGGTAAGCATTTTTTTGTGTTTGATACTTTTGGAATTTTGGTTTTTCATGTTGATTTTAAAATGACCTTTTTCGAGTTTGAAATGTACTAACACGTTTTTTCCTCACAGCAGGTCAACTTGTGTGTGGTTGCAACATTACGGACCCATTGAGTACATTTTTGGAGAGAGGGACATCAGTTGCACCACAGGGCGGGAGGAGGGTGCTGAGCACGTTACATTTTCTCTCTTCGGTAAGCATTTTTTTGTGTTTGATACTTTTGGAATTTTGGTTTTTCATGTTGATTTTAAAATGACCTTTTTCATGTTTGAAATGTACTAACTCGTTTTTTCCTCACAGCAGGTCAACTTGTGTGTGGTTGCAACATTACGGACCCATTGAGTACCTTTATGGAGAAAGGGACATCAGTTGCACCACATGGCGGGAGGAGGGTGCTGAGCACGTTACATTTTCTCTCTTCGGTAAGCATTTTTTTGTGTTTCATACTTTTGAAATTTTGGTTTTTCATGTTGATTTTAAAATGACCTTTTTCATGTTTGAAATGTACTAACTCCTTTTATCCTCACAGCAGGTCAACTTGTGTGTGATTGCAACATTACGGTCCCATTGAGTACATTTTTGGAGAGAGGGACATCAGTTGCACCACAGGGCGAAAGGAGGGTGCTGAGCACGTTACATTTTCTCTCTTCGGTAAGCATTTTTTTGTGTTTGATACTTTTGGAATTTTGGTTTTTCATGTTGATTTTAAAATGACCTTTTTCATGTTTGAAATGTACTAACTCGTTTTTTCCTCACAGCAGGTCAACTTGTGTGTGGTTGCAACATTACGGTCCCATTGAGTACATTTTTGGAGAAAGGGACATCAGTTGCACCACAGGGCGGGAGGAGGGTGCTGAGCACGTTACATTTTCTCTCTACGGTAAGCATATTTTTGTGTTTGATACTTTTGGAATTTTGGTTTTTCATGTTGATTTTAAAATGACCTTTTTCATGTTTGAAATGTACTAACACGTTTTTTTCTCACAGCAGGTCAACTTGTGTGTGGTTGCAACATTACGGTCCCATTGAGTACATTTTTGGAGAGAGTGACATCAGTTGCACCACAGGGCGAAAGGAGGGTGCTGAGCACGTTACATTTTCTCTCTTCGGTAAGCATTTTTTTGTGTTTGATACTTTTGGAATTTTGGCTTTTAATGTTGATTTTAAAATGACCTTTTTCATGGTTGAAATGTACTAACTCGTTTTTTCGTCACAGCAGGTCAACTTGTGTGTGGTTGCAACATTACGGTCCCATTGAGTACATTTTTGGAGAAAGGGACATCAGTTGCACCACAGGGCGGGAGGAGGGTGCTGAGCACGTTACATTTTCTCTCTTCGGTAAGCATTTTTTTGTGTTTGATACTTTTGGAATTTTGGTTTTTCATGTTGATTTTAAAATGACCTTTTTCATGTTTGAAATGTACTAACTCGTTTTTTCCTCACAGCAGGTCAACTTGTGTGTGGTTGCAACATTACGGTCCCATTGAGTACATTTTTGGAGAAAGGGACATCAGTTGCACCACAGGGCGAAAGGAGGGTGCTGAGCAAGTTACATTTTCTCTCTTCGGTAAGCATTTTTTTGTGTTTGATACTTTTGGAATTTTGGTTTTTCATGTTGATTTTAAAATGACCTTTTTCATGTTTGAAATGTACTAACTCGTTTTTTCCTCACAGCAGGTCAACTTGTGTGTGGTTGCAACATTACGGTCCCATTGAGTACATTTTTGGAGAAAGGGACATCAGTTGCACCACAGGGCGGGAGGAGGGTGCTGAGCACGTTACACTTTCTGTCTTCGGTAAGCATTTTTTTGTGTTTGATACTTTTGGAATTTTGGTTTTTCATGTTGATTTTAAAATGACCTTGTTCATGTTTGAAATGTACTAACTCGTTTTTTCCTCACAGCAGGTCAACTTGTGTGTGGTTGCAACATTACGGTCCCATTGAGTACATTTTTGGAGAAAGGGACATCAGTTACACCACATGGCGGGAGGAGGGTGCTGAGCACGTTACATTTTCTCTCTTCGGTAAGCATTTTTTTGTGTTTGACACTTTTGGAATTGTGGTTTTTCATGTTGATTTTAAAATGACCTTTTTCATGTTTGAAATGTACTAACTCATTATTTCCTCACAGCAGGTCAACTTGTGTGTGATTGCAACATTACGGTGCCATTGAGTACATTTTTGGAGAGAGGGACATCAGTTGCACCACAGGGCGAAAGGAGGGTGCTGAGCACGTTGCATTTTCTCTCTTCGGTAAGCATTCTTTTGTGTTTGATACTTTTGGAATTTTGGTTTTTCATGTTGATTTTAAAATGACCTTTTTCATGTTTTAAATGTACTAACTCGTTTTTTCCTCACAGCAGGTCGACTTGTGTGTGGTTGCAACATTACGGTCCCATTGAGTACATTTTTGGAGAGAGGGACATCAGTTGCACCACAGGGCGGGAGGAGGGTGCTGAGCACGTTACATTTTCTCTCTTCGGTAAGCATTTTTTTGTGTTTGATACTTTTGGAATTTTGGTTTTTCATGTTGATTTTAAAATGACTTTTTTCATGTTTGAAATGTACTAACTCGTTTTTTCCTCACAGCAGGTCAACTTGTGTGTGGTTGCGACATTACGGTCCCATTGAGTACATTTTTGGAGAAAGGGACGTCAGTTGCACCACATGGCGGGAGGAGGGTGCTGAGCACGTTACATTTTCTCTCTTCGGTAAGCATTTTTTTGTGTTTGATACTTTTGGAATTTTGGTTTTTCATGTTGATTTTAGAATGACCTTTTTCATGTTTGAAATGTACTAACTCGTTTTTTCCTCACAGCAGGTCAACTTGTGTGTGATTGCAACATTACGGTCCCATTGAGTACATTTTTGGAGAGAGGGACATCAGTTGCACCACAGGGCGAAAGGAGGGTGCTGAGCACGTTACATTTTCTCTCTTCGGTAAGCATTTTTTTGTGTTTGATTCTTTTGGAATTTTGGTTTTTCATGTTGATTTTAAAATGACCTTTTTCATGTTTGAAATGTACTAACTCGTTTTTTCCTCACAGCAGGTCAACTTGTGTGTGGTTGCAACATTACGGTCCCATTGAGTACATTTTTGGAGAGAGGGACATCAGTAGCACCACAGGGGGGGGAGGAGGGTGCTGAGCACGTTACATTTTCTCTCTCCGGTAAGCATTTTTTTGTGTTTGATACTTTTGGAATTTTGGTTTTTCATGTTGATTTTAAAATGACCTTTTTCATGTTTGAAATGTACTAACTCGTTTTTTCCCCACAGCAGGTCAACTTGTGTGTGATTGCAACATTACGGTCCCATTGAGTACATTTTTGGAGAAAGGGACATCAGTTGCACCACAGGGCGGGAGGAGGGTGCCGAGCACGTTACATTTTCTCTCTTCGGTAAGCATTTTTTTGTGTTTTATAGTTTTGGAGTTTTGGTTTTTCATGTTGATTTTAAAATGACCTTTTTCATGTTTGAAATGTACTAACTCGTTTTTTCCTCACAGCAGGTCAACTTGTGTGTGGTTGCAACATTACAGTCCCATTGAGTACATTTTTGGAGAGAGGGACATCAGTAGCACCACAGGGGGGGGAGACGGGTGCTGAGCACGTTACATTTTCTCTCTTCGGTAAGCATTTTTTTGTGTTTGATACTTTTGGAATTTTGGTTTTTCATGTTGATTTTAAAATGACCTTTTTCATGTTTGAAATGTACTAACTCGTTTTTTCCTCACAGCAGGTCTACTTGTGTGTGGTTGCAACATTACAGTCCCATTGAGTACACTTTTGGAGAGAGGGACATCAGTAGCACCACAGGGGGGGGAGGAGGGTGCTGAGCACGTTACATTTTCTCTCTTCGGTAAGCATTTTTTTGTGTTTGATACTTTTGGAATTTTGGTTTTTCATGTTGATTTTAAAATGACCTTTTTCATGTTTGAAATGTACTAACTCGTTTTTTCCTCACAGCAGGTCAACTTGTGTGTGGTTGCAACATTACGGTCCCATTGAGTGCATTTTTGGAGAGAGGGACATCAGTTGCACCACAGGGCGGGATTAGGGTGCTGAGCACGTTACATTTTCTCTGTTCGGTAAGCATTTTTTTGTGTTTGATACTTTTGGAATTTTGGTTTTTCATGTTGACTTTAAAATGACCTTTTCCATGTTTGAAATGTACTGACTCGTTTTTTCCTCACAGCAGGTCAACTTGTGTGTGGTTGCAATATTACGGTCCCATTGAGTACATTTTTGGAGAGAGGGATATCAGTTGCACCACAGGGCGTGAGGAGGGTGCTGAGCACGTTACTTTTTCTCTCTTTGGTAAGCATTTTTTTGTGTTTGATACTTTTGGAATTTTGGTTTTTCATGTTGATTTTGAAATGACCTTTTTCATGTTTGAAATGTACTAACTCGTTTTTTCCTCACAGCAGGTCAACTTGTGTGTGGTTGCAACATTACGGTCCCATTGAGTACATTTTTGGAGAGAGGGACATCAGTTGCACCACAGGGCAGGAGGAGGGTGCTGAGCACGTTGCATTTTCTCTCTTCGGTAAGCATTTTTTTGTGTTTGATACTTTTGGAATTTTGGTTTTTCATGTTGATTTTAAAATGACCTTTTTCATGTTTGAAATGTACTAACTCGTTTTTTCCTCACAGCAGGTCAACTTGTGTGTGGTTGCAACATTACGGTCCCATTGAGTACATTTTTGGAGGGCTGGACATCAGTTGCACCACAGGGCGGGAGGAGGGTGCTGAGCACGTTACATTTTCTCTCTTCGGTAAGCATTTTTTTGTGTTTGATACTTTTGGAATTTTGGTTTTTCATGTTGATTCTAAAATGACCTTTTTCATGTTTGAATTGTACTAACTCGTTTTTTCCTCACAGCAGGTCAACTGGTGTGTGGTTGCAACATTACGGTCCCATTGAGTACATTTTTGGAGAAAGGGACATCAGTCGCACCACAGGGCGGGAGGAGGGTGCTGAGCACGTTACATTTTCTCTCTTCGGTAAGCATTTTTTTGTGTTTGATACTTTTGGAATTTTGGTTCTTCATGTTGATTCTAAAATGACCTTTTTCATGTTTGAAATGTACTAACATGTTTTTCCTCACAGCAGGTCAACTTGTGTGTGGTTGCAACATTACAGTCCCATTGAGTACATTTTTGGAGAAAGGGACATCAGTTGCACCACAGGGTGGGAGGAGGGTGCTGAGCACGATACATTCTCTCTTCGGTAAACATTTTTTTGTGTTTGATACTTTTGGAATTTTGGTTTTTCATGTTGATTTTAAAATGACCTTTTTCATTTTTGAAATGTACTAACTCATTTTTTCCTCACAGCAGGTCAACTTGTGTGTGGTTGCAACATTACGGTCCCATTGAGTACATTTTTGGAGAAAGGGACATCAGTTGCACCACATGGCGGGAGGAGGGTGCTGAGCACGTTACATTTTCTCTCTTCGGTAAGCATTTTTTTGTGTTTGATACTTTTGGAGTTTTGGTTTTTCATGTTGATTTTAAAATGACCTTTGTCATGTTTGAAATATACTAACTCGTTTTTTCCTCACAGCAGGTCAACTTGTGTGTGGTTGCAACATTACGGTCCCATTGAGTACATTTTTGGAGAGAGTGACATCAGTTGCACCACAGGGCGAAAGGAGGGTGCTGAGCACGTTACATTTTCTCTCTTCGGTAAGCATTTTTTTGTGTTTGATACTTTTGGAATTTTGGCTTTTAATGTTGATTTTAAAATGACCTTTTTCATGGTTGAAATGTACTAACTCGTTTTTTCGTCACAGCAGGTCAACTTGTGTGTGGTTGCAACATTACGGTCCCATTGAGTACATTTTTGGAGAAAGGGACATCAGTTGCACCACAGGGCGGGAGGAGGGTGCTGAGCACGTTACATTTTCTCTCTTCGGTAAGCATTTTTTTGTGTTTGATACTTTTGGAATTTTGGTTTTTCATGTTGATTTTAAAATGACCTTTTTCATGTTTGAAATGTACTAACTCGTTTTTTCCTCACAGCAGGTCAACTTGTGTGTGGTTGCAACATTACGGTCCCATTGAGTACATTTTTGGAGAAAGGGACATCAGTTGCACCACAGGGCGAAAGGAGGGTGCTGAGCAAGTTACATTTTCTCTCTTCGGTAAGCATTTTTTTGTGTTTGATACTTTTGGAATTTTGGTTTTTCATGTTGATTTTAAAATGACCTTTTTCATGTTTGAAATGTACTAACTCGTTTTTTCCTCACAGCAGGTCAACTTGTGTGTGGTTGCAACATTACGGTCCCATTGAGTACATTTTTGGAGAAAGGGACATCAGTTGCACCACAGGGCGGGAGGAGGGTGCTGAGCACGTTACACTTTCTGTCTTCGGTAAGCATTTTTTTGTGTTTGATACTTTTGGAATTTTGGTTTTTCATGTTGATTTTAAAATGACCTTGTTCATGTTTGAAATGTACTAACTCGTTTTTTCCTCACAGCAGGTCAACTTGTGTGTGGTTGCAACATTACGGTCCCATTGAGTACATTTTTGGAGAAAGGGACATCAGTTACACCACATGGCGGGAGGAGGGTGCTGAGCACGTTACATTTTCTCTCTTCGGTAAGCATTTTTTTGTGTTTGACACTTTTGGAATTGTGGTTTTTCATGTTGATTTTAAAATGACCTTTTTCATGTTTGAAATGTACTAACTCATTATTTCCTCACAGCAGGTCAACTTGTGTGTGATTGCAACATTACGGTGCCATTGAGTACATTTTTGGAGAGAGGGACATCAGTTGCACCACAGGGCGAAAGGAGGGTGCTGAGCACGTTGCATTTTCTCTCTTCGGTAAGCATTCTTTTGTGTTTGATACTTTTGGAATTTTGGTTTTTCATGTTGATTTTAAAATGACCTTTTTCATGTTTTAAATGTACTAACTCGTTTTTTCCTCACAGCAGGTCGACTTGTGTGTGGTTGCAACATTACGGTCCCATTGAGTACATTTTTGGAGAGAGGGACATCAGTTGCACCACAGGGCGGGAGGAGGGTGCTGAGCACGTTACATTTTCTCTCTTCGGTAAGCATTTTTTTGTGTTTGATACTTTTGGAATTTTGGTTTTTCATGTTGATTTTAAAATGACTTTTTTCATGTTTGAAATGTACTAACTCGTTTTTTCCTCACAGCAGGTCAACTTGTGTGTGGTTGCGACATTACGGTCCCATTGAGTACATTTTTGGAGAAAGGGACGTCAGTTGCACCACATGGCGGGAGGAGGGTGCTGAGCACGTTACATTTTCTCTCTTCGGTAAGCATTTTTTTGTGTTTGATACTTTTGGAATTTTGGTTTTTCATGTTGATTTTAGAATGACCTTTTTCATGTTTGAAATGTACTAACTCGTTTTTTCCTCACAGCAGGTCAACTTGTGTGTGATTGCAACATTACGGTCCCATTGAGTACATTTTTGGAGAGAGGGACATCAGTTGCACCACAGGGCGAAAGGAGGGTGCTGAGCACGTTACATTTTCTCTCTTCGGTAAGCATTTTTTTGTGTTTGATTCTTTTGGAATTTTGGTTTTTCATGTTGATTTTAAAATGACCTTTTTCATGTTTGAAATGTACTAACTCGTTTTTTCCTCACAGCAGGTCAACTTGTGTGTGGTTGCAACATTACGGTCCCATTGAGTACATTTTTGGAGAGAGGGACATCAGTAGCACCACAGGGGGGGGAGGAGGGTGCTGAGCACGTTACATTTTCTCTCTCCGGTAAGCATTTTTTTGTGTTTGATACTTTTGGAATTTTGGTTTTTCATGTTGATTTTAAAATGACCTTTTTCATGTTTGAAATGTACTAACTCGTTTTTTCCCCACAGCAGGTCAACTTGTGTGTGATTGCAACATTACGGTCCCATTGAGTACATTTTTGGAGAAAGGGACATCAGTTGCACCACAGGGCGGGAGGAGGGTGCCGAGCACGTTACATTTTCTCTCTTCGGTAAGCATTTTTTTGTGTTTTATAGTTTTGGAGTTTTGGTTTTTCATGTTGATTTTAAAATGACCTTTTTCATGTTTGAAATGTACTAACTCGTTTTTTCCTCACAGCAGGTCAACTTGTGTGTGGTTGCAACATTACAGTCCCATTGAGTACATTTTTGGAGAGAGGGACATCAGTAGCACCACAGGGGGGGGAGACGGGTGCTGAGCACGTTACATTTTCTCTCTTCGGTAAGCATTTTTTTGTGTTTGATACTTTTGGAATTTTGGTTTTTCATGTTGATTTTAAAATGACCTTTTTCATGTTTGAAATGTACTAACTCGTTTTTTCCTCACAGCAGGTCTACTTGTGTGTGGTTGCAACATTACAGTCCCATTGAGTACACTTTTGGAGAGAGGGACATCAGTAGCACCACAGGGGGGGGAGGAGGGTGCTGAGCACGTTACATTTTCTCTCTTCGGTAAGCATTTTTTTGTGTTTGATACTTTTGGAATTTTGGTTTTTCATGTTGATTTTAAAATGACCTTTTTCATGTTTGAAATGTACTAACTCGTTTTTTCCTCACAGCAGGTCAACTTGTGTGTGGTTGCAACATTACGGTCCCATTGAGTGCATTTTTGGAGAGAGGGACATCAGTTGCACCACAGGGCGGGATTAGGGTGCTGAGCACGTTACATTTTCTCTGTTCGGTAAGCATTTTTTTGTGTTTGATACTTTTGGAATTTTGGTTTTTCATGTTGACTTTAAAATGACCTTTTCCATGTTTGAAATGTACTGACTCGTTTTTTCCTCACAGCAGGTCAACTTGTGTGTGGTTGCAATATTACGGTCCCATTGAGTACATTTTTGGAGAGAGGGATATCAGTTGCACCACAGGGCGTGAGGAGGGTGCTGAGCACGTTACTTTTTCTCTCTTTGGTAAGCATTTTTTTGTGTTTGATACTTTTGGAATTTTGGTTTTTCATGTTGATTTTGAAATGACCTTTTTCATGTTTGAAATGTACTAACTCGTTTTTTCCTCACAGCAGGTCAACTTGTGTGTGGTTGCAACATTACGGTCCCATTGAGTACATTTTTGGAGAGAGGGACATCAGTTGCACCACAGGGCAGGAGGAGGGTGCTGAGCACGTTGCATTTTCTCTCTTCGGTAAGCATTTTTTTGTGTTTGATACTTTTGGAATTTTGGTTTTTCATGTTGATTTTAAAATGACCTTTTTCATGTTTGAAATGTACTAACTCGTTTTTTCCTCACAGCAGGTCAACTTGTGTGTGGTTGCAACATTACGGTCCCATTGAGTACATTTTTGGAGGGCTGGACATCAGTTGCACCACAGGGCGGGAGGAGGGTGCTGAGCACGTTACATTTTCTCTCTTCGGTAAGCATTTTTTTGTGTTTGATACTTTTGGAATTTTGGTTTTTCATGTTGATTCTAAAATGACCTTTTTCATGTTTGAATTGTACTAACTCGTTTTTTCCTCACAGCAGGTCAACTGGTGTGTGGTTGCAACATTACGGTCCCATTGAGTACATTTTTGGAGAAAGGGACATCAGTCGCACCACAGGGCGGGAGGAGGGTGCTGAGCACGTTACATTTTCTCTCTTCGGTAAGCATTTTTTTGTGTTTGATACTTTTGGAATTTTGGTTCTTCATGTTGATTCTAAAATGACCTTTTTCATGTTTGAAATGTACTAACATGTTTTTCCTCACAGCAGGTCAACTTGTGTGTGGTTGCAACATTACAGTCCCATTGAGTACATTTTTGGAGAAAGGGACATCAGTTGCACCACAGGGTGGGAGGAGGGTGCTGAGCACGATACATTCTCTCTTCGGTAAACATTTTTTTGTGTTTGATACTTTTGGAATTTTGGTTTTTCATGTTGATTTTAAAATGACCTTTTTCATTTTTGAAATGTACTAACTCATTTTTTCCTCACAGCAGGTCAACTTGTGTGTGGTTGCAACATTACGGTCCCATTGAGTACATTTTTGGAGAAAGGGACATCAGTTGCACCACATGGCGGGAGGAGGGTGCTGAGCACGTTACATTTTCTCTCTTCGGTAAGCATTTTTTTGTGTTTGATACTTTTGGAGTTTTGGTTTTTCATGTTGATTTTAAAATGACCTTTGTCATGTTTGAAATATACTAACTCGTTTTTTCCTCACAGCAGGTCAACTTGTGTGTGGTTGCAACATTACGGTCCCATTGAGTACATTTTTGGAGAAAGGGACATCAGTTGCACCACAGGGCGGGAGGAGGGTGCCGAGCACATTACATTTTCTCTATTCGGTAAGCATTTTTTTGTGTTTTATAGTTTTGGAGTTTTGGTTTTTCATGTTGATTTTAAAATGACCTTTTTCATGTTTGAAATGTACTAACTCGTTTTTTCCTCACAGCAGGTCAACTTGTGTGTGGTTGCAACATTACGGTCCCATTGAGTACATTTTTGGAGAGAGGGACATCAGTTGCACCACAGGGCGGGAGGAGGGTGCTGAGCACGTTACATTTTCTCTCTTCGGTAAGCATTTTTTTGTGTTTGATACTTTTGGAATTTTGGTTTTTCATGTTGACTTTAAAATGACCTTTTTCATGTTTGAAATGTACTGACTCGTTTTTTCCTCACAGCAGGTCAACTTGTGTGTGGTTGCAATATTACGGTCCCATTGAGTACATTTTTGGAGAGAGGGATATCAGTTGCACCACAGGGCGGGAGGAGGGTGCTGAGCACGTTACTTTTTCTCTCTTTGGTAAGCATTTTTTTGTGTTTGATACTTTTGGAATTTTGGTTTTTCATGTTGATTTTGAAATGACCTTTTTCATGTTTGAAATGTACTAACTCGTTTTTTCCTCACAGCAGGTCAAATTGTGTGTGGTTGCAATATTACGGTCCCATTGAGTACATTTTTGGAGAGAGGGATATCAGTTGCACCACAGGGCGGGAGGAGGGTGCTGAGCACGTTACTTTTTCTCTCTTTGGTAAGCATTTTTTTGTGTTTGATACTTTTGGAATTTTCGTTTTTCATGTTGATTTTGAAATGACCTTTTTCATGTTTGAAATGTACTAACTCGTTTTTTCCTCACAGCAGGTCAACTTGTGTGTGGTTGCAACATTACGGTCCCATTGAGTACATTTTTGGAGGGAGGGACATCAGTTGCACCACAGGGCGGGAGGAAGATGCCAAGCACGATACATTTTTTTTCTTCGGTAAGCATTTTTTTGTGTTTGATACTTTTGGAAATTTTGGTTTTTCATGTTGATTTTAAAATGACCTTTTTCATGTTTGAAATGTACTAACTCGTTTTTTCCTCACAGCAGGTCAACTTGTGTGTGGTTGCAACATTACAGTCCCATTGAGTACATTTTTGGAGAGAGGGACATCAGTAGCACCACAGGGGGGGGAGGAGGGTGCTGAGCACGTTACATTTTCTCTCTTCGGTAAGCATTTTTTTGTGTTTCATACTTTTGGAATTTTGGTTTTTCATGTTGATTTTAAAATGACCTTTTTCATGTTTGAAATGTACTAACTCGTTTTTTCCTCACAGCAGGTCAACTTGTGTGTGGTTGCAACATTACGGTCCCATTGAGTACATGTTTGGAGAGAGGGACAACAGTTGCACCACAGGGCGGGAGGAGGGTGCTGAGCACGTTACATTTTCTCTCTTCGGTAAGCATTTTTTTGTGTTTGATACTTTTGGAATTTTGGTTTTTCATGTTGACTTTAAAATGACCTTTTTCATGTTTGAAATGTACTAACTCGTTTTTTCCTCACAGCAGGTCAACTTGTGTGTGGTTGCAATATTACGGTCCCATTGAGTACATTTTTGGAGAGAGGGATATCTGTTGCACCACAGGGCGGGAGGAGGGTGCTGAGCACGTTACTTTTTCTCTCTTTGGTAAGCATTTTTTTGTGTTTGATACTTTTGGAATTTTGGTTTTTCATGTTGATTTTGAAATGACCTTTTTCATGTTTGAAATGTACTAACTTGTTTTTTCCTCACAGCAGGTCAACTTGTGTGTGGTTGCAATATTACGGTCCCATTGAGTACATTTTTGGAGAGAGGGATATCAGTTGCACCACAGGGCGGGAGGAGGGTGCTGAGCACGTTACTTTTTCTCTCTTTGGTAAGCATTTTTTTGTGTTTGATACTTTTGGAATTTTGGTTTTTCATGTTGATTTTGAAATGACCTTTTTCATGTTTGAAATGTACTAACTCGTTTTTTCCTCACAGCAGGTCAACTTGTGTGTGGTTGCAACATTACGGTCCCATTGAGTACATTTTTGGAGGGAGGGACATCAGTTGCACCACAGGGCGGGAGGAAGATGCCAAGCACGATACATTTTTTTTCTTCGGTAAGCATTTTTTTGTGTTTGATACTTTTGGAAATTTTGGTTTTTCATGTTGATTTTAAAATGACCTTTTTCATGTTTGAAATGTACTAACTCGTTTTTTCCTCACAGCAGGTCAACTTGTGTGTGGTTGCAACATTACAGTCCCATTGAGTACATTTTTGGAGAGAGGGACATCAGTAGCACCACAGGGGGATGGAGGAGGGTGCTGAGCACGTTACATTTTCTCTCTTCGGTAAGCATTTTTTTGTGTTTCATACTTTTGGAATTTTGGTTTTTCATGTTGATTTTAAAATGACCTTTTTCATGTTTGAAATGTACTAACTCGTTTTTACCTCACAGCAGGTCAACTTGTGTGTGGTTGCAACATTACGGTCCCATTGAGTACATTTTTGGAGAGAGGGACATCAGTTGCACCACAGGGCGGGAGGAGGGTGCTGAGCACGTTACATTTTCTCTCTTCGGTAAGCATTTTTTTGTGTTTGATACTTTTGGAATTTTGGTTTTTCATGTTGATTTTAAAATGACCTTTTTCATGTTTGAAATGTACTAACTCGTTTTTTCCTCACAGCAGGTCAACTTGTGTGTGGTTGCAACATTACGGTCCCATTGAGTACATTTTTGGAGAGAGGGACATCAGTTGGACCACAGGGTGGGAGGAGGGTGCTGAGCACGTTACATTTTCTCTCTTCGGTAAGCATTTTTTTGTGTTTGATACTTTTGGAATTTTGGTTTTTCATGTTGATTTTAAAATGACCTTTTTCATGTTTGAAATGTACTAACTCGTTTTTTCCTCACAGCAGGTCAACTTGTGTGTGGTTGCAACATTACGGTCCTATTCAGAACATTTTTGGAGAGAGGGACATCAGTTGCACCACAGGGCGGGAGGAGGGTGCTGAGCATGTTACATTTTCTCTCTTCGGTAAGCATTTTTTTGAGTTTGATACTTTTCGAATTTTGGTTTTTCATGTTGATTTTAAAATGACCTTTATCATGTTTGAAATGTGCTAACTCGTTTTTTCCTCACAGCAGGTCAACTTGTGTGTGGTTGCAACATTACAGTCCCATTGAGTACATGTTTGGAGAAAGGGACATCAGTTGCACCAAAGGGCGGGAGGAGGGTGCTGAGCACGTTACATTTTCTCTCTTCGGTAAGCATTTTTTTGTGTTTTATACTTTTGGAATTTTGGTTTTTCATGTTGATTTTTAAATGACCTTTTTCATGTTTGAAATGTACTAACTCGTTTTTTCCTCACAGCAGGTCAACTTGTGTGTGGTTGCAACATTACGGTCCCATTGAGTACATTTTTGGAGAGAGGGACATCAGTTGCACCACAGGGCGGGAGGAGGGTGCTGAGCAGGCTACATTTTCTCTCTTCGGTAAGCATTTTTTTGTGTTTGATACTTTTGGAATTTTGGTTTTTCATGTTGATTTTAAAATGACCTTTTTCATGTTTGAAAAGTACTAACTCGTTTTTTCCTCACAGCAGTTCAACTTGTGTGTGGTTGCAACATTACGGTCCCATTGAGTACATTTTTGGAGAGAGGGACATCAGTTGCACCACAGGGCGGGAGGAGGGTGCTGAGCACGTTACATTTTCTCTCTTCGGTAAGCATTTTTTTGTGTTTGATACTTTTGGAATTTTCGTTTTTCATGTTGATTTTAAAATGACCATTTTCATGTTTGAAATGTACTAACTCGTTTTTTCCTCACAGCAGGTCAACTTGTGTGTGGTTGCCACATTACGGTCCCATTGAGTACATTTTTGGAGAGAGGGACATCAGTTGCACCACAGGGCGGGAGGAGGGTGCTTAGCACGTTACATTTTCTCTCTTCGGTAAGCATTTTTTTGTGTTTGATACTTTTGGAATTTTGGTTTTTCATGTTGATTTTAAAATGACCTTTTTCATGTTTGAAATGTACTAACTCGTTTTTTCCTCACAGCAGGTCAACTTGTGTGTGGTTGCAACATTACGGTCCCATTGATTACATTTTTGGAGAAAGGGACGTCAGTTGCACCACAGGGCAAGAGGAGGGTGCTGAGCACGTTACATTTTCTCTCTTCGGTAAGCATTTTTTTGTGTTTGATGCTTTTGGAATTTTGGTTTTTCATGTTGATTTTAAAATGACCTTTTTCATGTTTGAAATGTACTAACTCGTTTTTTCCTCACAGCATGTCAACTTGTTTGTGGTTGCAACATTACGGTCCCATTGAGCACATTTTTGGAGAGAGGGACATCAGTTGGACCACAGGGTGGGAGGAGGGTGCCGAACACGTTACATTTTCTCTCTTCGGTAAGCATTTTTTTGTGTGTTGATGGTTTTGGAATTTTGGTTTTTCATGTTGATTTTAAAATGACCATTTTCATGTTTGAAATGTACTAACTCGTTTTTTCCTCACAGCAGGTCAACTTGTGTGTGGTTGCAACATTACGGTCCCATTGAGTACATGTTTGGAGAAAGGGACATCAGTTGCACCACAGGGCGGGAGGAGGGTGCTGAGCACGTTACATTTTCTCTCTTCGGTAAGCATTTTTTTGTGTTTGATACTTTTGGAATTTTGGTTTTTCATGTTGATTTTAAAATGACCTTTTTCATGTTTGAAATGTACTAACTCGTTTTTTCCTCACAGCAGGTCAACTTGTGTGTGGTTGCAACATTACGGTCCCATTGAGTACATTTTTGGAGAAAGGGACATCAGCTGCACCACAGGGCGGGAGGAGGGTGCTGAGCACGTTACATTTTCTCTCTTCGGTAAGCATTTTTTTGTGTTTGATACTTTTGGAATTTTGGTTTTTCATGTTGATTTTAAAATGACCTTTTTCATGTTTGAAATGTACTAACTCGTTTTTTCCTCACAGCAGGTCAACTTGTGTGTGGTTGCAACATTACGGTCCCATTGAGTACATTTTTGGTGAGAGGGACATCAGTTGCACCACAGGGAGGGAGGAGGGTGCTGAGCACGTTACATTTTCTCTCTTCGGTAAGCATTTTTTTGTGTTTGATACTTTTGGAATTTTGGTTTTTCATGTTGATTTTAAAATGACCTTTTTCATGTTTGAAATGTACTAACTCGTTTTTTCCTCACAGCAGGTCAACTTGTGTGTGGTTGCAACATTACAGTCCCATTGAGTACATTTTTGGAGAGAGGGACATCAGTAGCACCACAGGGGGGGGGGAGGAGGGTGCTGAGCACGTTACATTTTCTCTCTTCGGTAAGCATTTTTTTGTGTTTCATACTTTTGGAATTTTGGTTTTTCATGTTGATTTTAAAATGACCTTTTTCATGTTTGAAATGTACTAACTCGTTTTTACCTCACAGCAGGTCAACTTGTGTGTGGTTGCAACATTACGGTCCCATTGAGTACATTTTTGGAGAGAGGGACATCAGTTGCACCACAGGGCGGGAGGAGGGTGCTGAGCACGTTACATTTTCTCTCTTCGGTAAGCATTTTTTTGTGTTTGATACTTTTGGAATTTTGGTTTTTCATGTTGATTTTAAAATGACCTTTTTCATGTTTGAAATGTACTAACTCGTTTTTTCCTCACAGCAGGTCAACTTGTGTGTGGTTGCAACATTACGGTCCCATTGAGTACATTTTTGGAGAGAGGGACATCAGTTGGACCACAGGGTGGGAGGAGGGTGCTGAGCACGTTACATTTTCTCTCTTCGGTAAGCATTTTTTTGTGTTTGATACTTTTGGAATTTTGGTTTTTCATGTTGATTTTAAAATGACCTTTTTCATGTTTGAAATGTACTAACTCGTTTTTTCCTCACAGCAGGTCAACTTGTGTGTGGTTGCAACATTACGGTCCTATTCAGAACATTTTTGGAGAGAGGGACATCAGTTGCACCACAGGGCGGGAGGAGGGTGCTGAGCATGTTACATTTTCTCTCTTCGGTAAGCATTTTTTTGAGTTTGATACTTTTCGAATTTTGGTTTTTCATGTTGATTTTAAAATGACCTTTATCATGTTTGAAATGTACTAACTCGTTTTTTCCTCACAGCAGGTCAACTTGTGTGTGGTTGCAACATTACGGTCCCATTGAGTACATGTTTGGAGAAAGGGACATCAGTTGCACCAAAGGGCGGGAGGAGGGTGCTGAGCACGTTACATTTTCTCTCTTCGGTAAGCATTTTTTTGTGTTTTATACTTTTGGAATTTTGGTTTTTCATGTTGATTTTTAAATGACCTTTTTCATGTTTGAAATGTACTAACTCGTTTTTTCCTCACAGCAGGTCAACTTGTGTGTGGTTGCAACATTACGGTCCCATTGAGTACATTTTTGGAGAGAGGGACATCAGTTGCACCACAGGGCGGGAGGAGGGTGCTGAGCAGGCTACATTTTCTCTCTTCGGTAAGCATTTTTTTGTGTTTGATACTTTTGGAATTTTGGTTTTTCATGTTGATTTTAAAATGACCTTTTTCATGTTTGAAAAGTACTAACTCGTTTTTTCCTCACAGCAGTTCAACTTGTGTGTGGTTGCAACATTACGGTCCCATTGAGTACATTTTTGGAGAGAGGGACATCAGTTGCACCACAGGGCGGGAGGAGGGTGCTGAGCACGTTACATTTTCTCTCTTCGGTAAGCATTTTTTTGTGTTTGATACTTTTGGAATTTTCGTTTTTCATGTTGATTTTAAAATGACCATTTTCATGTTTGAAATGTACTAACTCGTTTTTTCCTCACAGCAGGTCAACTTGTGTGTGGTTGCCACATTACGGTCCCATTGAGTACATTTTTGGAGAGAGGGACATCAGTTGCACCACAGGGCGGGAGGAGGGTGCTTAGCACGTTACATTTTCTCTCTTCGGTAAGCATTTTTTTGTGTTTGATACTTTTGGAATTTTGGTTTTTCATGTTGATTTTAAAATGACCTTTTTCATGTTTGAAATGTACTAACTCGTTTTTTCCTCACAGCAGGTCAACTTGTGTGTGGTTGCAACATTACGGTCCCATTGATTACATTTTTGGAGAAAGGGACGTCAGTTGCACCACAGGGCAAGAGGAGGGTGCTGAGCACGTTACATTTTCTCTCTTCGGTAAGCATTTTTTTGTGTTTGATGCTTTTGGAATTTTGGTTTTTCATGTTGATTTTAAAATGACCTTTTTCATGTTTGAAATGTACTAACTCGTTTTTTCCTCACAGCAGGTCAACTTGTTTGTGGTTGCAACATTACGGTCCCATTGAGCACATTTTTGGAGAGAGGGACATCAGTTGGACCACAGGGTGGGAGGAGGGTGCCGAACACGTTACATTTTCTCTCTTCGGTAAGCATTTTTTTGTGTGTTGATGGTTTTGGAATTTTGGTTTTTCATGTTGATTTTAAAATGACCTTTTTCATGTTTGAAATGTACTAACTCGTTTTTTCCTCACAGCAGGTCAACTTGTGTGTGGTTGCAACATTACGGTCCCATTGAGTACATGTTTGGAGAAAGGGACATCAGTTGCACCACAGGGCGGGAGGAGGGTGCTGAGCACGTTACATTTTCTCTCTTCGGTAAGCATTTTTTTGTGTTTGATACTTTTGGAATTTTGGTTTTTCATGTTGATTTTAAAATGACCTTTTTCATGTTTGAAATGTACTAACTCGTTTTTTCCTCACAGCAGGTCAACTTGTGTGTGGTTGCAACATTACGGTCCCATTGAGTACATTTTTGGAGAAAGGGACATCAGCTGCACCACAGGGCGAGAGGAGGGTGCTGAGCACGTTACATTTTCTCTCTTCGGTAAGCATTTTTTTGTGTTTGATACTTTTGGAATTTTGGTTTTTCATGTTGATTTTAAAATGACCTTTTTCATGTTTGAAATGTACTAACTCGTTTTTTCCTCACAGCAGGTCAACTTGTGTGTGGTTGCAACATTACGGTCCCATTGAGTACATTTTTGGTGAGAGGGACATCAGTTGCACCACAGGGAGGGAGGAGGGTGCTGAGCACGTTACATTTTCTCTCTTCGGTAAGCATTTTTTTGTGTTTGATACTTTTGGAATTTTGGTTTTTCATGTTGATTTTAAAATGACCTTTTTCATGTTTGAAATGTACTAACTCGTTTTTTCCTCACAGCAGGTCAACTTGTGTGTGGTTGAAACATTACGGTCCCATTGAGTACATTTTTGGAGAGAGGGACATCAGTTGCACCACAGGGCGGGAGGAGGGTGCTGAGCACGTTACATTTTCTCTCTTCGGTAAGCATTTTTTTGTGTTTGATACTTTTGGAATTTTGGTTTTTCATGTTGATTTTAAAATGACCTTTTTCATGTTTGAAATGTACTAACTCGTTTTTTCCTCACAGCAGGTCAACTTGTGTGTGGTTGCAACATTACGGTCCCATTGAGTACATTTTTGGAGAGAGGGACATCAGTTGCACCACAGGGCGGGAGGAGGGTGCTGAGCACGTTACATTTTCTCTCTTCGGTAAGCATTTTTTTGTGTTTGATACTTTTGGAATTTTGGTTTTTCATGTTGATTTTAAAATGACCTTTTTCATGTTTGAAATGTGCTAACTCGTTTTTTCCTCACAGCAGGTCACCTTGTGTGTGGTTGCAACATTACGGTCCCATTGAGTACATTTTTGGAGAGAAGGACATCAGTTGCACCACAGGGCGGGAGGAGGGTGCTGAGCACGTTACATTTTCTCTCTTCGGTAAGCATTTTTTTGTGTTTGATACTTTTGGAATTTTGGTTTTTCATGTTGATTTTAAAATGACCTTTTTCATGTTTGAAATGTACTAACTCGTTTTTTCCTCACAGCAGGTCAACTTGTGTGTGGTTGCAACATTACGGTCCCATTGAGTACATTTTTGGAGAAAGGGACATCAGTTGCACCACAGGGCGGGAGGAGGGTGCTGAGCACGTTCCACTTTCTCTCTTCGGTAAGCATTTTTTTGTGTTAGAAACTTTTGGAATTTTGGTTTTTCATGTTGATTTTAAAATGACCTTTTTCGAGTTTGAAATGTACTAACATGTTTTTTCCTCACAGCAGGTCAACTTGTGTGTGGTTGCAACATTACGGACCCATTGAGTACATTTTTGGAGAGAGGGACATCAGTTGCACCACAGGGCGGGAGGAGGGTGCTGAGCACGTTACATTTTCTCTCATCGGTAAGCATTTTTTTGTGTTTGATACATTTGGAATTTTGGTTTTTCATGTTGATTTTAAAATGACATTTTTCATGTTTGAAATGTACTAACTCGTTTTTTCCTCACAGCAGGTCAACTTGTGTGTGGTTGCAACATTACGGACCCATTGAGTACCTTTATGGAGAAAGGGACATCAGTTGCACCACATGGCGGGACGAGGGTGCTGAGCACGTTACATTTTCTCTCTTCGGTAAGCATTTTTTTGTGTTTCATACTTTTGGAATTTTGGTTTTTCATGTTGATTTTAAAATGACCTTTTTCATGTTTGAAATGTACTAACTCGTTTTTTCCTCACAGCAGGTCAACTTGTGTGTGATTGCAACATTACGGTCCCATTGAGTACATTTTTGGAGAGAGGGACATCAGTTGCACCACAGGGCGAAAGGAGGGTGCTGAGCACGTTACATTTTCTCTCTTCGGTAGGCATTTTTTTGTGTTTGATACTTTTGGAATTTTGGTTTTTCATGTTGATTTTAAAATGACCTTTTTCATGTTTGAAATGTACTAACTCGTTTTTTCCTCACAGCAGGTCAACTTGTGTGTGGTTGCAACATTACGGTCCCATTGAGTACATTTTTGGAGAAAGGGACATCAGTTGCACCACAGGGCGGGAGGAGGGTGCTGAGCACGTTACATTTTCTCTCTACGGTAAGCATATTTTTGTGTTTGATACTTTTGGAATTTTGGTTTTTCATGTTGATTTTAAAATGACCTTTTTCATGTTTGAAATGTACTAACACGTTTTTTTCTCACAGCAGGTCAACTTGTGTGTGGTTGCAACATTACGGTCCCATTGAGTACATTTTTGGAGAGAGTGACATCAGTTGCACCACAGGGCGAAAGGAGGGTGCTGAGCACGTTACATTTTCTCTCTTCGGTAAGCATTTTTTTGTGTTTGATACTTTTGGAATTTTGGCTTTTAATGTTGATTTTAAAATGACCTTTTTCATGGTTGAAATGTACTAACTCGTTTTTTCGTCACAGCAGGTCAACTTGTGTGTGGTTGCAACATTACGGTCCCATTGAGTACATTTTTGGAGAAAGGGACATCAGTTGCACCACAGGGCGGGAGGAGGGTGCTGAGCACGTTACATTTTCTCTCTTCGGTAAGCATTTTTTTGTGTTTGATACTTTTGGAATTTTGGTTTTTCATGTTGATTTTAAAATGACCTTTTTCATGTTTGAAATGTACTAACTCGTTTTTTCCTCACAGCAGGTCAACTTGTGTGTGGTTGCAACATTATGGTCCCATTGAGTACATTTTTGGAGAAAGGGACATCAGTTACACCACAGGGCGAAAGGAGGGTGCTGAGCACGTTACATTTTCTCTCTTCGGTAAGCATTTTTTTGTGTTTGATACTTTTGGAATTTTGGTTTTTCATGTTGATTTTAAAATGACCTTTTTCATGTTTGAAATGTACTAACTCGTTTTTTCCTCACAGCAGGTCAACTTGTGTGTGGTTGCAACATTACGGTCCCATTGAGTACATTTTTGGAGAAAGGGACATCAGTTGCACCACAGGGCGGGAGGAGGGTGCTGAGCACGTTACACTTTCTGTCTTCGGTAAGCATTTTTTTGTGTTTGATACTTTTGGAATTTTGGTTTTTCATGTTGATTTTAAAATGACCTTTTTCATGTTTGAAATGTACTAACTCGTTTTTTCCTCACAGCAGGTCAACTTGTGTGTGGTTGCAACATTACGGTCCCATTGAGTACATTTTTGGAGAAAGGGACATCAGTTGCACCACATGGCGGGAGGAGGGTGCTGAGCACGTTACATTTTCTCTCTTCGGTAAGCATTTTTTTGTGTTTGATACTTTTGGAATTGTGGTTTTTCATGTTGATTTTAAAATGATCTTTTTCATGTTTGAAATGTACTAACTCATTTTTTCCTCACAGCAGGTCAACTTGTGTGTGATTGCAACATTACGGTCCCATTGAGTACATTTTTGGAGAGAGGGACATCAGTTGCACCACAGGGCGAAAGGAGGGTGCTGAGCACTTTACATTTTCTCTCTTCGGTAAGCATTCTTTTGTGTTTGATACTTTTGGAATTTTGGTTTTTCATGTTGATTTTAAAATGACCTTTTTCATGTTTTAAATGTACTAACTCGTTTTTTCCTCACAGCAGGTCAACTTGTGTGTGGTTGCAACATTACAGTCCCATTGAGTACATTTTTGGAGAAAGGGACATCAGTTGCACCACATGGCGGGAGGAGGGTGCTGAGCACGTTACATTTTCTCTCTTCGGTAAGCATTTTTTTGTGTTTGATACTTTTGGAATTTTGGTTTTTCATGTTGATTTTAGAATGACCTTTTTCATGTTTGAAATGTACTAACTCGTTTTTTCCTCACAGCAGGTCAACTTGTGTGTGATTGCAACATTACGGTCCCATTGAGTACATTTTTGGAGAGAGGGACATCAGTTGCACCACAGGGCGAAAGGAGGGTGCTGAGCACGTTACATTTTCCCTCTTCGGTAAGCATTTATTTGTGTTTGATACTTTTGGAATTTTGGTTTTTCATGTTGATTTTAAAATGACCTTTTTCATGTTTTAAATGTACTAACTCGTTTTTTCCTCACAGCAGGTCAACTTGTGTGTGGTTGCAACATAACGGTCCCATTGAGTACATTTTTGGAGAGAGGGACATCAGTAGCACCACAGGGGGGGGAGGAGGGTGCTGAGCACGTTACATTTTCTCTCTTCGGTAAGCATTTTTTTGTGTTTGATACTTTTGGAATTTTGGTTTTTCATGTTGATTTTAAAATGACCTTTTTCATGTTTGAAATGTACTAACTCGTTTTTTCCCCACAGCAGGTCAACTTGTGTGTGATTGCAACATTACGGTCCCATTGAGTACATTTTTGGAGAAAGGGACATCAGTTGCACCACAGGGCGGGAGGAGGGTGCCGAGCACGTTACATTTTCTCTCTTCGGTAAGCATTTTTTTGTGTTTTATAGTTTTGGAGGTTTGGATTTTCATGTTGATTTTAAAATGACCTTTTTCATGTTTGAAATGTACTAACTCGTTTTTTCCTCACAGCAGGTCAACTTGTGTGTGGTTGCAACATTACAGTCCCATTGAGTACATTTTTGGAGAGAGGGACATCAGTAGCACCACAGGGGGGGGAGACGGGTGCTGAGCACGTTACATTTTCTCTCTTCGGTAAGCATTTTTTTGTGTTTGATACTTTTGGAATTTTGGTTTTTCATGTTGATTTTAAAATGACCTTTTTCATGTTTGAAATGTACTAACTCGTTTTTTCCTCACAGCAGGTCAACTTGTGTGTGGTTGCAACATTACAGTCCCATTGAGTACATTTTTGGAGAGAGGGACATCAGTAGCACCACAGGGGGGGGGGAGGAGGGTGCTGAGCACGTTACATTTTCTCTCTTCGGTAAGCTTTTTTTGTGTTTGATACTTTTGGAATTTTGGTTTTTCATGTTGATTTTAAAATGACCTTTTTCATGTTTGAAATGTACTAACTCGTTTTTTCCTCACAGCAGGTCAACTTGTGTGTGGTTGCAACATTACGGTCCCATTGAGTACATTTTTGGAGAGAGGGACATCAGTTGCACCACAGGGCGGGAGGAGGGTGCTGAGCACGTTACATTTTCTCTCTTCGGTAAGCATTTTTTTGTGTTTGATACTTTTGGAATATTGGTTTTTCATGTTGATTTTAAAATGACCTTTTTCATGTTTGAAATGTACTAACTCGTTTTTTCCTCACAGCAGGTCAACTTGTGTGTGGTTGCAACATTACGGTCCCATTGAGTGCATTTTTGGAGAGAGGGACATCAGTTGCACCACAGGGCGGGATTAGGGTGCTGAGCACGTTACATTTTCTCTGTTCGGTAAGCATTTTTTTGTGTTTGATACTTTTGGAATTTTGGTTTTTCATGTTGACTTTAAAATGACCTTTTTCATGTTTGAAATGTACTGACTCGTTTTTTCCTCACAGCAGGTCAACTTGTGTGTGTTTGCAATATTACGGTCCCATTGAGTACATTTTTGGAGAGAGGGATATCAGTTGCACCACAGGGCGTGAGGAGGGTGCTGAGCACATTACTTTTTCTCACTTTGGTAAGCATTTTTTTGTGTTTGATACTTTTGGAATTTTGGTTCTTCATGTTGATTTTGAAATGACCTTTTTCATGTTTGAAATGTACTAACTCGTTTTTTCCTCACAGCAGGTCAACTTGTGTGTGGTTGCAACATTACGGTCCCATTGAGTACATTTTTGGAGAGAGGGACATCAGTTGCACCACAGGGCAGGAGGAGGGTGCTGAGCACGTTGCATTTTCTCTCTTCGGTAAGCATTTTTTTGTGTTTGATACTTTTGGAATTTTGGTTTTTCATGTCGATTTTAAAATGACCTTTTTCATGTTTGAAATGTACTAACTCGTTTTTTCCTCACAGCAGGTCAACTTGTGTGTGGTTGCAACATTACGGTCCCATTGAGTACATTTTTGGAGGGCTGGACATCAGTTGCACCACAGGGCGGGAGGAGGGTGCTGAGCACGTTACATTTTCTCTCTTCGGTAAGCATTTTTTTGTGTTTGATACTTTTGGAATTTTGGTTTTTCATGTTGATTCTAAAATGACCTTTTTCATGTTTGAAATGTACTAACTCGTTTTTTCCTCACAGCAGGTCAACTGGTGTGTGGTTGCAACATTACGGTCCCATTGAGTACATTTTTGGAGAAAGGGACATCAGTCGCACCACAGGGCGGGAGGAGGGTGCTGAGCACGTTACATTTTCTCTCTTCGGTAAGCATTTTTTTGTGTTTGATACTTTTGGAATTTTGGTTCTTCATGTTGATTCTAAAATGACCTTTTTCATGTTTGAAATGTACTAACATGTTTTTCCTCACAGCAGGTCAACTTGTGTGCGGTTGCAACATTACAGTCCCATTGAGTACATTTTTGGAGAAAGGGACATCAGTTGCACCACAGGGCGGGAGGAGGGTGCTGAGCACGATACATTCTCTCTTCGGTAAACATTTTTTTGTGTTTGATACTTTTGGAATTTTGGTTTTTCATGTTGATTTTAAAATGACCTTTTTCATTTTTGAAATGTACTAACTCATTTTTTCCTCACAGCAGGTCAACTTGTGTGTGGTTGCAACATTACGGTCCCATTGAGTACATTTTTGGAGAAAGGGACATCAGTTGCACCACATGGCGGGAGGAGGGTGCTGAGCACGTTACATTTTCTCTCTTCGGTAAGCATTTTTTTGTGTTTGATACTTTTGGAGTTTTGGTTTTTCATGTTGATTTTAAAATGACCTTTGTCATGTTTGAAATATACTAACTCGTTTTTTCCTCACAGCAGGTCAACTTGTGTGTGGTTGCAACATTACGGTCCCATTGAGTACATTTTTGGAGAAAGGGACATCAGTTGCACCACAGGGCGGGAGGAGGGTGCCGAGCACATTACATTTTCTCTATTCGGTAAGCATTTTTTTGTGTTTTATAGTTTTGGAGTTTTGGTTTTTCATGTTGATTTTAAAATGACCTTTTTCATGTTTGAAATGTACTAACTCGTTTTTTCCTCACAGCAGGTCAACTTGTGTGTGGTTGCAACATTACGGTCCCATTGAGTACATTTTTGGAGAGAGGGACATCAGTTGCACCACAGGGCGGGAGGAGGGTGCTGAGCACGTTACATTTTCTCTCTTCGGTAAGCATTTTTTTGTGTTTGATACTTTTGGAATTTTGGTTTTTCATGTTGACTTTAAAATGACCTTTTTCATGTTTGAAATGTACTGACTCGTTTTTTCCTCACAGCAGGTCAACTTGTGTGTGGTTGCAATATTACGGTCCCATTGAGTACATTTTTGGAGAGAGGGATATCAGTTGCACCACAGGGCGGGAGGAGGGTGCTGAGCACGTTACTTTTTCTCTCTTTGGTAAGCATTTTTTTGTGTTTGATACTTTTGGAATTTTGGTTTTTCATGTTGATTTTGAAATGACCTTTTTCATGTTTGAAATGTACTAACTCGTTTTTTCCTCACAGCAGGTCAACTTGTGTGTGGTTGCAACATTACGGTCCCATTGAGTACATTTTTGGAGGGCTGGACATCAGTTGCACCACAGGGCGGGAGGAGGGTGCTGAGCACGTTACATTTTCTCTCTTCGGTAAGCATTTTTTTGTGTTTGATACTTTTGGAATTTTGGTTTTTCATGTTGATTCTAAAATGACCTTTTTCATGTTTGAAATGTACTAACTCGTTTTTTCCTCACAGCAGGTCAACTGGTGTGTGGTTGCAACATTACGGTCCCATTGAGTACATTTTTGGAGAAAGGGACATCAGTCGCACCACAGGGCGGGAGTAGGGTGCTGAGCACGTTACATTTTCTCTCTTCGGTAAGCATTTTTTTGTGTTTGATACTTTTGGAATTTTGGTTTTTCATGTTGATTTTAAAATGACCTTTTTCATGTTTGAAATGTACTAACTCGTTTTTTCCTCACAGAAGGTCAACTTGTGTGTGGTTGCAACATTACGGTCCCATTGAGTACATTTTTGGAGGGAGGGACATCAGTTGCACCACAGGGCGGGAGGAAGATGCCAAGCACGATACATTTTTTTTCTTCGGTAAGCATTTTTTTGTGTTTGATACTTTTGGAATTTTGGTTTTTCATGTTGATTTTAAAATGACCTTTTTCATGTTTGAAATGTACTAACTCGTTTTTTCCTCACAGCAGGTCAACTTGTGTGTGGTTGCAACATTACGGTCCCATTGAGTACATTTTTGGAGAAAGGGACATCAGTTGCACCACAGGGCGGGAGGAGGGTGCTGAGCACATTGCATTTTCTCTCTTCGGTAAGCATTTTTTTGCGTTTGATACTTTTGGAATTTTGGTTTTTCACGTTGATTTTAAAATGACCTTTTTCATGTTTGAAATGTACTAACTCGTTTTTTCCTCACAGCAGGTCAACTTGTGTGTGGTTGCAACATTACGGTCCCATTGAGTACATTCTTGGAGAGAGGGACATCAGTAGCACCACAGGGGGGGGAGGAGGGTGCTGAGCACGTTACATTTTCTCTCTTCGGTAAGCATTTTTTTGTGTTTCATACTTTTGGAATTTTGGTTTTTCATGTTGATTTTAAAATGACCTTTTTCATGTTTGAAATGTACTAACTCGTTTTTTCCTCACAGCAGGTCAACTTGTGTGTGGTTGCAACATTACGGTCCCATTGAGTACATTTTTGGAGAGAGGGACATCAGTTGCACCACAGGGCGGGAGGAGGGTGCTGAGCACGTTACATTTTCTCTCTTCGGTAAGCATTTTTTTGTGTTTGATACTTTTGGAATTTTGGTTTTTCATGTTGATTTTAAAATGACCTTTTTCATGTTTGAAATGTACTAACTCGTTTTTTCCTCACAGCAGGTCAACTTGTGTGTGGTTGCAACATTACGGTCCCATTGAGTACATTTTTGGAGACAGGGACATCAGTTGCACCACAGGGCGGGATTAGGGTGCTGAGCACGTTACATTTTCTCTGTTCGGTAAGCATTTTTTTGTGTTTGATACTTTTGGAATTTTGGTTTTTCATGTTGATTCTAAAATGACCTTTTTCATGTTTGAAATGTACTAACTCGTTTTTTCCTCACAGCAGGTCAACTTGTGTGTGGTTGCAACATTACGGTCCCATTGAGTACATTTTTGGAGACAGGGACATCAGTTGCACCACAGGGCGGGAGGAGGGTGCTGAGCACGTTACATTTTCTCTCTTCGGTAAGCATTTTTTTGTGTTTGATACTTTTGGAATTTTGGTTTTTCATGTTGATTTTAAAATGAGCTTTTTCATGTTTGAAATGTACTAACTCGTTTTTTCCTCACAGCAGGTCAACTTGTGTGTGGTTGCAACATTACGGTCCCATTGAGTACATTTTTGGAGAGAGGGACATCAGTTGCACCACAGGGCGGGAGGAGGGTGCTGAGCACGTTACATTTTCTCTCTTCGGTAAGCATTTTTTTGTGTTTGATACTTTTGGAATTTTGGTTTTTCATGTTGATTTTGAAATGACCTTTTTCATGTTTGAAATGTACTAACTCGTTTTTTCCTCACAGCAGGTCAACTTGTGTGTGGTTGCAACATTACGGTCCCATTGAGTACATTTTTGGAGAGAGGGACATCAGTTGCACCACAGGGCGGGATTAGGGTGCTGAGCACGTTACATTTTCTCTGTTCGGTAAGCATTTTTTTGTGTTTGATACTTTTGGAATTTTGGTTTTTCATGTTGACTTTAAAATGACCTTTTTCATGTTTGAAATGTACTGACTCGTTTTTTCCTCACAGCAGGTCAACTTGTGTGTGGTTGCAATATTACGGTCCCATTGAGTACATATTTGGAGAGAGGGATATCAGTTGCACCACAGGGCGGGAGGAGGGTGCTGAGCACGTTACTTTTTCTCTCTTTGGTAAGCATTTTTTTGTGTTTGATACTTTTGGAATTTTGGTTTTTCATGTTGATTTTGAAATGACCTTTTTCATGTTTGAAATGTACTAACTCGTTTTTTCCTCACAGCAGGTCAACTTGTGTGTGGTTGCAACATTACGGTCCCATTGAGTACATTTTTGGAGAGAGGGACATCAGTTGCACCACAGGGCAGGAGGAGGGTGCTGAGCACGTTGCATTTTCTCTCTTCGGTAAGCATTTTTTTGTGTTTGATACTTTTGGAATTTTGGTTTTTCATGTTGATTTTAAAATGACCTTTTTCATGTTTGAAATGTACTAACTCGTTTTTTCCTCACAGCAAGTCAACTTGTGTGTGGTTGCAACATTACGGTCCCATTGAGTACATTTTTGGAGGGCTGGACATCAGTTGCACCAAAGGGCGGGAGTAGGGTGCTGAGCACGTTACATTTTCTCTCTTCGGTAAGCATTTTTTTGTGTTTGATACTTTTGGAATTTTGGTTTTTCATGTTGATTCTAAAATGACCTTTTTCATGTTTGAAATGTACTAACTCGTTTTTTCCTCACAGCAGGTCAACTGGTGTGTGGTTGCAACATTACGGTCCCATTGAGTACATTTTTGGAGGGATGGACATCAGTTGCACCACAGGGCGGGAGGAGGGTGCTGAGCACGTTACATTTTCTCTCTTCGGTAAGCATTTTTTGTGTTTGATACTTTTGGAATTTTGGTTTTTCATGTTGATTCTAAAATGACCTTTTTCATGTTTGAAATGTACTAACTCGTTTTTTCCTCACAGCAGGTCAACTGGTGTGTGGTTGCAACATTACGGTCCCATTGAGTACATTTATGGAGAAAGGGACATCAGTCGCACCACAGGGCGGGAAGAGGGTGCTGAGCACGTTACATTTTCTCTCTTCGGTAAGCATTTTTTTGTGTTTGATACTTTTGGAATTTTGGTTTTTCATGTTGATTTTAAAATGACCTTTTTCATGTTTGAAATGTACTAACTCGTTTTTTCCTCACAGCAGGTCAACTTGTGTGTGGTTGCAACATTACGGTCCCATTGAGTACATTTTTGGAGAAAGGGACATCAGTTGCACCACAGGGCGGGAGGAAGATGCCAAGCACGATACATTTTTTTTCTTCGGTAAGCATTTTTTTGTGTTTGATACTTTTGGAAATTTTGGTTTTTCATGTTTATTTTAAAATGACCTTTTTCATGTTTGAAATGTACTAACTCGTTTTTTCCTCACAGCAGGTCAACTTGTGTGTGGTTGCAACATTACGGTCCCATTGAGTACATTTTTGGAGAAAGGGACATCAGTTGCACCACAGGGCGGGAGGTGGGTGCCGAGCACATTACATTTTCTCTATTCGGTAAGCATTTTTTTGTTTTTTATAGTTTTGGAGTTTTGGTTTTTCATGTTGATTTTAAAATGACCTTTTTCATGTTTGAAATGTACTAACTCGTTTTTTCCTCACAGCAGATCAACTTGTGTGTGGTTGCAACATTACGGTCCCATTGAGTACATTTTTGGAGAGAGGGACATCAGTTGCACCACAGGGCGGGAGGAGGGTGCTGAGCACGTTACATTTTCTCTCTTCGGTAAGCATTTTTTTGTGTTTGATACTTTTGGAATTTTGGTTTTTCATGTTGACTTTAAAATGACCTTTTTCATGTTTGAAATGTACTGACTCGTTTTTTCCTCACAGCAGGTCAACTTGTGTGTGGTTGCAATATTACGGTCCCATTGAGTACGTTTTTGGAGAGAGGGATATCAGTTGCACCACAGGGCGGGAGGTGGGTGCTGAGCACGTTACTTTTTCTCTCTTTGGTAAGCATTTTTTTGTGTTTGATACTTTTGGAATTTTGGTTTTTCATGTTGATTTTGAAATGACCTTTTTCATGTTTGAAATGTACTAACTCGTTTTTTCCTCACAGCAGGTCAACTTGTGTGTGGTTGCAACATTACGGTCCCATTGAGTACATTTTTGGAGAGAGGGACATCAGTTGCACCACAGGGCAGGAGGAGGGTGCTGAGCACGTTGCATTTTCTCTCTTCGGTAAGCATTTTTTTGTGTTTGATACTTTTGGAATTTTGGTTTTTCATGTTGAATTTAAAATGACCTTTTTCATGTTTGAAATGTACTAACTCGTTTTTTCCTCACAGCAGGTCAACTTGTGTGTGGTTGCAACATTACGGTCCCATTGAGTACATTTTTGGAGGGCTGGACATCAGTTGCACCACAGGGCGGGAGGAGGGTGCTGAGCACGTTACATTTTCTCTCTTCGGTAAGCATTTTTTTGCGTTTGATACTTTTGGAATTTTGGTTTTTCATGTTGATTCTAAAATGACCTTTTTCATGTTTGATATGTACTAACTCGTTTTTTCCTCACAGCAGGTCAACTGGCGTGTGGTTGCAACATTACGGTCCCATTGAGTACATTTTTGGAGAAAGGGACATCAGTCGCACCACAGGGCGGGAGGAGGGTGCTGAGCACGTTACATTTTCTCTCTTCGGTAAGCATTTTTTTGTGTTTGATACTTTTGGAATTTTGGTTTTTCATGTTGATTTTAAAATGACCTTTTTCATGTTTGAAATGTACTAACTCGTTTTTTCCTCACAGCAGGTCAACTTGTGTGTGGTTGCAACATTACGGTCCCATTGAGTACATTTTTGGAGAAAGGGACATCAGTCGCACCACAGGGCGGGAGGAGGGTGCTGAGCACGTCACATTTTCTCTCTTCGGTAAGCATTTTTTTGTGTTTAATACTTTTGGAATTTTGGTTTTTCATGTTGATTTTAAAATGACCTTTTTCATGTTTGAAATGTACTAACTCGTTTTTTCCTCACAGCAGGTCAACTTGTGTGTGGTTGCAACATTACGGTCCCATTGAGTACATTTTTGGAGGGAGGGACATCAGTTGCACCACAGGGCGGGAGGAAGATGCCAAGCACGATACATTTTTTTTCTTCGGTAAGCATTTTTTTGTGTTTGATACTTTTAGAAATTTTATTTTTCATGTTGATTTTAAAATGACCTTTTTCGTGTATGAAATGTACTAACTCGTTTTTTCCTCACAGCAGGTCAACTTGTGTGTGGTTGCAACATTACGGTCCCATTGAGTACATTTTTGGAGAAAGGGACATCAGTTGCACCACAAGGCGGGAGGAAGATGCCAAGCACGATACATTTTTTTTCTTCGGTAGGCATTTTTTTGTGTTTGATAATTTTGGAATTTTTGTTTTTCATGTTGATTTTAAAATGACCTTTTTCATGTTTGAAATGTACTAACTCGTTTTTTCCTCACAGCAGGTCAACTTGTGTGTGGTTGCAACATTACGGTCCTATTGAGTACATTTTTGGAGGGCTGGACATCAGTTGCACCACAGGGCGGGAGGAGGGTGCTGAGCACGTTACATTTTCTCTCTTCGGTAAGCATTTTTTTGTGTTTGATACTTTTGGAATTTTGGTTTTTCATGTTGATTTTAAAATGACCTTTTTCATGTTTGAAATGTACTAACTCGTTTTTTCCTCACAGCAGGTCAACTTGTGTGTGGTTGCAATATTACGGTCCATTGAGTACATTTTTGGAGAGAGGGACTTCAGTTGCACCACAGGGCGGGAGGAGGGTGCCGAGCACGTTACATTTTTTTTCTTCGGTAAGCATTTTTTTGTGTTTGATACTTTTGGAATTTTGGTTTTTCACGTTGATTTTAAAATGACCTTTTTCATGTTTGAAATGTACTAACTCGTTTTTTCCTCGCAGCAGGTCAACTTGTGTGTGGTTGCAACATTACGGTCACATTGAGTACATTTTTGGAGAAAGGGACATCAGTTGCACCACAGGGCGGGAGGAGGGTGCTGAGCACGTTACATTTTCTCTCTTCGGTAAGCATTTTTTTGTGTTTGATACTTTTGGAATTTTGGTTCGTCATGTTGATTCTAAAATGACCTTTTTCATGTTTGAAATGTACTAACACGTTTTTCCTCACAGCAGGTCAACTTGTGTGTGGTTGCAACATTACAGTCCCATTGACTACATTTTTGGAGAAAGGGACATCAGTTGCACCACAGGGCGGGAGGAGGGTGCTGAGCACGATACATTCTCTCTTCGGTAAACATTTTTTTGTGTTTGATACTTTTGGAATTTTGGTTTTTCATGTTGATTTTAAAATGACCTTTTTCATTTTTGAAATGTACTAACTCGTTTTTTCCTCACAGCAGGTCAACTTGTGTGTGGTTGCAACATTACGGTCCCATTGAGTACATTTTTGGAGAAAGGGACATCAGTTGCACCACATGGCGGGAGGAGGGTGCTGAGCACGTTACATTTTCTCTCTTCGGTAAGTATTTTTTTGTGTTTGATACTTTTGGAGTTTTGGTTTTTCATGTTGATTTTAAAATGACCTTTTTCATGTTTGAAATATACTAACTCGTTTTTTCCTCACAGCAGGTCAACTTGTCTGTGGTTGCAACATTACGGTCCCATTGAGTACATTTTTGGAGAAAGGGACATCAGTTGCAGCACAGGGCGGGAGGAGGGTGCCGAGCACATTACATTTTCTCTCTTCGGTAAGCATTTTTTTGTGTTTTATAGTTTTGGAGTTTTGGTTTTTCATGTTGATTTTAAAATGACCTTTTTCATGTTTGAAATGTACTAACTCGTTTTTTCCTCACAGCAGGTCAACTTGTGTGTGGTTGCAACATTACGGTCCCATTGAGTACATTTTTGGAGAGAGGGACATCAGTTGCACCACATGGCGGGAGGGGGGTGCTGAGCACGTTACATTTTCTCTCTTCGGTAAGCATTTTTTTGTGTTTGATACTATTGGAATTTTGGTTTTTCATGTTGATTTTAAAATCACCTTTTTCATGTTTGAAATGTACTATCTCGTTTTTTCCTCACAGCAGGTCAACTTGTGTGTGGTTGCAACATTGCGGTCTCATTGAGTACATTTTTGGAGAGAGGGACATCAGTAGCACCACAGGGGGGGGAGGAGGGTGCTGAGCACGTTACATTTTCTCTCTTCGGTAAGCATTTTTTTGTGTTTGATACTTTTGGAATTTTGGTTTTTCATGTTGATTTTAAAATGACCTTTTTCATGTTTGAAATGTACTAACTCGTTTTTTCCCCACAGCAGGTCAACTTGTGTGTGATTGCAACATTACGGTCCCATTGAGTACATTTTTGGAGAAAGGGACATCAGTTGCACCACAGGGCGGGAGGAGGGTGCCGAGCACGTTACATTTTCTCTCTTCGGTAAGCATTTTTTTGTGTTTTATAGTTTTGGAGTTTTGGTTTTTCATGTTGATTTTAAAATGACCTTTTTCATGTTTGAAATGTACTAACTCGTTTTTTCCTCACAGCAGGTCAACTTGTGTGTGGTTGCAACATTACAGTCCCATTGAGTACATTTTTGGAGAGAGGGACATCAGTAGCACCACAGGGGGGGGAGACGGGTGCTGAGCACGTTACATTTTCTCTCTTCGGTAAGCATTTTTTTGTGTTGTTACTTTAGGAATTTTGGTTTTTCATGTTGATTTTAAAATGACCTTTTTCATGTTTGAAATGTACTAACTCGTTTTTTCCTCACAGCAGGTCAACTTGTGTGTGGTTGCAACATTACAGTCCCATTGAGTACATTTTTGGAGAGATGGACATCAGTAGCACCACAGGGGGGGGAGGAGGGTGCTGAGCACGTTACATTTTCTCTCTTCGGTAAGCATTTTTTTGTGTTTCATACTTTTGGAATTTTGGTTCTTCATGTTGATTTTAAAATGATCTTTTTCATGTTTGAAATGTACTAACTCGTTTTTTCCTCACAGCAGGTCAACTTGTGTGTGGTTGCAACATTACGGTCCCATTGAGTACATTTTTGGAGAGAGGGACATCAGTTGCACCACAGGGCGGGAGGAGGGTGCTGAGCACGTTACATTTTCTCTCTTCGGTAAGCATTTTTTTGTGTTTGATACTTTTGGAATTTTGGTTTTTCATGTTGATTTTAAAATGACCTTTTTCATGTTTGAAATGTACTAACTCGTTTTTCCCTCACAGCAGGTCAACTTGTGTGTGGTTGCAACATTACGGTCCCATTGAGTACATTTTTGGAGGGAGGGACATCAGTTGCACCACAGGGCGGGAGGAAGATGCCAAGCACGATACATTTTTTTTCTTCGGTAAGCATTTTTTTGTGTTTGATACTTTTAGAAATTTTATTTTTCATGTTGATTTTAAAATGACCTTTTTCGTGTATGAAATGTACTAACTCGTTTTTTCCTCACAGCAGGTCAACTTGTGTGTGGTTGCAACATTACGGTCCCATTGAGTACATTTTTGGAGAAAGGGACATCAGTTGCACCACAGGGCGGGAGGAAGATGCCAAGCACGATACATTTTTTTTCTTCGGTAGGCATTTTTTTGTGTTTGATACTTTTGGAATTTTTGTTTTTCATGTTGATTTTAAAATGACCTTTTTCATGTTTGAAATGTACTAACTCGTTTTTTCCTCACAGCAGGTCAACTTGTGTGTGGTTGCAACATTACGGTCCTATTGAGTACATTTTTGGAGGGCTGGACATCAGTTGCACCACAGGGCGGGAGGAGGGTGCTGAGCACGTTACATTTTCTCTCTTCGGTAAGCATTTTTTTGTGTTTGATACTTTTGGAATTTTGGTTTTTCATGTTGATTTTAAAATGACCTTTTTCATGTTCGAAATGTACTAACTCGTTTTTTCCTCACAGCAGGTCAACTTGTGTGTGGTTGCAATATTACGGTCCATTGAGTACATTTTTGGAGAGAGGGACTTCAGTTGCACCACAGGGCGGGAGGAGGGTGCCGAGCACGTTACATTTTTTTTCTTCGGTAAGCATTTTTTTGTGTTTGATACTTTTGGAATTTTGGTTTTTCACGTTGATTTTAAAATGACCTTTTTCATGTTTGAAATGTACTAACTCGTTTTTTCCTCGCAGCAGGTCAACTTGTGTGTGGTTGCAACATTACGGTCACATTGAGTACATTTTTGGAGAAAGGGACATCAGTTGCACCACAGGGCGGGAGGAGGGTGCTGAGCACGTTACATTTTCTCTCTTCGGTAAGCATTTTTTTGTGTTTGATACTTTTGGAATTTTGGTTCTTCATGTTGATTCTAAAATGACCTTTTTCATGTTTGAAATGTACTAACACGTTTTTCCTCACAGCAGGTCAACTTGTGTGTGGTTGCAACATTACAGTCCCATTGACTACATTTTTGGAGAAAGGGACATCAGTTGCACCACAGGGCGGGAGGAGGGTGCTGAGCACGATACATTCTCTCTTCGGTAAACATTTTTTTGTGTTTGATACTTTTGGAATTTTGGTTTTTCATGTTGATTTTAAAATGACCTTTTTCATTTTTGAAATGTACTAACTCGTTTTTTCCTCACAGCAGGTCAACTTGTGTGTGGTTGCAACATTACGGTCCCATTGAGTACATTTTTGGAGAAAGGGACATCAGTTGCACCACATGGCGGGAGGAGGGTGCTGAGCACGTTACATTTTCTCTCTTCGGTAAGTATTTTTTTGTGTTTGATACTTTTGGAGTTTTGGTTTTTCATGTTGATTTTAAAATGACCTTTTTCATGTTTGAAATATACTAACTCGTTTTTTCCTCACAGCAGGTCAACTTGTCTGTGGTTGCAACATTACGGTCCCATTGAGTACATTTTTGGAGAAAGGGACATCAGTTGCAGCACAGGGCGGGAGGAGGGTGCCGAGCACATTACATTTTCTCTCTTCGGTAAGCATTTTTTTGTGTTTTATAGTTTTGGAGTTTTGGTTTTTCATGTTGATTTTAAAATGACCTTTTTCATGTTTGAAATGTACTAACTCGTTTTTTCCTCACAGCAGGTCAACTTGTGTGTGGTTGCAACATTACGGTCCCATTGAGTACATTTTTGGAGAGAGGGACATCAGTTGCACCACATGGCGGGAGGGGGGTGCTGAGCACGTTACATTTTCTCTCTTCGGTAAGCATTTTTTTGTGTTTGATACTATTGGAATTTTGGTTTTTCATGTTGATTTTAAAATCACCTTTTTCATGTTTGAAATGTACTATCTCGTTTTTTCCTCACAGCAGGTCAACTTGTGTGTGGTTGCAACATTGCGGTCTCATTGAGTACATTTTTGGAGAGAGGGACATCAGTAGCACCACAGGGGGGGGAGGAGGGTGCTGAGCACGTTACATTTTCTCTCTTCGGTAAGCATTTTTTTGTGTTTGATACTTTTGGAATTTTGGTTTTTCATGTTGATTTTAAAATGACCTTTTTCATGTTTGAAATGTACTAACTCGTTTTTTCCCCACAGCAGGTCAACTTGTGTGTGATTGCAACATTACGGTCCCATTGAGTACATTTTTGGAGAAAGGGACATCAGTTGCACCACAGGGCGGGAGGAGGGTGCCGAGCACGTTACATTTTCTCTCTTCGGTAAGCATTTTTTTGTGTTTTATAGTTTTTGAGTTTTGGTTTTTCATGTTGATTTTAAAATGACCTTTTTCATGTTTGAAATGTACTAACTCGTTTTTTCCTCACAGCAGGTCAACTTGTGTGTGGTTGCAACATTACAGTCCCATTGAGTACATTTTTGGAGAGATGGACATCAGTAGCACCACAGGGGGGGGAGGAGGGTGCTGAGCACGTTACATTTTCTCTCTTCGGTAAGCATTTTTTTGTGTTTCATACTTTTGGAATTTTGGTTCTTCATGTTGATTTTAAAATGATCTTTTTCATGTTTGAAATGTACTAACTCGTTTTTTCCTCACAGCAGGTCAACTTGTGTGTGGTTGCAACATTACGGTCCCATTGAGTACATTTTTGGAGAGAGGGACATCAGTTGCACCACAGGGCGGGAGGAGGGTGCTGAGCACGTTACATTTTCTCTCTTCGGTAAGTATTTTTTTGTGTTTGATACTTTTGGAGTTTTGGTTTTTCATGTTGATTTTAAAATGACCTTTTTCATGTTTGAAATATACTAACTCGTTTTTTCCTCACAGCAGGTCAACTTGTCTGTGGTTGCAACATTACGGTCCCATTGAGTACATTTTTGGAGAAAGGGACATCAGTTGCAGCACAGGGCGGGAGGAGGGTGCCGAGCACATTACATTTTCTCTCTTCGGTAAGCATTTTTTTGTGTTTTATAGTTTTGGAGTTTTGGTTTTTCATGTTGATTTTAAAATGACCTTTTTCATGTTTGAAATGTACTAACTCGTTTTTTCCTCACAGCAGGTCAACTTGTGTGTGGTTGCAACATTACGGTCCCATTGAGTACATTTTTGGAGAGAGGGACATCAGTTGCACCACATGGCGGGAGGGGGGTGCTGAGCACGTTACATTTTCTCTCTTCGGTAAGCATTTTTTTGTGTTTGATACTATTGGAATTTTGGTTTTTCATGTTGATTTTAAAATCACCTTTTTCATGTTTGAAATGTACTATCTCGTTTTTTCCTCACAGCAGGTCAACTTGTGTGTGGTTGCAACATTGCGGTCTCATTGAGTACATTTTTGGAGAGAGGGACATCAGTAGCACCACAGGGGGGGGAGGAGGGTGCTGAGCACGTTACATTTTCTCTCTTCGGTAAGCATTTTTTTGTGTTTGATACTTTTGGAATTTTGGTTTTTCATGTTGATTTTAAAATGACCTTTTTCATGTTTGAAATGTACTAACTCGTTTTTTCCCCACAGCAGGTCAACTTGTGTGTGATTGCAACATTACGGTCCCATTGAGTACATTTTTGGAGAAAGGGACATCAGTTGCACCACAGGGCGGGAGGAGGGTGCCGAGCACGTTACATTTTCTCTCTTCGGTAAGCATTTTTTTGTGTTTTATAGTTTTGGAGTTTTGGTTTTTCATGTTGATTTTAAAATGACCTTTTTCATGTTTGAAATGTACTAACTCGTTTTTTCCTCACAGCAGGTCAACTTGTGTGTGGTTGCAACATTACAGTCCCATTGAGTACATTTTTGGAGAGAGGGACATCAGTAGCACCACAGGGGGGGGAGACGGGTGCTGAGCACGTTACATTTTCTCTCTTCGGTAAGCATTTTTTTGTGTTGTTACTTTAGGAATTTTGGTTTTTCATGTTGATTTTAAAATGACCTTTTTCATGTTTGAAATGTACTAACTCGTTTTTTCCTCACAGCAGGTCAACTTGTGTGTGGTTGCAACATTACAGTCCCATTGAGTACATTTTTGGAGAGATGGACATCAGTAGCACCACAGGGGGGGGAGGAGGGTGCTGAGCACGTTACATTTTCTCTCTTCGGTAAGCATTTTTTTGTGTTTCATACTTTTGGAATTTTGGTTCTTCATGTTGATTTTAAAATGATCTTTTTCATGTTTGAAATGTACTAACTCGTTTTTTCCTCACAGCAGGTCAACTTGTGTGTGGTTGCAACATTACGGTCCCATTGAGTACATTTTTGGAGAGAGGGACATCAGTTGCACCACAGGGCGGGAGGAGGGTGCTGAGCACGTTACATTTTCTCTCTTCGGTAAGCATTTTTTTGTGTTTGATACTTTTGGAATTTTGGTTTTTCATGTTGATTTTAAAATGACCTTTTTCATGTTTGAAATGTACTAACTCGTTTTTTCCTCACAGCAGGTCAACTTGTGTGTGGTTGCAACATTACGGTCCCATTGAGTACATTTTTGGAGGGAGGGACATCAGTTGCACCACAGGGCGGGAGGAAGATGCCAAGCACGATACATTTTTTTTCTTCGGTAAGCATTTTTTTGTGTTTGATACTTTTAGAAATTTTATTTTTCATGTTGATTTTAAAATGACCTTTTTCGTGTATGAAATGTACTAAGTCGTTTTTTCCTCACAGCAGGTCAACTTGTGTGTGGTTGCAACATTACGGTCCCATTGAGTACATTTTTGGAGAAAGGGACATCAGTTGCACCACAGGGCGGGAGGAAGATGCCAAGCACGATACATTTTTTTTCTTCGGTAGGCATTTTTTTGTGTTTGATACTTTTGGAATTTTTGTTTTTCATGTTGATTTTAAAATGACCTTTTTCATGTTTGAAATGTACTAACTCGTTTTTTCCTCACAGCAGGTCAACTTGTGTGTGGTTGCAACATTACGGTCCTATTGAGTACATTTTTGGAGGGCTGGACATCAGTTGCACCACAGGGCGGGAGGAGGGTGCTGAGCACGTTACATTTTCTCTCTTCGGTAAGCATTTTTTTGTGTTTGATACTTTTGGAATTTTGGTTTTTCATGTTGATTTTAAAATGACCTTTTTCATGTTCGAAATGTACTAACTCGTTTTTTCCTCACAGCAGGTCAACTTGTGTGTGGTTGCAATATTACGGTCCATTGAGTACATTTTTGGAGAGAGGGACTTCAGTTGCACCACAGGGCGGGAGGAGGGTGCCGAGCACGTTACATTTTTTTTCTTCGGTAAGCATTTTTTTGTGTTTGATACTTTTGGAATTTTGGTTTTTCACGTTGATTTTAAAATGACCTTTTTCATGTTTGAAATGTACTAACTCGTTTTTTCCTCGCAGCAGGTCAACTTGTGTGTGGTTGCAACATTACGGTCACATTGAGTACATTTTTGGAGAAAGGGACATCAGTTGCACCACAGGGCGGGAGGAGGGTGCTGAGCACGTTACATTTTCTCTCTTCGGTAAGCATTTTTTTGTGTTTGATACTTTTGGAATTTTGGTTCTTCATGTTGATTCTAAAATGACCTTTTTCATGTTTGAAATGTACTAACACGTTTTTCCTCACAGCAGGTCAACTTGTGTGTGGTTGCAACATTACAGTCCCATTGACTACATTTTTGGAGAAAGGGACATCAGTTGCACCACAGGGCGGGAGGAGGGTGCTGAGCACGATACATTCTCTCTTCGGTAAACATTTTTTTGTGTTTGATACTTTTGGAATTTTGGTTTTTCATGTTGATTTTAAAATGACCTTTTTCATTTTTGAAATGTACTAACTCGTTTTTTCCTCACAGCAGGTCAACTTGTGTGTGGTTGCAACATTACGGTCCCATTGAGTACATTTTTGGAGAAAGGGACATCAGTTGCACCACATGGCGGGAGGAGGGTGCTGAGCACGTTACATTTTCTCTCTTCGGTAAGTATTTTTTTGTGTTTGATACTTTTGGAGTTTTGGTTTTTCATGTTGATTTTAAAATGACCTTTTTCATGTTTGAAATATACTAACTCGTTTTTTCCTCACAGCAGGTCAACTTGTCTGTGGTTGCAACATTACGGTCCCATTGAGTACATTTTTGGAGAAAGGGACATCAGTTGCAGCACAGGGCGGGAGGAGGGTGCCGAGCACATTACATTTTCTCTCTTCGGTAAGCATTTTTTTGTGTTTTATAGTTTTGGAGTTTTGGTTTTTCATGTTGATTTTAAAATGACCTTTTTCATGTTTGAAATGTACTAACTCGTTTTTTCCTCACAGCAGGTCAACTTGTGTGTGGTTGCAACATTACGGTCCCATTGAGTACATTTTTGGAGAGAGGGACATCAGTTGCACCACATGGCGGGAGGGGGGTGCTGAGCACGTTACATTTTCTCTCTTCGGTAAGCATTTTTTTGTGTTTGATACTATTGGAATTTTGGTTTTTCATGTTGATTTTAAAATCACCTTTTTCATGTTTGAAATGTACTATCTCGTTTTTTCCTCACAGCAGGTCAACTTGTGTGTGGTTGCAACATTGCGGTCTCATTGAGTACATTTTTGGAGAGAGGGACATCAGTAGCACCACAGGGGGGGGAGGAGGGTGCTGAGCACGTTACATTTTCTCTCTTCGGTAAGCATTTTTTTGTGTTTGATACTTTTGGAATTTTGGTTTTTCATGTTGATTTTAAAATGACCTTTTTCATGTTTGAAATGTACTAACTCGTTTTTTCCCCACAGCAGGTCAACTTGTGTGTGATTGCAACATTACGGTCCCATTGAGTACATTTTTGGAGAAAGGGACATCAGTTGCACCACAGGGCGGGAGGAGGGTGCCGAGCACGTTACATTTTCTCTCTTCGGTAAGCATTTTTTTGTGTTTTATAGTTTTTGAGTTTTGGTTTTTCATGTTGATTTTAAAATGACCTTTTTCATGTTTGAAATGTACTAACTCGTTTTTTCCTCACAGCAGGTCAACTTGTGTGTGGTTGCAACATTACAGTCCCATTGAGTACATTTTTGGAGAGAGGGACATCAGTAGCACCACAGGGGGGGGAGACGGGTGCTGAGCACGTTACATTTTCTCTCTTCGGTAAGCATTTTTTTGTGTTGTTACTTTAGGAATTTTGGTTTTTCATGTTGATTTTAAAATGACCTTTTTCATGTTTGAAATGTACTAACTCGTTTTTTCCTCACAGCAGGTCAACTTGTGTGTGGTTGCAACATTACGGTCCCATTGAGTACATTTTTGGAGAGAGGGACATCAGTTGCACCACATGGCGGGAGGGGGGTGCTGAGCACGTTACATTTTCTCTCTTCGGTAAGCATTTTTTTGTGTTTGATACTATTGGAATTTTGGTTTTTCATGTTGATTTTAAAATCACCTTTTTCATGTTTGAAATGTACTATCTCGTTTTTTCCTCACAGCAGGTCAACTTGTGTGTGGTTGCAACATTGCGGTCTCATTGAGTACATTTTTGGAGAGAGGGACATCAGTAGCACCACAGGGGGGGGAGGAGGGTGCTGAGCACGTTACATTTTCTCTCTTCGGTAAGCATTTTTTTGTGTTTGATACTTTTGGAATTTTGGTTTTTCATGTTGATTTTAAAATGACCTTTTTCATGTTTGAAATGTACTAACTCGTTTTTTCCCCACAGCAGGTCAACTTGTGTGTGATTGCAACATTACGGTCCCATTGAGTACATTTTTGGAGAAAGGGACATCAGTTGCACCACAGGGCGGGAGGAGGGTGCCGAGCACGTTACATTTTCTCTCTTCGGTAAGCATTTTTTTGTGTTTTATAGTTTTTGAGTTTTGGTTTTTCATGTTGATTTTAAAATGACCTTTTTCATGTTTGAAATGTACTAACTCGTTTTTTCCTCACAGCAGGTCAACTTGTGTGTGGTTGCAACATTACAGTCCCATTGAGTACATTTTTGGAGAGAGGGACATCAGTAGCACCACAGGGGGGGGAGACGGGTGCTGAGCACGTTACATTTTCTCTCTTCGGTAAGCATTTTTTTGTGTTGTTACTTTAGGAATTTTGGTTTTTCATGTTGATTTTAAAATGACCTTTTTCATGTTTGAAATGTACTAACTCGTTTTTTCCTCACAGCAGGTCAACTTGTGTGTGGTTGCAACATTACAGTCCCATTGAGTACATTTTTGGAGAGATGGACATCAGTAGCACCACAGGGGGGGGAGGAGGGTGCTGAGCACGTTACATTTTCTCTCTTCGGTAAGCATTTTTTTGTGTTTCATACTTTTGGAATTTTGGTTCTTCATGTTGATTTTAAAATGATCTTTTTCATGTTTGAAATGTACTAACTCGTTTTTTCCTCACAGCAGGTCAACTTGTGTGTGGTTGCAACATTACGGTCCCATTGAGTACATTTTTGGAGAGAGGGACATCAGTTGCACCACAGGGCGGGAGGAGGGTGCTGAGCACGTTACATTTTCTCTCTTCGGTAAGCATTTTTTTGTGTTTGATACTTTTGGAATTTTGGTTTTTCATGTTGATTTTAAAATGACCTTTTTCATGTTTGAAATGTACTAACTCGTTTTTTCCTCACAGCAGGTCAACTTGTGTGTGGTTGCAACATTACGGTCCAATTGAGTACATTTTTGGAGAGAGGGACATCAGTTGCACCACAGGGCGGGAGGAGGGTGCTGAGCACATTGCATTTTCTCTCTTCGGTAAGCATTTTTTTGTGTTTGATACTTTTGGAATTTTGGTTTTTCACGTTGATTTTAAAATGACCTTTTTCATGTTTGAAATGTACTAACTCGTTTTTTCCTCACAGCAGGTCAACTTCTGTGTGGTTGCAACATTACGGTCCCATTGAGTACATTTTTGGAGAGAGGGACATCAGTTGCACCACAGGGCGGGAGGAGGGTGCTGAGCATGTTACATTTTCTCTCTTCGGTAAGCATTTTTTTGTGTTTGATACTTTTGGAATTTTGGTTTTTCATGTTGATTTTAAAATGACCTTTTTCATGTTTGATATGTACTAACTCGTTTTTTCCTCACAGCAGGTCAACTTGTGTGTGGTTGCAACATTACGGTCCAATTGAGTACATTTTTGAAGAGAGGGACATCAGTTGCACCACAGGGCGGGAGGAGGGTGCTGAGCACGTTACATTTTCTCTCTTCGGTAAGCATTTTTTTGTGTTTGATACTTTTGGAATTTTGGTTTTTCATGTTGATTTTAAAATGACCTTTTCCATGTTTGAAATGTACTAACTCGTTTTTTCCTCACAGCAGGTCAACTTGTGTGTGGTTGCAACATTACGGTCCCATTGAGTACATTTTTGGAGAGAGCGACATCAGTTGCACCACAGGGCGGGAGGAGGGTGCTGAGCACGTTACATTTTCTCTCTTCGGTAAGCATTTTTTTGTGTTTGATACTTTTGGAATTTTGGTTTTTCATGTTGATTTTAAAATGACCTTTTTCATGTTTGAAATGTACTAACTCGCTTTTTCCTCACAGCAGGTCAACTTGTGTGTGGTTGCAACATTACGGTCCCATTGAGTACATTTTTGGAGAGAGGGACATCAGTTACACCACAGGGCGGGAGGAGGGTGCTGAGCACGTTACATTTTCTCTCTTCGGTAAGCATTTTTTTGTGTTTGATACTTTTGGAATTTTGGTTTTTCATGTTGATTTTAAAATGACCTTTTTCATGTTTGAAATGTACTAACTCGTTTTTTCCTCACAGCAGGTCAACTTGTGTGTGGTTGCAACATTACGGTCCCATTGAGTGCATTTCTGGAGAAAGGGACATCAGTTACACCACAGGGCGGGATTAGGGTGCTGAGCACGTTACATTTTCTCTGTTCAGTAAGCATTTTTTTGTGTTTGATACTTTTGGAATTTTGGTTTTTCATGTTGACTTTAAAATGACCTTTTTCATGTTTGAAATGTACTGACTCATTTTTTCCTCACAGCAGGTCAACTTGTGTGTGGTTGCAATATTACGGTCCCATTGAGTACATTTTTGGAGAGAGGGATATCAGTTGCACCACAGGGCGGGAGGAGGGTGCTGAGCACGTTACTTTTTCTCTCTTCGGTAAGCATTTTTTTGTGTTTGATACTTTTGGAATTTTGGTTTTGCATGTTGATTTTAAAATGACCTTTTTCATGTTTGAAATGTACTAACTCGTTTTTTCCTCACAGCAGGTCAACTTGTGTGTGGTTGCAACATTACGGTCCCATTGAGTACATTTTTGGAGGGCTGGACATCAGTTGCACCACAGGGCGGGAGGAGGGTGCTGAGCACGTTACATTTTCTCTCTTCGGTAAGCATTTTTTGTGTTTGATACTTTTGGAATTTTGGTTTTTCATGTTGATTCTAAAATGACCTTTTTCATGTTTGAAATGTACTAACTCGTTTTTTCCTCACAGCAGGTCAACTGGTGTGTGGTTGCAACATTACGGTCCCATTGAGTACTTTTTTGGAGAAAGGGACATCAGTCGCACAACAGGGCGGGAGGAGGGTGCTGAGCACGTTACATTTTCTCTCTTCGGTAAGCATTTTTTTGTGTTTGATACTTTTGGAATTTTGGTTTTTCATGTTGATTTTAAAATGACCTTTTTCATGTTTGAAATGTACTAACTCGTTTTTTCCTCACAGCAGGTCAACTTGTGTGTGGTTGCAACATTACGGTCCCATTGAGTACATTTTTGGAGGGAGGGACATCAGTTGCAGCACAGGGCGGGAGGAAGATGCCAAGCACGATACATTTTTTTTCTTCGGTAAGCATTTTTTTGTGTTTGATACTTTTGGAAATTTTATTTTTCATGTTGATTTTAAAATGACCTTTTTCGTGTATGAAATGTACTAACTCGTTTTTTCCTCACAGCAGGTCAACTTGTGTGTGGTTGCAACATTACGGTCCCATTGAGTACATTTTTGGAGAAAGGGACATCAGTTGCACCACAGGGCGGGAGGAAGATGCCAAGCACGATACATTTTTTTTCTTCGGTAGGCATTTTTTTGTGTTTGATACTTTTGGAATTTTTGTTTTTCATGTTGATTTTAAAATGACCTTTTTCATGTTTGAAATGTACTAACTCGTTTTTTCCTCACAGCAGGTCAACTTGTGTGTGGTTGCAACATTACGGTCCCATTGAGTACATTTTTGGAGGGCTGGACATCAGTTGCACCACAGGGCGGGAGGAGGGTGCTGAGCACGTTACATTTTCTCTCTTCGGTAAGCATTTTTTTGTGTTTGATACTTTTGGAATTTTGGTTTTTCATGTTGATTTTAAAATGACCTTTTTCATGTTTGAAATGTATTAACTCGTTTTTTCCTCACAGCAGGTCAACTTGTGTGTGGTTGCAATATTACGGTCCATTGAGTACATTTTTGGAGAGAGGGACTTCAGTTGCACCACGGGGCAGGAGGAGGGTGCCGAGCACGTTACATTTTCTCTCTTCGGTAAGCATTTTTTTGTGTTTGATTCTTTTGGAATTTTGGTTTTTCACGTTGATTTTAAAATGACCTTTTACATGTTTGAAATGTACTAACTCGTTTTTTCCTCACAGCAGGTCAACTTGTGTGTGGCTGCAACATTACGGTCACATTGAGTACATTTTTGGAGAAAGGGACATCAGTTGCACCACAGGGCGGGAGGAGGGTGCTGAGCACGTTACATTTTCTCTCTTCGGTAAGCATTTTTTTGTGTTTGATACTTTTGGAATTTTGGTTCTTCATGTTGATTCTAAAATGACCTTTTTCATGTTTGAAATGTACTAACACGTTTTTCCTCACAGCAGGTCAACTTGTGTGTGGTTGCAACATTACAGTCCCATTGAGTACATTTTTGGAGAAAGGGACATCAGTTGCACCACAGGGCGGGAGGAGGGTGCTGAGCACGATACATTCTCTCTTCGGTAAACATTTTTTTGTGTTTGATACTTTTGGAATTTTGGTTTTTCATGTTGATTTTAAAATGACCTTTTTCATTTTTGAAATGTACTAACTCGTTTTTTCCTCACAGCAGGTCAACTTGTGTGTGGTTGCAACATTACGGTCCCATTGAGTACATTTTTGGAGAAAGGGACATCAGTTGCACCACAGGGCAGGAGGAGGGTGCAGAGCACGATACATTTTCTCTCTTCGGTAAGCAATTTTTTTGTGTTTGATACTTTTGGAATTTTGGTTTTTCATGTTGATTTTAAAATGACCTTTCTCATGTTTGAATTGTACTAACACGTTTTTTCCTCACAGCAGGTCAACTTGTGTGTGGTTGCAACATTACGGTCCCATTGAGTACATTTTTGGAGAAAGGGACATCAGTTGCACCACAGGGCGGGAGGAGGGTGCCCAGGACGTTACATTTTCTCTCTTCGGTAAGGATTTTTTTGTGTTTGATACTTTTGGAATTTTGGTTTTTCATGTTGATTTTAAAATGACCTTTTTCATGTTTGAAATGTACTAACTCGTTTTTTCCTCACAGCAGGTCAACTTGTGTGTGGTTGCAACATTACGGTCCCATTGAGTACATTTTTGGAGAAAGGGACATCAGTTGCACCACAGGGCGGGAGGAAGGTGCTGAGCACGATACATTTTCTCTCTTCGGTAAGCATTTTTTGTGTTTGATACTTTTGGAATTTTGGTTTTTCATGTTGATTTTAAAATGACCTTTTTCATGTTTGAAATGTACTAACTCGTTTTTTCCTCACAGCAGGTCAACTTGTGTGTGGTTGCAACATTACGGTCCCATTGAGTACATTTTTGGAGAAAGGGACATCAGTTGCACCACAGGGCTTGAGGAGGGTGCTGAGCACGTTACATTTTCTCTCTTCGGTAAGCATTTTTTTGTGTTTGATACTTTTGGAATTTTGGTTTTTCATGTTGATTTTAAAATGACCTTTGTCATGTTTGAATTGTACTAACTCGTTTTTTCCTCACAGCAGGTCAACTTGTGTGTGGTTGCAACATTACGGTCCCATTGAGTACATTTTTGGAGAAAGGGACATCAGTCACCACAGGGCGGGAGGAGGGTGCTGAGCACGTTACATTTTCTCTCTTCGGGTAGCATTTTTTTGTGTTTGATACTTTTGGATTTTTGGTTTTTCATGTTGATTTTAAAATGACCTTTTTCATGTTTGAAATGTACTAACTCGTTTTTTCCTCACAGCAGGTCAACTTGTGTGTGGTTGCAACATTACGGTCCCATTGAGTACATTTTTGGAGTAAGGGACATCAGTTGCACCACAGGGCTGGAGGAGGGTGCTGAGCACGTTACATTTTCTCTCTTCGGTAAGCATTTTTTTGTGTTTGATACTTTTGGAATTTTGGTTTTTCATGTTGATTTTAAAATGACCTTTTTCATGTTTGAAATGTACTAACTCGTTTTTTCCTCACAGCAGGTCAACTTGTGTGTGGTTGCAACATCACGGTCCCATTGAGTACATTTTTGGAGAAAGGGACTTCAGTTGCACAATAGGGCGGGAGGAGGGTGCTGAGCACGTTACATTTTCTCTCTTCGAAAAGCATTTTTTTGTGTTTGATACTTTTGGAATTTTGGTTCTTCATGTTGATTCTAAAATGACCTTTTTCATGTTTGAAATGTACTAACACGTTTTTTCCTCACAGCAGGTCAACTTGTGTGTGGTTGCAACATTACAGTCCCATTGAGTACATTTTTGGAGAAAGGGACATCAGTTGCACCACAGGGCGGGAGGAGGGTGCTGAGCACGATACATTCTCTCTTCGGTAAACATTTTTTTGTGATTGATACTTTTGGAATTTTGGTTTTTCGTGTTGATTTTAAAATGACCTTTTTCATTTTTGAAATGTAACTAACTCGTTTTTTCCTCACAGCAGGTCATCTTGTGTGTGGTTGCAACATTACGGTCCCATTGAGTACATTTTTGGAGAAAGGGACATCAGTTGCACCACAGGGCGGGAGGAGGGTGCAGAGCACGATACATTTTCGCTCATCGGTAAGCAATTTTTTTGTGTTTGATACTTTTGGAATTTTGGTTTTTCATGTTGATTTTAAAATGACCTTTTTCATGTTTGAAATGTACTTACTCATTTTTTCCTCACAGCAGGTCAACTTGTGTGTGGTTGCAACATTACGGTCCCATTGAGTACATTTTTGGAGAAAGGGACATCAGTTGCACCACAGGGCGGGAGGAAGGTGCTGAGCACGATACATTTTCTCTCTTCGGTAAGCATTTTTTTGTGTTTGATACTTTTGGAATTTTGGTTTTTCATGTTGATTTTAAAATGACCTTTTTCATGTTTGAAATCTACTAACTCGTTTTTTCCTCACAGCAGGTCAACTTGTGTGTGGTTGCAACATTACGGTCCCATTGAGTACATTTTTGGAGAAAGGGACATCAGTTGCACCACAGGGCGGGAGGAGGGTGCTGAGCACGTTACATTTTCTCTCTTCGGTAAGCATTTTTTTGTGTTTGATACTTTTGGAATTTTGGTTTTTCATGTTGATTTTAAAATGACCTTTGTCATGTTTGAATTGTACTAACTCATTTTTTCCTCACAGCAGGTCAACTTGTGTGTGGTTGCAACATTACGGTCCCATTGAGTACATTTTTGGAGAGAGGGACATCAGTTGCACCACAGGGCGGGAGGAGGGTGCTGAGCACGTTAGATTTTCTCTCTTCGGTAAGCATTTTTTTGTGTTTGATACTTTTGGAATTTTGGTTCTTCATGTTGATTCTAAAATGACCTTTTTCATGTTTGAAATGTACTAACACGTTTTTTCCTCACAGCAGGTCAACTTGTGTGTGGTTGCAACATTACAGTCCCATTGAGTACATTTTTGGAGAAAGGGACATCAGTTGCACCACAGGGCGGGAGGAGGGTGCTGAGCACGATACATTCTCTCTTCGGTAAACATTTTTTTGTGTTTGATACATTTGGAATTTTGGTTTTTCGTGTTGATTTTAAAATGACCTTTTTCATTTTTGAAATGTACTAACTCGTTTTTTCCTCACAGCAGGTCATCTTGTGTGTGGTTGCAACATTACGGTCCCATTGAGTACATTTTTGGAGAAAGGGACATCAGTTGCACCACAGGGCGGGAGGAGGGTTCAGAGCACGATACATTTTCGCTCTTCGGTAAGCAATTTTTTTGTGTTTGATTCTTTTGGAATTTTGGTTTTTCATGTTGATTTTAAAATGACCTTTTTCATGTGTGAAATGTACTAACTCGTTTTTTCCTCACAGCAGGTCAACTTGTGTGTGGTTGCAACATTACGGTCCCATTGAGTACATTTTTGGAGAAAGCGACATCAGTTGCACCACAGGGCGGGAGGAGGATGCCGAGGACGTTACATTTTCTCTCTTCGGTAAGCATTTTTTTTGTGTTTGATACTTTTGGAATTTTGGTTTTTCATGTTGATTTTAAAATGACCTTTTTCATGTTTGAAATGTACTAACTCGTTTTTTCCTCACAGCAGGTCAACTTGTGTGTGGTTGCAACATTACGGTCCCATTGAGTACATTTTTGGAGAAAGGGACATCAGTTGCACCACAGGGCGGGAGGAAGGTGCTGAGCACGATACATTTTCTCTCTTCGGTAAGCATTTTTTTGTGTTTGATACTTTTGGAATTTTGGTTTTTCATGTTGATTTTAAAATGACCTTTTTCATGTTTGAAATCTACTAACTCGTTTTTTCGTCACAGCAGGTCAACTTGTGTGTGGTTGCAACATTACGGTCCCATTGAGTACATTTTTGGAGGAAGGGACATCAGTTGCACCACAGGGCGGGAGGAGGGTGCTGAGCACGTTACATTTTCTCTCTTCGGTAAGCATTTTTTTGTGTTTGATACTTTTGGAATTTTGGTTTTTCATGTTGAATTTAAAATGACCTTTTTTATGTTTGAAATGTACTAACTCGTTTTTTCCTCACAGCAGGTCAACTTGTGTGTGGTTGCAACATTACGGTCCCATTGAGTACATTTTTGGAGAAAGGGACATCAGTTGCACCACAGGGCGGGAGGAGGGTGCTGAGCACGTTACATTTTCTCTCTTCGGTAAGCATTTTTTTGTGTTTGATACTTTTGGAATTTTGGTTTTTCATGTTGATTTTAAAATGACCTTTTTCATGTTTGAAATGTACTAACTCGTTTTTTTTTCACAGCAGGTCAACTTGTGTGTGGTTGCAACATTACGGTCCCATTGAGTACATTTTTGGAGTAAGGGACATCAGTTGCACCACAGGGCGGGAGGAGGGTGCTGAGCACGTTACATTTTCTCTCTTCGGTAAGCATTTTTTTGTGTTTCATACTTTTGGAATTTTGGTTTTTCATCTTGATTTTAAAATGACCTTTTTCATGTTTGAAATGTACTGACTCGTTTTTTCCTCACAGCAGGTCAACTTGTGTGTGGTTGCAACATTACGGTCCCATTGAGTACATTTTTGGAGAAAGGGACATCAGTTGCACAACAGGGCGGGAGGAGGGTGCTGAGCACGTTACATTTTCTCTCTTCGGTAAGCATTTTTTTGTGTTTGATACTTTTGGAATTTTGGTTCTTCATGTTGATTCTAAAATGACCTTTTTCATGTTTGAAATGTACTAACACGTTTTTTCCTCACAGCAGGTCAACTTGTGTGTGGTTGCAACATTACAGTCCCATTGAGTACATTTTTGGAGAAAGGGACATCAGTTGCACCAGAGGGCGGGAGGAGGGTGCAGAGCACGATACATTTTCGCTCTTCGGTAAGCAATTTTTTTGTGTTTGATACTTTTGGAATTTTGGTTTTTCATGTTGATTTTAAAATGACCTTTTTCATGTGTGAAATGTACTAACTCGTTTTTTCCTCACAGCAGATCAACTTGTGTGTGGTTGCAACATTACGGTCCCATTGAGTACATATTTGGAGAAAGGGACATCAGTTGCACCACAGGGCGGGAGGAGGATGCCGAGGACGTTACATTTTCTCTCTTCGGTAAGCATTTTTTTGTGTTTGATACTTTTGGAATTTTGGTTTTTCATGTTGATTTTAAAATGACCTTTTTCATGTTTGAAATGTACTAACTCGTTTTTTCCTCACAGCAGGTCAACTTGTGTGTGGTTGCAACATTACGGTCCCATTGAGTACATTTTTGGAGAATTGACATCAGTTGCACCACAGGGCGGGAGGAGGGTACTGAGCACGTTACATTTTCTCTCTTCTTTAAGCATTTTTTTGTGTTTGATACTTTTGGAATTTTGGTTTTTCATGTTGATTTTAAAATGACCTTTTACCATGTTTGAAATGTACTAACTCGTTTTTTCCTCACAGCAGGTCAACTTGTGTGTGGTTGCAACATTACGGTCCCATTGAGTACATTTTTGGAGTAAGGGACATCAGTTGCACCACAGGGTGGGAGGAGGGTGCTGAGCACGTTACATTTTCTCTCTTCGGTAAGCATTTTTTTGTGTTTGATACTTTTGGAATTTTGGTTTTTCATGTTGATTTTAAAATGACCTTTTTCATGTTTGAAATGTACTAACTCGTTTTTTCCTCACAGCAGGTCAACTTGTGTGTGGTTGCAACATTACGGTCCCATTGAGTACATTTTTGGAGAAAGGGACATCAGTTGCACCACAGGGCGGGAGGAGGGTGCTGAGCACGTTACATTTTCTCTCTTCGGTAAGCATTTTTTTGTGTTTGATACTTTTGGAATTTTGGTTTTTCATGTTGATTTTAAATTGAACTTTTTCATGTTTGAAATGTACTAACTCGTTTTTTTCTCACAGCAGGTCAACTTGTGTGTGGTTGCAACATTACGGTCCCATTGAGTACATTTTTGGAGAAAGGGACATCAGTTGCACCACAGGGCGGGAGGAGGGTGCTGAGCACGTTACATTTTCTCTCTTCGGTAAGCATTTTTTTGTGTTTGATACTTTTGGAATTTTGGTTTTTCATGTTGATTTTAAAATGACCTTTTTCATGTTTGAAATGTACTAACTCGTTTTTTCCTCACAGCAGGTCAACTTGTGTGTGGTTGCAACATTACGGTCCCATTGAGTACATTTTTGGAGTAAGGGACATCAGTTGCACCACAGGGCGGGAGGAGGGTGCTGAGCACGTTACATTTTCTCTCTTCGGTAAGCATTTCTTTGTGTTTGATACTTTTGGAATTTTGGTTTTTCATGTTGATTTTAAAATGACCTTTTTCATGTTTGAATTGTACTAACTCGTTTTTTCCTCACAGCAGGTCAACTTGTGTGTGGTTGCAACATTACGGTCCCATTGAGTACATATTTGGAGTAAGGGACATCAGTTGCACCACAGGGCGGGAGGAGGGTGCTGAGCACGTTACATTTTCTCTCTTCGGTAAGCATTTTTTTGTGTTTGATACTTTTGGAATTTTGGTTTTTCATGTTGATTTTAAAATGACCTTTTTCATTGTTGAAATCTACTAACTCGTTTTTTCCTCACAGCAGGTCAACTTGTGTGTGGTTGCAACATTACGGTCCCATTGAGTACATTTTTGGAGAAAGGGACATCAGTTGCACCACAGGGCGGGAGGAGGGTGCTGAGCACGTTACATTTTCTCTCTTCGGTAAGCATTTTTTTGTGTTTGATACTTTTGGAATTTTGGTTTTTCATGTTGATTTTAAAATGACCTTTTTCATGTTTGAAATGTACTAACTCGTTTTTTCCTCACAGCAGGTCAACTTGTGTTGGTTGCAACATTACGGTCCCATTGAGTACATATTTGGAGGAAGGGACATCAGTTGCACCACAGGGCGGGAGGAGGGTGCTGAGCACGTTAGATTTTCTCTCTTCGGTAAGCATGTGTTTGTGTTTGATACTTTTGGGATTTTGGTTTTTCATGTTGATTTTAAAATGACCTTTTTCATGTTTGAAATGTACTAACTCGTTTTTTCCTCACAGCAGGTCAACTTGTGTGTGGTTGCAACATTACGGTCCCATTGAGTACATTTTTGGAGAAAGGGACATCAGTTGCACCACAGGGCAGGAGGAGGGTGCTGAGCACGTTACATTTTCTCTCTTCGGTAAGCATTTTTTTGTGTTTGATACTTTTGGAATTTTGGTTTTTCATGTTGATTTTAAAATGACCTTTTTCATGTTTGAAATGTACTAACTCGTTTTTTCCTCACAGCAGGTCAACTTGTGTGTAGTTGCAACATTACGGTCCCATTGAGTACATTTTTGGAGAAAGGGACATCAGTTGCACCACAGGGCGGGAGGAGGGTGCTGAGCACGTTACATTTTCTCTCTTCGGTAAGGATTTTTTTGTGTTTGATACTTTTGGAATTTTGGTTTTTCATGCTGATTTTAAAATGACCTTTTTCATGTTTGAAATGTACTAACTCGTTTTTTCCTCACAGCAGGTCAACTTGTGTGTGGTTTCAACATTACGGTCCCATTGAGTGCATTTTTGGAGAAAGGGACATCAGTTGCACCACAGGGCGGGAAGAGGGTGCCGAGCATGTTAAATTTTTTTTGTTCGGTAAGCATTTTTTTGTGTTTGATACTTTTGGAATTTTGGTTTTTCATGTTGATTTTAAAATGACCTTTTTCATGTTTGAAATGTACTAACTCGTTTTTTCCTCACAGCAGGTCAACTTGTGTGTGGTTGCAACATTACGGTCCCATTGAGTACATTTTTGGAGAAAGGGACATCAGTTGCACCACAGGGCGGGAGGAGGGTGCTGAGCACGTTACATTTTCTCTCTTCGGTAAGCATTTTTTTGTGTTTGATACTTTTGGAATTTTGGTTTTTCATGTTGATTTTAAAATGACCTTTTTCATGTTTGAAATGTACTAACTCGTTTTTTCCTCACAGCAGGTCAACTTGTGTGTGGTTGCAACATTACGGTCCCATTGAGTACATTTTTGGAGAAAGGGACATCAGTTGCACCACAGGGGGGAGGAGGGTGCTGAGCACGTTACATTTTCTCTCTTCGGTAAGCATATTTTTGTGTTTGATACTTTTGGAATTTTGGTTTTTCATGTTGATTTTAAAATGACCTTTTTCATGTTTGAAATGTACTAACTCGTTTTTTCCTCACAGCAGGTCAACTTGTGTGTGGTTGCAACATTACGGCTCCATTGAGTACATTTTTGGAGAAAAGGACATCAGTTGCACCACATTTGGGGGTTGAGGGTGCCGAGCACGTTACATTTTTTTTCTTCGGTAAGCATTTTTTTGTGTTTGATACTTTTGGAATTTTGGTTTTTCATGTTGATTTTAAAATGACCTTTTTCATGTTTGAAATGTACTAACTCGTTTTTTCCTCACAGCAGGTCAACTTGTGTGTGGTTGCAACATTACGGTCCCATTGAGTACATTTTTGGAGAAAGGGACATCAGTTGCACCACAGGGCGGGAGGAGGGTGCAGAGCACGATACATTTTCTCTCTTCGGTAAGCATTTTTTTGTGTTTGATACTTTTGGAATTTTGATTTTTCATGTTCATTTTAAAATGACCTTTTTCATGTTTGAAATGTATTAACTCGTTTTTTCCTCACAGCAGGTCAACTTGCGTGTGGTTGCAACATTACGGTCCCATTGAGTACATTTTTGGAGAAAGGGACATCAGTTGCACCACAGGGCGGGAGGAGGGTGCAGAGCACAATACATTTTCTCTCTTCGGTAAGCATTTTTTTGTGTTTGATACTTTTGGAATTTTGGTTCTTCATGTTGATTTTAAAATGACCTTTTTCATGTTTGAAATGTACTAACTCGTTTTTTCGTCACAGCAGGTCAACTTGTGTGTGGTTGCAACATTACAGTCCCATTGAGTACATTTTTGGAGAAAGTGACATCAGTTGCACCACAGGGCAGGAGGAGGGTGCAGAGCATGATACATTTTCTCTCTTCGGTAAGCATTTTTTTGTGTTTGATACTTTTAGAATTTTGGTTTTTCATGTTGATTTTAAAATGACCTTTTTAATGTTTGAAATGTACTAACTCGTTTTTTCCTCACAGCAGGTCAACTTGTAAGTGGTTGCAACATTACGGTCCCATTGAGTACATTTTTGGAGAAAGGGACATCAGTTGCACCACAGGGCGGGAGGAGGGTGCAGAGCACGATACATTTTCTCTCTTCGGTAAGCATTTTTTTGTGTTTGATACTTCTGGAATTTTGATTTTTCATGTTGATTTTAAAATGACCTTTTTCATGTTTGAAATGTACTAACTCGTTTATTCCTCACAGCAGGTCAACTTGTGTGTGGTTGCAACATTACGGTCCCATTGAGTACATTTTTGGAGAAAGGGACATCAGTTGCACCACAGGGCGGGAGGAGGGTGCCGAGCATGTTAAATTTTTTTTGTTCGGTAAGCATTTTTTTGTGTTTGATACTTTTGGAATTTAGGTTTTTCATGTTGATTTTAAAATGACCTTTTTCATGTTTGAAATGTACTAACTCGTTTTTTCCTCACAGCAGGTCAACTTGTGTGTGGTTGCAACATTACGGTCCCATTGAGTACATTTTTGGAGAAAGGGACATCAGTTGCACCACATTGCGGGAGGAGGGTGCCCACAGGGCGGGAGGAGGGTGCAGAGCACGATACATTTTCTCTCTTCGGTAAGCATTTTTTTGTGTTTGGTACTTTTGGAATTTTGATTTTTCATGTTGATTTTAAAATGACCTTTTTCATGTTTGAGATGTACTAACTCGTTTTTTCCTCACAGCAGGTCAACTTGTGTGTGGTTGCAACATTACGGTCCCATTGAGTACATTTTTGGAGAAAGGGACATCAGTTGCACCACAGGGCGGGAGGAGGGTGCAGAGCACGATACATTTTCTCTCTTCGGTAAGCATTTTTTTGTGTTTGATACTTTTGGAATTTTGATTTTTCATGTTGATTTTAAATTGACCTTTTTCATGTTTGAAATGTATTAACTCGTTTTTTCCTCACAGCAGGTCAACTTGTGTTGGTTGCAACATTACGGTCCCATTGAGTACATATTTGGAGGAAGGGACATCAGTTGCACCACAGGGAGGGAGGAGGGTGCTGAGCACGTTAGATTTTCTCTCTTCGGTAAGCATTTTTTTGTGTTTGATACTTTTGGGATTTTGGTTTTTCATGTTGATTTTAAAATGACCTTTTTCATGTTTGAAATGTACTAACTCGTTTTTTCCTCACAGCAGGTCAACTTGTGTGTGGTTGCAACATTACGGTCCCATTGAGTACATTTTTGGAGAAAGGGACATCAGTTGCACCGCAGGGCAGGAGGAGGGTGCTGAGCACGTTACATTTTCTCTCTTCGGTAAGCATTTTTTTGTGTTTGATACTTTTGGAATTTTGGTTTTTCATGTTGATTTTAAAATGACCTTTTTAATGTTTGAAATGTACTAACTCGTTTTTTCCTCACAGCAGGTCAACTTGTGTGTGGTTGCAACATTACGGTCCCATTGAGTACATTTTTGAAGAAAGGGACATCAGTTGCACCACAGGGCGGGAGGAGGGTGCCGAGCATGTTAAATTTTTTTTGTTCGATAAGCATTTTTTTGTGTTTGATACTTTTGGAATTTTGGTTTTTCATGTTGATTTTAAAATGACCTTTTCCATGTTTGAAATGTACTAACTCGTTTTTTCCTCACAGCAGGTCAACTTGTGTGTGGTTGCAACATTAAGGTCCCATTGAGTACATTCTTGGAGAAGGGGACATCAGTTGCACCACAGGGCGGGAGGAGGGTGCCGAGCACGTTACATTTTCTTTCTTCGGTAAGCATTTTTTTGTGTTTGATACTTTTGGAATTTTGGTTTTTCATGTTGATTTTAAAATGACCTTTTTCATGATTGAAATGTACTAACTCGTTTTTTCCTCACAGCAGGTCAACTTGTGTGTGGTTGCAACAATACGGTCCCATTGAGTACATTTTTGGAGTAAGGGACATCAGTTGCACCACAGGGCGGGAGGAGGGTGCTGAGCACGTTACATTTTCTCTCTTCGGTAAGCATTTCTTTGTGTTTGATACTTTTGGAATTTTGGTTTTTCATGTTGATTTTAAAATGACCTTTTTCATGTTTGAATTGTACTAACTCGTTTTTTCCTCACAGCAGGTCAACTTGTGTGTGGTTGCAACATTACGGTCCCATTGAGTACATATTTGGAGTAAGGGACATCAGTTGCACCACAGGGCGGGAGGAGGGTGCTGAGCACGTTACATTTTCTCTCTTCGGTAAGCATTTTTTTGTGTTTGATACTTTTGGAATTTTGGTTTTTCATGTTGATTTTAAAATGACCTTTTTCATGTTTGAAATCTACTAACTCGTTTTTTCCTCACAGCAGGTCAACTTGTGTGTGGTTGCAACATTACGGTCCCATTGAGTACATTTTTGGAGAAAGGGACATCAGTTGCACCACAGGGCGGGAGGAGGGTGCTGAGCACGTTACATTTTCTCTCTTCGGTAAGCATTTTTTTGTGTTTGATACTTTTGGAATTTTGGTTTTTCATGTTGATTTTAAAATGACCTTTTTCATGTTTGAAATGTACTAACTCGTTTTTTCCTCACAGCAGGTCAACTTGTGTTGGTTGCAACATTACGGTCCCATTGAGTACATATTTGGAGGAAGGGACATCAGTTGCACCACAGGGCGGGAGGAGGGTGCTGAGCACGTTAGATTTTCTCTCTTCGGTAAGCATGTGTTTGTGTTTGATACTTTTGGGATTTTGGTTTTTCATGTTGATTTTAAAATGACCTTTTTCATGTTTGAAATGTACTAACTCGTTTTTTCCTCACAGCAGGTCAACTTGTGTGTGGTTGCAACATTACGGTCCCATTGAGTACATTTTTGGAGAACGGGACATCAGTTGCACCACAGGGCGGGAGGAGGGTGCTGAGCACGTTACATTTTCTCTCTTCGGTAAGCATTTTTTTGTGTTTGATACTTTTGGAATTTTGGTTTTTCATGTTGATTTTAAAATGACCATTTCATGTTTGAAATGTACTAACTCGTTTTTTCCTCACAGCAGGTCAACTTGTGTGTAGTTGCAACATTACGGTCCCATTGAGTACATTTTTGGAGAAAGGGACATCAGTTGCACCACAGGGCGGGAGGAGGGTGCTGAGCACGTTACATTTTCTCTCTTCGGTAAGCATTTTTTTGTGTTTGATACTTTTGGAATTTTGGTTTTTCATGTTGATTTTAAAATGACCTTTTTCATGTTTGAAATGTACTAACTCGTTTTTTCCTCACAGCAGGTCAACTTGTGTGTGGTTTCAACATTACGGTCCCATTGAGTGCATTTTTGGAGAAAGGGACATCAGTTGCACCACAGGGCGGGAAGAGGGTGCCGAGCATGTTAAATTTTTTTTGTTCGGTAAGCATTTTTTTGTGTTTGATACTTTTGGAATTTTGGTTTTTCATGTTGATTTTAAAATGACCTTTTTCTTGTTTGAAATGTACTAACTCGTTTTTTCCTCACAGCAGGTCAACTTGTGTGTGGTTGCAACATTACGGTCCCATTGAGTACATTTTTGGAGAAAGGGACATCAGTTGCACCACAGGGCGGGAGGAGGGTGCTGAGCACGTTACATTTTCTCTCTTCGGTAAGCATTTTTTTGTGTTTGATACTTTTGGAATTTTGGTTTTTCATGTTGATTTTAAAATGACCTTTTTCATGTTTGAAATGTACTAACTCGTTTTTTCCTCACAGCAGGTCAACTTGTGTGTGGTTGCAACATTACGGTCCCATTGAGTACATTTTTGGAGAAAGGGACATCAGTTGCACCACAGGGGGGAGGAGGGTGCTGAGCACGTTACATTTTCTCTCTTCGGTAAGCATATTTTTGTGTTTGATACTTTTGGAATTTTGGTTTTTCATGTTGATTTTAAAATGACCTTTTTCATGTTTGAAATGTACTAACTCGTTTTTTCCTCACAGCAGGTCAACTTGTGTGTGGTTGCAACATTACGGTTCCATTGAGTACATTTTTGGAGAAAGGGACATCAGTTGCACCACATTGCGGGAGGAGGGTGCCGAGCACGTTACATTTTTGTTCTTCGGTAAGCATTTTTTTGTGTTTGATACTTTTGGAATTTTGGTTTTTCATGTTGATTTTAAAATGACCTTTTTCATGTTTCAAATGTACTAACTCGTTTTTTCCTCACAGCAGGTCAACTTGTGTGTGGTTGCAACATTAAGGTCCCATTGAGTACATTCTTGGAGAAGGGGACATCAGTTGCACCACAGGGCGGGAGTAGGGTGCAGAGCACGATACATTTTCTCTCTTCGGTAAGCATTTTTTTGTGTTTGGTACTTTTGGAATTTTGATTTTTCATGTTGATTTTAAAATGACCTTTTTCATGTTTGAAATGTACTAACTCGTTTTTTCCTCACAGCAGGTCAACTTGTGTGTGGTTGCAACATTACGGTCCCATTGAGTACATTTTTGGAGAAAGGGACATCAGTTGCACCACAGGGCGGGAGGAGGGTGCAGAGCACGATACATTTTCTCTCTTCGGTAAGCATTTTTTTGTGTTTGATACTTTTGGAATTTTGATTTTTCATGTTCATTTTAAAATGACCTTTTTCATGTTTGAAATGTATTAACTCGTTTTTTCCTCACAGCAGGTCAACTTGCGTGTGGTAGCAACATTACGGTCCCATTGAGTACATTTTTGGAGAAAGGGACATCAGTTGCACCACAGGGCGGGAGGAGGGTGCAGAGCACAATACATTTTCTCTCTCCGGTAACCATTTTTTTGTGTTTGATACTTTTGGAATTTTGGTTCTTCATGTTGATTTTAAAATGACCTTTTTCATGTTTGAAATGTACTAACTCGTTTTTTCGTCACAGCAGGTCAACTTGTGTGTGGTTGCAACATTACAGTCCCATTGAGTACATTTTTGGAGAAAGTGACATCAGTTGCACCACAGGGCAGGAGGAGGGTGCAGAGCATGATACATTTTCTCTCTTCGGTAAGCATTTTTTTGTGTTTGATACTTTTAGAATTTTGGTTTTTCATGTTGATTTTAAAATGACCTTTTTAATGTTTGAAATGTACTAACTCGTTTTTTCCTCACAGCAGGTCAACTTGTAAGTGGTTGCAACATTACGGTCCCATTGAGTACATTTTTGGAGAAAGGGACATCAGTTGCACCACAGGGCGGGAGGAGGGTGCAGAGCACGATACATTTTCTCTCTTCGGTAAGCATTTTTTTGTGTTTGATACTTTTGGAATTTTGATTTTTCATGTTGATTTTAAAATGACCTTTTTCATGTTTGAAATGTACTAACTCGTTTATTCCTCACAGCAGGTCAACTTGTGTGTGGTTGCAACATTACGGTCCCATTGAGTACATTTTTGGAGAAAGGGACATCAGTTGCACCACAGGGCGGGAGGAGGGTGCCGAGCATGTTAAATTTTTTTTGTTCGGTAAGCATTTTTTTGTGTTTGATACTTTTGGAATTTAGGTTTTTCATGTTGATTTTAAAATGACCTTTTTCATGTTTGAAATGTACTAACTCGTTTTTTCCTCACAGCAGGTCAACTTGTGTGTGGTTGCAACATTACGGTCCCATTGAGTACATTTTTGGAGAAAGGGACATCAGTTGCACCACAGGGCGGGAGGAGGGTGCAGAGCACGATACATTTTCTCTCTTCGGTAAGCATTTTTTTGTGTTTGATACTTTTGGAATTTTGATTTTTCATGTTGATTTTAAATTGACCTTTTTCATGTTTGAAATGTATTAACTCGTTTTTTCCTCACAGCAGGTCAACTTGTGTTGGTTGCAACATTACGGTCCCATTGAGTACATATTTGGAGGAAGGGACATCAGTTGCACCACAGGGTGGGAGGAGGGTGCTGAGTACGTTAGATTTTCTCTGTTCGGTAAGCATTTTTTTGTGTTTGATACTTTTGGGATTTTGGTTTTTCATGTTGATTTTAAAATGACCTTTTTCATGTTTGAAATGTACTAACTCGTTTTTTCCTCACAGCAGGTCAACTTGTGTGTGGTTGCAACATTACGGTCCCATTGAGTACATTTTTGGAGAAAGGGACATCAGTTGCACCACAGGGCGGGAGGAGGGTGCTGAGCACGTTACATTTTCTCTCTTCGGTAAGCATTTTTTTGTGTTTGATACTTTTGGAATTTTGGTTTTTCATGTTGATTTTAAAATGACCTTTTTCATGTTTGAAATGTACTAACTCGTTTTTTCCTCACAGCAGGTCAACTTGTGTGTGGTTGCAACATTACGGTCCCATTGAGTACATTTTTGAAGAAAGGGACATCAGTTGCACCACAGGGCGGGAGGAGGGTGCCGAGCATGTTAAATTTTTTTTGTTCGATAAGCATTTTTTTGTGTTTGATACTTTTGGAATTTTGGTTTTTCATGTTGATTTTAAAATGACCTTTTTCATGTTTGAAATGTATTAACTCGTTTTTTTCCTCACAGCAGGTCAACTTGTGTGTGGTTGCAACATTACGGTCCCATTGAGTACATTTTTGGAGAAAGGGACATCAGTTGCACCACAGGGCAGGAGGAGGGTGCAGAGCACGATACATTTTCCCTCTTCGGTAAGCATTTTTTTGTGTTTGATACTTTTGGAATTTTGATTTTTCATGTTGATTTTAAAATGACCTTTTTCATGTTTGAAATGTATTAACTCGTTTTTTTCCTCACAGCAGGTCAACTTGTGTGTGGTTGCAACATTACGGTCCCATTGAGTACATTTTTGGAGAAAGGGACATCAGTTGCACCACAGGGCAGGAGGAGGGTGCAGAGCACGATACATTTTCTCTCTTCGGTAAGCATTTTTTTGTGTTTGGTTATTTTGGAATTTTGATTTTCATGTTGATTTTAAAATGACCTTTTTCATGTTTGAAATGTACTAACTCGTTATTTCCTCACAGCAGGTCAACTTGTGTGTGGTTGCAACATTACGGTCCCATTGAGTACATTTTTGGAGAAAGGGACATCAGTTGCACCACAGGGCGGGAGGAGGGTGCAGAGCACGAAACATTTTCTCTCTTCGGTAAGCATTTTTTTGTGTTTGATACTTTTGGAATTTTGATTTTTCATGTTGATTTTAAAATGACCTTTTTCATGTTTGAAATGTACTAACTCGTTTTTTCCTCACAGCAGGTCAACTTGTGTGTGGTTGCAACATTACGGTCCCATTGAGTACATTTTTGAAGAAAGGGACATCAGTTGCACCACAGGGCGGGAGGAGGGTGCCGAGCATGTTAAATTTTTTTTGTTCGATAAGCATTTTTTTGTGTTTGATACTTTTGGAATTTTGGTTTTTCATGTTGATTTTAAAATGACCTTTTCCATGTTTGAAATGTACTAACTCGTTTTTTCCTCACAGCAGGTAAACTTGTGTGTGGTTGCAACATTAAGGTCCCATTGAGTACATTTTTGGAGAAAGGGACATCAGTTGCACCACAGGGCAGGAGGAGGGTGCAGAGCACGAAACATTTTCTCTCTTCGGTAAGCATTTTTTTGTGTTTGATACTTTTGGAATTTTGATTTTTCATGTTGATTTTAAAATGACCTTTTTCATGTTTGAAATGTATTAACTCGTTTTTTTCCTCACAGCAGGTCAACTTGTGTGTGGTTGCAACATTACGGTCCCATTGAGTACATTTTTGAAGAAAGGGACATCAGTTGCACCACAGGGCGGGAGGAGGGTGCCGAGCATGTTAAATTTTTTTTGTTCGATAAGCATTTTTTTGTGTTTGATACTTTTGGAATTTTGGTTTTTCATGTTGATTTTAAAATGACCTTTTCCATGTTTGAAATGTACTAACTCGTTTTTTCCTCACAGCAGGTAAACTTGTGTGTGGTTGCAACATTACGGTCCCATTGAGTACATTTTTGAAGAAAGGGACATCAGTTGCACCACAGGGCGGGAGGAGGGTGCAGAGCACGAAACATTTTCTCTCTTCGGTAAGCATTTTTTTGTGTTTGATACTTTTGGAATTTTGATTTTTCATGTTGATTTTAAAATGACCTTTTTCATGTTTGAAATGTACTAACTCGTTTTTTCCTCACAGCAGGTCAACTTGTGTGTGGTTGCAACATTACGGTCCCATTGAGTACATTTTTGAAGAAAGGGACATCAGTTGCACCACAGGGCGGGAGGAGGGTGCCGAGCATGTTAAATTTTTTTTGTTCGATAAGCATTTTTTTGTGTTTGATACTTTTGGAATTTTGGTTTTTCATGTTGATTTTAAAATGACCTTTTCCATGTTTGAAATGTACTAACTCGTTTTTTTCCTCACAGCAGGTCAACTTGTGTGTGGTTGCAACATTACGGTCCCATTGAGTACATTTTTGGAGAAAGGGACATCAGTTGCACCACAGGGCGGGAGGAGGGTGCAGAGCACGAAACATTTTCTCTCTTCGGTAAGCATTTTTTTGTGTTTGATACTTTTGGAATTTTGATTTTTCATGTTGATTTTAAAATGACCTTTTTCATGTTTGAAATGTATTAACTCGTTTTTTTCCTCACAGCAGGTCAACTTGTGTGTGGTTGCAACATTACGGTCCCATTGAGTACATTTTTGGAGAAAGGGACATCAGTTGCACCACAGGGCAGGAGGAGGGTGCAGAGCACGATACATTTTCTCTCTTCGGTAAGCATTTTTTTGTGTTTGGTACTTTTGGAATTTTGATTTTTCATGTTGATTTTAAAATGACCTTTTTCATGTTTGAAATGTACTAACTCGTTATTTCCTCACAGCAGGTCAACTTGTGTGTGGTTGCAACATTAAGGTCCCATTGAGTACATTCTTGGAGAAGGGGACATCAGTTGCACCACAGGGCGGGAGGAGGGTGCAGAGCACGATACATTTTCTCTCTTCGATAAGCATTTTTTTGTGTTTGGTACTTTTGGAATTTTGATTTTTCATGTTGATTTTAAAATGACCTTTTTCATGTTTGAAATGTACTAACTCGTTATTTCCTCACAGCAGGTCAACTTGTGTGTGGTTGCAACATTACGGTCCCATTGAGTACATTCTTGGAGAAGGGGACATCAGTTGCACCACAGGGCAGGAGGAGGGTGCAGAGCACGATACATTTTCTCTCTTCGATAAGCATTTTTTTGTGTTTGATACTTTTGGAATTTTGATTTTTCATGTTGATTTTAAAATGACCTTTTTCATGTTTGAAATGTATTAACTCGTTTTTTTCCTCACAGCAGGTCAACTTGTGTGTGGTTGCAACATTAAGGTCCCATTGAGTACATTCTTGGAGAAGGGGACATCAGTTGCACCACAGGGCAGGAGGAGGGTGCAGAGCACGATACATTTTCTCTCTTCGGTAAGCATTTTTTTGTGTTTGATACTTTTGGAATTTTGATTTTTCATGTTGATTTTAAAATGACCTTTTTCATCTTTGAAATGTACTAACTCGTTATTTCCTCACAGCAGGTCAACTTGTGTGTGGTTGCAACATTAAGGTCCCATTGAGTACATTCTTGGAGAAGGGGACATCAGTTGCACCACAGGGCGGGAGGAGGGTGCAGAGCACGATACATTTTCTCTCTTCGATAAGCATTTTTTTGTGTTTGGTACTTTTGGAATTTTGATTTTTCATGTTGATTTTAAAATGACCTTTTTCATGTTTGAAATGTACTAACTCGTTATTTCCTCACAGCAGGTCAACTTGTGTGTGGTTGCAACATTAAGGTCCCATTGAGTACATTCTTGGAGAAGGGGACATCAGTTGCACCACAGGGCGGGAGGAGGGTGCAGAGCACGATACATTTTCTCTCTTCGATAAGCATTTTTTTGTGTTTGGTACTTTTGGAATTTTGATTTTTCATGTTGATTTTAAAATGACCTTTTTCATGTTTGAAATGTACTAACTCGTTATTTCCTCACAGCAGGTCAACTTGTGTGTGGTTGCAACATTACGGTCCCATTGAGTACATTTTTGGAGAAAGGGACATCAGTTGCACCACAGGGCGGGAGGAGGGTGCAGAGCACGATACATTTTCTCTCTTCGGTAAGCATTTTTTTGTGTTTGATACTTTTGGAATTTTGATTTTTCATGTTGATTTTAAAATGACCTTTTTCATGTTTGAAATGTATTAACTCGTTTTTTTCCTCACAGCAGGTCAACTTGTGTGTGGTTGCAACATTACGGTCCCATTGAGTACATTTTTGGAGAAAGGGACATCAGTTGCACCACAGGGCAGGAGGAGGGTGCAGAGCACGATACATTTTCTCTCTTCGGTAAGCATTTTTTTGTGTTTGATACTTATGGAATTTTGGTTCTTCATGTTGATTTTAAAATGACCTTTTTCATGTTTGAAATGTACTAACTCGTTTTTTCCTCACAGCAGGTCAACTTGTGTGTGGTTGCAACATTAAGGTCCCATTGAGTACATTCTTGGAGAAGGGGACATCAGTTGCACCACAGGGCGGGAGGAGGGTGCAGAGCACGATACATTTTCTCTCTTCGATAAGCATTTTTTTGTGTTTGGTACTTTTGGAATTTTGATTTTTCATGTTGATTTTAAAATGACCTTTTTCATGTTTGAAATGTACTAACTCGTTATTTCCTCACAGCAGGTCAACTTGTGTGTGGTTGCAACATTACGGTCCCATTGAGTACATTCTTGGAGAAGGGGACATCAGTTGCACCACAGGGCAGGAGGAGGGTGCAGAGCACGATACATTTTCTCTCTTCGATAAGCATTTTTTTGTGTTTGATACTTTTGGAATTTTGATTTTTCATGTTGATTTTAAAATGACCTTTTTCATGTTTGAAATGTATTAACTCGTTTTTTTCCTCACAGCAGGTCAACTTGTGTGTGGTTGCAACATTAAGGTCCCATTGAGTACATTCTTGGAGAAGGGGACATCAGTTGCACCACAGGGCAGGAGGAGGGTGCAGAGCACGATACATTTTCTCTCTTCGGTAAGCATTTTTTTGTGTTTGATACTTTTGGAATTTTGATTTTTCATGTTGATTTTAAAATGACCTTTTTCATCTTTGAAATGTACTAACTCGTTATTTCCTCACAGCAGGTCAACTTGTGTGTGGTTGCAACATTAAGGTCCCATTGAGTACATTCTTGGAGAAGGGGACATCAGTTGCACCACAGGGCGGGAGGAGGGTGCAGAGCACGATACATTTTCTCTCTTCGATAAGCATTTTTTTGTGTTTGGTACTTTTGGAATTTTGATTTTTCATGTTGATTTTAAAATGACCTTTTTCATGTTTGAAATGTACTAACTCGTTATTTCCTCACAGCAGGTCAACTTGTGTGTGGTTGCAACATTAAGGTCCCATTGAGTACATTCTTGGAGAAGGGGACATCAGTTGCACCACAGGGCGGGAGGAGGGTGCAGAGCACGATACATTTTCTCTCTTCGATAAGCATTTTTTTGTGTTTGGTACTTTTGGAATTTTGATTTTTCATGTTGATTTTAAAATGACCTTTTTCATGTTTGAAATGTACTAACTCGTTATTTCCTCACAGCAGGTCAACTTGTGTGTGGTTGCAACATTACGGTCCCATTGAGTACATTTTTGGAGAAAGGGACATCAGTTGCACCACAGGGCGGGAGGAGGGTGCAGAGCACGATACATTTTCTCTCTTCGGTAAGCATTTTTTTGTGTTTGATACTTTTGGAATTTTGATTTTTCATGTTGATTTTAAAATGACCTTTTTCATGTTTGAAATGTATTAACTCGTTTTTTTCCTCACAGCAGGTCAACTTGTGTGTGGTTGCAACATTACGGTCCCATTGAGTACATTTTTGGAGAAAGGGACATCAGTTGCACCACAGGGCAGGAGGAGGGTGCAGAGCACGATACATTTTCTCTCTTCGGTAAGCATTTTTTTGTGTTTGATACTTATGGAATTTTGGTTCTTCATGTTGATTTTAAAATGACCTTTTTCATGTTTGAAATGTACTAACTCGTTTTTTCCTCACAGCAGGTCAACTTGTGTGTGGTTGCAACATTAAGGTCCCATTGAGTACATTCTTGGAGAAGGGGACATCAGTTGCACCACAGGGCGGGAGGAGGGTGCAGAGCACGATACATTTTCTCTCTTCGATAAGCATTTTTTTGTGTTTGGTACTTTTGGAATTTTGATTTTTCATGTTGATTTTAAAATGACCTTTTTCATGTTTGAAATGTACTAACTCGTTATTTCCTCACAGCAGGTCAACTTGTGTGTGGTTGCAACATTACGGTCCCATTGAGTACATTTTTGGAGAAAGGGACATCAGTTGCACCACAGGGCGGGAGGAGGGTGCAGAGCACGATACATTTTCTCTCTTCGGTAAGCATTTTTTTGTGTTTGATACTTTTGGAATTTTGATTTTTCATGTTGATTTTAAAATGACCTTTTTCATGTTTGAAATGTATTAACTCGTTTTTTTCCTCACAGCAGGTCAACTTGTGTGTGGTTGCAACATTACGGTCCCATTGAGTACATTTTTGGAGAAAGGGACATCAGTTGCACCACAGGGCAGGAGGAGGGTGCAGAGCACGATACATTTTCTCTCTTCGGTAAGCATTTTTTTGTGTTTGATACTTATGGAATTTTGGTTCTTCATGTTGATTTTAAAATGACCTTTTTCATGTTTGAAATGTACTAACTCGTTTTTTCGTCACAGCAGGTCAACTTGTGTGTGGTTGCAACATTACGGTCCCATTGAGTACATTTTTGGAGAAAGGGACATCGGTTGCACCACAGGGCGGCAGGAGGGTGCAGAGCATGATACATTTTCTCTCTTCGGTAAGCAGTTTTTTGTGTTTGATACTTTTGGAATTTTGGTTTTTCATGTTGATTTTAAAATGACCTTTTTAATGTTCGAAATGTACTAACTCGTTTTTTCGTCATAGCAGGTCAACTTGTGTGTGGTTGCAACATTACGGTCCCATTGAGTACATTTTTGGAGAAAGGGACATCAGTTGCACCACAGGGCGGGAGGAGGGTGCAGAGCATGATACATTTTCTCTCTTCGGTAAGCATTTTTTTGTGTTTGATACTTTTGGAATTTTGGTTTTTCATGTTGATTTTAAAATGACCTTTTTCATGTTTGAAATGTACTAACTCGTATTTTCCTCACAGCAGGTCAACTTGTGTGTGGTTGCAACATTACGGTCCCATTGAGTACATTTTTGGAGAAAGGGACATCAGTTGCACCACATTGCGGGAGGAGGGTGCCCACAGGGCAGGAGGAGGGTGCAGAGCATGATACATTTTCTCTCTTCGGTAAGCATTTTTTTGTGTTTGATACTTTTAGAATTTTGGTTTTTCATGTTGATTTTAAAATGACCTTTTTAATGTTTGAAATGTACTAACTCGTTTTTTCCTCACAGCAGGTCAACTTGTAAGTGGTTGCAACATTACGGTCCCATTGAGTACATTTTTGGAGAAAGGGACATCAGTTACACCACAGGGCGGGAGGAGGGTGCAGAGCACGATACATTTTCTCTCTTCGGTAAGCATTTTTTTGTGTTTGATACTTTTGGAATTTAGGTTTTTCATGTTGATTTTAAAATGACCTTTTTCATGTTTGAAATGTACTAACTCGTTTTTTCCTCACAGCAGGTCAACTTGTGTGTGGTTGCAACATTACAGTCCCATTGAGTACATTTTTGGAGAAAGGGACATCAGTTGCACCACATTGCAGGAGGAGGGTGCCCACAGGGCGGGAGGAGGGTGCAGAGCACGATACATTTTCTCTCTTCGGTAAGCATTTTTTTGTGTTTGGTACTTTTGGAATTTTGATTTTTCATGTTGATTTTAAAGTGACCTTTTTCATGTTTGAAATGTACTAACTCGTTTTTTCCTCACAGCAGGTCAACTTGTGTGTGGTTGCAACATTACGGTCCCATTGAGTACATTTTTGGAGAAAGGGACATCAGTTGCACCACAGGGCGGGAGGAGGGTGCAGAGCACGATACATTTTCTCTCTTCGGTAAGCATTTTTTTGTGTTTGATACTTTTGGAATTTTGATTTTTCATGTTGATTTTAAATTGACCTTTTTCATGTTTGAAATGTATTAACTCGTTTTTTCCTCACAGCAGGTCAACTTGTGTTGGTTGCAACATTACGGTCCCATTGAGTACATATTTGGAGGAAGGGACATCAGTTGCACCACAGGGAGGGAGGAGGGTGCTGAGCACGTTAGATTTTCTCTCTTCGGTAAGCATTTTTTTGTGTTTGATACTTTTGGGATTTTGGTTTTTCATGTTGATTTTAAAATGACCTTTTTCATGTTTGAAATGTACTAACTCGTTTTTTCCTCACAGCAGGTCAACTTGTGTGTGGTTGCAACATTACGGTCCCATTGAGTACATTTTTGGAGAAAGGGACATCAGTTGCACCACAGGGCGGGAGGAGGGTGCTGAGCACGTTACATTTTCTCTCTTCGGTAAGCATTTTTTTGTGTTTGATACTTTTGGAATTTTGGTTTTTCATGTTGATTTTAAAATGACCTTTTTCATGTTTGAAATGTACTAACTCGTTTTTTCCTCACAGCAGGTCAACTTGTGTGTGGTTGCAACATTACGGTCCCATTGAGTACATTTTTGAAGAAAGGGACATCAGTTGCACCACTGGGCGGGAGGAGGGTGCCGAGCATGTTAAATTTTTTTTGTTCGATAAGCATTTTTTTGTGTTTGATACTTTTGGAATTTTGGTTTTTCATGTTGATTTTAAAATGACCTTTTCCATGTTTGAAATGTACTAACTCGTTTTTTCCTCACAGCAGGTCAACTTGTGTGTGGTTGCAACATTACGGTCCCATTGAGTACATTTTTGGACAAAGGGACATCAGTTGCACCACAGGGCGGGAGGAGGGTGCAGAGCACGATACATTTTCTCTCTTCGGTAAGCATTTTTTTGTGTTTGGTACTTTTGGAATTTTGATTTTTCATGTTGATTTTAAAATGACCTTTTTCATGTTTGAAATGTACTAACTCGTTATTTCCTCACAGCAGGTCAACTTGTGTGTGGTTGCAACATTACGGTCCCATTGAGTACATTTTTGGAGAAAGGGACATCAGTTGCACCACAGGGCGGGAGGAGGGTGCAGAGCACGATACATTTTCTCTCTTCGGTAAGCATTTTTTTGTGTTTGGTACTTTTGGAATTTTGATTTTTCATGTTGATTTTAAAATGACCTTTTTCATGTTTGAAATGTACTAACTCGTTATTTCCTCACAGCAGGTCAACTTGTGTGTGGTTGCAACATTACGGTCCCATTGAGTACATTTTTGGAGAAAGGGACATCAGTTGCACCACAGGGCGGGAGGAGGGTGCAGAGCACGATACATTTTCTCTCTTCGGTAAGCATTTTTTTGTGTTTGATACTTTTGGAATTTTGATTTTTCATGTTGATTTTAAAATGACCTTTTTCATGTTTGAAATGTATTAACTCGTTTTTTTCCTCACAGCAGGTCAACTTGTGTGTGGTTGCAACATTACGGTCCCATTGAGTACATTTTTGGAGAAAGGGACATCAGTTGCACCACAGGGCAGGAGGAGGGTGCAGAGCACGATACATTTTCTCTCTTCGGTAAGCATTTTTTTGTGTTTGATACTTTTGGAATTTTGGTTCTTCATGTTGATTTTAAAATGACCTTTTTCATGTTTGAAATGTACTAACTCGTTTTTTCGTCACAGCAGGTCAACTTGTGTGTGGTTGCAACATTACGGTCCCATTGAGTACATTTTTGGACAAAGGGACATCAGTTGCACCACAGGGCGGGAGGAGGGTGCAGAGCATGATACATTTTCTCTCTTCGGTAAGCAGTTTTTTGTGTTTGATACTTTTGGAATTTTGATTTTTCATGTTGATTTTAAAATGACCTTTTTCATGTTTGAAATGTACTAACTCGTTTTTTCCTCACAGCAGGTCAACTTGTGTGTGGTTGCAACATTAAGGTCCCATTGAGTACATTCTTGGAGAAGGGGACATCAGTTGCACCACAGGGCGGGAGAAGGGTGCAGAGCACGATACATTTTCTCTCTTCGGTAAGCATTTTTTTGTGTTTGGTACTTTTGGAATTTTGATTTTTCATGTTGATTTTAAAATGACCTTTTTCATGTTTGAAATGTACTAACTCGTTATTTCCTCACAGCAGGTCAACTTGTGTGTGGTTGCAACATTACGGTCCCATTGAGTACATTTTTGGAGAAAGGGACATCAGTTGCACCACAGGGCGGGAGGAGGGTGCAGAGCACGATACATTTTCTCTCTTCGGTAAGCATTTTTTTGTGTTTGATACTTTTGGAATTTTGATTTTTCATGTTGATTTTAAAATGACCTTTTTCATGTTTGAAATGTATTAACTCGTTTTTTTCCTCACAGCAGGTCAACTTGTGTGTGGTTGCAACATTACGGTCCCATTGAGTACATTTTTGGAGAAAGGGACATCAGTTGCACCACAGGGCAGGAGGAGGGTGCAGAGCACGATACATTTTCTCTCTTCGGTAAGCATTTTTTTGTGTTTGATACTTTTGGAATTTTGGTTCTTCATGTTGATTTTAAAATGACCTTTTTCATGTTTGAAATGTACTAACTCGTTTTTTCGTCACAGCAGGTCAACTTGTGTGTGGTTGCAACATTACGGTCCCATTGAGTACATTTTTGGACAAAGGGACATCAGTTGCACCACAGGGCGGGAGGAGGGTGCAGAGCATGATACATTTTCTCTCTTCGGTAAGCAGTTTTTTGTGTTTGATACTTTTGGAATTTTGGTTTTTCATGTTGATTTTAAAATGACCTTTTTAATGTTTGAAATGTACTAACTCATTTTTTCCTCACAGCAGGTCAACTTGTAAGTGGTTGCAACATTACGGTCCCATTGAGTACATTTTTGGAGAAAGGGACATCAGTTGCACCACAGGGCGGGAGGAGGGTGCAGAGCACGATACATTTTCTCTCTTCGGTAAGCATTTTTTTGTGTTTGATACTTTTGGAATTTTGATTTTTCATGTTGATTTTAAAATGACCTTTTTCATGTTTGAAATGTACTAACTCGTTTTCTCCTCACAGCAGGTCAACTTGTGTGTGGTTGCAACATTACGGTCCCATTGAGTACTTTTTTGGAGAAAGGGACATCAGTTGCACCACAGGGCGGGAGGAGGGTGCCGAGCATGTTAAATTTTTTTTGTTCGGTAAGCATTTTTTTGTGTTTGATACTTTTGGAATTTTGGTTTTTCATGTTGATTTTAAAATGACCTTTTTCATGTTTGAAATGTACTAACTCGTATTTTCCTCACAGCAGGTCAACTTGTGTGTGGTTGCAACATTACGGTCCCATTGAGTACATTTTTGGAGAAAGGGACATCAGTTGCACCACATTGCGGGAGGAGGTTGCCCACAGGGCGGGAGGAGGGTGCAGAGCACGATACATTTTCTCTCTTCGGTAAGCATTTTTTTGTGTTTGGTACTTTTGGGATTTTGATTTTTCATGTTGATTTTAAAATGACCTTTTTCATGTTTGAAATGTACTAACTCGTTTTTTCCTCACAGCAGGTCAACTTGTGTGTGGTTGCAACATTACGGTCCCATTGAGTACATTTTTGGAGAAAGGGACATCAGTTGCACCACAGGGCGGGAGGAGGGTGCAGAGCACGATACATTTTCTCTCTTCGGTAAGCATTTTTTTGTGTTTGATACTTTTGGAATTTTGATTTTTCATGTTGATTTTAAAATGACCTTTTTCATGTTTGAAATGTATTAACTCGTTTTTTCCTCACAGCAGGTCAACTTAAGTGTGGTTGCAACATTACGGTCCCATTGAGTACATTTTTGGAGAAAGGGACATCAGTTGCACCACAGGGCGGGAGGAGGGTGCAGAGCACGATACATTTTCTCTCTTCGGTAAGCATTTTTTTGTGTTTGATACTTTTGGAATTTTGGTTCTTCATGTTGATTTTAAAATGACCTTTTTCATGTTTGAAATGTACTAACTCGTTTTTTCGTCACAGCAGGTCAACTTGTGTGTGGTTGCAACATTACGGTCCCATTGAGTACATTTTTGGAGAAAGGGACATCAGTTGCACCACAGGGCGGGAGGAGGGTGCAGAGCACGATACATTTTCTCTCTTCGGTAAGCATTTTTTTGTGTTTGATACTTTTGGAATTTTGGTTTTAAAATGACCTTTTTAATGTTTGAAACGTACTAACTCGTTTTTTCCTCACAGCAGGTCAACTTGTAAGTGGTTGCAACATTACGGTCCCATTGAGTACATTTTTGGAGAAAGGGACATCAGTTGCACCACAGGGCGGGAGGAGGGTGCAGAGCACGATACATTTTCTCTCTTCGGTAAGCATTTTTTTGTGTTTGATACTTTTGGAATTTTGATTTTTCATGTTGATTTTAAAATGACCTTTTTCATACTTGAAATGTACTAACTCGTTTTTTCCTCACAGCAGGTCAACTTGTGTGTGGTTGCAACATTACGGTCCCATTGAGTACATTTTTGGAGAAAGGGACATCAGTTGCACCACAGGGCGGGAGGAGGGTGCCGAGCATGTTAAATTTTTTTTGTTCGGTAAGCATTTTTTTGTGTTTGATACTTTTGGAATTTTGGTTTTTCATGTTGATTTTAAAATGACCTTTTTCATGTTTGAAATGTACTAACTCGTTTTTTCCTCACAGCAGGTCAACTTGTGTGTGGTTGCAACATTACGGTCCCATTGAGTACATTTTTGGAGAAAGGGACATCAGTTGCACCACAGGGCGGGAGGAGGGTGCAGAGCACGATACATTTTCTCTCTTCGGTAAGCATTTTTTTGTGTTTGATACTTTTGGAATTTTGATTTTTCATGTTGATTTTAAAATGACCTTTTTCATGTTTGAAATGTGCTAACTCGTTTTTTCCTCACAGCAGGTCAACTTGTGTGTGGTTGCAACATTACGGTCCCATTGAGTACATTTTTGGAGAAAGGGACATCAGTTGCACCACAGGGCGGGAGGAGGGTGCAGAGCATGATACATTTTCTCTCTTCGGTAAGCATTTTTTTGTGTTTGATACTTTTGGAATTTTGGTTCTTCATGTTGATTTTAAAATGACCTTTTTCATGTTTGAAATGTACTAACTCGTTTTTTCGTCACAGCAGGTCAACTTGTGTGTGGTTGCAACATTACGGTCCCATTGAGTACATTTTTGGAGAAAGGGACATCAGTTGCACCACAGGGCGGGAGGAGGGTGCAGAGCACGATACATTTTCTCTCTTCGGTAAGCATTTTTTTGTGTTTGATACTTTTGGAATTTTGGTTTTAAAATGACCTTTTTAATGTTTGAAATGTACTAACTCGTTTTTTCCTCACAGCAGGTCAACTTGTAAGTGGTTGCAACATTACGGTCCCATTGAGTACATTTTTGGAGAAAGGGACATCAGTTGCACCACAGGGCGGGAGGAGGGTGCAGAGCACGATACATTTTCTCTCTTCGGTAAGCATTTTTTTGTGTTTGATACTTTTGGAATTTTGATTTTTCATGTTGATTTTAAAATGACCTTTTTCATGTTTGAAATGTGCTAACTCGTTTTTTCCTCACAGCAGGTCAACTTGTGTGTGGTTGCAACATTACGGTCCCATTGAGTACATTTTTGGAGAAAGGGACATCAGTTGCACCACAGGGCGGGAGGAGGGTGCAGAGCATGATACATTTTCTCTCTTCGGTAAGCATTTTTTTGTGTTTGATACTTTTGGAATTTTGGTTCTTCATGTTGATTTTAAAATGACCTTTTTCATGTTTGAAATGTACTAACTCGTTTTTTCGTCACAGCAGGTCAACTTGTGTGTGGTTGCAACATTACGGTCCCATTGAGTACATTTTTGGAGAAAGGGACATCAGTTGCACCACAGGGCGGGAGGAGGGTGCAGAGCACGATACATTTTCTCTCTTCGGTAAGCATTTTTTTGTGTTTGATACTTTTGGAATTTTGGTTTTAAAATGACCTTTTTAATGTTTGAAATGTACTAACTCGTTTTTTCCTCACAGCAGGTCAACTTGTAAGTGGTTGCAACATTACGGTCCCATTGAGTACATTTTTGGAGAAAGGGACATCAGTTGCACCACAGGGCGGGAGGAGGGTGCAGAGCACGATACATTTTCTCTCTTCGGTAAGCATTTTTTTGTGTTTGATACTTTTGGAATTTTGATTTTTCATGTTGATTTTAAAATGACCTTTTTCATGTTTGAAATGTACTAACTCGTTTTTTCCTCACAGCAGGTCAACTTGTGTGTGGTTGCAACATTACGGTCCCATTGAGTACATTTTTGGAGAAAGGGACATCAGTTGCACCACAGGGCGGGAGGAGGGTGCAGAGCACGATACATTTTCTCTCTTCGGTAAGCATTTTTTTGTGTTTGATACTTTTAGAATTTTGGTTTTTCATGTTGATTTTAAAATGACCTTTTTCACGTTTGAAATGTACTAACTCGTTTTTTCCTCACAGCAGGTCAACTTGTGTGTGGTTGCAACATTACGGTCCCATTGAGTACATTTTTGGAGTAAGGGACATCAGTTGCACCACAGGGCGGGAGGAGGGTGCTGAGCACGATACATTTTCTCTCTTCGGTAAGCATTTTTTTGTGTTTGATACTTTTGGAATATTGGTTTTTCATGTTGATTTTAAAATGACCTTTTTCATGTTTGAAATGTACTAACTCGTTTTTTCCTCACAGCAGGTCAACTTGTGTGTGGTTGCAACATTACGGTCCCATTGAGTACATTTTTGGAGAAAGGGACATCAGTTGCACCACAGGGCGGGAGGAGGGTGCCGAGCATGTTAAATTTTTTTTCTTCGGTAAGCATTTTTTTGTGTTTGATACTTTTGGAATTTTGGTTTTACATATTGATTTTAAAATGACCTTTTTCATGTTTGAAATGTACTAACTCGTTTTTTCGTCACAGCAGGTCAACTTGTGTGTGGTTGCAACATTACGGTCCCATTGAGTACATTTTTGGAGAAAGGGACATCAGTTGCACCACAGGGCGGGAGGAGGGTGCTGAGCACGTTACATTTTCTCTCTTCGGTAAGCATTTTTTTGTGTTTGATACTTTTGGAATTTTGGTTTTTCATGTTGATTTTAAAATGACCTTTTTCATGTTTGAAATGTACTAACTCGTTTTTTCCTCACAGCAGGTCAACTTGTGTGTGGTTGCAACATTACGGTCCCATTGAGTACATTTTTGGAGAAAGGGACATCAGTTGCACCACAGGGCGGGAGGAGGGTGCTGAGCACGTTACATTTTCTCTCTTCGGTAAGCATTTTTTTGTGTTTGATACTTTTGGAATTTTGGTTTTTCATGTTGATTTTAAAATGACCTTTTTCATGTTTGAAATGTGCGAACTCGTTTTTTCCTCACAGCAGGTCAACTTGTGTGTGGTTGCAACATTACGGTCCCATTGAGTACATTTTTGGAGAAAGGGACATCAGTTGCACCACAGGGCGGGAGGAGTGTGCCGAGCATGTTACATTTTTTTTTCTTCGGTAAGCATTTTTTTGTGTTTGATACTTTTGGAATTTTGGTTTTTCATGTTGATTTTAAGAAGACCATTTAATGTTTGAAATGTACTAACTCGTTTTTTCCTCACAGCAGGTCAACTTGTGTGTGGTTGCAACATTACGGTCCCATTGAGTACATTTTTGGAGAAAGGGACATCAGTTGCACCACAGGGCGGGAGGAGGGTGCTGAGCACGTTACATTTTCTCTCTTCGGTAAGAATTTTTTGGTGTTTGATACTTTTGGAATTTTGGTTTTTCATGTTGATTTTAAAATGACCTTTTTCATGTTTGAAATGTACTAACTCGTTTTTTCCTCACAGCAGGTCAACTTTTGTGTGGTTGCAACATTACGGTCCCATTGAGTACATTTTTGGAGATAGGGACATCAGTTTCAGCACAGGGCGGGATGAGGGTGATGAGCACGATACATTTTCTCTCTTCGGTAAGCATTTTTTGGTGTTTGATACTTTTGGAATTTCGGTTTTTCATGTTGATTTTAAAATGACCTTTTTCATGTTTGAAATGTACTAACTCGTTTATTCCTCACAGCAGGTCAACTTGTGTGTGGTTGCAACATTACGGTCCCATTGAGTACATTTTTGGAGAAAGGGACATCAGTTGCACCACAGGGCGGGAGGAGGGTGCCGAGCATGTTAAATTTTTTTTGTTCGGTAAGCATTTTTTTGTGTTTGATACTTTTGGAATTTAGGTTTTTCATGTTGATTTTAAAATGACCTTTTTCATGTTTGAAATGTACTAACTCGTTTTTTCCTCACAGCAGGTGAACTTGTGTGTGGTTGCAACATTACGGTCCCATTGAGTACATTTTTGGAGAAAGGGACATCAGTTGCACCACATTGCGGGAGGAGGGTGCCCACAGGGCGGGAGGAGGGTGCAGAGCACGATACATTTTCTCTCTTCGGTAAGCATTTTTTTGTGTTTGGTACTTTTGGAATTTTGATTTTTCATGTTGATTTTAAAATGACCTTTTTCATGTTTGAAATGTACTAACTCGTTTTTTCCTCACAGCAGGTCAACTTGTGTGTGGTTGCAACATTACGGTCCCATTGAGTACATTTTTGGAGAAAGGGACATCAGTTGCACCACAGGGCGGGAGGAGGGTGCAGAGCACGATACATTTTCTCTCTTCGGTAAGCATTTTTTTGTGTTTGATACTTTTGGAATTTTGATTTTTCATGTTGATTTTAAATTGACCTTTTTCATGTTTGAAATGTATTAACTCGTTTTTTCCTCACAGCAGGTCAACTTGTGTTGGTTGCAACATTACGGTCCCATTGAGTACATATTTGGAGGAAGGGACATCAGTTGCACCACAGGGAGGGAGGAGGGTGCTGAGCACGTTAGATTTTCTCTCTTCGGTAAGCATTTTTTTGTGTTTGATACTTTTGGGATTTTGGTTTTTCATGTTGATTTTAAAATGACCTTTTTCATGTTTGAAATGTGCTAACTCGTTTTATCCTCACAGCAGGTCAACTTGTGTGTGGTTGCAACATTACGGTCCCATTGAGTACATTTTTGGAGGAAGGGACATCAGTTGCACCACAGGTCGGGAGGAGGGTGCTGAGCACGTTACATTTTCTCTCTTCGGTAAGCATTTTTTTGTGTTTGATACTTTTGGAATTTTTGTTTTTCATGTTGATTTTAAAATGACCTTTTTCATGTTTGAAATGTACTAACTCGTTTTTTCCCCACAGCAGGTCAACTTGTGTGTGGTTGCAACATTACGGTCCCATTGAGTACATTTTTGGAGAAAGGGACATCAGTTGCACCACAGGGCGGAAGGAGGGTGCTGAGCACGTTACATTTTCTCTCTTCGGTAAGCATTTTTTTGTGTTTGATACTTTTGGAATTTTGGTTTTTCATGTTGATTTTAAAATGACCTTTTTCATGTTTGAAATGTACTAACTCGTTTTTTCCTCACAGCAGGTCAACTTGTGTGTGGTTGCAACATTACGGTCCCATTGAGTACATTTTTGGAGAAAGGGACATCAGTTTCACCAAAGGGCGGGAGGAGGGTGCTGAGCACGTTACATTTTCTCTCTTCGGTAAGCATTTTTTTTTGTTTGATACTTTTGGAATTTTGGTTTTTCATGTTGATTTTAAAATGACCTTTTTCATGTTTGAAATGTACTAACTCGTTTTTTCCTCACACCAGGTCAACTTGTGTGTGGTTGCAACATTACGGTCCCATGAGTACATTTTTGGAGAAAGGGACATCAGTTGCACCACAGGGCGGGAGGAGGGTGCTGAGCACGATACATTTTCTCTCTTCGGTAAGAATTTTTTTGTGTTTGATACTTTTGGAATTTTGATTTTTCATATTTGATTTTAAAATGACCTTTTTCATGTTTGAATTGTACTAACTCGTTTTTTCCTCACAGCAGGTCAACTTGTGTGTGGTTGCAACATTACGGTCCCATTGAGTACATTTTTGGAGAAAGGGACATCAGTTGCACCACTGGGCGGGAGGAGGGTGCAGAGCACGATACATTTTCTCTCTTTGGTAAGCATTTTTTTGTGTTTGATACTTTTGGAATTTGGTTTTTCATGTTGATTTTTAAATGACCTTTTTCATGTTTGAAATGTACTAACTCGTTTTATCCTCACAGCAGGTCAACTTGTGTGTGGTTGCAACATTACGGTCCAATTGAGTACATTTTTGGAGAAAGGGACATCAGTTGCACCACAGGGCGGGAGGAGGGTGCTGAGCACGTTACATTTTCTCTCTTCGGTAAGCATTTTTTTGTGTTTGATACTTTTGGAATTTTGGTTTTTCATGTTGATTTTAAAATGACCTTTTTCATGTTTGAAATGTACTAACTCGTTTTTTCCTCACAGCAGGTCAACTTGTGTGTGGTTGCAACATTACGGTCCCATTGAGTACAATTTTGGTGAGAGGGACATCAGTTGCATCACAGAGCGGGAGGAGGGTGCTGAGCACGATACATTTTCTCTCTTCGGTAAGCATTTTTTTGTGTTTGATACTTTTGGAATTTTGGTTTTTCATGTTGATTTTAAAATGACCTTTTTCATGTTTGAAATGTACTAACTCTTTTTTTCCTCACAGCAGGTCAACTTGTGTGTGGTTGCAACATTACGGTGCCATTGAGTACATTTTTGGAGAAAGGGACATCAGTTGCACCACAGGGCGGGAGGAGGGTGCCGAGCACGTTACATTTTTTTTCTTCGGTAAGCATTTTTTTGTGTTTGATACTTTTGGAATTTTGGTTTTTCATGTTGATTTTAAAATGACCTTTTTCATGTTTGAAATGTACTAACTCGTTTTTTCCTCACAGCAGGTCAACTTGTGTGTGGTTGCAACATCACGGTCCCATTGAGTACATTTTTGGAGAAAGGGACATCAGTTGCACCACAGGGCGGGAGGGGGGTGCCGAGCACGTTACATTTTCTTTCTTCGGTAAGCATTTTTTTGTGTTTGATACTTTTGGAATTTTGGTTTTTCATGTTGATTTTAAAATGACCTTTTTCATGATTGAAATGTACTAACTCGTTTTTTCCTCACAGCAGGTCAACTTGTGTGTGGTTGCAACATTACGGTCCCATTGAGTACATTTTTGGAGAAAGGGACATCAGTTGCACCACGGGGCGGAAGGAGGGTGCTGAGCACGTTACATTTTCTCTCTTCGGTAAGCATTTTTTTGTGTTTGATACTTTTGGAATTTTGGTTTTTCATGTTGATTTTAAAATGACCTTTTTCATGTTTGAAATGTACTAACTCGTTTTTTCCTCACAGCAGGTCAACTTGTGTGTGGTTGCATCATTACGGTCCCATTGAGTACAGTTTTGGAGAAAGGGACATCAGTTTCACCAAAGGGCGGGAGGAGGGTGCTGAGCACGTTACATTTTCTCTCTTCGGTAAGAATTTTTTTGTGTTTGATACTTTTGGAATTTTGATTTTTCATGTTGATTTTAAAATGACCTTTTTCATGTTTGAAATGTACTAACTCGTTTTTTCCTCACAGCAGGTCAACTTGTGTGTGGTTGCAACATTACGGTCCCATTGAGTACATTTTTGGAGAAAGGGACATCAGTTGCACCACTGGGCGGGAGGAGGGTGCAGAGCACGATACATTTTCTCTCTTTGGTAAGCATTTTTTTGTGTTTGATACTTTTGGAATTTGGTTTTTCATGTTGATTTTTAAATGACCTTTTTCATGTTTGAAATGTACTAACTCGTTTTATCCTCACAGCAGGTCAACTTGTGTGTGGTTGCAACATTACGGTCCCATTGAGTACATTTTTGGAGAAAGGGACATCAGTTGCACCACAGGGGGGGAGGAGGGTGCTGAGCACGTTACATTTTCTCTCTTCGGTAAGCATTTTTTTGTGTTTGATACTTTTGGAATTTTGGTTTTTCATGTTGATTTTAAAATGACCTTTTTCATGTTTGAAATGTACTAACTCGTTTTTTCCTCACAGCAGGTCAACTTGTGTGTGGTTGCAACATTACGGTACCATTGAGTACAATTTTGGTGAGAGGGACATCAGTTGCACCACAGGGCGGGAGGAGGGTGCCGAGCACGTTACATTTTTTTTCTTCGGTAAGCATTTTTTTGTGTTTGATACTTTTGGAATTTTGGTTTTTCATGTTGATTTTAAAATGACCTTTTTCATGTTTGAAATGTACTAACTCGTTTTTTCCTCACAGCAGGTCAACTTGTGTGTGGTTGCAACATCACGGTCCCATTGAGTACATTTTTGGAGAAAGGGACATCAGTTGCACCACAGGGCGGGAGGAGGGTGCCGAACACGTTACATTTTCTTTCTTCGGTAAGCATTTTTTTGTGTTTGATACTTTTGGAATTTTGGTTTTTCATGTTGATTTTAAAATGACCTTTTTCATGATTGAAATGTACTAACTCGTTTTTTCCTCACAGCAGGTCAACTTGTGTGTGGTTGCAACATTACGGTCCCATTGAGTACATTTTTGGAGAAAGGGACATCAGTTGCACCACAGGGCGGGAGGAGGGTGCTGAGCACGTTACATTTTCTCTCTTCGGTAAGCATTTTTTTGTGTTTGATACTTTTGGAATTTTGGTTTTTCATGTAGATTTTAAAATGACCTTTTTCATGTTTGAAATGTACTAACTCGTTTTTTCCTCACAGCAGGTCAACTTGTGTGTGGATGCAACATTACGGTCCCATTGAGTACATTTTTGGAGAAAGGGACATCAGTTGCACCACAGGGCGGGAGGAGGGTGCTGAGCACGTTACATTTTCTCTGTTCGGTAAGCATTTTTTTGTGTTTGATACTTTTGGAATTTTGGTTTTTCATGTTGATTTTAAAATGACCTTTTTCATGTTTGAAATGTGCTAACTCGTTTTTTCCTCACAGCAGGTCAACTTGTGTGTGGTTGCAACATTACGGTCCCATTGAGTACATTTTTGGAGAAAGGGACATCAGTTGCACCACAGGGCGGGAGGAGGGTGCCGAGCACGTTACATTTTCTTTCTTCGGTAAGCATTTTTTTGTGTTTGATACTTTTGGAATTTTGGTTTTTCATGTTGATTTTAAAATGACCTTTTTCATGATTGAAATGTACTAACTCGTTTTTTCCTCACAGCAGGTCAACTTGTGTGTGGTCGCAACATTACGGTCCCATTGAGTACATTTTTGGAGAAAGGGACATCAGTTGCACCACAGGGCGGGAGGAGGGTGCTGAGCACGTTACATTTTCTCTCTTCGGTAAGCATTTTTTTGTGTTTGATACTTTTGGAATTTTGGTTTTTCATGTAGATTTTAAAATGACCTTTTTCATGTTTGAAATGTACTAACTCGTTTTTTCTTGACAGCAGGTCAACTTGTGTGTGGATGCAACATTACGGTCCCATTGAGTACATTTTTGGAGAAAGGGACATCAGTTGCACCACAGGGCGGGAGGAGGGTGCTGAGCACGTTACATTTTCTCTGTTCGGTAAGCATTTTTTTGTGTTTGATACTTTTGGAATTTTGGTTTTTCATGTTGATTTTAAAATGACCTTTTTCATGTTTGAAATGTGCTAACTCGTTTTTTCCTCACAGCAGGTCAACTTGTGTGTGGTTGCAACATTACGGTCCCATTGAGTACATTTTTGGAGAAAGGGACATCAGTTGCACCACAGGGCGGGAGGAGTGTGCCGAGCATGTTACATTTTTTTTCTTCGGTAAGCATTTTTTTGTGTTTGATTCTTTTGGAATTTTGGTTTTCCATGTTGATTTTAAAATGACCTTTCTCATGTTTGAAATGTACTAACTCGTTTTTTCCTCACAGCAGCTCAACTTGTGTGTGGTTGCAACATTACGGTCCCATTGAGTACATTTTTGGAGAAAGGGACATCAGTTGCACCACAGGGCGGGAGGAGGGTGCTGAGCACGTTACATTTTCTCTCTTCGGTAAGCATTTTTTTGTGTTTGATACTTTTGGAATTTTGGTTTTTCATGTTGATTTTAAAATGACCTTTTTCATGTTTGAAATGTACTAACTCGTTTTTTCCTCACAGCAGGTCAACTTGTGTGTGGTTGCAACATTACGGTCCCATTGAGTAAATTTTTGAAGAAAGGGACATCAGTTGCACCACAGGGCGGGAGGAGGGTGCTGAGCACGTTACATTTTCTCTCTTCGGTAAGCATTTTTTTGTGTTTGATACTTTTGGAATTTTGGTTTTTCATGTTGATTTTAAAATGACCTTTTTCATGTTTGAAATGTACTAACTCGTATTTTCCTCACAGCAGGTCAACTTTTGTGTGGTTGCAACATTACGGTCCCATTGAGTACATTTTTGGAGAAAGGGACATCAGTTGCACCACAGGGCGGGAGGAGGGTGCTGAGCACATTACATTTTCTCTCTTCGGTAAGCATTTTTTTGTGTTTGATACATTTGGAATTTTGGTTCTTCATGTTGATTTTAAAATGACCTTTTTCATGTTTGAAATGTACTAACTCGTTTTTTCCTCACAGCAGGTCAACTTGTGTGTGGTTGCAACATTACGGTCCCATTGAGTACATTTTTGGAGAAAGGGACATCAGTTGCACCACAGGGCGGAAGGAGGGTGCTGAGCACGTTACATTTTCTCTCTTCGGTAAGCATTTTTTTGTGTTTGATACTTTTGGAATTTTGGTTTTTCATGTTGATTTTAAAATGACCTTTTTCATGTTTGAAATGTACTAACTCGTTTTTTCCTCACAGCAGGTCAACTTGTGTGTGGTTGCAACATTACGGTCCCATTGAGTACATTTTTGGAGAAAGGGACATCAGTTTCACCAAAGGGCGGGAGGAGGGTGCTGAGCACGTTACATTTTCTCTCTTCGGTAAGCATTTTTTTGTGTTTGATACTTTTGGAATTTTGGTTTTTCATGTTGATTTTAAAATGACCTTTTTCATGTTTGAAATGTACTAACTCGTTTTTTCCTCACAGCAGGTCAACTTGTGTGTGGTTGCAACATTACGGTCCCATGAGTACATTTTTGGAGAAAGGAACATCAGTTGCACCACAGGGCGGGAGGAGGGTGCAGAGCACGATACATTTTCTCTCTTCGGTAAGAATTTTTTTGTGTTTGATACTTTTGGAATTTTGATTTTTCATGTTGATTTTAAAATGACCTTTCTCATGTTTGAAATGTACTAACTCGTTTTTTCCTCACAGCAGGTCAACTTGTGTGTGGTTGCAACATTACGGTCCCATTGAGTACATTTTTGGAGAAAGGGACATCAGTTGCACCACTGGGCGGGAGGAGGGTGCAGAGCACGATACATTTTCTCTCTTTGGTAAGCATTTTTTTGTGTTTGATACTTTTGGAATTTGGTTTTTCATGTTGATTTTTAAATGACCTTTTTCATGTTTGAAATGTACTAACTCGTTTTATCCTCACAGCAGGTCAACTTGTGTGTGGTTGCAACATTACGGTCCAATTGAGTACATTTTTGGAGAAAGGGACATCAGTTGCACCACAGGGCGGGAGGAGGGTGCTGAGCACGTTACATTTTCTCTCTTCGGTAAGCATTTTTTTGTGTTTGATACTTTTGGAATTTTGGTTTTTCATGTTGATTTTAAAATGACCTTTTTCATGTTTGAAATGTACTAACTCGTTTTTTCCTCACAGCAGGTCAACTTGTGTGTGGTTGCAACATTACGGTCCCATTGAGTACAATTTTGGTGAGAGGGACATCAGTTGCATCACAGGGCGGGAGGAGGGTGCTGAGCACGATACATTTTCTCTCTTCGGTAAGCATTTTTTTGTGTTTGATACTTTTGGAATTTTGGTTTTTCATGTTGACTTTAAAATGACCTTTTTCATGTTTGAAATGTACTAACTCGTTTTTTCCTCACAGCATGTCAAATTGTGTGTGGTTGCAACATTACGGTGCCATTGAGTACATTTTTGGAGAAAGGGACATCAGTTGCACCACAGGGTGGGAGGAGGGTGCCGAGCACGTTACATTTTTTTTCTTCGGTAAGCATTTTTTTGTGTTTGTTACTTTTGGAATTTTGGTTTTTCATGTTGATTTTAAAATGACCTTTTTCATGTTTGAAATGTACTAACTCGTTTTTTCCTCACAGCAGGTCAACTTGTGTGTGGTTGCAACATCACGGTCCCATTGAGTACATTTTTGGAGAAAGGGACATCAGTTGCACCACAGGGCGGGAGGGGGGTGCCGAGCACGTTACATTTTCTTTCTTCGGTAAGCATTTTTTTGTGTTTGATACTTTTGGAATTTTGGTTTTTCATGTTGATTTTAAAATGACCTTTTTCATGATTGAAATGTACTAACTCGTTTTTTCCTCACAGCAGGTCAACTTGTGTGTGGTTGCAACATTACGGTCCCATTGAGTACATTTTTGGAGAAAAGGACGTCAGTTGCACCACAGGGCGGAAGGAGGGTGCTGAGCACGTTACATTTTCTCTCTTCGGTAAGCATTTTTTTGTGTTTGATACTTTTGGAATTTTGGTTTTTCATGTTGATTTTAAAATGACCTTTTTCATGTTTGAAATGTACTAACTCGTTTTTTCCTCACAGCAGGTCAACTTGTGTGTGGTTGCAACATTACGGTCCCATTGAGTACATTTTTGGAGAAAGGGACATCAGTTTCACCAAAGGGCGGGAGGAGGGTGCTGAGCACGTTACATTTTCTCTCTTCGGTAAGCATTTTTTTGTGTTTGATACTTTTGGAATTTTGGTTTTTCATGTTGATTTTAAAATGACCTTTTTCATGTTTGAAATGTACTAACTCGTTTTTTCCTCACAGCAGTTCAACTTGTGTGTGGTTGCAACATTACGGTCCCATGAGTACATTTTTGGAGAAAGGGACATCAGTTGCACCACAGGGCGGGAGGAGGGTGGAGAGCACGATACATTTTCTCTCTTCGGTAAGAATTTTTTTGTGTTTGATACTTTTGGAATTTTGATTTTTCATGTTGATTTTAAAATGACCTTTTTCATGTTTGAAATGTACTAACTCGTTTTTTCCTCACAGCAGGTCAACTTGTGTGTGGTTGCAACATTACGGTCCCATTGAGTACATTTTTGGAGAAAAGGACATCAGTTGCACCACTGGGCGGGAGGAGGGTGCAGAGCACGATACATTTTCTCACTTTGGTAAGCATTTTTTTGTGTTTGATACTTTTGGAATTTGGTTTTTCATGTTGATTTTTAAATGACCTTTTTCATGTTTGAAATGTACTAACTCGTTTTATCCTCACAGCAGGTCAACTTGTGTGTGGTTGCAACATTACGGTCCCATTGAGTACATTTTTGGAGAAAGGGACATCAGTTGCACCACAGGGCGGGAGGAGGGTGCTGAGCACGTTACATTTTCTCTCTTCGATAAGCATTTTTTTGTGTTTGATACTTTTGGAATTTTGGTTTTTCATGTTGATTTTAAAATGACCTTTTTCATGTTTGAAATGTACTAACTCGTTTTTTCCTCACAGCAGGTCAACTTGTGTGTGGTTGCAACATTACGGTCCCATTGAGTACAATTTTGGTGAGAGGGACATCAGTTGCATCACAGGGCGGGAGGAGGGTGCTGAGCACGATACATTTTCTCTCTTCGGTAAGCATTTTTTTGTGTTTGATACTTTTGGAATTTTGGTTTTTCATGTTGATTTTAAAATGACCTTTTTCATGTTTGAAATGTACTAACTCGTTTTTTCCTCACAGCAGGTCAACTTGTGTGTGGTTGCAACATTACGGTGCCATTGAGTACATTTTTGGAGAAAGGGACATCAGTTGCACCACAGGGCGGGAGGAGGGTGCCGAGCACGTTACATTTTCTCTCTTCGGTAAGCATTTTTTTGTGTTTGATACTTTTGGAATTTTGGTTTTTCATGTTGATTTTAAAATGACCTTTTTCATGTTTGAAATGTACTAACTCGTTTTTTCCTCACAGCAGGTCAACTTGTGTGTGGTTGCAACATCACGGTCCCATTGAGTACATTTTTGGAGAAAGGGACATCAGTTGCACCACAGGGCGGGAGGAGGGTGCCGAGCACGTTACATTTTCTTTCTTCGGTAAGCATTTTTTTGTGTTTGATACTTTTGGAATTTTGGTTTTTCATGTTGATTTTAAAATGACCTTTTTCATGATTGAAATGTACTAACTCGTTTTTTCCTCACAGCAGGTCAACTTGTGTGTGGTTGCAACATTACGGTCCCATTGAGTACATTTTTGGAGAAAGGGACATCAGTTGCACCACAGGGCGGGAGGAGGGTGCTGAGCACGTTACATTTTCTCTCTTCGGTAAGCATTTTTTTGTGTTTGACACTTTTGGAATTTTGGTTTTTCATGTAGATTTTAAAATGACCTTTTTCATGTTTGAAATGTACTAACTCGTTTTTTCCTCACAGCAGGTCAACTTGTGTGTGGATGCAACATTACGGTCCCATTGAGTACATTTTTGGAGAAAGGGACATCAGTTGCACCACAGGGCGGGAGGAGGGTGTTGAGCACGTTACATTTTCTCTGTTCGGTAAGCATTTTTTTGTGTTTGATACTTTTGGAATTTTGGTTTTTCATGTTGATTTTAAAATGACCTTTTTCATGTTTGAAATGTGCTAACTCGTTTTTTCCTCACAGCAGGTCAACTTGTGTGTGGTTGCAACATTACGGTCCCATTGAGTACATTTTTGGAGAAAGGGACATCAGTTGCACCACAGGGCGGGAGGAGTGTGCCGAGCATGTTACATTTTTTTTCTTCGGTAAGCATTTTTTTGTGTTTGATTCTTTTGGAATTTTGGTTTTTCATGTTGATTTTAAAATGACCTTTTTCATGTTTGAAATGTACTAACTCGTTTTTTCCTCACAGCAGGTCAACTTGTGTGTGGTTGCAACATTACGGTCCCATTGAGTACATTTTTGGAGAAAGGGACATCAGTTGCACCACAGGGCGGGAGGAGGGTGCTGAGCACGTTACATTTTCTCTCTTCGGTAAGCATTTTTTTGTGTTTGATACTTTTGGAATTTTGGTTTTTCATGTTGATTTTAAAATGACCTTTTTCATGTTTGAAATGTACTAACTCGTTTTTTCCTCACAGCAGGTCAACTTGTGTGTGGTTGCAACATTACGGTCCCATTGAGTAAATTTTTGAAGAAAGGGACATCAGTTGCACCACAGGGCGGGAATAGGGTGCTGAGCACGTTACATTTTCTCTCTTCGGTAAGCATTTTTTTGTGTTTGATACTTTTGGAATTTTGGTTTTTCATGTTGATTTTAAAATGACCTTTTTCATGTTTGAAATGTACTAACTCGTATTTTCCTCACAGCAGGTCAACTTTTGTGTGGTTGCAACATTACGGTCCCATTGAGTACATTTTTGGAGAAAGGGACATCAGTTTCACCACAGGGCGGGAGGAGGGTGCTGAGCACATTACATTTTCTCTCTTCGGTAAGCATTTTTTTGTGTTTGATACTTTTGGAATTTTGGTTTTTCATGTTGATTTTAAAATGACCTTTTTCATGTTTGAAATGTACTAACTCGTTTTTTCCTCACAGCAGGTCAACTTGTGTGTGGTTGCAACATTACGGTCCCATTGAGTACATTTTTGGAGAAAGCGACATCAGTTGCACCACAGGGCGGAAGGAGGGTGCTGAGCACGATACATTTTCTCTCTTCGGTAAGCATTTTTTTGTGTTTGATACTTTTGGAATTTTGGTTTTTCATGTTGATTTTAAAATGACCTTTTTCATGTTTGAAATGTACTAACTCGTTTTTTCCTCACAGCAGGTCAACTTGTGTGTGGTTGCAACATTACGGTCCCATTGAGTACATTTTTGGAGAAAGGGACATCAGTTGCACCACAGGGCGGGAGGAGGGTGCCGAGCGCGTTACATTTTCTTTCTTCGGTAAGCATTTTTTTGTGTTTGATACTTTTGGAATTTTGGTTTTTCATGTTGATTTTAAAATGACCTTTTTCGTGTTTGAAATGTACTAACTCGTTTTTTCCTCACAGCAGGTCAACTAGTTTGTGGTTGCAACATTACGGTCCCATTGAGTACATTTTTGGAGAAAGGGAGATCAGTTGCACCACAGGGCGGGAGGAGGGTGCTGAGCCCGTTACATTTCTCTCTTCGGTAAGCATTTTTTTGTGTTTGATACTTTTGGTATTTTGGTTTTTCATGTTGATTTTAAAATGACCTTTTTTATGTTTGAAATGTACTAACTCGTTTTTTCCTCACAGCAGGTCAACTTGTGTGTGGTTGCAACATTACGGTCCCATTGAGTACATTTTTGGAGAAAGGGACATCAGTTGGACCACAGGGCGGGAGGAGGGTGCTGAGCACGTTACATTTTCTCTCTTCGGTAAGCATTTTTTTGTGTTTGATACTTTTGGAATTTTGGTTTTTCATGTTGACTTTAAAATGACCTTTTTCATGTTTGAAATGTGCTAACTCGTTTTTTCCTCACAGCGTGTCAAGTTGTGTGTGGTTGCAACATTACGGTCCCATTGAGTACATTTTTGGAGAAAGGGACATCAGTTGCACCACAGGGCGGGAGGAGTGTGCCGAGCATGTTAAATTTTTTTCTTCGGTAAGCATTTTTTTGTGTTTGATTCTTTTGGAATTTAGGTTTTTCATGTTGATTTTAACATGACCTTTTTCATGTTTGAAATGTACTAACTCGTTTTTTCCTCACAGCAGGTCAACTTGTGTGTGGTTGCAACATTACGGTCCCATTGAGTACAATTTTGGAGAAAGGGACATCAGTTGCACCACAGGGCGGGAGGAGGGTGCTGAGCACGTTACATTTTCTCTCTTCGGTAAGCATTTTTTTGTGTTTGATACTTTTGGAATTTTGGTTTTTCATGTTGATTTTAAAATGACCTTTTTCGTGTTTGAAATGTACTAACTCGTTTTTTCCTCACAGCAGGTCAACTAGTTTGTGGTTGCAACATTACGGTCCCATTGAGTACATTTTTGGAGAAAGGGAGATCAGTTGCACCACAGGGCGGGAGGAGGGTGCTGAGCCCGTTACATTTCTCTCTTCGGTAAGCATTTTTTTGTGTTTGATACTTTTGGTATTTTGGTTTTTCATGTTGATTTTAAAATGACCTTTTTTATGTTTGAAATGTACTAACTCGTTTTTTCCTCACAGCAGGTCAACTTGTGTGTGGTTGCAACATTACGGTCCCATTGAGTACATTTTTGGAGAAAGGGACATCAGTTGGACCACAGGGCGGGAGGAGGGTGCTGAGCACGTTACATTTTCTCTCTTCGGTAAGCATTTTTTTGTGTTTGATACTTTTGGAATTTTGGTTTTTCATGTTGACTTTAAAATGACCTTTTTCATGTTTGAAATGTGCTAACTCGTTTTTTCCTCACAGCGTGTCAAGTTGTGTGTGGTTGCAACATTACGGTCCCATTGAGTACATTTTTGGAGAAAGGGACATCAGTTGCACCACAGGGCGGGAGGAGTGTGCCGAGCATGTTAAATTTTTTTCTTCGGTAAGCATTTTTTTGTGTTTGATTCTTTTGGAATTTTGGTTTTTCATGTTGATTTTAACATGACCTTTTTCATGTTTGAAATGTACTAACTCGTTTTTTCCTCACAGCAGGTCAACTTGTGTGTGGTTGCAACATTACGGTCCCATTGAGTACAATTTTGGAGAAAGGGACATCAGTTGCACCACAGGGCGGGAGGAGGGTGCTGAGCACGTTACATTTTCTCTCTTCGGTAAGCATTTTTTTGTGTTTGATACTTTTGGAATTTTGGTTTTTCATGTTGATTTTAAAATGACCTTTTTCATGTTTGAAATGTACTAACTCGTTTTTTCCTCACAGCAGGTCAACTTGTGTGTGGTTGCAACATTACGGTCCCATTGAGTACATTTTTGGAGAAAGGGACATCAGTTGCACCACAGGGCGGGAGGAGGGTGCTGAGCACGTTACATTTTCTCTTCGGTAAGCATTTTTTTGTGTATGATACTTTTGGAATTTTGGTTTTTCATGTTGGTTTTTAAATGACCTTTTTCATGTTTGAAATGTACTAACTCTTTTTTTCCTCACAGCAGGGCAACTTGTGTGTGGTTGCAACATTACGGTTCCATTGAGTACATTTTTTGAGAATGGGACATCAGTTGCACCACAGGGCGGGAGGAGGGTGCTGAGCACGTTACATTTTCTCTCTTCGGTAAGCATTCTTTTGTGTTTGATACTTTTGGAATTTTGGTTTTTCATGTTGATTTTAAAATGACCTTTTTCATGTTTGAAATGTTCTAACTCGTTTTTTCCTCACAGCAGGTCAACTTGTGTGTGGTTGCAACATTACGGTCCCATTGAGTACATTTTTGGAGAAAGGGACATCAGTTGCACCACAGGGCGGGAGGAGGGTGCCGAGCACGTTACATTTTCTTTCTTTGGTAAGCATTTTTTTGTGTTTGATACTTTTGGAATTTTGGTTTTTCATGTTGATTTTAAAATGACCTTTTTCATGTTTGAAATGTACTAACTCGTTTTTTCCTCACAGCAGGTCAACTTGTGTGTGGTTGCAACATTACGGTCCCATTGAGTACATTTTTGGAGAAAGGGACATCAGTTGCACCACAGGGCGGGAGGAGGGTGCTGAGCACGTTATATTTTCTCTCTTCGGTAAGCATTTTTTTGTTTTTGATACTTTTGGAATTTTGGTTTTTCATGTTGATTTTAAAATGACCTTTTTCATGTTTGAAATGTACTAACTCGTTTTTTACTCACAGCAGGTCAACTTGCGTGTGGATGCAACATTACGGTCCCATTGAGTACATTTTTGGAGAAAGGGACATCAGTTGCACCACAGGGCGGGAGGAGGGTGCTGAGCACGTTACATTTTCTCTCTTCGGTAAGCATTTTTTTGTGTTTGATACTTTTGGATTTTTGGTTTTTCATGTTGATTTTAAAATGACCTTTTTCGTGTTTGAAATGTGCTAACTCGTTTTTTTTTCACAGCAGGTCAACTTGTGTGTGGTTGCAACATTACGGTCCCATTGAGTACATTTTTGGAGAAAGGGACATCAGTTGCACCACAGGGCGGGAGGAGTGTGCCGTGCATGTTACATTTTTTTTCTTCGGTAAGCATTTTTTTGTGTATGATTCTTTTGGAATTTTGGTTTTTCATGTTGATTTTAAAATGACCTTTTTCATGTTTGAAATGTACTAACTCGTTTTTTCCTCACAGCAGGTCAACTTGTGTGTGGTTGCAACATTACGGTCCCATTGAGTACATTTTTGGAGAAAGGGACATCAGTTGCACCACAGGGCGGGAGGAGGGTGCTGAGCACGTTACATTTTCTCTCTTCGGTAAGCATTTTTTTGTGTTTGATACTTTTGGAATTTTGGTTTTTCATGTTGATTTTAAAATGACCTTTTTCATGTTTGAAATGTACTAACTCGTTTTTTCCTCACAGCAGGTCAACTTGTGTGTGGTTGCAACATTACGGTCCCATTGAGTACATTTTTGGAGAAAGGGACATCAGTTGCACCACAGGGCGGGAGGAGGGTGCTGAGCACGTTACATTTTTCCTCTTCGGTAAGCATTTTTTTGTGTTTGATACTTTTGGAATTTTGGTTTTTCATGTTGATTTTAAAATGACCTTTTTCATGTTTGAAATGTACTAACTCGTTTTTTCCTCACAGCAGGTCAACTTTTGTGTGGTTGCAACATTACGGTCAAATTGAGTACATTTTTGGAGAAAGGGACATCAGTTTCACCACAGGGCGGGAGGAGGGTGTTGAGCACATTACATTTTCTCTCTTCGGTAAGCATTTTTTTGTGTTTGATACTTTTGGAATTTTGGTTTTTCATGTTGATTTTAAAATGACCTTTTTCATGTTTGAAATGTACTAACTCGTTTTTTCCTCACAGCAGGTCAACTTGTGTGTGGTTGCAACATTACGGTCCCATTGAGTACATTTTTGGAGAAAGGGACATCAGTTGCACCACAGGGCGGGAGGAGGGTGCAGAGCACGATACATTTTCTCTCTTCGGTAAGCATTTTTTTGTGTTTGATACTTTTGGAATTTTGGTTTTTCATGTTGATTTTAAAATGACCTTTTTCATGTTTGAAATGTACTAACTCGTTTTTTCCTCACAGCAGGTCAACTTGTGTGTGGATGCAACATTACGGTCCCATTGAGTACATTTTTGGAGTAAGGGACATCAGTTGCACCACAGGGCGGGAGGAGGGTGCTGAGCACGTTACATTTTCTCTCTTCGGTAAGCATTTTTTTGTGTTTGATACTTTTGGAATTTTGGTTTTACATGTTGATTTTAAAATGACCTTTTTCATGTTTGAAATGTACTAACTCGTCTTTTCCTCACAGCAGGTGAACTTGTGTGTGGTTGCAACATTACCGTCCCATTGAGTACCTTTTTGGAGAAAGGGACATCAGTTGCACCACAGGGCGGGAGGAGGGTGCAGAGCACGTTACATTTTCTCTCTTCGGTAAGCATTTTTTTGTGTTTGATACTTTTGGAATTTTGATTTGTCATGTTGATTTTAAAATGACCTTTTTCATGTTTGAAATGTACTAACTCGTTTTTTCCTCACAGCAGGTCAACTTGTGTGTGGTTGCAACATTACGGTCCCATTGAGTACAATTTTGGTGAGAGGGACATCAGTTGCATCACAGGGCGGGAGGAGGGTGCTGAGCACGATACATTTTCTCTCTTCGGTAAGCATTTTTTTGTGTTTGATACTTTTGGAATTTTGGTTTTTCATGTTGATTTTAAAATGACCTTTTTCATGTTTGAAATGTACTAACTCGTTTTTTCCTCACAGCAGGTCAACTTGTGTGTGGTTGCAACATTACGGTCCCATTGAGTACATTTTTGGAGAAAGGGACATCAGTTGCACCACAGGACGGGAGGAGGGTGCCGAGCACGTTACATTTTTTTTCTTCGGTAAGCATTTTTTTGTGTTTGATACTTTTGGAATTTTGGTTTTTCATGTTGATTTTAAAATGACCTTTTTCATGTTTGAAATGTACTAACTCGTTTTTTCCTCACAGCAGGTCAACTTGTGTGTGGTTGCAACATTACGGTCCCATTGAGTACATTTTTGGAGAGAGGGACATCAGTTGCACCACAGGGCGGGAGGAGGGTGCCGAGCACGTTACATTTTCTTTCTTCGGTAACCATTTTTTTGTGTTTGATACTTTTGGAATTTTGGTTTTTCATGTTGATTTTAAAATGACCTTTTTCATGATTGAAATGTACTAACTCGTTTTTTCCTCACAGCTGGTCAACTTGTGTGTGGATGCAACATTACGGTCCCATTGAGTACATTTTTGGAGAAAGGGACATCAGTTGCACCACAGGGCGGGAGGAGGGTGCTGAGCACGTTACATTTTCTCTCTTCGGTAAGCATTTTTTTGTGTTTGATACTTTTGGAATTTTGGTTTTTCATGTTGATTTTAAAATGACCTTTTTCATGTTTGAAATGTGCTAACTCGTTTTTTCCTCACAGCAGGTCAACTTGTGTGTGGTTGCAACATTACGGTCCCATTGAGTACATTTTTGGAGAAAGGGACAACAGTTGCACCACAGGGCGGGAGGAGTGTGCCGAGCACGTTACATTTTTTTTCTTCGGTAAGCATTTTTTTGAGTTTGATTCTTTTGGAATTTTGGTTTTTCATGTTGATTCTAAAATGACCTTTTTCATGTTTGAAATGTACTAACTCGTTTTTTCCTCACAGCAGGTCAACTTGTGTGTGGTTGCAACATTACGGTCCCATTGAGTACATTTTTGGAGAAAGGGACATCAGTTGCACCACTGGGCGGTAGGAGGGTGCAGAGCACGATATATTTTCTCTCTTTGGTAAGCATTTTTTTGTGTTTGATACTTTTGGAATTTGGTTTTTCATGTTGATTTTAGAATGACCTTTTTCATGTTTGAAATGTACTAACTCGTTTTATCCTCACAGCAGGTCAACTTGTGTGTGGTTGCAACATTACGGTCCCATTGAGTACATCTTTGGAGAAAGGGACATCAGTTGCACCCCAGGGCGGGAGGAGGGTGCTGAGCACGTTACATTTTCTCTCTTCGGTAAGCATTTTTTTGTGTTTGATACTTTTGGAATTTTGGTTTTTCATGTTGATTTTAAAATGACCTTTTTCATGTTTGAAATGTACTAACTCGTTTTTTCCTCACAGCAGGTCAACTTGTGTGTGGTTGCAACATTACGGTCCCATTGAGTACATTTTTGGAGAGAGGGACATCAGTTGCACCACAGGGCGGGAGGAGGGTGCCGAGCACGTTACATTTTCTTTCTTCGGTAACCATTTTTTTGTGTTTGATACTTTTGGAATTTTGGTTTTTCATGTTGATTTTAAAATGACCTTTTTCATGATTGAAATGTACTAACTCGTTTTTTCCTCACAGCTGGTCAACTTGTGTGTGGATGCAACATTACGGTCCCATTGAGTACATTTTTGGAGAAAGGGACATCAGTTGCACCACAGGGCGGGAGGAGGGTGCTGAGCACGTTACATTTTCTCTCTTCGGTAAGCATTTTTTTGTGTTTGATACTTTTGGAATTTTGGTTTTTCATGTTGATTTTAAAATGACCTTTTTCATGTTTGAAATGTGCTAACTCGTTTTTTCCTCACAGCAGGTCAACTTGTGTGTGGTTGCAACATTACGGTCCCATTGAGTACATTTTTGGAGAAAGGGACAACAGTTGCACCACAGGGCGGGAGGAGTGTGCCGAGCACGTTACATTTTTTTTCTTCGGTAAGCATTTTTTTGAGTTTGATTCTTTTGGAATTTTGGTTTTTCATGTTGATTCTAAAATGACCTTTTTCATGTTTGAAATGTACTAACTCGTTTTTTCCTCACAGCAGGTCAACTTGTGTGTGGTTGCAACATTACGGTCCCATTGAGTACATTTTTGGAGAAAGGGACATCAGTTGCACCACTGGGCGGTAGGAGGGTGCAGAGCACGATATATTTTCTCTCTTTGGTAAGCATTTTTTTGTGTTTGATACTTTTGGAATTTGGTTTTTCATGTTGATTTTAGAATGACCTTTTTCATGTTTGAAATGTACTAACTCGTTTTATCCTCACAGCAGGTCAACTTGTGTGTGGTTGCAACATTACGGTCCCATTGAGTACATCTTTGGAGAAAGGGACATCAGTTGCACCCCAGGGCGGGAGGAGGGTGCTGAGCACGTTACATTTTCTCTCTTCGGTAAGCATTTTTTTGTGTTTGATACTTTTGGAATTTTGGTTTTTCATGTTGATTTTAAAATGACCATTTTCATGTTTGAAATGTACTAACTCGTTTTTTCCTCACAGCAGGTCAACTTGTGTGTGGGTGCAACATTACAGTCCCATTGAGTACAATTTTGGTGAGAGGGACATCAGTTGCATCACAGGGCGGGAGGAGGGTGCTGAGCACGATACATTTTCTCTCTTCGGTAAGCATTTTTTTGTGTTTGATACTTTTGGAATTTTGGTTTTTCATGTTGATTTTAAAATGACCTTTTTCATGTTTGAAATGTACTAACTCAATTTTTCCTCACAGCAGGTCAACTTGTGTGTGGTTGCAACATTACGGTCCCATTGAGTACATTTTTGGAGAAAGGGACATCAGTTGCACCACAGGACGGGAGGAGGGTGCCGAGCACGTTACATTTTCTTTCTTCGGTAACCATTTTTTTGTGTTTGATACTTTTGGAATTTTGGTTTTTCATATTGATTTTAAAATGACCTTTTTCATGATTGAAATGTACTAACTCGTTTTTTCCTCACAGCAGGTCAACTTGTGTGTGGTTGCAACATTACGGTCCCATTGAGTACATTTTTGGAGAAAGGGACATCAGTTGCACCACAGGGCGGGAGGAGGGTGCTGAGCACGTTACATTTTCTCTCTTCGGTAAGCATTTTTTTGTGTTTGATACTTTTGGAATTTTGGTTTTTCATGTTGATTTTAAAATGACCTTTTCATGTTTGAAATGTACTAACTCGTTTTTTCCTCACAGCTGGTCAACTTGTGTGTGGATGCAACATTACGGTCCCATTGAGTACATTTTTGGAGAAAGGGACATCAGTTGCACCACAGGGCGGGAGGAGGGTGCTGAGCACGTTACATTTTCTCTCTTCGGTAAGCATTTTTTTGTGTTTGATACTTTTGGAATTTTGGTTTTTCATGTTGATTTTAAAATGACCTTTTTCATGTTTGAAATGTGCTAACTCGTTTTTTCCTCACAGCAGGTCAACTTGTGTGTGGTTGCAACATTACGGTCCCATTGAGTACATTTTTGGAGAAAGGGACATCAGTTGCACCACAGGGCGGGAGGAGTGTGCCGAGCATGTTACATTTTTTTTCTTCGGTAAGCATTTTTTTGTGTTTGATTCTTTTGGAATTTTGGTTTTTCATGTTGATTTTAAAATGACCTTTTTCATGTTTGAAATGTACTAACTCGTTTTTTCCTCACAGCAGATCAACTTGTGTGTGGTTGCACATTACGGTCCCATTGAGTACATTTTTGGAGAAAGGGACATCAGTTGCACCACAGGGCGGGAGGAGGGTGCTGAGCACGTTACATTTTCTCTCTTCGGTAAGCATTTTTTTGTGTTTGATACTTTTGGAATTTTGGTTTTTCATGTTGATTTTAAAATGACCTTTTTCTTGTTTGAAATGTACTAACTCGTTTTTTCCTCACAGCAGGTCAACTTGTGTGTGGTTGCAACATTACGGTCCCATTGAGTACATTTTTGGAGAAAGGGACATCAGTTGCACCACAGGGCGGGAGGAGGGTGCAGAGCACGATACATTTTCTCTCTTCGGTAAGCATTTTTTTGTGTTTGATACTTTTGGAATTTTGGTTTTTCATGTTGATTTTAAAATGACCTTTTTCATGTTTGAAATGTACTAACTCGTTTTTTCCTCACAGCAGGTCAACTTGTGTGTGGTTGCAACATTACGGTCCCATTGAGTACATTTTTGGAGAAAGGGACATCAGTTGCACCACAGGGCGGGAGGAGGGTGCTGAGCACGTTACATTTTCTCTTCGGTAAGCATTTTTTTGTGTTTGATACTTTTGGAATTTTGGTTTTTCATGTTGTTTTTAAAATGACCTTTTTCATGTTTGAAATGTACTAACTCGTTTTTTCCTCACAGCAGGGCAACTTGTGTGTGGTTGCAACATTACGGTTCCATTGAGTACATTTTTGGAGAAAGGGACATCAGTTGCACCACAGGGCGGGAGGAGGGTGCTGAGCACGTTACATTTTCTCTCTTCGGTAAGCATTCTTTTGTGTTTGATACTTTTGGAATTTTGGTTTTTCATGTTGATTTTAAAATGACCTTTTTCATGTTTGAAATGTACTAACTCGTTTTTTCCTCACAGCAGGTCAACTTGTGTGTGGTTGCAACATTACGGTCCCATTGAGTACATTTTTGGAGAAAGGGACATCAGTTGCACCACAGGGCGGGAGGAGGGTGCCGAGCACGTTACATTTTCTTTCTTTGGTAAGCATTTTTTTGTGTTTGATACTTTTGGAATTTTGGTTTTTCATGTTGATTTTAAAATGACCTTTATCATGTTTGAAATGTACTAACTCGTTTTTTCCTCACAGCAGGTCAACTTGTGTGTGGTTGCAACATTACGGTCCCATTGAGTACATTTTTGGAGAAAGGGACATCAGTTGCACCACAGGGCGGGAGGAGGGTGCTGAGCACGTTACATTTTCTCTCTTCGGTAAGCATTTTTTTGTTTTTGATACTTTTGGAATTTTGGTTTTTCATGTTGATTTTAAAATGACCTTTTTCATGTTTGAAATGTAGTAACTCGTTTTTTACTCACAGCAGGTCAACTTGTGTGTGGATGCAACATTACGGTCCCATTGAGTACATTTTTGGAGAAAGGGACATCAGTTGCACCACAGGGCGGGAGGAGGGTGCTGAGCACGTTACATTTTCTCTCTTCGGTAAGCATTTTTTTGTGTTTGATACTTTTGGAATTTTGGTTTTTCATGTTGATTTTAAAATGACCTTTTTCGTGTTTGAAATGTGCTAACTCGTTTTTTTTCCACAGCAGGTCAACTTGTGTGTGGTTGCAACATTACGGTCCCATTGAGTACATTTTTGGAGAAAGGGACATCAGTTGCACCACAGGGCGGGAGGAGTGTGCCGTGCATGTTACATTTTTTTTCTTCGGTAAGCATTTTTTTGTGTTTGATTCTTTTGGAATTTTGGTTTTTCATGTTGATTTTAAAATGACCTTTTTCATGTTTGAAATGTACTAACTCGTTTTTTCCTCACAGCAGGTCAACTTGTGTGTGGTTGCAACATTACGGTCCCATTGAGTACATTTTTGGAGAAAGGGACATCAGTTGCACCACAGGGCGGGAGGAGGGTGCTGAGCACGTTACATTTTCTCTCTTCGGTAAGCATTTTTTTGTGTTTGATACTTTTGGAATTTTGGTTTTTCATGTTGATTTTAAAATGACCTTTTTCATGTTTGAAATGTACTAACTCGTTTTTTCCTCACAGCAGGTCAACTTGTGTGTGGTTGCAACATTACGGTCCCATTGAGTACATTTTTGGAGAAAGGGACATCAGTTGCACCACAGGGCGGGAGGAGGGTGCTGAGCACGTTACATTTTTCCTCTTCGGTAAGCATTTTTTTGTGTTTGATACTTTTGGATTTTTGGTTTTTCATGTTGATTTTAAAATGACCTTTTTCATGTTTGAAATGTACTAACTCATTTTTTCCTCACAGCAGGTCAACTTTTGTGTGGTTGCAACATTACGGTCCCATTGAGTACGTTTTTGGAGAAAGGGACATCAGTTTCACCACAGGGCGGGAGGAGGGTGTTGAGCACATTACATTTTCTCTCTTCGGTAAGCATTTTTTTGTGTTGATACTTTTGGAATTTTGGTTTTTCATGTTGATTTTAAAATGACCTTTTTCATGTTTCAAATGTACTAACTCGTTTTTTCCTTACAGCAGGTCAACTTGTGTGTGGTTGCAACATTACGGTCCCATTGAGTACATTTTTGGAGAAAGGGACATCAGTTGCACCACAGGGCGGGAGGAGGGTGCAGAGCACGATACATTTTCTCTCTTCGGTAAGCATTTTTTTGTATTTGATACTTTTGGAATTTTGGTTTTTCATGTTGATTTTAAAATGACCTTTTTCATGTTTGAAATGTACTAATTCGTTTTTTCCTCACAGCAGGTCAACTTGTGTGTGGATGCAACATTACGGTCCCATTGAGTACATTTTTGGAGTAAGGGACATCAGTTGCACCACAGGGGGGAGGAGGGTGCTGAGCACGTGACATTCTCTCTCTTTGGTAAGCATTTTTTTGTGTTTGATACTTTTGGAATTTTGGTTTTACATGTTGATTTTAAAATGACCTTTTTCATGTTTGAAATGGTATAACTCGTCTTTTCCTCACAGCAGGTCAACTTGTGTGTGGTTGCAACATTACGGTCCCATTGAGTACATTTTTGGAGAAAGGGACATCAGTTGCATCACAGGGCGGGAGGAGGGTGCAGAGCACGATACATTTTCTCTCTTCGGTAAGCATTTTTTTGTGTTTGATACTTTTGGAATTTTGATTTTTCATGTTGATTTTAAAATGACCTTTTTCATGTTTGAAATGTACTAACTCGTTTTTTCCTCACAGCAGGTCAACTTGTGTGTAGTTGCAACATTACGGTCCCATTGAGTACATTTTTGGAGAAAGGGACATCAGTTGCACCACTGGGCGGGAGGAGGGTGCAGAGCACGATAGATTTTCTCTCTTTGGTAAGCATTTTTTTGTGTTTGATACTTTTGGAATTTTGGTTTTTCATGTTGATTTTAAAATGACCTTTTTCATGTTTGAAATGTACTAACTCGTTTTATCCTCACAGCAGGTCAACTTGTGTGTGGTTGCAACATTACGGTCCCATTGAGTACATTTTTGGAGAAAGGGACATCAGTTGCACCACAGGGCGGGAGGAGGGTGCTGAGCACGTTACATTTTCTCTCTTCGGTAAGCATTTTTTTGTGTTTGATACTTTTGGAATTTTGGTTTTTCATGTTGATTTTAAAATGACCTTTTTCATGTTTGAAATGTACTAACTCGTTTTTTCCTCACAGCAGGTCAACTTGTGTGTGGTTGCAACATTACGGTCCCATTGAGTACAATTTTGGTGAGAGGGACATCAGTTGCATCACAGGGCGGGAGGAGGGTGCTGAGCACGATACATTTTCTCTCTTCGGTAAGCATTTTTTTGTGTTTGATACTTTTGGAATTTTGGTTTTTCATGTTGATTTTAAAATGACCTTTTTCATGTTTGAAATGTACTAACTCGTTTTTTCCTCACAGCAGGTCAACTTGTGTGTGGTTGCAACATTACGTTCCCATTGAGTACATTTTTGGAGAAAGGGACATCAGTTGCACCACAGGGCGGCAGGAGGGTGCCGAGCACGTTACATTTTTTTTCTTCGGTAAGCATTTTCTTGTGTTTGATACTTTTGGAATTTTGGTTTTTCATGTTGATTTTAAAATGACCTTTTTCATGTTTGAAATGTACTAACTCGTTTTTTCCTCACAGCAGGTAAACTTGTGTGTGGTTGCAACATTACGGTCCCATTGAGTACATTTTTGGAGAGAGGGACATCAGTTGCACCACAGGGCGGGAGGAGGGTGCCGAGCACGTTACATTTTCTTTCTTCGGTAACCATTTTTTTGTGTTTGATACTTTTGGAATTTTGGTTTTTCATGTTGATTTAAAAATGACCTTTTTCATGATTGAAATGTACTAACTCGTTTTTTCCTCACAGCAGGTCAACTTGTGTGTGGTTGCAACATTACGGTCCCATTGAGTACATTTTTGGAGAAAGGGACATCAGTTGCACCACAGGGCGGGAGGAGGGTGCTGAGCACGTTACATTTTCTCTCTTCGGTAAGCATTTTTTTGTGTTTGATACTTTTGGAATTTTAGTTTTTCATGTTGATTTTAAAATGACCTTTTTCATGTTTGAAATGTACTAACTCGTTTTTTCCTCACAGCTGGTCAACTTGTGTGTGGATGCAACATTACGGTCCCATTGAGTACATTTTTGGAGAAAGGGACATCAGTTGCACCACAGGGCGGGAGGAGGGTGCTGAGCACGTTACATTTTCTCTCTCCGCTTAGCATTTTTTTGGGTTTGATACTTTTGGAATTTTCGTTTTACATGTTGATTTTAAAATGACCTTTTTCATGTTTGAAATGTGCTAACTCGTTTTTTCCTCACAGCAGGTCAACTTGTGTGTGGTTGCAACACTACGGTGCCATTGAGTACATTTTTGGAGAAAGGGACATCAGTTGCACCACAGGGCGGGAGGAGTGTGCCGAGCATGTTACATTTTTTTTCTTCGGTAAGTATTTTTTTGTGTTTGATTCTTTTGGAATTTTGGTTTTTCATGTTGATTTTAAAATGACCTTTTTCATGTTTGAAATGTACTAACTCGTTTTTTCCTCACAGCAGGTCAGCTTGTGTGTGGTTGCCACATTACGGTCCCATTGAGTACATTTTTGGAGAAAGGGACATTAGTTGCACCACAGGGCGGGAGGAGGGTGCTGAGCACGTTACATTTTCTCTCTTCGGTAAGCATTTTTTTGTGTTTGATACTTTTGGAATTTTGGTTTTTCATGTTGATTTTAAAATGACCTTTTTCATGTTTGAAATGTACTAACTCGTTTTTTCCTCACAGCAGGTCAGCTTGTGTGTGGTTGCAACATTACGGTCCCATTGAGTACATTTTTGGAGAAAGGGACATTAGTTGCACCACAGGGCGGGAGGAGGGTGCTGAGCACGTTACATTTTCTCTCTTCGGTAAGCATTTTTTTGTGTTTGATTCTTTTGGAATTTTGGTTTTTCATGTTGATTTTAAAATGACCTTTTTCATGTTTGAAATGTACTAACTCGTTTTTTCCTCACAGCAGGTCAACTTGTGTGTGGTTGCAACATTACGGTCCCATTGAGTACATTTTTGGAGAAAGGGACATCAGTTGCACCACAGGGCGGGAGGAGGGTGCTGAGCACGTTACATTTTCTCTCTTCGGTAAGCATTTTTTTGTGTTTGATACTTTTGGAATTTTGGTTTTTCATGTTGATTTTAAAATGACCTTTTTCATGTTTGAAATGTACTAACTCGTTTTTTCCTCACAGCAGGTCAACTTGTGTGTGGTTGCAACATTACGGTCCCATTGAGTACATTTTTGGAGAAAGGGACATCAGTTGCACCACAGGGCGGGAGGAGGGTGCTGAGCACGTTACATTTTTCCTCTTCGGTAAGCATTTTTTTCTGTTTGATACTTTTGGAATTTTGGTTTTTCATGTTGATTTTAAAATGACCTTTTTCATGTTTGAAATGTACTAACTCGTTTTTTCCTCACAGCAGGTCAACTTTTGTGTGGTTGCAACATTACGGTCCCATTGAGTACATTTTTGGAGAAAGGGACATCAGTTTCACCACAGGGCGGGAGGAGGGTATTGAGCACATTACATTTTCTCTCTTCGGTAAGCATTTTTTTGTGTTGATACTTTTGGAATTTTGGTTTTTCATGTTGATTTTAAAATGACCTTTTTCATGTTTGAAATGTACTAACTCGTTTTTTCCTTACAGCAGGTCAACTTGTGTGTGGTTGCAACATTACGGTCCCATTGAGTACATTTTTGGAGAAAGGGACATCAGTTGCACCACAGGGCGGGAGGAGGGTGCAGAGCACGATACATTTTCTCTCTTCGGTAAGCATTTTTTTGTGTTTGATACTTTTGGAATTTTGGTTTTTCATGTTGATTTTAAAATGACCTTTTTCATGTTTGAAATGTACTAATTCGTTTTTTCCTCACAGCAGGTCAACTTGTGTGTGGATGCAACATTACGGTCCCATTGAGTACATTTTTGGAGTAAGGGACATCAGTTGCACCACAGGGCGAGAGGAGGGTGCTGAGCACGTGACATTCTCTCTCTTTGGTAAGCATTTTTTTGTGTTTGATACTTTTGGAATTTTGGTTTTACATGTTGATTTTAAAATGACCTTTTTCATGTTTGAAATGGTATAACTCGTCTTTTCCTCACAGCAGGTCAACTTGTGTGTGGTTGCAACATTACGGTCCCATTGAGTACATTTTTGGAGAAAGGGACATCAGTTGCATCACAGGGCGGGAGGAGGGTGCAGAGCACGATACATTTTCTCTCTTCGGTAAGCATTTTTTTGTGTTTGATACTTTTGGAATTTTGATTTTTCATGTTGATTTTAAAATGACCTTTTTCATGTTTGAAATGTACTAACTCGTTTTTTCCTCACAGCAGGTCAACTTGTGTGTAGTTGCAACATTACGGTCCCATTGAGTACATTTTTGGAGAAAGGGACATCAGTTGCACCACAGGGCGGGAGGAGGGTGCTGAGCACGTTACATTTTCTCTCTTCGGTAAGCATTTTTTTGTGTTTGATACTTTTGGAATTTTGGTTTTTCATGTTGATTTTAAAATGACCTTTTTCATGTTTGAAATGTACTAACTCGTTTTTTCCTCACAGCAGGTCAACTTGTGTGTGGTTGCAACATTACGGTCCCATTGAGTACAATTTTGGTGAGAGGGACATCAGTTGCATCACAGGGCGGGAGGAGGGTGCTGAGCACGATACATTTTCTCTCTTCGGTAAGCATTTTTTTGTGTTTGATACTTTTGGAATTTTGGTTTTTCATGTTGATTTTAAAATGACCTTTTTCATGTTTGAAATGTACTAACTCGTTTTTTCCTCACAGCTGGTCAACTTGTGTGTGGATGCAACATTACGGTCCCATTGAGTACATTTTTGGAGAAAGGGACATCAGTTGAACTACAGGGCGGGAGGAGGGTGCTGAGCACGTTACATTTTCTCTCTTCGCTAAGCATTTTTTTGGGTTTGATACTTTTGGAATTTTGGTTTTTCATGTCGATTTTAAAATGACCTTTTTCATGTTTGAAATGTGCTAACTCGTTTTTTCCTCACAGCAGGTCAACTTGTGTGTGGTTGCAACATTACGGTCCCATTGAGTACATTTTTGGAGAAAGGGACATCAGTTGCACCACAGGGCGGGAGGAGTGTGCCGAGCATGTTACATTTTTTTTCTTCGGTAAGCATTTTTTTGTGTTTGATTCTTTTGGTATTTTGGTTTTTCATGTTGATTTTAAAATGACCTTTTTCATGTTTGAAATGTACTAACTCGTTTTTTCCTCACAGCAGGTCAGCTTGTGTGTGGTTGCAACATTACGGTCCCATTGAGTACATTTTTGGAGAAAGGGACATTAGTTGCACCACAGGGCGGGAGGAGGGTGCTGAGCACGTTACATTTTCTCTCTTCGGTAAGCATTTTTTTGTGTTTGATTCTTTTGGAATTTTGGTTTTTCATGTTGATTTTAAAATGACCTTTTTCATGTTTGAAATGTACTAACTCGTTTTTTCCTCACAGCAGGTCAACTTGTGTGTGGTTGCAACATTACGGTCCCATTGAGTACATTTTTGGAGAAAGGGACATCAGTTGCACCACAGGGCGGGAGGAGGGTGCTGAGCACGTTACATTTTCTCTCTTCGGTAAGCATTTTTTTGTGTTTGATACTTTTGGAATTTTGGTTTTTCATGTTGATTTTAAAATGACCTTTTTCATGTTTGAAATGTACTAACTCGTTTTTTCCTCACAGCAGGTCAACTTGTGTGTGGTTGCAACATTACGGTCCCATTGAGTACATTTTTGGAGAAAGGGACATCAGTTGCCCCACAGGGCGGGAGGAGGGTGCTGAGCACGTTACATTTTTCCTCTTCGGTAAGCATTTTTTTGTGTTTGATACTTTTGGAATTTTGGTTTTTCATGTTGATTTTAAAATGACCTTTTTCATGTTTGAAATGTACTAACTCGTTTTTTCCTCACAGCAGGTCAACTTTTGTGTGGTTGCAACATTACGGTCCCATTGAGTACATTTTTGGAGAAAGGGACATCAGTTTCACCACAGGGCGGGAGGAGGGTATTGAGCACATTACATTTTCTCTCTTCGGTAAGCATTTTTTTGTGTTGATACTTTTGGAATTTTGGTTTTTCATGTTGATTTTAAAATGACCTTTTTCATGTTTGAAATGTACTAACTCGTTTTTTCCTTACAGCAGGTCAACTTGTGTGTGGTTGCAACATTACGGTCCCATTGAGTACATTTTTGGAGAAAGGGACATCAGTTGCACCACAGGGCAGGAGGAGGGTGCAGAGCACGATACATTTTCTCTCTTCGGTAAGCATTTTTTTGTGTTTGATACTTTTGGAATTTTGGTTTTTCATGTTGATTTTAAAATGACCTTTTTCATGTTTGAAATGTACTAACTCGTTTTTTCCTCACAGCAGGTCAGCTTGTGTGTGGTTGCAACATTACGGTCCCATTGAGTACATTTTTGGAGAAAGGGACATTAGTTGCACCACAGGGCGGGAGGAGGGTGCTGAGCACGTTACATTTTCTCTCTTCGGTAAGCATTTTTTTGTGTTTGATTCTTTTGGAATTTTGGTTTTTCATGTTGATTTTAAAATGACCTTTTTCATGTTTGAAATGTACTAACTCGTTTTTTCCTCACAGCAGGTCAACTTGTGTGTGGTTGCAACATTACGGTCCCATTGAGTACATTTTTGGAGAAAGGGACATCAGTTGCACCACAGGGCGGGAGGAGGGTGCTGAGCACGTTACATTTTCTCTCTTCGGTAAGCATTTTTTTGTGTTTGATACTTTTGGAATTTTGGTTTTTCATGTTGATTTTAAAATGACCTTTTTCATGTTTGAAATGTACTAACTCGTTTTTTCCTCACAGCAGGTCAACTTGTGTGTGGTTGCAACATTACGGTCCCATTGAGTACATTTTTGGAGAAAGGGACATCAGTTGCACCACAGGGCGGGAGGAGGGTGCTGAGCACGTTACATTTTTCCTCTTCGGTAAGCATTTTTTTCTGTTTGATACTTTTGGAATTTTGGTTTTTCATGTTGATTTTAAAATGACCTTTTTCATGTTTGAAATGTACTAACTCGTTTTTTCCTCACAGCAGGTCAACTTTTGTGTGGTTGCAACATTACGGTCCCATTGAGTACATTTTTGGAGAAAGGGACATCAGTTTCACCACAGGGCGGGAGGAGGGTATTGAGCACATTACATTTTCTCTCTTCGGTAAGCATTTTTTTGTGTTGATACTTTTGGAATTTTGGTTTTTCATGTTGATTTTAAAATGACCTTTTTCATGTTTGAAATGTACTAACTCGTTTTTTCCTTACAGCAGGTCAACTTGTGTGTGGTTGCAACATTACGGTCCCATTGAGTACATTTTTGGAGAAAGGGACATCAGTTGCACCACAGGGCGGGAGGAGGGTGCAGAGCACGATACATTTTCTCTCTTCGGTAAGCATTTTTTTGTGTTTGATACTTTTGGAATTTTGGTTTTTCATGTTGATTTTAAAATGACCTTTTTCATGTTTGAAATGTACTAATTCGTTTTTTCCTCACAGCAGGTCAACTTGTGTGTGGATGCAACATTACGGTCCCATTGAGTACATTTTTGGAGTAAGGGACATCAGTTGCACCACAGGGCGAGAGGAGGGTGCTGAGCACGTGACATTCTCTCTCTTTGGTAAGCATTTTTTTGTGTTTGATACTTTTGGAATTTTGGTTTTACATGTTGATTTTAAAATGACCTTTTTCATGTTTGAAATGGTATAACTCGTCTTTTCCTCACAGCAGGTCAACTTGTGTGTGGTTGCAACATTACGGTCCCATTGAGTACATTTTTGGAGAAAGGGACATCAGTTGCATCACAGGGCGGGAGGAGGGTGCAGAGCACGATACATTTTCTCTCTTCGGTAAGCATTTTTTTGTGTTTGATACTTTTGGAATTTTGATTTTTCATGTTGATTTTAAAATGACCTTTTTCATGTTTGAAATGTACTAACTCGTTTTTTCCTCACAGCAGGTCAACTTGTGTGTAGTTGCAACATTACGGTCCCATTGAGTACATTTTTGGAGAAAGGGACATCAGTTGCACCACAGGGCGGGAGGAGGGTGCTGAGCACGTTACATTTTCTCTCTTCGGTAAGCATTTTTTTGTGTTTGATACTTTTGGAATTTTGGTTTTTCATGTTGATTTTAAAATGACCTTTTTCATGTTTGAAATGTACTAACTCGTTTTTTCCTCACAGCAGGTCAACTTGTGTGTGGTTGCAACATTACGGTCCCATTGAGTACAATTTTGGTGAGAGGGACATCAGTTGCATCACAGGGCGGGAGGAGGGTGCTGAGCACGATACATTTTCTCTCTTCGGTAAGCATTTTTTTGTGTTTGATACTTTTGGAATTTTGGTTTTTCATGTTGATTTTAAAATGACCTTTTTCATGTTTGAAATGTACTAACTCGTTTTTTCCTCACAGCTGGTCAACTTGTGTGTGGATGCAACATTACGGTCCCATTGAGTACATTTTTGGAGAAAGGGACATCAGTTGAACTACAGGGCGGGAGGAGGGTGCTGAGCACGTTACATTTTCTCTCTTCGCTAAGCATTTTTTTGGGTTTGATACTTTTGGAATTTTGGTTTTTCATGTTGATTTTAAAATGACCTTTTTCATGTTTGAAATGTGCTAACTCGTTTTTTCCTCACAGCAGGTCAACTTGTGTGTGGTTGCAACATTACGGTCCCATTGAGTACATTTTTGGAGAAAGGGACATCAGTTGCACCACAGGGCGGGAGGAGTGTGCCGAGCATGTTACATTTTTTTTCTTCGGTAAGCATTTTTTTGTGTTTGATTCTTTTGGTATTTTGGTTTTTCATGTTGATTTTAAAATGACCTTTTTCATGTTTGAAATGTACTAACTCGTTTTTTCCTCACAGCAGGTCAGCTTGTGTGTGGTTGCAACATTACGGTCCCATTGAGTACATTTTTGGAGAAAGGGACATTAGTTGCACCACAGGGCGGGAGGAGGGTGCTGAGCACGTTACATTTTCTCTCTTCGGTAAGCATTTTTTTGTGTTTGATACTTTTGGAATTTTGGTTTTTCATGTTGATTTTAAAATGACCTTTTTCATGTTTGAAATGTACTAACTCGTTTTTTCCTCACAGCAGGTCAACTTGTGTGTGGCTGCAACATTACGGTCCCATTGAGTAAATTTTTGAAGAAAGGGACATCAGTTGCACCACAGGGCGGGAGGAGGGTGCTGAGCACGTTACATTTTCTCTCTTCGGTAAGCATTTTTTTGTGTTTGATACTTTTGGAATTTTGGTTTCTCATGTTGATTTTAAAATGACCTTTTTCATGTTTGAAATGTACTAACTCGTATTTTCCTCACAGCAGGTCAACTTTTGTGTGGTTGCAACATTACGGTCCCATTGACTACATTTTTGGAGAAAGGGACATCAGTTTCACCACAGGGCGGGAGGAGGGTGCTGAGCACATTACATTTTCTCTCTTCGGTAAGCATTTTTTTGTGTGTGATACTTTTGGAATTTTGGTTTTTCATGTTGATTTTAAAATGACCTTTTTCATGTTTGAAATGTACTAACTCGTTTTTTCCTCACAGCAGGTCAACTTGTGTGTGGTTGCAACATTACGGTCCCATTGAGTACATTTTTGAAGAAAGGGACATCAGTTGCACCACAGGGCGGGAGGAGGGTGCAGAGCACGATACATTTTCTCTCTTCGGTAAGCATTTTTTTGTGTTTGATACTTTTGGAATTTTGGTTTTTCATGTTGATTTTAAAATGACCTTTTTCATGTTTGAAATGTACTAACTCGTTTTTTCCTCACAGCAGGTCAACTTGTGTGTGGTTGCAACATTACGGTCCCATTGACTACATTTTTGGAGAAAGGGACATCAGTTGCACCACAGGGCGGGAGGGGGGTGCAGAGCACGATACATTTTCTCTCTACGGTAAGCATTTTTTTGTGTTTGATACTTTTGGAATTTTGGTTTTTCATGTTGATTTTAAAATGACCTTTTTCATGTTTGAAATGTACTAACTCGTTTTTTCCTCACAGCAGGTCAACTTGTGTGTGGTTGCAACATTACGGTCCCATTGAGTACATTTTTGGAGTAAGGGACATCAGTTGCACCACAGGGCGGGAGGAGGGTGCTGAGCACGTTACATTTTCTCTGTTCGGTAAGCATTTTTTTGTGTTTGATACTTTTGGAATTTTGGTTTTTCATGTTGATTTTAAAATGACCTTTTTCATGTTTGAAATGTACTAACTCGTTTTTTCCTCACAGCAGGTCAACTTGTGTGTGGTTGCAACATTACGGTCCCATTGAGTACATTTTTGGAGAAAGGGACATCAGTTGCACCACAGGGCGGGAGGAGTGTGCCGAGCATGTTACATTTTTTTTCTTTGGTAAGCATTTTTTTGTGTTTGATTCTTTTGGAATTTTGGTTTTTCATGTTGATTTTAAAATGGCCTTTTTCATGTTTGAAATGAACTAACTCGTTTTTTCCTCACAGCAGGTCAACTTGTGTGTGGTTGCAACATTACGGTCCCATTGAGTACATTTTTGGAGAAAGGGACATCAGTTGCACCACAGGACGGGAGGAGTGTGCCGAGCATGTTACATTTTTTTTCTTCGGTAAGCATTTTTTTGTGTTTGATTCTTTTGGAATTTTGGTTTTTCATGTTGATTTTAAAATGACCTTTTTCATGTTTGAAATGTACTAACTCGTTTTTTCCTCACAGCAGGTCAACTTGTGTGTGGTTGCAACATTACGGTCCCATTGAGTACAATTTTGGAGAAAGGGGCATCAGTTGCACCACAGGGCGGGAGGAGGGTGCTGAGCACTTTACATTTTCTCTCTTCGGTAAGCATTTTTTTGTGTTTGATACTTTTGGAATTTTGGTTTTTCATGTTGATTTTAAAATGACCTTTTTCATGTTTGAAATGTACTAACTCGTTTTTTCCTCACAGCAGGTCAACTTGTGTGTGGTTGCAACATTACGGTCCCATTGAGTACATTTTTGGAGAAAGGGACATCAGTTGCACCACAGGGCGGGAGGAGGGTGCTGAGCACGTTACATTTTCTCTTCGGTAAGCATTTTTTTGTGTTTGATACTTTTGGAATTTTGGTTTTTCATGTTGATTTTAAAATGACCTTTTTCATGTTTGAAATGTACTAACTCTTTTTTTCCTCACAGCAGGGCAACTTGTGTGTGGTTGCAACATTACGGTTCCATTGAGTACATTTTTGGAGAAAGGGACATCAGTTGCACCACAGGGCGGGAGGAGGGTGCCGAGCACGTTACATTTTCTTTCTTCGGTAAGCATTTTTTTGTGTTTGATACTTTTGGAATTTTGATTTTTCATGTTGATTTTAAAATGACCTTTTTCATGTTTGAAATGTACTAACTCGTTTTTTCCTCACAGCAGGTCAACTTGTGTGTGGTTGCAACATTACGGTCCCATTGAGTTCATTTTTGGAGAAAGGGACATCAGTTGCACCACAGGGCGGGAGGAGGGTGCCGAGCACGTTACATTTTCTTTCTTCGATAAGCATTTTTTTGTGTTTGATACTTTTGGAATTTTGATTTTTCATGTTGATTTTAAAATGACCTTTTTCATGTTTGAAATGTACTAACTCGTTTTTTCCTCACAGCAGGTCAACTTGTGTGTGGTTGCAACATTACGGTCCCATTGAGTACATTTTTGGAGAAAGGGACATCAGTTGCACCACAGGGCGGGAGGAGTGTGCCGAGCATGTTACATTTTTTTTCTTCGGTAAGCATTTTTTTGTGTTTGATTCTTTTGGAATTTTGGTTTTTCATGTTGATTTTAAAATGACCTTTTTCATGTTTGAAATGTACTAACTCGTTTTTTCCTCACAGCAGGTCAGCTTGTGTGTGGTTGCAACATTACGGTCCCATTGAGTACATTTTTGGAGAAAGGGACATTAGTTGCACCACAGGGCGGGAGGAGGGTGCTGAGCACGTTACATTTTCTCTCTTCGGTAAGCATTTTTTTGTGTTTGATACTTTTGGAATTTTGGTTTTTCATGTTGATTTTAAAATGACCTTTTTCATGTTTGAAATGTACTAACTCGTTTTTTCCTCACAGCAGGTCAACTTGTGTGTGGCTGCAACATTACGGTCCCATTGAGTACATTTTTGGAGAAAGGGACATCAGTTGCACCACAGGGCGGGAGGAGGGTGCTGAGCACGTTACATTTTCTCTCTTCGGTAAGCATTTTTTTGTGTTTGATACTTTTGGAATTTTGGTTTCTCATGTTGATTTTAAAATGACCTTTTTCATGTTTGAAATGTACTAACTCGTATTTTCCTCACAGCAGGTCAACTTGTGTGTGGTTGCAACATTACGGTCCCATTGACTACATTTTTGGAGAAAGGGACATCAGTTTCACCACAGGGCGGGAGGAGGGTGCTGAGCACATTACATTTTCTCTCTTTGGTAAGCATTTTTTTGTGTTTGATACTTTTGGAATTTTGGTTTTTCATGTTGATTTTAAAATGACCTTTTTCATGTTTGAAATGTACTAACTCGTTTTTTCCTCACAGCAGGTCAACTTGTGTGTGGTTGCAACATTACGGTCCCATTGAGTACATTTTTGGAGAAAGGGACATCAGTTGCACCACAGGGCGGGAGGAGGGTGCAGAGCACGATACATTTTCTCTCTTCGGTAAGCATTTTTTTGTGTTTGATACTTTTGGAATTTTGGTTTTTCATGTTGATTTTAAAATGACCTTTTTCATGTTTGAAATGTACTAACTCGTTTTTTCCTCACAGCAGGTCAACTTGTGTGTGGTTGCAACATTACGGTCCCATTGAGTACATTTTTGGAGTAAGGGACATCAGTTGCACCACAGGGCGGGAGGAGGGTGCTGAGCACGTTACATTTTCTCTGTTCGGTAAGCATTTTTTTGTATTTGATACTTTTGGAATTTTGGTTTTTCATGTTGATTTTAAAATGACCTTTTTCATGTTTGAAATGTACTAACTCGTTTTTTCCTCACAGCAGGTCAACTTGTGTGTGGTTGCAACATTACGGTCCCATTGAGTACATTTTTGGAGAAAGGGACATCAGTTGCACCACAGGGCGGGAGGAGTGTGCCGAGCATGTTACATTTTTTTTCTTTGGTAAGCATTTTTTTGTGTTTGATTCTTTTGGAATTTTGGTTTTTCATGTTGATTTTAAAATGACCTTTTTCATGTTTGAAATGTACTAACTCGTTTTTTCCTCACAGCAGGTCAACTTGTGTGTGGTTGCAACATTACGGTCCCATTGAGTACATTTTTGGAGAAAGGGACATCAGTTGCACCACAGGACGGGAGGAGTGTGCCGAGCATGTTACATTTTTTTTCTTCGGTAAGCATTTTTTTGTGTTTGATTCTTTTGGAATTTTGGTTTTTCATGTTGATTTTAAAATGACCTTTTTCGTGTTTGAAATGTACTAACTCGTTTTTTCCTCACAGCAGGTCAACTTGTGTGTGGTTGCAACATTACGGTCCCATTGAGTACAATTTTGGAGAAAGGGGCATCAGTTGCACCACAGGGCGGGAGGAGGGTGCTGAGCACTTTACATTTTCTCTCTTTGGTAAGCATTTTTTTGTGTTTGATACTTTTGGAATTTTGGTTTTTCATGTTGATTTTAAAATGACCTTTTTTATGTTTGAAATGTACTAACTCGTTTTTTCCTCACAGCAGGTCAACTTGTGTGTGGTTGCAACATTACGGTCCCATTGAGTACATTTTTGGAGAAAGGGACATCAGTTGCACCACAGGGCGGGAGGAGGGTGCTGAGCACGTTACATTTTCTCTTCGGTAAGCATTTTTTTGTGTTTGATACTTTTGGAATTTTGGTTTTTCATGTTGATTTTAAAATGACCTTTTTCATGTTTGAAATGTACTAACTCTTTTTTTCCTCACAGCAGGGCAACTTGTGTGTGGTTGCAACATTACGGTCCCATTGAGGTCATTTTTGGAGAAAGGGACATCAGTTGCACCACAGGGCGGGAGGAGGGTGCCGAGCACGTTACATTTTCTTTCTTCGGTAAGCATTTTTTTGTGTTTGATACTTTTGGAAATTTGATTTTTCATGTTGATTTTAAAATGACCTTTTTCATGTTTGAAATGTACTAACTCGTTTTTTCCTCACAGCAGGTCAACTTGTGTGTGGTTGCAACATTACGGTCCCATTGAGTACATTTTTGGAGAAAGGGACATCAGTTGCACCACAGGGCGGGAGGAGTGTGCCGAGCATGTTACATTTTTTTTCTTCGGTAAGCATTTTTTTGTGTTTGATTCTTTTGGAATTTTGGTTTTTCATGTTGATTTTAAAATGACCTTTTTCATGTTTGAAATGTACTAACTCGTTTTTTCCTCACAGCAGGTCAGCTTGTGTGTGGTTGCAACATTACGGTCCCATTGAGTACATTTTTGGAGAAAGGGACATTAGTTGCACCACAGGGCGGGAGGAGGGTGCTGAGCACGTTACATTTTCTCTCTTCGGTAAGCATTTTTTTGTGTTTGATACTTTTGGAATTTTGGTTTTTCATGTTGATTTTAAAATGACCTTTTTCATGTTTGAAATGTACTAACTCGTTTTTTCCTCACAGCAGGTCAACTTGTGTGTGGCTGCAACATTACGGTCCCATTGAGTACATTTTTGAAGAAAGGGACATCAGTTGCACCACAGGGCGGGAGGAGGGTGCTGAGCACGTTACATTTTGTCTCTTCGGTAAGCATTTTTTTGTGTTTGATACTTTTGGAATTTTGGTTTCTCATGTTGATTTTAAAATGACCTTTTTCATGTTTGAAATGTACTAACTCGTATTTTCCTCACAGCAGGTCAACTTTTGTGTGGTTGCAACATTACGGTCCCATTGACTACATTTTTGGAGAAAGGGACATCAGTTTCACCACAGGGCGGGAGGAGGGTGCTGAGCACATTACATTTTCTCTCTTTGGTAAGCATTTTTTTGTGTTTGATACTTTTGGAATTTTGGTTTTTCATGTTGATTTTAAAATGACCTTTTTCATGTTTGAAATGTACTAACTCGTTTTTTCCTCACAGCAGGTCAACTTGTGTGTGGTTGCAACATTACGGTCCCATTGAGTACATTTTTGGAGAAAGGGACATCAGTTGCACCACAGGGCGGGAGGAGGGTGCAGAGCACGATACATTTTTTTTCTTCGGTAAGCATTTTTTTGTGTTTGATACTTTTGGAATTTTGGTTTTTCATGTTGATTTTAAAATGACCTTTTTCATGTTTGAAATGTACTAACTCGTTTTTTCCTCACAGCAGGTCAACTTGTGTGTGGTTGCAACATTACGGTCCCATTGAGTACATTTTTGGAGAAAGGGACATCAGTTGCACCACAGGGCGGGAGGGGGGTGCAGAGCACGATACATTTTCTCTCTACGGTAAGCATTTTTTTGTGTTTGATACTTTTGGAATTTTGGTTTTTCATGTTGATTTTAAAATGACCTTTTTCATGTTTGAAATGTACTAACTCGTTTTTTCCTCACAGCAGGTCAACTTGTGTGTGGTTGCAACATTACGGTCCCATTGAGTACATTTTTGGAGAAAGGGACATCAGTTGCACCACAGGGCGGGAGGAGTGTGCCGAGCATGTTACATTTTTTTTCTTTGGTAAGCATTTTTTTGTGTTTGATTCTTTTGGAATTTTGGTTTTTCATGTTGATTTTAAAATGACCTTTTTCATGTTTGAAATGTACTAACTCGTTTTTTCCTCACAGCAGGTCAACTTGTGTGTGGTTGCAACATTACGGTCCCATTGAGTACATTTTTGGAGAAAGGGACATCAGTTGCACCACAGGACAGGAGGAGTGTGCCGAGCATGTTACATTTTTTTTCTTCGGTAAGCATTTTTTTGTGTTTGATTCTTTTGGAATTTTGGTTTTTCATGTTGATTTTAAAATGACCTTTTTCATGTTTGAAATGTACTAACTCGTTTTTTCCTCACAGCAGGTCAACTTGTGTGTGGTTGCAACATTACGGTCCCATTGAGTACAATTTTGGAGAAAGGGGCATCAGTTGCACCACAGGGCGGGAGGAGGGTGCTGAGCACTTTACATTTTCTCTCTTTGGTAAGCATTTTTTTGTGTTTGATACTTTTGGAATTTTGGTTTTTCATGTTGATTTTAAAATGACCTTTTTCATGTTTGAAATGTACTAACTCGTTTTTTCCTCACAGCAGGTCAACTTGTGTGTGGTTGCAACATTACGGTCCCATTGAGTACATTTTTGGAGAAAGGGACATCAGTTGCACCACAGGGCGGGAGGAGGGTGCTGAGCACGTTACATTTTCTCTTCGGTAAGCATTTTTTTGTGTTTGATACTTTTGGAATTTTGGTTTTTCATGTTGATTTTAAAATGACCTTTTTCATGTTTGAAATGTACTAACTCGTTTTTTCCTCACAGCAGGTCAACTTGTGTGTGGTTGCAACATTACGGTCCCATTGAGTACATTTTTGGAGAAAGGGACATCAGTTGCACCACAGGGCGGGAGGAGGGTGCTGAGCACGTTACATTTTCTCTTCGGTAAGCATTTTTTTGTGTTTGATACTTTTGGAATTTTGGTTTTTCATGTTGATTTTAAAATGACCTTTTTCATGTTTGAAATGTACTAACTCTTTTTTTCCTCACAGCAGGGCAACTTGTGTGTGGTTGCAACATTACGGTTCCATTGAGTACATTTTTGGAGAAAGGGACATCAGTTGCACCACAGGGCGGGAGGAGGGTGCCGAGCACGTTACATTTTCTTTCTTCGGTAAGCATTTTTTTGTGTTTGATACTTTTGGAATTTTGATTTTTCATGTTGATTTTAAAATGACCTTTTTCATGTTTGAAATGTACTAACTCGTTTTTTCCTCACAGCAGGTCAACTTGTGTGTGGTTGCTACATTACGGTCCCATTGAGTTCATTTTTGGAGAAAGGGACATCAGTTGCACCACAGGGCGGGAGGAGGGTGCCGAGCACGTTACATTTTCTTTCTTCGGTAAGCATTTTTTTGTGTTTGATACTTTTGGAATTTTGGTTTTTCATGTTGATATTAAAATGACCTTTTTCATGTTTGAAATGTACTAACTCGTTTTTTCCTCACAGCAGGTCAACTTGTGTGTGGTTGCAACATTACGGTCCCATTGAGTACATTTTTGGAGAAAGGGACATCAGTTGCACCACAGGGCGGGAGGAGTGTGCCGAGCATGTTACATTTTTTTTCTTTGGTAAGCATTTTTTTGTGTTTGATTCTTTTGGAATTTTGGTTTTTCATGTTGATTTTAAAATGACCTTTTTCATGTTTGAAATGTACTAACTCGTTTTTTCCTCACAGCAGGTCAACTTGTGTGTGGTTGCAACATTACGGTCCCATTGAGTACATTTTTGGAGAAAGGGACATCAGTTGCACCACAGGACGGGAGGAGTGTGCCGAGCATGTTACATTTTTCTTCTTCGGTAAGCATTTTTTTGTGTTTGATTCTTTTGGAATTTTGGTTTTTCATGTTGATTTTAAAATGACCTTTTTCATGTTTGAAATGTACTAACTCGTTTTTTCCTCACAGCAGGTCAACTTGTGTGTGGTTGCAACATTACGGTCCCATTGAGTACAATTTTGGAGAAAGGGGCATCAGTTGCACCACAGGGCGGGAGGAGGGTGCTGAGCACTTTACATTTTCTCTCTTCGGTAAGCATTTTTTTGTGTTTGATACTTTTGGAATTTTGGTTTTTCATGTTGATTTTAAAATGACCTTTTTCATGTTTGAAATGTACTAACTCGTTTTTTCCTCACAGCAGGTCAACTTGTGTGTGGTTGCAACATTACGGTCCCATTGAGTACATTTTTGGAGAAAGGGACATCAGTTGCACCACAGGGCGGGAGGAGGGTGCTGAGCACGTTACATATTCTCTTTGGTAAGCATTTTTTTGTGTTTGATACTTTTGGAATTTTCGTTTTTCATGTTGATTTTAAAATGACCTTTTTCATGTTTGAAATGTACTAACTCTTTTTTTCCTCACAGCAGGGCAACTTGTGTGTGGTTGCAACATTACGGTTACATTGAGTACATTTTTGGAGAAAGGGACATCAGTTGCACCACAGGGCGGGAGGAGGGTGCCGAGCACGTTACATTTTCTTTCTTCGGTAAGCATTTTTTTGTGTTTGATACTTTTGGAATTTTGATTTTTCATGTTGATTTTAAAATGACCTTTTTCATGTTTGAAATGTACTAACTCGTTTTTTCCTCACAGCAGGTCAACTTGTGTGTGGTTGCAACATTACGGTCCCATTGAGTTCATTTTTGGAGAAAGGGACATCAGTTGCACCACAGGGCGGGAGGAGGGTGCCGAGCACGTTACATTTTCTTTCTTCGGTAAGCATTTTTTTGTGTTTGATACTTTTGGAATTTTGATTTTTCATGTTGATTTTAAAATGACCTTTTTCATGTTTGAAATGTACTAACTCGTTTTTTCCTCACAGCAGGTCAACTTGTGTGTGGTTGCAACATTACGGTCCCATTGAGTACATTTTTGGAGAAAGGGACATCAGTTGCACCACAGGGCGGGAGGAGGGTGCTGAGCACGTTACATTTTCTCTCTTCGGTAAGCATTTTTTTGTTTTTGATACTTTTGGAATTTTGGTTTTTCATGTTGATTTTAAAATGACCTTTTTCATGTTTGAAATGTACTAACTCGTTTTTTCCTCACAGCAGGTCAACTTGTGTGTGGATGCAACATTACGGTCCATTGAGTACATTTTTTGGAGAAAGGGACATCAGTTGCACCACAGGGCGGGAGGAGGGTGCTGAGCACGTTACATTTTCTCTCTTCGGTAAGCATTTTTTTGTGTTTGATACTTTTGGAATTTTGGTTTTTCATGTTGATTTTAAAATGACTTTTTCGTGTTTGAAATGTGCTAACTCGTTTTTTCCTCACAGCAGGTCAACTTGTGTGTGGTTGCAACATTACGGTCCCATTGAGTACATTTTTGGAGAAAGGGACATCAGTTGCACCACAGGACGGGAGGAGTGTGCCGAGCATGTTACATTTTTTTTCTTCGGTAAGCATTTTTTTGTGTTTGATTCTTTTGGAATTTTGGTTTTTCATGTTGATTTTAAAATGACCTTTTTCATGTTTGAAATGTACTAACTCGTTTTTTCCTCACAGCAGGTCAACTTGTGTGTGGTTGCAACATTACGGTCCCATTGAGTACATTTTTGGAGAAAGGGACATCAGTTGCACCACAGGGCGGGAGGAGGGTGCTGAGCACGTTACATTTTCTCTCTTCGGTAAGCATTTTTTTGTGTTTTGATACTTTTGGAATTTTGGTTTTTCATGATGATTTTAAAATGACCTTTTTCATGTTTGAAATGTACTAACTCGTTTTTTCCTCACAGCAGGTCAACTTGTGTGTGGTTGCAACATTACGGTCCCATTGAGTAAATTTTTGGAGAAAGGGACATAAGTTGCACCACAGGGCGGGAGGAGGGTGCTGAGCACGTTACATTTTCTCTCTTCGGTAAGCATTTTTTTGTGTTTGATACTTTTGGAATTTTGGTTTTTCATGTTGATTTTAAAATGACCTTTTTCATGTTTGAAATGTACTAACTCGTTTTTTCCTCACAGCAGGTCAACTTGTGTGTGGTTGCAACATTACGGTCCCATTGAGTACATTTTTGGAGAAAGGGACATCAGTTGCACCACAGGGCGGGAGGAGTGTGCCGAGCATGTTACATTTTTTTTCTTCGGTAAGCATTTTGTTGTGTTTGATTTTTTTGGAATTTTGGTTTTTCATGTTGATTTTATAATGACCTTTTTCATGTTTGAAATGTACTAACTCGTTTTTTCCTCACAGCAGGTCAACTTGTGTGTGGTTGCAACATTACGGTCCCATTGAGTACATTTTTGGAGAAAGGGACATCAGTTGGACCACAGGGCGGGAGGAGTGTGCCGAGCATGTTACATTTTTTTTCTTCGGTAAGCATTTTTTTGTGTTTGATTCTTTTTGAATTTTGGTTTTTCATGTTGATTTTAAAATGACCTTTTTCATGTTTGAAATGTACTAACTCGTTTTTTCCTCACAGCAGGTCAACTTGTGTGTGGTTGCAACATTACGGTCCCATTGAGTACAATTTTGGAGAAAGGGACATCAGTTGCACCACAGGGCGGGAGGAGGGTGCTGAGCACGTTACATTTTCTCTCTTCGGTAAGCATTTTTTTGTGTTTGATACTTTTGGAATTTTGGTTTTTCATGTTGATTTTAAAATGACCTTTTTCATGTTTGAAATGTACTAACTCGTTTTTTCCTCACAGCAGGTCAACTTGTGTGTGGTTGCAACATTACGGTCCCATTGAGTGAATTTTTGGAGAAAGGGACATCAGTTGCACCACAGGGCGGGAGGAGGGTGCTGAGCACGTTACATTTTCTCTTCGGTAAGAATTTTTTGTGTTTGATACTTTTGGAATTTTGGTTTTTCATGTTGATTTTAAAATGACCTTTTTCATGTTTGAAATGTACTAACTCTTTTTTTCCTCACAGCAGGCAACTTGTGTGTGGTTGCAACATTACGGTTCCATTGAGTAAATTTTTGGAGAAAGGGACATCAGTTGCACCACAGGGCGGGAGGAGGGTGCCGAGCACGTTACATTTTTTTTCTTCGGTAACCATTTTTTTGTGTTTGATACTTTTGGAATTTTGGTTTTTCATGTTGATTTTAAAATGACCTTTTTCATGTTTGAAATGTACTAACTCGTTTTTTCCTCACAGCAGGTCAACTTGTGTGTGGTTGCAACATTACGGTCCCATTGAGTACATTTTTGGAGAAAGGGACATCAGTTGCACCACAGGGCGGGAGGAGGGTGCCGAGCACGTTACATTTTCTCTCTTCGGTAAGCATCTTTTTGTGTGTTATACTTTTGGAATTTTGATTTTTCATGTTGATTTTAAAATGACCTTTTTCATGTTTGAAATGTACTAACTCGTTTTTTCCTCACAGCAGGTCAACTTGTGTGTGGTTGCAACATTACGGTCCCATTGAGTACATTTTTGGAGAAAGGGACATCAGTTGCACCACAGGGCGGGAGGAGGGTGCTGAGCACGTTACATTTTCTCTCTTCGGTAAGCATTTTTTTGTTTTTGATACTTTTGGAATTTTGGTTTTTCATGTTGATTTTAAAATGACCTTTTTCGTGTTTGAAATGTACTAACTAGTTTTTTCCTCACAGCAGGTCAACTTGTGTGTGGATGCAACATTACGGTTCCATTGAGTACATTTTTGGAGAAAGGGACATCAGTTGCACCACAGGGCGGGAGGAGGGTGCTGAGCACGTTACATTTTCTCTCTTCGGTAAGCATTTTTTTTGTGTTTGATACTTTTGGAATTTTGTTTTTTCATGTTGATTTTAAAATGACCTTTTTCGTGTTTGAAATGTGCTAACTCGTTTTTTCCTCACAGCAGGTCAACTTGTGTGTGGTTGCAACATTACGGTCCCATTGAGTACATTTTTGGAGAAAGGGACATCAGTTGCACCACAGGGCGGGAGGAGTGTGCCGAGCATGTTACATTTTTTTTCTTCGGTAAGCATTTTTTTGTGTTTGATTCTTTTGGAATTTTGGTTTTTCATGTTGATTTTAAAATGACCTTTTTCATGTTTGAAATGTACTAACTCGTTTTTTCCTCCCAGCAGGTCATCTTGTGTGTGGTTGCAACATTACTGTCCCATTGAGTACATTTTTGGAGAAAGGGACATCAGTTGCACCACAGGGCGGGAGGAGGGTGCTGAGCACGTTTCATTTTCTCTCTTCGGTAAGCATTTTTTTGTGTTTGATACTTTTGGAATTTTGGTTTTTCATGTTGATTTTAAAATGAGCTTTTTAATGTTTGAAATGTACTAACTCGTTTTTTCCTCACAGCAGGTCAACTTGTGTGTGGTTGCAACATTACGGTCCCATTGAGTAAATTTTTGGAGAAAGGGACATCAGTTGCACCACAGGGCGGGAGGAGGGTGCTGAGCACGTTACATTTTCTCTCTTCGGTAAGCATTTTTTTGTGTTTGATACTTTTGGAATTTTGGTTTTTCATGTTGATTTTAAAATGACCTTTTTCATGTTTGAAATGTACTAACTCGTTTTTTCCTCACAGCAGGTCAACTTTTGTGTGGTTGCAACATTACGGTCCCATTGAGTACATTTTTGGAGAAAGGGACATCAGTTTCACCACAGGGCGGGAGGAGGGTGCTGAGCACGTTACATTTTCTCTCTTCGGTAAGCATTTTTTTGTGTTTGATACTTTTGGAATTTTGGTTTTTCATGTTGATTTTAAAATGACCTTTTTCATGTTTGAAATGTACTAACTCGTTTTTTCCTCACAGCAGGTCAACTTGTGTGTGGTTGCAACATTACGGTCCCATTGAGTACATTTTTGGAGAAAGGGACATCAGTTGCACCACAGGGCGGGAGGAGGGTGCTGAGCACGTTACATTTTCTCTTCGGTAAGCATTTTTTTGTGTTTGATACTTTTGGAATTTTGGTTTTTCATGTTGATTTTATAATGACCTTTTTCATGTTTGAAATGTACTAACTCTTTTTTTCCTCACAGCAGGGCAACTTGTGTGTGGTTGCAACATTACGGTTCCATTGAGTAAATTTTTGGAGAAAGGGACATCAGTTGCACCACAGGGCGGGAGGAGGGTGCCGAGCACATTACATTTTCTTTCTTCGGTAAGCATTTTTTTGTGTTTGATACTTTTGGAATTTTGGTTTTCCATGTTGATTTTAAAATGACCTTTTTCATGTTTGAAATGTACTAACTCGTTTTTTCCTCACAGCAGGTCAACTTGTGTGTGGTTGCAACATTACGGTCCCATTGAGTACATTTTTGGAGAAAGGGACATCAGTTGCACCACAGGGCGGGAGGAGGGTGCCGAGCACGTTACATTTTCTCTCTTCGGTAAGCATTTTTTTGTGTTTGATACTTTTGGAATTTTGATTTTTCATGTTGATTTTAAAATGACCTTTTTCATGTTTGAAATGTACTAACTCGTTTTTTCCTCACAGCAGGTCAACTTGTGTGTGGTTGCAACATTACGGTCCCATTGAGTACATTTTTGGAGAAAGGGACATCAGTTGCACCACAGGGCGGGAGGAGGGTGCTGAGCACGTTACATTTTCTCTTCGGTAAGCATTTTTTTGTTTTTGATACTTTTGGAATTTTGGTTTTTCATGTTGATTTTAAAATGACCTTTTTCATGTTTGAAATGTACTAACTCGTTTTTTCCTCACAGCAGGTCAACTTGTGTGTGGTTGCAACATTACGGTCCCATTGAGTACAATTTTGGAGAAAGGGACATCAGTTGCACCACAGGGCGGGAGGAGGGTGCTGAGCACGTTACATTTTCTCTCTTCGGTAAGCATTTTTTTGTGTTTGATACTTTTGGAATTTTGGTTTTTCATGTTGATTTTAAAATGACCTTTTTCATGTTTGAAATGTACTAACTCGTTTTTTCCTCACAGCAGGTCAACTTGTGTGTGGTTGCAACATTACGGTCCCATTGAGTGAATTTTTGGAGAAAGGGACATCAGTTGCACCACAGGGCGGGAGGAGGGTGCTGAGCACGTTACATTTTCTCTTCGGTAAGAATTTTTTGTGTTTGATACTTTTGGAATTTTGGTTTTTCATGTTGATTTTAAAATGACCTTTTTCATGTTTGAAATGTACTAACTCTTTTTTTCCTCACAGCAGGCAACTTGTGTGTGGTTGCAACATTACGGTTCCATTGAGTAAATTTTTGGAGAAAGGGACATCAGTTGCACCACAGGGCGGGAGGAGGGTGCCGAGCACGTTACATTTTTTTTCTTCGGTAACCATTTTTTTGTGTTTGATACTTTTGGAATTTTGGTTTTTCATGTTGATTTTAAAATGACCTTTTTCATGTTTGAAATGTACTAACTCGTTTTTTCCTCACAGCAGGTCAACTTGTGTGTGGTTGCAACATTACGGTCCCATTGAGTACATTTTTGGAGAAAGGGACATCAGTTGCACCACAGGGCGGGAGGAGGGTGCCGAGCACGTTACATTTTCTCTCTTCGGTAAGCATCTTTTTGTGTGTGATACTTTTGGAATTTTGATTTTTCATGTTGATTTTAAAATGACCTTTTTCATGTTTGAAATGTACTAACTCGTTTTTTCCTCACAGCAGGTCAACTTGTGTGTGGTTGCAACATTACGGTCCCATTGAGTACATTTTTGGAGAAAGGGACATCAGTTGCACCACAGGGCGGGAGGAGGGTGCTGAGCACGTTACATTTTCTCTCTTCGGTAAGCATTTTTTTGTTTTTGATACTTTTGGAATTTTGGTTTTTCATGTTGATTTTAAAATGACCTTTTTCGTGTTTGAAATGTACTAACTAGTTTTTTCCTCACAGCAGGTCAACTTGTGTGTGGATGCAACATTACGGTTCCATTGAGTACATTTTTGGAGAAAGGGACATCAGTTGCACCACAGGGCGGGAGGAGGGTGCTGAGCACGTTACATTTTCTCTCTTCGGTAAGCATTTTTTTTGTGTTTGATACTTTTGGAATTTTGTTTTTTCATGTTGATTTTAAAATGACCTTTTTCGTGTTTGAAATGTGCTAACTCGTTTTTTCCTCACAGCAGGTCAACTTGTGTGTGGTTGCAACATTACGGTCCCATTGAGTACATTTTTGGAGAAAGGGACATCAGTTGCACCACAGGGCGGGAGGAGTGTGCCGAGCATGTTACATTTTTTTTCTTCGGTAAGCATTTTTTTGTGTTTGATTCTTTTGGAATTTTGGTTTTTCATGTTGATTTTAAAATGACCTTTTTCATGTTTGAAATGTACTAACTCGTTTTTTCCTCCCAGCAGGTCATCTTGTGTGTGGTTGCAACATTACTGTCCCATTGAGTACATTTTTGGAGAAAGGGACATCAGTTGCACCACAGGGCGGGAGGAGGGTGCTGAGCACGTTTCATTTTCTCTCTTCGGTAAGCATTTTTTTGTGTTTGATACTTTTGGAATTTTGGTTTTTCATGTTGATTTTAAAATGAGCTTTTTAATGTTTGAAATGTACTAACTCGTTTTTTCCTCACAGCAGGTCAACTTGTGTGTGGTTGCAACATTACGGTCCCATTGAGTAAATTTTTGGAGAAAGGGACATCAGTTGCACCACAGGGCGGGAGGAGGGTGCTGAGCACGTTACATTTTCTCTCTTCGGTAAGCATTTTTTTGTGTTTGATACTTTTGGAATTTTGGTTTTTCATGTTGATTTTAAAATGACCTTTTTCATGTTTGAAATGTACTAACTCGTTTTTTCCTCACAGCAGGTCAACTTTTGTGTGGTTGCAACATTACGGTCCCATTGAGTACATTTTTGGAGAAAGGGACATCAGTTTCACCACAGGGCGGGAGGAGGGTGCTGAGCACGTTACATTTTCTCTCTTCGGTAAGCATTTTTTTGTGTTTGATACTTTTGGAATTTTGGTTTTTCATGTTGATTTTAAAATGACCTTTTTCATGTTTGAAATGTACTAACTCGTTTTTTCCTCACAGCAGGTCAACTTGTGTGTGGTTGCAACATTACGGTCCCATTGAGTACATTTTTGGAGAAAGGGACATCAGTTGCACCACAGGGCGGGAGGAGGGTGCTGAGCACGTTACATTTTCTCTTCGGTAAGCATTTTTTTGTGTTTGATACTTTTGGAATTTTGGTTTTTCATGTTGATTTTATAATGACCTTTTTCATGTTTGAAATGTACTAACTCTTTTTTTCCTCACAGCAGGGCAACTTGTGTGTGGTTGCAACATTACGGTTCCATTGAGTAAATTTTTGGAGAAAGGGACATCAGTTGCACCACAGGGCGGGAGGAGGGTGCCGAGCACATTACATTTTTTTTCTTCAGTAAGCATTTTTTTGTGTTTGATACTTTTGGAATTTTGGTTTTCCATGTTGATTTTAAAATGACCTTTTTCATGTTTGAAATGTACTAACTCGTTTTTTCCTCACAGCAGGTCAACTTGTGTGTGGTTGCAACATTACGGTCCCATTGAGTACATTTTTGGAGAAAGGGACATCAGTTGCACCACAGGGCGGGAGGAGGGTGCCGAGCACGTTACATTTTCTCTCTTCGGTAAGCATTTTTTTGTGTTTGATACTTTTGGAATTTTGATTTTTCATGTTGATTTTAAAATGACCTTTTTCATGTTTGAAATGTACTAACTCGTTTTTTCCTCACAGCAGGTCAACTTGTGTGTGGTTGCAACATTACGGTCCCATTGAGTACATTTTTGGAGAAAGGGACATCAGTTGCACCACAGGGCGGGAGGAGGGTGCTGAGCACGTTACATTTTCTCTTCGGTAAGCATTTTTTTGTTTTTGATACTTTTGGAATTTTGGTTTTTCATGTTGATTTTAAAATGACCTTTTTCATGTTTGAAATGTACTAACTCGTTTTTTCCTCACAGCAGGTCAACTTGTGTGTGGATGCAACATTACGGTCCCATTGAGTACATTTTTGGAGAAAGGGACATCAGTTGCACCACAGGGCGGGAGGAGGGTGCTGAGCACGTTACATTTTCACTTCGGTAAGCATTTTTTTTGTGTTTGATACTTTTGGAATTTTGGTTTTTCATGTTGATTTTAAAATGACCTTTTTCATGTTTGAAATGTCTAACTCTTTTTTTCCTCACAGCAGGGCAACTTGTGTGTGGTTGCAACATTACGGTTCCATTGAGTAAATTTTTGGGGAAAGGGACATCAGTTGCACCACAGGGCGGGAGGAGGGTGCCGAGCACGTTACATTTTTTTTCTTCGGTAAGCATTTTTTTGTGTTTGGTACTTTTGGAATTTTGGTTTTTCATGTTGATTTTAAAATGACCTTTTTCATGTTTGAAATGTACTAACTCGTTTTTTCCTCACAGCAGGTCAACTTGTGTGTGGTTGCAACATTACGGTCCCATTGAGTACATTTTTGGAGAAAGGGACATCAGTTGCACCACAGGGCGGGAGGAGGGTGCTGAGCACGTTACATTTTCTCTCTTCGGTAAGCATTTTTTTGTGTTTGATACTTTTGGAATTTTGGTTTTTCATGTTGATTTTAAAATGACCTTTTTCATGTTTGAAATGTACTAACTCGTTTTTTCCTCACAGCAGGTCAACTTGTGTGTGGTTGCAACATTACGGTCCCATTGAGTACATTTTTGGAGAAAGGGACATCAGTTGCACCACAGGGCGGGAGGAGTGTGCCGAGCATGTTACATTTTTTTTCTTCGGTAAGCATTTTTTTGTGTTTGATTTTTTTGGAATTTTGGTTTTTCATGTTGATTTTAAAATGACCTTTTTCATGTTTGAAATGTACTAACTCGTTTTTTCCTCACAGCAGGTCAACTTGTGTGTGGTTGCAACATTACGGTCCCATTGAGTACATTTTTGGAGAAAGGGACATCAGTTGGACCACAGGGCGGGAGGAGTGTGCCGAGCATGTTACATTTTTTTTCTTCGGTAAGCATTTTTTTGTGTTTGATTCTTTTTGAATTTTGGTTTTTCATGTTGATTTTAAAATGACCTTTTTCATGTTTGAAATGTACTAACTCGTTTTTTCCTCACAGCAGGTCAACTTGTGTGTGGTTGCAACATTACGGTCCCATTGAGTACAATTTTGGAGAAAGGGACATCAGTTGCACCACAGGGCGGGAGGAGGGTGCTGAGCACGTTACATTTTCTCTCTTCGGTAAGAATTTTTTTGTGTTTGATACTTTTGGAATTTTGGTTTTTCACGTTGATTTTAAAATGACCTTTTTCATGTTTGAAATGTACTAACTCGTTTTTTCCTCACAGCAGGTCAACTTGTGTGTGGTTGCAACATTACGGTCCCATTGAGTACATTTTTGGAGAAAGGGACATCAGTTGCACCACAGGGCGGGAGGAGGGTGCTGAGCACGTTACATTCTCTCTTCGGTAAGAAATTTTTGTGTTTGATACTTTTGGAATTTTGGTTTTTCATGTTGATTTTAAAATGACCTTTTTCATGTTTGAAATGTACTAACTCTTTTTTTCCTCACAGCAGGCAACTTGTGTGTGGTTGCAACATTACGGTTCCATTGAGTAAATTTTTGGAGAAAGGGACATCAGTTGCACCACAGGGCGGGAGGAGGGTGCCGAGCACGTTACATTTTTTTTCTTCGGTAACCATTTTTTTGTGTTTGATACTTTTGGAATTTTGGTTTTTCATGTTGATTTTAAAATGACCTTTTTCATGTTTGAAATGTACTAACTCGTTTTTTCCTCACAGCAGGTCAACTTGTGTGTGGTTGCAACATTACGGTCCCATTGAGTACATTTTTGGAGAAAGGGACATCAGTTGCACCACAGGGCGGGAGGAGGGTGCCGAGCACGTTACATTTTCTCTCTTCGGTAAGCATCTTTTTGTGTGTGATACTTTTGGAATTTTGATTTTTCATGTTGATTTTAAAATGACCTTTTTCATGTTTGAAATGTACTAACTCGTTTTTTCCTCACAGCCGGTCAACTTGTGTGTGGTTGCAACATTACGGTCCCATTGAGTACATTTTTGGAGAAAGGGACATCAGTTGCACCACAGGGCGGGAGGAGTGTGCCGAGCATGTTACATTTTTTTTCTTCGGTAAGCATTTTTTTGTGTTTGATTCTTTTGGAATTTTGGTTTTTCATGTTGATTTTAAAATGACCTTTTTCATGTTTGAAATGTACTAACTCGTTTTTTCCTCCCAGCAGGTCATCTTGTGTGTGGTTGCAACATTACTGTCCCATTGAGTACATTTTTGGAGAAAGGGACATCAGTTGCACCACAGGGCGGGAGGAGGGTGCTGAGCACGTTACATTTTCTCTCTTCGGTAAGCATTTTTTTGTGTTTGATACTTTTGGAATTTTGGTTTTTCATGTTGATTTTAAAATGACCTTTTTAATGTTTGAAATGTACTAACTCGTTTTTTCCTCACAGCAGGTCAACTTGTGTGTGGTTGCAACATTACGGTCCCATTGAGTAAATTTTTGGAGAAAGGGACATCAGTTGCACCACAGGGCGGGAGGAGGGTGCTGAGCACGTTACATTTTCTCTCTTCGGTAAGCATTTTTTTGTGTTTGATACTTTTGGAATTTTGGTTTTTCATGTTGATTTTAAAATGACCTTTTTCATGTTTGAAATGTACTAACTCGTTTTTTCCTCACAGCAGGTCAACTTTTGTGTGGTTGCAACATTACGGTCCCATTGAGTACATTTTTGGAGAAAGGGACATCAGTTTCACCACAGGGCGGGAGGAGGGTGCTGAGCACGTTACATTTTCTCTCTTCGGTAAGCATTTTTTTGTGTTTGATACTTTTGGAATTTTGGTTTTTCATGTTGATTTTAAAATGACCTTTTTCATGTTTGAAATGTACTAACTCGTTTTTTCCTCACAGCAGGTCAACTTGTGTGTGGTTGCAACATTACGGCCCCATTGAGTACATTTTTGGAGAAAGGGACATCAGTTGCACCACAGGGCGGGAGGAGGGTGCTGAGCACGTTACATTTTCTCTTCGGTAAGCATTTTTTTGTGTTTGATACTTTTGGAATTTTGGTTTTTCATGTTGATTTTATAATGACCTTTTTCATGTTTGAAATGTACTAACTCTTTTTTTCCTCACAGCAGGGCAACTTGTGTGTGGTTGCAACATTACGGTTCCATTGAGTACATTTTTGGAGAAAGGGACATCAGTTGCACCACAGGGCGGGAGGAGGGTGCCGAGCACGTTACATTTTTTTTCATCGGTAAGCATTTTTTTGTGTTTGATACTTTTGGAATTTTGGTTTTTCATGTTGATTTTAAAATGACCTTTTTCATGTTTGAAATGTACTAACTCGTTTTTTCCTCACAGCAGGTCAACTTGTGTGTGGTTGCAACATTACGGTCCCATTGAGTACATTTTTGGAGAAAGGGACATCAGTTGCACCACAGGGCGGGAGGAGGGTGCTGAGCACGTTACATTTTCTCTCTTCGGTAAGCATTTTTTTGTGTTTGATACTTTTGGAATTTTGGTTTTTCATGTTGATTTTAAAATGAGCTTTTTAATGTTTGAAATGTACTAACTCGTTTTTTCCTCACAGCAGGTCAACTTGTGTGTGGTTGCAACATTACGGTCCCATTGAGTAAATTTTTGGAGAAAGGTACATCAGTTGCACCACAGGGCGGGAGGAGGGTGCTGAGCACGTTACATTTTCTCTCTTCGGTAAGCATTTTTTTGTGTTTGATACTTTTGGAATTTTGGTTTTTCATGTTGATTTTAAAATGACCTTTTTCATGTTTGAAATGTACTAACTCGTTTTTTCCTCACAGCAGGTCAACTTTTGTGTGGTTGCAACATTACGGTCCCATTGAGTACATTTTTGGAGAAAGGGACATCAGTTTCACCACAGGGCGGGAGGAGGGTGCTGAGCACGTTACATTTTCTCTCTTCGGTAAGCATTTTTTTGTGTTTGATACTTTTGGAATTTTGGTTTTTCATGTTGATTTTAAAATGACCTTTTTCATGTTTGAAATGTACTAACTCGTTTTTTCCTCACAGCAGGTCAACTTGTGTGTGGTTGCAACATTACGGTCCCATTGAGTACATTTTTGGAGAAAGGGACATCAGTTGCACCACAGGGCGGGAGGAGGGTGCTGAGCACGTTACATTTTCTCTTCGGTAAGCATTTTTTTGTGTTTGATACTTTTGGAATTTTGGTTTTTCATGTTGATTTTATAATGACCTTTTTCATGTTTGAAATGTACTAACTCATTTTTTCCTCACAGCAGGGCAACTTGTGTGTGGTTGCAACATTACGGTTCCATTGAGTAAATTTTTGGAGAAAGGGACATCAGTTGCACCACAGGGCGGGAGGAGGGTGCCGAGCACGTTACATTTTTTTTCTTCGGTAAGCATTTTTTTGTGTTTGATACTTTTGGAATTTTGGTTTTCCATGTTGATTTTAAAATGACCTTTTTCATGTTTGAAATGTACTAACTCGTTTTTTCCTCACAGCAGGTCAACTTGTGTGTGGTTGCAACATTACGGTCCCATTGAGTACATTTTTGGAGAAAGGGACATCAGTTGCACCACAGGGCGGGAGGAGGGTGCCGAGCACGTTACATTTTCTCTCTTCGGTAAGCATTTTTTTGTGTTTGATACTTTTGGAATTTTGATTTTTCATGTTGATTTTAAAATGACCTTTTTCATGTTTGAAATGTACTAACTCGTTTTTTCCTCACAGCAGGTCAACTTGTGTGTGGTTGCAACATTACGGACCCATTGAGTACATTTTTGGAGAAAGGGACATCAGTTGCACCACAGGGCGGGAGGAGGGTGCTGAGCACGTTACATTTTCTCTTCGGTAAGCATTTTTTTGTTCTTGATACTTTTGGAATTTTGGTTTTTCATGTTGATTTTAAAATGACCTTTTTCATGTTTGAAATGTACTAACTCGTTTTTTCCTCACAGCAGGTCAACTTGTGTGTGGATGAAACATTACGGTCCCATTGAGTACATTTTTGGAGAAAGGGACATCAGTTGCACCACAGGGCGGGAGGAGGGTGCTGAGCACGTTACATTTTCACTTCGGTAAGCATTTTTTTTGTGTTTGATATTTTTGGAATTTTGGTTTTTCATGTTGATTTTAAAATGACCTTTTTCATGTTTGAAATGTCTAACTCTTTTTTTCCTCACAGCAGGGCAACTTGTGTGTGGTTGCAACATTACGGTTCCATTGAGTAAATTTTTGGGGAAAGGGACATCAGTTGCACCACAGGGCGGGAGGAGGGTGCCGAGCACGTTACATTTTTTTTCTTCGGTAAGCATTTTTTTGTGTTTGGTACTTTTGGAATTTTGGTTTTTCATGTTGATTTTAAAATGACCTTTTTCATGTTTGAAATGTACTAACTCGTTTTTTCCTCACAGCAGGTCAACTTGTGTGTGGTTGCAACATAACGGTCCCATTGAGTACATTTTTGGAGAAAGGGACATCAGTTGCACCACAGGGTGGGAGGAGGGTGCTGAGCACGTTACATTTTCTCTCTTCGGTAAGCATTTTTTTGTGTTTGATACTTTTGGAATTTTGGTTTTTCATGTTGATTTTAAAATGACCTTTTTCATGTTTGAAATGTACTAACTCGTTTTTTCCTCACAGCAGGTCAACCTGTGTGTGGTTGCAACATTACGGTCCCATTGAGTACATTTTTGGAGAAAGGGACATCAGTTGCACCACAGGGCGGGAGGAGTGTGCCGAGCATGTTACATTTTTTTTCTTCGGTAAGCATTTTTTTGTGTTTGATTTTTTTGGAATTTTGGTTTTTCATGTTGATTTTAAAATGACCTTTTTCATGTTTGAAATGTACTAACTCGTTTTTTCCTCACAGCAGGTCAACTTGTGTGTGGTTGCAACATTACGGTCCCATTGAGTACATTTTTGGAGAAAGGGACATCAGTTGGACCACAGGGCGGGAGGAGTGTGCCGAGCATGTTACATTTTTTTTCTTCGGTAAGCATTTTTTTGTGTTTGATTCTTTTTGAATTTTGGTTTTTCATGTTGATTTTAAAATGACCTTTTTCATGTTTGAAATGTACTAACTCGTTTTTTCCTCACAGCAGGTCAACTTGTGTGTGGTTGCAACATTACGGTCCCATTGAGTACATTTTTGGAGAAAGGGACATCAGTTGCACCACAGGGCGGGAGGAGGGTGCTGAGCACGTTACATTTTCTCTTCGGTAAGAAATTTTTGTGTTTGATACTTTTGGAATTTTGGTTTTTCATGTTGATTTTAAAATGACCTTTTTCATGTTTGAAATGTACTAACTCTTTTTTTCCTCACAGCAGGCAACTTGTGTGTGGTTGCAACATTACGGTTCCATTGAGTAAATTTTTGGAGAAAGGGACATCAGTTGCACCACAGGGCGGGAGGAGGGTGCCGAGCACGTTACATTTTTTTTCTTCGGTAACCATTTTTTTGTGTTTGATACTTTCTGAATTTTGGTTTTTCATGTTGATTTTAAAATGACCTTTTTCATGTTTGAAATGTACTAACTCGTTTTTTCCTCACAGCAGGTCAACTTGTGTGTGGTTGCAACATTACGGTCCCATTGAGTACATTTTTGGAGAAAGGGACATCAGTTGCACCACAGGGCGGGAGGAGGGTGCCGAGCACGTTACATTTTCTCTCTTCGGTAAGCATCTTTTTGTGTGTGATACTTTTGGAATTTTGATTTTTCATGTTGATTTTAAAATGACCTTTTTCATGTTTGAAATGTACTAACTCGTTTTTTCCTCACAGCAGGTCAACTTGTGTGTGGTTGCAACATTACGGTCCCATTGAGTACATTTTTGGAGAAAGGGACATCAGTTGCACCACAGGGCGGGAGGAGGGTGCTGAGCACGTTACATTTTCTCTCTTCGGTAAGCATTTTTTTGTTTTTGATACTTTTGGAATTTTGGTTTTTCATGTTGATTTTAAAATGACCTTTTTCATGTTTGAAATGTACTAACTAGTTTTTTCCTCACAGCAGGTCAACTTGTGTGTGGATGCAACATTACGGTTCCATTGAGTACATTTTTGGAGAAAGGGACATCAGTTGCACCACAGGGCGGGAGGAGGGTGCTGAGCACGTTACATTTTCTCTCTTCGGTAAGCATTTTTTTTGTGTTTGATACTTTTGGAATTTTGGTTTTTCATGTTGATTTTAAAATGACCTTTTTCGTGTTTGAAATGTGCTAACTCGTTTTTTCCTCACAGCCGGTCAACTTGTGTGTGGTTGCAACATTACGGTCCCATTGAGTACATTTTTGGAGAAAGGGACATCAGTTGCACCACAGGGCGGGAGGAGTGTGCCGAGCATGTTACATTTTTTTTCTTCGGTAAGCATTTTTTTGTGTTTGATTCTTTTGGAATTTTGGTTTTTCATGTTGATTTTAAAATGACCTTTTTCATGTTTGAAATGTACTAACTCGTTTTTTCCTCCCAGCAGGTCATCTTGTGTGTGGTTGCAACATTACTGTCCCATTGACTACATTTTTGGAGAAAGGGACATCAGTTGCACCACAGGGCGGGAGGAGGGTGCTGAGCACGTTACATTTTCTCTCTTCGGTAAGCATTTTTTTGTGTTTGATACTTTTGGAATTTTGGTTTTTCATGTTGATTTTAAAATGACCTTTTTAATGTTTGAAATGTACTAACTCGTTTTTTCCTCACAGCAGGTCAACTTGTGTGTGGTTGCAACATTACGGTAACATTGAGTAAATTTTTGGAGAAAGGGACATCAGTTGCACCACAGGGCGGGAGGAGGGTGCTGAGCACGTTACATTTTCTCTCTTCGGTAAGCATTTTTTTGTGTTTGATACTTTTGGAATTTTGGTTTTTCATGTTGATTTTAAAATGACCTTTTTCATGTTTGAAATGTACTAACTCGTTTTTTCCTCACAGCAGGTCAACTTTTGTGTGGTTGCAACATTACGGTCCCATTGAGTACATTTTTGGAGAAAGGGACATCAGTTTCACCACAGGGCGGGAGGAGGGTGCTGAGCACGTTACATTTTCTCTCTTCGGTAAGCATTTTTTTGTGTTTGATACTTTTGGAATTTTGGTTTTTCATGTTGATTTTAAAATGACCTTTTTCATGTTTGAAATGTACTAACTCGTTTTTTCCTCACAGCAGGTCAACTTGTGTGTGGTTGCAACATTACGGTCCCATTGAGTACATTTTTGGAGAAAGGGACATCAGTTGCACCACAGGGCGGGATTAGGGTGCTGAGCACGTTACATTTTCTCTGTTCGGTAAGCATTTTTTTGTGTTTGATACTTTTGGAATTTTGGTTTTTCATGTTGACTTCAAAATGACCTTTTTCATGTTTGAAATGTACTGACTCGTTTTTTCCTCACAGCAGGTCAACTTGTGTGTGGTTGCAATATTACGGTCCCATTGAGTACATTTTTGGAGAGAGGGATATCAGTTGCACCACAGGGCGGGAGGAGGGTGCTGAGCACGTTACTTTTTCTCTCTTTGGTAAGCATTTTTTTGTGTTTGATACTTTTGGAATTTTGGTTTTTCATGTTGATTTTAAAATGACCTTTTTCATGTTTGAAATGTACTAACTCGTTTTTTCCTCACAGCAGGTCAACTTGTGTGTGGTTGCAACATTACGGTCCCATTGAGTACATTTTTGGAGAGAGGGACATCAGTAGCACCACAGGGCGGGAGGAGGGTGCTGAGCACGTTGCATTTTCTCTCTTCGGTAAGCATTTTTTTGTGTTTGATACTTTTGGAATTTTGGTTTTTCATGTTGATTTTAAAATGACCTTTTTCATGTTTGAAATGTACTAACTCGTTTTTTCCTCACAGCAGGTCAACTTGTGTGTGGTTGCAACATTACGGTCCCATTGAGTACATTTTTGGAGGGCTGGACATCAGTTGCACCACAGGGCGGGAGGAGGGTGCTGAGCACGTTACATTTTCTCTCTTCAGTAAGCATTTTTTTGTGTTTGATACTTTTGGAATTTTGGTTTTTCATGTTGATTCTAAAATGACCTTTTTCATGTTTGAAATGTACTAACTCGTTTTTTCCTCACAGCAGGTCAACTGGTGTGTGGTTGCAACATTACGGTCCCATTGAGTACATTTTTGGAGAAAGGGACATCAGTCGCACCACAGGGCGGGAGGAGGGTGCTGAGCACGTTACATTTTCTCTCTTCGGTAAGCATTTTTTTGTGTTTGATACTTTTGGAATTTTGGTTTTTCATGTTGATTTTAAAATGACCTTTTTCATGTTTGAAATGTACTAACTCGTTTTTTCCTCACAGCAGGTCAACTTGTGTGTGGTTGCAACATTACGGTCCCATTGAGTACATTTTTGGAGGGAGGGACATCAGTTGCACCACAGGGCGGGAGGAAGATGCCAAGCACGATACATTTTTTTTCTTCGGTAAGCATTTTTTTGTGTTTGATACTTTTGGAAATTTTATTTTTCATGTTGATTTTAAAATGACCTTTTTCGTGTATGAAATGTACTAACTCGTTTTTTCCTCACAGCAGGTCAACTTGTGTGTGGTTGCAACATTACGGTCCCATTGAGTACATTTTTGGAGAAAGGGACATCAGTTGCACCACAGGGCGGGAGGAAGATGCCAAGCACGATACATTTTTTTTCTTCGGTAGGCATTTTTTTGTGTTTGATACTTTTGGAATTTTGGTTTTTCATGTTGATTTTAAAATGCCCTTTTTCATGTTTGAAATGTACTAACTCGTTTTTTCCTCACAGCAGGTCAACTTGTGTGTGGTTGCAACATTACGGACCCATTGAGTACCTTTATGCAGAAAGGGACATCAGTTGCACCACATGGCGGGAGGAGGGTGCTGAGCACGTTACATTTTCTCTCTTCGGTAAGCATTTTTTTGTGTTTCATACTTTTGGAATTTTGGTTTTTCATGTTGATTTTAAAATGACCTTTTTCATGTTTGAAATGTACTAACTCGTTTTTTCCTCACAGCAGGTCAACTTGTGTGTGATTGCAACATTACGGTCCCATTGAGTACATTTTTGGAGAGAGGGACATCAGTTGCACCACAGGGTGAAAGGAGGGTGCTGAGCACGTTACATTTTCTCTCTTCGGTAAGCATTTTTTTGTGTTTGATACTTTTGGAATTTTGGTTTTTCATGTTGATTTTAAAATGACCTTTTTCATGTTTGAAATGTACTAACTCGTTTTTTCCTCACAGCAGGTCAACTTGTGTGTGGTTGCAACATTACGGTCCCATTGAGTACATTTTTTGAGAAAGGGACATCAGTTGCACCGCAGGGCAGGAGGAGGGTGCTGAGCACGTTACATTTTCTCTCTACGGTAAGCATTTTTTTGTGTTTGATACTTTTGGAATTTTGGTTTTTCATGTTGATTTTAAAATGACCTTTTTCATGTTTGAAATGTACTAACTCGTTTTTTCCTCACAGCAGGTCAACTTGTGTGTGGTTGCAACATTACGGTCCCATTGAGTACATTTTTGGAGAAAGGGACATCAGTTGCACCACAGGGCGAAAGGAGGGTGCTGAGCACGTTTCATTTTCTCTCTTCGGTAAGCATTTTTTTGTGTTTGATACTTTTGGAATTTTGGTTTTTCATGTTGATTTTAAAATGACCTTTTTCATGTTTGAAATGTACTAACTCGTTTTTTCCTCACAGCAGGTCAACTTGTGTGTGGTTGCAACATTACGGTCCCATTGAGTACATTTTTGGAGAAAGGGACATCAGTTGCACCACAGGGCGGGAGGAGGGTGCTGAGCACGTTACACTTTCTCTCTTCGGTAAGCATTTTTTTGTGTTTGATACTTTTGGAATTTTGGTTTTTCATGTTGATTTTAAAATGACCTTTTTCATGTTTGAAATGTACTATCACGTTTTTTCCTCACAGCAGGTCAACTTGTGTGTGGTTGCAACATTACGGTCCCATTGAGTACATTTTTGAAGAGAGGGACATGAGTTGCACCACAGGGCGGGAGGAGGGTGCTGAGCACGTTACATTTTCTCTCTTCGGTAAGCATTTTTTTGTGTTTGTTATTTTTGGAATTTTGGTTTTTCATGTTGATTTTAAAATGACCTTTTTCATGTTTGAAATGTACTAACTCGTTTTTTCCTCACAGCAGGTCAACTTGTGTGTGGTTGCAACATTACGGTCCCATTGAGTACATTTTTGGAGAAAGGGACATCAGTTACACCACATGGCGGGAGGAGGGTGCTGAGCACGTTACATTTTCTCTCTTCGGTAAGCATTTTTTTGTGTTTGATACTTTTGGAATTTTGGTTTTTCATGTTGATTTTAAAATGACCTTTTTCATGTTTGAAATGTACTAACTCGTTTTTTCCTCACAGCAGGTCAACTTGTGTGTGGTTGCAACATTACGGTCCCATTGAGTACATTTTTGGAGAAAGGGACATCAGTTGCACCACATGGCGGGAGGAGGGTGCTGAGCACGTTACATTTTCTCTCTTCGGTAAGCATTTTTTTGTGTTTGATACTTTTGGAGTTTTGGTTTTTCATGTTGATTTTAAAATGACCTTTTTCATGTTTGAAATGTACTAACTCGTTTTTTCCTCACAGCAGGTCAACTTGTGTGTGGTTGCAACATTACGATCCCATTGAGTACATTTTTGGAGAAAGGGACATCAGTTGCACCACAGGGCGGGAGGAGGGTGCCGAGCACATTACATTTTCTCTCTTCAGTAAGCATTTTTTTGTGTTTTATAGTTTTGGAGTTTTGGTTTTTCATGTTGATTTTAAAATGACCTTTTTCATGTTTGAAATGTACTAACTCGTTTTTTCCTCACAGCAGGTCAACTTGTGTGTGGTTGCAACATTACGGTCCCATTGAGTACATTTTTGGAGAGAGGGACATCAGTTGCACCACATGGCGGGAGGGGGGTGCTGAGCACGTTACATTTTCTCTCTTCGGTAAGCATTTTTTTGTGTTTGATACTTTTGGAATTTTGGTTTTTCATGTTGATTTTAAAATGACCTTTTTCATGTTTGAAATGTACTAACTCGTTTTTTCCTCACAGCAGGTCACCTTTTGTGTGGTTGCAACATTACGGTCCCATTGAGTACATTTTTGGAGAGAGGGACATCAGTTGCACCACAGGGCGGGAGGAGGGTGCTGAGCACATTACATTTTCTCTATTCGGTAAGCATTTTTTTGTGTTTGATACTTTTGGAATTTTGGTTTTTCACGTTGATTTTAAAATGACCTTTTTCATGTTTGAAATGTACTAACTCGTTTTTTCCTCACAGCAGGTCAACTTGTGTGTGGTTGCAACATTACGGTCCCATTGAGTACATTTTTGGAGAGAGGGACATCAGTTGCACCACAGGGCGGGATTAGGGTGCTGAGCACGTTACATTTTCTCTGTTCGGTAAGCATTTTTTTGTGTTTGATACTTTTGGAATTTTGGTTTTTCATGTTGACTTCAAAATGACCTTTTTCATGTTTGAAATGTACTGACTCGTTTTTTCCTCACAGCAGGTCAACTTGTGTGTGGTTGCAATATTACGGTCCCATTGAGTACATTTTTGGAGAGAGGGATATCAGTTGCACCACAGGGCGGGAGGAGGGTGCTGAGCACGTTACTTTTTCTCTCTTTGGTAAGCATTTCTTTGTGTTTGATACTTTTGGAATTTTGGTTTTTCATGTTGATTTTAAAATGACCTTTTTCATGTTTGAAATGTACTAACTCGTTTTTTCCTCACAGCAGGTCAACTTGTGTGTGGTTGCAACATTACGGTCCCATTGAGTACATTTTTGGAGAGAGGGACATCAGTAGCACCACAGGGGGGAGAGGAGGGTGCTGAGCACGTTGCATTTTCTCTCTTCGGTAAGCATTTTTTTGTGTTTGATACTTTTGGAATTTTGGTTTTTCATGTTGATTTTAAAATGACCTTTTTCATGTTTGAAATGTACTAACTCGTTTTTTCCTCACAGCAGGTCAACTTGTGTGTGGTTGCAACATTACGGTCCCATTGAGTACATTTTTGGAGGGCTGGACATCAGTTGCACCACAGGGCGGGAGGAGGGTGCTGAGCACGTTACATTTTCTCTCTTCGGTAAGCATTTTTTTGTGTTTGATACTTTTGGAATTTTGGTTTTTCATGTTGATTCTAAAATGACCTTTTTCATGTTTGAAATGTACTAACTCGTTTTTTCCTCACAGCAGGTCAACTGGTGTGTGGTTGCAACATTACGGTCCCATTGAGTACATTCTTGGAGAAAGGGACATCAGTCGCACCACAGGGCGGGAGGAGGGTGCTGAGCACGTTACATTTTCTCTCTTCGGTAAGCATTTTTTTGTGTTTGATACTTTTGGAATTTTGGTTTTTCATGTTGATTTTAAAATGACCTTTTTCATGTTTGAATTGTACTAACTCGTTTTTTCCTCACAGCAGGTCAACTTGTGTGTGGTTGCAACATTACGGTCCCATTGAGTACATTTTTGGATAGAGGGACATCAGTTGCACCACAGGGCGGGAGGAAGATGCCAAGCACGATACATTTTTTCTCTTCGGTAAGCATTTTTTTGTGTTTGATACTTTTGGAAATTTTATTTTTCATGTTGATTTTAAAATGACCTTTTTCGTGTATGAAATGTTCTAACTCGTTTTTTCCTCACAGCAGGTCAACTTGTGTGTGGTTGCAACATTACGGTCCCATTGAGTACATTTTTGGAGAAAGGGACATCAGTTGCACCACAGGGCGGGAGGAAGATGCCAAGCACGATACATTTTTTTTCTTCGGTAGGCATTTTTTTGTGTTTGATACTTTTGGAATTTTTGTTTTTCATGTTGATTTTAAAATGACCTTTTTCATGTTTGAAATGTACTAACTCGTTTTTTCCTCACAGCAGGTCAACTTGTGTGTGGTTGCAACATTACGGTCCCATTGAGTACATTTTTGGAGAAAGGGACATCAGTTGCACCACAGGGCGGGAGGAGGGTGCTGAGCACGTTACATTTTCTCTCTTCGGTAAGCATTTTTTTGTGTTTGATACTTTTGGAATTTTGGTTTTTCATGTTGATTTTAAAATGACCTTTTTCATGTTTGAAATGTACTAACTCGTTTTTTCCTCACAGCAGGTCAACTTGTGTGTGGTTGCAATATTACGGTCCATTGAGTACATTTTTGGAGAGAGGGACTTCAGTTGCACCACGGGGCGGGAGGAGGGTGCCAAGCACGTTACATTTTTTTTCTTCGGTAAGCATTTTTTTGTGTTTGATACTTTTGGAATTTTGGTTTTTCACGTTGATTTTAAAATGACCTTTTTCATGTTTGAAATGTACTAACTCGTTTTTTCCTCACAGCAGGTCAACTTGTGTGTGGTTGCAACATTACGGTCACATTGAGTACATTTTTGGAGAAAGGGACATCAGTTGCACCACAGGGCGGGAGGAGGGTGCTGAGCACGTTACCTTTTCTCTCTTCGGTAAGCATTTTTTTGTGTTTGATACTTTTGGAATTTTGGTTCTTCATGTTGATTCTAAAATGACGTTTTTCATGTTTGAAATGTACTAACACGTTTTTCCTCACAGCAGGTCAACTTGTGTGTGGTTGCAACATTACAGTCCCATTGAGTACATTTTTGGAGAAAGGGACATCAGTTGCACCACAGGGCGGGAGGAGGGTGCTGAGCACGATACATCCTCTCTTCGGTAAACATTTTTTTGTGTTTGATACTTTTGGAATTTTGGTTTTTCATGTTGATTTTAAAATGACCTTTTTCATTTTTGAAATGTACTAACTCGTTTTTTCCTCACAGCAGGTCAACTTGTGTGTGGTTGCAACATTACGGTCCCATTGAGTACATTTTTGGAGAAAGGGACATCAGTTGCACCACAGGGCGGGAGGAGGGTGCAGAGCACGATACATTTTCTCTCTTCGGTAAGCAATTTTTTTGCGTTTGATACTTTTGGAATTTTGGTTTTTCATGTTGATTTTAAAATGACCTTTTTCATGTTTGAAATGTACTAACTCGTTTTTTTCCTCACAGCAGGTCAACTTGTGTGTGGTTGCAACATTACGGTCCCATTGAGTACATTTTTGGAGAAAGGGACATCAGCTGCACCACAGGGCGGGAGGAGGGTGCCGAGGACGTTACATTTTCTCTCTTCGGTAAGGATTTTCTTGTGTTTGATACTTTTGGAATTTTGGTTTTTCATGTTGATTTTAAAATGACCTTTTTCATGTTTGAAATGTACTAACTCGTTTTTTCCTCACAGCAGGTCAACTTGTGTGTGGTTGCAACATTACGGTCCCATTGAGTACATTTTTGGAGAAAGGGACATCAGTTGCACCACAGGGCGGGAGGAAGGTGCTGAGCACGATACATTTTCTCTCTTCGGTAAGCATTTTTTTGTGTTTGATACTTTTGGAATTTGGGTTTTTCATGTTGATTTGAAAATGACCTTTTTCATGTTTGAAATGTACTAACTCGTTTTTTCCTCACAGCAGGTCAACTTGTGTGTGGTTGCAACATTACGGTCCCATTGAGTACATTTTTGGAGAAAGGGACATCAGTTGCACCACAGGGCGGGAGGAGGGTGCTGAGCACGTTACATTTTCTCTCTTCGGTAAGCATTTTTTTGTGTTTGATACTTTTGGAATTTTGGTTTTTCATGTTGGTTTTAAAATGACCTTTTTCATGTTTGAAATGTACTAACTCGTTTTTTCCTCACAGCAGGTCAACTTGTGTGTGGTTGCAACATTATGGTCCCATTGAGTACATTTTTGGAGAAAGGGACATCAGTTGCACCACAGGGCGGGAGGAGGGTGCTGAGCACGTTACATTTTCTCTCTTCGGTAAGCATTTCTTTGTGTTTGATACTTTTGGAATTTTGGTTTTTCATGTTGATTTTAAAATGACCTTTTTCATGTTTGAAATGTACTAAATCGTTTTTTCCTCACAGCAGGTCAACTTGTGTGTGGTTGCAACATTACGGTCCCATTGAGTACATTTTTGGAGTAAGGGACATCAGTTGCACCACAGGGCGGGAGGAGGGTGCTGAGCACGTTACATTTTCTCTCTTCGGTAAGCATTTTTTTGTGTTTGATACTTTTGGAATTTTGGTTTTTCATGTTGATTTTAAAATGACCTTTTTCATGTTTGAAATGTACTAACTCGTTTTTTCCTCACAGCAGGTCAACTTGTGTGTGGTTGCAACATTACGGTCCCATTGAGTACATTATTGGAGAAAGGGACATTAGTTGCACAACAGGGCGGGAGGAGGGTGCTGAGCACGTTACATTTTCTCTCTTCGGTAAGCATTTTTTTGTGTTTGATACTTTTGGAATTTTGGTTCTTCATGTTGATTCTAAAATGACCTTTTTCATGTTTGAAATGTACTAACACGTTTTTTCCTCACAGCAGGTCAACTTGTGTGTGGTTGCAACATTACAGTCCCATTGAGTACATTTTTGGAGAAAGGGACATCAGTTGCACCACAGGGCGGGAGGAGGGTGCTGAGCACGATACATTCTCTCTTCGGTAAACATTTTTTAGTGTTTGATACTTTTGGAATTTTGGTTTTTCGTGTTGATTTTAAAATGACCTTTTTCATTTTTGAAATGTACTAACTCGTTTTTTCCTCACAGCAGGTCATCTTGTGTGTGGTTGCAACATTACGGTCCCATTGAGTACATTTTTGGAGAAAGGGACATCAGTTGCACCACAGGGCGGGAGGAGGGTGCAGAGCACGATACATTTTCGCTCTTCGGTAAGCAATTTTTTTGTGTTTGATACTTTTGGAATTTTGGTTTTTCATGTTGATTTTAAAATGACCTTTTTCATGTGTGAAATGTACTAACTCGTTTTTTCCTCACAGCTGGTCAACTTGTGTGTGGTTGCAACATTACGGTCCCATTGAGTACATTTTTGGAGAAAGGGACATCAGTTGCACCACAGGGCGGGAGGAGGATGCCGAGGACGTTACATTTTCTCTCTTCGGTAAGCATTTTTTTGTGTTTGATACTTTTGGAATTTTGGTTTTTCATGTTGATTTTAAAATGACCTTTTTCATGTTTGAAATGTACTAACTCGTTTTTTCCTCACAGCAGGTCAACTTGTGTGTGGTTGCAACATTACGGTCCCATTGAGTACATTTTTGGAGAAAGGGACATCAGTTGCACCACAGGGCGGGAGGAAGGTGCTGAGCACGATACATTTTCTCTCTTCGGTAAGCATTTTTTTGTGTTTGATACTTTTGGAATTTTGGTTTTTCATGTTGATTTTAAAATGACCTTTTTCATGTTTGAAATGTACTAACTCGTTTTTTCCTCACAGCAGGTCAACTTGTGTGTGGTTGCAACATTACGGTCCCATTGAGTACATTTTTGGAGAAAGGGACATCAGTTGCACCACAGGGCGGGAGGAGGGTGCTGAGCACGTTATATTTTCTCTCTTCGGTAAGCATTTTTTTGTGTTTGATACTTTTGGAGTTTTGGTTTTTCATGTTGATTTTAAAATGACCTTTGTCATGTTTGAATTGTACTAACTCGTTTTTTCCTCACAGCAGGTCAACTTGTGTGTGGTTGCAACATTACGGTCCCATTGAGTACATTTTTGGAGTAAGGGACATCAGTTGCACCACAGGGCGGGAGGAGGGTGCTGAGCACGTTACATTTTCTCTCTTCGGTAAGCATTTTTTTGTGTTTGATACTTTTGGAATTTTGGTTTTTCATGTTGATTTTAAAATGACCTTTTTCATGTTTGAAATGTACTAACTCGTTTTTGCCTCACAGCAGGTCAACTTGTGTGTGGTTGCAACATTACGGTCCCATTGAGTACATTTTTGGAGAAAGGGACATCAGTTGCACCACAGGGCGGGAGGAGGGTGCTGAGCACGTTACATTTTCTCTCTTCGGTAAGCATTTTTTTGTGTTTGATACTTTTGGAATTTTGGTTTTTCATTTTGATTTTAAAATGACCTTTTTCATGTTTGAAATGTACTAACTCGTTTTTTCCTCACAGCAGGTCAACTTGTGTGTGGTTGCAACATTACGGTCCCATTGAGTACATTTTTGGAGTAAGGGACATCAGTTGCACCACAGGGCGGGAGGAGGGTGCTGAGCACGTTACATTTTCTCTCTTCGGTAAGCATTTTTTTGTGTTTGATACTTTTGGAATTTTGGTTCTTCATGTTGATTCTAAAATGACCTTTTTCATGTTTGAAATGTACTAACACGTTTTTTCCTCACAGCAGGTCAACTTGTGTGTGGTTGCAACATTTCAGTCCCATTGAGTACATTTTTGGAGAAAGGGACATCAGTTGCACCACAGGGCGGGAGGAGGGTGCTGAGCACGATACATTCTCTCTTCGGTAAACATTTTTTTGTGTTTGATACTTTTGGAATTTTGGTTTTTCGTGTTGATTTTAAAATGACCTTTTTCATTTTTGAAATGTACTAACTCGTTTTTTCCTCACAGCAGGTCAACTTGTGTGTGGTTGCAACATTACGGTCCCATTGAGTACATTTTTGGAGAAAGGGACATCAGTTGCACCACAGGGCGGGAGGAGGGTGCAGAGCACGATACATTTTCGCTCTTCGGTAAGCAATTTTTTTGTGTTTGATACTTTTGGAATTTTGGTTTTTCATGTTGATTTTAAAATGACCTTTTTCATGTGTGAAATGTACTAACTCGTTTTTTCCTCACAGCAGGTCAACTTGTGTGTGGTTGCAACATTACGGTCCCATTGAGTACATTTTTGGAGAAAGGGACATCAGTTGCACCACAGGGCGGAAGGAGGATGCCGAGGACGTTACATTTTCTCTCTTCGGTAAGCATTTTTTTGTGTTTGATACTTTTGGAGTTTTGGTTTTTCATGTTGATTTTAAAATGACCTTTTTCATGTTTGAAATGTACTAACTCGTTTTTTCCTCACAGCAGGTCAACTTGTGTGTGGTTGCAACATTACGGTCCCATTGAGTACATTTTTGGAGTAAGGGACATCAGTTGCACCACAGGGCGGGAGGAGGGTGCTGAGCACGTTACATTTTCTCTCTTCGGTAAGCATTTTTTTGTGTTTGATACTTTTGGAATTTTGGTTTTTCATGTTGATTTTAAAATGACCTTTTTCATGTTTGAAATGTACTAACTCGTTTTTTTCTCACAGCAGGTCAACTTGTGTGTGGTTGCAACATTACGGTCCCATTGAGTACATTTTTGGAGAAAGGGACATCAGTTGCACAACAGGGCGGGAGGAGGGTGCTGAGCACGATACATTTTCTCTCTTCGGTAAGCATTTTTTTGTGTTTGATACTTTTGGAATTTTGGTTCTTCATGTTGATTCTAAAATGACCTTTTTCATGTTTGAAATGTACTAACACGTTTTTTCCTCACAGCAGGTCAACTTGTGTGTGGTTGCAACATTACGGTCCCATTGAGTACATTTTTGGAGAAAGGGACATCAGTTGCACCACAGGGCGGGAGGAGGGTGCTGAGCACGATACATTCTCTCTTCGGTAAACATTTTTTTGTGTTTGATACTTTTGGAAATTTGGTTTTTCGTGTTGATTTTAAAATGACCTTTTTCATTTTTGAAATGTACTAACTCGTTTTTTCCTCACAGCAGGTCAACTTGTGTGTGGTTGCAACATTACGGTCCCATTGAGTACATTTTTGGAGAAAGGGACATCAGTTGCACCACAGGGCGGGAGGAGGGTGCAGAGCACGATACATTTTCGCTCTTCGGTAAGCAATTTTTTTGTGTTTGATACTTTTGGAATTTTGGTTTTTCATGTTGATTTTAAAATGACCTTTTTCATGTGTGAAATGTACTAACTCGTTTTTTCCTCACAGCAGGTCAACTTGTGTGTGGTTGCAACATTACGGTCCCATTGAGTACATTTTTGGAGAAAGGGACATCAGTTGCACCACAGGGCGGGAGGAGGATGCCGAGGACGTTACATTTTCTCTCTTCGGTAAGCATTTTTTTGTGTTTGATACTTTTGGAGTTTTGGTTTTTCATGTTGATTTTAAAATGACCTTTTTCATGTTTGAAATGTACTAACTCGTTTTTTCCTCACAGCAGGTCAACTTGTGTGTGGTTGAACATTACGGTCCCATTGAGTACATTTTTGGAGTAAGGGACATCAGTTGCACCACAGTGTGGGAGGAGGGTGCTGAGCACGTTACATTTTCTCTCTTCGGTAAGCATTTTTTTGTGTTTGATACTTTTGGAATTTTGGTTTTTCATGTTGATTTTAAAATGACCTTTTTCATGTTTGAAATGTACTAACTCGTTTTTTCCACACAGCAGGTCAACTTGTGTGTGGTTGCAACATTACGGTCCCATTGAGTACATTTTTGGAGAAAGGGACATCAGTTGCACCACAGGGCGGGAGGAGGGTGCTGAGCACGTTACATTTTCTCTCTTCGGTAAGCATTTTTTTGTGTTTGATACTTTTGGAATTTTGGTTTTTCATGTTGATTTTAAAATGACCTTTTTCACGTTTGAAATGTACTAACTCGTTTTTTCCTCACAGCAGGTCAACTTGTGTGTGGTTGCAACAATTACGGTCCCATTGAGTACATTTTTGGAGTAAGGGACATCAGTTGCACCAAAGGCTGGGAGGAGGGTGCTGAGCACGTTACATTTTCTCTCTTCGGTAAGAATTTTTTTGTGTTTGATAGTTTTGGAATTTTGGTTTTTCATGTTGATTTTAAAATGACCTTTTTCATGTTTGAAATGTACTAACTCGTTTTTTTCTCACAGCAGGTCAGCTTGTGTGTGGTTGCAACATTACGGTCCCATTGAGTACATTTTTGGAGAAAGGGACATCAGTTGCACCACAGGGCGGGAGGAGGGTGCTGAGCACGTTACATTTTCTCTCTTCGGTAAGCATTTTTTTGTGTTTGATACTTTTGGAATTTTGGTTTTTCATGTTGATTTTAAAATGACCTTCTTCACGTTTGAAATGTACTAACTCGTTTTTTCCTCACAGCAGGTCAACTTGTGTGTGGTTGCAACATTACGGTCCCATTGAGTAAATTTTTGGAGTAAGGGACATCAGTTGCACCACAGGGCGGGAGGAGGGTGCTGAGCACGTTACATTTTCTCTCTTCGGTAAGCATTTTTTTGTGTTTGATACTTTTGGAATTTTGGTTTTTCATGTTGATTTTAAAATGACCTTTTTCATGTTTGAATTGTACTAACTCGTTTTTTCCTCACAGCAGGTCAACTTGTGTGTGGTTGCAACATTACGGTCCCATTGAGTACATATTTGGAGTAAGGGACATCAGTTGCACCACAGGGCGGGAGGAGGGTGCTGAGCACGTTACATTTTCTGTCTTCGGTAAGCATTTTTTTGTGTTTGATACTTTTGGAATTTTGGTTTTTCATGTTGATTTTAAAATGACCTTTTTCATGTTTGAAATGGACTAACTCGTTTTTTCCTCACAGCAGGTCAACTTGTGTGTGGTTGCAACATTACGGTCCCATTGAGTACATTTTTGGAGAAAGGGACATCAGTTGCACCACAGGTCGGGAGGAGGGTGCTGAGCACGTTACATTTTCTCCTTTCGGTAAGCATTTTTTTGTGTTTGATTCTTTTGGAATTTTGGTTTTTCATGTTGATTTTAAAATGACCTTTTTCATGTTTGAAATGTACTAACTCGTTTTTTCCTCACAGCAGGTCAACTTGTGTGTGGTTGCAACATTACGGTCCCATTGAGTACATTTTTGGAGAAAGGGACATCAGTTGCACCACAGGGCGGGAGGAGGGTGCTGAGCACGTTACATTTTCTCTCTTCGGTAAGCATTTTTTTGTGTTTGATACTTTTGGAATTTTGGTTTTTCATGTTGATTTTAAAATGACCTTTTTCATGTTTGAAATGTACTAACTCGTTTTTTCCTAACAGCAGGTCAACTTGTGTGTGGTTGCAACATTACGGTCCCATTGAGTACATTTTTGGAGAAAGGGACATCAGTTGCACCACAGGGCGGGAGGAGGGTGCTGAGCACGTTACATTTTCTCTCTTCGGTAAGCATTTTTTTGTGTTTGATACTTTTGGAATTTTGGTTTTTCATGTTGATTTTAAAATGACCTTTTTCACGTTTGAAATGTACTAACTCGTTTTTTCCTCACAGCAGGTCAACTTGTGTGTGGTTGCAACAATTACGGTCCCATTGAGTACATTTTTGGAGTAAGGGACATCAGTTGCACCAAAGGCTGGGAGGAGGGTGCTGAGCACGTTACATTTTCTCTCTTCGGTAAGCATTTTTTTGTGTTTGATAGTTTTGGAATTTTGGTTTTTCATGTTGATTTTAAAATGACCTTTTTCATGTTTGAAATGTACTAACCCGTTTTTTTCTCACAGCAGGTCAGCTTGTGTGTGGTTGCAACATTACGGTCCCATTGAGTACATTTTTGGAGAAAGGGACATCAGTTGCACCACAGGGCGGGAGGAGGGTGCTGAGCACGTTACATTTTCTCTCTTCGGTAAGCATTTTTTTGTGTTTGATACTTTTGGAATTTTGGTTTTTCATGTTGATTTTAAAATGACCTTTTTCACGTTTGAAATGTACTAACTCGTTTTTTCCTCACAGCAGGTCAACTTGTGTGTGGTTGCAACATTACGGTCCCATTGAGTAAATTTTTGGAGTAAGGGACATCAGTTGCACCACAGGGCGGGAGGAGGGTGCTGAGCACGTTACATTTTCTCTCTTCGGTAAGCATTTTTTTGTGTTTGATACTTTTGGAATTTTGGTTTTTCATGTTGATTTTAAAATGACCTTTTTCATGTTTGAATTGTACTAACTCGTTTTTTCCTCACAGCAGGTCAACTTGTGTGTGGTTGCAACATTACGGTCCCATTGAGTACATATTTGGAGTAAGGGACATCAGTTGCACCACAGGGCGGGAGGAGGGTGCTGAGCACGTTACATTTTCTGTCTTCGGTAAGCATTTTTTTGTGTTTGATACTTTTGGAATTTTGGTTTTTCATGTTGATTTTAAAATGACCTTTTTCATGTTTGAAATGGACTAACTCGTTTTTTCCTCACAGCAGGTCAACTTGTGTGTGGTTGCAACTTTACGGTCCCATTGAGTACATTTTTGGAGAAAGGGACATCAGTTGCACCACAGGTCGGGAGGAGGGTGCTGAGCACGTTACATTTTCTCCTTTCGGTAAGCATTTTTTTGTGTTTGATTCTTTTGGAATTTTGGTTTTTCATGTTGATTTTAAAATGACCTTTTTCATGTTTGAAATGTACTAACTCGTTTTTTCCTCACAGCAGGTCAACTTGTGTGTGGTTGCAACATTACGGTCCCATTGAGTACATTTTTGGAGAAAGGGACATCAGTTGCACCACAGGGCGGGAGGAGGGTGCTGAGCACGTTACATTTTCTCTCTTCGGTAAGCATTTTTTTGTGTTTGATACTTTTGGAATTTTGGTTTTTCATGTTGATTTTAAAATGACCTTTTTCATGTTTGAAATGTACTAACTCGTTTTTTCCTAACAGCAGGTCAACTTGTGTGTGGTTGCAACATTACGGTCCCATTGAGTACATTTTTGGAGAAAGGGACATCAGTTGCACCACAGGGCGGGAGGAGGGTGCCGAGCATGTTAAATTTTTTTTGTTCGGTAAGCATTTTTTTGTGTTTGATACTTTTGGAATTTTGGTTTTTCATGTTGATTTTAAAATGACCTTTTTCATTTTTGAAATGTACTAACTCGTTTTTTCCTCACAGCAGGTCAACTTGTGTGTGGTTGCAACATTACGGTCCCATTGAGTACATTTTTGGAGAAAGGGACATCAGTTGCACCACAGGGCGGGAGGAGGGTGCAGAGCACGATACATTTTCGCTCTTCGGTAAGCAATTTCTTTGTGTTTGATACTTTTGGAATTTTGGTTTTTCATGTTGATTTTAAAATGACCTTTTTCATGTGTGAAATGTACTAACTCGTTTTTTCCTCACAGCAGGTCAACTTGTGTGTGGTTGCAACATTACGGTCCCATTGAGTACATTTTTGGAGAAAGGGACATCAGTTGCACCACAGGGCGGGAGGAGGATGCCGAGGACGTTACATTTTCTCTCTTCGGTAAGCATTTTTTTGTGTTTGATACTTTTGGAGTTTTGGTTTTTCATGTTGATTTTAAAATGACCTTTTTCATGTTTGAAATGTACTAACTCGTTTTTTCCTCACAGCAGGTCAACTTGTGTGTGGTTGCAATATTACGGTCCCATTGAGTACATTTTTGGAGTAAGGGACATCAGTTGCACCACAGGGCGGGAGGAGGGTGCTGAGCACGTTACATTTTCTCTCTTCGGTAAGCATTTTTTTGTGTTTGATACTTTTGGAATTTTGGTTTTTCATGTTGATTTTAAAATGACCTTTTTCATGTTTGAAATGTACTAACTCGTTTTTTCCTCACAGCAGGTCAACTTGTGTGTGGTTGCAACATTACGGTCCCATTGAGTACATTTTTGGAGAAAGGGAGATCAGTTGCACAACAGGGCGGGAGGAGGGTGCTGAGCACGTTACATTTTCTCTCTTCGGTAAGCATTTTTTTGTGTTTGATACTTTTGGAATTTTGGTTCTTCATGTTGATTCTAAAATGACCTTTTTCATGTTTGAAATGTACTAACACGTTTTTTCCTCACAGCAGGTCAACTTGTGTGTGGTTGCAACATTTCAGTCCCATTGAGTACATTTTTGGAGAAAGGGACATCAGTTGCACCACAGGGCGGGAGGAGGGTGCTGAGCACGATACATTCTCTCTTCGGTAAACATTTTTTTGTGTTTGATACTTTTGGAAATTTGGTTTTTCGTGTTGATTATAAAATGACCTTTTTCATTTTTGAAATGTACTAACTCGTTTTTTCCTCACAGCAGGTCAACTTGTGTGTGGTTGCAACATTACGGTCCCATTGAGTACATTTTTGGAGAAAGGGACATCAGTTGCACCACAGGGCGGGAGGAGGGTGCAGAGCACGATACATTTTCGCTCTTCGGCAAGCAATTTTTTTGTGTTTGATACTTTTGGAATTTCGGTTTTTCATGTTGATTTTAAAATGACCTTTTTCATGTGTGAAATGTACTAACTCGTTTTTTCCTCACAGCAGGTCAACTTGTGTGTGGTTGCAACATTACGGTCCCATTGAGTACATTTTTGGAGAAAGGGACATCAGTTGCACCACAGGGCGGGAGGAGGATGCCGAGGACGTTACATTTTCTCTCTTCGGTAAGCATTTTTTTGTGTTTGATACTTTTGGAGTTTTGGTTTTTCATGTTGATTTTAAAATGACCTTTTTCATGTTTGAAATGTACTAACTCGTTTTTTTCTCACAGCAGGTCAACTTGTGTGTGGTTGAACATTACGGTCCCATTGAGTACATTTTTGGAGTAAGGGACATCAGTTGCACCACAGTGTGGGAGGAGGGTGCTGAGCACGTTACATTTTCTCTCTTCGGTAAGCATTTTTTTGTGTTTGATACTTTTGGAATTTTGGTTTTTCATGTTGATTTTAAAATGACCTTTTTCATGTTTGAAATGTACTAACTCGTTTTTTCCTCACAGCAGGTCAACTTGTGTGTGGTTGCAACATTACGGTCCCATTGAGTACATTTTTGGAGAAAGGGACATCAGTTGCACCACAGGGCGGGAGGAGGGTGCTGAGCACGTTACATTTTCTCTCTTCGGTAAGCATTTTTTTGTGTTTGATACTTTTGGAATTTTGGTTTTTCATGTTGATTTTAAAATGACCTTTTTCACGTTTGAAATGTACTAACTCGTTTTTTCCTCACAGCAGGTCAACTTGTGTGTGGTTGCAACAATTACGGTCCCATTGAGTACATTTTTGGAGTAAGGGACATCAGTTGCACCAAACGCTGGGAGGAGGGTGCTGAGCACGTTACATTTTCTCTCTTCGGTAAGCATTTTTTTGTGTTTGATAGTTTTGGAATTTTGGCTTTTCATGTTGATTTTAAAATGACCTTTTTCATGTTTGAAATGTACTAACTCGTTTTTTTCTCACAGCAGGTCAGCTTGTGTGTGGTTGCAACATTACGGTCCCATTGAGTACATTTTTTGGGAAAGGGACATCAGTTGCACCACAGGGCGGGAGGAGGGTGCTGAGCACGTTACATTTTCTCTCTTCGGTAAGCATTTTTTTGTGTTTGATACTTTTGGAATTTTGGTTTTTCATGTTGATTTTAAAATGACCTTTTTCACGTTTGAAATGTACTAACTCGTTTTTTCCTCACAGCAGGTCAACTTGTGTGTGGTTGCAACATTACGGTCCCATTGAGTAAATTTTTGGAGTAAGGGACATCAGTTGCACCACAGGGCGGGAGGAGGGTGCTGAGCACGTTACATTTTCTCTCTTCGGTAAGCATTTTTTTGTGTTTGATACTTTTGGAATTTTGGTTTTTCATGTTGATTTTAAAATGACCTTTTTCATGTTTGAATTGTACTAACTCGTTTTTTCCTCACAGCAGGTCAACTTGTGTGTGGTTGCAACATTACGGTCCCATTGAGTACATATTTGGAGTAAGGGACATCAGTTGCACCACAGGGCGGGAGGAGGGTGCTGAGCACGTTACATTTTCTCTCTTCGGTAAGCATTTTTTTGTGTTTGATATTTTTGGAATTTTGGTTTTTCATGTTGATTTTAAAATGACCTTTTTCATGTTTGAAATGTACTAACTCGTTTTTTCCTCACAGCAGGTCAACTTGTGTGTGGTTGCAACTGTACGGTCCCATTGAGTACATTTTTGGAGAAAGGGACATCAGTTGCACCACAGGTCGGGAGGAGGGTGCTGAGCACGTTACATTTTCTCCTTTCGGTAAGCATTTTTTTGTGTTTGATACTTTTGGAATTTTGGTTTTTCATGTTGATTTTAAAATGACCTTTTTCATGTTTGAAATGTACTAACTCGTTTTTTCCTCACAGCAGGTCAACTTGTGTGTGGTTGCAACATTACGGTCCCATTGAGTACATTTTTGGAGAAAGGGACATCAGTTGCACCACAGGGCGGGAGGAGGGTGCTGAGCACGTTACATTTTCTCTCTTCGGTAAGCATTTTTTTGTGTTTGATACTTTTGGAATTTTGGTTTTTCATGTTGATTTTAAAATGACCTTTTTCATGTTTGAAATGTACTAACTCGTTTTTTCCTCACAGCAGGTCAACTTGTGTGTGGTTGCAACATTACGGTCCCATTGAGTACATTTTTGGAGAAAGGGACATCAGTTGCACCACAGGGCGGGAGGAGGGTGCCGAGCATGTTAAATTTTTTTTGTTCGGTAAGCATTTTTTTGTGTTTGATACTTTTGGAATTTTGGTTTTTCATGTTGATTTTAAAATGACCTTTTTCATTTTTGAAATGTACTAACTCGTTTTTTCCTCACAGCAGGTCAACTTGTGTGTGGTTGCAACATTACGGTCCCATTGAGTACATTTTTGGAGAAAGGGACATCAGTTGCACCACAGGGCGGGAGGAGGGTGCAGAGCACGATTCATTTTCGCTCTTCGGTAAGCAATTTTTTTGTGTTTGATACTTTTGGAATTTTGGTTTTTCATGTTGATTTTAAAATGACCTTTTTCATGTGTGAAATGTACTAACTCGTTTTTTCCTCACAGCAGGTCAACTTGTGTGTGGTTGCAACATTACGGTCCCATTGAGTACATTTTTGGAGAAAGGGGCATCAGTTGCACCACAGGGCGGGAGGAGGATGCCGAGGACGTTACATTTTCTCTCTTCGGTAAGAATTTTTTGTGTTTGATACTTTTGGAGTTTTGGTTTTTCATGTTGATTTTAAAATGACCTTTTTCATGTTTGAAATGTACTAACTCGTTTTTTCCTCACAGCAGGTCAACTTGTGTGTGGTTGCAACATTACGGTCCCATTGAGTACATTTTTGGAGTAAGGGACATCAGTTGCACCACAGTGTGGGAGGAGGGTGCTGAGCACGTTACATTTTCTCTCTTCGGTAAGCATTTTTTTGTGTTTGATACTTTTGGAATTTTGGTTTTTCATGTTGATTTTAAAATGACCTTTTTCATGTTTGAAATGTACTAACTCGTTTTTTCCTCACAGCAGGTCAACTTGTGTGTGGTTGCAACATTACGGTCCCATTGAGTACATTTTTGGAGAAAGGGACATCAGTTGCACCACAGGGCGGGAGGAGGGTGCTGAGCACGTTACATTTTCTCTCTTCGGTAAGCATTTTTTTGTGTTTGATACTTTTGGAATTTTGGTTTTTCATGTTGATTTTAAAATGACCTTTTTCACGTTTGAAATGTACTAACTCGTTTTTTCCTCACAGCAGGTCAACTTGTGTGTGGTTGCAACAATTACGGTCCCATTGAGTACATTTTTGGAGTAAGGGACATCAGTTGCACCAAAGGCTGGGAGGAGGGTGCTGAGCACGTTACATTTTCTCTCTTCGGTAAGCATTTTTTTGTGTTTGATAGTTTTGGAATTTTGGTTTTTCATGTTGATTTTAAAATGACCTTTTTCATGTTTGAAATGTACTAACTCGTTTTTTTCTCACAGCAGGTCAGCTTGTGTGTGGTTGCAACATTACGGTCCCATTGAGTACATTTTTGGAGAAAGGGACATCAGTTGCACCACAGGGCGGGAGGAGGGTGCTGAGCACGTTACATTTTCTCTCTTCGGTAAGCATTTTTTTGTGTTTGATACTTTTGGAATTTTGGTTTTTCATGTTGATTTTAAAATGACCTTTTTCACGTTTGAAATGCACTAACTCGTTTTTTCCTCACAGCAGGTCAACTTGTGTGTGGTTGCAACATTACGGTCCCATTGAGTAAATTTTTGGAGTAAGGGACATCAGTTGCACCACAGGGCGGGAGGAGGGTGCTGAGCACGTTACATTTTCTCTCTTCGGTAAGCATTTTTTTGTGTTTGATACTTTTGGAATTTTGGTTTTTCATGTTGATTTTAAAATGACCTTTTTCATGTTTGAATTGTACTAACTCGTTTTTTCCTCACAGCAGGTCAACTTGTGTGTGGTTGCAACATTACGGTCCCATTGAGTACATATTTGGAGTAAGGGACATCAGTTGCACCACATTGCGGGAGGAGGGTGCTGAGCACGTTACATTTTCTCTCTTCGGTAAGCATTTTTTTGTGTTTGATACTTTTGGAATTTTGGTTTTTCATGTTGATTTTAAAATGACCTTTTTCATGTTTGAAATGTACTAACTCGTTTTTTCCTCACAGCAGGTCAACTTGTGTGTGGTTGCAACTTTACGGTCCCATTGAGTACATTTTTGGAGAAAGGGACATCAGTTGCACCACAGGTCGGGAGGAGGGTGCTGAGCACGTTACATTTTCTCCTTTCGGTAAGCATTTTTTTGTGTTTGATACTTTTGGAATTTTGGTTTTTCATGTTGATTTTAAAATGACCTTTTTCATGTTTGAAATGTACTAACTCGTTTTTTCCTCGCAGCAGGTCAACTTGTGTGTGGTTGCAACATTACGGTCCCATTGAGTACATTTTTGGAGAAAGGGACATCAGTTGCACCACAGGGCGGGAGGAGGGTGCTGAGCACGTTACATTTTCTCTCTTCGGTAAGCATTTTTTTGTGTTTGATACTTTTGGAATTTTGGTTTTTCATGTTGATTTTAAAATGACCTTTTTCATGTTTGAAATGTACTAACTCGTTTTTTCCTCACAGCAGGTCAACTTGTGTGTGGTTGCAACATTACGGTCCCATTGAGTACATTTTTGGAGAAAGGGACATCAGTTGCACCACAGGGCGGGAGGAGGGTGCCGAGCATGTTAAATTTTTTTTGTTCATTAAGCATTTTTTTGTGTTTGATACTTTTGGAATTTTGGTTTTTGATGTTGATTTTAAAATGACCTTTTTCATGTTTGAAATGTACTAAGTCGTTTTTTCCTCACAGCAGGTCAACTTGTGTGTGGTTGCAACATTATGGTCCCATTGAGTACATTTTTGGAGAAAGGGACATCAGTTGCACCACAGGGCGGGAGGAGGGTGCTGAGCACGTTACATTTTCTCTCTTCGGTAAGCATTTTTTTGTGTTTGATACTTTTGGAATTTTGGTTTTTCATGTTGATTTTAAAATGACCTTTTTCATGTTTGAAATGTACTAACTCGTTTTTTCCTCACAGCAGGTCAACTTGTGTGTGGTTGCAACATTACGGTCCCATTGAGTACATTTTTGGAGAAAGGGACATCAGTTGCACCACAGGGCGGGAGGAGGGTGCTGAGCACGTTACATTTTCTCTCTTCGGTAAGCATATTTTTGTGTTTGATACTTTTGGAATTTGGTTTTTCATGTTGATTTTAAAATGACCTTTTTCATGTTTGAAATGTACTAACTCGTTTTTTCCTCACAGCAGGTCAACTTGTGTGTGGTTGCAACATTACGGTTCCATTGAGTACATTTTTGGAGAAAGGGACATCAGTTGCACCACATTGCGGGAGGAGGGTGCCGAGCACGTTACATTTTTTTTCTTCGGTAAGCATTTTTTTGTGTTTGATACTTTTGGAATTTTGGTTTTTCGTGTTGATTTTAAAATGACCTTTTTCATGTTTGAAATGTACTAACTCGTTTTTTCCTCACAGCAGGTCAACTTGTGTGTGGTTGCAACATTACGGTCCCATTGAGTACATTCTTGGAGAAGGGGACATCAGTTGCAACACAGGGCGGGAGGAGGGTGCAGAGCACGATACATTTTCTCTCTTCGGTAAGCATTTTTTGTGTTTGGTACTTTTGGAATTTTGATTTTTCATGTTGATTTTAAAATGACCTTTTTTATGTTTGAAATGTACTAACTCGTTTTTTCCTCACAGCAGGTCAACTTGTGTGTGGTTGCAACATTACGGTCCCATTGAGTACATTTTTGGAGAAAGGGACATCAGTTGCACCACAGGGCGGGAGGAGGGTGCAGAGCACGATACATTTTCTCTCTTCGGTAAGCATTTTTTTGTGTTTGATACTTTTGGAATTTTGATTTTTCATGTTGATTTTAAAATCACCTTTTTCATGTTTGAAATGTATTATTTCGTTTTTTCCTCACAGCAGGTCAACTTGTGTATGGTTGCAACATTACGGTCCCATTGAGTACATTTTTGGAGAAAGGGACATCAGTTGCACCACAGGGCGGGAGGAGGGTGCAGAGCACGATACATTTTCTCTCTTCGCTAAGCATTTTTTTGTGTTTGATACTTTTGGAATTTTGGTTCTTCATGTTGATTTTAATATGACCTTTTTCATGTTTGAAATGTACTAACTCGTTTTTTCGTCACAGCAGGTCAACTTGTGTGTGGTTGCAACATTACGGTCCCATTGAGTACATTTTTGGAGAAAGGGACATCAGTTGCACCACAGGGCGGGAGGAGGGTGCAGAGCACGATACATTTTCTCTCTTCGGTAAGCATTTTTTTGTGTTTGATACTTTTGGAATTTTGGTTTTTCATGTTGATTTTAAAATGACCTTTTTAATGTTTGAAATGTACTAACTCGTTTTTTCCTCACAGCAGGTCAACTTGTAAGTGGTTGCAACATTACGGTCCCATTGAGTACATTTTTGGAGAAAGGGACATCAGTTGCACCACAGGGCGGGAGGAGGGTGCAGAGCACGATACATTTTCTCTCTTCGGTAAGCATTTTTTTGTGTTTGATACTTTTGGAATTTTGATTTTTCATGTTGATTTTAAAATGACCTTTTTCATGTTTGAAATGTACTAACTCGTTTTTTCCTCACAGCAGATCAACTTGTGTGTGGTTGCAACATTACGGTCCCATTGAGTACATTTTTGGAGAAAGGGACATCAGTTGCACCACAGGGCGGGAGGAGGGTGCCGAGCATGTTAAATTTTTTTTGTTCGGTAAGCATTTTTTTGTGTTTGATACTTTTGGAATTTTGGTTTTTCATGTTGATTTTAAAATGACCTTTTTCATGTTTGAAATGTACTAACTCGTTTTTTCCTCACAGCAGGTCAACTTGTGTGTGGTTGCAACATTACGGTCCCATTGAGTACATTTTTGGAGAAAGGGACATCAGTTGCACCACAGGGCGGGAGGAGGGTGCTGAGCACGTTACATTTCCTCTCTTCGGTAAGCATTTTTTTGTGTTTGATACTTTTGGAATTTTGGTTTTTCATGTTGATTTTAAAATGACCTTTTTCATGTTTGAAATGTGCTAACTCGTTTTTTCCTCACAGCAGGTCAACTTGTGTGTGGTTGCAACATTACGGTTCCATTGAGTACATTTTTGGAGAAAGGGACATCAGTTGCACCACATTGCGGGAGGAGGGTGCCGAGCACGTTACATTTTTTTTCTTCGGTAAGCATTTTTTTGTGTTTGATACTTTTGGAATTTTGGTTTTTCATGTTGATTTTAAAATGACCTTTTTCATGTTTGAAATGTACTAACTCGTTTTTTCCTCACAGCAGGTCAACTTGTGTGTGGTTGCAACATTACAGTCCCATTGAGTACATTCTTGGAGAAGGGGACATCAGTTGCACCACTGGGCGGAGGAGGGTGCAGAGCACAATACATTTTCTCTCTTCGGTAAGCATTTTTTTGTGTTTGGTACTTTTGGAATTTTGATTTTTCATGTTGATTTTAAAATGACCTTTTTCATGTTTGAAATGTACTAACTCGTTTTATCCTCACAGCAGGTCAACTTGTGTGTGGTTGCAACATTACGGTCCCATTGAGTACATTTTTGGAGTAAGGGACATCAGTTGCACCACAGGGCGGGAGGAGGGTGCAGAGCGCGATACATTTTCTCTCTTCGGTAAGCATTTTTTTGTGTTTGATACTTTTGGAATTTTGATTTTTCATGTTGATTTTAAAATGACCTTTTTCATGTTTGAAATGTATTAACTCGTTTTTTCCTCACAGCAGGTCAACTTGAGTGTGGTTGCAACATTACGGTCCCATTGAGTACATTTTTGGAGAAAGGGATATCAGTTGCACCACAGGGCAGGAGGAGGGTGCAGAGCACGATACATTTTCTCTCTTCGGTAAGCATTTTTTTGTGTTTGATACTTTTGGAATTTTGGTTCTTCATGTTGATTTTGAAATGACCTTTTTCATGTTTGAAATGTACTAACTCGTTTTTTCGTCACAGCAGGTCAACTTGTGTGTGGTTGCAACATTACGGTCCCATTGAGTACATTTTTGGAGAAAGGGACATCAGTTGCACCACAGGGCGGGAGGAGGGTGCAGAGCACGATACATTTTCTCTCTTCGGTAAGCATTTTTTTGTGTTTGATACTTTTGGAATTTTGGTTTTAATATGACCTTTTTAATGTTTGAAATGTACTTACTCGTTTTTTCCTCACAGCAGGTCAACTTGTAAGTGGTTGCAACATTACGGTCCCATTGAGTACATTTTTGGAGAAAGGGACATCAGTTGCACCACAGGGCGGGAGGAGGGTGCAGAGCACGATACATTTTCTCTCTTCGGTAAGCATTTTTTTGTGTTTGATACTTTTGGAATTTTGATTTTTCATGTTGATTTTAAAATGACCTTTTTCATGTTTGAAATGTACTAACTCGTTTTTTCCTCACAGCAGGTCAACTTGTGTGTGGTTGCAACATTACGGTCCCATTGAGTACATTTTTGGAGAAAGGGACATTAGTTGCACCACAGGGCGGGAGGAGGGTGCAGAGCACGATACATTTTCTCTCTTCGGTAAGCATTTTTTTGTGTTTGATACTTTTGGAATTTTGGTTTTTCATGTTGATTTTAAAATGACCTTTTTCACGTTTGAAATGTACTAACTCGTTTTTTCCTCACAGCAGGTCAACTTGTGTGTGGTTGCAACATTACGGTCCCATTGAGTACATTTTTGGAGTAAGGGACATCAGTTGCACCACAGGGCGGGAGGAGGGTGCTGAGCACGATACATTTTCTCTCTTCGGTAAGCAGTTTTTTGTGTTTGATACTTTTGGAATATTGGTTTTTCATGTTGATTTTAAAATGACCTTTTTCATGTTTGAAATGTACTAACTCGTTTTTCCTCACAGCAGGTCAACTTGTGTGTGGTTGCAACATTACGGTCCCATTGAGTACATTTTTGGAGAAAGGGACATCAGTTGCACCACAGGGCGGGAGGCGGGTGCCGAGCATGTTAAATTTTTTTTCTTCGGTAAGCATTTTTTTGTGTTTGATACTTTTGGAATTTTGGTTTTACATGTTGATTTTAAAATGACCTTTTTCATGTTAGAAATGTACTAACTCGTTTTTTCCTCACAGCAGGTCAACTTGTGTGTGGTTGCAACATTACCGTCCCATTGAGTACATTTTTGGAGAAAGGGACATCAGTTGCACCACAGGGCGGGAGGAGGGTGCTGAGCACGTTACATTTTCTCTCTTCGGTAAGCATTTTTTTGTGTTTGATACTTTTGGAATTTTGGTTTTTCACGTTGATTTTAAAATGACCTTTTTCATGTTTGAAATGTACTAACTCGTTTTTTCCTCACAGCAGGTCAACTTGTGTGTGGTTGCAACATTACGGTCCCATTGAGTACACTCTTGGAGAAAGGGGCATCAGTTGCACCACAGGGCGGGAGGAGGGTGCTGAGCACGTTACATTTTCTCTCTTCGGTAAGCATTTTTTTGTGTTTGATACTTTTGGAATTTTGGTTTTTCATGTTGATTTTAAAATGACCTTTTTCATGTTTGAAATGTGCGAACTCGTTTTTTCCTCACAGCAGGTCAACTTGTGTGTGGTTGCAACATTACGGTCCCATTGAGTACATTTTTGGAGAAAGGGACATCAGTTGCACCACAGGGCGGGAGGAGTGTGCCGAGCATGTTACATTTCTTTTTCTTCGGTAAGCATTTTTTTGTCTTTGATACTTTTGGAATTTTGGTTTTTCATGTTGATTTTAAAAAGACCTATTCATGTTTGAAATGTACTAACTCGTTTTTTCCTCACAGCAGGTCAACTTGTGTGTGGTTGCAACATTACGGTCCCATTGAGTACATTTTTGGAGAAAGGGACATCAGTTGCACCACAGGGCGGGAGGAGGGTGCTGAGCACGTTACATTTTTTCTCTTCGGTAAGCATTTTTTTGTGTTTGACACTTTTGGAATTTTGGTTTTTCATGTTGATTTTAAAATGACCTTTTTCATGTTTGAAATGTACTAACTCGTTTTTTCCTCACAGCAGGTCAACTTTTGTGTGGTTGCAAAATTAGGGTCCCATTGGGTACATTTTTGGAGAAAGGGACATCAGTTTCAGCACAGGGCGGGAGGAGGGTGCTGAGCACGTTACATTTTCTCTCTTCGGTAAGCATTTTTTTGTGTTTGATACTTTTGGAATTTTGGTTTTTCATGTCGATTTTAAAATAACCTTTTTCATGTTGGAAATGTACTAACTCGTTTTTTCCTCACAGCAGGTCAACTTGTGTGTGGTTGCAACATTACGGTCCCATTGAGTACATTTTTGGAGAAAGGGACATCAGTTGCACCACAGGGCGGGAGGAGTGTGCCGAGCATGTTACATTTCTTTTTCTTCGGTAAGCATTTTTTTGTCTTTGATACTTTTGGAATTTTGGTTTTTCATGTTGATTTTAAAAAGACCTATTCATGTTTGAAATGTACTAACTCGTTTTTTCCTCACAGCAGGTCAACTTGTGTGTGGTTGCAACATTACGGTCCCATTGAGTACATTTTTGGAGAAAGGGACATCAGTTGCACCACAGGGCGGGAGGAGGGTGCTGAGCACGTTACATTTTCTCTCTTCGGTAAGCATTTTTTTGTGTTTGACACTTCTGGAATTTTGGTTTTTCATGTTGATTTTAAAATGACCTTTTTCATGTTTGAAATGTACTAACTCGTTTTTTCCTCACAGCAGGTCAACTTTTGTGTGGTTGCAAAATTAGGGTCCCATTGGGTACATTTTTGGAGAAAGGGACATCAGTTTCAGCACAGGGCGGGAGGAGGGTGCTGAGCACGTTACATTTTCTCTCTTCGGTAAGCATTTTTTTGTGTTTGATACTTTTGGAATTTTGGTTTTTCATGTCGATTTTAAAATAACCTTTTTCATGTTGGAAATGTACTAACTCGTTTTTTCCTCACAGCAGGTCAACTTGTGTGTGGTTGCAACATTACGGTCCCATTGAGTACATTTTTGGAGAAAGGGACATCAGTTGCACCACAGGGCGGGAGGAGGGTGCTGAGCACATTACATTTTCCCTCTTCGGTAAGCATTTTTTTGTGTTTGATACTTTTGGAATTTTGGTGTTTCATGTTGATTTTAAAATGACCTTTTTCATGTTTGAAATGTAGTAACTCGTTTTTTCCTCACAGCAGGTCAACTTTTGTGTGGTTGCAACATTACGGTCCCATTGAGTACATTTTTGGAGAAAGGGACATCAGTTGCACCACAGTGCGGGAGGAGGGTGCTGAGCACGTTACATTTTCTCTCTTCGGTAAGCATTTTTTTGTGTTTGATACTTTTGGAATTTTGGTTTTTCATGTTGATTTTAAAATGACCTTTTTCATGTTTGAAATGTACTAACTCGTTTTTTCTTCACAGCAGGTCAACTTGTGTGTGGTTGCAACATTACGGTCCCTTCGAGTACATTTTTGGAGAGAGGGACATCAGTTGCACCACAAGGCGGGAGGAGGGTGCTGAGTACGTTACATTTTCTCTCTTCGGTAAGCATTTTTTTGTGTTTGATACTTTTGAAATTTGGTTTTTCATGTTGATTTTAAAATGACCTTTTCCATGTTTGAAATGTACTAACTCGTTTTTTCCTCACAGCAGGTCAACTTGTGTGTGGTTGCAACATTACGGTCCCATTGAGTACATTTTTCGAGAAAGGGACATCAGTTTCACAACAGGGCGGTAGGAGGGTGCTGAGCATGTTACATTTTCTCTCTTCGGTAAGCATTTTTTTGTGTTTGATACTTTTGGAATTTTGGTTTTTCATGTTGATTTTAAAATGACCTTTTTCATGTTTGAAATATACTAACTCGTTTTTTCCTCACAGCTGGTCAACTTGTGTGTGGTTGCAACATTACGGTCCCATTGAGTACATTTTTGGAGAGAGGGACATCAGTTGCACCACAGGGCGGAAGGAGGGTGCTGAGCACGTTACATTTTCTGTCTTCGGTAAGCATTTTTTTGTGTTTGATACTTTTGAAATTTGGTTTTTCATGTTGATTTTAAAATGACCTTTTTCATGTTTGAAATGTACGAACTCGTTTTTTCCTCACAGCAGGTCAACTTGTGTGTGGTTGCAACATTACGGTCCCATTGAGTACATTTTTCGAGAAAGGGACATCAGTTTCACCACAGGGCGGGAGGAGGGTGCTGAGCACGTTACATTTTCTCTCTTCGGTAAGCATTTTTTTGTGTTTGATACTTTTGGAATTTTGGTTTTTCATGTTGATTTTAAAATGACCTTTTTCATGTTTGAAATGTACTAACTCGTTTTTTCCTCACAGCTGGTCAACTTGTGTGTGGTTGCAACATCACGGTCCCATTGAGTACATTTTTGGAGAGAGGGACATCAGTTGCACCACAGGGCGGAAGGAGGGTGCTGAGCACGTTACATTTTCTCTCTTCGGTAAGCATTTTTTTGTGTTTGATACTTTTGGAATTTTGGTTTTTCATGTTGATTTTAAAATGACCTTTTTCATGTTTGAAATGTACTAACTCGTTTTTTCCTCACAGCAGGTCAACTTGTGTGTGGTTGCAACATTACGGTCCCATTGAGTACATTTTTGGAGAAAGGGACATCAGTTGCACCACAGGGCGGAAGGAGGGTGCCAAGCACGTTACATTTTTTTTCTTCGGTAAGCATTTTTTTGTGTTTGATACTTTTGGGATTTTGGTTTTTCATGTTGATTTTAAAATGACCTTTTTCATGTTTGAAATGTACTAACTTGTTTTTTCCTCACAGCAGGTCAACTTGTGTGTGGTTGCAACATTACGGTCCCATTGAGTACATTTTTGGAGAAAGGGACATCAGTTGCACCACAGGGCGGGAGGAGATTGCTGAGCACGTTACATTTTCTCTCTTCGGTAAGCATTTTTTTGTGTTTGATACTTTTGGAATTTTGGTTTTTCATGTTGATTTTAAAATGACCTTTTTCATGTTTGAAATGTACTAACTCATTTTTTCCTCACAGCAGGTCAACTTGTGTGTGGTTGCAACATTACGGTCCCATTGAGTACATTTTTGGAGAAAGGGACATCAGTTGCACCACAGGGCGGGAGGAGGGTGCTGAGCATGTTACATTTTCTCTCTTCGGTAAGCATTTTTTTGTGTTTGATACTTTTGGAATTTTCGTTTTTCATGTTGATTTTAAAATGACCTTTTTCATGTTTGAAATGTACTAACTCGTTTTTTCCTCACAGCAGGTCAACTTGTGTGTGGTTGCAACATTAAGGTCCCAATGAGTACATTTTTGGAGAAAGGGACATCAGTTGCACCACAGGGCGGGAGGAGGGTGCTGAGCATGTTACATTTTCTCTCTTCGGTAAGCATTTTTTTGTGTTTGATACTTTTGGAATTTTCGTTTTTCATGTTGATTTTAAAATGACCTTTTTCATGTTTGAAATGTACTAACTCGTTTTTTCCTCACAGCAGGTCAACTTGTGTGTGGTTGCAACATTACGGTCCCATTGAGTACATTTTTGGAGAAAGGGACATCAGTTGCACCACAGGGCGGGAGGAGGGTGCTGAGCACGTTACATTTTCTCTCTTCGGTAAGCATTTTTTTGTGTTTGATACTTTTGGAATTTTGGTTTTTCATGTTGATTTTAAAATGACCTTTTTCATGTTTGAAATGTACTAACTCGTTTTTTCCTCACAGCAGGTCAACTTGTGTGTGGTTGCAACATTACGGTCCCATTGAGTACATTTTTGGAGAAAGGGACATCAGTTGCACCACAGGGCGGAAGGAGGGTGCCAAGCACGTTACATTTTTTTTCTTCGGTAAGCATTTTTTTGTGTTTGATACTTTTGGGATTTTGGTTTTTCATGTTGATTTTAAAATGACCTTTTTCATGTTTGAAATGTACTAACTTGTTTTTTCCTCACAGCAGGTCAACTTGTGTGTGGTTGCAACATTACGGTCCCATTGAGTACATTTTTGGAGAAAGGGACATCAGTTGCACCACAGGGCGGGAGGAGATTGCTGAGCACGTTACATTTTCTCTCTTCGGTAAGCATTTTTTTGTGTTTGATACTTTTGGAATTTTGGTTTTTCATGTTGATTTTAAAATGACCTTTTTCATGTTTGAAATGTACTAACTCATTTTTTCCTCACAGCAGGTCAACTTGTGTGTGGTTGCAACATTACGGTCCCATTGAGTACATTTTTGGAGAAAGGGACATCAGTTGCACCACAGGGCGGGAGGAGGGTGCTGAGCATGTTACATTTTCTCTCTTCGGTAAGCATTTTTTTGTGTTTGATACTTTTGGAATTTTGGTTTTTCATGTTGATTTTAAAATGACCTTTTTCATGTTTGAAATGTACTAACTCATTTTTTCCTCACAGCAGGTCAACTTGTGTGTGGTTGCAACATTACGGTCCCATTGAGTACATTTTTGGAGAAAGGGACATCAGTTGCACCACAGGGCGGGAGGAGGGTGCTGAGCATGTTACATTTTCTCTCTTCGGTAAGCATTTTTTTGTGTTTGATACTTTTGGAATTTTCGTTTTTCATGTTGATTTTAAAATGACCTTTTTCATGTTTGAAATGTACTAACTCGTTTTTTCCTCACAGCAGGTCAACTTGTGTGTGGTTGCAACATTAAGGTCCCAATGAGTACATTTTTGGAGAAAGGGACATCAGTTGCACCACAGGGCGGGAGGAGGGTGCTGAGCATGTTACATTTTCTCTCTTCGGTAAGCATTTTTTTGTGTTTGATACTTTTGGAATTTTCGTTTTTCATGTTGATTTTAAAATGACCTTTTTCATGTTTGAAATGTACTAACTCGTTTTTTCCTCACAGCAGGTCAACTTGTGTGTGGTTGCAACATTAAGGTCCCAATGAGTACATTTTTGGAGAAAGGGACATCAGTTGCACCACAGGGCGGGAGGAGGGTGCTGAGCATGTTACATTTTCTCTCTTCGGTAAGCATTTTTTTGTGTTTGATACTTTTGGAATTTTCGTTTTTCATGTTGATTTTAAAATGACCTTTTTCATGTTTGAAATGTACTAACTCGTTTTTTCCTCACAGCAGGACAACTTGTGTGTGGTTGCAACATTAAGGTCCCATTGAGTACATTTTTGGAGAAAGGGACATCAGTTGCACCACAGGGCGGGAGGAGGGTGCTGAGCACGTTACATTTTCTCTCTTCGGTAAGCATTTTTTTGTGTTTGATACTTTTGGAATTTTTGGTTTTTCATGTTGATTTTAAAATGACCTTTTTCATGTTTGAAATGTACTAACTCGTTTTTTCCTCACAGCAGGTAAACTTGTGTGTGGTTGCAACATTACGGTCCCATTGAGTACATTTTTGGAGGAAGGGACATCAGTTGCACCACAGGGCGGGAGGAGGGTGCTGAGCACGTTACATTTTCTCTCTTCGGTAAGCATTTTTTTGTGTTTGATACTTTTGGAATTTTTGGTTTTCATGTTGATTTTAAAATGACCTTTTTCATGTTTGAAATGTACTAACTCGTTTTTTCCTCACAGCAGGTCAACTTGTGTGTGGTTGCAACATTACGGTCCCATTGAGTACATTTTTGGAGAAAGGGACATCAGTTGCACCACAGGGCGGGAGGAGGGTGCTGAGCACGTTACATTTTCTCTCTTCGGTAAGCATTTTTTTGTGTTTGATACTTTTGGAATTTTGGTTTTTTATGTTGATTTTAAAATGACCTTTTTCATGTTTGAAATGTACTAACTCTTTTTTTCCTCACAGCAGGTCAACTTGTGTGTGGTTGCAACATTACGGTCCCATTGAGTACATTTTTGGAGAAAGGGACATCAGTTTCACCAAAGGGCAGGAGGAGGGTGCTGAGCACGTTACATTTTCTCTCTTCGGTAAGCATTTTTTTGAGTTTGATACTTTTGGAATTTTGGTTTTTCATGTTGATTTTAAAATGACCTTTTTCATGTTTGAAATGTACTAACTCGTTTTTTCCTCACAGCAGGTCAACTTGTGTGTGGTTGCAACATTACGGTCCCATGAGTACATTTTTGGAGAAAGGGACATCAGTTGCACCACAGGGCGGGAGGAGGGTGCAGAGCACGATACATTTTCTCTCTTCGGTAAGAATTTTTTTGTGTTTGATACTTTTGGAATTTTGATTTTTCATGTTGATTTTAAAATGACCTTTTTCATGTTTGAAATGTACTAACTCGTTTTTTCCTCACAGCAGGTCAACTTGTGTGTGGTTGCAACATTACGGTCCCATTGAGTACATTTTTGGAGAAAGGGACATCAGTTGCACCACTGGGCGGGAGGAGGGTGCAGAGCACGATACATTTTCTCTCTTTGGTAAGCATTTTTTTGTGTTTGATACTTTTGGAATTTGGTTTTTCATGTTGATTTTTAAATGACCTTTTTCATGTTTGAAATGTACTAACTCGTTTTATCCTCACAGCAGGTCAACTTGTGTGTGGTTGCAACATTACGGTCCCATTGAGTACATTTTTGGAGAAAGGGACATCAGTTGCACCACAGGGCGGGAGGAGGGTGCTGAGCACGTTACATTTTCTCTGTTCGGTAAGCATTTTTTTGTGTTTGATACTTTTGGAATTTTGGTTTTTCATGTTAATTTTAAAATGACCTTTTTCATGTTTGAAATGTGCTAACTCGTTTTTTCCTCACAGCAGGTCACCTTGTGTGTGGTTGCAACATTACGGTCCCATTAAGTACATTTTTGGAGAAAGGGACATCAGTTGCACCACAGGGCGGGAGGAGGGTGCCGAGCACGTTACATTTTCTCTCTTCGGTAAGCATTTTTTTGTGTTTGATACTTTTGGAATTTTGGTTTTTCATGTTGATTTTAAAATGACCTTTTTCATGTTTGAAATGTACTAACTCGTTTTTTCCCTCACAGCAGGTCAACTTGTGTGTGGTTGCAACATTACGGTCCCATTGAGTACATTTTTGGAGAAAGGGACATCAGTTGCACCACAGGGCGGGAGGAGGGTGCTGAGCACGTTACATTTTCTCTCTTCGGTAACCATTTTTTTGTGTTTGATACTTTTGGAATTTTGGTTTTTCATGTTGATTTTAAAATGACCTTTTTCATGTTTGAAATGTACTAACTCGTTTTTTCCTCACAGCAGGTCAACTTGTGTGTGTGGTTGCAACATTACGGTCCCATTGAGTAAATTTTTGAAGAAAGGGACATCAGTTGCACCACAGGGCGGGAGGAGGGTGCTGGGCACGTTACATTTTCTCTCTTCGGTAAGCATTTTTTTGTGTTTGATACTTATGTAATTTTGGTTTTTCATGTTGATTTTAAAATGACCTTTTTCATGTTTGAAATGTACTAACTCGTATTTTCCTCACAGCAGGTCAACTTTTGTGTGGTTGCAACATTACGGTCCCATTGAGTACATTTTTGGAGAAAGGGACATCAGTTTCACCACAGGGCGGGAGGAGGGTGCTGAGCACATTACATTTTCTCTCTTCGGTAAGCATTTTTTTGTGTTTGATACTTTTGGAATTTTGGTTTTTCATGTTGATTTTAAAATGACCTTTTTCATGTTTGAAATGTACTAACTCGTTTTTTCCTCACAGCAGGTCAACTTGTGTGTGGTTGCAACATTACGGGCCCATTGAGTACATTTTTGGAGAAAGCGACATCAGTTGCACCACAGGGCGGGAGGAGGGTGAAGAGCACGATACGTTTTCTCTCTTCGGTAAGCATTTTTTTGTGTTTGATACTTTTGGAATTTTGGTTTTTCATGTTGATTTTAAAATGACCTTTTTCATGTTTGAAATGTACTAACTCGTTTTTTCCTCACAGCAGGTCAACTTGTGTGTGGTTGCAACATTACGGTCCCATTGAGTACATTTTTGGAGAAAGGGACATCAGTTGCACCACAGGGCGGGAGGAGGGTGCAGAGCACGATACATTTTCTCTCTTCGGTAAGCACTTTTTGTGTTTGATACTTTTGGAATTTTGGTTTTTCATGTTGATTTTAAAATGACCTTTTTCATGTTTGAAATGTACTAACTCGTTGTTTCCACACAGAAGGTCAACTTGTGTGTGGTTGCAACATTACGGTCCCATTGAGTACAATTTTGGTGAGAGTGACATCAGTTGCATCACAGGTCGGGAGGAGGGTGCTGAGCACGATACATTTTCTCTCTTCGGTAAGCATTTTTTTGTGTTTGATACTTTTGGAATTTTGGTTTTTCATGTTGATTTTAAAATGACCTTTTTCATCTTTGAAATGTACTAACTCGTTTTTTCCTCACAGCAGGTCAACTTGTGTGTGGTTGCAACATTACGGTGCCATTGAGTACATTTTTGGAGAAAGGGACATCAGTTGCACCACAGGGCGGGAGGAGGGTGCCGAGCACGTTACATTTTTTTTCTTCGGTAAGCATTTTTTTGTGTTTGATACTTTTGGAATTTTGGTTTTTCATGTTGATTTTAAAATGACCTTTTTCATGTTTGAAATGTACTAACTCGTTTTTCCTCACAGAAGGTCAACTTGTGTGTGGTTGCAACATTACGGTCCCATTAAGTACATTTTTGGAGAAAGGGACATCAGTTGCACCACAGGGCGGGAGGAGGGTGCCGAGCACATTACATTTTCTTTCTTCGGTAAGCATTTTTTTGTGTTTGATACTTTTGGAATTTTGGTTTTTCATGTTGATTTTGAAATGACCTTTTTCATGATTGAGATGTACCAACTCGTTTTTTCCTCACAGCAGGTCAACTTGTGTGTGGTTGCAACATTACGGTCCCATTGAGTACATTTTTGGAGAAAGGGACATCAGTTGCACCACAGGGCGGGAGGAGTGTGCCGAGCATGTTGCATTTTTTTTCTTCGGTAAGCATTTTTTTGTGTTTGATTCTTTTGGAATTTTCGTTTTTCATGTTGATTTTAAAATGACCTTTTTCATGTTTGAAATGTGCTAACTCGTTTTTTCCTCACAGCAGGTCAACTTGTGTGTGGTTGCAACATTACGGTCCCATTGAGTACATTTTTGGAGAAAGGGACATCAGTTGCACCACAGGGCGGGAGGAGTGTGCCGAGCATGTTGCATTTTTTTTCTTCGGTAAGCATTTTTTTGTGTTTGATTCTTTTGGAATTTTGGTTTTTCATGTTGATTTTAAAATGACGTTTTTCATGTTTGAAATGTACTAACTCGTTTTTTCCTCACAGCAGGTCAACTTGTGTGTGGTTGCAACATTACGGTCCCATTGAGTACATTTTTGGAGAAAGGGACATCAGTTGCACCACAGGGCGGGAGGAGGGTGCTGAGCACGTTACATTTTCTCTCTTCGGTAAGCATTTTTTTGTGTTTGATACTTTTGGAATTTTGGTTTTTCATGTTGATTTTAAAATGACCTTTTTCATGTTTGAAATGTACTAACTCGTTTTTTCCTCACAGCAGGTCAACTTGTGTGTGTGGTTGCAACATTACGGTCCCATTGAGTAAATTTTTGAAGAAAGGGACATCAGTTGCACCACAGGGCGGGAGGAGGGTGCTGGGCACGTTACATTTTCTCTCTTCGGTAAGCATTTTTTTGTGTTTGATACTTTTGTAATTTTGGTTTTTCATGTTGATTTTAAAATGACCTTTTTCATGTTTGAAATGTACTAACTCGTATTTTCCTCACAGCAGGTCAACTTTTGTGTGGTTGCAACATTACGGTCCCATTGAGTACATTTTTGGAGAAAGGGACATCAGTTTCACCACAGGGTGGGAGGAGGGTGCTGAGCACATTACATTTTCTCTCTTCGGTAAGCATTTTTTTGTGTTTGACACTTTTGGAATTTTGGTTTTTCATGTTGATTTTAAAATGACCTTTTTCATGTTTGAAATGTACTAACTCGTTTTTTCCTCACAGCAGGTCAACTTGTGTGTGGTTGCAACATTACGGGCCCATTGAGTACATTTTTGGAGAAAGCGACATCAGTTGCACCACAGGGCGGGAGGAGGGTGAAGAGCACGATACGTTTTCTCTCTTCGGTAAACATTTTTTTGTGTTTGATACTTTTGGAATTTTGGTTTTTCATGTTGATTTTAAAATGACCTTTTTCATGTTTGAAATGTACTAACTCGTTTTTTCCTCACAGCAGGTCAACTTGTGTGTGGTTGCAACATTACGGTCCCATTGAGTACATTTTTGGAGAAAGGGACATCAGTTGCACCACAGGGCGGGAGGAGGGTGCAGAGCACGATACATTTTCTCTCTTCGGTAAGCACTTTTTGTGTTTGATACTTTTGGAATTTTGGTTTTTCATGTTGATTTTAAAATGACCTTTTTCATGTTTGAAATGTACTAACTCGTTTTTTCCTCACAGCAGGTCAACTTGTGTGTGGTTGCAACATTACGGTCTCATTGAGTACATTTTTGGAGTAAGGGACATCAGTTGCACCACAGGGCGGGAGGAGGGTGCTGAGCACGTTACATTTTCTCTCTTCGGTAAGCATTTTTTTGTGTTTGATACTTTTGGAATTTTGGTTTTTCATGTTGATTTTAAAATGACCTTTTTCATGTTTGAAATGTACTAACTCGTTTTTTCCTCACAGCAGGTCAACTTGTGTGTGGTTGCAACATTACGGTCCCATTGAGTACATTTTTGGAGAAAGGGCATCAGTTGCACCACAGGGCGGGAGGAGGGTGCCGAGCATGTTAAATTGTTTTTTCTTCGGTAAGCATTTTTTTGTGTTTCATACTTTTGGAATTTTGGTTTTTCATGTTGATTTTAAAATGACCTTTTTCATGTTTGAAATGTACTAACTCTTTTTTTCCTCACAGCAGGTCAACTTGTGTGTGGATGCAACATTACGGTCCCATTGAGTACATTTTTGGAGTAAGGGACATCAGTTGCACCACAGTGCGGGAGGAGAGTGCTGAGCACGTTACATTTTCTCTTCGGTAAGCATTTTTTTGTGTTTGATACTTTTGGAATTTTGGTTTTTCATGTTGATTTTAAAACGACCTTTTTCATGTTTGAAATGTACTAACTCGTTTTTTCCTCACAGCAGGGCAACTTGTGTGTGGTTGCAACATTACGGTTCCATTGAGTACATTTTTGGAGAAAGGGACATCAGTTGCACCACAGGGCGGGAGGAGGGTGCCGAGCACGTTACATTTTTTTTCTTCGGTAAGCATTTTTTTGTGTTTGCTACTTTTGGAACTTTGGTTTTTCATGTTGATTTTAAAATGACCTTTTTCATGTTTGAAATGTACTAACTCGTTTTTTCCTCACAGCAGGTCAACTTGTGTGTGGTTGCAACATTACGGTCCCATTGAGTACATTTTTGGAGAAAGGGACATCAGTTGCACCACAGGGCGGGAGGAGGGTGCCGAGCGCGTTACAATTTCTTTCTTCGGTAAGCATTTTTTTGTGTTTGATACTTTTGGAATTTTGGTTTTTCATGTTGATTTTAAAATGACCTTTTTCATGTTTGAAATGTACTAACTCGTTTTTTCCTCACAGCAGGTCAACTTGTGTGTGGTTGCAACACTACGGTCCCATTGAGTACATTTTTGGAGAAAGGGAGATCAGTTGCACCACAGGGCGGGAGGAGGGTGCTGAGCACGTTACATTTTCTCTCTTCGGTAAGCATTTTTTTGTGTTTGATACTTTTGGTATTTTGGTTTTTCGTGTTGATTTTAAAATGACCTTTTTCATGTTTGAAATGTACTAACTCGTTTTTTCCTCACAGCAGGTCAACTTGTGTGTGGTTGCAACATTACGGTCCCATTGAGTACATTTTTGGAGAAAGGGACATCAGTTGCACCACAGGGCGGGAGGAGTGTGCCGAGCATGTTAAATTTTTTTCTTCGGTAAGCATTTTTTTGTGTTTGATTCTTTTAGAATTTTGGTTTTTCATGTTGATTTTAAAATGACCTTTTTCATGTTTGAAATGTACTAACTCGTTTTTTCCTCACATCAGGTCAACTTGTGTGTGGTTGCAACATTACGGTCCCATTGAGTACAATTTTGGAGAAAGGGACATCAGTTGCACCACAGGGCGGGAGGAGGGTGCTGAGCACGTTACATTTTCTCTCTTCGGTAAGCATTTTTTGTGTTTGATACTTTTGGAATTTTGGTTTTTCATGTTGATTTAAAAATGACCTTTTTCATGTTTGAAATGTACTAACTCGTTTTTTCCTCACAGAAGGTCAACTTGTCTGTGTTTGCAACATTACGGTCCCATTGAGTACATTTTTGGAGAAAGGGACATCAGTTGCACCACAGGGCGGGAGGAGGGTGCTGAGCACGTTACATTTTCTCTTCGGTAAGCATTTTTTTGTGTTTGATACTTTTGGAATTTTGGTTTTTCATGTTGATTTTAAAATGACCTTTTTCATGTTTGAAATGTACTAACTCTTTTTTTCCTCACAGCAGGGCAACTTCTGTGTGGTTGCAACATTACGGTTCCATTGAGTACATTTTTGGAGAAAGGGACATCAGTTGCACCACAGGGCGGGAGGAGGGTGCTGAGCACGTTACATTTTCTCTCTTCGGTAAGCATTCTTTTGTGTTTGATACTTTTGGAATTTTGGTTTTTCATGTTGATTTTAAAATGACCTTTTTCATGTTTGAAATGTACTAACTCGTTTTTTCCTCACAGCAGGTCAACTTGTGTGTGGTTGCAACATTACGGTCCCATTGAGTACATTTTTGGAGAAAGGGACATCAGTTGCACCACAGGGCGGGAGGAGGGTGCCGAGCACGTTACATTTTCTTTCTTTGGTAAGCATTTTTTTGTGTTTGATACTTTTGGAATTTTGGTTTTTCATGTTGATTTTAAAATGACCTTTTTCATGTTTGAAATGTACTAACTCGTTTTTTCCTCACAGCAGGTCAACTTGTGTGTGGTTGCAACATTACGGTCCCATTGAGTACATTTTTGGAGAAAGGGACATCAGTTGCACCACAGGGTGGGAGGAGGGTGCTGAGCACGTTACATTTTCTCTCTTCGGTAAGCATTTTTTTGTTTTTGATACTTTTGGAATTTTGGTTTTTCATGTTGATTTTAAAATGACCTTTTTCATGTTTGAAATGTACTAACTCGTTTTTTACTCACAGCAGGTCAACTTGTGTGTGGATGCAACATTACGGTCCCGTTGAGTACATTTTTGGAAAAAGGGACATCAGTTCCACCACAGGGCGGGAGGAGGGTGCTGAGCACGTTACATTTTTTCTCTTCGGTAAGCATTTTTTTGTGTTTGATACTTTTGGAATTTTGGTTTTTCATGTTGATTTTAAAATGACCTTTTTCGTGTTTGAAATGTGCTAACTCGTTTTTTTTTCACAGCAGGTCAACTTGTGTGTGGTTGCAACATTACGGTCCCATTGAGTACATTTTTGGAGAAAGGGACATCAGTTGCACCACAGGGCGGGAGGAGTGTGCCGTGCATGTTACATTTTTTTTCTTCGGTAAGCATTTTTTTGTGTTTGATTCTTTTGGAATTTTGGTTTTTCATGTTGATTTTAAAATGACCTTTTTCATGTTTGACATGTACTAACTCGTTTTTTCCTCACAGCAGGTCAACTTGTGTGTGGTTGCAACATTACGGTCCCATTGAGTACATTTTTGGAGAAAGGGACATCAGTTGCACCACAGGGCGGGAGGAGGGTGCTGAGCACGTTACATTTTCTCTCTTCGGTAAGCATTTTTTTGTGTTTGATACTTTTGGAATTTTGGTTTTTCATGTTGATTTTAAAATGACCTTTTCATGTTTGAAATGTACTAACTCGTTTTTTCCTCACAGCAGGTCAACTTGTGTGTGGTTGCAACATTACGGTCCCATTGAGTACATTTTTGGAGAAAGGGACATCAGTTGCACCACAGGGCGGGAGGAGGGTGCTGAGCACGTTACATTTTTCCTCTTCGGTAAGCATTTTTTTGTGTTTGATACTTTTGGAATTTTGGTTTTTCATGTTGATTTTAAAATGACCTTTTTCATGTTTGAAATGTACTAACTCGTTTTTTCCTCACAGCAGGTCAACTTTTGTGTGGTTGCAACATTACGGTCCCATTGAGTACATTTTTGGAGAAAGGGACATCAGTTTCACCACAGGGCGGGAGGAGGGTGTTGAGCACATTACATTTTCTCTCTTCGGTAAGCATTTTTTTGTGTTTGATACTTTTGGAATTTTGGTTTTTCATGTTGATTTTAAAATGACCTTTTTCATGTTTGAAATGTACTAACTCGTTTTTTCCTCACAGCAGGTCAACTTGTGTGTGGTTGCAACATTACGGTCCCATTGAGTACATTTTTGGAGAAAGGGACATCAGTTTCACCACAGGGCGGGAGGAGGGTGCAGAGCACGATACATTTTCTCTCTTCGGTAAGCATTTTTTTGTGTTTGGTACTTTTGGAATTTTGGTTTTTCATGTTGATTTTAAAATGACCTTTTTCGTGTTTGAAATGTACTAACTCGTTTTTTCCTCACAGCAGGTCAACTTGTGTGTGGATGCAACATTACGGTCCCATTGAGTACATTTTTGGAGTAAGGGACATCAGTTGCACCACAGGGCGGGAGGAGGGTGCTGAGCACGTTACATTTTCTCTCTTCGGTAAGCATTTTTTTGTGTTTGATACTTTTGGAATTTTGGTTTTACATGTTGATTTTAAAATGACCTTTTTCATGTTTGAAATGTACTAACTCGTCTTTTCCTCACAGCAGGTCAACTTGTGTGTGGTTGCAACATTACGGTCCCATTGAGTACATTTTTGGAGAAAGGGACATCAGTTGCACCACAGGGCGGGAGGAGGGTGCAGAGCACGATACATTTTCTCTCTTCGGTAAGCATTTTTTTGTGTTTGATACTTTTGGAATTATGGTTTTTCATGTTGATTTTAAAATGACCTTTTTCATGTTTGAAATGTACTAACTTGTTTTTTCCTCACAGCAGGTCAACTTGTGTGTGGTTGCAACATTACGGTCCCATTGAGTACATTTTTGGAGAAAGGGACATCAGTTGCACCACAGGGCGGGAGGAGGGTGCTGAGCACGTTACATTTTCTCTCTTCGGTAAGCATTTTTTTGTGTTTGATACTTTTGGAATTTTGGTTTTTCATGTTGATTTTAAAATGACCTTTTTCATGTTTGAAATGTACTAACTCGTTTTTTCCTCACAGCAGGTCAACTTGTGTGTGGTTGCAACATTACGGTCCCATTGAGTACATTTTTGGAGAAAGGGACATCAGTTGCACCACAGGGCGGGAGGAGGGTGCTGAGCACGTTACATTTTTCCTCTTCGGTAAGCATTTTTTTGTGTTTGATACTTTTGGAATTTTGGTTTTTCATGTTGATTTTAAAATGACCTTTTTCATGTTTGAAATGTACTAACTCGTTTTTTCCTCACAGCAGGTCAACTTTTGTGTGGTTGCAACATTACGGTCCCATTGAGTACATTTTTGGAGAAAGGGACATCAGTTTCACCACAGGGCGGGAGGAGGGTGTTGAGCACATTACATTTTCTCTCTTCGGTAAGCATTTTTTTGTGTTTGATACTTTTGGAATTTTGGTTTTTCATGTTGATTTTAAAATGACCTTTTTCATGTTTGAAATGTACTAACTCGTTTTTTCCTCACAGCAGGTCAACTTGTGTGTGGTTGCAACATTACGTTCCCATTGAGTACATTTTTGGAGAAAGGGACATCAGTTGCACCACAGGGCGGGAGGAGGGTGCAGAGCACGATACATTTTCTCTCTTCGGTAAGCATTTTTTTGTGTTTGATACTTTTGGAATTTTGGTTTTTCATGTTGATTTTAAAATGACCTTTTTCATGTTTGAAATGTACTAACTCGTTTTTTCCTCACAGCAGGTCAACTTGTGTGTGGATGCAACATTACGGTCCCTTTGAGTACATTTTTGGAGAAAGGGACATCAGTTGCACCACAGGGCGGGAGGAGGGTGCAGAGCACGATACATTTTCTCTCTTCGGTAAGCATTTTTTTGCGTTTGATACTTTTGGAATTTTGATTTTTCATGTTGATTTTAAAATGACCTTTTTCATGTTTGAAATGTACTAACTCGTTTTTTCCTCACAGCAGGTCAACTTGTGTGTGGTTGCAACATTACGGTCCCGTTGAGTACATTTTTGGAGAAAGGGACATCAGTTGCACCACTGGGCGGGAGGAGGGTGCAGAGCACGATACATTTTCTCTCTTTGGTAAGCATTTTTTTGTGTTTGATACTTTTGGAATTTGGTTTTTCATGTTGATTTGAGAATGACCTTTTTCATGTTTGAAATGTACTAACTCGTTTTATCCTCACAGCAGGTCAACTTGTGTGTGGTTGCAACATTACGGTCCCATTGAGTACATTTTTGGAGAAAGGGACATCAGTTGCACCACAGGGCGGGAGGAGGGTGCTGAGCACGTTACATTTTCTCTCTTCGGTAAGAATTTTTTTGTGTTTGATACTTTTGGAATTTTGGTTTTTCATGTTGATTTTAAAATGACCTTTTTCATGTTTGAAATGTACTAACTCGTTTTTTCCTCACAGCAGGTCAACTTGTGTGTGGTTGCAACATTACGGTCCCATTGAGTACATTTTTGGAGAAAGGGACATCAGTTGCACCACAGGGCGGGAGGAGGGTGCTGAGCACGTTACATTTTCTCTCTTCGGTAAGCATTTTTTTGTGTTTGATACTTTTGGAATTTTGGTTTTTCATGTTGATTTTAAAATGACCTTTTTCATGTTTGAAATGTACTAACTCGTTTTTTCCTCACAGCAGGTCAACTTGTGTGTGGTTGCAACATTACGGTCCCATTGAGTACATTTTTGGAGAAAGGGACATCAGTTGCACCACAGGGCGGGAGGAGGGTGCTGAGCACGTTACATTTTTCCTCTTCGGTAAGCATTTTTTTGTGTTTGATACTTTTGGAATTTTGGTTTTTCATGTTGATTTTAAAATGACCTTTTTCATGTTTGAAATGTACTAACTCGTTTTTTCCTCACAGCAGGTCAACTTTTGTGTGGTTGCAACATTACGGTCCCATTGAGTACATTTTTGGAGAAAGGGACATCAGTTTCACCACAGGGCGGGAGGAGGGTGTTGAGCACATTACATTTTCTCTCTTCGGTAAGCATTTTTTTGTGTTTGATACTTTTGGAATTTTGGTTTTTCATGTTGATTTTAAAATGACCTTTTTCATGTTTGAAATGTACTAACTCGTTTTTTCCTCACAGCAGGTCAACTTGTGTGTGGTTGCAACATTACGTTCCCATTGAGTACATTTTTGGAGAAAGGGACATCAGTTGCACCACAGGGCGGGAGGAGGGTGCAGAGCACGATACATTTTCTCTCTTCGGTAAGCATTTTTTTGTGTTTGATACTTTTGGAATTTTGGTTTTTCATGTTGATTTTAAAATGACCTTTTTCATGTTTGAAATGTACTAACTCGTTTTTTCCTCACAGCAGGTCAACTTGTGTGTGGATGCAACATTACGGTCCCTTTGAGTACATTTTTGGAGAAAGGGACATCAGTTGCACCACAGGGCGGGAGGAGGGTGCAGAGCACGATACATTTTCTCTCTTCGGTAAGCATTTTTTTGCGTTTGATACTTTTGGAATTTTGATTTTTCATGTTGATTTTAAAATGACCTTTTTCATGTTTGAAATGTACTAACTCGTTTTTTCCTCACAGCAGGTCAACTTGTGTGTGGTTGCAACATTACGGTCCCGTTGAGTACATTTTTGGAGAAAGGGACATCAGTTGCACCACTGGGCGGGAGGAGGGTGCAGAGCACGATACATTTTCTCTCTTTGGTAAGCATTTTTTTGTGTTTGATACTTTTGGAATTTGGTTTTTCATGTTGATTTTAGAATGACCTTTTTCATGTTTGAAATGTACTAACTCGTTTTATCCTCACAGCAGGTCAACTTGTGTGTGGTTGCAACATTACGGTCCCATTGAGTACATTTTTGGAGAAAGGGACATCAGTTGCACCACAGGGCGGGAGGAGGGTGCTGAGCACGTTACATTTTCTCTCTTCGGTAAGCATTTTTTTGTGTTTGATACTTTTGGAATTTTGGTTTTTCATGTTGATTTTAAAATGACCTTTTTCATGTTTGAAATGTACTAACTCGTTTTTTCCTCACAGCAGGTCAACTTGTGTGTGGTTGCAACATTACGGTCCCATTGAGTACAATTTTGGTGAGAGGGACATCAGTTGCATCACAGGGCGGGAGGAGGGTGCTGAGCACGATACATTTTCTCTCTTCGGTAAGCATTTTTTTGTGTTTGATACTTTTTTAATTTTGGTTTTTCATGTTGATTTTAAAATGACCTTTTTCATGTTTGAAATGTACTAACTCGTTTTTTCCTCACAGCAGGTCAACTTGTGTGTGGTTGCAACATTACGGTCCCATTGAGTACATTTTTGGAGAAAGGCACATCAGTTGCACCACAGGGCGGGAGGAGGGTGCCGAGCACGTTACATTTTTTTTCTTCGGTAAGGATTTTTTTGTGTTTGATACTTTTGGAATTTTGGTTTTTCATGTTGATTTTAAAATGACCTTTTTCATGTTTGAAATGTACTAACTCGTTTTTTCCTCACAGCAGGTCAACTTGTGTGTGGTTGCAACATTACGGTCCCATTGAGTACATTTTTGGAGAGAGGGACATCAGTTGCACCACAGGGCGGGAGGAGGGTGCCAAGCACGTTACATTTTCTTTCTTCGGTAACAATTTTTTTGTGTTTGATACTTTTGGAATTATGGTTTTTCATGTTGATTTTAAAATGACCTTTTTCATGTTTGAAATGTGCTAACTCGTTTTTTCCTCACAGCAGGTCAACTTGTGTGTGGTTGCAACATTACGGTCCCATTGAGTACATTTTTGGAGAAAGGGACATCAGTTGCACCACAGGGCGGGAGGAGTGTGCCGAGCAAGTTACATTTTTTTTCTTCGGTAAGCATTTTTTTGTGTTTGATTCTTTTGGAATTTTGGTTTTTCATGTTGATTTTAAAATGACCTTTTTCATGTTTGAAATGTACTAACTCGTTTTTTCCTCACAGCAGGTCAACTTGTGTGTGGTTGCAACATTACGGTCCCATTGAGTACAATTTTGGAGAAAGGGACATCAGTTACACCACAGGGCGGGAGGAGGGTGCTGAGCACGTTACATTTTCTCTCTTCGGTAAGCATTTTTTTGTGTTTGATACTTTTGGAATTTTGGTTTTTCATGTTGATTTTAAAATGACCTTTTTCATGTTTGAAATGTACTAACTCGTTTTTTCCTCACAGCAGGTCAACTTGAGTGTGGTTGCAACATTACAGTCGCATTGAGTAAATTTTTGAAGAAAGGGACATCAGTTGCACCACAGGGCGGGAGGAGGGTGCAGAGCACGATACATTTTCTCTCTTCGGTAAGCATTTTTTTGTGTTTGATACTTTTGGAATTTTGGTTTTTCATGTTGATTTTAAAATGACCTTTTTCATGTTTGAAATGTACTAACTCGTTTTTTCCTCACAGCAGGTCAACTTGTGTGTGGTTGCAACATTACGGTCCCATTGAGTACATTTTTGGAGAAAGGGACATCAGTTGCACCACAGGGCGGGAGGGGGGTGCAGAGCACGATACATTTTCCCTCTACGGTAAGCATTTTTTTGTGTTTGATACTTTTGGAATTTTGGTTTTTCATGTTGATTTTAAAATGACCTTTTTCATGTTTGAAATGTACTAACTCGTTTTTTCCTCACAGCAGGTCAACTTGTGTGTGGTTGCAACATTACGGTCCCATTGAGTACATTTTTGGAGTAAGGGACATCAGTTACACCACAGGGCGGGAGGAGGGTGCTGAGGACGTTACATTTTCTCTCTTCGGTAAGCATTTTTTTGTGTTTGATACTTTTGGAATTTTGGTTTTTCATGTTGATTTTAAAATGACCTTTTTCATGTTTGAAATGTGCTAACTCGTTTTTTCCTCACAGCAGGTCAACTTGTGTGTGGTTGCAACATTACGGTCCCATTGAGTACATTTTTGGAGAAAGGGACATCAGTTGCACCACAGGACGGGAGGAGTGTGCCGAGCATGTTACATTTTTTTTCTTCGCTAAGCATTTTTTTGTGATTGATACTTTTGGAATTTTGGTTTTTCATGTTGATTTTAAAATGACCTTTTTCATGTTTGAAATGTACTAACTCGTTTTTTCCTCACAGCAGGTCAACTTGTGTGTGGTTGCAACATTACGGTCCCATTGAGTACATTTTTGGAGAAAGGGACATCAGTTGCACCACAGGGCGGGAGGAGGGTGCTGAGCACGATACATTTTCTCTCTTCGGTAAGCATTTTTTTGTGTTTGATACTTTTGGAATTTTGGTTTTTCATGTTGATTTTAAAATGACCTTTTTCATGTTTGAAATGTACTAACTCGTTTTATCCTCACAGCAGGTCAACTTGTGTGTGGTTGCAACATTACGGTCCCATTGAGTACATTTTTGGAGAAAGGGACATCAGTTGCACCACAGGGCGGGAGGAGGGTGCAGAGCACGATACATTTTCTCTCTTCGGTAAGCATTTTTTTGTGTTTGATACTTTTGGAATTTTGGTGTTTCATGTTGATTTTAAAATGACCTTTTTCATGTTTGAAATGTACTAACTCGTTTTTTCCTCACAGCAGGTCAACTTGTGTGTGGTTGCAACATTACGGTCCCATTGAGTACATTGTTGGAGTAAGGGACATCAGTTGCACCACAGGGCGGGAGGAGGGTGCTGAGCACGTTACATTTTCTCTCTTCGGTAAGCATTTTTTTGTGTTTGATACTTTTGGAATTTTTGTTTTTCATGTTGATTTTAAAATGACCTTTTTCATGTTTGAAATGTACTAACTCGTTTTTTCCTCACAGCTGGTCAACTTGTGTGTGGATGCAACATTACGGTCCCATTGAGTACATTTTTGGAGAAAGGGACATCAGTTGCACCACAGGGCGGGAGGAGGGTGCTGAGCACGTTACATTTTCTCCCTTCGGTAAGCATTTTTTTGTGTTTGATACTTTTGGAATTTTGGTTTTTCATGTTGATTTTAAAATGACCTTTTTCATGTTTGAAATGTGCTAACTCGTTTTTTCCTCACAGCAGGTCAACTTGTGTGTGGTTGCAACATTACGGTCCCATTGAGTACATTTTTGGAGAAAGGGACATCAGTTGCACCACAGGGCGGGAGGAGTGTGCCGAGCATGTTACATTTTTTTTCTTCGGTAAGCATTTTTTTGTGTTTGATTCTTTTGGAATTTTGGTTTTTCATGTTGATTTTAAAATGACCTTTTTCATGTTTGAAATGTACTAACTCGTTTTTTCCTCACAGCAGGTCAACTTGTGTGTGGTTGCAACATTACGGTCCCATTGAGTACATTTTTGGGGAAAGGGACATCAGTTGCACCACAGGGCGGGAGGAGTGTGCCGAGCGTGTTACATTTTTTTTCTTCGGTAAGCATTTTTTTGTGTTTGATTCTTTTGGAATTTTGGTTTTTCATGTTGATTTTAAAATGACCTTTTTCATGTTTGAAATGTACTAACTCGTTTTTTCCTCACAGCAGGTCAACTTGTGTGTGGTTGCAACATTACGGTCCCATTGAGTACAATTTTGGAGAAAGGGACATCAGTTGCACCACAGGGCGGGAGGAGGGCGCTGAGCACGTTACATTTTCTCTCTTCGGTAAGCATTTTTTTGTGTTTGATACTTTTGGAATTTTGGTTTTTCATGTTGATTTTAAAATGACCTTTTTCATGTTTGAAATGTACTAACTCGTTTTTTCCTCACAGCAGGTCAACTTGTGTGTGGTTGCAACATTACGGTCCCATTGAGTACATTTTTGGAGAAAGGGACATCAGTTGCACCACAGGGCGGGAGGAGGGTGCCGAGCACGTTACATTTTTTTTCTTCGGTAAGCATTTTTTTGTGTTTGATACTTTTGGAATTTTGGTTTTTCATGTTGATTTTAAAATGACCTTTTTCATGTTTGAAATGTACTAACTCGTTTTTTCCTCACAGCAGGTCAACTTGTGTGTGGTTGCAACATTACGGTCCCATTGAGTACATTTTTGGAGAGAGGGACATCAGTTGCACCACAGGGCGGGAGGAGGGTGCCGAGCACGATACATTTTCTTTCTTCGGTAACCATTTTTTTGTGTTTGATACTTTTGGAGTTTTGGTTTTTCATGTTGATTTTAAAATGACCTTTTTCATGATTGAAATGTACTAACTCGTTTTTTCCTCACAGCAGGTCAACTTGTGTGTGGTTGCAACATTACGGTCCCATTGAGTACATTTTTGGAGAAAGGGACATCAGTTGCACCACAGGGCGGGAGGAGGGTGCTGAGCACGTTACATTTTCTCTCTTCGGTAAGCATTTTTTTGTGTTTGATACTTTTGGAATTTTGGTTTTTCATGTTGATTTTAAAATGACCTTTTTCATGTTTGAAATGTACTAACTCGTTTTTTCCTCACAGCTGGTCAACTTGTGTGTGGATGCAACATTACGGTCCCATTGAGTACATTTTTGGAGAAAGGGGCATCAGTTGCACCACAGGGCGGGAGGAGGGTGCAGAGCACGATACATTTTCTCTCTTCGGTAAGCATTTTTTTGTGTTTGATACTTTTGGAATTTTGGTTTTTCATGTTGATTTTAAAATGACCTTTTTCATGATTGAAATGTACTAACTCGTTTTTTCCTCACAGCAGGTCAACTTGTGTGTGGTTGCAACATTACGGTCCCATTGAGTACATTTTTGGAGAAAGGGACATCAGTTGCACCACTGGGCGGGAGGAGGGTGCAGAGCACGATACATTTTCTCTCTTCGGTAAGCATTTTTTTGTGTTTGATACTTTTGGAATTTGGTTTTTCATGTTGATTTTAGAATGACCTTTTTCATGTTTGAAATGTACTAACTCGTTTTATTTTCACAGCAGGTCAACTTGTGTGTGGTTGCAACATTACGGTCCCATTGAGTACATTTTTGGAGAAAGGGGCATCAGTTGCACCACAGGGCGGGAGGAGGGTGCTGAGCACGTTACATTTTCTCTCTTCGGTAAGCATTTTTTTGTGTTTGATACTTTTGGAATTTTGGTTTTTCATGTTGATTTTAAAATGACCTTTTTCATGATTGAAATGTACTAACTCGTTTTTTCCTCACAGCAGGTCAACTTGTGTGTGGTTGCAACATTACGGTCCCATTGAGTACATTTTTGGAGAAAGGGGCATCAGTTGCACCACAGGGCGGGAGGAGGGTGCTGAGCACGTTACATTTTCTCTCTTCGGTAAGCATTTTTTTGTGTTTGATACTTTTGGAATTTTGGTTTTTCATGTTGATTTTAAAATGACCTTTTTCATGATTGAAATGTACTAACTCGTTTTTTCCTCACAGCAGGTCAACTTGTGTGTGGTTGCAACATTACGGTCCCATTGAGTAAATTTTTGGAGAAAGGGACATCAGTTGCACCACTGGGCGGGAGGAGGGTGCAGAGCACGATACATTTTCTCTCTTCGGTAAGCATTTTTTTGTGTTTGATACTTTTGGAATTTGGTTTTTCATGTTGATTTTAGAATGACCTTTTTCATGTTTGAAATGTACTAACTCGTTTTATCCTCACAGCAGGTCAACTTGTGTGTGGTTGCAACATTACGGTCCCATTGAGTACATTTTTATAGAAAGGGGCATCAGTTGCACCACAGGGCGGGAGGAGGGTGCTGAGCACGTTACATTTTCTCTCTTCGGTAAGCATTTTTTTGTGTTTGATACTTTTGGAATTTTGGTTTTTCATGTTGATTTTAAAATGACCTTTTTCATGTTTGAAATGTACTAACTCGTTTTTTCCTCACAGCAGGTCAACTTGTGTGTGGTTGCAACATTACGGTCCCATTGAGTACAATTTTGGTGAGAGGGACATCAGTTGCATCACAGGGCGGGAGGAGGGTGCTGAGCACGATACATTTTCTCTCTTCGGTAAGCATTTTTTTGTGTTTGATACTTTTGGAATTTTGGTTTTTCATGTTGATTTTAAAATGACCTTTTTCATGTTTGAAATGTACTAACTCGTTTTTTCCTCACAGCAGGTCAACTTGTGTGTGGTTGCAACATTACGGTCCCATTGAGTACATTTTTGGAGAAAGGGACATCAGTTGCCCCACAGGGCGGGAGGAGGGTGCCCAGCACGTTACATTTTTTTTCTTCGGTAAGCATTTTTTTGTGTTTGATAGATTTGGAATTTTGGTTTTTCATGTTGATTTTAAAATGACCTTTTTCATGTTTGAAATGTACTAACTCGTTTTTTCCTCACAGCAGGTCAACTTGTGTGCGGTTGCAACATTACGGTCCCATTGAGTACATTTTTGGAGAAAGGGACATCAGTTGCACCACAGGGCGGGAGGAGGGTGCCGAGCACGTTACATTTTCTTTCTTCGGTAACCATTTTTTTGTGTTTGATACTTTTGGAATTTTGGTTTTTCATGTTGATTTTAAAATGACCTTTTTCATGATTGAAATGTACTAACTCGTTTTTTCCTCACAGCAGGTCAACTTGTGTGTGGTTGCAACATTACGGTCCCATTGAGTACATTTTTGGAGAAAGGGACATCAGTTGCACCACAGGGCGGGAGGAGGGTGCTGAGCACGTTACATTTTCTCTCTTCGGTAAGCATTTTTTTGTGTTTGATACTTTTGGAATTTTGGTTTTTCATGTTGATTTTAAAATGACCTTTTTCATGTTTGAAATGTACTAACTCGTTTTTTCCTCACAGCTGGTCAACTTGTGTGTGGTTGCAACATTACGGTATCGTTGAGTACATTTTTGGAGAAAGGGACATCAGTTGCACCACAGGGCGGGAGGAGGGTGCTGAGCACGTTACATTTTCTCTCTTCGGTAAGCATTTTTTGTGTTTGATACTTTTGGAATTTTGGTTTTTCATGTTGATTTGAAAGTGACCTTTTTCATGTTTGAAATGTACTAACTCGTTTTTTCCTCACAGCTGGTCAACTTGTGTGTGGATGCAACATTACGGTCCCATTGAGTACATTTTTGGAGAAAGGGACATCAGTTGCACCACAGGGCGGGAGGAGGGTGCTGAGCACGTTACATTTTCTCTCTTCGGTAAGCATTTTTTGTGTTTGATACTTTTGGAATTTTGGTTTTTCATGTTGATTTTAAAATGACCTTTTTCATGTTTGAAATGTACTAACTCGTTTTTTCCTCACAGCTGGTCAACTTGTGTGTGGATGCAACATTACGGTCCCATTGAGTACATTTTTGGAAAAAGGGACATCAGTTGCACCACAGGGCGGGAGGAGGGTGCTGAGCACGTTACATTTTTTCTCTTCGGTAAGCATTTTTTTGTGTTTGATACTTTTGGAATTTTGGTTTTTCATGTTGATTTTAAAATGACCTTTTTCATGATTGAAATGTACTAACTCGTTTTTTCCTCACAGCAGGTCAACTTGTGTGTGGTTGCAACATTACGGTCCCATTGAGTACATTTTTGGAGAAAGGGACATCAGTTGCACCACAGGGCGGGAGGAGTGTGCCGTGCATGTTACATTTTTTTTCTTCGGTAAGCATTTTTTTGTGTTTGATTCTTTTGGAATTTTGGTTTTTCATGTTGATTTTAAAATGACCTTTTTCATGTTTGACATGTACTAACTCGTTTTTTCCTCACAGCAGGTCAACTTGTGTGTGGTTGCAACATTACGGTCCCATTGAGTACATTTTTGGAGAAAGGGACATCAGTTGCACCACAGGGCGGGAGGAGGGTGCTGAGCACGTTACATTTTCTCTCTTCGGTAAGCATTTTTTTGTGTTTGATACTTTTGGAATTTTGGTTTTTCATGTTGATTTTAAAATGACCTTTTCATGTTTGAAATGTACTAACTCGTTTTTTCCTCACAGCAGGTCAACTTGTGTGTGGTTGCAACATTACGGTCCCATTGAGTACATTTTTGGAGAAAGGGACATCAGTTGCACCACAGGGCGGGAGGAGGGTGCTGAGCACGTTACATTTTTCCTCTTCGGTAAGCATTTTTTTGTGTTTGATACTTTTGGAATTTTGGTTTTTCATGTTGATTTTAAAATGACCTTTTTCATGTTTGAAATGTACTAACTCGTTTTTTCCTCACAGCAGGTCAACTTGTGTGTGGTTGCAACATTACGGTCCCATTGAGTACATTTTTGGAGAAAGGGACATCAGTTGCACCACAGGGCGGGAGGAGGGTGCCGAGCACGTTACATTTTTTTTCTTCGGTAAGCATTTTTTTGTGTTTGATACTTTTGGAATTTTGGTTTTTCATGTTGATTTTAAAATGACCTTTTTCATGTTTGAAATGTACTAACTCGTTTTTTCCTCACAGCAGGTCAACTTGTGTGTGGTTGCAACATTACGGTCCCATTGAGTACATTTTTGGAGAAAGGGGCATCAGTTGCACCACAGGGCGGGAGGAGGGTGCTGAGCACGTTACATTTTCTCTCTTCGGTAAGCATTTTTTTGTGTTTGATACTTTTGGAATTTTGGTTTTTCATGTTGATTTTAAAATGACCTTTTTCATGTTTGAAATGTACTAACTCGTTTTTTCCTCACAGCAGGTCAACTTGTGTGTGGTTGCAACATTACGGTCCCATTGAGTACAATTTTGGTGAGAGGGACATCAGCTGCATCACAGGGCGGGAGGAGGGTGCTGAGCACGATACATTTTCTCTCTACGGTTAGCATTTTTTTGTGTTTGATACTTTTGGAATTTTGGTTTTTCATGTTGATTTTAAAATGACCTTTTTCATGTTTGAAATGTACTAACTCGTTTTTTCCTCACAGCAGGTCAACTTGTGTGTGGTTGCAACATTACGGTCCCATTGAGTACATTTTTGGAGAAAGGGACATCAGTTGCACCACAGGGCGGGAGGAGGGTGCCGAGCACGTTACATTTTTTTTCTTCGGTAAGCATTTTTTTGTGTTTGATACTTTTGGAATTTTGGTTTTTCATGTTGATTTTAAAATGACCTTTTTCATGTTTGAAATGTACTAACTCGTTTTTTCCTCACAGCAGGTCAACTTGTGTGTGGTTGCAACATTACGGTCCCATTGAGTACATTTTTGGAGAGAGGGACATCAGTTGCACCACAGGGCGGGAGGAGGGTGCCGAGCATGTTACATTTTCTTTCTTCGGTAACCATTTTTTTGTGTTTGATACTTTTGGAATTTTGGTTTTTCATGTTGATTTTAAAATGACCTTTTTCATGATTGAAATGTACTAACTCGTTTTTTCCTCACAGCAGGTCAACTTGTGTGTGGTTGCAACATTACGGTCCCATTGAGTACATTTTTGGAGAAAGGGACATCAGTTGCACCACAGGGCGGGAGGAGGGTGCTGAGCACGTTACATTTTCTCTCTTCGGTAAGCATTTTTTTGTGTTTGATACTTTTGGAATTTTGGTTTTTCATGTTGATTTTAAAATGACCTTTTTCATGTTTGAAATGTACTAACTCGTTTTTTCCTCACAGCTGGTCAACTTGTGTGTGGATGCAACATTACGGTCCCATTGAGTACATTTTTGGAGAAAGGGACATCAGTTGCACCACAGGGCGGGAGGAGGGTGCTGAGCACGTTACATTTTCTCTCTTCGGTAAGCATTTTTTTGTGTTTGATACTTTTGGAATTTTGGTTTTTCATGTTGATTTTAAAATGACCTTTTTCATGTTTGAAATGTGCTAACTCGTTTTTTCCTCACAGCAGGTCAACTTGTGTGTGGTTGCAACATTACGGTCCCATTGAGTACATTTTTGGAGAAAGGGACATCAGTTGCACCACAGGGCGGGAGGAGTGTGCCGAGCATGTTACATTTTTTTTCTTCGGTAAGCATTTTTTTGTGTTTGATTCTTTTGGAATTTTGGTTTTTCATGTTGATTTTAAAATGACCTTTTTCATGTTTGAAATGTACTAACTCGTTTTTTCCTCACAGCAGGTCAACTTGTGTGTGGTTGCAACATTACGGTCCCATTGAGTACATTTTTGGAGAAAGGGACATCAGTTGCACCACAGGGCGGGAGGGGGGTGCTGAGCACGTTACATTTTCTCTCTTCGGTAAGCATTTTTTTGTGTTTGATACTTTTGGAATTTTGGTTTTTCATGTTGATTTTAAAATGACCTTTTTCATGTTTGAAATGTACTAACTCGTTTTTTCCTCACAGCAGGTCAACTTGAGTGTGGTTGCAACATTACGGTCGCATTGAGTAAATTTTTGAAGAAAGGGACATCAGTTGCACCACGGGGCGGGAGGAGGGTGCTGAGCACGTTACATTTTCCCTCTTCGGTAAGCATTTTTTTGTGTTTGATACTTTTGGAATTTTGGTTTCTCATGTTGATTTTAAAATGACCTTTTTCATGTTTGAAATGTACTAACTCGTATTTTCCTCACAGCAGGTCAACTTTTGTGTGGTAGCAACATTACGGTCCCATTGAGTACATTTTTGGAGAAAGGGACATCAGTTTCACCACAGGGCGGGAGGAGGGTGCTGAGCACATTACATTTTCTCTCTTCGGTAAGCATTTTTTTGTGTTTGATACTTTTGGAATTTTGGTTTTTCATGTTGATTTTAAAATGACCTTTTTCATGTTTGAAATGTACTAACTCGTTTTTTCCTCACAGCAGGTCAACTTGTGTGTGGTTGCAACATTACGGTCCCATTGAGTACATTTTTGGAGAAAGGGACATCAGTTGCACCACAGGGCGGGAGGAGGGTGCAGAGCACGATACATTTTCTCTCTTCGGTAAGCATTTTTTTGTGTTTGATACTTTTGGAATTTTGGTTTTTCATGTTGATTTTAAAATGACCTTTTTCATGTTTGAAATGTACTAACTCGTTTTTTCCTCACAGCAGGTCAACTTGTGTGTGGTTGCAACATTACGGTCCCATTGAGTACATTTTTGGAGAAAGGGACATCAGTTGCACCACAGTACGGGAGGGGGGTGCAGAGCACGATACATTTTCTCTCTACGGTAAGCATTTTTTTGTGTTTGATACTTTTGGAATTTTGGTTTTTCATGTTGATTTTAAAATGACCTTTTTCATGTTTGAAATGTACTAACTCGTTTTTTCCTCACAGCAGGTCAATTTGTGTGTGGTTGCAACATTACGGTCCCATTGAGTACATTTTTTTGTAAGGGACATCAGTTGCACCACAGGGCGGGAGGATGGTGCTGAGCACGTTACATTTTCTCTCTTCGGTAAGCATTTTTTTGTGTTTGATACTTCTGGAATTTTGGTTTTTCATGTTGATTTTAAAATGACCTTTTTCATGTTTGAAATGTGCTAACTCGTTTTTTCCTCACAGCAGGTCAACTTGTGTGTGGTTGCAACATTACGGTCCCATTGAGTACATTTTTGGAGAAAGGGACATCAGTTGCACCACAGTACGGGAGGAGGGTGCCGAGCATGTTACATTTTTTTTCTTCGCTAAGCATTTTTTTGTGTTTGATACTTTTGGAATTTTGGTTTTTCATGTTGATTTTAAAATGACCTTTTTCATGTTTGAAATGTACTAACTCGTTTTTTCCTCACAGCAGGTCAACTTGTGTGTGGTTGCAACATTACGGTCCCATTGAGTACATTTTTGGAGAAAGGGACATCAGTTGCACCACAGGGCGGGAGGAGGTTGCTGAGCACGATACATTTTCTCTCTTCGGTAAGCATTTTTTTGTGTTTGATACTTTTGGAATTTTGGTTTTTCATGTTGATTTTAAAATGACCTTTTTCATGTTTGAAATGTACTAACTCGTTTTATCCTCACAGCAGGTCAACTTGTGCGTGGTTGCAACATTACGGTCCCATTGAGTACATTTTTGGAGCAAGGGACATCAGTTGCACCACAGGGCGGGAGGAGGGTGCAGAGCATGATACATTTTCTCTCTTCGGTAAGCATTTTTTTGTGTTTGATACTTTTGGAATTTTGGTTTTTCATGTTGATTTTAAAATGACCTTTTTCATGTTTGAAATGTACTAACTCGTTTTTTCCTCACAGCAGGTCAACTTGTGTGTGGTTGCAACATTACGGTCCCATTGAGTACATTTTTGGAGTAAGGGACATCAGTTGCACCACAGGGCGGGAGGAGGGTGCTGAGCACGTTACATTTTCTCTCTTCGGTAAGCATTTTTTTGTGTTTGATACTTTTGGAATTTTGGTTTTTCATGTTGATTTTAAAAGGACCTTTTTCATGTTTGAAATGTACTAACTCGTTTTTTCCTCACAGCTGGTCAACTTGTGTGTGGATGCAACATTACGGTCCCATTGAGTACATTTTTGGAGAAAGGGACATCAGTTGCACCACAGGGCGGGAGGAGGGTGCTGAGCACGTTACATTTTCTCTCTTCGGTAAGCATTTTTTTGTGTTTGATACTTTTGGAATTTTGGTTTTTCATGTTGATTTTAAAATGACCTTTTTCATGTTTGAAATGTGCTAACTCGTTTTTTCCTCACAGCAGGTCAACTTGTGTGTGGTTGCAACATTACGGTCCCATTGAGTACATTTTTGGAGAAAGGGACATCAGTTGCACCACAGGGCGGGAGGAGTGTGCCGAGCATGTTACATTTTTTTTCTTCGGTAAGCATTTTTTTGTGTTTGATTCTTTTGGAATTTTGGTTTTTCATGTTGATTTTAAAATGACCTTTTTCATGTTTGAAATGTACTAACTCGTTTTTTCCTCACAGCAGGTCAACTTGTGTGTGGTTGCAACATTACGGTCCCATTGAGTACAATTTTGGAGAAAGGGACATCAGTTGCACCACAGGGCGGGAGGAGGGTGCTGAGCACGTTACATTTTCTCTCTTCGGTAAGCATTTTTTTGTGTTTGATACTTTTGGAATTTTGGTTTTTCATGTTGATTTTAAAATGACCTTTTTCATGTTTGAAATGTACTAACTCATTTTTTCCTCACAGCAGGTCAACTTGTGTGTGGTTGCAACATTACGGTCCCATTGAGTACATTTTTGGAGAAAGGGACATCAGTTGCACCACAGGGCGGGAGGAGGGTGCTGAGCACGTTACATTTTCTCTTCGGTAAGCATTTTTTTGTGTTTGATACTTTTGGAATTTTGGTTTTTCATGTTGATTTTAAAATGACCTTTTTCATGTTTGAAATGTACTAACTCTTTTTTTCCTCACAGCAGCGCAACTTGTGTGTGGTTGCAACATTACGGTTCCATTGAGTACATTTTTGGAGAAAGGGACATCAGTTGCACCACAGGGCGGGAGGAGGGTGCCGAGCACGTTACATTTTTTTTCTTCGGTAAGCATTTTTTTGTGTTTGATACTTTTGGAATTTTGGTTTTTCATGTTGATTTTAAAATGACCTTTTTCATGTTTGAAATGTACTAACTCGTTTTTTCCTCACAGCAGGTCAACTTGTGTGTGGTGGCAACATTACGGTCCCATTGAGTACATTTTTAGAGAAAGGGACATCATTTGCACCACAGGGCGGGAGGAGTGTGCCGAGCATGTATCATTTTTTTTCTTCGGTAAGCATTTTTTTGTGTTTGATTCTTTTGGAATTTTGGTTTTTCATGTTGATTTTAAAATGACCTTTTTCATGTTTGAAATGTACTAACTCGTTTTTTCCTCACAGCAGGTCAACTTGTGTGTGGTTGCAACATTATGGTCCCATTGAGTACATTTTTGGAGAAAGGGACATCAGTTGCACCACAGGGCGGGAGGAGGGTGCTGAGCACGTTACATTTTCTCTCTTCGGTAAGCATTTTTTTGTGTTTGATACTTTTGGAATTTTGGTTTTTCATGTTGATTTTAAAATGACCTTTTCCATGTTTGAAATGTACTAACTCGTTTTTTCCTCACAGCAGGTCAACTTGTGTGTGGTTGCAACATTACGGTCCCATTGAGTACATTTTTGGAGAAAGGGACATCAGTTGCACCACAGGGCGGGAGGGGGGTGCAGAGCACGATACATTTTCTCTCTACGGTAAGCATTTTTTTGTGTTTGATACTTTTGGAATTTTGGTTTTTCATGTTGATTTTAAAATGACCTTTTTCATGTTTGAAATGTACTAACTCGTTTTTTCCTCACAGCAGGTCTTCTTGTGTGTGGTTGCAACATTACGGTCCCATTGAGTACATTTTTTTGTAAGGGACATCAGTTGCACCACAGGGCGGGAGGATGGTGCTGAGCATGTTACATTTTCTCTCTTCGGTAAGCATTTTTTTGTGTTTGATACTTCTGGAATTTTGGTTTTTCATGTTGATTTTAAAATGACCTTTTTCATGTTTGAAATGTGCTAACTCGTTTTTTCCTCACAGCAGGTCAACTTGTGTGTGGTTGCAACATTACGGTCCCATTGAGTACATTTTTGGAGAAAGGGACATCAGTTGCACCACAGGACGGGAGGAGGGTGCCGAGCATGTTACATTTTTTTTCTTCGCTAAGCATTTTTTTGTGTTTGATACTTTTGGAATTTTGGTTTTTCATGTTGATTTTAAAATGACCTTTTTCATGTTTGAAATGTACTAACTCGTTTTTTCCTCACAGCAGGTCAACTTGTGTGTGGTTGCAACATTACGGTCCCATTGAGTACATTTTTGGAGAAAGGGACATCAGTTGCACCACAGGGCGGGAGGAGGGTGCTGAGCACGATACATTTTCTCTCTTCGGTAAGCATTTTTTTGTGTTTGATACTTTTGGAATTTTGGTTTTTCATGTTGATTTTAAAATGACCTTTTTCATGTTTGAAATGTACTAACTCGTTTTTTCCTCACAGCAGGTCAACTTGCGTGTGGTTGCAACATTACGGTCCCATTGAGTACATTTTTGGAGAAAAAGACAGTTGCACCACAGGGCGGGAGGAGGGTGCTGAGCACGTTACATTTTCTCTCTTCGGTAAGCATTTTTTTGTGTTTGATACTTTTGGAATTTTGGTTTTTCATGTTGATTTTAAAATGACCTTTTTCATGTTTGAAATGTACTAACTCGTTTTTTCCTCACAGCAGGTCAACTTGTGTGTGGTTGCAACATTACGGTCCCATTGAGTACATTTTTGGAGAAAGGGACATCAGTTGCACCACAGGGCGGGAGGAGGGTGCTGAGCACGATACATTTTCTCTCTTCGGTAAGCATTTTTTTGTGTTTGATACTTTTGGAATTTTGGTTTTTCATGTTGATTTTAAAATGACCTTTTTCATGTTTGAAATGTACTAACTCGTTTTTTCCTCACAGCAGGTCAACTTGCGTGTGGTTGCAACATTACGGTCCCATTGAGTACATTTTTGGAGAAAAAGACAGTTGCACCACAGGGCGGGAGGAGGGTGCTGAGCACGTTACATTTTCTCTCTTCGGTAAGCATTTTTTTGTGTTTGATACTTTTGGAATTTTGGTTTTTCATGTTGATTTTAAAATGACCTTTTTCATGTTTGAAATGTACTAACTCGTTTTTTCCTCACAGCAGGTCAACTTGTGTGTGGATGCAACATTACGGTCCCATTGAGTACATTTTTGGAGAAAGGGACATCAGTTGCACCACAGGGCGGGAGGAGGGTGCTGAGCACGTTACATTTTCTCTCTTCGGTAAGCATTTTTTTGTGTTTGATACTTTTGGAATTTTGGTTTTTCATGTTGATTTTAAAATGACCTTTTTCATGTTTGAAATGTGCTAACTCGTTTTGACCTCACAGCAGGTCAACTTGTGTGTGGTTGCAACATTACGGTCCCATTGAGTACATTTTTCGAGAAAGGGACATCAGTTGCACCACAGGGCGGGAGGAGTGTGCCGAGCATGTTACATTTTTTTTCTTCGGTAAGCATTTTTTTGTGTTTGATTCTTTTGGAATTTTGGTTTTTCATGTTGATTTTAAAATGACCTTTTTCATGTTTGAAATGTACTAACTCGTTTTTTCCTCACAGCAGGTCAACTTGTGTGTGGTTGCAACATTACGGTCCCATTGAGTACAATTTTGGAGAAAGGGACATCAGTTGCACCACAGGGCGGGAGGAGGGTGCTGAGCACGTTACATTTTCTCTCTTCGGTAAGCATTTTTTTGTGTTTGATGCTTTTGGAATTTTGGTTTTTCATGTTGATTTTAAAATGACCTTTTTCATGTTTGAAATGTACTAACTCATTTTTTCCTCACAGCAGGTCAACTTGTGTGTGGTTGCAACATTACGGTCCCATTGAGTACATTTTTGGAGAAAGGGACATCAGTTGCACCACAGGGCGGGAGGAGGGTGCTGAGCACGTTACATTTTCTCTTCGGTAAGCATTTTTTTGTGTTTGATACTTTTGGAATTTTGGTTTTTCATGTTGATTTTAAAATGACCTTTTTCATGTTTGAAATGTACTAACTCTTTTTTTCCTCACAGCAGGGCAACTTGTGTGTGGTTGCAACATTACGGTTCCATTGAGTACATTTTTGGAGAAAGGGACATCAGTTGCACCACAGGGCGGGAGGAGGGTGCCGAGCACGTTACATTTTTTTTCTTCGGTAAGCATTTTTTTGTGTTTGATACTTTTGGAATTTTGGTTTTTCATGTTGATTTTAAAATGACCTTTTTCATGTTTGAAATGTACTAACTCGTTTTTTCCTCACAGCAGGTCAACTTGTGTGTGGTGGCAACATTACGGTCCCATTGAGTACATTTTTAGAGAAAGGGACATCATTTGCACCACAGGGCGGGAGGAGTGTGCCGAGCATGTATCATTTTTTTTCTTCGGTAAGCATTTTTTTGTGTTTGATTCTTTTGGAATTTTGGTTTTTCGTGTTGATTTTAAAATGACCTTTTTCATGTTTGAAATGTACTAACTCGTTTTTTCCTCACAGCAGGTCAACTTGTGTGTGGTTGCAACATTATGGTCCCATTGAGTACATTTTTGGAGAAAGGGACATCAGTTGCACCACAGGGCGGGAGGAGGGTGCTGAGCACGTTACATTTTCTCTCTTCGGTAAGCATTTTTTTGTGTTTGATACTTTTGGAATTTTGGTTTTTCATGTTGATTTTAAAATGACCTTTTCCATGTTTGAAATGTACTAACTCGTTTTTTCCTCACAGCAGGTCAACTTGTGTGTGGTTGCAACATTACGGTCCCATTGAGTAAATTTTTGGAGAAAGGGACATAAGTTGCACCACAGGGCGGGAGGAGGGTCCTGAGCACGTTACATTTTCTCTCTTCGGTAAGCATTTTTTTGTGTTTGATACTTTTGGAATTTTCGTTTTTCATGTTGGTTTTAAAATGACCTTTTTCATGTTTGAAATGTACTAACTCGTTTTTTCCTCACAGCAGGTCAACTTGTGTGTGGTTGCAACATTACGGTCCCATTGAGTACATTTTTGGAGAAAGGGACATCAGTTGCACCACAGGGCGGGAGGAGTGTGCCGAGCATGTTACATTTTTTTTCTTCGGTAAGCATTTTTTTGTGTTTGATTCTTTTGGAATTTTGGTTTTTCATGTTGATTTTAAAATGACATTTTCCATGTTTGAAATATACTAACTCGTTTTTTCCTCACAGCAGGTCAACTTGTGTGTGGTTGCAACATTACGGTCCCATTGAGTACATTTTTGGAGAAAGGGACATCAGTTGCACCACAGGGCGGGAGGAGTGTGCCGAGCATGTTACATTTTTTTTCTTCGGTAAGCATTTTTTTGCGTTTGATTCTTTTTGAATTTTGGTTTTTCATGTTGATTTTAAAATGACCTTTTTCATGTTTGAAATGTACTAACTCGTTTTTTCCTCACAGCAGGTCAACTTGTGTGTGGTTGCAACATTATGGTCCCATTGAGTACATTTTTGGAGAAAGGGACATCAGTTGCACCACAGGGCGGGAGGAGGGTGCTGAGCACGTTACATTTTCTCTCTTCGGTAAGCATTTTTTTGTGTTTGATACTTTTGGAATTTTGGTTTTTCATGTTGATTTTAAAATGACCTTTTCCATGTTTGAAATGTACTAACTCGTTTTTTCCTCACAGCAGGTCAACTTGTGTGTGGTTGCAACATTACGGTCCCATTGAGTAAATTTTTGGAGAAAGGGACATAAGTTGCACCACAGGGCGGGAGGAGGGTGCGGAGCACGTTACATTTTCTCTCTTCGGTAAGCATTTTTTTGTGTTTGATACTTTTGGAATTTTCGTTTTTCATGTTGGTTTTAAAATGACCTTTTTCATGTTTGAAATGTACTAACTCGTTTTTTCCTCACAGCAGGTCAACTTGTGTGTGGTTGCAACATTACGGTCCCATTGAGTACATTTTTGGAGAAAGGGACATCAGTTGCACCACAGGGCGGGAGGAGTGTGCCGAGCATGTTACATTTTTTTTCTTCGGTAAGCATTTTTTTGTGTTTGATTCTTTTGGAATTTTGGTTTTTCATGTTGATTTTAAAATGACCTTTTCCATGTTTGAAATATACTAACTCGTTTTTTCCTCACAGCAGGTCAACTTGTGTGTGGTTGCAACATTACGGTCCCATTGAGTACATTTTTGGAGAAAGGGACATCAGTTGCACCACAGGGCGGGAGGAGGGTGCTGAGCACGTTACATTTTCTCTTCGGTAAGCATTTTTTTGTGTTTGATACTTTTGGAATTTTGGTTTTTCATGTTGATTTTAAAATGACCTTTTTCATGTTTGAAATGTACTAACTCTTTTTTTCCTCACAGCAGGGCAACTTGTGTGTGGTTGCAACATTACGGTTCCATTGAGTACATTTTTGGAGAAAGGGACATCAGTTGCACCACAGGGCGGGAGGAGGGTGCCGAGCACGTTACATTTTTTTTCTTCGGTAAGCATTTTTTTGTGTTTGATACTTTTGGAATTTTGGTTTTTCATGTTGATTTTAAAATGACCTTTTTCATGTTTGAAATGTACTAACTCGTTTTTTCCTCACAGCAGGTCAACTTGTGTGTGGTGGCAACATTACGGTCCCATTGAGTACATTTTTAGAGAAAGGGACATCATTTGCACCACAGGGCGGGAGGAGTGTGCCGAGCATGTATCATTTTTTTTCTTCGGTAAGCATTTTTTTGTGTTTGATTCTTTTGGAATTTTGGTTTTTCATGTTGATTTTAAAATGACCTTTTTCATGTTTGAAATGTACTAACTCGTTTTTTCCTCACAGCAGGTCAACTTGTGTGTGGTTGCAACATTATGGTCCCATTGAGTACATTTTTGGAGAAAGGGACATCAGTTGCACCACAGGGCGGGAGGAGGGTGCTGAGCACGTTACATTTTCTCTCTTCGGTAAGCATTTTTTTGTGTTTGATACTTTTGGAATTTTGGTTTTTCATGTTGATTTTAAAATGACCTTTTCCATGTTTGAAATGTACTAACTCGTTTTTTCCTCACAGCAGGTCAACTTGTGTGTGGTTGCAACATTACGGTCCCATTGAGTAAATTTTTGGAGAAAGGGACATAAGTTGCACCACAGGGCGGGAGGAGGGTCCTGAGCACGTTACATTTTCTCTCTTCGGTAAGCATTTTTTTGTGTTTGATACTTTTGGAATTTTCGTTTTTCATGTTGGTTTTAAAATGACCTTTTTCATGTTTGAAATGTACTAACTCGTTTTTTCCTCACAGCAGGTCAACTTGTGTGTGGTTGCAACATTACGGTCCCATTGAGTACATTTTTGGAGAAAGGGACATCAGTTGCACCACAGGGCGGGAGGAGTGTGCCGAGCATGTTACATTTTTTTTCTTCGGTAAGCATTTTTTTGTGTTTGATTCTTTTGGAATTTTGGTTTTTCATGTTGATTTTAAAATGACATTTTCCATGTTTGAAATATACTAACTCGTTTTTTCCTCACAGCAGGTCAACTTGTGTGTGGTTGCAACATTACGGTCCCATTGAGTACATTTTTGGAGAAAGGGACATCAGTTGCACCACAGGGCGGGAGGAGTGTGCCGAGCATGTTACATTTTTTTTCTTCGGTAAGCATTTTTTTGCGTTTGATTCTTTTTGAATTTTGGTTTTTCATGTTGATTTTAAAATGACCTTTTTCATGTTTGAAATGTACTAACTCGTTTTTTCCTCACAGCAGGTCAACTTGTGTGTGGTTGCAACATTATGGTCCCATTGAGTACATTTTTGGAGAAAGGGACATCAGTTGCACCACAGGGCGGGAGGAGGATGCTGAGCACGTTACATTTTCTCTCTTCGGTAAGCATTTTTTTGTGTTTGATACTTTTGGAATTTTGGTTTTTCATGTTGATTTTAAAATGACCTTTTCCATGTTTGAAATGTACTAACTCGTTTTTTCCTCACAGCAGGTCAACTTGTGTGTGGTTGCAACATTACGGTCCCATTGAGTAAATTTTTGGAGAAAGGGACATAAGTTGCACCACAGGGCGGGAGGAGGGTGCGGAGCACGTTACATTTTCTCTCTTCGGTAAGCATTTTTTTGTGTTTGATACTTTTGGAATTTTCGTTTTTCATGTTGGTTTTAAAATGACCTTTTTCATGTTTGAAATGTACTAACTCGTTTTTTCCTCACAGCAGGTCAACTTGTGTGTGGTTGCAACATTACGGTCCCATTGAGTACATTTTTGGAGAAAGGGACATCAGTTGCACCACAGGGCGGGAGGAGTGTGCCGAGCATGTTACATTTTTTTTCTTCGGTAAGCATTTTTTTGTGTTTGATTCTTTTGGAATTTTGGTTTTTCATGTTGATTTTAAAATGACCTTTTCCATGTTTGAAATATACTAACTCGTTTTTTCCTCACAGCAGGTCAACTTGTGTGTGGTTGCAACATTACGGTCCCATTGAGTACATTTTTGGAGAAAGGGACATCAGTTGCACCACAGGGCGGGAGGAGTGTGCCGAGCATGTTACATTTTTTTTCTTCGGTAAGCATTTTTTTGCGTTTGATTCTTTTTGAATTTTGGTTTTTCATGTTGACTTTAAAATGACCTTTTTCATGTTTGAAATGTACTAACTCGTTTTTTCCTCACAGCAGGTCAACTTGTGTGTGGTTGCAACATTACGGTCCCATTGAGTACAATTTTGGAGAAAGGGACATCAGTTGCACCACAGGGCGGGAGGAGGGTGCTGAGCACGTTACATTTTCTCTCTTCGGTAAGCATTTTTTTGTGTTTGATACTTTTGGAATTTTGGTTTTTCATGTTGATTTTAAAATGACCTTTTTCATGTTTGAAATGTACTAACTCGTTTTTTCCTCACAGCAGGTCAACTTGTGTGAGGTTGCAACATTACGGTCCCATTGAGTACATTTTTGGAGAAAGGGACATCAGTTGCACCACAGGGCGGGAGGAGGGTGCTGAGCACGTTACATTTTCTCTTCGGTAAGCATTTTTTTGTGTTTGATACTTTTGGAATTTTGGTTTTTCATGTTGATTTTAAAATGACCTTTTTCATGTTTGAAATGTACTAACTCTTTTTTTCCTCACAGCAGGGCAACTTGTGTGTGGTTGCAACATTACGGTTCCATTGAGTAAATTTTTGGAGAAAGGGACATCAGTTGCACCACAGGGCGGGAGGAGGGTGCCGAGCACGTTACATTTTTTTTCTTCGGTAAGCATTTTTTTGTGTTTGATACTTTTGGAATTTTGGTTTTTCATGTTGATTTTAAAATGACCTTTTTCATGTTTGAAATGTACTAACTCGTTTTTTCCTCACAGCAGGTCAACTTGTGTGTGGTTGCAACATTACGGTCCCATTGAGTACATTTTTGGAGAAAGGGACATCAGTTGCACCACAGGGCGGGAGGAGGGTGCTGAGCACGTTGCATTTTCTCTTCGGTAAGCATTTTTTTGTGTTTGATACTTTTGGAATTTTGGTTTTTCATGTTGATTTTAAAATGACCTTTTTCATGTTTGAAATGTACTAACTCTTTTTTTCCTCACAGCAGGGCAACTTGTGTGTGGTTGCAACATTACGGTTCCATTGAGTAAATTTTTGGAGAAAGGGACATCAGTTGCACCACAGGGCGGGAGGAGGGTGCCGAGCACGTTACATTTTTTTTCTTCGGTAAGCATTTTTTTGTGTTTGATACTTTTGGAATTTTGGTTTTTCATGTTGATTTTAAAATGACCTTTTCCATGTTTGAAATGTACTAACTCGTTTTTTCCTCCCAGAAGGTCAACTTGTGTGTGGTTGCAACATTACGGTTCCATTGAGTAAATTTTTGGAGAAAGGGACATCAGTTGCACCACAGGGCGGGAGGAGGGTGCCGAGCACGTTACATTTTTTTTCTTCGGTAAGCATTTTTCTGTGTTTGATACTTTTGGAATTTTGGTTTTTCATGTTGATTTTAAAATGACCTTTTTCATGTTTGAAATGTACTAACTCGTTTTTTCCTCACAGCAGGTCAACTTGTGTGTGGTTGCAACATTACGGTCCCATTGAGTACATTTTTGGAGAAAGGGACATCAGTTGCACCACAGGGCAGGAGGAGGGTGCCGAGCACGTTACATTTTCTTTCTTCGGTAAGCATTTTTTTGTGTTTGATACTTTTGGAATTTTGATTTTTCATGTTGATTTTAAAATGACCTTTTTCGTGTTTGTAATGTGCTAACTCGTTTTTTCCTCACAGCAGGTCAACTTGTGTGTGGTTGCAACATTACGGTCCCATTGAGTACATTTTTGGAGAAAGGGACATCAGTTGCACCACAGGGCGGGAGGAGTGTGCCGAGCATGTTACATTTTTTTTCTTCAGTAAGCATTTTTTTGTGTTTGATTCTTTTGGAATTTTGGTTTTTCATGTTGATTTTAAAATGACCTTTTTCATGTTTGAAATGTACTAACTCGTTTTTTCCTCACAGCAGGTCAACTTGTGTGTGGTTGCAACATTACGGTCCCATTGAGTACAATTTTGGAGAAAGGGACATCACTTGCACCACAGGGCGGGAGGAGGGTGCTGAGCACGTTACATTTTCTCTCTTCGGTAAGCATTTTTTTGTGTTTGATACTTTTGGAATTTTGGTTTTTCATGTTGAATTTAAAATGACCTTTTTCATGTTTGAAATGTACTAACTCGTTTTTTCCTCACAGCAGGTCAACTTTTGTGTGGTTGCAACATTACGGTCCCATTGAGTACATTTTTGGAGAAAGGGACATCAGTTTCACCACAGGGCGGGAGGAGGGTGCTGAGCACGTTACATTTTCTCTCTTCGGTAAGCATTTTTTTGTGTTTGATACTTTTGGAATTTTGGTTTTTCATGTTGATTTTAAAATGACCTTTTTCATGTTTGAAATGTACCAACTCGTTTTTTCCTCACAGCAGGTCAACTTGTGTGTGGTTGCAACATTACGGTCCCATTGAGTACATTTTTGGAGAAACGGACATCAGTTGCACCACAGGGCGGGAGGAGGGTGCCGAGCACGTTACATTTTTTTCTTCGTTAAGCATTTTTTTGTGTTTGATACTTTTGGAATTTTGGTTTTTCATGTTGATTTTAAAATGACCTTTTTCATGTTTGAAATGTACTAACTCGTTTTTTCCTCACAGCAGGTCAACTTGTGTGTGGATGCAACATTACGGTCCCATTGAGTACATTTTTGGAGAAAGGGACATCAGTTGCACCACAGGGCGGGAGGAGGGTGCTGAGCACGTTACATTTTCTCTCTTCGGTAAGCATTTTTTTGTGTTTGATACTTTTGGAATTTTGGTTTTTCATGTTGATTTTAAAATGACCTTTTTCGTGTTTGAAATGTGCTAACTCGTTTTTTCCTCACAGCAGGTCAACTTGTGCGTGGTTGCAACATTACGGTCCCATTGAGTACATTTTTGGAGAAAGGGACATCAGTTGCACCACAGGGCGGGAGGAGGGTGCAGAGCACGATACATTTTCTCTCTTCGGTAAGCATTTTTTTGTGTTTGATACTTTTGGAATTTTGGTTTTTCATGTTGATTTTAAAATGACCTTTTTCATGTTTGAAATGTACTAACTCGTTTTTTCCTCACAGCAGGTCAACTTGTGTGTGGTTGCAACATTACGGTCCCATTGAGTACATTTTTGGAGTAAGGGACATCAGTTGCACCACAGTGCGGGAGGAGGGTGCTGAGCACGTTACATTTTCTCTCTTCGGTAAGCATTTTTTTGTGTTTGATACTTTTGGAATTTTGGTTTTTCATGTTGATTTTAAAATGACCTTTTTCATGTTTGAAATGTACTAACTCGTTTTTTCCTCACAGCAGGTCAACTTGTGTGTGGTTGCAACATTACCATCCCATTGAGTACATTTTTGGAGAGAGGGACATCGGTTGCATCACAGGGCGGGAGGAGCATGCTGAGCACGATACATTTTCTCTCTTCGGTAAGCATTTTTTTGTGTTTGATGCTTTTGGAATTTTGGTTTTTCATGTTGATTTTAAAATGACCTTTTTCATGTTTGAAATGTACTAACTCGTTTTTTCCTCACAGCAGGTCAACTTGTGTGTGGTTGCAACATTACGGTCCCATTGAGTACATTTTTGGAGAAAGGGACATCAGTTGCACCACAGGGCGGGAGGAGGGTGCCGAGCATGTTAAATTTCTTTTCTTCGGTAGGCATTTTTTTGTGTTTGATACTTTTGGAATTTTGGTTTTTCATGTTGATTTTAAAATGACCTTTTTCATGTTTGAAATGTACTAACTCGTTTTTTCCTCACAGCAGGTCAACTTTTGTGTGGTTGCAACATTACGGTCCCATTGAGTACATTTTTGGAGAAAGGGACATCAGTTTCACCACAGGGCGGGAGGAGGGTGCTGAGCACGTTACATTTTCTCTCTTCGGTAAGCATTTTTTTGTGTTTGATACTTTTGGAATTTTGGTTTTTCATGTTGATTTTAAAATGACCTTTTTCATGTTTGAAATGTACCAACTCGTTTTTTCCTCACAGCAGGTCAACTTGTGTGTGGTTGCAACATTACGGTCCCATTGAGTACATTTTTGGAGAAACGGACATCAGTTGCACCACAGGGCGGGAGGAGGGTGCCGAGCACGTTACATTTTTTTCTTCGTTAAGCATTTTTTTGTGTTTGATACTTTTGGAATTTTGGTTTTTCATGTTGATTTTAAAATGACCTTTTTCATGTTTGAAATGTACTAACTCGTTTTTTCCTCACAGCAGGTCAACTTGTGTGTGGATGCAACATTACGGTCCCATTGAGTACATTTTTGGAGAAAGGGACATCAGTTGCACCACAGGGCGGGAGGAGGGTGCTGAGCACGTTACATTTTCTCTCTTCGGTAAGCATTTTTTTGTGTTTGATACTTTTGGAATTTTGGTTTTTCATGTTGATTTTAAAATGACCTTTTTCGTGTTTGAAATGTGCTAACTCGTTTTTTCCTCACAGCAGGTCAACTTGTGCGTGGTTGCAACATTACGGTCCCATTGAGTACATTTTTGGAGAAAGGGACATCAGTTGCACCACAGGGCGGGAGGAGGGTGCAGAGCACGATACATTTTCTCTCTTCGGTAAGCATTTTTTTGTGTTTGATACTTTTGGAATTTTGGTTTTTCATGTTGATTTTAAAATGACCTTTTTCATGTTTGAAATGTACTAACTCGTTTTTTCCTCACAGCAGGTCAACTTGTGTGTGGTTGCAACATTACGGTCCCATTGAGTACATTTTTGGAGTAAGGGACATCAGTTGCACCACAGTGCGGGAGGAGGGTGCTGAGCACGTTACATTTTCTCTCTTCGGTAAGCATTTTTTTGTGTTTGATACTTTTGGAATTTTGGTTTTTCATGTTGATTTTAAAATGACCTTTTTCATGTTTGAAATGTACTAACTCGTTTTTTCCTCACAGCAGGTCAACTTGTGTGTGGTTGCAACATTACCATCCCATTGAGTACATTTTTGGAGAGAGGGACATCGGTTGCATCACAGGGCGGGAGGAGCATGCTGAGCACGATACATTTTCTCTCTTCGGTAAGCATTTTTTTGTGTTTGATGCTTTTGGAATTTTGGTTTTTCATGTTGATTTTAAAATGACCTTTTTCATGTTTGAAATGTACTAACTCGTTTTTTCCTCACAGCAGGTCAACTTGTGTGTGGTTGCAACATTACGGTCCCATTGAGTACATTTTTGGAGAAAGGGACATCAGTTGCACCACAGGGCGGGAGGAGGGTGCCGAGCATGTTAAATTTCTTTTCTTCGGTAGGCATTTTTTTGTGTTTGATACTTTTGGAATTTTGGTTTTTCATGTTGATTTTAAAATGACCTTTTTCATGTTTGAAATGTACTAACTCGTTTTTTCCTCACAGCAGGTCAACTTGCGTGTGGTTGCAACATTACGGTCCCATTGAGTACATTTTTGGAGAAAAAGACATTAGTTGCACCACAGGGCGGGAGGAGGGTGCTGAGCACGTTACATTTTCTCTCTTCGGTAAGCATTTTTTTGTGTTTGATACTTTTGGAATTTTGGTTTTTCATGTTGATTTTAAAATGACCTTTTTCATGTTTGAAATGTACTAACTCGTTTTTTCCTCACAGCAGGTCAACTTGTGTGTGGTTGCAACATTACGGTCCCATTGAGTACATTTTTGGAGAGAGGGACATCAGTTGCACCACATGGCGGGAGGGGGGTGCTGAGCACGTTACATTTTCTCTCTTCGGTAAGCATTTTTTTGTGTTTGATACTTTTGGAATTTTGATTTTTCATGTTGATTTTAAAATGACCTTTTTCATGTTTGAAATGTACTAACTCGTTTTTTCCTCACAGCAGGTCAACTTGTGTGTGGTTGCAACATTACGGTCCCATTGAGTACATTTTTGGAGAGAGGGACATCAGTAGCACCACAGGAAGGGGAGGAGGGTGCTGAGCACGTTACATTTTCTCTCTTCGGTAAGCATTTTTTTGTGTTTGATAGTTTTGGAATTTTGGTTTTTCATGTTGATTTTAAAATGACCTTTTTCATGTTTAAAATGTACTAACTCGTTTTTTCCTCACAGCAGGTCAACTTGTGTGTGGTTGCAACATTACGGTCCCATTGAGTACATTTTTGGAGAGACGGACATCAGTAGCACCACAGGGTGGGGAGGAGGGTGCTGAGCACGTTACATTTTCTCTCTTCGGTAAGCATTTTTTTGTGTTTGATACTTTTGGAATTTTGGTTTTTCATGTTGATTTTAAAATGACCTTTTTCATGTTTGAAATGTACTAACTCGAATTTTCCTCACAGCAGGTCAACTTGTGTGTGGTTGCAACATTACGGTCCCATTGAGTACATTTTTGGAGAGAGGGACATCTGTAGCACCACAGGGGGGGGAGGAGGGTGCTGAGCACGTTACATTTTCTCTCTTCGGTAAGCATTTTTTTGTGTTTGATACTTTTGGAATTTTGGTTTTTCATGTTGATTTTAAAATGACCTTTTTCATGTTTTAAATGTACTAACTCGTTTTTTCCTCACAGCAGGTCAACTTGTGTGTGGTTGCAACATTACGGTCCCATTGAGTACATTTTTGGAGAGAGGGACATCAGTAGCACCACAGGGGGGGGAGGAGGGTGCTGAGCACGTTACATTTTCTCTCTTCGGTAAGCATTTTTTTGTGTTTGATACTTTTGGAATTTTGGTTTTTCATGTTGATTTTAAAATGACCTTTTTCATGTTTGAAATGTACTAACTCGTTTTTTCCTCACAGCAGGTCAGCTTGTGTGTGGTTGCAACATTACGGTCCCATTGAGTACATTTTTGGAGAGAGGGACATCAGTAGCACCACAGGGGGGGGAGGAGGGTGCTGAGCACGTGACATTTTCTCTCTTCGGTAAGCATTTTTTTGTGTTTGATACTTTTGGAATTTTGGTTTTTCATGTTGATTTTAAAATGACCTTTTTTATGTTTGAAATGTACTAACTCGTTTTTTCCTCACAGCAGGTCAACTTGTGTGTGGTTGCAACATTACGGTCCCATTGAGTACATTTTTGGAGAGAGGGACATCAGTAGCACCACAGGGGGGGGAGGAGGGTGCTGAGCACGTTACATTTTCTCTCTTCGGTAAGCATTTTTTTGTGTTTGATACTTTTGGAATTTTGGTTTTTCATGTTGATTTTAAAATGACCTTTTTCGTGTTTGAAATGTGCTAACTCGTTTTTTCCTCACAGCAGGTCAACTTGTGTGTGGTTGCAACATTACGGTCCCATTGAGTACATTTTTGGAGAAAGGGACATCAGTTGCACCACAGGGCGGGAGGAGGGTGCAGAGCACGATACATTTTCTCTCTTCGGTAAGCATTTTTTTGTGTTTGATACTTTTGGAATTTTGGTTTTTCATGTTGATTTTAAAATGACCTTTTTCATGTTTGAAATGTACTAACTCGTTTTTTCCTCACAGCAGGGCAACTTGTGTGTGGTTGCAACATTACGGTCCCATTGAGTACATTTTTGGAGTAAGGGACATCAGTTGCTCCACAGTGCGGGAGGAGGGTGCTGAGCACGTTACATTTTCTCTCTTCGGTAAGCATTTTTTTGTGTTTGATACTTTTGGAATTTTGGTTTTTCATGTTGATTTTAAAATGACCTTTTTCATGTTTGAAATGTACTAACTCGTTTTTTCCTCACAGCAGGTCAACTTGTGTGTGGTTGCAACATTACGGTCCCATTGAGTACATTTTTGGAGAAAGGGACATCAGTTGCACCACAGGGCGGGAGGAGGGTGCCGAGCATGTTAAATTTTTTTTCTTCGGTAGGCATTTTTTTGTGTTTGATACTTTTGGAATTTTGGTTTTTCATGTTGATTTTAAAATGACCTTTTTCATGTTTGAAATGTACTAACTCGTTTTTTCCTCACAGCAGGTCAACTTGTGTGTGGTTGCAACATTACGGTCCCATTGAGTACATTTTTGGAGAGAGGGACATCTGTAGCACCACAGGGGGGGGAGGAGGGTGCTGAGCACGTTACATTTTCTCTCTTCGGTAAGCATTTTTTTGTGTTTGATACTTTTGGAATTTTGGTTTTTCATGTTGATTTTAAAATGACCTTTTTCATGTTTGAAATGTACTAACTCGTTTTTTCCTCACAGCAGGTCAACTTGTGTGTGGTTGCAACATTACGGTCCCATTGAGTACATTTTTGGAGAGAGGGACATCAGTAGCACCACAGGGGGGGGAGGAGGGTGCTGAGCACGTTACATTTTCTCTCTTCGGTAAGCATTTTTTTGTGTTTGATACTTTTGGAATTTTGGTTTTTCATGTTGATTTTAAAATGACCTTTTTCATGTTTGAAATGTACTAACTCGTTTTTTCCGCACAGCAGGTCAACTTGTGTGTGGTTGCAACATTACGGTCCCATTGAGTACATTTTCTGAGAGAGGGACATCAGTTGCACCACATGGCGGGAGGGGGGTGCTGAGCACGTTACATTTTCTCTCTTCGGTAAGCATTTTTTTGTGTTTGATACTTTTGGAATTTTGGTTTTTCATGTTGATTTTAAAATGACTTTTTTCATGTTTGAAATGTACTAACTCGTTTTTTCCTCACAGCAGGTCAACTTGTGTGTGGTTGCAACATTACGGTCCCATTGAATACATTTTTGGAGAAAGGGACATCAGTTGCACCACAGGGCGGGAGGAGGGTGCCGAGCACGTTACATTTTCTTTCTTCGGTAAGCATTTTTTTGTGTTTGATACTTTTGGAATTTTGGTTTTTCATGTTGATTTTAAAATGACCTTTTTCATGTTTGAAATGTACTAACTCGTTTTTTCCTCACAGCAGGTCAACTTGTGTGTGGTTGCAACATTACGGTCCCATTGAGTACATTTTTGGAGAGAGGGACATCAGTCGCACCATAGGGGGGGGAGGAGGGTGCTGAGCACGTTACATTTTCTCTCTTCGGTAAGCATTTTTTTGTGTTTGATAATTTTGGAATTTTGGTTTTTCATGTTGATTTTAAAATGACCTTTTTCATGTTTGAAATGTACTAACTCGTTTTTTCCTCACAGCAGGTCAACTTGTGTGTGGTTGCAACATTACGGTCCCATTGAGTACATTTTTGGAGAGAGGGACATCAGTAGCACCACAGAGGGGGGGAGGAGGATGCTGAGCACGTTACATTTTCTCTCCTCGGTAAGCGTTTTTTTGTGTTTGATACTTTTGGAATTTTGGTTTTTCATGTTGATTTTAAAATGACCTTTTTCATGTTTGAAATGTACTAACTCGTTTTTTCCTCACAGCAGGTCAACTTGTGTGTGGATGCAACATTACGGTCCCATTGAGTACATTTTTGGAGAGAGGGACATCAGTAGCACCACAGGGGGGGGAGGAGGGTGCTGAGCACGTTACATTTTCTCTCTTCGGTAAGCATTTTTTTGTGTTTGATACTTTTGGAATTTTGGTTTTTCATGTTGATTTTAAAATGACCTTTTTCATGTTTGAAATGTACTAACTCGTTTTTTCCTCACAGCAGGTCAACTTGTGTGTGGTTGCAACATTACGGTCCCATTGAGTACATTTTTGGAGAAAGGGACATCAGTTGCACCACAGGGCGGGAGGAGGGTGCCGAGCATGTTAAATTTTTTTTCTTCGGTAGGCATTTTTTTGTGTTTGATACTTTTGGAATTTTGGTTTTTCATGTTGATTTTAAAATGACCTTTTTCATGTTTGAAATGTACTAACTCGTTTTTTCCTCACAGCAGGTCAACTTGCGTGTGGTTGCAACATTACGGTCCCATTGAGTACATTTTTGGAGAGAGGGACATCTGTAGCACCACAGGGGGGGGAGGAGGGTGCTGAGCACGTTACATTTTCTCTCTTCGGTAAGCATTTTTTTGTGTTTGATACTTTTGTAATTTTGGTTTTTCATGTTGATTTTAAAATGACCTTTTTCATGTTTGAAATGTACTAACTCGTTTTTTCCTCACAGCAGGTCAACTTGTGTGTGGTTGCAACATTACGGTCCCATTGAGTACATTTTTGGAGAGAGGGACATCAGTAGCACCACAGGGGGGGGGAGGACGGTGCTGAGCACGTTACATTTTCTCTCTTCGGTAAGCATTTTTTTGTGTTTGATACTTTTGGAATTTTGGTTTTTCATGTTGATTTTAAAATGACCTTTTTCATGTTTGAAATGTACTAACTCGTTTTTTCCGCACAGCAGGTCAACTTGTGTGTGGTTGCAACATTACGGTCCCATTGAGTACATTTTCTGAGAGAGGGACATCAGTTGCACCACATGGCGGGAGGGGGGTGCTGAGCACGTTACATTTTCTCTCTTCGGTAAGCATTTTTTTGTGTTTGATACTTTTGGAATTTTGGTTTTTCATGTTGATTTTAAAATGACCTTTTTCATGTTTGAAATGTACTAACTCGTTTTTTCCTCACAGCAGGTCAACTTGTGTGTGGTTGCAACATTACGGTCCCATTGAATACATTTTTGGAGAAAGGGACATCAGTTGCACCACAGGGCGGGAGGAGGGTGCCGAGCACGTTACATTTTCTTTCTTCGGTAAGCATTTTTTTGTGTTTGATACTTTTGGAATTTTGGTTTTTCATGTTGATTTTAAAATGACCTTTTTCATGTTTGAAATGTACTAACTCGTTTTTTCCTCACAGCAGGTCAACTTGTGTGTGGTTGCAACATTACGGTCCCATTGAGTACATTTTTGGAGAGAGGGACATCAGTCGCACCATAGGGGGGGGAGGAGGGTGCTGAGCACGTTACATTTTCTCTCTTCGGTAAGCATTTTTTTGTGTTTGATACTTTTGGAATTTTGGTTTTTCATGTTGATTTTAAAATGACCTTTTTCATGTTTGAAATGTACTAACTCGTTTTTTCCTCACAGCAGGTCAACTTGTGTGTGGTTGCAACATTACGGTCCCATTGAGTACATTTTTGGAGAGAGGGACATCAGTAGCACCACAGAGGGGGGGAGGAGGATGCTGAGCACGTTACATTTTCTCTCCTCGGTAAGCGTTTTTTTGTGTTTGATACTTTTGGAATTTTGGTTTTTCATGTTGATTTTAAAATGACCTTTTTCATGTTTGAAATGTACTAACTCGTTTTTTCCTCACAGCAGGTCAACTTGTGTGTGGTTGCAACATTACGGTCCCATTGAGTACATTTTTGGAGAGAGGGACATCAGTAGCACCACAGGGGGGGGAGGAGGGTGCTGAGCACGTTACATTTTCTCTCTTCGGTAAGCATTTTTTTGTGTTTGATACTTTTGGAATTTTGGTTTTTCATGTTGATTTTAAAATGACCTTTTTCATGTTTGAAATGTACTAACTCGTTTTTTCCTCACAGCAGGTCAACTTGTGTGTGGTTGCAACATTACGGTCCCATTGAGTACATTTTTGGAGAGAGGGACATCAGTAGCACCACAGGGGGGGGGGAGGAGGGTGCTGAGCACGTTACATTTTCTCTCTTCGGTAAGCATTTTTTTGTGTTTGATACTTTTGGAATTTTGGTTTTTCATGTTGATTTTAAAATGACCTTTTTCATGTTTGAAATGTACTAACTCGTTTTTTCCTCACAGCAGGTCAGCTTGTGTGTGGTTGCAACATTACGGTCCCATTGAGTACATTTTTGGAGAGAGGGACATCAGTTGCACCACATGGCGGGAGGGGGGTGCTGAGCACGTTACATTTTCTCTCTTCGGTAAGCATTTTTTTGTGTTTGATACTTTTGGAATTTTGGTTTTTCATGTTGATTTTAAAATGACCTTTTTCATGTTTGAAATGTACTAACTCGTTTTTTCCTCACAGCAGGTCAACTTGTGTGTGGTTGCAACATTACGGTCCCATTGAGTACATTTTTGGAGAGAGGGACATCAGTAGCACCACAGGGGGGGGGAGGAGGGTGCTGAGCACGTTACATTTTCTCTCTTCGGTAAGCATTTTTTTGTGTTTGATACTTTTGGAATTTTGGTTTTTCATGTTGATTTTAAAATGACCTTTTTCATGTTTGAAATGTACTAACTCGTTTTTTCCTCACAGCAGGTCAACTTGCGTGTGGTTGCAACATTACGGTCCCATTGAGTACATTTTTGGAGAGAGGGACATCAGTCGCACCACAGGGGGGGGAGGAGGGTGCTGAGCACGTTACATTTTCTCTCTTCGGTAAGCATTTTTTTGTGTTTAATACTTTTTGAATTTTGGTTTTTCATGTTGATTTTAAAATGACCTTTTTCATGTTTGAAATGTACTAACTCGTTTTTTCCTCACAGCAGGTCAACTTGTATGTGGTTGCAACATTACGGTCCCATTGAGTACATTTTTGGAGAGAGGGACATCAGTAGCACCACAGGGGGGGGGGGGGGAGGAGGGTGCTGAGCACGTTACATTTTCTCTCTTCGGTAAGCATTTTTTTGTGTTTGATACCTTTGGAATTTTGGTTTTTCATGTTGATTTTAAAATGACCTTTTTCATGTTTGAAATGTACAAACTCGTTTTTTCCTCACAGCAGGTCAGCTTGTGTGTGGTTGCAACATTACGGTCCCATTGAGTACATTTTTGGAGAGAGGGACATCAGTAGCACCACAGGGGGGGGAGGAGGGTGCTGAGCACGTTACATTTTCTCTCTTCGGTAAGCATTTTTTTGTGTTTGATACTTTTGGAATTTTGGTTTTTCATGTTGATTTTAAAATGACCTTTTTCATGTTTGAAATGTACTAACTCGTTTTTTCCTCACAGCAGGTCAACTTGTGTGTGGTTGCAACATTACGGTCCCATTGAATACATTTTTGGAGAAAGGGACATCAGTTGCACCACAGGGCGGGAGGAGGGTGCAGAGCACGTTACATTTTTTTTCTTCGGTAAGCATTTTTTGTGTTTGATACTTTTGGAATTTTGGTTTTTCATGTTGATTTTAAAATGACCTTTTTCATGTTTGAAATGTACTAACTCGTTTTTTCCTCACAGCAGGTCAACTTGTGTGTGGTTGCAACATTACGGTCCCATTGAATACATTTTTGGAGAAAGGGACATCAGTTGCACCACAGGGCGGGAGGAGGGTGCCGAGCACGTTACATTTTCTTTCTTCGGTAAGCATTTTTTTGTGTTTGATACTTTTGGAATTTTGGTTTTTCATGTTGATTTTAAAATGACCTTTTTCATGTTTGAAATGTACTAACTCGTTTTTTCCTCACAGCAGGTCAACTTGTGTGTGGTTGCAACATTACGGTCCCATTGAGTACATTTTTGGAGAGAGGGACATCAGTCGCACCACAGGGGGGGGAGGAGGGTGCTGAGCACGTTACATTTTCTCTCTTCGGTAAGCATTTTTTTGTGTTTGATACTTTTGGAATTTTGGTTTTTCATGTTGATTTTAAAATGACCTTTTTCATGTTTGAAATGTACTAACTCGTTTTTTCCTCACAGCAGGTCAACTTGTGTGTGGTTGCAACATTACGGTCCCATTGAGTACATTTTTGGAGAGAGGGACATCAGTAGCACCACAGAGGGGGGGAGGAGGATGCTGAGCACGTTACATTTTCTCTCCTCGGTAAGCGTTTTTTTGTGTTTGATACTTTTGGAATTTTGGTTTTTCATGTTGATTTTAAAATGACCTTTTTCATGTTTGAAATGTACTAACTCGTTTTTTCCTCACAGCAGGTCAACTTGTGTGTGGTTGCAACATTACGGTCCCATTGAGTACATTTTTGGAGAGAGGGACATCAGTAGCACCACAGGGGGGGGAGGAGGGTGCTGAGCACGTTACATTTTCTCTCTTCGGTAAGCATTTTTTTGTGTTTGATACTTTTGGAATTTTGGTTTTTCATGTTGATTTTAAAATGACCTTTTTCATGTTTGAAATGTACTAACTCGTTTTTTCCTCACAGCAGGTCAACTTGTGTGTGGTTGCAACATTACGGTCCCATTGAGTACATTTTTGGAGAGAGGGACATCAGTAGCACCACAGGGGGGGGGGGAGGAGGGTGCTGAGCACGTTACATTTTCTCTCTTCGGTAAGCATTTTTTTGTGTTTGATACTTTTGGAATTTTGGTTTTTCATGTTGATTTTAAAATGACCTTTTTCATGTTTGAAATGTACTAACTCGTTTTTTCCTCACAGCAGGTCAGCTTGTGTGTGGTTGCAACATTACGGTCCCATTGAGTACATTTTTGGAGAGAGGGACATCAGTTGCACCACATGGCAGGAGGGGGGTGCTGAGCACGTTACATTTTCTCTCTTCGGTAAGCATTTTTTTGTGTTTGATACTTTTGGAATTTTGGTTTTTCATGTTTGAAATATACTAACTCGTTTTTTCCTCACAGCAGGTCAACTTGTGTGTGGTTGCAACATTACGGTCCCATTGAATACATTTTTGGAGAAAGGGACATCTGTTGCACCAAAGGGCGGGAGGAGGGTGCCGAGCACGTTACATTTTCTTTCTTCGGTAAGCATTTTTTTGTGTTTGATACTTTTGGAATTTTGGTTTTTCATGTTGATTTTAAAATGACCTTTTTCATGTTTGAAATGTACTAACTCGTTTTTTCCTCTCAGCAGGTCAACTTGTGTGTGGTTGCAACATTACTGTCCCATTGAGTACATTTTTGGAGAGAGGGACATCAGTAGCACCACAGGGGGGGGGAGGAGGGTGCTGAGCACGTTACATTTTCTCTCTTCGGTAAGCATTTTTTTGTGTTTGATACTTTTGGAATTTTGGTTTTTCATGTTGATTTTAAAATGACCTTTTTCATGTTTGAAATGTACTAACTCGTTTTTTCCTCACAGCAGGTCAACTTGTGTGTGGTTGCAACATTACGGTCCCATTGAGTACATTTTTGGAGAGAGGGACATCAGTAGCACCACAGGGGGGGGGGGGGAGGAGGGTGCTGAGCACGTTACTTTTTCTCTCTTCGGTAAGCATTTTTTTGTGTTTGATACTTTTGGAATTTTGGTTTTTCATGTTGATTTTAAAATGACCTTTTTCATGTTTGAAATGTACAAACTCGTTTTTTCCTCACAGCAGGTCAGCTTGTGTGTGGTTGCAACATTACGGTCCCATTGAGTACATTTTTGGAGAGAGGGACATCAGTAGCACCACAGGGGGGGGAGGAGGGTGCTGAGCACGTTACATTTTCTCTCTTCGGTAAGCATTTTTTTGTGTTTGATACTTTTGGAATTTTGGTTTTTCATGTTGATTTTAAAATGACCTTTTTCATGTTTGAAATGTACTAACTCGTTTTTTCCTCACAGCAGGTCAACTTGTGTGTGGTTGCAACATTACGGTCCCATTGAATACATTTTTGGAGAAAGGGACATCAGTTGCACCACAGGGCGGGAGGAGGGTGCCGAGCACGTTACATTTTCATTCTTCGGTAAGCATTTTTTGTGTTTGATACTTTTGGAATTTTGGTTTTTCATGTTGATTTTAAAATGACCTTTTTCATGTTTGAAATGTACTAACTCGTTTTTTCCTCACAGCAGGTCAACTTGTGTGTGGTTGCAACATTACGGTCCCATTGAGTACATTTTTGGAGAGAGGGACATCAGTAGCACCACAGGGGGGGAGGAGGGTGCTGAGCACGTTACATTTTCTCTCTTCGGTAAGCATTTTTTTGTGTTTATACTTTTGGAATTTTGGTTTTTAATGTTGATTTTAAAATGACCTTTTTCATGTTTGAAATGTACTAACTCGTTTTTTCCTCACAGCAGGTCAACTTGTGTGTGGTTGCAACATTACGGTCCCATTGAGTACATTTTTGGAGAGAGGGACATCAGTAGCACCACAGAGGGGGGGAGGAGGATGCTGAGCACGTTACATTTTCTCTCCTCGGTAAGCGTTTTTTTGTGTTTGATACTTTTGGAATTTTGGTTTTTCATGTTGATTTTAAAATGACCTTTTTCATGTTTGAAATGTACTAACTCGTTTTTTCCTCACAGCTGGTCAACTTGTGTGTGGTTGCAACATTACGGTCCCATTGAGTACATTTTCGAGAGAGGGACATCAGTAGCACCACAGGGGGGGGGAGGAGGGTGCTGAGCACGTTACATTTTCTCTCTTCGGTAAGCTTTTTTTTGTGTTTGATACTTTTGGAATTTTGGTTTTTCATGTTGATTTTAAAATGACCTTTTTCATGTTTGAAATGTACTAACTCGTTTTTTCCTCACAGCAGGTCAGCTTGTGTGTGGTTGCAACATTACGGTCCCATTGAGTACATTTTTGGAGAAAGGGACATCAGTAGCACCACAGGGGGGGGGGAGGAGGGTGCTGAGCACGTGACATTTTCTCTCTTTGGTAAGCATTTTTTTGTGTTTGATACTTTTGGAATTTTGGTTTTTCATGTTGATTTTAAAATGACCTTTTTCATGTTTGAAATGTACTAACTCGTTTTTTCCTCACAGCAGGTCAGCTTGTGTGTGGTTGCAACATTACGGTCCCATTGAGTACATTTTTGGAGAAAGGGACACCAGTTGCACCACAGGGCAGGGGGAGGGTGCAGAGCACGATACATTTTCTCTCTTCGGTAAGCATTTTTTTGTGTTTGATACTTTTGGAATTTTGGTTTTTCATGTTGATTTTAAAATGACCTTTTTCATGTTTGAAATGTACTAACTCGTTTTTTCCTCACAGCAGGTCAACTTGTGTGTGGTTGCAACATTATGGTCCCATTGAATACATTTTTGGAGAAAGGGACATCAGTTGCACCACAGGGCGGGAGGAGGGTGCCGAGCACGTTACATTTTCTTTCTTCGGTAAGCATTTTTTGTGTTTGATACTTTTGGAATTTTGGTTTTTCATGTTGATTTTAAAATGACCTTTTTCATGTTTGAAATGTACTAACTCGTTTTTTCCTCACAGCAGGTCAACTTGTGTGTGGTTGCAACATTACGGTCCCATTGAGTACATTTTTGGAGAGAGGGACATCAGTAGCACCACAGGGGGGGGGGGGAGGAGGGTGCTGAGCACGTTACATTTTCTCTCCTCGGTAAGCATTTTTTTGTGTTTGATACTTTTGGAATTTTGGTTTTTCACGTTGATTTTAAAATGACCTTTTTCATGTTTGAAATGTACTAACTCGTTTTTTCCTCACAGCAGGTCAACTTGTGTGTGGTTGCAACATTACGGTCCCATTGAGTACATTTTTGGAGAGAGGGACATCAGTCGCACCACAGGGGGGGGAAGGAGGGTGCTGAGCACGTTACATTTTCTCTCTTCGGTAAGCATTTTTTTGTGTTTGATACTTTTCGAATTTTGGTTTTTCATGTTGATTTTAAAATGACCTTTTTCGTGTTTGAAATGTACTAACTCGTTTTTTCCTCACAGCAGGTCAACTTGTGTGTGGTTGCAACATTACGGTCCCATTGAGTACATTTTTGGAGAGAGGGACATCAGTAGCACCACAGGGGGGGGGGGGGGGGGGGAGGAGGGTGCTGAGCACGTTACATTTTCTCTCTTCGGTAAGCATTTTTTTGTGTTTGATACTTTTGGAATTTTGGTTTTTCATGTTGATTTTAAAATGACCTTTTTCATGTTTGAAATGTACTAACTCGTTTTTTCCTCACAGCAGGTCAACTTGTGTGTGGTTGCAACATTACGGTCCCATTGAGTACATTTTTGGAGAGAGGGACATCAGTAGCACCACAGGGGGGGGAGGAAGGTGCTGAGCACGTTACATTTTCACTCTTCAGTAAGCATTTTTTTGTGTTTGATACTTTTGGAATTTTGTTTTTTCATGTTGATTTTAAAATGACCTTTTTCATGTTTGAAATGTACTAACTCGTTTTTTCCTCACAGCAGGTCAACTTGTGTGTGGTTGCAACATTACGGTCCCATTGAGTACATTTTTGGAGAGAGGGACATCAGTAGCACCACAGGGGGGGGGAGGAGGGTGCTGAGCACGTTACATTTTCTCTCTTCGGTAAGCATTTTTTTGTGTTTGATACTTTTGGAATTTTGGTTTTTCATGTTGATTTTAAAATGACCTTTTTCATGTTTGAAATGTACTAACTCGTTTTTTCCTCACAGCAGGTCAACTTGTGTGTGGTTGCAACATTACGGTCCCATTGAATACATTTTTGGAGAAAGGGACATCAGTTGCACCACAGGGCGGGAGGAGGGTGCCGAGCACGTTACACTTTCTTTCTTCGGTAAGCATTTTTTGTGTTTGATACTTTTGGAATTTTGGTTTTTCATGTTGATTTTAAAATGACCTTTTTCATGTTTGAAATGTACTAACTCGTTTTTTCCTCACAGCAGGTCAACTTGTGTGTGGTTGCAACATTACGGTCCCATTGAGTACATTTTTGGAGAGAGGGACATCAGTAGCACCACAGGGGGGGGGAGGAGGGTGCTGAGCACGTTACATTTTCTCTCTTCGGTAAGCGTTTTTTTGTGTTTGATACTTTTGGAATTTTGGTTTTTCATGTTGATTTTAAAATGACCTTTTTCATGTTTGAAATGTACTAACTCGTTTTTTCCTCACAGCAGGTCAACTTGTGTGTGGTTGCAACATTACGGTCCCAATGAGTACATTTTTGGAGAGAGGGACATCAGTAGCACCACAGGGGGGGGAGGAGGGTGCTGAGCACGTTACATTTTCTCTCTTCGGTAAACATTTTTTTGTGTTTGATACTTTTGGAATTTTGGTTTTTCATGTTGATTTTAAAATGACCTTTTTCGTGTTTGAAATGTACTAACTCGTTTTTTCCTCACAGCAGGTCAACTTGTGTGTGGTTGCAATATTACGGTCCCATTGAATACATTTTTGGAGAGAGGGACATCAGTAGCACCACAGGGGGGGGGGAGGGGGGTGCTGAGCACGTTACATTTTCTCTCTTCGGTAAGCATTTTTTTTGTGTTTGATACTTTTGGAATTTTGGTTTTTCATGTTGATTTTAAAATGACCTTTTTCATGTTTGAAATGTACTAACTCGTTTTTTCCTCACAGCAGGTCAACTTGTGTGTGGTTGCAACATTACGGTCCCATTGAGTACATTTTTGGAGAGATCGACATCAGTAGCACCACAGGGGGGGGAGGAGGGTGCTGAGCACGTTACATTTTCTCTCCTCGTTAAGCATTTTTTTGTGTTTGATACTTTTGGAATTTTGGTTTTTCATGTTGATTTTAAAATGACCTTTTTCATGTTTGAAATGTACTAACTCGTTTTTTCCTCACAGCAGGTCAACTTGTGTGTGGTTGCAACATTACGGTCCCATTGAATACATTTTTGGAGAAAGGGACTTCAGTTGCACCACAGGGCGGGAGGAGGGTGCCGAGCACGTTACATTTTCTTTCTTCGGTAAGCATTTTTTGTGTTTGATACTTTTGGAATTTTGGTTTTTCATGTTGATTTTAAAATGACCTTTTTCATGTTTGAAATGTACTAACTCGTTTTTTCCTCACAGCAGGTCAACTTGTGTGTGGTTGCAACATTACGGTCCCATTGAGTACATTTTTGGAGAGAGGGACATCAGTAGCACCACAGGGGGGGGGGGGAGGAGGGTGCTGAGCACGTTACATTTTCACTCTTCGGTAAGCATTTTTTTGTGTTTATACTTTTGGAATTTTGGTTTTTCATATTGATTTTAAAATGACCTTTTTCATGTTTGAAATATACTAACTCGTTTTTTCCTCACAGCAGGTCAACTTGTGTGTGGTTGCAACATTACGGTCCCATTGAGTACATTTTTGGAGAGAGGGACATCAGTAGCACCACAGGGGGGGGGAGGAGGGTGCTGAGCACGTTACATTTTCTCTCTTCGGTAAGCGTTTTTTTTGTGTTTGATACTTTTGGAATTTTGGTTTTTCATGTTGATTTTAAAATGACCTTTTTCATGTTTGAAATGTACTAACTCGTTTTTTCCTCACAGCAGGTCAACTTGTGTGTGGTTGCAACATTACGGTCCCAATGAGTACATTTTTGGAGAGAGGGACATCAGTAGCACCACAGGGGGGGGAGGAGGGTGCTGAGCACGTTACATTTTCTCTCTTCGGTAAACATTTTTTTGTGTTTGATACTTTTGGAATTTTGGTTTTTCATGTTGATTTTAAAATGACCTTTTTCATGTTTGAAATGTACTAACTCGTTTTTTCCTCACAGCAGGTCAACTTGTGTGTGGTTGCAATATTACGGTCCCATTGAATACATTTTTGGAGAGAGGGACATCAGTAGCACCACAGGGGGGGGGGGAGGGGGGTGCTGAGCACGTTACATTTTCTCTCTTCGGTAAGCATTTTTTTTGTGTTTGATACTTTTGGAATTTTGGTTTTTCATGTTGATTTTAAAATGACCTTTTTCATGTTTGAAATGTACTAACTCGTTTTTTCCTCACAGCAGGTCAACTTGTGTGTGGTTGCAACATTACGGTCCCATTGAGTACATTTTTGGAGAGAGGGACATCAGTAGCACCACAGGGGGGGGAGGAGGGTGCTGAGCACGTTACATTTTCTCTCCTCGTTAAGCATTTTTTTGTGTTTGATACTTTTGGAATTTTGGTTTTTCATGTTGATTTTAAAATGACCTTTTTCATGTTTGAAATGTACTAACTCGTTTTTTCCTCACAGCAGGTCAACTTGTGTGTGGTTGCAACATTACGGTCCCATTGAATACATTTTTGGAGAAAGGGACTTCAGTTGCACCACAGGGCGGGAGGAGGGTGCCGAGCACGTTACATTTTCTTTCTTCGGTAAGCATTTTTTGTGTTTGATACTTTTGGAATTTTGGTTTTTCATGTTGATTTTAAAATGACCTTTTTCATGTTTGAAATGTACTAACTCGTTTTTTCCTCACAGCAGGTCAACTTGTGTGTGGTTGCAACATTACGGTCCCATTGAGTACATTTTTGGAGAGAGGGACATCAGTAGCACCACAGGGGGGGGGGGGGGAGGAGGGTGCTGAGCACGTTACATTTTCACTCTTCGGTAAGCATTTTTTTGTGTTTATACTTTTGGAATTTTGGTTTTTCATATTGATTTTAAAATGACCTTTTTCATGTTTGAAATATACTAACTCGTTTTTTCCTCACAGCAGGTCAACTTGTGTGTGGTTGCAACATTACGGTCCCATTGAGTACATTTTTGGAGAAAGGGACATCAGTTGCACCACAGGGCGGGAGGAGCGTGCTGGGCACGTTACATTTTCTCTCTTCGGTAAGCATTTTTTGTGTTTGATACTTTTGGAATTTTGGTTTTTCATGTTGATTTTAAAATGACCTTTTTCATGTTTGAAATGTACTAACTCGTTTTTTCCTCACAGCAGGTCAACTTGTGTGTGGTTGCAACATTACGGTCCCATTGAGTACATTTTTGGAGAGAGGGACATCAGTAGCACCACAGGGGGGGGAGCACGTTACATTTTCTCTCTTCGGTAAGCATTTTTTTGTGTTTGATACTTTTGGAATTTTGGTTTTTCATGTTGATTTTAAAATGACCTTTTTCATGTTTGAAATGTACTAACTCGTTTTTTCCTCACAGCAGGTCAACTTGTGTGCGGTTGCAACATTACGGTCCCACTGAGTACATTTTTGGAGAGAGGGACATCAGCTGCACCACAGGGGGGGGGGGGGGGAGGAGGGTGCTGAGCACGTTACATTTTCTCTCTTCGGTAAGCATTTTTTTGTGTTTGATACTTTTGGAATTTTGGTTTTTCATGTTGATTTTAAAATGACCTTTTTCATGTTTGAAATGTACTAACTCGTTTTTTCCTCACAGCAGGTCAACTTGTGTGTGGTTGCAACATTACGGTCCCATTGAATACATTTTTGGAGAAAGGGACATCAGTTGCACCACAGGGCGGGAGGAGGGTGCCGAGCACGTTACATTTTCTCTTTTCGGTAAGCATTTTTTTGTGTTTGATACTTTTGGAATTTTGGTTTTTCATGTTGATTTTAAAATGACCTTTTTCATGTTTGAAATGTACTAACTCGTTTTTTCCTCACAGCAGGTCAACTTGTGTGTGGTTGCAACATTACGGTCCCATTGAGTACATTTTTGGAGAGAGGGACATCAGTAGCACCACAGGGGGGGGAGCACGTTACATTTTCTCTCTTCGGTAAGCATTTTTTTGTGTTTGATACTTTTGGAATTTTGGTTTTTCATGTTGATTTTAAAATGACCTTTTTCATGTTTGAAATGTACTAACTCGTTTTTTCCTCACAGCAGGTCAACTTGTGTGTGGTTGCAACATTACGGTCCCATTGAATACATTTTTGGAGAAAGGGACATCAGTTGCACCACAGGGCGGGAGGAGGGTGCCGAGCACGTTACACTTTCTTTCTTCGGTAAGCATTTTTTGTGTTTGATACTTTTGGAATTTTGGTTTTTCATGTTGATTTTAAAATGACCTTTTTCATGTTTGAAATGTACTAACTCGTTTTTTCCTCACAGCAGGTCAACTTGTGTGTGGTTGCAACATTACAGTCCCATTGAGTACATTTTTGGAGAGAGGGACATCAGTAGCACCACAGGGGGGGGGAGGAGGGTGCTGAGGACGTTACATTTTCTCTCTTCGGTAAGCATTTTTTTGTGTTTGATACTTTTGGAATTTTGGTTTTTCATGTTGATTTTAAAATGACCTTTTTCATGTTTGAAATGTACTAACTCGTTTTTTCCTCACAGCAGGTCAACTTGTGTGTGGTTGCAACATTACGGTCCCATTGAGTACATTTTTGGAGAGAGGGACATCAGTAGCACCACAGGGGGGGGAGCACGTTACATTTTCTCTCTTCGGTAAGCATTTTTTTGTGTTTGATACTTTTGGAATTTTGGTTTTTCATGTTGATTTTAAAATGACCTTTTTCATGTTTGAAATGTACTAACTCGTTTTTTCCTCACAGCAGGTCAACTTGTGTGTGGTTGCAACATTACGGTCCCAATGAGTACATTTTTGGAGAGAGGGACATCAGTAGCACCACAGGGGGGGGAGGAGGGTGCTGAGCACGTTACATTTTCTCTCTTCGGTAAACATTTTTTTGTGTTTGATACTTTTGGAATTTTGGTTTTTCATGTTGATTTTAAAATGACCTTTTTCATGTTTTAAATGTACTAACTCGTTTTTTCCTCACAGCAGGTCAACTTGTGTGTGGTTGCAACATTACGGTCCCATTGAATACATTTTTGGAGAGAGGGACATCAGTAGCACCACAGGGGGGGGGGAGGGGGGTGCTGAGCACGTTACATTTTCTCTCTTCGGTAAGCATTTTTTTTGTGTTGGATACTTTTGGAATTTTGGTTTTTCATGTTGATTTTAAAATGACCTTTTTAATGTTTGAAATGTACTAACTCGTTTTTTCCTCACAGCAGGTCAACTTGTGTGTGGTTGCAACATTACGGTCCCATTGAGTACATTTTTGGAGAGAGGGACATCAGTAGCACCACAGGGGGGGGAGGAGGGTGCTGAGCACGTTACATTTTCTCTCCTCGTTAAGCATTTTTTTGTGTTTGATACTTTTGGAATTTTGGTTTTTCATGTTGATTTTAAAATGACCTTTTTCATGTTTGAAATGTACTAACTCGTTTTTTCCTCACAGCAGGTCAACTTGTGTGTGGTTGCAACATTACGGTCCCATTGAATACATTTTTCTAGAAAGGGACTTCAGTTGCACCACAGGGCGGGAGGAGGGTGCCGAGCACGTTACATTTTCTTTCTTCGGTAAGCATTTTTTGTGTTTGATACTTTTGGAATTTTGGTTTTTCATGTTGATTTTAAAATGACCTTTTTCATGTTTGAAATGTACTAACTCGTTTTTTCCTCACAGCAGGTCAACTTGTGTGTGGTTGCAACATTACGGTCCCATTGAGTACATTTTTGGAGAGAGGGACATCAGTAGCACCACAGGGGGGGGGGAGGAGGGTGCTGAGCACGTTACATTTTCACTCTTCGGTAAGCATTTTTTTGTGTTTATACTTTTGGAATTTTGGTTTTTCATATTGATTTTAAAATGACCTTTTTCATGTTTGAAATATACTAACTCGTTTTTTCCTCACAGCAGGTCAACTTGTGTGTGGTTGCAACATTACGGTCCCATTGAGTACATTTTTGGAGAAAGGGACATCAGTTGCACCACAGGGCGGGAGGAGGGTGCTGGGCACGTTACATTTTCTCTCTTCGGTAAGCATTTTTTGTGTTTGATACTTTTGGAATTTTGGTTTTTCATGTTGATTTTAAAATGACCTTTTTCATGTTTGAAATGTACTAACTCGTTTTTTCCTCACAGCAGGTCAACTTGTGTGTGGTTGCAACATTACGGTCCCATTGAGTACATTTTTGGAGAGAGGGACATCAGTAGCACCACAGGGGGGGGAGCACGTTACATTTTCTCTCTTCGGTAAGCATTTTTTTGTGTTTGATACTTTTGGAATTTTGGTTTTTCATGTTGATTTTAAAATGACCTTTTTCATGTTTGAAATATACTAACTCGTTTTTTCCTCACAGCAGGTCAACTTGTGTGTGGTTGCAACATTACGGTCCCATTGAGTACATTTTTGGAGAAAGGGACATCAGTTGCACCACAGGGCGGGAGGAGGGTGCTGGGCACGTTACATTTTCTCTCTTCGGTAAGCATTTTTTGTGTTTGATACTTTTGGAATTTTGGTTTTTCATGTTGATTTTAAAATGACCTTTTTCATGTTTGAAATGTACTAACTCGTTTTTTCCTCACAGCAGGTCAACTTGTGTGTGGTTGCAACATTACGGTCCCATTGAGTACATTTTTGGAGAGAGGGACATCAGTAGCACCACAGGGGGGGGAGGAGGGTGCTGAGCACGTTACATTTTCTCTCCTCGTTAAGCATTTTTTTGTGTTTGATACTTTTGGAATTTTGGTTTTTCATGTTGATTTTAAAATGACCTTTTTCATGTTTGAAATGTACTAACTCGTTTTTTCCTCACAGCAGGTCAACTTGTGTGTGGTTGCAACATTACGGTCCCATTGAGTACATTTTTGGAGAGAGGGACATCAGTAGCACCACAGGGGGGGGAGCACGTTACATTTTCTCTCTTCGGTAAGCATTTTTTTGTGTTTGATACTTTTGGAATTTTGGTTTTTCATGTTGATTTTAAAATGACCTTTTTCATGTTTGAAATGTACTAACTCGTTTTTTCCTCACAGCAGGTCAACTTGTGTGCGGTTGCAACATTACGGTCCCACTGAGTACATTTTTGGAGAGAGGGACATCAGTTGCACCACAGGGGGGGGGGGAGGAGGGTGCTGAGCACGTTACATTTTCTCTCTTCGGTAAGCATTTTTTTGTGTTTGATACTTTTGGAATTTTGGTTTTTCATGTTGATTTTAAAATGACCTTTTTCATGTTTGAAATGTACTAACTCGTTTTTTCCTCACAGCAGGTCAACTTGTGTGTGGTTGCAACATTACGGTCCCATTGAATACATTTTTGGAGAAAGGGACATCAGTTGCACCACAGGGCGGGAGGAGGGTGCCGAGCACGTTACATTTTCTCTTTTCGGTAAGCATTTTTTTGTGTTTGATACTTTTGGAATTTTGGTTTTTCATGTTGATTTTAAAATGACCTTTTTCATGTTTGAAATGTACTAACTCGTTTTTTCCTCACAGCAGGTCAACTTGTGTGTGGTTGCAACATTACGGTCCCATTGAGTACATTTTTGGAGAGAGGGACATCAGTAGCACCACAGGGGGGGGAGCACGTTACATTTTCTCTCTTCGGTAAGCATTTTTTTGTGTTTGATACTTTTGGAATTTTGGTTTTTCCTGTAGATTTTAAAATGACCTTTTTCATGTTTGAAATGTACTAACTCGTTTTTTTCTCACAGCAGGTCAACTTGTGTGTGGTTGCAACATTACGGTCCCATTGAGTACATTTTTGGAGAGAGGGACATCAGTAGCACCACAGGGGGGGGAGGAGGGTGCTGAGCACGTTACATTTTCTCTCTTCGGTAAGCATTTTTTTGTGTTTGATAATTTTGGAATTTTGGTTTTTCATGTTGATTTTAAAATGACCTTTTTCATGTTTGAAATGTACTAACTCGTTTTTTCCTCACAGCAGGTCAACTTGTGTGTGGTTGCAACATTACGGTCCCATTGAAAACATTTTTGGAGAAAGGGACATCAGTTGCACCACAGGGCGGGAGGAGGGTGCCGAGCACGTTACAATTTTCTCTCTTCGGTAAGCATTTTTTTGTGTTTGATACTTTTGGAATTTTGGTTTTTCATGTTTATTTTAAAATGACCTCTTTGATGTTTGAAATGTACTAACTCGTTTTTTCCTCACAGCAGGTCAACTTGTGTGTGGTTGCAACATTACGGTCCCATTGAGTACATTTTTGGAGAGAGGGACATCAGTAGCACCACAGGGGGGGGGGAGGAGGGTGCTGAGCACGTTACATTTTCTCTCTTCGGTAAGCATCTTTTTGTGTTTGATACTTTTGGAATTTTGGTTTTTCATGTTGATTTTAAAATGACCTTTTTCATGTTTGAAATGTACTAACTCGTTTTTTCCTCACAGCAGGTCAACTTGTGTGTGGTTGCAACATTACGGTCCCATTGAGTACATTTTTGGAGAGAGGGACATCAGTTGCACCACAGGGGGGGGAGGAGGGTGCTGAGCACGTTACATTTTCTCTCTTCGGTAAGCATTTTTTTGTGTTTGATACTTTTGGAATTTTGGTTTTTCATTTTGATTTTAAAATGACCTTTTTCATGTTTGAAATGTACTAACTCGTTTTTTCCTCACAGCAGGTCAACTTGTGTGTGGTTGCAACATTACGGTCCCATTGAGTACATTTTTGGAGAGAGGGACATCAGTAGCACCACAGAGGGGGGAGGAGGGTGCTGAGCACGTTACATTTTCTCTCATCGGTAAGCATTTTTTTTTGTTTGATACTTTTGGAATTTTGGTTTTTCATGTTGATTTTAAAATGACCTTTTTCATGTTTGAAATGTACTAACTCGTTTTTTCCTCACAGCAGGTCAACTTGTGTGTGGTTGCAACATTACGGTCCCATTGAGTACATTTTTGGAGAGAGGGACATCAGTAGCACCACAGGGGGGGGAGCACGTTACATTTTCTCTCTTCGGTAAGCATTTTTTTGTGTTTGATACTTTTGGAATTTTGGTTTTTCATGTTGATTTTAAAATGACCTTTTTCATATTTGAAATTTACTAACTCGTTTTTTCCTCACAGCAGGTCAACTTGTGTGTGGTTGCAACATTACGGTCCCATTGAGTACATTTTTGGAGAAAGGGACATCAGTTGCACCACAGGCGGGAGGAGGGTGCTGAGCACGATACATTTTCTCTCTTCGGTAAGCATTTTTTTTGTGTTTGATACTTTTGGAATTTTGGTTTTTCATGTTGATTTTAAAATGACCTTTTTCATGTTTGAAATGTACTAACTCGTTTTTTCCTCACAGCAGGTCAACTTGTGTGTGGTTGCAACATTACGGTCCCATTGAGTACATTTTTGGAGAGAGGGACATCAGTAGCACCACAGGTGGGGGGGAGGAGGGTGCTGAGCACGTTACATTTTCTCTCTTCGGTAAGCATTTTTTTGTGTTTGATACTTTTGGAATTTTGGTTTTTCATGTTGATTTTAAAATGACCTTTTTCATGTTTGAAATGTACTAACTCGTTTTTTCCTCACAGCAGGTCAACTTGTGTGTGGTTGCAACATTACGGTCCCATTGAGTACATTTTTGGAGAGAGGGACATCAGTAGCACCACAGTGGGGGTGAGGAGGGTGCTGGGCACGTTACATTTTCTCTCTTCGGTAAGCATTTTTTTGTGTTTGATACTTTTGGAATTTTGGTTTTTCATGTTGATTTTAAAATGACCTTTTTCATGTTTGAAATGTACTAACTCGTTTTTTCCTCACAGCAGGTCAACTTGTGTGTGGTTGCAACATTACGGTCCCATTGAGTACATTTTTGGAGAGAGGGACATCAGTAGCACCACAGGGGGGGGGAGGAGGGTGCTGAGCACGTTACATTTTCTCTCTTCGGTAAGCATTTTTTTGTGTTTGATACTTTTGGAATTTTGGTTTTTCATGTTGATTTTAAAATGACCTTTTTCATGTTTGAAATGTACTAACTCGTTTTTTCCTCACAGCAGGTCAACTTGTGTGTGGTTGCAACATTACGGTCCCATTGAGTACATTTTTGGAGAGAGGGACATCAGTTGCACCACAGGGGGGAGGAGGAGGGTGCTGAGCACGTTACATTTTCTCTCTTTGGTAAGCATTTTTTTGTGTTTGATACTTTTGGAATTTTGGTTTTTCATGTTGATTTTAAAATGACCTTTTTCATGTTTGAAATGTACTAACTCGTTTTTTCCTCACAGCAGGTCAACTTGTGTGTGGTTGCAACATTACGGTCCCATTGAGTACATTTTTGGAGAGAGGGACATCAGTAGCACCACAGGGGGGGGGGGGGAGGAGGGTGCTGAGCACGTTACATTTTCTCTCTTCGGTAAGCATTTTTTTGTGTTTGATACTTTTGGAATTTTGGTTTTTCATGTTGATTTTAAAATGACCTTTTTCATGTTTGAAATGTACTAACTCGTTTTTTCCTCACAGCTGGTCAACTTGTGTGTGGTTGCGACATTACGGTCCCATTGAGTACATTTTTGGAGAGAGGGACATCAGTAGCACCACAGGGGGGGGAGGAGGGTGCTGAGCACGTTACATTTTCTCTCTTCGGTAAGCATTTTTTTGTGTTTGACACTTTTGGAATTTTGGTTTTTCATCTTGATTTTGAAATGACCGTTTTCATGTTTGAAATGTACTAACTCGTTTTTTCCTCACAGCAGGTCAACTTGTGTGTGGCTGCAACATTACGGTCCCATTGAGTACATTTTTGGAGAGAGGGACATCAGTAGCACCACTGGGGGGGGAGGAGGGTGCTGAGCACGTTACATTTTCTCTCTTCTGTAAGCATTTTTTTGTGTTTGATACTTTTGGAATTTTGGTTTTTCATGTAGATTTTAAAATGACCTTTTTCATGTTTGAAATGTACTAACTCGTTTTTTCCTCACAGCAGGTCAACTTGTGTGTGGTTGCAACATTACGGTCCCATTGAGTACATTTTTGGAGAGAGGGACATCAGTAGCACCACAGGGGGGGGGGAGGAGGGTGCTGAGCACGTTACATTTTCTCTCTTTTTTAAGCATTTTTTTTGTGTTTGATACTTTTGGAATTTTGGTTTTTCATGTTGATTTTAAAATGACCTTTTTCATGTTTGAAATGTACTAACTCGTTTTTTCCTCACAGCAGGTCAACTTGTGTGTGGTTGCAACATTACGGTCCCATTGAGTACATTTTTGGCGAGAGGGACATCAGTTGCACCACAGGGGGGGGAGGAGGGTGCTGAGCACGTTACATTTTCTCTCTTCGGTAAGCATTTTTTTGTGTTTGATACTTTTGGAATTTTGGTTTTTCATTTTGATTTTAAAATGACCTTTTTCATGTTTGAAATGTACTAACTCGTTTTTTCCTCACAGCAGGTCAACTTGTGTGTGGTTGCAACATTACGGTCCCATTGAGTACATTTTTGGAGAGAGGGACATCAGTAGCACCACAGGGGGGGGGGGGGGGGGAGGAGGGTGCTGAGCACGTTACATTTTCTCTCTTCGGTTAGCATTTTTTTGTGTTTGATACTTTTGGAATTTTGGTTTTTCATGTTGATTTTAAAATGACCTTTTTCATGTTTGAAATGTACTAACTCGTTTTTTCCTCACAGCAGGTCAACTTGTGTGTGGTTGCAACATTACGGTCCCATTGAGTACATTTTTGGAGAGAGGGACATCAGTTGCACCACAGGGGGGGGGGGGGGGGGAGGAGGGTGCTGGGCACGTTACATTTTCTCTCTTCGGTTCGGTTGATTTTAAAATGACCTTTTTCATGTTTGAAATGTACTAACTCGTTTTTTCCTCACAGCAGGTCAACTTGTGTGTGGTTGCAACATTACGGTCCCATTGAGTACATTTTTGGAGAGAGGGACATCAGTTGCACCACATGGCGGGAGGGGGGTGCTGAGCACGTTACATTTTCTCTCTTCGGTAAGCATTTTTTTGTGTTTGATACTTTTGGAATTTTGGTTTTTCATGTTGATTTTAAAATGACCTTTTTCATGTTTGAAATGTACTAACTCGTTTTTTCCTCACAGCAAGTCAACTTGTGTGTGGTTGCAACATTACGGTCTCATTGAGTACATTTTTGGAGAGAGGGACATCAGTAGCACCACAGGGGGGGGAGGAGGGTGCTGAGCACGTTACATTTTCTCTCTTCGGTAAGCATTTTTTTGTGTTTGATACTTTTGGAATTTTGGTTTTTCATGTTGATTTTAAAATGACCTTTTTCATGTTTGAAATGTACTAACTCGTTTTTTCCTCACAGCAGGTCAAATTGTGTGTGGTTGCAACATTACGGTCCCATTGAGTACATTTTTGGAGAGAGGGACATCAGTAGCACCACAGGGGGGGGAGGAGGGTGCTGAGCACGTTACATTTTCTCTCTTCGGTAAGCATTTTTTTGTGTTTGATACTTTTGGAATTTTGGTTTTTCATGTTGATTTTAAAATGACCTTTTTCATGTTTGAAATGTACTAACTCGTTTTTTCCTCACAGCAGGTCAACTTGTGTGTGGTTGCAACATTACGGTCCCATTGAGTACATTTTTGGAGAGAGGGACATCAGTAGCACCACAGGGGGGGGGAGGAGGGTGCTGAGCACGTTACATTTTCTCTCTTCGGTAAGCATTTTTTTGTGTTTGATACTTTTGGAATTTTGGTTTTTCATGTTGATTTTAAAATGACCTTTTTCATGTTTGAAATGTACTAACTCGTTTTTTCCTCACAGCAGGTCAACTTGTGTGTGGTTGCAACATTACGGTCATAATGAGTACATTTTTGGAGAAAGGGACATCAGTTGCACCACATGGCGGGAGGGGGGTGCTGAGCACGTTACATTTTCTCTCTTCGGTAAGCGTTTTTTTGTGTTTGATACTTTTGGAATTTTGGTTTTTCATGTTGATTTTAAAATGACCTTTTTCATGTTTGAAATGTACTAACTCGTTTTTTCCTCACAGCAGGTCAACTTGTGTGTGGTTGCAACATTACGGTCCCATTGAGTACATTTTTGGAGAGAGGGAAATCAGTAGCACCACAGGGGGGGGAGGAGGACGCTGAGCACGTTACATTTTCTCTCTTCGGTAAGCATTTTTTTGTGTTTTATACTTTTGGAATTTTGGTTTTCATGTTGATTTTAAAATGACCTTTTTCATGTTTGAAATGTACTAACTCGTTTTTTCCTCACAGCAGGTCAACTTGTGTGTGGTTGCAACATTACGGTCCCATTGAGTACATTTTTGGAGAGAGGGACATCAGTTGCACCACATGGCGGGAGGGTGGTGCTGAGCACGTTACATTTTCTCTCTTCGGTAAGCATTTTTTTGTGTTTGATACTTTTGGAATTTTGGTTTTTCATGTTGATTTTAAAATGACCTTTTTCATGTTCGAAATGTACTAACTCGTTTTTTCCTCACAGCAGGTCAACTTGTGTGTGGTTGCAACATTACGGTCCCATTGAGTACATTTTTGGAGAGAGGGACATCAGTTGCACCACATGGCGGGAGGGGGGTGCTGAGCACGTTACATTTTCTCTCTTCGGTAAGCATTTTTTTGTGTTTGATACTTTTGGAATTTTGGTTTTTCATGTTGATTTTAAAATGACCTTTTTCATGTTTGAAATGTACTAACTCGTTTTTTCCTCACAGCAGGTCAACTTGTGTGTGGTTGCAACATTACGGTCTCATTGAGTACATTTTTGGAGAGAGGGACATCAGTAGCACCACAGGGGGGGGAGGAGGGTGCTGAGCACGTTACATTTTCTCTCTTCGGTAAGCATTTTTTGTGTTTGATACTTTTGGAATTTTGGTTTTTCATGTTGATTTTAAAATGACCTTTTTCATGTTTGAAATGTACTAACTCGTTTTTTCCTCACAGCAGGTCAACTTGTGTGTGGTTGCAACATTACGGTCCCATTGAGTACATTTTTGGAGAGAGGGACATCAGTTGCACCACATGGCGGGACGGGGGTGCTGAGCACGTTACATTTTCTCTCTTCGGTAAGCATTTTTTTGGGTTTGATACTTTTGGAATTTTGGTTGTTCATGTTGATTTTAAAATGACCTTTTTCATGTTTGAAATGTACTAACTCGTTTTTTCCTCACAGCAGGTCAACTTGTGTGTGGTTGCAACATTACGGTCCCATTGAGTACATTTTTGGAGAGAGGGACATCAGTAGCACCACAGGGAGGGGAGGAGGGTGCTGAGCACGTTACATTTTCTCTCTTCGGTAAGCATTTTTTTGTGTTTGATACTTTTGGAATTTTGGTTTTTCATGTTGATTTTAAAATGACCTTTTTCATGTTTGAAATGTACTAACTCGTTTTTTCCTCACAGCAGGTCAACTTGTGTGTGGTTGCAACATTACGGTCCCATTGAGTACATTTTTGGAGAGAGGGACATCAGTAGCACCACAGGGGGGGCAGGAGGGTGCTGAGCACGTTACATTTTCTCTTCTCGGTAAGCATTTTTTTGTGTTTGATACTTTTGGAATTTTGGTTTTTCATGTTGATTTTAAAATGACCTTTTTCATGTTTGAAATGTACTAACTCGTTTTTTCCTCACAGCAGGTCAACTTTTTGTGTGGTTGCAACATTACGGTCCCATTGAGTACATTTTTGGAGAGAGGGACATCAGTAGCACCACAGGGGGGGGAGGAGGGTGTTGAGCACGTTACATTTTCTCTCTTCGGTAAGCATTTTTTTGTGTTTGATACTTTTGGAATTTTGGTTTTTCATGTTTATTTTAAAATGACCTTTTTCATGTTTGAAATGTACTAACTCGTTTTTTCCTCACAGCAGGTCAACTTGTGTGTGGTTGCAACATTACGGTCCCATTGAGTACATTATGGAGAGAGGGACATCAGTAGCACCACAGGGGGGGGAGGAGGGTGCTGAGCACGTTACATTTTCTTTCTTCGGTAAGCATTTTTTTGTGTTTGATACTTTTGGAATTTTGGTTTTTCATGTTGATTTTAAAATGACCTTTTTCATGTTTGAAATGTACTAACTCGCTTTTTCCTCACAGCAGGTCAACTTGTGTGTGGTTGCAACATTACGGTCTCATTGAGTACATTTTTGGAGAGAGGGACATCAGTAGCACGACAGGGGGGGGGGGGGGGGAGGGTGCTGAGCACGTTACATTTTCTCTCTTCGGTAAGCATTTTCTTTGTGTTTGATACTTTTGGAATTTTGGTTTTTCATGTTGATTTTAAAATGACCTTTTTCATGTTTGAAATGTACTAACTCGTTTTTTCCTCACAGCAGGTCAACTTGTGTGTGGTTGCAACATTACAGTCCCATTGAGTACATTTTTGGAGAGAGGGACATCAGTTGCACCACAGGGGGGGGAGGAGGGTGCTGAGCACGTTACATTTTCTCTCTTCGGTAAGCATTTTTTTGTGTTTGATACTTTTGGAATTTTGGTTTTTCATGTTTATTTTAAAATGACCTTTTTCATGTTTGAAATGTACTAACTCGTTTTTTCCTCACAGCAGGTCAACTTGTGTGTGGTTGCAACATTACGGTCCCATTGAGTACATTTTTGGAGAGAGGGACATCAGTAGCACCACAGGGGGGGGAGGAGGGTGCTGAGCACGTTACATTTTCTCTCTTCGGCAAGCATTTTTTTGTGTTTGATACTTTTGGAATTTTGGTTTTTCATGTTGATTTTAAAATGACCTTTTTCATGTTTGAAATGTACTAACTCGTTTTTTCCTCACAGCAGGTCAACTTGTGTGTGGTTGGAACATTACGGTCCCATTGAGTACATTTTTGGAGAGAGGGACATCAGTTGCACCACAGGGGGGGGGGGGGGAGGAGGGTGCTGAGCACGTTACATTTTCTCTCTTCGGTAAGCATTTTTTTGTGTTTGATACTTTTGGAATTTTGGTTTTTCATGTTGATTTTAAAATGAACATTTTCATGTTTGAAATGTACTAACTCGTTTTTTCCTCACAGCAGGTCAACTTGTGTGTGGTTGCAACATTACGGTCCCATTGAGTACATTTTTGGAGAGAGGGACATCAGTTGCACCACAGGGGGGGAGAGGAGGGTGCTGAGCACGTTACATTTTCTCTCTTCGGTAAGCATTTTTTTGTGTTTGATACTTTTGGAATTTTGGTTTTTCATGTTGATTTTAAAATGAACTTTTTCATGTTTGAAATGTACTAACTCGTTTTTTCCTCACAGCAGGTCAACTTGCGTGTGGTTGCAACATTACGGTCCCATTGAATACATTTTTGGAGAAAGGGACATCAGTTGCACCACAGGGCGGGAAGAGGGTGCCGAGCACGTTACATTTTCTTTCTTCGGTAAGCATTTTTTTGTGTTTGAAACTTTTGTAATTTTGGTTTTTCATGTTGATTTTAAAATGACCTTTTTCATGTTTGAAGTGTACTAACTCGTTTTATCCCCACAGCAGGTCAACTTGTGTGTGGTTGCAACATTACGGTCCCATTGAGTACATTTTTGGAGAAAGGGACATCAGTTGCACCACAGGGCGGGAGGAGAGTGCTGAGCACGTTACATTTTCTCTTTGGTAAGCATTTTTTTGTGTTTGATACTTTTGGAATTTTGGTTTTTCATGTTGATTTTAAAATGACCTTTTTCATGTTTGACATGTACTAACTCGTTTTTTCCTCACAGCAGGGCAACTTGTGTGTGGTTGCAACATTACGGTTCCATTGAGTACATTTTTGGAGAAAGGGACATCAGTTGCACCACAGGGCGGGAGGAAGGTGCCGAGCACGTTACATTTTTTTTCTTCGGTAAGCATTTTTTTGTGTTTGATACTTTTGGAATTTTGGTTTTTCATGTTGATTTTAAAATGACCTTTTTCATGTTTGAAATGTACTAACTCGTTTTTTCCTCACAGCAGGTCAATTTGTGTGTGGTTGCAACATTACGGTCCCATTGAGTACATTTTTGGAGAGAGGGACATCAGTTGCACCACAGGGGGGGGGGGGGGGGGAGGAGGGTGCTGAGCACGTTACATTTTCTCTCTTCGGTAAGCATTTTTTTGTGTTTGATACTTTTGGAATTTTGGTTTTTCATGTTGATTTTAAAATGACCTTTTTCATGTTTGAAATGTACTAACTCGTTTTTTCCTCACAGCAGGTCAACTTGTGTGTGGTTGCAACCTTACGGTCCCATTGAGTACATTTTTGGAGAGAGGGACATCAGTTGCACCACAGGGGGGGGAGGAGGGTGCTGAGCACGTTACATTTTCTCTCTTCGGTAAGCATTTTTTTGTGTTTGATACTTTTGGAATTTTGGTTTTTCATGTTGATTTTAAAATGAACTGTTTCATGTTTGAAATGTACTAACTCGTTTTTTCCTCACAGCAGGTCAACTTGTGTGTGGTTGCAACATTACGGTCCCATTGAATACATTTTTGGAGAGAGGGACATCAGTTGCACCACAGGGCGGGAGGAGGGTGCCGAGCACATTACATTTTCTTTCTTCGGTAAGCATTTTTTTGTGTTTGAAACTTTTGTAATTTTGGTTTTTCATGTTGATTTTAAAATGACCTTTTTCATGTTTGAAATGTACTAACTCGTTTTTTCCTCACAGCAGGTCAACTTGTGTGTGGTTGCAACATTACAGTCCCATTGAGTACATTTTTGGAGAAAGGGACATCAGTTGCACCACAGGGCGGGAGGAGAGTGCTGAGCACGTTACATTTTCTCTTTGGTAAGCATTTTTTTGTGTTTGATACTTCTGGAATTTTGGTTTTTCATGTTGATTTTAAAATGACCTTTTTCATGTTTGAAATGTACTAACTCGTTTTTTCCTCACAGCAGGTCAACTTGTGTGTGGTTGCAACATTACGGTTCCATTGAGTACATTTTTGGAGAAAGGGACATCAGTTGCACCACAGGGCGGGAGGAGGGTGCCGAGCACGTTACATTTTTTTTCTTCGGTAAGCATTTTTTTGTGTTTGATACTTTTGGAATTTTGGTTTTTCATGTTGATTTTAAAATGACCTTTTTCATGTTTGAAATGTACTAACTCGTTTTTTCCTCACAGCAGGTCAACTTGTGTGTGGTTGCAACATTACGGTCCCATTGAGTACATTTTTGGAGAAAGGGACATCAGTTGCACCACAGGGCGGGAGGAGGGTGCCGAGCACGTTACATTTTCTTTCTTCGGTAAGCATTTTTTTGTGTTTGATACTTTTGGAATTTTGGTTTTTCATGCTGATTTTAAAATGACCTTTTTCATGTTTGAAATGTACTAACTCGTTTTTTCCTCACAGCAGGTCAACTTGTGTGTGATTGCAACATTACGGTCCCATTGAGTACATTTTTGGAGAGAGGGACATCAGTAGCACCACAGGGGGGGGAGGAGGGTGCTGAGCACGTTACATTTTCTCTCTTCGGTAAGCATTTTTTTGTGTTTGATACTTTTGGAATTTTGGTTTTTCATGTTGATTTTAAAATGACCTTTTTCATGTTTGAAATGTACTAACTCGTTTTTTCCTCACAGCAGGTCAACTTGTGTGTGGTTGCAACATTACGGTCCCATTGAGTACATTTTTGGAGAGAGGGACATCAGTTGCACCACAGGGGGGGGGAGGAGGGTGCTGAGCACGTTACATTTTCTCTCTTCGGTAAGCATTTTTTTGTGTTTGATACTTTTGGAATTTTGGTTTTTCATGTTGATTTTAAAATGACCTTTTTCATGTTTGAAATGTACTAACTCGTTTTTTCCTCACAGCAGGTCAACTTGTGTGTGGTTGCAACATTACGGTCCCATTGAATACATTTTTGGAGAGAGGGACATCAGTTGCACCACAGGGCGGGAGGAGGGTGCCGAGCACGTTACATTTTCTTTCTTCGGTAAGCATTTTTTTGTGTTTGAAACTTTTGTAATTTTGGTTTTTCATGTTGATTTTAAAATGACCTTTTTCATGTTTGAAATGTACTAACTCGTTTTTTCCTCACAGCAGGTCAACTTGTGTATGGTTGCAACATTACGGTCCCATTGAGTACATTTTTGGAGAAAGGGACATCAGTTGCACCACAGGGCGGGTGGAGGGTGCTGAGCACGTTACATTTTCTCTCTTCGGTAAGCATTTTTTTGTGTTTGATACTTTTGGAATTTTGGTTTTTCATGTTGATTTTAAAATGACCTTTTTCATGTTTGAAATGTACTAACTCGTTTTTTCCTCACAGCAGGTCAACTTGTGTGTGGTTGCAACATTACGGTCCCATTGAATACATTTTTGTAGAGAGGGACATCAGTTGCACCACAGGGCGGGAGGAGGGTGCCGAGCACGTTACATTTTCTTTCTTCGGTAAGCATTTTTTTGTGTTTGAAACTTTTGTAATTTTGGTTTTTCATGTTGATTTTAAAATGACCTTTTTCATGTTTGAAATGTACTAACTCGTTTTTTCCTCACAGCAGGTCAACTTGTGTGTGGTTGCAACATTACGGTCCCATTGAGTACATTTTTGGAGAAAGGGACAGCAGTTGCACCACAGGGCGGGGGGAGGGTGCTGAGCGCGTTACATTTTCTCTCTTCGGTAAGCATTTTTTTGTGTTTGATACTTTTGGAATTTTGGTTTTTCATGTTGATTTTAAAATGACCTTTTTCATGTTTGAAATGTACTAACTCGTTTTTTCCTCACAGCAGGTCAACTTGTGTGTGGTTGCAACATTACGGTCCCATTGAATACATTTTTGGAGAGAGGGACATCAGTTGCACCACAGGGCGGGAGGAGGGTGCCGAGCACGTTACATTTTCTTTCTTCGGTAAGCATTTTTTTGTGTTTGAAACTTTTGTAATTTTGGTTTTTCATGTTGATTTTAAAATGACCTTTTTCATGTTTGAAATGTACTAACTCGTTTTTTCCTCACAGCAGGTCAACTTGTGTGTGGTTGCAACATCACGGTCCCATTGAGTACATTTTTGGAGAAAGGGACATCAGTTGCACCACAGGGCGGGAGGAGAGTGCTGAGCATGTTACATTTTCTCTTTGGTAAGCATTTTTTTGTGTTTGATACCTTTGGAATTTTGGTTTTTCATGTTGATTTTGAAACGACCTTTTTCATGTTTGAAATGTACGAACTCGTTTTTTCCTCACAGCAGGGCAACTTGTGTGTGGTTGCAACATTACGTTCCCATTGAGTACATTTTTGGAGAAAGGGACATCAGTTGCACCACAGGGCGGGAGGAGGGTGCTGAGCACGTTACATTTTCTCTCTTCGGTAAGCATTTTTTTGTGTTTGATACTTTTGGAATTTTGGTTTTTCATGTTGATTTTAAAATGACCTTTTTCATGTTTGAAATGTACTAACTCGTTTTTTCCTCACAGCAGGTCAACTTGTGTGTGGTTGCAACATTACGGTCCCATTGAGTACATTTTTGGAGAAAGGGACATCAGTTGCACCACAGGGCGGGAGGAGGGTGCTGAGCACGTTACATTTTCTCTCTTCGGTAAGCATTTTTTTGTGTTTGATACTTTTGGAATTTTGGTTTTTCATGTTGATTTTAAAATGGCCTTTTTCATGTTTGAAATGTGCTAACTCGTTTTTTCCTCACAGCAGGTCAACTTGTGTGTGGTTGCAACATTACGGTCCCATTGAGTACATTTTTGGAGAGAGGGACATCAGTTGCACCACAGGGGGGGGAGGAGGGTGCTGAGCGCGTTACATTTTCTCTCTTCGGTAAGCATTTTTTTGTGTTTGATACTTTTGGAATTTTGGTTTTTCATGTTGATTTTAAAATGACCTTTTTCATGTTTGAAATGTACTAACTCGTTTTTTCCTCACAGCAGGGCAACTTGTGTGTGGTTGCAACATTACGTTCCCATTGAGTACATTTTTGGAGAAAGGGACATCAGTTGCACCACAGGGCGGGAGGAGGGTGCTGAGCACGTTACATTTTCTCTCTTCGGTAAGCATTTTTTTGTGTTTGATACTTTTGGAATTTTGGTTTTTCATGTTGATTTTAAAATGACCTTTTTCATGTTTGAAATGTACTAACTCGTTTTTTCCTCACAGCAGGTCAACTTGTGTGTGGTTGCAACATTACGGTCCCATTGAGTACATTTTTGGAGAAAGGGACATCAGTTGCACCACAGGGCGGGAGGAGGGTGCCGAGGACGTTACATTTTCTCTCTTCGGTAAGCATTTTTTTGTGTTTGATACTTTTGGAATTTTGGTTTTTCATGTTGATTTTAAAATGGCCTTTTTCATGTTTGAAATGTGCTAACTCGTTTTTTCCTCACAGCAGGTCAACTTGTGTGTGGTTGCAACATTACGGTCCCATTGAGTACATTTTTGGAGAGAGGGACATCAGTTGCACCACAGGGGGGGGAGGAGGGTGCTGAGCACGTTACATTTTCTCTCTTCGGTAAGCATTTTTTTGTGTTTGATACTTTTGGAATTTTGGTTTTTCATGTTGATTTTAAAATGAACTTTTTCATGTTTGAAATGTACTAACTCGTTTTTTCCTCACAGCAGGTCAACTTGTGTGCGGTTGCAACATTACGGTCCCATTGAATACATTTTTGGAGAGAGGGACATCAGTTGCACCACAGGGCGGGACGGGGGTGCTGAGCACGTTACATTTTCTCTTTGGTAAGCATTTTTTTGTGTTTGATACTTTTGGAATTTTGATTTTTCATGTTGATTTTAAAATGAACTTTTTCATGTTTGAAATGTACTAACTCGTTTTTTCCTCACAGCAGGTCAACTTGTGTGTGGTTGCAACATTACGGTCCCATTGAGTACATTTTTGGAGAAAGGGACATCAGTTGCACCACAGGGCGGGAGGAGAGTGCTGAGCACGTTACATTTTCTCTTTGGTAAGCATTTTTTTGTGTTTGATACTTTTGGAATTTTGGTTTTTCATGTTGATTTTAAAATGAACTTTTTCATGTTTGAAATGTACTAACTCGTTTTTTCCTCACAGCAGGTCAACTTGTGTGTGGTTGCAACATTACGGTCCCATTGAGTACATTTTCGGAGAGAGGGACATCAGTTGCACCACAGGGCGGGAGGAGGGTGCTGAGAACGTTACATTTTCTCTCTTCGGTAAGCTTTTTTTTGTGTTTGATACTTTTGGAATTTTGGTTTTTCATGTTGATTTTAAAATGAAATTTTTCATGTTTGAAATGTACTAACTCGTTTTTTCCTCACAGCAGGTCAACTTGTGTGTGGTTGCAACATTACGGTCCCTTTGAGTACATTTTTGGAGAAAGGGACATCAGTTGCACCACAGGGCGGGAGGAGAGTGCTGAGCACGTTACATTTTCTCTTTGGTAAGCATTTTTTTGTGTTTGATACTTTTGGAATTTTGGTTTTTCATGTTGATTTTAAAATGAACTTTTTCATGTTTGAAATGTACTAACTCGTTTTTTCCTCACAGCAGGTCAACTTGTGTGTGGTTGCAACATTACGGTCCCATTGAGTACATTTTTGGAGAAAGGGACATCAGTTGCACCACAGGCCGGGAGGAGGGTGCTGAGCACGTTACATTTTCTCTCTTCGGTAAGCATTTTTTTGTGTTTGATACTTTTGGAATTTTGGTTTTTCATGTTGATTTTAAAATGAACTGTTTCATGTTTGAAATGTACTAACTCGTTTTTTCCTCACAGCAGGTCAACTTGTGTGTGGTTGCAACATTACGGTCCCATTGAGTACATTTTTGGAGAGAGGGACATCAGTTGCACCACAGTGGGGGGAGGAGGTTGCTGAGCACGTTACATTTTCTCTCTTCGGTAAGCATTTTTTTGTGTTTGATACTTTTGGAATTTTGGTTTTTCATGTTGATTTTAAAATGAACTTTTTCATGTTCGAAATGTACTAACTCGTTTTTTCCTCACAGCAGGTCAACTTGTGTGTGGTTGCATCAGTACGGTCCCATTGAATACATTTTTGGAGAAAGGGACATCAGTTGCACCACAGGGCGGGAGGAGGGTGCCGAGCACGTTACATTTTCTTTCTTCAGTAAGCATTTTTTTGTGTTTGAAACTTTTGTAATTTTGGTTTTTCATGTTGATTTTAAAATGACCTTTTTCATGTTTGAAATGTACTAACTCGTTTTTTCCTCACAGCAGGTCAACTTGTGTGTGGTTGCAACATTACGGTCCCATTGAATACATTTTTGGAGAGAGGGACATCAGTTGCACCACAGGGCGGGACGGGGGTGCTGAGCACGGTACATTTTCTCTTTGGTAAGCATTTTTTTGTGTTTGATACTTTTGGAATTTTGATTTTTCATGTTGATTTTAAAATGAACTTTTTCATGTTTGAAATGTACTAACTCGTTTTTTCCTCACAGCAGGTCAACTTGTGTGTGGCTGCAACATTACGGTCCCATTGAGTACATTTTTGGAGAAAGGGACATCAGTTGCACCACAGGGCGGGAGGAGAGTGCTGAGCACGTTACATTTTCTCTTTGGTAAGTATTTTTTTGTGTTTGATACTTTTGGAATTTTGGTTTTTCATGTTGATTTTAAAATGAACTTTTTCATGTTTGAAATGTACTAACTCGTTTTTTCCTCACAGCAGGTCAACTTGTGTGTGGTTGCAACATTACGGTCCCATTGAGTACATTTTCGGAGAGAGGGACATCAGTTGCACCACAGGGCGGGAGGAGGGTGCTGAGCACGTTACATTTTCTCTCTTCGGTAAGCTTTTTTTTGTGTTTGATACTTTTGGAATTTTGGTTTTTCATGTTGATTTTAAAATGACCTTTTTCATGTTTGAAATGTACTAACTCGTTTTTTCCTCACAGCAGGTCAACTTGTGTGTGGTTGCAACATTACGGTCCCATTGAGTACATTTTTGGAGAAAGGGACATCAGTTGCACCACAGGGCGGGAGGAGAGTGCTGAGCACGTTACATTTTCTCTTTGGTAAGCATTTTTTTGTGTTTGATACTTTTGGAATTTTGGTTTTTCATGATGATTTTAAAATGAACTTTTTCATGTTTGAAATGTACTAACTCGTTTTTTCCTCACAGCAGGTCAACTTGTGTGTGGTTGCAACATTACGGTCCCATTGAGTACATTTTTGGAGAAAGGGACATCAGTTGCACTACAGGCCGGGAGGTGGGTGCTGAGCACGTTACATTTTCTCTCTTCGGTAAGCATTTTTTTGTGTTTGATACTTTTGGAATTTTGGTTTTTCATGTTGATTTTAAAATGACCTTTTTCATGTTTGAAATGTACTAACTCGTTTTTTCCTCACAGCAGGTCAACTTGTGTGTGGTTGCAACATTACGGTCCCATTGAGTACATTTTTGGAGAGAGGGACATCAGTTGCACCACAGGGGGGGGAGGAGGTTGCTGAGCACGTTACATTTTCTCTCTTCGGTAAGCATTTTTTTGTGTTTGATACTTTTGGAATTTTGGTTTTTCATGTTGATTTTAAAATGAACTTTTTCATGTTTGAAATGTACTAACTCGTTTTTTCCTCACAGCAGGTCAACTTGTGTGTGGTTGCAACAGTACGGTCCCATTGAATACATTTTTGGAGAAAGGGACATCAGTTGCACCACAGGGTGGGAGGAGGGTGCCGAGCACGTTACATTTTCTTTCTTCAGTAAGCATTTTTTTGTGTTTGAAACTTTTGTAATTTTGGTTTTTCATGTTGATTTTAAAATGAACTTTTTCATGTTTGAAATGTACTAACTCGTTTTTTCCTCACAGCAGGTCAACTTGTGTGTGGTTGCAACATTACGGTCCCATTGAGTACATTTTTGGGGAAAGGGACATCAGTTGCACCACAGGGCGGGAGGAGAGTGCTGAGCACGTTACATTTTCTCTTTGGTAAGCATTTTTTTGTGTTTGATACTTTTGGAATTTTGGTTTTTCATGTTGATTTTAAAACGACCTTTTTCATGTTTGAAATGTACTAACTCGTTTTTTCCTCACAGCAGGGCAACTTGTGTGTGGTTGCAACATTACGGTTCCATTGAGTACATTTTTGGAGAAAGGGACGTCAGATGCACCACAGGGCGGGAGGAGGGTGCCGAGCACGTTACTTTTTTTTTCTTCGGTAAGCATTTTTTTGTGTTTGATACTTTTGGAATTTTGGTTTTTCATGTTGATTTTAAAATGACCTTTTTCATGTTTGAAATGTACTAACTCGTTTTTTCCTCACAGCAGGTCAACTTGTGTGTGGTTGCAACATTACGGTCCCATTGAGTACATTTTTGGAGAAAGGGACATCAGTTGCACCACAGGGCGGGAGGAGGGTGCCGAGCACGTTACATTTTCTTTCTTCGGTAAGCATTTTTTTGTGTTTGATAGTTTTGGAATTTTGGTTTTTCATGTTGATTTTAAAATGACCTTTTTCATGTTTGAAATGTACTAACTCGTTTTTTCCTCACAGCAGGTCAACTTGTGTGTGGTTGCAACATTACGGTCCCATTGAGTACATTTTTGGAGAGAGGGACATCAGTTGCACCACAGGGGGGGGAGGAGGGTGCTGAGCACGTTACATTTTCTCTCTTCGGTAAGCATTTTTTTGTGTTTGATACTTTTGGAATTTTGGTTTTTCATGTTGATTTTAAAATGAACTTTTTCATGTTTGAAATGTACTAACTCGTTTTTTCCTCACAGCAGGTCAACTTGTGTGTGGTTGCAACATTACGGTCCCATTGAATACATTTTTGGAGAAAGGGACATCAGTTGCACCACAGGGCGGGCGGAGGGTGCCGAGCACGTTACATTTTCTTTCTTCGGTAAGCATTTTTTTGTGTTTGAAACTTTTGTAATTTTGGTTTTTCATGTTGATTTTAAAATGACCTTTTTCATGTTTGAAATGTACTAACTCGTTTTTTCCTCACAGCAGGTCAACTTGTGTGTGGTTGCAACATTACGGTCCCATTGAGTACATTTTTGGAGAAAGGGACATCAGTTGCACCACAGGGCGGGAGGAGAGTGCTGAGCACGTTACATTTTCTCTTTGGTAAGCATTTTTTTGTGTTTGATACTTTTGGAATTTTGGGTTTTCATGTTGATTTTAAAACGACCTTTTTCATGTTTGAAATGTACTAACTCGTTTTTTCCTCACAACAGGGCAACTTGTGTGTGGTTGCAACATTACGGTTCCATTGAGTACATTTTTGGAGAAAGGAACATCAGTTGCACCACAGGGCGGGAGGAGGGTGTCGAGCACGTTACATTTTTTTTCTTCGGTAAGCATTTTTTTGTGTTTGATACTTTTGGAATTTTGGTTTTTCATGTTGATTTTAAAATGACCTTTTTCATGTTTGAAATGTACTAACTCGTTTTTTCCTCACAGCAGGTCAACTTGTGTGTGGTTGCAACATTACGGTCCCATTGAGTACATTTTTGGAGATAGGGACATCAGTTGCACCACAGGGCGGGAGGAGGGTGCCGAGCACGTTACATTTTCTCTCTTCGGTAAGCATTTTTTGTGTTTGATACTTTTGGAATTTTAGTTTTTCATGTTGATTTTAAAATGACCTTTTTCATGTTTGAAATGTACTAACTCGTTTTTTCCTCACAGCAGGTCAACTTGTGTGTGGTTGCAACATTACGTTCCCATTGAGTACATTTTTGGAGAAAGGGACATCAGTTGCACCACAGGGCGGGAGGAGGGTGCTGAGCACGTTACATTTTCTCTCTTCGGTAAGCATTTTTTTGTGTTTGATACTTTTGGAATTTTGGTTTTTGATGTTGATTTTAAAATGACCTTTTTCATGTTTGAAATGTACTAACTCGTTTTTTCCTCACAGCAGGTCAACTTGTGAGTGGTTGCAACATTACGGTCCCATTGAGTACATTTTTGGAGAAAGGGACATCAGTTGCACCACAGGGCGGGAAGAGGGTGCTGAGCACGTTACATTTTCTCTCTTCGGTAAGCATTTTTTTGTGTTTGATACTTTTGGAATTTTGGTTTTTCATGTTGATTTTAAAATGGCCTTTTTCATAATTGAAATGTGCTAACTTACTTTTTCCTCACAGCAGGTCAACTTGTGTGTGGTTGCAACATTACGGTCCCATTGAGTACATTTTTGGAGAGAGGGACATCAGTTGCACCACAGGGCGGGAGGAGTGTGCCGAGCATGTTACATTTTTTTTCTTCGGTAAGCATTTTTTTGTGTTTGGTTCTTTTGGAATTTTGGTTTTTCATGTTGATTTTAAAATGACCTTTTTCATGTTTGAAATGTACTAACTCGTTTTTTCCTCACAGCAGGTCAACTTGTGTGTGGTTGCAACATTACGGTCCCATTGAGTACAATTTTGGAGAAAGGGACATCAGTTGCACAACAGGGCGGGAGGAGGGTGCTGAGCACGTTACATTTTCTCTCTTCGGTAAGCATTTTTTTGTGTTTGATACTTTTGGAATTTTGGTTTTTCATGTTGATTTTAAAATGACCTTTTTCATGTTTGAAATGTACTAACTCGTTTTTTCCTCACAGCAGGTCAACTTGTGTGTGGTTGCAACATTACGGTCCCATTGAGTACATTTTTGGAGAAAGGGACATCAGTTGCACCACAGGGCGGGAGGAGGGTGCTGAGCACGTTACATTTTCTCTTTGGTAAGCATTTTTTTGTGTTTGATACTTTTGGAATTTTGGTTTTTCATGTTGATTTTAAAATGACCTTTTTCATGTTTGAAATGTACTAACTCGTTTTTTCCTCACAGCAGGGCAACTTGTGTGTGGTTGCAACATTACGGTTCCATTGAGTACATTTTTGCAGAAAGGGACATCAGTTGCACCACAGGGCGGGAGGAGGGTGCCGAGCATGTTACATTTTTTTTCTTCGGTAAGCATTTTTTTGTGTTTGATACTTTTGGAATTTTGGTTTTTCATGTTGATTTTAAAATGACCTTTTTCATGTTTGAAATGTACCAACTCGTTTTTTCCTCACAGCAGGTCAACTTGTGTGTGGTTGCAACATTACGGTCCCATTGAGTACATTTTTGGAGAAAGGGACATCAGTTGCACCACAGGGCGGGAGGAGGGTGCCGAGCACGTTACATTTTCTTTCTTCGGTAAGCATTTTTTTGTGTTTGATACTTTTGGAATTTTGGTTTTTCATGTTGATTTTAAAATGACCTTTTTCATGTTTGAAATGTACTAACTCGTTTTTTCCTCACAGCAGGTCAACTTGTGTGTGGTTGCAACACTACGGTCCCATTGAGTACATTTTTGGAGAGAGGGACATCAGTTGCACCACAGGGCGGATGGAGGGTGCCGAGCACGTTTCATTTTTTTTCTTTCGTAAGCATTATTTTGTGTTTGATACTTTTGGAATTTTGGCCTTTCATGTTGATTTTAAAATGACCTTTTTCATGTTTGAAATGTACTAACTCGTTTTTTCCTCGCAGCAGGTCAACTTGTGTGTGGTTGCAACATTACGGTCCCATTGAGTACATTTTTGGAGAATGGGACATCAGTTGCACCACAGGGCGGGAGGAGGGTGCTGAGCACGTTACATTTTCTCTCTTCGGTAAGCATTTTTTTGTGTTTGATACTTTTGGAATTTTGGTTTTTCATGTTGATTTTAAAATGACCTTTTTCATGTTTGAAATGTGCTAACTCGTTTTTTCCTCACAGCAGGTCAACTTGTGTGTGGTTGCAACATTACGGTCCCATTGAGTATATTTTTGGAGAAAGGGACATCAGTTGCACCACAGGGCGGGAGGAGTGTGCCGAGTATGTTACATTTTTTTTCTTCGGTAAGCATTTTTTTGTGTTTGATTCTTTTGGAATTTTGGTTTTTCATGTTGATTTTAAAATGACCTTTTTCATGTTTGAAATGTACTAACTCGTTTTTTCCTCACAGCAGGTCAACTTGTCTGTGGTTGCAACATTACGGTCCCATTGAGTACATTTTTGGAGAAAGGGACATCAGTTGCACCACAGGGCGGGAGGAGGGTGCTGAGCACATTACATTTTCTCTCTTCGGTAAGCATTTTTTTGTGTTTGATACTTTTGGAATTTTGGTTTTTCATGTTGATTTTAAAATGACCTTTTTCATGTTTGAAATGTACTAACTCGTTTTTTCCTCACAGCAGGTCAACTTGTGTGTGGTTGCAACATTACGGTCCCATTGAGTACATTTTTGGAGAAAGGGACATCAGTTGCACCACAGGGCGGGAGGAGGGTGCTGAGCACGTTACATTTTCTCTTCGGTAAGCATTTTTTTGTGTTTGATACTTTTGGAATTTTGGTTTTTCATGTTGATTTTAAAATGACCTTTTTCATGTTTGAAATGTACTAACTCGTTTTTTCCTCACAGCAGGGCATTTTGTGTGTGGCTGCAACATTACGGTTCCATTGAGGACATTTTTGCAGAAAGGGACATCAGTTGCACCACAGGGCGGGAGGAGGGTGCCGAGCATGTTACATTTTTTTTCTTCGGTAAGCATTTTTTTGTGTTTGATACTTTTGGAATTTTGGTATTTCATGTTGATTTTAAAATGACCTTTTTCATGTTTGAAATGTACTAACTCGTTTTTTCCTCACAGCAGGTCAACTTGTGTGTGGTTGCAACATTACGGTCCCATTGAGTACATTTTTGGAGAAAAGGACATCAGTTGCACCACAGGGCGGGAGGAGGGTGCCGAGCACGTTACATTTTCTTTCTTCGGTAAGCATTTTTTTGTGTTTGATACTTTTGGAATTTTGGTTTTTCATGTTGATTTTAAAATGACCTTTTTCATGTTTGAAATGTACTAACTCGTTTTTTCCTCACATGAGGTCAACTTGTGTGTGGTTGCAACATTACGGTCCCATTGAGTACATTTTTGGAAAAAAGGGACATCAGTTGCACCACAGGGCGGGAGGAGGGTGCTGAGCACGTTACATTTTCTCTCTTCGGTAAGCATTTTTTTGTTTTTGATACTTTTGGAATTTTGGTTTTTCATGTTGATTTTAAAATGACCTTTTTCATGTTTGAAATGTACTAACTCGTTTTTTCCTCACAGCAGGTCAACTTGTGTGTGGATGCAACATTACGGTCCCATTGAGTACATTTTTGGAGAAAGGAACATCAGTTGCACCACAGGGCGGGAGGAGGGTGCTGAGCACGTTACATTTTCTCTCTTCGGTAAGCATTTTTTTGTGTTTGATACTTTTGGAAATTTGGTTTTTCATGTTGATTTTAAAATGACCTTTTTCATGTTTGAAATGTACTAACTCGTTTTTTCCTCACAGCAGGTCAACTTGTGTGTGGTTGCAACATTACGGTCCCATTGAGTACATTTTTGGAGAAAGGGGCATCAGTTGCACCACAGGGCGGGAGGAGGGTGCTGAGCACGTTACATTTTCTCTCTTCGGTAAGCATTTTTTTGTGTTTGATACTTTTGGAATTTTGGTTTTTCATGTTGATTTTAAAAAGACCTTTTTCATGTTTGAAATGTACTAACTCGTTTTTTCCTCGCAGCAGGTCAACTTGTGTGTGGTTGCAACATTACGGTCCCATTGAGTACATTTTTGGAGAGAGGGACATCAGTTGCACCACAGGGCGGGAGGAGGGAGCCGAGCACGTTACATTTTTTTTCTTCGGTAAGCATTTTTTTGTGTTTGATACTTTTGGAATTTTGGTTTTTCATGTTGATTTTAAAATGACCTTTTTCATGTTTGAAATGTACTAGCTCGTATTTCCTCACAGCAGGTCAACTTGTGTGTGGTTGCAACATTACGGTCCCATTGAGTACATTTTTGGAGAGAGGGACATCAGTTGCACCACAGGGCGGGAGGATGGTGCCGAGCACGTTACATTTTTTTTCTTCGGTAAGCATTTTTTTGTGTTTGATACTTTTGGAATTTTGGTTTTTCATGTTGATTTTAAAATGACCTTTTTCATGTTTGAAATGTACTAACTCGTTTTTATCTCACAGCAGGACAAATTGTGTGTGGTTGCAACATTACGGTCCCATTGAGTACATTTTTGGAGAGAGGGACATCAGTTGACCCACAGGGCGGGAGGAGGGTGCCGAGCACGTTACATTTTTTTTCTTAGGTAAGCATTTTTTTGTGTTTGATACTTTTGGAATTTTGGTTTTTCATGTTGAGTTTAAAATGAACTTTTTCATGTTTGAAATGTACTAACTCGTTTTTCTTCACAGCAGGTCAACTTGTGTGTGGTTGCAACATTACGGTCCCATTGAGTACATTTTTGGTGAGAGGGACATCAGTTGCATCACAGGGCGGGAGGAGGGTGCCGAGCACGTTACATTTTTTTTCTTCGGTAAGCATTTTTTTGTGTTTGATACTTTTGGAATTTTGGTTTTTCATGTTAATTTTAAAATGACCTTTTTCATGTTTGTGATGTACTAACTCGTTTTTTCCTCACAGCAGGTCAACTTGTGTGTGGTTGCAACATTACGGTTCCATTGAGTACATTTTTGGAGATAAGTACATCAGTTGCACCACAGGGCGGGAGGAGGGTGCCGAGCACGTTACATTTTTTTTCTTCGGTAAGCATTTTTTTGTGTTTGATACTTTTGGAATTTTGGTTTTTCATGTTGATTTTAAAATGACCTTTTTCATGTTTGAAATGTACTAACTCGTTTTTATCTCACAGCAGGTCAAATTGTGTGTGGTTGCAACATTACGGTCCCATTGAGTACATTTTTGGAGAGAGGGACATCAGTTGCACCACAGGGCGGGAGGAGGGTGCCGAGCACGTTACATTTTTTTTCTTCATTAAGCATTTCTTTGTGTTTGATACTTTTGGAATTTTGGTTTTTCATGTTGATTTAAAAATTACCTTTTTCATGTTTGAAATGTACTAACTCGTTTTTTCCTCACAGCAGGTCAACTTGTGTGTGGTTGCAACATTACGGTCCCATTGAGTACATTTTTGGAGAGAGGGACATCAGTTGCACCACAGGGCGGGAGGAGGGTGCCGAGCACGTTACATTTTTTTTCTTCGGTAAGCATTTTCTTGTGTTTGATCCTTTTGGAATTTTGGTTTTTCATGTTGATTTTAAAATGACCTTTTTCATGTTTGAAATGTACTAACTCGTTTTTTCCTCACAGCAGGTCAACTTGTGTGTGGTTGCAGCATTACGTTCCCATTGAGTCCATTTTTGGAGAAAGGGACATCAATTGCACCACAGGGCGGGAGGAGGGTGCTGAGCACGTTACATTTTCTCTCTTTGGTAAGCATTTTTTGTGTTTGATACTTTTGGAATTTTGGTTTTTCATGTTGATTTTAAAATGACCTTTTTCATGTTTGAAATGTACTAACTCGTTTTTTCCTCACAGCAGGTCAACTTGTGTGTGGTTGCAACATTACGGTCCCATTGAGTACATTTTTGGAGAGAGGGACATCAGTTGCACCACGGGGCGGGAGGAGGGTGCCGAGCACTTTACATTTTTTTTCTTCGGTAAGCATTTTTTTGTGTTTGATACTTTTGGAATTTTGGTTTTTCATGTTGATTTTAAAATGACCTTTTTCATGTTTGAAATGTACTAAGTCGTTTTTTCCTCACAGCAGGTCAACTTGTGTGTGGTTGCAACATTACGGTCCCATTGAGTACATTTTTGGAGAAAGGGACATCAGTTGCACCACAGGGCGGGAGGAGGGTGCTGAGCATGTTACATTTTCTCTCTTCGGTAAGCATTTTTTTGTGTTTGATACTTTTGGAATTTTGGTTTTTCATGTTGATTTTAAAATGACCTTTTTCATGTTTGAAATGTACTAACTCGTTTTTTCCTCACAGCAGGTCAACTTGTGTGTGGTTGCAACATTACGGTCCCATTGAGTACATTTTTGGAGAAAGGGACATCAGTTGCACCACAGGGCGGGAGGAGGGTGCCGAGCACGTTACATTTTCTCTCTTCGGTAAGCATTTTTTTGTGTTTGATACTCTTGGAATTTTGGTTTATCATGTTGATTTTAAAATGACCTTTTTCATGTTTGAAATGTACTAATTCGTTTTTTCTTCACAGCAGGTCAACTTGTGTGTGGTTGCAACATTACGGTCCCATTGAGGACATTTTTGGAGAAAGGGACATCAGTTTCACCACAGGGCGGGAGGAGGGTGCTGAGCACGTTACATTTTCTCTCTTCGGTAAGCATTTTTTTGTGTTTGATACTTTTGGAATTTTGGTTTTTCATGTTGATTTTAAAATGACCTTTTTCATGTTTGAAATGTACTAACTCGTTTTTTCCTCACAACAGGTCAACTTGTTTGTGGTTGCAACATTACGGTCCCATTGAGTACATTTTTGGAGAAAGGGACATCAGTTGCACCACAGGGCGGGAGGAGGGTGCTGAGCACGTTACATTTTCTCTCTTCGGTAAGCATTTTTTTGTGTTTGATACTTTTGGAATTTTGGTTTTTCATGTTGATTTTAAAATGACCTTTTTCATGTTTGAAATGTACTAACTCGTTTTTTCCTCACAGCAGGTCAACTTGTGTGTGGTTGCAACATTACGGTCCCATTGAGTACATTTTTGGAGAGAGGGACATCAGTTGCACCACAGGGCGGGAGGAGGGTGCCGAGCACGTTACATTTTCTTTCTTCGGTAAGCATTTTTTTGTGTTTGAAACTTTTGTAATTTTGGTTTTTCATGTTGATTTTAAAATGACCTTTTTCATGTTTGAAATGTACTAACTCGTTTTTTCCTCACAGCAGTTCAACTTGTGTGTGGTTGCAACATTACGGTCCCATTGAGTACATTTTTGGAGAAAGGGACATCAGTTGCACCACAGGGCGGGAGGAGAGTGCTGAGCACGTTAGATTTTCTCTTTGGTAAGCATTTTTTTGTGTTTGATACTTTTGGAATTTTGGTTTTTCATGTTGATTTTAAAACGACCTTTTTCATGTTTGAAATGTACTAACTCGTTTTTTCCTCACAGCAGGGCAACTTGTGTGTGGTTGCAACATTACGGTTCCATTGAGTACATTTTTGAAGAAAGGGACGTCAGTTGCACCACAGGGCGGGAGGAGGGTGCCGAGCACGTTACATTTTTTTTCTTCGGTAAGCATTTTTTTGTGTTTGATACTTTTGGAATTTTGGTTTTTCATGTTGATTTTAAAATGACCTTTTTCATGTTTGAAATGTACTAACTCGTTTTTTCCTCACAGCAGGTCAACTTGTGTGTGGTTGCAACATTACGGTCCCATTGAGTACATTTTTGGAGAAAGGGACATCAGTTGCACCACAGGGTGGGAGGAGGGTGCCGAGCACGTTACATTTTCTTTCTTCGGTAAGCATTTTTTTGTGTTTGATACTTTTGGAATTTTGGTTTTTCATGTTGATTTTAAAATGACCTTTTTCATGTTTGAAATGTACTAACTCGTTTTTTCCTCACAGCAGGTCAACTTGTGTGTGGTTGCAACATTACGTTCCCATTCAGTACATTTTTGGAGAAAGGAACATCAGTTGCACCACAGGGCGGGTGGAGGGTGCTGAGCACGTTACATTTTCTCTCTTCGGTAAGCATTTTTTTGTGTTTGATACTTTTGGAATTTTGGTTTTTCATGTTGATTTTAAAATGACCTTTTTCATGTTTGAAATGTACTAACTCGTTTTTTCCTCACAGCAGGTTAACTTGTGTGTGGTTGCAACATTACGGTCCCATTGAGTACATTTTTGGAGAGAGGGACATCAGTAGCACCACAGGGGGGGGAGGAGGGTGCTGAGCACGTTACATTTTCTCTCTTCGGTAAGCATTTTTTTGTGTTTGATACTTTTGGAATTTTGGTTTTTCATGTTGATTTTAAAATGAACTTTTTCATGTTTGAAATGTACTAACTCGTTTTTTCCTCACAGCAGGTCAACTTGTGTGTGGTTGCAACATTACAGTCCCATTGAGTACATTTTTGGAGAGAGGGACATCAGTTGCACCACATGGGGGGAGGAGGGTGCTGAGCACGTTACATTTTCTCTCTTCGGTAAGCATTTTTTTGTGTTTGATACTTTTGGAATTTTGGTTTTTCATGTTGATTTTAAAATGAACTTTTTCATGTTTGAAATGTACTAACTCGTTTTTTCCTCACAGCAGGTCAACTTGTGTGTGGTTGCAACATTACAGTCCCATTGAGTACATTTTTGGAGAGAGGGACATCAGTTGCACCACAGGGGGGGGAAGAGGGTGCTGAGCACGTTACATTTTCTCTCTTCGGTAAGCATTTTTTTGTGTTTGATACTTTTGGAATTTTGGTTTTTCATGTTGATTTTAAAATGAACTTTTTCATGTTTGAAATGTACTAACTCGTTTTTTCCTCACAGCAGGTCAACTTGTGTGTGGTTGCAACATTACAGTCCCATTGAGTATATTTTTGGAGAGAGGGACATCAGTTGCACCACAGGGGGGGGAGGAGGGTGCTGAGCACGTTACATTTTTTTTCTTCGGTAAGCATTTTTTTGTGTTTGATTCTTTTGGAATTTTGGTTTTTCATGTTGATTTTAAAATGACCTTTTTCATGTTTGAAATGTACTAACTCGTTTCTTCCTCACAGCAGGTCAACTTGTGTGTGGTTGCAACAATACGGTCCCATTGAGTACATTTTTGGAGAAAGGGACATCAGTTGCACCACAGGGCGGGAGGAGGGTGCTGAGCACGTTACATTTTCTCTCTTCGGTAAGCATTTTTTTGTGTTTGATACTTCTGGAATTTTGGTTTTTCATGTTGATTTTAAAATGACCTTTTTCATGTTTGAAATGTACTAACTCGTTTTTTCCTCACAGCAGGTCAACTTGTGTGTGGTTGCAACATTACGGTCCCATTGAGTACATTTTTGGAGAGAGGGACATCAGTTGCACCACAGGGCGGGAGGAGGGTGCCGAGCACGTTAAATTTTTTTTCTTCGGTAAGCATTTTTTTGTGTGTGATACTTTTGGAATTTTGGTTTTTCATGTTGATTTTAAAATGACCTTTTTCATGTTTGAAATGTACTAACTCGTTTTTTCCTCACAACAGGTCAACTTGTTTGTGGTTGCAACATTACGGTCCCATTGAGTACATTTTTGGAGAAAGGGACATCAGTTGCACCACAGGGCGGGAGGAGGGTGCTGAGCACGTTACATTTTCTCTCTTCGGTAAGCATTTTTTTGTGTTTGATACTTTTGGAATTTTGGTTTTTCATGTTGATTTTAAAATGACCTTTTTCATGTTTGAAATGTACTAACTCGTTTTTTCCTCACAGCAGGTCAACTTGTGTGTGGTTGCAACATTACGGTCCCATTGAGTACATTTTTGGAGAGAGGGACATCAGTTGCACCACAGGGCGGGAGGAGGGTGCCGAGCACGTTACATTTTCTTTCTTCGGTAAGCATTTTTTTGTGTTTGAAACTTTTGTAATTTTGGTTTTTCATGTTGATTTTAAAATGACCTTTTTCATGTTTGAAATGTACTAACTCGTTTTTTCCTCACAGCAGTTCAACTTGTGTGTGGTTGCAACATTACGGTCCCATTGAGTACATTTTTGGAGAAAGGGACATCAGTTGCACCACAGGGCGGGAGGAGAGTGCTGAGCACGTTAGATTTTCTCTTTGGTAAGCATTTTTTTGTGTTTGATACTTTTGGAATTTTGGTTTTTCATGTTGATTTTAAAACGACCTTTTTCATGTTTGAAATGTACTAACTCGTTTTTTCCTCACAGCAGGGCAACTTGTGTGTGGTTGCAACATTACGGTTCCATTGAGTACATTTTTGAAGAAAGGGACGTCAGTTGCACCACAGGGCGGGAGGAGGGTGCCGAGCACGTTACATTTTTTTTCTTCGGTAAGCATTTTTTTGTGTTTGATACTTTTGGAATTTTGGTTTTTCATGTTGATTTTAAAATGACCTTTTTCATGTTTGAAATGTACTAACTCGTTTTTTCCTCACAGCAGGTCAACTTGTGTGTGGTTGCAACATTACGGTCCCATTGAGTACATTTTTGGAGAAAGGGACATCAGTTGCACCACAGGGTGGGAGGAGGGTGCCGAGCACGTTACATTTTCTTTCTTCGGTAAGCATTTTTTTGTGTTTGATACTTTTGGAATTTTGGTTTTTCATGTTGATTTTAAAATGACCTTTTTCATGTTTGAAATGTACTAACTCGTTTTTTCCTCACAGCAGGTCAACTTGTGTGTGGTTGCAACATTACGTTCCCATTCAGTACATTTTTGGAGAAAGGAACATCAGTTGCACCACAGGGCGGGTGGAGGGTGCTGAGCACGTTACATTTTCTCTCTTCGGTAAGCATTTTTTTGTGTTTGATACTTTTGGAATTTTGGTTTTTCATGTTGATTTTAAAATGACCTTTTTCATGTTTGAAATGTACTAACTCGTTTTTTCCTCACAGCAGGTTAACTTGTGTGTGGTTGCAACATTACGGTCCCATTGAGTACATTTTTGGAGAGAGGGACATCAGTAGCACCACAGGGGGGGGGAGGAGGGTGCTGAGCACGTTACATTTTCTCTCTTCGGTAAGCATTTTTTTGTGTTTGATACTTTTGGAATTTTGGTTTTTCATGTTGATTTTAAAATGAACTTTTTCATGTTTGAAATGTACTAACTCGTTTTTTCCTCACAGCAGGTCAACTTGTGTGTGGTTGCAACATTACAGTCCCATTGAGTACATTTTTGGAGAGAGGGACATCAGTTGCACCACAGGGGGGGAGGAGGGTGCTGAGCACGTTACATTTTCTCTCTTCGGTAAGCATTTTTTTGTGTTTGATACTTTTGGAATTTTGGTTTTTCATGTTGATTTTAAAATGAACTTTTTCATGTTTGAAATGTACTAACTCGTTTTTTCCTCACAGCAGGTCAACTTGTGTGTGGTTGCAACATTACAGTCCCATTGAGTACATTTTTGGAGAGAGGGACATCAGTTGCACCACAGGGGGGGGAAGAGGGTGCTGAGCACGTTACATTTTCTCTCTTCGGTAAGCATTTTTTTGTGTTTGATACTTTTGGAATTTTGGTTTTTCATGTTGATTTTAAAATGAACTTTTTCATGTTTGAAATGTACTAACTCGTTTTTTCCTCACAGCAGGTCAACTTGTGTGTGGTTGCAACATTACAGTCCCATTGAGTATATTTTTGGAGAGAGGGACATCAGTTGCACCACAGGGGGGGGAGGAGGGTGCTGAGCACGTTACATTTTCTCTCTTCTGTAAGCATTTTTTTGTGTTTGATACTTTTGGAATTTTGGTTTTTCATGTTGATTTTAAAATGAACTTTTTCATGTTTGAAATGTACTAACTCGTTTTTTCCTCACAGCAGGTCAACTTGTGTGTGGTTGAAACATTACGGTCCCATTGAATACATTTTTGGAGTAAGGGACATCAGTTGCACCACAGGGCGGGAGGAGGGTGCCGAGCACGTTACATTTTCTTTCTTCGGTAAGCATTTTTTTGTGTTTGAATCTTTTGTAATTTTGGTTTTTCATGTTGATTTTAAAATGACCTTTTTCATGTTTGAAATGTACTAACTCGTTTTTTCCTCACAGCAGGTCAACTTGTGTGTGGTTGCAACATTACGGTCCCATTGAGTACATTTTTGGAGAAAGGGACATCAGTTGCACCACAGGGCGGGAGGAGAGTGCTGAGCACGTTACATTTTCTCTTTGGTAAGCATTTTTTTGTGTTTGATACTTTTGGAATTTTGGTTTTTCATGTTGATTTTAAAACGACCTTTTTCATGTTTGAAATGTACTAACTCGTTTTTTCCTCACAGCAGGGCAACTTGTGTGTGGTTGCAACATTACGGTTCCATTGAGTACATTTTTGGAGAAAGGGACATCAGTTGCACCACAGGGCGGGAGGAGGGTGCCGAGCACGTTACATTTTTTTTCTTCGGTAAGCATTTTTTTGTGTTTGATACTTTTGGAATTTTGGTTTTTCATGTTGATTTTAAAATGACCTTTTTCACGTTTGAAATGTACTAACTCGTTTTTTCCTCACAGCAGGTCAACTTGTGTGTGGTTGCAACATTACGGTCCCATTGAGTACATTTTTGGAGAAAGGGACATCAGTTGCACCACAGGGCGGGAGGAGGGTGCCGAGCACGTTACATTTTCTTTCTTCGGTAAGCATTTTTTTGTGTTTGATACTTTTGGAATTTTGGTTTTTCATGTTGATTTTAAAATAACCTTTTTCATGTTTGAAATGTACCAACTCGTTTTTTCCTCACAGCAGGTCAACTTGTGTGTGGTTGCAACATTACGTTCCCATTGAGTACATTTTTGGAGAAAGGGACATCAGTTGCACCACAGGGCGGGTGGAGGGTGCTGAGCACGTTACATTTTCTCTCTTCGGTAAGCATTTTTTTGTGTTTGATACTTTTGGAATTTTGGTTTTTCATGTTGATTTTAAAATGACCTTTTTCATGTTTGAAATGTACTAACTCGTTTTTTCCTCACAGCAGGTCAACTTGTGTGTGCTTGCAACATTACGGTCCCATTGAGTACATTTTTGGAGAAAGGGACATCAGTTGCACCACAGGGCGGGAGGAGGGTGCTGAGCACGTTACATTTTCTCTCTTCGGTACGCATTTTTTTGTGTTTGATACTTTTGGAATTTTGGTTTTTCATGTTGATTTTAAAATGGCCTTTTTCATGTTTGAAATGTGCTAACTCGTTTTTTCCTCACAGCAGGTCAACTTGTGTGTGGTTGCAACATTACGGTCCCATTGAGTACATTTTTGGAGAGAGGGACATCAGTTGCACCACAGGGCGGGAGGAGTGTGCCGAGCATGTTACATTTTTTTTCTTCGGTAAGCATTTTTTTGTGTTTGATTCTTTTGGAATTTTGGTTTTTCATGTTGATTTTAAAATGACCTTTTTCATGTTTGAAATGTACTAACTCGTTTTTTCCTCACAGCAGGTCAACTTGTGTGTGGTTGCAACATTACGGTCCCATTGAGTACAATTTTGGAGAAAGGGACATCAGTTGCACCACAGGGCGGGAGGAGGGTGCTGAGCACGTTACATTTTCTCTCTTCGGTAAGCATTTTTTTGTGTTTGATACTTTTGGAATTTTGGTTTTTCATGTTGATTTTAAAATGACCTTTTTCATGTTTGAAATGTACTAACTCGTTTTTTCCTCACAGCAGGTCAACTTGTGTGTGGTTGCAACATTACGGTCCCATTGAGTACATTTTTGGAGAAAGGGACATCAGTTGCACCACAGGGCGGGAGGAGGGTGCCGAGCACGTTACATTTTCTTTCTTCGGTAAGCATTTTTTTGTGTTTGATACTTTTGGAATTTTGGTTTTTCATGTTGATTTTAAAATGACCTTTTTCATGTTTGAAATGTACTAACTCGTTTTTTCCTCACAGCAGGTCAGCTTGTGTGTGGTTGCAACATTACGGTCCCATTGAGTACATTTTTGGAAAAAAGGGACATCAGTTGCACCACAGGGCGGGAGGAGGGTGCTGAGCACGTTACATTTTCTCTCTTCGGTAAGCGTTTTTTTGTTTTTGATACTTTTGGAATTTTGGTTTTTCATGTTGATTTTAAAATGACCTTTTCCATGTTTGGAATGTACTAACTCGTTTTTTCCTCACAGCAGGTCAACTTGTATGTGGATGCAACATTACGGTCCCATTGAGTACATTTTTGGAGAAAGGGACATCAGTTGCACCACAGGGCGGGAGGAGGGTGCTGAGCACGTTACATTTTCTCTCTTCGGTAAGCATTTTTTTGTGTTTGATACTCTTGGAATTTTAGTTTTTCATGTTGATTTTAAAATGACCTTTTTCATGTTTGAAATGTGCTAACTCGTTTTTTCCTCACAGCAGGTCAGCTTGTGTGTGGTTGCAACATTACGGTCCCATTGAGTACATTTTTGGAGAAAGGGACATCAGTTGCACCACAGGGCGGGAGGAGTGTGCCGAGTATGTTACATTTTTTTTCTTCGGTAAGCATTTTTTTGTGTTTGATTCTTTTGGAATTTTGGTTTTTCATGTTGATTTTAAAATGACCTTTTTCATGTTTGAAATGTACTAACTCGTTTTTTCCTCACAGCAGGTCAACTTGTGTGTGGTTGCAACATTACGGTCCCATTTAGTACATTTTTGGAGAAAGGGACATCAGTTGCACCACGGGGCGGGAGGAGGGTGCAGAGCACGTTACATTTTCTCTCTTCGGTAAGCATTTTTTTGTGTTTGATACTTTTGGAATTTTGGTTTTTCATGTTGATTTTAAAATGACCTTTTTCATGTTTGAAATGTACTAACTCGTTTTTTCCTCACAGCATGTCAACTTGTGTGTGGTTGCAACATTACGGTCTCATTGAGTAAATTTTTGGAGAAAGGGACATCAGTTGCACCACAGGGCGGGAGGAGCGTGCTGCACACGTTACATTTCCTCTCTTCGGTAAGCATTTTTTTGTGTTTGATACTTTTGGAATTTTGGTTTTTCATGTTGATTTTAAAATGACCTTTTTCATGTTTGAAATGTACTAACTCGTTTTTTCCTCACAGCAGGTCAACTTTTGTGTGGTTGCAACATTACGGTCCCATTGAGTACATTTTTGGAGAAAGGGACATCAGTTTCACCACAGGGCGGAAGGAGGGTGCTGAGCACATTAAATTTTCTCTCTTCGGTAAGCATTTTTTTGTGTTTGATACTTTTGTAATTTTGGTTTTTCATGTTGATTTTAAAATGACCTTTTTCATGTTTGAAATGTACTAACTCGTTTTTTCCTCACAGCAGGTCAACTTTTGTGTGGTTGCAACATTACGGTCCCATTGAGTACATTTTTGGAGAAAGGGACATCAGTTTCACCACAGGGCGGAAGGAGGGTGCTGAGCACATTAAATTTTCTCTCTTCGGTAAGCATTTTTTTGTGTTTGATACTTTTGGAATTTTGGTTTTTCATGTTGATTTTAAAATGACCTTTTTCATGTTTGAAATGTACTAACTCGTTTTTTCCTCACAGCAGGTCAACTTGTGTGTGGTTGCAACATTAGGGTCCCATTGAGTACATTTTTGGAGAAAGGGACATCAGTTGCACCACAGGGCGGGAGGAGGGTGCTGAGCACGTTACATTTTCTCTTTTCGGTAAGCATTTTTTTGTGTTTGATACTTTTGGAATTTTGGTTTTTCATGTTGATTTTAAAATGACCTTTTTCATGTTTGAAATGTACAAACTCGTTTTTTCCTCACAGCAGGTCAACTTGTGTGTGGGTGCAACATTACGGTCCCATTGAGTACATTTTTGGAGAGAGGGACATCAGTTGCACCACGGGGCGGGAGGAGGGTGCCGAGCACTTTACATTTTTTTTCTTCGGTAAGCATTTTTTTGTGTTTGATACTTTTGGAATTTTGGTTTTTCATGTTGATTTTAAAATGACCTTTTTCATGTTTGAAATGTACTATCTCGTTTTTTCCTCACAGCAGGTCAACTTGTGTGTGGTTGCAACATTACGGTCCCATTGAGTACATTTTTGGAGAAAGGGACATCAGTTGCACCACAGGGCGGGAGGAGGGTGCTGAGCATGTTACATTTTCTCTCTTCGGTAAGCATTTTCTTGTGTTTGATACTTTTGGAATTTTGGTTTTTCATGTTGATTTTAAAATGACCTTTTTCATGTTTGAAATGTACTAACTCGTTTTTTCCTCACAGCAGGTCAACTTGTGTGTGGTTGCAACATTACGGTCCCATTGAGTACATTTTTGGAGAAAGGGACATCAGTTGCACCACAGGGCGGGAGGAGGGTGCTGAGCACGTTACATTTTCTCTCTTCGGTAAGCATTTTTTTGTGTTTGATACTTTTGGAATTTTGGTTTTTCATGTTGATTTTAAAATGACCTTTTTCATGTTTGAAATGTTCTAACTCGTTTTTTCCTCACAGCAGGTCAACTTGTGTGTGGTTGCAACATTACGGTCCCATTGAGTATATTTTTGGAGAATGGGACATCAGTTGCACCACAGGGCGGGAGGAGGGTGCTGAGCACATTACATTTTCTCTCTTCGGTAAGCATTTTTTTGTGTTTGATACTTTTGGAATTTTGGTTTTTCATGTTGATTTTAAAATGACCTTTTTCATGTTTGAAATGTACTAACTCGTTTTTTCCTCACAGCAGGTCAACTTGTGTGTGGTTGCAACATTACGGTCCCATTGAGTACATTTTTGGAGAAAGGGACATCAGTTGCACCACAGGGCGGGAGGAGGGTGCTGAGCACGTTACACTTTCTCTCTTCGGTAAGCATTTTTTTGTGTTTGATGCTTTTGGAATTTTGGTTTTTCATGTTGATTTTAAAATGACCTTTTTCATGTTTGAAATGTACTAACTCGTTTTTTCCTCACAGCAGGTCAACTTGTGTGTGGTTGCAACATTACGGACCCATTGAGTACATTTTTGGAGAGAGGGACATCAGTTGCACCACAGGGCGGGAGGAGGGTGCCGAGCACGTTACATTTTTTTTCTTCGGTAAGCATTTTTTTGTGTTTGATACTTTTGGAATTTTGGTTTTTCATGTTGATTTTAAAATGACCTTTTTCATGTTTGAAATGTACTAACTCGTTTTTTCCTCACAACAGGTCAACTTGTTTGTGGTTGCAACAATACGGTCCCATTGAGTACATTTTTGGAGAAAGGGACATCAGTTGCACCACAGGGCGGGAGGAGGGTGCTGAGCACGTTACATTTTCTTTCTTCGGTAGGCATTTTTTTGTGTTTGATACTTTTAGGATTTTCGTTTTTCATGTTGATTTTAAAATGACCTTTTTCATGTTTGAAATGTACTAACTCGTTTTTTCCTGACAGCAGGTCAACTTGTGTGTGGTTGCAACATTACGGTCCCATTGAGTACATTTTTGGAGAAAGGGACATCAGTTGCACCACAGGGCGGGAGGAGGGTGCTGAGCACGTTACATTTTCTCTCTTCGGTAAGCATTTTTTTGTGTTTGATACTTTTGGAATTTTGGTTTTTCATGTTGATTTTAAAAAGACCTTTTTCATGTTTGAAATGTACTAACTCGTTTTTTCCTCACAGCAGGTCAACTTGTGTGTGGTTGCAACACTACGGTCCCATTGAGTACATTTTTGGAGAGAGGGACATCAGTTGCACCACAGGGCGGGAGGAGGGTGCCGAGCACGTTTCATTTTTTTTCTTTCGTAAGCATTTTTTTGTGTTTGATACTTTTGGAATTTTGGCCTTTCATGTTGATTTTAAAATGACCTTTTTCATGTTTGAAATGTACTAACTCGTTTTTTCCTCACAGCAGGTCAACTTGTGTGTGGTTGCAACATTACGGTCCCATTGAGTACATTTTTGGAGAGAGGGACATCAGTTGCACCACAGGGCGGGAGGAGGGTGCCGAGCACGTTACATTTTTTTTCTTCGGTAAGCATTTTTTTGTGTTTGATACTTTTGGAATTTTGGTTTTTCATGTTGATTTTAAAATGACCTTTTTCATGTTTGAAATGTACTAGCTCGTTTTTTCCTCACAGCAGGTCAACTTGTGAGTGGTTGCAACATTACGGTCCCATTGAGTACATTTTTGGAGAGAGGGACATCAGTTGCACCACAGGGCGGGAGGATGGTGCCGAGCACGTTACATTTTTTTTCTTCGGTAAGCATTTTTTTGTGTTTGATACTTTTGGAATTTTGTTTTTTCATGTTGATTTTAAAATGACCTTTTTCATGTTTGAAATGTACTAACTCGTTTTTATCTCACAGCAGGACAAATTGTGTGTGGTTGCAACATTACGGTCCCATTGAGTACATTTTTGGAGAGAGGGACATCAGTTGACCCACAGGGCGGGAGGAGGGTGCCGAGCACGTTACATTTTTTTTCTTAGCTAAGCATTTTTTTGTGTTTGATACTTTTGGAATTTTGGTTTTTCATGTTGATTTTAAAATAATCTTTTTCATGTTTGAAATGTACTAACTCGTTTTCATTCACCACAGGTCAACTTGTGTGTGGTTGCAACATTACGGTCCCATTGAGTACATTTTTGGATAGAGGGACTTCAGTTGCATCACAGGGCGGGAGGAGGGTGCCGAGCACGTTAAATTTTTTTTCTTCGGTAAGCATTTTTTTGTGTTTGATACTTTTGGAATTTTGGTTTTTCATGTTGATTTTAAAATGACCTTTTTCATGTTTGAAATGTACTAACTCTTTTTTTCCTCACAGCAGGTAAACTTGTGTGTGGTTGCAACATTACGGTTCCATTGAGTACATTTTTGGAGATAAGTACATCAGTTGCACCACAGGGCGGGAGGAGGGTGCCGAGCACGTTACATTTTTTTTCTTCGGTAAGCATTTTTTTGTGTTTGATACGTTTGGAATTTTGGTTTTTCATGTTGATTTTAAAATGACCTTTTTCATGTTTGAAATGTACTAACTCGTTTTTATATCACAGCAGGTCCAATTGTGTGTGGTTGCAACATTACGGTCCCATTGAGTACATTTTTGGAGAGAGGGACATCAGTTGCACCACAGGGCGGGAGGAGGGTGCCGAGCACGTTACATTTTTTTTCTTCGGTAAGCATTTTTTTGTGTTTGATACTTTTGGAATTTTGGTTTTTCATGTTGATTTTAAAATGACCTTTTTCATGTTTGAAATGTACTAACTCGTTTTTTCCTCACAGCAGGTCAACTTGTGTGTGGTTGCAACATTACGGTCCCATTGAGTACATTTTTGGAGAGAGGGACATCAGTTGCACCACAGGGCGGGAGGAGGGTGCCGAGCACGTTACATTTTTTTTCTTCGGTAAGCATTTTCTTGTGTTTGATCCTTTTGGAATTTTGGTTTTTCATGTTGATTTTAAAATGACCTTTTTCATGTTTGAAATGTACTAACTCGTTTTTTCCTCACAGCAGGTCAACTTGTGTGTGGTTGCAACATTACGGTCCCATTGAGTACATTTTTGGAGAGAGGGACATCAGTTGCACCACAGGGCGGGAGGAGGGTGCTGAGCACGTTACATTTTCTTTCTTCGGTAAGCATTTTTTTGTGTTTGATACTTTTGGAATTTTGGTTTTTCATGTTGATTTTAAAATGACCTTTTTCATGTTTGAAATGTACTAACTCGTTTTTTCCTGACAGCAGGTCAACTTGTGTGTGGTTGCAACATTACGGTCCCATTGAGTACATTTTTGGAGAAAGGGACATCAGTTGCACCACAGGGCGGGAGGAGGGTGCTGAGCACGTTACATTTTCTCTCTTCGGTAAGCATTTTTTTGTGTTTGATACTTTTGGAATTTTGGTTTTTCATGTTGATTTTAAAAAGACCTTTTTCATGTTTGAAATGTACTAACTCGTTTTTTCCTCACAGCAGGTCAACTTGTGTGTGGTTGCAACACTACGGTCCCATTGAGTACATTTTTGGAGAGAGGGACATCAGTTGCACCACAGGGCGGGAGGAGGGTGCCGAGCACGTTTCATTTTTTTTCTTTCGTAAGCATTTTTTTGTGTTTGATACTTTTGGAATTTTGGCCTTTCATGTTGATTTTAAAATGACCTTTTTCATGTTTGAAATGTACTAACTCTTTTTTTCCTCACAGCAGGTCAACTTGTGTGTGGTTGCAACATTACGGTCCCATTGAGTACATTTTTGGAGAGAGGGACATCAGTTGCACCACAGGGCGGGAGGAGGGTGCCGAGCACGTTACATTTTTTTTCTTCGGTAAGCATTTTTTTGTGTTTGATACATTTGGAATTTTGGTTTTTCATGTTGATTTTAAAATGACCTTTTTCATGTTTGAAATGTACTAGCTCGTTTTTTCCTCACAGCAGGTCAACTTGTGTGTGGTTGCAACATTACGGTCCCATTGAGTACATTTTTGGAGAGAGGGACATCAGTTGCACCACAGGGCGGGAGGATGGTGCCGAGCACGTTACATTTTTTTTCTTCGGTAAGCATTTTTTTGTGTTTGATACTTTTGGAATTTTGGTTTTTCATGTTGATTTTAAAAGGACCTTTTTCATGTCTGAAATGTACTAACTCGTTTTTATCTCACAGCAGGACAAATTGTGTGTGGTTGCAACATTACGGTCCCATTGAGTACATTTTTGGAGAGAGGGACATCAGTTGACCCACAGGGCGGGAGGAGGGTGCCGAGCACGTTACATTTTTTTTCTTAGGTAAGCATTTTTTTGTGTTTGATACTTTTGGAATTTTGGTTTTTCATGTTGGTTTTAAAATAATCTTTTTCATGTTTGAAATGTACTAACTCGTTTTTCTTCACCACAGGTCAACTTGTGTGTGGTTGCAACATTACGGTCCCATTGAGTACATTTTTGGAGAGAGGGACATCAGTTGCATCACAGGGCGGGAGGAGGGTGCCGAGCACGTTACATTTTTTTTCTTCGGTAAGCATTTTTTTGTGTTTGATACTTTTGGAATTTTGGTTTTTCATGTTAATTTTAAAATGACCTTTTTCATGTTTGTAATGTGCTAACTCGTTTTTTCCTCACAGCAGGTCAACTTGTGTGTGGTTGCAACATTACGGTTCCATTGAGTACATTTTTGGAGATAAGTACATCAGTTGCACCACAGGGCGGGAGGAGGGTGCCGAGCACGTTACATTTTTTTTCTTCGGTAAGCATTTTTTTGTGTTTGATACTTTTGGAATTTTGGTTTGTCATGTCGATTTTAAAATGACCTTTTTCATGTTTGAAAAGTACTAACTCGTTTTTATCTCACAGCAGGTCAAATTGTGTGTGGTTGCAACATTACGGTCCCATTGAGTACATTTTTGGAGAGAGGGACATCAGTTGCACCACAGGGCGGGAGGAGGGTGCCGAGCACGTTACATTTTTTTTCTTCGGTAAGCATTTTTTTGTGTTTGATACTTTTGGAATTTTGGTTTTTCATGTTGATTTTAAAATGACCTTTTTCATGTTTGAAATGTACTAGCTCGTTTTTTCCTCACAGCAGGTCAACTTGTGTGTGGTTGCAACATTACGGTCCCATTGAGTACATTTTTGGAGAAAGGGACATCAATTGCACCACAGGGCGGAAGGAGGGTGCTGAGCACGTTACATTTTCTCTCTTTGGTAAGCATTTTTTTGTGTTTGATACTTTTGGAATTTTGGTTTTTCATGTTGATTTTAAAATGACCTTTTCATGTTTGAAATGTACTAACTCGTTTTTTCCTCACAGCAGGTCAACTTGTGTGTGGTTGCAACATTACGGTCCCATTGAGTACATTTTTGGAGAGAGGGACATCAGTTGCACCACGGGGCGGGAGGAGGGTGCCGAGCACTTTACATTTTTTTTCTTCGGTAAGCATTTTTTTGTGTTTGATACTTTTGGAATTTTGGTTTTTCATGTTGATTTTAAAATGACCTTTTTCATGTTTGAAATGTACTAACTCGTTTTTTCCTCACAGCAGGTCAACTTGTGTGTGGTTGCAACATTACGGTCCCATTGAGTACATTTTTGGAGAAAGGGACATCAGTTGCACCACAGGGCGGGAGGAGGGTGCTGAGCACGTTACACTTTCTCTGTTCGGTAAGCATTTTTTTGTGTTTGATGCTTTTGGAATTTTGGTTTTTCATGTTGATTTTAAAATGACCTTTTTCATGTTTGAAATGTACTAACTCGTTTTTTCCTCACAGCAGTTCAACTTGTGTGTGGTTGCAACATTACGGTCCCATTGAGTACATTTTTGGAGAAAGGGACATCAGTTGCACCACAGGGCGGGAGGAGGGTGCCGAGCACATTACATTTTCTCTCTTCGGTAAGCATTTTTTTGTGTTTGATACTCTTGGAATTTTGGTTTTTCATGTTGATTTTAAAATGACCTTTTTCATGTTTGAAATGTACTAATTCGTTTTTTCTTCACAGCAGGTCAACTTGTGTGTGGTTGCAACATTACGGTCCCATTGAGTACATTTTTGGAGAAAGGGACATCAGTTGCACCACAGGGCGGGAGGAGGGTGCTGAGCACGTTACATTTTCTCTCTTCGGTAAGCATTTTTTTGTGTTTGATACTTTTGGAATTTTGGTTTTTCATGTTGATTTTAAAATGACCTTTTTCATGTTTGAAATGTACTAACTCGTTTTTTCCTCACAGCAGGTCAACTTGTGTGTGGTTGCAACATTACGGTCCCATTGAGTACATTTTTGGAGAGAGGGACATCAGTTGCACCACAGGGCGGGAGGAGGGTGCCGAGCACGTTACATTTTTTTTCTTCGGTAAGCATTTTTTTGTGTTTGATACTTTTGGAATTTTGGTTTTTCATGTTGATTTTAAAATGACCTTTTTCATGTTTGAAATGTACTAACTCGTTTTTTCCTCACAACAGGTCAACTTGTTTGTGGTTGCAACAATACGGTCCCATTGAGTACATTTTTGGAGAAAGGGACATCAGTTGCACCACAGGGCGGGAGGAGTGTGCTGAGCACGTTACATTTTCTCTCTTCGGTAAGCATTTTTTTGTGTTTGATACTTTTGGAATTTTGGTTTTTCATGTTGATTTTAAAATGACCTTTTTCATGTTTGAAATGTACTAACTCGTTTTTTCCTCACAGCAGGTCAACTTGTGTGTGGTTGCAACATTACGGTCTCATTGAGTACATTTTTGGAGAAAGGGACATCAGTTGCACCACAGGGCGGGAGGAGGGTGCTGAGCACGTTACATTTTCTCTCTTCGGTAAGCATTTTTTTGTGTTTGATACTTTTGGAATTTTGGTTTTTCATGTTGATTTTAAAAAGACCTTTTTCATGTTTGAAATGTACTAACTCGTTTTTTCCTCACAGCAGGTCAACTTGTGTGTGGTTGCAACACTACGGTCCCATTGAGTACATTTTTGGAGAGAGGGACATCAGTTGCACCACAGGGCGGGAGGAGGGTGCCGAGCACGTTTCATTTTTTTTCTTTCGTAAGCATTTTTTTGTGTTTGATACTTTTGGAATTTTGGCCTTTCATGTTGATTTTAAAATTACCTTTTTCATGTTTGAAATGTACTAACTCGTTTTTTCCTCACAGCAGGTCAACTTGTGTGTGGTTGCAACATTACGGTCCCATTGAGTACATTTTTGGAGAGAGGGACATCAGTTGCACCACAGGGCGGGAGGAGGGTGCCGAGCACGTTACATTTTTTTTCTTCGGGAAGCATTTTTTTGTGTTTGATACTTTTGGAATTTTGGTTTTTCATGTTGATTTTAAAATGACCTTTTTCATGTTTGAAATGTACTAGCTCGTTTTTTCCTCACAGCAGGTCAACTTGTGTGTGGTTGCAACATTACGGTCCCATTGAGTACATTTTTGGAGAGAGGGACATCAGTTGCACCACAGGGCGGGAGGATGGTGCCGAGCACGTTACATTTTTTTTCTTCGGTAAGCATTTTTTTGTGTTTGATACTTTTGGAATTTTGGTTTTTCATGTTGATTTTAAAATGACCTTTTTCATGTTTGAAATGTACTAACTCGTTTTTATCTCACAGCAGGACAAATTGTGTGTGGTTGCAACATTACGGTCCCATTGAGTACATTTTTGGAGAGAGGGACATCAGTTGACCCACAGGGCGGGAGGAGGGTGCCGAGCACGTTACATTTTTTTTCTTAGGTAAGCATTTTTTTGTGTTTGATACTTTTGGAATTTTGGTTATTCATGTTGATTTTAAAATAATCTTTTTTATGTTTGAAATGTACTAACTCGTTTTTCTTCACAGCAGGTCAACTTGTGTGTGGTTGCAACATTACGGTCCCATTGAGTACATTTTTGGAGAGAGGGACATCAGTTGCATCACAGGGCGGGAGGAGGGTGCCGAGCACGTTACATTTTTTTTCTTCGGTAAGCATTTTTTTGTGTTTGATACTTTTGGAATTTTGGTTTTTCATGTTAATTTTAAAATGACCTTTTTCAAGTTTGTAATGTACTAACTCATTTTTTCCTCACAGCAGGTCAACTTGTGTGTGGTTGCAACATTACGGTTCCATTGAGTACATTTTTGGAGATAAGTACATCAGTTGCACCACAGGGCGGGAGGAGGGTGCCGAGCACGTTACATTTTTTTTCTTCGGTAAGCATTTTTTTGTGTTTGATACTTTTGGAATTTTGGTTTTTCATGTTGATTTTAAAATGACCTTTTTCATGTTTGAAATGTACTAACTCGTTTTTATCTCACAGCAGGTCAAATTGTGTGTGGTTGCAACATTACGGACCCATTGAGTACATTTTTGGAGAGAGGGACATCAGTTGCACCACAGGGCGGGAGGAGGGTGCCGAGCACGTTACATTTTTTTTCTTCGGTAAGCATTTTTTTGTGTTTGATACTTTTGGAATTTTGGTTTTTCATGTTGATTTTAAAATGACCTTTTTCATGTTTGAAATGTACTAACTCGTTTTTTCCTCACAGCAGGTTAACTAGTGTGTGGTTGCAACATTACGGTCCCATTGAGTTCATTTTTGGAGAGAGGGACATCAGTTGCACCACAGGGCGGGAGGAGGGTGCCGAGCACGTTACATTTTTTTTCTTCGGTAAGCTTTTTCTTGTGTTTGATCCTTTTGGAATTTTGGTTTTTCATGTTGATTTTAAAATGACCTTTTTCATGTTTGAAATGTACTAACTCGTTTTTTCCTCACAGCAGGTCAACTTGTGTGTGGTTGCAACATTACGGTCCCATTGAGTACATTTTTGGAGAAAGGGACATCAGTTGCACCACAGGGCGGGAGGAGGGTGCTGAGCACGTTACATTTTCTCTCTTTGGTAAGCATTTTTTTGTGTTTGACACTTTTGGAATTTTGGTTTTTCATGTTGATTTTAAAATGACCTTTTTTATGTTTGAAATGTACTAACTCGTTTTTTCCTCACAGCAGGTCAACTTGTGTGTGGTTGCAACATTACGGTCCCATTGACTACATTTTTGGAGAGAGGGACATCAGTTGCACCACAGGGCGGGAGGAGGGTGCTGAGCACGTTACATTTTCTCTCTTCGGTAAGCATTTTTTTGTGTTTGATACTTTTGGAATTTTGGTTTTTCATGTTGATTTTAAGATTACCTTTTTCATGTCTGAAATGTACTAACTCGTTTTTTCCACACAGCAGGTCAACTTGTGTGTGGTTGCATTATTACGGTCCCATTGAGTACATTTTTGGAATGAGGGACATCAGTTGCACCGCGGGGCGGGAGGTGGGTGCCGAGCACGTTACATTTTGTTTCTTCGGTAAGCATTTTCTTGTGTTTGATACTTTTGGAATTTTGGTTTTTCATGTTGATTTTAAAATGACCTTTTTCATGTTTGAAATGTACTAACTCGTTTTTTCCTCACAGCAGGTCAACTTGTGTGTGGTTGCAACATTACGGTCCCATTGAGTACATTTTTGGAGAAAGGGACATCAGTTGCAAGACAGGGCGGGAGGAGGGTGCTGAGCACGTTACATTTTCTCTCTTCGGTAAGCATTTTTTTGTGTTTGATACTTTTGGAATTTTGGTTTTTCATGTTGATTTTAAAATGACCTTTTTCATGTTTGAAATGTACTAACTCGTTTTTTCCTCACAGCAGGTCAACTTGTGTGTGGTTGCAACATTACGGTCCCATTGAGTACATTTTTGGAGAGAGAGACATCAGTTGCACCACAGGGCGGGAGGAGGGTGCCGAGCACGTTACATTTTTTTTCTTCGGTAAGCATTTTTTTGTGTTTGATACTTTTGGAATTTTGGTTTTTCATGTTAATTTTAAAATGACCTTTTTCATGTTTGAAATGTACTAACTCGTTTTTTCCTCACAGCAGGTCAACTTGTGTGTGGTTGCAACATTACGGTTCCATTGAGTACATTTTTGGAGATAAGTACATCAGTTGGACCACAGGGCGGGAGGAGGGTGCCGAGCATGTTACATTTTTTTTCTTCGGTAAGCATGTTTTTGTGTATGATACTTTTGGAATTTTGGTTTTTCATGTTGATTTTAAAATGACCTTTTTCATGTTTCAAATGTACTAACTCGTTTTTATCTCACAGCAGGTCAAATTGTGTGTGGTTGCAACATTACGGTCCCATTGAGTACATTTTTGGAGAGAGGGACATCAGTTGCACCACAGGGCGGGAGGAGGGTGCCGAGCACGTTACATTTTTTTTCTTCGGTAAGCATTTTTTTGTGTTTGATACTTTTGGAATTTTGGTTTTTCATGTTGATTTTAAAATGACCTTTTTCATGTTTGAAATGTACTAACTCGTTTTTTCCTCACAGCAGGTCAACTAGTGTGTGGTTGCAACATTACGGTCCCATTGAGTACATTTTTGGAGAGAGGGACATCAGTTACACCACAGGGCGGGAGGAGGGTGCCGAGCACGTTACATTTTTTTTCTTCGGTAAGCATTTTCTTGTGTTTGATCCTTTTGGAATTTTGGTTTTTCATGTTGATTTTAAAATGACCTTTTTCATGTTTGAAATGTACTAACTCGTTTTTTCCTCACAGCAGGTCAACTTGTGTGTGGTTGCTACATTACGGTCCCATTGAGTACATTTTTGGAGAAAGGGACATCAGTTGCACCACAGGGCGGGAGGAGGGTGCTGAGCACGTTACATTTTCTCTCTTTGGTAAGCATTTTTTTGTGTTTGATACTTTTGGAATTTTGGTTTTTCATGTTGATTTTAAAATGACCTTTTTCTTGTTTGAAATGTACCAACTCGTTTTTTCCTCACAGCAGGTCAACTTGTGTGTGGTTGCAACATTACGGTCCCATTGAGTACATTTTTGGAGAGTGGGACATCAGTTGCACCACAGGGCGGGAGGAGGGTGCTGAGCACGTTACATTTTCTCTCTTCGGTAAGCATTATTTTGTGATTGATACTTTTGGAATTTTGGTTTTTCATGTTGATTTTAAGATTACCTTTTTCATGTTTGAAATGTACTAACTCGTTTTTTCCACACAGCAGGTCAACTTGTGTGTGGTTGCAACATTACGGTCCCATTGAGTACATTTTTGGACTGAGGGACATCAGTTGCACCACGGGGCGGGAGGTGGGTGCCGAGCACGTTACATTTTTTTTCTTCGGTAAGCATTTTTTTTTGTTTGATACTTTTTGGAATTTTGGTTTTTCATGTTGATTTTAAAATGACCTTTTTCATGTTTGAAATGTACTAACTCGTTTTTTCCTCACAGCAGGTCAACTTGTGTGTGGTTGCAACATTACGGTCCCATTGAGTACATTTTTGGAGAAAGGGACATCAGTTGCAAGACAGGGCGGGAGGAGGGTGCTGAGCACGTTACATTTTCTCTCTTCGGTAAGCATTTTTTTGTGTTTGATACTTTTGGAATTTTGGTTTTTCATGTTGATTTTAAAATGACCTTTTTCATGTTTGAAATGTACTAACTCGTTTTTTCCTCACAGCAGGTCAACTTGTGTGTGGTTGCAACATTACGGTCCCATTGAGTACATTTTTGGAGAGAGGGACATCAGTTGCACCACAGGGCGGGAGGAGGGTGCCGAGCACGTTACATTTTTTTTCTTCGGTAAGCATTTTTTTGTGTTTGATACTTTTGGAATTTTGGTTTTTCATGTTGATTTTAAAATGACCTTTTTCATGTTTGAAATGTCCTAACTCGTTTTTTCCTCACAACAGGTCAACTTGTTTGTGGTTGCAACATTACGGTCCCATTGAGTACATTTTTGGAGAAAGTGACATCATTTGCACCACAGGGCGGGAGGAGGGTGCTGAGCACATTACATTTTCTCTCTTCGGTAAGCATTTTTTTGTGTTTGATACTTTTGGAATTTTGGTTTTTCATGTTGATTTTAAAATGACCTTTTTCATGATTGAAATGTACTAACTCGTTTTTTCCTCACAGCAGGTCAACTTGTGTGTGGTTGCAACATTACGGTCCCATTGAGTACATTTTTGGAGAGAGGGACATCAGTTGCACCACAGGGCGGGAGGAGGGTGCCGAGCACGTTTCATTTTTTTTCTTTCGTATGCATTTTTTTGTGTTTGATACTTTTGGAATTTTGGCCTTTCATGTTGATTTTAAAATGACCTTTTTCATGTTTGAAATGTACTAACTCGTTTTTTCCTCACAGCACAACTTGTGTGTGGTTGCAACATTGCGGTCCCATTGAGTACATTTTTGGAGAGAGGGACATCAGTTGCACCACAGGGCCGGAGGAGGGTGCCGAGCACGTTACATTTTTTTTCTTCGGTAAGCATTTTTTTGTGTTTGATACTTTTGGAATTTTGGTTTTTCATATTGATTTTAAAATGACCTTTTTCATGTTTGAAATGTACTAGCTCGTTTTTTCCTCACAGCAGGTCAACTTGTGTGTGGTTGCAACATTACGGTCCCATTGAGTACATTTTTGGAGAGAGGGACATCAGTTGCACCACAGGGCGGGAGGATGGTGCCGAGCACGTTACATTTTTTTTCTTCGGTAAGCATTTTTTTGTGTTTGATACTTTTGGAATTTTGGTTTTTCATGTTGATTTTAAAATGACCTTTTTCATGTTTGAAATGTACTAACTCGTTTTTATCTCACAGCAGGACAAATTGTGTGTGGTTGCAACATTACGGTCCCATTGAGTACATTTTTGGAGAGAGGGACATCAGTTGACCCACAGGGCGGGAGGAGGGTGCCGAGCACGTTACATTTTTTTTCTTAGGTAAGCATTTTTTTGTGTTTGATACCTTTGGAATTTTGGTTTTTCATGTTGATTTTAAAATAATCTTTTTCATGTTTGAAATGTACTAACTCGTTTTTCTTCACAGCAGGTCAACTTGTGTGTGGTTGCAACATTACGGTCCCATTGAGTACATTTTTGGAGAGAGGGACATCAGTTGCATCACAGGGCGGGAGGAGGGTGCCGAGCACGTTACATTTTTTTTCTTCGGTAAGCATTTTTTTGTGTTTGATACTTTTGGAATTTTGGTTTTTCATGTTAATTTTAAAATGACCTTTTTCATGTTTGTAATGTACTAACTCGTTTTTTCCTCACAGCAGGTCAACTTGTGTGTGGTTGCAACATTACGGTTCCATTGAGTACATTTTTGGAGATAAGTACATCAGTTGCACCACAGGGCGGGAGGAGGGTGCCGAGCACGTTACATTTTTTTTCTTCGGTAAGCATTTTTTTGTGTTTGATACTTTTGGAATTTTGGTTTTTCACGTTGATTTTAAAATGACATTTTTCATGTTTGAAATGTACTAACTCGTTTTTATCTCACAGCAGGTCAAATTGTGTGTGGTTGCAACATTATGGTCCCATTGAGTACATTTTTGGAGAGAGGGACATTAGTTGCACCACAGGGCGGGAGGAGGGTGCCGAGCACGTTACATTTTTTTTCTTCGGTAAGCATTTTTTTGTGTTTGATACTTGTGGAATTTTGGTTTTTCATGTTGATTTTAAAATGACCTTTTTCATGTTTGAAATGTACTAACTCGTTTTTTCCTCACAGCAGGTCAACTTGTGTGTGGTTGCAACATTACGGTCCCATTGAGTACATTTTTGGAGAGAGGGACATCAGTTGCACCACAGGGCGGGAGGAGGGTGCCGAGCACGTTACATTTTTTTTCTTCGGTAAGCATTTTCTTGTGTTTGATCCTTTTGGAATTTTGGTTTTTCATGTTGATTTTAAAATGACCTTTTTCATGTTTGAAATGTACTAACTCGTTTTTTCCTCACAGCAGGTCAACTTGTGTGTGGTTGCAACATTACGGTCCCATTGAGTACATTTTTGGAGAGAGGGACATCAGTTGCACCACAGGGCGGGAGGAGGGTGCCGAGCACGTTACATTTTTTTTCTTCGGTAAGCATTTTTTTGTGTTTGATACTTTTGGAATTTTGGTTTTTCATGTTAATTTTAAAATGACCTTTTTCATGTTTGAAATGTACTAACTCGTTTTTTCCTCACAACAGGTCAACTTGTTTGTGGTTGCAACATTTCGGTCCCATTGAGTACATTTTTGGAGAAAGGGACATCATTTGCACCACAGGGCGGGAGGAGGGTGCTGAGCACGTTACATTTTCTCTCTTCGGTAAGCATTTTTTTGTGTTTGATACTTTTGGAATTTTGGTTTTTCATGTTGATTTTAAAATGACCTTTTTCATGTTTGAAATGTACTAACTCGTTTTTTCCTCACAGCAGGTCAACTTGTGTGTGGTTGCAACATTACGGTCCCATTGAGTACATTTTTGGAGAGAGGGACATCAGTTGCACCACAGGGCGGGAGGAGGGTGCCGAGCACGTTACATTTTTTTCCTTCGGTAAGCATTTTTTTGTGTTTGATACTTTTGGAATTTTGGTTTTTCATGTTGATTTTAAAATGACCTTTTTCATGTTTGAAATGTACTAACTCGTTTTTTCCTCACAACAGGTCAACTTGTTTGTGGTTGCAACAATACGGTCCCATTGAGTACATTTTTGGAGAAAGGGACATCAGTTGCACCACAGGGCGGGAGGAGGGTGCTGAGCACGTTACATTTTCTTTCTTCGGTAAGCATTTTTTTGTGTTTGATACTTTTGGAATTTTGGTTTTTCATGTTGATTTTAAATTGACCTTTTTCATGTTTGAAATGTACTAACTCGTTTTTTCCTCACAGCAGGTCAAGTTGTGTGTGGTTGCAACATTACGGTCTCATTGGGTACATTTTTGGAGAAAGGGACATCAGTTGCACCACAGGGCGGGAGGAGGGTGCTGAGCACGTTACATTTTCTCTCTTCGGTAAGCATTTTTTTGTGTTTGATACTTTTGGAATTTTGGTTTTTCATGTTGATTTTAAAAAGACCTTTTTCATGTTTGAAATGTACTAACTCGTTTTTTCCTCACAGCAGGTCAACTTGTGTGTGGTTGCAACACTACGGTGCCATTGAGTACATTTTTGGAGAGAGGGACATCAGTTGCACCACAGGGCGGGAGGAGGGTGCCGAGCACGTTTCATTTTTTTTCTTTCGTAAGCATTTTTTTGTGTTTGATACTTTTGGAATTTTGGTCTTTCATGTTGATTTTAAAATGACCTTTTTCATGTTTGAAATGTACTAACTCGTTTTTTCCTCACAGCAGGTCAACTTGTGTGTGGTTGCAACATTACGGTCCCATTGAGTACATTTTTGGAGAGAGGGACATCAGTTGCACCACAGGGCGGGAGGAGGGTGCCGAGCACGTTACATTTTTTTTCTTCGGTAAGCATTTTTTTGTGTTTGATACTTTTGGAATTTTGGTTTTTCATGTTGATTTTAAAATGACCTTTTTCATGTTTGAAATGTACTAGCTCGTTTTTTCCTCACAGCAGGTCAACTTGTGTGTGGTTGCAACATTACGGTCCCATTGAGTACATTTTTGGAGAGAGGGACATCAGTTGCACCACAGGGCGGGAGGATGGTGCCGAGCACGTTACACTTTTTTCTTCGGTAAGCATTTTTTTGTGTTTGATACTTTTGGAATTTTGGTTTTTTATGTTGATTTTAAAATGACCTTTTTCATGTTTGAAATGTACTAACTCGTTTTTATCTCACAGCAGGACAAATTGTGTGTGGTTGCAACATTACGGTCCCATTGAGTACATTTTTGGAGAGAGGGACATCAGTTGACCCACAGGGCGGGAGGAGGGTGCCGAGCACGTTACATTTTTTTCTTAGGTAAGCATTTTTTTGTGTTTGATACTTTTGGAATTTTGGTTTTTCATGTTGATTTTAAAATAATCTTTTTCATGTTTGAAATGTACTAACTCGTTTTTTTTCATAGCAGGTCAACTTGTGTGTGGTTGCAACATTACGGTCCCATTGAGTACATTTTTGGAGAGAGGGACATCAGTTGCACCACAGGGCGGGAGGAGGGTGCCGAGCACGTTACATTTTTTTTCTTCGGTAAGCATTTTTTTGTGTTTGATACTTTTGGAATTTTGGTTTTTCATGTTAATTTTAAAATGACCTTTTTCATGTTTGAAATGTACTAACTCGTTTTTTCCTCACAACAGGTCAACTTGTTTGTGGTTGCAACATTTCGGTCCCATTGAGTACATTTTTGGAGAAAGGGACATCATTTGCACCACAGGGCGGGAGGAGGGTGCTGAGCACGTTACATTTTCTCTCTTCGGTAAGCATTTTTTTGTGTTTGATACTTTTGGAATTTTGGTTTTTCATGTTGATTTTAAAATGACCTTTTTCATGTTTGAAATGTACTAACTCGTTTTTTCCTCACAGCAGGTCAACTTGTGTGTGGTTGCAACATTACGGTCCCATTGAGTACATTTTTGGAGAGAGGGACATCAGTTGCACCACAGGGCGGGAGGAGGGTGCCGAGCACGTTACATTTTTTTCCTTCGGTAAGCATTTTTTTGTGTTTGATACTTTTGGAATTTTGGTTTTTCATGTTGATTTTAAAATGACCTTTTTCATGTTTGAAATGTACTAACTCGTTTTTTCCTCACAACAGGTCAACTTGTTTGTGGTTGCAACAATACGGTCCCATTGAGTACATTTTTGGAGAAAGGGACATCAGTTGCACCACAGGGCGGGAGGAGGGTGCTGAGCACGTTACATTTTCTTTCTTCGGTAAGCATTTTTTTGTGTTTGATACTTTTGGAATTTTGGTTTTTCATGTTGATTTTAAATTGACCTTTTTCATGTTTGAAATGTACTAACTCGTTTTTTCCTCACAGCAGGTCAAGTTGTGTGTGGTTGCAACATTACGGTCTCATTGGGTACATTTTTGGAGAAAGGGACATCAGTTGCACCACAGGGCGGGAGGAGGGTGCTGAGCACGTTACATTTTCTCTCTTCGGTAAGCATTTTTTTGTGTTTGATACTTTTGGAATTTTGGTTTTTCATGTTGATTTTAAAAAGACCTTTTTCATGTTTGAAATGTACTAACTCGTTTTTTCCTCACAGCAGGTCAACTTGTGTGTGGTTGCAACACTACGGTGCCATTGAGTACATTTTTGGAGAGAGGGACATCAGTTGCACCACAGGGCGGGAGGAGGGTGCCGAGCACGTTTCATTTTTTTTCTTTCGTAAGCATTTTTTTGTGTTTGATACTTTTGGAATTTTGGTCTTTCATGTTGATTTTAAAATGACCTTTTTCATGTTTGAAATGTACTAACTCGTTTTTTCCTCACAGCAGGTCAACTTGTGTGTGGTTGCAACATTACGGTCCCATTGAGTACATTTTTGGAGAGAGGGACATCAGTTGCACCACAGGGCGGGAGGAGGGTGCCGAGCACGTTACATTTTTTTTCTTCGGTAAGCATTTTTTTGTGTTTGATACTTTTGGAATTTTGGTTTTTCATGTTGATTTTAAAATGACCTTTTTCATGTTTGAAATGTACTAGCTCGTTTTTTCCTCACAGCAGGTCAACTTGTGTGTGGTTGCAACATTACGGTCCCATTGAGTACATTTTTGGAGAGAGGGACATCAGTTGCACCACAGGGCGGGAGGATGGTGCCGAGCACGTTACACTTTTTTCTTCGGTAAGCATTTTTTTGTGTTTGATACTTTTGGAATTTTGGTTTTTTATGTTGATTTTAAAATGACCTTTTTCATGTTTGAAATGTACTAACTCGTTTTTATCTCACAGCAGGACAAATTGTGTGTGGTTGCAACATTACGGTCCCATTGAGTACATTTTTGGAGAGAGGGACATCAGTTGACCCACAGGGCGGGAGGAGGGTGCCGAGCACGTTACATTTTTTTCTTAGGTAAGCATTTTTTTGTGTTTGATACTTTTGGAATTTTGGTTTTTCATGTTGATTTTAAAATAATCTTTTTCATGTTTGAAATGTACTAACTCGTTTTTTTTCATAGCAGGTCAACTTGTGTGTGGTTGCAACATTACGGTCCCATTGAGTACATTTTTGGAAAGAGGGACATCAGTTGCATCACAGGGCGGGAGGAGGGTGCCGAGCACGTTACATTTTTTTTCTTCGGTAAGCATTTTTTTGTGTTTGATACTTTTGGAATTTTGGTTTTTCATGTTGATTTTAAAATGACCTTTTTCATGTTTGAAATGTACTAACTCGTTTTTTCCTCACAGCAGGTCAACTTGTGTGTGGTTGCAACATTACGGTTCCATTGAGTACATTTTTGGAGATAAGGACATCAGTTGCACCACAGGGCGGGAGGAGGGTGCCGAGCACGTTATATTTTTTTTCTTCGGTAAGCATTTTTTTGTGTTTGATACTTTTGGAATTTTGGTTTTTCATGTTGATTTTAAAATGACCTTTTTCATGTTTGAAATGTACTAACTCGTTTTTATCTCACAGCAGGTCAAATTGTGTGTGGTTGCAACATTACGGTCCCATTGAGTACATTTTTGGAGAGAGGGACATCAGTTGCACCACAGGGCGGGAGGAGGGTGCCGAGCACGTTACATTTTTTTTCTTCGGTAAGCATTTTCTTGTGTTTGATGCTTTTGGAATTTTGGTTTTTCATGTTGATTTTAAAATGACCTTTTTCATGTTTGAAATGTACTAACTCGTTTTTTCCTCACAGCAGGTCAACTTGTGTGTGGTTGCAACATTACGGTCCCATTGAGTACATTTTTGGAGAAAGGGACATCATTTGCACCACAGGGCGGGAGGAGGGTGCTGAGCACGTTACATTTTCTCTCTTCGGTAAGCATTTTTTTGTGTTTGATACTTTTGGAATTTTGGTTTTTCATGTTGATTTTAAAATGACCTTTTTCATGTTTGAAATGTACTAACTCGTTTTTTCCTCACAGCAGGTCAACTTGTGTGTGGTTGCAACATTACGGTCCCATTGAGTACATTTTTGGAGAGAGGGACATCAGTTGCACCACAGGGCGGGAGGAGGGTGCCGAGCACGTTACATTTTTTTCCTTCGGTAAGCATTTTTTTGTGTTTGATACTTTTGGAATTTTGGTTTTTCATGTTGATTTTAAAATGACCTTTTTCATGTTTGAAATGTACTAACTCGTTTTTTCCTCACAACAGGTCAACTTGTTTGTGGTTGCAACAATACGGTCCCATTGAGTACATTTTTGGAGAAAGGGACATCAGTTGCACCACAGGGCGGGAGGAGGGTGCTGAGCACGTTACATTTTCTTTCTTCGGTAAGCATTTTTTTGTGTTTGATACTTTTGGAATTTTGGTTTTTCATGTTGATTTTAAATTGACCTTTTTCATGTTTGAAATGTACTAACTCGTTTTTTCCTCACAGCAGGTCAAGTTGTGTGTGGTTGCAACATTACGGTCCCATTGAGTACATTTTTGGAGAAAGGGACATCAGTTGCACCACAGGGCGGGAGGAGGGTGCTGAGCACGTTACATTTTCTCTCTTCGGTAAGCATTTTTTTGTGTTTGATACTTTTGGAATTTTGGTTTTTCATGTTGATTTTAAAAAGACCTTTTTCATGTTTGAAATGTACTAACTCGTTTTTTCCTCACAGCAGGTCAACTTGTGTGTGGTTGCAACACTACGGTGCCATTGAGTACATTTTTGGAGAGAGGGACATCAGTTGCACCACAGGGCGGGAGGAGGGTGCCGAGCACGTTTCATTTTTTTTCTTTCGTAAGCATTTTTTTGTGTTTGATACTTTTGGAATTTTGGTCTTTCATGTTGATTTTAAAATGACCTTTTTCATGTTTGAAATGTACTAACTCGTTTTTTCCTCACAGCAGGTCAACTTGTGAGTGGTTGCAACATTACGGTCCCATTGAGTACATTTTTGGAGAGAGGGACATCAGTTGCACCACAGGGCGGGAGGAGGGTGCCGAGCACGTTACATTTTTTTTCTTCGGTAAGCATTTTTTTGTGTTTGATACTTTTGGAATTTTGGTTTTTCATGTTGATTTTAAAATGACCTTTTTCATGTTTGAAATGTACTAGCTCGTTTTTTCCTCACAGCAGGTCAACTTGTGTGTGGTTGCAACATTACGGTCCCATTGAGTACATTTTTGGAGAGAGGGACATCAGTTGCACCACAGGGCGGGAGGATGGTGCCGAGCACGTTACACTATTTTCTTCGGTAAGCATTTTTTTGTGTTTGATACTTTTGGAATTTTGGTTTTTTATGTTGATTTTAAAATGACCTTTTTCATGTTTGAAATGTACTAACTCGTTTTTATCTCACAGCAGGACAAATTGTGTGTGGTTGCAACATTACGGTCCCATTGAGTACATTTTTGGAGAGAGGGACATCAGTTGACCCACAGGGCGGGAGGAGGGTGCCGAGCACGTTACATTTTTTTCTTAGGTAAGCATTTTTTTGTGTTTGATACTTTTGGAATTTTGGTTTTTCATGTTGATTTTAAAATAATCTTTTTCATGTTTGAAATGTACTAACTCGTTTTTTTTCATAGCAGGTCAACTTGTGTGTGGTTGCAACATTACGGTCCCATTGAGTACATTTTTGGAAAGAGGGACATCAGTTGCATCACAGGGCGGGAGGAGGGTGCCGAGCACGTTACATTTTTTTTCTTCGGTAAGCATTTTTTTGTGTTTGATACTTTTGGAATTTTGGTTTTTCATGTTGATTTTAAAATGACCTTTTTCATGTTTGAAATGTACTAACTCGTTTTTTCCTCACAGCAGGTCAACTTGTGTGTGGTTGCAACATTACGGTTCCATTGAGTACATTTTTGGAGATAAGGACATCAGTTGCACCACAGGGCGGGAGGAGGGTGCCGAGCACGTTATATTTTTTTTCTTCGGTAAGCATTTTTTTGTGTTTGATACTTTTGGAATTTTGGTTTTTCATGTTGATTTTAAAATGACCTTTTTCATGTTTGAAATGTACTAACTCGTTTTTATCTCACAGCAGGTCAAATTGTGTGTGGTTGCAACATTACGGTCCCATTGAGTACATTTTTGGAGAGAGGGACATCAGTTGCACCACAGGGCGGGAGGAGGGTGCCGAGCACGTTACATTTTTTTTCTTCGGTAAGCATTTTCTTGTGTTTGATGCTTTTGGAATTTTGGTTTTTCATGTTGATTTTAAAATGACCTTTTTCATGTTTGAAATGTACTAACTCGTTTTTTCCTCACAGCAGGTCAACTTGTGTGTGGTTGCAACATTACGGTCCCATTGAGTACATTTTTGGAGAGAGGGACATCAGTTGCACCACAGGGCGGGAGGAGGTTGCTGAGCACGTTACATTTTCTCTCTTCGGTAAGCATTTTTTTGTGTTTGATACTTTTGGAATTTTGGTTTTTCATGTTGATTTTAAAATGACCTTTTTCATGTTTGAAATGTACTAACTCGTTTTTTCCTCACAGCAGGTCAACTTGTGTGTGGTTGTAACATTACGGTCCCATTGAGTACATTTTTGGAGATAAGGACATCAGTTGCACCACAGGGCGGGAGGAGGGTGCTGAGCACGTTACATTTTCTCTCTTCGGTAAGCATTTTTTTGTGTTTGATACTTTTGGAATTTTGGTTTTTCATGTTGATTTTAAAATGACCTTTTTCATGTTTGAAATGTACTAACTCGTTTTTTCCTCACAGCAGTTCAACTTGTGTGTGGTTGCAACATTACGGTCCCATTGAGTACATTTTTGGAGATAAGGACATCAGTTGCACCACAGGGCGGGAGGAGGGTGCTGAGCACGTTACATTTTCTCTCTTCGGTAAGCATTTTTTTGTGTTTGATACTTTTGGAATTTTGGTTTTTCATGTTGATTTTAAAATGACCTTTTTCATGTTTGAAATGTACTAACTCGTTTTTTCCTCACGGCAGGTCAACTTGTGTGTGGTTGCAACATTACGGTCCCATTGAGTACATTTTTGGAGAGAGGGACATCAGTTGCACCACAGGGCGGGAGGAGGGTGCTGAGCACGTTACATTTTCTCTCTTCGGTAAGCATTTTTTTGTGTTTGATACTTTTGGAATTTTGGTTTTTCATGTTGATTTTAAAATGACCTTTTTCATGTTTGAAATGTACTAACTCGTTTTTTCCTCACAGCAGGTCAACTTCTGTGTGGTTGCAACATTACGGTCCCATTGAGTACATTTTTGGAGAGAGGGACATCAGTTGCACCACAGGGCGGGAGGAGGGTGCTGAGCACGTTACATTTTCTCTCTTCGGTAAGCATTTTTTTGTGTTTGATACTTTTGGAATTTTGGCTTTCATGTTGATTTTAAAATGACCTTTTTCATGTTTGAAATGTACTAACTCATTTTTTCCTCACAGCAGGTCAACTTGTGTGTGGTTGCAACATTACGGTCCCATTGAGTACATTTTTGGAGAGAGGGACATCAGTTGCACCACAGGGCGGGAGGAGGGTGCCGAGCACGTTACATTTTCTCTCTTCGGTAAGCATTTTTTTGTGTTTGATACTTTTGGAATTTTGGTTTTTCATGTTGATTTTAAAATGACCTTTTTCATGTTTGAAATGTACTAACTCGTTTTTTCCTCACAGCAGGTCAACTTGTGTGTGGTTGCAACATTACGGTCCCATTGAGTACATTTTTGGAGAGAGGGACATCAGTTGCACCACAGGGCGGGAGGAGGGTGCTGAGCACGTTACATTTTCTCTCTTCGGTAAGCATTTTTTTGTGTTTGATACTTTTGGAATTTTAGTTTTTCATGTTGATTTTAAGATTACCTTTTTCATGTTTGAAATGTACTAACTCGTTTTTTCCACACAGCAGGTCATTTTGTGTGTGGTTGCAACATTACGGTCCCATTGAGTACATTTTTGGAATGAGGGACATCAGTTGCACCACGGGGCGGGAGGTGGGTGCCGAGCACGTTATATTTTTTTTCTTCGGTAAGCATTTTTTTTTGTTTGATACTTTTGGAATTTTGGTTTTTCATGTTGATTTTAAAATGACCTTTTTCATGTTTGAAATGTACTAACTCGTTTTTTCCTCACAGCAGGTCAACTTGTGTGTGGTTGGAACATTACGGTCCCATTGAGTACATTTTTGGAGAAAGGGACATCAGTTGCAAGACAGGGCGGGAGGAGGGTGCTGAGCACGTTACATTTTCTCTCTTCGGTAACCATTTTTTTGTGTTTGATACTTTTGGAATTTTGGTTTTTCATGTTGATTTTAAAATGACCTTTTTCATGTTTGAAATGTACTAACTCGTTTTTTCCTCACAGCAGGTCAACTTGTGTGTGGTTGCAACATTACGGTCCCATTGAGTACATTTTTGGAGAGAGGGACATCAGTTGCACCACAGGGCGGGAGGAGGGTGCCGAGCACATTACATTTTTTTTCTTCGGTAAGCATTTTTTTGTGTTTGATACTTTTGGAATTTTTGTTTTTCATGTTGTTTTTAAAATGACCTTTTTCATGTTTGAAATGTACTAACTCGTTTTTTCCTCACAACAGGTCAACTTGTTTGTGGTTGCAACATTACGGTCCCATTGAGTACATTTTTGGAGAAAGGGACATCATTTGCACCACAGGGCGGGAGGAGGGTGCTGAGCACGTTACATTTTCTCTCTTCGGTAAGCATTTTTTTGTGTTTGATACTTTTGGAATTTTGGTTTTTCATAATGATTTTAAAATGACCTTTTTATGTTTGAAATGTACTAACTCGTTTTTTCCTCACAGCAGGTCAACTTGTGTGTGGTTGCAACATTACGGTCCCATTGAGTACATTTTTGGAGAGAGGGACATCAGTTGCACCACAGGGCGGAAGGAGGGTGCCGAGCACGTTACATTTTTTTCCTTCGGTAAGCATTTTTTTGTGTTTGATACTTTTGGAATTTTGGTTTTTCATGTTGATTTTAAAATGACCTTTTTCATGTTTGAAATGTACTAACTCGTTTTTTCCTCACAATAGGTCAACTTGTTTGTGGTTGCAACAATACGGTCCCATTGAGTACATTTTTGGAGAGAGGGACATCAGTTGCACCACAGGGCGGGAGGAGGGTGCCGAGCACGTTATATTTTTTTTCTTCGGTAAGCATTTTTTTGTGATTGATACTTTTGGAATTTTGGTTTTTCATGTTGATTTTAAAATGACCTTTTTCATGTTTGAAATGTACTAGCTCGTTTTTTCCTCACAGCAGGTCAACTTGTGTGTGGTTGCAACATTACGGTCCCATTGAGTACATTTTTGGAGAGAGGGACATCAGTTGCACCACAGGGCGGGAGGATGGTGCCGAGCACGTTACACTTTTTTCTTCGGTAAGCATTTTTTTGTGTTTGATACTTTTGGAATTTTGGTTTTTTATGTTGATTTTAAAATGACCTTTTTCATGTTTGAAATGTACTAACTCGTTTTTATCTCACAGCAGGACAAATTGTGTGTGATTGCAACATTACGGTCCCATTGAGTACATTTTTGGAGAGAGGGACATCAGTTGACCCACAGGGCGGGAGGAGGGTGCCGAGCACGTTACATTTTTATCTTAGGTAAGCATTTTTTTGTGTTTGATACTTTTGGAATTTTGGTTTGTCATGTTGATTTTAAAAGAATCTTTTTCATGTTTGAAATGTACTAACTCGTTTTTTTTTCACAGCAGGTCAACTTGTGTGTGGTTGCAACATTACGGTTCCATTGAGTACATTTTTGGAGATAAGGACATCAGTTGCACCACAGGGCGGGAGGAGGGTGCCGAGCACGTTACATTTTTTTTCTTCGGTAAGCATTTTTTTGTGTTTGATACTTTTGGAATTTTGGTTTTTCATGTTGATTTTAAAATGACCTTTTTCATGTTTGAAATGTACTAACTCGTTTTTATCTCACAGCAGGTCAAATTGTGTGTGGTTGCAACATTACGGTCCCATTGAGTACATTTTTGGAGAGAGGGACATCAGTTGCACCACAGGGCGGGAGGAGGGTGCCGAGCACGTTACATTTTTTTTCTTCGGTAAGCATTTTCTTGTGTTTGATGCTTTTGGAATTTTGGTTATTCATGTTGATTTTAAAATGACCTTTTTCATGTTTGAAATGTACTAACTCGTTTTTTCCTCACAGCAGGTCAACTTGTGTGTGGTTGCAACATTACGGTCCCATTGAGTACATTTTTGGAGTGAGGGACATCAGTTGCACCACAGGGCGGGAGGAGGGTGCCGAGCACGTTACATTTTCTCTCTTTGGTAAGCATTTTTTTGTGTTTGATACTTTTGGAATTTTGGTTTTTCATGTTGATTTTAAAATGACCTTTTTCATGTTTGAAATGTACTAACTCGTTTTTTCCTCACAGCAGGTCAACTTGTGTGTGGTTGCAACATTACGGTTCCATTGAGTACATTTTTGGAGATAAGTACATCAGTTGCACCACAGGGCGGGAGGAGGGTGCTGAGCACGTTACATCTTCTCTCTTCGGTAAGCATTTTTTTGTGTTTGATACTTTTGGAATTTTGGTTTTTCATGTTGATTTTAAAATGACCTTTTTCATGTTTGAAATGTACTAACTCGTTTTTTCCTCACAGCAGGTCAACTTGTGTGTGGTTGCAACATTACGGTCCCATTGAGTACATTTTTGGAGATAAGGACATCAGTTGCACCACAGGGCGGGAGGAGGGTGCTGAGCACGTTACATTTTCTCTCTTCGGTAAGCATTTTTTTGTGTTTGATACTTTTGGAATTTTGGTTTTTCATGTTGATTTTAAAATGACCTTTTTCATGTTTGAAATGTATTAACTCGTTTTTTCCTCACAGCAGGTCAACTTGTGTGTGGTTGCAACATTACGGTCCCATTGAGTACATTTTTGGAGAGAGGGACATCAGTTGCACCACAGGGCGGGAGGAGGGTGCTTAGCACGTTACATTTTCTCTCTTTGGTAAGCATTTTTTTGTGTTTGATACTTTTGGAATTTTGGTTTTTCATGTTGATTTGAAAATGACCTTTTTCATGTTTGAAATGTACTAACTCGTTTCTTCCTCACAGCAGGTCAACTTGTGTGTGGTTGCAACATTACGGTCCCATTGAGTACATTTTTGGAGAAAGGGACATCAGTTGCACCACAGGGCGGGAGGTGGGTGCTGAGCACGTTACATTTTCTCTCTTCGGTAAGCATTTTTTTGTGTTTTATAGATTTGGAATTTTGGTTTTTCTTGTTGATTTTAAAATGACCTTTTTCTTGTTTGAAATGTACTAACTCGTTTTTTCCTCTCAGCAGGTCAACTTGTGTGTGGTTGCAACATTACGGTCCCATTGAGTACATCTTTGGAGAGAGGAACATCAGTTGCACCACAGGGCGGGAGGAGGGTGCTGAGCACGTTACATTTTCTCTCTTCGGTAAGCATTTTTTTGTGTTTGATACTTTTGGAATTTTGGTTTTTCATATTGATTTTAAAATGACCTTTTTCATGTTTTTAATATACAAACTCGTTTTTTCCTCACAGCAGGTCAACTTGTGTGTGGTTGCAACATTACGGTCCCATTGAGTACATTTTTGGAGAGAGGGACATCAGTTGCACCACAGGGCGGGAGGAGGGTGCCGAGCACGTTACATTTTCTCTCTTCGGTAAGCATTTTTTTGTGTTTGATACTTTTCGAATTTTGGTTTTTCATGTTGATTTTAAAATGACCTTTTTCATGTTTGAAATGTACTAACTCGTTTTTTCCTCACAGCAGGTCAACTTGTGTGTGGTTGCAACATTACGGTCCCATTGAGTACATTTTTGGAGAGAGGGACATCAGTTGCACCACAGGGCGGGAGGAGGTGCTGAGCACGTTACATTTTCTCTCTTCGGTAAGCATTTTTTTGTGTTTGATACTTTTGGAATTTTGGTTTTTCATGTTGATTTTAAAATGACCTTTTTCATGTTTGAAATGTACTAACTCGTTTCTTCCTCACAGCAGGTCAACTTGTGTGTGGTTGCAACATTACGGTCCCATTGAGTACATTTTTGGAGAAAGGGACATCAGTTGCACCACAGGGCGGGAGGAGGGTGCTGAGCACGTTACATTTTCTCTCTTCGGTAAGCATTTTTTTCTGTTTTATAGTTTTGGAATTTTGGTTTTTCTTGTTGATTTTAAAATGACCTTTTTCATGTTTGAAATGTACTAACTCGTTTTTTCCTCACAGCAGGTCAACTTGTGTGTGGTTGCAACATTACGGTCCCATTGAGTACATTTTTGGAGAGAGGGACATCAGTTGCACCACAGGGAGGGAGGAGGGTGCTGAGCACATTACATTTCCTCTCTTCGGTAAGCATTTTTTTGTGTTTGATACTTTTGGAATTTTGGTTTTTCATGTTGATTTTAAAATGACCTTTTTCATGTTTGAAATGTACTAACTCGTTTTTTCCTCACAGCAGGTCAACTTGTGTGTGGTTGCAACATTACGGTCCCATTGAGTACATTTTTGGAGAGAGGGACATCAGTTGCACCACAGGGCGGGAGGAGGGTGCTGAGCACGTTACATTTTCTCTCTTCGGTAAGCATTTTTTTGTGTTTTATACTTTTGGAATTTTGGTTTTTCATGTTGATTTTAAAATGACCGTTTTCGTGTTTGAAATGTACTAACTCGTTTTTTCCTCACAGCAGGTCAACTTGTGTGTGGTTGCAACATTGCGGTCCCATTGAGTACATTTTTGGAGAAAGGGACATCAGTTGCACCACAGGGCGGGAGGAGGATGCTGAGCACGATACATTTTCTCTCTTCGGTAAGCATTTATTTGTGTTTTATAAGTTTGGAATTTTGCTTTGTCATGTTGATTTTAAAATGACCGTTTTCATGTTTGAAATGTACTAACTCGTTTTTTCCTCACAGCAGGTCAACTTGTGTGTGGTTGCAACATTACGGTCCCATTGAGTACATTTTTGGAGAAAGGGACATCAGTTGCACCACAGGGCGGGAGGAGGGTGCTGAGCACGTTACATTTTCTCTCTTCGGTAAGCATTTTTTTGTGTTTGATACTTTTGGAATTTTGGTTTTTCATGTTGATTTTAAAATGACCTTTTTCATGTTTGAAATGTACTAACTCGTTTTTTCCTCACAGCAGGTCAAGTTGTGTGTGGTTGCAACATTACGGTCCAATTGAGTACATTTTTGGAGAGAGGGACATCAGTTGCACCACAGGGCGGGAGGAGGGTGCTGAGCACGTTACATTTTCTCTCTTCGGTAAGCATTTTTTTGTGTTTGATACTTTTGGAATTTTGGTTTTTCATGTTGATTTTAAAATGACGTTTTTCATGTTTGAAATGTACTACTTCGTTTCTTCCTCACAGCAGGTCAACTTGTGTGTGGTTGCAACATTACGGTCCCATTGAGTACATTTTTGGAGAAAGGGACATCAGTTGCACCACAGGGCGGGAGGAGGGTGCTGAGCACGTTACATTTTCTCTCTTCGGTAAGCATTTTTTTGTGTTTTATAGTTTTGGAATTTTGGTTTTTCTTGTTGATTTTAAAATGACCTTTTTTATGTTTGAAATGTACTAACTCGTTTCTTCCTCACAGCAGGTCAACTTGTGTGTGGTTGCAACATTACGGTCCCATTGAGTACATTTTTGGAGAGAGGGACATCAGTTGCACCACAGGGCGGGAGGAGGGTGCTGAGCACGTTACATTTTCTCTCTTCGGTAAGCATTTTTTTGTGTTTGATACTTTTGGAAATTTGGTTTTTCATGTTGATTTTAAAATGACCTTTTTCATGTTTGAAATATACTATCTCGTTTTTTCCTCACAGCAGGTCAACTTGTGTGTGGTTGCAACATTACGGTCCCATTGAGTACATCTTTGGAGAGAGGGACATCAGTAGCACCACAGGGGGGGGAGGAGGGTGCTGAGCACGTTACATTTTCTCTCTTCGGTAAGCATTTTTTTGTGTTTGATACTTTTGGAATTTTGGTTTTTCATGTTGATTTTAAAATGACGTTTTTCATGTTTGAAATGTACTAACTCGTTTTTTCCTCACAGCAGGTCAACTTGTGTGTGGTTGCAACATTGCGGTCCCATTGAGTACATTTTTGGAGAGAGGGACATCAGTTGCACCACAGGGCGGGAGGAGGGTGCTGAGCACGTTACATTTTCTCTCTTCGGTAAGCATTTTTTTGTGTTTGATACTTTTGGAATTTTGGTTTTTCATGTTGATTTTAAAATGACCTTTTTCATGTTTGAAATGTACTAACTCGTTTCTTCCTCACAGCAGGTCAACCTGTGTGTGGTTGCAACATTACGGTCCCATTGAGTACATTTTTGGAGAAAGGGACATCAGTTGCACCACAGGGCGGGAGGAGGGTGCTGAGCACGTTACATTTTCTCTCTTCGGTAAGCATTTTTTTCTGTTTTATAGTTTTGGAATTTTGGTTTTTCTTGTTGATTTTAAAATGACCTTTTTCATGATTGAAATGTACTAACTCGTTTTTTCCTCACAGCAGGTCAACTTGTGTGTGGTTGCAACATTACGGTCCCATTGAGTACATTTTTGGAGAGAGGGACATCAGTTGCACCACAGGGCGGGAGGAGGGTGCTGAGCACGTTACATTTTCTCTCTTCGGTAAGCATTTTTTTGTGTTTGATACTTTTGGAATTTTGGTTTTTCATGTTGATTTTAAAATGACCTTTTTCATGTTTGAAATGTACTAACTCGTTTTTTCCTCACAGCAGGTCAACTTGTGTGTGCTTGCAACATTACGGTTCCATTGAGTACATTTTTGGAGATAAGGACATCAGTTGCACCACAGGGCGGGAGGAGGGTGCCGAGCATGTTACATTTTTTTTCTTCGGTAAGCATTTTTTTGTGTTTGATACTTTTGGAATTTTGGTTTTTCATGTTGATTTTAAAATGACCTTTTTCATGTTTGAAATGTACTAACTCGTTTTTATCTCACAGCAGGTCAAATTGTGTGTGGTTGCAACCTTACGGTCCCATTGAGTACATTTTTGGAGAGAGGGACATCAGTTGCACCACAGGGCGGGAGGAGGGTGCCGAGCACGTTACATTTTTTTTCTTCGGTAAGCATTTTCTTGTGTTTGATGCTTTTGGAATTTTGGTTTTTCATGTTGATTTTAAAATGACTTTTTTCATGTTTGAAATGTACTAACTCGTTTTTTCCTCACAGCAGGTCAACTTGTGTGTGGTTGCAACATTACGGTCCCATTGAGTTCATTTTTGGAGTGAGGGACATCAGTTGCACCACAGGGCGGGAGGAGGGTGCCGAGCACGTTACATTTTCTCTCTTTGGTAAGCATTTTTTTGTGTTTGATACTTTTGGAATTTTGGTTTTTCATGTTGATTTTAAAATGACCTTTTTCATGTTTGAAATGTACGAACTCGTTTTTTCCTCACAGCAGGTCAACTTGTGTGTGGTTGCAACATTACGGTCCCATTGAGTACATTTTTGGAGAGAGGGACATCAGTTGCACCACAGGGCGGGAGGAGGGTGCTGAGCACGTTACATCTTCTCTCTTCGGTAAGCATTTTTTTGTGTTTGATACTTTTGGAATTTTGGTTTTTCATGTTGATTTTAAAATGACCTTTTTCATGTTTGAAATGTACTAACTCGTTTTCTCCTCACAGCAGGTCAACTTGTGTGTGGTTGCAACATTACGGTCCCATTGAGTACATTTTTGGAGATAAGGACATCAGTTGCACCACAGGGCGGGAGGAGGGTGCTGAGCACGTTACATTTTCTCTCTTCGGTAAGCATTTTTTTGTGTTTGATACTTTTGGAAATTTGGTTTTTCATGTTGATTTTAAAATGACCTTTTTCATGTTTGAAATGTACTAACTCGTTTTTTCCTCACAGCAGGTCAACTTGTGTGTGGTTGCAACATTACGGTCCCATTGAGTACATTTTTGGAGAGAGGGACATCAGCTGCACCACAGGGCGGGAGGAGGGTGCTTAGCACGTTACATTTTCTCTCTTCGGTAAGCATTTTTTTGTGTTTGATACTTTTGGAATTTTGGTTTTTCATGTTGATTTTAAAATGACCTTTTTCATGTTTGAAATGTACTAACTCGTTTCTTCCTCACAGCAGGTCAACTTGTGTGTGGTTGCAACATTACGGTCCCATTGAGTACATTTTTGGAGAAAGGGACATCAGTTGCACCACAGGGCGGGAGGAGGGTGCTGAGCACGTTACATTTTCTCTCTTCGGTAAGCATTTTTTTGTGTTTTATAGATTTGGAATTTTGGTTTTTCTTGTTGATTTTAAAATGACCTTTTTCATGTTTGAAATGTACTAACTCGTTTTTTCCTCACAGCAGGTCAACTTGTGTGTGGTTGCAACATTACGGTCCCATTGAGTACATTTTTGGAGAGAGGGACATCAGTTGCACCACAGGGCGGGAGGAGGGTGCTGAGCACGTTACATTTTCTCTCTTCGGTAAGCATTTTTTTGTGTTTGATACTTTTGGAATTTTGGTTTTTCATGTTGATTTTAAAATGACCTTTTTCATGTTTGAAATGTACTAACTCGTTTCTTCCTCACAGCAGGTCAACCTGTGTGTGGTTGCAACATTACGGTCCCATTGAGTACATTTTTGGAGAAAGGGACATCAGTTGCACCACAGGGCGGGAGGAGGGTGCTGAGCACGTTACATTTTCTCTCTTCGGTAAGCATTTTTTTCTGTTTTATAGTTTTGGAATTTTGGTTTTTCTTGTTGATTTTAAAATGACCTTTTTCATGTTTGAAATGTACTAACTCGTTTTTTCCTCACAGCAGGTCAACTTGTGTGTGGTTGCAACATTACGGTCCCATTGAGTACATTTTTGGAGAGAGGGACATCAGTTGCACCACAGGGCGGGAGGAGGGTGCTGAGCACGTTACATTTTCTCTCTTCGGTAAGCATTTTTTTGTGTTTGATACTTTTGGAATTTTGGTTTTTCATGTTGATTTTAAAATGACCTTTTTCATGTTTGAAATGTACTAACTCGTTTTTATCTCACAGCAGGTCAAATTGTGTGTGGTTGCAACATTACGGTCCCATTGAGTACATTTTTGGAGAGAGGGACATCAGTTGCACCACAGGGCGGGAGGAGGGTGCCGAGCACGTTACATTTTTTTTCTTCGGTAAGCATTTTCTTGTGTTTGATGCTTTTGGAATTTTGGTTTTTCATGTTGATTTTAAAATGACCTTTTTCATGTTTGAAATGTACTAACTCGTTTTTTCCTCACAGCAGGTCAACTTGTGTGTGGTTGCAACATTACGGTCCCATTGAGTACATTTTTGGAGTGAGGGACATCAGTTGCACCACAGGGCGGGAGGAGGGTGCCGAGCACCTTACATTTTCTCTCTTTGGTAAGCATTTTTTTGTGTTTGATACTTTTGGAATTTTGGTTTTTCATGTTGATTTTAAAATGACCTTTTTCATGTTTGAAATGTACGAACTCGTTTTTTCCTCACAGCAGGTCAACTTGTGTGTGGTTGCAACATTACGGTCCCATTGAGTACATTTTTGGAGAGAGGGACATCAGCTGCACCACAGGGCGGGAGGAGGGTGCTTAGCACGTTACATTTTCTCTCTTCGGTAAGCATTTTTTTGTGTTTGATACTTTTGGAATTTTGGTTTTTCATGTTGATTTTAAAATGACCTTTTTCATGTTTGAAATGTACTAACTCGTTTCTTCCTCACAGCAGGTCAACTTGTGTGTGGTTGCAACATTACGGTCCCATTGAGTACATTTTTGGAGAAAGGGACATCAGTTGCACCACAGGGCGGGAGGAGGGTGCTGAGCACGTTACATTTTCTCTCTTCGGTAAGCATTTTTTTGTGTTTTATAGATTTGGAATTTTGGTTTTTCTTGTTGATTTTAAAATGACCTTTTTCATGTTTGAAATGTACTAACTCGTTTTTTCCTCACAGCAGGTCAACTTGTGTGTGGTTGCAACATTACGGTCCCATTGAGTACATTTTTGGAGAGAGGGACATCAGTTGCACCACAGGGCGGGAGGAGGGTGCTGAGCACGTTACATTTTCTCTCTTCGGTAAGCATTTTTTTGTGTTTGATACTTTTGGAATTTTGGTTTTTCATGTTGATTTTAAAATGACCTTTTTCATGTTTGAAATGTACTAACTCGTTTCTTCCTCACAGCAGGTCAACCTGTGTGTGGTTGCAACATTACGGTCCCATTGAGTACATTTTTGGAGAAAGGGACATCAGTTGCACCACAGGGCGGGAGGAGGGTGCTGAGCACGTTACATTTTCTCTCTTCGGTAAGCATTTTTTTCTGTTTTATAGTTTTGGAATTTTGGTTTTTCTTGTTGATTTTAAAATGACCTTTTTCATGTTTGAAATGTACTAACTCGTTTTTTCCTCACAGCAGGTCAACTTGTGTGTGGTTGCAACATTACGGTCCCATTGAGTACATTTTTGGAGAGAGGGACATCAGTTGCACCACAGGGCGGGAGGAGGGTGCTGAGCACGTTACATTTTCTCTCTTCGGTAAGCATTTTTTTGTGTTTGATACTTTTGGAATTTTGGTTTTTCATGTTGATTTTAAAATGACCTTTTTCATGTTTGAAATGTACTAACTCGTTTTTATCTCACAGCAGGTCAAATTGTGTGTGGTTGCAACATTACGGTCCCATTGAGTACATTTTTGGAGAGAGGGACATCAGTTGCACCACAGGGCGGGAGGAGGGTGCCGAGCACGTTACATTTTTTTTCTTCGGTAAGCATTTTCTTGTGTTTGATGCTTTTGGAATTTTGGTTTTTCATGTTGATTTTAAAATGACCTTTTTCATGTTTGAAATGTACTAACTCGTTTTTTCCTCACAGCAGGTCAACTTGTGTGTGGTTGCAACATTACGGTCCCATTGAGTACATTTTTGGAGTGAGGGACATCAGTTGCACCACAGGGCGGGAGGAGGGTGCCGAGCACCTTACATTTTCTCTCTTTGGTAAGCATTTTTTTGTGTTTGATACTTTTGGAATTTTGGTTTTTCATGTTGATTTTAAAATGACCTTTTTCATGTTTGAAATGTACGAACTCGTTTTTTCCTCACAGCAGGTCAACTTGTGTGTGGTTGCAACATTACGGTCCCATTGAGTACATTTTTGGAGAGAGGGACATCAGTTGCACCACAGGGCGGGAGGAGGGTGCTGAGCACGTTACATCTTCTCTCTTCGGTAAGCATTTTTTTGTGTTTGATACTTTTGGAATTTTGGTTTTTCATGTTGATTTTAAAATGACCTTTTTCATGTTTGAAATGTACTAACTCGTTTTTTCCTCACAGCAGGTCAACTTGTGTGTGGTTGCAACATTACGGTCCCATTGAGTACATTTTTGGAGATAAGGACATCAGTTGCACCACAGGGCGGGAGGAGGGTGCTGAGCACGTTACATTTTCTCTCTTCGGTAAGCATTTTTTTGTGTTTGATACTTTTGGAATTTTGGTTTTTCATGTTGATTTTAAAATGACCTTTTTCATGTTTGAAATGTACTAACTCGTTTTTTCCTCACAGCAGGTCAACTTGTGTGTGGTTGCAACATTACGGTCCCATTGAGTACATTTTTGGAGAGAGGGACATCAGTTGCACCACAGGACGGGAGGAGGGTGCTTAGCACGTTACATTTTCTCTCTTCGGTAAGCATTTTTTTGTGTTTGATACTTTTGGAATTTTGGTTTTTCATGTTGATTTGAAAATGACCTTTTTCATGTTTGAAATGTACTAACTCGTTTCTTCCTCACAGCAGGTCAACTTGTGTGTGGTTGCAACATTACGGTCCCATTGAGTACATTTTTGGAGAAAGGGACATCAGTTGCACCACAGGGCGGGAGGAGGGTGCTGAGCACGTTACATTTTCTCTCTTCGGTAAGCATTTTTTTGTGTTTTATAGATTTGGAATTTTGGTTTTTCTTGTTGATCTTAAAATGACCTTTTTCATGTTTGAAATGTACTAACTCGTTTTTTTCTCTCAGCAGGTCAACTTGTGTGTGGTTGCAACATTACGGTCCCATTGAGTACATCTTTGGAGAGAGGGATATCAGTTGCACCACAGGGCGGGAGGAGGGTGCTGAGCACGTTACTTTTTCTCTCTTCGGTAAGCATTTTTTTGTGTTTGATACTTTTGGAATTTTGGTTTTTCATGTTGATTTTAAAATGACCTTTTTCGTCTTTTTAATATACAAACTCGTTTTTTTCCTCACAGCAGGTCAACTTGTGTGTGGTTGCAACATTACGGTCCCATTGAGTACATTTTTGGAGAGAGGGACATCAGTTGCACCACAGGGCGGGAGGAGGGTGCCGAGCACGTTACATTTTCTCTCTTCGGAAAGCATTTTTTTGTCTTTGATACTTTTGGAATTTTGGTTTTTCATGTTGATTTTAAAATGACCTTTTTCATGTTTGAAATGTACTAACTCGTTTTTTCCTCACAGCAGGTCAACTTGTGTGTGGTTGCAACATTACGGTCCCATTGAGTACATTTTTGGAGAGAGGGACATCAGTTGCACCACAGGGCGGGAGGGGGGTGCTGAGCACGTTACATTTTCTCTCTTCGGTAAGCATTTTTTTGTGTTTGATACTTTTGGAAATTTGGTTTTTCATGTTGATTTTAAAATGACCTTTTTCATGTTTTAAATGTACTAACTCGTTTTTTCCTCACAGCAGGTCAAGTTGTGTGTGGTTGCAACATTACGGCCAATTGAGTACGTTTTTGAGAGAGGGACATCAGTTGCACCACGGGGCGGGAGGAGGGTGCTGAGCACGTTACATTTTCTCTCTTCGGTAAGCATTTTTTTCTGTTTGATACTTTTGGAATTTTGGTTTTTCATGTTGATTTTAAAATGACGTTTTTCATGTTTGAAATGTACTAACTCGTTTTTTCCTCACAGCAGGTCAACTTGTGTGTGGTTGCAACATTACGGTCCCATTGAGTACATTTTTGGAGAGAGGGACATCAGTTGCACCACAGGGCGGGAGGAGGGTGCTGAGCACGTTACATTTTCTCTCTTCGGTAAGCATTTTTTTGTGTTTGATACTTTTGGAATTTTGGTTTTTCATGTTGATTTTAAAATGACCTTTTTCATGTTTGAAATGTACTAACTCGTTTCTTCCTCACAGCAGGTCAACTTGTGTGTGGTTGCAACATTACGGTCCCATTGAGTACATTTTTGGAGAAAGGGACATCAGTTGCACCACAGGGCGGGAGGGTGCTGAGCACGTTACATTTTCTCTCTTCGGTAAGCATTTTTTTGTGTTTTATAGTTTTGGAATTTTGGTTTTTCTTGTTGATTTTAAAATGACCTTTTTCATGTTTGAAATGTACTAACTCGTTTTTTGCTCACAGCAGGTCAACTTGTGTGTGGTTGCAACATTACGGTCCCATTGAGTACATTTTTGGAGAGAGGGACATCAGTTGCACCACAGGGCGGGAGGAGGGTGCTGAGCACGTTACATTTTCTCTCTTCGGTAAGCATTTTTTTGTGTTTGATACTTTTGGAAATTTGGTTTTACATGTTGATTTTAAAATGACCTTTTTCATGTTTGAAATATACTATCTCGTTTTTTCCTCACAGCAGGTCAACTTGTGTGTGGTTGCAACATTACGGTCCCATTGAGTACATTTTTGGAGAGAGGGACATCAGTTGCACCACAGGGCGGGAGGAGGGTGCTGAGCACGTTACATTTTCTCTCTTCGGTAAGCATTTTTTTGTGTTTGATACTTTTGGAATTTTGGTTTTTCATGTTGATTTTAAAATGACCTTTTTCATGTTTGAAATGTACTAACTCGTTTTTTCCTCACAGCAGGTCAACTTGTGTGTGGTTGCAACATTACGGTCCCATTGAGTACATTTTTGGAGAGAGGGACATCAGTTGCACCACAGGGCGGGAGGAGGGTGCTGAGCACGTTACATTTTCTCTCTTCGGTAAGCATTTTTTTGTGTTTGTTACTTTTCGAATTTTGGTTTTTCATGTTGATTTTAAAATGACCTTTTTCATGTTTGAAATGTACTAACTCGTTTCTTCCTCACAGCAGGTCAACTTGTGTGTGGTTGCAACATTACGGTCCCATTGAGTACATTTTTGGAGATAAGGACATCAGTTGCACCACAGGGCGGGAGGAGGGTGCTGAGCACGTTACATTTTCTCTCTTCGGTAAGCATTTTTTTGTGTTTGATACTTTTGGAATTTTGGTTTTTCATGTTGATTTTAAAATGACCTTTTTCATGATTGAAATGTACTAACTCGTTTTTTCCTCACAGCAGGTCAACTTGTGTGTGGTTGCAACATTACGGTCCCATTGAGTACATTTTTGGAGAGAGGGACATCAGTTGCACCACAGGGCGGGAGGAGGGTGCAGAGCACGTTACATTTTCTCTCTTCGGTAAGCATTTTTTTGTGTTTGATACTTTTGGAATTTTGGTTTTTCATGTTGATTATAAAATGACCTTTTTCATGTTTGAAATGTACTAACTCGTTTTTTCCTCGCAGCAGGTCAACTTGTGTGTGGTTGCAACATTACGGTCCCATTGAGTACATTTTTGGAGAGAGGGACATCAGTTGCACCACAGGGCGGGAGGAGGGTGCTGAGCACGTTACATTTTCTCTCTTTGGTAAGCATTTTTTTGTGTTTGATACTTTTGGAATTTTGGTTTTTCATGTTGATTTTAAAATGACCTTTTTCATGTTTGAAATGTACTAACTCGTTTTTTCCTCACAGCAGGTCAACTTGTGTGTGGTTGCAACATTACGGTCCCATTGAGTACATTTTTGGAGAGAGGGACATCAGTTGCACCACAGGGCGGGAGGAGGGTGCTTAGCACGTTACATTTTCTCTCTTCGGTAAGCATTTTTTTGTGTTTGATACTTTTGGAATTTTGGTTTTTCATGTTGATTTTAAAATGACCTTTTTCATGTTTGAAATGTACTAACTCGTTTCTTCCTCACAGCAGGTCAACTTGTGTGTGGTTGCAACATTACGGTCCCATTGAGTACATTTTTGGAGAAAGGGACATCAGTTGCACCACAGGGCGGGAGGAGGGTGCTGAGCACGTTACATTTCCTCTCTTCGATAAGCATTTTTTTGTGTTTTATAGATTTGGAATTTTGGTTTTTCTTGTTGATTTTAAAATGACCTTTTTCATGTTTGAAATGTACTAACTCGTTTTTTCCTCTCAGCAGGTCAACTTGTGTGTGGTTGCAACATTACAGTCCCATTGAGTACATCTTTGGAGAGAGGGACATCAGTTGCACCACAGGGCGGGAGGAGGGTGCTGAGCACGTTACATTTTCTCTCTTCGGTAAGCATTTTTTTGTGTTTGATACTTTTGGAATTTTGGTTTTTCATGTTGATTTTAAAATGACCTTTTTCATGTTTTTAATATACAAACTCGTTTTTTTCCTCACAGCAGGTCAACTTGTGTGTGGTTGCAACATTACGGTCCCATTGAGTACATTTTTGGAGAGAGGGACATCAGTTGCACCACAGGGCGGGAGGAGGGTGCCGAGCACGTTACATTTTCTCTCTTCGGTAAGCATTTTTTTGTCTTTGATACTTTTGGAATTTTGGTTTTTCATGTTGATTTTAAAATGACCTTTTTCATGTTTGAAATGTACTAACTCGTTTTTTCCTCACAGCAGGTCAACTTGTGTGTGGTTGCAACATTACGGTCCCATTGAGTACATTTTTGGAGAGAGGGACATCAGTTGCACCACAGGCCGGGAGGAGGGTGCTGAGCACGTTACATTTTCTCTCTTCGGTAAGCATTTTTTTGTGTTTGTTACTTTTGGAATTTTGGTTTTTCATGTTGATTTTAAAATGACCTTTTTCATGTTTGAAATGTACTAACTCGTTTCTTCCTCACAGCAGGTCAACTTGTGTGTGGTTGCAACATTACGGTCCCATTGAGTACATTTTTGGAGAAAGGGACATCAGTTGCACCACAGGGCGGGAGGAGGGTGCTGAGCACGTTACATTTTCTCTCTTCGGTAAGCATTTTTTTGTGTTTTATAATTTTGGAATTTTGGTTTTTCTTGTTGATTTTAAAATGACCTTTTTCATGTTTGAAATGTACTAACTCGTTTTTTGCTCACAGCAGGTCAACTTGTGTGTGGTTGCAACATTACGGTCCCATTGAGTACATTTTTGGAGAGAGGGACATCAGTTGCACCACAGGGCGGGAGGAGGGTGCTGAGCACGTTACATTTTCTCTCTTCGGTAAGCATTTTTTTGTGTTTGATACTTTTGGAATTTTGGTTTTTCATGTTGATTTTAAAATGACCTTTTTCATGTTTGAAATGTACTAACTCGTTTTTTCCTCACAGCAGGTCAACTTGTGTGTGGTTGCAACATTACGGTCCCATTGAGTACATTTTTGGAGAAAGGGACATCAGTTGCACCACAGGGCGGGAGGAGGGTGCTGAGCACGTTACATTTTCTCTCTTCGGTAAGCATTTTTTTGTGTTTGATACTTTTGGAATTTTGGTTTTTCATGTTGATTTTAAAATGACCTTTTTCATGTTTGAAATGTACTAACTCGTTTTTTCCTCACAGCAGGTCAAGTTGTGTGTGGTTGCAACATTACGGTCCAATTGAGTACATTTTTGGAGAAAGGGACATCAGTTGCACCACAGGGCGGGAGGAGGGTGCTGAGCACGTTACATTTTCTCTCTTCGGTAAGCATTTTTTTGTGTTTGATACTTTTGGAATTTTGGTTTTTCATGTTGATTTTAAAATGACCTTTTTCATGTTTGAAATGTACTACTTCGTTTCTTCCTCACAGCAGGTCAACTTGTGTGTGGTTGCAACATTACGGTCCCATTGAGTACATTTTTGGAGAAAGGGACATCAGTTGCACCACAGGGCGGGAGGAGGGTGCTGAGCACGTTACATTTTCTCTCTTCGGTAAGCATTTTTTTGTGTTTTATAGTTTTGGAATTTTGGTTTTTCTTGTTGATTTTAAAATGACCTTTTTCATGTTTGAAATGTACTAACACGTTTCTTCCTCACAGCAGGTCAACTTGTGTGTGGTTGCAACATTACGGTCCCATTGAGTACATTTTTGGAGAGAGGGACATCAGTTGCACCACAGGGCGGGAGGAGGGTGCAGAGCACGTTACATTTTCTCTCTTCGGTAAGCATTTTTTTGTGTTTGATACTTTTTGAAATTTGGTTTTTCATGTTGATTTTAAAATGACCTTTTTCATGTTTGAAATATACTATCTCGTTTTTTCCTCACAGCAGGTCAACTTGTGTGTGGTTGCAACATTACGGTCCCATTGAGTACATCTTTGGAGAGAGGGACATCAGTTGCACCACAGGGCGGGAGGAGGGTGCTGAGCACGTTACATTTTCTCTCTTCGGTAAGCATTTCTTTGTGTTTGATACTTTTGGAAATTTGGTTTTTCATGTTGATTTTAAAATGACCTTTTTAATGTTTTAAATGTACTAACTCGTTTTTTCCTCACAGCAGGTCAAGTTGTGTGTGGTTGCAACATTACGGTCCAATTGAGTCCATTTTTGGAGAGAGGGACATCAGTTGCACCACGGGGCGGGAGGAGGGTGCTGAGCACGTTACATTTTCTCTCTTCGGTAAGTATTTTTTTCTGTTTGATACTTTTGGAATTTTGGTTTTTCATGTTGATTTTAAAATGACGTTTTTCATGTTTGAAATGTACTAACTCGTTTTTTCCTCACAGCAGGTCAACTTGTGTGTGGTTGCAACATTACGGTCCCATTGAGTACATTTTTGGAGAGAGGGACATCAGTTGCACCACAGGGCGGGAGGAGGGTGCTGAGCACGTTACATTTTCTCTCTTCGGTAAGCATTTTTTTGTGTTTGATACTTTTGGAATTTTGGTTTTTCATGTTGATTTTAAAATGACCTTTTTCATGTTTGAAATGTACTAACTCGTTTGTTCCTCACAGCAGGTCAACTTGTGTGTGGTTGCAACATTACGGTCCCATTGAGTACATTTTTGGAGAAAGGGACATCAGTTGCACCACAGGGCGGGAGGAGGGTGCTGAGCACGTTACATTTTCTCTCTTCGGTAAGCATTTTTTTGTGTTTTATAGTTTTGGAATTTTGGTTTTTCTTGTTGATTTTAAAATGACCTTTTTCATGTTTGAAATGTACTAACTCGTTTTTTCCTCACAGCAGGTCAACTTGTGTGTGGTTGCAACATTACGGTCCCATTGAGTACATTTTTGGAGAGAGGGACATCAGTTGCACCACAGGGCGGGAGGATGGTGCTGAGCACGTTACATTTTCTCTCTTCGGTAAGCATTTTTTTGTGTTTGATACTTTTGGAAATTTGGTTTTACATGTTGATTTTAAAATGACCTTTTTCATGTTTGAAATATACTATCTCGTTTTTTCCTCACAGCAGGTCAACTTGTGTGTGGTTGCAACATTACGGTCCCATTGAGTACATTTTTGGAGAGAGATACATCAGTTGCACCACAGGGCGGGAGGAGGGTGCTGAGCACGTTACATTTTCTCTCTTCGGTAAGCATTTTTTTGTGTTTGATACTTTTGGAATTTTGGTTTTTCATGTTGATTTTAAAATGACCTTTTTCATGTTTGAAATGTACTAACTCGTTTTTTCCTCACAGCAGGTCAACTTGTGTGTGGTTGCAACATTACGGTCCCATTGAGTACATTTTTGGAGAGAGGGACATCAGTTGCACCACAGGGCGGGAGGAGGGTGCTGAGCACGTTACATTTTCTCTCTTCGGTAAGCATTTTTTTGTGTTTGTTACTTTTCGAATTTTGGTTTTTCATGTTGATTTTAAAATGACCTTTTTCATGTTTGAAATGTACTAACTCGTTTCTTCCTCACAGCAGGTCAACTTGTGTGTGGTTGCAACATTACGGTCCCATTGAGTACATTTTTGGAGATAAGGACATCAGTTGCACCACAGGGCGGGAGGAGGGTGCTGAGCACGTTACATTTTCTCTCTTCGGTAAGCATTTTTTTGTGTTTGATACTTTTGGAATTTTGGTTTTTCATGTTGATTTTAAAATGACCTTTTTCATGATTGAAATGTACTAACTCGTTTTTTCCTCACAGCAGGTCAACTTGTGTGTGGTTGCAACATTACGGTCCCATTGAGTACATTTTTGGAGAGAGGGACATCAGTTGCACCACAGGGCGGGAGGAGGGTGCAGAGCACGTTACATTTTCTCTCTTCGGTAAGCATTTTTTTGTGTTTGATACTTTTGGAATTTTGGTTTTTCATGTTGATTATAAAATGACCTTTTTCATGTTTGAAATGTACTAACTCGTTTTTTCCTCGCAGCAGGTCAACTTGTGTGTGGTTGCAACATTACGGTCCCATTGAGTACATTTTTGGAGAGAGGGACATCAGTTGCACCACAGGGCGGGAGGAGGGTGCTGAGCACGTTACATTTTCTCTCTTTGGTAAGCATTTTTTTGTGTTTGATACTTTTGGAATTTTGGTTTTTCATGTTGATTTTAAAATGACCTTTTTCATGTTTGAAATGTACTAACTCGTTTTTTCCTCACAGCAGGTCAACTTGTGTGTGGTTGCAACATTACGGTCCCATTGAGTACATTTTTGGAGAGAGGGACATCAGTTGCACCACAGGGCGGGAGGAGGGTGCTTAGCACGTTACATTTTGTCTCTTCGGTAAGCATTTTTTTGTGTTTGATACTTTTGGAATTTTGGTTTTTCATGTTGATTTTAAAATGACCTTTTTCATGTTTGAAATGTACTAACTCGTTTCTTCCTCACAGCAGGTCAACTTGTGTGTGGTTGCAACATTACGGTCCCATTGAGTACATTTTTGGAGAAAGGGACATCAGTTGCACCACAGGGCGGGAGGAGGGTGCTGAGCACGTTACATTTCCTCTCTTCGATAAGCATTTTTTTGTGTTTTATAGATTTGGAATTTTGGTTTTTCTTGTTGATTTTAAAATGACCTTTTTCATGTTTGAAATGTACTAACTCGTTTTTTCCTCTCAGCAGGTCAACTTGTGTGTGGTTGCAACATTACAGTCCCATTGAGTACATCTTTGGAGAGAGGGACATCAGTTGCACCACAGGGCGGGAGGAGGGTGCTGAGCACGTTACATTTTCTCTCTTCGGTAAGCATTTTTTTGTGTTTTATAGTTTTGGAATTTTGGTTTTTCATGTTGATTTTAAAATGACCTATTTCATGTTTGAAATATACTAACTCGTTTTTTCCTCACAGCAGGTCAACTTGTGTGTGGTTGCAACATTACGGTCCCATTGAGTACATTTTTGGAGAGAGGGACATCAGTTGCACCACAGGGCGGGAGGAGGGTGCTGAGCACGTTACATTTTCTCTCTTCGGTAAGCATTTTTTTGTGTTTGATACTTTTGGAATTTTGGTTTTTCATGTTGATTTTAAAATGACCTTTTTCATGTTTGAAATGTACTAACTCGTTTTTTCCTCACAGCAGGTCAACTTGTGTGTGGTTGCAACATTACGGTCCCATTGAGTACATTTTTGGAGAGAGGGACATCAGTTGCACCACAGGGCGGGAGGAGGGTGCTGAGCACGTTACATTTTCTCTCTTCGGTAAGCATTTTTTTGTGTTTGATACTTTTGGAATTTTGGTTTTTCATGTTGATTATAAAATGACCTTTTTCATGTTTGAAATGTACTAACTCGTTTTTTCCTCACAGCAGGTCAACTTGTGTGTGGTTGCAACATTACGGTCCCATTGAGTACATTTTTGGAGAGAGGGACATCAGTTGCACCACAGGGCGGGAGGAGGGTGCTGAGCACGTTACATTTTCTCTCTTCGGTAAGCATTCTTTTGTGTTTGATACTTTTGGAATTTTGGTTTTTCATGTTGATTTTAAAATGACCTTTTTCATGTTTGAAATGTACTAACTCGTTTCTTCCTCACAGCAGGTCAACTTGTGTGTGGTTGCAACATTACGGTCCCATTGAGTACATTTTTGGAGAAAGGGACATCAGTTGCACCACAGGGCGGGAGGAGGGTGCTGAGCACGTTACATTTTCTCTCTTCGGTAAGCATTTTTTTGTGTTATATAGTTTTGGAATTTTGGTTTTTCTTGTTGATTTTAAAATGACCTTTTTCATGTTTGAAATGTACTAACTCGTTTTTTCCTCACAGCAGGTCAACTTGTGTGTGGTTGCAACATTACGGTCCCATTGAGTACATTTTTGGAGAGAGGGACATCAGTTGCACCACAGGGCGGGAGGAGGGTGCTGAGCACGTTACATTTTCTCTCTTCGGTAAGCATTTTTTTGTGTTTGATACTTTTGGAATTTTGGTTTTTCATGTTGATTTTAAAATGACCTTTTTCATGTTTGAAATGTACTAACTCGTTTTTTCCTCACAGCAGGTCAACTTGTGTGTGGTTGCAACATTACGGTCCCATTGAGTACATTTTTGGAGAGAGGGACATCAGTTGCACCACAGGGCGGGAGGAGGGTGCTGAGCACGTTACATTTTCTCTCTTCGGTAAGCATTTTTTTGTGTTTGATACTTTTGGAATTTTGGTTTTTCATGTTGATTTTAAAATGACCTTTTTCATGTTTGAAATATACTAACTCGTTTTTTCCTCACAGCAGGTCAACTTGTGTGTGGTTGCAACATTACGGTCCCATTGAGTACATTTTTGGAGAGAGGGACATCAGTTGCACCACAGGGCGGGAGGAGGGTGCTGAGCACGTTACATTTTCTCTCTTCGGTAAGCATTTTTTTGTGTTTGATACTTTTGGAATTTTGGTTTTTCATGTTGATTTTAAAATGACCTTTTTTATGTTTGAAATGTACTAACTCGTTTTTTCCTCACAGCAGGTCAACTTGTGTGTGGTTGCAACATTACGGTCCCATTGAGTACATTTTTGGAGAGAGGGACATCAGTTGCACCACAGGGCGAGAGGAGGGTGCTGAGCACGTTACATCTTCTCTCTTCGGTAAGCATTTTTTTGTGTTTGATACTTTTGGAATTTTGGTTTTTCATGTTGATTTTAAAATGACCTTTTTCATGTTTGAAATGTACTAACTCGTTTTTTCCTCACAGCAGGTCAACTTGTGTGTGGTTGCAACATTACGGTCCCATTGAGTACATTTTTGGAGAGAGGGACATCAGTTGCACCACAGGGCTGGAGGAGGGTGGTGAGCACGTTACATTTTCTCTCTTCGGTAAGCATTTTTTTGTGTTTGATACTTTTGGAATTTTGGTTTTTCATGTTGATTTTAAAATGACCTTTTTCATGTTTGAAATGTACTAACTCGTTTTTTCCTCAAAGCAGGTCAACTTGTGTGTGGTTGCAACATTACGGTCCCATTGAGTACATTTTTGGAGAGAGGGACATCAGTTGCACCACAGGGTGGGAGGAGGGTGCTGAGCACGTTACATTTTCTCTCTTCGGTAAGCATTTTTTTGTGTTTGATACTTTTGGAATTTTGGTTTTTCATGTTGATTTTAAAATGACCTTTTTCATGTTTGAAATGTACTAACTCGTTTTTTCCTCACAGCAGGTCAACTTGTTTGTGGTTGCAACATTACGGTGCCATTGAGTACATTTTTGGAGAGAGGGACATCAGTTGCACCACAGGGCGGGAGGAGGGTGCTGAGCACGTTGCATTTTCTCTCTTCGGTAAGCATTTTTTTGTGTTTGATACTTTTGGAATTTTGGTTTTTCATGTTGATTTTAAAATGACCTTTTTCATGTTTGAAATGTACTAACTCGTTTTTTCCTCACAGCAGGTCAACTTGTGTGTTGTTGCAACATTACGGGCCCATTGAGTACATTTTTGGAGAGAGGGACATCAGTTGCGCCACAGGGCGGGAGGAGGGTGCTGAGCACGTTACATTTTCTCTCTTCGGTAAGCATTTTTTTGTGTTTGATACTTTTGGAATTTTGGTTTTTCATGTTGATTTTAAAATGACCTTTTTCATGTTTGAAATATACTAACTCGTTTTTTCCTCACAGCAGGTCAACTTGTGTGTGGTTGCAACATTACGGTCCCATTGAGTACATTTTTGGAGAGAGGCACATCCGTTGCACCACAGGGCGGGAGGAGGGTGCTGAGCACGTTACATTTTCTCTCTTCGGTAAGCATTTTTTTGTGTTTGATACTTTTGGAATTTTGGTTTTTCATGTTGATTTTAAAATGACCTTTTTCATGTTTGAAATGTACTAACTCGTTTATTCCTCACAGCAGGTCAACTTGTGTGTGGTTGCAACATTACGGTCCCATTGAGTACATTTTTGGAGAGAGGGACATCAGTTGCACCACAGGGCGGGAGGAGGGTGCTGAGCACGTTACATTTTCTCTCTTCGGTAAGCATTTTTTTGTGTTTGATACTTTTGGAATTTTGGTTTTTCATGTTGATTTTAAAATGACCTTTTTCATGTTCGAAATGTACTAACTCGTTTTTTCCTCACAGCAGGTCAACTTGTGTGTGGTTGCAACATTACGGTCCCATTGAGTACATTTTTGGAGAGAGGGACATCAGTTGCACCACAGGGCGGGAGGAGGGTGCTGAGCACGTTACATTTTCTCTCTTCAGTAAGAATTTTTTTGTGTTTGATACTTTTGGAATTTTGGTTTTTCATGTTGATTTTAAAATGACCTTTTTCATGATTGAAATATACTAACTCGTTTTATCCTCACAGCAGGTCATTTCGTGTGTGGTTGCAACATTACGGTCCCATTGAGTACATTTTTGGAGAAAGGGACACCAGTTGCACCACAGGGCGGGGGGAGGGTGCAGAGCACGATACATTTTTCTCTCTTCGGTAAGCTTTTTTTTGTGTTTTATACTTTTGGAATTTTGGTTTTTCATGTTGATTTTAAAATGACCTTTTTCATGATTGAAATGTACTAACTCGTTTTTTCCTCACAGCAGGTCAACTTGTGTGTGGTTGCAACATTACGGTCCCATTGAGTACATTTTTGGAGAAAGGGACACCAGTTGCACCACAGGGCGGGGGGAGGGTGCAGAGCACGATACATTTTTCTCTCTTCGGTAAGTTTTTTTTTGTGTTTTATACTTTTGGAATTTTGCTTTTTCATGTTGATTTTAAAATGACCTTTTTCATGTTTGAAATGTACTAACTCATTTTTTCCTCACAGCAGGTCAACTTGTGTGTGGTTGCAACATTACGGTCCCATTGAGTACATTTTTGGAGAAAGGGACACCAGTTGCACCACAGGGCGGGGGGAGGGTGCAGAGCACGATACATTTCTCTCTCTTCGGTAAGCTTTTTTTTGTGTTTTATACTTTTGGAATTTTGGTTTTTCATGTTGATTTTAAAATGACCTTTTTCATGTTTGAAATGTACTAACTCGTTTTTTCCTCACAGCAGGTCAACTTGTGTGTGGTTGCAACATTACGGTCCCATTGAGTACATTTTTGGAGAAAGGGACACCAGTTGCACCACAGGGCGGGGGGAGGGTGCAGAGCACGATACATTTTTCTCTCTTCGGAAAGCTTTTTTTTGTGTTTTATACTTTTGGAATTTTGGTTTTTCAAGTTGATTTTAAAATGACCTTTTTCATGATTGAAATGTACTAACCCGTTTTTTCCTCACAGCAGGTCATTTTGTGTGTGGTTGCAACATTACGGACCCATTGAGTACATTTTTGGAGAAAGGGACACCAGTTGCACCACAGGGCGGGGGGAGGGTGCAGAGCACGATACATTTTTCTCTCTTCGGTAAGCATCTTTTTGTGTTTTATACTTTTGGAATTTTGGTTTTTCATGTTGATTTTAAAATGACCTTTTTCATGATTTAAATGTACTAACTCGTTTTTTCCTCACAGCAGGTCATTTTGTGTGTGGTTGCAACATTACGGTCCCATTGAGTACATTTTTGGAGAAAGGGACACCAGTTGCACCACAGGGCGGGGGGAGGGTGCAGAGGACGATACATTTTTCTCTCTTCGGTAAGCTTTTTTTTGTGTTTTATACTTTTGGAATTTTGGTTTTTCATGTTGATTTTAAAATGACCTTTTTCATGATTGAAATGTACTAACCCGTTTTTTCCTCACAGCAGGTCATTTTGTGTGTGGTTTCAACATTACGGTCCCATTGAGTACATTTTTGGAGAAAGGGACACCAGTTGCACCAAAGGCGGGGGGAGGGTGCAGAGCACGATACATTTTTCTCTCTTCGGTAAGCTTTTTTTTTGTGTTTTATACTTTTGGAATTTTGGTTTTTCATGTTGATTTTAAAATGACCTTTTTCATGATTGAAATGTACTAACTCGTTTTCTCCTCACAGGAGGTCATGTTGTGTGTGGTTGCAACATTACGGTTCCGTTGAGTACATTTTTGGAGAAAGGGACACCAGTTGCACCAAAGGCGGGGGGAGGGTGCAGAGCACGATACATTTTTCTCTCTTCGGTAAGCTTTTTTTTTGTGTTTTATACTTTTGGAATTTTGGTTTTTCATGTTGATTTTAAAATGACCTTTTTCATGATTGAAATGTACTAACTCGTTTTTTCCTCACAGCAGGTCAACTTGTGTGTGGTTGCAACATTACGGTCCCATTGAGTACATTTTTGGAGAAAGGGGCACCAGTTGCACCACAGGGCGGGGGGAGGGTGCAGAGGACGATACATTTTTCTCTCTTCGGTAAGCTTTTTTTTGTGTTTTATACTTTTGGAATTTTGGTTTTTCATGTTGACTTTAAAATGACCTTTTTCATGTTTGAAATGTACTAACTCGTTTTTTCCTTACAGCAGGTCAACTTGTGTGTGGTTGCAACATTACAGTCCCATTGAGTACATTTTTGGAGAAAGGGACACCAGTTGCACCACAGGGCGGGGGGAGGGTGCAGAGCACGATACATTTTTCTCTCTTCGGTAAGCTTTTTTTTGTGTTTTATACTTTTGGAATTTTGGTTTTTCATGTTGACTTTAAAATGACCTTTTTCATGTTTGAAATGTACTAACTCGTTTTTTCCTCACAGCAGGTCAACTTGTGTGTGGTTGCAACGTTATAGTCCCATTGAGTACATTTTTGGAGGAAGGGACACCAGTTGCACCACAGGGCGGGGGGAGGGTGCACAGCACGATACATTTTTCTCTCTTCGGTAAGCTTTTTCTTGTTTATATTAGATTAGATTAGATTTACTTTCATTCCAATTGATCCGTAGTGAGGAGGTCCTCCTGGATGTGGAACATGTCAGAAAAACAACAATACATGACAAATATTTACAACTAAAACAAATAAACTAATGTACCATTCCACAGGTCCCAAGTGGAATGATTGTCATTTTTAATGAACACTAAGAGTCATTTTACAAATACTAATGCACTGAATTTAAAATAAAAAACGTTTTTTATTTATTTATAAGGTAATAAACATGTAATACAACTACTGTAATACTTATTTACAATGAACACATTACTGCACTGAAATGGTGCAGAAGTTAGATTATACTTACACACACACACACACACACACACACACACACACACACACACACAAATTTTCAGTGAACACATTACTGCACTGATATTGTGCAGAAGTTATGTTGTACTTATATACAAATCAGTTGGTTTTACTAAGAAATTCATCAATGGAGTAGAAGGAGTTGGCCACCAATAAATCCTTTAGGCTTCTCTTAAACTGAATTTCATTGGTTGTTAAGCTTTTTATGGCTGCTGGCAAGTTATTGAAAATGTGTGTTCCTGAATAATGCACACCTTTTTGTACAAGACTAAGTGACTTTAAATTCTTGTGAAGATTATTCTTATTTCTACACTCCTGGAAATTGAAATAAGAACACCGTGAATTCATTGTCCCAGGAAGGGGAAACTTTATTGACACATTCCTGGGGTCAGATACATCACATGATCACACTGACAGAACCACAGCCACATAAACACAGGCAACAGAGCATGCACAATGTCGGCACTAGTACAGTATATATCCACCTTTCGCAGCAATGCAGGCTGCTATTCTCCCATGGAGACGATCGTAGAGATGCTGGATGTAGTCCTGTGGAATGGCTTGCCATGCCATTTCCACCTGGCGCCTCAGTTGGACCAGCGTTCGTGCTGGACGTGCAGACCGCGTGAGACGACGCTTCATCCAGTCCCAAACATGCTCAATGGGGGACAGATTCGGGGATCTTGCTGGCCAGGGTAGTTGACTTACACCTTCTAGAGCACGTTGGGTGGCACGGGATACATGCGGACGTGCATTGTCCTGTTGGAACATCAAGTTCCCTTGCCGGTCTAGGAATGGTAGAACGATGGGTTCGATGATGGTTTGGATGTACCGTGCACTATTCAGTGTCCCCTCGATGATCACCAGTGGTGTACGGCCAGTGTAGGAGATCGCTCCCCACACCATGATGCCGGGTGTTGGCCCTGTGTGCCTCGGTCGTATGCAGTCCTGATTGTGGCGCTCACCTGCACGGCGCCAAACACGCATACGACCATCATTGGCACCAAGGCAGAAGCGACTCTCATCGCTGAAGAAGACACGCCTCCATTCGTCCCTCCATTCACGCCTGTCGCGACACCACTGGAGGCGGGCTGCACGATGTTGGGGCGTGAGCGGAAGACGGCCTAACGGTGTGCGGGACCGTAGCCCAGCTTCATGGAGACGGTTGCGAATGGTCCTCGCCGATTCCCCAGGAACAACAGTGTCCCTAATTTGCTGGGAAGTGGCGGTGCGGTTCCCTACGGCACTGCGTAGGATCCTACGGTCTTGGCGTGCATCCGTGCGTCGCTGCGGTCCGGTCCCAGGTCGACGGGCACGTGTACCTTCCGCCGACCACTGGCGACAACATCGATGTACTGTGGAGACCTCATGCCCCACGTGTTGAGCAATTCGGCGGTACGTCCACCCGGCCTCCCGCATGCCCACTATACGCCCTCGCTCAAAGTCCGTCAACTGCACATACGGTTCACGTCCACACTGTTGCGGCATGCTACCAGTGTTAAAGACTGCGATGGAGCTCCGTATGCCACGGCAAACTGGCTGACACTGACGGCAGCGGTGCACAAATGCTGCACAGCTAGCGCCATTCGACGGCCAACACCGCGGTTCCTGGTGTGTCCGCTGTGCCGTGCGTGTGATCATTGCTTGTACAGCCCTCTCGCAGTGTCTGGAGCAAGTATGGTGGGTCTGACACACCAGTGTCAATGTGTTCTTTTTTCCATTTCCAGGAGTGTAGTATTGATTCCATGAATTGAGCTGTTGGTTTGAAAAAGTGATATATTTTTAATGACAAATTTCATTAAGGAATAAATATACTGGGAAGCTGTAGTTAGTATCCCTAGTTCCCTAAACAGGCTTCTGCAGGATGTTCTTGAGTTCACACCACATATAATTCTTACTGCACGTTTTTGTGCCCGGAAAACTTTAGCTTGGCTTGATGAATTACCCCAAAAAATAATCCCATATGACATTATGGAATGAAAGTAAGCATAGTATGCCAGCTTTTTCATTTTTATATCCCCTACGTCTGACAAAATTCGCATTGCAAACAGAGATTTGTTAAGACGCTTCAGCAGTTCTGTGGTGTGCTCCTCCCAATTGAATTTATTATCAAGCTGTAATCCCAAGAATTTAACACTGTCCATTTCTTCTATCTTCTTGTCATCATATGTTAGACATATACTCTTGGGACACCCCTTACAAGTTCTGAACTGCATGTAGTGTGTTTTTTCAAAGTTTAGTGACAAAGAATTGGCTAGGAACCAGTGATTAATGTCCACAAATATTTTATTGGCTGATCTTTCTAAGACTACACTTGATTTGCTATTTATTGCAATGTTTGTATCATCGGCAAACAAAACAAACTTGGCATCTGGTAATGTTACTGATGAAAGGTCATTGATATACACAAGAAAAAGTAAGGGCCCCAAAATGGAACCTTGTGGGACCCCACATGTAACTAGTTCCCAGTTGGATGATGCCTGATAGACATGTATCAAGCTCTTTCCTAATAACACCCTTTGTTTCCTGCCAGAGATATAAGATTTGAACCATTTTGCAGCATTTCCTGTTACACTATAATATTCTAGTTTACTTAAAAGGATATTGTGATTTACACAGTCAAATGCCTTTGATAGATCACAAAATATACCAGTTGCCTGCAATTTTTTGTCTAATGAATTAAGCACATTTTCACTGTAAGGTAAGATAGCCTTCTCAATATCAGAACCTTTTAGAAATCCAAACTGTGACTTTGACAGTATGTTATTTGAGATAAGATGGTTATAAAGACGACAGTACATTACTTTTTCGAAAATTTTTGAGAATGCTGGTAACAGTGAAATTGGACGGAAATTTGATGCTATTTCTTTATCTCCCTTCTTAAACAGTGGCTTAACTTCAGCATATTTCAGCCATTCAGGAAATATTCCACTGATAAACGACTGGTTACACAGATAGCTTAATATGTTACTTAGCTCAGAATCACATTCTTTAATTAACTTTGTTGATATTTCATCATACCCACTAGATGTTTTTGATTTTAAAGATTTTATGATGGACATTATTTCCGTTGGGGTAGTGAGGGTCAAATTCATATTATGGAAATTACTTGAAATGTCTGGTCTAAGGTAATCCATAGCAGCATCTACCGAACCTGACAACCCCATCTTTTCAGTAACAGTTATAAAATGTTTGTTAAAAAATTCTGCAACACTATACACATCTGTCACCAATGTATCATTTACTCTTAATGCTATTTGTTCCTCTTCATGTCTGGTCCTACCGGTCTCCTCCTTCACTATATCCCATATTGTCTTTATTTTGTTATCTGATATGACTATCTTTTCCTTGTAATATATTTGCTTTGACATCCATATTACAGTCTTTAATATTTTGCAGTATTTCTTATAATGTGCTATAGCATCAACATTGGAAATGTTTCGGATTGACAGATACAGTTTTCTTTTTGTTTTACAAGATACCCTTATTCCTCGAGTAATCCATGGCTTCTTTGTAGATTTTCCTCTAACCTTGGTAAGTTTTGGGGGAAAGCAGTGTTCAAATAAGGTAAGCACTTTATTAGCAAAAATGTTATATTTTTCATTCATGCCATGAGCACTGTAAACATCAGTCCAGTGAATGTCTCTGAGGAGTGTCCTAAAATAATCAATTTTTGGCTTACTGATTAACCTCTTGAGCTCAGATTATACTTTTGGAATTTTGGTTTTTCATATTGATTTTAAAATGACCTTTTTCATGATTGAAATGTACTAACCCGTTTTTTCCTCACAGCAGGTCATTTTGTGTGTGGTTGCGACATTACGGTCCCATTGAGTACATTTTTGGAGAAAGGGACACCAGTTGCACCACAGGGCAGGGGGAGGGTGCAGAGCACGATACATTTTTCTCTCTTCGGTAAGCTTTTTTTTGTGTTTTATACTTTTGGAATTTTGGTTTTTCATGTTGATTTTAAAATGTCCTTTTTCATGATTGAAATGTACTAACTCGTTTTTTCCTCACAGCAGGTCAACTTGTGTGTGGTTGCAACATTACGGTACCATTGAGTACATTTTTGGAGAAAGGGACACCAGTTGCACCACAGGGCAGGGGGAGGGTGCAGAGCACGATACATTTTTCTCTCTTCGCTAAGCTTTTTTTTGTGTTATATACTTTTGGAATTTTGGTTTTTCATGTTGATTTTAAAATGACCTTTTTCATGTTTGAAATGTACTAACTCGTTTCTTCCTCACAGCAGGTCAACTTGTGTGTGGTTGCAACATTAAGGTCCCATTGAGTACATTTTTGGAGAAAGGGACACCAGTTGCACCACAGGGCGGGGGGAGGGTGCAGAGCACGATACATTTTTCTCTCTTCGGTAAGCTTTTTTGTGTTTTATACTTTTGGAATTTTGGTATTTCATGTTGATTTTAAAATGACCTTTTTCATGTTTGAAATGTACTAACTCGTTTTTTCCTCACAGCAGGTCAACTTGTGTGTGGTTGCAACATAACGGTCCCATTGAGTACATTTTTGGAGAAAGAGACACCAGTTGCATCACAGGGCGGGGGGAGGGTGCAGAGCACGATACATTTTTCTCTCTTCGCTAATTTTTTTTTTGTGTTTTATACTTTTGGAATTTTGGTTTTTCATGTTGATTTTAAAATGACCTTTTTCATGATTGAAATGTACTAACTCGTTTTTTCCTCACAGCAGATCAACTTGTGTGTGGTTGCAACATTACGGTCCCATTGAGTACATTTTTGGAGAAAGGGACACCAGTTGCACCACAGGGCGGGGGGAGGGTGCAGAGCACGATACATTTTCTCTCTTCGGTAAGCTTTTTTTTGTGTTTTATATTTTTGGAATTTTGGTTTTTCATGTTGATTTTAAAATGTCCTTTTTCATGATTGAAATGTACTAACTCGTTTTTTCCTCACAGCAGGTCATTTTGTGTGTGGTTGCAACATTACGGTCCCATTGAGTACATTTTTGGAGAAAGGGACACCAGTTGCACCACAGGGCGGGGGGAGGGTGCAGAGCACGATACATTTTTCTCTCTTCGGTAATTTTTTTTTTGTGTTTTATACTTTTGGAATTTTGGTTTTTCATGTTGATTTTAAAATGACCTTTTTCATAATTGAAATGTACTAACTCGTTTTTTCCTCACAGCAGGTCAACTTGTGTGTGGTTGCAACATTACGGTCCCATTGAGTACATTTTTGGAGAAAGGGACACCAGTTGCACCACAGGGCGGGGGGAGGGTGCAGAGCACGATACATTTTTCTCTCTTCGGAAAGCTTTTTTTTGTGTTTTATACTTTTGGAATTTTGGTTTTTCAAGTTGATTTTAAAATGACCTTTTTCATGATTGAAATGTACTAACCCGTTTTTTCCTCACAGCAGGTCATTTTGTGTGTGGTTGCAACATTACGGACCCATTGAGTACATTTTTGGAGAAAGGGACACCAGTTGCACCACAGGGCGGGGGGAGGGTGCAGAGCACGATACATTTTTCTCTCTTCGGTAAGCATCTTTTTGTGTTTTATACTTTTGGAATTTTGGTTTTTCATGTTGATTTTAAAATGACCTTTTTCATGATTTAAATGTACTACCTCGTTTTTTCCTCACAGCGGGTCAACTTGTGTGTGGTTGCAACATTACGGTCCCATTGAGTACATTTTTGGAGAAAGGGACACCAGTTGCACCACAGGGCGGGGGGAGGGTGCAGAGCACGATACATTTTTCTCTCTTCGGTAAGCTTTTTTTTGTGTTTTATATTTTTGGAATTTTGGTTTTTCATGTTGATTTTAAAATGTCCTTTTTCATGATTGAAATGTACTAACCCGTTTTTTCCTCACAGCAGGTCATTTTGTGTGTGGTTGCAACATTACGGTCCCATTGAGTACATTTTTGGAGAAAGAGACACCAGTTGCATCACAGGGCGGGGGGAGGGTGCAGAGCACGATACATTTTTCTCTCTTCGGTAATTTTTTTTTTGTGTTTTATACTTTTGGAATTTTGGTTTTTCATGTTGATTTTAAAATGACCTTTTTCATGTTTGAAATGTACTAACTCGTTTTTTCCTCACAGTAGGTCAACTTGTGTGTGGTTGCAACATTACGGTCCCATTGAGTACATTTTTGGAGAAAGAGACACCAGTTGCATCACAGGGCGGGGGGAGGGTGCAGAGCACGATACATTTTTCTCTCTTCGGTAATTTTTTTTTTGTGTTTTATACTTTTGGAATTTTGGTTTTTCATGTTGATTTTAAAATGACCTTTTTCATGATTGAAATGTACTAACTCGTTTTTTCCTCACAGCAGGTCATTTTGTGTGTGGTTGCAAGATTACGGTCCCATTGAGTACATTTTTGGAGAAAGGGACACCAGTTGCACCACAGGGCGGGGGGAGGGTGCAGAGCACGATACATTTTCTCTCTTCGGTAAGCTTTTTTTTGTGTTTTATACTTTTGGAATTTTGGTTTTTCATGTTGATTTTAAAATGACCTTTTTCATGATTGAAATGTACTAACTCGTTTTTTCCTCACAGCAGGTCAACTTGTGTGTGGTTGCAACATTACGGTCCCATTGAGAACATTTTTGGAGAAAGGGACACCAGTTGCACCACAGGGCGGGGGGACAGTGCAGAGCACGATACATTTTTCTCTCTTCGGTAACCTTTTTTTTGTGTTTTATACTTTTGGAATTTTGGTTTTTCATGTTGATTTTAAAATGACCTTTTTCATGATTGGAATGTACTAACCCGTTTTTTCCTTACAGCAGGTCATTTTGTGTGTGGTTGCAACATTACGGTCCCATTGAGTACATTTTTGGAGAAAGGGACACCAGTTGCACCACAGGGCGGGGGGAGGGTGCAGAGCACGATACATTTTTCTCTCTACGGTAAGCTTTTTTTGTGTTTTATACTTTTGGAATTTTGGTTTTTCATGTTGATTTTAAAATGACCTTTTTCATGATTGAAATGTACTAACCCGTTTTTTCCTTACAGCAGGTCATTTTGTGTGTGGTTGCAACATTACGGTCCCATTGAGTACATTTTTGGAGAAAGGGACACCAGTTGCACCACAGGGCGGGGGGAGGGTGCAGAGCACGATACATTTTTCTCTCTTCGGTAAGCTTTGTTTTGTGTTTTATACTTTTGGAATTTTGGTTTTTCATGTTGATTTTAAAATGACCTTTTTCATGATTGAAATGTACTAACTCGTTTTTTCCTCACAGCAGGTCAACTTGTGTGTGGTTGCAACATTACAGTCCCATTGAGTACATTTTTGGAGAAAGGGACACCAGTTGCACCACAGGGCGGGGGGAGGGTGCAGAGCACGATACATTTTTCTCTCTTCGGTAAGCTTTTTTTTGTATTTTATACTTTTGGAATTTTGGTTTTTCATTTTGATTTTAAAATGACCTTTTTCATGATTGAAATGTACTAACCCGTTTTTTCCTCACAGCAGGTCATTTTGTGTGTGGTTGCAACATTACGGTCCCATTGAGTACATTTTTGGAGAAAGGGACACCAGTTGCACCACAGGGCGGGGGGAGGGTGCAGAGCACGATACATTTTTCTCTCTTCGGTAAGCTTTTTTTTGTGTTTTATACTTTTGGAATTTTGGTTTTTCATGTTGATTTTAAAATGACCTTTTTCATGATTGAAATGTACTAACCCGTTTTTTCCTTACAGCAGGTCATTTTGTGTGTGGTTGCAACACTACGGTTCCATTGAGTACATTTTTGGAGAAAGGGACACCAGTTGCACCACAGGGCGGGGGGAGGGTGCAGAGCACGATACATTTTTCGCTCTTCGGTTAGCTTTCTTTTGTGTTTTATACTTTTGGAATTTTGGTTTTTCATGTTGATTTTAAAATGACCTTTTTCATGATTGAAATGCACTAACCCGTTTTTTCCTTACAGCAGGTCATTTTGTGTGTGGTTGCAACATTACGGTCCCATTGAGTACATTTTTGGAGAAAGGGACACCAGTTGCACCACAGGGCGAGGGGAGGGTGCAGAGCACGATACATTTTTCTCTCTTCGGTAAGCTTTTTTTTGTGTTTTATACTTTTGGAATTTTGGTTTTTCATGTTGATTTTAAAATGACCTTTTTCATGATTGAAATGTACTAACCCGTTTTTTCCTTACAGCAGGTCAACTTGTGTGTGGTTGCAACATTACGGTCCCATTGAGTACATTTTTGGAGAAAGGGACACCAGTTGCACCACAGGGCGAGGGGGGGGTTCAGAGCACGATACATTTTTCTCTCTTCGGTAAGCTTTGTTTTGTGTTTTATACTTTTGGAATTTTGGTTTTTCATGTTGATTTTAAAATGACCTTTTTCATGATTGAAATGTACTAACTCGTTTTTTCCTCACAGCAGGTCATTTTGTGTGTGGTTGCAAGATTACGGTCCCATTGAGTACATTTTTGGAGAAAGGGACACCAGTTGCACCACAGGGCGGGGGGAGGGTGCAGAGCACGATACATTTTCTCACTTCGGTAAGCTTTTTTTTGTGTTTTATACTTTTGGAATTTTGGCTTTTCATGTTGATTTTAAAATGACCTTTTTCATGATTGAAATGTACTAACTCGTTTTTTCCTCACAGCAGGTCAACTTGTGTGTGGTTGCAACATTACGGTCCCATTGAGTACATTTTTGGAGAAAGGGACACCAGTTGCACCACAGGGCGGGGGTAGGGTGCAGAGCACGATACATTTTTCTCTCTTCGGTAAGCTTTTTTTTGTGTTTTATACTTTTGGAATTTTGGTTTTTCATGTTGATTTTAAAATGACCTTTTCCATGTTTGAAATGTGCTAACTCGTTTTTTCCTCACAGCAGGTCAACTTGTGTGTGGTTGCAACATTATGGTCCCATTGAGTACATTTTTGGAGAAAGGGACACCAGTTGCACCACAGGGCGGGGGGAGGGTGCAGAGCACGATACATTTTTCTCTCTTCGGTAAGCTTTTTTTTGTGTTTTATACTTTTGGAATTTTGGTATTTCATGTTGATTTTAAAATGACCTTTTTCATGATTGAAATGTACTAACCCGTTTTTTCCTCACAGCAGGTCATTTTGTGTGTGGTTGCAACATTACGGTCCCATTGAGTACATTTTTGGAGAAAGGGACACCAGTTGCACCACAGGGCGGGGGGAGGGTGCAGAGCACGATACATTTTTCTCTCTTCGGTAAGCTTTTTTTTGTGTTTTATACTTTTGGAATTTTGGTTTTTCATGTTGATTTTAAAATGACCTTTTTCATGATTGAAATGTACTAACCCGTTTTTTCCTTACAGCAGGTCATTTTGTGTGTGGTTGCAACATTACGGTCCCATTCAGTACATTTTTGGAGAAAGGGACACCAGTTGCACCACAGGGCGGGGGGACGGTGCAGAGCACGATACATTTTTCTCTCTTCGGTAAGCTTTTTTTTGTGTTTTATACTTTTGGAATTTTGGTTTTTCATGTTGATTTTAAAATGACCTTTTCCATGAGTGAAATGTACTAACTCGTTTTTTCCTCACAGCAGGTCAACTTGTGTGTGGTTGCAACATTACGGTCCCATTGAGTACATTTTTGGAGAAAGGGACACCAGTTGCACCACAGGGCGGGGGGAGGGTGCAGAGCACGATACATTTTTCTCTCTTCGGTAAGCTTTTTTTTGTGTTTTATACTTTTGGAATTTTGGTTTTTCATGTTGATTTTAAAATGTCCTTTTTCATGATTGAAATGTACTAACTCGTTTTTTCCTCACAGCAGGTCATTTTGTGTGTGGTTGCAAGATTACGGTCCCATTGAGTACATTTATGGAGAAAGGGACACCAGTTGCACCACAGGGCGGGGGGAGGGTGCAGAGCACGATACATTTTCCTCTCTTCGGTAAGCTTTTTTTTGTGTTTTATACTTTTGGAATTTTGGTTTTTCATGTTGATTTTAAAATGTCCTTTTTCATGAATGAAATGTACTAACTCGTTTTTTCCTTACAGCAGGTCAACTTGTGTGTGGTTGCAACATTACGGTCCCATTGAGTACATTTTTGGAGAAATGGACACCAGTTGCACCACAGGGCGGGGGGAGGGTGCAGAGCACGATAGATTTTTCTCTCTTCGGTAAGCTTTTTTTTGTGTTTTATACTTTTGGAATTTTGGTTTTTCATGCTGATTTTAAAATGACCTTTTTCATGATTGAAATGTACTAACTCCTTTTTTCCTCACAGCAGGTCATTTTGTGTGTGGTTGCAAGATTACGGTCCCATTGAGTACATTTTTGGAGAAAGGGACACCAGTTGCACCACAGGGCGGGGGGAGGGTGAAGAGCACGATACATTTTCCTCTCTTCGGTAAGCTTTTTTTTGTGTTTTATACTTTTGGAATTTTGGTTTTTCATGTTGATTTTAAAAAGACCTTTCTCATGTTTGAAATGTACTAACTCGTTTTTTCCTCACAGCAGGTCAACTTGTGTGTGGTTGCAACATTGCGGTCCCATTGAGTACATTTTTGGAGAAAGAGACACCAGTTGCACCACAGGGCGGGGGGAGGGTGCAGAGCACGATACATTTTTCTCTCTTCGGTAAGCTTTTTTTTGTGTTTTATATTTTTCGATTTTTGGTTTTTCATGTTGATTTTAAAATGTCCTTTTTCATGATTGAAATGTACTAACCCGTTTTTTCCTCACAGCAGGTCATTTTGTGTGTGGTTGCAACATTACGGTCCCATTGAGTACATTTTTGGAGAAAGGGAGACCAGTTGCACCACAGGGCGGGGGGAGGGTTCAGAGCACGATACATTTTTCTCTCTTCGGTAAGCTTTGTTTTGTGTTTTATACTTTTGGAATTTTGGTTTTTCATGTTGATTTTAAATTGACCTTTTTCATGTTTGAAATGTACTAACTCGTTTTTTCGTCACAGCAGGTCAACTTGTGTGTGGTTGCAACATTACAGTCCCATTGAGTACATTTTTGGAGAAAGGGACACCAGTTGCACCACAGGGCGGGGGGAGGGTGCAGAGCACGATACATTTTTCTCTCTTCGGTAAGCTTTTTTTTGTATTTTATACTTTTGGAATTTTGGTTTTTCATTTTGATTTTAAAATGACCTTTTTCATGATTGAAATGTACTAACCCGTTTTTTCCTCACAGCAGGTCATTTTGTGTGTGGTTGCAACATTACGGTCCCATTGAGTACATTTTTGGAGAAAGGGACACCAGTTGCACCACAGGGCGGGGGGAGGGTGCAGAGCACGATACATTTTTCTCTCTTCGGTAAGCTTTTTTTTGTGTTTTATACTTTTGGAATTTTGGTTTTTCATGTTGATTTTAAAATGACCTTTTTCATGATTGAAATGTACTAACCCGTTTTTTCCTTACAGCAGGTCATTTTGTGTGTGGTTGCAACACTACGGTTCCATTGAGTACATTTTTGGAGAAAGGGACACCAGTTGCACCACAGGGCGGGGGGAGGGTGCAGAGCACGATACATTTTTCTCTCTTCGGTTAGCTTTCTTTTGTGTTTTATACTTTTGGAATTTTGGTTTTTCATGTTGATTTTAAAATGACCTTTTTCATGATTGAAATGCACTAACCCGTTTTTTCCTTACAGCAGGTCATTTTGTGTGTGGTTGCAACATTACGGTCCCATTGAGTACATTTTTGGAGAAAGGGACACCAGTTGCACCACAGGGCGAGGGGAGGGTGCAGAGCACGATACATTTTTCTCTCTTCGGTAAGCTTTTTTTTGTGTTTTATACTTTTGGAATTTTGGTTTTTCATGTTGATTTTAAAATGACCTTTTTCATGATTGAAATGTACTAACCCGTTTTTTCCTTACAGCAGGTCAACTTGTGTGTGGTTGCAACATTACGGTCCCATTGAGTACATTTTTGGAGAAAGGGACACCAGTTGCACCACAGGGCGAGGGGGGGGTTCAGAGCACGATACATTTTTCTCTCTTCGGTAAGCTTTGTTTTGTGTTTTATACTTTTGGAATTTTGGTTTTTCATGTTGATTTTAAAATGACCTTTTTCATGATTGAAATGTACTAACTCGTTTTTTCCTCACAGCAGGTCATTTTGTGTGTGGTTGCAAGATTACGGTCCCATTGAGTACATTTTTGGAGAAAGGGACACCAGTTGCACCACAGGGCGGGGGGAGGGTGCAGAGCACGATACATTTTCTCACTTCGGTAAGCTTTTTTTTGTGTTTTATACTTTTGGAATTTTGGCTTTTCATGTTGATTTTAAAATGACCTTTTTCATGATTGAAATGTACTAACTCGTTTTTTCCTCACAGCAGGTCAACTTGTGTGTGGTTGCAACATTACGGTCCCATTGAGTACATTTTTGGAGAAAGGGACACCAGTTGCACCACAGGGCGGGGGTAGGGTGCAGAGCACGATACATTTTTCTCTCTTCGGTAAGCTTTTTTTTGTGTTTTATACTTTTGGAATTTTGGTTTTTCATGTTGATTTTAAAATGACCTTTTCCATGTTTGAAATGTGCTAACTCGTTTTTTCCTCACAGCAGGTCAACTTGTGTGTGGTTGCAACATTATGGTCCCATTGAGTACATTTTTGGAGAAAGGGACACCAGTTGCACCACAGGGCGGGGGGAGGGTGCAGAGCACGATACATATTTCTCTCTTCGGTAAGCTTTTTTTTGTGTTTTATACTTTTGGAATTTTGGTTTTTCATGTTGATTTTAAAATGACCTTTTTCATGATTGATATGTACTAACTCGTTTTTTCCTCACAGCAAGTCAACTTGTGTGTGGTTGCAACATTACGGTCCCATTGAGTACATTTTTGGAGAAAGGGACACCAGCTGCACCACAGGGCGGGGGTAGGGTGCAGAGCACGATACATTTTTCTCTCTTCGGTAAGCTTTCTTTTGTGTTTTATACTTTTGGAATTTTGGTTTTTCATGTTGATTTTAAAATGACCTTTTCCATGTTTGAAATGTGCTAACTCGTTTTTTCCTCACAGCAGGTCAACTTGTGTGTGGTTGCAACATTATGGTCCCATTGAGTACATTTTTGGAGAAAGGGACACCAGTTGCACCACAGGGCGGGGGGAGGGTGCAGAGCACGATACATATTTCTCTCTTCGGTAAGCTTTTTTTTGTGTTTTATACTTTTGGAATTTTGGTTTTTCATGTTGATTTTAAAATGACCTTTTTCATGTTTGAAATGTACTAACTCATTTTTTCCTCACAGCAGGTCAACTTGTGTGTGGTTGCAACATTGCGGTCCCATTGAGTACATTTTTGGAGAAAGAGACACCAGTTGCACCACAGGGCGGGGGGAGGGTGCAGAGCACGATACATTTTTCTCTCTTCGGAAAGCTTTTTTTTGTGTTTTATACTTTTGGAATTTTGGTTTTTCATGTTGATTTTAAAATGTCCTTTTTCATGATTGAAATGTACTAACTCGTTTTTTCCTTACAGCAGGTCAACTTGTGTGTGGTTGCAACATTACGGTCCCATTGAGTACATTTTTGGAGAAATGGACACCAGTTGCACCACAGGGTGGGGGGAGGGTGCAGAGCACGATACATTTTTCTCTCTTCGGTAAGCTTTTTTTTGTGTTTTCTACTTTTGGAATTTTGGTTTTTCATGTTGATTTTGAAATGACCTTTTTCATGATTGAAATGTACTAACTCGTTTTTTCCTCACAGCAGGTCATTTTGTGTGTGGTTGCAAGATTACGGTCCCATTGAGTACATTTTTCGAGAAACGGACACCAGTTGCACCACAGGGTGGGGGGAGGGTGCAGAGCACGATACATTTTCCTCTCTTCGGTAAACTTTTTTTTGTGTTTTATACTTTTGGAATTTTGGTTTTTCATGTTGATTTTAAAATGACCTTTTTCATGTTTGAAATGTACTAACTCGTTTTTTCCTCACAGCAGGTCAACTTGTGTGTGGTTGCAACATTGCGGTCCCTTTGAGTACATTTTTGGAGAAAGAGACACCAGTTGCACCACAGGGCAGGGGGAGGGTGCAGAGCACGATACATTTTTCTCTCTTCGGTAAGCTTTTTTTTGTGTTTTATATTTTTGGAATTTTGGTTTTACATGTTGATTTTAAAATGTCCTTTTTCATGATTGAAATGTACTAACCCGTTTTTTCCTCACAGCAGGTCATTTTGTGTGTGGTTGCAACATTACGGTCCCATTGAGTACATTTTTGGAGAAAGTGACACCAGTTGCACCACAGGGCGGGGGGAGGGTGCAGAGCACGATACATTTTTCTCTCTTCGGTAAGGTTTTTTTGGTGTTTTATACTTTTGGAATTTTGGTTTTTCATGTTGATTTTAAAATGACCTTTTTCATGTTTGAAATGTACTAACTCGTTTTCTCCTCACAGCAGGTCAACTTGTGTGTGGTTGCAACATTACGGTCCCATTGAGTACATTTTTGGAGAAAGAGACACCCGTTGCACCACAGGGCGGGGGGAGGGTGCAGAGCACGATACATTTTTCTCTCTTCGGTAAGGTTTTTTTGGTGTTTTATACTTTTGGAATTTTGGTTTTTCATGTTGATTTTAAAATGACCTTTTTCATGTTTGAAATGTACTAACTCGTTTTTTCCTCACAGCAGGTCAACTTGTGTGTGGTTGCAACATTGCGGTCCCATTGAGTACATTTTTGGAGAAAGAGACACCAGTTGCACCACAGGGCGGGGGGAGGGTGCAGAGCACGATACATTTTTCTCTCTTCGGTAAGCTTTTTTTGGGTTTTATACTTTTGGAATTTTGGTTTTTCATGTTGATTTTAAAATGTCCTTTTTCATGATTGAAATGTACTAACTCGTTTTTTCCTTACAGCAGGTCAACTTGTGTGTGGTTGCAACATTACGGTCCCATTGAGTACATTTTTGGAGAAATGGACACCAGTTGCACCACAGGGTGGGGGGAGGGTGCAGAGCACGATACATTTTTCTCTCTTCGGTAAGCTTTTTTTTGTGTTTTCTACTTTTGGAATTTTGGTTTTTCATGTTGATTTTGAAATGACCTTTTTCATGATTGAAATGTACTAACTCGTTTTTTCCTCACAGCAGGTCATTTCGTGTGTGGTTGCAAGATTACGGTCCCATTGAGTACATTTTTCGAGAAACGGACACCAGTTGCACCACAGGGTGGGGGGAGGGTGCAGAGCACGATACATTTTCCTCTCTTCGGTAAGCTTTTTTTTGTGTTTTATACTTTTGGAATTTTGGTTTTTCATGTTGATTTTAAAATGACCTTTTTCATGTTTGAAATGTACTAACTCGTTTTTTCCTCACAGCAGGTCAACTTGTGTGTGGTTGCAACATTGCGGTCCCATTGAGTACATTTTTGGAGAAAGAGACACCAGTTGCACCACAGGACGGGTGGAGGGTGCAGAGCACGATACATTTTTCTCTCTTCGGTAATTTTTTTTTTGTGTTTTATACTTTTGTAATTTTGGTTTTTCATGTTGATTTTAAAATGACCTTTTTCATGATTGAAATGTACTAACTCGTTTTTTCCTCACAGCAGGTCAACTTGTGTGTGGTTGCAACATTACGGTCCCATTGAGTACATTTTTGGAGAAAGGGACACCAGTTGCACCACAGGGCGGGGGGAGGGTGCAGAGCACGATACATTTTTCTCTCTTCGGTAAGCTTTTTTTTGTGTTTTATACTTTTGGAATTTTGGTTTTTCATGTTGATTTTAAAATGACCTTTTTCATGTTTGAAATGTACTAACTCGTTTTTTCCTCACAGCAGGTCAACTTGTGTGTGGTTGCAACATTACGGTCCCATTGAGTACATTTTTGGAGAAAGGGACACCAGTTGCACCACAGGGCGGGGCGAGGGTGCAGAGCACGATACATTTTTCTCTCTTCGGTAAGCTTTTTTTTGTGTTTTATACTTTTGGAATTTTGGTTTTTCATGTTGATTTTAAAATGACCTTTTTCATGTTTGAAATGTACTACCTCGTTTTTTCCTCACAGCAGGTCAACTTGTGTGTGGTTGCAACATTGCGGTCCCATTGAGTACATTTTTGGAGAAAGAGACACCAGTTGCACCACAGGGCGGGGGGAGGGTGCAGAGCACGAAACATTTTTCTCTCTTCGGTAATTTTTTTTTTGTGTTTTATACTTTTGGAATTTTGGTTTTTCATGTTGATTTTAAAATGACCTTTTTCATGATTGAAATGTACTACCTCGTTTTTTCCTCACAGCAGGTCAACTTGTGTGTGGTTGCAACATTACGGTCCCATTGAGTACATTTTTGGAGAAAGGGACACCAGTTGCACCACAGGGCGGGGGGAGGGTGCAGAGCACGATACATTTTTCTCTCTTCGGTATGCTTTTATTTGTGTTTTATACTTTTGGAATTTTGGTTTTTCATGTTGATTTTAAAATGACCTTTTTCATGTTTGAAATGTACTAACTCGTTTTTTCCTCACAGCAGGTCAACTTGTGTGTGGTTGCAACATTGCGGTCCCATTGAGTACATTTTTGGAGAAAGAGACGCCAGTTGCACCACATGGCGGGGGGAGGGTGCAGAGCACGATACATTTTTCTCTCTTCGGTAATTTTTTTTTGTGTTTTATACTTTTGGAATTTTGGTTTTTCACGTTGATTTTAACATGACCTTTTTTATGATTGAAATGTACTACCTCGTCTTTTCCTCACAGCAGGTCAACTTGTGTGTGGTTGCAACATTACCGTCCCATTGAGTACATTTTTGGAGAAAGGGACACCAGTTGCACCACAGGGCGGGGGGAGGGTGCAGAGCACGATACATTTTTCTCTCTTCGGTAAGCTTTTTTTTGTGTTATATACTTTTGGAATTTTGGTTTTTCATGTTGATTTTAAAATGACCTTTTTCATGTTTGAAATGTACTAACTCGTTTTTTCCTCACAGCAGGTCAACTTGTGTGTGGTTGCAACATTGCGGTCCCATTGAGTACATTTTTGGAGAAAGGGACACCAGTTGCACCACATGGCGGGGGGAGGGTGCAGAGCACGATACATTTTTCTCTCTTCAGTAAGCTTTTTTTTGTGTTTTATACTTTTGGAATTTTGGTTTTTCATGTTGATTTTAAAATGACCTTTTTCATGTTTGAAGTGTACTAACTCGTTTTTTCCTCACAGCAGGTCAACTTGTGTGTGGTTGCAACATTACGGTCCCATTGAGTACATTTTTGGAGAAAGGGACACCAGTTGCACCACAGGGCGGGGGGAGGGTGCAGAGCACGATACATTTTTCTCTCTTCGGTAAGCTTTTTTTTGTGTTTTATACTTTTGGAATTTTGGTTTTTCATGTTGATTTTAAAATGACCTTTTTCATGTTTGAAATGTACTAACACGTTTTGTCCTCACAGCAGGTCAACATGTGTGTGGTTGCAACATTGCGGTCCCATTGAGTACATTTTTGGAGAAAGAGACACCAGTTGCACCACAGGGCGGGGGGAGGGTGCTGAGCACGATACATTTTTCTCTCTTCGGTAATTTTTTTTTTTTTTGTGTTTTATGCTTTTGGAATTTTGGTTTTTCATGTTGATTTTAAAATGACCTTTTTCATGATTGAAATGTACTACCTCGTTTTTTCCTCACAGCAGGTCAACTTGTGTGTGGTTGCAACATTACGGTCCCATTGAGTACATTTTTGGAGAAAGGGACACCAGTTGCACCACAGGGCGGGGGGAGGGTGCAGAGCACGATACATTTTTCACTCTTCGGTAAGCTTTTTTTTGTGTTATATACTTGTGGAATTTTGGTTTTTCATGTTGATTTTAGAATGACCTTTTTCATTTTTGAAATGTACTAACTCGTTTTTTCCTCACAGCAGGTCAACTTGTGTGTGGTTGCAACATTGCGGTCCCATTGAGTACATTTTTGGAGAAAGGGACACCAGTTGCACCACAGGGCGGGGGGAGGGTGCAGAGCATGATACATTTTTCTCTCTTCGGTAAGCTTTTTTTTGTGTTATATACTTTTGGAATTTTGGTTTTTCATGTTGATTTTAAAATGACCTTTTTCATGATTGAAATGTACTACCTCGTTTTTTCCTCACAGCAGGTCAACTTGTGTGTGGTTGCAACATTACGGTCCCATTGAGTACATTTTTGGAGAAAGGGACACCAGTTGCACCACAGGGCGGGGGGAGGGTGCAGAGCACGATACATTTTTCTCTCTTTGGTAAGCTTTTTTTTGTGTTATATACTTTTGGAATTTTGGTTGTTCATGTTGATTTTAAAATGACCTTTTTCATGTTTGAAATGTACTAACTCGTTTTTTCCTCACAGCAGGTCAACTTGTGTGTGGTTGCAACATTACGGTCCCATTGAGTACATTTTTGGAGAAAGGGACACCAGTTGCACCACAGGGCGGGGGGAGGGTGCAGAGCACGATACATTTTTCTCTCTTCGGTAAGCTTTTTTTTGTGTTTTATACTTTTGGAATTTTGGTTTTTCATGTTGATTTTAAAATGACCTTTTTCATGTTTGAAATGTACTAACTCGTTTTTTCCTCACAGCAGGTCAACTTGTGTGTGGTTGCAACATTACGGTCCCATTGAGTACATTTTTGGAGAAAGGGACACCAGTTGCACCACAGGGCGGGGGGAGGGTGCAGAGCACGATACATTTTTCTCTCTTCGGTAAGCTTTTTTTTGTGTTTTATACTTTTGGAATTTTGGTTTTTCATGTTGATTTTAAAATGACCTTTTTCATGTTTGAAATGTACTAACTCGTTTTTTCCTCACAGCAGGTCAACTTGTGTGTGGTTGCAACATTACGGTCCCATTGAGTACATTTTTGGAGAAAGGGACACCAGTTGCACCACAGGGCGGGGGGACGGTGCAGAGCACGATACATTTTTCTCTCTTCGGTAAGCTTTTTTTTGTGTTTTATACTTTTGGAATTTTGGTTTTTCATGTTGATTTTAAAATGACCTTTTTCATGTTTGAAATGTACTAACTCGTTTTTTCCTCACAGCAGGTCAACTTGTGTGTGGTTGCAACATTACGGTCCCATTGAGTACATTTTTGGAGAAAGGGACACCAGTTGCACCACAGGGCGGGGGGAGGGTGCAGAGCACGATACATTTTTCTCTCTTCGGTAAGCTTTTTTTTGTGTTTTATACTTTTGGAATTTTGGTTTTTCATGTTGATTTTAAAATGACCTTTTTCATGTTTGAAATGTACTAACTCGTTTTTTCCTCACAGCAGGTCAACTTGTGTGTGGTTGCAACATTACGGTCCCATTGAGTACATTTTTGGAGAAAGGGACACCAGTTGCACCACAGGGCGGGGGGAGGGTGCAGAGCACGATACATTTTTCTCTCTTCGGTAAGCTTTTTTTTGTGTTTTATACTTTTGGGATTTTGGTTTTTCATGTTGATTTTAAAATGACCTTTTTCATGTTTGAAATGTACTAACTCGTTTTTTCCTCACAGCAGGTCAACTTGTGTGTGGTTGCAACATTACGGTCCCATTGAGTACATTTTTGGAGAAAGGGACACCAGTTGCACCACAGGGCGGGGGGAGGGTGCAGAGCACGATACATTTTTCTCTCTTCGGTAAGCTTTTTTTTTGTGTTTTATACTTTTGGAATTTTGGTTTTTCATGTTGATTTTAAAATGACCTTTTTCATGTTTGAAATGTACTAACTCGTTTTTTCCTCACAGCAGGTCAACTTGTGTGTGGTTGCAACATTACGGTCCCATTGAGTACATTTTTGGAGAAAGGGACACCAGTTGCACCACAGGGCGGGGGGAGGGTGCAGAGCACGATACATTTTTATCTCTTCGGTAAGCTTTTTTTTTGTTTTATATACTTTTGGAATTTTGGTTTTTCATGTTGATTTTAAAATGACCTTTTTCGTGTTTGAAATGTACTAACTCGTTTTTTCCTCACAGCAGGTCAACTTGTGTGTGGTTGCAACATTACGGTCCCATTGAGTACATTTTTGGAGAAAGGGACACCAGTTGCACCACAGGGCGGGGGGAGGGTGCAGAGTACGATAGATTTTTCTCTCTTCGGTAAGCTTTTTTTTGTGTTTTATACTTTTGGAATTTTGGTTTTTCATGTTGATTTTAAAATGACCTTTTTCATGTTTGAAATGTACTAACTCGTTTTTTCCTCACAGCAGGTCAACTTGTGTGTGGTTGCAACATTACGGTCCCATTGAGTACATTTTTGGAGAAAGGGACACCAGTTGCACCACAGGGCGGGGGGAGGGTTCAGAGCACGATACATTTTTCTCTCTTCGGTAAGCTTTTTTTTGTGTTTTATACTTTTGGAATTTTGGTTTTTCATGTTGATTTTAAAATGACCTTTTTCATGTTTGAAATGTACTACCTCGTTTTTTCCTCACAGCAGGTTAACTTGTGTGTGGTTGCAACATTACGGTCCCATTGAGTACATTTTTGGAGAAAGGGACACCAGTTGCACCACAGGGCGGGGGGAGGGTGCAGAGCACGTTACATTTTTCTCTCTTCGGTAAGCTTTTTTTTGTGTTTTATACTTTTGGAATTTTGGTTTTTCATGTTGATTTTAAAATGACCTTTTTCATGTTTGAAATGTACTAACTCGTTTTTTCCTCACAGCAGGTCAACTTGTATGTGGTTGCAACATTACGGTCCCATTGAGTACATTTTTGGAGAAAGGGACACCAGTTGCACCACAGGGCGGGGGGAGGGTGCAGAGCACGTTACATTTTTCTCTCTTCGGTAAGCTTTTTTTTGTGTTTTATACTTTTGGAATTTTGGTTTTTCATGTTGATTTTAAAATGACCTTTTTCATGTTTGAAATGTACTAACTCGTTTTTTCCTCACAGCAGGTCAACTTGTGTGTGGTTGCAACATTGCGGTCCCATTGAGTACATTTTTGGAGAAAGAGACGCCAGTTGCACCACATGGCGGGGGGAGGGTGCAGAGCACGATACATTTTTCTCTCTTCGGTAATTTTTTTTTGTGTTTTATACTTTTGGAATTTTGGTTTTTCACGTTGATTTTAACATGACCTTTTTTATGATTGAAATGTACTACCTCGTCTTTTCCTCACAGCAGGTCAACTTGTGTGTGGTTGCAACATTACGGTCCCATTGAGTACATTTTTGGAGAAAGGGACACCAGTTGCACCACAGGGCGGGGGGAGGGTGCAGAGCACGATACATTTTTCTCTCTTCGGTAAGCTTTTTTTTGTGTTATATACTTTTGGAATTTTGGTTTTTCATGTTGATTTTAAAATGACCTTTTTCATGTTTGAAATGTACTAACTCGTTTTTTCCTCACAGCAGGTCAACTTGTGTGTGGTTGCAACATTGCGGTCCCATTGAGTACATTTTTGGAGAAAGGGACACCAGTTGCACCACATGGCGGGGGGAGGGTGCAGAGCACGATACATTTTTCTCTCTTCAGTAAGCTTTTTTTTGTGTTTTATACTTTTGGAATTTTGGTTTTTCATGTTGATTTTAAAATGACCTTTTTCATGTTTGAAGTGTACTAACTCGTTTTTTCCTCACAGCAGGTCAACTTGTGTGTGGTTGCAACATTACGGTCCCATTGAGTACATTTTTGGAGAAAGGGACACCAGTTGCACCACAGGGCGGGGGGAGGGTGCAGAGCACGATACATTTTTCTCTCTTCGGTAAGCTTTTTTTTGTGTTTTATACTTTTGGAATTTTGGTTTTTCATGTTGATTTTAAAATGACCTTTTTCATGTTTGAAATGTACTAACACGTTTTGTCCTCACAGCAGGTCAACATGTGTGTGGTTGCAACATTGCGGTCCCATTGAGTACATTTTTGGAGAAAGAGACACCAGTTGCACCACAGGGCGGGGGGAGGGTGCTGAGCACGATACATTTTTCTCTCTTCGGTAATTTTTTTTTTTTTGTGTTTTATGCTTTTGGAATTTTGGTTTTTCATGTTGATTTTAAAATGACCTTTTTCATGATTGAAATGTACTACCTCGTTTTTTCCTCACAGCAGGTCAACTTGTGTGTGGTTGCAACATTACGGTCCCATTGAGTACATTTTTGGAGAAAGGGACACCAGTTGCACCACAGGGCGGGGGGAGGGTGCAGAGCACGATACATTTTTCACTCTTCGGTAAGCTTTTTTTTGTGTTATATACTTGTGGAATTTTGGTTTTTCATGTTGATTTTAGAATGACCTTTTTCATTTTTGAAATGTACTAACTCGTTTTTTCCTCACAGCAGGTCAACTTGTGTGTGGTTGCAACATTGCGGTCCCATTGAGTACATTTTTGGAGAAAGGGACACCAGTTGCACCACAGGGCGGGGGGAGGGTGCAGAGCATGATACATTTTTCTCTCTTCGGTAAGCTTTTTTTTGTGTTATATACTTTTGGAATTTTGGTTTTTCATGTTGATTTTAAAATGACCTTTTTCATGATTGAAATGTACTACCTCGTTTTTTCCTCACAGCAGGTCAACTTGTGTGTGGTTGCAACATTACGGTCCCATTGAGTACATTTTTGGAGAAAGGGACACCAGTTGCACCACAGGGCGGGGGGAGGGTGCAGAGCACGATACATTTTTCTCTCTTTGGTAAGCTTTTTTTTGTGTTATATACTTTTGGAATTTTGGTTGTTCATGTTGATTTTAAAATGACCTTTTTCATGTTTGAAATGTACTAACTCGTTTTTTCCTCACAGCAGGTCAACTTGTGTGTGGTTGCAACATTACGGTCCCATTGAGTACATTTTTGGAGAAAGGGACACCAGTTGCACCACAGGGCGGGGGGAGGGTGCAGAGCACGATACATTTTTCTCTCTTCGGTAAGCTTTTTTTTGTGTTTTATACTTTTGGAATTTTGGTTTTTCATGTTGATTTTAAAATGACCTTTTTCATGTTTGAAATGTACTAACTCGTTTTTTCCTCACAGCAGGTCAACTTGTGTGTGGTTGCAACATTACGGTCCCATTGAGTACATTTTTGGAGAAAGGGACACCAGTTGCACCACAGGGCGGGGGGAGGGTGCAGAGCACGATACATTTTTCTCTCTTCGGTAAGCTTTTTTTTGTGTTTTATACTTTTGGAATTTTGGTTTTTCATGTTGATTTTAAAATGACCTTTTTCATGTTTGAAATGTACTAACTCGTTTTTTCCTCACAGCAGGTCAACTTGTGTGTGGTTGCAACGTTACGGTCCCATTGAGTACATTTTTGGAGAAAGGGACACCAGTTGCACCACAGGGCGGGGGGACGGTGCAGAGCACGATACATTTTTCTCTCTTCGGTAAGCTTTTTTTTGTGTTTTATACTTTTGGAATTTTGGTTTTTCATGTTGATTTTAAAATGACCTTTTTCATGTTTGAAATGTACTAACTCGTTTTTTCCTCACAGCAGGTCAACTTGTGTGTGGTTGCAACATTACGGTCCCATTGAGTACATTTTTGGAGAAAGGGACACCAGTTGCACCACAGGGCGGGGGGAGGGTGCAGAGCACGATACATTTTTCTCTCTTCGGTAAGCTTTTTTTTGTGTTTTATACTTTTGGAATTTTGGTTTTTCATGTTGATTTTAAAATGACCTTTTTCATGTTTGAAATGTACTAACTCGTTTTTTCCTCACAGCAGGTCAACTTGTGTGTGGTTGCAACATTACGGTCCCATTGAGTACATTTTTGGAGAAAGGGACACCAGTTGCACCACAGGGCGGGGGGAGGGTGCAGAGCACGATACATTTTTCTCTCTTCGGTAAGCTTTTTTTTGTGTTTTATACTTTTGGGATTTTGGTTTTTCATGTTGATTTTAAAATGACCTTTTTCATGTTTGAAATGTACTAACTCGTTTTTTCCTCACAGCAGGTCAACTTGTGTGTGGTTGCAACATTACGGTCCCATTGAGTACATTTTTGGAGAAAGGGACACCAGTTGCACCACAGGGCGGGGGGAGGGTGCAGAGCACGATACATTTTTCTCTCTTCGGTAAGCTTTTTTTTTGTGTTTTATACTTTTGGAATTTTGGTTTTTCATGTTGATTTTAAAATGACCTTTTTCATGTTTGAAATGTACTAACTCGTTTTTTCCTCACAGCAGGTCAACTTGTGTGTGGTTGCAACATTACGGTCCCATTGAGTACATTTTTGGAGAAAGGGACACCAGTTGCACCACAGGGCGGGGGGAGGGTGCAGAGCACGATACATTTTTATCTCTTCGGTAAGCTTTTTTTTTGTTTTATATACTTTTGGAATTTTGGTTTTTCATGTTGATTTTAAAATGACCTTTTTCGTGTTTGAAATGTACTAACTCGTTTTTTCCTCACAGCAGGTCAACTTGTGTGTGGTTGCAACATTACGGTCCCATTGAGTACATTTTTGGAGAAAGGGACACCAGTTGCACCACAGGGCGGGGGGAGGGTGCAGAGTACGATAGATTTTTCTCTCTTCGGTAAGCTTTTTTTTGTGTTTTATACTTTTGGAATTTTGGTTTTTCATGTTGATTTTAAATTGACCTTTTTCATGTTTGAAATGTACTAACTCGTTTTTTCCTCACAGCAGGTCAACTTGTGTGTGGTTGCAACATTGCGGTCCCATTCAGTACATTTTTGGAGAAAGAGAAACCAGTTGCACCACAGGGCGGGGGGAGGGTGCAGAGCACGATACATTTTTCTCTCTTCGGTAATTTTTTTTTTTTGTGTTTTATACTTTTGGAATTTTGGTTTTTCATGTTGATTTTAAAATGACCTTTTTCATGATTGAAATGTACTAACTCGTTTTTTCCTCACAGCAGGTCAACTTGTGTGTGGTTGCAACATTACGGTCCCATTGAGTACATTTTTGGAGAAAGGGACACCAGTTGCACCACAGGGCGGGGGGAGGGTGCAGAGCACGATACATTTTTCTCTCTTCGGTAAGCTTTTTCTTGTGTTTTATACTTTTGGAATTTTGGTTTTTCATGTTGATTTTAAAATGACCTTTTTCATGTTTGAAATGTACTAACTCGTTTTTTCCTCACAGCAGGTCAACTTGTGTGTGGTTGCAACATTACGGTCCCATTGAGTACATTTTTGGAGAAAGGGACACCAGTTGCACGACAGGGCGGGGGGAGGGTGCAGAGCACGATACATTTTTCTCTCTTCGGTAAGCTTTTTTTTGTGTTTTATACTTTTGGAATTTTGGTTTTTCATGTTGATTTTAAAATGACCTTTTTCATGTTTGAAATGTACTAACTCGTTTTTTCCTCACAGCAGGTTAACTTGTGTGTGGTTGCAACATTACGGTCCCATTGAGTACATTTTTGGAGAAAGGGACACCAGTTGCACCACAGGGCGGGGGGAGGGTGCAGAGCACGTTACATTTTTCTCTCTTCGGTAAGCTTTTTTTTGTGTTTTATACTTTTGGAATTTTGGTTTTTCATGTTGATTTTAAAATGACCTTTTTCATGTTTGAAATGTACTAACTCGTTTTTTCCTCACAGCAGGTCAACTTGTATGTGGTTGCAACATTACGGTCCCATTGAGTACATTTTTGGAGAAAGGGACACCAGTTGCACCACAGGGCGGGGGGAGGAAGCAGAGCACGATACATTTTTCTCTCTTCGGTAAGCTTTTTTTTGTGTTTTATCCATTTGGAATTTTGGTTTTTCAAGTTGATTTTAAAATGACCTTTATCATGTTTCAAATGTACTAACTCGTTTTTTCCTCACAGCAGGTCAACTTGTGTGTGGTTGCAACATTACGGTCCCATTGAGTACATTTTTGGAGAAAGGGACACCAGTTGCACCACAGGGCGGGGGGAGGGTGCAGAGCACGATAAATTTTTCTCTCTTCGGTAAGCTTTTTTTTGTGTTTTATACTTTTGGAATTTTGGTTTTTCATGTTGATTTTAAAATGACCTTTTTCATGATTGAAATGTACTACCTCGTTTTTTCCTCACAGCAGGTCATTTTGTGTGTGGTTGCAACATTACGGTCCCATTGAGTACATTTTTGGAGAAAGGGACACCAGTTGCACCACAGGGCGGGGGGAGGGTGCGGAGCACGATACATTTTTCTCTCTTTGGTAAGCTCTTTTTTGTGTTTTATACTTTTGGAATTTTGGTTTTTCATGTTGATTTTAAAATGACCTTTTTCATGATTGAAATGTACTAACTCGTTTTTTCCTCACAGCAGGTCAACTTGTGTGTGGTTGCAACATTACGGTCCCATTGAGTACATTTTTGGAGAAAGGGACACCAGTTGCACCACAGGGCGGGGGAAGGGTGCAGAGCACGATACATTTTTCTCTCTTCGGTAAGCTTTTTTTTGTGTTTTATCCATTTGGAATTTTGATTTTTCAAGTTGATTTTAAAATGACCTTTATTATGTTTCAAATGTACTAACTCGTTTTTTCCTCACAGCAGGTCAACTTGTGTGTGGTTGCAACATTACGGTCCCATTGAGTACATTTTTGGAGAAAGGGACACCAGTTGCACCAAAGGGCGGGGGGAGGGTGCAGAGCACGATACATTTTTCTCTCTTCGGTAAGCTTTATTTTGTGTTTTATACTTTTGGAATTTTGGTTTTTCATGTTGATTTTAAAATGACCTTTTTCATGATTGAAATGTACTACCTCGTTTTTTCCTCACAGCAGGTCATTTTGTGTGTGGTTGCAACATTACGGTCCCATTGAGTACATTTTTGGAGAAAGGGACACCAGTTGCACCACAGGGCGGGGGGAGGGTGCAGAGCACGATACATTTTTCTCTCTTCGGTAAGCTTTTTTTTGTGTTTTATACTTTTGGAATTTTGGTTTTTCATGTTGATTTTAAAATGACCTTTCTCATGTTTGAAATGTACTAACTCGTTTTTTCCTCACAGCAGGCCAACTTGTGTGTGGTTGCAACATTACGGTCCCATTGAGTACATTTTTGGAGAAAGGGACACCAGTTGCACCACAGGGCGGGGGGAGGGTGCAGAGCACGATACATTTTTCTCTCTTCGGTAAGCTTTTTTTTTGTGTTTTATACTTTTGGAATTTTGGTTTTTCATGTTGATTTTAAAATGACCTTTTTCATGTTTGAAATGTACTAACTCGTTTTTTCCTCACAGCAGGTCAACTTGTGTGTGGTTGCAACATTGCGGTCCCATTGAGTACATTTTTGGAGAAAGAGACACCAGTTGCACCACAGGGCGGGGGGAGGGTGCAGAGCACGATACATTTTTCCCTCTTCGGTAATTTTTTTTTTTGTGTTTTATACTTTTGGAATTTTGGTTTTTCATGTTGATTTTAAAATGACCTTTTTCATGATTGAAATGTACTAACTCGTTTTTTCCTCACAGCAGGTCAACTTGTGTGTGGTTGCAACATTACGGTCCCATTGAGTACAGTTTTGGAGAAAGGGACACCAGTTGCACCACAGGGCGGGGGGAGGGTGCAGAGCACGATACATTTTTCTCTCTTCGGTAAGCTTTTTCTTGTGTTTTATACTTTTGGAATTTTAGTTTTTCATGTTGATTTTAAAATGACCTCTTTCATGTTTGAAATGTACTAACTCGTTTTTTCCTCACAGCAGGTCAACTTGTGTGTGGTTGCAACATTACGGTCCCATTGAGTACATTTTTGGAGGAAGGGACACCAGTTGCACCACAGGGCGGGGGGAGGAAGCAGAGCACGATACATTTTTCTCTCTTCGGTAAGCTTTTTTTTGTGTTTTATCCATTTGGAATTTTGGTTTTTCAAGTTGATTTTAAAATGACCTTTATCATGTTTCAAATGTACTAACTCGTTTTGTCCTCACAGCAGGTCAACTTGTGTGTGGTTGCAACATTACGGTCCCATTGAGTACATTTTTGGAGAAAGGGACACCAGTTGCACCACAGGGCGGGGGGAGGGTGCAGAGCACGATACATTTTTCTCTCTTCGGTAAGCTTTTTTTTGTGTTTTATACTTTTGGAATTTTGGTTTTTCATGTTGATTTTAAAATGACCTTTTTCATGATTGAAATGTACTACCTCGTTTTTTCCTCACAGCAGGTCATTTTGTGTGTGGTTGCAACATTACGGTCCCATTGAGTACATTTTTGGAGAAAGGGACACCAGTTGCACCACAGGGCGGGGGGAGGGTGCAGAGCACGATACATTTTTCTCTCTTTGGTAAGCTCTTTTTTGTGTTTTATACTTTTGGAATTTTGGTTTTTCATGTTGATTTTAAAATGACCTTTTTCATGATTGAAATGTACTAACTCGTTTTTTCCTCACAGCAGGTCAACTTGTGTGTGGTTGCAACATTACGGTCCCATTGAGTACATTTTTGGAGAAAGGGACACCAGTTGCACCACAGGGCGGGGGAAGGGTGCAGAGCACGATACATTTTTCTCTCTTCGGTAAGCTTTTTTTTGTGTTTTATACTTTTGGAATTTTGGTTTTTCATGTTGATTTTAAAATGACCTTTTTCATGTTTGAAATGTACTAACTCGTTTTTTCCTCACAGCAGGTCAACTTGTGTGTGGTTGCAACATTACGGTCCCATTGAGTACATTTTTGGAGAAAGGGACACCAGTTGCGGGGGGAGGGTGCAGAGCACGATACATTTTTCTCTCTTCGGTAAGCTTTTTTTTGTGTTTTATACTTTTGGAATTTTGGTTTTTCATGTTGATTTTAAAATGACCTTTTTCATGTTTGAAATGTACTAACTCGTTTTTTCCTCACAGCAGGTCAACTTGAGTGTGGTTGCAACATTACGGTCCCATCGAGTACATTTGTGCAGAAAGGGACACCAGTTGCACCACAGGGCGGGAGGAGGGTGCAGAGCACGATACATTTTTCTCTCTTCGGTAAGTTTTTTTTTGTGTTTTATACTTTTGGAAATTTGGTTTTTCATGTTGATTTTAAAATGACCTTTTTCATGATTGAAATGTACTAACTCGTTTTTTCCTCACAGCAGGTCATTTTGTGTGTGGTTGCAACATTACGGTCCCATTGAGTACATTTTTGGAGAAAGGGACACCAGTTGCAGCACAGGGCCGGAGGAGGGTGCAGAGCACGATACATTTTTCTCTCTTGGGTAAGCTTTTTTTTGTGTTTTATACTTTTGGAATTTTGGTTTTTCATGTTGATTTTAAAATGACCTTTTTCATGTTTGAAATGTACTAACTCGTTTTTTTCTCACAGCAGGTCAACTTGTGTGAGGTTGCAACATTACGGTCCCATTGAGTACATTTTTGGAGAAAGGGACACCAGTTGCACCACAGGGCGGGGGGAGGGTGCAGAGCACGATACATTTTTCTCTCTTCGGTAAGCTTTTTTTTGTGTTTTATACTCTTGGAATTTTGGTTTTTCATGTTGACTTTAAAATTACATGATTGAAATGTACTAACTCGTTTTTTCCTCACAGCAGGTCATTTTGTATGTGGTTGCAACATTACGGTCCCATTGAGTACATTTTTGGAGAAAGGGACACCAGTTGCACCACAGGGCGGGGGGAGGGTGCAGAGCACGATACATTTTTCTCTATTCGGTATGCTTTTTTTTGTGTTTTATACTTTTGGAATTTTGGTTTTTCATGTTGATTTTAAAATGACCTTTTTCATGTTTGAAATGTACTAACTCGTTTTTTCCTCACAGCAGGTCAACTTGTGTGTGGTTGCAACATTACGGTCCCATTGAGTACATTTTTGGAGAAAGGGACACCAGTTGCACCACAGGGCAGGGGGAGGATGCAGAGCACGATACATTTTTCTCTCTTCGGTAAGCTTTTTTTTGTGTTTTATACTTTTGGAATTTTGGTTTTTCATGTTGATTTTAAAATGACCTTTTTCATGTTTGAAATGTACTAACTCGTTTTTTCCTCACAGCAGGTCAACTTGTGTGTGGTTGCAACATTACGGTCCCATTGAGTACATTTTTGGAGAAAGGGACACCAGTTGCACCACGGGGCGGGGGGAGGGTGCAGAGCACGATACATTTTTCTCTCTTCGGTAAGCTTTTTTTTGTGTTTTATACTTTTGGAATTTTGGTTTTTCATGTTGATTTTAAAATGACCTTTTTCATGTTTGAAATGTACTAACTCGTTTTTTCCTCACAGCAGGTCAACTTGTGTGTGGTTGCAACATTACGGTCCCATTGGGTACATTTTTGGAGAAAGGGACACCAGTTGCACCACAGGGCGGGGGGAGGATGCAGAGCACGATACATTTTTCTCTCTTCGGTAAGCTTTTTTTTGTGTTTTATACTTTTGGAATTTTGGTTTTTCATGTTGATTTTAAAATGACCTTTTTCATGATTGAAATGTACTACCTCGTTTTTTCCTCACAGCAGGTCATTTTGTGTGTGGTTGCAACATTACGGTCCCATTGAGTACTTTTTTGGAGAAAGGGACACCAGTTGCACCACAGGGCGGGGGGAGGGTGCAGAGCACGATACATTTTTCTCTCTTCGGTAAGCTTTTTTTTGTGTTTTATACTTTTGGAGTTTTGGTTTTTCATGTTGATTTTAAAATGACCTTTTTCATGTTTGAAATGTACTAACTCGTTTTTTCCTCACAGCAGGTCATTTTGTGTGTTGTTGCAACATTACGGACCCATTGAGTACATTTTTGGAGAAAGGGACACCAGTTGCAGCACAGGGCGGGGGGAGGGTGCAGAGCACGATACATTTTTCTCTCTTCGGTAAGCTTTTTTTTGTGTTTTATACTTTTGGAATTTTGGTTTTTCATGTTGATTTTAAAATGACCTTTTTCATGTTTGAAATGTACTAACTCGTTTTTTCCTCACAGCTGGTCAACTTGTGTGTGGTTGCAACATTACGGTCCCATTGAGTACATTTTTGGAGAAAGGGACACCAGTTGCAGCACAGGGCCGGAGGAGGGTGCAGAGCACGATACATTTTTCTCTCTTGGGTAAGCTTTTTTTTGTGTTTTATACTTTTGGAATTTTGGTTTTTCATGTTGATTTTAAAATGACCTTTTTCATGTTTGAAATGTACTAACTCGTTTTTTTCTCACAGCAGGTCAACTTGTGTGAGGTTGCAACATTACGGTCCCATTGAGTACATTTTTGGAGAAAGGGACACCAGTTGCACCACAGGGCGGGGGGAGGGTGCAGAGCACGATACATTTTTCTCTCTTCGGTAAGCTTTTTTTTGTGTTTTATACTCTTGGAATTTTGGTTTTTCATGTTGACTTTAAAATTACATGATTGAAATGTACTAACTCGTTTTTTCCTCACAGCAGGTCATTTTGTATGTGGTTGCAACATTACGGTCCCATTGAGTACATTTTTGGAGAAAGGGACACCAGTTGCACCACAGGGCGGGGGGAGGGTGCAGAGCACGATACATTTTTCTCTATTCGGTATGCTTTTTTTTGTGTTTTATACTTTTGGAATTTTGGTTTTTCATGTTGATTTTAAAATGACCTTTTTCATGTTTGAAATGTACTAACTCGTTTTTTCCTCACAGCAGGTCAACTTGTGTGTGGTTGCAACATTACGGTCCCATTGAGTACATTTTTGGAGAAAGGGACACCAGTTGCACCACAGGGCAGGGGGAGGATGCAGAGCACGATACATTTTTCTCTCTTCGGTAAGCTTTTTTTTGTGTTTTATACTTTTGGAATTTTGGTTTTTCATGTTGATTTTAAAATGACCTTTTTCATGTTTGAAATGTACTAACTCGTTTTTTCCTCACAGCAGGTCAACTTGTGTGTGGTTGCAACATTACGGTCCCATTGAGTACATTTTTGGAGAAAGGGACACCAGTTGCACCACGGGGCGGGGGGAGGGTGCAGAGCACGATACATTTTTCTCTCTTCGGTAAGCTTTTTTTTGTGTTTTATACTTTTGGAATTTTGGTTTTTCATGTTGATTTTAAAATGACCTTTTTCATGTTTGAAATGTACTAACTCGTTTTTTCCTCACAGCAGGTCAACTTGTGTGTGGTTGCAACATTACGGTCCCATTGGGTACATTTTTGGAGAAAGGGACACCAGTTGCACCACAGGGCGGGGGGAGGATGCAGAGCACGATACATTTTTCTCTCTTCGATAAGCTTTTTTTTGTGTTTTATACTTTTGGAATTTTGGTTTTTCATGTTGATTTTAAAATGACCTTTTTCATGATTGAAATGTACTACCTCGTTTTTTCCTCACAGCAGGTCATTTTGTGTGTGGTTGCAACATTACGGTCCCATTGAGTACTTTTTTGGAGAAAGGGACACCAGTTGCACCACAGGGCGGGGGGAGGGTGCAGAGCACGATACATTTTTCTCTCTTCGGTAAGCTTTTTTTTGTGTTTTATACTTTTGGAGTTTTGGTTTTTCATGTTGATTTTAAAATGACCTTTTTCATGTTTGAAATGTACTAACTCGTTTTTTCCTCACAGCAGGTCATTTTGTGTGTTGTTGCAACATTACGGACCCATTGAGTACATTTTTGGAGAAAGGGACACCAGTTGCAGCACAGGGCGGGGGGAGGGTGCAGAGCACGATACATTTTTCTCTCTTCGGTAAGCTTTTTTTTGTGTTTTATACTTTTGGAATTTTGGTTTTTCATGTTGATTTTAAAATGACCTTTTTCATGTTTGAAATGTACTAACTCGTTTTTTCCTCACAGCTGGTCAACTTGTGTGTGGTTGCAACATTACGGTCCCATTGAGTACATTTTTGGAGAAAGGGACACCAGTTGCACCACAGGGCGGGGGGAGGGTGCAGAGCACGATACATTTTTCTCTCTTCGGTAAGCTCTTTTTTGTGTTTTATACTTTTGGAATTTTGGTTTTTCATGTTGATTTTAAAATGACCTTTTTCATGATTGAAATGTACTAACTCGTTTTTTCCTCACAGCAGCTCAACTTGTGTGTGGTTGCAACATTACGGTCCCATTGAGTACATTTTTGGAGAAAGGGACACCAGTTGCACCACAGGGCGGGGGAAGGGTGCAGAGCACGATACATTTTTCTCTCTTCGGTAAGCTTTTTTTTGTGTTTTATACTTTTGGAATTTTGGTTTTTCATGTTGATTTTAAATTGACCTTTTTCATGTTTGAAATGTACTAACTCGTTTTTTCCTCACAGCAGGTCAACTTGTGTGTGGTTGCAACATTACGGTCCCATTGAGTACATTTTTGGAGAAAGGGACACCAGTTGCACCACAGGGCGGGGGGAGGGTGCAGAGCACGATACATTTTTCTCTCTTCGGTAAGCTTTTTTTTGTGTTTTATACTTTTGGAATTTTGGTTTTTCATGTTGATTTTAAAATGACCTTTTTCATGTTTGAAATGTACTAACTCGTTTTTTCCTCACAGCAGGTCAACTTGAGTGTGGTTGCAACATTACGGTCCCATCGAGTACATTTGTGGAGAAAGGGACACCAGTTGCACCACAGGGCGGGGGGAGGGTGCAGAGCACGATACATTTTTCTCTCTTCGGTAAGCTTTTTTTTGTGTTTTATACATTTGGAATTTTGGATTTTCATGTTGATTTTAAAATGACCTTTTTCATGTTTGAAATGTACTAACTCGTTTTTTCCTCACAGCAGGTCAACTTGTGTGTGGTTGCAACATTACGGTCCCATTGAGTACATTTTTGGAGAAAGGGACACCAGTTGCACCACAGGGCGGGGCGAGGGTGCAGAGCACGATACATTTTCTCTCTTCGGTAAGCTTTTTTTTGTGTTTTATACTTTTGGAATTTTGGTTTTTCATGTTGATTTTAAAATGACCTTTTTCATGTTTGAAATGTACTAACTCGTTTTTTCCTCACAGCAGGTCAACTTGTATGTGGTTGCAACATTACGGTCCCATTGAGTACATTTTTGGAGAAAGGGACACCAGTTGCACCACAGGGCGGGGGGAGGAAGCAGAGCACGATACATTTTTCTCTCTTCTGTAAGCTTTTTTTTGTGTTTTATCCATTTGGAATTTTGGTTTTCCAAGTTGATTTTAAAATGACCTTTATCATGCTTCAAATGTACTAACTCGTTTTTTCCTCACAGCAGGTCAACTTGTGTGTGGTTGCAACATTACGGTCCCATTGAGTACATTTTTGGAGAAAGGGACACCAGTTGCACCACAGGGCGGGGGGAGGGTGCAGAGCACGATACATTTTTCTCTCTTCGGTAAGCTTTTTTTTGTGTTTTATACTTTTGGAATTTTGGTTTTTCATGTTGATTTTAAAATGACCTTTTTCATGATTGAAATGTACTACCTCGTTTTTTCCTCACAGCAGGTCATTTTGTGTGTGGTTGCAACATTACGGTCCCATTGAGTACGTTTTTCGAGAAAGGGACACCAGTTGCACCACAGGGCGGGGGGAGGGTGCAGAGCACGATACATTTTTCTCTCTTCGGTAAGCTTTTTTTGTGTTTTATACTTTTGGAGTTTTGGTTTTGCATGTTGATTTTAAAATGACCTTTTTCATGTTTGAAATGTACTAACTCGTTTTTTCCTCACAGCAGGTCATTTTGTGTGTTGTTGCAACATTACGGTCCCATTGAGTACATTTTTGGAGAAAGGGACACCAGCTGCACCACAGGGCGGGGGGAGGGTGAAGAGCACGATACATTTTTCTCTCTTCGGTAAGCTTTTTTTTGTGTTTTATACTTTTGGAATTTTGGTTTTTCATGTTGATTTTAAAATGACCTTTTTCATGTTTGAAATGTACTAACTCGTTTTTTCCTCACAGCAGGTCAACTTGTGTGTGGTTGTAACATTACGGTCCCATTGAGTACATTTTTGGAGAAAGCGACACCAGTTGCACCACAGGGCGGGGGGAGGGTGCAGAGCACGATACATTTTTCTCTCTTCTGTAAGCTTTTTTTTGTGTTTGATACTTTGGAATTTTGGTTTTTCATGTTGATTTTAAAATGACCTTTTTCTTGTTTGAAATGTACAAACTCGTTTTTTCCTCACAGCAGGTCAACTTGTGTGTGGTTGCAACATTACGGTCCCATTGAGTACATTTTTGGAGAAAGGGACACCAGTTGCACCACAGGGCGGGGGGAGGGTGCAGAGCACGATACATTTTTCTCTCTTCAGTAAGCAATTTTTTTGTGTTTTATACTTTTTGGAATTTTGGTTTTTCATGTTGATTTGAAAATGACCTTTTTCATGATTGAAATGTACTAACTCGTTTCTTCCTCACAGCAGCTCAACTTGTGTGTGGTTGCAACATTACGGTCCCATTGAGTACATTTTTGGAGAAAGCGACACCAGTTGCACCACAGGGCGGGGGAAGGGTGCAGAGCACGATACATTTTTCTCTCTTCGGTAAGCTTTTTTTTGTGTTTTATCCATTTGGAATTTTGGTTTTCCAAGTTGATTTTAAAATGACCTTTATCATGTTTCAAATGTACTAACTCGTTTTTTCCTCACAGCAGGTCAACTTGTGTGTGGTTGCAACATTACGGTCCCATTGAGTACATTTTTGGAGAAAGGGACACCAGTTGCACCACAGGGCGGGGGGAGGGTGCAGAGCACGATACATTTTTCTCTCTTCGGTAAGCTTTTTTTTGTGTTTTATACTTTTGGAATTTTGGTTTTTCATGTTGATTTTAAAATGACCTTTTTCATGATTGAAATGTACTACCTCGTTTTTTCCTCACAGCAGGTCATTTTGTGTGTGGTTGCAACATTACGGTCCCATTGAGTACATTTTTCGAGAAAGGGACACCAGTTGCACCACAGGGCGGGGGGAGGGTGCAGAGCACGATACATTTTTCTCTCTTCGGTAAGCTTTTTTTTGTGTTTTATACTTTTGGAGTTTTGGTTTTTCATGTTGATTTTAAAATGACCTTTTTCATGTTTGAAATGTACTAACTCGTTTTTTCCTCACAGCAGGTCATTTTGTGTGTTGTTGCAACATTACGGTCCCATTGAGTACATTTTTGGAGAAAGGGACACCAGTTGCAGCACAGGGCGGGGGGAGGGTGCAGAGCACGATACATTTTTCCCTCTTCGGTAAGCTTTTTTTTGTGTTTTATCCATTTGGAATTTTGGTTTTCCAAGTTGATTTTAAAATGACCTTTATCATGTTTCAAATGTGCTAACTCGTTTTTTCCTCACAGCAGGTCAACTTGTGTGTGGTTGCAACATTACGGTCCCATTGAGTACATTTTTGGAGAAAGGGACACCAGTTGCACCACAGGGCGGGGGGAGGGTGCAGAGCACGATACATTTTTCTCTCTTCGGTAAGCTTTTTTTTGTGTTTTATACTTTTGGAATTTTGGTTTTTCATGTTGATTTTAAAATGACCTTTTTCATGATTGAAATGTACTACCTCGTTTTTTCCTCACAGCAGGTCATTTTGTGTGTGGTTGCAACATTACGGTCCCATTGAGTACATTTTTGGAGAAAGGGACACCAGTTGCACCACAGGGCGGGGGGAGGGTGCAGAGCACGATACATTTGTCTCTCTTCGGTAAGTTTTTTTTTGTGTTTTATACTTTTGGAGTTTTGGTTTTTCATGTTGATTTTAAAATGACCTTTTTCATGTTTGAAATGTACTAACTCGTTTTTTCCTCACAGCAGGTCATTTTGTGTGTTGTTGCAACATTACGGTCCCATTGAGTACATTTTTGGAGAAAGGGACACCAGTTGCAGCACAGGGCGGGGGGAGGGTGCAGAGCACGATACATTTTTCTCTCTTCGGTAAGCTTTTTTTTGTGTTTTATACTTTTGGAATTTTGGTTTTTCATGTTGATTTTAAAATGACCTTTTTCATGTTTGAAATGTACTAACTCGTTTTTTCCTCACAGCAGGTCAACTTGTGTGTGGTTGCAACATTACGGTCCCATTGAGTACATTTTTGGAGAAAGCGACACCAGTTGCAGCACAGGGCGGGGGGAGGGTGCAGAGCACGATACATTTTTCTCTCTTCGGTAAGCTTTTTTTTGTGTTTTATACTTTTGGAATTTTGGTTTTTGATGTTGATTTTAAAATGACCTTTTTCATGTTTGAAATGTACAAACTCGTTTTTTCCTCACAGCAGGTCAACTTGTGTGTGGTTGCAACATTACGGTCCCATTGAGTACATTTTTGGAGAAAGGGACACCAGTTGCACCACAGGGCGGGGGGAGGGTGCAGAGCACGATACATTTTTCTCTCTTCGGTAAGCAATTTTTTTGTGTTTTATACTTTTGGAATTTTGGTTTTTCATGTTTATTTTAAAATGACCTTTTTCATGATTGAAATGTACTAACTCGTTTTTTCCTCACAGCAGCTCAACTTGTGTGTGGTTGCAACATTACGGTCCCATTGAGTACATTTTTGGAGAAAGCGACACCAGTTGCACCACAGGGCGGGGGAAGGGTGCAGAGCACGATACATTTTTCTCTCTTGGGTAAGCTTTTTTTTGTGTTTTATACTTTTGTAATTTTGGTTTTTCATGTTGATTTTAAAATGACCTTTTTCATGTTTGAAATGTACTAACTCGTTTTTTTCTCGCAGCAGGTCAACTTGTGTGAGGTTGCAACATTACGGTCCCATTGAGTACATTTTTGGAGAAAGGGACACCAGTTGCACCACAGGGCGGGAGGAGGGTGCAGAGCACGATACATTTTTCTCTCTTCGGTAAGCTTTTTTTTGTGTTTTATACTTTTGGAATTTTGGTTTTTCATGTTGATTTTAAAATGACCTTGTTCATGTTTGAAATGTACTAACTCGTTTTTTCCTCACAGCAGGTCAGCTTGAGTGTGGTTGCAACATTACGGTCCCATCGAGTACATTTGTGGAGAAAGGGACACCAGTTGCACCACAGGGCGGGGGGAGGGTGCAGAGCACGATACATTTTTCTCTCTTCGGTAAGCTTTTTTTGTGTTTTATACTTTTGGAATTTTGGTTTTTCATGTTGATTTTAAAATGACCTTTTTATGTTTGAAATGTACTAACTCGTTTTTTCCTCACAGCAGGTCAACTTGTGTGTGGTTGCAACATTACGGTCCCATTGAGTACATTTTTGGAGAAAGGGACACCAGTTGCACCACAGGGCGGGGGGAGGGTGCGGAGCACGATACATTTTTCTCTCTTCGGTAAGCTTTTTTTTGTGTTTTATACTTTTGGAATTTTGGTTTTTCATGTTGATTTTAAAATGACCTTTTTCATGTTTGAAATGTACTAACTCGTTTCTTCCTCACAGCAGGTCAACTTGAGTGTGGTTGCAACAATACGGTCCCATCTAGTACATTTGTGGAGAAAGGGACACCAGTTGCACCACAGGGCGGGGGGAGGGTGCAGAGCACGATACATTTTTCCTCTTCGGTAAGCTTTTTTTTGTGTTTTATACTTCTGGAATTTTGGTTTTTCATGTTGATTTTAAAATGACCTTTCTCATGATTGAAATGTACTAACTCGTTTTTTCCTCACAGCAGGTCATTTTGTGTGTGGTTGCAACATTACGGTCCCATTGGGTACATTTTTGGAGAAAGGGACACCAGTTGCAGCACAGGGCGGGAGGAGGGTGCAGAGCACGATACATTTTTCTCTCTTGGGTAAGCTTTTTTTTGTGTTTTATACTTTTGGAATTTTGGTTTTTCATGTTGATTTTAAAATGACCTTTTTCATGTTTGAAATGTACTGACTCGTTTTTTCCTCACAGCAGGTCAACTTGTGTGTGGTTGCAACATTACGGTCCCATTGAGTACATTTTTGGAGAAAGGGACACCAGTTGCACCACAGGGCGGGGGGAGGGTGCAGAGCACGATACATTTTTCTCTCTTCGGTAAGATTTTTTTTGTGTTTTATACTTTTGGAATTTTGGTTTTTCATGTTGATTTTAAAATGACCTTTTTCATGTTTGAAATGTACTAACTCGTTTTTTCCTCACAGCAGGTCAACTTGAGTGTGGTTGCAACATTACGGTCCCATCGAGTACATTTGTGGAGAAAGGGACACCAGTTGCACCACAGGGCGGGGGGAGCGTGCAGAGCACGATACATTTTTCTCTCTTCGGTAAGCTTTTTTTTATGTTTTATACTTTTGGAATTTTGGTTTTTCATGTTGATTTTAAAATGACCTTTTTCATGATTGAAATGTACTAACTCGTTTTTTCCTCACAGCAGGTCATTTTGTGTGTGGTTGCAACATTACGGTCCCATTGAGTACATTTTTGGAGAAAGGGACACCAGTTGCACCACAGGGCGGGGGGAGGGTGCAGAGCACGATACATTTTTCTCTCTTCGGTAAGCTTTTTTTTGTGTTTTATACTCTTGGAATTTTGGTTTTTCATGTTGATTTTAAAATGACCTTTTACATGATTGAAATGTACTAACTCGTTTTTTCCTCACAGCAGGTCATTTTGTATGTGGTTGCAACATTACGGTCCCATTGAGTACATTTTTGGAGAAAGGGACACCAGTTGCACCACAGGGCGGGGGGAGGGTGCAGAGCACGATACATTTTTCTCTATTCGGTATGCTTTTTTTTGTGTTTTATACTTTTGGAATTTTGGTTTTTCATGTTGATTTTAAAATGACCTTTTTCATGATTGAAATGTACTAACTCGTTTTTTCCTCACAGCAGGTCAACTTGTGTGTGGTTGCAACATTACGGTCCCATTGAGTACATTTTTGGAGAAAGGGACACCAGTTGCACCACAGGGCGGGGGCAGGGTGCAGAGCACGATACATTTTTCTCTCTTCGGTAAGCTTTTTTTTGTGTTTTATACTTTTGGAATTTTGGTTTTTCATGTTGATTTTAAAATGACCTTTTTCATGTTTGAAATGTACTAACTCGTTTTTTCCTCACAGCACGTGAACTTGTGTGTGGTTGCAACATTACGGTCCCATTGAGTACATTTTTGGAGAAAGGGACACCAGTTGCACCACAGGGCGGGGGGAGGGTGCAGAGCACGATACATTTCTCTCTCTTCGGTAAGCTTTTTTTTGTGTTTTATACTTTTGGAATTTTGGTTTTTCATGTTGATTTTAAAATGACCTTTTTCATGTTTGAAATGTACTAACTCGTTTCTTCCTCACAGCAGGTCAACTTGTGTGTGGTTGCAAAATTACGGTCCCATTGAGTACATTTTTGGAGAAAGGGACACCAGTTGCACCACAGGGCGGGGGGAGGGTGCAGAGCACGATACATTTTTCTCTCTTCGGTAAGATTTTTTTTGTGTTTTATACTTTTGGAATTTTGGTATTTCATGTTGATTTTAAAATGACCTTTTTCATGTTTGAAATGTACTAACTCGTTTTTTCCTCACAGCAGGTCAACTTGAGTGTGGTTGCAACATTACGGTCCCATCGAGTACATTTGTGGAGAAAGGGACACCAGTTGCACCACAGGGCGGGGGGAGGGTGCAGAGCACGATACATTTTTCTCTCTTCGGTAAGCTTTTTTTTATGTTTTATACTTTTGGAATTTTGGTTTTTCATGTTGATTTTAAAATGACCTTTTTCATGATTGAAATGTACTAACTCGTTTTTTCCTCACAGCAGGTCATTTTGTGTGTGGTTGCAACATTACGGTCCCTTTGAGTACATTTTTGGAGAAAGGGACACCAGTTGCAGCACAGGGCGGGAGTAGGGTGCAGAGCACGATACATTTTTCTCTCTTCGGTAAGCTTTTTTTTGTGTTTTATACTTTTGGAATTTTGGTTTTTCATGTTGATTTTAAAATGACCTTTTTCATGTTTGAAATGTACTAACTCGTTTTTTCCTCACAGCACGTGAACTTGTGTGTGGTTGCAACATTACGGTCCCATTGAGTACATTTTTGGAGAAAGGGACACCAGTTGCACCACAGGGCGGGGGGAGGGTGCAGAGCACGATACATTTCTCTCTCTTCGGTAAGCTTTTTTTTGTGTTTTATACTTTTGGAATTTTGGTTTTTCATGTTGATTTTAAAATGACCTTTTTCATGTTTGAAATGTACTAACTCGTTTCTTCCTCACAGCAGGTCAACTTGTGTGTGGTTGCAAAATTACGGTCCCATTGAGTACATTTTTGGAGAAAGGGACACCAGTTGCACCACAGGGCGGGGGGAGGGTGCAGAGCACGATACATTTTTCTCTCTTCGGTAAGCTTTTTTTTGTGTTTTATACTCTTGGAATTTTGGTTTTTCATGTTGATTTTAAAATGACCTTTTACATGATTGAAATGTACTAACTCGTTTTTTCCTCACAGCAGGTCATTTTGTATGTGGTTGCATCATTACGGTCCCATTGAGTACATTTTTGGAGAAAGGGACACCAGTTGCACCACAGGGCGGGGGGAGGGTGCAGAGCACGATACATTTTTCTCTATTCGGTATGCTTTTTTTTGTGTTTTATACTTTTGGAATTTTGGTTTTTCATGTTGATTTTAAAATGACCTTTTTCATGTTTGAAATGTACTAACTCGTTTTTTCCTCACAGCAGGTCAGCTTGAGTGTGGTTGCAACATTACGGTCCCATCGAGTACATTTGTGGAGAAAGGGACACCAGTTGCACCACAGGGCGGGGGGAGGGTGCAGAGCACGATACATTTTTCTCTCTTCGGTAAGCTTTTTTTTGTGTTTTATACTTTTGGAATTTTGGTTTTTCAAGTTGATTTTAAAATGACTTTTTTCATGATTGAAATGTACTAACTTGTTTTTGTCTCACAGCAGGTCAACTTGTGTGAGGTTGCAACATTACGGTCCCATTGAGTACATTTTTGGAGAAAGGGACACCAGTTGCACCACAGGGCGGGAGGAGGGTGCAGAGCACGATACATTTTTCTCTCTTCGGTAAGCTTTTTTTTGTGTTTTATACTTTTGGAATTTTGGTTTTTCATGTTGATTTTAAAATGACCTTTTTCATGTTTGAAATGTACTAACTCGTTTTTTCCTCACAGCAGGTCAGCTTGAGTGTGGTTGCAACATTACGGTCCCATCGAGTACATTTGTGGAGAAAGGGACACCAGTTGCACCACAGGGCGGGGGGAGGGTGCAGAGCACGATACATTTTTCTCTCTTCGGTAAGCTTTTTTTTGTGTTTTATACTTTTGGAATTTTGGTTTTTCAAGTTGATTTTAAAATGACCTTTTTCATGTTTGAAATGTACTAACTCGTTTTTTCCTCACAGCAGGTCAACTTGTGTGTGGTTGCAACATTACGGTCCCATTGAGTACATTTTTGGAGAAAGGGACACCAGTTGCACCACAGGGCGGGGGGAGGGTGCGGAGCACGATACATTTTTCTCTCTTCGGTAAGCTTTTTTTTGTGTTTTATACTTTTGGAATTTTGGTTTTTCATGTTGATTTTAAAATGACCTTTTTCATGTTTGAAATGTACTAACTCGTTTTTTCCTCACAGCAGGTCAACTTGAGTGTGGTTGCAACAATACGGTCCCATCGAGTACATTTGTGGAGAAAGGGACACCAGTTGCTCCACAGGGCGGGGGGAGGGTGCAGAGCACGATACATTTTTCTCTCTTCGGTAAGCTTTTTTTTGTGTTTTATACTTTTGGAATTTTGGTTTTTCATGTTGATTTTAAAATGACCTTTTTCATGATTGAAATGTACTAACTCGTTTTTTCCTCACAGCATGTCATTTTGTGTGTGGTTGCAACATTACGGTCCCATTGAGTACATTTTTGGAGAAAGGGACACCAGTTGCAGCACAGGGCGGGAGGAGGGTGCAGAGCACGATACATTTTTCTCTCTTGGGTAAGCTTTTTTTTGTGTTTTATACTTTTGGAATTTTGGTTTTTCATGTTGATTTTAAAATGACCTTTTTCATGTTTGAAATGTACTAACTCGTTTTTTCCTCACAGCAGGTCAACTTGTGTGTGGTTGCAACATTACGGTCCCATTGAGTACATTTTTGGAGAAAGGGACACCAGTTGCACCACAGGGCGGGGGGAGGGTGCAGAGCACGATAAATTTTTCTCTCTTCGGTAAGATTTTTTTTGTGTTTTATACTTTTGGAATTTTGGTTTTTCATGTTGATTTTAATATGACCTTTTTCATGTTTGAAATGTACTAACTCGTTTTTTCCTCACAGCAGGTCAACTTGAGTGTGGTTGCAACATTACGGTCCCATCGAGTACATTTGTGGAGAAAGGGACACCAGTTGCACCACAGGGCGGGGGGAGGGTGCAGAGCACGATACATTTTTCTCTCTTCGGTAAGCTTTTTTTTGTGTTTTATACTTTTGGAATTTTGGTTTTTCATGTTGATTTTAAAATGACCTTTTTCATGATTGAAATGTACTAACTCGTTTTTTCCTCACAGCAGGTCGACTTGTGTGTGGTTGCAACATTACGGTCCCATTGAGTACACTTTTGGAGAAAAGGACACCAGTTGCACCACAGGGCGGGAGGAGGGTGCAGAGCACGATACATTTTTCTCTCTTCGGTAAGCTTTTTTTTGTGTTTTATACTTTTGGAATTTTGGTTTTTCATGTTGATTTTAAAATGACCTTTTTCATGTTTGAAATGTACTAACTCGTTTTTTCCTCACAGCAGGTGAACTTGTGTGTGGTTGCGACATTACGGTCCCATTGAGTACATTTTTGGAGAAAGGGACACCAGTTGCACCACGGGTGCAGAGCACGATACATTTTTCTCTCTTCGGTAAGCTTTTTTTTGTGTTTTATACTTTTGGAATTTTGGTTTTTCATGTTGATTTTAAAATGACCTTTTTCATGTTTGAAATGTACTAACTCGTTTTTTCCTCACAGCAGGTCAGCTTGTGTGTGGTTGCAAAATTACGGTCCCATTGAGTACATTTTTGGAGAAAGGGACACCAGTTGCACCACAGGGCGGGGGGAGGGTGCAGAGCACGATACATTTTTCTCTCTTCGGTAAGCTTGTTTTTGTGTTTTATACTCTTGGAATGTTGGTTTTTCATGTTGACTTTAAAATGACCTTTTACATGATTGAAATGTACTAACTCGTTTTTTCCTCACAGCAGGTCATTTTGTATGTGGTTGCAACATTACGGTCCCATTGAGTACATTTTTGGAGAAAGGGACACCAGTTGCACCACAGGGCGGGGGGAGGGTGCAGAGCACGATACATTTTTCTCTATTCGGTATGCTTTTTTTTGTGTTTTATACTTTTGGAATTTTGGTTTTTCATGTTGATTTTAAAATGACCTTTTTCATGATTGAAATGTACTAACTCGTTTTTTCCTCACAGCAGGTCAACTTGTGTGTGGTTGCAACATTACGGTCCCATTGAGTACATTTTTGGAGAAAGGGACACCAGTTGCACCACAGGGCGGGGGCAGGGTGCAGAGCACGATAAATTTGTCTCTCTTCGGTAAGCTTTTTTTTGTGTTTTATACTTTTGGAATTTTGGTATTTCATGTTGATTTTAAAATGACTTTTTTCATGATTGAAATGTACTAACTCGTTTTTGTCTCACAGCAGGTCAACTTGTGTGTGGTTGCAACATTACGGTCCCATTGAGTACATTTTTGGAGAAAGGGACACCAGTTGCACCACAGGGCGGGGGGAGGGTGCAGAGCACGATACATTTTTCTCTCTTCGGTAAGCTTTTTTTTGTGTTTTATACTTTTGGAATTTTGGTTTTTCATGTCGATTTTAAAATAACCTTTTTCATGTTTGAAATGTACTAACTCGTTTTTTCCTCACAGCAGGTCAACTTGTGTGTGGTTGCAACATTACGGTCCCATGGAGTACATTTTTGGAGAAAGGGACACCAGTTGCACCACAGGGCGGGGGGAGGGTGCAGAGCACGATACATTTTTCTCTCTTCGGTAAGCTTTTTTTTGTGTTTTATACTTTTGGAATTTTGGTTTTTCATGTTGATTTTAAAATGACCTTTTTCATGTTTGAAATGTACTAACTCGTTTTTTCCTCACAGCAGGTAAACTTGAGTGTGGTTGCAACATTACGGTCCCATCGAGTACATTTGTGGAGAAAGGGACACCAGTTGCACCACAGGGCGGTGGGAGGGTGCAGAGCACGATACATTTTTCTCTCTTGGGTAAGCTTTTTGTTGTGGTTTATACTTTTGGAATTTTGGTTTTTCATGTTGATTTTAAAATGACCTTTTTCATGTTTGAAATGTACTAACTCGTTTTTTTCTCACAGCAGGTCAACTTGTGTGAGGTTGCAACATTACGGTCCCATTGAGTACATTTTTGGAGAAAGGGACACCAGTTGCACCACAGGGCGGGGGGAGGGTGGAGAGCACGATACATTTTTCTCTCTTCGGTAAGCTTTTTTTTGTGTTTTATACTTTTGGAATTTTGGTTTTTCATGTTGATTTTAAAATGACCTTTTTCATGTTTGAAATGTACTAACTCGTTTTTTCCTCACAGCAGGTCAACTTGTGTGTGGTTGCAACATTACGGTGCCATTGAGTACACTTTTGGAGAAAGGGACACCAGTTGCACCACAGGGCGGGAGGAGGGTGCAGAGCACGATACATTTTTCTCTCTTCGGTAAGCTTTTTTTTGTGTTTTATACTTTTGGAATTTTGGTTTTTCATGTTGATTTTAAAATGACCTTTTTCATGTTTGAAATGTACTAACTCGTTTTTTCCTCACAGCAGGTGAACTTGTTTGTGGTTGCAACATTACGGTCCCATTGAGCACATTTTTGGAGAAAGGGACACCAGTTGCACCACAGGGCGGGGGGAGGGTGCAGAGCACGATACATTTTTCTCTCTTCGGTAAGCTTTTTTTTGTGTTTTATACTTTTGGAATTTTGGTTTTTCATGTTGATTTTAAAATGACCTTTTTCATGTTTGAAATGTACCAACTCGTTTTTTCCTCACAGCAGGTCAACTTGTGTGTGGTTGCAAAATTACGGTCCCATTGAGTACATTTTTGGAGAAAGGGACACCAGTTGCACCACAGGGCGGGGGGAGGGTGCAGAGCACAATACATTTTTCTCTCTTCGGTAAGCTTTTTTTGTGTTTTATACTCTTGGAATTTTGGTTTTTCATGTTGATTTTAAAATGACCTTTTACATGATTGAAATGTACTAACTCGTTTTTTCCTCACAGCAGGTCATTTTGTATGTGGTTGCAACATTACGGTCCCATTGAGTACATTTTTGGAGAAAGGGACACCAGTTGCACCACAGGGCTGGGGGAGGGTGCAGAGCACGATATATTTTTCTCTCTTCGGTAAGCTTTTTTTTTGTGTTTTATACTTTTGGAATTTTGGTTTTTCATGTTGATTTTAAAATGACCTTTTTCATGTTTGAAATGTACTAACTCGTTTTTTCCTCACAGCAGGTCAACTTGAGTGTGGTTGCAACATTACGGTCCCATCGAGTACATTTGTGGAGAAAGGGACACCAGTTGCACCACAGGACGGGGGCAGGGTGCAGAGCACGATACATTTTTCTCTCTTCGGTAAGCTTTTTTTTGTGTTTTATACTTTTGGAATTTTGGTTTTTCATGTTGATTTTAAAATGACCTTTTTCATGATTGAAATGTACTAACTCGTTTTTTCCTCACAGCAGGTCATTTTGTGTGTGGTTGCAACATTACGGTCCCATTGAGTACATTTTTGGAGAAAGGGACACCAGTTGCAGCACAGGGCGGGAGGAGGGTGCAGAGCACGATACATTTTTCTCTCTTGGGTAAGCTTTTTTTTGTGTTTTATACTTTTGGAATTTTGGTTTTTCATGTTGATTTTAAAATGACCTTTTTCATGTTTGAAATGTACTAACTCGTTTTTTCCTCACAGCAGGTCATTTTGTGTGTGGTTGCAACATTACGGTCCCATTGAGTACATTTTTGGAGAAAGGGACACCAGTTGCACCACAGGGCGGGGGGAGGGTGCAGAGCACGATACATTTTTCTCTCTTCGGTAAGCTTTTTTTTGTGTTTTATACTTTTGGAATTTTGGTTTTTCATGTTGATTTTAAAATGACCTTTTTCATGTTTGAAATGTACTAACTCGTTTTTTCCTCACAGCAGGTCAACTTGAGTGTGGTTGCAACATTACGGTCCCATCGAGTACATTTGTGGAGAAAGGGACACCAGTTGCACCACAGGGCGGGGGGAGGGTGCAGAGCACGATACATTTTTCTCTCTTCGGTAAGCTTTTTTTTGTGTTTTATACTTTTGGAATTTTGGTTTTTCATGTTGATTTTAAAATGACCTTTTTCATGATTGAAATGTACTAACTCGTTTTTTCCTCACAGCAGGTCATTTTGTGTGTGGTTGCAACATTACGGTCCCATTGAGTACATTTTTGGAGAAAGGGACACCAGTTGCAGCACAGGGCGGGGGGAGGGTGCAGAGCACGATACATTTTTCTGTCTTGGGTAAGCTTTCTTTTGTGTTTTATACTTTTGGAATTTTGGTTTTTCATGTTGATTTTAAAATGACCTTTTTCATGTTTGAAATGTACTACCTCGTTTTTTTCTCACAGCAGGTCAACTTGTGTGAGGTTGCAACATTACGGTCCCATTGAGTACATTTTTGGAGAAAGGGACACCAGTTGCACCACAGGGCGGGGGGAGGGTGCAGAGCACGATACATTTTTCTCTCTTCTGTAAGCTTTTTTTTGTGTTTTATACTTTTGTAATTTTGGTTTTTCATGTTGATTTTAAAATGACCTTTTTCATGTTTGAAATGTACTAACTCGTTTTTTCCTCACAGCAGGTCAATTTGTGTGTGGTTGCAACATTACGGTCCCATTGAGTACACTTTTGGAGAAAGGGACACCAGTTGCACCACAGGGCGGGAGGAGGGTGCAGAGCACGATACATTTTTCTCTCTTCGGTAAGCTTTTTTTTGTGTTTTATACTTTTGGAATTTTGGTTTTTCATGTTGATTTTAAAATGACCTTTTTCATGTTTGAAATGTACTAACTCGTTTTTTCCTCACAGCAGGTGAACTTGTGTGTGGTTGCAACATTACGGTCCCATTGAGTACATTTTTGGAGAAAGGGACACCAGTTGCACCACAGGGAGGGGGGAGGGTGCAGACCACGATACATTTTTCACTCTTCGGTAAGCTTTTTTTTGTGTTTTATACTTTTGGAATTTTGGTTTTTCATGTTGATTTTAAAATGACCTTTTTCATGTTTGAAATGTACTAACTCGTTTTTTCCTCACAGCAGGTCAACTTGTGTGTGGTTGCAAAATTACGGTCCCATTGAGTACATTTTTGGAGAAAGGGACACCAGTTGCACCACAGGGCGGGGGGAGGGAGCAGAGCACGATACATTTTTCTCTCTTCGGTAAGCTTTTTTTTGTGTTTTATACTCTTGGAATTTTGGTTTTTCATGTTGATTTTAAAATGACCTTTTACATGATTGAAATGTACTAACTCGTTTTTTCCTCACAGCAGGTCATTTTGTATGTGGTTGCAACATTACGGTCCCATTGAGTACATTTTTGGAGAAAGGGACACCAGTTGCACCACAGGGCGGGGGGAGGGTGCAGAGCACGATACATTTTTCTCTATTCGGTATGCTTTTTTTTGTGTTTTATACTTTTGGAATTTTGGTATTTCATGTTGATTTTAAAATGACCTTTTTCATGATTGAAATGTACTAACTCGTTTTTTCCTCACAGCAGGTCAACTTGTGTGTGGTTGCAACATTACGGTCCCATTGAGTACATTTTTGGAGAAAGGGACACCAGTTGCACCACAGGGCGGGGGGAGGGTGCAGAGCACGATACATTTTTCTCTCTTCGGTAAGCTTTTTTTTGTGTTTTATACTTTTGGAATTTTGGTATTTCATGTTGATTTTAAAATGACCTTTTCCATGATTGAAATGTACTAACTCGTTTTTGTTTCACAGCAGGTCAACTTGTGTGTGGTTGCAACATTACGGTCCCATTGAGTACATTTTTGGAGAAAGGGACACCAGTTGCACCGCAGGGCGGGGGGAGGGTGCAGAGCACGATACATTTTTCTCTCTTCGGTAAGCTTTTTTTTGTGTTTTATACTTTTGGAATTTTGGTTTTTCATGTTGATTTTAAAATGACCTTTTTCATGATTGAAATGTACTAACTCGTTTTTTCCTCACAGCAGGTCAAATTGTGTGTGGTTGCAACATTACGGTCCCATTGAGTACTTTTTTGGAGAAAGGGACACCAGTTGCACCTCAGGGCGGGGGGAGGGTGCAGAGCACGATACATTTTTCTCTCTTCGGTAAGCTTTTTTTTGTGTTTTATACTTTTCGAACTCTGGTTTTTCATGTTGATTTTAAAATGACCTCTTTCATGATTGAAATGTACTAACTCGTTTTTTCCTCACAGCAGGTCATTTTTTGTGTGGTTGCAACATTACGGTCCCATTGAGTACATTTTTGGAGAAAGGGACACCAGTTGCACCACAGGTCGGGGGGGAGGGTGCAGAGCACGATACCTTTTTTCTCTTCGGTAAGCTTTTTTTTGTGTTTTATACTTTTGGAATTTTGGTTTTTCATGTTGATTTTAAAATGACCTTTTTCATGTTTGAAATGTACTAACTCGTTTTTTCCTCACAGCAGGTCAACTTGTGTGTGGTTGCAACATTACGGTCCCATTGAGTACATTGTTGGAGAAAGGGACACCAGTTGCACCACAGGGCGGGGGGAGGGTGCAGAGCACGATACATTTTTCTCTCTTCGGTAAGCTTTTTTTTGTGTTTTATACTCTTGGAATTTTGGTTTTTCATGTTGATTTTGAAATGACCTTTTACATGATTGAAATGTACTAACTCGTTTTTTCCTCACAGCAGGTCATTTTGTATGTGGTTGCAACATTACGGTCCCATTGAGTACATTTTTGGAGAAAGGGACACCAGTTGCACCACAGGGCGGGGGGAGGGTGCAGAGCACGATACATTTTTCTCTATTCGGTATGCTTTTTTTTGTGTTTTATACTTTTGGAATTTTGGTATTTCATGTTGATTTTAAAATGACCTTTTTCATGATTGAAATGTACTAACTCGTTTTTTCCTCACAGCAGGTCAACTTGTGTGTGGTTGCAACATTACGGTCCCATTGAGTACATTTTTGGAGAAAGGGACACCAGTTGCACCACAGGGCGGGGGGAGGGTGCAGAGCACGATACATTTTTCTCTCTTCGGTAAGCTTTTTTTTGTGTTTTATACTTTTGGAATTTTGGTATTTCATGTTGATTTTAAAATGACCTTTTTCATGATTGAAATGTACTAACTCGTTTTTGTCTCACAGCAGGTCAACTTGTGTGTGGTTGCAACATTACGGTCCCATTGAGTACATTTTTGGAAAAAAGGGACACCAGTTGCACCGCAGGGCGGGGGGAGGGTGCAGAGCACGATACATTTTTCTCTCTTCGGTAAGCTTTTTTTTGTGTTTTATACTTTTGGAATTTTGGTTTTTCATGTTGATTTTAAAATGACCTTTTTCATGATTGAAATGTACTAACTCGTTTTTTCCTCACAGCAGGTCAAATTGTGTGTGGTTGCAACATTACGGTCCCATTCAGTACTTTTTTGGAGAAAGGGACACCAGTTGCACCTCAGGGCGGGGGGAGGGTGCAGAGCACGATACATTTTTCTCTCTTCGGTAAGCTTTTTTTTGTGTTTTATACTTTTCGAACTCTGGTTTTTCATGTTGATTTTAGAATGACCTCTTTCATGATTGAAATGTACTAACTCGTTTTTTCCTCACAGCAGGTCATTTTGTGTGTGGTTGCAACATTACGGTCCCATTGAGTACATTTTTGGAGAAAGGGACACCAGTTGCACCACAGGGCGGGGGGGAGGGTGCAGAGCACGATACCTTTTTTCTCTTCGGTAAGCTTTTTTTTGTGTTTTATACATTTGGAATTTTGGTTTTTCATGTTGATTTTAAAATGACCTTTTTCATGATTGAAATGTACTAACTCGTTTTTTCCTCACAGCAGGTCAACTTGTGTGTGGTTGCAAAATTACGGTCCCATTGAGTAGATTTTTGGAGAAAGGGACACCAGTTGCACCACAGGGCGGGTAGAGGGTGCAGAGCACGATACATTTTTCTCTCTTCGGTAAGCTTTTTTTTGTGTTTTATACTTTTGGAATTTTGGTTTTTCATGTTGATTTTAAAATGACCTTTTTCATGATTGAAATGTACTAACTCGTTTTTTCCCCACAGCAGGTCATTTTGTGTGTGGTTGCAACATTACGGTCCCATTGAGTACATTTTTGGAGAAATGGACACCAGTTGCACCTCAGGGCGGGGGGAGGGTGCAGAGCACGATACATTTTTCTCTCTTCGGTAAGCTTTTTTTTGTGTTTTATACTTTTGGAATTTTGGTTTTTCATGTTGATTTTAAAATGACCTTTTTCATGTTTGAAATGTACTAACTCGTTTTTTCCTCACAGCAGCTTAACTTGTGTGTGGCTGCAACATTACGGTCCCATTGAGTACATTTTTGGAGAAAGGGACACCAGTTGCACCACAGGGCGGGTTGAGGGTGCAGAGCACGATACATTTTTCTCTCTTCGGTAAGCTTTTTTTTGTGTTTTATACTTTTGGAATTTTGGTTTTTTGTGTCGATTTTAAAATGACCTTTTTTATGTTTGAAATGTACTAACTCGTTTTTTCCTCACAGCAGGTGAACTTGTGTGTGGTTGCAACATTACGGTCCCATTGAGTACATTTTTGGAGAAAGGGACACCAGTTGCACCACAGGGCGGGGGGAGGGTGCAGAGCACGATACATTTTTCTCTCTTCGGTAAGCTTTTTTTTGTGTTTTATACTTTTGGAATTTTGGTTTTTCATGTTAATTTTAAAATGACCTTTTTCATGATTGAAATGTACTAACTCGTTTTTTCCTCACAGCAGGTCATTTTGTGTGTGGTTGCAACATTACGGTCCCATTGAGTACATTTTTGGAGAAATGGACACCAGTTGCACCTCAGGGCGGGGGGAGGGTGCAGAGCACGATACATTTTTCTCTCTTCGGTAAGCTTTTTTTTGTGTTTTATACTTTTGGAATTTTGGTTTTTCATGTTGATTTTAAAATGACCTTTTTCATGATTGAAATGTACTAACTCGTTTTTTCCTCACAGCAGGTCATTTTGTGTGTGGTTGCAACATTACGGTCCCATTGAGTACATTTTTGGAGAAAGGGACACCAGTTGCACCACAGGGCGGGGGGAGGGTGCAGAGCACGATACATTTTTCTCTCTTCGGTAAGCTTTTTTTTGTGTTTTATACTTTTGGAATTTTGGTTTTTCGTGTCGATTTTAAGATGACCTTTTTCATGTTTGAAATGTACTAACTCGTTTTTTCCTCACAGCAGGTCAACTTGTGTGTGGTTGCAACATTACGGTCCCATTGAGTACATTTTAGGAGAAATGGACACCAGTTGCACCACAGGGAGGGGGGAGGCTGCAGAGCACGATACATTTTTCTCTCTTCGGTAAGCTTTTTTTTGTGTTTTATACTTTTGGAATTTTGGTTTTTCATGTTGATTTTAAAATGACCTTTTTCATGATTGAAATGTACTAACTCGTTTTTTCCTCACAGCAGGTCATTTTGTGTGTGGTTGCAACATTACGGTCCCATTGAGTACATTTTTGGAGAAAGGGACACCAGTTGCACCACAGGGCGGGGGGAGGGTGCAGAGCACGATACATTTTTCTCTCTTCGGTAAGCTTTTTTTTGTGTTTCATACTTTTGGAATTTTGGTTTTTCGTGTCGATTTTAAAATGACCTTTTTCATGTTTGAAATGTACTAACTCGTGTTTAGCTCACAGCAGGTGAACTTGTGTGTGGTTGCAACATTACGGTCCCATTGAGTACATTTTTGGAGAAAAGGACACCAGTTGCACCACAGGGAGGGGGGAGGGTGCAGAGCACGATACATTTTTCTCTCTTCGGTAAGCCTTTTTTTGTGTTTTATACTTTTGGAATTTTGGTTTTTCATGTTGATTTTAAAATGACCTTTTTCATGTTTGAAATGTACTAACTCGTTTTTTCCTGACAGCAGGTCAACTTGTGTGTGGTTGCAACATTACGGTCCCATTGAGTACATTTTTGGAGAAAGGGACACCAGTTGCACCACAGGGCGGGAGGAGGGTGCAGAGCACGATACATTTTTCTCTCTTCGGTAAGCTTTTTTTTGTGTTTTATACTTTTGGAATTTTGGCTTTTCATGTTGATTTTAAAATGACCTTTTTCATGATTGAAATGTACTAACTCGTTTTTTCCTCACAGCAGGTCAACTTGTGTGTGGTTGCAACATTACGGTCCCATTGAGTACATTTTTGGAGAAAGGGACACCAGTTGCACCACAGGGCGGGGGGAGGGTGCAGAGCACGATACATTTTTCTCTCTTCGGTAAGCTTTTTTTTGTGTTTTATACTTTTGGAATTTTGGTTTTTCATGTTGATTTTAAAATGACCTTTTTCATGATTGAAATGTGCTAACTCGTTTTTTGCTCACAGCAGGTCATTTTGTGTGTGGTTGCAACATTACGGTCCCATTGAGTACATTTTTGGAGAAAGGGGACACCAGTTGCACCACAGGGCAGGGGGAGGGTGTAGAGCACGATACATTTTTCTCTCTTCGGTAAGCTTTTTTTTGTGTTTTATACTTTTGGAATTTTGGTTTTTCATGTTAATTTTAAAATGACCTTTTTCATGATTGAAATGAACTAACTCGTTTTTTCCTCACAGCAGGTCATTTTGTGTGTGGTTGCATCATTACGGTCCCATTGAGTACATTTTTGGAGAAAGGGACACCAGTTGCACCACAGGGCGGGGGGAGGGTGCAAGCACGATACATTTTTCTCTCTTCGGTAAGCTTTTTTTTGTGTTTTATACTTTTGGAATTTTGGTTTTTCATGTTGATTTTAAAATGACCTTTTTCATGATTGAAATGTACTAACTCGTTATTTCCTCACAGCAGGTCACTTTGTGTGTGGTTGCAACATTACGGTCCCATTGAGTACATTTTTGGAGAAAGGGACACCAGTTGCACCACAGGGCGGGGGGAGGGTGCAGAGCACGATACATTTTTCTCTCTTCGGTAAGCTTTTCTTTGTGTTTTATACTTTTGTAATTTTGGTTTTTCATGTTGATTTTAAAATGACCTTTTTCATGATTGAAATGTACTAACTCGTTTTTTCCTCACAGCAGGTCATTTTGTGTGTGGTTGCAACATTACGGTCCCATTGAGTACATTATTGGAGAAAGGGACACAAGTTGCACCACAGGACGGGGGGAGGGTGCAGAGCACGACGCATTTTGCTCTCTTCGGTAAGCTTTTTTTTGTGTTTGATACTTTTGGAATTTTGGTTTTTCATGTTGATTTTAAAATGACCTTTTTCATGATTGAAATGTACTAACTCGTTTTTTCCTCACAGCAGGTCATTTTGTGTGTGGTTACAACATTACGGTCCCATTGAGTACATTTTTGGAGAAAGGGACACCAGTTGCACCACAGGGCGGGGGGAGGGTCCAGAGCACGATACATTTTGCTCTCTTCGGTAAGCTTTTCTTTGTGTTTTATACTTTTGTAATTTTGGTTTTTCATGTTGATTTTAAAATGACCTTTTTCATGATTGAAATGTACTAACTCGTTTTTTCCTCACAGCAGGTCATTTTGTGTGTGGTTGCAACATTACGGTCCCATTGAGTACATTTTTGGAGAAAGGGACACCAGTTGCACCACAGGACGGGGGGAGGGTGCAGAGCACGATACATTTTGCTCTCTTCAGTAAGCTTTTCTTTGTGTTTTATACTTTTGTAATTTTGGTTTTTCATGTTGATTTTAAAATGACCTTTTTCATGATTGAAATGTACTAACTCGTTTTTTCCTCACAGCAGGTCAACTTGTGTGTGGTTGCAACATTACGGTCCCATTGAGTACATTTTTGGAGAAAGGGACGCCAGTTGCACCACAGGACGGGGGGAGGGTGCAGAGCACGATACATTCTGCTCTCTTCGGTAAGCTTTTTTTTGTGTTTTATACTTTTGGAATTTTAGTTTTTCATGTTGATTTTAAAATGACCTTTTTCATGATTGAAATGTACTAACTCGTTTTTTCCTCACAGCAGGTCATTTTGTGTGTGGTTGCAACATTACGGTCCCATTGAGTACATTTTTGGAGAAAGGGACACCAGTTGCACCACAGGGCGGGGGGAGGGTGCAGAGCACGATACATTTTTCTCTCTTTGGTAAGCTTTCTTTTGTGTTTTATACTTTTGGAATTTTGGTTTTTCATGTTGATTTTAAATGATTTTTTTCATGTTTGAAATGTACGAACTCGTTTTTTCCTCTCAGTAGGTCAACTTGTGTGTGGTTGCAACATTACGGTCCCATTGAGTACATTTTTGGAGAAAGTGACACCAGTTGCACCACAGGGCGGGGGGAGGGTGCAGAGCACGATACATTTTTCTCTCTTCGGTAAGCTTTTTTTTGTGTTTTATAGTTTTGGAATTTTGGTTTTTCATGTTGATTTTAAAATGACCTTTTTCATGATTGAAATGTACTAACTCGTTTTTTCCTCACAGCAGGTCATTTTGTGCGTGGTTGCAACATTACGGTCCCATTGAGTACATTTTTGGAGAAAGGGACACCAGTTGCACCACAGGGCGGGGGGAGGGTGCTGAGCACGATACATTTTTCTCTCTTCGGTAAGCTTTTTTTTTGTATTTTATACTTTTGGAATTTTGGTTTTTCATGTTGATTTTAAAATGACCTTTTTCGTGATTGAAATGTACTAACTCGTTTTTTCCTCACAGCAGGTCATTTTGTGTGTGGTTGCAACATTACGGTCCCATTGAGTACATTTTTGGAGAAAGGGACACCAGTTGCACCACAGGGCGGGGGGAGGGTGCAGAGCACGATACATTTTTCTCTCTTCGGTAAGCTTTTTTTTTGTGTTTTATACTTTTGGAGTTTTGGTTTTTCATGTTGATTTTAAAATGACCTTTTTCATGTTTGAAATGTACTAACTCGTTTTTTCCTCACAGCAGGTCACTTTGTGTGTGGTTGCAACATTACGGTCCCATTGAGTACATTTTTGGAGAAAGGGACACCAGTTGCACCACAGGGCGGGGGGAGGGTGCAGAGCACGATACATTTTTCTCTCTTCGGTAAGCTTTTCTTTGTGTTTTATACTTTTGTAATTTTGGTTTTTCATGTTGATTTTAAAATGACCTTTTTCATGATTGAAATGTACTAACTTGTTTTTTCCTCACAGCAGGTCATTTTGTGTGTGGTTGCAACATTACGGTCCCATTGAGTACATTATTGGAGAAAGGGACACAAGTTGCACCACAGGACGGGGGGAGGGTGCAGAGCACGACACATTTTGCTCTCTTCGGTAAGCTTTTTTTTGTGTTTGATACTTTTGGAATTTTGGTTTTTCATGTTGATTTTAAAATGACCTTTTTCATGATTGAAATGTACTAACTCGTTTTTTCCTCACAGCAGGTCATTTTGTGTGTGGTTACAACATTACGGTCCCATTGAGTACATTTTTGGAGAAAGGGACACCAGTTGCACCACAGGGCGGGGGGAGGGTCCAGAGCACGATACATTTTGCTCTCTTCGGTAAGCTTTTCTTTGTGTTTTATACTTTTGTAATTTTGGTTTTTCATGTTGATTTTAAAATGACCTTTTTCATGATTGAAATGTACTAACTCGTTTTTTCCTCACAGCAGGTCATTTTGTGTGTGGTTGCAACATTACGGTCCCATTGAGTACATTTTTGGAGAAAGGGACACCAGTTGCACCACAGGACGGGGGGAGGGTGCAGAGCACGATACATTTTGCTCTCTTCAGTAAGCTTTTCTTTGTGTTTTATACTTTTGTAATTTTGGTTTTTCATGTTGATTTTAAAATGACCTTTTTCATGATTGAAATGTACTAACTCGTTTTTTCCTCACAGCAGGTCAACTTGTGTGTGGTTGCAACATTACGGTCCCATTGAGTACATTTTTGGAGAAAGGGACGCCAGTTGCACCACAGGACGGGGGGAGGGTGCAGAGCACGATACATTCTGCTCTCTTCGGTAAGCTTTTTTTTGTGTTTTATACTTTTGGAATTTTGGTTTTTCATGTTGATTTTAAAATGACCTTTTTCATGATTGAAATGTACTAACTCGTTTTTTCCTCACAGCAGGTCATTTTGTGTGTGGTTGCAACATTACGGTCCCATTGAGTACATTTTTGGAGAAAGGGACACCAGTTGCACCACAGGGCGGGGGGAGGGTGCAGAGCACGATACATTTTTCTCTCTTTGGTAAGCCTTCTTTTGTGTTTTATACTTTTGGAATTTTGGTTTTTCATGTTGATTTTAAAATGATTTTTTTCATGTTTGAAATGTACGAACTCGTTTTTTCCTCTCAGCAGGTCATTTTGTGTGTGGTTGCAACATTACGGTCCCATTGAGTACATTTTTGGAGAAAGGGACACCATTTGCACCACAGGGCGGGGGGAGGGTGCAGAGCACGATACATTTTTCTCTCTTCGGTAAGCTTTATTTTGTGTTTTATACTTTTGGAATTTTGGTTTTTCATGTTGATTTTAAAATGATTTTTTTCATGTTTGAAATGTACGAACTCGTTTTTTCCTCTCAGTAGGTCAACTTGTGTGTGGTTGCAACATTACGGTCCCATTGAGTACATTTTTGGAGAAAGGGACACCAGTTGCACCACAGGGCGGGGGGAGGGTGCAGAGCACGATACATTTTTCTCTCTTCGGTAAGCTTTTTTTTGTGTTTTATACTTTTGGAATTTTGGTTTTTCATGTTGATTTTAAAATGACCTTTTTCATGATTGAAATGTACTAACTCGTTTTTTCCTCACAGCAGGTCATTTTGTGCGTGGTTGCAACATTACGGTCCCATTGAGTACATTTTTGGAGAAAGGGACACCAGTTGCACCACAGGGCGGGGGGAGGGTGCTGAGCACGATACATTTTTCTCTCTTCGGTAAGCTTTTTTTTTGTATTTTATACTTTTGGAATTTTGGTTTTTCATGTTGATTTTAAAATGACCTTTTTCGTGATTGAAATGTACTAACTCGTTTTTTCCTCACAGCAGGTCATTTTGTGTGTGGTTGCAACATTACGGTCCCATTGAGTACATTTTTGGAGAAAGGGACACCAGTTGCACCACAGGGCGGGGGGGGAGGGTGCAGAGCACGATACATTTTTCTCTCTTCGGTAAGCTTTTTTTTTTGTGTTTTATACTTTTGGAGTTTTGGTTTTTCATGTTGATTTTAAAATGACCTTTTTCATGTTTGTAATGTACTAACTCGTTTTTTCCTCACAGCAGGTCAACTTGTGTGTGGGTGCAACATTACGGTCCCATTGAGTACATTTTTGGAGAAAGGGACACCAGTTGCACCACAGGGCGGGGGGAGGGTGCAGAGCACGATACATTTTTCTCTCTTCGGTAAGCTTTCTTTTGTGTTTTATACGTTTGTAATTTTGGTTTTTCATGTTGATTTCAAAATGATTTTTTCATGTTTGAAATGTACCAACTCGTTTTTTCCTCTCAGCAGGTCAACTTGTGTGTGGTTGCAACATTACGGTCCCATTGAGTACATTTTTGGAAAAAGGGAAACATCAGTTGCACCACAGGGCGGGACGAGGGTGCAGAGCACGGTACATTTTTCTCTCTTCGGTAAGCTTTCTTTGTGTTATATACTTTTGGAATTTTGGTTTTTCATGTTGATTTTAAAAGTGACCTTTTTCATGTTTGAAATGTACTAACTCGTTTTTTCCTCACAGCAGGTCAACTTGTGTGTGGTTGCAACATTACGGTCCCATTGAGTACATTTTTGGAGAAAGGGGACACCAGTTGCACCACAGGGCGGGGGGAGGGTGCAGAGCACGATATATTTTTTCTCTCTTCGGTAAGCTTTTTTTTGTGTTATATAGTTATGGAATTTTTGGTTTTTCATGTTGATTTTAAAATGACCTTTTCCATGTTTGAAATGTACTAACTCGTTTTTTCCTCACAGCAGGTCAACTTGTGTGTGGTTGCAACATTACGGTCCCATTGAGTACATTTTTGGAGAAAGGGACACCAGTTGCACCACAGGGCGGGGGGAGGGTGCAGAGCACGATACATTTTTCTTTCTTCGGTAAGCTTTTTTTTGTGTTATATACTTTTGGAATTTCGGTTTTTCATGTTGATTTCAAAATGTCCTTTTTCATTTTTGAAATTCACTAACTCGTTTTTTCCTCACAGCAGGTCAACTTGTGTGTGGTTGCAACATTACGGTCCCACTGAGTACATTTTTGAAGAAAGGGGCACCAGTTGCACCACAGGGCGGGGGGAGGGTGCAGAGCACGATACATTTTTCTCTCTTCGGTAAGCTTTTTTTTGTGTTTTTATACTTTTGGAATTTTGGTTTTTCAGTTGATTTTAAAATGACCTTTTTTCATGATTGAAATGTACTAACTCGTTTTTTCCTCACAGCAGGTCATTTTTGTGTGTGTTGCAACATTACGGTCCCATTGAGTACATTTTTGGAGAAAGGGACACAGTTGCACCACAGGGCGGGGGGAGGGTGCAGAGCACGATACATTTCTCTCTTCGGTAAGCTTTTTTTTGTGTTTTATACTTTTGGAATTTTCGTTTTTCATGTTGATTTTAAAATGAACTTTTTCTTGATTGAAATGTACTAACTCGTTTTTTCCTCACAGCAGCGGTGGTTGCAACATTACGGTACCAATGAGTACATTTTTGGAGAAAGGGACACCAGTTGCACCACAGGGCGGTGGGAGGGTGCAGAGCACGATACATTTTTCTCTCTTCGGTAAGCTTTTTTTTGTGTTTTATACATTTGGAATTTTGGTTTTTCATGTTGATTTTAAAATGACCTTTTTCATGACTGAAATGTACTAACTCGTTTTTTCCTCACAGCTGGTCATTTTGTGTGTGGTTGCAACATTACGGTCCCATTGAGTACATTTTTGGAGAAAGGGACACCAGTTGCACCAACGGGGGGGGGGGAGGGTGCAGAGCACGATACATTTTTCTCTCTTCGGTAAGCTTTTTTTTGTGTTATATACTTTTGGAATTTTGGTTCTTCATGTTGATTTTATAATGACCTTTTCCATGTTTGAAATGTACTAACTCGTTTTTTCCTCACAGCAGGTCAACTTGTGTGTGGTTGCAACATTACGGTCCCATTGAGTACATTTTTGGAGAAAGGGACACCAGTTGCACCACAGGGCGGGGGGAGGGTGCAGAGCACGATACATTTTTCTCTCTTCGGTAAGCTTTTTTTTGTGTTATATATTTCGGAATTTTGGTTTTTCATGTTGATTTCAAAATGACCTTTTTCATTTTTGAAATGCACTAACTCGTTTTTTCCTCACAGCAGGTCAACTTGTGTATGGTTGCAACATTACGGTCCCATTGAGTACATTTTTGAAGAAAGGGACACCAGTTGCACCACAGGGCGGGGGGAGGGTGCAGAGCACGATACATTTTTCTCTCTTCGGTAAGCTTTTTTTCGTGTTTTATACTTTTGGAATTTTGGTTTTTCATGTTGATTTTAAAATGACCTTTTTCATGATTGAAATGTACTAACTCGTTTTTTCCTCACAGCAGGTCATTTTGTGTGTGGTTGCAACATTACGGTCCCATTGAGTACATTTTTGGAGAAAGGGACACCAGTTGCACCGCAGGGCGGGGGGAGGGTGCAGAGCACGATACATTTTTCTCTCTTCGGTAAGCTTTTTTTTGTGTTATATACTTTTGGAATTTTGGTTTTTCATGTTGATTTTAAAATGACCTTTTTCATGTTTGAAATGTACTAACTCGGTTTTTCCTCACAGCAGGTCAACTTGTGTGTGGTTGCAACATTACGGTCCCATTGAGTACATTTTTGGAGAAAGGGACACCAGTTGCACCACAGGCCGGGGGGAGGGTGCAGAGCACGATACATATTTCTCTCTTCGGTAAGCTTCTTTTTGTGTTATATACTTTTGGAATTTTGGTTTCTCATGTTGATTTCAAAATGACCTTTTTCATTTTTGAAATGTACTAACTCTTTTTTCCTCACAGCAGGTCAACTTGTGTGTGGTTGCAACATTACGGTCCCATTGAGTGCATTTTTGGAGAAAGGGATACCAGTTGCACCACAGGACGGGGGGGAGGGTGCAGAGCACGATACATTTTTCTCTCTTGGGTAAGCTTTTTTTTGTGTTTTATACTTTTGGAATTTTGGTTTTTCATGTTGATTTTAAAATGACCTTTTTCATATTTGAAATGTACTAACTCGTTTTTTCCTCACAGCAGGTCAACTTGTGTGTGGTTGCAACATTACGGTCCCATTGAGTACATTTTTGGAGAAAGGGACACCAGTTGCACCAAAGGGGGGGGGGGGGGGGGGGGGGAGGGTGCAGAGCACGATACATTTTTCTCTCTTCGGTAAGCTTTTTTTTGTGTTTGATACTTTTGGAATTTTGGTTTTTCATGTTGATTTTAAAATGACCTTTTTCATGATTGAAATGTACTAACTCGTTTTTTCCTCACAGCAGGTCATTTTGTGTGTGGTTGCAACATTACGGTACCAATGAGTACATTTTTGGAGAAAGGGACACCAGTTGCACCACAGGGCGGTGGGAGGGTGCAGAGCACGATACATTTTTCTCTCTTCGGTAAGCTTTTTTTTGTGTTTTATACTTTTGGAATTTTGGTTTTTCATGTTGATTTTAAAATGACCTTTTTCATGACTGAAATGTACTAACTCGTTTTTTCCTCACAGCAGGTCATTTTGTGTGTGGTTGCAACATTACGTTCCCATTGAGTACATTTTTGGAGAAAGGGACACCAGTTGCACCACAGGGCGGGGGGAGGGTGCAGAGCACGATACATTTTTCTCTCTTCGGTAAGCTTTCTTTTGTGTTTTATACGTTTGGAATTTTGGTTTTTCATGTTGATTTCAAAATGATTTTTTTCATGTTTGAAATGTACGAACTCGTTTTTTCCTCTAAGCAGGTCAACTTGTGTGTGGTTGCAACATTACGGTCCCATTGAGTACATTTTTGGAGAAAGGGAAACATCAGTTGCACCACAGGGCGGGACGAGGGTGCAGAGCACGATACATTTTTCTCTCTTCGGTAAGCTTTTTTTTGTGTTATATACTTTTGGAATTTTGGTTTTTCATGTTGATTTTAAAATGACCTTTTTCATGTTTGAAATGTACTAACTCGGTTTTTCCTCACAGCAGGTCAACTTGTGTGTGGTTGCAACATTACGGTCCCATTGAGTACATTTTTGGAGAAAGGGACACCAGTTGCACCACAGGGCGGGGGGAGGGTGCAGAGCACGATACATATTTCTCTCTTCGGTAAGCTTTTTTTTGTGTTATATACTTTTGGAATTTTGGTTTCTCATGTTGATTTCAAAATGACCTTTTTCATTTTTGAAATGTACTAACTCGTTTTTTCCTCACAGCAGGTCAACTTGTGTGTGGTTGCAACATTACGGTCCCATTGAGTGCATTTTTGGAGAAAGGGACTCCAGTTGCACCACAGGACGGGGGGAGGGTGCAGAGCACGATACATTTTTCTCTCTTGGGTAAGCTTTTTTTTGTGTTTTATACTTTTGGAATTTTGGTTTTTCATGTTGATTTTAAAATGACCTTTTTCATATTTGAAATGTACTAACTCGTTTTTTCCTCACAGCAGGTCAACTTGTGTGTGGTTGCAACAGTACGGTCCCATTGAGTACATTTTTGGAGAAAGGGACACCAGTTGCACCACAGGGCGGGGGGAGGGTGCAGAGCACGATACATTTTTCTCTCTTCGGTAAGCTTTTTTTCGTGTTTTATACTTTTGGAATTTTGGTTTTTCATGTTGATTTTAAAATGACCTTTTTCATGATTGAAATGTACTAACTCGTTTTTTCCTCACAGCAGGTCATTTTGTGTGTGGTTGCAACATTACGGTCCCATTGAGTACATTTTTGGAGAAAGGGACACCAGTTGCACCACAGGGCGGGGGGAGGGTGCAGAGCACGATACATTTTTCTCTCTTCGGTAAGCTTTTTTTGTGTTATATACTTTTGGAATTTTGGTTTTTCATGTTGATTTCAAAATGACCTTTTTCATTTTTGAAATGTACTAACTCGTTTTTTCCTCACAGCAGGTCAACTTGTGTGTGGTTGCAACATTACGGTCCCATTGAGTGCATTTTTGGAGAAAGGGACACCAGTTGCACCACAGGGCGGGGGGAGGGTGCAGAGCACGATACATTTTTCTCTCTTCGGTAAGCTTTCTTTTGTGTTTTATACGTTTGGAATTTTGGTTTTTCATGTTGATTTCAAAATGATTTTTTTCATGTTTGAAATGTACGAACTCGTTTTTTCCTCTCAGCAGGTCCCTTGTGTGTGGTTGCAACATTACGGTCCCATTGAGTACATTTTTGGAGAAAGGGAAACATCAGTTGCACCACAGGGCGGGACGAGGGTGCAGAGCACGATACATTTTTCTCTCTTCGGTAAGCTTTTTTTTGTGTTATATACTTTTGGAATTTTGGTTTTTCATGTTAATTTCAAATTGACCTTTTTCATGTTTGAAATGTACTAATTCGTTTTTTCCTCACAGCAGGTCAACTTGTGTGTGGTTGCAACATTACGGTCCCATTGAGTACATTTTTGGAGAAAGGGACACCAGTTGCACCACAGGGCGGTGGGAGGGTGCAGAGCACGGTACATTTTTCTCTCTTCGGTAAACTTTTTTTTGTGTTTTATACTTTTGGAATTTTGGTTTTTCATGTTGATTTTAAAATGACCTTTTTCATGACTGAAATGTACTAACTCGTTTTTTCCTCACAGCAGGTCATTTTGTGTGTGGTTGCAACATTACGTTCCCATTGAGTACATTTTTGGAGAAAGGGACACCAGTTGCACCACAGGGCGGGGGGAGGGTGCAGAGCACGATACATTTTTCTCTCTTCGGTAAGCTTTCTTTTGTGTTTTATACGTTTGGAATTTTGGTTTTTCATGTTGATTTCAAAATGATTTTTTTCATGTTTGAAATGTACGAACTCGTTTTTTCCTCTCAGCAGGTCAACTTGTGTGTGGTTGCAACATTACGGTCCCATTGAGTACATTTTTGGAGAAAGGGAAACATCAGTTGCACCACAGGGCGGGACGAGGGTGCAGAGCACGATACATTTTTCTCTCTTCGGTAAGCTTTTTTTTGTGTTATATACTTTTGGAATTTTGGTTTTTCATGTTGATTTTAAAATGACCTTTTTCATGTTTGAAATGTACTAACTCGGTTTTTCCTCACAGCAGGTCAACTTGTGTGTGGTTGCAACATTACGGTCCCATTGAGTACATTTTTGGAGAAAGGGACACCAGTTGCACCACAGGGCGGGGGGAGGGTGCAGAGCACGATACATATTTCTCTCTTCGGTAAGCTTTTTTTTGTGTTATATACTTTTGGAATTTTGGTTTCTCATGTTGATTTCAAAATGACCTTTTTCATTTTTGAAATGTACTAACTCGTTTTTTCCTCACAGGAGGTCATTTTGTGTGTGGTTGCAACATTACGTTCCCATTGAGTAAATTTTTGGAGAAAGGGACACCAGTTGCACCACAGGGCGGGGGGAGGGTGCAGAGGACGATACATTTTTCTCTCTTCGGTAAGCTTTTATTTGTGTTTTATACTTTTGGAATTTTGGTTTTTCATGTTGATTTTAAAATGACCTTTTTCATGTTTGAAATGTACTAACTCGTTTTTTCCTCACAGCAGCTTAACTTGTGTGTGGCTGCAACATTACGGTCCCATTGAGTACATTTTTGGAGAAAGGGACACCAGTTGCACCACAGGGCGGGGGGAGGGTGCAGAGCACGATACATTTTTCTCTCTTCGGTAAGCTTTTTTTTGTGTTATATACTTTTGGAATTTTGGTTTTTCATGTTGATTTTAAAATGACCTTTTTCATGTTTGAAATGGACTAACTCGTTTTTTCCTCACAGCAGGTCAACTTGTGTGTGGTTGCAACATTACGGTCCCATTGAGTACATTTTTGGAGAAAGGGACACCAGTTGCACCAAAGGGGGGGGGGGGGGGGGGGGGGAGGGTGCAGAGCACGATACATTTTTCTCTCTTTGGTAAGCTTTTTTTTGTGTTTTATACTTTTGGAATTTTGGTTTTTCATGTTGATTTTAAAATGACCTTTTTCATGTTTGAAATGTACTAACTCGTTTTTTCCTCACAGCAGGTCAACTTATGTGTGTTTGCAACATTACGGTCCAATTGAGTACATTTTTGGAGAAAGGGACACCAGTTGCACCACAGGGCGGGGGGAGGATGCAGAGCACGATACATTTTTCTCTCTTCGGTAAGCTTTTTTTTGTGTTGTATACTTTTGGAATTTTGGTTTTTCATGTTGATTTTAAAATGACCTTTTCCATGTTTGAAATGTACTAACTCGTTTTTTCCCCACAGCAGGTCAACTTGTGTCTGGTTGCAACATTACGGTCCCATTGAGTACATTTTTGGAGAAAGGGACACCAGTTGCACCACAGGGCGGGGGGGAGGGTGCAGAGCACGATACATTTTTCTCTCTTCGGTAAGCTTTTTTTTGTGTTATTTACTTTTGGAATTTTGGTTTTTCATGTTGATTTTAAAATGACCTTTTTCATGTTTGAAATGTACTAACTCGTTTTTTCCTCACAGCAGGTCAACTTGTGTGTGGTTGCAACATTACGGTCCCATTGAGTACATTTTTGGAGAAAGGGACACCAGTTGCACCACAGGGCGGGGGGAGGGTGCAGAGCACGATACATTTTTCTCTCTTCGGTAAGCTTTTTTTTGTGTTTTATACTTTTGGAATTTTGGTTTTTCATGTTGATTTTAAAATGACCTTTTTCATGTTTGAAATGTACTAACTCGTTATTTCCTCACAGCAGGTCAACTTGTGTGTGGTTGCAACATTACGGTCCCATTGAGTACATTTTTGGAGAAAGGGACACCAGTTGCACCACAGGGCGGGATGAGGGTGCAGAGCACGATACATTTTTCGCTCTTCGGTAAGCTTTTTTTTGTGTTATTTACTTTTGGAATTTTGGTTTTTCATGTTGATTTTAAAATGACCTTTTTCATGTTTGAAATGTACTAACTCGTTTTTTCCTCACAGCAGGTCAACTTGTGTGTGGTTGCAACATTACGGTCCCATTGAGTACATTTTTGGAGAAAGGGACACCAGTTGCAGCACATGGTGGGGGGAGGGTGCAGAGCACGATACATTTTTCTCTCTTCGGTAAGTTTTTTTTTGTGTTTTATACTTTTGGAATTTTGGTTTTTCATGTTGATTTTAAAATGACCTTTTCCATGTTTGAAATGTACTAACTCGTTTTTTCCTCACAGCAGGTCAACTTGTGTGTGGTTGCAACATTACGGTCCCATTGAGTACATTTTTGGAGAAAGGGACACCAGTTGCACCACAGGGCGGGGGGAGGGTGCAGAGCACGATACATTTTTCTCTCTTCGGTAAGCTTTTTTTTGTGTTATATACTTTTGGAATTTTGGTTTTTCATGTCGATTTTAAAATGACCTTTTCCATGTTTGAAAAGTACTAACTCGTTTTTTCCTCACAGCAGGTCAACTTGTGTGTGGTTGCAACGTTACGGTCCCATTGAGTACATTTTTGGAGAAAGGGACACCAGTTGCACCACAGGGCAGGGGGAGGGTGCAGAGCACGATACATTTTTCTCTCTTCGGTAAGCTTTTTTTTGTGTTATTTACTTTTGGAATTTTGGTTTTTCATGTTGATTTTAAAATGACCTTTTTCATGTTTGAAATGTACTAACTCGTTTTTTCCTCACAGCAGGTCAACTTGTGTGTGGTTGCAACATTACGGTCCCATTGAGTACATTTTTGGAGTAAGGGACACCAGTTGCACCACAGGGCGGGGGGAGGGTGCAGAGCACGATACATTTTTCTCTCTTCGGTAAGCTTTTTTTTGTGTTATATACTTTTTTTCATGTTGATTTTAAAATGACCTTTTCCATGTTTGAAATGTACTAACTCGTTTTTTCCTCACAGCAGGTCAACTTGTGTGTGGTTGCAACATTACGGTCCCATTGAGTACATTTTTGGAGAAAGGGACACCAGTTGCACCACAGGGCGGGGGGAGGGTGCAGAGCACGATACATTTTTCTCTCTTCGGTAAGCTTTTTTTTGTGTTTTATACTTTTGGAATTTTGGTTTTTCATGTTGATTTTCATTATTATAATTTTTTCATTTTCATTATTATAATTTTATTATTTTATTATTATAATTTCATAATTATAATAATGAATAGGAAAATAGGAATGCGGGTAAGCTACTACAAACAGCATAGTGAACGCATTATTGTGGCCAAGATAGATACGAAGCCCACACCTACTACAGTAGTACAAGTTTATATGCCAACTAGCTCTGCAGATGACGAAGAAATTGAAGAAATGTATGACGAAATAAAAGAAATTATTCAGATTGTGAAGGGAGACGAAAATTTAATAGTCATGGGTGACTGGAATTCGAGTGTAGGAAAAGGGAGAGAAGGAAACATAGTAGGTGAATATGGATTGGGGGACAGAAATGAAAGAGGAAGCCGCCTTGTAGAATTTTGCACAGAGCACAACATAATCATAACTAACACTTGGTTTAAGAATCATGAAAGAAGGTTGTATACATGGAAGAACCCTGGAGATACTAAAAGGTATCAGATAGATTATATAATGGTAAGACAGAGATTTAGGAACCAGGTTTTAAATTGTAAGACATTTCCAGGGGCAGATGTGGACTCTGACCACAATCTATTGGTTATGACCTGTAGATTAAAACTGAAGAAACTGCAAAAAGGTGGGAATTTAAGGAGATGGGACCTGGATAAACTAAAAGAACCAGAGGTTGTACAGAGATTCAGGGAGAGCATAAGGGAGCAATTGACAGGAATGGGGGAAATAAATACAGTAGAAGAAGAATGGGTAGCTTTGAGGGATGAAGTAGTGAAGGCAGCAGAGGATCAAGTAGGTAAAAAGACGAGGGCTAGTAGAAATCCTTGGGTAACAGAAGAAATACTGAATTTAATTGATGAAAGGAGAAAATATAAAAATGCAGTAAGTGAAACAGGCAAAAAGGAATACAAACGTCTCAAAAATGAGATAGACAGGAAGTGCAAAATGGCTAAGCAGGGATGGCTAGAGGACAAATGTAAGGATGTAGAGGCCTATCTCACTAGGGGTAAGATAGATACCGCCTACAGGAAAATTAAAGAGGCCTTTGGAGATAAGAGAACGACTTGTATGAATATCAAGAGCTCAGATGGAAACCCAGTTCTAAGCAAAGAAGGGAAAGCAGAAAGGTGGAAGGAGTATATAGAGGGTCTATACAAGGGCGATGTACTTGAGGACAATATTATGGAAATGGAAGAGGATGTAGATGAAGATGAAATGGGAGATATGATGCTGCGTGAAGAGTTTGACAGAGCACTGAAAGACCTGAGTCGAAACAAGGCCCCCGGAGTAGACAATATTCCATTGGAACTACTGACGGCCGTGGGAGAGCCAGTCCTGACAAAACTCTACCATCTGGTGAGCAAGATGTATGAAACAGGCGAAATACCCTCAGACTTCAAGAAGAATATAATAATTCCAATCCCAAAGAAAGCAGGTGTTGACAGATGTGAAAATTACCGAACTATCAGCTTAATAAGTCACAGCTGCAAAATACTAACACGAATTCTTTACAGACGAATGGAAAAACTAGTAGAAGCCAACCTCGGGGAAGATCAGTTTGGATTCCGTAGAAACACTGGAACACGTGAGGCAATACTGACCTTACGACTTATCTTAGAAGAAAGATTAAGGAAAGGCAAACCTACGTTTCTAGCATTTGTAGACTTAGAGAAACCTTTTGACAATGTTGACTGGAATACTCTCTTTCAAATTCTAAAGGTGGCAGGGGTAAAATACAGGGAGCGAAAGGCTATTTACAATTTGTACAGAAACCAGATGGCAGTTATAAGAGTCGAGGGACATGAAAGGGAAGCAGTGGTTGGGAAGGGAGTAAGACAGGGTTGTAGCCTCTCCCCGATGTTGTTCAATCTGTATATTGAGCAAGCAGTAAAGGAAACAAAAGAAAAATTCGGAGTAGGTATTAAAATTCATGGAGAAGAAATAAAAACTTTGAGGTTCGCCGATGACATTGTAATTCTGTCAGAGACAGCAAAGGACTTGGAAGAGCAATTGAATGGAATGGACAGTGTCTTGAAAGGAGGATATAAGATGAACATCAACAAAAGCAAAACAAGGATAATGGAATGTAGTCTAATTAAGTCGGGTGATGCTGAGGGAATTAGATTAGGAAATGAGGCACTTAAAGTAGTAAAGGAGTTCTGCTATTTGGGGAGCAAAATAACTGATGATGGTCGAAGTAGAGAGGATATAAAATGTAGGCTGGCAATGGCAAGGAAAGCGTTTCTGAAGAAGAGAAATTTGTTAACATCGAGTATCGATTTAAGTGTCAGGAAGTCATTTCTGAAAGTATTCGTATGGAGTGTAGCCATGTATGGAAGTGAAACATGGACGATAAATAGTTTGGACAAGAAGAGAATAGAAGCTTTTGAAATGTGGTGCTACAGAAGAATGCTGAAGATTAGATGGGTAGATCACATAACTAATGAGGAAGTATTGAATAGAATTGGGGAGAAGAGAAGTTTGTGGCACAACTTGACCAGAAGAAGGGATCGGTTGGTAGGACATGTTCTGAGGCATCAAGGGATCACCAATTTAGTATTGGAGGGCAGCGTGGAGGGTAAAAATCGTAGAGGGAGACCAAGAGATGAATACACTAAGCAGATTCAGAAGGATGTAGGTTGCAGTAGGTACTGGGAGATGAAAAAGCTTGCACAGGATAGAGTAGCATGGAGAGCTGCATCAAACCAGTCTCAGGACTGAAGACCACAACAACAACAAATGTTGATTTTAAAATGACCTTTTTCATGTTTGAAATGTACTAACTCGTTTTTTCCTCACAGCAGGTCAACTTGTGTGTGGTTGCAACATTACGGTCCCATTGAGTACATTTTTGGAGAAAGGGACACCAGTTGCACCACAGGGCGGGGGGAGGGTGCAGAGCACGATACATTTTTCTCTCTTCGGTAAGCTTTTTTTTGTGTTATATACTTTTGGAATTTTGGTTTTTCATGTTGATTTTAAAATGACCTTTTCCATGTTTGAAATGTACTAACTCGTTTTTTCCTCACAGCAGGTCAACTTGTGTGTGGTTGCAACATTACGGTCCCATTGAGTACATTTTTGGAGAAAGGGACACCAGTTGCACCACAGGGCAGGGGGAAGGTGCAGAGCACGATACATATTTCTCTCTTCGGTAAGCTTTTTTTTGTGTTATATACTTTTGGAATTTTGGTTTCTCATGTTGATTTCAAAATGACCTTTTTCATTTTTGAAATGTACTAACTCGTTTTTTCCTCACAGCAGGTCAACTTGTGTGTGGTTGCAACATTACGGTCCCATTGAGTGCATTTTTGGAGAAAGGGACTCCAGTTGCACCACAGGACGGGGGGAGGGTGCAGAGCACGATACATTTTTCTCTCTTGGGTAAGCTTTTTTTTGTGTTATATACTTTTGGAATTTTGGTTTCTCATGTTGATTTCAAAATGACCTTTTTCATGTTTGAAATGTACTAACTCGTTTTTTCCTCACAGCAGGTCAACTTGTGTGTGGTTGCAACATTACGGTCCCATTGAGTACATTTTTGGAGAAAGGGAAACATCAGTTGCACCACAGGGCGGGACGAGGGTGCAGAGCACGATACATTTTTCTCTCTTCGGTAAGCTTTTTTTTGTGTTATATACTTTTGGAATTTTGGTTTTTCATGTTGATTTTAAAATGACCTTTTTCATGTTTGAAATGTACTAACTCGGTTTTTCCTCACAGCAGGTCAACTTGTGTGTGGTTGCAACATTACGGTCCCATTGAGTACATTTTTGGAGAAAGGGACACCAGTTGCACCACAGGGCGGGGGGAGGGTGCAGAGCACGATACATATTTCTCTCTTCGGTAAGCTTTTTTTTGTGTTATATACTTTTGGAATTTTGGTTTCTCATGTTGATTTCAAAATGACCTTTTTCATTTTTGAAATGTACTAACTCGTTTTTTCCTCACAGCAGGTCAACTTGTGTGTGGTTGCAACATTACGGTCCCATTGAGTGCATTTTTGGAGAAAGGGACTCCAGTTGCACCACAGGACGGGGGGAGGGTGCAGAGCACGATACATTTTTCTCTCTTGGGTAAGCTTTTTTTTGTGTTTTATACTTTTGGAATTTTGGTTTTTCATGTTGATTTTAAAATGACCTTTTTCATATTTGAAATGTACTAACTCGTTTTTTCCTCACAGCAGGTCAACTTGTGGGTGGTTGCAACAGTACGGTCCCATTGAGTACATTTTTGGAGAAAGGGACACCAGTTGCACCACAGGGCGGGGGGAGGGTGCAGAGCACGATACATTTTTCTCTCTTCGGTAAGCTTTTTTTCGTGTTTTATACTTTTGGAATTTTGGTTTTTCATGTTGATTTTAAAATGACCTTTTTCATGATTGAAATGTACTAACTCGTTTTTTCCTCACAGCAGGTCATTTTGTGTGTGGTTGCAACATTACGGTCCCATTGAGTACATTTTTGGAGAAAGGGACACCAGTTGCACCACAGGGCGGGGGGAGGGTGCAGAGCACGATACATTTTTCTCTCTTCGGTAAGCTTTTTTTGTGTTATATACTTTTGGAATTTTGGTTTTTCATGTTGATTTCAAAATGACCTTTTTCATTTTTGAAATGTACTAACTCGTTTTTTCCTCACAGCAGGTCAACTTGTGTGTGGTTGCAACATTACGGTCCCATTGAGTGCATTTTTGGAGAAAGGGACACCAGTTGCACCACAGGGCGGGGGGAGGGTGCAGAGCACGATACATTTTTCTCTCTTCGGTAAGCTTTCTTTTGTGTTTTATACGTTTGGAATTTTGGTTTTTCATGTTGATTTCAAAATGATTTTTTTCATGTTTGAAATGTACGAACTCGTTTTTTCCTCTCAGCAGGTCCCTTGTGTGTGGTTGCAACATTACGGTCCCATTGAGTACATTTTTGGAGAAAGGGAAACATCAGTTGCACCACAGGGCGGGACGAGGGTGCAGAGCACGATACATTTTTCTCTCTTCGGTAAGCTTTTTTTTGTGTTATATACTTTTGGAATTTTGGTTTTTCATGTTAATTTCAAATTGACCTTTTTCATGTTTGAAATGTACTAATTCGTTTTTTCCTCACAGCAGGTCAACTTGTGTGTGGTTGCAACATTACGGTCCCATTGAGTACATTTTTGGAGAAAGGGACACCAGTTGCACCACAGGGCGGTGGGAGGGTGCAGAGCACGGTACATTTTTCTCTCTTCGGTAAACTTTTTTTTGTGTTTTATACTTTTGGAATTTTGGTTTTTCATGTTGATTTTAAAATGACCTTTTTCATGACTGAAATGTACTAACTCGTTTTTTCCTCACAGCAGGTCATTTTGTGTGTGGTTGCAACATTACGTTCCCATTGAGTACATTTTTGGAGAAAGGGACACCAGTTGCACCACAGGGCGGGGGGAGGGTGCAGAGCACGATACATTTTTCTCTCTTCGGTAAGCTTTCTTTTGTGTTTTATACGTTTGGAATTTTGGTTTTTCATGTTGATTTCAAAATGATTTTTTTCATGTTTGAAATGTACGAACTCGTTTTTTCCTCTCAGCAGGTCAACTTGTGTGTGGTTGCAACATTACGGTCCCATTGAGTACATTTTTGGAGAAAGGGAAACATCAGTTGCACCACAGGGCGGGACGAGGGTGCAGAGCACGATACATTTTTCTCTCTTCGGTAAGCTTTTTTTTGTGTTATATACTTTTGGAATTTTGGTTTTTCATGTTGATTTTAAAATGACCTTTTTCATGTTTGAAATGTACTAACTCGGTTTTTCCTCACAGCAGGTCAACTTGTGTGTGGTTGCAACATTACGGTCCCATTGAGTACATTTTTGGAGAAAGGGACACCAGTTGCACCACAGGGCGGGGGGAGGGTGCAGAGCACGATACATATTTCTCTCTTCGGTAAGCTTTTTTTTGTGTTATATACTTTTGGAATTTTGGTTTCTCATGTTGATTTCAAAATGACCTTTTTCATTTTTGAAATGTACTAACTCGTTTTTTCCTCACAGGAGGTCATTTTGTGTGTGGTTGCAACATTACGTTCCCATTGAGTAAATTTTTGGAGAAAGGGACACCAGTTGCACCACAGGGCGGGGGGAGGGTGCAGAGGACGATACATTTTTCTCTCTTCGGTAAGCTTTTATTTGTGTTTTATACTTTTGGAATTTTGGTTTTTCATGTTGATTTTAAAATGACCTTTTTCATGTTTGAAATGTACTAACTCGTTTTTTCCTCACAGCAGCTTAACTTGTGTGTGGCTGCAACATTACGGTCCCATTGAGTACATTTTTGGAGAAAGGGACACCAGTTGCACCACAGGGCGGGGGGAGGGTGCAGAGCACGATACATTTTTCTCTCTTCGGTAAGCTTTTTTTTGTGTTATATACTTTTGGAATTTTGGTTTTTCATGTTGATTTTAAAATGACCTTTTTCATGTTTGAAATGGACTAACTCGTTTTTTCCTCACAGCAGGTCAACTTGTGTGTGGTTGCAACATTACGGTCCCATTGAGTACATTTTTGGAGAAAGGGACACCAGTTGCACCAAAGGGGGGGGGGGGGGGGGGGGGGAGGGTGCAGAGCACGATACATTTTTCTCTCTTTGGTAAGCTTTTTTTTGTGTTTTATACTTTTGGAATTTTGGTTTTTCATGTTGATTTTAAAATGACCTTTTTCATGTTTGAAATGTACTAACTCGTTTTTTCCTCACAGCAGGTCAACTTATGTGTGTTTGCAACATTACGGTCCAATTGAGTACATTTTTGGAGAAAGGGACACCAGTTGCACCACAGGGCGGGGGGAGGATGCAGAGCACGATACATTTTTCTCTCTTCGGTAAGCTTTTTTTTGTGTTGTATACTTTTGGAATTTTGGTTTTTCATGTTGATTTTAAAATGACCTTTTCCATGTTTGAAATGTACTAACTCGTTTTTTCCCCACAGCAGGTCAACTTGTGTCTGGTTGCAACATTACGGTCCCATTGAGTACATTTTTGGAGAAAGGGACACCAGTTGCACCACAGGGCGGGGGGGAGGGTGCAGAGCACGATACATTTTTCTCTCTTCGGTAAGCTTTTTTTTGTGTTATTTACTTTTGGAATTTTGGTTTTTCATGTTGATTTTAAAATGACCTTTTTCATGTTTGAAATGTACTAACTCGTTTTTTCCTCACAGCAGGTCAACTTGTGTGTGGTTGCAACATTACGGTCCCATTGAGTACATTTTTGGAGAAAGGGACACCAGTTGCACCACAGGGCGGGGGGAGGGTGCAGAGCACGATACATTTTTCTCTCTTCGGTAAGCTTTTTTTTGTGTTTTATACTTTTGGAATTTTGGTTTTTCATGTTGATTTTAAAATGACCTTTTTCATGTTTGAAATGTACTAACTCGTTTTTTCCTCACAGCAGGTCAACTTGTGTGTGGTTGCAACATTACGGTCCCATTGAGTACATTTTTGGAGAAAGGGACACCAGTTGCACCACAGGGCGGGATGAGGGTGCAGAGCACGATACATTTTTCGCTCTTCGGTAAGCTTTTTTTTGTGTTATTTACTTTTGGAATTTTGGTTTTTCATGTTGATTTTAAAATGACCTTTTTCATGTTTGAAATGTACTAACTCGTTTTTTCCTCACAGCAGGTCAACTTGTGTGTGGTTGCAACATTACGGTCCCATTGAGTACATTTTTGGAGAAAGGGACACCAGTTGCAGCACATGGTGGGGGGAGGGTGCAGAGCACGATACATTTTTCTCTCTTCGGTAAGTTTTTTTTTGTGTTTTATACTTTTGGAATTTTGGTTTTTCATGTTGATTTTAAAATGACCTTTTCCATGTTTGAAATGTACTAACTCGTTTTTTCCTCACAGCAGGTCAACTTGTGTGTGGTTGCAACATTACGGTCCCATTGAGTACATTTTTGGAGAAAGGGACACCAGTTGCACCACAGGGCGGGGGGAGGGTGCAGAGCACGATACATTTTTCTCTCTTCGGTAAGCTTTTTTTTGTGTTATATACTTTTGGAATTTTGGTTTTTCATGTCGATTTTAAAATGACCTTTTCCATGTTTGAAAAGTACTAACTCGTTTTTTCCTCACAGCAGGTCAACTTGTGTGTGGTTGCAACGTTACGGTCCCATTGAGTACATTTTTGGAGAGAGGGACACCAGTTGCACCACAGGGCAGGGGGAGGGTGCAGAGCACGATACATTTTTCTCTCTTCGGTAAGCTTTTTTTTGTGTTATTTACTTTTGGAATTTTGGTTTTTCATGTTGATTTTAAAATGACCTTTTTCATGTTTGAAATGTACTAACTCGTTTTTTCCTCACAGCAGGTCAACTTGTGTGTGGTTGCAACATTACGGTCCCATTGAGTACATTTTTGGAGTAAGGGACACCAGTTGCACCACAGGGCGGGGGGAGGGTGCAGAGCACGATACATTTTTCTCTCTTCGGTAAGCTTTTTTTTGTGTTATATACTTTTTTTCATGTTGATTTTAAAATGACCTTTTCCATGTTTGAAATGTACTAACTCGTTTTTTCCTCACAGCAGGTCAACTTGTGTGTGGTTGCAACATTACGGTCCCATTGAGTACATTTTTGGAGAAAGGGACACCAGTTGCACCACAGGGCGGGGGGAGGGTGCAGAGCACGATACATTTTTCTCTCTTCGGTAAGCTTTTTTTTGTGTTTTATACTTTTGGAATTTTGGTTTTTCATGTTGATTTTCATTATTATAATTTTTTCATTTTCATTATTATAATTTTATTATTTTATTATTATAATTTCATAATTATAATAATGAATAGGAAAATAGGAATGCGGGTAAGCTACTACAAACAGCATAGTGAACGCATTATTGTGGCCAAGATAGATACGAAGCCCACACCTACTACAGTAGTACAAGTTTATATGCCAACTAGCTCTGCAGATGACGAAGAAATTGAAGAAATGTATGACGAAATAAAAGAAATTATTCAGATTGTGAAGGGAGACGAAAATTTAATAGTCATGGGTGACTGGAATTCGAGTGTAGGAAAAGGGAGAGAAGGAAACATAGTAGGTGAATATGGATTGGGGGACAGAAATGAAAGAGGAAGCCGCCTTGTAGAATTTTGCACAGAGCACAACATAATCATAACTAACACTTGGTTTAAGAATCATGAAAGAAGGTTGTATACATGGAAGAACCCTGGAGATACTAAAAGGTATCAGATAGATTATATAATGGTAAGACAGAGATTTAGGAACCAGGTTTTAAATTGTAAGACATTTCCAGGGGCAGATGTGGACTCTGACCACAATCTATTGGTTATGACCTGTAGATTAAAACTGAAGAAACTGCAAAAAGGTGGGAATTTAAGGAGATGGGACCTGGATAAACTAAAAGAACCAGAGGTTGTACAGAGATTCAGGGAGAGCATAAGGGAGCAATTGACAGGAATGGGGGAAATAAATACAGTAGAAGAAGAATGGGTAGCTTTGAGGGATGAAGTAGTGAAGGCAGCAGAGGATCAAGTAGGTAAAAAGACGAGGGCTAGTAGAAATCCTTGGGTAACAGAAGAAATACTGAATTTAATTGATGAAAGGAGAAAATATAAAAATGCAGTAAGTGAAACAGGCAAAAAGGAATACAAACGTCTCAAAAATGAGATAGACAGGAAGTGCAAAATGGCTAAGCAGGGATGGCTAGAGGACAAATGTAAGGATGTAGAGGCCTATCTCACTAGGGGTAAGATAGATACCGCCTACAGGAAAATTAAAGAGGCCTTTGGAGATAAGAGAACGACTTGTATGAATATCAAGAGCTCAGATGGAAACCCAGTTCTAAGCAAAGAAGGGAAAGCAGAAAGGTGGAAGGAGTATATAGAGGGTCTATACAAGGGCGATGTACTTGAGGACAATATTATGGAAATGGAAGAGGATGTAGATGAAGATGAAATGGGAGATATGATGCTGCGTGAAGAGTTTGACAGAGCACTGAAAGACCTGAGTCGAAACAAGGCCCCCGGAGTAGACAATATTCCATTGGAACTACTGACGGCCGTGGGAGAGCCAGTCCTGACAAAACTCTACCATCTGGTGAGCAAGATGTATGAAACAGGCGAAATACCCTCAGACTTCAAGAAGAATATAATAATTCCAATCCCAAAGAAAGCAGGTGTTGACAGATGTGAAAATTACCGAACTATCAGCTTAATAAGTCACAGCTGCAAAATACTAACACGAATTCTTTACAGACGAATGGAAAAACTAGTAGAAGCCAACCTCGGGGAAGATCAGTTTGGATTCCGTAGAAACACTGGAACACGTGAGGCAATACTGACCTTACGACTTATCTTAGAAGAAAGATTAAGGAAAGGCAAACCTACGTTTCTAGCATTTGTAGACTTAGAGAAACCTTTTGACAATGTTGACTGGAATACTCTCTTTCAAATTCTAAAGGTGGCAGGGGTAAAATACAGGGAGCGAAAGGCTATTTACAATTTGTACAGAAACCAGATGGCAGTTATAAGAGTCGAGGGACATGAAAGGGAAGCAGTGGTTGGGAAGGGAGTAAGACAGGGTTGTAGCCTCTCCCCGATGTTGTTCAATCTGTATATTGAGCAAGCAGTAAAGGAAACAAAAGAAAAATTCGGAGTAGGTATTAAAATTCATGGAGAAGAAATAAAAACTTTGAGGTTCGCCGATGACATTGTAATTCTGTCAGAGACAGCAAAGGACTTGGAAGAGCAATTGAATGGAATGGACAGTGTCTTGAAAGGAGGATATAAGATGAACATCAACAAAAGCAAAACAAGGATAATGGAATGTAGTCTAATTAAGTCGGGTGATGCTGAGGGAATTAGATTAGGAAATGAGGCACTTAAAGTAGTAAAGGAGTTCTGCTATTTGGGGAGCAAAATAACTGATGATGGTCGAAGTAGAGAGGATATAAAATGTAGGCTGGCAATGGCAAGGAAAGCGTTTCTGAAGAAGAGAAATTTGTTAACATCGAGTATCGATTTAAGTGTCAGGAAGTCATTTCTGAAAGTATTCGTATGGAGTGTAGCCATGTATGGAAGTGAAACATGGACGATAAATAGTTTGGACAAGAAGAGAATAGAAGCTTTTGAAATGTGGTGCTACAGAAGAATGCTGAAGATTAGATGGGTAGATCACATAACTAATGAGGAAGTATTGAATAGAATTGGGGAGAAGAGAAGTTTGTGGCACAACTTGACCAGAAGAAGGGATCGGTTGGTAGGACATGTTCTGAGGCATCAAGGGATCACCAATTTAGTATTGGAGGGCAGCGTGGAGGGTAAAAATCGTAGAGGGAGACCAAGAGATGAATACACTAAGCAGATTCAGAAGGATGTAGGTTGCAGTAGGTACTGGGAGATGAAAAAGCTTGCACAGGATAGAGTAGCATGGAGAGCTGCATCAAACCAGTCTCAGGACTGAAGACCACAACAACAACAAATGTTGATTTTAAAATGACCTTTTTCATGTTTGAAATGTACTAACTCGTTTTTTCCTCACAGCAGGTCAACTTGTGTGTGGTTGCAACATTACGGTCCCATTGAGTACATTTTTGGAGAAAGGGACACCAGTTGCACCACAGGGCGGGGGGAGGGTGCAGAGCACGATACATTTTTCTCTCTTCGGTAAGCTTTTTTTTGTGTTATATACTTTTGGAATTTTGGTTTTTCATGTTGATTTTAAAATGACCTTTTCCATGTTTGAAATGTACTAACTCGTTTTTTCCTCACAGCAGGTCAACTTGTGTGTGGTTGCAACATTACGGTCCCATTGAGTACATTTTTGGAGAAAGGGACACCAGTTGCACCACAGGGCAGGGGGAAGGTGCAGAGCACGATACATATTTCTCTCTTCGGTAAGCTTTTTTTTGTGTTATATACTTTTGGAATTTTGGTTTCTCATGTTGATTTCAAAATGACCTTTTTCATTTTTGAAATGTACTAACTCGTTTTTTCCTCACAGCAGGTCAACTTGTGTGTGGTTGCAACATTACGGTCCCATTGAGTGCATTTTTGGAGAAAGGGACTCCAGTTGCACCACAGGACGGGGGGAGGGTGCAGAGCACGATACATTTTTCTCTCTTGGGTAAGCTTTTTTTTGTGTTATATACTTTTGGAATTTTGGTTTCTCATGTTGATTTCAAAATGACCTTTTTCATGTTTGAAATGTACTAACTCGTTTTTTCCTCACAGCAGGTCAACTTGTGTGTGGTTGCAACATTACGGTCCCATTGAGTACATTTTTGGAGAAAGGGAAACATCAGTTGCACCACAGGGCGGGACGAGGGTGCAGAGCACGATACATTTTTCTCTCTTCGGTAAGCTTTTTTTTGTGTTATATACTTTTGGAATTTTGGTTTTTCATGTTGATTTTAAAATGACCTTTTTCATGTTTGAAATGTACTAACTCGGTTTTTCCTCACAGCAGGTCAACTTGTGTGTGGTTGCAACATTACGGTCCCATTGAGTACATTTTTGGAGAAAGGGACACCAGTTGCACCACAGGGCGGGGGGAGGGTGCAGAGCACGATACATATTTCTCTCTTCGGTAAGCTTTTTTTTGTGTTATATACTTTTGGAATTTTGGTTTCTCATGTTGATTTCAAAATGACCTTTTTCATTTTTGAAATGTACTAACTCGTTTTTTCCTCACAGCAGGTCAACTTGTGTGTGGTTGCAACATTACGGTCCCATTGAGTGCATTTTTGGAGAAAGGGACTCCAGTTGCACCACAGGACGGGGGGAGGGTGCAGAGCACGATACATTTTTCTCTCTTGGGTAAGCTTTTTTTTGTGTTTTATACTTTTGGAATTTTGGTTTTTCATGTTGATTTTAAAATGACCTTTTTCATGTTTGAAATGTACTAACTCGTTTTTTCCTCACAGCAGGTCAACTTGAGTGTGGTTGCAACATTACGGTCCCATTGAGTACATTTTTGGAGAAAGGGACACCAGTTGCACCACAGGGCGGGGGGAGGGTGCAGAGCACGATACATTTTTCTCTCTTCGGTAAGCTTTTTTTTGTGTTATATACTTTTGGAATTTTTGTTTTTCATGTTGATTTTAAAATGATCTTTTTCATGTTTGAAATGTACTAACTCGTTTTTTCCTCACAGCAGGTCAACTTGTGTGTGGTTGCAACATTACGGTCCCATTGAGTACATTTTTGGAGAAAGGGACACCAGTTGCACCACAGGGCGGGGGGAGGGTGCAGAGCACGATACATTTCTCTCTCTTAGGTAAGCTTTTTTTTGTGTTTTATACTTTTGGAATTTTGGTTTTTCATGTTGATTTTAAAATGACCTTTTTCATGTTTGAAATGTACTAACTCGTTTTTTCCTCACAGCAGGTCAACTTGTGTGTGGTTGCAACATTACGGTCTCATCGAGTACATTTTTGGAGAAAGGGACACCAGTTGCACCACAGGGCGGGGGGAGGGTGCAGAGCACGATACATTTTTCTCTCTTCGGTAAGCTTTTTTTTGTGTTATATACTTTTGGAATTTTGGTTTTTCATGTTGATTTTAAAATGACCTTTTTCATGTTTGAAATGTACTAACTCGTTTTTTCCTCACAGCAGGTCAACTTGTGTGTGGTTGCAACATTACGGTCCCATTGAGTACATTTTTGGAGAAAGGGACACCAGTTGCACCACAGGGCGGGGGGAGGGTGCAGAGCATGATACATTTCTCTCTCTTAGGTAAGCTTTTTTTTGTGTTTTATACTTTTGGAATTTTGGTTTTTCATGTTGATTTTAAAATGACCTTTTTCATGTTTGAAATGTACTAACTCGTTTTTTCCTCACAGCAGGTCAACTTGTGTGTGGTTGCAACATTACGGTACCATTGAGTACATTTTTGGAGAAAGGGACACCAGTTGCACCACAGGGCGGGGAGAGGGTGCAGAGCACGATACATTTTTCTCTCTTCGGTAAGCTTTTTTTTGTGTTATATACTTTTGGAATTTTGGTTTTTCATGTTGATTTTAAAATGACCTTTTTCATGTTTGAAATGTACTAACTCGTTTTTTCCTCACAGCAGGTCAACTTGTGTGTTGTTGCAACATTATGGTCCCATTGAGTACATTTTTGGAGAAAGGGACACCAGTTGCACCACAGGGCGGGGGGAGGGTGCAGAGCACGATACATTTTTCTCTCTTCGGTAAGCTATTTTTTGTGTTATATACTTTTGGAATTTTGGTTTTTCATGTTGATTTTAAAATGACCTTTTCCATGTTTGAAATGTACTAACTCGTTTTTTCCTCACAGCAGGTCAACTTGTGTGTGGTTGCAACATTACGGTCCCATTGAGTACATTTTTGGAGAAAGGGACACCAGTTGCACCACAGGGCGGGGGGAGGGTGCAGAGCACGATACATTTTTCTCTCTTCGGTAAGCTTTTTTTTGTGTTTTATACTTTTGGAATTTTGGTTTTTCATGTTGATTTTAAAATGACCTTTTTCATGTTTGAAATGTACTAACTCGTTTTTTCCTCACAGCAGGTCAACTTGTGTGTGGATGCAACATTACGGTCCCACTGAGTACATTTTTGGAGAAAGGGACACCAGTTGCACCACAGGGCGGTTGGAGGGTGCAGAGCACGATACATTTCTCTCTCTTCGGTAAGCTTTTTTTTGTGTTATATACTTATGGAATTTTGGTTTTTCATGTTGATTTTAAAATGACCTTTTCCATGTTTGAAATGTACTAACTCGTTTTTTCCTCACAGCAGGTCAACTTGTGTGTGGTTGCAACATTACGGTCCCATTGAGTACATTTTTGGAGAAAGGGACACCAGTTGCACCACAGGGCGGGGGGAGGGTGCACAGTACGATACATTTTTCTCTCTTCGGTAAGCTTTTTTTTGTGTTACTTACTTTTGGAATTTTGGTTTTTCATGTTGATTTTAAAATGACCTTTTTCATGTTTGAAATGTACTAACTCGTTTGCTCCTCAGAGCAGGTCAACTTGTGTGTGGTTGCAACATTACGGTCCCATTGAGTACATTTTTGGAGAAAGGGACACCAGTTGCACCACAGGGCGGGGGGAGGGTGCAGAGCACGATACATTTCTCTCTCTTAGGTAAGCTTTTTTTTGTGTTTTATACTTTTGGAATTTTGGTTTTTCTTGTTGATTTTAAAATGACCTTTTTCATGTTTGAAATGTACTAACTCATTTTTTTCTCACAGCAGGTCAACTTGTGTGTGGTTGCAACATTACGGTCCCATTGAGTACATTTTTGGAGAAAGGGACACCAGTTGCACCACAGGGCGGGGGGAGGGTGCAGAGCACGATACATTTTTCTCTCTTCGGTAAGCTTTTTTTTGTGCTATATACTTTTGTAATTTTGGTTTTTCATGTAGATTTTAAAATGACCTTTTTCATGTTTGAAATGTACTAACTCGTTTTTTCCTCACAGCAGGTCAACTTGTGTGTGGTTGCAACATTACGGTCCCATTGAGTACATTTTTGGAGAAAGGGACACCAGTTGCACCACAGGGCGGTGGGAGGGTGCAGAGCACGATACATTTCTCTCTCTTAGGTAAGCTTTTTTTTGTGTTTTATACTTTTGGAATTTTGGTTTTTCATGTTGATTTTAAAATGACCTTTTTCATGTTTGAAAAGTACTAACTCGTTTTTTCCTCACAGCAGGTCAACTTGTGTGTGGATGCAACATTACGGTCCCACTGAGTACATTTTTGGAGAAAGGGACACCAGTTGCACCACAGGGCGGTTGGAGGGTGCAGAGCACGATACATTTTTCTCTCTTCGGTAAGCTTTTTTTTGTGTTATATACTTATGGAATTTTGGTTTTTCATGTTGATTTTAAAATGACCTTTTCCATGTTTGAAATGTACTAACTCGTTTTTTCCTCACAGCAGGTCAACTTGTGTGTGGTTGCAACATTACGGTCCCATTGAGTACATTTTTGGAGAAAGGGACACCAGTTGCACCACAGGGCGGGGGGAGGGTGCACAGTACGATACATTTTTCTCTCTTCGGTAAGCTTTTTTTTGTGTTATTTACTTTTGGAATTTTGGTTTTTCATGTTGATTTTAAAATGACCTTTTTCATGTTTGAAATGTACTAACTCGTTTGTTCCTCACAGCAGGTCAACTTGTGTGTGGTTGCAACATTACGGTCCCATTGAGTACATTTTTGGAGAAAGGGACACCAGTTGCACCACAGGGCGGGGGGAGGGTGCAGAGCACGATACATTTCTCTCTCTTAGGTAAGCTTTTTTTTGTGTTTTATACTTTTGGAATTTTGGTTTTTCATGTTGATTTTAAAATGACCTTTTTCATGTTTGAAATGTACTAACTCATTTTTTTCTCACAGCAGGTCAACTTGTGTGTGGTTGCAACATTACGGTCCCATTGAGTACATTTTTGGAGAAAGGGACACCAGTTGCACCACAGGGCGGGGGGAGGGTGCAGAGCACGATACATTTTTCTCTCTTCAGTAAGCTTTTTTTTGTGCTATATACTTTTGTAATTTTGGTTTTTCATGTTGATTTTAAAATGACCTTTTTCATGTTTGAAATGTACTAACTCGTTTTTTCCTCACAGCAGGTCAACTTGTGTGTGGTTGCAACATTACGGTCCCATTGAGTACATTTTTGGAGAAAGGGACACCAGTTGCACCACAGGGCGGGGGGAGGGTGCAGAGCACGATACATTTCTCTCTCTTAGGTAAGCTTTTTTTTGTGTTTTATACTTTTGGAATTTTGGTTTTGCATGTTGATTTTAAAATGACCTTTTTCACGTTTGAAATGTACTAACTCGTTTTTTCCTCACAGCAGGTCAACTTGTGTGTGGTTGCAACATTACGGTCCCATTGAGTACATTTTTGGAGAAAGGGACACCAGTTGCACCACAGGGCGGGGGGAGGGTGCAGAGCACGATACATTTTTCTCTCTTCGGTAAGCTTTTTTTTGTGTTATATACTTTTGGAATTTTGGTTTTTCATGTTGATTTTAAAATGACCTTTTTCATGTTTGAAATGTACTAACTCGTTTTTTCCTCACAGCAGGTCAACTTGTGTGTGGTTGCAACATTACGGTCCCACTGAGTACATTTTTGGAGAAAGGGACACCAGTTGCACCACAGGGCGGGGGGAGGGTGCAGAGCACGATACATTTTTCTCTCTTCGGTAAGCTTTTTTTTGTGTTATATACTGTTGGAATTTTGGTTTTTCATGTTGATTTTAAAATGACCTTTTTCATGTTTGAAATGTACTAACTCGTTTTTTCCTCACAGCAGGTCAACTTGTGTGTGGTTGCAACATTACGGTCCCACTGAGTACATTTTTGGAGAAAGGGACACCAGTTGCACCACAGGGCGGGGGGAGGGTGCAGAGCACGATACATTTTTCTCTCTTCGGTAAGCTTTTTTTTGTGTTATATACTTTTGGAATTTTGGTTTTTCATGTTGATTTTAAAATGACCTTTTTCATGTTTGAAATGTACTAACTCGTTTTTTCCTCACAGCAGGTCAACTTGTGTGTGGTTGCAACATTACGGTCCCATTGAGTACATTTTTGGAGAAAGGGACACCAGTTGCACCACAGGGTGGGGGGAGGGTGCAGAGCACGATACATTTCTGTCTCTTAGGTAAGCTTTTTTTTGCGTTTTATACTTTTGGAATTTTGGTTTTTCATGTTGATTTTAAAATGACCTTTTTCATGTTTGAAATGTACTAACTCGTTTTTTCCTCACAGCAGGTCAACTTGTGTGTGGTTGCAACATTACGGTCCCACTTGATACATTTTTGGAGAAAGGGACACCAGTTGCACCACAGGGCGGGGGGAGGGTGCAGAGCACGATACATTTTTCTCTCTTCGGTAAGCTTTTTTTTGTGTTATATACTTTTGGAATTTTGGTTTTTCATGTTGATTTTAAAATGACCTTTTTCATGTTTGAAATGTACTAACTCGTTTTTTCCTCACAGCAGGTCAACTTGTGTGTGGTTGCAACATTACGGTCCCATTGAGTACATTTTTGGAGAAAGGGACACCAGTTGCACCACAGGGCGGGGGGAGGGTGCAGAGCACGATACATTTCTCTTTCTTAGGTAAACTTTTTTTTGTGTTTTATACTTTTGGAATTTTGGTTTTTCATGTTGATTTTAAAATGACCTTTTTCATGTTTGAAATGTACTAACTCGTTTTTTCCTCACAGCAGGTCAACTTGTGTGTGGTTGCAACATTACGGTCCCATTGAGTACATTTTTGGAGAAAGGGACACCAGTTGCACCACAGGGCGGGGGGAGGGTGCAGAGCACGATACATTTCTCTCTCTTAGGTAAGCTTTTTTTTGTGTTTTATACTTTTGGAATTTTGGTTTTTCATGTTGATTTTAAAATGACCTTTTTCATGTTTGAAATGTACTAACTCGTTTTTTCCTCACAGCAGGTCAACTTGTGTGTGGTTGCAACATTACGGTCCCATTGAGTACATTTTTGGAGAAACGGACACCAGTTGAACCACAGGGCGGGGGGAGGGTGCAGAGCACGATACATTTCTCTCTTTGGTAAGCTTTTTTTTGTGTTTTATACTTTTGGAATTTTGGTTTTTCATGTTGATTTTAAAATGACCTTTTTCATGTTTGAAATGTACTAACTCGTTTTTTCCTCACAGCAGGTCAACTTGTGTGTGGTTGCAACATTACGGTCCCATTGAGAACATTTTTGGAGAAAGGGACACCAGTTGCACCACAGGGCGAGGGGAGGGTGCAGAGCACGATACATTTTTCTCTCTTCGGTAAGCTTTTTTTTGTGTTATATACTTTTGGAATATTGGTTTTTCATGTTGATTTTAAAATGACCTTTTTCATGTTTGAAATGTACTAACTCGTTTTTTCCTCACAGCAGGTCAACTTGTGTGTGGTTGCAACATTACGGTCCCATTGAGTACATTTTTGGAGAAAGGGACACCAGTTGCACCACGGGGTGGGGGGAGGGTGCAGAGCACGATACATTTTTCTCTCTTCGGTAAGCTTTTTTTTGTGTTTTATACTTTTGGAATTTTGGTTTTTCATGTTGATTTTAAAATGACCTTTTTCATGTTTGAAATGTACTAACTCGTTTTTTCCTCACAGCAGGTCAACTTGTGTGTGGTTGCAACATTACGGTCCCATTGAGTACATTTTTGGAGAAAGGGACACCAGTTGCACCACAGGGCGGGGGGAGGGTGCAGAGCATGATACATTTCTCTCTCTTAGGTAAGCTTTTTTTTGTGTTTTATACTTTTGGAATTTTGGTTTTTCATGTTGATTTTAAAATGACCTTTTTCATGTTTGAAATGTAGTAACTCGTTTTTTCCTCACAGCAGGTCAACTTGTGTGTGGTTGCAACATTACGGTCTCATCGAGTACATTTTTGGAGAAAGGGACACCAGTTGCACCACAGGGCGGGGGGAGGGTGCAGAGCACGATACATTTTTCTCTCTTCGGTAAGCTTTTTTTTGTGTTATATACTTATGGAATTTTGGTTTTTCATGTTGATTTTAAAATGACCTTTTTCATGTTTGAAATGTACTAACTCGTTTTTTCCTCACAGCAGGTCAACTTGTGTGTGGTTGCAACATTACGGTCCCATTGAGTACATTTTTGGAGAAAGGGACACCAGTTGCACCACAGGGTGGGGGGAGGGTGCAGAGCACGATACATTTCTCTCTCTTAGGTAAGCTTTTTTTTGCGTTTCATACTTTTGGAATTTTGGTTTTTCATGTTGATTTTAAAATGACCTTTTTCATGTTTGAAATGTACTAACTCGTTTTTTCCTCACAGCAGGTCAACTTGTGTGTGGTTGCAACATTACGGTCCCATTGAGTACATTTTTGGAGAAAGGGACACCAGTTGCACCACAGGGCGGGGGGAGGGTTCAGAGCACGATACATTTCTCTCTCTTAGGTAAGCTTTTTTTTGTGTTTTATACTTTTGGAATTTTGGTTTTTCATGTTGATTTTAAAATGACCTTTTTCATGTTTGAAATGTACTAACTCGTTTTTTCCTCACAGCAGGTCAACTTGTGTGTGGTTGCAACATTACGGTCCCATTGAGTACATTTTTGGAGAAAGGGACACCAGTTGCACCACGGGGTGGGGGGAGGGTGCAGAGCACGATACATTTTTCTCTCTTCGGTAAGCTTTTTTTTGTGTTTTATACTTTTGGAATTTTGGTTTTTCATGGTGATTTTAAAATGACCTTTTTCGTGATTGAAATGTACTAACTCGTTTTTTCCTCACAGCAGGTCAACTTGTGTGTGGTTGCAACATTACGGTCCCATTGAGTACATTTTTGGAGAAAGGGACACCAGTTGCACCACAGGGCGGGGGGAGGGTGCAGAGCACGATACATTTTTCTCTCTTCGGTAAGCTTTTTTTTGTGTTATATACTTTTGGAATTTTGGTTTTTCATGTTGATTTTAAAATGACCTTTTTCATGTTTGAAATGTACTAACTCGTTTTTTCCTCACAGCAGGTCAACTTGTGTGTGATTGCAACATTACGGTCCCATTGAGTACATTTTTGGAGAAAGGGACACCAGTTGCACCACAGGGCGGGGGGAGGGTGCAGAGCACGATACATTTCTCTCTCTTAGGTAAGCTTTTTTTTGTGTTTTATACTTTTGGAATTTTGGTTTTTCATGTTGATTTTAAAATGACCTTTTTCATGTTTGAAATGTACTAACTCGTTTTTTCCTCACAGCAGGTCAACTTGTGTGTGGTTGCACACATTACGGTCCCATTGAGTACATTTTTGGAGAAAGGGACACCAGTTGCACCACGGGGCGGGGGGAGGGTGCAGAGCACGATACATTTTTCTCTCTTCGGTAAGCTTTTTTTTGTGTTATATTCTTTTGGAATTTTGGTTTTTCATGTTGATTTTAAAATGACCTTTTTCATGTTTGAAATGTACTAACTCGTTTTTTCCTCACAGCAGGTCAACTTGTGTGTGGTTGCAACATTACGGTCCCATTGAGTACATTTTTGGAGAAAGGGACACCAGTTGCACCACAGGGCGGGGGGAGGGTGCAGAGCACGATACATTTCTCTCTCTTAGGTAAGCTTTTTTTTGTGTTTTATACTTTTGGAATTTTGGTTTTTCATGTTGATTTTAAAATGACCTTTTTCATGTTTGAAATGTACTAACTCGTTTTTTCCTCACAGCAGGTCAACTTGTGTGTGGTTGCAACATTACGGTCCCATTGAGTACATTTTTGGAGAAAGGGACACCAGTTGCACCACAGGGCGGGGGGAGGGTGCAGAGCACGATACATTTTTCTCTCTTCGGTAAGCTTTTTTTTGTGTTATTTACTTTTGGAATTTTGGTTTTTCATGTTGATTTTAAAATGACCTTTTTCATGTTTGAAATGTACTAACTCGTTTTTTCCTCACAGCAGGTCAACTTGTGTGTGGTTGTAACATTACGGTCCCATTGAGTACATTTTTGGAGAAAGGGACACCAGTTGCACCACAGGGCGGGGGGGAGGGTGCAGAGCACGATACATTTTTCTCTCTTCGGTAAGCTTTTTTTTGTGTTATATACTTTTGGAATTTTGGTTTTTCATGTTGATTTTAAAATGACCTTTTTCAAGTTTGAAATGTACTAACTCGTTTTTTCCTCACAGCAGGTCGACTTGTGTGTGGTTGCAACATTACGGTCCCATTGAGTACATTTTTGGAGAAAGGGACACCAGTTGCACCACAGGGCGGGGGGAGGGTGCAGAGCACGAGACATTTTTCTCTCTTCGGTAAGCTTTTTTTTGTGTTATTTACTTTTGGAATTTTGGTTTTTCATGTTGATTTTAAAATGCCCTTTTTCATGTTTGAAATGTACTAACTCGTTTTTTCCTCACAGCAGGTCAACTTGTGTGTGGTTGCAACATTACGGTCCCATTGAGTACATTTTTGGAGAAAGGGACACCAGTTGCACCACAGGGCGGGGGGAGGGTGCAGAGCACGATACATTTCTCTCTTAGGTAAGCTTTTTTTTGTGTTTTATACTTTTGGAATTTTGGTTTTTCATGTTGATTTTAAAATGACCTTTTTCATGTTTGAAATGTACTAACTCGTATTTTCCTCACAGCAGGTCAACTTGTGTGTGGTTGCAACATTACGGTCCCATTGAGTACATTTTTGGAGAAAGGGACACCACTTGCACCACAGGGCGGGCTAGGGTGCAAAGCACGATACATTTCTCTCTCTTCGGTAAGCTTTTTTTTGTGTTTTATACTTTCGGAATTTTGGTTTTTCATGTTGACTTAAAATGACCTTTTTCATGTTTGAAATGTACTAACTCGTTTTTTCCTCACAGCAGGTCAACTTGTGTGTGGTTGCAACATTACGGTCCCATTGAGTACATTTTTGGAGAAAGGGACACCAGTTGCACCACAGGGCGGGGGAAGGGTGCAGAGCACGATACATTTCTCTCTCTTCGGTAAGCTTTTTTTTGTGTTTTATACTTTTGGAATTTTGGTTTTTCATGTTGACTTTAAAATGACCTTTTTCATGTTTGAAATGTACTAACTCGTTTTTTCCTCACAGCAGGTCAACTTGTGTGTGGTTGCAACATTACGGTCCCATTGAGTACATTTTTGGAGAAAGGGACACCAGTTGCACCACAGGGCGGGGGGGAGGGTGCAGAGCACGATACATTTTTCTCTCTTCGGTAAGCTTTTTTTTGTGTTATATACTTTTGGAATTTTGGTTTTTCATGTTAATTTTAAAATGACCTTTTTCATGTTTGAAATGTACTAACTCGTTTTTTCCTCACAGCAGGTCAACTTGTGTGTGGTTGCAACATTACGGTCCCATTGAGTACATTTTTGGAGAAAGGGACACCAGTTGCACCAAAGGGCGGGGGGAGGGTGCAGAGCACGATACATTTCTCTCTCTTAGGTAAGCTTTTTTTTGTGTTTTATACTTTTGGAATTTTGGTTTTTCATGTTGATTTTAAAATGACCTTTTTCATGTTTGAAATGTACTAACTCATTTTTTCCTCACAGCAGGTCAACTTGTGTGTGGTTGCAACATTACGGTCCCATTGAGTACATTTTTGGAGAAAGGGACACCAGTTGCACCACAGGGCGGGGGGAGGGTGCAGAGCACGATACATTTTTCTCTCTCCGGTAAGCTTTTTTTTGTGTTATTTACTTTTGGAATTTTGGTTTTTCATGTTGATTTTAAAATGACCTTTTTTATGTTTGAAATGTACTAACTCGTTTTTTCCTCACAGCAGGTCAACTTGTGTGTGGTTGTAACATTACGGTCCCATTGAGTACATTTTTGGAGAAAGGGACACAAGTTGCACCACATGGCGGGGGGGAGGGTGCAGAGCACGATACATTTTTCTCTCTTCGGTAAGCTTTTTTTTGTGTTATATACTTTTGGAATTTTGGTTTTTCATGTTGATTTTAAAATGACCTTTTTCAAGTTTGAAATGTACTAACTCGTTTTTTCCTCACAGCAGGTCAACTTGTGTGTGGTTGCAACATTACGGTCCCATTGAGTACATTTTTGGAGAAAGGGACACCAGTTGCACCACAGGGCGGGGGGAGGGTGCAGAGCACGAGACATTTTTCTCTCTTCGGTAAGCTTTTTTTTGTGTTATTTACTTTTGGAATTTTGGTTTTTCATGTTGATTTTAAAATGACCTTTTTCATGTTTGAAATGTACTAACTCGTTTTTTCCTCACAGCAGGTCAACTTGTGTGTGGTTGTAACATTACGGTCCCATTGAGTACATTTTTGGAGAAAGGGACACCAGTTGCACCACAGGGCGGGGGGGAGGGTGCAGAGCACGATACATTTTTCTCTCTTCGGTAAGCTTTTTTTTGTGTTATATACTTTTGGAATTTTGGTTTTTCATGTTGATTTTAAAATGACCTTTTTCATGTTTGAAATGTACTAACTCGTTTTTTCCTCACAGCAGGTCAACTTGTGTGTGGTTGCAACATTACGGTCCCATTGAGTACATTTTTGGAGAAAGGGACACCAGTTGCACCACAGGGCGGGGGGAAGGTGCAGAGCACGATACATTTCTCTTTCTTAGGTAAGCTTTTTTTTGTGTTTTATACTTTTGGAATTTTGGTTTTTCATGTTGATTTTAAAATGACCTTTTTCATGTTTGAAATGTACTAACTCGTTTTTTCCTCACAGGAGGTCAACTTGTGTGTGGTTGCAACATTACGGTCCCATTGAGTACATTTTTGGAGAAAGGGACACCAGTTGCACCACAGGGCGGGGGGAGGGTGCAGAGCACGATACATTTTTCTCTCTTCGGTAAGCTTTTTTTTGTGTTTTATACTCTTGGAATTTTGGTTTTTCATGTTGATTTTAAAATGACCTTTTTCATGTTTGAAATGTACTAACTCGTATTTTCCTCACAGCAGGTCAACTTGTGTGTGGTTGCAACATTACGGTCCCATTGAGTACATTTTTGGAGAAAGGGACACCAGTTGCACCACAGGGCGGGGGGAGGGTGCAGAGCACGATACATTTTTCTCTCTTCGGTAAGCTTTTTTTTGTGTTTTATACTTTTGGAATTTTGGTTTTTCATGTTGATTTTAAAATGACCTTTTTCATGTTTGAAATGTACTAACTCGGATTTTCCTCACAGCAGGTCAACTTGTGTGTGGTTGCAACATTACGGTCCCATTGAGTACATTTTTGGAGAAAGGGACACCACTTGCACCACAGGGCGGGCTAGGGTGCAAAGCACGATACATTTCTCTCTCTTCGGTAAGCTTTTTTTTGTGTTTTATACTTTTGGAATTTTGGTTTTTCATGTTGACTTAAAATGACCTTTTTCATGTTTGAAATGTACTAACTCGTTTTTTCCTCACAGCAGGTCAACTTGTGTGTGGTTGCAACATTACGGTCCCATTGAGTACATTTTTGGAGAAAGGGACATCAGTTGCACCACAGGGCGGGAGAAGGGTGCCGAGCACGTTACATTTTTTTTCTTCGGTAAGCTTTCTTTTGTGTTTTATACTTTTGGAATTTTGGTTTTCCATGTTGACTTTAAAAAGATTTTTTTCAAGTTTGAAATGTACGAACTCATTTTTTCCTCTCAGCAGGTCAACTTGTGTGTGGTTGCAACATTACGGTCCCATTGAGTACATTTTTGGAGAAAGGGAAACATCAGTTGCACCACAGGGCGGAATGAGGGTGCAGAGCACGATACATTTTCTCTCTTCGGTAAGCATTTTTTTGTGTTTTATACTTTTGGAATTTAGGTTTTTCATGTTGATTTTAAAATGACCTTTTTCATGTTTGAAATGTACTAACTCGTTTTTTCTTCACAGCAGGGCAACTTGTGTGTGGTTGCAATATTACGGTCCCATTGAGTACATTTTTGGAGAAAGGGACACCAGTTGCACCACAGGGCGGGGGGAGGGTGCTGAGCACGATACATTTTTCTCTTTTCGGTAAGCTTTTTTTTGTGTTTTATACTTTTGGAGTTTTGGTTCTTCATGTTGATTTTAAAATGACCTTTTTCATGTTTGAAATGTACTAACTCATTTTTTCCTCTCAGCAGGTCAACTAGTGTGTGGTTGCAACATTACGGTGCCATTGAGTACATTTTTGGAGAAAGGGAAACATCAGTTGCACCACAGGGCGGGACGAGGGTGCAGAGCACGATACATTTTTCTCTCTTCGGTAAGCTTTTTTTTGTGTTTTATACTTTTGGAATTTTGGTTTTTCATCTCGATTTTAAAATGAATTTTTTCATGATTGAAATGTACTAACTTGTTTTTTCCACACAGCAGGTCATTTTGTGTGTGGTTGCAACATTACGGTCCCATTGAGTACTTTTTTGGAGAAAGGGACACCAGTTGCACCACAGGGGGGGGGGGAGGGTGCAGAGCACGATACATTTTTCTCTCTTCGGTAAGCTTTTTTTTGTGTTTTATACTTTTGGAATTTTGGTTTTTCATGTTGATTTTAAAATGACCTTTTTCATGTTTGAAATGTACTAACTCGTTTTTTCCTCACAGCAGGTCATTTTGTGTGTGGTTGCAACATTACGGTCCCATTGAGTACATTTTTGGAGAAAGGGACACCAGTTGCACCACAGGGCGGGGGGAGGGTGCTGAGCACGATACATTTTTCTCTCTTCGGTAACCTTTTTTTTGTGTTTTATACTTTTGGAATTTTGGTTTTTCATGTTGATTTTAAAATGACCTTTTTCATGTTTGACATGTACTAACTCGTTTTTTCCTCTCAGCAGGTGAACTTGTGTGTGGTTGCAACATTACGGTCCCATTGAGTACATTTTTGGAGAAAGGGACACCAGTTGCACCACAGGGCGGGGGGAGGGTGCAGAGCACGATACATTTTTCTCTCTTCGGTAAGCTTTTTTTTGTGTTTTATACTTTTGGAATTTTGGTTTTTCATGTTGATTTTATAATGACCTTTTTCATGATTGAAATGTACTAACTCGTTTTTTCCTCACAGCAGGTCATTTTGTGTGTGGTTGCAACATTACGGTCCCATTGAGTACATTTTTGGAGAAGGGGGCACCAGTTGCACCACAGGGCGGGGGGAGGGTGCTGAGCACGATACATTTTTCTCTCTTCGGTAAGCTTTTTTTTGTGTTATATGCTTTTGGAATTTTGGTTTTTCATGTTGATTTTAAAATGACCTTTTTCATGTTTGAAATGTACTAACTCGTTTTTTCCTCACAGCAGGTTAACTTGTGTGTGGTTGCAAAATTACGGTCCCATTGAGTACATTTTTGGAGAAAGGGACACCAGTTGCACCACAGGGCGGGGGGAGGGTGCAGAGCACGATACATTTTTCTCTCTTCGGTAAGCTTTTTTTTGTGTTATATACTTTTGGAATTTTGGTTTTCATGTTGATTTTAAAATGACCTTTTTCATGTTTGAAATGTACTAACTCGTTTTTTCCTCACAGCAGGTCAACTTTTGTGTGGTTGCAACATTACGGTCCCATTGAGTACATTTTGGGAGAAAGGGACACCAGTTGCACCACAGGGCGGGGGGAGGGTGCTGAGCACGATACATTTTTCTCTCTTCGGTAAGCTTTTTTTTGTGTTTTATACTTTTGGAATTTTAGTTTTTCGTGTTGATTTTAAAATGACCTTTTTCATGTTTGAAATGTACTAACTCGTTTTTTCCTCACAGAGGTCAACTTTTGTGTGGTTGCAACATTACGGTCCCATTGAGTACATTTTTGGAGAAAGGGACACCAGTTGCACCACAGGGCAGGGGGAGGGTGCTGAGCACGATACATTTTTCTCTCTTCGGTAAGCTTTTTTTTGTGTTTTATACTTTTGGAATTTTAGTTTTTCATGTTGATTTTAAAATGACCTTTTTCATGTTTGAAATCTACTAACTCGTTTTTTACTCACAGAGGTCAACTTGTGTGTGGTTGCAACATTACGGTCCCATTGAATACATTTTTGGAGAAAGGGGACACCAGTTGCACCACAGGGCGGGGGGAGGGTGCTGAGCACGATACATTTTTCTCTGTTCGGTAAGCTTTTTTTTGTTTTTTATACTTTTGGAATTTTGGTTTTTCATGTTGATTTTAAAATGACCTTTTTCATGTTTGAAATGTACTAACTCGTTTTTCCCTCACAGCAGGTCAACTTGTGTGTGGTTGCAACATTACGGTCCCATTGAGTACATTTTTGGAGAAAGGGACACCAGTTGCACCACAGGGCGGGGGGAAGGTGCTGAGCACGATACATTTTTCTCTCTTCGGTAAGCTTTTTTTGTGTTTTATACTTTTGGAATTTTGGTTTTTCATGTTGACTTTAAAATGACCTTTTTCATGATTGAAATGTACTAACTCGTTTTTTCCTCACAGCAGGTCATTTTGTGTGTGGTTGCAACATTACGGTCCCATTGAGTACATTTTTGGAGAAAGGGGACCCCAGTTGCACCACAGGGCGGGGGGAGGGTGCTGAGCACGATACATTTTTCTGTCTTCGGTAAGCTTTTTTTTGTGTTTTATACTTTTGGAATTTTGGTTTTTCATCTTGATTTTAAAATGAATTTTTTCATGATTGAAATGTACTAACTCGTTTTTTCCTCACAGCAGGTCATTTTGTGTGTGGTTGCAACATTACGGTCCCATTGAGTACTTTTTTGGAGAAAGGGACACCAGTTGCACCACAGGGCGGGGGGAGGGTGCAGAGCACGATACATTTTTCTCTCTTCGGTAAGCTTTTTTTTGTGTTTTATACTTTTGGAATTTTGGTTTTTCAAGTTGATTTTAAAATGACCTTTTTCATGATTGAAATGTACTACCTCGTTTTTTCCTCACAGCAGGTCATTTTGTGTGTGGTTGCAACATTACGGTCCCATTGAGTACATTTTTGGAGAAAGGGGACACCAGTTGCACCACAGGGCGGGGGGAGGGTGCTGAGCACGATACATCTTTCTCTCTTCGGTAAGCTTTTTTTTGTGTTTTATACTTTTGGAATTTTGGTTTTTCATGTTGATTTTAAAATGACCTTCTTCATGTTTGAAATGTACTAACTCGTTTTTTCCTCACAGCAGGTCAACTTGTGTGTGGTTGCAACATTACGGTCCCATTGAGTACTTTTTTGGAGAAAGGGACACCAGTTGCACCACAGGGCGGGGGGAGGGTGCAGAGCACGATACATTTTTCTCTCTTCGGTAAGCTTTTTTTTGTGTTTTATACTTTTGGAATTTTGGTTTTTCATGTTGATTTTAAAATGACCTTTTTCATGTTTGAAATGTACTAACTCGTTTTTTCCTCACAGCAGGTCATTTTGTGTGTGGTTGCAACATTACGGTCCCATTGAGTACATTTTTGGAGAAAGGGGACACCAGTTGCACCACAGGGCGGGGGGAGGGTGCTGAGCACGATACATCTTTCTCTCTTCGGTAAGCTTTTTTTTGTGTTTTATACTTTTGGAATTTTGGTTTTTCATGTTGATTTTAAAATGACCTTTTTCATGTTTGAAATGTACTAACTCGTTTTTTCTCACAGCAGGTGAACTTGTGTGTGGTTGCAACATTACGGTCCCATTGAGTACATTTTTGGAGAAAGGGACACCAGTTGCACCACAGGGCGGGGGGGTGGGTGCTGAGCACGATACATTTTTCTCTCTTCGGTAAGCTTTTTTTTGTGTTATATACTTTTGGAAATTTGGTTTTTCATGTTGATTTTAAAATGACCTTTTTCATGTTTGACATGTACTAACTCGTTTTTTCCTCACAGCAGGTGAACTTGTGTGTGGTTGCAACATTACGGTCCCATTGAGTACATTTTTGGAGAAAGGGACGCCAGTTGCACCACAGGGCGGGGGGAGAGTGCAGAGCACGATACATTTTTCTCTCTTCGGTAAGCTTTTTTTTGTGTTTTATACTTTTGGAATTTTGGTTTTTCATGTTGATTTTATAATGTCCTTTTTCATGATTGAAATGTACTAACTCGTTTTTTCCTCACAGCAGGTCAACTTGAGTGTGGTTGCAACATTACGGTCCCATCGAGTACATTTGTGGAGAAAGGGACACCAGTTGCACCACAGGGCGGGGGGAGGGTGCTGAGCACGATACATTTTTCTCTCTTCGGTAAGCTTTTTTTTGTGTTATATACTTTTGGAATTTTGGTTTTTCATGTTGATTTTAAAATGACCTTTTTCATGTTTGAAATGTACTAACTCGTTTTTCCTCACAGCAGGTTAACTTGTTTGTGGTTGCAAAATTACGGTCCCATTGAGTACATTTTTGGAGAAAGGGACACCAGTTGCACCACAGGGCGGGGGGAGGGTGCAGAGCACGATACATTTTTCTCTCTTCGGTAAGCTTTTTTTTGTGTTATATACTTTTGGAATTTTGGTTTTTCATGTTGATTTTAAAATGACCTTTTTCATGTTTGAAATGTACTAACTCGTTTTTTCCTCACAGCAGGTCATTTTGTGTGTGGTTGCAACATTACGGTCCCATTGAGTACATTTTTGGAGAAAGGGGACACCAGTTGCACCACAGGGCGGGGGAAGGTGCTGAGCACGATACATTTTTCTCTCTTCGGTAAGCTTTTTTTTGTGTTATATACTTTTGGAATTTTGGTTTTTCATGTTGATTTTAAAATGACCTTTTTCATGTTTGAAATGTACTAACTCGTTTTTTCCTCACAACAGGTCAACTTGTGTGTGGTTGCAACATTACGGTCCCATTGAGTACATTTTTGGAGAAAGGGACACCAGTTGCACCACAGGGCGGGGGGAGGGTGCAGAGCACGATACATTTTTCTCTCTTCGGTAAGCTTTTTTTTTGTGTTTCATACTTTTGGAATTTTGGTTTTTCATGTTGACTTTAAAATGACCTTTTTCATGATTGAAATGTACTAACTCATTTTTACCTCACAGCAGGTCATTTTGTGTGTGGTTGCAACATTACGGTCCCATTGAGTACATTTTTGGAGAAAGGGGACACCAGTTGCACCACAGGGCGGGGGGAGGGTGCTGAGCACGATACATTTTTCTCTCTTCGGTAAGCTTTTTTTTGTGTTTTATACTTTTGGAATTTTGGTTTTTCATGTTGATTTTAAAATGACCTTTTTCATGTTTGAAATGTACTAACTCGTTTTTCCTCACAGCAGGTGAACTTGTGTGTGGTTGCAACATTACGGTCCCATTGAGTACATTTTTGGAGAAAGGGACACCAGTTGCACACCAGGGCGGGGGGAGGGTGCTGAGCACAATACATTTTTCTCTCTTCGGTATGCTTTTTTTTGTGTTTTATACTTTTGGAATTTTGGTTTTTCATGTTGATTTTAAAATGACCTTTTTCATGTTAGAAATGTACTAACTGGTTTTTTCTTCACAGCAGGTCAACTTGTGTGTGGTTGCAACATTACGGTCTCATTGAGTACATTTTTGGAGAAAGGGACACCAGTTGCACCACAGTCCGGGGGGAGGGTGCAGAGCACGATACATTTTTCTCTCTTCGGTAAGCTTTTTTTTGTGTTTTATACTTTTGGAATTTTGGTTTTTCATGTTGATTTTAAAATGACCTTTTTCATGATTGAAATGTACTAACTCGTTTTTTCCTCACAGCAGGTCATTTTGTGTGTGATTGCAACATTACGGTCCCATTGAGTACATTTTTGGAGAAAGGGGACACCAGTTGCACCACAGGGCGGGGGGAGGGTGCTGAGCACGATACATTTTTCTCTCTTCGGTAAGCTTTTTTTTGTGTTATATACTTTTGGAATTTTGGTTTTTCATGTTGATTTTAAAATGACCTTTTTCATGTTTGAAATGTACTAACTCGTTTTTTCCTCACAGCAGGTCAACTTGTGTGTGGTTGCAACATTACGGTCCCATTGAGTACATTTTTGGAGAAAGGGACACCAGTTGCACCACAGGGCGGTGGGAGGGTGCAGATCACGATACATTTTTCTCTCTTCGGTAAGCTTTTTTTTGTGTTTTATACTTTTGGAATTTTGGTTTTTCATGTTGATTTTAAAATGACCTTTTTCTGATTGAAATGTACTAACTCGTTTTTTCCTCACAGCAGGTCATTTTGTGTGTGGTTGCAACATTACGGTCCCATTGAGTACATTTTTGGGGAAAGGGGACACCAGTTGCACCACAGGGCGGGGGGAGGGTGCTGAGCACGATACATTTTTCTCTCTTCGGTAAGCTTTTTTTTGTGTTATATACTTTTGGAATTTTGGTTTTTCATGTTGATTTTAAAATGACCTTTTTCATGTTTGAAATGTACTAACTCGTTTTTTCCTCACAGCAGGTCAACTTGTGTGTGGTTGCAACATTACGGTCCCATTGAGTACATTTTTGGAGAAAGGGGACACCAGTTGCACCACAGGGCGGAGGGAGGGTGCAGAGCACGATACATTTTTCTCTCTTCGGTAAGCTTTTTTTTGTGTTATATACTTTTGGAATTTTGGTTTTTCATGTTGATTTTAAAATGACCTTTTTCATGTTTGAAATGTACTAACTCGTTTTTTCCTCACAGCAGGTCAACTTGTGTGTGGTTGCAACATTACGGTCCCATTGAGTACATTTTTGGAGAAAGGGACACCAGTTGCACCACAGGGCGGAGGGAGGGTGCAGACCACGATACATTTATCTCTCTTCGGTAAGCTTTTTTTTGTGTTTTATACTTTTGGAATTTTGGTTTTTCATGTTGACTTTAAAATGACCTTTTTCATGATTGAAATGTACTAACTCGTTTTTTCCTCACAGCAGGTCATTTTGTGTGTGGTTGCAACATTACGGTCCCATTGAGTACATTTTTGGAGAAAGGGGACACCAGTTGCACCACAGGGCGGGGGGAGGGTGCTGGGCACGATACATTTTTCTCTCTTCGGAAAGCTTTTTTTTGTGTTTTATACTTTTGGAATTTTGGTTTTTCATGTTGATTTTAAAATGACCTTTTTCATGTTTGAAATGTACTAACTCGTTTTTCCTCACAGCAGGTGAACTTGTGTGTGGTTGCAACATTACGGTCCCATTGAGTACATTTTTGGAGAAAGGGACACCAGTTGCACCAGAGGGCGGGGGGAGGGTGCTGAGCACGATACATTTTTCTCTCTTCGGTAAGCTTTTTTTTGTGTTTTATACTTTTGGAATTTTGGTTTTTCATGTTGATTTTAAAATGACCTTTTTCATGTTTGAAATGTACTGACTCGTTTTTTCCTCACAACAGGTGAACTTGTGTGTGGTTGCAACATTACGGTCCCATTGAGTACATTTTTGGAGAAAGGGACACCAGTTGCACCACAGGGCGGGGGGAGGGTGCTGAGCACGATACATTTTTCTCTCTTCGGTAAGCTTTTTTTTGTGTTTTATACTTTTGGAATTTTAGTTTTTCATGTTGATTTAAAAATGACCTTTTTCATGTTTGAAATGTACTAACTCGTTTTTTCCTCACAGAGGTCAACTTGTGTGTGGTTGCAACATTACGGTCCCATTGAGTACATTTTTGGAGAAAGGGACACTAGTTGCACCACAGGGCGGGGGGAGGGTGCTGAGCACAATACATTTTTCTCTGTTCGGTAAGCTTTTTTTTGTGTTTTATACTTTTGGAATTTTGGTTTTTCATGTTGATTTTAAAATGACCTTTTTCATGATTGAAATGTACTAACTCGTTTTTTCCTCACAGCAGGTCATTTTGTGTGTGGTTGCAACATTACGGTCCCATTGAGTACATTTTTGGAGAAAGGGACACCAGTTGCACCACAGGGCGGGGGGAGGGTGCTGAGCACGATACATTTTTCTCTCTTCGGTAAGCTTTTTTTTGTGTTTTATACTTTTGGAATTTTGGTTTTTTATGTTGATTTTAAAATGACCTTTTTCATGTTTGAAATGTACTAACTCGTTTTTTCCTCACAGAGGTCAACTTGTGTGTGGTTGCAACATTACGGTCCCATTGAGTACATTTTTGGAGAAAGGGACACCAGTTGCACCACAGGGCGGGGGGAGGGTGCTGAGCACGATACATTTTTCTCTGTTCGGTAAGCTTTTTTTTGTGTTTTATACTTTTGGAATTTTAGTTTTTCATGTTGATTTTAAAATGACCTTTTTCATGTTTGAAATGTACTAACTCGTTTTTTCCGCACAGAGGTCAACTTGTGTGTGGTTGCAACATTACGGTCCCACTGAGTACATTTTTGGAGAAAGGGACACCAGTTGCACCACAGGGCGGGAGGAGGGTGCTGAGCACGATACATTTTTCTCTCTTCGGTAAGCTTTTTTTTGTGTATTATACTTTTCGAATTTTAGTTTTTCATGTTGATTTTGAAATGACCTTTTTCATGTTTGAAATGTACTAACTCGTTTTTTCCTCACATAGGTCAACTTGTGTGTGGTTGCAACATTACGGTCCCATTGAGTACATTTTTGGAGAAAGGGACACCAGTTGCACCACAGGGCGGGAGGAGGGTGCTGAGCACGATACATTTTTCTCTCTTCGGTAACCTTTTTTTTGTGTTTTATACTTTTGGAATTTTAGTTTTTCATGTTGATTTTAAAATGACCTTTTTCATGTTTGAAATGTACTAACTCATTTTTTCCTCACAGAGGTCAACTTGTGTGTGGTTGCAACATTACGGTCCCATTGAGTACATTTTTGGAGAAAGGGACACCAGTTGCACCACAGGGCGGGAGGAGGGTGCTGAGCACGATACATTTTTCTCTCTTCGGTAAGTTTTTTTTTGTGTTTTATACTTTTGGAATTTTAGTTTTTTATGTTGATTTTAAAATGACCTTCTTCATGTTTGAAATGTACTAACTCGTTTTTTCCTCACAGAGGTCAACTTGTGTGTGGTTGCAACATTACGGTCCCATTGAGTACATTTTTGGAGAAAGGGACACCAGTTGCACCACAGGGCGGGAGGAGGGTGCTGAGCACGATACATTTTTCTCTCCTCGGTAAGCTTTTTTTTGTGTTTTATACTTTTGGAATTTTAGTCTTTCATGTTTATTTTAAAATGACCTTTTTCATGTTTGAAATGTACTAACTCGTTTTTTCCTCACAACAGGTGAACTTGTGTGTGGTTGCAACATTACGGTCCCATTGAGTACATTTTTGGAGAAAGGGACACCAGTTGCACCACAGGGCGGGGGGAGGGTGCTGAGCACGATACATTTTTCTCTCTTCGGTCAGCTTTTTTTTGTGTTTTATACTTTTGGAATTTTGGTTTTTCATGTTGATTTTAAAATGACCTTTTTCATGTTTGAAATGTACTAACTCGTTTTTTCCTCACAGAGGTCAACTTGTGTGTGGTTGCAACATTACGGTCCCATTGAGTACATTTTTGGAGAAAGGGACACCAGTTGCACCACAGGGCGGGAGGAGGGTGCTGAGCACGATACATTTTTCTCTCTTCGGTAAGCTTTTTTTTGTGTTTTATACTTTTGGAATTTTGGTTTTTTAAGTTGATTTTAAAATGACCTTTTTCATGTTTGAAATGTACTAACTCGTTTTTTCCTCACAGAGGTCAACTTGTGTGTGGTTGCAACATTACGGTCCCATTGAGTACATTTTTGGAGAAAGGGACACCAGTTGCACCACAGGGCGGGAGGAGGGTGCTGAGCACGATACATTTTTCTCTCTTCGGTAAGCTTTTTTTTGTGTTTTATACTTTTGGAATTTTAGTTTTTCATATTGATTTTAAAATGACCTTTTTCATGTTTGAAATGTACTAACTCGTTTTTTCCTCACAGAGGTCAACTTGTGTGTGGTTGCAACATTACGGTCCCATTGAGTACATTTTTGGAGAAAGGGACACCAGTTGCACCACAGGGCGGGGGGAGGGTGCAGAGCACGATACATTTTTCTCTCTTCGGTAAGCTTTTTTTTGTGTTTTATACTTTTGGAATTTTGGTTTTTTATGTTGATTTTAAAATGACCTTTTTCATGTTTTAAGTGTACTAACTCGTTTTTTACTCACAGAGGTCAACTTGTGTGTGGTTGAAACATTACGGTCCCATTGAGTACATTCTTGGAGAAAGAGACACCAGTTGCACCACAGGGCGGGGGGAGGGTGCTGAGCACGATACATTTTTCTCTCTTCGGTAAGCTTTTTTTTGTGTTTTATACTTTTGGAACTTTGGTTTTTCATGTTGATTTTAAAATGACCTTTTTCATGATTGAAATGTACTAACTCGTTTTTTCCTCACAGCGGGTCATTTTGTGTGTGGTTGCAACATTACGGTCCCATTGAGTACATTTTTGGAGAAAGGGACACCAGTTGCACTACAGGGCGGGGGGAGGGTGCTGAGCACGATACATTTTTCTCTGTTCGGTAAGCTTTTATTTGTGTTTTATACTTTTGGAATTTTGGTTTTTCATGTTGATTTTAAAATGACCTTTTTCATGTTTGAAATGTACTAACTCGTTTTTTCCTCACAGCACGTCAACTTGTGTGTGGTTGCAACCGTTACGGTCCCATTGAGTACATTTTTGGAGAAAGGGACACCAGTTGCACCACAGGGCGGGGGGAGGGTGCTGAGCACGATACATTTTTCTCTCTTCGGTAAACTTTTTTTTGTGATTTATACTTTTGGAACTTTGGTTTTTCATGTTGATTTTATAATGACCTTTTTCATGTTTGAAATGTACTAACTCGTTTTTTCCTCACAGAGGTCAACTTGTGTGTGGTTGCAACATTACGGTCCCATTGAGTACATTTTTGGAGAAAGGGACACCAGTTGCACCACAGGGCGGGTGGAGGGTGCTGAGCACGATACATTTTTCTCTCTTCGGTAAGCTTTTACTTGTGTTATATACTTTTGGAATTTTGGTTTTTCATGTTGATTTTAAAATGACCTTTTTCATGTTTGAAATGTACTAACTCGTTTTTTCCTCACAGCAGGTCAACTTGTGTGTGGTTGCAACATTACGGTCCCATTGAGTACATTTTTGGAGATAGGGACACCAGTTGCACCACAGGGCGGGGGGGAGGGTTCAGAGCACGATACATTTTTCTCTCTTCGGTAAGCTTTTTTTTGTGTTTTATACTTTTGGAATTTTGGTTTTTCATGTTGATTTTAAAATGACCTTTTTCATGTTTGAAATGTACTAACTCGTTTTTTCCTCACAGCAGGTCAACTTGTGTGTGGTTGCAACATTACGGTCCCATTGAGTACATTTTTGGAGAAAGGGACACCAGTTGCACCACAGGGCGGGGGGAGGGTGCTGAGCACGATACATTTTTCTCTCTTCGGTAAGCTATTTTTTGTGTTTTATACTTTTGGAAATTTAGTTTTTCATGTTTATTTTAAAATGACCTTTTTCATGTTTGAAATGTACTAACTCGTTTTTTCCTCACAGAGGTCAACTTGTGTGTGGTTGCAACATTACGGTCCCATTGAGTACATTTTTGGAGAAAGGGACACCAGTTGCACCACAGGGCGGGGGGAGGGTGCTGAGCACGATACATTTTTCTCTGTTCGGTAAGCTTTTTTTTGTGTTTTATACTTTTGGAATTTTGGTTTTTTATGTTGATTTTAAAATGACCTTTCTCATGTTTGAAATGTACTAACTCGTTTTTTCCTCACAGAGGACAACTTGTGTGTGGTTGCAACATTACGGTCCCATTGAGTACATTTTTGGAGAAAGGGACACCAGTTGCACCACAGGGCGGGAGGAGGGTGCTGAGCACGATACATTTTTCTCTCTTCGGTAAGCTTTTTTTTGTGTTTTATACTTTTGGAATTTTAGTTTTTCATATTGATTTTAAAATGACCTTTTTCATGTTTGAAATGTACTAACTCGTTTTTTCCTCACAGAGGTCAACTTGTGTGTGGTTGCAACATTACGGTCCCATTGAGTACATTTCTGGAGAAAGGGACACCAGTTGCACCACAGGGCGGGGGGAGGGTGCTGAGCACGATACATTTTTCTCTCTTCGGTAAGCTTTTTTTTGTGTTTTATACTTTTGGAATTTTGGTTTTTTATGTTGATTTTAAAATGACCTTTTTCATGTTTGAAATGTACTAACTCGTTTTTTCCTCACAGAGGTCAACTTGTGTGTGGTTGCAACATTACGGTCCCATTGAGTACATTTTTGGAGAAAGGGACACCAGTTGCACCACAGGGCGGGAGGAGGGTGCTGAGCACGATACATTTTTCTCTCTTCGGTAAGCTTTTTTTTGTGTTTTATACTTTTGGAATTTTAGTTTTTCATGTTGATTTTAAAATGACCTTTTTCATGTTTGAAATGTACTAACTCGTTTTTTCCTCACAACAGGTGAACTTGTGTGTGGTTGCAACATTACGGTCCCATTGAGTACATTTTTGGAGAAAGGGACACCAGTTGCACCTCAGGGCGGGGGGAGGGTGCTGAGCACGATACATTTTTCTCTCTTCGGTCAGCTTTTTTTTGTGTTTTATACTTTTGGAATTTTGGTTTTGCATGTTGATTTTAAAATGACCTTCTTCATGTTTGAAATGTACTAACTCGTTTTTTCCCCACAGAGGTCAACTTGTGTGTGGTTGCAACATTACGGTCCCATTGAGTACATTTTTGGAGAAAGGGACACCAGTTGCACCACAGGGCGGGAGGAAGGTGCTGAGCACGATACATTTTTCTCTCTTCGGTAAGCTTTTTTTTGTGTTTTATACTTTTGGAATTTTAGTTTTCCATATTGATTTTAAAGTGACCTTTTTCATGTTTGAAATGTACTAACTCGTTTTTTCCTCACAGAGGTCAACTTGTGTGTGGTTGCAACATTACGGTCCCATTGAGTACATTTTTGGAGAAAGGGACACCAGTTGCACCACAGGGCGGGGGGAGGGTGCTGAGCACGATACATTTTTCTCTCTTCGGTAAGCTTTTTTTTGTGTTTTATACTTTTGGAATTTTGGTTTTTTATGTTGATTTTAAAATGACCTTTTTCATGTTTGAAGTGTACTAACTCGTTTTTTCCTCACAGAGGTCAACTTGTGTGTGGTTGAAACATTACGGTCCCATTGAGTACATTTTTGGAGAAAGGGACACCAGGTGCACCACAGGGCGGGTGGAGGGTGCTGAGCACGATACATTTTTCTCTCTTCGGTAAGCTTTTTTTTGTGTTTTATACTTTTGGAACTTTGGTTTTTCATAATGATTTTAAAATGACCTTTTTCATGATTGAAATGTACTAACTCGTTTTTTCCTCACAGCAGGTCATTTTGTGTGTGGTTGCAACATTACGGTCCCATTGAGTACATTTTTGGAGAAAGGGACATCAGTTGCACTACAGGGCGGGGGGAGGGTGCTGAGCACGATACATTTTTCTCTGTTCGGTAAGCTTTTATTTGTGTTTTATACTTTTGGAATTTTGGTTTTTCATGTTGATTTTAAAATGACCTTTTTCATGTTTGAAATGTACTAACTCGTTTTTTCCTCACAGCAGGTCAACTTGTGTGTGGTTGCAACATTTCGGTCCCATTGAGTACATTTTTGGAGAAAGGGACACCAGTTGCACCACAGGGCGGGGGGGAGGGTGCAGAGCACGATACATTTTTCTCTCTTCGGTAAGCTTTTTTTTGTGTTTTATACTTTTGGAATTTTGGTTTTTCATGTTGATTTTAAAATGACCTTTCTCATGTTTGAAATGTACTAACTCGTTTTTTCCTCACAGCACGTCAACTTGTGTGTGGTTGCAACATTACGGTCCCATTGAGTACATTTTTGGAGAAAGGGACACCAGTTGCACCACAGGGCGGGGGGAGGGTGCTGAGCACGATACATTTTTCTCTCTTCGGTAAGCTTTTTTTTGTGTTTTATACTTTTGGAATTTTAGTTTTAAATGTTGATTTTAAAATGACCTTTTTCATGTTTGAAATGTACTAACTCGTTTTTTCCTCACAGAGGTCAACTTGTGTGTGGTTGCAACATTACGGTCCCATTGAGTACATTTTTGGAGAAAGGGACACCAGTTGCACCACAGGGCGGGGGGAGGGTGCTGAGCACGATACATTTTTCTCTCTTCGGTAAGCTTTTACTTGTGTTATATACTTTTGGAATTTTGGTTTTTCATGTTGATTTTAAAATGACCTTTTTCATGTTTGAAATGTACTAACTCGTTTTTTCCTCACAGCAGGTCAACTTGTGTGTGGTTGCAACATTACGGTCCCATTGAGTACATTTTTGGAGAAAGGGACACCAGTTGCACCACAGGGCGGGGGGGAGGGTGCAGAGCACGATACATTTTTCTCTCTTCGGTAAGCTTTTTTTTGTGTTTTATACTTTTGGAATTTTGGTTTTTAATGTTGATTTTAAAATGACCTTTTTCATATTTGAAATGTACTAACTCGTTTTTCCCTCACAGAGGACAACTTGCGTGTGGTTGCAACATTACGGTCCCATTGAGTACATTTTTGGAGAAAGGGACACCAGTTGCACCACAGGGCGGGGGGAGGGTGCTGAGCACGATACATTTTTCTCTCTTCGGTAAGCTTTTTTTTGTGTTTTATACTTTTGGGACTTTGGTTTTTCATGTTGATTTTAAAATGACCTTTTTCATGATTGAAATGTACTAACTCGTTTTTTCCTCACAGCAGGTCATTTTGTGTGTGGTTGCAACATTACGGTCCCATTGAGTACATTTTTGGAGAAAGGGACACCAGTTGCACTACAGGGCGGGGGGAGGGTGCTGAGCACGATACATTTTTCTCTGTTCGGTAAGCTTTTTTTTGTGTTTTATACTTTTGGAATTTTGGTTTTTCATGTTGATTTTAAAATGACCTTTTTCATGTTTGAAATGTACTAACTCGTTTTTTCCTCACAGCAGGTCAACATGTGTGTGGTTGCAACATTACGGTCCCATTGAGTACATTTTTGGAGAAAGGGACACCAGTTGCACCACAGGGCGGGGGGGAGGGTGCTGAGCACGATACATTTTTCTCTCTTCGGTAAGCTTTTTTTTGTGTTTTATACTTTTGGAATTTTGGTTTTTCATGTTGATTTTAAAATGACCTTTTTCATGTTTGAAATGTACTAACTCGTTTTTTCCTCACAGCACGTCAACTTGTGTGTGGTTGCAACATTACGGTCCCATTGAGTACATTTTTGGAGAAAGGGACACCAGTTGCACCACAGGGCGGGGGGAGGGTGCTGAGCACGATACATTTTTCTCTCTTCGGTAAGCTTTTTTTTGTGTTTTATACTTTTGGAATTTTAGTTTTAAATGTTGATCTTAAAATGACCTTTTTCATGTTTGAAATGTACTAACTCGTTTTTTCCTCACAGAGGTCAACTTGTGTGTGGTTGCAACATTACGGTCCCATTGAGTACATTTTTGGAGAAAGGGACACCAGTTGCACCACAGGGCGGGGGGATGGTGCTGAGCACGATACATTTTTCTCTCTTCGGTAAGCTTTTACTTGTGTTATATACTTTTGGAATTTTGGTTTTTCATGTTGATTTTAAAATGACCTTTTTCATGTTTGAAATGTACTAACTCGTTTTTTCCTCACAGCAGGTCAACTTGTGTGTGGTTGCAACATTACGGTCCCATTGAGTACATTTTTGGAGAAAGGGACACCAGTTGCAACACAGGGCGGGGGGGAGGGTGCAGAGCACGATACATTTTTCTCTCTTCGGTAAGCTTTTTTTTGTGTTTTATACTTTTGGAATATTGGTTTTTTATGTTGATTTTAAAATGACCTTTTTCATGTTTGAAATGTACTAACTCGTTTTTTCCTCACAGCAGGTCAACTTGTGTGTGGTTGCAACATTACGGTCCCATTGAGTACATTTTTGGAGAAAGGGACACCAGTTGCACCACAGGGCGGGGGGAGGGTGCTGAGCACGATACATTTTTCTCTCTTCGGTAAGCTATTTTTTGTGTTTTATACTTTTGGAAATTTAGTTTTTCATGTTTATTTTAAAATGACCTTTTTCATGTTTGAAATGTACTAACTCGTTTTTTCCTCACAGCAGGTCAACTTGTGTGTGGTTGCAACATTACGGTCCCATTGAGTACATTTTTGGAGAAAGGGACACCAGTTGCACCACAGGGCGGGGGGAGGTTGCTGAGCACGATACATTTTTCTCTGTTTGGTAAGCTTTTTTTTGTGTTTTATACTTTTGGAATTTTGGTTTTTTATGTTGATTTTAAAATGACCTTTCTCATGTTTGAAATGTACTAACTCGTTTTTTCCTCACAGAGGTCAACTTGTGTGTGGTTGCAACATTACGGTCCGATTGAGTACATTTTTGGAGAAAGGGACACCAGTTGCACCACAGGGCGGGGGGAGGGTGCTGAGCACGATACAGTTTTCTCTGTTCGGTAAGCTTTTTTTTGTGTTTTATACTTTTGGAATTTTGGTTTTTTATGTTGATTTTAAAATGACCTTTTTCATGTTTGAAGTGTACTAACTCGTTTTTTCCTCACAGAGGTCAACTTGTGTGTGGTTGCAACATTACGGTCCCATTGAGTACATTTTTGGAGAAAGGGACACCAGTTGCACCACAGGGCGGGGGGAGGGTGCTGAGCACGATACATTTTTCTCTGTTCGGTAAGCTTTTTTTTGTGTTTTATACTTTTGGAATTTTGGTTTTTTATGTTGATTTTAAAATGACCTTTCTCATGTTTGAAATGTACTAACTCGTTTTTTCCTCACAGAGGTCAACTTGTGTGTGGTTGCAACATTACGGTCCCATTGAGTACATTTTTGGAGAAAGGGACACCAGTTGCACCACAGGGCGGGGGGAGGGTGCTGAGCACGATACATTTTTCTCTGTTCGGTAAGCTTCTTTTTTTTTGTTTTATACTTTTGGAATTTTGGTTTTTCATGTTGATTTTAAAATGACCTTTTTCATGTTTGAAATGTACTAACTCGTTTTTTCCTCACAGCATGTCAACTTGTGTGTGGTTGCAACATTACGGTCCCATTGAGTACATTTTTGGAGAAAGGGACACCAGTTGCACCACAGGGCGGGGGGAGGGTGCAGAGCACGATACATTTTTCTCTCTTCGGTAAGCTTTTTTTTGTGTTTTATACTTTAGGAATTTTGGGTTTTTTATGTTGATTTTAAAATGACCTTTTTTATGTTTGAAATGTACTAACTCGTTTTTTCCTCACAGCACGTCAACTTGTGTGTGGTTGCAACATTACGGTCCCATTGAGTACAATTTTGGAGAAAGGGACACCAGTTGCACCACAGGGCGGGGGGAGGGTGCTGAGCACGATACATTTTTCTCTCTTCGGTAAGCTTTTTTTTGTGTTTTATACTTTTGGAATTTTAGTTTTAAATGTTGATTTTAAAATGACCTTTTTCATGTTTGAAATGTACTAACTCGTTTTTTCCTCACAGAGGTCAACTTGTGTGTGGTTGCAACATTACGGTCCCATTGAGTACATTTTTGGAGAAAGGGACACCAGTTGCACCACAGGGCGGGGGGAGGGTGCTGAGCACGATACATTTTTCTCTGTTCGGTAAGCTTTTTTTTGTGTTTTATACTTTTGGAATTTTGGTTTTTTATCTTGACTTTAAAATGACCTTTTTCATGTTTGAAATGTACTAACTCGTTTTTTCCTCACAGAGGTCAACTTGTGTGTGGTTGCAACATTACGGTCCCATTGAGTACATTTTTGGAGAAAGGGACACCAGTTGCACCACAGGGCGGGGGGAGGGTGCTGAGCACGATACATTTTTCTCTCTTCGGTAAGCTTTTTCTTGTGTTATATACTTTTGGAATTTTGGTTTTTCATGTTGATTTTAAAATGACCTTTTTCATGTTTGAAATGTACTAACTCGTTTTTTCCTCACAGCAGGTCAACTTGTGTGTGGTTGCAACATTACGGTCCCATTGAGTACATTTTTGGAGAAAGGGACACCAGTTGCACCACAGGGCGGAGGAGGGTGCAGAGCACGATACATTTTTCTCTCTTCGGTAAGCTTTTTTTTGTGTTATATACTTTTGGAATTTTGGTTTTTCATGTTGATTTTAAAATGACCTTTTTCATGTTTGAAATGTACTAACTCGTTTTTTCCTCACAGCAGGTGAACTTGTGTGTGGTTGCAACATTACGGTCCCATTGAGTACATTTTTGGAGAAAGGGACACCAGTTGCACCACAGGGCGGGGGGAGGGTGCAGAGCACGATACATTTTTCTCTGTTCAGTAAGGTTTTTTTTGTGTTATATACTTTTGGAATTTTGGTTTTTCATGTTGATTTTAAAATGACCTTTTTCATGATTGAAATGTACTAACTCGTTTCTTCCTCACAGAGGTCAACTTGTGTGTGGTTGCAACATTACGGTCCCATTGAGTACATTTTTGGAGAAAGGGACACCAGTTGCACCACAGGGTGGGGGGAGGGTGCTGAGCACGATACATTTTTCTCTGTTCGGTAAGCTTTTTTTTGTGTTTTATACTTTTGGAATTTTGGTGTTTTATGTTGATTTTAAAATGACCTTTTTCATGTTTGAAGTGTACTAACTCGTTTTTTCCTCACAGAGGTCAACATGTGTGTGGTTGCAACATTACGGTCCCATTGAGTACATTTTTGGAGAAAGGGACACCAGTTGCACCACAGGGCGGGGGGAGGGTGCTGAGCACGATACATTTTTCTCTGTTCGGTAAGCTTTTTTTTGTGTTTTATACTTTTGGAATTTTGGTTTTTCATGTTGATTTTAAAATGACCTTTTTCATGATTGAAATGTACTAACTCGTTTTTTCCTCACAGCAGGTCATTTTGTGTGTGGTTGCAACATTACGGTCCCATTGAGTACATTTTTGCAGAAAGGGACACCAGTTGCACCACAGGGCGGGGGGAGGGTGCTGAGCACGATACATTTTTCTCTCTTCGGTAAGCTTTTTTTTGTGTTTTATACTTTTGGAATTTTGGTTTTTCATGTTTATTTTAAAATGACCTTTTTCATGTTTGAAATGTACTAACTCGTTTTTTCCTCACAGCACGTCAACTTGTGTGTGGTTGCAACATTACGGTCCCATTGAGTACATTTTTGGAGAAAGGGACACCAGTTGCACCACAGGGCGGGGGGAGGATGCTGAGCACGATACATTTTTCTCTCTTCGGTAAGCTTTTTTTTGTGTTTTATACTTTTGGAATTTTAGTTTTAAATGTTGATTTTAAAATGACCTTTTTCATGTTTGAAATATACTAACTCGTTTTTTCCTCACAGAGGTAAACTTGTGTGTGGTTGCAACATTACGGTCCCATTGAGTACATTTTTGGAGAAAGGGACACCAGTTGCACCACGGGGCGGGGGGAGGGTGCTGAGCACGATACATTTTTCTCTGTTCGGTAAGCTTTTTTTTGTGTTTTATACTTTTGGAATTTTGGTTTTTTATGTTGATTTTAAAATGACCTTTTTCATGTTTGAAATGTACTAACTCGTTTTTTCCTCACAGAGGTCAACTTGTGTGTGGTTGCAACATTACGGTCCCATTGAGTACATTTTTGGAGAAAGGGACACCAGTTGCACCACAGGGCGGGGGGAGGGTGCTGAGCACGATACATTTTTCTCTCTTCGGTAAGCTTTTTCTTGTGTTATATACTTTTGGAATTTTGGTTTTTCATGTTGATTTTAAAATGACCTTTTTCATGTTTGAAATGTACTAACTCGTTTTTTCCTCACAGCAGGTCAACTTGTGTGTGGTTGCAACATTACGGTCCCATTGAGTACATTTTTGGAGAAAGGGACACCAGTTGCACCACAGGGCGGGGGGAGGGTGCAGAGCACGATACATTTTTCTCTCTTCGGTAAGCTTTTTTTTGTGTTATATACTTTTGGAATTTTGGTTTTTCGTGTTGATTTTAAAATGACCTTTTTCATGTTTGAAATGTACTAACTCGTTTTTTCCTCACAGCAGGTCAACTTGTGTGTGGTTGCAACATTACGGTCCCATTGAGTACATTTTTGGAGAAAGGGACACCAGTTGCACCACAGGGCGGGGGGAGGGTGCTGAGCACGATACATTTTTCTCTCTTCGGTAAGCTTTTTTTTGTGTTATATACTTTTGGAATTTTGGTTTTTCATGTTGATTTTAAAATGACCTTTTTCATGTTTGAAATGTACTAACTCGTTTTTTCCTCACAGCAGGTGAACTTGTGTGTGGTTGCAACATTACGGTCCCATTGAGTACATTTTTGGAGAAAGGGACACCAGTTGCACCACAGGGCGGGGGGAGGGTGCAGAGCACGATACATTTTTCTCTCTTCGGTAAGCTTTTTTTTGTGTTATATACTTTTGGAATTTTGGTTTTTCATGTTGATTTTAAAATGACCTTTTTCATGCTTGAAATGTACTAACTCGTTTTTTCCTCACAGCAGGTCAACTTGTGTGTGGTTGCAACATTACGGTCCCATTGAGTACATTTTTGGAGAAAGGGACACCAGTTGCACCACAGGGCGGGGGGAGGGTGCTGAGCACGATACATTTTTCTCTCTTCGGTAAGCTTTTTTTTGTGTTTTATACTTTTGGAATTTTAGTTTTTCATGTTGATTTTAAAATGACCTTTTTCATGTTTGAAATGTACTAACTCGTTTTTTCCTCACAGAGGTCAACTAGTGTGTGGTTGCAACATTACAGTCCCATTGAGTACATTTTTGGAGAAAGGGACACCAGTTGCACCACAGGGCGGGGGGAGGGTGCTGAGCACGATACATTTTTCTCTGTTCGGTAAGCTTTTTTTTGTGTTTTATACTTTTGGAATTTTGGTTTTTCATGTTGATTTTAAAATGACCTTTTTCATGTTTGAAATGTACTAACTCGTTTTTTCCTCACAGCAGGTCAACTTGTGTGTGGTTGCAACATTACGGTCCCATTGAGTACATTTTTGGAGAAAGGGACACCAGTTGCACCACAGGGCAGAGGGAGGGTGCTGAGCACGATACATTTTTCTCTCTTCGGTAAGATTTTTTTTGTGTTTTATACTTTTGGAATTTTGGTTTTTCATGTTGACTTTAAAATGACCTTTTTCATGTTTGAAATGTACTAACTCGTTTTTTCCTCACAGCAGGTCAACTTGTGTGTGGTTGCAACATTACGGTCCCATTGAGTACATTTTTGGAGAAAGGGACACCAGTTGCACCACAGGGCGGGGGGAGGGTGCTGAGCACGATACATTTTTCTCTCTTCGGTAAGCTTTTTTTTGTGTTTTATACTTTTGGAATTTTAGTTTTTCATGTTGATTTTAAAATGACCTTTTTCATGTTTGAAATGTACTAACTCGTTTTTTCCTCACAGAGGTCAACTTGTGTGTGGTTGCAACATTACGGTCCCATTGTGTACATTTCTGGACAAAAGGGACACCAGTTGCACCACAGGGCGGGGGGAGGGTGCTGAGCACGATACATTTTTCTCTGTTCGGTAAGCTTTTTTTTGTGTTTTATACTTTTGGAATTTTGGTTTTTCATGTCGATTTTAAAATGACCTTTTTCACGTTTGAAATGTACTAACTCGTTTTTTCCTCACAGCAGGTCAACTTGTGTGTGGTTGCAACATTACGGTCCCATTGAGTACATTTTTGGAGAAAGGGACACCAGTTGCACCACAGGGCGGGGGGAGGGTGCTGAGCACGATACATTTTTCTCTCTTCGGTAAGCTTTTTTTTGTGTTTTATACTTTTGGAATTTTGGTTTATCATGTTGACTTTAAAATGACCTTTTTCATGTTTGAAATGTACTAACTCGTTTTTTCCTCACAGCAGGTCAACTTGTGTGTGGTTGCAACATTACGGTCCCATTGAGTACATTTTTGGAGAAAGGGACACCAGTTGCACCACAGGGCGGGGGGAGGGTGCAGAGCATGATACATTTTTCTCTCTTCGGTAAGCTTTTTTTTGTGTTTTATACTTTTGGAATTTTGGTTTTTCATGTTGATTTTAAAATGACCTTTTTCATGATTGAAATGTACTAACTCGTTTTTTCCTCACAGCAGGTCATTTTGTGTGTTGTTGCAACATTACGGTCCCATTGAGTACATTTTTGGAGAAAGGGACACCAGTTGCACCACAGGGCGGGGGGAGGGTGCAGATCACGATATAATTTTCTCTCTTCGGTAAGCTTTTTTTTGTGTTATATACTTTTGAAATTTTGGTTTTTCATGTTGATTTTAAAATGACCTTTTTCATGTTTGAAATGTACTAACTCGTTTTTTCCTCACAGCAGGTCAACTTGTGTGTTGTTGCAACATTACGGTCCCATTGAGTACATTTTTGGAGAAAGGGACACCAGTTGCACCACAGGGCGGGGGGAGGGTGCAGATCACGATATATTTTTCTCTCTTCGGTAAGCTTTTTTTTGTGTTATATACTTTTGGAATTTTGGTTTTTCATGTTGATTTTAAAATGACCTTTTTCATGTTTGAAATGTACTAACTCGTTTTTTCCTCACAGCAGGTCAACTTGTGTGTGGTTGCAACATTACGGTCCCATTGAGTACATTTTTGGAGAAAGGGACACCAGTTGCACCACAGGGCGGGGGGAGGGTGCAGAGCACTATACATTTTTCTCTCTTCGGTAAGCTTTCTTTTGTGTTTTATACTTTTGGAATTTTGGTTTTCCATGTTGATTTTAAAATGATTTTTTTCATGTTTGAAATGTACGAACTCGTTTTTTCCTCTCAGCAGGTCAACTTTTGTGTGGTTGCAACATTACGGTCCTATTGAGTACATTTTTGGAGAAAGGGAAACATCATTTGCACCACAGGGCGGGACGAGGGTGCAGAGCACGATACATTTTCTCTCTTCGGTAAGCATTTTTTTGTGTTTTATACTTTTGGAATTTTGGTTTTTCATTTTCATTTTAAAATGACCTTTTTCATGCTTGAAATGTACTAACTCGTTTTTTCCTCACAGCAGGTCAACTTGTGTGTGGTTGCAACATTACGGTCCCATTGAGTACATTTTTGGAGAAAGGGACACCAGTTGCACCACAGAGCGGGGGAAGGGTGCTGAGCACGATACATTTTTCTCTCTTCGGTAAGCTTTCTTTTGTGTTTTATACTTTTGGAATTTTGGTTTTTCATGTTGATTTTAAAATGACCTTTTTCATGTTTGAAATGTACTAACTCGTTTTTTCCTCACAGCAGGTCAACTTGTGTGTGGTTGCAACATTACGGTCCCATTGAGTACATTTTTGGAGAAAGGGACATCAGTTGCACCACAGGGCGGGAGAAGGGTGCCGAGCACGTTACATTTTTCTTCTTCGGTAAGCTTTCTTTTGTGTTTTATACTTTTGGAATTTTGGTTTTTCATGTTGATTTTAAAATGATTTTTTTCAGGTTTGAAATGTACGAACTCGTTTTTTCGTCTCAGCAGGTCAACTTGTGTGTGGTTGCAACATTACGGTCCCATTGAGTACATTTTTGGAGAAAGGGAAACATCAGTTGCACCACAGGGCGGGATGAGGGTGCAGAGCACGATACATTTTCTCTCTTCGGTAAGCATTTTTTTGTGTTTTATACTTTTGGAATTTTGGTTTTTCATGTTGATTTTAAAATGACCTTTTTCATGTTTGAAATGTACTAACTCGTTTTTTCCTCACAGCAGGGCAACTTGTGTGTGGTTGCAACATTACGGTCCCGTTGAGTACATTTTTGGAGAAAGGGACACCAGTTGCACCACATGGCGGGGGGAGGGTACAGATCACGATATATTTTTCTCTCTTCGGTAAGCTTTTTTTTGTGTTATATACTTTTGGAATTTTGGTTTTTCATGTTGATTTTAAAATGACCTTTTTCATGTTTGAAATGTACTAACTCGTTTTTTCCTCACAGCAGGTCAACTTGTGTGTGGTTGCAACATTACGGTCCCATTGAGTACATTTTTGGAGAAAGGGACACCAGTTGCACCACAGGGCGGTGGGAGGGTGCAGAGCACGATACATTTTTCTCTCTTCGGTAAGCTTTTTTTTGTGTTTTATACTTTTGGAATTTTGGTTTTTCATGTTGATTTTAAAATGACCTTTTTCATGTTTGAAATGTACTAACTCGTTTTTTCCTCACAGAGGTCAACTTGTGTGTGGTTGCAACATTACGGTCCCATTGAGTACATTTTTGGAGAAAGGGACACCAGTTGCACCACAGGGCGGGGGGAGGGTGCTGAGCACGATACATTTTTCTCTGTTCGGTAAGCTTTGTTTTGTGTTTTATACTTTTGGAATTTTGGTTTTTCATGTTGATTTTAAAATGACCTTTTTCATGTTTGAAATGTACTAACTCGTTTTTTCCTCACAGAAGGCAACTTGTGTGTGGTTGCAACATTACGGTCCCATTGAGTACATTTCTGGAGAAAGGGACACCAGTTGCACCACAGGGCGGTGGGAGGGTGCAGAGCACGATACATTTTTCTCTCTTCGGTAAGCTTTTTTTTGTGTTTTATACTTTTGGAATTTTGGTTTTTCATGTTGATTTTAAAATGACCTTTTTCATGTTTGAAATGTACTAACTCGTTTTTTCCTCACAGAGGTCAACTTGTGTGTGGTTGCAACATTACGGTCCCATTGAGTACATTTTTGGAGAAAGGGACACCAGTTGCACCACAGGGCGGGGGGAGGGTGCTGAGCACGATACATTTTTCTCTGTTCGGTAAGCTTTTTTTTGTGTTTTATACTTTTGGAATTTTGGTTTATCATGTTGATTTTAAAATGACCTTTTTCATGTTTGAAATGTACTAACTCGTTTTTTCCTCACAGCAGGTCAACTTGTGTGTGGTTGCAACATTACGGTCCCATTGAGTACATTTTTGGAGAAAGGGACACCAGTTGCACCACAGGGCGGGGGGAGGGTGCAGAGCACTATACATTTTTCTCTCTTCGGTAAGCTTTCTTTTGTGTTTTATACTTTTGGAATTTTGGTTTTCCATGTTGATTTTAAAATGATTTTTTTCATGTTTGAAATGTACGAACTCGTTTTTTCCTCTCAGCAGGTCAACTTGTGTGTGGTTGCAACATTACGGTCCTATTGAGTACATTTTTGGAGAAAGGGAAACATCATTTGCACCACAGGGCGGGACGAGGGTGCAGAGCACGATACATTTTCTCTCTTCGGTAAGCATTTTTTTGTGTTTTATACTTTTGGAATTTTGGTTTTTCATTTTCATTTTAAAATGACCTTTTTCATGCTTGAAATGTACTAACTCGTTTTTTCCTCACAGCAGGTCAACTTGTGTGTGGTTGCAACATTACGGTCCCATTGAGTACATTTTTGGAGAAAGGGACACCAGTTGCACCACAGAGCGGGGGGAGGGTGCTGAGCACGATACATTTTTCTCTCTTCGGTAAGCTTTCTTTTGTGTTTTATACTTTTGGAATTTTGGTTTTTCATGTTGATTTTAAAATGACCTTTTTCATGTTTGAAATGTACTAACTCGTTTTTTCCTCACAGCACGTCAACTTGTGTGTGGTTGCAACATTACGGTCCCATTGAGTACATTTTTGGAGAAAGGGACATCAGTTGCACCACAGGGCGGGAGAAGGGTGCCGAGCACGTTACATTTTTCTTCTTCGGTAAGCTTTCTTTTGTGTTTTATACTTTTGGAATTTTGGTTTTTCATGTTGATTTTAAAATGATTTTTTTCATGTTTGAAATGTACGAACTCGTTTTTTCGTCTCAGCAGGTCAACTTGTGTGTGGTTGCAACATTACGGTCCCATTGAGTACATTTTTGGAGAAAGGGAAACATCAGTTGCACCACAGGGCGGGATGAGGGTGCAGAGCACGATACATTTTCTCTCTTCGGTAAGCATTTTTTTGTGTTTTATACTTTTGGAATTTTGGTTTTTCATGTTGATTTTAAAATGACCTTTTTCATGTTTGAAATGTACTAACTCGTTTTTTCCTCACAGCAGGGCAACTTGTGTGTGGTTGCAACATTACGGTCCCGTTGAGTACATTTTTGGAGAAAGGGACACCAGTTGCACCACATGGCGGGGGGAGGGTACAGATCACGATATATTTTTCTCTCTTCGGTAAGCTTTTTTTTGTGTTATATACTTTTGGAATTTTGGTTTTTCATGTTGATTTTAAAATGACCTTTTTCATGTTTGAAATGTACTAACTCGTTTTTTCCTCACAGCAGGGCAACTTGTGTGTGGTTGCAACATTACGGTCCCATTGAGTACATTTTTAGAGAAAGGGACACCAGTTGCACCACAGGGCGGTGGGAGGGTGCAGAGCACGATACATTTTTCTCTCTTCGGTAAGCTTTTTTTTGTGTTTTATACTTTTGGAATTTTGGTTTTTCATGTTGATTTTAAAATGACTTTTTTCATGTTTGAAGTGTACTAACTCGTTTTTTCCTCACAGAGGTCAACTTGTGTGTGGTTGCAACATTACGGTCCCATTGAGTACATTTTTGGAGAAAGGGACACCAGTTGCACCACAGGGCGGGGGGAGGGTGCTGAGCACGATACATTTTTCTCTGTTCGGTAAGCTTTTTTTTGTGTTTTATACTTTTGGAATTTTGGTTTTTCATGTTGATTTTAAAATGACCTTTTTCATGTTTGAAATGTACTAACTCGTTTTTTCCTCACAGCAGGTCAACTTGTGTGTGGTTGCAACATTACGGTCCCATTGAGTACATTTTTGGAGAAAGGGACACCAGTTGCACCACAGGGCGGGGGGAGGGTGCTGAGCACGATACATTTTTCTCTCTTCGGTAAGCTTTTTTTTGTGTTTTATACTTTTGGAATTTTGGTTTTTCATGTTGCCTTTAAAATGACCTTTTTCATGTTTGCAATGTACTAACTCGTTTTTTCCTCACAGAAGGCAACTTGTGTGTGGTTGCAACATTACGGTCCCATTGAGTACATTTCTGGAGAAAGGGACACCAGTTGCACCACAGGGCGGGGGGAGGGTGCAGAGCACGATACATTTTTCTCTCTTCGGTAAGCTTTTTTTGTGTTTTATACTTTTGGAATTTTGGTTTATCATGTTGATTTTAAAATGACCTTTTTCATGATTGAAATGTACTAACTCGTTTTTTCCTCACAGCAGGGCAACTTGTGTGTGGTTGCAACATTACGGTCCCATTGAGTACATTTTTGGAGAAAGGGACACCAGTTGCACCACAGGGCGGGGGGAGGGTGCAGAGCACGATACATTTTTCTCTCTTCGGTAAGCTTTTTTTTTGTGTTTTATACTTTTGGAATTTTGGTTTTTCATGTTGCCTTTAAAATGACCTTTTTCATGATTGAAATGTACTAACTCGTTTTTTCCTCACAGCAGGTCATTTTGTGTGTGGTTGCAACATTACGGTCCCATTGAGTACATTTCTGGAGAAAGGGACACCAGTTGCACCACAGGGCGGGGGGAGGGTGCAGAGCACGATACATTTTTCTCTCTTCGGTAAGCTTTTTTTTGTGTTTTATACTTTTGGAATTTTGGTTTTTCATGTTGATTTTAAAATGACCTTTTTCATGATTGAAATGTACTAACTCGTTTTTTCCTCACAGCAGGTCAACTTGTGTGTGGTTGCAACATTACGGTCCCATTGAGTACATTTTTGGAGAAAGGGAGACCAGTTGCACCACAGGGCGGGGGGAGGGTGCAGAGCACGATACATTTTTCTCTCTTCGGTAAGCTTTTTTTTGTGTTTTACACTTTTGGAATTTTGGTTTTTCATGTTGATTTTAAAATGACCTTTTTCATGATTGAAATATACTAACTCGTTTTTTCCTCACAGCAGGTCATTTTGTGTGTGGTTGCAACATTACGGTCCCATTGAGTACATTTTTGGAGAAAGGGACACCAGTTGCACCACAGGGCGGGGGGAGGGTGCAGAGCACGATACATTTTTCTCTCTTCGGTAAGCTTTTTTATGTGTTTTACACTTTTGGAATTTTGGTTTTTCATGTTGATTTTAAAATGACCTTTTTCATGATTGAAATATACTAACTCGTTTTTTCCTCACAGCAGGTCATTTTGTGACTGGTTGCAACATTACGGTCCCATTGAGTACATTTTTGGAGAAAGGGACACCAGTTGCACCACAGGGCGGGGGGAGGGTGCAGAGCACTATACATTTTTCTCTCTTCGGTAAGCTTTCTTTTGTGTTTTATACTTTTGGAATTTTCGTTTTTCATGTTGATTTTAAAATGATTTTTTTCATGTTTGAAATGTACGAACTCGTTTCTTCCTCTTAGCAGGTCAACTTGTGTGTGGTTGCAACATTACGGTCCCATTGAGTACATTTTTGGAGAAAGGGAAACATCATTTGCACCACAGAGCGGGACGAGGGTGCAGAGCACGATACATTTTCTCTCTTCGGTAAGCATTTTTTTGTGTTTTATACTTTTGGAATTTTGGTTTTTCATGTTGATTTTAAAATGACCTTTTTCATGCTTGAAATGTACTAACTCGTTTTTTCCTCACAGCAGGTCAACTTGTGTGTGGTTGCAACATTACGGTCCCATTGAGTACATTTTTGGAGAAAGGGACACCAGTTGCACCACAGAGCGGGGGGAGGGTGCTGAGCACGATACATTTTTCTCTCTTCGGTAAGCTTTCTTTTGTGTTTTATACTTTTGGAATTTTGGTTTTTCATGTTGATTTTAAAATGACCTTTTTCATGTTTGAAATTTACTAACTCGTTTTTTCCTCACAGCAGGTCAACTTGTGTGTGGTTGCAACATTACGGTCCCATTAAGTACATTTTTGGAGAAAGGGACATCAGTTGCACCACAGGGCGGGAGAAGGGTGCCGAGCACGTTACATTTTTCTTCTTCGGTAAGCTTTCTTTTGTGTTTTATACTTTTGGAATTTTGGTTTTTCATGTTGATTTTAAAATGATTTTTTTCATGTTTGAAATGTACGAACTCGTTTTTTCGTCTCAGCAGGTCAACTTGTGTGTGGTTGCAACATTACGGTCCCATTGAGTACATTTTTGGAGAAAGGGAAACATCAGTTGCACCACAGGGCGGGATGAGGGTGCAGAGCACGATACATTTTCTCTCTTCGGTAAGCATTTTTTTGTGTTTTATACTTTTGGAATTTTGGTTTTTCATGTTGATTTTAAAATGACCTTTTTCATGTTTGAAATGTACTAACTCGTTTTTTCCTCACAGCAGGGCAACTTGTGTGTGGTTGCAACATTACGGTCCCATTGAGTACATTTTTGGAGAAAGGGACACCAGTTGCACCACAGGGCGGGGGGAGGGTGCTGAGCACGATACATTTTTCTCTCTTCGGTAAGCCTTGTTTTGTGTTTTATACTTTTGGAGTTTTGGTTCTTCATGTTGATTTTAAAATGACGTTTTTCATGTTTGAAATGTACTAACTCGTTTTTTCCTCACAGCAGGTCAACTTGTGTGTGGTTGCAACATTACGGTCCCATTGAGTACTTTTTTGGAGAAACGGACATCAGTTGCACCACAGGGCAGGAGGAGGGTGCCGAGCACGTTACATTTTTCTTCTTTGGTAAGCTTTCTTTTGTGTTTTATACTTTTGGAATTTTGGTTTTTCATGTTGATTTTAAAATGATTTTTTTCATGTTTGAAATGTACGAACTCGTTTTTTCCTCTCAGCACGTCAACTTGTGTGTGGTTGCAACATTACGGTCCCATTGAGTACATTTTTGGAGAAAGGGACATCAGTTGCACCACAGGGCGGGAGAAGGGTGCCGAGCACGTTACATTTTTCTTCTTCGGTAAGCTTTCTTTTGTGTTTTATACTTTTGGAATTTTGGTTTTTCATGTTGATTTTAAAATGATTTTTTTCACGTTTGAAATGTACGAACTCGTTTTTTCGTCTCAGCAGGTCAACTTGTGTGTGGTTGCAACATTACGGTCCCATTGAGTACATTTTTGGAGAAAGGGAAACATCAGTTGCACCACAGGGCGGGACGAGGGTGCAGAGCACGATACATTTTCTCTCTTCCGTAAGCATTTTTTTGTGTTTTATACTTTCGGAATTTTGGTTTTTCATGTTGATTTTAAAATGACCTTTTTCATGATTGAAATGTACTAACTCGTTTTTTCCTCACAGCAGGTCATTTTGTGTGTGGTTGCAACATTACGGTCCCATTGAGTTCATTTTTGGAGAAAGGGACACCAGTAGCACCACAGGGCGGGGGGAGGGTGCAGAGCACGATACATTTTTCTCTCTTCGGTAAGCTTTCTTTTGTGTTTTATACTTTTGGAATTTTGGTTTTTCATGTTGATTTTAAAATGATTTTTTTCTTGTTTGAAATGTACGAACTCGTTTTTTCCTCTCAGCAGGTCTACTTGTGTGTGGTTGCAACATTACGGTCCCATGGAGTACATTTTTGGAGAAAGAGAAACATCAGTTGCACCACAGGGCGGGACGAGGGTGCAGAGCACGATACATTTTTCTCTCTTCGGTAAGCTTTCTTTTGTGTTTTATACTTTTGGAATTTTGGTTTTTCATGTTGATTTTAAAATGAATTGTTTCATGATTGAAATGTACTAACTCGTTTTTTCCTCACAGCAGGTCAACTTGTGTGTGGTTGCAACATTACGGTCCCATTGAGTACATTTTTGGAGAAAGGGACACCAGTTGCACCACAGGGCGGGGTAAGGGTGCAGAGCACGATACATTTTTCTCTCTTCGGTAAGCTTTTTTTTGTGTTTTATACTTTTGGAATTTTGGTTTTTCATGTTGGTTTTATAATGACCTTTTTCATGACTGAAATGTACTAACTCGTTTTTTCCTCACAGCAGGTCATTTTGTGTGTGGTTGCAACATTACGGTCCCATTGAGAACATTTTTGGAGAAAGGGACACCAGTTGCACCACAGGGCGGGGGGAGGGTGCAGAGCACGATACATTTTTCTCTCTTTGGTAAGCTTTCTTTTGTGGTTTATACTTTTGGAATTTTGGTTTTTCATGTTAATTTTAAAATGACCTTTTTCATGTTTGAAATGTACTAACTCGTTTTTTCCTCTCAGCAGGTCAACTTGTGTGTGGTTGCTACATTACGGTCCCATTGAGTACATTTTTGGAGAAAGGGAAACATCAGTTGCACCACAGGGCGGGACGAGGGTGCAGAGCACGATACATTTTCTCTCTTCGGTAAGCATTTTTTTGTGTTTTATACTTTTGGAATTTTGGTTTTTCATGTTGATTTTAAAATGACCTTTTTCATGTTTGAAATGTACTAACTCGTTTTTTCCTCACAGCAGGTCATTTTGTGTGTGGTTGCAACATTACGGTCCCATTGAGAACAATTTTGGAGAACGGGACACCAGTTGCACCACAGGGTGGGGGGAGGGTGCAGAGCACGATACATTTTTCTCTCTTCGGTAAGCTTTCTTTTGTGTTTTATACTTTTGGAATTTTGGTTTTTCATGTTGATTTTAAAATGATTTTTTTCATGTTTGAAATGTACGAACTCGTTTTTTCGTCTCAGCAGGTCATTTTGTGTGTGGTTGCAACATTACGGTCCCATTGAGTACATTTTTGGAGAAAGGGAAACATCAGTTGCACCACAGGGCGGGACGAGGGTGCAGAGCACGATACATTTTCTCTCTTCGGTAAGCATTTTTTTGTGTTTTATACTTTTGGAATTTTGGTTTTTCATGTTGATTTTAAAATGATTTTTTTCATGTTTGAAATGTACGAACTCGTTTTTTCCTCTCAGCAGGTCAACTTGTGTGTGGTTGCAACATTACGGTCCCATTGAGTACATTTTTGGAGAAAGGGAAACATCAGTTGCACCACAGGGCGGGATGAGGGTGCAGAGCACGATACATTTTCTCTCTTCGGTAAGCATTTTTTTGTGTTTTATACTTTTGGAATTTTGGTTTTTCATGTTGATTTTAAAATGACCTTTTTCATGTTTGAAATGTACTAACTCGTTTTTTCCTCACAGCAGGGCAACTTGTGTGTGGTTGCTACATTACGGTCCCATTGAGTACATTTTTGGAGAAAGGGAAACATCAGTTGCACCACAGGGCGGGACGAGGGTGCAGAGCACGATACATTTTTCTCTCTTCGGTAAGCTTTCTTTTGTGTTTTATACTTTTGGAATTTTGGTTTTTCATGTTGATTTTAAAATGACCTTTTTCATGTTTGAAATGTACTAACTCGTTTTTTCCTCACAGCAGGTCATTTTGTGTGTGGTTGCAACATTACGGTCCCATTGAGAACATTTTTGGAGAACGGGACACCAGTTGCACCACAGGGTGGGGGGAGGGTGCAGAGCACGATACATTTTTCTCTCTTCGGTAAGCTTTCTTTTGTGTTTTATACTTTTGGAATTTTGGTTTTTCATGTTGATTTTAAAATGATTTTTTTCATGTTTGAAATGTACGAACTCGTTTTTTCCTCACAGCAGGTCAACTTGTGTGTGGTTGCAACATTACGGTCCCATTGAGTACATTTATGGAGAAAGGGAAACATCAGTTGCACCACAGGGCGGGACGAGGGTGCAGAGCACGATACATTTTCTCTCTTCGGTAAGCATTTTTTTGTGTTTTATACTTTTGGAATTTTGGTTCTTCATGTTGATTTTAAAATTATTTTTTTCATGTTTGAAATGTACGAACTCGTTTTTTCGTCTCAGCAGGTCAACTTGTGTGTGGTTGCAACATTACGGTCCCATTGAGTACATTTTTGGAGAAAGGGAAACATCAGTTGCACCACAGGGCGGGATGAGGGTGCAGAGCACGATACATTTTCTCTCTTCGGTAAGCATTTTTTTGTGTTTTATACTTTTGGAATTTTGGTTTTTCATGTTGATTTTAAAATGATTTTTTTCATGTTTGAAATGTACGAACTCGTTTTTTCGTCTCAGCAGGTCAACTTGTGTGTGGTTGCAACATTACGGTCCCATTGAGTACATTTTTGGAGAAAGGGACATCAGTTGCACCACAGGGCGGGGGTAGGGTGCAGAGCACGATACATTTTTCTCTCTTCGGTAAGCTTTCTTTTGTGTTTTATACTTTTGGAATTTTGGTTTTTCATGTTGATTTTAAAATGATTTTTTTCTTGTTTGAAATGTACGAACTCGTTTTTTCCTCTCAGCAGGTCTACTTGTGTGTGGTTGCAACATTACGGTCCCATGGAGTACATTTTTGGAGAAAGGGAAACATCAGTTGCACCACAGGGCGGGACGAGGGTGCAGAGCACGATACATTTTTCTCTCTTCGGTAAGCTTTCTTTTGTGTTTTATACTTTTGGAATTTTGGTTTTTCATGTTGATTTTAAAATGAATTTTTTCATGATTGAAATGTACTAACTCGTTTTTTCCTCACAGCAGGTCATTTTGTGTGTGTTTGCAACATTACGGTCCCATTGAGAACATTTTTGGAGAAAGGGACACCAGTTGCACCTCAGGGCGGGGGGAGGGTGCAGAGCACGATACATTTTTCCCTCTTCGGTAAGCTTTTTTTTGTGTTTTATACTTTTGGAATTTTGGTTTTTCATGTTGATTTTAAAATGACCTTTTTCATGTTTGAAATGTACTAACTCGTTTTTTCCTCACAGCAGGTGAACTTGTGTGTGGTTGCAACATTACGGTCCCAATGAGTACGTTTTTGGAGAAAGGGACACCAGTTGCACCACAGGGCGGGGGGAGGGTGCAGAGCACGATACATTTTTCTCTCTTCGGTAAGCTTTTTTTTGTGTTTTATACTTTTGGAATTTTGGTTTTTCATGTTGATTTTATAATGACCTTTTTCATGATTGAAATGTACTAACTCGTTTTTTCCTCACAGCAGGTCATTTTGTGTGTGGTTGCAACATTACGGTCATATTGAGAACATTTTTGGAGAAAGGGACACCAGTTGCACCACAGGGCGGGGGGAGGTTGCAGAGCACGATACATTTTTCTCTCTTTGGTAAGCTTTCTTTTGTGTTTTATACTTTTGGAATTTTGGTTTTTCATGTTGATTTTAAAATGACCTTTTTCATGTTTGAAATGTACTAACTCGTTTTTTCCTCTCAGCAGGTCAACTTGTGTGTGGTTGCAACATTACGGTCCCATTGAGTACGTTTTTGGAGAAAAGGACACCAGTTGCACCACAGGGCGGGGGGAGGGTGCAGAGCACGATACATTTTTCTCTCTTCGGTAAGCTTTTTTTTGTGTTTTATACTTTTGGAATTTTGGTTTTTCATGTTGATTTTATAATGACCTTTTTCATGATTGAAATGTACTAACTCGTTTTTTCCTCACAGCAGGTTATTTTGTGTGTGGTTGCAACATTACGGTCCCATTGAGAACATTTTTGGAGAAAGGGACACCAGATGCACCACAGGGCGGGGGGAGGGTGCAGAGCACGATACATTTTTCCCTCTTCGGTAAGCTTTTTTTTGTGTTTTATACTTTTGGAATTTTGGTTTTTCATGTTGATTTTAAAATAACCTTTTTCATGTTTGAAATGTACTAACTCGTTTTTTCCTCACAGCAGGTGAACTTGTGTGTGGTTGCAACATTACGGTCCCATTGAGTACGTTTTTGGAGAAAGGGTCACCAGTTGTACCACAGGGCGGGGGGAGGGTGCAGAGCACGATACATTTTTCTCTCTTCGGTAAGCTTTTTTTTGTGTTTTATACTTTTGGAATTTTGGTTTTTCATGTTGATTTTATAATGACCTTTTTCATGATTGAAATGTACTAACTCGTTTTTTCCTCACAGCAGGTCATTTTGTGTGTGGTTGCAACATTACGGTCCCATTGAGAACATTTTTGGAGAAAGGGACACCAGTTGCACCACAGGGCGGGGGGAGGTTGCAGAGCACGATACATTTTTCTCTCTTTGGTAAGCTTTCTTTTGTGTTTTATACTTTTGGAATTTTGGTTTTTCATGTTGATTTTAAAATGACCTTTTTCATGTATGAAATGTACTAACTCGTTTTTTCCTCTCAGCAGGTCAACTTGTGTGTGGTTGCAACATTACGGTCCCATTGAGTACATTTTTGGAGAAAGGGAAACATCGGTTACACCACAGGGCGGGACGAGGGTGCAGAGCACGATACATTTTCTCTCTTCGGTAAGCATTTTTTTGTGTTTTATACTTTTGGAATTTTGGTTTTTCATGTTGATTTTAAAATGACCTTTTTCATGATTGAAATGTACTAACTCGTTTTTTCCTCACAGCAGGTCATTTTGTGTGTGGTTGCAACATTACGGTCCCTATGAGTACATTTTTGGAGAACGGGACACCAGTTGCACCACAGGGTGGGGGGAGGGTGCAGAGCACGATACATTTTTCTCTCTTCGGTAAGCTTTCTTTTGTGTTTTAGCTTTTGGAATTTTGGTTTTTCATGTTGATTTTAAAATGATTTTTTTCATGTTTGAAATGTACGAACTCGTTTTTTCCTCTCAGCAGGTCAACTGGTGTGTGGTTGCAACATTACGGTCCCATTGAGTACATTTTTGGAGAAAGGGAAACATCAATTGCACCACAGGGCGGGACGAGGGTGCAGAGCACGATACATTTTCTCTCTTCGGTAAGCATTTTTTTGTGTTTTATACTTTTGGAATTTTGGTTTTTTATGTTGATTTTAAAATGATTTTTTTCATGTTTGAAATGTAGGAACTCGTTTTTTCCTCTCAGCAGGTCAACTAGTGTGTGGGCGCAACATTACGGACCCATTGAGTCCGTTTTTGGAGGAAGGGACATCAGTTGCACCACAGGGCGGGACGAGGGTGCAGATCACGATACATTTTCTCTCTTCGGTAAGCATTTTTTTGTGTTTTATACTTTTGGAATTTTGGTTTTTTCATGTTGATTTTAAAATGATCTGTTTCATGTTTGAAATGTACTAACTCGTTTTTTCCTCACAGCAGGTCAACTTGTGTGTGGTTGCAACATTACGGTCCCATGGAGTACATTTTTGGAGAAACGGACATCTGTTGCACCACCAGGCATGGAGGAAGGTGCAGTGCACGATACATTTTCTTTTTTTTTGGTAAGCATTCTTTTGTGTTTTATACTTCTGGAATTTTGGTTTTTCATGTTGATTTTAAAATGACCTTTTTCATGTTTGAAATGTACTAACTCGTTTTTTCCTCACAGCAGGTCAACTTGTGTGTGGTTGCAACATTACGGTCCCATTGAGTACATTTTTGGAGAAAGGGACATCAGTTGCACCACAGGGCGGGGGGAGGGTGCAGAGCACGATACATTTTTCTCTCTTCGGTAAGCTTTCTTTTGTGTTTTATACTTTTGGAATTTTGGTTTTTCATGTTGATTTTCAAATGATTTTTTTCATGTTTGAAATGTACGAACTCGTTTTTTCCTCTCAGCAGGTCAACTAGTGTGTGGTCGCAACATTACGGACCCATTGAGTCCGTTTTTGGAGGAAGGGACATCAGTTGCACCACAGGGCGGGAGGAGGGTGCTGAGCACGATACATTTTCTCTCTTCGGTAAGCATTTTTTTGTGTTTTATACTTTTGGAATTTTGGTTTTTCATGTTGATTTTATAATGACCTTTTTCATGTTTGAAATGTACTAACTTGTTTTTTCCTCACAGCAGGTCAACTTGTGTGTGGTTGCAACATTACGGTCCCATTGAGTACATTTTTGGAGAAAGGGAAACATCAGTTGCACCACAGGGCGGGACGAGGGTGCAGAGCACGATACATTTTCTCTCTTCGGTAAGCATTTTTTTGTGTTTTATACTTTTGGAATTTTGGTTTTTCATGTTGATTTTAAAATGATCTTTTTCATGTTTGAAATGTACTAACTCGTTTTTTCCTCACAGCAGGTCAACTTGTGTGTGGTTGCAACATTACGGTCCCATTGAGTACATTTTTTGAGAAAGGGACACCAGTTGCACCACAGGGCGGGCCGAGGTTGCAGAGCACGATATATTTTCTCTCTTCGGTAAGCATTTTTTTGTGTTTTATACTTTTGGAATTTTGGTTTTTCATGTTGATTTTAAAATGACCTTTTTCATGTTTGAAATGTACGAACTCGTTTTTTCCTCACAGCAGGTCAACTTGTGTGTGGTTGCAACATTACAGTCCCATTGAGTACATTTTTGGAGAAACGGACATCTGTTGCACCACCAGGCATGGAGGAAGGTGCAGTGCACGATACATTTTCTTTTTTTTTGGTAAGCATTCTTTTGTGTTTTATACTCTTGGAATTTTGGTTTTTCATGTTGATTTCAAAATGACCTTTATCGTGTTTGAAATGTACTAACTCGTTTTTTCCTCACAGCAGGTCAACTTGTGTGTGGTTGCAACATTACGGTCCCATTGAGTACATTTTTGGAGAAACGGGCATCTGTTGCACCACCAGGCATGGAGGAAGGTGCAGTGCACGATACATTTTCTTTTTTTTTGGTAAGCATTCTTTTGTGTTTTATACTTTTGGAATTTTGGTTTTTCATGTTGATTTTAAAATGACCTTTATCCGTTTGAAATGTACTAATTCGTTTTTTTCTCACAGCAGGTCAACTTGTGTGTGGTTGCAACATTACGGTCCCATTGAGTACATTTTTGGAGAAAGGGACACCAGTTGCACCACAGGGCGGGGGGAGGGTGCTGAGCACGATACATTTTTTTCTCTTCGGTAAGCATTTTTTTGTGTTTTATACTTTTGGTATTTTGGTTTTTCATGTTGATTTTAAAATGACCTTTTTCATGTTTGAAATGTACGAACTCGTTTTTTCCTCACAGCAGGTCAACTTGTGTGTGGTTGCAACATTACGGTCCCATTGAGTACATTTTTGGAGAAAGGGACATCAGTTGCACCACAGGGCGGGACGAGGGTGCAGAGCACGATACATTTTCTCTCTTCGGTAAGCATTCTTCTGTGTTTGATACTTTTGGAATTTTGGTTTTTCATGTTGATTTTAAAATGACTTTTTTCATGTTTGAAATGTACTAACTCGTTTTTTCCTGACAGCGGGTCAACTTGTGTGTGGTTGCAACATTACGCTCCCATTGAGTACATTTTTGGAGAAAGGGACATCAGTTGCACCACAGGGCGGGAGGAGGGTGCTGAGCACGATACATTTTCTTTCTTTGGTAAGAATTATTTCTGTCTTATAATTTTGGAATCTTGGTTTTTCATGTTGATTTTATAATGACCTTTTTCATGTTTGAAATGTACTAACTCGTTTTTTCCTCACAGCAGGTCAACTTGTGTGTGGTTGCAACATTACGGTCCCATTGAGTACATTTTTGGAGAAAGGGAAACATCAGTTGCACCACAGGGCGGGACGAGGGTGCAGAGCACGATACATTTTCTCTCTTCGGTAAGCATTTTTTTGTGTTTTATACTTTTGGAATTTTGGTTTTTCATGTTGATTTTAAAATGATCTTTTTCATGTTTGAAATGTACTAACTCGTTTTTTCCTCACAGCAGGTCAACTTGTGTGTGGTTGCAACATTACGGTCCCATTGAGTACATTTTTGGAGAAAGGGACATCAGTTGCACCACAGGGCTGGAGGAGGGTGCTGAGCACGATACATTTTCTCTCTTCAGTAAGCATTTTTTTGTGTTTGATACTTTTGGAATTTGGTTTTTCATGTTGACTTTGAAAAGACCTTTTTCATGTTTGAAATGTACTAACTCATTTATTCCTCACTGCAAGTCAACTTGTGTGTGGTTGTACCATTATAGTCCCATTGAGTACTTTTTTGGAGAAAGGGACATCAGTTGCACCACAGGGCGGAAGGAGGGTGCTGAGCACGATACATTTCCTTTCTATGGTAAGAATTATTTCTGTTTTATAATTTTGGAACCTTGGTTTTTCATGGTGATTTTAAGAATGACCTTTGTCATGTTTGAAATCTACTAACTCGTTTTTTCCTCACAGCAGGTCAACTTGTGTGTGGGTGCAACATTACGCTCCCATTGAGTACATTTTTGGAGAAAGGGACATCAGTTGCACCACAGGGCGGGAGGAGGGTGCTGAGCACGATACATTTTCTCTCTTCGGTAAGCATTTTTCTGTGTTTGATACTTTTGGAATTTTGGTTTTTCATGTTGATTTTAAAATGACTTTTTTCATGTTTGAAATGTACTAACTCGTTTTTTCCTCACAGGAGGTCAACTTGTATGGGTGGTTGCAACATTACGCTCCCACTGAGTACATTTTTGGAGAAAGGGACATCTGTTGCACCACCAGGCAGGGAGGAAGGTGCAGTGCACGATACATTTTCTTTCTTTGGGAAGCATTTTTCTCTGTTTTATACTTCTGGAATCTTGGATTATCATGTTGATATTAAAATGACCTTTTTCATGATTGAAATGTACTAACTCGTTTTTTCCTCACAGCAGGTCAACTTGTATGTGTGGTTGCAACATTACGCTCCCACTGAGTACATTTTTGGAGAAAGGGACATCTGTTGCACCACCAGGCAGGGAGGAAGGTGCAGTGCACGATACATTTTCTTTTTTTTTGGTAAGCATTCTTTTGTGTTTTATACTTTTGGAATTTTGGTTTTCATGTTGATTTTAAAATGAGCTTTTTCATGTTTGAAATGAACTAACTCGTTTTTTCCTCACAGCAGGTCAACATGTGTGTGGTTGCAACATTACGGTCCCATTGAGTACATTTTTGGAGAAAGGGACACCAGTTGCACCACAGGGCAGGGGGAGGGTGCAGAGCACGATACATTTTTCTCTCTTCGGTGAGCTTTCTTTTGTGTTTTATACTTTTGGAATCTTGGTTTATCATGTTGATATTAAAATGACCTTTTTCATGATTGAAATGTACTAACTCGTTTTTTCCTCACAGCAGGTCAACTTGTATGTGTGGTTGCAACATTACGCTCCCACTGAGTACATTTTTGGAGAAAGGGACATCTGTTGCACCACCAGGCAGGGAGGAAGGTGCAGTGCACAATACATTTTCTTTCTTTGGGAAGCATTTTTCTCTGTTTTATACTTCTGGAATCTTGGTTTATCATGTTGATATTAAAATGACCTTTTTCATGATTGAAATGAACTAACTCGTTTTTTCCTCACAGCAGGTCAACTTGTGTGTGGTTGCAACATTACGGTCCCATTGAGTACATTTTTGGAGAAAGGGACATCAGTTGCACCACAGGGCGGGACGAGGGTGCAGAGCACGGTACATTTTCTCTCTTCGGTAAGCATTTTTTTGTGTTTTATACTTTTGGAATCTTGATATTTCATGTTGATTCTAAAATGACCTTTTTCATGTTTGAAATGTACTAACTCGTTTTTTCCTCACAGTGGTTCAACTTATGTGTGGTTGCAACATTACGGTACCATTGAGTACATTTTTGGAGAAGGGGACAACTGTTACACCACAGGGCAGGGAGGAGGGTGCGGACCACGATACATTTCCTTTCTTCGGTAAGAATTATTTCTGTTTTATAATTTTGGAATCTTGGTTTTTCATGGTGATTTCAAGAATGACCTTTTTCATGTTTGAAATGTACTAACTCGGTTTTTCCTCACAGCAGGTCAACATGTGTGTGGGTGCAACATTACGCTCCCATTGAGTACATTTTTGGAGAAAGGGACATCAGTTGCACCACAGGGCGGGAGGAGGGTGCTGAGCACGATACATTTTCTCTCTTCGGTAAGCATTTTTCTGTGTTTGACACTTTTGGAATTTTGGTTTTTCATGTTGATTTTAAAATGACTTTTTTCATGTTTGAAATGTACTAACTCGTTTTTTCCTCACAGCAGGTCAACTTGTATGTGTGGTTGCAACATAACGCTCCCACTGAGTACATTTTTGGAGAAAGGGACATCTGTTGCACCACCAGGCAGGGAGGAAGGTGCAGTGCACGATACATTTTCTTTCTTTGGGAAGCATTTTTCTCTGTTTTATACTTCTGGAATCTTGGTTCATCATGTTGATATTAAAATGACCTTTTTCATGATTGAAATGTACTAACTCGTTTTTTCCTCACAGCAGGTCAACTTGTATGTGAGGTTGCATCATTACGCTCCCACTGAGTACATTTTTGGAGAAAGGGACATCTGTTGCACCACCAGGCAGGGAGGAAGGTGCAGTGCACGATACATTTTTTTTCTTTGGGAAGCATTTTTCTCTGTTTTATACTTCTGGAATTTTGGTTTATCATGTTGATATTAAAACTGACCTTTTTCATGATTGAAATGTACTAACTCGTTTTTTCCTCACAGCAGGTCAACTTGTGTGTGGTTGCAACATTACGCTCCCACTGAGTACATTTTTGGAGAAAGGGACATCTGTTGCACCACCAGGCAGGGAGGAAGGTGCAGTGCACGATACATTTTCTTTCTTTGGGAAGCATTTTTCTCTGTTTTATACTTCTGGAATTTTGGTTTATCATGTTGATATTAAAATGACCTTTTTCATGATTGAAATGTACTAACTCGTTTTTTCCTCACAGCAGGTCAACTTGTGTGTGGGTGCAACATTACGCTCCCATTGAGTACATTTTTGGAGAAAGGGACATCAGTTGCACCACAGGGCGGGAGGAGGGTGCTGAGCACGATACATTTTCTCTCTTCGGTAAGCATTTTTCTGTGTTTCATACTTTTGGAATTTTGGTTTTCCATGTTGATTTTAAAATGACCTTTATCATGTTTCAAATGTACTAACTCGTTTTTTCCTCACAGCAGGTCAACTTGTGTGTGGTTGCAACATTACGGTCCCATTGAGTACATTTTTGGAGAAAGGGACACCAGTTGCACCACAGGGCGGGGGGAGGGTGCTGAGCACGATACATTTTTTTCTCTTCGGTAAGCATTTTTTTGTGTTTTATACTTTTGGAATTTTGGTTTTTCATGTTGATTTTAAAATGACCTTTTTCATGTTTGAAATGTACGAACTCGTTTCTTCCTCACAGCAGGTCAACTTGTGTGTGGTTGCAACATTACGGTGCAATTGAGTACATTTTTGGAGAAAGGGACATCAGTTGCACCACAGGGCGGGACGAGGGTGCAGAGCACGATACATTTTCTCTCTTCAGTAAGCATTTTTTTGTGTTTCATACTTTTGCAATCTTGATATTTCATGTTGATTTCAAGTTAACCTTTTTCATGTTTGAAATCTACTAACTCGTTTTTTCCTCACAGCAGGTCAACTTGTGTGTGGTTGCAACATTACGGTCCCATTGAGTACATTTTTGGAGAAAGCGACATCAGTTGCACCACAGGGCGGGAGGAGGGTGCTGAGCACCATACATTTTCTCTCTTCGGTAAGCATTTTTTTGTGTTTTATACTTTTGGAATCTTGATATTTCATGTTGATTCTAAAATGACCTTTTTCATGTTTGAAATGTACTAACTCGTTTTTTCTCACAGCAGTTCAACTTATGTGTGGTTGCAACATTACGGTCCCTTTGAGTACATTTTTGGAGAAAGGGACATCAGTTGCACCACAGGGCAGGAGGAGGGTGCTGAGCACGATACATTTTCTCTCTTTGGTACGCATTTTTCTGTGTTTGATACTTTTGGAATTTTGGTTTTTCATGTTCATTTTAAAATGACTTTTTTCATGTTTGAAATGTACTAACTCGTTTTTTCCTCACAGCAGGTCAACTTGTGTGTGGTTGCAACATTACAGTCCCATTGAGAACCTTTTTGGAGAAAGGGACATCAGTTGCACGACAGGGCGGGTCGAGGGTGCAGAGCACGATACATTTTCTCTCTTCGGTAAGCATTTTTTTGTGTTTTATACTTTTGCAATCTTGATATTTCATGTTGATTTTAAATTGACCTTTTTCATGTTTGAAATGTACTAACTCGTTTTTTCCTCACAGCAGGTCAACTTGTGTGTGGTTGCAACATTACGGTCCCATTGAGTACATTTTTGGAGAAAGGGACATCAGTTGCACCACAGGGCGGGATGAGGGTGCAGAGCACGATACATTTTCTCTCTTCGGTAAGCATTTTTCTGTGTTTGATACTTTTGGAATTTTGGTTTTTCATGTTGATTTTAAAATGACTTTTTTCATGTTTGAAATGTACTAACTCGTTTTTTCCTCACAGCGGGTCAACTTGTGTGTGGTTGCAACATTACGCTCCCATTGAGTACATTTTTGGAGAAAGGGACATCAGTTGCACCACAGGGCGGGAGGAGGGTGCTGAGCACGATACATTTCCTTTCTTTGGTAAGAATTATTTCTGTTTTATAATTTTGGAATCTTGGTTTTTCATGTTGATTTTAAAATGACTTTTTTCATGTTTGAAATGTACTAACTCGTTTTTTCCTCACAGCGGGTCAACTTGTGTGCGGTTGCAACATTACGCTCCCATTGAGTACATTTTTGGAGAAAGGGACATCAGTTGCACCACAGGGCGGGAGGAGGGTGCTGAGCACGATACATTTTCTTTCTTTGGTAAGAATTATTTCTGTTTTATAATTATGGAATCTTGGTTTTGCATGTTGATTTTAAAATGACCTTTTTCATGTTTGAAATGTACTAACTCGTTTTTTCCTCACAGCAGGTCAACTTGTGTGTGGTTGCAACATTACGGTGCCATTGAGTACATTTTTGGAGAAAGCGACATCAGTTGCACCACAGGGCGGGAGGAGGATGCTGAGCACGATACATTTTCTCTCTTCGGTAAGCATTTTTTTGTGTTTGATACTTTTGGAATCTTGATATTTCATGTTGATTCTAAAATGACCTTTTTCATGTTTGAAATGTACTAACTCGTTTTTTCCTCACAGCAGTTCAACTTATGTGTGGTTGCAACATTACGGTCCCATTGAGTACATTTTTGGAGAAAGGGACATCAGTTGCACCACAGGGCGGGGGGAGGGTGCTGAGCACGATACATTTTCTCTCTTTGGTAAGCATTTTGCTGTGTTTGATACTTTTGGAATTTTGGTTTTTCATGTTGATTTTAAAATGACTTTTTTCATGTTTGAAATGTACTAACTCGTTTTTTCCTCACAGCAGGTCAACTTGTGTGTGGTTGCAACATTACGCTCCCATTGAGTACATTTTTGGAGAAAGGGACATCAGTTGCACCACAGGGCGGGACGAGGGTGCAGAGCACGATACATTTTCTCTCTTCGGTAAGCATCTTTTTGTGTTTTATACTTTTGGAATCTTGATATTTCATGTTGATTGTAAAATGACCTTTTTCATGTTTGAAATGTACTAACTCGTTTTTTCCTCACAGCAGGTCAACTTGTGTGTGGTTGCAACATTACGGTCCCATTGAGTACATTTTTGGAGAAAGGGACATCAGTTGCACCACAGGGCGGGACGAGGGTGCAGAGCACGATACATTTTCTCTCTTCGGTAAGCATTTTTTTGTGTTTTATACTTTTGGAATCTTGATATTTCATGTTGATTCTAAAATGACCTTTTTCATGTTTGAAATGTACTAACTCGTTTTTTCCTCACAGCAGGTCAACTTGTGTGTGGGTGCAACATTACGCTCCCATTGAGTACATTTTTGGAGAAAGGGACATCAGTTGCACCATAGGGCGGGAGGAGGGTGCTGAGCACGATACATTTTCTCTCTTCGGTAAGCATTTTTCTGTGTTTGATACTTTTGGAATTTTGGTTTTTCATGTTGATTTTAAAATGACTTTTTTCATGTTTGAAATGTACTAACTCGTTTTTTCCTCACAGCAGGTCAACTTGTGTGTGGTTGCAACATTACGGTCCCATTGAGTACATTTTTGGAGAAAGGGACATCAGTTGCACCACAGGGCTGGAGGAGGGTGCTGAGCACGATACATTTTCTCTCTTCAGTAAGCATTTTTTTGTGTTTGATACTTTTGGAATTTTGGTTTTTCATGTTGATTTTGATAAGACCTTTTTCATGTTTGAAATGTACTAACTCATTTATTCCTCACTGCAAGTCAACTTCTGTGGGGTTGTACCATTACAGTCCCATTGAGTACTTTTTTGGAGAAAGGAACATCAGTTGCACCACAGGGCGGAAGGAGGGTGCTGAGCACGATACATTTCCTTTCTTTGGTAAGAATTATTTCTGTTTTATAATTTTGGAATCTTGGTTTTTCATGGTGATTTTAAGAATGACCTTTTTCATGTTTGAAATCTACTAACTCATTTTTTCCTCACAGCAGGTCAACTTGTGTGTGGGTGCAACATTACGCTCCCATTGAGTACATTTTTGGAGAAAGGGACATCAGTTGCACCACAGGGCGGGAGGAGGGTGCTGAGCACGATACATTTTCTCTCTTCGGTAAGCATTTTTCTGTGTTTGATACTTTTGGAATTTTGGTTTTTCATGTTGATTTTAAAATGACTTTTTTCATGTTTGAAATGTACTAACTCGTTTTTTCCTCACAGCAGGTCAACTTGTGTGTGGTTGCAACATTACGGTCCCATTGAGTACATTTTTGGAGAAAGGGACATCAGTTGCACCACAGGGCGGGAGGAGGGTGCTGAGCACGATACATTTTCTGTCTTCGGTAAGCATTTATCTGTGTTTGATACTTTTGGAATTTTGGTTTTTCATGTGGATTTTAAAATGACTTTTTTCATGTTTGAAATGTACTAACTCGTTTTTTCCTCACAGCAGGTCAACTTGTATGTGTGGTTGCAACATTACACTCCCACTGAGTACATTTTTGGAGAAAGGGACATCTGTTGCACAACCAGGCAGGGAGGAAGGTGCAGTGCACGATACATTTTCTTTCTTTGGGAAGCATTTTTCTCTGTTTTATACTTCTGGAATCTTGGTTTATCATGTTGATATTAAAATGACCTTTTTCATGATTGAAATGTACTAACTCGTTTTTTCCTCACAGCAGGTCAACTTGTATGTGTGGTTGCAACATTACGCTCCCACTGAGTACATTTTTGGAGAAAGGGACATCTGTTGCACCACCAGGCAGGTAGGAAGGTGCAGTGCACGATACATTTTCTTTCTTTGGGAAGCATTTTTCTCTGTTTTATACTTGTGGAATCTTGGTTTATCATGTTGATATTAAAGTGACCTTTTTCATGATTGAAATGTACTAACTCGTTTCTTCCTCACAGCAGTTCAACTTATGTGTGGTTGCAACATTACCTCCCATTGAGTACATTTTTGGAGAAGGGGACAACTGTTACACCACAGGGCAGGGAGGAGGGTGCGGACCACGATACATTTCCTTTCTTTGGTAAGAATTATTTCTGTTTTATAATTTTGGAATCTTGGTTTTTCATGGTGATTTTAAGAATGACCTTTTTCATGTTTGAAATCTACTAACTCGTTTTTTCCTCACAGCATGTCAACTTGTGTGTGGGTGCAACATTACGCTCCCATTGAGTACATTTTTGGAGAAAGGGACATCAGTTGCACCACAGGGCGGGAGGAGGGTGCTGAGCACGATACATTTTCTCTCTTCGGTAAGCATTTTTCTGTGTTTGATACTTTTGGAATTTTGGTTTTTCATGTTGATTTTAAAATGACTTTTTTCATGTTTGAAATGTTCTAACTCGTTTTTTCCTCACAGCAGGTCAACTTGTATGTGTGTTTGCAACATTACGCTCCCACTGAGTACATTTTTGGAGAAAGGGACATCTGTTGCACCACCAGGCAGGGAGGAAGGTGCAGTGCACGATACATTTTCTTTCTTTGGGAAGCATTTTTCTCTGTTTTATACTTCTGGAATCTTGGTTTATCATGTTGATATTAAAATGACCTTTTTCATGATTGAAATGTACTAACTCGTTTTTTCCTCACAGCAGGTCAACTTGTATGTGTGGTTGCAACATTACGCTCCCACTGAGTACATTTTTGGAGAAAGGGACATCTGTTGCACCACCAGGCAGGGAGGAAGGTGCAGTGCACGATACATTTTCTTTCTTTGGGAAGCATTTTTCTCTGTTTTATACTTGTGGAAACTTGGTTTATCATGTTGATATTAAAATGACCTTTTTCATGATTGAAATGTACTAACTCGTTTTTTCCTCACAGCAGGTCAACTTGTATGTGTGGTTGCAACATTACGCTCCCACTGAGTACATTTTTGGAGAAAGGGACATCTGTTGCACCACCAGGCAGGGAGGAAGGTGCAGTGCACGATACATTTTCTTTCTTTGGGAAGCATTTTTCTCTGTTTTATACTTGTGGAATCTTGGTTTATCATGTTGATATTAAAATGACCTTTTTCATGATTGAAATGTACTAACTCGTTTTTTCCTCACAGCAGGTCAACTTGTGTGTGGTTGCAACATTACGCTCCCACTGAGTACATTTTTGGAGAAAGGGACATCTGTTGCACCATAGAGCGGGGGGAGGGTGCAGAGCACGATACATTTTTCTCTCTTCGGTAAGCTTTCTTTTGTGTTTTATACTTTTGGAATCTTGGTTTATCATGTTGATATTAAAATGACCTTTTTCATGATTGAAATGTACTAACTCGTTTTTTCCTCACAGCAGGTCAACTTGTGTGTGGTTGCAACATTACGGTCCCATTGAGTACATTTTTGGAGAAAGGGACATCAGTTGCACCACAGGGCGGGACGAGGGTGCAGAGCACGATACATTTTCTCTCTTCGGTAAGCATTTTTTTGTGTTTTTTACTTTTGGAATCTTGATATTTCATGTTGATTCTAAAATGACCTTTTTCATGTTTGAAATGTACTAACTCGTTTTTTCCTCACAGCAGTTCAACTTATGTGTGGTTGCAACATTACGGTCCCATTGAGTACATTTTTGGAGAAGGGGACAACTGTTACACCACAGGGCAGGGAGGAGGGTGCGGACCACGATACATTTCCTTTCTTTGGTAAGAATTATTTCTGTTTTATAATTTTGGAATCTTGGTTTTTCATGGTGATTTTAAGAATGACCTTTTTCATGTTTGAAATCTACTAACTCGTTTTTTCCTCACAGCAGGTCAACTTGTGTGTGGTTGCAACATTACGCTCCCATTGAGTACATTTTTGGAGAAAGGGACATCAGTTGCACCACAGGGCGGGAGGAGGGTGCTGAGCACGATACATTTTCTCTCTTCGGTAAGCATTTTTCTGTGTTTGATAAGTTTGGAATTTTGGTTTTTCATGTTGATTTTAAAATGACTTTTTTCATGTTTGAAATGTACTAACTCGTTTTTTCCTCACAGCAGGTCAACTTGTATGTGTGGTTGCAACATTACGCTCCCACTGAGTACATTTTTGGAGAAAGGGACAACTGTTGCACCACCAGGCAGGGAGGAAGGTGCAGTGCACGATACATTTTCTTTCTTTGGGAAGCATTTTTCTCTGTTTTATACTTCTGGAATCTTGGTTGATCATGTTGATATTAAAATGACCTTTTTCATGATTGAAATGTACTAACTCGTTTTTTCCTCACAGCAGGTCAACTTGAATGTGTGGTTGCAACATTACGCTCCCACTGAGTACATTTTTGGAGAAAGGGACATCTGTTGCACCACCAGGCAGGGAGGAAGGTGCAGTGCACAATACATTTTCTTTTTTTTTGGTAAGCATTCTTTTGTGTTTTATACTTTTGGAATTTTGGTTTTTCATGTTGATTTTAAAATGAGCTTTTTCATGTTTGAAATGAACTAACTCGTTTTTTCCTCACAGCAGGTCAACTTGTGTGTGGTTGCAACATTACGGTCCCATTGAGTACATTTTTGGAGAAAGGGACACCAGTTGCACCACAGGGCGGGGGAGGGTGCAGAGCACGATACATTTTTCTCTCTTCGGTAAGCTTTCTTTTGTGTTTTATACTTTTGGAATTTTGGTTTTTCATGTTGATTTTAAAATGACTTTTTTCATGTTTGAAATGTACGAACTCGTTTTTTCCTCTCAGCAGGTCAACTTGTGTGTGGTCGCAACGTTACGGACCCATTGAGTACGTTTTTGGAGAAAGGGACATCAGTTGCACCACAGGGCGGGAAGAGGGTGCTGAGCACAATACATTTTCTCTCTTCGGTAAGCATTTTTTTGTGTTTTATACTTTTGGAATTTTGGTTTTTCATGTTGATTTTAAAATGACCTTTTTATTGTTTGAAATGTACTAACTCGTTTTTTCCTCACAGCAGGTCAACTTGTGTGTGGTTGCAACATTACGGTCCCATTAAGTACATTTTTGGAGAAAGGGACATCAGTTGCACCACAGGGCGGGACGAGGGTGCTGAGCACGATACATTTTCTCTCTTCGGTAAGCATTTTTTTGTGTTTTATACTTTTGGAATTTTGGTTTTTCATGTTGATTTTAAAATGACCTTCTTCATGTTTGAAATGTACTAACTCGTTTTTTCCTCACAGCAGGTCAACTTGTGTGTGGTTGCAACATTACGGTCCCACTGAGTACATTTTTGGAGAAAGGGACATCTGTTGCACCACCAGGCAGGGAGGAAGGTGCAGTGCACGATACATTTTCTTTCTTTGGGAAGCATTTTTCTCTGTTTTATACTTCTGGAATCTTGGTGTATCATGTTGATATTGAAATGACCTTTTTCATGATTGAAATGTACTAACTCGTTTTTTCCTCACAGCAGGTCAACTTGTATGTGTGGTTGCAACATTACGCTCCCACTGAGTACATTTTTGGAGAAAGGGACATCTGTTGCACCACCAGGCAGGGAGGAAGGTACAGTGCACGATACATTTTCTTTTTTTTGGTAAGCATTCTTTTGTGTTTTATACTTTTTGAATTTTGGTTTTTCATGTTGATTTTAAAATGACCTTTTTCATGTTTGAAATGAACTAATTCGTTTTTTCCTCACAGCAGGTCAACTTGTGTGTGGTTGCAACATTACGGTCCCATTGAGTACATTTTTGGAGAAAGGGACATCAGTTGCACCACAGGGCGGGAGGAGGGTGCTGAGCACGATACATTTTTTCTCTTCGGTAAGCATTTTTTTGTGTTTTATACTTTTGGAATTTTGGTTTTTCATGTTGATTTTAAAATGACCTTTTTCATGTTTGAAATGTACTAACTCGTTTTTTCCTCACAGCAGGTCAACTTGTGTGTGGTTGCAACATTACGGTCCCATTGAGTACATTTTTGGAGAAAGGGACACCAGTTGCACCACAGGGCGGGGGGAGGGTGCAGAGCACGATACATTTTTCTCTCTTCGGTAAGCTTTCTTTTGTGTTTTATACTTTTGGAATTTTGGTTTATCATGTTGATTTTAAAATGACTTTTTTCATGTTTGAAATGTACTAACTCGTTTTTTCCTCTCAGCAGATCAACTTGTGTGTGGTCGCAACATTACGGACCCATTGAGTACGTTTTTGGAGAAAGGGACATCAGTTGCACCACAGGGTGGGAGGAGGGTGCTGAGCACGATACATTTTCTCTCTTCGGTAAGCATTTTTTTGTGTTTGATACTTTTGGAATTTTGGTTTTTCATGTTGATTTTAAAATGACTTTTTTCAGGTTTGAAATGTACGAACTCGTTTTTTCCTCTCAGCAGGTCAACTTGTGTGTGGTCGCAACATTACGGACCCATTGAGTACGTTTTTGGGGAAAGGGACATCAGTTGCACCACAGGGTGGGAGGAGGGTGCTGAGCACGATACATTTTCTCTCTTCGGTAAGCATTTTTTTGTGTTTTATACTTTTGGAATTTTGGTTTTTCATGTTGATTTTAAAATGACCTTTTTCATGTTTGAAATGTACTAACTCGTTTTTTCCTCACAGCAGGTCAACTTGTGTGTGGTTGCAACATTACGGTCCCATTGAGTACATTTTTGGAGAAAGGGACATCAGTTGCACCACAGGGCGGGAGGAGGGTGCTGAGCACGATAAATTTTTTCTCTTCGGTAAGCATTTTTTTGTGTTTGATACTTTTGGAATTTTGGTTTTTCATGTTGATTTTAAAATGACCTTTTTCATGCTTGAAATGTAATTTTACAGGCAACCATCAGAGTAAGCACCTGCTTCTCCATCATGACGTTAACTTGCCTCTGGGAGTAGTTGATGCCTAATAAGATAGTTGCTTCACAGGCATACAAACAGAGACACTACACACCCTAGTTTAATAACAACGAGTTTAACATTACCAGCTTGAAAAATATTAAATGCTTCTTTTGAGTAAAAATATAGTACCGGGCAGAGAAAATCCCCAACCTGGCCAAGAATTGAACTCATGACCCTGTGATCGACAGGTAGGAATGCTAGCTACGAAAGATAGCTATTCAATCAGGACCAGCAGCATGGTGCCAGAAATGAGGGAGCCTGATGATACTGCACTTAATGACTGCACACGCAGAAATCATTCCAAACTCCTTGCCAATCATGTAGTAAACATGTAATACACAAAATGGATCCAAATAACACAAATATGGCTTTATTCACAAACCACTAAAGAATAATGGAAATATGCCTCTTGTGACTACACATGTAACAAGACAAAACAATCATACAGAAAAGGCAACATATGCAACACAAAGAATATCTGATGTGAACGGCACAAACTAAAAGAACACAGTGGGTACGAGTCAGTGCTGCTTTACAAGCATATAGGCGCAAGTTGCCAGGAGATGGCACGGCAGAGTCTGTACCGTGTACTCGCTTCCTTCAGGCTGCCTCTAATGGCTGCCCATGCTGATACAGTTTGCGGCTGATTTAAGCACGTACACACAGTGACATTACACTTGGCACACTCACTCTCACTCACACTAATAGCAGGATATAGCACCCAACTCTCCATCTAGTGTTATCCCACATGTAAGTGCAACAGTGTTTGTGAAATATTTGAAAATTATGTAACTGGGGTGGCTGTGGATACTAGCCCAGTATTCACCTAGTCCGATGTGGTAAAGTGCCTAAAAACCACGCACAACTGGGGCACACCAGCTGTCATCATTACACTGCTAGGTGGATTTGATCTGGGGCTGAAGTGCCTCCCTGAATCCTGGAAGAAGGATACTAAAGCACATTGGAATCCAGGCAGTTTGCTGAGAAACAGCTGAAATCATCAACATTAAACAAAGCACTACTGCCCAGTCAAATCCCTGTCATAATCTATAAAGAAGTTTTCAACTGAAATTTTGCGAAATTTTTGACTAGATTTTCTGGATTTCGTGTCAGACACAATGAGGCATGTTATCTTGGATGAAGAGTCACTGACAAATTTAAAGTAATTTAAGGCAGAAAATATTAATAGTAACCTCAGACTTTTTGCATATGATGCAGTCATTTACAATGAAAAACTATATCTGAAAAAAGCTGCTCACACACCCATTCGGGTCTTGATAAAATTTCAGAACGATACAAGATCGGCAACTTGCTTCTGATGTTCAAAAATGTAAAATTACGCACTTGGAACAATCACAGAGGCTCAGCTCTAGGAAAAGTAGGTGGCCAACATAAGTTCATTGGTAGGATACCGGGAAAATTCAGTCTCTCTACAAAAGAGATTGGTTATTGAACAGTTGTGTGATCAATCCTAGAATATTGCTCAAGTGGTTTGTACCCAAATCACATAGGACCATCAGGGCTATTAAACATGCACAAAAAGGGCAGCACGACTAGATACAGGTTTCTATGATCACAGGGGAGTGTCACGGAAACATTGAAAAATCTAAGCTGGCACATGCACGAGGATAGACATCAATTATCTCATGAAAGTCTACTCACAAATGGTGTTTATCGGTAGATAAAAATAAATACAACTAGCAACCTGCCCCAGCTTTGCACCAGTTGTAAATGTCTACAGCCAGATGACTTGAGTGGTGCATTGGTAACTTTGCTTATTGGCCATTGCAAAGAGTTATGATTATAATTCAGGGACCAACATTAGGTAACTTAATATCATGACTTTCATATAAATTAAGAGATTTAAGCAGTGCACACGAGGAAAATTTTCAGGAAGCACAAATGGTAATTGTTCCATTATTTAATTGGCAGTCAGAGTGACATCTCATGGCAATGAGGGGAGTTGTGAGCTACACCACACTGCCCTGTCTGCCCATGTGCAGTGCCAGTTCTGTGCAACCTATGGGCACTTGCTGGCTGCCCAAACCCAGTGCCCATTCGGGGTGAGCTACATTTTCTGTTTCTGGTTAAATGGCCCACAAAAGAAAACTGAAAGCTCCAGGGAGGAATTAATAAATGCTAGACGATCAACCGATAAAAAAATTATAAGGGTCAAAAGGCAATTTCATAAGAATTTGTTAAAATCTATCAACGATGTTTTTAATCACCACAAGACAAGAGATTACTATCAGACATTCAAACAGTACCAGTCGAAATACACTCCACATACTCTTATGATGAAGGATACAAATGGAAAGATAGCACATAACAATTATGACAATTCAATGATATTAGCTAAATATTTCAAACAGTTACTGAATAGTGCAGAACCTGAAAATCATTTGGAACTTGACCCCTATCCAAGAAACAAAACGCATTTAGAAAAAGTTATACCACCACATCCAAATGAAATACAAGCAGTCATTAACTCACTTCAGAATTATAAAGCAGCAGGTAAGAACCAACTAGTGGCAGAACTTTGGAAATATGCAAATCTACAAATTATCCTGAACTTACAAAATCATCTTACTGACATTTGTAATACTGAGAAGTTCCATAGGAATGGAATGTTGCAATAATTCATCCACTATACAAAAAAGGAGATAGATTGGATCCAAACAATTATAGGGTTATATCCCTGCTCGATATTAGGTATAAAATTTTTTCCAAGGTTATGTATTTCAGAATTCACGAACAGCTTGATGGTGAACTAGGCGAATATCATGGAGGCTTTCATCCAGGATGAAGCTGTCCTCATCAAATTATTAGTCTCAAATGGATAATGAAACATCAAAGGGTCAGGGACAGGAAACTAGTGATCATATTTGACAATTTTAAAAAAGCCTATGATAGTATCCATCGTGAGCCTATACTGTCAATTCTGAAAGAATTTGGTTTACATCAGAAACTTGTCAACCTTGTTGCAGTCATGCTTCGAAATACTAAAGCTAGTGTAAGGTTCAGAAATGAATTCTCTGAACCTTTTGAGATTCATACAGGCCTTCGACAAGGTGATGAATTGTCTCCACTATTGTTCAACTGTATGCTGGAGAAAATCATGCATGAATGGAACAAGATATGCCTACCATGTGTTAAGATTGGAAGAAAGATTCGACTTAACTGCCTTGCATTTGCAGATGATTTTGCGCTGTTAGCAAACAATATTGATGACGCAAAGGCTCAGATAGAACAACTAGAATGATTAGTGGCAAAGGTCAGATTGCAAATTTCGTTTGAGAAAACAGAAATGATGCCCAGCTTCCCAGTTGACACATCCCATACCATACTCCATAATGATCAAAAAATTAAAGTAGTAAAAAATTTTAAATATCTTGGTGAGATTATTACTTGGAATGTTAATGAAAGAGCATCAATAGATAGTAGAACATTCAAACCTCAGCAAGTGCAGAGAACCATGTGGCCAACCAACAAAAAATAATCTTTGTCAATAAAAGCTAAATTTCAACATTACTCCTCCATCATTAAACTGGAAGCAACATATGCAAGTGAAACACTATTCAGTTAAATGTTCAAGCAATAACTGACAAATTGCAGAAAGTTGATAGAAGAATACGCTGAACAATTATCAGTAAGAAACACTAAGTTAATGGGCAGTGGAGACTTTTGCCCAATTCAGTAGTGTATAAAGAAAGTGAATCCATTATTGATACAATGCAGAAAACAAGGATTGCATTTTTCGGTCACATATCTCACCTACCAAATACTAGAATCCTGAAGCAACTTTTTGACTACTTCTGGAACAATAAAACCAAAAACATCTGGTTTAAAGAAGTACAAAGTGATCCGGATGAACTGAACATCACCACACACCAAATTCAACACAGAGAAGAGAAACTGCTTCTGAATAACAAATACACACGGCTGACATTCAAACCATCAGAACAGAAGTAGTATGTCATATCTGTAGAAGAACGAGCAGCCAGATCACAGCGAATGAAGAACTTTTGGGAAACGAAGAAATTGCTGACTGCTAAGACCTAAACTTAATCATCGTAGACTTTGTTGTATTATGTTTGATTTTGGTGCTCCAATGTGGGTGTAAAGTATGTAAATAAATAAATAAATAAACAATAAAAAAAGAAATGTTTAGAAAGAAAACTCATCAAATGTTTTGTGAAATCATTTGCCTAAGGGTAAGAAATAGAACAGATTACAGAAACATATGAAAAGCCTTTGAATGATGTTCGAAATCATGTACAGCAAATGAGGTGCTAATTGAGAACTTGAAGTTCAATGTTTAACTAATAATCTTAGAATTTTAACGAGTGCTGGAGGACATTTGTCTGGTGGATTACATAAAATGTGCATTCTCCTGTTGTGTGACGCTGACATATTTTGATCATCTATGGCTGAAGGCATAAAAAAGTTCCAATTTTTCAGTGTCAAAAATATTTCAATAGGGAGCACTTCAAATATCAGAAAAGAGAATGTATGTTTATCAATTGAAGACCTAAAGCCTGAAAATGAGTCCTTTATCATATTTTGGCACTTTATTTCACAGGTCTGTCTTGATCACACAAACTATTACACTACACTATTACTGGTTTCAGCTCCTGCCATCTTTAGATCTGTTACAGACAGAAAAGATTTCAGGAGCCATCCACCTGCAGCCATGGTCAGTGATCATAACCTGGCCCAGATGAAAAGTTCACTGAGATTCAAACATTTGAAGAAGAATCCAGTAAAACATAAATGGGAACTAGAAAAACTGAAAACTGAGGGACTGGCAAAGCCCTATGCTCATGAAACAGACAACCTAGCTAAAAAATTTCAATATGGTGGAGTAAATAAAGACTGGGATCAAATTAAATCTGGTATATACAAAGCAGCAGAAAAGTTGGAAGAGCTAAACCCAAAAACAAGAGAAAATGGATTACAGCAGATGTTATTGAGCTTATAGAAATCAGAAGATTATACAAAAATGCAACTGATGAACAAGGAAAAGCTGAATACAGAAGACTAAGGAATTTAGTTAATAGAGAAGCTAGGAAAGCAAAAGAAAATTTTCTTGAAGAAATGTGCAGGGAAGTGGAAGAAAATAATCAAAACGGAAGAACTGATTTAGCCTACTGAACAGCAAATCAATTTTTTAAAAACTTAAAACAACACTCTCAGGCACAATAGAAAATAAATAGGGGAATATGCTGTTTGGTGAAGACATGGTGAAGAGATGGACAGAATACATAGAAGAGTTGTATGCCAGAACACCTCTTTTGGAAGAAGTAATAGGAAGAGAAGAACAAGTAGATGAAGATGACAAGGGAGATGACATTCTGCAAGAATAATTTGACAGAGCTCTAAAAGAACTAAGGGACAACAAAGTAATGGATATTGATGACATCCCTGCAGAACTAATAAAGAATGCTGGTGACAGCATGAAAACGATGCTGCTTAAACTTATTAGGTCCATCTATAACACAGGAGAAATACCAACAGACTTCCAGAAATGCCTCATTGTCCCTATACCAAAGAAGGCAGCAGTTAGAAAATGTGAACAGTACTGAACTCTAAGCCTAATATCATATGCATCAAAAATTCTCATAAAAGTAGTTCTGAAGAGAATTGAAGAGAAGGTGGAGGATATGCTGAGTGAAGATCAGTTTGGTTTCAGAAGGGAATTGGAAACAAGAGAGGTGATTCTGGCACTGAGACTCGTTATCGAAAAGCAATTACAGAAAAATAAACCACTTAAATTGCCTTTGTAGACATGTAAAAGGCATTTGATAATGTTATCTGACAAGAGATGTTCAGAGTGCTGACGAAAAGTGGAATGAAGTACAAAGACATCCGTGTGATACTCAGTTTCTGTCAGAATGAGGTGGCAGTGATAATGAACTGTAACCAGGAACAAGAAGCAAATATCAGGAAAGGGGTAAGACAAGGATGTGCTCTCTCTCCTCTTATATTCAATGCTTACATCCAGGAAGCTATAGACTAAGTTCAAGAAACTACTGAGGTGGGGATCAAAATTAATAAGCAGAAGATAGACATGCTACTTATGCAGATGATATTGCTATAATCACAGAGACAAAAGAAGATCTAGAGGAAGTCCTCAGAACAACAGAAAAAATTCTATGCAACCAGTATGGAATGAGAGTAAACAAGAAAAAGATTAAAGTGATGGTATGCAGTACAGGAGCAGAATATGAGAATGAGAATTGGAAGAGAGGAACTGGAAGTCATAGAGAAATTTACTTACCTGGGAAGCAAAATCACAAGGGATGGTAGAAGCCAGAAAGAAATTGCGAGCAGAATACAAAAGTCCAAAATTGTATTTAATTGGAGAGGGAACTTACTCACCAGCAACAATGTCAGTCTGAAAATAAGGAAATTTATCACGAAATGTTTTGTTTGGAGTGTGGCCCTATACAGATGTGAAACTTGGACAGTTGGAAGAGGAGAGAGAAGATGGCTAGAGGCCCTGGAGATGTGGTGCTATAGAAGAATGATTACGATCAGCTGGAGAGACAAAGTAACAAATGAAGAGGTGCTGAGAGACAAACTTGTAGGGCACATCCTACGACACAACAACATCATTGGAACAAAAGCAGGAGTTATTGAGGGAAGGAATCGGTGGGGGCGACCAAGGATATCATACATGCAACAGATCATGAATGATGTTGTATGTAACACATACATGGAAATGAAGAGGAAGGAAGACAGAAGAGAGGAATGGCACTCTGCTGCAAACCAACCTCAGGGTTGAACTTTGAAGGAAGAACAGACAGAAACAGGGTGCAACCAACTAAGTTCAGTTTGCTGATGCTAAGTCTATAAAAGCCTGGTGCTACATAAGAAAGACAAAAAGTGTACAAGATTAACAGCCTTGTATACACAACATAAAATTTTCAGATGTAATATCAATGTCAAACTAAACATGTAGGTACATAGTAAGTGCTGCTGATGATAAAAATGCATCTGGTATTTATACAAAAAACTAAGGCAAGCAGAGGATACTATAGCTAGGGTACATGATTAACCGCTATTGCAAATGTAATGGTTAAAATGTGATATGCATTGTCATTAATTAAAATTACTTCACATGGCAAAAGGAACATCTGACAATAAAACATGTGCTGACATGCTATATGTCGAATTACATCCATATTTAAAATCGACATAAAAAGTGCTAATACTAAAAATTTGAAGCTCCTAGCCTGGCAGAGTAAAACATAAAATTGTGTAAAAGCCAGTATAAAAAGCTTTAGCATAAAATCACATCTATAAAACAAATTCTTCCGGCATGACAAAACCATTAACATAACCATAAGTGTAAAGTAATTAATGAAACAGTGATTATTAATTAAAAAATTAAGAAATCAATAGTTGATAATACATCCAGAGTGGAACCTCAATGGCAGTGCGTCATGGCTTCTCTATGTGACATTCTTGTTTTCCTGCGGTGGCACTCACGAAGGAAGGCCCAGCCTCCTCGTCGCACAAGACCGCACACCAAGCCGCTGTACAATGGTGTATTTTCTGACAAAATTGCACAGGCTTACAGAAAAATGAAAGTAAAAATTGGATTTCAGATGAAAAGTACAATTTGTTGTAGGCTATGCCACAAAGTTGGCAACAACAGTAACAAATATTTGGAATCAGTTGTCTATAGCACCAACTGCCAAGCCTTCGACAAGTTTTATATAGGTCAGACAGGAAGGAATTTCAAGACTCATTTTAGGGAGCATATGTATAACCAAAATAAGAGTGCTTTTGTTATGCATTTGGACAGAGGAAAGCACTTGGCAGGAAATATAAAGAATAATATGAAAGTGTTGCACAGGGCAGCAAATGGGCAGTGACCAAACTTACTGGAGGAAATGGAAATTTGTGTACACAGAAAATGGCAACTGGAACTACTGCTGAATGAACAGAATTAATTTAACTTGAATGCTTATTTTGATGTATTCAGAGACCTACGTTTGAGCAGCGTCGAGTGCCCCAGCAGCTTGGCATGTAGTCGTGTACAAAGGCTGCTGGCAATAAGAAGACTGGGCCTTCCTTCATGGGTGCCGCCACAGGAAAACAAGCATGTCATACAGAGAAGTCGTGACGCGCCACCATTGAGATCCCACTCTGGATGTTTTATCGACTATCAATATCTTAATTTTTTAATTAATAATCACTGTTTCATTAAATACTTTACACTTATGATTATGGTAATTGTTTTGTCAAGACGGAAGAATTTGTTTTATACATGTGATTTTATTCTTAAGCTTTTTATACTGGTTTTTACAAAATTTTATGTTTTACTTTATCAGGTTAGATTTCTAGTATTTTCACTTTTTATGTCAATTTTTAGTATGGACCTAATTCCAAATACAGTACGTCAGTACATTTTATTGTCAGATGCTTCCCTTGCCATGTGAAGTAATTGTAACTAATGACTATGCATACCGCTTTATAATACTGGTTAACCGTGTACCATAGCTATAGCGCCCTTTGCTGCCCTCAGTTATTTTGTATATATACCAGATGCATTCTAATCATCACCAGCACTTAATATGTACCTACATCATTAGTTTGACTTCATATTATGTCAGCATATTTTATGGTTCATATGGCTGGCATACGTGGCTGTTAATCATGTAAACACTTTTTGTCTTTCTTATGTAGCACTAGGCTTTTATAGATTTAGTGTCAGCAAACTGAACTTAGTTGGTTATGCCCTGTTTCTGTCTGTAACAGATCTGAAGATGGCAGTAGCCGAAACTGATAATAATGAAGTGCAAAAGTTTGTGTGAAGAAGCTGGACATGTAAAATGTATTGCATCAGTTACAATTGCTGCTGTCATCATTGCTCTTGGTCATTCACTTTTCCCAGTAAGAAAAGTAAATGATTTCAAGCATCATATTTTTCTGATCTGTTTTATTTTTTACCTTTAGACAAATGATTCAACAAAACATTTGAATTTCTTTTTTTCAGTTTTTTTTCAGACAGCATGAAATCTATTAAAATATCAATCATAATTCTATTAATATAGAGTATATAAAGTAACAGAAAGCAAATGAGATGTCGATTGAGAATTTAAAGCATATCAGTCTGATGATTTTCTTGATTACCCTGAGTACTGTCAAGAAGTTAAATCTTTTCTAGAATGAATTTTCACTCTGCAGTGGAGTGTATGCTGATTTGAAACTCCCTGGCAGATTTCTGGACAGAGACTCAAACCTGTGATCTGTGCCATTCGTAGGTAAGTGCTCTACCGACTGAGCTATCCGAGCCCAGCTCATCACCTGCCATCATAGCTTTAGTCCTGTCAATACCCCACATCTCCTACCCGCTGAACTTACAACCTTTCTTCCAGGAGAGCTACCCCCAAGATATGCAGGAGAACTGTGAAGTTTGAAAGGTAGAATATGAGATACTGGTGGAAGTAAAGCTGTGACGGAGGGTTGTGAGTCATGCTTCGATAGCTCAGTCAGATGAGCACTTACTCACAAAAAGCAAAGGTCTCAGGTTCTAGTCACAGTCTGCCAGGAACTTTCAATTAAACCACCTTTTGAAAAACTAGACCTCATGCTCATCAATTTGATACAATGTTTGTCCATTTACAACTGTTTGGCTATTAAAATTAGGACAAAAAGCCACTGAGCAATTCACAGGGAGTCACTGTTATCAGTCCTCTAGAGCATTTGACCAATTACAAGGAGAGAGACTGCCTGACCAATCATACCTTCAGGAGGTGAAATGCATTCTCTGAATAGATATGCTTAAAGGTAGGAAAACTATGCCCTGTTTTCAGAACTGTCAGTTGCTTCTCACAGAGGAAATGTTTATCTATTGGGGAATCTTGGAAAGGAATGATTGCACCATAGTATGCTTCATGACATGAGGTAGGCTGAGTGAGTAAAGCACCTAACTCTACCTTTTTGCTGTCAGCCAAATAGCATGCTAATAAACTCGCCTCTTGTATGGACTAACCTTGATAAAGCATTTCATCCCACTGACATATGGGCCAGAGTCCTACAACATCTACCCACTTGTCATTTAAAAAAAGTAAAAGCATGTGATGCACTCTTCTCATCACACAGGTGAAGAAGGGAAAACAAGTAACTTCTCTAGGGAAGGCTTTTTTCATCAGCTGGCCAGTCAGAACAGATTTATCTTTTGAAAGGAAACGCTACTTACTTTGAAGCACTGTGGCATCAGAAAACAATACAAAAAACTTCTCCAGTTACAATGGTGCCTGGCCCCAAAGTAAAAGTAGCCAAATGTTGGTCCTGTCATGCAGGTGTTACACATTATTTTTCAAGTTGCAAAATTTCACCAAATGTTAGAGCACTTTAGAACATACTGTTATTTATCACAACTCAGTGAATTAGTACTACAGTCAGGAAGATGCATACATGAAGTGCTGGCATGTCAAAAACTTACTTGTGAGGTGAGGCAAGTTGTGAAGCTATGCAGCCACTTTTAACGCTGATAAATGGCATTTCAACAGTTGCTGGAATCTGCCAACACTGGGCTGCCCTCAGCATAATACAGCATGACATATCACAAAAGAGCATGGGAGATTCTCTGGAAATTTTGAAGTGATTACCTCCAGAATATCTAACTCAGCTGTGTTGTTATGTTTATCGAGCATTCATACACAGACTACTGCCAAACATCCTGTCACAATGTCCTCTAATAGAAAATAGAATGTGCCCCTACTTACAGCAACAACCTCTATCTAGAATATACCTTTTCCTGTGAGTACCTAATGATTTTAATAAATCTAATTTCTTCACCTTGCAATTCTCCTTCCTTCCAAGTAGTGAGGATACAGAATTATTATTAAAAATTAACTTTAGGACATTCTTGTAAGTGCTAGAGGTGCAGTGTGCTCACCGTCATATATAAATGAGCAAGTGTGTCTCTAATTAATGTTACTGTAAAAGTTATCAGTTTTAAATAATATACTGGTGCATCATTTTAATATATAGGATGTTTTGTGTCAGTGCAAATATTTGTTTTGTATTGCATTTTTATTTGAGGTTGTATTGTTACAAATATTCGCTAAAATGTGAAATACTGAAAAAGTTTCTTGAAATTATATAAATTATATTTTGTTGTAAAGTAATTAGATGAACTCGTAAATGCCTATAAATTTGTATGAAAATTGTAGTATACAAGTTGGATGGTGGTCAGAAGTAAGGCAGCTACATTGACTCCAGTGGTGGTCATGTGACCTACTTTATAAGTAAGCAAGCTCAGCAGAACATGAGGTCTTTGGTCACTGGTCCTCAGTTTGGTAAGTTATCTTTTGGGTGCCATGTGTGCCACAAATTTAACACATTTTGGATTATGATTTTGTTAACTTAGAGATATGGTTAACAAGAGGACTTGTGTAGTTTTTCAGACTTTCAATATTGACATGATTTCAATGATATTGTGCCATAAATAATTGCAATTTTAATGAACATTACTGCTAAGAAGTCAAGAGTGTTGCTAAAAACTATCTTTTAATATGTATGAGACCACCATGCAAAACTCTGTGCTGTGCTGATATAATTCAGTGGACATGTTATCATTCACTAACTTGTCTCTCTACCTACACAAGGTAACATGAATTCTTCATATTGTGGAATAATACGGGCTTTAGAGTGTTGGTGTGTACCCGGCCCCTTTTGATCGAGCAACACAATTTGTTAACGGCTGCACATTGGCCTTACTTGCTGAGGTGCGCTACACGGAAACTCAGAGTAGCGAATAGTACACACCCAGGTCTTGTGTAATCCCCAGAGGGACTATCAAAATCTTACAGGACAAGACTCACCACTGAAGTAACAAATGACAGTGGATAACATTGTTACTGATAAACTTTGCACGATTTGAATAAGTATGATTTAAGTCTCCTCTCAAAATGCATACCTCTAATTGGTTATGTATTAAATGTTTGTGATTACATGAACTACTTGGAATTCATTCAATTAGTAACTAATGTACCAAGATTAAAGCTATATCAAGATTTTTTATGGTGTTGTCACCCAGGATGCTCTCAAACTCTACAAGGGGGAGTTGTAAGAAATATAAAAGTTACACACTATTTTTCGTCTTTCCACCACACAGGTAAATAGATCTTGTCCTCACTAGTAAACTTCAAAATATCCTAAGAAATCTGTAGAAGTATTAGTGTGACAATACCCTGGAAGATTCCAGAGGCAAAACCCAGTAATTTGCAAGAATCAGTGCACATTGAAGTTGCAGACATTTGACTCTGTTGAGTCTCGAAGAGGGAAATACAAATATTGTTTTATACTTTGACATTGTTTTGTACTTTGACAGTGGAATGTCAGCTGCAAAGAGTAAAGTATCATGCAACAAATGTACATGTATCATGTGATTGGGTTCTCTTACATAGAGGGGGTCAATACCACATTTGAGTGATACAATGAAAGGCTTGGAAATTTGTTGGGAGTATGGATTGCTTCCAAAGTTGTGATGTATGAAATTGTGTGTGCAGTCATGCCACAAATTCAGGTACCCTGTGCAAGAAAGAAGTCAAAGTTTAGAATCCTTATTAGATCAAGTGCAAAATATGCAGGAGGTAAGTGCCAAAATAAGCATTCAGCATAGAATCATAGAATCACATTGGATAAGAAACTGTATTTTGGAGGAGACTGTGGTGGCAGTCACATTACTCTCAAACTCCGGCTTGACTCAAAGTGAAGTGAATTCATTTCTTGTGCACTACACTAAGCACTTTTTTTGAAGGATAATTATACTTTCTGTCATCATTACTATAAAATCTAACAATTGAAAATCCAGAATGGAATGTAACAATATTGTAAAAAGGAAAGTTGCTACTCACCATATAGCAGAGATACTGAGTTGCAGATAGGCACAACAAAAAAACTGTCAAAAATATAGCTTTTGGCCAGTATGGCCATCATCAGAATTTGACAGGAAACACACACATACACACTCACGCAAACGAAACGCCAACTCATGTACGCATTGTGTGGGTGAATTGCATTTGTATGAGTGCGTATGTGTGTGTTTGCCGTCTAATTCTAACGAAGGCCTTCCTGGCTGAAAGCTATATTTGTGACAGTCTTTTTGTCATGTCTATCTGCGACTCAGCATTTCCACTATATGGTGGGTAGCAACTTTCCTTTTCACAATTTTGTTGTTATAAAATCTGTAATCTATCACAGAACTAAATTAAATACGAAAAATATACCTTCAAGCTTGTACTTTTTTAGTGTGTATTACCTATTAAGATATATCAAACAATGGAAAATCCAGGATGGAATGTAACTTATTAGAGGCAGAAAGTTGCTAATCACCATACAGCAGAGATGCTGAGTTCCATATAGGCACAAGAAAGATGGAAGACTCAAAAAAGGCATATTCGATGGCCGAGATCAAGAAGATCGCGCCAAATTATAGAAGGAAGCGAGAAAACTTCTATCTTGCAAAGGCAGGAGTGAAGCAACCCACAAAACCTTGTGGCCCAGCGACTGAAGAGGTACCAAAACCATCCCCGACCCAGCCACAGAAACCAACACTGCAACGTAATGAGAGCATCATATCTCAACCGATCTTTGGTGTAGATGTGAGTGTTGTTGCCACTGGTCCAAAACAAAACTTTGCTACTAATTTAAACAAATTGCCTATCATTGCAGCTGAAACATATGACAACTATCTATCTGACGTCAAGCAAATTGACTGTAAGATAACTTGCGAAGAGGTATCTTACTATGCAACAGGGTTAGCATGTCTGAAGATGGTTGACGTCAAGGCTAAGCAAGGTAGACCAGCTTTGACTAGTGCAGAGAAGGATATTCAGAAAGCGACACAGGACATTGAATGGAATGTGCCTCACCCGATCCATGCTGACATCTCCCAAATAGGGAATGTGAATGATGTGATGGGAAAGGAGACAGGGTTGGATCTTCCAGCACTGCCAACCACAGTAGTGCAAAACATGGGAGGATACCACACCACCACAACCTGTTTGAAGAGATACCATCACTAGGAATAGCAGCACATGTGGTGATGGCAGTTGCATCACCGGATGACGATCCAGTGGAAAACTTTAGAGTAGGAATACCTGCACATACTCATGTTAACGAGAATTTGTGTGGAAGATTCCCTCTGATTGGGGCAAGGAGAATTGAAACCAGGCACAGACTCAACAGCCATGGAATCACAGCATTCTCACAATTTGCGGCTGGAACTCAATTCCTCCTCAAATATGTGCAATCATTTTGTTGTTCCTATCTGTGACTCAGCATCTCCACTATGTGGTGAGTAGCTATTAAGATATATCTAACATAAATGTACCAGTAATAAATAATGACAGTAAGTGGCTGGTTTTCTGGGCTCAAAATTTTTCGAGTGTGACAGTTTTTCCAAGTGTGGAAAAAAAAAAAAAAAAAAAAAAAATGCAACAACACAGGGTACAATTCATGCATACTAGGGGTTAGTGATTCATTTGTCACAGTCATCAGCAATCAGAAGAGATTCAGGAGGCCTGCCCATGCAAGCACCTATTTTGACACAGCAGGCAGCAACTGTGCCGAATTTAGAGCTGAATAGCGTTTGCAACATTCACTTTACTGTACAACCGTGCCCCACAACCGAATACATACTACTGTCGAACAGCTTCAGCCATGTCTATAGTGTTGTACTGTGGGCCTGTGGGATGCCAGAGGGACATATTGACAGATTCCCTCATGTGTCGGTCACAACGTATCAGTGGTTTGTCACAATTTTCAGAAGTGGTCTGCAGAATATTCTCACACCTGTACACCAGGTTTTGGACATCTACTCAGTACAGATGCGAGTCAAGATTGACACACAACACGAGCCACAGTGGCTGACCGAATCTCATGGAGGGACAGAATCTGTGCTCATGTCAGACTTGCTCTGTGCTGAAGTCGGATTGTGATCATGTGTGCCACTGTCACCGCGACATCACCAAACATGGCTACCCCGGGAATAGTCAGCTGGAGAGTGGAATGCCACTCTGTCATCACCAGTGATAAGAGTGGGTGCCATCTGTATGCTGCGGACCTGATGAGCTATCTATCCCACAGCACGTTTGCCAGTGACACACAACTACCCTCCCTGGCTTTACAGTGTGGGGAGCCACTAGTTACAACTCATGGTCATTTTGGGTATTTCTGCAAAGTAAAGTAACTAGTGCGCACTATATTGCCCAGGCTGTTATCACTGTACTACTGCCATTTTTTTGGCAGGAAGGTGATGTCCTTTTTCAGCAGGACAGCACACATCCACATACGACTATTGTGATGCAAAGTGCTCTTCGTGGTGTACGACAACTGCCCCGGCCAGCTGGATCACCAGATATCTCACCAATTGAACATGTGTGGCACATTATGAAGCTGGAATTTACTCATTCTCTGGAGCCAACAAGAACTATTGCCAAATTGCAACAGAAGGCACAAGACACTCAGGAGAATATATTGCAGGATGCCATTTGGCATCTTTGTGAGACTGCACATCTGCACTGCTACCCTTGTGGGGTACAATGTGTAATGATGTGTCTGTTTGGGCAATGTTTACTGTGACATACATGCTTCATTTGGTCTGAATTTCTTTTAATTTACTCCTACAATGATGAACTACCTGTGTACATCTAAATCTATATTCTGCAAACCACCGTGAGGTGCATGCCAGAGGGTACATCCCACTGTACCACTCATTAGGATTTCTTCTCGTTCCATTCAAGTACAAAGTCCGGGAAGAATAATTGATTGAATGCCTCTGTGCATGCAGTAATTATTCTAATGTTATTCTCATGATCCCTTTGTAGTAAATTCCTAGAATCATCATTTAAAACCGATTCTCGAAACTTTGTCAATAGACTTTATCGAGACAGTTTGCATCTATCTTCGGAAGTCTTCCAGTTTGGTTCCTTCACTACCTCTACGACACTCTCCCACAGATTAAATAAACCTGTGACTATTCACTCTGCCCTTCTCTGTATACATTCAATATCTCGTTTTATTCCTATTTAGTATGGGCCCCACACACTTGAGCAATATTCTGGGATGAGTCACCTGAGTGATTTGTAAGCAATCTACTTCGTAGACAGATTGCACTTCCCCAGTATTCTACCAAATAACCAAAGTCTACTACCTGCCTTGGCCACGACTGAGCCTACGTGAATGTTCCATTTTGTATCCCTATAAAGTGTCAGACCCGAGTATTCCGATCAGTTGGTTGATTCTAACACACAATGTGAACAGCAAAGGTCCCAACAACTCACTTCCCTAGGGCACAACCAAAGTTACTTCCACATCTGACGACGGCTCTCCGTCTGAGATAATGTGCTGTGTCCTCCCTAGCAAAAACACCTCAATCTTGTCACACATTTCACTCAACACCCCATACGACCGTACTTTTGACAATAAGCATAGGTGTGGTATGGAGATTGCTTTTTGGAAATGGAGAAATACTGCATCTACCTGACTGTCTCTATCCAAAGATTTCAGTATGTCACGTGAGAAAAGTGTGAACTGGGTTTTGTACGATCTGCGTTTTTGAAAACCGTGCCAGTTGACATCAAGGCAGGCATTCTGTTTGAGACACCTCATAATACTTGAGCTCAGAATATGTTCTAATATTGTATAACAAATCAATATCAAGGATATTAGATGGCAATTTTATGGATCACTTCTACTACTCTTCTTGTAGACAGATGTAACCTGTGCCTTTTTCCAAGAACTGGGTAAGGTTTTTTGTTCAAGGGATCTACGACAGATTATAGTTAGAAGAGGGGCTCACTCAGGCACAAATTCACTATAGAATCTGGCAGGAATTTCATTGCGGCCTTGAGCTTGTTCATTTTTTAATGATTTCAGCTATTTCTCAATACTACTGATACTGACAATAATACTTATTTCATTCATTTTTTTCAATGGAACGAGGATTAAACTGGTGCAATTCTCCTGCGATTTCCTATGGAAAGGGCATTTGAAAACAGAATGCATTTCAGCTTTTGCTTTGTTATCCTCAATTTCAATCCATGTCTAGGGGCTGGACACTAACTTCGGTGCCATTAACAGCTTTTACATACAACCAGAATTTCTTTGGTTTATGTGAAAGATCATTTGACAATATTCTGCTACAGAAGTCACCGAAGGCATCATGTACTGCTCTCTTGAGAGCCAAATGCGTTTCATTCAGCATCTCTCTATTTATAGCCCTATGCTCTGTTTCTTTAGAAGTTTCTTTACAATGGCCACCAAACATGGAGATTCCCTCCCTTTTACTGGCTGTTGTACTGGGTACATATCTATCCAGCAAGTGGTCAACAGTCCTTTTAAACCTGAGCCGTAGTTCTTTTACATACTGCTGCTATGAGCTGAGAGTTTCAAGTTCCTCATTGCAATACGATACTAAAGGGTTTTTATCTAGATTATCGAACTTGTATATCTTTCTGCTGTTTTAGTTGTGCTTTGTAATTTGGTAAACATTGTTGCCACAGCTGGGTCACGGTCACTGATACCAGTTTCGATGTGGACATTCTCAAAGAGGCTGGGACTATCACTTCAGTTGTCAGCAAAAGACCTTGTTGTTCTGGAGGGTGTTGCATTTTTTTTCAAGTAGTGTATAAGGTAGATACAAAGTTTATCAATTAGTTACGTGACCCATACACTATATAGTATTACTATTTATTCCAACATTACAAATGCAAAAACTGAATAAATACTCTAGCACGTTTGCCTTCTGGAGTGAGCATCCATGCTGAAACCACCACCGATGATGCGTGGCTTGCCACGGGCCTGGTTGTTAATAGCATGTGGTAGTACAGTAATTGTCTCTGTGACCTCAGAAACCACTTGTGTCTGTGTGACCCCCACCTTCATGTGGAAACCTGTCTTCTTTTCATAAGCCATCTGTTCTTTCCTCTTCATCTCCTTCTGTTTCTGTAAAAGGCACAATTATTATAACACCAAAGCCACTAAGCCAAAGGGAAATAACCAATTACTGAACAGTTTCAATGGTTGTATAATTATCAAAATTGAACATAAATACATCATATCATCACTCTCACTGGTATATTCGGAGATTTTAATGTCGACGTTTGATTGCGTGTGCCACCTAGTAAAAATGTGTCTGTTACAACTCCTCACAATACGGAACATCTTCCTGTGGAAGACATGAGAGTGTGACCTGCCCTGTATACCTACCTGGTAGATCCTATTACAGTCTTTTTGCAGACATGTCCTACCCTATCAGAGACAGGATTATCTGTGAATGCAGTCATATCACAAGTTAACAGTATCATAACTTCTGAACCGAATTTTATGGAGACATAACCACTAACTAGCTGTTCTACTGAACGAATGTCCAATGAAAAATTGTAGCTGAGAGCTAAAGTGATCTTCTGTCGGCAAAACGTGCCGCTAAGAACAAAAATTTCAATGGCTGCTTCACAATCTGTGCCATTTGGTTCTTTCTTCCCTATACACACTTCTCTAAATTACATACAATACCTGACAATAGCCTGAAGCACCCAGAAAGGAGGAAGAAAAAGAAATGAAACTTTACAGCTCAACACGGTAGCTAATGTTATTTCAGCAATTACAAAACACTGCCAAGTTTACAAAGAACTTGGTAGTACAAATCCACTTATTAGTATGAAGTTGCACCATCTCTGCCCTGGAAGCATACTTAGTTTACCTGGGACGATGTCATAAGGTGATTTTATCCTCTCTCGAGGTAAGCTGGCCCACAACTGTTGTGAGTTGTCCTCGATATCTCGGATATCAACTGGGACGTAGTTGATATCTGGAACGATACCAGATGTGTTCTATAGGGGACAGATCTGGAGATCTTGCTACCCACGAGAACGCAACAACATTGTGCAGACAGTTCGTGAGGTACGTGCCGTGTGCAGGTGAGCATTATCCTGTTGAAGAATGGCATCACAATACTGTCACACGAGAGGTGACACACGAGGATGCAGGACGTCCATGACATACGTTTGTGTTGTCAAATTTCCCTCGATCATTCCTGCTGTGACCTAGAGTCGTACCCAATGGCTCCCGACACCGTCACACCGACACTGCTGTGCTGCACCAAAATGTTAGGAGAGTGAGACTTCTCCTCAGGTCCCTGCCATACTAACTGGTGACAAGTCTTCTCGAGTAGTGCACCACCTCAATTTATACCGAACATAATGTGACACCATTTCATTAGCAACTCGTGCTTCCCTGCAATGGAACCTTTCCCGCACAGATATTTGTGTCGAGTTGTTAACAGCAGTCTACACTCGAGACTGTAATTCCCTAGTCCAGCTGCTGCTAATTTCTGACCGATGGTGCACGACAACACAAAACATAGTGAGGAGCCTATTACTCCTCCTCAGATGGCAGGTGCTCAGTGGACAACATACTGGCCCCCCTCCGTGTCAGTCAGACGAGGTCGACCGGAACCTCGACAATGAGTACCCCTACCCTCACGTTCCCAGCAGTCTGATATCGGGCCACTGTAATGCCTGAATGCCCAACAAATGTCAATAGTGCACAAATTGACCAGTCAGCCAAATGGAAACCCAGAATGAGGTCTCTTTTGAAGTCTGTCAGGTGCCGACAATGCTGTCTCTCATAGATATGCGGCACCTCACTGTCGTCACTCGTCATACGACAATCCTCGTGCTCCTTATGTGCCCGACCAGGCCCAGTAACGACACAAAAAGTGAACAACACTAGTCTACCTGTCACGGAGAATAGCAATTCTAATTGACATCCGACCGTGTCTTTTGTGTGTGTCACACTTCAGGCAGTGTAGTGCTAAAAAGCACAGTAATAGTTTATGATTAATACAAAGTATGTGTTCTATTTGTATATGTTGCCTGTCATTTGCAAGTGTATACCTCAACTCGCTCCGTATCCCTTAAAACTCTCTTTCTCGATAGAATCTACAGAACACAGTGAGTGAACGAATGACTGTAGACACCATTCTCCGAATCCACAAATGTGTATAGATAACCTGCAGATCCCCTTATACTGCTATTTTCAATGATAAGATAATACCCACAGACCATTAGGTTGTCCACTATAGCATGGCACATGCTGCCATTACCATCACAACACAAAAATAGCTACATCTGGAGTGATGCTGCAACCAGGAAGAGTGGACTGATGATGAAAGGCATCATATTGAGTTGAGCAATGAATTGCAATTCTGCACTACTCTGGACGATCATCATCGGGGCACGTGACAGTGACCTGGGGAGAGGCCCCATTCTTCCAATGTGTCGGAGAGTCGAAGCAGTGTTACTCTCGGTTTCGTAATGTCGGGAGTCGTCGGGCACAACTTCAGGTCACAGCTGGCAGTGACTGTGGTCACTCCGATTTCACAACAGTACATCACGGACATCCCGCATCCTCACGTGTTACCACTCGTGTGACAGTACAGTGGTGCCATTTTTCGACAGACACAGTGCTTGTCGACATGTGGCAGAACTGTCTGCACAAAGTAGAGGTACTTCCACGACCAGAAGGTTCCCCAGTTTGGCACACGTGGGACCAGCTCGGATATCAACACTACCCCAGTGCCAGTATACAGGATATGAAGGACCAGTTACAACAGTTGTGGGCCAGCTCACCTCTGATACACCCATTTAATACCTTTCCCGACCAGTCAGTACGTGCATCCTGCACAGACCGAGTGCAATGTCATACTGATAAATTCCTTGTTAAGTTTTACTCCATTCTGTAATCACTGAAAGAACATCAGATACCCTCTCGATCCATGAAGTTTCAATTCGTTTCCTTCTGACTTCCCTTCCTAGGTGTTTCACGTTTTTGTCAGGTGGTCTACTTGTACTAATGTCAGCTTAATGTAACACAGTAAATTAACGATGAAACAACCCTGAAAAAAGCTACTGGTGTTTATCTTCCATTAAAAACTTAATATTTACTTTATTAGTTCGGTATTTTTCAAAGAAATAGTAACCAACACCTGTAAACACTCAGGCTTGTCGATAGTGTTCACTGCTTGTGATGCGGCTTACATTGATTGTTGCTCTGTGCTGTGTAGCTAGCAGAATGTTTCAGTCTCTGAATGTAGATATTCAGCTGACATGTAGAAAAAATGGAAATGAGGTACATTTTTAGTTTTCTTTCATATTGGTTGTGATTCCTAATTTCTTACTTTATGTTGGATGGGACCTTGTTGAACACCTTTATATCAATATAACTTCAAGCAGGCAAACTCTACACGAATGTTATTTTTATGTCTTTTACTGTAATAGAGCAAATCACAGTTCAGCAGAAAATGATTTTTATCGTGAGCAACAAAACGCATTACACAGCAAATGTAGTGGGTAGTGAACGTAATAATTCCAAGATCCTTATAGAGCCCTTTGTAAGAAGTCCTATTATCTTCTTTACACAGTTTGCTTAGTGCTTGCATCTGCTGCATAAGTGCAGGGTGTTCAGGTTAAACATGTAATATTATCAAATGTAATAACTTGAAAAGTAATTGAGATATTTAATGATGGTATGTTTCTACAAGTATGGTAACCCAAAAAAAAATTTTTTTACACATCTAACACACCTCGATAAGCACACCATTAATGGGTGAAAGACATCTAATGTATATACCCCTTCACTCCAAGCATTTTTCAGTATTGCACATGTAACATTTGCGATAGCAGCACAACTGCAATGGCACGTGTCTGATAGATCACCTTGCACCTTCTGCTGTGGAATCCACATGGCTACTGATGCACGTTTACAAGATTAAATTAGTTACACACAGACTGCTGAAAACAAACACTGAAAATATTCTGACTTAACAAACATTTAGATAAAAACCACCAATAAACATCTCAATTATGTTTCAAGTTAATTTAGATTATTATTGAAGATGTCCAACGCAGGTGAAATGCATTGTTAATCAAATACAGCTAAGACTTGCTTTTAATTCAAATATTCTACATACAATTACTGTACCAGATGGCCAACTGGCATGAAAGATATTTTATGTCACAAGCAGAATTTGGGGAACAGACCAAACATGAAATGTTGTATGCTAATAATGTGCAATCAAATCTATTTCTAAAATTCTTCAGTTACTCAGAAGTGTATGTTGGAGTTAGTTGGTTCATGCCTAGTGTGCAGTAATCATTTAATTACATTACTCTTTTACAAAAACCAGTAAGCTATTAATTATTTATATAATAATTTGAACTTGTACTTTTATAATGGATGTGTAATTTTTAAGTAATTTTTAAGTTTAAATTTTTTCCATTCATATTAGCAATATCTAAATAGTTTTCTCGAATGAGCATTCTGGGACTGACTATTAACAATTTACATGCAAGAGAATAAATCTATACTTGATTATAATTTTTTTAAAAAAACTTGGGTGTGTTATATAATATCAATGGATAAGAGAAAGAAAAAATATAGAACTGAACAGTAACATTTTTATTACTTTAGAGAAACCAGTAGAATCCCAGATGCCACCATAAATTGATGGTGACATACTAACACTGCCATCCAATTTTGTTGACCTAACCACGGTTGGGCAACTGCATTCAATCTGGTCTGCAGAAGAAATTTCAGATGAACATAAAATGAATAAACTCTTAAAAACACATGTTTTGAGGCATAATTTGTTGGTGTGATATCTTGGGAAGGAGATGCCTTTGATATTGTTGCATTACCCATTCAACATTAATTTCACAGATGCTATAGTTTTGACTTCTATGGTTCACCAAAGCATGTGGGTCACCAAAGATTACCCATGCCATATTTAAGGGATGAAGGAGCACTTGATGATGAAAAGACTGTATTTCAACAGTATTTGTTGCAGTATCTTGACCATGAGGTATTTCAAAGACGTCTGGCTGAAAACAAAAAGATGGGAGTTTTGAATTTCAATCCAGTGAACAGCCTTGAAAGAAAATAAAGAGATATGCTCCAGTATGGTCTAATGATGTACCATCCTGCTTTTACGAACTAACAGACAAGAAAATAAATCAAAATTTATAGGTACCGAAGCAAAAAAATTTTTACTCTAAAGTCGCTGAAACTTTTGAACAGTTTTTCACAGATGATGTTAATAAAATGATTTGTGAAGAAACAGTTTGTTATGCAACCGAATCAAGCAAAATGCTCATTTACCATAATGCCCGATAACATAAGAATTTTCATTGAGTTTCTAGTTTTGAGTGGCTGTCAAACTTTACAGAGTCAGAAATATTATTGGGCAGATGATGGAGACTTAGGAGTATCATTGGGTAAAACTGCTGTGAGTAGGAGCAGGTATTTTGGATCAATTTCAAGACAAGAAAGCAAAACTAGAACACACATGACAAATTCTTCAAAATCAGGTTGTTATTCGATAAGATAAATGAAAATTTAAAAGAATGGGAAACATTTCATGCTGCGTTATCTACAGAAAAAATTACAGTAAGGTATTATAGGCATCACAGCCTAAAGTAATTCATAAAACGAAAGCATATATGATTTGAGTATAATCTTTGGGCACCAAGTGGAAGTGACTGTGGAAAAAAATCTTCCTCTTGCTTCATAAGCTATTCCTTTAGGTGAATGAGTTGTGCTCAATACATTAGCTAACTTTAATTCTCCACACATCAATGATTTCTTTACAATATTGCTTAAAGTATTGAAAGAGAGGTGTTTCAGAGCCAGCGTAAAAGTAAGGGAGAGGAGAACTGGAGTGTCCTTTGAAGCCATGCAAGGAAATACAAAAGAAAGAAAGGGGCTATCATGACAATAAATTTGACAAGAAGAATGAAATAGCAGTTGCCAAGTGGAATGACAACAGATGTGTTTCAATGCGCACAAATTTTGACAACATTCAGTATATAGCAAAAGTTAAAAGGATTCTGCACGAAAAAGAAGGAAGTGATTCAGATTGAGCAGCCAGCATGTCTTCATATCTACACATGAAAGGCAATGTGCTGACTGACAGACTGACTTATCACCACCCAGCCCAAACCGCATAAAGGACAGAAACTTTAAATTTGAACAATGTGTGGAACTTATACCATAGGTGTCATTTAAGAATTGATTTTTCAAAATTCCAACTCTGAGGGAGGCTGAAGGCTATTTTTAAAATGTCACTATTAAGGCAATTTTGAAGCCAGGCATACGAAAATTTGTGTTTGGTCTCTCGGTCAGAAATAAAGAAATACATTTTCCAGCATTTTTGGAAATTTAACCCTATGTGATTGAAAGGTTTTTTTGAAAATATATCATTATTAAAGAACTATACAATATTTTTAAAACCACATTTATGAACACTGGTATTTGGCTCTTCAGTGAAAAAAAAAGTGTTTCAGTATTCTGCAAATTGAATCCTACAGGGGGCGAAACAGGGATGAGATTTTTTTATGAAAATATTGTCTAATGAAAGCATTTTAAAGCTAAATGAACGAAAATTTAAATTTTGCTCCACAATTAGAAATTAAAGTAATATGTTTCATTGTTTTTGAAAGTTCAAACCCTACGGGTGTGAAATAGGTGATGAGATTTTTTTATGAAAATATTTTATTATGATAGCATTTTTAAAGCTAAATTTACAAAAATTTAAATTTGACTTCTGACTTAGAAATTTAAAAAAATTTTTTGCTGTTTTTGGAAATTCAACCCCTATGGGGTGCAATGAGGGATAACGTTTTTACGGAAATATTTTGTTGTGCAAGCATTTTTGAAGCTATATCTATGAAAAGTTGTATTTGAATCAAACAGTGGAAAATCCAGTACAGAATGCAACAATATTATGAGAAACAAACAATGGAAAATCAAGGATGGAATGTAACAATATTAGAGATTGAAAGTTACTACTCATCATATAGCGGAGATGCTGAGTCGCGATATGCACAACAAAAAGAGTCACACAATTACAGCTTTCAGCCATTAAGGCCTTTGTTAGCAATAGACACACATACACACAGGCACGCAAATGCAACTAGCACACACATCTGCAGTCTCAGACAACTGAAACCACACTGCGAGCAGCAGCACCAGTGCATGATGGGAGTGGCAAGTGGGTGGGGGAAAGGAGGACGCTGGGGCGGAGAGGGTGAGGGATGGTATGGTGGGGGTGGCAGACAGTGGTGCAGTTTAGACAGAGGGCAGGAAAAAAGGTGGGGCGGAGGGGGTAAGTAGCAGAAAGGAGAGAAATAAAAAGAACTTAAAAGTCTGGCTGTGGTGGTGAAATGACGGCTGTGTAGTCCTGGAATGAGAACAGGGAGGGGGCTGGATGGGTGAGGACAGTGACTAACAAAGCTTGAGACCAGGAGGGTTACGGGAATATGGGATGTATTGCAAGGAAAGTTCCCACCTGCACAATTCACAAAAGCTGGTGTTGGTGGGAAGGATCCATATGGCACAAGTTGTGAAGCAGTCATTGAGATGAGGAATATCATGTTTGGCAGCATGTTCTGCAATGGAGTGATCCACTTGTTTTTAGGCCACAGTTTGTCGATGGCCATTCATGTGGACAGACAGCTTGTTGGTTGTCATGCCTACATAGAATGCAGCACAGTGGTTGCAGCTTAACTTGTATATCAAATATGACTGGTTTCACAGGTAGCCCTGCCTTTGATGGGATAGGTGATGTTAGTGACCAGACTGGAGTAGGTGGGAGTGGGAGTATGTACGAGACAGGTCTTGCATCTAGCTCTATTACAGGGGTACGAGCCATGAGGTAAGGGATTGGGAGCAGGGTTTGTGTACGGATGGACGAGTATACTGTGTAGGTTGGAGTGGGTGGGGGAATACCACTGTGAAAGAGGTGGAGGGATTGTGGGCAGGACATTTCTCATTTCAGTGCACGACAAGAGGTAGTTGAAACAATGGCAGAGAATGTGATTCAGTTGCTCCAGTCATAGGTGGCACTGAGTTATGAGGGGAATAGGAGAATGCGCCTCTGTGGCTGGACAGTGAGACTTTGGGAGGTGGTGGATGACTGGAAAGATAAGGCACGGGAGATTTGTTTTTGTACAGTGTTGGGAGGATAATTGCGGTCTGTAAAGGACTCAGTGAGAACCTCAGTATATTTCAAGAGGGACCACTCGTCACTACAGATGCAATAACCATGAGTGGCTAGGCTGTATGGAAGGGACTTCTTGGTATGGAATTGGTGGCAGCTGTCAAATTGGAGGTATTGCTGGTGATTAGTATGTTTAATATGGATGGAGGTACTGCTGTAGCCATCTTTAAGGTGGAGTTCAATATCTAGAATGGTGGCTTGTTGGGTTGAGTAAGACCATGTGAAGGGAATGGGGGAGAAGCTGTTGCGGTTCTGGAGGAATGTGAATAGGGTGTCCTCACCCTCTGTCCAGATTGTAACTAAACAGGTTAGGGGTTTAGGATTCTGGGTGTTTGTGAGGGATTCCTCTAGATTGCCCATGAATAGGTTGGTTTAGGATGGTACCATGTGGGTGCCCATAGCCATACGCTGGATTTGTCTGTAGGTCATGACTTCAAAGGAGAAGTAATTACAGGTGAGGATATATTTGGTCATGGTGACCAGGAAGGCGGTTTTTGGCTTATAATCTACCAGGCATTGGGAAAGGTAGTGTTGAATAGTGGTAAGACACAGGTGATGTTAGTGTAAAAAGAGGCAGCATCAATAGTGATGAGCAGGCACTGCGTGGTAAAGGACAGGAACTGTGAAGAGTTGGTGGAGGGAATGGTTGGTATCTTTTATATGGAGGCTATGTTCCGGGTAATAGGCTGCTGCAGGTGTTGGTCTAGGAGATATCTTTGCGATCTGGATCGAGGGTGAGGACACCCTATCCACATTCCTCCGGAACCTCAACAGCTTCTCTGACATTCACTTCACCTGGTCCTACTCAAATCAACAAACCACTTTGCTAGATGTTGACCTCCACCTCAAAGATGGCTACATCCAGGCGCGGCTCGTAATTAAAGGCTCTGAGGCGGAGCCGCCCCAAAATATATGTTAAAGTAAATTTCGCAAGAGCATATTACAAAATTTAAATTATCAGGAAGAATTTCGCACATTTCCCACTCCGATTAAAATAACGACGGTCAACGTTTTTGGAACTGTTTGTATCGATAGATGTTTTCGGAACGGTTAGTAGTGTTTAGGCTACGCCTTGGAACGTCCGTAAGCTGCATGTAGTAGCGGTTTGGGGTCGTGGCTTCTACATAGTACCGCTGTTTATGGGCGACCCGAAGGCTCAGGGCTTGCAGCCTAAGGGTGTCATACCAACCACCACACGTTTTTCACGTTCCACTATCTATGTAATAAAGGAATGCAGAGTGGCCGAAACTTCGCTATCCAATCTCTGTCTCTGCACATCTCTACTACGCTTCGATGCGTCATTAATCGACATTTTGTATTATTGTTTTGATAATGTTTTACATTGTTGTTTTGTTTCTACCATTGGCTATTTTATCCACATTTAGAATAAGTTTGCAAATATCCCGCCAGAGTGCACTAGACTACCGTAACTACAGGCTCTCTAACCGTAACAACAGTACTGCCATCTAGCGAGAGTTTCATAAGTGATTAGAGGACAAAGCGCGCGAAATTTGTCCCGTGACTTTACTTTTCTTGCTTGCTGATGCTGACTGGTTTTGTTGATATCGTGTGATATTAGCAAGTTTCTTTTTCGGAGTGTATTTTGCAAGATTTTAGTGAGTTTTACTTGCTTGTGAAACCAGCGCAATATGAATTCAGTGTGCAATTCAATAGGTAAAAACTTGGAACACGGCCATAGGATGCAAGTGAAAGAATTTTGTGCACCCAGACCCGATCTAACGATCAATCAAGAACAGAAACAGTGCAAATCTAGGCAAGGATACAACCGCAGTTTTAATAGAGCAATGTACGATGCAGCCGAGTGGTTGTGTGGTTGTGAAGTGAAAAATGCATTTTTCTGTTTCACCTGTCTTTGTACAAATAGTACTGACAGTGCCTGGACTGAAACTGGTATCACTGACTTAAAGAATTTTCACGCAAAGGTGAAAAAACATAATTCCAGCGAAAAACATTTAACTTCGAGCTTTGGAGGTAAACTACAATAAACGCCTTAAATTTAGAACTGAAAACACCAAAAATATTAAGCAGCCGCAAAGTTAGCATTCATCGCATTAAAGATCTCTCCGAAACGCGTCTTTTCATATGATTTGCTGCAAAGTGTCAGAAAATGTAATGATGACGTATAAAAACACTAACCAAAGATTTTAACTCGAAGTTAGCCTCTAATGATATTTAATAAATACCTGATTATAGAAGGCACAGTACGTAAAATTATGGGTAGAGAGTGATCTGCCCACCCCCCTCCCCCTGAATTCTTAGTTGTTTATGCCAGACTAATCTGTAACGTAACCAGAGGTCTATATTGGCTCCGATTGATAAATGCCGCAGCCTTCCCCAGTATAGAAACCACGAGCCGCGCCTGGCTACATCACTACCTCTGTCCATATCAAACTTGGTGTGGTCGTCACATCTGCAGTGATGAGCGATCCCTCTCGAAATATACAGAACATTTCAGAGTGGCCTTTACAGGTCATAATTATCCTCCCAACTTCATACCATAAAGAAATCTTCCATTCTTTATCTTTCCAGTCACCCACCACCTCCAGAAGTCTCACCGTACGGCCACAGAAGAGCATCCCCTTTGTAATTGAGTTTCAGCATTGGAGCAACTGAATTACACTCTCTGCCAGGGTTTTGACTACCTCTCATAATGCCCTGAAATGAGAAATGTCCTGTCCACTATCCTTCCACCCCTCTCACACCATATTTTGCTGTCCACTGAACCTACATGGTTTACTCATCCATACCTATACAACCCCTGCTCCCAACCCCTTACCTCATGGATCATATCCCTGTAATAGACCTATGCAAGACCTGTCCCATACAGCCTTCCACTACCTCCTATTACAGTCCAGTCACAAATCTCACCTACCCCAACAATGACAGGGTTATCTGTGAACCAGTCAAATGATCTACAAGCTAAGCTGCAAACCACTGTGCTGCATTCTATGTTGGCATGACAACCAACAAGTTGTCTGTCCTCATCAATGGCCACTGACAATTTGTGGTCAAGAAACAACATGATCATCCTGTTGCTGAACACACTATCAAATTTGATATCCTTCATTTCAATGACTGCTTCAAAGCCTGTGCCATATGGATCCTTCCCATCAACACCATCTTTTCTGATTTGTCAGATGGGAACTCTCCCTGAAATATATCCTACGTTCCTGTAATCCTCCTGGCCTCAACCTTTGTTAGTCATTGTTCTCATTCTCACCCATCACCCCTTCACTGTTCCCATTCCAGCACTTTTTACTTCTCTCCTTTTCTGCCCCTCCACAACCACCATCTCTCCACCACACTCTGTCTAACCTCCCAGCTGCTACTAGCTGCCCTACCCTCTCTCCACCTTGTCCCTGCATGCTCCCCAACATTACTTCACTGTCCCCCACCCTACTCTTCTCTCCCTCCCCCTCCCCGGCCCAGCCTCCTCTTTACGCATACCCAGTTACCTCTCCCATCATGTACTGCTGCTGCTGCTGTTCGTAGAGTGGCTTCAGCTGCCACACACACACACACACACACACACACACACACACACACACAGAGGGAGAGGGAGAGAGAGAGAGAGAGAGAGAGAGAGAGAGAGAGAGAGAGAGAGAGTGTGTGTGTGTGTGTGTGTGTGTGTGTGTGTGTGTGTGTGTGTGTCTATTTGCCTTGTTGGCCGGAAGCTTATTTTGCGACAGTCTTTTTGTTGTGTCTATCTGGGACTAAAAACATGTATTTTGCATCTCTGTTAGAAATGAAACATACACATGTCAATTTTTTGGAAATTCAACCTGTAAGTGGTGTGAAATGTTTTACAAAAATATTTCATTGCAAATACTTTTTTGAAGCAAAGTCTTCGAAAACAGGTGGTTGGCTTCTCAGTTAGAGATGAAAAAACATGTTCTTCATTGTTTTTGGAAATTCAAACCCGCAAGGGGCTGAAATAGGGTCACAGTGATTCACTGACACATCGCTGTCCAGGCCAAAGTGCAAAGGATAGAAACTTGAAATTTGAGGAGCGTGTGTATCTTATACTGTAGGCATCATTTAAGAAGGGACTGTCCGAAATTCCACTACTACGGTGCTGAAATAGGGGATAAAAGACTATTTGAACAATGTGACTTTAAGGGAAATTTGAAGCTAGAACTGAAAAAACGTATTTGGTTTCTCTGACAGAAAAGAAAAAATAAGTGTTTCAGCGTTTTTGGAAATCCAATCACTAAGGGGGTAAAACAGTGGGTAAAGATTTTTGAAAGTAAATAATCACTAAAGAGCTACCAAACGATTTTTAAGGCTGCATCTGTGACAACTGGTATCTGACTTTTTAGGTAGAAATAAAAAAAAAAATACTTGTTTCAGTGTTTCGGGAATTCTACTCCTAAGGAAGAGTAATAGGGCATGATAATTTTTAAGAAAATATTTTTACATTAAAAACGTTTTACAGCTAAATTTATGCAAACTAAAATTTTACTTCTCAGTTAGATATAAAGAAGTATTTGTTAGAGGATGAAGTTGCTAAGGAAATATCTCCACATGAAGTATGATTAACAAAAACTTTTGAGGAACAGCTACCAGAATCATTTTTTGTCAGAAGTACATTTGAAAAAGACCATGCTTACATGGCCTTAATTTGCATGAAAAGCTTAGGAGGTGTTGTAATTTGTGAACAATGTAAAAATTCAATTTAATAATAAAGAAAAAAAATTCTGCACGCCGTACGGTCTACATGAGTGAAGCAGCAGGCACTAAGCTAGTAATAATAATAACTGTATGGGAGTGTCAATCATCATGGCTGGCTCCTAGAAAAACATTTCATTAGCATAAAGGGAAAGAAGTGGCACTGACATTTGTTTAGCCGAGCTAAGCATGGCTGTTGTGGATTCACAGTCTTTGTAACATGATTCATGGGAAAAATTCTGTAACTATGAAAGACTGGAGAAGACAGAATGCCATTACATATTTGAAGAAAGGACTTTATGACCAAAGAGCACCAGGGAGACCTTCAACAACTATTGACTGCATCTCGTATGAACATACCTCCAATTGTAAAGTACGATGGAAGGAGACACCTTATATCCAAGTGAAATAAACAAAGAAGATGCCAAACAAAATGTGCACAGCTACACCATAAGTATATTGCAGTAAATGCGATATCACTTTAGATGTTAAATGGCTCTGAGCACTATGGGACTTGACTGCTAAGGTCATCAGTCCCCTAGAAGTCAGAACTACTTAAACCTAACTAACCTAAGGACATCACACACATCTATTCCCAAGGCAGGTTTCAAGCCTGCGACCGTAGCAGCCGCGCGGTTCCAGACTGTAGCGCCTAGAACTGCTTGGCCACCCCGGCCGACTTAGATGTTAAATGTCTGAGAATATTCCATACCAAAAAGTAGACTAATTTTGCCTTTGAATGTAACATTTCTGTCAGTGAAATTATTTCAGTTGCAATTCATTTGGAAAGTCTTGTTTGGAATATTAAAATGCCTACACTCTCAACAATATTTGAAATAAGAGTTGAATAAAATGTTGAGCCAGTGAGAAGTTGAATATCTTCTAAATCTGAAATTTCTCAAATTTTAATCTGAGAGGAGAAATCAAATAAATGTGATGAAAACTTGTTAAAACGGTTAAGAAATGATTTTGACTAATTTGCAGCTCAAAATTAAAGTGTAAAATAATTTAGAATGTAATGGGTTAAATTGTTATCTAGCTGCCCCGAAGGAATTTATTGTATTACCATTAATGACTGCCTTTGGTACTACCAGATCCTTTTTGCTTGCTTGACCTTAAATAATATCAGTATATCTGAGATTAAGAGAGTAAGAAGATCAATGAGAGAATGTCTGAAAGTAAAAAATTTTGTCAACCAATCTGACTGAAAACCCTAAGAGATTTTGGTCTTACTTAAAATCAGTAAGTGGGTCAAAATTATCTATTCCAGCACTCAGTAACCATATAGCCACTGAAACAGGAGATAACTGAGAGAAGGCCGAATTACTGAATTCAGTCTTCTGAAACTGTTTCATTGCGGAAGACTGTAATATGGTCCCTCCTTTCAATCACTGTACAAATGTCGAAATAGCAGATATTGAGATAGCCAGTCGCAGGACAGAAACGTAACTGAAAATTGCTTAGTAGAGGTATGGCATCACAACTAGATGAGATACATGTAAGGTTTTCCAAAGGTTATGCACAAGAAATTATTCTCTTTCTAGCAGCAGGTTATTGCAGTTCGCTGGAGCAACTGGAAAATATTGCAGGTCATTCCCATTTCCAAGGTGGATCATAGGACAGATGCACATAATTGTAGGCCTATATCGTTGACATCAATCTCTTGTAGAATTACAGAACATGTTTACAATCAAGAATTATGATGTTTTTGGAGAATAAAAATCTCCTCTATAAAAATCAATGTGGATTCTGCAAACAGAGATCTTGCAAAACTCAGTTCATTCTGTTCTTCTGTGAGCTCCACAACGTTGCAGACATCAGTGCTTATGTTGATGCCATGTTCCTTGACTCGAGAAAGGCATTTGACACCATCCCGCAGTGCCTTTTAATGAAAAAAATATGAGCTTACTGAGAATTGGACCAGATTTGCAACTGGGTTCAGGACTTCCTTGTAGCAACATCTCACTCTTAACAGAACAAGAACTATAGATTTTCCTGAGGACCCCAATGAAGTGTCATAGGACTGTTAATGTATACAATGTATATAAATGACCTAGGAAAAAGCACTGGAAGCTCTTTAAGACTGCTTGCAGACGATGTGGTTGTCTATAAGAAAGTAGCAACACCTAAAGTCAGTATCGATTTGCAAAATGATCTACAGAAGATTGATGAATGGTGCAGTCTCTGGCAATTGGCCCTGAATGTGAATAATGCAACATATTGTGCATACATAGGAAAAGAAATCTACTACTGTACAACTACACCATTGATGACATATTGCTATAAACAGTATATAGCATAAGATATCTAGGTCAGATTGAGATTCACAGGAAGAATCTTAAGGAAATGTAACTCATCCATGAAAGAAGTGGCCTACAAGACTTTGTTTGACCAATTCTTGAGTACTGTTCATCAATCTGGGACCCTTATATGGTAGGACTGATAGGAGGGGGGAAGAGAGAGAGAGAGAGAGAGAGAGAGAGAGAGAGAGAGAGAGACAAGATCCAATTAAGAGTGGAGCATTTCATCAAGGGATTGGTTACTCAGACACTACAAGACAGGCATTGTGGATCATGGGGAGGTTTACAATTGAAATTTCAAGAGAGTACTCTCTGGGAAGATTTGGACAACATATTACTTTCTCACACCTCTCATAAAAGGCCACAATGAAAAAATTTAGGAAATTAGAGCTAGTACAGAGTTTTATTGACAAACACTCTTCCTGTGCACCATTCGTATTTGGAACATGCACGGGAACAAGTTAGTGGTACCAGAAGTACCTTCCACCACACATCATCAGGTGGGTTGCAGAGTATGATATAGATGATGATGAAACGTAAGACTTAAATTGTTAGCTGTGAAGAACTAGTAGTCCTGTTCACCTATAATTTGAGCTGTGTCTCCTAAGGTAGAATTTTAATCCTTGATTAGTACATTTGGGTCATCGCAGAATTTACACTTTTCTTTTACTGAGCACACTGGACTCGCTTTCAGGAGGATGACAGTTCAAGCCCATGTCCGGCCATTCCGCTTTAGGTTTTCTGTGATTTGACTAAATCACTTCAGGGAAATGCCCAGATGGTTCCTTTGAAAGCATGCAGCTGATTTCCTTCCCCATTCTCCCCTACTCTGATGGAACCACTGACCTTACTGTTTGGCCCCCTCCCCCAAATTAACTGATCGACCGACCTTCTTTAATCACTCTTTAAAATCTTTGGAGGATCTTTTGTATAGGTAGGAAGAAAAGTAGGTCCAGTACTGACCCTTACAGCATTCCACAAGTTATGTTACTCCATTCTGAGATTAGTTTCATGTCTATAACACAGTCTGTCACTGAGACGCTCTTCTTTCTGTTGTGAAGATAAGACTCCGTTCATGCTAGAGGGATGTGATTAATCTCATAATACTTTAGTTTGCCAAGTATAATTATGTGAAGCATACAACAAAAGGTCTTTATTAGGTCACAAAATATAAAAACTGGATAATTTTCCTGGTTTACTTCTGTCAGGACTTCTTTTCTGATTTCTTGTGTTGCTTACTTGAAGAGAGTCCTTAATGAAAGCTAAACAGAGGCAATTAACAGCTTCTGTTCAGTTACATGGGTCAGTGTTCTATCATAGCCGACTTTTTGAGACAATTTTGAAATGATTGGTAAGACTCAAGTAAGTCTGTAATTAGAGGAGGCTTGCTTATCTACAATTTTAAAGATGACTGTTACTATAGCACATTTAAGTCTGTTAGGATATATACCCTAAGTGATTGATTTCAAAGATACTTAAGGGTAATCATACCAAGTTAGCACAAGATTTTTAAATTATGCTAGGAATGCATATCATGCGTACTTTCATTCTCATCTTAGATATGGGGTCACCTTCTGGGGAAACTCTAAAACAGCTAATAGCACTTTTAAACTACAAAAAAGGGCCATTAGAATCTTGTTTGTGTGCAAGCCTAGAGACACTTGTAAACCCCTGTTTAAGAAATCTAGTATTCCTCCATTACCATGTGTATACATTATGGAAACCCTTTTGTTCTTTAAATTAAATGTAATAGGCAAGGACCGGAGACTACAAAAAAACTGTGATATACATGAGCACTTTACCAGACAAAACAGAAACTTACATATGACTCAAATCAGCACAGCACTGTGCCAAAAAGGTATTTTTCACATGGGAGTTAAGCTTTATAACAAACTTCCTGAAAACATAAAAGCTATCACTGAGGTCAATACATTTGGAAAATCTCTAAAGTCATATTTACAGCATCACTGCTTTTACTCCATTGAAGAATATTTAAATTTATGAAATGAGTTATATAAATACTTACGTGTAAAGTGTATTACTGTAAGCTTAAATATGTATGCCTTGAAATGACTTTCAGCCTGTATATTTATAACTTGACTTGTCCAATGTCTTATGCATAAGCTGCTATGTAGACAACAGGACCAATAAAATACAATCTACAATCTACAAACACTACCACAGCCAGCATTATTACTACTTTTTAATAATCTGATATTTTTAATACTCTTTAATCCCACAAATTATCCATCATTTATCCTGATGTTCAATTCTGCCCTTACTGTTTTAGAGGGTACCAAGACTCACAGTGCTACACTGATATCTTTTCTCAAAGTGCTATAGTAATATCTTTAAGAAAGAGTTACATTTTCTGTCATCACTGCCTGCTTTATAAATTTTTCTCTGTAGTTCCTCCCATAATTTCATCCACTGTATATTTTACTGTAAATCTTGTACCATTATACTCAAATATATTATTAACTAAATAATGTAACTGAAAAATATATCTATAAAACAAAGATGATGGGACTTACCAAACGAAAGTGCTGGCAGGTCGATAGACACACAAAAAAAACACAAACATACACACAAGATTCTAGCTTTCGCAACCAACGGCTGCGTCGTCAGGAAAGAGGGAAGGAGAGGGAAAGATGAAAGGATGTGGGTTTTAAGGGAGAGGGTAAGGAGTCATTCCAATCCCGGGAGCGGAAAGACTTGCCTTAGGGGGAAAAAAGGACGGGTATACACTCGCACACACACACATACCCATCCACACATATACAGACACAAGCAGACATATTAAAAGGCAAAAGGTTTGGGCAGAGATGTCAGTCAAGGCGGAAGTGCAGAGGTGAAGATGTTGTTGAATGACAGGTGAGGTATGAGTGGCGGCAACTTGAAATTAGCGGAGATCGAGACCTGGTGGATAACGGGAAGAGAGGATATATTGAAGGGCAAGTTCCCATCTCCGGAGTTCGGATAGGTTGGTGTTAGTGGGAAGTATCCAGATAACCCGGACGGCGTAACACTGTGCCAAGATGTGCTGGCCGAGCACCAAGGCATGTTTAGCCACAGGGTGATCCTCATTACCAACAAACACTGTCTGCCTGTATCCATTCATGCAAATGGACAGTTTGTTGCTGGTCATTCCCACATAGAATGCGTCACAGTGTAGGCAGGTCAGTTGGTAAATGACGTGGGTGCTTTCACACGTGGCTCTGCCTTTGATCGTGTACACCTTCCGGGTTACAGGACTGGAGTAAGTGGTGGTGGGAGGGTGCATGGGACAGGTTTTACACCGGGGGCGGTTACAAGGGTAGGAGCCAGAGGGTAGGGAAGGTGGTTTGGGGATTTCATAGGGATGAACTAAGAGGTTACGAAGGTTAGGTGGATGGCGGAAAGACACTCTTGGTGGAGTGGGGAGGATTTCATGAAGGATGGATCTCATTTCAGGGCAGGATTTGAGGAAGTTGTATCCCTGCTGGAGAGCCATATTCAGAGTCTGATCCAGTCCCGGAAAGTATCCTGTCACAAGTGGGGCACTTTTGTGGTTCTTCTGTGGGAGGTTCTGGGTTTGAGGGGGTGAGGAAGTGGTTCTGGTTATTTGCTTCTGTACCAGGTTGGGAGGGTAGTTGCGGGATGCAAAAGCTGTTTTCAGGTTGTTGGTGTAATGGTTCAGGGATTCCGGACTGGAGCAGATTCGTTTGCCACGAAGACCTAGGCTGTAGGGAAGGGACCGTTTGATGTGGAATGGATGGCAGCTATCATAATGGAGGTACTGTTGCTTGTTGGTGGGTTTGATTTGGACAGACGTGTGAAGCTGGCCATTGGACAGATGGAGGTCAACGTCAAGGAAAGTGGCATGGGATTTGGAGTAGGACCAGGTGAATCTGATGGAACCAAAGGAGTTGAGGTTGGAGAGGAAATTCTGGAGTTCTTCTTCACTGTGAGTCCAGATCATGAAGATGTCATCAATAAATCTGTACCAAACTTTGGGTTGGCAGGTCTGGGTAACCAAGAAGGCTTCCTCTAAGCGACCCATGAATAGGTTGGTGTATGAGGGGGCCATCCTGGTACCCATGGCTGTTCCCTTTAATTGTTGGTATGTCTGGCCTTCAAAAGTGAAGAAGTTGTGGGTCAGGATGAAGCTGGCTAAGGTAATGAGGAAAGAGGTTTTAGGTAGGGTGGCAGGTGGTAGGCGTGAAAGGAAGTGCTCCATCGCAGCGAGGCCCTGGACATGCTGAATATTTGTGTATAAGGAAGTGGCATCAATGGTTACAAGGATGGTTTCCGGGGGTAACAGATTGGGTAAGGATTCCAGGCGTTCGAGAAAGTGGTTGGTGTCTTTGATGAAGGATGGGAGACTGCATGTAATGGGTTGAAGGTGTTGATCTACATAGGCAGAGATACGTTCTGTGGGGGCTTGGTAACCAGCTACAATGGGGCGGCCGGGATGATTGGGTTTGTGAATTTTAGGAAGAAGGTAGATGGTAGCGGTGTGGGGTGTCGGTGGGGTCAGGAGGATGATGGAGTCAGGTGAAAGGTTTTGTAGGGGGCCTAAGGTTCTGAGGATTCCTTGAAGCTCTGCCTGGACATCAGGAATGGGATTACCTTGGCAAACTTTGTATGTGGTGTTGTCTGAAAGCTGACGCAGTCCCTCAGCCACATACTCCCGACGATCAAGTACCACGGTCGTGGAACCCTTGTCCGCCGGAAGAATGACGATGGATCGGTCAGCCTTTAGATCACGGATAGCCTGGGCTTCAGCAGTGGTGATGTTGGGAGTAGGATTAAGGTTTTTTAAGAAAGTTTGAGAGGCAAAGCTGGAAGTCAGAAATTCCTGGAAGAAGCAAATAACCAGAGCCACTTCCTCACCCCCTCAAACCCAGAACCTCCCACAGAAGAACCACAAAAGTGCCCTACTTGTGACAGGATACTTTCCGGGACTGGATCAGACTCTGAATGTGGCTCTCCAGCAGGGATACGACTTCCTCAAATCCTGCCCTGAAATGAGATCCATCCTTCATGAAATCCTTCCCACTTCACCAAGAGTGTCTTTCCGCCGCCCACCTAACCTTTGTAACCTGTTAGTTCATCCCTATGAAATCCCCAAACCACCTTCCCTACCCTCTGGCTCCTATCCTTGTAACCGCCCCCGGTGTTAAACCTGTCCCATGCACCCTCCCACCACCACTTACTGCAGTCCTGTAACCCGGAAGGTGTACACGATCAAAGGCAGAGCCACGTGTGAAAGCACCCACGTCATTTACCAACTGACCTGCCTACACTGTGAAGCTTTCTATGTGGGAATGACCAGCAACAAACTGTCCATTCACATGAATGGACACAGGCAGACAGTGTTTGTTGGTAATGAGGATCACCCTGTGGCTAAACATGCCTTGGTGCACGGCCAGCACATCTTGGCACAGTGTTATGCCGTCCGGGTTATCTGGATACTTCCCACTAACACCAACCTATCCGAACTCCGGAGATGGGAACTTGCCCTTCAATATATCCTCTCTTCCCGTTATCCAAGAGGTCTCGATCTCCGCTAATTTCAAATTGCCGCCACTCATACCTCACCTGTCATTCAACAACATCTTTGCCTCTGCACTTCCACCTCGACTGACATCTCTGCCCAAACTCTTTGCCTTTTAATATGTCTGCTTGTGTCTGTATATGTGTGGATGGATATGTGTGTGTGTGCGAGTGTATACCTGTCCTTTTTTCCCCCTAAGGCAAGTCTTTCCACTCCCGGGATTGGAATGACTCCTTACCCTCTCCCTTAAAACCCACATCCTTTCATCTTTCCCTCTCCTTCCCTCTTTCCTGACGAAGCAGCCGTTGGTTGCGAAAGCTAGAATTTTGTGAGTATGTTTGTGTTTGTTTGTGTGTCTATCAACCTGCCAGCGCTTTTGTTTGGTAAGTCTCATCATCTTTCTTTTTAAATAATGTAACTGGATAGATAAAATATCTATTCACCAAACGACAGCAGAACATGCACATAAAAGAAGGTTATAATTAGGCAAGCATTTGGAGCAAGTGGCTCCTTCTTTAGACAGAAGGGTTGAAGGGGAAGGAAGAGGGGTGAAGGAAAAGGACTGGAGAAGTCTAGGAAAAGGGGTAGATTTTGCAAATGTCTTCTAAAACCATAGGTCACATGGGACTCACCAGACAGTATGAGAAAATAAGAGTCTTTGCTTCTCATCCCATCTGGCAAGTCTGTATGGCCTACAGTTCTGGATATGACTTTCTCAAAATCTACCCCTTCACCTAAACCTCTCCAGTTCTTTTCCTTCATCCCTCTTCCTTCCCCTTCACCCCGTCTGCCTCAAGAAGGAGCCACTGGCTCCAAAAACTTGGCTAATTATAACCTTCTTTTACGTGTTCTGCCGCTGCTTGGTGATGATTTTTTATCTATACAAATACATCATTTTCTAAAAAGGGATTGTTTTCGTTGTTTAATTATTAACTAATGTTTTTACAGCTAAACCACTGCAGGCTGTTGGATCTGAAAACAAATTGTCATTACCTATTCCATTATGTCCAATCTCTGTAGGTAACACACAGCTGTAGGTCAACAAATCCAGTTGCCATCAGTTAGCACTATCTAACAGAAAATAAAAACCAATGTCCTATAAACAATGGTTCTGCAGTGATGTTTGCATAACCTTATTTAAAATTATCTCAAGTGGCTTTCTGATGCGATAGAAATCTTCTGCTGGTGGCCTGTGAACTGTCAGTACTACAAGTTTATCTTTATTTTCTGACTGACCAAGGTGGCACAGCACTGGAAGAGCTATTTAGCACAACATTTGTTAAACTGAGGAGCCTGGGACTGAACTTCCATTTTGACAAATATAGCCATTCCCCCTTTTATTTTTACTGTTTTAACAACAGTATAACATTAACTTGCTTTGTTGTAAGCCAACATGAGTCACAACATACTTATTTAGAAGCTCACACTCGGATCAGAGGTGATGCAGGATCTGAGGTCATCTATTTCTTTGTACACAAGTGTCTGCTTACAGAAGTAAAATGGCAATGGGGTCAAGATTTTTCAGGTCTTTGTGGTTGATGACAGTACAGAATGACTTGGATGTTAGGCTAGGGGAAATGAGACTCTGGGTTTGCTTACTGGTCCGATTCTTATTGCTTCTTCGTGTATTTGCAATGAACATGAAGAAGAGCACAGACAGTAGTTTATAACTTTATAGATAAGGCTTACTAGATTCTCCAATCATTTACCAGGAAAGACAGCCACCCCAACCTATAACTTCGTTACGATTTGGTTATATAAGGTAATGTGTGGTACCACAGAACATGAAGCATGGATGTGCCAGATTCTATTGTTATAACTGAACCTTTACATTCAAGCAATCATCACATACCGCCATAGGTATATGTAGACAAATGTACAATGGAAATCAATACCCAAGTCCAAAGGCATGTACAAACATACTTTTGCAACTCCTTAGTGTACAAGCTTAACTCACATAGTATCTGCTGTAGGCTTGTTCATATGAAGCTAGTGGAGCTCTTCTGCTCACTGGAACCCATCTGCTTGGGCTGTTTGCTTGCAGATGAGATATGACTGCATCACTTCATGCCTCCAATTCGCAGTCAGTGAGTGCGAAATCAGTGGTTATGCATTTGACCTCTTAATGAGCTGATGAAAGCAGCTTGCACTGTTTGTCTAAGTTACAAGAATTACAGTTAATATTCAGATTTTGTGACTTTTCAGTTATTACAGCTTTCACCAGGATCAATCTGTTCAATTTCAGTGGTTCTTTGATATGTACAAATCTGCTGACAATCCATTTCTCCTTTAATTTTTCTGACATGTATGAGAAGTTCATCCTTTTTATTACTGAGGTAAAATGAAAATGTTGTGCACCTACGGCCTCCCATTGGGTAGACCGTTCGCTGGGTGCAAGTCTTTCAATTTGATGTCACTTCAGCGACTTGCACGTCGATGGGGATGAAATGATGATGATTAGGACAACACAATACCCAGTCCCTGAGCGGAGAAAATCTCTGACCCAGGCGGGAATCGAACCCAGGCCCTTAGGATTGACATTCTGTCACGCTGACCACTCAGATACAGGGGGTGGACATTACTCAGGTGTGTGAGCTTTTGATTGGAGATACTAAACCCATTTGCTTTCAAATTCATGGTTTTTCTCAAGGTACAGTATTTTGTTTCACTATTAAATGTTTCTGTCTTTCTGATGCAATTACCCTGAAAATGAGTTGTAGTTCTCATCCTCATTCATTCTGTGTTGCTTTTTATGACGTTGAGTTTAGACCTTTAATTAGTATCCTTGCATCATCAGCAAATATTACATTTCCAAGTAGCACGGGGAGATGGCCTTTACACAAAGCTAAGGAGGACAGTATGAATTAAGTGCCACATTTTAAAAACAGGTGGTGAGAGTTCATTAAGTATGGACTGGTGACATCACTGTAAGTAGTCCTTGGGGAAATTAAAGAGTTCCACATGCAATTATTAACAGAGGCAAATGATAATGTGTGAAAGATCACTGACTTAGTACAGCAGATCAGCTCACCACTGAAATAATGTAGAGGGCAACCAAACTTAAATTCATCGAATTTAGCAACATATAGGGCTCAAAAGCTGAGAGACTGTATCTTCATCTGTTCCATTTGTCTGTTATTTACACGTTTAACTCGGAAATCATCTAGCGCTACATATTCCTCCACATCTGCTATCGTATCCCCTTCCCACGAATCGTGAACATCATCCTGTCGAGTAAAGTCACATACAATTATAACAGTACGTTTATGCAGCAACCTCACTGGTCATTTGTCACCTCATGCTGCTGAGCTTCACCCCTACCAGTTGCCTAGATCCACACCGACTGAGGATTAAGCTATTTTCAGTTCTTTTCCTCTAGTGTCATGTTATTGCGTAAATATTTCACTGTACACATCTCAGTGGTTGTGTGGAAGCTCTGCAGACAGTGTGTCCCAAATAATGCTGGTCAGGCTCACATGTTTCTCATGAAGTCACTTACAGTGCACATCATCTTGAAAGGCACTTCTGCTCAGAGACGCAGTGACAGAGGAGCCTAGACTTGAAGGAAGAGATGGGGCAAAGACATTGCATAATGCCAATCATTACAATGTATTGCTGCACACAAGAACAAATAATACTGTTTCACAACTGAAGTGTGCCCACAATTCAGTCTGTAGGAGATCACTTAATCACTGCCCAAAACTATTCACAGCAAGACATCCTGAGGAAGACTCAGTGACAATTGAATAAACATCACTCGCTGAAGATCAATAGTGACCCATACTAAGAAAATGAGCCCAGTTCAGAAAATTTGCTATGCTGTGTAACACTAGGCATAGATCAACTGAGTGAGGCTCAGTGTCGGTCCTCATTTTGTACAAGATATGCTCAGCAACAGCACCAAATCAGCTACCGACACGATTATCATGCTTTGACTACAAATATTAATTCTACGTTATTCGTTACTGCATGTTTTGTGCTTTAAAGACAGAGGAAAATAAATGGGAAAAACTTCTCAAACTTCAAGAAAACTTTTCCACAACTGAAAAACAACAAATTAATGAGATATCCACAAATTTCATGAAAAGAAACAATGTGGTTCTCTGCTTAAAACTTGTGAATACAGAATGCTGCCCACCTCAGTGGCCCAGGTGCCTGGGAAAATAGCAAAGCGTATTCAGGCAGTACGGTTTCAGAACACTGAATTGTCATAATTATCTTTAAAACCAATAGTGTAGAGGATACACGGTTTGTCTGAAGCGAGGCAAATACGAGTCACTCCAGCAGGAGGGTTAGTCGTAAGCTCGTGTCTGCACGATCGTTTTGCAACTAAGTTGTTAAGCCGTACTTGGTCGTGCATCTCACTTCCATCTGCTGTCAGTTTCCTCCATTTGCTGCGATTGTCAGCGAGTTGCTCCCACTTGTCACCGTCAATATTAAATGTGCACATACCGTGCTCGACACAATCCCTAAAGCATAGCAAAGGTCTTCCACGAGGTCTCTTTGCTCCTGCTATTTCACCGAGTTATGTGTGCCAGGGCAGACGGGAGTGGTCCGTACGATGCAGATGTTGCAGGCAATGTTGCTCGAGTGTGGCAGTGCTACTCTGTCGTTTTGCAGTTTTCAGAACCATATAATTTGTCACACGATCCTTCCACGATACTCCCAAGATGCTCCATAAGGACCTCAGGTGAAAGGCGTCGAGCTTTTGTTACTGTTTGGCATACGACGTCCGAGTCTCAGCTCCGTACAGGAGAGTACTCAGTACATACAATTGATACACAAGTATTTTTGTTGACAGTGTGAGACGTTTGTTGTCCCGTGCTCACGTGCAGAACTTTCCTATTCGAGCATTTATCTCGTCATCCGAGGAGATATCTTCTGCCATTACTGAACCGCGATAACAGAATTTATTGACTACCTCCAGCAAGGAGCTGTCCAGTTTGATGACAGGCGAATCTGTGTATCCTTGTGCCATGACAACTGTCTTCTTACTGTTTATATACACGGAGAAGAGCTTGCATGCAGTAGAGAATTTGTCCACAAGCTCTTGCGGATCGGCTCGAGTATGCGTTAAAAATGCAGCATCGTCAGCAAGTAAAAGCCTATTTGCAAGCAAGTCTTCTCGGAAGCGCTTCGATCTGAGTAGAGAAATGATGCAGAGCTTCCCATTAGCTCTGGTATGTAGATGAATGCCCAAGTTAGTTTCACCAAAAGCAACTTTGAGGAGTGCTGAGGAAAAAATATTGAACAAAATGTGAGCCAATACACAGCCTCAACAAACCCCTCTTTTTGCAGCAAATGGGTCAGATGTGATTCTGTCAAAGACCACAGCACCTTGCATATTTTTGTGAAAAGCCGTGATCATCTTTAAGAGCTTTGGAGGACACCCTATCTTGAAAGTACTGCATACATTCCTTCTCTGCTGACTGTGTCAAAAGCCTCATTTAGATCAATAAAGGCAATGAACAGAGGAGTTTCCTGCTCGCGGCACTTCTCCTGGATTTCCCAGAGTGTGAAGATCATACCAACTGTAGATCGTTGGGGACGAAATCCACGTTATTCCTCAGGGTATATGCACTGGGCAAGTCTGCCCAAAACCACACAGGCAAATGTTTTTCCAAGTATACTCAGAAGTCAGATTCCGTGGTTACAGTTGCATAAAATATATGTAAATGTGGCACTGTTTCACATCTGTGCACAGCATGATGAATACCTATGTATATTATGGATCACTGGCCATGAATCTCAAGATGTTTTTGTGTGAACAAAAGTTTAAATAATTTGCAGGCATTTAAGCTGTTATTTGACACTAAAGAAACTATCAATACAGAAAGGAGTCAAAGTATACATTTACACAATTTGGTCATGTAGAGATCTAACCAAAATGATGATTCATTTGACTACTATCTTCTTGTTGTGGTCTTCAGTCCGAAGATTGGTTTGATGCAGTTCTCCGTGCTACTCTGTCCTGCACAAGTCTCTCCTTGTCTGTGTAACTACTGCACCTTACACCCTTCTGAATCTGCTGACTGTATTCATCTCTTGGTCTCCTTCTACAATTTTACCTTCCACACTCCCCTTCAATACTAAACTGGTGATTCCCTGATGTCTCAGAATATGCCCTATAAACTGATCCCTTTCGCTAGTCAGGTTGTGCCACAAATTTCTTATCTCACCAATTCTGTAAACCACCACCTTATTACTTCCATGAACTACCCTCCTGGTCTTCAGCATTCTTCTATAGCACCACATTTCAAAAGCCTCTGTTCTCTTCTTGTCTAAACTGTTTATCACCCAAGTTTCACTTCCATGTATGTCTACACTCCATAAAATATTAACACTTAAATCTATATCTCAGGTTAACAAATTTCTCTCCTTCAGAAACAGTAATGCTTTTCTCGCCACTGCCGATTTACATTTTTGATCCTCTATATTTCGGCAATCATCAGCTATTTTGATGACAAAAAAGGAGGGCAGTGGGTGTTGTGAAGTGACAGTTACAGTTGAACTTGAATTGATCTGTGAAATTTTGCCAGTCCAAGGTGATACTTGTTCACAGTGAAATAGTCTGAGATTAATGTTAATATTTAAACAATGGAAAATCCTGGATGGAATGTAACAACATTATGAAAAGGGTAGTCCCCCACCCCCCATCCCCACCCCCACCCCCACACAGTGGATATGCTAAGACACAGATAGGCACATTTGTTGTTTGTTACAAAATAAGCTTTTGGCCGAGAATGCGTTCATCAAAAATAGACCTCACACACACACTCACACACACACACACACACACACACACACAACCACAGTGTCTCTGATGGCAGAAGCCAGTCCGAAGTCTGGCTTCAGCTGCTAGAGACTGTGGTTGTATGCGTGCGTGTGTGTGTGTGTGTGTGTGTGTGTGTCAAATGCCTTGTTGGCCAAAAGCTTATTTTGTGACAACTCAACAAACATGCCTCTCTGTGACTCCACATATCTGCTATATAGTGAGTAACCTCTTCATAATAGTGGAACATTCATATTTCATAGATTTCTGAGTTCAGTTAAATTTGAATTCATTTTTTCATACTAATCTAAGATCAACCACTTTATACAATCAGCCCTAGATCTCATTGGTTTTCACCGTTAACGAAGGTGGATCTGCAAAAAGATTCGAAACTGAGGCTTGTTCAAATCTAGCGCACACTGTAGCAGCTGTGTATATGCTGCAGACAGCAGTTCACCTAAATCTACTCCTACGTATACAAATATATTCTGCAAACCACTGTGAAGTGTAAGGCAGGAGGTATTTCTCATTCTATCACATGTTAGGGTTTCTTCACGTACCAGTTGTATATGGAAGCCATAATTAGCCTAATTTTGTCTTCATGGTCCCTCCAAGCTTCTGCTTACAAGCTTATTTTCTTAATAGTGTTTGGTGTTATGTGTATGAAATACCTTTTTAACACTTACCAATTCATAGTACAGTTTTTTGAATTCGTTGACTTCTTCCTTTGTCAGCTCAAGTTTGTGCTTGTACTCCTTTGCCTCTGCTTTGTACATGATTACTTCTGCTTCTAGGCACTGTGGGAAGAAATCAGATATTATAATAGATATTCTTGTTATGAACAGTAAATACCTGCACCAAATGTTCCCCACACTATTTTCAGACCTATTTGTAGAAACTGTAAATTACTATGAAGAATTACATGTAAATTTATATGCACATTAAAGACATGTAATGATAACAGTGATATTTACAATGATAACAATTATAGCCATAATACCGAAAAATGGCAACAATAGCAACAACAAACTGGAGGCTAAATTTTTACATATCAGTCTCAATCGCACTAAAGTAAGTATGGCAGGACAAGTTGTGGCACATTTGTACTGTCTTCTTGTAGCCTACAATGACACAGAACTTATATTACTACGAGGAAGCTAATGCACCTCTACAAGAGATATAGTTCCACGAAATGTGCAAAACAGCTAGGAACACAGCGGTATTACATCAAAATATATCACCTGTTTCCAGTTGTTGTTGGTCTGCGAAGTTATTGTTCACAGCTAAGTCACATTCTGACATCACGACATTAATGAACTGTTATACAGTACATTAGTAAATGGTGTTCTGGTTTATGGCTGCTCAATGATGTGGTTATCAGTGCTATATATCGGTAAAAATCACAAAACATGGTGGTGGAAAATCTAGGATGGAATGTAACAATCTTATGATAAGGATAGTTGCTACTCACCATAGAGCGGAGATGCTGAGTCACAGATAGGCACAACGATAAGACTGTCAGAAAGTGAGCTTTCAGCCAATAAGGCCTTCTTTGGAGATAGAACATACTCACAAACACTCACACAAATGTAACTCACACATACATGATCACTGTGGTCATGTACATGTTAGTTGGATTTGCATGCGTGTGCACGCAGGTTTTTGTGTGTGTGTGTGTGTGTGTGTGTGTGTGTGTGTGTGTGTCTGTTTTCTATCCCCAATGAAGGCCTTGTTGGTCAAAAGCTCATTTTCAACAGTCTTTTAGTCATGCCCCTCTTCAACTCACCATCTCCGCTGTATGGTGTAGCAACTATCCTTTTCATAGTATTGTTACAAAACTCAGTGGATTACATGTCACGTAGTACTAGTAAGTCTGCACATTGAAAGATATGCGAATAGACTATGACTAAACAGGAAAAAATGCTGAATATTAATTATTTATAACGTATACTACTTTTTAAAGGATGTAATGTATGTAGTAGGGATTGCACAGCAGCAGTATATTGCTGAGGGAGTGAGGTTCTGGAATACCTGTGCCATAGAGATGTGTTTTTGTAGTGCCAGGTTTGTGAGGGACAAGGGACAGAGACTGGCAGAATCTGAAATGGTGAAGGTCACTCTGAAAGGAATGGTGGGATCCAGAGAAAGAAATTTTTATGGTCAGGCCATTGGGGTGGGCGTGGGGGTGCATGAGGGGTGGAGGGGGGATTCCATGGTTTAGGCAGCATTTAAGGAACAGGATGTGGCACTGGGTTTTAGCCAAGAAAAGGGATCCATTTCTGAACTGGTACAGAAAGATGGAGCAGAGTTCCACTATGGTATGAATGGCAGATGAAGGAAATGAGTAAATGAAGGCATTAGATGGTTGAGAGAGGAGCTGGATCTCAGAAAAAGACATGTAAAAATACGTACAGACACACAAAAATTGACACAAATGCAAACAAATACACAAAAATACATGAGAATAGGTAAAGATAAGCCCAAAGTAATATGTACAAAAACGTGGGAAAAAGGACAGAATGGACAAGGTATGCGTATGTTGGGGTAAGGGAAGAGAAAGAGGGAGAAGGGGAATGGGTTAGGTCGAGTTTCAATACAGCCTGATCTACAAATAAAAGCAGTTCATGTGAGTTGAGATGAGGCTGGGAACTGTGCTGTTGCTGGTTCCGAGCAACAGTTGCACTTTGCGCTCAAAGAAAGTGTGTACCCCACAAATTGGGTCTCTCACTTGCTTGTGTAGAATTTATAGCTTTTTATTCCATCTGTTGTGAGTTGTCATGGATGATGGTGGATCATCCATGAAAACTCACAACAGATGGAATAAAAATTCACTAAATAACTCACTACAATATGTTTAATGCTCACATCACGTACAACATTTACAGCAGAGCCCTCAGAACACTACTAAACACTTACTGGCTGTTGAAGAATGTGTGACGTGGGTGCGCAGAATCATGTTAAACTTGACTGCCGTCATTCGTGACTCCAATTATAGTGTGTGTGGCACAGGTATGTGTGGAAAATAATATGCAAAAATACACAAGAATAAGGGAGGAATAGTGGTCAACAGGAATAACTATAATTATCGACACAAAGATATCAGCTCCTCCCTGTTCACATCCCCTCACCATCATTGTATGCCGTGCTCTGCCAATGCACCTACCAGTCTATCCCCTCTGATCCTCTCCTTTTCCACTCCTCACTTACCCCTTCCCCCACAGCCTCTGGATACAGGCTCCAATAGCCTTGTCCTGACGTCTTCTAATCCCTCCACAATCTGTCACACAGCACTCTTCTCTCACCCCAACCAAACCCTGCTATCCTTGCCACTTTCCCACCCCATTCTGAATTGCTGTTTCAATTCAATGCGACACCTGCATTCTAGCTGCAGTGGCCAGAGATAGAGGCTCGTCTGCGTGAGGTGTGCCTGCTTGCGTGAATGTGTGTGTGAGTGCGTTTTCTTTTCTGAACAAGGCTTTGGCCAAAAGCACAATGTGTAACAGTATTTTTGTGTCTCCTCTCTGCAACTCATTATCATCTTTACACTGAATAACAATCTATCATCTCCATAACATCTGTTTCTTAACATTTTTATTATATTTATACTATTCTCTACATAAACGGCATTTAGGTTTAAACATTTATTAAAATCTGTTAACAAGCTGATTAGTTCTCTGTGTGTCAAATTCTGCCACTTCAGTGTATGACAATAGTCTTGAAGTACTTCATCAAAGATAAAGTCTGATGTTCATCAAGAGGTGGAAGGAAGGTAGCAGTGTAGCGTGGATATTCAAAACATGTCGTATTCAAAATGATGCAACAATTCTCATGTGTGCTGTGCACAGTGAAGCAGAGCACCGATGGGTAAAAATATGACACTGTTAGACAAAAGAACATGTTACTTTTTTCAATGGCTCTTCATAGTTTTTTGAAGCTTCACAGTGGGATTCAAAATTGACTGGCCCTTCAGTGCTCCACAAAATCCATAAATAAGATTCCTTTAGCATCAAGAATGCCCATACAATAGTGTTTAGGGGGGCTATGCCTGGAGGAATGGTGTACTTTTTTAATATTTTGGAAGACAAACGGCAACTTATAAGTAACCATAAAAAAGTTCCACTTCTGGTCTATTAAAAACCTTTATAATACAGATCTTAAAACATTCACCTGAAAGAAAAACTCCATGCTACATAATACATTTTCCTTTCCTTGAGTACTAGGGGGAGGTAAGTGGGAGGGGCCAGGCACCCCCTAGCCTCAGGTATGGGTGCCCTTGTTTGTTATAATCTTTCTGCCTGTCAATGATTGGCATTCTCCTTTCATCTTCCAGGATGAGGCAATATGGCCAACAGACCACTGCTTACCATTTTGTCACCAGTAGCACCATGGTTTAGTAAACATACTCCTTTGATTTAGTTCTATATTTCTCATCCTCTTTATGTACTGGACATGAAATAAAGATTATTACCATTGAAATAGTGTGAAAAAGCAATTGAAGACCAACAACAACAATAACATTATTAGAAGTACATTGCGTCTGACTTATATATATACAGCAGTATAGTGATCTGGGTCTCTTCAACAGAGCAGCAGCTATAATATGTTCTGGAACTAACCATCCTAGTCCAGATGAAATGAGATTTGGTTCAAATCACTGATAACAAAGTAAAATGAATCTTCCCAGGTATCACTTTTGTAGTCCAGGTGCTAACCAATCAACTGCTGTTTATAACAGTACAGCTAGGCATTCGGATTCAGGGAAGACTGGGCTGACAGACAAATGGAGAGAATTTGACATTTCTGGCCAATTTCACTCAGAAACTCAAAGCTTTGTTGGAACACTGAACATATATTTGCCCTTTCAATAGAAAAATTAAATGAACTAGAGATAATCTTGAAAGGTCAAAAATTTCAAATAGTAGCTCTACGAGAAACATGATTTATGGACTAAATACAAAGGATTTTCGAAACTACAGACATGCAAACCAAACTACATTTAGGATGTATTTTCACCATCAACAAAAACTTGGTGAATTCAGTAACAAATATGAACCCATGAGCAACAGATTAATGACAACCACCACACAATGTACAACCAAAATATGAGGACAGTTCTTAAATAAATAGCATTTTTATACTAAACCAAAGAGAGCATTCTTAAAAACAATTTTATTACTGAATGAAAGCTTTTTGCTTTTCATTACTTCTGAACACAATGTTTATAATAAACAACCAATTTCTGAATTCCATTTGCTTAAAAATCCATGAACCACTGCTGAAGGACAATTTTGATGTCCAAACTGATGTCACGGCACTGACTGCCATATTATATCCCCACCCTCCCCACTCATTAGAGTTCCATCACAAGTCCAGAAAGAGACTTTAACTCTTACATTTAATCATAGGAAAACTAGGTTTGCTGACTTCATTCCAAAATAAAGAATATATTACTTGCAATAAACTGGCACCAGAATACATGAAACAAAATATGATAAAATCAAATGAGTCCAGAAATCTAAGTACCTTGGTGCAATAATTCAGGAAATTGAACTGAGAAGAAAGGTACTAAATTGTTTCAGGAAAAAAACTGAAACAATGAAAAAATGAAAAAAGAGTAGTAGGCAGAAACAGCATTCCAACTAACATGAAATGTATACAAGAGTAGGAAATGCTCAAAATTAAAACACTAGAATTTCAGTGTTAAACAAGAAAGTCTGTATGCTACAAAATCATCAATTCAGGACAGGAAAGATGATATACTAAAAACACCGAAAAAGGAGAACAAAAAATTATACAGAAATCCTGGGTCCAAAAGACATTGAGTATAAGAATCTAGCAAAACGTCATGTGGAACACAAACATTCACAGTGACATTAGGAAACACAGAGTAAACTTTTATGGCCATATCAAAAGAATAAAATCTGTCAAATTTTCTGAAAACAGAAGTAAAACAAAAGCAGTTCCCATTTAATGGGTTGGTGAAAGAAAAAGAAGAAAAGAAAAGAAGAGTGGTAGATATTACATGAGATAATATAAACAACAGGAAAAGTTCTCAACCTGAAGTTGGACAATGGCAATTAATTAGCAGGAAAATGGATTAAGGCTTGGCAATGAGGTCTAAAGTGAGAAATCCACTACATAGCAAAAGAAAGAAAGAAACATTACTAAGTTGACAAATAAAGTTCTAAACTGGGCCATTTGCATAAAAAAGTTACCAGAAGACAAAGTAGTGCCAAATAATCAGAATAACAATAAAATTTGTAAATTTAGTACTTCTGATACAGCATTAGTCTCATTTGAAACACAAGGAGTAAGGGTGAATAAGAAGGATCAAATGTTAAGTTACAGGGACTGTTCCTTCATTCGTTCATTCACACCTAACGCAGAAGCAGTATACAAACAACAAATTATGACTAATGCTAATCTGCTCACACTAATACACTATGTGATCGAAATTATCCAGACACCTAGCTGAAAATGACTTAAAAGTTCGTGGTGCCCTCCATCAGTAATGCTGGAATTAAATATGGTGTTGGCCCACCCTTAGCCTTGATGACAGCTTCAACTCTCACAGGCATACATTCGATCAGGTGCTGGAAGGTTTCTTGGGGAATGACAGCCCATTCTTCATGGACTGCTGCACTGAGGAGAGGTATTGATGTCGATGTGTTCTATAGGATTCAGGTCAGAACTCTGTGCAGGCCAGTCCATTACAGGGATGTTATTGTTGTGTAACCACTCCACCACAGGCCATGCATTATGAACAGGTGCTCTATCATGTTGAAAGATGCACTCGCCATCTTGCTCTTCAACAGTGGGAAGCAAGAAGGTGCTTAAAACATCAATGTAGGCCTGTGCTGTGATAGTGCCACGCAAAACAACAAGGGGTGCAAGGCTATGAAAAACACAACTGCACCATAACACCACCACCTCTGAATTTCACTGTTGGCACTACACACGCTGGCAGATGACGTTCTCTGGGCACTCGTCATACCCACACCCTGTCATTGAATTGCCACATTGTGTACTGTGACTCGTCATTCCACACAATGTTTTCCCACTGTTGAGTTGTCCAATGTTTATGCTCCTTATGTGGTGTCACCGCCAGACACCACACTTGCTAGGTGGTAGCCTTTAAATTGGCCGCAGTCCATTAGTATACGTCGGACCCGCGTGTTGCCACTGTCAGTAATTGCAGACCGAGCGCCACCACACGGCAGGTCTAGAGAGACGTACAAGCACTCACCCCAGTTGTACAGCCGACTTTGCAAGGAACGGTTCACTGACAAATACACTCTCATTGGCCGAGACGATAGTTAGCGTAGCCTTCAGCTACATTTGCTACGACCTAGCAAGGTGCCGTATTCAATTGATATTGAGATTCTATTAATGTATCATCAAGAGCGATGTTCTACAAATGTGGATTAAAGTTAAGTATTCCAGAAGCTACATACTTTTCTTTATAGCATTCATTACATATCCTGTTTCAGACCTCACGCCAGCCTGTGTGAGTTTAAGCGCGTGCCTTTCGGCTTCATCTCATTGTGTCTAGGCTGTCTTGTCTAGACACAACACCTTACACCAAGTGTGGTGTCGTTTGGCATTTGCCGCCATGATGTGTGACTTATGAGGAGCCACTCGACCATGAAATCCAAGTTTTATCACCTCCCACGTAACTGTGATAGTACCTGCAGTGGATCCCGATGCAGTTTGGAATTCCTGTGTGATGGTCTGGATAAATGTCTGCCTATTACAAATTATGACCCTCTTCAGCTGTCAGCAGTCTCTGTCACTCAACAGATGCGTTTGTGCTGTACGTGTCCCTTCACATCTCCACTTCACAATAACATCAAAAACAGTGGACCTAGGGATGCTTAGGAGTGTGGAAATCTCGTGTACAGACATATAACACAAATGAATCCAATTACCTGACCACATTGGAAGTCCGTGAGTTCCACAGAGCACCCCATTCTGCTCTCTCATGATGTCTAATGACTACTGGGGTTGCTGATATGGAGTACCTGGCAGTAGGTGGGAGCATAATGCACCTAATATGAAAAACATGTGTTCTTGGGAGTGTCTGGATACTTTTGATCACATAGTGTAAGAACGGAAAATACTTTTACATGGAACCAAACCAGCTACTTTGAAAAAAAAGCTATTCAGTTCCTCGTACACTAAGAGAACTAAAAGGTCTACTAATTATTCATAGTTTCTACAGCATTAATAAATATTTGGATCACTGCTCAAACATGCAGATTCTGAGTCATAATCTCTCGATTTGGAAATTTATAATTATCAAATTAATTCTAGGTAAAACTAAACTCATTTTACTAATGTCCTCCAATTAATGTGAGTCTTTTGTGCGATACATATGCACCTAAAATTCTATTTTCTTGTACATATTTAACTAGAATATTAATCAGATAGTTTGTAAAATCAATCAAGATGTTTTAATAACTTTTCGGTTATGTGTATTTAGTTATTTATATTTTATTTATTTATTTATTTCTTGTTCCGGTGATCCATTTTGTGACAATATCACAGGATATGGAATGTGTCAGAAATCTATGGTAGCACATAAAAACAAAAACAAATTATTTCATATTACAGTAAACAATAAATTAGGTTCTACTACAGAAAAACAATTTTGAGAGATAAATAAATGTTACAAAGTAATAAGTGTTACATAAAATAAATATTGCAAAATATGTGTTTACAATAAAGAATAATCAGGATTACAAATGTAGATTTGGGTATATATCTGCAGTTAACAATACAAGAAATGCTAAACACTGCAGTTCAGGAACTCTTCTATTGTATAAAATGATCCTTGTAATAGGAACTGCTTTAAAGTTCTTTTAAACAAGAGCTCTTCTTCTACCAAACACTTAGTTCTTGAACAGATGGCATTAAAAATCTTAGAGCCAGTGAAATGGACTCCTTTCTGTACCATACTTAGGTTTGCCTGTTGATTGTGGATATCATGTTTTCTTCTCATCTCATGACTATGATGGTAGCTGAGGGTCAGTGTGACGGAATGTCATACCTAACGACCCATGCTCGATTCCTGGCTAGGTCGGAAATTTTCTCCACTCAGGAACTGGGTGTTGTGTTGTCCTTATCATCATCATTTCATCCCCATCGACACACAAGTCAGCGAAGTGGCGTTAATTCTAAGGACTTGCACTAGGAGAACGGTCTACCCGACGGGAGGCCCTAGCCACACGGAATTTCCATTTCCACTATGATACTCACTATTCAGTTTAAAAATTTATATTTCTTTCCTTATGAAGCACATCAGAGAGAATATATATTGCACAGTGGATGTAATGATTCCAAGTTTCCTAAAAAGATTCCTGCATGTGGCTCTACGATGGACTCCACAGACGATCCTTATGGCTTTTTTTTTTTTTTTTTGTGCACACAGTGCTTTTTTAGCCAGTGACTGATTTTGCCCAAAATATAATTCCACAGTTCATAATGGTGTGAAAATAACCATAATAGGTTGACTTCATGGTTTTCATATTTCTATAAGAAGATATAATGCATAATGCGGAAGTTGGTGAACTCAATCTTTTCATAGATGCAGGATGTGGTTTGACCAGTTCACTTTGCTGTCAATATGCAAGCCTAGTTATTTTCAGGTATCCAGCCTGGTTATCACCTACTCACCTATTTTTACTACTATTTCTTTATCTTTGAATGTTGCGTGGGACTGAACATAGTTTGTTTTAGTGTAATTTAAAGAAAGGCTATTAATGTTAAACCATTTCACTGTTTCACTTAAAATCTTATTTGTTGTTTCCTCAAGTTTATCTACTGAATTATCAATAAGTAGTGTAGTGTCACCAGCAAAATCGGTGAATCTACAATATTCTGTACAGAGAGGCAGATCATTATAAAGATTAAAAAAGTAGAGGGCTCCAGAGCTGGGCCTTCAGGCACTCCACATGTGATGGTACCCCACTCTGAAGATAATGGGACTCCATTTTGAATTACCGATACAACTTTGTCTCCTGTTTGACAGGTACGAGCCATCTTCCTGATGAACCACTTATACCGAGATGTGCAGCTTTTTGTAAGAGAATCTAGTGACTGACACAGTTAAATGCTTTTATTAGGTCACAAAAAATCCCAACCATCTTCAGTTTTTTGTTGATAGATTCCAAGACTTTGCCAGCAAATGTAAATATTGCATCTTCTGTTGACAAACCTCTCTGAAATCCAAACTGACTTTCGCTGAGGATATTTTGATCCCTGAGATGCTTAACTATCCTGGCATGCATTAGTTTCTCTAAAACCTTTGCAAAACTTGTCACTAGTGATATTGGCCAATAGTCAGCAGCACCCATCTTATCTCCCTTCTTTATACAGTGGTTTTACAACTGCATACTTAAACCTCTCAGGAAGTATTGCTTGCTTAAGTGATGCATAAAAAATGTGGCAAAGGGCTTTACTTACATGGCTGCAGCAGTATTTTAATAATTTCTTATAAATATTGTCAATTCCAGTAGGGTTTTTACTTTTCAGGGATTTAATAACTCTTTCAATTTCTTGAACAGTGACTGTTGTTACTTTCATATGTTGTACTGAGCTAGGTACTCTGGTTTTAAAAATATCGATGGCTTGGTTCATGGAGCCTTCTAAACCTATTTTTGTTCTGTCACTGTTAAAAAATGTTTGTTTAATGTGTCTGCAACTATTTCTGGATTGCTAACAAGATGACCTTCACTTTTTATTGGGATATTTCCACTACAAACTGCATTTTCCCTTGTTTCCTTCTTTGCAAAATTCCAAATAGTTTTTACTTTACTGCTCGAGTAATCAATATCTGCCTTCAAGCACATGTTCTTTGCTGCTTGTACGGACTTATTCAGAACTTTATTGTAGAGTTTATAGTGCATACTCCTACTGGGATCATTTTATCTCTTGGCTGCTGCATATAGTTCTCTTTTTGTTTTGCAGGAAATTTTGATGTCTTTACTAATCCAAGGCTTGTTTCCAGATTTTAACAGGTTTTCTCTCACTGACTTATTTGGAAAGATTTCTCTGAAAAGACTTGTAACTTCATTGATGTTGTTGTTGTTGTTGTTGTTGTGGTCTTCAGTCTTGAGACTGGTTTGATGCAGCTCTCCATGCCACTCTATCCTGTGCAAGCTTCTTCATCTCCCAGTACTTACTGCAACCTACATCCTTCTAAATCTGCTTAGTATATTCATCTCTTGGTCTCCCTCTATGATTTTTACCCTCCACGCTGCCCTCCAATGCTAAATTTGTGATCCCTTGATGCCTCAGAACATGTCCTACCAACCGATCCCTTCTTCTTGTCAAGTTGTGCCACAAACTCCTCTTCTTCCCAATTCTATTCAATACCTCCTCATTAGTTACATGATCTACCCATCTAATCTTCAGCATTCTTCTGTAGCACCACATTTCGAAAGCTTCTATTCTCCTCTTGTCTAAACTATTTATCGTCCATGTTTCACTTCCATACATGGCTACACTCCATACAAATAATTTCAGAAACAACTTCCTGACACTTAAATCAATACTCGATGTAAACAAATTTCTCTTCTTCAGAAACGCTTTCCTTGCCATTGCCAGTCTACATTTTATATCCTCACTACTTCGACCATCATCAGTTATTTTGCTCCCCAAATAGCAAAACTCCTTTACTACTTTAAGTGTCTCATTTCCTAATCTAATTCCCTCGGCATCACCTGACTTAATTTGACTACATTCCATTATCCTTGTTTTGCTTTTGTTGATGCTCATCTTATATCCTCTTTTCAAGACACTGTCCATTCCGTTCAGCTGCTCTTCCAGGTCCTTTGCTGTCTCTGACAGAATTACAATGTCATCGGCGAACCTCAAAGTTTTTATTTCTTCTCCATGGATTCATTAATAAATATTCATTGATAAATATATTAAATTTTGAGTTAACATCAATTGCAGCATACACAGGAGATCAGTCCTCTAGCTGTAAATACTGATTACAGTTTTCAATGGTGTGTTCGTTTATAATCCTAAAGTTTTTCCAAATGAAATTTTCTTTCCTTTGTACATTTACTTGGTTTAGAGTGAGTAATTGCTATTCATGATCAGAGAGGCCATCTATAATACTTCTCACAGTCAAATTATTGTATATATCTTTATCTACAAATACATTATCTATTAAAGTGCTAGAACCAGCTGTTACTCTAGTTTCAGTGTACACCACTGGTACTAAGTCTTAACAGCACATCAGGCGTTCAAAGCCCGTTTTGTTTTTATTTTCTGTTAAAAAATCCGCACTGAAGTCACCCATAACAATGTTTGATTTAGTTTTCTTACATAGGTGGGACAGAAGTGATTCTATTTGTCTCAGAAATACATTCAGATTTTCAGCAGGTGCCAGTACAATAACTGTTGCACTGTCTGCTGTTAACTCAAAGCCACGCACCTGAAAATGCTCTTCATCACAGTATTTGCTTGGATCTAGAGATTTATAATACACTACATTGTTTTTCTTTTTTTTTTACAAATATTGCTACTCCGTGGTTCATGGTGTGGGTTCCTGTAGTCATGTCCTAGTTCATGAACCACAGGCAACGTATGAGTGGCCAAGTAAGTGGTCCCGACAGTCGGGATACCAGTTACTTTGGAATAAGGCTGGGCATCTCGGACATATTCTGAGTCGTGGTCACCTTTGTGCTCATACAGCAAAGACTACCAAATCCACCGGTTAGTCCTTCAGCCATTAGGGGTAAAACCCAATGGGACTCGGGGCAAGTAAGGCTAGCAACCTGCTTCCCTGGTACTTTAAATATGATGCTGGCAACAATCAGAGCAAAATACCTCGGACCTTTGGAGGTGACGGAGTCCCACCTCTAACTGACAAACCAGGGACTCCTAAGATACAACTTGGCAAACAAATGGTAATGAGATGGGGAGCTATTAATATCAATAGGGGCTACTCTGGGAAGAAGGTAGAGCTGGCAGAGGCTGCAAGTAAGATGGGGCTGGACGTTTTAGCTGTTAGTGACATTCGGGTAAGGGGTGAGAAAGAAGAGGAAGTGGGAGAATACAAGGTCTACCTGTCAGGAGTCAAAGCAGGAATAGCACAATGGGGTGTAGGGCTTTACATCAGGAAAGAAATGGAACCCAGCGTAGTTGCAATAAGGTATGTAAACGAACGACTGATGTGGATAGATTTGACAGTGTCTGGCGAGAAAATTAGGATTGTGTCAGTATATTCGCATTGTGAAGGGACAGATCAGGATAAGATGGATAGTTTTTTTGAGGCACTCAGTGATGTAGTTGTTAGAGTAAAGGACAAGGACAGTGTTCTGCTCATGGGTGATTTTAACGCCAGGATTGGAAATCGAACAGAAGGGTATGAAAAGGTTATGGGTAAATTTGGAGAGGATATGGAGGCCAACAGGAACGGGAAACAACTCTTGGATTTCTGTGCCAGTATGGGCTTAGTAATCACAAACTCCTTTTTTAAACATAAGAACATTCACCGGTATACTTGGGAAGGCAGGGAAACCAGATCTGTCATTGACTATATAATAACAGATCAGGAATTCAGGAAAGCTGTGAGGGACACACGTGTATTCAGGGGATTCTTTGATGACACTGATCATTATTTAATCTGCAGTGAAATTGGGATTGTGAGGCCGAAAGTGCAGGAGGTCAGGTCCATATGTAGGAGGATAAGAGTGGAGAAACTTCAGGATAAGGAAATCAGGCACAAGTACTTAACAGCGATCTCAGAAAGGTACCAGTTAGTTGAATGTAGTCAATTACAGTCATTGGAAAAGGAATGGACAAGGTACAGGGACACAGTACTAGAAGTGGCTAAAGAATGTCTTGGAACAGTAGTGTGTAAAAGTAGGATGAAGCAAACAGCTTGGTGGAATGATACAGTCAAGGCAGCCTGTAAAAGGAAAAAGAAGGCGTATCAAAAATGGCTACATACCAGAACCCAGGTAGACAGAGAAAGTTATGTTGAAGAAAGAAACAAAGCCAGACAGATAATTGCAGCATCCAAGAAGAAATCGTGGGAAGACTTTGGAAACAGGTTGGAGACTATGGGTCAAGCTGCTGGAAAACCATGTTGTTGTTGTTGTTGTTGTGGTCTTCAGTCCTGAGACTGGTTTGATGCAGCTCTCCATGCTACTCTATCCTGTGCAAGCTTTTTCATCTCCCAGTACCTACTGCAACCTACATCCTTCTGAATCTGCTTAGTGTATTCATCTCTTGGTCTCCCTCTACGATTTTTACCCTCCACGCTGCCCTCCAATACTAAATTGGTGATCCCTTGATGCCTCAGAACATGTCCTACCAACCGATCCCTTCTTCTGGTCAAGTTGTGCCACAAACTTCTCTTCTCCCCAATCCTATTCAATACTTCCTCATTAGTTATGTGATCTACCCATCTAATCCTCAGCATTCTTCTGTAGCACCACATTTCGAAAGCTTCTATTCTCTTCTTGTCCAAACTATTTATCGTCCATGTTTCACTTCCATACATGGCTACACTCCATACGAATACTTTCAGAAATGACTTCCTGACACTTAAATCAATACTGGATGTTAACAAATTTCTCTTCTTCAGAAACGCTTTCCTTGCCATTGCCAGCCTACATTTTATATCCTCTCTACTTCGACCATCATCAGTTATTTTGCTCCCCAAATAGCAAAACTCCTTTACTACTTTAAGTGCCTCATTTCCTAATCTAATTCCCTCAGCATCACCCGACTTAATTAGACTACATTCCATTATCCTTGTTTTGCTTTTGTTGATGTTCATCTTATATCCTCCTTTCAAGACACTGTCCATTCCATTCAACTGCTCTTCCAAGTCCTTTGCTGTCTCTGACAGAATTACAATGTCATCGGCGAACCTCAAAGTTTTTATTTCTTCTCCATGAATTTTAATACCTACTCCGAATTTTTCTTTTGTTTCCTTTACTGCCTGCTCAATATACAGATTGAACAACATCGGGGAGAGGCTACAACCCTGTCTTACTCCCTTCCCAACCACTGCTTCCCTTTCATGTCCCTCAACTCTTATAACTGCCATCTGGTTTCTGTACAAATTGTAAATAGCCTTTCGCTCCCTGTATTTTACCCCTGCCACCTTTAGAATTTGAAAGAGAGTATTCCAGTCAACATTGTCAAAAGCTTTCTCTAAGTCTACAAATGCTAGAAACGTAGGTTTGCCTTTCCTTAATCTTTCTTCTAAGATAAGTCGTAAGGTCAGTATTGCCTCACGTGTTCCAACATTTCTACGGAATCCAAACTGATCTTCCCCGAGGTTGGCTTCTACTAGTTTTTCCATTCGTCTGTAAAGAATTCGTGTTAGTATTTTGCAGCTGTGACTTATTAAGCTGATAGTTCGGTAATTTTCACATCTGTCAACACCTGCTTTCTTTGGGATTGGAATTATTATATTCTTCTTGAAGTCTGAGGGTATTTCGCCTGTTTCATACATCTTGCTCACCAGATGGTAGAGTTTTGTCAGGACTGGCTCTCCCACGGCCGTCAGTAGTTCCAATGGAATATTGTCTACTCCGGGGGCCTTGTTTCGACTCAGGTCTTTCAGTGCTCTGTCAAACTCTTCACGCAGTATCATATCTCCCATTTCATCTTCATCTACCTAGTCCCAACAGGGAATCATATAGCGCTCTTAGAAAAAAGTGTTCCGAGACTGTTACCTGAAATGCTCCTCCATGATACTGACAAGAGGGAGATTGAGTTAATAATTAAATCACTAAAGACCAAGAACTCTCATGGATATGACGGGGTATCTAGCAGAATACTGAAGTATTGTTCCACGTATGTTAGCTCAGTACTTAGCCATATCTGTAACTTTTCCTTTAGGAGTGGTCGGTTTCCTGAACGATTAAAGTACTCGGTAGTGAAGCCACTTTATAAAAAGGGAGACAGGGATAATGTTGACAATTATAGACCTATTTCTATGCCATCAGTGTTTGCTAAAGTTATTGAGAGGGTTGTATATACAAGGTTACTGCAGCATTTAAATTCACATAATTTGCTGTCAAATGTACAGTTTGGTTTTAGAAACGGTTTAACAACTGAAAATGCTATATTCTCTTTTCTCTGTGAGGTTTTGGACGGATTAAATAAAAGGTTGCGAACGTTAGGTGTTTTCTTTGATTTAACGAAGGCTTTTGACTGTGTTGACCACAAAATATTGCTGCAGAAGTTGGAACATTATGGAGTAAGGGGAGTAGCTTACAATTGGTTCGCCTCCTACTTTAAGAACAGAAAGCAGAAGGTAATCCTCCGCAATATTGAGAGTGGTAATGATGTTCAGTCCCAATGGGGCACTGTTAAATGGGGCGTTCCCCAAGGGTCGGTGCTGGGGCCACTGCTGTTCCTTATTTATGTAAATGATATGCCTTCTAGTATTACAGGTGATTCAAAAATATTTCTGTTTGCTGATGACACCACCTTGGTAGTGAAGGATCTTGTGTGTAATATTGAAACATTATCAAATAATGTAGTTCATGATATAAGTTCGTGGCTTGTGGAAAATAATTTGATGCTAAATCACAGTAAGACTCAGTTTTTACAGTTTCTAACCCACAATTCAACAAGAACTGACATTTTAATCAGACAGGATGGGCATGTTATAAGCGAGACGGAACAGTTCAAGTTCCTAGGCGTACAGATAGATAGTAAGCTGTTGTGGAAAGCCCATGTTCAGGATCTTGTTCAGAAACTAAATGCCGCTTTATTTACCATTAGAACAGTATCTGAAATAAGTGACATTTCAACACGAAAAGTAGTATACTTCGCATATTTTCATACGCTTATGTCATATGGTATTATTTTTTGGGGTAATTCTTCTGATTCAAAAAGGGTATTTTTGGCTCAAAAACGGGCTGTTCGAGCTATGTATGGTGTAAGTTCGAAAACCTCTTGTCGACCCCTATTCAATAGTCTGGGAATTTTGACATTGCCCTCACAGTATGTATTTTCTTTAATGTCGTTTGTTGTTAGCAATATTAGCTTATTCCCAAGAGTTAGCAGCTTTCACTCAGTTAATACTCGGCAGAAATCAAATCTGCATGTGGAATGCACTTCCTTGACTCTTGTGCAGAAAGGAGTGCAGTATTCTGCTGCATCCATTTTCAATAAGCTACCACAAGAACTCAAAAATCTTAGCAGTAGCCCAAACACTTTTAAGTCTAAACTGAAGAGTTTCCTCATGGTTCACTCCTTCTATTCTGTCGAGGAGCTCCTGGAAGAGATACAAAATTAAGCAAATTCCAGTGTACATTTTTGATTTTCTTTATTTAAACTAACGACTTGTCGCCTGAATATGTTTCTTATATTTCATTTTATCTGTTTCTACAATCGTGTTATAATTTCATGTATTGACTCGTTCCATGACCATGGAGACTTCTCCTAAATGTGGTCCCACGGAACAATAAATAAATAAATAAATAAATAAATACATCCTCTTCCATTTCCATATTATTGTCCTCAAGTACATCGCCCTTGTATAGACCCTCTATATACTCCTTCCACCTTTCTGCTTTCCCTTCTTTGCTTAGAACTGGGTTTCCATCTGAGCTCTTGATATTCATACAAGTCGTTCTCTTATCTCCAAAGGTCTCTTTAATTTTCCTGTAGGCGGTATCTATCTTACCCCTAGTGAGATAGGCCTCTACATCCTTACATTTGTCCTCTAGCCATCCCTGCTTAGCCATTTTGCACTTCCTGTCGATCTCATTTTTGAGACGTTTGTATTCCTTTTTGCCTGTTTCACTTACTGCATTTTTATATTTTCTCCTTTCGTCAATTAAATTCAATATTTCTTCTGTTACCCAAGGATTTCTACTAGCCCTCGTCTTTTTACCTACTTGATCCTCTGCTGCCTTCACTACTTCATCCCTCAAAGCTACCCATTCTTCTTCTACTGTATTTATTTCCCCCATTCCTGTCAATTGCTCCCTTATGCTCTCCCTGAATCTCTGTACAACCTCCGGTTCTTTTAGTTTATCCAGGTCCCATCTCCTTAAATTCCCACCTTTTTGCAGTTTCTTCAGTTTTAATCTACAGGTCATAACCAATAGATTGTGGTCAGAGTCCACATCTGCCCCTGGAAATGTCTTACAATTTAAAACCTGGTTCCTAAATCTCTGTCTTACCATTATATAATCTATCTGATACCTTTTAGTATCTCCAGGGTTCTTCCATGTATACAACCTTCTTTCATGATTCTTAAACCAAGTGTTAGTTATGATTATGTTGTGCTCTGTGCAAAATTCTACCAGGCGGCTTCCTCTTTCATTTCTGTCCCCCAATCCATATTCACCTACTATGTTTCCTTCCCTCCCTTTTCCTACACTCGAATTCCAGTCACCCATGACTATTAAATTTTCGTCTCCCTTCACAATCTGAATAATTTCTTTTATTTCATCATACATTTCTTCAATTTCTTCGTCATCTGCAGAGCTAGTTGGCATATAAACTTGTACTACGGTAGTAGGTGTGGGCTTCGTATCTATCTTGGCCACAATAATGCGTTCACTATGCTGTTTGTAGTAGCTTACCCGCATTCCTATTTTCCTATTCATTATTAAACCTACTCCTGCATTACCCCTATTTGATTTTGTGTTTATAACCCTGTAGTCACCTGACCAGAAGTCTTGTTCCTCCTGCCACCGAACTTCACTAATTCCCACTATATCTAACTTCAACCTATCCATTTCCCTTTTTAAATTTTCTAACCTACCTGCCCGATTAAGGGATCTGACATTCCACGCTCCGATCCGTAGAACGCCAGTTTTCTTTCTCCTGATAACGACATCCTCTTGAGTAGTCCCCACCCGGAGATCCGAATGGGGGACTATTTTACCTCCGGAATATTTTACCCAAGAGGATGCCATCATCATTTAATCATACAGTAAAGCTGCATGCCCTCGGGAAAAATTACGGCTGTAGTTTCCCCTTGCTTTCAGCCGTTCGCAGTACCAGCACAGCAAGGCCGTTTTGGTTATTGTTACAAGGCCAGATCAGTCAATCATCCAGACTGTTGCCCTTGCAACTACTGAAAAGGCTGCTGCCCCTCTTCAGGAACCACACGTTTGTCTGGCCTCTCAACAGATACCCCTCCGTTGTGGTTGCACCTACGGTACGGCTATCTGAATCGCTGAGGCACGCAAGCCTCCCCACCAACGGCAAGGTCCATGGTTCATTGGGGGGAGTGTAATTATCAGTCTTCAAAAGGGAGGTAAGAAGGAAATGACAAGTATTTTGGACAGGTCAGGAAAACTGCTGGTGAATCCTGTGGATGCCTTGGGCAGATGGAGGGAATATTTTGAAGAGTTGCTCAATGTAGATGAAAATGCGATCAGTAATGTTTCAGATTTCGAGGTAGAATGGGATAGGAATGATGATGGAAATAGGATCACATTTGAGGAAGTGGAAAAAATTGTCAATAGATTGCAGTGCAATAAAGCGGCTGGGGTGGATGAAATTAAGTCGGAACTCATCAAATACAGTGGAATGTCAGGTCTTAAATGGCTACACAGGATAATTGAAATGGCCTGGGAGTCAGGACAGGTTCCATCAGACTGGACAAAAGCAGTAATCACACCAATCTTTAAACATGGTAACAGAAAAGATTGTAACAACTACAGAGGTATCTCTTTAATCAGCATTGTGGGTAAAATCTTCTCAGGTATTGTTGAAAGGAATGTGCGAGTATTAGTTGAGGACCAATTGGATGAAAATCAGTGTGGGTTTAGGCCTCTTAGAGGTTGTCAGGACCAGATCTTTAGCTTACGGCAAATAATGGAGAAGTGTTATGAGTGGAACAGGGAATTGTATCTATGCTTTATAGATCTAGAAAAGGCATATGACCGGGTTCCTAGGAGGAAGTTATTGTCTGTTCTACAAGACTATGGAATAGGAGGCAAACTTTTGCAAGCAATTAAAGGTCTTTAGATGGATAGTCAGGCAGCAGTTAGAGTTGACGGTAAATTGAGTTCATGGTTCAGAGTAGTTTCAGGGGTAAGACAAGGCTGCAACCTGTCTCCACTGTTATTCATATTATTTATGGATCAAATGTTGAAAACAATAGACTGGCTGGGTGAGATTAAGATATGTGAACACAAAGTAAGCAGTCTTGCATATGCGGATGACTTAGTTGTAATGGCAGATTCGATTGAAAGTTTGCAAAGTAATATTTCAGAGCTAGATCAGAAATGTAAGGACTATGGTATGAAGATTAGCATCTCCAAAACGAAAGTAATGTCAGTGGGAAAGAAATATAAACGGATTGAGTTCCAAATAGGAGGAACAAAGTTAGAATAGGTGGACGGTTTCAAGTACTTAGGATGCATATTCTCACAGGATGGCAACATAGTGAAAGAACTGGAAGCGAGGTGTAGCAAAGCTAATGCAGTGAGCGCTCAGCTACGATCTACTCTCTTCTGCAAGAAGGAAGTCAGTACCAAGACTAAGTTATCTGTGCACTGTTCAATCTTTCGACCAACTTTGTTGTACGGGAGTGAAAGCTGGGTGGATTCAGGTTACCTTATCAACAAGGTTGAGGTTACGGATATGAAAGTAGCTAGGATGATTGCAGGTACTAGTAGATGGGAACAATGGCAGGAGGGTGTCCACAATGAGGAAATCAAAGAAAAACTGGGAATGAACTCTATAGATGTAGCAGTCAGGGCGAACAGGCTTAGATGGTGGGGTCATGTTACACGCATGGGAGATGCAACGTTACCCAAGAGACTCATGGATTCAGCAGTAGAGGGTAGGAGGAGTCGGGGCAGACCGAGGAGAAGGTACCTGGATTCAGTTAAGAATGATTTTGAAGTAATCGGTTTAACATCAGAAGAGGCACCAATGTTAGCACTGAATAGGGGATCATGGAGGAACTGTATAAGGGGGGCTATGCTCCAGACTGAACGCTGAAAGGCATAATCAGTCTTAAATGATGATGATGATGATGATGATGTTGCTACTCCACCTTATCTCATGGTAGATGTACAAAATGTGCTGATAAATTAAAGTACTCAATTGGTAGCACGTGAATTCCACTCATAACATGATGTTCTGAGAAACCTAGTATATCAAGCTCACTTTCACACTGTCTTTTAAATTTATTAGCAACTGGTCTATTTTATTCTTGAGATGACATATTTTAGGTGGAATAAAGACAAAATTTGATTTTTGCCCACCCCTGCATCTGCATGCTGTTTGCTAGGAGTGGTTTTTTCCAGTACGCTGGTTGATAGTTTTGCTTGAGGTGTGGAAGACTCGTATTGAACACACAAGAGAGATGTTTCGCACAACTTGTATTCTTTTTCTCTTGTGTTACTCACCATAAAAAACGCTGGGTTTGCTTTCTGTTGCATTTAGGATGGGCAGCAGTTTCTGCTGCATGTGTTGATGTTTCAACTGTTGGTCCTGTTACTGATGATTCTGCTGCTTTTGATGATGATGCTTCTTCACTGCTGGTGAGACTGGTTCTACACTGGTACACAGAATTTTGCTGTTTGTTCTCTCTCTGTTCACAATGATTTCATTTATCATTTTACACACAAAGTTTTTTCCTTCATAATTTAGATGCATTCTGTGTTTGGTCTGCTGTCATCTGTCCAATTTGCCTATATCGAGGAGGCTACCAAAGGGCACATTTGTTTTATTTTAATGTTAGTTTTTCGAATTTCTTTGTTGACAAACAAGTGACACATTAGATCGTATCTGTGTGTTAAGGTTGCAACTGTTGTATTTCATTGTTTATTGCATTCCAGGAACTTTTTTAGTTCCATTAGGCAGTTATTTGCTTGGTTTTTTGCAATATCATTTGCATCTGCTATATACATGACATAGTCATTTTCTCCTGATATTTTAAGTCGACACCGTTAATGTTTTTCGTACTTCCTCCTGGGTTCACAATACCTGTTGCGTCGTATTTTCTGTTTTCTTTGAAAAGTCTCATCACATTTTTGCTGTGATTGTCTGTTAAAAATAATACACTACGTTCATATTTTCGTTGATATTGTCTTTCTCATTCATCCCATTACTACATGCAGAAGATGACATGCTCAGTTTCTCACTGTCACTGTTTGCTTTAATGCTGACCTTAAGAGCTTGTACCACAATTCTGTTGATAAGGTTTGCTCAAAAGTTCATGTTCCCTTACCAACATTAGGCCTAAATCCGCCTCTTCACTCATGGAAAGAACATGAAATTTGTTTTTAACCACCAACTTTTTGGTTTTTCACTCCTTGGCAATTTTTTCATGTTTACATCTCTGTTTTTATATGGTATTTTCTTCCACTTGTTAAAGTTATTTTGTGGAAGGGAAATGAACTTTCATTTGACTAATGGCTCACTTATTTCTTTTTGAAGTTTAGACATGTCACTATTCAATACATTTTTACCGACATTATTTTTGTTTTTTGCAAGACTAGTACACACATCTTCTCCACCATTTTTTGTGTTTGTAGGAACGTACATAAAATCCTAATTTCTTATACTTAATAAAGTAGACTACTGTTTACTTTATTACAAGATAAGAAAGCAAATAGTCTAGATGTACTTTCACAACTTGTATGTGCCTATACTTTGTACATGAATGTGAATACATATAATTCTATACTGTCTTGTACTTTGAGAAATCCTACATCATGAATCTGATAAAATGGGCATTAAATAAATAAATAAAACTAATTAGATTCACTACTTCATACTAAATACTTCTGAAACTTTACTGATTTCAGTGATGACTATTAGCAGTTTAAATTTTGGAAAAGTTAAAAACCTTTTACGAACAATAGTCTTAAATGGAATTTATTAGTTGACCACAATATTATTGCACACAGGAATGAGGATACTTTGGTCAGCTTATCGTGAGTTTTTATCATGATATTTCATGAGGACATGCTGAAGCATTTGATGGTACATGCACAACTGTTACGAAATCTTTCACTGTGCAATGTGTTTTCCCTAGTCGCAGTTGCGCTTGTGTACTGGAAAGTCCCACATGTTTCCAATTATAACAACGCAAGGCCAAGTGCAATAATATCGCGGTTGGGTAAGTACATCCATGAGTCCAATGGCCTAGTAAATTATAGAAGGAGTGGCTGATGATGGATGTTATTACTCAAATTACTAATGGGAATGCAGCCAGGGAACCAAAAGAAGATGATTGTCAAGTATGTATCCTGGATGAATTTCCTTCAGTTATTCCTACATCCAATATTCAGAGTAACTATATTGGCCTGCAAGTGTATTAATTCCAACACCCCAATGAGGCTTCTGCAAGGTGTTCAGTTATCAACTCTGCGTAATATTCTTTATGTTTCTGACCTTAGCTAAATTACCCTGAGAGGTTATGTGATAGCACAGCACTGAGTGTAGCAGTCCAACCTGTGAGTAAATACAATAAGAGCAATTTGTAAGTGCAATAAGAGCAACTTGGCTAGATCCACACACCTAGTTAATTTTCCATGTTGATGTCTAGGCATTTCAAACATAGAGTTTCATTTAAAGTGTGCTCATTATCTCTATTTCTGATAGCTGTAATTAATTTTAATTTGTTTGGAATGATCTTTATAAGGTGGGTGGTTAAGCTGTTTTGCTATGAAGAAGCTGTAAGACACTTACATCACTCTTCTGACTGTGCCTGGTATGGAAGTGTTTTGCTCTGTCAGTTTACTTTTGACTAAACGAGGTGGTGCACTGGTTAGCACACTGGACTTGTATTTGTGAGGATCCCTGTCCTACCACACATATATGTGTCTTCAGTCACACAAGGCAAATGCTGAGACATTTTCTTTGAAAGGGCACAATCAGTTTCCTATCCCAATCTCAGTTTGTGTTCTCTCTCTGGAATGTTATGTCATCAACCAACTTCATACACTACTGGCCATTAAAATTGCTACACCACGAAGATGATGTGTTTCAGACATGAAATTTAACTGATGGGAAGAAGAAGCTGTGATATGCAAATGATTAGCTTTTCAGAGCATTCACACTAGGTTGGCACTGGTGGCGACACCTACAATGTGCTGACTAGTGAAAGTTTCCAACCGATTTCTCATACACAAACAGCAGTTGACCAGCATTGCCTGGTGAAATGTTGTTGTGATGCCTCGTGTAAGGAGGAGAAATGAGTACCATCACGTTTACAACTTTGATAACAGTTGGATTGTAGCCTATTGCAATTGCGGTTTATCATATCGCGACATTGCTGCTCGCGTTAGTTGAGATCCAATAACTGTTAGCAAAATATGGAATCGGTGGGTTCAGGAGGGTAATACGGAACGCCGTGCTGGATCCCAACGGCCTGGCCTCGTATCACTAGCAGTTGAGATGACAGGCATCTTATCTGCATGGCTGTAATGGATCGTGCAGCCATGTCTCGATGCCTGAGTCAACAGAAGGGGAAGTTTGCAAGACAACAACCATCTGCATGAACAGTTCAATGACGTTTGCAGCAGCATGGACTATCAGCTTGGAGACCATGGTTGTGGTTGCCCTTGACGCTGCATCATAGACAGGAGCGCCTGCGATGGTGTACTCAATGACGAACCTGGGTGCACGAATGGCAAAACGTCATTTTTTCGGATGAATCCAGGTTCTGTTTACAGCATCATGATGGTCACATCCGTGTTTGGTAACATCGTGATGAACGCACATTGGAAGCGTGCATTTGTCATCGCCATACTGGCGTATCACCCGGCATGATGGTAAGGGGTGCCACTGGTCACACGTCTCTTGTTCGCATTGACGGCACTTTGAACAGTGGACGTTACATTTCAGATGTGTTATGACCTGTGGCTCTACCCTTCATTCGATCCCTGTGAAACCCTACATTTCAGCAGGATAATGCACGACCGCATGGTGCAGGTCCTGAATGGGCCTTTCTGGATACAGAAAATGTTCGACTGCTGCCCTGGCCAGCACATTCTCCAGATCTCTCGCCAATTGAAAACGTCTGGTCAATGGTGGCCGAGCAACTGGCTCATCACAATACGCCAGTCACTACTCTTGATGAACTGTGGTATCGTGTTCAAGCTGCATGGGCAGCGGTACCTGTACATGCCGTCCAAGCTCTGTTTGACTCAATGCCCAGGCGTATCAAGGCCGTTATTATGGCCAGAGGTGGTTGTTCTGGGTACTGATTTCTCAGGATCTATGCACCCAAATTGCATGAAAATGTAATCACATATCAGTTCTAGTATAATATATTTGTCCAATGAATACCCGTTTATCATCTGCATTTCTTCTTGGTGTAGCAATTTTAATGGCTAGTAGTGTAGTTTCTTGAGAGCTACCCAAAATCCCTGATTAATAATTTATGTTGGGCAGTTAACAAAAATTGGAAAGGATAGATTGTTACTGTACAAATGGTCCTCACTGACCAACACCTCTGACCAGTTGTCCACACTCTAGCTTCCGATGTCAAAGACACAAATCTCTTCCTTCACCAACTCTCCACTTTCCCCACTCCTTTACGTCATGGACCCCAACCTGTCACTGCAGATGCCTCTTCCCCATACACCAACAACTTTCATGCTCACGTTCTTGCTGCTATCATACACCACCTGTCCCAATGTCCTTCAGACTCCAGACCCACTACTCATTCCTCATACACCTTACTAACTTAATCCGTACACAGAACTACTTCTCCTTTGAAGGAAAAGAAAACAAACAAATCTACCACACAACTGTGGACACCCACATAGCACCCTCCCATGCCTATCTGTTTATGGGCCATCTAGAGGAAACCTTCCTAACCTTCCCAAACGCTAAACCCCTGGTCTGCTTCAGATTCACTGATGATACCTTCATGATCTATACTCAACGCCAAGACACCCTGTCCTCATTCCTTCACAACCTAAATGCCTTCTCTTCCATCTGCTTCATCTGATCCTCCCACTCTGAGCATGCCACCTTCCTGAATGTTGACCCCTACTTTCTGATGGTTCTGGCCACACCTCTGTCCATATTAAACCCACCAACCTCCATTTCGACCTCTGCCATCCCTTCCACATCAAAAAATCCCTCCCATACAGCCTGGATAGCTGGGACAGCGTATCTGCAGTGACAACCACTCCTTTGCCTCATTTGTTGAAGGTCTCACAAAGGCCTTCACAGACAAGCACTATACCTCAGACGCAGTTCACAAACAGATTTCTTGTGCCATTTCCCCACACACCCTCTCAATCCTCCCGCCATCCCAAAGAAGAAGCTACAAAGGATTACCCCTTCATTCTAATACCACCTCACATTGCAACAACTGAACCACATTCTTCATCATGGCCTAAAACCACATCCATGCTGGCCGACACATTGGCTAACCTGGCACGTTTCTTCTTTCTCATATTAACATTAGTAAATAATTCTTGTTCCTTGTGACATATCACAACAATGGAACTGTGGAACCTGAAGTTAATTTATAATGAATAAGCTGCAGTCAATTACTTTTATAGGCACTTTGATGTTGCTTTGCCCTTAGAAAAGTAAAAATCTCTCTCAACTCTAATTCATGGTTAACTGCAGGAATTAAGAAATCTGCAGGTACTCCCAGAAATCTGGGTTAGCATTCAAAGAGTAATGCAGCATTAAAGCCATATCTATCTAAGAGGCTTCAGAAAAGTCTACAGAAAAGTTATTCATACAGAAAAAAAAACTGAACAATGATTTAATTATCAGAAAAGGCAGCAATAAAACTAAATCAGTTTGGAAGGTCATAAACCATAACATAGGTAAATCCAAAGTGACAAACAATAATCTTATGACAAAAAAGGAAGGAAAAGTTGAAGACCATCTATATGTTGCCTTACATGTTCAATGACTATGACATTAAAACTGCTCAAAATCTTATCAACAACTTGGTGAACTAAAAAGTTAGTAAGTGAAACGTTCTCAAAAATGAAGAGAGAAATGTTTTTGTACCCAGTTACACATTCATAAGTAACAAATGCAAATAATAAGCTGAAAAATAAAATGTCCTGTGGATGTGATGGTATTCCTGATAAGGTCACAAAACATAGTGCAAACAAAATAATAACCAAATTCATTGATATTATTAATATAGCATTTAAAATGTGATTTCCCTTCTGCACTTAAAAAATCAATAATAAAGCCACTTTATACAAAAGACTATCCATATACCATACAAAATTATAGATCATTGTCACAACTATCAGGTTTTTCTAAAGTTACTGAAAGGGTTATGTATGAGAGACTGTTGAGTTTTCTAAACAAATACAAAATTCTAACCAATGAAGAGAATAGGTTCAGGAAAAACAGGTCTACTGAAACAGCTGTATATCATTTCTTGAATCAGGTTTTAATTGCAATGGATAATGAGGACTTAAATTGTGGAATATTTTTAGATCCATCCAAGGCATCTGATCTCATCAACCATGATATTTTGCTAGAGAAACTGTATAGCTATGTAGTCCATGAAAAAGCATACAGCTAGTTTCAATCGTATCTGTGCAACAGATATCAAAGTGTTGAAATAATACATAATGGCACAAAATATTATTCTATATATCAGAAAGTCAACTGTCGTGTATCCCAGGGTTCTATTCTAGGCCCTCTGCTCTTCTTTGTTTTTATTAATGATTTTCCTAATCATCTAACAAGAGCAGAATCAGTACTTTTTGCAGACGATATGAGCCTTTTGGTCAAGGGAGTTAGTGAATCTGGCCTACAAGATAAAATAACTGCTACAACAAATGAGGCAGCTGAATGGTTCAATGACAATTACTTAATTATAAATGACAAAAGAACGCTTGGATGAATTTTAGGCACATAACAAACGAAGTAAAAAATAACATAACAGTAGAGATTGGGAAATGTCTAATAAATCAAACTTCTTTTACAAAAATTTTAGGTGTATGGTTGGACAATAACTTAAGATGGGAAAAATATGTTGTACTACTGAATAAAAACTTAGTAAATAGTGTTATATATTAAGAAAACTGCAATTTTGGAACAGTACTATGTGCCTATTACTCTCACATACATAGTCATCTAAGATATGGTATTATATTTTGGCGGAATACAGGTTTCACAAAAAGTTGTTCTATGCTCCAAAAGAGAGCTATTCCTATCCTGAAGGGTGTTGCCTGCAGAGACCCATGTAGAGGACTCTTTAAGGAATTAAAAATGTTGACCCGCTCTAATTTATTCATCTATGAATCAGTATGTTTCCTCAAGTCAAATTAAGAATTCTCTTATCTAAACAGGTCATAAACTATCAAACCAGAAACAGGTATGATTTCTCTAGAAACATACATTCAAAAGCCCTGTACCAAAATAATATTCAATGCCTTACCAAAAGAAATAAAAAAAACAAAAAAAACTTACATATATTTAAAAAGGAATTAAATAGGATACTATTAGATCAAACTTTCTATGATTTTGATGAATTTCTTTGCTATCTAAACAAATAGCGCTCTTTGTATAAAACTTTGTTTTTTCCATATTGCATGTAAAAAGAAGACAAATTATGTAAAGTGTAATTAAGAAAATGTTGAAGTGTAATTAAGAAAATGTTATTTCCCTTAATTGTTAAAAATATAAATTGTCTCTCTCTCTCTCTCTCTCTCTCTCTCTCTCTCTCTCTCTCTCTCTCTCTCTCTCTTTCCATATCACAATTCCTATATCAGGTATATGATAAAATGGATGATAATAAATTGAATTGAATTGAATTTAAAGATGCCTGGCATACCATCTTCACATGTTTAAATTTATCTACTTGCAGTGAACAGTGTTTCTTTACTAATGCTACTGCAGAATTTTGAAATGGACTGTTGAACATTATAAATGTTTCAAACTGGGCCGAGAAGATGCTGAAGATTAGTACTGGGTGAAGATTAGTAACTGGGCACCCTAGCACATCAAATACCGATGACAATGTGGAAGAAATAAAAAAATTGTTCTGGAAAATCACCAAATCACCATCAGAGAGGTTGCTGATGATGTCAGCGTATCCTCTGGATCATGCTAAGAAATTTTTTTGGATGCTTTGGACATCCAGTGAGTAAGAGCATAGTTTGTCCCGAAACTGTTGAATTTCCACCAAAAACGATGTAACTTAGACATTGCTCAGGAAATGCTGAATAAAATTAACAGTGATCTAGAACTTCTAAAGAAGGTTAAAACAGGTGATGAAACAGGGGAACTAAGTCAAAACCAAGACCCAGTCATCCCAATTTGAACTGCCCGAAGAACAGAGCCAAAAAAATTTGAAAAGTTTGATCACATGTGAAGGTTCTTCTCACTGTTATCTTCAATTACAATGGGATAAAGCATCACCAGTTCCTGTCTTATTCTTGTACAGTCAACATTGAATACTAACTGGAAGCTATGCATGGTTTGCACACAGCAATCTGAAGAAAATGACCAGAATTGTGGCACAGTCACTTGCGGAAATTGAATCACAATAATGCTCCCTCTCACGCCTCAATGCTTGTTCGTGTTTTTTGACAAAAAACAAAACCATTCCACAGCTAGTCATGGCTCCCTGCAATGTATTTCTATTCCTGAGGATGTCATTTTGCTGCCAGTGACAAATCAAAAAGAGAACCGCTGAAGGAGCTGAACACCCTAATAGAAAGTGGGTTTCCTAAGAGCTTCCAAGACTGGAAAAAGCACTGGCATAAATGTATTATATATGAGGAGGATCACTTCAAAGTGGACAAAGTGGATGTCAATGAAAAAATAAAGATTCCTTAAGAAAAACTAAAATTCCTGCTACTTTTTGACAACACCGTGTATTCCGTTCTGGGACGTACTGGGGCAACAGGAAGGGCATCTGGTCATCCCTTAAATTAATCATACCAAATCATAACCGTGTCAACCTTGTGCCAATAAGGGACAAAGGCACAAATAAAAGGAAAAAAAGAGACTCTTACAATTGAAATATTATCATCTCATCACTACTTCATCAGGCACGGAAAGTGAGCTACTGGTCCACCAGGTTAAGTCCTATCACACATTGCAGCACGAGTTCCCAAGATACACTTCATGATAAATGTGTGGGTACTCATTCGGGAACTATCAACTGTGGCCCAAACAGCAATTTACAGGTTGACGGTATAGAAAATTGACACTGACATGTCTGCATGCTGTCCTCGTGCTGCATGTTTTTTTTTGCTGGGTTTAGGCATCTCTCACCTTAACAGTTTGAGTCTTCTTCTCCAGAGTGTGCTTCACTTCAGTTAGTTTGTCTGCCAGTTCTTGTGCCGGCTTGCACTGCTTCTCTGTCTTTTCGACAAGTTCCTTATAGCGTCGCTCCATTTCCTTCATCTGCGTCTCACGGTCTGTTGCCATCTTAGACATGTTCAGCACCCTCCTCTGTAGGTGTCGCACTTTCTGCACAAGGTCATACTTCTCTGGGTCTGCTCCCTGTGACAATTCACATGATTTCATCAGTGGCTGAAATTACTGAGTTTGAGGTAATTTCTAGAGGGACTGTTATTTAGCTGTTAACAGTCTTACATCTTGTCTGTCTGAGGAATTCTCATGTAATAATAAATAATATATCACATATTTAATTACTTATTGCGACTTAAGAGAACTGAAGTACATACTATTTTAACACGAAAAATCAATTTACGAGCAAGATAATTTATAGGATGACTCAAAAACATTGGGCAATACTTAAAAATTAGATTGTTCACATAAATACAAGCAAAACCAAGTATATCAATGTAGGTCTAGACAAGCTCAACCTTAAACTACTGTGTACTATATATGGACCTCCACTTCTTGATCCACAACTGAAAAGTTATCATGGTAAAGAGGCTAAGTAACGAAATGTACTTTCTGGCTCATTCAAAATAAACTTTATTCAGATCTCAGGGACATAAATATGGACTAACTCCACATTAACACTTGCTCACTGATTTTTAGGAAAGCAAGTTATTACTTGGTATGATCCAAAACACCATAACAAACAAATGCTGACTTTTAAAAATAAATTTGCAGTACTTATATCAACTTTATTTGTGTTAATAATCATATCAGTTGCTTGCTAAATGTCCATAAAATAACTGTCTCTCATCTGGACAACCTTAAATGGTTGATCATAGAATGAAGGCTTTGATGACCGGATGACATAGCTGCTGGTAAATCCTTTGGGATGTGAGGTTGTGATCCCAGAAACTCTTCTGTTCCTGATGTTTCATACAGGACTGTGCTGGACATCCTTAGAGGTGCTCCTCCTCTGAGTCTTGCCAACTGATCAGTTGGACGTCTGAGAGCAACGCAACTGTAGGGAAGGGGGTGTGGTCAAAGTAATACGTGATGACCAGAGATAATCTTTATCAGTGATTAAACTTAACTATTGATTGTTGTCTTGTCAAAGATAAAACTGTCTAGCGATTCTGCAGAGCTACTGTCCATATGTCGCTAAGTTTCGTTGCCTCCTCTTTCCTATTAAAACTATCCCAATGCTTATAAATTTCAATGGCTTCTCTACATAGTTGTGGACAATAATTTGACATTGTAGATAAAATTTCTGTTTCAGAAAATTTCACTTCATGGTTTCCTGCTTTAAGTGCATGCTCTGCTACAGCTGATTTCTCTATTTTTCCTTGTCAGTAAAGACTTTTGTGCTCTTTTAGCTGTGTATTTATGCTGCTCTTGGTAGTTCCAATATAAACTTTACCACAAGTACATGGAATTTTGTATACACCACATGTTGACAGAGGAGGATGTTTATCCTTCACAGATCGGAGTACTTGACTTATTTCCTTTGTTGGTCTAAAGACCGATCTGATGTCATGTTTTTGTAAAATCTTACCAATCTGAACTGTAACTTTTTTAATAAAAGGGACAGAAACTGTATTTTTCGATTGTTGTGGTTCATCCTTGTCCTGCGATCACTAATTTCCATATGGAGCAATTCCAACAATCGGCTCTGGACAAAGCACAGAAGAAACCATCTCACTGGCACCGGTTTGTAGATGACACATTGTGGTTTGGTCCCATGGTATAAAAGCTTTGGACGAATTCTTTGACCATCTAAATAAAATTAATCCAAAAATCCAGTTCACCATGGAAATGGAAAATGGTAAAGAATATCTTTCTCGGACGTTTTAGTTATGAGACAGTCCGATGGACGTTTGGAACAAAATTTTTTGGAAAGTAACACATACGGACATATATTTGCATAAAAACTCCAATCACCATTCACAACAAGGGAGAGGTGTCATTAAAAATCTTGTCAATAGATCCGAACAGGTATGCACATCAGAACACCTGGACATTGAAATAAAACATCTGAAGCAGGATTTCAAGAAAAATAGGTGCTCAGGGAAAGAGGTAAAGAGAATTTTGTGACCAAGGAACAGAAGTACCAAGGACAAGGATGAACCACAATGATGGAAAAATATAGTTTCTCTCCCTTTTATTAAAAAAGTAATTAATCAGACCAGTAAGATTTTACAGAAACATGACATCAGATCAGTCTTTAGACCAACAAAGAAAATAAGTCAAGTACGCTCCAATCCGTGAAGGATAAATGCCCTCCTCTGTTGACATGTGGTGTATACAAAATTCTGTGTACTTGTGGTAAAGTTTATATTGGAACTACCAAGAGGAGCATAAATAGATGGTTAAAAGAGCACAAAAGTCTTTACCGACAAGGAAAAATAGAGAAATCAGCTGTAGCAGAGCATGCTCTTCAATCAGGAAACCCCAAAGTGAAGTTTTCTGAAACAGAAATTTTATCTACAACATCAAATTATTATCCACGACTATGTAGAGAAGCCATTGAAATTTATAAGCATCAGGATAATTTTAACAGGAAAGAGGAGGCAATGAAACTTAGCGATATATGGACAGTAGCTCTGCAGAATCGGTAGACAGGTTTAACTTTAACAAAATGACGATTGATAGTTAAGTTTAATCGCTGACAAAGATTATCTCTGTTCATCACCTGTTGCTTTGACCACTCCCCCTTCCCTATAGTATTTATGTTGCTCTCGGACATCCAACTGGTCAGTCAGCAAGACTCAGCAGAGGAACATCTCTGAGGACGTCCAGCTTAGTCCTGGATGAAAAGTCAGGAACAGGAGAGTTTCTTCGACCATGACCTCACATCCCGAAAGGTTTAAATAGTTGGTACTGCAGGCTGTAGCTGTGGTGTTCATTACATCGTCAGGGACAAAATGCTTCCTCATCTTCGCCCACGCTTTCTTTTAGAGTCTGTACAGGATGGCAGCCAGTCAAGGAATATTTTAGGGTGTTGGTTTAAGAAATTTATTTCAAATGCCCCTTGGAATCTTTACAAGTTTTCTCCCAGAGTAATTCACACCATGTCTATGTGACACAAGTCACTTGCCTTTCAAAACTGAGGCAGTTCTGTCCAGTTAAAGCTGCTGACAGGAGACACCCTGAGCCCTCTGCTGCAACTGCTAGCGAATTCACGCCATTGGTTTCAGCCAATAGCGTGCACGGGTTACTGATCATGTGAGTGGACACCGGAGCATCCTGTGGAGCAGAACACACTTGCTTCTCTCTCTTGTAATCCAGACCTCGAGCAGAACAGATGCCTTTTTGGAAGGCACAGCCTCTGGCTCTGCCTTTGCCGACTGGCCACCGACATAAGTTAACGTGAACAACTTCCCCTTCTATTGCCCATTTTAATTATTTATTTGACCTCCTAGACTGGCCTAAACCCACTAACTTCCAATCCTTGGCGTGCCATTTCATACTCCATATATTGAAATATATCCTGTTCATTGTACTTAATTTCCTGTTTTGTCATTTAACGGCAGCCCTGGATGCCCACTACCAAATCCTGACCGCTCGACCTCCTGCACACTGCCGCAACGAGGTATATTTAACAACCTTCTTCCCCCTTCCCTGCCAAGCTATACATTAACAGCAATTGCAGGAGTCTCTCATAAACTCCCCTAACTTTACAATTGGTGTCAGAAGTGGGATGTAACAATTATATCCCCCCTCCTGGCACGAACTCTTTTGCATTTGGTGTCAGAAGTGACATGTTAGCATCCGTATAATTTTACAATTGGTGTCAGAATCATGATTCGTTCCCACCATTCGGTCCACAGAGTGGCCGTTTATTCTGGTTCACATTTGACGTTGTGTGGTCGGTCAATATTCGCCGCTGTCATTCCTCTACAAGCCGAGCCCGGGTGCCGCAGGGCGTCGGCTCGACGTCGCGCCAGATGCTGCGTCCGCACATACCGACACCCGGGGCAAAGTCTGCCTACGTCTCGTTGAGTGCGGCACCAACATGTGCGCGCCGGACATCCGAGTTGCTGCCGTGCTGCAGCTGTTCACGGCCAGTGTGGCTCGCCTGCCATTGCCACCCACCTCCATCGCCCCTGATATCACCAGTCCACTGAGATCCGCCACAAGACACACGTGCATATTGCGTGTGCTCCAGTCTCATTTCACACTCACAGCCAGCCCACATGTCTGTGTTGCGGGCCCCGCTGTTGTTGCCCAGCTGCACAGCCCACGCCACCCAGAGGCACTGCCCAACATTCGCTGCCCATCAACTTCCCGTTGCCGTCTCCATTTGGGTTCTGGCATCAATGCCCGGGGCATGTACTTTCAGTGCTGTGTAGCTACCCGGCTCACTGCCTGTGCCGCTGCTGTGCGAATACTGCATGTGTACGCCCCTCAGCCGCTACACCACTGTCTCTTCTGTACTATGAGTGTTGATATATACTGAAGCATTTGCAGCATTTGCTCTAGAGCAAATCCCCTTTATAGCATAAATTTTGCATCCATTATACAGTTACTGCCTGTGTATTTTAAACACATAACTCTGTTGTCAAAGAAGTATGTCATGCTTAGTTATTGTGATGAGAAGTGCTTTAAGATTTTTTTTGTATAGCTTTTAGTTAATCTCCAGGGATGTGCAGCTTGCACAATGTGTTTAGCACCCACAGAGGCTCCTAGCTGTTCACAGCATTTTCTTCCATTTCATTTTCATGTCACGATCAACTCTTTCTCTTTCATCTTTCCTATAAGCATAATGAAAGTAGGTTCCTTATCGTTGCCCCACAGACGTAAGCGCTTAAGGGCTCTGTAACACCCTGTGTCGTCATACCGCGTCCACAAGGTATCCGAAATTGTTGGCACCCTAAATTCTTGTCTCTCTTTACCTTTCATTAGTAAGGTTACAGATCGAACCGGCAAAAATTTTGCTGAAACATAAAGTGAAACCAGTATTCAAACCTACCAGAAAAATAGGACAAGTACTTCATTCTGTTAAAGATAGAAGGCCACCATTATCATCTAGCGATGTGTATAAAATTCCGTGTACTTGTGGTGAGATCTATATTGGTACTACGAAAAGAAGTGTGAATACGAGGGTAAAGGAGCATAAAGTCTTTGTCGACTGGGAAAAATAGATAAATCGGCCATTGCGGAACATGCACTTCAGTCAGTAGACCATGTAGTTAAGTTTTCTGAAACTACAGTTTTAAGTCCTACCACAAACTACACTCCTGGAAATTGAAATAAGAACACCGTGAATTCATTGTCCCAGGAAGGGTAAACTTTATTGACACATTCCTGGGGTCAGATACATCACATGATCACACTGACAGAACCACAGGCACATAGACACAGGCAACAGAGCATGCACAATGTCGGCACTAGTACAGTGTATATCTACCTTTCGCAGCAATGCAGGCTGCTATTCTCCCATGGAGATGATCGTAGAGATGCTGGATGTAGTCCTGTGGAACGGCTTGCCATGCCATTTCCACCTGGCGCCTCAGCTGGACCAGCGTTCGTGCTGGACGTGCAGACCGCGTGAGACGACGCTTCATCCAGTCCCAAACATGCTCAATGGGGGACAGATCCGGAGATCTTGCTGGCCGGGGTAGTTGACTTACACCTTCTAGAGCACGTTGGGTGGCACGGGATACATGCGGACGTGCATTGTCCTGTTGGAACAGCAAGTTCCCTTGCCGGTCTAGGAATGGTAGAACGATGGGTTCGATGATGGTTTGGATGTACCGTGCACTATTCAGTGTCCCCTCGACGATCACCAGTGGTGTACGGCCAGTGTAGGAGATCGCTCCCCACACCATGATGCTGGGTGTTGGCCCTGTGTGCCTCGGTCGTATGCAGTCCTGATTGTGGCGCTCACCTGCACGGTGCCAAACACGCATACGACCATCATTGGCACCAAGGCAGAAGCGACTCTCATCGCTGAAGATGACACGTCTCCATTCGTCCCTCCATTCACGCCTGTCGCGACACCACTGGAGGCAGGCTGCACGATGTTGGGGCGTGAGCGGAAGACAGCCTAACGGTGTGCGGGACCGTAGCCCAGCTTCATGGAGACGGTTGCGAATGGTCCTCGCCGATACCCCAGGAGCAACAGTGTCCCTAATTTGCTGGGAAGTGGCGGTGCAGTCCCCTACGGCACTGCGTAGGATCCTACGGTCTTGGTGTGCATCCGTGCGTCGCTGCGGTCCGGTCCCAGGTCGACGGGAACGTGCACCTTCCACCGACCACTGGCGACAACATCGATGTACTGTGAAGACCTCACGCCCCATGTGTTGAGCAATTTGGCGGTACGTCCACCCGGCCTCCCGCATGCCCACTATATGCCCTCGCTCAAAGTCCGTCAACTGCACATACGGTTCACGTCCACGCTGTCGCGGCATGCTACCAGTGTTAAAGACTGCGATGGAGCTCCTTATGCCACGGCAAACTGGCTGACACTGACGGCGGCAGTGCACAAATGCTGCGCAGCTAGCGCCATTCGACGGCCAACACCGCGGTTCCTGGTGTGTCCGCTGTGCCGTGCGTGTGATCATTGCTTGTACAGCCCTCTCGCAGTGTCCAGATCAAGTATGGTGGGTCTGACACACCGGTGTCAATGTGTTCTTTTTTCCATTTCCAGGAGTGTATTATCCACAACTGTATAGGGAGGCTATTGAAATTTATAAACATGAAGATAATTTTAATAGAAAAGAAGAGGCCTTGAAATTAAGCGAGATATGGACAGTGGCGTTACATAATCGTTAAGTGATTTTCATCTATGACGGACTGTTATCGATAGTTACATTTTATGTTTGACTAGTTTTCTCTCTGCTACTATGTGCGAGCTAGACCACACCCACTTTCCTCAGTATGTAGGCCGCTCTCTGATGCCCGACTCGTCAGTCTGCAGGACTCAGCAGGACCAGCCATACCTATGAAGATGTCCAGCATAGTATTGGACGAAACGTTAGGGATAGAAGAATTCCATGGACCATGGCCATATAACCCGGAAGAATTATCAACAACAGAACCATTAACCATGATTCCCTTTACCATGAAGCGAGTTTCCAGTTGAGACCGTGTTTCTTTTTATTGTCATCTAAATTGCGGCCTAATTTCCCTGTGAACGTTTATTATAAGCAGAGACTGCATGGCGCAACCATGTGGACTGGCACAGCTGTCGCCTTGCAATAAGCCAGTCATGCCCCGAATGTTCATCTTGCCTGTCATAATTAAGTCTAATCTTCATTTGATTTATAAGCCATTTATTGTATAAGTTTTTAGTGAGCATGTACGCAGAGTATTAAGTGTTTGAAGGTACCCTCTCCCAACTACTGTATAAGTATTTGTTATTTGATGATATAAGCTATTTGCATCATTCATCTTTGTTGGAGAATTTTTGTATTGTACTGTATTTCACATTTAGATCTCCTTTATTGACAATGATTTTGTTTTGCCTTTCGAAAGAATGCATCAAGTTTTCCCTACTAAAATTTTTCTACAATGTTACTTTTTACAAGCGTAGGTCATTGAACATTTTGTTTTGCTGTCAAACTTAGATTGTGGAACCCCTCCTTTTGTTGTCCATTCTATTTGTCTTTTCTTGTTCAATAGATTGTGATACTTCAAATTTTCATCTAACTTTTGCAACTAATACTCCACTGCTTTGCAGGTAAGCTAAGTCTACTGTCGTTTTATAAGCATTTATTTCCCTGTTTTCTTTCAAGCTGCCTAAGATTAAAAATGATTTCGAGTTTTTCACCCTCATGCCTGATAATCAGACTATAATTCCGAGTGGAATTTAGAAGCAAGCGACGACCAGCTGATGGAACACAAAACGGAAATGCATTGCCATAACAAAGCTGGCCATTATGGGGTGTCTTTCCATGCACCGCCATTTAGTTTGGTGGCGCTTTGCATTTCCAAGTCTCCTCCGAAGTGTAGTACCACCCTACCACCTTCCGTAAACCCTTACCATGCACACTATGATATGCATTTTCATGGACATCCTTGCTAAATGAAGCACCCGAGTTATCTACACAATAGAGAGGAGATGAATGTATCCCTGAAGTTGAGAAGAAGGGCACTACCCTCTCATTGTAGAGCGGTAAGCGATATAGAGAGTTCACCCAGATGAACACAAGTTTCGTTATTATTCATCCTACTTCTTACAAAGTAATTTACTGATGAAGAGAAGAAGTTACGAGCGAGCACGGAAATTGACACTTTTACCATTGGGTACAGTGCCACGTTATGTGTTTAGGAAATGAGAGACACCCGTTTGTTTATTCAAACAAACACACCCGTGATGTTACGAGATTGAAGCTCCAGCTGAAATTAACACTAATTTGTTGATGTTTAGCACCCATGATGTAATGTCATCACCCAAGCACAGAACACACTATTTTGTTGAAAATTTAGTTAGCAAGAGACTGCCAGCCAAATAAATAAAAAGTTTCATTGTACAATGTCGAAGTAATTCGTGCACCCCCTTTTTCCGTAGCTCACCCTGTTACTTCAGGGATTTTGGTAATTTTGTAGTAGTTAACCCCCACGAGATGTAATCGCACTATGTCTTCCTCGCCAATGCATTGCATTGGGTTACTACCATTGCTCTGACTCGCTCATCTACCTGAACTTGTTCCCAATTATACCCAATTCCTTATCCTTTAACGTTAGGACCCTTCCGGTTCGCTGCGGGTGTGCCGCTCGGCATAAATGGCCAATATGTCGGGCTACCCTGGCGTTGCAACCACGGACGGCTGTCCACTATTATACCCAGAACAAACCCTGCATTAAATACAACACGATTTTTCCCATTGGTCAAATCCCTTTTCTTCCTAAGCCCTAACATCCAGTACTTAAGCGAATCACTTATGAAACCACTAAATTCCACCAGTACATGCCGACAGCTGTGCTGCATGCTGAAAGTGCCACTGCCAGACCCTTCCCCTTTACCCCTCTCACCATTCCTCATCCCTTGTGCTTACCTCCCTGCTTTCTCCCCTCCCACAAGACATGCTTTATGCCACAGATGATATCCCCTCCATCTCCCTGCTGGAGAGAACGGCCATTAAAGTCTGTCGACATCACACTTCCCTGCCGGCCAAGCCACATGCTCATCTCCTGTCAGTCAAAGTTTGTTTACAAACAGTGTGTGCATTTCTGTCATGCAGAACCACATTCTAGATGTGAACCTTTCCGTATTTTGTGAACTGCTTAAAAACTCACTGAGTTCTTTCCCTTCCTTTATATGAAGTTTTATGAATAGGACGAGAATATTGTTAGCTGTTTTGTCACTATGGACACACTTTTAATTACCTTTTCTAGAGTTTTGCTTGTGTGTTATCCATGCCTATTACTTTGTTTTACAAGCTTATTTTATGCCATTTGACAGTCCCCTCATTTCATCCTTAATTCCACTGTTTTGTCAGTATATGTTGTAGCCGCTGGAACTTTATATAACCATTACCTGTAACTAATACGTGGAGGATGTACTAAGATTTTACATTTGTTATCATTCTTCTTTAAATGTACTTAACCCAAGTGTAACCCATGCTAGGTGTTAATGATCTGCAGTAAGTCAATTTATTATCTTTTTTACCCAAATATTTTTATTACCATAGAATTAAGTATTTTGTTATAATAGCAGATTTTTCCCTCAAACTAATAGAAACCGTGATAGTTCATACCTATTTTGTGAAGCGTTATGGCGTCATTTAACTTCGTTTGTCTTAAGACTTGATTATATGGATAGTGATGATTTCAACTATTACAAGAGATATTGTATTGTAATTTGAGCAAGTTAATATTATACTATTTTCTTACTCATGAAATTTGATAAACTTGACTGCATCTAAATCCCCTCCCATTTACATACACTAAACGAAATATTGTAACAGATCCCTCCCATAGTATTAAGGCCCCTACTATGGCAAACCGTTTTTCCGGGGAGTGACCGACACCCTTTTGTAAACAATGTTTGTCACCACTTTTCTGGAAGGGGGAAGGAATGTACAGGATGGCAGCCAGTTAAGGAATATTTTAGGGAATTGGTTTAAGAAATTTATTTCAAAGGCCCAGTGGAATCTTTACAAGTTTTCTCCCAGAGTAATTCATGCCGTGTCTATGTGACACAAGTCACTTGCCTTTCAAAACTGAGGCAGTTCTGTCCAGTTAAAACTGCTGACAGGAGACGCCCTGAGCCCTCTGCTGCAACTGCTAGCGAATTCACGCCATTGGTTTCAGCCAATAGCGTGCACGGGTTACTGATCATGTGAGTGGACGCTGGAGCATCCTGTGGAGCAGAACACACTTGCTTCTCTCTCTTGTAATCCAGACCTCGAGCAGAACAGATGCCTTTTTGGAAGGCACAGCCTCTGGCTCTGCCTTTGCCGACTGGCCACCGACATAGGTTAACGTGAACAACTTCCCCTTCTATTGCCCATTTTAATTATTTATTTGACCTCCTAGACTGGCCTAAACCCACTAACTTCCAATCCTTGGCGTGCCATTTCATACTCCATATATTGAAATATATCCTGTTCATTGTACTTAATTTCCTGTTTTGTCATTTAACGGCAGCCCTGGATGCCCACTACCAAATCCTGACCGCTCGACCTCCTGCACACTGCCGCAACGAGGTATATTTAACAACCTTCTTCCCCCTTCCCTGCCAAGCTATACATTAACAGCAATTGCAGGAGTCTCTCATAAACTCCCCTAACTTTACAATTGGTGTCAGAAGTGGGATGTAACAATTATATCCCCCCTCCTGGCACGAACTCTTTTACATTTGGTGTCAGAAGTGGCATATTAGCGTCCGTATAATTTTACAAGTCACCAGTTTTTCTGTCACATCCCACTGCTGAATTATTTAGATTGTTTTCAGTATCCATTGCACTACCAATGAAGAAACACAAGAGACTGGCTACAAAATGAGAGGGGCAAGCGGAAGTGTATCATCTCTATGCCCCACAAGCCAACTTGTGTAACACTTTCTGTACTTACCCCGCTGAGCATGAACAAGTTATAGGAGTTACCTCTCATGTCATGCTGACTTTTGTAGCACCTGCATCAGTCATCATTGGAGATAGCCCTTTTATTATGAAAAACCCTGTTCGCATATCACTTATGAAGCAGAAAATACAATTTATGCAAAACTGACACTTAGCCACTTTAGCATGATAACCCTTCAACTATAGCCCAATAAGGTCGAGTGAGATTTGGCACAAATTTATGATCCAGCAATAAATTTTGCTCATTTCATTTGTCTCAGTGACATCATAGAGCCTTACAATTAATCTCTAGGTGATATTTACTTATGAGGTAGGTGAAACATGCAGAAAAAATGTCAACTTCATCAACACACTAAATTAAATAGACAAGGCTGCAACTAATTCACAACTCTAAACAATAACAGATAAAGCTGGACTGGAAAAAGTCAATGCTTGAGTCATTAAAATCCAATGTGTATAGATTGCTGGCCTTATAAGAAGTCTGACATAAGAATCTGATTGCAATACAATGTGTTTAAGCAAAATTCATACCCTACTATTATGCAATATTATGTTGCCTCATTAGTTCTCTGTAATGTCCAGTTCTGATGAATACTACCAATTCAAAAAGCTGTCAGTGACATTTCCTCACTCAAGAAATGACTAAGTTCGATCAAAATAAAGTACTGGCCCCAACTGCTGATAGAAAAAATGCAACTAAGTTACACACTTTACTCGCAAAAGTTTGAGTCCAGCAAAATGTTAAACTAATAGCAAATATTCTACATACCACCATCTCGTAAAAGTTACAATACATTCAAATGTTAAACACCCTGTGAAAACACAGACCACAAAATTTTATAAATACCATTACTGTAATGGCATGGCCTAATTGCCTGCCAGAAATACAAGTAGAGTCATAACTTGAGAGTGTGAACAGACATGAAGCCAAGAACTCATGTCACCCAACATCAACTGTGACTTTCTGAAATACTACATGACCTGACACTCTTATTTGTCAAATTTTGATGATGTACATTATACATGAATAGATATGTTGATCATTTAGAAACCTCTCACATCATTGTACATCTACTATTGTTGGCAAAGTGCTTGAGACAATAAAAACACACATCACGATAATACTATCTATTAGCATGTCATATGTATTTGTTACTGATATTTATACAATATGTCATGGTACTCTCTATACAATATGTCATGGTACTCTCGGAATTTACACAGTATATACCACTTTTGAATGACATAAGTCTTTATTTATTGCCATTTTTAACAAAAAAAATGCTCTTGCTACAAACAAGCTATTCCTAAACTTTTGGTAAGTGGGATAATAAAAATCACATGTGAGTACACTGAGCTGTCTTCAGAATATGTGTGCATGTTGTAATTTGAGTATCCTGGCTTAATTTGTACACTGTTGATTAGTAAGTTCAGCCATCATAGTTAAATTACTTGTTTGATCAGCTCAGGAAATTTATGTGGCCTAATTTGCTCAGGCAGATTTGTTTGACACATTGGATGACCTTTCAGCATGATGCACTCACTTACATGAGTGACTTAATGTTTTTTATTGAAATCATACTATATTAAACAGCTGTAAATTCCATCAATTTAACTGTATTGATCATATGAAATTCTGATATCATTTGTTTTGGTTAAACATTTAGATTTGTGCACCCAGTTTTTCTACAGCTACTATAGAATTTTCATTTAATACCAGGCAGCACTTCGTTCTTGGTGTGAGTGGAAGTAACAATTGTCTGTGGGCTGGTTTCATCATGTTATGAAAACCCACACTGGGCAGTCAGCCCCTGGTGGCCAGAGACAGTAGCCATTTGTATGAGAGTTGTGCTTGTACGAATTCGTGTGTTTTCTATTTCAGGAGATGGACTTTTTTGAGCAAAGCTTAAATGTTAAGCAGTCATCCCATTGCGCCTGTCTGTGACTCAATGCCTCTACTATGTGGTGAGCAGCAATCTATCCTTTTAATATCATTGCTGATCAAAATATAGAGTAGATAGCAGTTAACAGATGTCATTGAGTTAGATCACTGTAAAAAGAAAAGGATGGTTGAGAAGAGGAAAGAATCCAAGATGCTGAGCTTGCAATGAGAGGTCTACTCACAAGGGAAGTCACTTCTTCATGTTTGTCTACTTCAAATGTTGTGGTGCAACAGAACATTTTTATTTGCGAAAGAGAGCTGTGTTTCCTTCAGTTCCTTGTTGATTCAGTCCAGTATTTCACTGAATAATTGTCCTATGACTACTTCTCCTCTTCTTAAGTAGTATGACAATTTTCGATTCCCGAAAAGTCACAATCATAACTTTTCGGTCCAGTGTGTTCTTTTGAATTGATAACACTGGAAGCAACTGATTTGTTCTGAATGCTGCTCAGTTTCTGGGATGTAATGGTGAATCAAGATCTGAATGCAAAAAGTTCTTTTGATGTTGCTTAAATTTTTCTAAGCACAGATTCAAAGTTGCAAGCCACACCGGCTTGTGTCCACCATCAGCAACAGTGAAACCTGCTGCCCTACAATTTTTTCATCATCAGTCCATCACATAAAATATTAAATACCATGCCAGTATGTGGCTTCTGTTATTTTATAGACTTCCATTTGACAATCACTGAGAACTATGTCATAAACTGTTTAAATGATATCTTTGTCAACCACATCTGTGAGGCATCTTTGGCAATCCTCATCAAAACTGTATGTCTGGCCACAATTGACTTTGTTAAACCTATATCTAGGTATTATTACTGATGGAGATGCCAAAAATAAACATCATCTAAGTTTACTTTTATCTTGCCAGATGGTTTCCCATCCAAAAGCAAAAAGTGAAACATTGAATAACACTGTGCTTTTCCCACCTCAGGATAAACTACAACATGGTCTCCAAAAGCTAGTGAAATACATTAATTAAAATTATTACATTTATCTACATCTTATTTTGCATCACCACCTTCAAAATAGGTGTCTTGGGAGTGAATGCCACATCTAAAATGCACCATGGGTGTCTTTCTTTGGGTTGGGTTGTTTGCGGAAGAGACCAAACATCGAGGTAATCGGTCCCATTGGAATTAGGGAAGGATGGGGAAGGAAGTTGGCTGTGCCCTTTCAAAGGAATCACTCTGGCATTTGCCTGGAGTGATTTAGGGAAATCACGGAAAACCTAATCAGAATGGCTGGACACGGAATTGAACCGTCTGTCTTTCTTTGTTAGGGTGTTTAGTACCAATTGCAATTCCTTGCACTGTATCTAATATTCACCCTTTCAAATTGATTGTAATCAAGGGAAAGAGGACAATGTCACACACAGAAAAGTCTGATGGGTAAGGAGGGTGGGAAACAAATGTTATTTGGTCATCGGTCTCATTGTAATTAGGGAAGGATGGGGAAGGAAGTCGGCCGTGCCCTCTCAAAGGAATCACTCCGGCATTTGCCTGGAGTGATTTATGGTAATTATGGAAAACCTCATCAGAATGGCCAGACACAGGAGGGTATTTAGTACCAATTGCAATTCCTTTCACTGTATTTAATATTCACTCTTTCAAATTGGTTTTCATCAAGGGAAAGAGACAATGTCACACAGAGAAAAGTCTGGTGGGTGTGGAGGGTGGGAAACAAATGTTATTTGTTTTTAGTCAAAAGTCCTGAATAATGTAGGTGTATAAAGTCAATCATTGTCATAGTGGGGTACCCAGTCTTCCCTCAGATCTCTTAGCACATTGGAATAGAAAACTCAGGATGGAATATGACAATATTATGAAAAGGGTAATTGCTACTCACCATACAGTAAAGATGCTGAGTCACAGATAGGCACAACGAAAAGAATGTCAGAAAAATGTTTTGGCCAAACAGGCCTTCATTGGAATTACGCAATATACACACATGACTCAAGCAAATGCAGCTGACAAACACATGGCCACAGTCTCCGATTGCCAAGGCCAGACTGTGAGCTTTTGTATGAAGTCATTAATTCTGATGCAGTACTGTTTGGCTGAAAGCTTTGTCTAACAATATTTTTGTTGTGCCTATCTGTGACACAGCATCTCCACTGTGTGGTGAGCAGCAACAATCATTTGCATAATATTTTCAACATTGCAATAGAATTCTTTACAAACAACATAAAAAATAACAATAATAATCAACACGGACTTGACATTACTCTTGATTTGTGGAGCTTTTTTGGCACAAGGTGGAGGAGGGTTTTTCCATTGTGACAATTGCTCCTTAGTTTCAGGGTCATATCCAGAAATCCAATATCCACCTCAAATGGAAGCCTTTGAAAGAATGTTTGGATCACCTCAAATCAGTTGCTTCATATCCCTTCAGACTTTCATCTCTTGTCACTTATAATTGTCTTGAAGCAGTCGTGACACAAACTTTGCCACAGTCCTATTCTCGTGCAATTCTTTTGACAGAATATGTTCACATGAACCATAAGTTATTCCCAAAGAGTTGCAGATGTCTCGGATAGTCAGTGTATGATCTTTCACATTCAATTCTCTTGGTCTGTAAGCATTTTACGGTGTGATGCACATTTTATGGTGCGATGTCAGCTAACAAGCAACTGGGAATTGTCATCATCAATTGACACACACCCATTTTTGAAACTCTTTATATTTTATGTAACTTCATTAACCATCATAGTGTGTGGTAGGAATGTGGCCACACACAGTAAAAACAATAAATAAGTTATGGTGTTACGTTTTAATGCATAATCGGTTTTGAGACTTCATGCCTCATCCATAGATGCACCTTTGTACACATCTAATCAACAGTTGTTCGTAATTTCCCAGCTCATTCAGGTTGTCAACTGAAATACTGCTAACCACACTTTATGCTGTCATAATTGACATCTGCTTCATCTGCTGCACAGTGAGCTACGTAAATTTAAGTATTAACTGTGTTTTCTTACTTGTCACTTCTTTTTCCATGTGTTTTTGCTTTTAGGAAGCTTTAATTTTCAAGTACTAGTAACAGTGTACCATAGATTTCGTGTTTGTTTTGAATACAGTCCAGAGACAGGTAGTGCTTATTTTCATTGTTGCCAACAAGAAGCGTCTAGTAACCACAGTTTAGTCAGCTATTAGCTGCCTTTAGTGAATTAGCAGTCTAGTTAAAAGTTGATTAACTATCTACAGTGAATTGTTGATTTCTTAGGACAGATAGGATATGTGACTGCTGTGTACAGGCGCAGGAGGAGCTGGCTACTGTTCGCGAACAACTGAACGTGTTGATGGCCGCTGTCAACCGTCTTCAGTTTGCTGCCTCAGAGTGTAGCAGCAGTGGGGAGTCTCTGGTGTGTCACATGGTACACCACAGGTGTTACATGCTTCACCCACAGTCCTTGCTGTCGAGACATCTTTGTGGGTACTGGAGGCGGTTGGGCCACCCTCTCCCCAAGGGGAGTGGCGGGTTCAGCGGCGTTCACGTCAACCAAGGCGGAGGGTCAATGTGGAGGCTGGCCGTGTGGCATCGCCCGCTCTGCCTTCAGCAAGGTCCGAGCAGGCACACGGGGGGAGGGGTTTATTAGTTATTGGGAGCTCCAACGTTAGGCGGGTGATGGAGCCCCTTAGGGAAATAGCCAAAAGGTCGGGGAAGAAGGCCAGTGTTCACTCTGTCTGCTTGCTGGGGGGTCTCATCCGAGATGTGGAGGAGGCCCTGTCAGCGGCGATAGAGAGCACTGGGTGCACCCGACTACAAATTGTTGCTCATGTCAGCACCAATGACTCCTGCCGTCTGAGTTCAGAGGTCATCCTCAGTTCGTACAGGCGGTTGGCGGAGTTGGTGAAGGCGGAAAGCCTCACTTGCAGGGTGGAATCTGAGCTAACTATTTGTAGTATCATTCCCAGAACTGATTGTGGTCCTCTGCTTTGGAGCTGAGTGGAAAGCTTAAACCAGAGGCTCAGACAATTCTGCGGAGATCTGGGGTGCAAATTTCTCGACCTTGGCTATCGGGTGGAGAAATATAGGGTCCCCCTGAATAGGTCAGTCATGCGCTACATGCAGGAAGTGGCTACAAAGGTAGTGTAGTATGTGTGGAGTGTACATGTGGGTTTTTTAGGTTAAAGAGTTCCCTCCCTAGGCCCGACAAGACGCCTCCTGAGACGCGACAAGGTAGTAGTAGGCAGAACGCAACAGGGAATAACAATATTAATGTGGTAATAGTAAACTGCAGAAGTGTCTATAGAAAGGTCCCAGAACTGCTCTCATTAATAAACGGTCACAATACCCACATAGTACCAGGGACGGAAAGTTGGCTGAAACCAGATGTGAACAGTAACGAAATTCTAAACTCAGATTGGGATGTATACCGCAGAGACAGGCTGGACAGTGAAGGGGGAGGCGTGTTTATAGTGATAAGTAAAGTTCTATGTACTGATTTGGCAGAAAATCGCAAAAAATTTTGGTCTTATGTCAAAGCGGTAGGTGGATCAAAACAAAATGTCCAGACACTCTGTGACCAAAATGGCACTGAAACAGAGGATGACAGACTAAAGGCCGAAATACTAAATGTCTTTTTCCAAAGCTGTTTCACAGAGGAAGACTGCACTGTAGTTCCTTCTGATGGGATACCAGTTAGATTTTACACAGAGTACGTGAAGGAACTTGCCCCTTCTTACAGTGGTGTGCTGTAGGTCTCTAGAAGAGCATAGCACTCCAAAGGATTGGAAAAGGGCACAGGTCATCCCCATTTTCAAGAAGGGATGTCGAACAGATGAACAGAACTATAGACCTATATCCCTAATGTCAATCAGTTGTAGAATTTTGGAACACGTATTATGTTAGAGTATAATGACTTTTCTGGAGACTAGAAATCTACTCTGTAGGAATCAGCATGGGTTTCAAAAAAGACGATTGTGTGAAACCCAGCTCACGCTATTCGTCCACGAGACTCAGAGGGCCATAGACACAGGTCCCCAGGTACCATAAAAAGGTGTCATGTGGAATTTACACCCAATAGCTAATCCGCTGCTTGCTGGCCATAGGGAAGTGAATGTTCTGGGTGTGAGTGGGGTGTGAGCTTCATGCTTATGGTAACATTTCAAGCAGAATCGGCAAATGCTTAAGTTTTAAGGGAATAAATCCGACTTTTTATATTCCTAAAAACAATGGACAGAAATTCAGGCACAAGGAAGCTGCAACATGGAATAGTTTCAAGTTGTCGGTGGTATACAGTATCGCCTGTGATGATTGTGATGCAGAGTACATAGACCAGACAGGAAGAAGTTTTGAGACCCGCTTTAAGGAGCACATCAGCGACCCAGGCTCAAAATCAGCCGTAGGTGCGCATTTGCGGGAAACGGGTCACAATATCAGCAGTATCCAGAACTTGTGGGTGTTACACTTGGAAAATAAGGGCAACACCCTTAATGTTCAGGAAGAAGTTGAAATCTTCAGAGTTCTGAAGAAATCCCCTCGCTCCTCACTTAATGCCCAGACCGATCTGAGGCACAAGGGTCTTTTAGAAAATTTTGATTACTTAAACAGGTAGCCCTCTAGCTCACTTGTTAGTAGGTTCTGTCCTATATATTTTTATGCACACTCCGGGCCTTACGCATTCAGAACCACCACAATTATTATTCTTATGGTTTTAACTAACTACCATGTCTTATATTGGCCACCTAGTATGATTTTAGACTTTTATTTAAAAAAAAATGACATAAGGAACTGTTTATCAAATGTTCAGCACCCCGTACTCTTCACACCATGTACACACCATCTGGCCTGTGGCGATCCTCGTGCCACTGCGTGAGTGCTTTCCAGGTTTCGGCCAGTCAGTCAGGCCGTGTCCGCTGCCGTGTAGCTCCTCTCAGCTGGCACAGTAAGTTCTGAGATGTTTACATGGCTCTAATTGCACTGTTTGTTCATGCTAATGTTTGCGCTCTTCGTCGTTTGTGTTTAGGGGATTTTTATCAGCATTGTATTTTATTTTTATTTTCTAGGTCATTGCCGCTCCCATTATTTAAAGAAATTTTAAAAAAGATTTTCAAATTTTAACTACCGCTTTCACCAGATGACAGTATATTGGACATGAAAGGTGGGGAGTGGCTACAGGGCAATGTTCAACATTACCATGTTATAAATAATGTATGTGTGTATTTTCCTGTCTCATTCAAAAAACTGGTTGTTTAAAATTTCAGTTTATACCTCAGAATTTGGGGATCGAATAGTTTATATGAGCTCTTATTATAATATTTTTTGTACAGATTGCCTGAGGATGCACTGATAAATGGCGTGAAACCGGTCGCAGATTTAATAAAAATCACTGATACAGCCAGTGCTGAATTTTCTTTGGAAAAATGTTCAGGAAAAATGTAATAATTCTGATCCCAAAGAAGGCAGGTGCTGATAGCTATGAATATTATTCAGTTATCAGTTTAATAAGTCTTGGCTGTACAATCCTTACACAAATTATTTACAGGAGGATAGAAAAATTGGTAGAAGTCGTCACTGGAGAAAATCATTTTGAGTTCCACTGAAATGTAGGAACACACAAGGCACGAACCATCCTATGATTTATATTACAAGACAGGATGAAGAAAGGTAAACCTACACTTATATCATTTGTAAATTTAGAGCAGGGCTTCCAAACCTTTTCAGCTGGCGCACCCCTTCTTCAGTTGAAAATCCATGGCGGACCCCTAGTCAGTCAAGAGCACAGTAACTTTAGATTTCACAGTGAAACCCTTGGAAACTGAAAGCTTGTTAACGCAATTGCCATGTTTCCAATGTCCCAATGCCCCCCCCCCCCCCCCCTTGAAGTATCAATAGTCTTTGGTTTAGAGATGGATGAAAACAACTTGAAATTAACAATCCAATTTGAATTCCCATTGTATCCAGACACTTACTAGTGGATTTACTCCCTTTGTTCAACACACTATAGCCTGATTAAAATTACTTGGTAATTGATGTTTCACACATTGGAGCTGCCTTCCTCCAAGAGCAATTAAAGTCACGTCCAAACTGTTCAAACATTTCGCTGTTGACAAGCTCCCGCTTGTGGTCTGTTCACTTCCACTGTTTGGCTACTGTTGTGTAAGTAAGGAGCATGCATATTTCGTAACAGTGTGTGTGTGTGTGTGTGTGTGTGTGTGTGTGTGTGTGTGTGTGTGTGTGTGTGTGTGTGTGTGTGTGTGTGTGTGTGTGGTTTTTTCGTGAAATCTGAAGAAAAATGTTCAAATGTATGTCAGGTCTATGGGACTTAACTCATGAGGTCATCAGTCCCTAGTCTTACACACTATTAACCTAAGTTTAACTTCTGCTAAGGACAAAATACACACAAACACATGCCCAAGGGAGGACTCGAACCTCCGGCGGGAGTGGCTGTGCAATCCACGACGACATGGCGCCTTAGACTGCTCGCCCATTTCGCGCAGCTGTGAAGAAAAGAGGCAGACCCATGATTCGGGATACAAACACATCATGAAAGAAAAGAGGCCAAGGAATTGCCTTTAAAGGACTATTGTGACATCTGTTGTGCAATGTGTGGGAATACATTCACCCAGTTTACATGCATTTCCAAAACCGGATTTCGTAAGCCGATGTCCCAGTTCCTCTTTTGGTTGGTCAGGTAAACACTTAATAATTGATTCTGGTAATCTGCTTTTATAAAGCTGTTTTCCAGTTCCACAATCAATTCTCGTGCCCATGTAAACAGCTCGGAAAGTCTAGTTATTTTTACGTCTTTGCGTATCTACTGAACAACAGCTGTCAGTCCACAGCTGACAGCTATCAGGCGGCGTTGCAAGTGTACTGTCAGTTGGTAGCTGGCAACTGGCAGGCGGCGTGGCAACAGTTTAGCCATAGCTGACAACTTCAACTACTACTTGGACACTATATTGTGGCAGTCAGCCTCAACTGTAAACAAATTAGGAAAAGAGGACAAAGCATTTCACAGAATGTAAGACTTTTTTTCCCAAAGGAAACAATTCTGGCAGAGGAGGTTTACCTTTTACAAGGTGGCACGTGAAAAGTCCTCATTTGTTTACACTCACAGCAGTTGCACAATATAGTGTCAGAGTAATAGCAAGTAATTGTAATTCAAATACAGGCAGGCCACATTTTTAACTGAGAGGACGGAATATATTATAAGGAAAAGAAATTAGCTTTAGAGATCATTTTAATTTTTGTAACAAATAAATCAATTCCAACAGAATTCAGTTAATAATTAATTTGTGAATGATAGAAGCCAGAAACAAAATTCCTACAGAGTTATAGTTCAGCTACAGTCACTGAGCATGTACAAAGAAAAATGTTTTCTTCTTTACTATAGTTGAGTCTGTAGGAATAATAATGGAATCCTAATGTGATGGTTGAGGGTGCTTCTGCTAACACAATTTTGAAAAGTTGGGTTCAATTCTTGACAGCTGGAGATGGATGTCCAGTTCCGCATCTAGATAGCTTCATACTTAGTTTTGTGGGCAGCATAGATCGAGAATCCATATTCACACATGTATGTTGTGGCAAACAGAAGAAGTACACTTTTTGCCTTTTCAACAAGGGTGTAGTATTTCTTGTTATCCAAATGGATCCAAAAGTTTGAGTAACCATCAATGTAGAAACTTGATTTCAAGGTAGGGTCTGTGGCAATTTGTATCAACAACTCATATTCATTTGATGATAGAATGTTCGGCTTTTTGGATACAGCGAATGGGTTGACCACCCATTCGTATTTCTGCATCTACTCATCTTCAGATGTTGGGAAATAATGCTCAAACAATGACATCAAGCACCAATGTTTTGTTTTTCAAAAATTATTTGAGAAGAGGAAAACCCTTGACCTCCCCCTCCTTGACACTCTGCCCAAAAATTGATTTTCCTCTTGAATGCTCGAACTTTGTCAATAGCAATGACCTTTGTTTCACTTTGCCCTTAGAGTGAAATATTCATTTCATTCATTTTGGAGAAAATATCTGACGAATAGGCAAGTATACACTGCCAATTTTCGTCTTTAATAAGGTCTGCTAATTTGGTGTTATGTTCCAAAAGGAAAGCTAAGATTTCCAATCTGAATTCGTACAACCAAGAGAGTGCATTCCCACATGAGAGCCACCTCACTTCTGTGTGGAGAAGCAGGGAACGATGAATGCTTCCCATATCTTCACACAGTATTGTGAAAAGTCTTGACTTCAAAGGCCTTGATTTTAAGTAGTTAATGATTTGAATGGATTCGTCTAAAACTTTCTTGAATGAAACAGGCATTTTTTTCATAGCTAAAGTGTATCTGTGGAGAGCACTATGACTACTGCTGCAATTCTTGGCGTTTTCTTTTATTTTCGTTATTGCTCCAACTGTAGCACCTGTCATAGCTTTTGCACCATCTGTGCACACATCTATGCAATTAGACCATGAAACTTCGTTAGTCCTTAAAAAATCATCCAATAGACGGAATATTTCAGCACCTGTTGTGTTGGCTGGTAGTGGTCTGCACAATAAGAGGTCCTCCTCAAAACCTCCAGAATATTCATAACGGACAAAAGCCAATAAAATAACTAATCCTGCAACATCAGTGGATTCATCTATCTGCAGAGAAAATGAATTGTGTTGGATTCAAGAAACAAGAGTGTCTCATGACAGTATTGTTTGATAATGGCACCGAAGATACAAGCTTTCTGCCTTTTCGTCTAGCATGCAAGAAACAATATCATTAACACAAGGCTTTATGAGATTTTCTGCGATGGTATGAGCTTTGCCTGTTTTTGCCATTCGATAACTAACCAAGAAAGAAGCTTTTAATGAATTTTTATTAATTGTTTTTGCATGAGTTTTCATGCAATACTGAGAAGCAGCTAGTTCAGCACTCTGCCTTTTGAAAAAATCGATGTCTTTAGCCTGGAAATCCGGGTGAGTACCTTCAAAATGACGGCGCAATTTAACTGGAACCATGGAACTGTTCGGAAGGACTCGCGCACAAATCACACACTGAGTTTTACCCTCCTCTGTCTCCATAAAGCCCATTTCTAAATACCTTTCGTTGTACTTACGCTTCTTGGTTATTCCACTTCCACAGGATATTGCAACCAATGGAGTACTTCCAGCGTTTTCACATAATAAACCCGGCTGTGGAGCTTCTTGTGATTGTTCTCCCTTTGGTCGTCCTCCCTCCTCGTTGATTTCAACTGGAAACTTCCCTTGTTGTGAAGGCAATGGAGAAGCTGTACCCTTCTTCAATGATCCTGACTTCAGCCACCGATCCATGTTAGAAGTAATAAACTGGTCATAAATCGACTTATGAAGTAGGTAGTGCATTGACAAAGCGAGTTTAACATTTAATGATGCCTGGGGCTGCATACGTGCCAGCGAGCGCTGTGATTGGTTGACAAAGCTCGTTCCGCGCATGCGTAAAAGGTTTCAGCGCATCTAGCGCCATGAGCTGGCGCACAAATGACCCTCGTATTGTTGCGAAACAGTCGATCATAGAAGCCGCATTCTCCGGCACTAAACTGTGTACCGTATTTACTCAAATTTAAGCCGCACTCGAATCTAACCCGAACCTGAAAAATGAGACTCGAAATCAAGGGAAAAAAATTTTCCCGAATCTAAGCCGCACCTGAAATCTGAGACTCGAAAGTCAAGGGGAGAGAAAAGTTTTAGGCCGCACCTCCAAATCGAAACAAAGTTGGTCCATTGTAATATGAGACACAGTTTAGGTCAAATGAATGACGATACAGCTATAGCAGTTTGGTTTGAGTCATAAGCTTAGCAGTTAAGCTTTACCAGGTAGCCGTTGCTATGCGTCAGGCACTTCGTCCGTATTTATATGGGTACCCTTCCTTTTTCACGTGCTTCGTCTGGTTTGAATTGATTGCTTATTTTTCTCTGATCTGATAAGTGCCGTTCTCTTTGTTATAGGTGTTTACGTCACTCAGAGCTGAAAATGCATTACTGTACTGTGTCATGCATTGTTTGTTGCATTCTGATAATGAGTGTTTACGACCTGTTGCCGCTCGCGGCTACCGCCGCTTACAATTTAAAAAAAAAGGGAGGAATCGTCTCATTAGCAAAACAATGGCAAGAGACTGCTTTCTTTGATAATGATCAACAAGAACCAAATAAAAGACTGCATATGATAGAAGATGTTCTGAACGAGAGTTTAGTGAAAAATTTTCTCCGTTTCAAAATCTTTGCAGATGCCTCTTTAGTACATTACATTCTGCACAGAAATTAGAGTCATCTTAGATTTAAAAATCTAATCAATTGCCGTGCTTCATTTCTGACTGTATCACTATTCGGCATAAGAATAATACGAATATAAACATGACATGATATGTATATTCTTCCGCGTTTGCTGTTGTCTCACTCTAGTTTCGTAGTTTATTAGGCAGCCAGGATTTAAATGAGATAGCAGCAAACACGAAAGAATACATGGCAAAATGTTTATATTCGTATTATTATTATGGTGGAGAGAATACTGCATGTGATTCACAATTCATAAAAGTTCCTATTAGCAACCATCTCTTCTCACAGGTAGGCAAAATTCAGAACGCAGAGTTGGCCATATTGGGAAACATCCCAAACAGTATTGCCAGTTGGATTTTCATAGTGCATTGAAATGCTGCTACATTCGAAGATGAACAATACGGAATTTGTATCTACTTCGTTGGATAATGTATGAAAATGCAGTGGTAGAAACTCAGGGCGGAGAAAAAAAGCTCGTCTTCCACCTTTTTTTAAATTTATTTACTGACGCAGAGGTTTTGGTGCCAGTATTTGTCTATGTGCCTGCGAAGCGCTACATATATTCGACGACAGAAGTTAGTTGTGGCGGCACCTACCAACATTTTTCAGAACTTCCGCGTTGCACTCGATTCTAACCCGCAGGCGGTTTTTTGGATTACAAAAACCGGAAAAAAAGTGCGGCTTAGATTCGAGTAAATACGGTAAGCGTTCTCACTTATGAACCCCAAAGGCTGCTTGGGAATATGACCTGAAGTAAAAGTACACATGTTTTCCACACGAAAAAAATAGTGATGAATTTGGTTTTCACATTTTTATTCAATAATTTTACTCATTATTTTACACGATTTGGTGAAAGGTGGCCGCAGAGCCCCTAGAAAGAGCTGGTGGACCCCTAAGGGGTCTGTGGACCACATGTTGGGAAGCCCTGATTTAGAGAAAGCTTTTGACAAAACTGGCTGGATTACACTCTTTAAAATTTTGAAGTTAGTAGGAATAAAATACAAAGAGCAAAAGATTATTTACAACTTGTATAGAAACCAGAGTGCTGTTACAAAAAACAAAGGGCATGAAAGCAAAACAGCACTTAAGAAGGGAGTTAGACAGTTGTGTAGCATCTCAGCAATATTATTCGGCCTTTATATTGAGCAAGCAGTAAAGGAAACGAAGGAGAAATTAAGAAAGGAAATTGAGGATCAGAAAGAGGAAATAAAAACTTTGAGGTCTGTCAATGACATTGTAATTCTGTTGAAGATTGCAAATGAGTTAGAAGAGCAGTTGAATGAAAGGGATAATGCCCTGAAAAGAAATAAGGTCAAACACACAAAAGTATAATGAGAGTAATGGAATGCAACCACGTTAAATGAAGCAACACTAAGAAAATTATATTTGGAAATGACACACTAAAAGTAGAAGATCAGTTCTGTTATTTAAAGTTAAGTGTTAGAACGTATTTTCTGCATATATTTGTCTGGAATGTAGCCTAGTATGGAAGTGAAACATGGATGATAAGTAGTTCAGACAAGAGGAGAATAGGAACTTTTGAAATCTGATGCTACAGAAGAATTCTGATGGATAAATGAGTAAGTAATGACGAGGAACTGAATAGAATTGGAGAAAAAAAGAGACATAAGGGACAACTTGACTAAAAGAAGGTTTTGGTCGACAGGACACATATGAGGCATCAAGAAATCATCAATTCGGTACTTTGTTGAAGGGAGGGGGAGTGGATAAGAATTTTAGAGAGAACCAGGGAACAAATATAGAAAAAGCAGGTTCAAATGCCTATACATTGTGCAGAGGTGAAGAGGTTTCCACAGAATAGACTCTAATATGACTAGTATTATGTGGCAGTTAACTTCTGTCACTTACTTGTTGCCACATTGGCTGCCTGCTACTGATTGGTTATAGGTGACACAAATACACCAGTCACTTCACAAATGCTGTAATGTGTAACACAAAGTAATGTCGGAAGAGTTCACCGTGAGGTATCATAGAAATGTGTTAAGTTCTGCTGACAGCTGATTTTAAGTCACCAATGACTGAACTGTGGCAGACAATGCATTTTACAGTCACAAATTTAAACTCATGTCCTAATATAACAACCACCCTGTGCTGTGCAGTGTATCCAAGAGAATGGTGGTCGACAAGCTGCTGCGGAACTAAAATCATGATCACTTTATTCACAGCAATTAAAGCTAACCTCAATAAGCAAACTCAGTTTCAGCACTAAAGTCAAAATACAGTTTAACACTATCATTGGTTACCAGAAACTATCCTCATGCTGGCTACACGAGCTGCCCCATCATCAACTGATGAACAGTCACGGTTGGCACTTGGTTGCAAATTATAGGTGTCACAGGAAGATTGTAAATGAAAAAGTAATGATAGGAAGAAAAAAAGAGCTATTTAAAAAGTCAATAAGATGATGAAAATGACAGAACAAAGTATTATAAATGAAAATATTACATTTTAATTAATTACCTGAATAAAATTAATAATCAAAGTATTTTGATTAGATTTAGAAATAAAAATAATATTACTACCTTTGACAAGATTTGAACATACGACGTCTACACATCACATTTGTACATGAACTGCAGCACTGTGCCACTATCTTGAGTTAGGTTATTACATCTGTGAGTGTAACAACTCTGTATGTGAGACTGAATGGCATCTCGTGTAAAAGGATCATCATTGTGTGTGTGTTTTCTTGTTTTTGGTAACATTACCACATGTGATGAAATGTGAAATAAAAGGCCCTGACACAGGATGCAGGATCCAAACTCATCGAGGAACCCGGACAAGAAATTGGAAGTGAGCTGAACAGTTGTCACAGTTTGATTCGGGCATGATGAAGAAGTGCTCTGACTGGAGGAAACCACCTCCAACGCATGAAGTGACAACTATCAAGCAGTTTTAATTGGACTATAGGATGGAGATCTGCATCAAACCTGTCTTCAGACTAATGATAGAGCTGCATAACAAGTGAGCTACCTCGAGCCGCCTCCAGCGATGCACATTGAGCGGGTTCTGCAGCTCCTCTTCCAGGGCCCGGCACTTGAGCTTCTCGTGGGTCAGATTCCGCTCCAGGTGAAGGATCTCCTGTCTCAGGTCACTCATGTTGTTCACTTTGGTTGTCATCTGCGTCTTCTCCTGCCTACAAAACAAATGCCGACCACCCAAAACATCTGCAGTTAGTGCTGACAGTGATAGTGATAAAGCTGTTGGCCTCAATAACTCAACATGAGCACTATAGCTTTGATGTATTAAATCCATAATTATTAATCATTCCCTCTGTCACTACTGGTCATGATAACATTATGTTGTACACTGGACTCGCATTCGGGAGGACGACGGTTCAATCCCGCGTCCGGCCATCCTGATTTAGGTTTTCCGTGATTTCCCTAAATCGCTCCAGGCAAATGCCGGGATGGTTCCTCTGAAAGGGCACGGCCGACATCCTTCCCTAATCCGATGAGACCGATGACCACGCTGTCTGGTCTCCTTCCCCAAACCAACCAACCAACCAACCAACATTATGTTGTTACAACATTAAAATATGTGGGGTCCCAAAAAGGGATTTCACCAAGGAAGTATTAGTGATAACCTGATGCAATTGTGATTTTATGCTTCTCTCATGACTAGTGTGTGTAGTGACTCATTTGTTTACCTTCACTTACTTTCAGTTGCCAGTGACAACACGTAAACAGCAAGGTGGGTAGAAACATGTCATTGGAGCAAAGAAACTGGATTTTAAAGTATTAATGGAAATGTGAAAACATGAAAGAAGAGCAGAGAGGATGGCAGGCAGAGTCTCATATGGCAACACCGTCACATTTAACAATTATAAAATTACCTGACAAATCTGAGAGGGAAGGAAATGTGTGTGATCTCGAGAGGGAAACGTATGACAGGAAGAAATCAGTAGAGGATCAAAGAGGCCCAGTGGTACAAGCTTTCACAAAAACCCCAAAGAAGCCTGTACGGCAAGGTGCACGTAATTCTGGTGTAAGCAAATGAAGTGTTCAGTGCCTTTTGAAGCAGGCTGCTTCCCACAACGAATGAGTATGACCTGGACAGGCATCATGAATTTTGTGAATCGTTTTGCAAATAATGAACAGCTGACTCGTGTCACTGGTCTGATAAGGCAACATTTAAATTGAATGGAACCATCAATCGCCATAACTATGTGTTTGGGGCTAGACATAAACCCCACATTACAGAAGATCAAACTGTTAATCTTACTGTGTTACCAATGTGGTGTGGTAAGTCTGTCAGAGAATTTGTTGGACATCCTTTGTTTGAAGGAACAACCATGTTGCAGGAACAAATTGCACCAGCTGTTCACTAAATGTACCAAAATGATGATTTTTTTTCTCAACAAGATGATGCACTGTCACATTACAATTGTGAAAAATGTGTTGAAAGACGCCATTGTGGGGAACCCTGAAGCACACCGTCTATACTGCAATGCCGCGTATGCTGAATGACGTGAGAGGGTTGACAGTGACTGCCTCTGAATCCATTCCAGTGGCAACTAAAGAATATCAAAGCGCATATTCTATGTTCAATCATCAGAGAGATGAAAATGTGACATGTTGAAATATGTGGGTATGGAACTGAAGAACAGAATAAATCACTCAATAGAGCAAGTGCAAAGAATCCCATACTAATCTGATGGGATGCCTGCTCGATTCTGTTCTCTTCTAGCACTAGTTAACTTCAGATTTCTGTGTCAATGGACCACACCGCATGACTGTAGAAAGGAACAGACATTCCCAGTGTATAAGAACTATCATGAGACTCATGTGCACAACCTATCCGTAATCGAAGTCCTCAATCTTTCCTCTCCCACATCCACACCGGCTGTTCAGAGCATCCTCCTACAGGCCAACCGCAAATTATAACAGCATGCCACCCTCCACCTCAAAAAACTATCCAATCTCCTGGTTTCCCACCTCCAGAAAGGCAACTCACACACCCTCCACAACCTTTCCAACAAACCTCAACTTCCTCTCAGTTCACACAGACCCAGTCTCTCTCATCTACTAAATCTCCCACTTCCAGCTCCACTCCCCCCAACACCTCAAAATTCTAGTCAACACAATCTGGAACCACAACACCCCAATTCAGTAGTTAACCTATCCTCCAAACCTCTCTCCCAATCCGAAACGTCTATCCTATCCAAAGGCCTCACCTTCAGCCCCACTCCCAGGTTCAACCAAACTGCCCTTGTCAAAGATTTACTGTCCAACACTCGTAGTCTCTGCTGGAAATATCACTTTGCCATGAAGAAAAATAATCCTGATCCCACTCCTAATGATCCAACTCCCCAAGACACTATCCAAATTGAACCCTGCCTGGAAGAGTTCCAACCTCCATCACAGCGGGACCCACCTCCTCTTCCTCAAAATCACCCTCTCCAAACCTTCCAGGAATTCCTCACTTCCAGCCTTGCCTCTCAATCTTTCTTGAAAAACCTTAATCCTACTCCCAACATCACCACAGCCGAAGCCCAGGCTATCCGTGATCTGAAAGCTGACCGATCCATCATCATTCTTCCAGCTGACAAGGGTTCCACGACTGTGGTACTTGATCATCGGGAGTATGTGACTGAGGGACTGCGTCAGCTTTCAGACAACACTACATACAAAGTTTGCCAAGGTAATCCCATTCCTGATGTTCAGGCGGAGCTTCAAGGAATCCTCAGAGCCTTAGGCCCCCTACAAAACCTTTCACCTGACTCCATCAACCTCCTGACCTCACCGACACCTCGCACTCCTACCTTCTACCTACTTCCTAAAATTCACAAACCCAAACATCCCGGCAGCCCCATTGTAGCTGGTTACCACACCCCCACAGAACGTATCTCTGCCTACGTAGATCAACACCTTCAACCTACTACATGCAGTCTCCCATCCTTCATCAAAGACACCAACCACTTTCTCGAACGCCTGGAATCCTTACCCAGTCTGTTACCCCCAGAAACCACCCTTGTAACCATTGATGCCACTTCCCTATACACAAATATCCCGCACGTCCAGGGCCTCACTGCAATGGAGCACTTCCTTTCACGCCGATCACCTGCCACCCTACCTAAAACCTCTTTCCTCATCACCTTAGCCAGCTTCATCCTGACTCACAACTTCTCCACCTTTGAAGGCAAGACATACCAACAATTAAAGGGAACAGCCATGGGTACCACGATGGCCCCCTCGTATGCCAACCTATTTATGGGTCACTTAGAGGAAGCCTTCTTGGTTACCCAGGCCTGCCAACCCAAAGTTTGGTACAGATTTATTGACGACATCTTCATGATCTGGACTCACAGTGAAGAAGAACTCCAGAATTTCCTCTCCAACCTCAACTCCTTTGGTTCCATCAGATTCACCTGGTCCTACTCCAAATACCATGCCACTTTCCTTGACGTTGACCTCCATCTGTCCAATGGCCAGCTTCACACATCCGTCCACATCAAACCCACCAACAAGCAACAGTACCTCCATTATGACAGCTGCCACCCATTCCATACCAAACGGTCCCTTCCCTACAGCCTAGGCCTTCGTGGCAAACAAATCTGCTCCAGTCCGGAATCCCTGAACAGTTACACCAACAACCTGAAAACAGCTTTTGCATCCCGCAACTACCCTCCCGACCTGGTACAGAAGCAAATAACCAGAGCCACTTCCTCATCCTCTCAAACCCAGAACCTCCCACAGAAGAACCACAAAAGTGCCCCAATTGAGACAGGATACTTTCCGGGACTGGATCAGACTCTGAATTTGGCTCTCCAGCAGGGATACGACTTCCTCAAATCCTGCCCTGAAATGAGATCCATCTTTCATGAAATCCTCCCCACTCCACCAAGAGTGTCTTTCCGCCATCCACCTAACCTTCGTAACCTCTTAGTTCATCCCTATGAAATCCCCAAACCACCTTCCCTGCCCTCTGGCTCCTACCCTTGTAACTGCCCCCAGTGTAAAACCTGTCCCATGCACCCTCCCACCACCACCTACTCCAGTCCTGTAACCCAGAAGGTGTACACGATTAAAGGCAGAGCCATGTGTGAAAGCACCCACGTGATTTACCAACTGACCTGCCTACACTGTGACGCATTCTATGTGGGAATGACCAGCAACAAACTGTCCATTCACATGAATGGACACAGGCAGACAGTGTTTGTTGTTAATGAGGATCACCCTGTGGCTAAACATGCCTTGGTGCACGGCCAGCACATCTTGGCACAGTGTTACACCATCTGGGTTATGTGGATACTTCCCACTAACACCAACCTATCCGAACTCCGGAGATGGGAACTTGCCCTTCAATATATCCTCTCTTCCCATTATCCACCAGGCCTCAGTCTCCCCTAATTTCAAGTTGCCGCCACTCATACCTCACCTGTCATTCAACAACATCTTTGCCTCTGCACTTCTGCCTCGACTGACATCTCTGCCCAAACCCTTTGCCTTTACAAATGTCTGCTTGTGTCTGTGTATGTGCGGATGGATATGTGTGTGTGTGCAAGTGTATACCTGTCCATTTTTCCCCCAAGGTAAGTCTTTCCACTCCCGGGATTGGAATGACTCCTTACCCTCTCCCTTAAAACCCACATCCTTTCATCTTTCCCTCTCCTTCCCTCTTTCCTGACGAAGCAACCGTTGGTTGCGAAAGCTTGAAATTTTGGGTGTGTGATTATGTGTTTTTTTATTGTGCCTATCTACCACCGCTTTCCCGTTTGGTAAGTTATGGAATCTTTGTTTTTAATATATTTTTCCCATGTGGAATGTTTCTTTCTATTTTATTTATATTTAATAGATCATTTACATGTAACAGAAACAGATAAGAATCCATCAACATTTCGCCCCCCCCCCCCTCTGCCCCCCCTCCCCCCGCCCACCCCTCCACCCACCCACCCACCCACCACCACTCTGCTTCCAGTCACAAACTTTGTTAACTATTGTATTATTTACTTATTTACTTATTTTGCGACATGTTTTGAGGGAATACCTCATCTTCAGCCTAAATAGCATTACAAAGACAATCTCACAAAAAGATCACAGTCTTTTCATAAATACAAAGAAATAGTGATTGCTGGTGATTTCAATTTAGATTTCCTTAAAGACTCTCCCAATAAGAAGTTATTTGAGTTAGTAACACTATCATTCAACTTGTAATGTTCCCCACTAGGATAGCCACTTGCTCACAAACAGCCATTGATAATATCTTTATAGAAAAGTCCAATGAACAAAATTATATTACAAAACCAATAGTCAATGGCCTCTCAGACCATGACATGCAGTTCCTTCTGTTAGATGTTAATACTGAACAGGATATAAAATCTGTTATATCTGAGCTCAAGAGGGTAATCAGTAAGCCAAAAATTGATTATTTTAGGACACTCCTCAGAGACATTCACTGGACTGATGTTTACAGTTCTCATGGCATGAATGAAAAATATAACATTTTTGCTAATAAAGTGCTTACCTTATTCGAACACTGCTTTCCCCCAAAACTTACCAAGGTTAGAGCAAAGTCTACAAAGAAGCCATGGATTACTTAAGGAATAGGGGTATCTTGTAAAACAAAAAGAAAACTGTATCTGTCAATCCGAAACATTTCCAATGTTGATGCTGTAGCACATTATAAGAAATACTGCAAAATATTAAAGACTGTAATACAGATGTCAAAGCAAATATATTACAAGGAAAAGATAGTCATATCAGATAACAAAATAAAGACAATATGGGATATAGTGAAGGAGGAGACCGGTAGAACCAGACATGAAGAGGAACAAATAGTATTAAGAGTAAATGATACATTGGTGACAGATGTGTATAGTGCTGCAGAACTTTTTAACAAACATTTTATAACTATTACTGAAAAGATGGGGTTGTCAGGTTCGGTAGATGCTGCTATGGATTACCTTAGACCAGACATTTCAAGTAACTTCCATAATATGAATTTGACCCTCACTACCCCAACAGAAATACTGTCCATCATAAAATCTTTAAAATCAAAAACATCTAGTGGGTATGATGAAATATCAACAAAGTTAATTAAAGAATGTGATTCTGAGCTAAGTAACATATTAAGCTATCTGTGTAACCAGTCGTTTATCAGTGGAATATTTCCTGAATGGCTGAAATATGCTGAAGTTAAGCCACTGTTTAAGAATGTAGATAAAGAAATAGCATCAAATTTCCATCCAATTTCACTGTTGCCAGCATTCTCAAAAATTTTCGAAAAAGTAATGTACAGTCGTCTTTATAACCATCTTATCTCAAATAACATACTGTCAAAGTCACAGTTTGGATTTCTAAAAGGTTCTGATATTGAGAAGGCTATCTACACTTACAGTGAAAATGTGCTTAATTCATTAGACAAAAAATTGCAGGCAACTGGCATATTTTGTGATCTGTCAAAGGCATTTGACTGTGTAAATCACAATATCCTTTTAAGTAAACTAGAATATTATAGTGTAACAGGAAATGCTGCAAAATGGTTCAAATCTTATATCTCTGGCAGGAAACAAAGGGTGTCATTAGGAAAGAGACATGTATCAAGCTATCAGGCATCATCCAACTGGGAACTAATTACATGTGGGGTCCCACAAGGTTCCATTCTGCGGCCCTTACTTTTTCTTGTGTATATCAATGACCTTTCATCAGTAACATTACCAGATGCCAAGTTTGTTTTGTTTGCCGATGATACAAACATTGCAATAAATAGCAAATCAAGTGTAGTCTTAGAAAGATCAGCCAATAAAATATTTGTGGACATTAATCACTGGTTCCTAGGCAATTCTTTCTCACTAAACTTTGAAAATACACACTACATGCAGTTCAGAACTTGTAAGGGATGTCCCAAGAGTATATGTCTAACATACAGTGACAAGAAGATAGAAGAAGTGGACAATGTTAAATTCTTGGGATTACAGCTTGATAATAAATTCAACTGGGAGGAGCACACCACAGAACTGCTGAAGGGTCTTAACAAATCTCTGTTTGCAATGCGAATTTTGTCAGACATAGGGGATATAAAAATGAAAAATCTGGCATACTATGCTCACTTTCATTCCTTAATGTCATATGGGATTATTTTTGGGGGTAATTCATCAAGCCAAGCTAAAGTTTTCCGGGCATAAAAACGTGCAGTAAGAATTATATGTGGTGTGAACTCAAGAACATCCTGCAGAAGCCTGTTTAAGGAACTAGGGATACTAACTACTGCTTCCCAATATATTTATTCCTTAATGAAATTTGTCATTAAAAATATATCACTTTTTCAAACCAACAGCTCAATTCATGGAATCAATACTAGAAATAAGAATAATCTTCACAAGGATTTAAAGTCACTTAGTCTTGTACAAAAAGGTGTGCATTATTCAGGAACACACATTTTCAATAACTTGCCAGCAGCCATAAAAAGCTTAACAACCAATGAAATTCAGTTTAAGGGGATACGGAATCGGATTTTGGGTTAAAAAATCGAATTTTTTTTATTGGCGTATTATATTCTGCCATGTTTCCTCTTTAAAATGACGTATCATACATAGCTCTACTACAATTATAACTATTTTATTTTTATATATTTGTGAGATCGGGTATTGCGCTTTAGTTATACACGTCACTCGTGGCTGACCATGAACTTTTTGGCAGTACCTTTAAAGTGGCATGAATTCAAATATCCCGGTTTCCAGCGACTATTTATACACTAGTTGCCCGAAAATGTTTCTCTCTGGTTTTCTCAAGTTACTCTTTGACTTTGTGGCGGGACTGTTTTGTAAACAGTGTGATATAAGAAAGTAGTTGTTGTTGAGTTATTTCGTATTTAGTGCTTCATTTTTCGCAGTGAAAATGCCTAGAGCTAAAGCAAAAGTATTTAAAAAGCGTGTGAACTGGCAAAAGAAAAGAAATAATGATTCATTAGCAAAGCAAAGCAGTTCATCATCATCACTGTTGGAAAATGTGAATCCACTTATTACTGATTTGCCGAACGAACTTACACCAAATGAAAACAGTGCTTCTCATAAAAAAACTAAGAGATTTGGAAGAGAAATATAATTTACTTGATAGAGGGAATGAAGTTTTTGAACTCATTGATACGAATATATTGTGTGAAGCTCTTGAAAACAGTTTGTGCTGCAAAAAATGTCATGGAAACGTTTCTCTGAAAGTAGAATCCCATGTTGGCCTGGCTGCCCAGTTTAATTTAATATGCAGTGTTTGTAAATACAGCTGTAAGTTTCCAAGTTCGGTTTTAGTAACTGTAAATAATGGATACAAGAAAACTGAACTTTATAGTGTAAATATTAGGTTAGTTTATGGATTGCGAGCAATTGGTAAGGGCAAAGCAGCTGGTGATATGCTATGTGGTGTTCCAAATCTTCCAAGTGCACCTTCAAAGTTTGAAGCTTACAATTATGTACTAGGATCTGCAGTTGAAGATGTAGCACAGAAGTCAATGCAGGTTGCTGTGGAAGAAGCAGTGGAAGAAAATGACGGCAGTCGTGACCTCACAGTGGCATTTGATGGCACGTGGCAGAAAAGGGGCCACACCCCCAACAATGGTGTTGTAACAGCAACTAGTGTTGATACTGGCAAGGTTATTGATGTTGCAATAATGTCTAAATACTGTAGGTGCACAGGCAGGCTGAAAAATGAACACAGTGATGACTGTATTGCTAATTATTATGGTAGTAGTGGTGGCATGGAGGTTGCTGGGGTGAAGAAAATTTTTCATCGCTCTTCACAGTGGTATAATGTTCGCTATGTCAAATATCTGGGAGATGGTGACTCTAAAGCATTCAAAGAAGTTTTGGAAAGCAAACCATATGGGAACAGTGTAAATATAAGCAAACTTGAATGTATAGGACATGTGCAGAAGAGAATGGGTGCCAGGCTGAGAAGGTTAAAATCAGTTATGAAAGGGAAAAAACTAGATGATGGGAAAACCTTGGATGGCAGAGGAAGATTGACTGATTCCATAATAGACCACATTCAGAACTGCTATGGCCTTGCAATCAGGCAAAATACAGGCAATCTTGAAGAAATGAGGAGAGCTATATGTTCTTTATATTTCCACACCGCATCCACGGATGAGCATCCACAACATGGTTTGTGCCCCAAAGGTGAAAACAGCTGGTGTAAATACAATAGGGGACTAACAACAGGAGAGAAATACATTCACCACCACAGTCTACCATCAGCCATCATGGCAGAAATAAAGCCCATTTTCAGAGATCTGGCTGACAGAAGTCTTCTGATGAAATGTCTTCACGGAAAAACGCAGAACCCCAACGAGTGCTTGAATAGTGTGATATGGCATCGTCTCCCAAAAACAGTGTTTGTCGGAATTAATACACTACATTTTGGTGTGTATGATGCTGTGGCAACCTTCAATCTTGGAAATATAACTAAATGCCAGGTCCTTCAAAAGTTGGGTATGTCTGTTGGTTCCCGTACAGTACGTGCTATGTTCTTTTTAGATCAGCACAGACTAAGGCATGCTGATAATATAATCAAGACATTAGTGAAAAAAGCAAGACAGGTGCAGAGGGGTGCCAAAAGAAGACTTGAAGATGATTATGAAGACTGTGAAGGGGGTATTAGCTACGGATCAGGAATGTTTTAATCTTCTTTCTCCGTTTCCCGTAAGTTTACTTTTTACTTCATCTAGGAACATTATCTCAGGTACTGGTCAACCTAGAAGTCTGAAATTTTTATGACGTAGTGACATAGGTCCCTATTACATACTGAAACAACGATTTTTTAATTACTTGATTTACAAAAGACTTAGGGGTGATAGTCTAGTAAAAAGCGATGGAAAAAATTTACTTAAAAATAAATGTACAATATCTCTGTAAGAAAATACTTTGACAATAAACTGTTGTTTCAGTATTGTTGTAACATATGAATGCACATACAGTAAAATTTTTACCTCTCTGTCTCCAGTAGTTTGTGAGAAAATGTTCCCTATAGTAGGCATATATTAACATTGCGGGGATAGGTGATTCCGTATCCCCTTAAGAGAAGCGTAAAGGACTTATTGGTGGCCAACTCCTTCTACTCCATTGATGAATTTCTTAGTAAAACCAACTGATTTGTATATAAGTACAACATAACTTCTGCACAATTTCAGTGCAGTAATGTGTTCATTGAAAATTTGTGTGTGTGTGTGTGTGTGTGTGTGTGTGTGTGTGTGTATGTAAGTATAATCTAACTTCTGCACCATTTCAGTGCAGTAATGTGTTCATTGTAAATAAGTATTACAGTAGTTGTATTACATGTTTATTACCTTATAAATAAATAAATAAAACTTTTTTATTTTAAATTCAGTTCATTAGTATTTGTAAAATGACTCTTAGTGTTCATTAAAGAATGACGATCATTCCACTTGGGATCTGTGGAATAATACATTAGCTTATTTGTTTTAGTTGTAAATATTTGTCATGTATTGTTGTTTTTCTGACATGTTCCACATCCTGGAGGACCTCCTCACTACGGATCAATTGGAATGAAAGTAAATCTAATCTAATCTAATCTTTGTTCTTCTGGCGTAACTAGTGGTTGACTGAATCAAAAACATTTGTCATACCTGCAACTTTTCTCCTCTTATCTGAGGGTGAGCTGCTTTATTTGACAGTAGTTATTCTCTTATTTTTGGCCAAACTGAATTTTGCAAATATTTTCTGGAATAATTCTTTGCAGGAAATGTGCCATGGTTCACAGATATTACAAGAAAATCATTTTCGTGTAATACTAAGAGTATGATAATGAACAAACGTTTATTTGCTTCCAATTTAAATCTACATGGCCACCAGTAAGAACGTAAAAATTGGCATTGAAACTTATAGAAACTATTTTTCTTTATGAGTGACAATACTAATGACAGACTCATTTAAAATTAAAACCCAACCTATCCCCTTATTCCTTCCTGAGGAAGGTTCTAATACATCCTAGTCACTAAAATTAGTGTTTTCACTTGAAATGAGTCTATTGGCACCTGCAAAAGATAAGCACACAAAAATGTTTTGCCCGCATCGGTAGCCATGTCCCCTAGCGTCAAAATAGTTCATGACAGGATACACACAAAGTGAGAATTGCTTTAAAAGTGCAGAATATTTGACAGACATGGTTTACACACCTCTGCAGTTGTTTAATAAGCCATTGGAAAGAAAACAGTGAATACCATTAGCAAATTTGATTGTTTACAGAGACCTTTACAGAGGGCAGATGTATCACTATGAATGAAATTTTAAGAAAATGTGCAATACAAAACCTGAAATGAGTCGAAGCTTGGCACGCAAAAAGTGCCTTTTAGGTTCCATGTTTATTGGACATAAGACCACAAAGTTCAGAGAAGAATTATCACCCAAAGCTTCCTTCCAAACTTATAAAATGAAGGAGACATTGTTTTTTAATTATTATAATGGTTGGCTTCACACTGCTCATATAACTATGGATAAACTTGGATATTTGAGTGAGAAAGTCTTCTATACCCTCACAACAGTCCCAACTTGGCACCCTCTGACTATCATCTATATGATTCTGTGAACAGCTGCAAGGCTAAAGCTATGAGAAACTGTGGGATATACAGAAAGTAATACACCAATGGTTTTTGGAAGTTAGAACAGATTCATACCAGATAGGAACTTTTACACATACATAATAGCAGCAAAGAAACTGAATTTTGTTCTCATGGGAATCCACAGCCTCAATATGTTTTAAGTTAGAAAACACAGTCCAAACAGGCTGTTACCATATTTACTCGAATCTAAGCCACACCTGAACAATGAGACTTGAAATCAAGGAAAAAAAAATTTCCCGAATCTAAGCTGCACCTGAAATTTGAGACTCGAAATTCAAGGGGAGAGAAAAGTTTTACACCGCACCTCCAAATCGAAACAAAGTTGGTCCATTGTAACATGAGACACAAGTTAGGTCGAATGGATGAAGATACAGCTACAGTAGTTTGGTTCGAGTCGTAAGCTTAAAAGATAAGCTTTACCAAGTAGCCATTGCTATGTGTCAAGCACTCTGTCCTTATTTGTACGGGTACCCTTCCTTTTTCACATGCTTCATCTGGTTTGAATCAATTGCTTATTTTGCTTTGATCTGGTAAGTGCCGTTCTCTTTGTTATAGGCGTTTACGTCACTCTAAGCTGAAAATGCATTACTGTAATGTGTCACGCATTGTTTGTCGCATTATGATAATGAGTGTTTACAACCTAATGCTTTTGAGCGCTCTACCACCGCTTTTAAAAAAAAAAAAAAAAAAAAAAAAAAAAAAAAAAAAAAAAGGAGAGAGAGAGAGAGAGAGAGAGAGAGAGAGAGAGAGGAAATATCTCATAAGCGAAACAATGGCAAGGGACTGCTATTTGTTGTTACTTACACTGCAGCTTTCTTTGATAATGATCAACAAGAACGAAATAGTAGATTGTGTATGACAAAAGATGTTCTGAAGGAGAGTTTAGCAAAAATTTTTCTCCGTGTGAAAATCTTTGCAGGCGCCTCTTATTACATTACATTCTGTACACAAATTAGTCATCTTAGATTTAAAAATCTAGTCAGTTGCCGTGCTTCATTTCTGACTGTATCACTATTCAGCATAAGAATAAAAATTACATGATATGTATATTCTTCTGCATTTGCTGTTGTCTCACTCTAGTTTCATAGTTTACTAGGCAGACAGGATTTAAATGAGACAGCAGCAAACATGAAAGAATATGTGGCATAATGTTTACATTCTTCTACTTTATTTACTGACGCAGAGGTTTTGGCGCCAGTATTTATCTTTGTGCCTGCAGAGCACGCTTGTGTAGCGCTACATATATTCGACGGCAGAAGTTAGTTGTGGCGGCACCTACCAACATTTTTCAGAACTTCCGCTTACTTTGCAATCGATTCTAAGCCGCAGGGAGTTTTTTGGATTACAAAAACCCAGAAAAAAGTGCAGCTTAGATTCGAGTAAATATGGTATATGAAACTTCCTGGCAGTTTAAAACAGTGTGTCAGGGCAAGACTCAAACTCAGGACCCTTGCCTTTCGTAATCACGTGCCTTACTGACTGGACTACCCAAGCTCAACGCACGACCCATCCTCGGAGCTTTACTTCCACCAGTACCTCATCTCCTACCTTCCAAACTTCACAGAACCTCTAGCACAAAACTTGCAAGACAAATACTCCTACAAGAAAGGATATCTCTGCATGTCGTGAGTTGTGCTCACATAGCTCAGTTGGTAGAGCACTTGTCCACGAAAAGCAAAGGTCCTGACTTCGAGTACCAGTCTGGCACACAATTTTAAACTGCTAGGAAGCTCCATATCAGTACAAACACAACTGCAGAGTGAAAAGTCATACATTTTGACAGTTAATTAAATAGACAGCATGTAAGTAAAGATACACATCACTTTCACATGTGTGTATAGCACAAATATAATCTGATTATTACTAATGGATGTATGAAAATGACTAACAGTGAAAGTTAGCTAATGGCATCGACAATAAAACAGCCTGTTTGGATCAAATCTTCTTTCTCAAACAAAACAGACTATATTGAAAAGTGACAGCGAGATTGTACTCAAATAATGTCACGGTTTATTAAAAACTAAAAATTAATATTCATAACAAAGGGTTATGAGCCACGCTCCGGCTCATCTCGGTGCCATTGACAGGTTGGCGTCACGTACTGGGATTATCGTCTATCGTTTTCTTCCTCTGTTCACTGGTGCCACTATGTTTGCTCGCTTTGTCTGTGCTTCTGTGGCATTAGCAGAGCTTATAGATAGCAAGTACTGTGGTACTATCTTCGGAGCGACCTCTAGTATCTCCAGGTCGTCATGTGTCAGCTAGTTGGCTTAGGAAGGAGGAGCAGTAAGGTCCGCACAGCGCCAGTACTCGCCAGGACAGCTGGTGATACGTGTACTGCCCAATGGAAGGACGTGGTCACAAGAGTGCACGACCATGTCGAGATCCAGATTCAGCAAGTTTAAGTTGAATGGATCTTAATTTTGGGTAGCGCAACCTTCACTGGTGTGTGTGTGTGTGTGTGTGTGTGTGTGTGTGTGTGTGTGTGTGTATGTGTGTGTGTGTGTGTCCATCCGTGGAAGTGACCTCATTGCAATAAGCTGTCAGTCGACAAGTCCTACTGGCACCTTCCCTTGCCTGACTTGAGCAGGGACGACCATTGGTTGGTCATTCGGTCAGTTGTCTCTCGTGCGTTTGCATCAACTTGTGGTTCGTGCTTGTTGTTTCACAGTGACTGTTGTTAGCATTGTTTGAGTTGTTGGTGAAATTGTTTTTGAGGGTCCATGTGTATCTAGTGTGTTTGTCGATCAGTTATTTTAACGCTGTCTGCATACTGCATTTGTGGAGTGGTTCCTTCTGCCTTTCGGTGTTTTAAAAGCTGGATTCTACAGATGCAGTGCTGTCTGTCACTTCGCCCTCATCTGAATTATTCCATCATTGTACTGGTTATCAGATGTAAGGTCGATTTGGTAAGACGGTTGGTCGGCGTTTAAACTGTCCCTAATTTGAGTTGCCATCCTGTTACATGAGCATAACGCTTGGCTGCCTGTCTCACATTACGCAGCTACAGGGACTTTTCTCAGGTCGATCCTTGGAGCACTGTCTGTGGATGACTCCCTTCTTTATTTGGTCTGATTGTGTCAATTGTTTAAAAATAATATTTTGTCGAAATGATTCAGCCAACAGGTACTTTGAATTCTTCTTAATAAGGCCTTTAGCCATCAGTGTAGCTTTTGGCACAGTCAATTTATTGGTGATTGTTTTAAAATTTATTTTGGTATTTTAATGTGTAATTGTTTTCCTCATTTGTAATTCAGGCCTTCAGCCATTAATTGTGCTGAAGTATTGTTCCAGGCCTTCATCCAACAAAAAATTTGAATTCTTTCTTAGTAAGGCCTTCAGCCATCAGTGTAGCTTGAGTCACAGTTAATTTTTTTAATGACTGTTTTACTATTATTTTGGTATTTTCAATGTGTAGTTGTCTTCCTCACTTGTAATTCAGGCCTTCAGCCACTAATTGTTCTTAAGTATTGCTCGTGGCCTTCAGCCGACAAATAATTTGAATTCTTCTTAAGAAGGCTTAGAGCCGTCAGAGCAGCTTGTGTTAGTCATTTTTTTTTAAATGGTTGTTTTTAAAAAATTATTTCCTTAAATATAGTGTACACGTTTACTGTGCAACTGACGGTAACTGACGAGGCCTGCCCACACCTTTTCCTGCCTTCCCTAAGTGCCCACGTCTCAGTGGTAGCAGAGCTAGGTTACGATTGTAATATTTCCATTCCAGTTACCGTCGGTTCGAAGTGTAACTACGTCAGTGTTGCACGATATTTGTCTTTGCTATTCGGTCGTTTCAGGTGACCGACGCCAATGCCAGTCAGGCATCGGCCTGTTGAGGAGCGGCCACCTCATTACGAGCTGGCAATTCAGCCCCGGACTTAGCGAACCATTTCCGTGCTACCATCCTCCAGTCATTCGATGTCACACCGGACGCTGTGGGTGAGACGGAAGCAGCCACTGAGTTTCGGTTTAAGCCTACTAGGGGTCTCGAGGACTCCGTCGACTTTCTCAAAGGCACTCGACCTAGTGGCAGACAGTTAGACAGGGTGCGGGCACAGTTAATGCACTTAACCAAATGGAAAGCGGATGAGGACTGGGGAGTAGGACCTGCTATCTTCAGGGTGGCATGTGAGCCAGCCCGGGAATAATGTGCTTATGTCTTCTGAGGGGTTAGGTGCAGCATTTGCTAAATTCTCTGATCCCCTGCTGTGATTGTTTCGAGACATCACCTTATTTGCCTTACATTTGTTTTTGAGTAGGTGGCCAACCTTTTGCTGCCCTTTAAATTCTGATAGTTCCTTTGCATTGTTCGGCTTTGGATGGTTCTCGAAGTCGGTCATCTCGTGAGACTTAGCTCGGTACCCTCTTCAGTGCAGGGATGTCGGGTTGCCTGTGGGCACGGATGCGTCCAAGTGGGTATCTCGATTCTTTTCATCGTCGAGCTGAATCGGTCATCTTGCGGGACTTAAGTCGGTCCTTTCCTTTCACAGAGATGTCGAGTTGCCAGTCAGCAGGTGTTGCCTCTGCCCGGTTGAGTCCACACAGGAATCTCGCTCGGGGCTTTCTCGTAGCCATTGTCTTTCGCCTTCCTTAAAGAGCTGCTGGTCGATTTCATTTTGAGATGTGACCCCCGGGTTGCTGTTTGAAGGGGGGAGGTCGAGCTGTGCTCCGACTAGTGTTTGTGCTGTCGATAATATGGTGTCGTGTATTCGGATTGTGAGCTCTCGTTTGCTTAGTCCGTTCACTGGTGCCACTACATTTGCTCACTTTGTCTGTCCGTGAGTGGCAGCAACAGCATTTATCGACAGCGAGTACTGTCGTACTATCTTTGGAGTGACCTCTAGTATTTCTGGGTCATCGTGTGTCGGAGTTCAGTTGGGACGGAGCAGCAGTGAACTCCGGCAGCGCCAGTACTCGTCGAGGGAGCTGGCGATATATGCACTGCCTGATGGAAGGATGTGGTCGCGAGAGTGCACGACTGCGTAGAGGTCCGGATTCGGCGAGTTTAATTTAAATGGATCGTTATATTCGAGTAGTGCAACTTTCACTTGTGTGTGTGTCCGTCCGTTGAAGTGTCCTCGTGCCTTCAAGCTGTCAGTTGGCAATTTTATACTCCGACGTTTCCCTCGCCTTACTCGATTGGCAACGACCGACGGTCGGTCGTTCGGTCGGTCGTCTCAGTCGATGACGTGTATCTGATTTTTTGACCGTTTCTGTGTTCTTAACATTCGTGTCTACGTGCAATTTGTCTTGTCACTGTATAGTGACTGTTAGAATTGTTTTAGTTGTTTGTGGAATTATCTTTGTGGTTCCGTGTGCATGTAGTCAGATTTTGAATAGGCAGTTTGGTCTTAACCCTGTCTGCGTACTAGGATTTGGCTGAGCCAACTTGTGTAATTAAATGCTTGTCATTTGACGATGTTAACTGTCATTCTATCGTGGTATCGGTTATCATCGTGGTATCGGTTATCGCACTTTAGATGGATTTTGCGAGTGTGTTGGTCGGTGTTAATCTGTCCCTAGTTTGAGCTGCCATCCCTTTAAGTGAGCATAACTCTTGACTGTGGATCACTCCCTTCTTTATTTGATCTGATTGTGTCAATTGTTTAAAAATAATATTTTGTTTAAATGATTCCTATTGCTTATGGCCTTCAGCCAACAAATGATTTGAATTCTTCTTAATAAGACCTTCAGCTGTCAGTGTAGCTTGTGTTAGTCAATTTTTTTAAGAATGACTGTCTTTAAAAAATTGTTTCCTTAGATTAAGTGTATGTGTTTACTGCACAACCAACGGCAACTGATTATGTCCCATCCACAGCTTTTCCTGCTTTTTCTAAGCCCCACCATTGGTTGTTGCCAAGCAAATCAGGCAAGGGAAACATCAGAGTATAAAACTGCCAACTGACAGCCTGATGGTGTGCACTGAAACGTGGGACTTAGAAAAAGCAGGAAAAGGTGTGGACGGGGCCTAATCCATTACCGTTGGTTGCACAGTAAACACATACACTACTTAAGGAAATAATTTTTTAAAAACAATCATTTAAAAAAAAATTGACTAACACAAGCTACACTGACGGCTGAAAGCCCTATTAAGAAAGAATTCAAATTATTCGTCGGCTGAAGGCCACAAGCAATACTTTAGAACAATTAGTGGCTGAAGGCCTGAATTACAAATGAGGCAGACAATTACATGTTCAAAAATACCAAAATAATTTTTGAAACAGTCATTAAAAATTGACTGTAACACAAGCTATACTGGCATCTGAAGGCCTTGTTAAGCAGATAAGATGAATTCAATTCATTTGTTGGCTGAAGGCCACTAGGAATAGGAATAATTTAAACAAAACATTATTTTTAAACAATTGACACAATCAAAGATATAAGAAGGGAGTGATCCACTGACATTGCTCCAAGGATCGACCGGAGAAAAGTCCTTACAGTTGCGTAAGCGGTGAGACAGGCAGCCAAGAGTTATGCTCACTTAACGGGATGGCAACTCAAAGCAGTGACAGCTTAAATGCTGACCAACACACACGCAAAATCCACCTAAGATGCGATAACCGATACCGTGATAGAATAACAGTTAACATCGTCAAATGACAAGCATTTAATTACACAAGTTGGCTCAGCCAAATCCTAGTACGCAGACAGGGTTAAGACCAAACTGCCTATTCAAAATCTGACTACATGCACACAGAACTGCAAAAGACAATTCTACAAACAACTCAAAACAGTGCTAAAACAGTCACTACACAGCAACGAGATGAATTGCACATAGACATGAACGTTAAGAACACAGAAACGGTAAAAAGACCAGATACACGTCATCCACTGAGACGACCAACCGAATGACCGACCATCGGTTGTTGCCAAGCAAGTCAGGCAAGGGAAACGTCAGAGTATAAAACTGCCAACTGACAGCCTGATGGTGTGAGGTCACTTCGACGGGTGGACACATACACAAATGAAAGTTGCACTAATCGAATATTATGATCCATTCAACTTAAACTCACTGAATCCGAACCTCTATGTGGTCGTGCACTCTCGCGACCACATCCTTCCATCGGGCAGTGCACATATCGCCAGCTCCCTCAGCGAGTACTGGTGCTGTCTGACCTCACTGCTGATCTGTCCCAACTGAACTCCAACACATGATGACCCGGAAATACCAGAGGTCGCTCCAAAGATAGTACCACAGTACTCGCTCCCAATAAATGCCACTGCTGCCACTCACAGACAGACAAAGCGAGCAAATGTAGTGGTACCAGTGAACGGACTAATGAAATGAGAGGTCACAATCCGAATACATGACGCCAACAGGTCAACGTCACAAACACGAGCCAGAGCACAGTTCAGGTTACCCCTTACTTTCAGTGTCACATTTATACACTGCTGCAACAAATGTAGAAACCTCATTAGTCCCTGCATGCTAGGCAGTATATTTAAGCAGCTCACTAGAAATGTCTACAGCACTGTGTGCTTCCACTTTGTGATACTCAAATTAGCGGTTATTGTAGCCTGCCCACCTGAGAGTCTGGACCTCCAGCTTGAGCAGTTTGATATCTTCCGTGCGCTGCTCATACTCGGCATCACCCTTGGTCACAGTCCCCTCCAGCAGTTTGATCTTCTCGTGCAGAATCAGTCGCTCATCATTTCTTCGTACCAACTGGGTACCCAGGATGTCACGCTCATTGAGGATCTGTGAGGGGGAAAACCACATTAAGATACATGCTTTCACATTTTGTTAAGCCTTACTAATAGAAAGTGTTTCCTTATGCTTACACAAATACTACAATATTATTATTTCAAGTAATAGGATAGTGACAATGCCAGAAGGTTGTAGGACAATACAGGAAGACCTGCAGAGGTTGGCTTGACCCTCAATATAAATATTCTGAGGTGACAAAAGTCAAAGGATACCTCCTAATATTGTATCAGAACTCCTTTTGCTCAGCCTAGTGCAGCAACTCGACATGGCACAGACAACAAATCATTGTATGTACCCAGCAGAAACAGTGAGTCACGTTCCCTCTATAGCCGTCCATAATTGCAATTTTGTGCACAAACGGACTTCTCAATCATGTCCCATATATGTTACATGGAATTCATGCTGGGCAACCTGAGTGGGCAACTCATTCTCTCAAACATTCTTCAAATCAATCGTGAATAAATGTGGCCCAGCGATATTGTTGTTTGGAAACGTGAAGTCCGCGAATGCAAATGGTCTCCAAGTAGTTAAACGTAACCTTTTCTAGTCAATGATTGGTTCAGTTGGACCAGAGGACTCAGTCCATTCCATGTAAGCACAGCTACCACCACCAGCTACTACAATGCCTCGTTGATAACCTGCGTACATTGTTTGCTGAGGACTACACCACACTCACACTGTACCATCATCTGCTCTTACCATCTGAAATCAGGACTTATCTGAGCAGGCCAAGGTTTTCCAATCATCTAGGATCCAACCAATGCAGTCACGAGCCCAGGAGGTATGCTGCAGGTGATGGTGTGGTGCTAGCAAAAGCACTCACATCGGTCATCTGCTGCCATAGTCCATTAATGTCAAATTTCATCACACTGTCCTAATGGACAAATTCCTCTTATGTCCCACATTGATTTATGTGGTTATTTCATGCAGTGTTGCTTGTCTGTTAGCACTGACAAATCTACGCAAATGCCACTACTTTTGATCACTGAGTAAAGGCTGTCAGCCACTGTGTTGTCCACAGAGAGAGGTAATGCTTGGAATTTGGTATTCTCGGCACGCTCTTGACACTGTGGATCTCAGAATACTGAATTCTGTAATGATTTCTAAAATGGAATGTCCCAAGCATCTAGCTCCAGCTACCATTCCATGTTCAAAGTGTGTCAAATCACATCATGTGGCCATAATCACATCATAAACCTTTTTGTGTGAATCACCTCAGTACAAATGACAGTTCTGCCAATGCACTGCCCTTTTATACCGTGTGTACGCAATAGTGCTCCCACTTGTATATGTGCATATTGCAATCCCATATGATGTAATGAACATACATAGGTGGAAACTGCACACTGTTGGTTTTAAATCACTGCAAACAGTAATCTGCAGCTCATGTTCTAGTGGTTAATGTTGCTGCATCTAGATGGTGCGGTCTCGGGTTCGAGTCCCAGCTGAGCTGGAGATGGACTGTGCGGCTGATCCCGGTGGAGGTTCGAGTCCTCCCTCGGGCATGGGTGTGTGTGTTTGTCCTTAGGATAATTTAGGTTAAGTAGTGTGTAAGCTTAGGGATTGATGACCTTAGCATTTAAGTCCCATAAGATTTCACACACTTTTTTTTTTTTTTTTTTGAGCTGGAGATTTTCTTCTTTCAGGAACTGGGTGTTTGCGTTGTCCTACTCATTCATCTCATCTTCACTGAAGTGAACGTCACCAAAGTTGTGTCAAATACAAACACCAAAAAAAGTTTTGCATCACCTCGATTCCAGGAGTTCTGGAACCTGTACAGAAAGTTGGAATAGAGATTAACATAAACATCATTTCTGCCCTTTTTATTGCACACGAAAACCACACATTGCATGTTGTACTACCATACAGTGAGACCTTCAGAGGTAGTGGTCCAGATTGCTGTACACACCAGTGCCTCTAACACCCAGTAGCACGTCCTCTTGCACTGATGCATGCCCTTATTCATCGTGGCATACTATCCACATGCTCATCAAGGCACTGTTGGTCCAGATTGTCCCACTCCTCAACAGCGATTCAGCATAGATCCCTCAGAGTAGTTGGTGAGTCACATCACCCATAAACAGCCCTGTTCAATCTATCCCAGGGATGTTCAATACGATTCATGTCTGGAGGACTCTAGTCGAGTGATGCTGTTATCGTGAAGGAAGTCATTCACAAGATGTGCATGATGGGGGCGTGAACTGTCATCCACGAAGATGAATGCCTCACCAATATGCTGCCAATATGGTTGCAGGATGGCATTCACGTATTGTACAGCTGTTATGTTGCCTTCCATAACCACTAGTGACATATGTCGGCCCCACATAATGCCACCCCAAAACAGTAGGAAACCTCCACCTTGCTGCACTCGCTGGACAATGTGTCCAAGGCATTCAGCATGACCAGGTTGCCTCCAAACACTTCTCCAACAATTGTTTGGTTGAAGGAATATGCAACACTGATGGTGAATAGAATGTGATGCCAATCCTGAGTGGTCCATTCGGCATGTTGTTCACGGTGTCGTGGTTACAAAGATTGACCTCGCTGTGGATGTCAGGAGTGAAGTTATGCGTCACACAGACTATTGCGCACAGTTTGAGTCATAACACGACAATCTGCGGCTGCACAAAAAGCATTATTCAACACGGTGGCATTGCTGTCAGGGTTCCTCTGAGCTATAATCCATAGGTAGAGGTCATTCAATGCAGTAGTAGCACTCAGGCAGCCTGAGCGAGGCATGTCATTGTCTCTCCGTATCTCCTCCACAGCTGAACAACGTCACTTTGGTTCACTCTGAAATGCCTGGACACTTCCCTTGTTGAGAGCCCTTACTTGGCAAAAGGTAACATTGTGGATGCAATCAAACTGTGGTACTGACCGTCTAGGCACGGTCGAACTACAGACAACACGAACCATGTACCTCCTTCCTGGTGGAATGACTGGAACTGACTGGCTGTCGGACCCTCTCTGTCTAATAGGTGCTGCTTGTGCAAGGTTGTTTCATCTTTGGGTGGGTTTAGTGACATCTCTGTACCGTCAAAGGGACTGTGTCTGTGATACAATACCCACAGCCAACCCCTATCTTCACGAATTCTAGGAACCGGGGTGATGCAAAACTTTTTTTGATGTGTGTAAAAAAACTTGCACCAGGCATCCACAGAGCCACAGAAAGGGTCCCCCACCCAATAATGCCATGTAATCATTTCATAAATGGAAACAGTAAAATTCACAAAATATCTAGGTGTAACTAGTCACAGTAAGCTAAAGTTGATCTACTACGCAAAAACAGTTGCAGGGAAAGCAGATGTCACACTGAAAATCAAGATTCATCGGTTCGAGGTAAAGGAAAGAAAATTCAATCATTAGTGGGTGTTATGATGATACTAAAATATCTCGGATGGGAATTTCAAAAAGGAAGATGATATCCTGTTACCTGATACACGTATGTGAAAGATTATGGATTTGTAAAACACTTCCACTTCCTCCATTGTACATCAAGTGTATTATTCAAAAGACATAGATAAGAGAGATCCACACAGAGGGTAATTTTTCTCACACTCCATTCCTGAGTGGAGCACGATGGGAGTGACAGACGATCGTACAAAAGACCATCACGCACCACAGAGTGACTCGCTGAGTGCATACGTAGCTGTAGCTGTACATATTATGAGATAGTTCAGCATCAGAGAATACCATTTTTCTTTTTCAATGAGCTATGCATTTATCATAGTGATACAATCTCTTACTTAGCATTGTGTCCAGAAATATTGTTGCAAAAGCTGAAAACTTCATTACTGTTTATTTCTGCAACTTCAGCTGCACTCTGCAAGCCACCTTACACTGTATGATGGAGGATACGTGTGATATCAATAATATTTCCACTTTGCGAGTAATGCTCAGGAAGCCTCAAAGTAAGCTCTAATTTATCTGCATTTTCTGTCATAATCATTTTGCAACGTGCATGTGGAAGGAAGTAATGAGCCGTTTGATTCCCCGTGGAACACACAGTGTCAGAATAGTTGACAGCAAGTCTCCCTGTGCTGCACCGTGCCCCTTTTGAAACATCTGCCACTTAAGTTTGTTCTCCATCTCAACCTCCCTAATGCTCTGGCACTTGCTAAATGATCCTGTGGCAAACATTGCTACTCTTCTTTGGATGTTCTTTGCCTCCTTCATTAATCTAACCTGACAGGATCTGAAACTGATGTGCAATAATCAAACATTAGTTGAACAAATGTTTTGTAAGCCACTTCCTTTGTAGAGGAATTAATTTCCTTAGGAATTTAAAGACACAGGATGTGTCTGTAAATAAAAAAGCAGTGAAATTTGCGTGAAAATGCTGTGAGATGAACCAATCGTTTGGATGCACTTTCATAATTTTTCTTATGTCTCGACCACACTTTTATTATTTCCAAAAACACCTTAAGGATTTCGACACTCCATTATTTTCAAATGCAGTGTTATGTCAATCGTGTGAAATTGTTCATCGGATACATTGTATCGTGTCAACATTCTCAATAAAGAAACATTGCTGGATTGGACACAGTGATGAAGATGATGGGGCACTGTCCCCTGTGACTTTTTCCTTTGGGGATACATTAAGGACTCTGTTTACGTATCCTCACTGCCGAGAACACTGGAACAGCCAAGAGAACACATCGTACTGTGGCTTATGTCAAACAGGTGTAAATGTAGGAGTAGATATAGCCTAACGATATTGTTCGGTCATCTGTGGCCGTACCTTGTCCATGTCCTTCTGCAGGCGGCGGCGCTCCATCTCACCCTCGTGGATGGTCTGCTGCAGGCGGCGCACCTCCTGGTTCAGAGCCGCCACCTCCTGCCGACTCGCTGACAGTGTCTCCCGTGTCTGCTGTAGCTCTGCCCTAAGCGCCTCCCGTTCCTTCTGGACTTTCAGCAATGCTACAAAAAGGTTTGAATTATACTTAACAAAAAGAATTCATAAGTTGTGCTGTATAATTCCAACAATGTTGAAAGGAGTGTCTCAGAATCACAATGGAAGTACCACAGTGTTTGATTTTGGGCCCACTACTATTCTTTCCACCTTTCACTGAATAAACATCAGGCACAGTTGGTACTTTTTACAGAAGAAACAAGTATAGTATTAACTGTGTTACAGAGAAGGAAACAGAACAAGTGCTTTACTATGTTTCTCAAATGACCAGTTTTCTGATAATCAAATATACGTTAATTTTGGGGCGGCAGGGGGTATATTCAGTTCTGTACAACAAATGGAGAGAGAGAGAGCAATAATTGATGTAACACATGTACTGGAATCAGTAGATTTTTGGCTGTTCATATTGACAAAGACAATGGATGAAACATATTACTGAACTGTCTGAAAAATTAGGTTCAGCTGCTTTTGCTCTTCAAGTAATCCCCAGATTTTGTCCACCTGCTGAGTTGAGTGCAACGTGTTTGTCTACCGTGCAGCGGGCCTGGTTCGAGATTTCCTCCACTTGTAGACTGGGTGTTGTGTTGTCCTCATCATCACTGATCGAAAGCCCAAAAGTTAGCAAGGAGAATAGTATATCTTATTTGCCAACAATAATCTTGTAGGTGCTTATTCAAGGAGATAGGCACTTTAACCACTCCCTCACAATATGTAAGGAAACTTGTCATAAGTAACCCACCACAACCGGAGAAAAATGATGAGGGCAACAGCTACAACATCAAGAAAACACTTGACCTTTATTATTCATTGTTGAAGCTGTCAATGGCTCAACACGAGTTCAACATGCAGCCACATAAGCTTTGAAAATTTGCAAAGTAACATAAAATGACTGGCTAATAGTACATCTAAATTGAAATATAGCCTAAAATCATATCTTCTGGGTAAAATTTTCTATTCCACAGACTTTTTTTACGAATTTATCCAAAACCTAGCCAGCTTTCAGTCTTGTTTATGTGGCTGTGGATGACTCCACACTTCTACTATTCAACGAGTTGTTACCTTTTAAATTATTTATATTCTGCCAGAACTTTCTAACACCTTCTTCTTAAGGTGTCATATCTCCTTGGAGGTCAGGTATCATAGTGACTAATCTTGTTTCTGATTTTATCAATCTAACCAGCTGAAGAAGTGCATCCAAACCACACTCTCACATTCTGTAGCCAAAATGTTCATCTTCTCACTATTGATCTGTTCCCTACAACTGTTCTTTCCATTATCAGTCTTAGAATATTGCATTTCTCTCCTCCCATGATATGGCCAAAATATTCAAGTTTTCTGGTTTTGATTGGGTTTTCCATTGCCTTCTCATTACTGATTTACTTTAGAATGTTTTCACGGGTAAGTCTTTGTGTCCAGGGCATTTTTAACACTCATTACAACATTCACATCTCTAATACTTCAATCTTCTTCAGTGATGCCTTCCAATAAAGAATAAGGGACTCGTTTGGAATTTTAGTTGCAAGTTTAAATTATTGTCGGTAACAAACATCTCATCCTTAAAAAGGCTGGTCTAACTTGTTCAGATCTGCTACCGATTTCCAGGATCTGATCAAGTTTATTATTGATCCTAGTACTGAGATGGTTACATTTTGATATCCTTCCAGTGGGTTTGGTACTGATAGTAATACCAGATGAGATCTTTGCAGTTTTGCTAATAATCATGATTTGGTTTTGCTAAAATTCATTATGAGACCAAAATTGTTGTTGACATTAATAACTTCTTAAACAGTGTCTGTAGCTGTGTTCTGCCAATACTAGTGTGTCTTCAGCATAGCATGTATTAATAATAGCTTTTAAATTAACTTTTATATCTATTTAAAAACAAAGATGATGTAACTTACCAAATGAAAACGTTGGTATGTTGATAGACACACAAACAAACACAAACACACACACAAAATTCAAGCTTTCACAACCCACGGTTGCTTCATCAGGAAAGAGGGAAGGAGAGGGAAAGACGAAAGGATGTGGGTTTTAAGGGAGAGGGTAAGGAGTCATTCCAATCCCTGGAGCGGAAAGACTTACCTTAGGGGGAAACAAGGACAGGTATACACTTGCGCGCGCGCGCGCGCACACACACACACACACACACACACACACACACACACACATCCGCACATATACAGACACAAGCAGACATTTGTAAAGGTCTTTACAAATGTCTGCTTGTGTCTGTATATGTGCGGATGGATATGTGTGTGTGTGCAAGTGTATACCTGTCCTTTTCTCCCCCTAAGATAAGTCTTTCCGCTCCAGGGATTGGAATGACTCCTTACCCTCTCCCTTAAAACCCACATCCTTTCGTCTTTCCCTCTCCTTCCCTCTTTCCTGATGAAGCAACCGTGGGTTGCAAAAGCTTGAATTTTGTGTGTGTGTTTGTGTTTGTTTGTGTGTCTATCAACATACCAACGTTTTCATTTGGTAAGTTACATCATCTTTGTTTTTAGATATATTTTTCCCACATGGAATGTTTCCCTCTGTTATATTCATATCTTTTATATCTATTTCTATATTTGATATACCTTCCCTAAAGATTGCTTCCTAATAAGTGTTAAATAGGAGTGGGGAAAGCACACAACCTTATCTTACTCCTTACATTATCTTAATGTCTTCTGATAATTCTCTGTAACAGCTGATAACATCTGTTGCAAGTATAAGTTTTCAATTATCTGAATATTCTGCAGTTTCACTTTCTTTCAATAGGCTCACCAATTTGTCAAGTCACTCTCTGTCAAAAGCCTATCCATAATCAATGAACTATATCCTGATTCATAGCTAAGCATTTTTGCATAAAAATATTCACTTGAAATAAGGTTTCTCTGGTACCCATACTACTGTAGAACACAAACTGATTTTCACTCATATTTTCATAACCATTAAGGCAAATATGTTCATTGTTGCTAAATTTAAGTTAGAGCGTTACCTAGTAATTTAATCTTTAAATGGCCAGCATGTAGGCATGCTCACAAACACATCATGTATAAATAGTCCGTAACTACACTCCTGGAAATGGAAAACAGAACACATTGACACCGGTGTGTCAGACCCACCATACTTGCTCCGGACACTGCGAGAGGGCTGTACAAGCAATGATCACACGCACGGTACAGCGGACACACCAGTAACCGCGGTGTTGGCCGTCGAATGGCGCTAGCTGCGCAGCATTTGTGCATTTGTGCACCGCCGCCGTCAGTGTCAGCCAGTTTGCCGTGGCATACGGAGCTCCATCGCAGTCTTTAACACTGGTAGCATGCCGCGACAGCGTGGACGTGAACCGTATGTGCAGTTGACGGACTTTGAGCGAGGGCGTATAGTGGGCATGCGGGAGGCCGGGTGGACGTACCGCCGAATTGCTCAACACGTGGGGCGTGAGGTCTCCACAGTACATCGATGTTGTCGCCAGTGGTTGGCGGAAGGTGCACGTGCCCGTCGACCTGGGACCGGACTGCAGCGACGCACGGATGCACGCCAAGACCGTAGGATCCTACGCAGTGCCGTAGGGGACCGCACCGCCACTTCCCAGCAAATTAGGGACACTGTTGCTCCTGGGGTATCGGCGAGGACCATTCGCAACCGTCTCCATGAAGCTGGGCTACGGTCCCGCACACCGTTAGGCCGTCTTCCGCTCACGCCCCAACATCGTGCAGCCCGCCTCCAGTGGTGCCGTGACAGGCGTGAATGGAGGGGCGAATGGAGACGTGTCGTCTTCAGCGATGAGAGTCGCTTCTGCCTTGGTGCCAATGATGGTCGTATGCGTGTTTGGCGCCGTGCAGGTGAGCGCCACAATCAGGACTGCATACGACCGAGGCACACAGGGCCAACACCCGGCATCATGGTGTGGGGAGCGATCTCCTACACTGGCCGTACACCACTGGTGATCGTCGAGGGGACACTGAATAGTGCACGGTACATCCAAACCGTCATCGAACCCATCGTTCTACCATTCCTAGACCGGCAAGGGAACTTGCTGTTCCAACAGGACAATGCACGTCCGCATGTATCCTGTGCCACCCAACATGCTCTAGAAGGTGTAAGTCAACTACCCTGGCCAGCAAGATCTCCGGATCTGTCCCCCATTGAGCATGTTTGGGACTGGATGAAGCGTCGTCTCACGCGGTCTGCACGTCCAGCACAAACGCTGGTCCAACTGAGGCGCCAGGTGGAAATGGCATGGCAAGCCGTTCCACAGGACTACATCCAGCATCTCTACGATTGTCTCCATGGGAGAATAGCAGCCTGCATTGCTGCGAAAGGTGGATATACACTGTACTAGTGCCGACATTGTGCATGCTCTGTTGCCTGTGTCTATGTGCCTGTGGTTCTGTCAGTGTGATCATGTGATGTATCTGACCCCAGGAATGTGTCAATAAAGTTTCCCCTTCCTGGGACAATGAATTCATGGTGTTCTTATTTCAATTTCCAGGAGTGTATCTTTTTGATAAAGTGCTGTGTATATGATTTGAAAAACATGTAACTAACTATCTAACTTACTTTTGAACACAATGGCCACCAGATACCTGACTGTTCCTTTCGCAATTGAGCTTCTGCAGATGACACACATTCCTTAAGCTGTTCCACCTCACGTGTCATTACCTCCAGCTTCTGCTTGAGTTCACTGATTTCATCCTGCAATACAAGAATATAAAGTAATATCTAATCTTTCACCCTTTCACAGGTGCATTTTTTTGTAGCAACTCAGCAAAGATAATTTTTTGTTATCCTATTAGAACTGTGATCAGTTGACTACATTTATTTTTTGATAATTTTATTTTTCGCTTAAGGATAAAAAAATATGGTGGTACGTATATTACCACAGCTCCATTGTGAAGTATTAAAACTATAGTGGTAAATGGATTTCCCACTTCCCTTTTGCGAGTTGTTATGTGTTACCATTACACATACAAAAATAATGAACAGTGTTTTCTCTTTTTATTTTATGTTTTCTTCTACTTTATTTAAAATTTATTTGTTACTGATATTAAGGTTTACTGACCACAATACTGGAATCATTATCAAGCAATAAAGGTATGAGCTGTTACAGGTCACAATAATGTATATTTCAGAAGTGAAGCAATGTGTTCCGACAACAGCTGATCCCACAACAAACAGAAACTGATTGCTGTAGTGGTTTTCATACACTTGGAGTGTACTACCACAAGATGTCAGGCATAGACAGAGAAGGTAAGACGTATGCCCAAAGGCTTTGAGATACCCCTAAGTTGGTGGAAAGTATGCTTCCCAAGGACCACAAATGACACATTAATTTTGTGATAAGTATACTTCCCAAGCTCATTCCAGAAACTACTTCAGTGATAATCATACTTCCCAAGAACCATTAAAACACCATTGTTTGGTGGGATATATAATTTCCACAGTCGTGAAGGCTATATTTCACAACAAACAGAAACTGCAGCTGGTGCAGCAGACTGCCACTAGATGTCAGGAGCGTACAAAAGTGTGACCACATATTCCCTTAAAGAAATACATTTAGTGGGAACCTTATCGCCCACAGCCCACTAAAGGTTAACCCTTTTGTGGGCAGTGGGCAATAACAGGCAACATAGCAGGCAACAGCAATGATACAATCACTTACAAAGTTATAAGTGTCCTTAACACTACATATAAATTATACTGAAGAATACTGAACATGATAAAAATTATCTGCAAATCAAACAAGCAATTGGTTTTAGAAATGAACACTCATATATTGATGTTTTGGCTGTTGATCAACTAATACAAAATTCCAGAGAATCCAGCCTAACTACTCGTCTGGCATTTATAGATTTCAGAAACCAGGGAACTCTGCATGACTTCAATTCAGTAAATGGAAAAGTCTTATGAGAGATTCTTCAAGGAGATGAAAATCCAAAACGCACTACAGACATTTCTGAAAAATCAACACATGCACACAGCTGTATTGCCAGTTTTATTAACAACCAGTTTCAGTCATAAACAGATCATCTTCAAATGTATTGTGACATAGTAATCAGATGCATGACAACCTATAACCACTATGATGCATCATGTCACAAACGAATGTGTCAATTCAACTCTAAACCTATATATGCTTCAGATTTAGAGTTGAACTCAAATGATGGATAAAGTGCTACGCAACATAGCAAGTACACACTGAGTCACAGCCTCAATTGCCAGAGACAGTGGCTTTTGTGTGTGTGTGTGTGTGTGTGTGTGTGTGTGTGTGTGTGTGTGTGTGTATGTGTGTGTGTGAGCGCGCGCATGCACTTTCTACTTTGGAAGAAGGCCTTTTGGCTGAAAGCTCAAAGGTATAGTGGTATTTTTGTTGTGTCTGTTTGCAACTCAGTGTCTCCTCTATATAGATTTAGAGTTGAACTGACTTGTTAGTTTATGACATGATGCTGGGTGGGTTGTCATACATCTGATTATGATGTCTATTTATGACTGAATAAAGTGACAATACAATGTGTGTGCAAATCACGATTTTTCAAAAATTTCTTGAAGCTGTACTTGACCATGCCTTCAAAATAATGTACATTATTGTGACTATGATTATTATTATTATTATTATGTTGTCATTATTATTATTATCTTCACTTTCTCAGACGTTAAGTCCGGTTAAAAATGGACTGACGCGGACCTTGATCAAGCGTCACTTCCTTTTAACTGTACGGTATGTGTTATATTGCATTTAGGAACTTTTGCGTAATTGAACATGTATCAATAATTACAGATTTCTGTAGTTGTATATATATGTTTGGATGTAGCTGTATGGCGTTGATGTACTGGTGGATATTGTGTGGTATGACTCCTCTAGTTAATAGTATAATTGGTATAATGTCAAATTTATCCTGATGCCACATGTCTTTGACTTCCTCAGCCAGTTGGATGTATTTTTCAATTTTTTCTCCTGTTTTCTTTTGTATATTTGTTGTATTGGGTATGGATATTTCGATTAGTTGTTTTTTTTTTAATTTCTTCTTTTTATTGGTGAGTATGATGTCAGGTTTGTTATGTGGCGTTGTTTTATCTGCTATAATGGTTCTGTTCCAGTATAATTTGTATTCATCATTCTCCAGTACATTTTGTGACGTATACTTGTATGTATGACGAAGAAATTGAAGAAATGTATGATGAAATAAAAGAAATTATTCAGATTGTGAAGGGAGACGAAAATTTAATAGTCATGGGTGACTGGAATTCGAGTGTAGGAAAAGGGAGAGAAGGAAACATAGTAGGTGAATATGGATTGGGGGACAGAAATGAAAGAGGAAGCCGCCTGGTAGAATTTTGCACAGAGCACAACATAATCATAACTAACACTTGGTTTAAGAATCATGAAAGAAGGTTGTATACATGGAAGAACCCTGGAGATACTAAAAGGTATCAGATAGATTATATAATGGTAAGACAGAGATTTAGGAACCAGGTTTTAAATTGTAAGACATTTCCAGGGGCAGATGTGGACTCTGACCACAATCTATTGGTTATGACCTGTAGATTAAAACTGAAGAAACTGCAAAAAGGTGGGAATTTAAGGAGATGGGACCTGGATAAACTGAAAGAACCAGAGGTTGTACAGAGATTCAGGGAGAGCATAAGGGAGCAATCGACAGGAATGGGGGAAATAAATACAGTAGAAGAAGAATGGGTAGCTTTGAGGGATGAAGTAGTGAAGGCAGCAGAGGATCAAGTAGGTAAAAAGACGAGGGCTAGTAGAAATCCTTGGGTAACAGAAGAAATATTGAATTTAATTGATGAAAGGAGAAAATATAAAAATGCAGTAAGTGAAACAGGCAAAAAGGAATACAAACGTCTCAAAAATGAGATCGACAGGAAGTGCAAAATGGCTAAACAGGGATGGCTAGAGGACAAATGTAAGGATGTAGAGGCCTATCTCACTAGGGGTAAGATAGATACCGCCTACAGGAAAATTAAAGAGACCTTTGGAGATAAGAGAACGACTTGTATGAATATCAAGAGCTCAGATGGAAACCCAGTTCTAAGCAAAGAAGGGAAAGCAGAAAGGTGGAAGGAGTATATAGAGGGTCTATACAAGGGCGATGTACTTGAGGACAATATTATGGAAATGGAAGAGGATGTAGATGAAGATGAAATGGGAGATACGATACTGCGTGAAGAGTTTGACAGAGCACTGAAGGACCTGAGTCGAAACAAGGCCCCCGGAGTAGACAATATTCCATTGGAACTACTGACGGCCGTGGGAGAGCCAGTCCTGACAAAACTCTACCATCTGGTGAGCAAGATGTATGAAACAGGCGAAATACCCTCAGACTTCAAGAAGAATATAATAATTCCAATCCCGAAGAAAGCAGGTGTTGACAGATGTGAAAATTACCGAACTATCAGCTTAATAAGCCACAGCTGCAAAATACTAACACGAATTCTTTACAGACGAATGGAAAAACTAGTAGAAGCCAACCTCGGGGAAGATCAGTTTGGATTCCGTAGAAACACTGGAACACGTGAGGCAATACTGACCTTACGACTTATCTTAGAAGAAAGATTAAGGAAAGGCAAACCTACGTTTCTAGCATTTGTAGACTTAGAGAAAGCTTTTGACAATGTTGACTGGAATACTCTCTTTCAAATTCTAAAGGTGGCAGGGGTAAAATACAGGGAGCGAAAGGCTATTTACAATTTGTACAGAAACCAGATGGCAGTTATAAGAGTCGAGGGACATGAAAGGGAAGCAGTGGTTGGGAAGGGAGTAAGACAGGGTTGTAGCCTCTCCCCGATGTTGTTCAATCTGTATATTGAGCAAGCAGTAAAGGAAACAAAAGAAAAATTCGGGGTAGGTATTAAAATTCATGGAGAAGAAATAAAAACTTTGAGGTTCGCCGATGACATTGTAATTCTGTCAGAGACAGCAAAGGACTTGGAAGAGCAGTTGAATGGAATGGACAGTGTCTTGAAAGGAGGATATAAGATGAACATCAACAAAAGCAAAACGAGAGTAATGGAATGTAGTCTAATTAAGTCGGGTGATGCTGAGGGAATTAGATTAGGAAATGAGGCACTTAAAGTAGTAAAGGAGTTTCGCTATTTGGGGAGCAAAATAACTGATGATGGTCGAAGTAGAGAGGATATAAAATGTAGGCTGGCAATGGCAAGGAAAGTGTTTCTGAAGAAGAGGAATTTGTTAACATCCAGTATTGATTTAAGTGTCAGGAAGTCATTTCTGAAAGTATTCGTATGGAGTGTAGCCATGTATGGAAGTGAAACATGGACGATAAATAGTTTGGACAAGAAGAGAATAGAAGCTTTCGAAATGTGGTGCTACAGAAGAATGCTGAAGATTAGATGGGTAGATCACATAACTAATGAGGAAGTATTGAATAGGATTGGGGAGAAGAGAAGTTTGTGGCACAACTTGACCAGAAGAAGGGATCGGTTGGTAGGACATGTTCTGAGGCATCAAGGGATCACCAATTTAGTATTGGAGGGCAGCGTGGAGGGTAAAAATCGTAGAGGGAGACCAAGAGATGAATACACTAAGCAGATTCAGAAGGATGTAGGTTGCAGTAGGTACTGGGAGATGAAAAAGCTTGCACAGGATAGAGTAGCATGGAGAGCTGCATCAAACCAGTCTCAGGACTGAAGACCACAACAACAACAATACTTGTATGTAGGAATGTGTTGTTTTAAAAGTTTATGTTGTAAGGCAAGCTGTTGATGTATTATTTTTGCGACATCGTCATGTCTTCTGGGGTATTCTGTATTTGCTAGTATTGTACATCCGCTTGTGATGTGATCTACTGTTTCTATTTGTTGTTTACAAAGTCTGCATTTATCCGTTGTGGTATTAGGATCTTTAATAATATGCTTGCTGTAATACCTGGTGTTTATTGTTTGATCCTGTATTTCAATCATGAATCCTTCTGTCTCACTGTATATATTGCCTTTTCTTAGCCATGTGTTGGATGCGTCTTGATCGATGTGTGGCTGTGTTAGATGATACGGGTGCTTGCCATGAAGTGTTTTCTTTTTCCAATTTACTTTCTTCGTATCTGTTGATGTTATGTGATCTAAAGGGTTGTAGAGGTGGTTATGAAGTTGCAGTGGTGTAGCCGATGTATTTATATGAGTGATTGCCTTGTGTATTTTGCTAGTTTCTGCTCGTTCTAGAAAGAATTTTCTTAAATTGTCTACCTGTCCATAATGTAGGTTTTTTATGTCGATAAATCCCCTTCCTCCTTCCTTTCTGCTTAATGTGAATCTTTCTGTTGCTGAATGTATGTGATGTATTCTATATTTGTGGCATTGTGATCGTGTAAGTGTATTGAGTGCTTCTAGGTCTGTGTTACTCCATTTCACTACTCTAAATGAGTAGGTCAATATTGGTATGGCGTAAGTATTTATAGCTTTTGTCTTATTTCTTGCTGTCAATTCTGTTTTCAGTATTTTTGTTAGTCTTAGTCTATATTTTTCTTTTAGTTCTTCTTTAATATTTGTATTATCTATTCCTATTTTTTGTCTGTATCCTAGATATTTATAGGCATCCGTTTTTTCCATCGCTTCTATGCAGTCGCTGTGGTTATCCAATATGTAATCTTCTTGTTTAGTGTGTTTTCCCTTGACTATGCTATTTTTCTTACATTTGTCTGTTCCAAAAGCCATACTTATATCATTGCTGAATCCTTCTGTTATCTTTAGTAATTGGTTGAGTTGTTGATTTGTTGCTGCCAGTAGTTTTAGATCATCCATGTATAGCAAATGTGTGATTTTGTGTGGGTATGTTCCAGTAATATTGTATCCATAATTTGTATTATTTAGCATGTTGGATAGTGGGTTCAGAGCAAGGCAGAACCAGAAAGGACTTAATGAGTCTCCTTCGTATATTCCACGCTTAATCTGTATTGGCTGTGATGTGATATTATTTGAGTTTGGTTGGATATTAAGTGTGGTTTTCCAATTTTTCATTACTATATTTAGGAACTGTATCAATTTAGGATCTACTTTGTATATTTCCAATATTTGTAGTAACCATGAGTGGGGTACACTATCAAAAGCTTTTTGGTAATCAACATATGCGTAGTGGAGCGACCTTTGTTTAGTTTTAGCTTCATATGTCACCTCTGCATCTATTATCAGTTGCTCTTTACATCCTCGTGCTCCTTTGCAACAGCCTTTTTGTTCTTCATTTATAATTTTGTTCTGTGTTGTATGTGTCATTAATTTCTGTGTAATGACTGAAGTTAATATTTTGTACATTGTTGGTAGGCATGTTATGGGGCGATATTTTGCTGGGTTTGCTGTGTCTGCTTGATCTTTAGGTTTCAGGTAAGTTATTCCATGTGTAAGAGTATCAGGGAATGTGTATGGGTCTGCAATGTAACTGTTAAATAATTTAGATGTGAATGTGTTGAGGTGGATTTCTTTAGCCAGAAATTTGCTATTTTATCTTTTCCAGGGGCTTTCCAATTGTGTGTAGAATTAATTGCTCGGGTGACTTCATGTTGCAAAATTATCACTTCGGGCATTTGTGGTATCATCTTGTATGTGTCTGTTTCTGCTTGTATTCACCATGCATGCCTGTTATGTTGTACCGGGTTTGACCATATGTTGCTCCAGAAGTGTTCCATGTCTGTTATGTTTGGTGGATTGTCTATTTTAATGTGTGTGTTATCTATTGTCTGGTAAAATTTCTTTTGGTTTGTGTTGAATGTTTGGTTTTGTTTCCTTCTATTTTCACTTTTTTTGTATCTTCTGAGTCGTTTGGCTAATGCTTGTAATTTCTGCTTCTTTTCGTCTAATTGCTCTGTCGCTTCTTGTTGTGAGATTTTACCTAACCTTTTTCGTTTTTTTTCCGAGATTTCATTTCTTATAAATTGTGTTAGCTGTCCGATGTCTTTTCTCAGTTTTTCTATTTTGATCTGTAGCCTGTGTTGCCATGCTAGTTTTGTGGGTTTCTTCTGTGTGTTGGTTGGTTCTGATCTCTGCCTAGTGTGTATATTTAGTGTAGTGAGTGCTCCTATATAAACCAGTAGTTGTAACTCTTCCATAGTTGTGTTTTCATTTATTTTGTTGTGTATGATTGTGTTGATAGTTTTTATTGTTGTTTCGACTTGTGGGTTATTTGGTGGTCTATGCAAGAATGGTCTAATGTCTGTATTTGTGTCTTTGTATTCTATATATGTTAGCTGAAATTTTTCTTCTATATCTAACATCTGTGTAACTTCGTGTTCTATTTGTGCTTGTTCTGGTGGCTGTCTTAAGATTTCGTTTTCCTCTGATTGTTTAATTGGTGCGTGTTGTTCTTTGTTTGTTTGCTCTGGGATGTTTGAGTCCATTACTGTATTTTCTTCTTCTTCTGATTGCACATTATTTTGTTCCAGTATTTGTTGTACTTGTTGTTTGATGTTTTCTAATTCTGACTGGGGTATCCTGTTATTTTTTATTACTACACGGATCTGATCAGCTAGTCGTTGTTCTGTTAAAAATTTTAATTCTGGGTATCTGGTAATAAATGTTGTGTATACTTGTGATCTGTTGCTTGGTAATAACAGAACATGAGGTGTCGATTAACTTCATCTCACCATCTCATCCTCTGTCTTTGTTTTCCTTCTAGGGTGGTTGCAGGAAGCATATCCTGCAAAACACCTCTATTTGGATTTAAATCATTTTCCAGTTGGCTAGCAGTGTCGTTACCATTGTGGGCGGGCATAGGGTTCAAGCATCGTCCCCGACCATGACGGCGCTTGTCCGAGGCTTCTTTAGTTCTGTCCTGAACCAACTAATCACACTAAAAGGGGGGTTAGCCCTATTAGTGGTTTGTTCTTTTCGTCGCCTTTTACGACTGGCAGAACATACCGGAGGCCTATTCTTTTCCCGGGCCTCCACGGGGATTATTATTATTATTATTATTATTATTATTACTATTATTAGTGACTGCAGCTGCACTAGTACAGGTTATGCTGTATTACCTTTGTTGGTTCATAGTCAGTATAATTTAGGCGCACCGCCAGTGCGGGCACTCAAATCATTTTAATACTAGTTGTCATACTAAAATTGTTATTTTCTTACATAATTGTGATGTAATACACACTGTATGTGTGGAGCCTTGGTCCAATGTAAGGGGGGTCTGACGGCCATAATTAGATCAGGTTAACTAAAGAAACGAAATAAAAAATAAAAGAAATTATAAACTGTGTTATACCATTATACAACAACATCAAAATAGCAATAAACCTGGTGCAATTAAATAATTAGCAAATAATTTCAAATCAAGTTGCCTAGACTTTTTAACATATATCTGTGTCCGAGGTATAGGGTACTATGTCAATTTTACAGGAGAGCAATTTGAAGATGTTTTACCATGTTCTCCCTTAAATACAGCATCACTGTGATGAAATTTGGTCAGTTTAGACTTTGAACATTAAGTATCATGTTGCTTCACATGTAATAGTCTTTTTTTTTTTTTAATTTGTACCAGTTTTGAAGATATATAATGAACATGGTGTTGTATACCTCTCGCAAACATATTGCATTGTGTGGCATATAGGTCTTGGTATTCAATGAATAATATCACTCAATCACATCACTTTCACTGTAAGAATATATTACATGAACAGAACATTACTCACATAGTGGTACAAGTTGCTGTATGAACATAAATGTCAAATTTGGTCCTAAATCACATCTACGTCTTCTTCCGGTTAGTCGGTTATGTTTGTATTACGTGCACGTTCTAGGTTCTTATAAAATGCATGACAAACTGAAGGGATATATGGCAACAGTGCCATTAAATCATTATATTTCTGCAGTGAAACAGGTCTTGTGACATCTGAGAGTTGGTTAAAATCTGCTGGAAATGTAAGTCCATGTCTGCATAACCTAACGAAGTCGGCCTGTTTTTTGTCACATCAGAAGATGTTTTGAAGTACAGAATTCCCATGTTTTCATGTTTCACTTGTAATTGCACACTCTTTGATACTAAAAATGGCAATTTCTCCACATCCATTTTCCCCTGAATAAGGGGAGACCTTTCAGAGTCTTTTGTGGCATACAGTGAATTGAAACTTTTGAAATCTTGAAGTTTCATATTATGAACAATGTACTTGCTGGAAGTGTGTCTTACCAATTTTTGCCAGTCTCAAGGTGTTAAAATCCTCATAGTATTCAATTTCTTCCATTTCCTCTCTATTAACACATGAACACTGTCAGCCTCCACATGGGTATGGCCTTTTAGTAGAAACTTCTGAGTTATGGTCCTAATTTGTGGATACTTATGCAATAACCAGAAAAAAAACACATTATAATATTCACATTCAAATTTTGTCCACAGCAGTTGTCTGTGCAAAGTGTGATTTCTTCCATGCCACTGTCAGTTATGACACTATCAACCCACTTCAAAATTGCTGATGTAATTTCGTTTCTGCCTTGCCCTCCTTTTGACTCATCCCACATTACACAGTTAACTGAGGAATCTGATGCATCATACAAGGTAAAATTTAAGGCCCAAAGTTTCCTTTTATAGACACTAATACCATTTTATATAAGTGGGGATGGCAAACATTTCTTAATGTCTCTGGTTAACACTTTGTGTGTTGGTGTTCCTCTTGCCTTGTTAGTGTCATTACTTTTTAGAAGGTACCTGTTTTTTGATTCATTCAGATGAGCAGTATGCTCAGCTCCAACAGATTCTGTTTCTTCTGGAGTCAGATTACTTTTCATCTCTGCCTGAAACATATCACATGTATCAGAAACATATCACATGTATCACAGGTGTCTTTCCTAAATATTTCCTGTCACACTGATCCCTACTGTAGTGACTTTCATAATGTGGGAAAGAAGAACTATGTCTCTTAATTTGTTCAACAGTTTCATCAGGTGTTTTTCTGCTTGGAATATGCCTATCCCTTTGATCTTTTCTTACTACTCCACCTGCCTCCACGTTTTTTAAAATGTTTACTACAGCTGTATTTGAGTGTACGTGTGTTAAAAAACATAATCTTGCACACCTTAACTCGTCCACCATTTGCAGTAAAATAGAGTGTTTTCTTTACACTTATTCGAGGTTAAGTTTCTTTTTCTTGAACTAATTGTACTATATAGTTCAACACACGTGCCAACAAATTGCCTTTTCATATCTGTAGACATTTCCTCATGCCAGTATGAATGAAAAATCTGTCTTTCAGTTTCAAGCAGTTTTTCTGAGCATTTCATCCTACACACTTTAGCAGGAACAGTTTTTTATTGGCATATTCCTTCCACCAGCTACTTTGTGTTTATGGGCATTACATTTCCATTGCTGTGGAATATTAGTTTTATTGTTTACATTCATTCCCACACGTTCATTCATTTCTAAAACTACACAACTTTTAACAGCACTTTCACTATCACTGCTTCAGTATAAATCTTCCTCTAGTACATTCAGTATTTATTTTTCATTTGTGATAGTTTGAACATTACTGTTGCTTTTTAACCTACTCTTTGACCGATTCCGTGTACTCTTATTGTCATCCAAATCAGAACTTGTCCTACTCGAAGGTTCATAGGTTTTGTCACAATCAGTAGCATGCTGCTTGTTGTTACTCGAATGCTCCCTTACATCTTCTTCGCTGCCAATAGTATGATAGTTAGTTGGATTAGTATTTGATTCTCAAACAAAACAGACCACATAATGGTTCCTCATCTGGTGAAATACAAATGCCTCATAAGTTATGTTATGTTTACAACCTCATTATTCATTAATAACTGTAGAAAACATTATAGCTTACCTATTGAGGTGGACAAGAAGAGAATAGAAGCTTTCAAAATGTGATGCTACAGAAGAATGCTGAAGATTAGATGGGTAGATCACATAACTAATGAGGAGGTATTGAATAGAATTAGGGAGATGAGGAGTTCATGGCACAACTTGACAAGAAGATTAGATTAGATTAATACTTGTTCCATAGATCATCAATACGACACTTCGTAATGATGTGGAGCGTGTCAGGTTAATAAAAGATGTCTGTACAAGATATTACATTACACAAAATATTGCGTGACACTAATGCTTAAGTTTTTTTTCCCCCTTAATTTATATCTAAAAATTCATCCAATGAGTAGAAGGAGTTGTCATCTAGAAATTCTTTTAATTTATTTTTAAATGTTAGTTGGGTATCTGTCAGGGTTTTGATGCTGTTTGGTAGGTGACCAAAGACTTTTGTGGCAGCATAATTTACCCCTTTCTGTGCCAAAGTCAGATTTAACCCTGCATAGTGAAGATCACCCTTTCTCCTGGTGTTATAGCTATGCACACTGCTATTGCTTTTGAACTGGGTTGGATTATTAACAACAAATTTCATAAGTGAATATATATACTGTGAAGTTACTGTGAGGATCCCTAGATCCTTAAACAGATGTCTGCAGGATGACCGTGGGTGGGCTCCAGCAATTATTCTGATTACACGTTTTTGAGCAATGAATACTTCTCTACTCAATGATGAATTACCCCAGAATATGATGCCATACGAAAGCAGTGAATGGACGCAGGCACAGTAAGCTAATTTACTGAGATTCTTATCACCAAAATTTGCAATAACCCTAATAGCATACGTAGCTGAACTCAGACGTTTCAGCAGACCATCAATGTGTTGCTTCCAGTTTAACCTCTCATCAATGGACGCATCTAAAAATTTTGAAAATTCTACCTTAGCTACAGACTTCTGTTCAAAGTCTATACTTATTACTGAAGTTGTCCCATTTACGGTATGGAACTATATATACTGTGTTTTATCAAAATTTAAAGAGTGTCCATTTGCTGAGAACCACTTAATAATTTTGTGAAAAACATCATTTACAATTACATCACTGGATTCTTGGTTTTTGGATGTTATTACTATACTTGTATCATCAGCAAAAAGAACTAACTTTGCATCTTCATCAATGTGGAACGGTAAGTCATTAATGTATATCAAGAACAGTAGAGGACCTAAGACCGAACCCTGTGGGACCCCGTACTTGATAGCCCCCCAGTTTGAGGAATCAGCTGTTGTTTTAACATTACATGAACCACTTATGTCAACTTTCTGCATTCTTCCAGTTAAGTATTAATTAAACCATTTGTGCACTGCCCCACTCAAACCATAATGATTTAGCTTATCTAAAAGAATTCCATGATTTACACAATCAAACGCCTTTAAGAGATCACAAAAAATACCAATGGGTCATGTCCGGTTATTCAGAGCATTTAATATTTGATCAGTGAAAGCGTATATAGCATTTTCTGTTGAGAAGCCTTTCTGAAAACCAAACTGACATTTTGTTAGTACTTTATTTTTACAGATATGGGAGGTTACTCTTGAATACATTACTTTCTCAAAAATTTTTGATAGAGCTGTCAGAAGAGAGATTGGGCAGTAGTTGTTGACATCTGACGTATCCCCCTTTTTCTGCAATGGTTTTATAATGGCATATTTCAGTCTATCGGGGAAAACACCCTACTCCAAAGAGCTATTACATACGTGGCTGAGAATCCTAATTATCTGTGGGGAACAAGCTTTTAAGTACCTTGCTGGAAATGCCATCAATTCCGTAAGAGCTTTCACTTTTCAGTGAGTTTATTATTTTACTGATTTCAGAGGGAGAGGTTGGTGGAATTACAGTTGTTTCAAACTGCACAGGTATAGCCTCTTCTGTTAGTAGCCTTGCCTCTTTTAGTGAAGATCTAGATCCTATTTTCTCCACAACATTTAAAAAATGATTATTGAAAATATTTTCTATTTCTGATTGTTTGTTAGTACACTTGTCATTCAGTTTTATGGCACTAAAGTCTTCCTGTGCTCTTGGTTGTCCTGTTTCCCTTTCAATAATATTCCAAATTGCTTTAATTTTATTATCAGAGTTACTGATCTCAGACATGATACACATGCTTCTGGACTTTTTAATAACTTTTCTTAGTACCGCACAATAGTTTTTATAATATTGAACAATTTCGGGGTCAGTACTCCCTCTTGCTGTTAGATGCAGTTCTCTTTTACGGTTGCAAGATATTCATATTCCTTTAGTTAGCCAAGGTTTTTTATATGTTTTCTTGGAATTATGTTTAACTATTTTCTTGGGAAAACAATTTTCAAATACCCTTAAAAATGTATCATGAAATAAGTTATATTTCAAGTTTGCATCAGGTTCCTTATACACTTCATCCCAGTCTAGCTGCTGTAGACTTTCCCTAAAGTTTGCAATATTTATATTTTTAATTGAATTCACTGCTTTGAAAGTCTGATTTGATATACTGCATGGAGCTATGTCATGTACTGTAACTAGCTGTGCACCATGATCTGAAAGACCATTCTCAACAGGATAAGCAATTATGTCCTTAAACTTATCTTGGTCTATAAAAAAGTTATATATCAATGTACTGCTGTTTTTTGTTATCTGAGTAGGAAAATCAATGGCGGAGCTCAAATTGAAAGAACTGAGTAATACTACAAGGTCATTATTCCTATTACACTCTTTCAGCAAATCAACACTGAAATCCCCACAAATGATAATTTGCTTCCCCCTGTCTGACAGATAGCACAACAAAGCATCCAAGTTTTCTAGAAATAGCTGCAAATTCCCTGAGGGAGACCTATACACTGTTACAATTATGGAAGTTCCATCATTTAGTTTAAGTTCAGTGGCACATGCTTCCATATGTTGCTCTACACAAAATTTTTTAGTTTCTAAATTTTTTACACTGTGGAAGCTTTTGACATATATGGCAACTCCTCCTCTCATCATATTATCTCTACTTACATGTGCAGCTAATTTGTACCCATTGATGCTAACCTTTTGCGTATCAGTGACAATGTGATGCTCAGACAGGCATAGTACATCTATTACATTCTCAGTTTCTATATCTTCTAAACAAAGCAGAAGCTCATCAATTTTATTCTTCAATCCCTCAATATTTTGATGAAATATACTAACATTATTTTTCACTTTACTTTTGTGAGTATCTTGAACTTTTTGAACATCTTAGTACTTGCCTGGCTGAGTTTCCCACTGGACACTGATCTTACACTAAAAAAGAGTTTCCACCATGAGATGTAGTTCCTCCCCCCTTTAAATTTCCTGCTATCAGCCCAGCCAGTTTACCCTTCCCTTTCTTGTTGAGGTGTAGGCCATGTCTAGTATAGTCCCACCTACAGAGCGAGTCAACAGATCCCACACCAATGTGTGACCCTGCACCAGATCCAAGTAGCTGTTCCAACTCCAAACTAACTCTCCTGACAGAAGAGCTCAAATGAGGTTGGTCGTGGTGCTCCAGAACCGACACAAACCCAACACTGGTATGACTTGAAGCTGATGCAATCTTTGCCAGGTCACACTCTATGCTGTACCCCGGATCTCTGTCAATACTGTTGCCCGGCCCGCCCACAATAACCACAGTATCTTCCTTAGTAAAGCCTCTACATAGTGAACCTAAATCCTCTGTAACCTGCCCCAGTCCAGCACTAGGTTTGAAAAAACTTGTGACCTGGTATTCTGACCCTAATTCATCCTGCAGAACTTGGCCCACACCCTTTGCATGCGAACTACCTAGCAACAAGATTTCTTTCTCTTTGCAGACTTCCCTACATTATTATTCAATTTGCTGCTGAAAGGTTGTTGAGCCCAGTCTGCAACTACTTCTGTGAGAGACTCATCAGTTTCTGACTGAGGCAACAGGTCAAACCTATTTTGTACATTAATAACAAAGCTGTCAGAAGAATTTCTTGGCATGTTCCTTATGCCTGTTGCCACTTCCCACCCCTGTTTACCCTTCTCCCCCCTTAACCTACCCAGTTCTCGCCTAGCCACATCTAACTCAGCCTGAAGGTCAGCAATTTTCCCCTCCTGTTCCACAATCTTCCTATCTCTACTGCATAGCCTACAGAACCACTGATGAGTCTCGCTCATTTTCTCAATTCCCACGCCACTACAATCGCCCCAATGAAAAGTTACTACATCCATCACACCAGACCCCAGAGCTAACGATTCTACGGCACGTCAGGCACTTTACACTTATGGTGCAAATCGATTTTAGTGACAGAATGACAATTAAGTTACCAGAAAACAATGAAAATACGTGTACGAAAAATTAGGCCTATTCGCGACTATGTAAACAGTGGTTCAGTAGTTTTTTACTGGAAATTACTTAAGAGATGACGATACTCTACAGATATAAAGGGGCAGCAAACGTATTTAGCACACTAAACTATCAGTAAATGCACTTAAAATTGCGGTATGAAGTTTAATCTGAAAGTTCAAAAGTTCGGCCTAGCTGCGATATGTAAACAAAACGAACTTTACGTGATTACTGTGAAAATATGCGAGTAAGACAAAAACTTTTAATGGTACGCATGACGAGCACTATAATTAACGTAATAAATTAGTTTAAAGTGTTAAAAACAGTTTATTACTACTTAAATTACTTATCTTGTACGAGAGCTGTGACTCAGCCGCAGGGACCAGTTGGTAGGACATGTTGTGAGGCATCAAGGGATCACAAATTCAGCATTGGAGGACAGCGTGGAGGGTAAAAATCATAGAGGGAGACCAAGAGATGAATACACTAAGCATATTCAGAAGGATGTAGGTTGCTGGAAGTACTGGGAGATGAAGAAGCTTGCACAGGATAGAGTAGCATGGTAAGCTGCATCAAACCAGTCTCAGGACTGAGGACCACAACAACAACAACATTGAGGCAGCACTATTACTGCCTTTAAGTAATGCCATAATTTTGTACCCACAAGAGTTTGGATTCATAATTATTAAGTTGTACGAAACACACACTGGAGGTAATGCTGTCAAATCCCATGTAAAACTGACTGGACTGACCTCAAGTTTATTCTAGTACCACCAGTGTGTGCAGAAGTATACAGTAGTATACAGTGCTATGTCCAGATGGTGTTGTATACCTCTAAGGTAAAGTGGACTCTGAGTAGGGGACAAGAAACTCATACGATTGTGCCATAGCATCCTATACCTCCGACCCACAGATATCTAGATCGTGCCATGCACGGGTGAAAAGAAAACTGTTTCAGCTCAAAGGAGTAAAAATTGATGACAGCAGAACATTACAGATGTTATTATTGCTGATGATATTTTAATTGTGGATGAGAAATGTAGTAACTGAGTAACACACGAAACTGATCCAAGTAACACAGATGTAGCTTTAATTATAAACCTCTGAACAATAATGGAAATATGCCTCTCTTGACTGCTCTGATTACAAGCACAGAACAACTGATATGAGTGGCACAAAGTAGAAGAACACAAGAGACCGCCAGTCAGCATTACTCTGCACATATAAAGGCACGAGTCGGTGATACACAGTGTGCCGGAGACAGTGCCGTGTGGGCACTTTTATAGGTGCCTCTAGTGGCTGGCCTGTGATGATTCGGTCAGTGGCTGATTTAAGTACACGAGTGTGGTGACATTACATTCGGTGCATTCACACTCGTATTCACTACTAGCAGTACACAGCACATCAAAAGACAGGCTGCAATTCACTATTCATAAACTGAATTTTATCTGCTCCGATTACTATTTACTGACATCAAAAATTAAAGCTAAAGTAATGGAAAATCAAAAATGGATAAAACCTTCACAAGACAAGAAACAAACACATACATGCCCACATGTATGTGCACAACTCACACTTATGCAGCCACCAGGTGCTGTGGCTAAGTGGCCTCGTGTGTGATAGTTTTCAGTGTTTAAATTTGTATGTGTTTGTTTCTCATCTGATGGAGGACTTTTTCTGAAAGCTGGTATTGTCAAACTCTTTACTCCTAAAAGTGCCTGTCTGCTGCTCAACACTTCTACGTGACGAGTAGCAGTCTATCACAATTTGTACTATCAAAACCGAAGTAATATCGTTCGAAGGAAAATTACCCAAATAAATAAATAGTAACTTTGATAATAAGTCAGTCGAACAAGTTTCTCATTTTAGCTATGCAATTTTAGCAATGTCAGTCATGACTATGACAAAGATAAAAAGATAAAACTAAACAGACCCCAAGCTATATGTGGAACAATTAATGCAACATGCAGGGAAAAACAAGAATACCAACAGAACCCAAATTTTAAAAAGTACTTCTTTATGGAGGCAAGGTAATAATTACAGCTTTATGAAAGTATTAACAAAGAAGTTAACAAATTAGGTAAATTTCATAAATTATGATTTGCATAGTAAAAGAGAAATGAGAAATAAGTTAATAATAAAATTATAATACAGAATTACAGGCCATTACTTATTTTCATTAGGCAAAATATACTGCCTGACGAAAAAACTGAGAGGGTATTATTTCAGCCTGTCAAAACACAGTGCCATGACACTGTCACATTAGAGCTGACACTCAAAGACGCAGGATGTCTGTGACGTAACTTTGTGCTGTCAAGAGTTTGCTCAGTCACTCCCTACTGTGAACTGAGGTCGTACCCAATAGAGATCACACCCAATAGGTCCCTCACAATGAAAATGGGCATATCACCACTGTGCCTCTCCAAAACACTGCAAGAGTGGAACCTCTCTCCAGGGTGCCACCGTAGTTTCCTACAGTGATCAATCCGGGGTAGTGCAGACGAGCAATTCATCACCGAACACATGTGACAGCACCTGTTAGGTGTCTTATTTCTGCTAGTCGTGTCACCACTCCAAATGCAGGTGCGTTAACAGTGGTACGGTAATTCACTAGTCTGGGTTTTGCTAGTCTCAAACCGTCAGTGCAGGACAACAGAGAATGTTACAGTGGGTCCACTACTCATTCTCGGACAGCAGGTGCTCAGTACATGCTCAGTGCACAATACGATGATGCGCTCAGTGCACAATACGATGATCCTCCCTCGCAGTGGTCAGATGTGGTCGACTGTAACCTCGGTGACAGGTACGTCTGCCTCACGTTCCCACGCAGTCCGATATCAGACCAATGTCATGTCAGAATGCCGCACAAATACAAATATCACTTAGTTTGACAAGCTCACCGAATGTAAACCTACGGTGAGGCTCCTTTCGAGCTCTGTCAAGTGCCCACAGTGCCGTCTCTTACGAGTACGTGACTCCTCCATGACCTTCATGGCGACCACTCGGTATCTGACATTCACGGTCCTGGTGTACCCTAGGTGAATCCAGGGTTATAAATACAAAATCAAATAGGAGTAATGCAGGAGTAGGTTTAATAATGAATAAAAAAAATAGAAGTGAGGGTAATCTACTACAAACAGCATAGTGAACGTATTATAGTGGCCAAGATAGACACGAAGCCCATGCCTACTACAGTAGTACAAGTTTATATGCCAACTAGCTCTGCAGATTACGAAGGAATTGAAGAAATGTATGATGAGATAAAAGAAATTATTCAGGTAGTGCAGGGAGATGAAAATTTAATAGTCATGGGTGACTGGAATTTGACAGTAGGAAAAGGGAGAGAAGGAAACATAGTAGGCGAATATGGATTGGGGCTAAGAAATGAAAGAGGAAGCTGTCTGTTAGAATTTTGCACAGAGCATAACTTGATCATAGCTAACACTTGGTTCAAGAATCATAAAAGAAGGTTGTATACATGGAAGAATCCTGGAGATACTAAACAGTATCAGATAGATTATATAATGGTAAGACAGAGATTTAGGAACCAGTTTTTAAATTGTAAGACATTTCCAGGGGCAGATGTAGACTCTGACCACAATCTATTGGTTATGAACTGTAGATTAAAACGGAAGAAATTGCAAAAAGGTGGGAATTTAAGAAGATGGGACCTGGATAAACTGACTAAACCAGAGGTTGTACAGAGTTTCACTGAGAGCATAAGGGAACAATTGACAGGAATGGGGGAAAGAAATACAGTAGAAGACAAATGGGTAGCTCTGAGGGATGAAGTAGTGAAGGCAGCAGACGATCAAGTAGGTAAAAAGACGAGGGCTAATAGAAATCCTTGGGTAACAGAAGAAATACTGACTTTAATTGATGAAAGGAGAAAATATAAAAATGCAGTAAATGAAGCAGGCAAAAAGGAATACAAACGTCTCAAAAATGAGATCGACAGGAATTGCAAAATGGCTAAGCTGGCATGGCTAGAGGACAAATGTAAGGATGTGGAGGTTTATCTCACTAGGGGTAAGATAGATACTGCCTACAGGAAAATTAAAGAGACCTTTGGAGAAAAGAGAGCCACTTGTATGAATATCAAGAGCTCAGATGAAAACCCAGTTCTAAGCAAAGAAGGGAAAGCAAAAAGGTGGAAGGAGTATATAGAGGGTCTATACAAGGGTGATGTACTTGAGGACAATATTGTGGAAATGGAAGAGGATGTAGATGAAGATGAAATGGGAGATACGATACTGCATGAAGAGTTAGACAGAGCACTGAAAGACCTTTGTCGAAATAAAGCCCCAGGAGTAGACAACATTGCATTAGAATTACTGACAGCCATGGGAGAGCCAGTCCTGACAAAACTCTACCATCTGGTGAGCAAGATGTATGAGACAGGTGAAATACCCTCAGACTTCAAGAAAAATATAATAATTCCAATCCCAAAGAAAGCATATGTTGACAGATGTGAAAATTACCGAACTATCAGTTTAGTAAGGCACAGCTGCAAAATACCAACACGAATTCTTTACAGACTAATGGAAAAACTGGTAGAAGCTGACCTCAGGGAACATCAGTTTGGTTTCCATAGAAATATTGGAACACGTGAGGCAATACTGACCTTATGACTTATCTTAGAAGAAAGATTAAGGAAAGGCAAACCTATGTTTCTAGCATTTATAGACTTAAAGCATTGGACCATGTTGACTGGAATACTCTCTTTCAAATTCTGAAGGTGGCAGGGGTAAAATACAAAGAGTGAAAGGCTATTTACAACTTGTACAGAAACCAGATGGCAGTTATAAGAGTCGAGGGGCATGAAAGGGAAGCAGTGGTTGGGAAGGGAATGAGACAGGGTTGTAGCCTTTCCCCGATGTTATTCAATCTGTATATTGAACAAGCAGTAAAGGAAATAAAAGAAAAATTCGGAGTAGGTATTAAAATCCATGGACAAGAAATAAAAACTGTGAGGTTCGCTGATGACATTGTAATTCTGTCAGAGACAGAAAAGGACTTGGAAGAGCAGTTGAATGGAATGGACAGTGTCTTGAAAGGAGGATGTAAGATGAACATCAACAAAAGCAAAACGAGGATAATGGAATGTTGTCGAATTAAATCAGGTGATGCTGAGGGTATTAGATTAGGAAATGAGACACTTAAAGTAGTAAAGGAGTTTTGCTATTTGGGGAGGAAAATAACTGATGATGGTCGAAGTAGAGAGGATATAAAATGTAGACTGGCAATGGCAAGAAAAGTGTTTTTGAAGAAGAGAAATTTGTTAACATTGTGTACAGATTTAAGTGTCAGGAAGTCATTTCTGAAAGTATTTGTATGGAGTGTAGCCATGTATGGAAGTGAAACACGGGCAATAAATAGTTTGGACAAGAAGAGAATAGAAGCTTTCGAAATGTGGTGCTACAGAAGAATGTTGAAGAGTAGGTGGGTAGATCACATAACTAATGAGGAGGTATTGAATAGGATTGGGGAGAAGAGAAGTTTGTGGCACAACTTGACTAGAAGAAGAGATCAGTTGGTAGGACATATCCTGAGGCATCAAGGGATCACAAATTTAGCATTGGAGGGCAGTGTGGAGGGTAAATATTGTAGAGGGAGACCAAGAGATGAATACACTAAGCAGATTCAGAAGGATGTAGGTAGCAGTAGGTACTGGGAGATGTAGAAGCTTGCACAGGACAGAGTAGCATGTAGAGCTGCATCAAACCAGTCTCAGGACTGAAGACTACAACAATAACAACACCCTCTCCCAATATCATTACCTGAGGTGCTGCATCTTTATGAAGAAGAATGCAATTTGGCAATATTTGTTCTTCTCAGAGCCAACACACATGAGTACATCAATTGTCTTATTGTATTTAGAATCTGAGTTTTCTCAGAAGATGATGTGGAGCCTCTCCTGTGCCCAATGCTGTTTCTGGAGCACCACTAAGAGTATGCCTCTCTCTCCTACTGCACGAAGGGAAGGTACAACAATAGTCACCGTGACAACATTCTGTGGTTCTCTGGTAATCACAATGTACGTGTGGATACTTGTCTTGCTGCAAACGAGCCCATATCCAGATGTGAGGTACGTGACATTACTTGCACAGTATCCTTATACAGGGGATTAAAGAAAAGTATTTCATACCGGGTGATTCAGAAATAAAGAGTGGATTTCAATTGCTTGTTACACACAAGCTATAAAAAATAGAAACACACCGTGCATGTCACTGGACAGAGGAAGGTTCAAAGTTTTGACACAGCTGTGCTGTTCTTTGTTTGTAGTAACATGCTGATTACACCACAATAAACATCATTTTCTGTGTTGGAATTTGGACAAAGTCCGTCCACTTTTCAGATACGACATGCATTCTGCCACTTATATGGGAAGGAGCTGACTCTGTGCAAGAAAATTTATGACTGGAATACAAGATTCTTGGAAGTCGGTTGCATACGTAAAGGGATGAGCACTGGTCAGCCATGAACACCTGATGAAAATGTCAAGTGTATCCTAGATGCGATCACACGGAGTCCTCAGGAGTCTCCGAGATGGGCAGCCGAGAACTTTGACTTCCCCCACCAACAGCGAGGCGTGTTCCAAAACGATGCTTACGTATGAAGCCTTAAAAAATTGCAGTTATGCAGAATTGCATCCCTGTGACCATAACGGATGGTACAAATTTTGCATTTCAGTTCTCCAGGATATGGCAGAGGGCATATTTTCTAAATGATTCATCTTTTCAGATGAACTTTACTATTGGTTAAAGTGAACTGCCATAATGTAAGTATCTGGGAGTCACAAAATCCTGACGGTGTCATTGAATGACTATGTCGCAGCTGGTGGAATGTGAAAGAGACTCACTGAAACTGAATGTGTTTTGTGCTGTCCCTGTTCACAAAGTATATGAACCTTTCTTTTGTGCAGGGAAAATTGACATAATAATGTCATACCTGGACGTGCTTCAAAATTGGTTGTTTCCACAACTTAATGAAGATTCCAATGATCTCATTTTTATGCATGGCATTGTCCCACCTCATTTTCACCCTGAGGTGTAGCATTATCTTAACAACACCATCCCACAATTATGGATGGGAAGAGGTGAACAACAAGATCTTGTACATTTCTCTTGGCCTCCCAGTTCACCAGACATCACACCTTGCAATTCTTTTTCTATGGGGGTACATAAAAGACAATCTTCATCCCACCTACACAGTTATTCTTCAAGAGCTGAGAAATCAAACTGTTGAAGCTGTTGATTCACTAAACAGGAACACCTGTTAATTCATGTGAGGAATGAAATGGACTATCATTTTGATGCTCCTCAAGTAACACAGTGCTTCTGCCGAGTGTCTGGTACAGTGTTTGTGCGAACATAAAACTTTGAACCATCCTCTATCCACAATTTGTTTCTATCTTCCATAGTTTGTCTGTAATAAACAATTGAAATCTGTTCTCTCTCTCTCTCTCTCTCTCTCTCTCTCTCTCTCTCTCTCTCTCTCTCTTTTTAATTATCAAACTGTATTGTCGTAGTATCGAAAAAAACACCAGACTACAACATATTGTTTTGCTTACAGGTGAGAGCTATGGGAAGGCTGTGGCCCACTCGTCCCCCAGATATGGGCACCCTTAACTACAGGAGTACATTATCAATATCTGCGAGAGCATCCGTGACCAACTTGGAGTTTTTTTTTTAAGAGAGAGCCTCATTATGCGAGACAACCGACAGAAGCATGCTTTGCCATTAATGGACACCACATTGAGCACCTCCTTTAGTGGTGACTCACAAGTGCAGGTTGTATATAAGCAGATTAAATTAGACATTCTGCTATTTCACAATAACAGAATAAGGTGTTCTCATTTCTTTACTGCTCTCTGCAGTTCGTTCACAGAGTTTATAGTAAAAGAAATGTGTGTCACAGTTTTGCAAGATGAACAAGTGCTCATAACTCTTAATGTATACATTCTAAGAGTCCAGGTTTACTGGACTTCTTTCCTTCTTTTGGTCCATACTATCACTTCTCAAAATACAGAATACTTTTTTTTAACATACTGTATATAGAATACAAATGGCATTACCCTTACCTATTTTGTGTCATTGCCCTGAACGGTTAATAATTTGCATATCCAAGCACACACCATACCCTCTGTGCTAATCTCATGTTTGCTGTGTGACATCTTCTTGGTATTGCAATTTTAATGGCACCCTGCATTAGACTAATTGAGGACCAGTTTCACAAAACTCAACAACAAACTTTGCAAATACGGGATAATATGTATTTGTGTACTTCTAAATATGACAAATCCATTGCAGTAAACAGATTTTATCAATAATTACTATTTACCTATTTAATCTCACACACAAAAATGTTAATTTTTTCTAAACTCAACATCTATAAATAACAAATTTTGCCAAAAGTGAATACCTACTGCTTGTGGTAGACATTTATTGTTAGTTTCTGACAAAGTAGCTCACTACTTCCCAACCATGGACCACAGTTACATGGCCCCTGACAGTCTATTTGGTACCACTGAAAAGGAATTGGAATTGGGAACACTTTAAGCCATAACCTTACCGTCACATTATCATGAAGTTCTAGGCCTCCGTGGTACATGTAGAGTTCACGGAAAGGCCTGGCAACTGCACAATTTCAAGACCATTGTTAACAAATTAATGAAAATGAAGTTACCATTCAAAATGTCTTTATACAGAGACACACACTGAAGCACCAAATAAACTGGTATAGGCATGCATTTTCAAATACAGAGATATGTAAACAGGCAGAATATGGCACTGTGGTCGGCAACACCTATATAAGACAACAAGTGCCTGGCGCAGTTGTTATATCAGTTACTGCTGCTACAATGGCAGGTTATCAAGACTTAATTGAGTCTGAACATGGTGTTGGAGTTGGTGTACAAGCAATGGGATGCATCATCTCTGAGGTAGCAATGAAGTGATGTTCCAATACGACCATTTCACAAGTGTATCATGAATGCAGTAAAACATCAAATCTCTGACATGGCTGAGGCCGGAGAAAGATCCTGCAAGAGTGGGACCAATGCTGACTGAAGAGAATAGTCCAGTGCAGCAGAAACACAACCCTTCTGGAAATTGCTGAAGATTTCAATCCTGGTCCATCAACAAGTGTCAACATGCGAATCCTTCAACAAAACATAATTGATATAGGCTTTTGGAGCTGAAGGCCCACTCGTATACCCTTGATAACTGCACAATGCAAACTTTACACCTCACCTGGGCCCGCCAACACTGACATTGGACTGTTTGTGATTGCAAAGATGTTGCTGGCTGGATGAGTCTTATTTCAAATTGTGTTGACCAGATGGACATGTACCAGTATGGAGACAACCTCATGAATCCATGGACCCTGCATGTCAGCAGGGGACTGTTCAAGCATGTGGAGACTCTGTAATGGTGTGGGGCATCTATATGGGACCCTGATATGTCTGGATACAATTCTGACAGGTGACACATACGTAAGCACCCTGTCTGATCACCTGCATCAATGCACAATGCATCCACTGTGCATTCCGATGGACTTGGACAATTCTAACAGGATAATGTGACACCCCACACATCCAGAACTGCTACAGATTGGCTCCAGGAACTCTCTTCTGAGTTTAAACGCTTCTGCTGGCCACCAAATTCTCCAGACATGAACATTATTGAGCATATCTGAGATGCCTTGAATGTACTATTCAGAAGAGATCTCCACCCCCTTGTATTTATGGAGAGCCCTGCAGGATTCATGATGTCAGTTCCCTGAAGTGAAGAAGTTGCTGAAGTGAAGAAGTTGTTGAAGTGAAGAAAAATAATACGGATGGTTCCAAGGACATTTGAGCATTAGCAGTAATAAACCACAGACACCGTGTGTAAGTCTCAAAAAAGCTGACAATGTAAAGAAACTAAACAGATTTTTTGATATATCATCAGAAGAAGTTTGAGAGGCCTACGGGGAAGGCTTGAGAGTGATGTGATGAACATGACAATGAAGATAATGAACTACAGTACCTTGATGAACAAATTTTTTTATTAATCATTATTTATTGAAGAGGTTAAAATAAACTACAACATTACTGCTATAAAACAATTCATCTGTAGACGTTCAGTTTTGGAAAAAATTCATGATACAATTTTGTAAGACAAAATGAATGTATACTGTTCAAGTAATTCAATAAAATGTGTTCTTTTTGTAGTTATTGAATTTTGTGAAAACAGTCCTCAGTTACAATGCACACTCAGAGGTAACTAAGCAGGGCTCTATATGTGAATTTAACAAAAGAAACCATAACTAATGGTATAAGGGGGTGTACCTTCTGTCACCCATTGCAAAATGAGTTCCCAACTATAGTTGTGGATGTGGAATGAATGAATGAATGATCATCATCATCAGTGTTCTGCCAAAAGGCAGATTTTCACATGGTAGGTCTCCAGGCTGTCCAGTCTTCTGCCATCCTCTTCAGGTCTTCTCTTTATGTTGTCTATCATCTTGTATCTGCTTCTTCCTCTCAGTCTTCTCCCACAAACCAATCCTTCCAAAGCATCTGCTAGCAAGCACTCCCTTCTCATTGAATGTCCCAACCAGTTCTTTTTCCTTTCTCTTACAACCTTCAGCAGACATCTTCTCTCACCAACCCTTTCCAGTACTCTTTCATTACTCACTCCTTCCATCCAGCTTATTCTCTCCATTCTCCTCCACATCCACATCTCAAATGCTTCTAACCTTTTTTCATCCTCTCATCTCAGCATCCATGTTTGTCCCCCATATAATGCCACACTCCAGACAAAACATTTGCCAAGATTTTTCCGTTGACCTTATCTAATCTGCCACATAAGAGTCTCCTCAGTCTGTTGAATACCTCCTCCGCCATGACAAATTCGAGTTTTTTCACCTCCTGGTGACATCTCAAGTCTTCAGTTATTGTGCTTCCAAGATATTTAAATGCACTTACTTGGCTAATGGTAGATTGTCCTATTTTAATATTGGACAGTCTGTGTCTTGTACTGATGTCCATACTCTTTGTTTTTGCTGTGTTCCTTTGTCATATATCTTGTTACAGATGTAGACTGTTTCTTTTCTCGCCTTGTTTCCCAGACTCTTCAACAGTTCTGCTGGCAAATCATCAAATCCACATGCCTTCCTATTCTTCATCTCCTTCAGTGCCTTTATTACTTCTGCTTCCAAGGTGGTGAATCCCTTTCCATCTTGCGGAACATATTGCTCCACTTCAACCTTAATTTCACTTTGTATTTCATCCCCTTTATACAGACATTCAATGTATTCTTGCCATCTGTTGAAACCCTCCTGTGGTTCTTCTGCTAGAGTACCATCCACTCTTTCTATTTCAATGTTATTTCTCTTTCTTTTATATCCAAAAACTATCTCACTAGCCAGTCTATACATCATTTCATACTTTCCCTCTTTCTCCATTTTCTCTATTTCGTCGCATTTCTGTTTCATCCATTTTTTTCTTGCTTCTTCAGTTTCTCTTCTTAATCCACTATTCAGTTTCGTGTACCTCTTTTTGCCTTCTTCAGTTTCTACATTTTTCCACTTCCTCCACTCGTCCATCTTTTTCAACATGATTCTGTTATCCATTCTTTCCTGGTACTTTGGGATACATTCTTTCCTGGTACTTTGGGATACTCTAATTCCTAGTACTGCTTTGGCAGAGTCCATGAGTCCTCCCCTAATTTTTATCCATTTGTCATTAATACTTTCATCAACACTACCTCTTTCCCATTTTTCTGTAAATCTGTTTTCCAAATCTGATGCCTTTCATACCTCTTAGAGTCTTTCTATGTTTAGTCTTTCTTTTGCTTTACCTCTCCAGACTTTTTTCAACTTCACTTGTGTTTCTCCCGCTACTGGGTTGTGGTCTGAATTGATATCCACTCCTGAATAAGCTTTAGCATTCTTGAAACAGTTCCTAAGCCTGGCTGCAGTCCAACCAATATCTTTCTCTATTCAAATTTGATATGCATGTGTAACGTCACTTTTTGTGGTGTTCAAATAATGTGTTACCCACCTCTTTCATTTATTATTCCTAATCCAAATTTTCCTACTGTATCTTCGTCTCTTCCTTCACCCACCACTGCATTCCAGTCCCCCATGATGATAATGCAGGCATTTCTATTTTCTTTCTCGGTGAGTTCTTGCATTTTCTTATAATATTCTTCCACTTCCTCATCTCTATGCTGCCTGGTTGGCATATATATACTTGTATTAACACCAAACCTTTCGAACAACCGTTCAGTCATAGCATCATCATAACTCTTCCATCAATATACTGTACCTTCATTACCTTATTTTTCAGCTTTTGCTCTATCAATATTCCTTTCACTACTCTTGATTTCCCCTGAGTAAAAGAGCTTATAATCTCCACTTTCTATCTCACCACTCTCTCCCCATCTCATTTTGCACAAACCGAAGTCATCTAATCTGTTCCTTTTATCTCCTGTTTTGCATTCTCTAGCTTTCCTGTTTGCAGTAGTCTCCTCACATTCCATATTACAATCCTTATCTTGCCTTCCTTCACTGTCCCTTTCTTCCTTTCAAATATGTCTACTCTCAATCTGTTCCCCTCTGAATGAGGGGAAGTTTTAACTCTGGAATCTTTCACATGGAGAGATGTACCATGTACTGTTTGGGAATGTAATGCGGTAGTTTCCCATTACTTTCCACATACACTCCTGGAAATGGAAAAAAGAACACATTGACACCGGTGTGTCAGACCCACCATACTTGCTCCGGACACTGCGAGAGGGCTGTACAAGCAATGATCACACGCACGGCACAGCGGACACACCAGGAACCGCGGTGTTGGCCGTCGAATGGCGCTAGCTGCGCAGCATTTGTGCACCGCCGCCGTCAGTTTCAGCCAGTTTGCTGTGGCATACGGAGCTCCATCGCAGTCTTTAACACTGGTAGCATGCCGCGACAGCGTGGACGTGAACCGTATGTGCAGTTGACGGACTTTGAGCGAGGGCGTATAGTGTGCATGCGGGAGGCCGAGTGGACGTACCGCCGAATTGCTCAACACGTGGGGCGTGAGGTCTCCACAGTACATCGATGTTGTCGCCAGTGGTCGGCGGAAGGTGCACGTGCCCGTCGACCTGGGACCAGACCGCAGCGACGCATGGATGCACGCCAAGACCGTAGGACCCTAATCCTACACAGTGTCGTAGGGGACCGCACCACCACTTCCCAGCAAATTAGGGACACTGTTGCTCCTGGGGTATCGGCGAGGACCATTCGCAACCGTCTCCATGAAGCTGGGCTACGGTCCCGCACACCGTTAGGCCGTCTTCCGCTCACGCCCCAACATCGTGCAGCCCGCCTCCAGTGGTGTCGCGACAGGCGTGAATGGAGGGACGAATGGAGACGTGTCGTCTTCAGCGATGAGAGTCGCTTCTGCCTTGGTGCCAATGATGGTCGTATGCGTGTTTGGCGCCGTGCAGGTGAGCGCCACAATCAGGACTGCATACGACCGAGGCACACAGGGCCAACACCCGGCATCATGGTGTGGGGAGAGATCTCCTACACTGGCCATACACCACTGGTGATCGTCGAGGGGACACTGAATAGTGCATGGTACATCCAAACCGTCATCGAACCCATCGTTCTACCATTCCTAGACCGGCAAGGGAACTTGCTGTTCCAACAGGACAATGCACGTCTGCATGTATCCCGTGCCACCCAACGTGCTCTAGAAGGTGTAAGTCAACTACCCTGGCCAGCAAGATCTCCGGATCTGTCCCCCATTGAGCATGTTTGGGACTGGATGAAGCGTCGTCTCACGCGGTCTGCATGTCCAGCACGAACGCTGGTCCAACTGAGGCGACAGGTGGAAATGGCATGGCAAGCCGTTCCACAGGACTACATCCAGCATCTCTACGATCGTCTCCATGGGAGAATAGCAGCCTGCATTGCTGCGAAAGGTGGATATACACTGTACTAGTGCCGACATTGTGCATGCTCTGTTGCCTGTGTCTATGTGCCTGTGGTTCTGTCAGTGTGATCATGTGATGTATCTGACCCCAGGAATGTGTCAATAAAGTTTCCCCTTCCTGGGACAATGAATTCACGGTGTTCTTATTTCAATTTCCAGGAGTGTAGGTAGTAGGATAGCCAGTCTAAAATCAGCTGCTCACTATGAATCAGACGCTGTCTGTAGCTGCCCCTCTGGGGTACAGTCGCTACTTGTACTCTTTTGTACCCAAAGAGAAAAGGTGCCTCTTCTGCCAGCTTCACCGTTCTGAAAGAGTCTTTCTCTGCTGTCACTGCTGTTGAGGTCTTATACATATAACAGGAAATGACAGGAAAATGACATGGTGAGGACAGGTTTGGGATATGAAACGGGGAGCGACAGGCCATTGTGGAACACACTTTGTCTATTGTCTAGCTCCTCCCCTTTGGCCTGTCCAGCTTGGGTGACCCTTCTGGTACCCAAGCTCCCGCCGGCAGAGCCCTCCAGATTCAAGGCACGCAAACCTGCTCGCACAGTGCTACATTGAGGCGGTATCCCCTGAGGAGGAATGAATTCACAAGGAGATAATAAAAAGCTGTTGCTCTATCAGTTTAATTGTTGTGCTTGCAAACTAGTGACAGGAATAATATGCAGAAGAACGGGAAGAAAAACTGAAGACTTAGGCATAAAAGGTGCTAAAGTTACTGGATAGATGAAGTACAAAATGGAAAGGTACTATGAGTGAACTTCATTTTCACCACAGTCTAATTATCACACAATTTATTTATTTACAACTGGTGCTTCAACAATACTGGATTAATTTCATTTCATTTCATTTTATTATCTTCCGTATATCATTTACATGATGTAGGAATTGTCACAAAAAAGTTATCATACTAGTACAAGTACTACAGACATAATAATACAATATCACTTTCAAGGCATTTTTTAAAAGTACAAGTTTAGACATACAAATTAAAATTTGTTACCTTAGACTGTTGCAGAGTTTTACTAAGGCTGTTTCTATCTGACCGCAAGGCTTCTATCGTGTCCTGTTGCTTTGAGAACTTAATTTCAGCATCGGCCAGTTGCTTCTTTTGATCAATAATAGTCATCTGTTTGAACTGCACATCCTCCATGGTCTCTTGCATTTTCCTTGTCAGTTCAATCCCTTCTGCAATGTGCCTGTGTACAAAAAGAGGGAAAACTGATATTTTTCCTTGAAAAATATTATATAAAGGTTGAAATAATGGGAAATATAGTATGGAAGATAATATGTGTAATTTACAATATGAATAATTTATGAGTAAAGATAACAACTCACTGAATAGTAGAGGCATTGAGGCATCAACAGGTGCATATTATAAGACTGAAAACTGGCTAGCTTTTAGGCAAACACTTTCTTGAGCTTGGTGATGACAGAGAGCAGTGGACTGGTAGGGAGTGACAGAACAGAGGAAGGGGAGACTGGGGAAAAGGCTGCGGGCATGAGATAAATGAAGTTGGTCCTGGGGCCATATGGATGTTGATGTCAGGCAGGAGGTTAGTGGAGATAGAAGTGAGGAGGATTACCGGGTTGGTTGCACCAATAATCACACTGGTTGCACCAATAATCACACCCATTTAGCAATAGTTCGTTTATTAACCTTAACACATACAAGGATCACAAAGAACTGAACTGAACATGGTGGAACAGCCAAAGATAATGCTTAGAGTCCAAAGATGAATGCATATCGATGGTCGATGTTGGTGTCAATTTCATTAGCACCACATAGCCGCCGCACTCCACCCCCCTTCCCCGCCCCCCCCCCCCCCCCCGCAGTATGGAGTATTCTTGAGAGGCAGTGGGGGGGTGGGGGGTGACTATGGCGTCAGCAGGGTGGACCGTGGGAGCTGGAACACGGACACCTCGACAGCGTCGTCGGGGAGTTGTGTGGGTAGATGTTGTGAAGGAAGGTTCAGCCACCGAACCTGGAAGTTGTTGAAGCGAGCCGGGCGTCGTACTGGTCGTACAGCGACAGGTAGGCCGGCAGTTTGCGGGTGGAACAGAGCGACAACAATGATGTCTCCGGTGGGCATGGCAAACACACGAAGCATGTCCACTGGGGAGCATGTGGTCACTTGACAGAGTGCGTGAGACCAAAGTAGAGGGCGAGGTCAGAGGAGAGCTGAAAGACACTCGACGGAGTGTGTAAGTCCGACGTGGAGGAGTGGTCGGAGCGTCGTGAGCCATGACAGTGAGTGGCGTGGTCGTGGCCTTAATGGGGGTAGAAGAAGGCTCGACATGAGCAGGCTAAAGTCTGTTGAGAGAGACTGTAACAGCTGAATCTTTCATCTGGATGTCATACATGTTGGCTGAGCCCCGGAGAACTTGGTACGAGCCGGTATATGGAGGTTGGAGGGGAGCACGGACAGTGTCATCTCGGAGCATGACGTACTCGCAATTGTCCAGAGATTTCGGGACGTGAACCTTAAGGTGGGAATGGCTGGCAGGCTGAGGGATATGGAGGTTGATGAAGTGGCGTCTGACGCGGTTCACGAAGGAAGGTAAGTCAGACTGAGGGAGAGAAGTGAAAGGGCTCACAAGTTCGCCAGGGAGAACAATGTTCTGGCTGTATACGAACTCGGCTACTGTGCCTTTGAGGTCTTCCTTATAAATCGCACGAATGCCGAGTAGCACAAGGGGAAGGGCTTCCACCCACAGAGAGTCGTAGCATCGAAGAGCCACCTTGAAAGTGCAGTGCCAGCGCTCAACTAGCCCGTTACTTTCCGGGTGATATGCTGTGGTACAGATGCGCTGGTTGCCGAAAATGTTACAAATCCCATTGAACAGTCAGCTGGACATCCGAAACGCAATACCCATGACTCGACGAAAGCTCGAGCAAGAGCTTCTGCCGTAATATTGGGGAGGGGGACAGCGTTGACCCAGCGAGTTGTTCAGTCAATAGACGAGAGAACATAACGAAAGCCGTTAGAGAGGGAGAGAGGGCCGACAATGTCAATATGAATATGCTGGAAACGCCCAGGAGGGATCGAAAAAGCGCCGAGGGGGGGTGAAGTGTGCTTGTGTACTTTGCAGCGTTGGCACACGACGCAGGAGCGTGCCCATTGCTGGCAGTCCTTGTTGACATTTCCCCACACAAAGCACTCCGCTACAAGGCGGGTGGACGCACGAACACCGGGGTGGGCTAAATTATGCAATGCATTGAAGACCGCTCAACAGAGCATGGTTGGGATGAGGGGGCGTAACGTGCCCGTACTTTCGTCGCACCAGATCTAACCAGAAATGCCAGGGAAGGTGGTGCGGATGAAGTGTAGTGGCCGCAACCAGGGGTTTGTGGTCCGTTAAAACATAGAAAGGACATCCCTCAACATCAGTCTTAAAATGCTTAATCGCTTCGTAGACCACGAGCAACTCCCTGTCAAACGCAGAATATTTCCGTTGTGCACTGGTGAGCTTGCGCGAGAAGAACTGTAGAGGCGAAGTTTGGCCATCGATTGTCTGTCTAAGGACAGCTCCGATGGCAGTATCGCTCGCATCTGTGGTGATGAAAAGCTGTGCATTGGGATGAGGATGCGTGATGGTGCAGGCCTCGGCAAGAAGATTTTTGAGGGCGGTGAAAGAGTCAGTCATAGCAGGGGTCCATGGAACGGGCCGAGATCCAGAAGTGTTGGTGCCTGCCAAGGCGTCCGTCAGTGGAGCCTGAATCTCCGTAGCCCGAGGTAGATGTCATCAATAATAATTAACCGTCCCCAGAAAGCGCCGGAGCTCTTTGAATGACGAAGGTCTGAGTAGGTTTAGTATTGTTAGTACTTTCTCAGGGGGCGGTAAAATGCCGTCGGCAGAGACCATAAAACCAAGAAAAGTGACAGCGGGTTGATGTCCTGGTTGGTCTCGATGCCTGCTGTCATGAGAGTGTTCATAACAGTTTGTACATGTCGAATTTTGTCCTCGACGAGGAGCTGAACACAAGAATGTCATCAAGATATGCAAAGCAGAATTTTAGGTCAAATAGCACTTCATTGATGAAGCGTTGCCAGGTCTGGGTTGCGTTTTTCAGACTGAAAGGCACGAATCGAACCTGAAATAACACAATCGGGGTGGTGACTGCTGTGTTCTCGATGTCTTCAGGTGCCGTGGGGATCTGGTGGTAGGCCCGTTTGCAATCAATGACAGAGAATGTGGTAAAGTCGGGAATGTAGGTGTCCATAATTGTTCGTGCATTTAGTCGACGGTAGTCTCCGCACATGTGCCAGGACCCGTCTTTCTTGGGTGTCATATGTATGGGCGTAGACCAGAAAGCCTAAATCAGGATGCCCAGACGCGGGATTGAACTGCCATCCTCCCTAATGCGAGTCCAGTGTGCTACCACTGCGCCACCTCGCTAGGTGTCGGTTCAAGAACACGTGACGCTTGTCGCGCATGCACACTTGTGTCCGGCCGAGTGTCAAACGCTGCTGTGTTAGGAGGGTGTGGCCCTGCAGAACTGCCAGTACACGTTATGGCAGTCTTGATAGCACAGTTGCGAGGGTTAGTGAGAGTTAAACACACAGAGGCTCAATTGCTGCGATTGCAAGCAGATTCGGCGCACTTACTGACCTTGCTTTATCCTTGCTGTAGTGTCTGTAATTCCTTTGCTGCATTGGAGAGCTGGAGCTGTGTTTCGTGGAGCCGGAGGGAGGGCTCAGAGTTTTCCTTGCGTAGGCGAGCGACGTGTTCAAGCTCGACAAGGCACTTGTGTGTGGTTTCTTGTAACGTCGTCGACATAAACAGGCACGTACGGACGAGATGAGCCCGGACCGATGTGTCACGGGTGGGGTTTCTCGACGGAACACAGGGGAAGTGAGTCTCGGACGGATGATGAAACATGGTGTTTCACACTAGGTCCGGTGAAAGTTTGTGGTGTCGCAAGAAGTCAATGCCTAGTATAGGTTCGTCAATTTCGCACGCTAAAGAAGTCCACTCGAGTTTGCAGTTTGCGGAGAGTGAGACGATGTGGATAGTTGAACCCGAGCATTGTAGTTTAGTTGAATTGACGGCTTGCAGTGAAGTATGATGAGGGCGGATGTTCAACGACGCTAAGGACGTAGGCAGCAGTGAAACATCAGCACCTGTGTCCACTAGGAAAAGGTATCCCTACGAAATGTCTTTAATGTAAAGTCGTCTGCAATTATATGGTCGTTCCCCGACAGAATGGAGCACTGGGTGGTGCCTGTCGTGTTGTGCGCAGGAGGCAGCACCTAGACATACCTGCGAGTGGCGTTTTGGAAGTAGCAGGGTGGTCTGCAGTTCCATGCCACCTCACCAAACCGTGTGTGGAAGTAACAGTACGGGTAGTGCGGTTGCATTTCCTGCGGAAAGTTCATTGCCAGTGGTGGTGGCCAGGGTTCGGTGGCCGCAGCAGGTTCGGTCGCAGGAGAGGGTGTGACTGTGGGCGGAGCCGGTCACGTCCCAGTTGCTTGTTTATTGCTTCCCGTAGCGAGCGGAACGGTCGGCTCAGTACAGCCCCGGCCACATGGCGATGAGCCTGAACCTGAGACTTGTCAGGTAGGCAGTCGCTGGCGAAATAGGGCAGTGATGCATCGTGTAGCTTGTCAGCAATTGTCATTCTTTGCTCGACAGGTTCAGGAGACCTTTGAGCCAGAGCAAAGCGGATGTGAGGAGATAGTTTATCTGACCAGATGGCGAGGAGAGCTGTGTCAGAGAATAGATCGGCGCTGAACAGGGCACGTAGCCGTCTCCGGAGCTGGGAAGGTTTGCCGTTGCCTAGTCGCTCGACATGGAGCACTTGCCATATTGGTGCCTCAGTTGAGCGTGCAAGCCAACGTAGAACTGTCTTTTTGGCTAGAGTGTACCGGTTAGATGAGTCCGGGGCGTCGACCAGGTCAGAAATTGAGTCCTCCTGGTCGTGCAGGTGGGTGATGAGGCACAGAAACTCGTCGAGTTTGTAATGGTCGAACACTTCGTCCACAATTTTGAACCAGGTTGTTGCTCTGTCGGGATTAAATGGCGGTAGCATTGGTAAGCGTTGTAGAATTTTCGGAAGAGCAGGTCGAGTTGAGTTTGTCAGGGCACTGCCTGAATCGAGCAGTTGTTGCTGTAGTATTCCAGGAGAGTGTGCCTCCAGGGGATGTGGCAACGATGGCTGTTCGGGTGGCAGCATGAAGGTGACACGTTCTGGTTGAGTGCGATCTGTCGCAATGCGGAATCCTGATGCAGGTGAGACACCGTAATGTATCGATTGCGGTTTTGGAAGCTCAACATGTTGCGTGTGTGTTCGGATTGATGCGTCACAGAGCACCGACGCATATGAGGCACCGAGATGTGCCAAGAACAGTAGTGGAAGCTCGACCGGAGCCGGCACAGGGGCGACAGGTGAGAAAAAGTTCAAAATTTGAGAACGCATGTTGGTCCATGGAAAGCACGACGTATGATCAGAGCCAGGGCCACCTGTGTTGCAGGGAGGCTGCGGAGGTCTGGGCTGTCCAGAAGCACAGTGTGGGAAATGATGTTGAACGTGGGACGGAATGTGTGAATGTTCACTGTTCGTAGTCACTCCACTCAAAACGGTGTGCGGATAAGGTGAATGTCGTGGCATAAAACACTGAGGCGTAGCAATGGGATGGAGGCTGAGGTCAGGTACAGTTAGTGTTACTGTTCCTGTTGCAGGCCGAGGTATCGAAGTAGGAAGGCGTGTGCTGATGTTGAACCAAGGCAGGCGCAGGTGTGGTCGGATGCTGAGGAGGTAGACCTGTGAACGAAGCAGTTCTGGCCACGTGGCAGGTATCCGCTCAGTACTGCACGGATTGTGGCATGGCAAATTGTTGTCCTGGCAGTAGGAGGTTGTCCGACGAAGCATTTGCAGAAATCGGCATTGGTCCTGCACTGCACGGAGATCTGTAAGAGGTAACTGTACAGTCGATGAGGGAGAGCACGTGTGCGGGAACAAAGGCGTTTGATAGCCAGAGTCATGCGCACTCCTAACCTCACTTATTGTTGCAGGCTCGAAATGTCCGGCGAAATTGGCGCAATCATGGAGTGAGAGGCATCGTGTTGCAGTCCTGGCGGGTGTACATCGCCCACAACACGATGCATGTCGATCACAAAATCCAGTGTTAGGTGCTGGACTGAAGTCATTGTTCAAATGCTGTGTCAATGTAATACACGCGAAAATAACCGACGCGGGGGTCGCGGACACAGTGAAACGGCAAAATGGGAGACGTTACAACTCAGGGTCACCAGTGAGGAGGATTACCGGGTTGGTTGCACCAACAATCACAGCCACCTAGCAATAGCTCATTTATTAACCTTAACACATACAAGGATCGCAAAGAACTGAACTGAACACAGTGGAACAGCCAAAGATAATTCTTAGAGTCCAAAGATGAATGCATATTGATGTTGGCGTCGATTTCATCAGAGCCACAGGAGCCAGGAGGAAGACAGAAACAAAGGATGTATAGAAAGACAAATCCCATCTACATAGTTCAGAGAACCAGGTATTGGTGGGGGGGGGATGGGGCTGAGGAGGAGAGGAGCAACCCATTGGGCATGAGTTACTCAGCAGCTGTTGCAACAGAGGCTGTTGTTCACAGCAGTGTGTTCAACTCTGATTGGGCCTACAGTTTTCAGTGGAGACTGGTTGATGGTCGCACCCATATAGAATGCTGCACAGAAATTGCATGAGACCTTGACATCGTTGTTCTCATAGGTACTCTGCCTCTGGTGTAGTAGCATAAGGCAATGGATAAATAAAAACTGAATAGAGCATGTGATGAGCAGCAGGCAGGCACATCAAAAAAGGCCAAAAATATTGTCAGATGTAAAACACACAGAGAGAGAGAGAGAGAGAGAAAGAGAGAGAATGTCACTGGTGTCTCCCAACACTGCCATCTCCAATGGCCAGTGGCAAGGAAACACATGGTGACCCAAAAGTCCGTTAATATTTAGAAATACAGTAACCTATGAAATAATGTAGGTAGAGAGGTAAAAATTGACACACATGTCAGAAATGACATGGGGTTTTATTGAAACCAAAATCGAGTTCGGAAATTGAATAACAGAGGGAGCTGTATAACAACACATCAGTGATGCTGTGTGAGAATTGTGTATAAAATGAGCTGTAGTGAGAGGGAAGGTCAGATGTTCCACCAATCACAGCATGTTTGGTACCAGAGAAGGTAGTGTTAGTGAAGCTTCATTAGCAGAATGGAGAATATACTACTGCAGCTTTACAGTCCTACAAAAAGGGTGTTCGAATAGGTAATGCCCTTGATTTAAAGTCACTTATTCTTGTACAAAAAGGTGTGCATTATTCACGAACACACATTTTCAATAACTTACCAGCAGCCATGTGTGTAAGTACAATCTAACGTCTACACCATTTCAGCGTAGTAACGTGTTCACTGAAAATAAGTATTGTAGTAGTTCTATTACATGTTTGTTACCTTATAAACAAAAAATTTAAAAAATCATTTTAAAAAAATTTAATTCAGTGCATTAATGCGATCTTAGTAAATGACTGTTTGTAAAATGATTCTTTCATACAGTGTTCATTAAAAAAAATGACAGTCATTCCACTTGGGACCTGTGGAAGGTACATTAGCTTATTTGTTTCAGTTGTAAATATTTGTCATGTATTATTGTTTTTCTGACATGTTCTACATCCTGGAGGACCTCCTCACTACGAATCAATTGGAATGAAAGTAAATCTAATCTTGTGACAAGTGTCACTGTGAAGAAAATGATCAGGAAGTTCAAATGGCTCTGAGCACTATTGGACTTAACATCTGAGGTCATCAGTCCCCTAGAACTTAGAACTACTTAAACCTAACTAACCTAAGGACATCACACACATCCATGCCCAATGCGGAATTTGAACCTGCGACCGTAGCAATCGCGCAGTTCTGGACTAAAGTGCCTAGAACCGCTCAGCCACAACGGCCAGCAGGAAGTTCAAAGCCACCATTTGTTTAGACAGCTGCTCCCATGGTGAATGACCGGAAGCAAGTGCACTGCTGCTCAGACATTTCAGGAGATAATGGAGACTTTAGCAGGTTCATCTCCACTCGCTGAAGTCAGTGTTCACTAAGTCTTAAGTTGCACCGGCATTCCAACCACTACTGTTTGGAGGCACTAAAACATACCCCCAATGCTATCCGTACCAAATCCAGCATCATCGTGAACTGTTAGCTGCCGATGTTGTGATGTGAGAGCATTTGTTGTGTGAGCACCACAGAAAATGGGAGAAAATGACATTGGTTGTCTAACGTGTCATGAACCAACGAAGCCCATTTTACATCCCAAGAGTCTGTCAACAATTACAACTGCAGAATTTCAGCAACCTAAAATCCTAGAACTGTCATAGAAAACCCACTGCATGACGAGAAAGTCATGGGGCAGTGTGGGTTTACAACATCAATTGTGACCAGTCCCTTTTTCTTCAAGGAAGTGCAGTGTGCTGCTTTTCAAACTATCAGTGTGATGGTTGCAAGGTATGCTAACATGTAACAGAATTGCATCAACCCTTGCTTGGCTGATAAACACTTGCTGGAAGGTATGAGTTTTATGCAGGGTGGTACTCCACCCCACACAGCTACAAACGTGAAAGACCTCTTGCATGTTCATTTGGTGAGAATCATGTACTGAGCTGCCACTTTCCACCGTGCTTCGCCTCCCAGTTCCCCAGCTGTTAACCAGTTTGATTATTATTCGTTGTGGTGATACCAGAAGTCACAAGTCTACCATGATCGTGCTGCCTCATTGGGGTTACTAAAACACGACATCCGTAGCCAATTTCTCACTGTACCTAATGATATCCTGTACAATGCTGTTCACAACACTGTCCCTACACTACAGGTATTGTTGAGAATGACACCTGACATGACGAACATTTGCTATAAAGAATATTATCCATGCTACATATCAACTGTCATGCTAATTATTGCTTTTGTATCATATGAGGCACCACCTGTTAGCCTTTTGTGCATTTTTTTGGTTTCAATAAAACCCTATGATACTTCCAACACTTGTGTCAATTTTTATCCTGTATTAGTCCATGATGTATCGAATTTTCAAATGTTAATGGACTTCTGGGTCACACAGCAGAATGACAAGAGGTAGGAAAGTGGCTTGTAGGTGTTAGGAAATATCATCCCAGCATGGAAAATTAGCTACATTCAGCGGCTGGTTGGGAGATAAGCATGCTGGGAGGAACTGTTTTTTTGTTCATCATCACTCTTCAGACTTGCTCAATGCGGTCCACTGTGATTTCCTCTCCTGTACCAAACTCTTCATCTCATGTTAGCACTTACACCCAATGTCTTCAATTATTTCTTGGACATATTTCTGTCTCTGCTTTTCCGACAATTTTTCCCGTGTTTTCTTACAGCACCGTGAAGTTATTCCGCAATGCCTGAAAATGTCTCATCATCCTGTACCTTCTAGTTAATGTTCTCTGCTTATCACTTTCCCCACTGATTCTGCTGAGACAGTTCTCATTTCTCATATTATCAGTCCACTTAATTTTCAATATCCATCTGTAACACTCATTTCAAACACTTCGACACTTTTCTTTTCCACTTTTTGTCAAAGTCAATAATTTACCTCCATACAGTACTGTGTTCCAGATGTGAACTCATCAGAAAGTTCCTCCTCAGATTAAAGTCTATGTTTGTTGCCAGTACACATCTTTTGTATGGAATGCTCTCTTTTCCTGTGCTAGTCTGCTGCTTACAACCTCCTTGTTCCATCCATCATGAGTTATTTTGCTTCCTCCAAGGTAGCAAAAGTCCAGTTTCACCTACAACACCATCCGTAATTTGATGTTAAATTTATTCGTATACATATTTCTGCTACTCCTTATTACTTTAATCTTCCTTTGGTTCATTCTCAGTCAATTGCTTTGCTCATCAGACTGTCCATTCCATTCAATAGGACTTTAATTCTTTCTCACTTTCACTGGGTACAGCAATATCAGTAAATCCAATAATTAATATTCTTTCACTGTGAGTTTTAACCCTCTCCTTAGCCTTTTTTTTTATTACCTACATAAAATAACATCTGTGAATAAGTGTATCACTATTGAAGTTTGGGATATCACTAGTTTCAAATAAAAGTAGAGATAACGTATACAAGGGTGGTTTGAAAAGTACGGGTAAATTTCCACGAATGAATGGCACATTTTTGTCACACCTTCAGGGTAGGTAAACTCAATTATTCCGAGGATCATAAAAAGAATTTCAACAATGTACAGTTCAATGTTGACAGTCTTCTGAACTAGTCAGTGTGTCAACTGCAATAGAAAAAGGAGAAAACCCGGCTTTGTGCTGTCATTAAACATTTTCATTCAAAGGATTGGGCTGCTGCACAGATCAAAACAGAATTGGATGAAGTTCACAGGGGCTCTGCACCCTCACTGAAGATGAAGCACACTCCAGTCATCCAACTGAGGCCACCACAAAGGAAACTGTTGACAAAATCCACAATGTAGTAATGCAAGACTGCTGAATAAAAATTCCTGAGATTGCTGAGACTGTAGGCATCATCATACTAAGCTGCTTGGAGAATTGACTATAAAGAAGCTGGGTGTGAGGTATGTACCACAATTGCTCACAGCTAACCAAAAGCACATCCGGCACAACATTCCAACACAACATCTGGTAATGTTTAATCACAATTCACGGGACTTTTTGTGCGAATTTGTGACTGTTGAGAAACCTGGATCCATCATTACACACCAGAGTCACAATGGCAGTCAACACAAAAGACAACAACTGGTGAAAGTGCACTGAAGAAAGCAAAGACCATTTTGTCAGCTGGTAAGGTGACAGTCACTGTTTTTTGTAATTCCCGAGGAATAATTCTCATAGATTACTTGGAAAAAGGGAGAATCATAACTGGATCACATTATGCTTTATTGTTGGATTGTCTGAAACTTGCATTGCTTGAAAAATGACAAATGTTGGCTAGCAAAAAAAAGTGATTTTTCACTAAGATAATGCACCATCCCACACATCAGCAATAACAATGGCAAAAGTGCATGAATTGGCTTTGAAATGGCTGCTCATCCACCCTATTCACCAGACTTAACCCCACGTGACTTCTTCCTGTTTCCTAACTTTGGTTTGTTGGGAAGAAATATCCACCACATGAGATAATGATAGTTCCAGTCAATCAATACTTTGCAGTGTTTGACAGAACCTATTTTTCCCACGGAATGAAAAAGCTGGAGGATCGCCGGAGCAAGTTTAAATTGCTCAAAGGAGACTATGTTGAGAAGAAAGGCGAGTAGTTTATGAAACAAACTTTTTTCCTTGCTGTTTTACAAGAAAACAATCACTGCAAGGGTACTGGAAGATATGGAATAAGGAACCAAATTCATAATTCCTGTACAGTACAATGTTGTGCACGACATGTTTCGATGAGACCACAGCTAGAGAAGGAGTTTGAAGTGGCCCCAATGGGCCTCTAAGCACACGCATACACAACACGGCAATGACTTACGCACATATTCACAACATGTCGTCCCGCAACCAAATGGCATCACTGGCAGCACAAATGCATTGTTTGAGTGTCGTACATCTGGGATAGGCTCCACATACGTGGTCTATTGGAGGGGTGCACACAGGAAGACATCTAAGAGGTTGATGCCCAGTGACCACTTGGGCCGTCCGACTGGATCGCCCGGTGAGATGCCTCCACACAAAAATGCAGAAGTGAACTGGAGCACTGACACGTAGCAGCCACATTACCACCAAAGCGAGGGAGGTACGGTCACACGTAGGAAGTGCAGATACGCCTCACCTGCAAGGCGTAGTGGAGGGACGACCGGTCCCACGAAGCGGTAATCGATAATCCCACCCTCACATTGAGGCCGAACCACTGCCACCGTACTGCACAGATTCTTGACAGCTCACAAGTGAGAGTTGTGAAGATGACGATACAGCCCCTCGTCTGCAAACAGGAGGGACGATAGAAGTCCCAGCACACTGGTGACCTGTGAAATTAATCGGCAACAAAACTGATGCACTGATGCCGTGTAGTCCGTAAGTAACAAAGCATTCACACATTCTAAGTAAGAGGGACAGTGGCAGTTGCTGTGGAGAATGTTCCACGCGATCATCTGGCTTACCCGTGTCGGTAGGCCACCTGCCCGGTGCTGCTACCGGGGTCATATTCTACAGTGTTCGACACCTGTTCCTCCACGGCCTACGTACGAGGGGCACGCGTCAAAAAATGCACCACTTTTTTTTCTGAAAGCAGAGTGGTTTTTTCAGAATTCCAATATACCATTTTATTCCCCACTCTTTCAGCTACACAGTCCTATTTTTCAACATAATCTCTGTTCAATGTGATGGCCTCCCACCATCTTATTGGACGAGCCTGTGCACTCTCACGGTACCACTCTACTGCTCGATGTCAGAGCCTATGTCCCGGTGCATAACCTCCCTGTCGCCCACGCACTGCTTTGTACGGAGTTCATCCTTCATTCCTCTGTTGCTCTATACGGTCTTCTGTTAGGTGGTGAGCAACCGAGCGGGCACATACCTTCAAGTTCCCGAACTGGTGGACGAGTGTGTCGGCACTATCGACAGAGATATCCAGATGTGCAGTGAGGTGTTTGATTGTGTTCCACTGACGATCTCCAATGACAGTGTCCACGCGTACCGACCTCAGCCACGTGCAGCCGGCTAACACCTAGGAGATCGGACAGGTTTGCGCGACCTCGTCGCGACGGTGACGGACACCTCGTCCGGCAGCTCGTCGTGCTTCTGTTCGCTGCTAGGACTCTGTAGATATTTTGCGAGCGCCTATCAAGATCTGTGTTGCTATGGTTTTCTGCCAAAAGAAACTCAGTAAAAGCTCTCTATTTGGAACACACCTCTGTTACAAATACCATTTTGAAGGCTACATTATAGTGCCACCTATTAAAACTTCACAAAACTTAGGGGCCGAAGCAGAAATATTCCAGAATCTACATCTGCACCGTTCTCCGCAAACCACCTAATGGTGTGTGGCGGAGGGTACTTTTGGTAATACTATCGATACCCACCCTATTCCACTTGCAAATAGTGCTCGAGAAGAACGATTGTCGGTAACCCTCTGTATCGGCTCTAATTTCTCGAATTTTCTCGGCGTGGTCAATACGCGAGATGTACGTGGGGGGAAGGCAATAAGTTGTCCGACTCCTCCTGCTGTCCTGAACTTTCGATAGTAAATCTCTCTGTGATGCACCGTGCCTCTCTTGTAACATCTGCCAGTGGAGTTAGTTTAGTATCTCTGTAACACTCTCTTGCCAGCTAAATGATCCCGTGATGAAACACGCCGCCCTTTGTCGGATCTTCCCCATCTCCTCTATCCGTCCTACCTGATAAGGATCCCAGATAGATGAACAGTACTAGAGAATCGGACGAACGAGAGCCTTATAAGCCACTTCTTTCCTTAAGATTCTTCCAATGAATCTGAGTCGGGTGTCTGCTTTTCCCATTATCTGTTTTATACTGTCATTCTGCTTAAGGTCACTTTGCATAGTTACGCCTAGATATTTTACGGCATACACTGTCTTGAGCTGTTTGTCATCAATAGTGTACCTGTACAGTACTGAATTTCTTTTACTATGTATGCGCAATATGTTACATTTATTTACATTCAGGGTCAACTACCAGAATCTGCACCATTCATCAATTCTCTGCAAGTCGTTCTGCAAATTCTTACTATCTTCTGGCGTTGCCACTTTGATATAGACAATTGCATCATCTGCAAATAGCCTTAAAGAGCATCTAACGCTTTCTACTATATCATTTATATATATTGTAAACAGCAACGGTCCTGTCACACTTACCTGTGGTACTCCAGATATTACCTTTACATCTGTCGATTTTGTTCTGTTAAGAGTGACTTGTTGAGTTCATCTGCAAGAAAGTCTTGAATCCAACTGCAGGTCTGCTTCGATACTCCGCAAGCTCATATTTTTTTCATTAAACAGCAATGCGTGACTGTAAATACCTTACTGAAATCAAGGAACACAGCATCAACCTGAGCAGCATTGTCCACGGTGCTGTGGATCTCATGGAGGAACAGAACGAGCTGAGTTATGCAGGATCTCTGTTTGAGGAATCCATGTTGATTTTTATAGAGGAAATGTTCATTTTCCAAAAATGTCATAATTATTGACCATAAAACATGTTCCACAATTCTACAACAGATTGACATCAATGATATAGGTCTATAATTGTGTGGATCTGTCTTATGGCCTTTCTTATAAATGAGAATGACCTGCACTTTTTTTTCCAGTCATTAAGTAACTTTCGTTGCTCAAGCGATCTACAATAAATTACTACTAGGAGGGGAGCAAGTTCTTTCACATAATCTTTATAGAATCTTGTAGGTATCTCATCTGTTCCTGAAGCCTTTCCACAACTGAGCGATTGTAGCTGATTTTCAAATCTGCAATCAGTTATCGCAATATCTGCCATTTCGATGTTTGTACGGCAGTTAAAAGGAGGGATCTTCCGCAGTGAAACAACTTTGGAGGACCGAATTCAATATTTCAGCTTTCTCTCTGCTATCTGGCATTTATGTGCTGGTGTGGTTGCTGAGAGAATGAATAGATGATTTTGACCCACTAACTGATTTTACTTACGAGCAAAATCTCTTACGGTTTTTACTCAGGCTGGTTGACAACGTCTTACTTTCAAAATCATTGAATGCTTCTCTCTCTGATCTCCTTTTGCTTTGTTCAGCTTTTGTTTGTCAGCTAGGTTTTTACTTTAATCTGAGATGAAGTACTCTTCGTTTACGTAGTGCTTTTTTAACACTGGTATTAAACCATGGACATTTCCCATCCCTTAAAACTTTACTCAGAACATACTTGTCTAGGGCATATTGTATTCTGTCATAACCACAAGCACCAGAATGAAGATGCAGTATGCAAGACCAGAGAAGGCAGTTAGGAAACGTCTGCCAATGGTGTACAGAATTGGTCCGCACTATGCCAAGAACAACACTTGGAAGAAGTGAAGATAAGCACAGCTCCTGCTAGCCTCGGCTGCTCAGATCGGCCCAGTCTGCAGCAGACATTTGTGCTATGCTATCAGATTGTCATGATCTGTATCAAGTGCTTACTTGGACTTTTTGTGTAGCAAAAACTTTACTATTTTCATGTCATCTCTCAATAGTGACATGTACTGTAATCAAAGTTAAGTATTGTCAATCTGTTTTCTAGAAATAAAACTGCTAATATTATTTGTTTGCACTGTTATATAGCATTCCTAGAATGCTGCATCCCTTAGGCACCCTATTAACAACGAGTGGGCAAGATCCCATAACTGGCAGCAAGGTGTTAGAAACAATTCCCGTGCCTGATGGCCACCGATTTTTTTGTGTATATTGTGCCAGCGCCTTAATTCTCTGTCGTCTTTACTTCCCACGGGCACTCACTTTGCTTTAAACAGTTTCTTGTCGTGTTTGCTAATCGGTGTTTCCAAGTGGGTGCTGAGGAACATTTCTATGATATTGTCATTATTTAGAATTCTTGCCTTGTATATTTTTTGCATTTGTTTCTTCCAACATGCCCACCAATCCTGTCCCACCCCCTGGTCAGGCACCACAGCCACAAGCATTCGATGCAACACAGCTAATGCAGATTTTTCAGTTTCAGATGAACCAGATTTCTACCCTGCTCAACATGATGCAGCAGCTACTAGCCAATGCTGCGCACCCTACTGAACAAGCACTGCCTACTGCAGCTGCTATATCACCTTTTTGACAGGTTAGTGAACAAGAGAGTGGGTGTTCCAGTTTGAGGTGCACATCACCGCCCACAGCGTACCAGGTACTGTGAAACTTCCATATCTATTATTCCGTATCTATTATGAACGGTAGGAAGTGCAGTGTTCCACCTCATTCAAAAACTTTTTCCTGCCACCACTCCATGAACTCTATAACGATCAGATGGTACAGGCTGTAACAAACTATTATGACCATAAGTGAATGTGGTAGCAATTTGGTATCAATTCTTCAATTGCAAAAAATGGGCAGAACAAACATATCGTGAGTGGGTAACAGATTTGTAGGGTATGGCAAGGAACAGTAAATTAAAATATGCTTGTGGTGCTTCATTTTCAGATGTTATGTTGCATGATGTGATCGTGTACAATGTGCCTAATGTCAAAATCAGACAAAAAATTTTGAAACAGTCCAATCCATCATTTCAGCAGGTGGTGCACATACCAGATCAGTACGATTCCAGGGCCTTGTCGGCTCATACATTTGGGCAGCCAGCTATTTGCTGAGTTGAGTCCCTTAGTTCCGATCACCCCATTCTGCACTGGCAGCTTGCACTAGTCAAGCCAGGTAAACGACACCTATCCATGCCACGTACACAGTTCGCTAAACAGGCGGCTGCACAGGTGAACACAAATAAGTCTTGCCCTCACTGTTATACATGGCACAACCACTGAGACTGTCCCTCCCAACAAGCTCACTATTATGCTTGTGGTGGGAAAGGACATGTACAATCCGTGTATTTGCAACAGAACAAACATAAGAATTTGGCCCACTCCCAAAAATCTTAGTCACAAGGCCCATGTCATTAATGCAGTATATTTCAAGTCTGCAACTAGCAAGTGTGCAATTTCATCAGTGATACATTAGTCAAACAAACTTATTGTTCACTTGCTAAAAGCAACTCCCACAACTCTTTTCTGAATGTTTAGGCACAGCTAGCAATTGTGTTGCACATATTACTCTGAAAGACAATGCTCAGCTGAAATTTTGCCAGGCCAGAACTGTTACCATTGAATTACAGGACAAAGTCACTGCTGAACTTAAAGAATTGCAGGATAGCTGAGTTATTGTGCCCTTATCAGCTAATCAGTGGGCAAGTCAACTGATTTTTCTCCCCAAACCTTCAGCTCGCATTCACCTCTGTGTTGTCTTTAAGTTTACAGTCAACCCACAAACTGCAATTGATACTTATCATTTGCCATGCCCAGGGGACCTCATGGACAAATTAGGTGTTGGACATTACATTTCAAAAACTCATTTGCGCATTGCATATCTTTAAATACCGCTCGATGAAGAATCTCAAAAAGTGTGTGTAGTAAATACTCATTTGGGATTGTTTAAACATTTGTGTTTCCCTTTTGGCAGTGCTTCTGCACCCGCCATTTTCCAACGTTATTTGAAACAGCTGATTGCACAAGTGCCAAACTGTTCAAACCATTTGTATGATACTGTTGTAGCAGGTCATGCATCTGATGAACATATTGCAAATTTATGTGCACTGTTTTGTGTGTTGGCTGATGCAGGACTAAAGTGTAGACTGGACAAGTGCGATTTTTTTAAACCTGCATTGCAGAATCTTGGCCATGTCATTAACAGTCAAGGTGTACATCCCCTGCTGTTGCATTTGTTAGCCATACAAGATTTGCTGGTTCCTCACATTGACACAAAATTGCAGTCAGTCTTAGGGAAGATGAATTATTATATTTGGGTCATACCAAATGCTGCACAAATCGCAGCTCTATTGCATCGCTTGCATCACAAGAATGTCCCCTCTGTTTGGACAGGTGAGTGCCAAGTAGGTTTTCAAAAAGTTTAAGATGCATTGTTCAGCAATTGATGCTCAGTTCATTTCAATCCTGAAAAACCAGTTGTATTGCAAGTTGACACTTCCTCTTAATGGAATTGGTGCTGTGCTTTTCCCAGAATTGGTGATTAGGACAGACCTATTGCTTTAGCATCAAAAGTGTTGTGCAAAGCTCAGTGTAATTTTTCACAACTTAAAAAAGAGGCTTTAGCTATGTGTACGGTGTCACCAAATTCCACCATTATTTGTATGGCAGAAAATTCTACTTCGTAACAGATCACAGTCCTTGTTTCATCCGATGAAACCGGTTCGTGTACGAACTGCCCAAAAATTGCAAAGATAGGCTTTGTTGTTGTCTCAATACCAGTACGAGATTGTGTATCGTCCGACAGCTCAACATGGTAAAGTGGATGCACTTTCATGTCTTCTGATTGACCCTAATACAGACTTTTGACGATCCTGCTGCATATTGTCGTCACATTAATGTTCAGGGTTCTGAATTGCTGCAGTCTTTTCCGCTCAACTATAGGAAAGTTGCACAGGCCACAGACGCTGATCCAGATTTGAACATTTTGCTCCAGTTTATTTGCACAACGTGGCCTCACTCAGTGGGTAGCATATAGAACTCTGTAGTGGACCAATACTTTGCATGTTGGCATAGCCTCGCTGTATAGAAAGGTGTGATTCCTCTTCAGAATGACAGTGGCCAGTCATGTATGTTAATCCCTAAAGCTTTGCAAAAAGAAGTGTTGCAGTGAAAGCAAAAAGAAGTGTTGCAGTGTGCAGGTCACTGGGGGATTGTTCGTACGAAACAGTTAGCGCATTGATGCTGTACTTGGCAGGGTATGGATACCAAAATAGAACAGATGACATCACAGTGTTACGCTTGTGTGGAAAATCAGTCCGCTCCACCACAGAAATTCTCTGCTTGGCCTAAGTTGCAATTGCCATGGCAACGTGTCCACATACACTTTGCGGGACCTTTTTGGAACACTCATTGGTTAATTGTGGTCGACTCATATAGCGAGTTTCTTTTTGCTGTGCCAATGAACTCGACGACGTCACGTAGCACAATTCACGTGTTGTAATCGATTTTTTGCATAGAAGGTTTACCTGAAGTAATACTGTCAGACAATGGACCTCAGTTCACGTCAAATGAATTTGAAACATTCTGTGAACGCAATGGCATACAGCATCTAACTAGTGATCCGTTCCATCCACAGTCAAATGGCAAAGCAGAACATTTTGTCAGGATATTCAAGCAGCAGATGGCCAAACTTTGGTCCGCACATGTTAGGGATCAAGCATTGTAACTGTTTCTCACCTCATGTCGTTCACACCCACGAGATGGACCGGCGGCGGCGGAATTGCTTCACGGCTGCCACCATTACACACTGCTTCACCCTCCTCAGAATCTGGTGCCAAAGGAAGGTCGCAAGTATTGCTTCGTGCCACGAGATGTTGTCTTTCACAAGGTTCTTAGTGGCAGCAGAAGGCGGGCGCAAGGCGAGATCGTCCATTGACTAGGGAGCTTGCATGTATCTTCTTTCAGTCCAGATGGCTTGCAGCGCCGCCATCAAAATCAACATTGCCTCTGTCATGTACACCACGATCTTTCAGTCTCTCTTCCCCAGATTCATGGCTCCAGAGGACAGCACGGCCACAGCAGCCACCAGAGGGTGTTATCACGACACCGTAATATGACCCCATGGGGACGGAGCCTTCGCCCCCTCTCATCCTACCAATGCAGCTGGACCCATCCACACCACAACAGTTCCCACCTTCTTCATCTGGTTCATGGCAGCAGGAGGTAGTTGCGTACCCCTTCAGGTCATTTTCCAGGGGACATTTCTGCCATAGTGAAGGCCGGATGGTGGCGTACGGCCAGAAGCTTGACGTCCTCTGCAGCTACAGCTTCCAGCCCATCAGAGCGTCCAATCTCCTGCAACTCCCACCGTGGTCGCGCTCCAAACATAATGATGGTCCATCACTTTGGGGGGGGGGGGGGGGGGGGGGGGGGAATGTTCTGGCATAACCACCACAGGCACCACAACGAAGATGCAGAACGCAAGACCAGAGAAAGCTGTGAGGAAACATCGACCAATGGTGCGCAGAATTGGACCGCGTTGCGCCAAGAGCGACACCTGGAAGAAGTGAATATATGCACCGCTCCTGCTAGCCTCAACTGCTCAGATCAGCCCAGTCTGCAGCAGACATTTCTGCTACGCTATCAGATTGTCATGATCCATATCAAGTGCTTACTTGGACTTTGTGTATAGCAAGAACTTTACTGTTTTCATATCACCTCTCGCTAGGGACATTTGCTGTAATCAAAGTTAAGTATTGTCAATTTGCTTTCTAAAAATAAAACTACTAATGTTGTTTGTTTGAAGTGTTGTATAGCATTCCGAGAACGCTGTATCCCTTAGGCACTCTATTAGTGATGAGTGAGCAAGACCCCACATATTGAACAATGCCTTTGAATTTTTTCCATTTGTTCTCCACATCTTTGTCCTCTTCACTATCTTCCTACCTTTCTTAACATTTCTTATAGCACCCGTCATCATAGATGCTGTCACAGCCTTATGGTCACTGATACCTTCCTCTATGTTAACTGATTCAATAAGTTCAGGTCTGTTTGTTGCCAGGAGTCTAAGACGTTACCCTCACAAGTTGGTTCTCTAACTATCTGCTCAAGGTAATTTTTGGATAAGACGTCCAGAACAATGCCACACGATTCCCTGTCTCTGGCACCAGTTTTGATGGCATAACACTCCCAATCTATATCTGGCAAGTTTAAATCACCCCCTATTACAACAGTACAATCGGAAAAATTACTAATGATATTATGCAAGTTCTGTCTGAAGCACTGTACAACTACATATCCTGACAAGGCTTGCCTATGAAAGCATCAGATCACCATTTATGACCGTTCTTTGATATTCAGTTTCACCCAGATTAATTCACATTTTGAATCTGTGATAATCTCACTAGATTTTATCAAATTTTTTGCTGCAATAAACACGCCACCAACATTAGCGACTAACCTATCCCTACGATAAACATTCCAATCCAAACTTAGGATTCCATTGTCATTGATGCCTGGCTTCAACCAGCTTTCTGTTCGCAATACTATCTGTCCATTATAACCTTCAGTAAGCGATACTAATTCTGGAACCTTTCCTTAGATGCTCCTGCAGTTTGGATGCTCCTGCAGTTTACTAAAATCATATTAATCTTTTCTATCTCTGATCTGTGAGGACCAAGATTCTTTGAGGTCGCTGTGGATGATTTAACAGGCTAGTCATCTTTGCTCCCAAGGGAGAGATTCTCTAACCTAAATAAGGCCCATGTGTATGCCACACACACTCCGCTACCCTAGTAGCCAATTCCTGCATGTAGTGCACACCTGGCCTGTTAAGGAGAACCCTACAATTCTGCACCCGATAGCAGAGGACGAGAAACGCATTCAATACCGTCGCAGAGTCATCTGAGCCTCTGGTTTAGACCTCCACTCTGCTCCAAACCAGAGGACCGCGATCAACCCTGGGTATGATGCTACAGATAGGCAGCTTAGCCTGCAACCCACGTGCATTGCTAGTTGCCTACACCAAATCAGCGAGCTGCTGAAAGGAGCCAAGGATGGCCTCACAACCCAAGAAGCAGGCATCATATGTGCCGACATGTACCACTACATGTCCAACAATGAATTCTGAATGTTTTTCAAGTGAAATAGGCCGAGTAAAACGAAATGTGTTGCATTACTTACTGAATGCTCCTCGTACTTACATAGTGCACCCACTTTGTGTGGTTGCCCTTTCCCGTAAACAATCCTGTCTGACACATAATGAAACACTGTGGCAAACAGTTTATGGTCCAGTTGCTGTTGATGGGGACACTTTTTCCAGTACAGTTATGCAGCCATTCATCCATTGTCATTTGCCTGTCCATATGTAAAGACAATGTCAGTTTGTTCCTGGTTAGTATACTGGGCTACCGTCCCTCAGTGCTGCACTACAAGACAAATTTCCACACCAGAGTTGGCAATAGTGGTGAAGAAGATGCTCCCTCATACCAATGTGTGAACAGTTTATGGTCCAGTAGCTGGAACCATGTGGAGCTGAGACACTAATACTGACAGAATATTTTCACTTGCCTGACGTATTCTCACATAACTTTCAATCACTGAAACTCACACGGTCAAAGATCTTTTATCTTCACCTCAGAATGAGTTTTTGGCTACACAGCCACATAAGGTTTTATGTAACTTACCATCTCAGGGATCATTTGCTGCAATTTGTCCCCATTTAGGAAAATCACCCTGTATAATGTTGCCCATTTGCATATTTATGACATATTTCTTCCAAAATATAATACACAAGCTACATATTAAGTTTACAAGCAGTACACTTTTGATTTGTGTGTTGCAAGCACACAGTCTATGTATTGTGTAAACTAATTTGAGCAAATAAAAATTAATGACTTTCTGCTTGCTCACAAAGAAAGGTACTGTCATGAGAGGACAACAATCTATTTTAAACAGGTGAGAGGCTACTAGATGTTTGTTCAAAACCACTACGGAAAAATCTAACAAAATACGTGTCCCCATAATAACTACGTAAGTACAGTAGATTTACAGGTGACGGTTAACTCTGGGCTAATAGCACACCATCAAAACACAATACTGTGACCAAATCTAAAATTCTGATCACAGTTGGTGTTAATATGTAATAGATCCCAGCAGAAGGAAATGGACACACAGAATAGAAGTGTGCCAACAGACAGGATGATAGAGTACGGTAGTTAATATGAATAAGGAAGAGAAGAAGCAAAATAAATACTGACCAATGTTTGCTTCTCCTGGATCTCCTTGCTCCAGGAACTACTATCTTTCCACAGGCCCACTGTAAAAGCATCAGTTATTTGACTTTAGAGGACAGCAGCACAAGCAAAAAATCACTCCCCCAGGTAAAGCCTACCTGTCTCTCTCATGCTCAAGGTCCGCGATGTTGTTGGCTTGCTTTGCAGCCTCGTTCATTGCCTGTCCCAGCTTCAACTCGAGACCTCGTCGTGCCTGCTCCCCAATCTGCAGAATTTTATTCTGCTCGGCCACCGTATCTTTGGAACAAATAATAAAACTATAATATTCCTTGCAATAATTGCATCAAAAATGCAGACAAATTAAACTGTGTAGCATGTTTAAAGCAATAACTAATAAATAATAAACATAAAAAATAAAATACACTGCAGGGAAAAAAATTAATACTTCTGGAAAGACGACACAGATTTTGATCCGTATTTTGATGGTATATGTCACCTGGGGGATAGCAGATGTACTGATAATGGTTTCAACATGGTCCACCAACAGATAGCATAGTGGCAGAGCTACCAGAGCATCATCTGTGTCTACCATTTAATAGGAAATGCTCACAGCCAGAAGGATTACTGTGGTGCAAACATGTGAAGCAAGCAAGCAATCATGCCACAAAGACGCACTCATGATTCTTACATCCAACTGAGTAAGTTCAAAAGGGGTAAAATTGTGGCCTTCTGAGTGGCGGGATGGTCCTTTTGGAGAATTGCCGTATAAGTTGGACATGGTGTCTGTTGTGCAATGATGCTGATGTCAGTGGTCACATGAACATTCTCACACCTATAGACAATGCTCTGGATGCCCACGCAGCACAGATGCTTTCCAGGATTATTGTATTTTAAGTGCAGCAGTGGTACATCGTACAGCTACCACAACACAGATAAGATAGCTTGTGAGACCAGATGCGTCAACATGAACTGTTGACAGGTTATTAGCAGTGGGACTATGGACATGTACACCTCTAATCCATCTTCCAGTCACCACAGCATCGATGTGCACAGTTCGACAGGTGCCATCGGAGGATCGTTTGGAAGATGGAATGGAGCACCACGATCGTAAGTGATAAAAGCAGATTCTGCCTGCACGTACGACATGTTGTTGTTGTGGTCTTCAGTCCTGAGACTGGTTTGATGCAGCTCTCCATTCTACTCTATCCTGTGCAAGCTTCTTCATCAGACCTGGTGAATGCTGCCTCTTAGAGTGAATTCACACAAGACAAATTGGCCCCACCCCAGGTCTTATGGTCTGGGGTGCAATAAGCTATAATTCTTGTTCACCTTTGGTGTTTCTAGAGTGAATCCTAACCAGCACTTGATACATGCACAATGTTGTTAGACCCATTCTTTTGCCATTCTTGTAACCAAAAGGTGATGTGTTGTTCCAACGGGATAATGCTCATCCACCCACTACTCGTGAAACTCGTGCTCTGCAAGATGTGCATCAACTTTCCTGGCTACCACAATTTCTGGACTTGTCTCCAAAAGAGCACATGTGGGACATGTCAGGACAAGAAGTGACTTGTGACACATCAACCAGCAACTCTTACAAAACTACATGAACAAGTCGAGCAGGCACGTAATAACGTATCTGAGGACTGTATTCACCGGCTGCATGATGAATTGGATGCCAGAGTCAGTGACTGCATTGCCTCCCATCAAAGCTACACCATGTACTAAATACACGTGTTGATACCTGGTACCTCAGAACCACTTGTAATGTAAATGTAATCGTTCCATGTACTCCATATGCACTGTTGAAACAATCAATCTTAAGTGAATTGGAAACCTCTAAAAGGGTGTACTATTTTATTTATTTATTTTTCTGGCAGTGTGGTTCCTACCCATTCCGACATAGTGTGCCATAAGTTCCTGGTGAGCAAGAAGTGCAGACACATGTAGTCATAACTATGGGACAGATGAAGAAATTACTATGTGGAAAAATTGTGGTAAGATGCCCTAGCATTCCCAGTGTTGGGCTGTGATATAACTCTGGGAATTAGTGTCTGAGGAATGCCATACAATTAACTGATATGAGGGACATTCGAAAAGTAAAGAATGTTGTGATATAATGGGTTCTGCATTTCTCTCACCAATGTTAATGTGAAGTCATAGACCAATGTAATTGTTGGTGCCATCATAAAGCTAACAGCAAGTAAGAATGTAACAATGTTGTGAGAAGGAAAGTTGCTACTCACCATATAGCAGAGATGCTGAGTCACAGATAGGCACAACAAAAAGATTCACATTTAAATCTTTCAGCCATTAAGGCCCTAGTCAACGATAGACACACATGTGTACATGCACATATACTCAAAAACTGAAACGGTACTCCAACCACCGTCCAAAATACGTGCCATACTAGGGGCAATTAAAGACGAATGTGGCCTCAAGAAAGCCGGCATATATAATATTCCACGTAGTTGTGGCAAATCCTACATCAGTCAAACAATCCCACAGTCGAAGACTGCTGCAAAGAACACCAACACCACAAGTGCCTAGGCCAGCCCAACAAATTGGTACTGATAGAACACTGCTTGGAAACTGGGCACAACATGAAATACGAAGAGAACAAGATTTTGGCCCCTACCAGCTTCTACTGGGAAAGCACCTTCAAGGAGGCCATTGAAATTTGCATAAAGGACAATCTCATAAACCAAGACACAGGTTTTCAACTCAGCAAGGCATGGAAACCATTACTTAGCTCCATCATAGCATCATGCCTCAAGTGGACACAAGTTCCTTCCACAACGGCCACTGAGGACACTCCACAGGATTCTGCATCTTCCACCGCCCGGCGCAATGCCAGGGACGGCACAGACCTGGATCGGGACCCGCAAATGGATTGTCGTCGGGCATAATCGGATTGTCAGCAGCCATAATCAAAGGGTCGGCACTTGCAATTGGAATCCCAGCAGCTGCAATCGTACCATCAGCGCAGGGAATCAAAGCCCGACTGATGGACATAGATAACACTGACAATGAGCAGACAGACCATTCCATCAGAACCACCTGATGATGGCAGAAAGGTTAGTTGCCAAAATATTGTGGGACTTCAACAATCGCATCCAGCTGGACACCCGAGAGCCCTGGAAACAACAAATAATAAGTTGCTCAAGCTAACAACTTGGGTAGTATCTTGGACAGTGGCTCGTCACTCTTCCACGAAGAATAATCTTCAACTGAGCATGGAGGGAAAATTCACTGAATGCACTACCCCAGGTGGTAACCAATCCACCGTCACCTGAGATGACATTAGCGGTCCTTCGTATTCTGGGTTGTCAGCACCAACATGCTTTGAGGATGAGTCAGAGCATCCGGAAATCACCAGACGTAAACTCAGACCAAGACGGCAAAGCTTCTTCGCAACATTTGAGCCAAATTCACTTCTCAAAGTGGGTAAATTGGAACATCTGACCGATTCACTAACACAACACAACATAGCACTGACAGCAGTACAAGAAACCAGATTCATGGATGATCATGCCTTCGAGTCCCAAAGATACAGAATCCTCAAAGGAAAAGTAGGTCAGCAGGTAATGAAGAACGTACCCCCCTTAGGTACAGGATTTATAATCAGATACTGGATTCAGTGAGTGACTTCACCTCCCCAAGCAGTTTTGTATCCATCCTCTCCCTCAAATGTGCTAACAAGGGCTACGGTCAACATACATGCCCAAACCAAACAGGACAACAGATGCAATCCAGACAGAACTGAGAAATTCTGGGCAGATTTAGAAGATATTCTCTCCAAAGTTCCAGAGACACACACCATCACAATGCTTGGTGACTTCAATGCTCAACTGGTAAGAGAGAAAAGAAAATACAGAAATATAGTGGGCAAATATCTGGCACATATGAGAACCAACCACAATGGAGAATGATTGGTGGATCTCTGTAGGACTTTTGGGTTGGTCATGAAGTCTACAGCCTTCAAACACCTACCAAGAAAGTATAAAAGTTGGATTTCACCTAACATCAACTTGGGTGAATTCCAAATACACTATGTGATCAAAAGTATCCAAACAACCCCAAAAACATACGTTTTTCATATTAGGTGCATTATGCTGCCACCTACTGCCAGGTACTCCATATTAGCAACCTCAGTAGTGAAAGAGCAGAATGGGGCTCTCTCCGGAACTCATGGACTTCTAACGTGGTCAGATCATTGGGTGTTACTTATGTCACATGTCTGTATGCAAGGTTCCCACACTCCTAAACATCCCTAGGTTCACTGTTTCCGATGTGATAGAGAAGTGGAAACATTAAGGGGCACACACAGCACAAAAGTGTACAGTCCAACCTCGTTTGTTGACTGACAGAGACCGCCGACAGTTGAAGAGGGTCATAATGCGTAATAGGCAGACATCTACCCAGACCATCACACAGGAATTCCAAATTGCATCAAAATCCACTGTATGTACTATGACAGGCAGGAGATGAGAAAACTTCGATTTCATAGTCGAGCGGCTGCTCATAAGCCACAAACTATGATGTTAAATGCCAAATGATGCCTTGCTTGATACAAGGAGCATAAACATTGGACAATTGAACATCAGAAAAACATTGTGTGGAGTGACAAATCATGGTACACAATGTAGTGACCCAGTGGCAGGATGTGGGTATGGCGAATGCCTAGTGAATGTCATCTGCCAGCATGTATAGTGCCAACAGTAAAATTCGGAGGCGGTGGTGTTATGGTGTGGTCGTGCTTTTCGTGGAGGGGGTTTGCACCCCTTGTTGTTTTGCATATCACTATCACAGTGCAGGCATAAATTGATGTTTTAAGCCCTTCTTGCTTCCCACTGTTGAAGAGCAATTTGAGGATGGCGATTGCATCTTTCAACATGATCGAGCACCTGTTCATAATGCACGGCCTGTGGCAGAGTGGTTACATGACAATAACATCACTGTACTAGTCTGCACAGAGCCCTGACCTGAATGCCACAGAACACATTTGGGATGTTTTGGAACGCTGACTTCATGTCAGGCCTCAACAACTGACATCGATACCTCTCCTCAGTACAGCACTCCATGAAGAATGGGCTTCCATTCTGCAAGAAATCTTCCAGCACCTGACTGAATGCATGCCTGCGAGAGTGGAAGCTATCATCAAGTCTAAGGTTGGGCCAACAACATATTGAGTTCCTTCATTACCGAAGGAGGGTGCCACAAACTTGTAAGTCAATTTCAGCCATGTGTCCAGATAGGTTTGATCACAGTGTCCATTTTCAAAAAAATCTCAAAAGGAAATACAAGATGTAAAGGAATTAACAAGTGCCAATCTGGAGTCAGACCACTGTCTCACAAAGATCAAAATGAGACTCCAGCCTCAAAACATTAGAGCACACAGAACCTCCAAGATGGTAAGAATTGATGTAGAGTGACTTAAGAACAGACAAGAAGTAAGCCAGAGACTGAACAGTACAGATTTCAACAGCTGGGACCAAATGAAGGAAACTCTTGTGAAGATGACCAATGAATTTGCCCCCCCCCCCCTCCTCCTCACCAGAAGAAGGAAGCATCTGTGGTGGAATAAAGACTGTGACAATGCAATGGCCCAAAGACAGACTCTCTGAGGGAAGTGGAATTGTAAGAAAACCAAGAAAAATTGGGAGAACTTTTGGGACCAAAGAAGGTAATTTGAGGAACCAAATGGACCTTCACACAAAACCAACTAACCCAAATCGAAGAGAGCTTTGCTAAGAATAACTCCAGAGATTTCTACAGAACCATCAAGCAGGCACTCAGAAAATACAATCCGCCAAGTCTCCACTTCAGAGAGTCACAGGCACATTGGTTTTTAATGACAAGGACAACTGCCACCTATTAGTTGAGTACTTTAAAACCTACTCACCTGTGATCCACCCAATGAAGACTTTGACTACAGACAAACCACATCAAACCCAAACTCACTGCCCCTTCATTGGAAGAAGATGGACAAATCATTCAACTTTTGAAGAATAATAAGGCAGCTGGAGAGGACTCTATCGTTCCTGAACTCTGGAATTGTGTTGGAAGCAATGCGTGGGCAAGCTCACTGAGATCATCCAGAATGTCTGGGAAATGGAGAAATTACCACCTGATTGGAACACAGCTCTGATCCATCCACTTCACAAAAAGGGAGATTTTATTGATCTGAACAACAACCGTAGAATTTCTTTTGCCCCAGTAACATACAAGATTCTCTCCAAGGCATTACGAACAAGGGCAGAAGATCAACTGGATAGTCAACTGGGAGAATATCACGGATGCTTCATGAAGACCTGATCCTGTACAGAACAGATCCTCAACCTTAAAACTGTACTGGCATACTCCAAGATGAGAAACTGCAAGGTGGTCATCACCTTTGTTGATTTCAGGAAGACCTACGACGCCGTTGATAGAGAAATGCTTAACGAAATACTCCAGGAACTAGCACTAGACAACAAAACCTGCAGGCTCATTCTAGAAACCTTGACCAGCACCCATTCTGATGTCAAATTTAGAGGTCAGATGTCAGAAAGCTTCAAGATAAAAATTGTAGTGAGACACTTCAACTGTGTCCTTGAAGAGGTTGTGAGACAATGGCACAAGGAACTGACCAGTTCGGGTGTTCAAACTGGTGTCTAACTGGGCTGTAAGAATGAAGTACTGATTGTAGATTGCCTGGCTTTTGCAGTGACACAGCAGAAATTGCTGATCCTCCTTAAATGGCAACAATGCAGTTAAACTGCCTCCAAAAACAGGTAGCCAAAGGGGATCTTCAAGTGTCACTGGAGAAAACAGAGTTCTTCGCCAACATCAAAGAAGCTAACTGAGAGATGTTACTAGACCAGGGGAAAATCAAAAGGAGTGAGAAGTTTAAGTATCTCGGCGAATGGATTGAACCCAACTTATCAGAAAAAACATCACTATCCATGAGAGTCAACAAGTTGGAACTAGCCTATCGACTGTCTATGAACAGCTACAACAAAAAATGCCTCTCACACGACCTGAAACTTACGACCAGAAGTCCTGTATGCCATGAACTGGAGAGATCTGATGGAGAAACTGGAAGTCAGAGAGAGGAGAATTCTCAGGAAGATCCAAGGTCTGGCAGAAGAAGGTGGGGAATTCGAAGGTGACATAACTCAGGGCTCTATGAACATATCAAGAGGCTCTCTGACTGTACAAGAAAAACACGGGTAGCATTCTATAGCCATGTTGCAAGATTGCCTCCAAACAGATTGACCAACCATTTGTTCATCTTCTGGCAAAACACAAAGGTTTGCACCACTTGGCTGACACAAACTGAAAAGGACATTAAAGAACTGGGAATAACTGATACCCAGAACAGACATTCTGTGAGATGTACCCTGAAGGAAGCCCGAGGATTTCAGGAAAAGCCCCAGGACAGAAGAAGGGAAGGAGTTACATCGGCAGCAGATGCAACAGTACTGGGCAAAGATCAAAACCCAACAGTTGATCAAATGTGGTCCAAAGTAGACCCATTCAAAATGAGAAGAAGAAATCAAAATTTACAGGCAGATAAGCAAAGTTTGTGGAAATTTACTGAATGGCACTTCAGTTCAAACATGATGCATCACATTTTATGGTGGATGAGCAAATATGATGATGGAGAATGATTAGACTGACCTGCAGTCATGACTGACGAACTCAAAACGAGGACTGAGGAAAAAATTCAACAGGAAAGCTGTTTCACTACTGCAGGTGTCAGCTTGTGCTTTACTAAAAATTCAAAATCACTCCTTGATCAAATTGTTAGTTGTGATCTGGGCTATAGAAAAGCTGTGGATCACCGAAATATTGAGTCACATTGATTTAAGCTCTAGCAGCAAACCTGAGGAGACTACTGAGAATCATTACACTGGGAAACCCTACACAGTAAATATTTTAATTGTCTACTATAATGGTGAATAATGCTAAAGCATTATCATTTTATACAAAATACAATGTTTTAATACATACATAACACTAGTAAAATCAAGTTTGTTTACATTATGAACTAACTATTTTGTCATTTTATAAAACTGTATTGGGTTATTATCCTTTGAAGTCTTATTATTACTTTTTGTGACATTATAAAACCATTTGTGTAAGCGTAACGAAATAATTATGCAGTGTGATGTATATCAGTTTTGTGTATCATATTGTTTAACTACCAATTTCTTACTCAAACTATAAAGGATTTCTTCCCAGCCTATTTATGCGCAATACATCACATTTTTCTATATTGAGTATCAACTGCCATGCCCTCAGTAAGTCTTTTTGAATTATGGTATTGTTTTCTCACATTACAGGTTTGCTATATACAACAGCAACATACACTAACAACCTTGTGAAGCTTCCAACATTATTGCCCACATTATTCACGGATCTCATGAGCACTAAAGATCCTGTAACATACTCTTGGGGGACACCCAAAATTACTTTCACATTAAATGGTTCTTACCATCAATAAACATGTGTTAGGCTTTGTTAGCTTGGAAGTCCTCTATCTAGTCACAAAAGCTGTCAAATATTCTGGAAGCTTGCATTCTGTTTGCAAGACAGTATCACAGAACTTATTGAAAAACTTCTTGAAGTCAAGGAACAACAGCACCAATATGAAGCTGCCACCCACTGGCTACCACATTCCATTGACTAACAAGACTGCTGACTGTTTGCTGAGTCCACATTGATTAATACAGAGGAAATCTCTGATCTCCAGGAAAGTCTTAATATGCAAACTGAAAATAATGTTCCACAACTCAACTACACACCGTTAGGCCTGTAATTATCTGCTTCTGTACAATGGCCGTTTTTGAAGGTAGTATGAGCTGCACCTTTTCTTCAATCACTTAAAACTCTTCAATGTTCCAGTGATGTATGATAAAGGGCTTCTAGTAAAAGAGCAGGTCCTCTGCATAATCTAAATAAAATTGTCCTTGAATAATTCTGAAAATGATAGACTGATACTCACCACTGCAGTCTGCTAAGAGACAGCAGTCGTGTGTGTGTGTGTGTGTGTGTGTGAGAGAGAGAGAGAGAGAGAGCTGTGCCTGCTTGTTTGAATGTGTGTGTGTGTGTTTTACTTCCTTTTTAAAGAAGGCTTTGGTCGAGAGCTTAGTATGTAACAATCTTTTTGTTATGCCTGTCTGAAACTGAGTGTGTCGTCTTACGGTAACAGTCTATCCTTCTCATGATATTCCAAATTCGACTTTCCACTGTTTAAAATTGTATGATTGTACATGCATACAGGATGTCTCTCCTAAGACTCATCACATTTACTCTGTTGTTTCAGCAGATACTTGCAGTTTCATTTTTGCAGTGTGCAGCTGGAGTCAGCCCAAACAAATAATGCGCACCACTTCTTCTGTGAGATGCCTAGCATCGACAGAGAGCACCGACTTATTTCCAGTTACAAACAAACTGCTTTTTAAAGGGGAATTTTATGTGCCCATTTGATGATGCAGTCCCAATCAATCTAGTGTGGTTTTTGTTTTATCAAGGTGTATTAACAGTGTTCCAGCATCACACTACCCCACCACCCAGCGGTGCCGCCCAGTTGCCGCTGGACCACTGATTACTGTTCGTGTATTACTGTTTTTTATTTATTTATTTATTTATTTATTCATCCATGGAACAATATATATTGTATGGATGTCGTCAGTTTATAATACATGAGCACACATTTACATTTACAATGAAACAGATTTCTCATATTTTGTGTAGTTTTTATAACTAGTCATACACACATTTATAATTACCTCATATTTTGGTCATAATGTCATATGTTGCTAATAATCTACATCTATGTTAAATACTCTTTTACAGTATAACAACTTTTACTTACTAAGAAGGTTGTAAGCTTTTGTCTGAAAGTGAGGGGCTCATTTATTTCTTTAATTTCCTGTGGTAATTTGTTATACAGTTTTATCCCATTATAAAATATACATTTTTGCATCTTTGCCTTGTTCTTTCTATCTAGATGGAGGTGGTGACAAGATCTTGTTTCATGGTCATGTATTAGGCTGTTTGTGTTATACATGTTGAGATTTTTCTTAATGAACATTATGTTCTGAAAGATATACTCACAAGAAACAGTTAGAATGCCTAGCTTTCTAAATAATTCCAGACAGTGGGCCCTGTTGTTGCTGTTTGTTATTATCCTTATGGCTCTTTTTTGTACTTTGAACACAGTTTGTATGTTACTGGCACTTGTTCCCCAAAACATGATCCCACAGCTGAGGACTGAGTGTAGATATCCGTAATACGTTATTTTAAGACAGGTATTATTGCATACCAGTGCAAGGATTGTAAGAGCATAGCATGCTGTGGATAATTTCTTTGCCAGAATGTTGACATGCTTTGTCCATTGGCCGTCTACATTCATCCCTAAGAATTTGGTACTTGTTACACATTCTAATTCATTATTATTAACTTTTATTCTAGTGGCATTATGTTTTTTGTTCAATTGGAAGTTAATATAGTTAGTTTTCTTTACATTTAGGGTTACTTTATTTTTTAATGACCAGTTGTGGACATCATTAAGAGCCTCGTTTGCTCTTTCTGACAGTTGTGTTGGATTTTCACCTGTTATTACTATGTTGCTGTGAAAATCCAACACAACTGTCAGAAAGAGCAAACGAGGCTCTCAATGATGTCCACAACTGGTCATTAAAAATAAAGTAACCCTAAATGTAAAGGAAACTAACTATAAAACTTCCAATTGAACAAAAAACACAATGTTGCTGCTCATATATATTGATTAAAAGAACATTGCACTAGACTAATTTGGGACCACTCTATCGAACAGGCACGTAAAATTCTGATTTACAAATCTTCTGTTCATAATGGGAAACTGATCGATGTTTTCTATTGGCACTGGGCATTGTATGAGGGACACGATGAGCAGGATTTGTTCAGGTGGACTCCAGCTATGCACAGAAAAAATGAAATTGCAAATATCTGCCGAAAGACCAGATAAAATGCACCTGATGACATCCAGTATAATTAGGTCCAGTTCCCTTCTCTTTTTGAGTGATTTTAATTGATTTTCTATTCCAAAATCACTTATCTCCTTATTCTATTCAATGCTCAATCTGAAGAATGATTAACAGCAGCAGAATGGTTGGCAACAGCACTGATAGAAGCAGATTTCCAGTATTTATATCTTTCTGCCATCATCTTGTCAGGAGGGCGGGAGAAAGGGGGGAAGACTAGGAAACTCCTCAGGCCGTGATAATGAAGCTTAGTGAAGATGTTAGTCCCTTTTTTACACGATCACCCTTCAATGTGACCCATTTTTCCCAGTAATGGATTACTGTGGAAGTCTAGCTTTTGGCTGTTCAAGAAACATTCCACCTCGAGTACCACCTTATCATCATTCTGGTAACATCTTCATACAAAGAAAGAGGAATAAGTCACTGGGTGGCATGTCAGGAGAATCCAGGGATTGAGGAAAATATTGATAGTGTAAAAAAGCTGTATATGTGACTGTACCTGGTGCAGAATGGATTCAGGTCGATTTGGGGAGGAGACCAAACTACAGGGTCATCAATCTCGTCAGATTAGGGAAGGACAGGGAAGGAAGTCGGCTGTGCCCTATCAAAGGAACCATCCCGGCATTTACCTGAAGCAATTTAGGGAAATCATGGAAAACCTAAATCTGGATGGCCAGACGCGGGATTGGACCATCGTCCTCCCGAATGCGAGTCCAGTGTGCTAACCACTGCACCACTTCGGTCGGTGTGCAGAATGAGTTAAGGTCTTGTTGTAGAGCAAAAACACTCCCTCAGACCGTGTCTCATAGACTCATCAGGAGATACTGATAAAAACTGAGCCCTTATAGGACCACTCTGTTGTCTGTCTGTCTGTCTGTCTGTCCAACTGTTGAAAGTCCTTTTTCCTAGGAAGTGGTAAACATATCACATTGAAATTTATATCATACACTAAAATCTATGGGCCCTTCACAGTGTAAAAAAATGAAGCTTCTATGTAAATGTAATTAAAAGATACAGCCATTTATGACACACATTTCTACATTCACAAACTTATTCATCAAAACTGCAGAGTACTTCTCATTAACCCAAAACCATCAAATTTAGCAACAAGTTAGGTTAATCTGTTATCTGACTGCCTCCCTGGTCATCCATCTGTTAAGACCTTTTTTTCTCAGGAATGGGTAAATGTATCTAGTTGAAAGTTATGTCACATAATGAAGGCTATGTGATGTAAAAAACTTAAGCTTCACATGTTTTGACACACAAAGTCTCACTTATTAAAATGTACGGTGTACTTCTCATGGATGTAGAATTTTGAAATGTGGCAGGAAGTAAGATTTCACAGTACAAGTAAAGGGAAAAAATCAGTAAATTGTTAATCCATAATTATATTGCATGAAAAAAAAAAAATCTTTTGTCGTTTGTTATCTGACATCAAAATTGAAATTAAAATATCCTCAAAAGTCTTAGAATTCCCAGGACTGATACCATTCCAGTATAAATGCCAATAACAGCCAAGAATCATTGAGCTTCTTGATTCCCAGAATTGATGAACTGTCCATATACATAATTAAGTTTGTACAGAATCCTCAGAGCGTGAATCTTACTTGCACCTGGCCAATTTTTACTTCTTAAAACATCTGTTTTTCTTATTGCCTTTCCCAGATGCCCACACATCCTGACCACCCAGCTGACACTGTACACAACTTTTAAATTTAATGAACACAACAGAACATGATGCATTCATATCAATATTTTGGTAAGCTAGTGGTGGGGCCTCAACTTCCGATACCTGGAGTTTCCTTGGCACGCTCTTAGAGGACACAAATTCTGCACACACCACTATTAATACAATGTGGGAACACCATACAGATAGTGTGTGGCTCGAGCAGTGCATTAATTACACAGTCTGCTGGCAGCAGCGAGCACATCCAGATTGCCCAGGATAGTGGCAAGTATCAACTTGGAAAGGTGGCAGGTTTGGAACGAGCTAAGTGATGAGGTGCCACAAATAAAGTCATCAGTTCCTGTGTGGCATTTCCACTGCTGGTTTGCAGCATTCAGTGAACTGCAGTGAATTCAGGTTTTGATTCTGCCCCAAAGGTAGTTCACTGATGTGTACCTGCTGCGAGACTATTGTGGCAGTCATTATCATCATACAACAAAGGTTAACAGTGAGCTCTCATATGCTGTACTACATCTTAATGGGGTTTTGTCATGACAAAGGTGAGTGAACATACTACTCACATTAGTCAGTCTCGATAGCGCTCATGCCAGTTCGGCTGCCCTATGGTTTATGTTCCTGTATGTATATTGGTCGTTGAGAAATTTGGTACCAACCACGGTGGTACAAGGAGTCAGATGTGTGTTCCTTCTATTTAAGATTTAATGACAAGTGATGGTAGTAATTTGTGTACATTCCTGCAATTTGAATTTATCAGCAAATATTGTCCTTCTTGCTGTAATAGCATTGTTGAATTTGTTGAATTTCCTGAGCTGGCAACCAGTTTCAATGTGTGCAACTGAGACAAAAGAGTCGGTTACTGGAATGCGCTCATTTGATAAATTCCTTTATGCTGTTAAACTGTGGGAAAAGGGCAAAACTCATACCTTATTTTAGAACGCATGTAGTTGTTTTAAGATTATGTAGTATGTGTGGTAATGTTGCTGTAGAACTTAACTGTTTTAGTGTACCAGTTTAAATCTGGAGTGACAGCATGTTGTGACCCATGTCAAACATAAATATGCTTACCCCACCTTCTTACGTTTTTCAGGATGAGGCCTTGACATTCTTCATCAGTCAAGTTCTTTCCGTAAATTCTGAGTTATAAGTTAACTCTTGTTCTTGGAGTTCTGTCGCTTAATAAGTTTAAATCCATGGAATATTTCAGTGTCTGGTTTCATTTGCTCATCAGTGCCATTAAACTATTTTGTTGTTTATTCACTGGCACTTTTAAATAAGTTTTTCATGTTGTTTTATTGGTGACTTCAAACTACCTCAAGTTTTGTTATGTGTTTTAATAATTGGCACTTTCTGATAATTTAATAATTATCTTACAAGAGCTTCACTTACTAGTTAAATGTGCTGAGGTTGCCAGTTTGTGCCTTACATAAATTGTTTGGGTTGAAGTGATGGAAAGCTCGGTGGGACCCGCGGAGCAGCCCGCGAACAACAACACAATGGGAGAGGGAGGACATGACCAACAAAGGACAGAATGAATAACAAAAAGATCAAAACAACGGAGTCACAAGAAAACCTAACAACCATGTCCACTAGTACACAGAAAAAGAAAGCAAATAAGCTGTCTAAGGTGAAGCGATGTGTCCAGATACGTACGCACGGTTAGACTGACTGGCTGAGTGAGAGGCAAGCGCTTAAGTACACTATCGGGGAAGCCGCTATTGGCCACTGCAACCAGGTGTTCCACTGTGGCACCCTCACACTAAAAGCGGGCCAGCAGGCGTGCGCCACCACAGCTTACGGTGTGATGGTGCAGAGACCACTAGGGGTCTTCGATGTCCATGACGTATGGTGGGGATTCAAATTCCGCGGTGCACGGTACCAGACCTTTCACTGTTAAAACTGATTCTGCATAGATTTGAAAAAAAAAAAAAATGTCAAGAACTGTCTTCCTTTGTGAGAAATAATACACTTTCATTAACAAAAAAATTTTAAGCCGACCTACTTTGAAAATTGGTGAAGTGAGGTACGTGTGTCACACGAACCTAACTAGATCCACATTTTCGAGTGAACTTAGGATTTTCAGAAATAAATTTTTAGTTGAATGATTTTATCATGCTTGCAGTTATGGGAAAAAGTACAATAAATCAGTACCTAAACATGTTTATTCTCTTGACAATGAAAAACATGAAATAGTGCTCATTAGATTTCAACACAACATTTGAAAGTGGTTGATATAAAAGTTTTCTGGGTATCATACCATGTCAAAATGTGAAAAACTATACAGGAGGACCAACATTTCAACTATGGTTACAAAAGAAGGCCACCATGTTCCAGCTACGGTTACAAAAGAAGGCCGCTGCAATCGTGGCTGAAATGTTGCTTTCAGGTTTTTTTTATTTTTTTCTTTTACATTAAGACAATATTCAGAAAACTCTTATGCCAACTGACTCTTGCCATGTAAGCCTATGGAATTACATTTGAAGATGGCTTTGACATATGACACACCGATGTTTTCTACATTCTATGAAGTTTTCTGCAGTATATACATCCCACTACATACGAATTATATACAAACCAGTATATTTACTGAAATGTGTAGTAACATTTCATTTCATAACATATGATGTTTAAGAAAACACAGTTAGTTATGTCAGACTTTCTCAGAATGGAGGAGATGGTGATTTGATCTGATTTTCTTGAAACAGATGCACTACGCCACCTATAAATATGTGCCACCCCATTTGATCACTCACAGTCTCCTACTATCCATCCCATAGTCCATAATATTTTTCTTCAAGTTCTGAAAGCACCTTGCTATATACTAGCATTAGACAGATATAAGCATCCTAATACTCAAAATTGCATATTACTTCAGTGGGACACACATATTCAATCAACCACAAAAGTGTTAAGGCATCAGGAAATAATCTCTGTGGTACAAGATGGAGCTTTAGAGGGTAAAAGCTGTAGGGGGAGACAATGATTGGAATACAAGAGATGTTCAATCATTAAAGAAGCAAACTTATGTAGAAATAAAACAATTTGTAGCAGGAGTTTTGTAGTTTCATGACTTTAGGCTGGTGTCACTGGGATGACCTGAGAGCAGCTGACAGATAGAAATTGTTTTGTTTATAATGATGGGCCTCTTTGCCTCTGCATGTCCTCTGCTCCAGTGCTTTACTTGGAATTTAATGCATACACTGGCAGCAACCTTAATGCGATAGTCAGCACATCTCCATGAAAAATGGAGTGAACTCTTTGTATTTCCACAGATGGTTCAAGAATTACATCAGAAGGTAACACTCTGTGTGCTATATCTTGTCCAAGAACAAGTCACTTTGAACAGTATGAGCTTCCTTTGTCAGTCTCTCCTTACATTGTAGAAGAAGCACCAGTCATGAAGGTCATTAAATGCTCTTTAACCCAGAATGATGAAAGGATTTTGAATATTTCTTATTCCAAAAGCATTTTTAATGCCACACACAGCAGGAATTGGGGTAAACGCAGCAATGAACTTATTATCAAAATAGCCCATGAAATAATGGACTGCTCTTGAAGAAATAAATATAACTTTTTTTTTAAATTTGAATTGAAGTTCATGCAGGTCTTTAGAAAAATATAATTGTAGACCAGGGAAGCTGCCATAACTGGAATCTCCTTAGATATCCTGTTACTTTTCACCAACTTATTACAACAAGTTAAAATGGAAGTCAGACCCCAGTGAGAAGAGGAATAGGAAACATCATCTGTAAGTAAAGGAAAATATTATAATTGGATAGAACTCCTCTTTGAGGAAAGAGCACCCACATAGGGCAAAAACACACTAGATTGCCATGGTTTGACTATGAGTATTAATAGTTTTCCAAGATGTAGTCACCATTTTAGTTCAGAAATCATATGTATTCCAAGGAGTAGTGACTTTACGAGCTTGATTTTTTTACTTCAGTGTTAAGAAATTAGGCTTGTCAATGTTTGCCCAATAGTGAAGAACAATGTTTAGTTATTTTAACGAAATATGTTCATGTCTAAGTTAAACAAATTCAAATTTACATGTCAACCGTTAATGGCTGCATAGGGCACTCATGCTGAAGGAAGAGAAAAAGAACCCTCAATATTGCATTTAATGATGGCATGTGTGTCTGCTTGAGGTTTCCACATAAGTTGAGCAATGTTCACTGGTCCAATTTTTGCTTTCTGCAGATGAGCAATTAGCGAAAATCTTTTCTTGAATATTTTACAGTGTTGAACTAATTTTTGTATGTGGGTAGAACAGTTCAAAAACAGCCGAACCTCAGTGAGTGACGAGCAATGCCCTGGTCTGCCAGTTGAAGTGTTAACTCCTTCACCTGAAACCCACATTCACATTATTCGTGAAAACCATCATGTTACAGTTGAACATACAGCAAAAACAATTACAGCAAGTGTTGGAACAGTTTGTAACAATCAGTAAAAAGTTCAAATACAGCAAAAAAAGTGCAAGGTGGGTCCCAAAAGAAATAATGCAACAACACAAGGAAATACAACTCATAGTGTGTATGGATGTGAGAGAACTATCAAAGGGAAGGTGACCCTTTTCTAAACAAGATAGCACTTTGGTTCACAATTTTGGACCACAGTCCAAAAGATAAAGCACGGAATGGAAGCAAATCAGCTCACCTGCAAATTCAGAACATAAGCGTCACTGTGAAAAATCGTTGTTCACCGTTTCTTGGGATGCCCATGATGTCACCTCCTATGATTATTTGGAAGAGCAGTAAACAATAAACAGTACCTACTACTCAGACACAGCAGATGAACAAGGTAAAGCCAACAATGAGAGGGAAATATCATGGATCTCAAACAAAAGGTATTAGAGTCCATTAAATTTCGAGCATGCAGCCCTACAAATAAAATTTCCTCCACTGATATTTCGGCCATGTATCATCCATCCATCCTCAGAATGAGTCAAGAGGCTGAGGACAAGATGCAAAGCACGGCCTTATATGCCCCACTGCAGCGGTACTGCATGTGCAGGTCACAGATGCTGGTCGCCGGAAAAGAAATACGCTTACACGTGCACTGCCTGTGGCAACAGTGTACAAACATTAGATTCCCTTATCAATGTATGTTTGACAGCGGTGACACCGTGATGACCTCTTTGCAGTTTAATTACCCCGAGAGCCGGATTCCAAGCTTTGTCCAAATTAAAACCATTATCTCTATTTATTAAATTATTAGCTAATCTAATCTCTACAGCTTCCTTGAAGACAGATTCCCAAAAGGAAGGGGTGGATGTTAAAATCTTCACATCACTGTACTTCATGGAATGCCCTGTATCAATACAATGTTAGGCCACAGCTGACTTGTCTGGCTGTATCTTCGATGTTCCACACATCTCTCATGAACGGTGCGTGTTGTTTGACCTATGTATGACTTCTCACAATTTCTGCAAGGAATCTGATACACACCCACTTTATGAAGCTGTAAATCGTCCTTCACAGAACCAAGTAAAGATGCAATCTTCGTGGGGGGCCGGAAGATCACCTTAACACAGTGTTTCTCAAGAATACGGCCTATCTTCGAGGAAAGAGCACCCACATAGGGCAAAAACACACTAGATCTGAAGGAATTAATATCTTCTTCCCCCATCACATACTTGATTTCTATGCACATTCATGTATTGGACTCGCTGGAGACTAGAGACTTTTATCTTATTTTATATCTTAGCTCTCCATGAGACAGGATGCATGTGATGTCCATTAATTATTGGATTGTTACAACCTATTATAATATTTGTGTCTATCAAGTCTGACATTTAAAGACACCAGTTGACCTGCCAGAGTTTAATTACTTAGGTCAAAAAGAGTAAATGTTGCTTTGTGGTGAGAGATGAAAATATACCAAGAATGAACTGAAAGTGTTCCATGCGTACACAAATTATTTCGAGAATAGAGAAGTGGCTTAATAAATTCCTGTAATCCACTAAAGTCTTTGGAGAAGAAGCTTTTGGGAGATCGATGTAGCTGATTACCTAGAGAAGAGGATCGGCTGCACACAATACGTAAGTCAACTGTGAGAGACATGTGGGTCTTGCACCCCAGTACCACACTGTATCATATTGTTAGAAAAACATTAGGTCTTAAGGACACCTATGGTCTTTGAAGAGTGATGGCAGCTACTGGCATGTAGATATAGATTTGTGTGTTTTGGTTTCTGATATACGACATGTCCTAAGGTGTCATCAACTTTACGTCAAACGACAACATCCAAAAAGGGGAGACAGCTGTCTTTTTCTATTTCCATAGTAAATTTGATACTAGCATGGATGGAATTCAAATGCTCAAGAAATCTATGTATTTCATCTATCGCGTGTGGCCATACCACAAATGTGTCATCCACGTACCTCCAGAAGACTGTTGGTTTAAAATTTGCTGAGTCCACTGCCTTGTCCTCAAAGTCTTCCATGAGTAAATACGCAGGACAACTGTGTCAGTATCCTCGTGCAGCTTTCGTATTGCCCATAAAGGTAATGCTACCGTCCTTTTGCCTCAGGAAATCTACAAGGAAAAGATATGTGGTCTACATAGTTCTGGTGCATACCGGAAGATTAATAAAGATCCTCCCAACAAGGTGACAGTAAAGACAGCTGCCTTGCTGAATGCTTCATCACTACCAAAGGAAGTCATAAGAAGTTTAAAAGTGTGAGGTGCAGTACCATGGAGATTTTATAGGTTTCCTAAAGTTCTCAAGATGGCTAAGAATGAGCATCTAGAGGACTTGTCTATGAGAACTATAATGAGCACTATCGGTTCACCAACATATTTTTTTGCCAAATATTTAGCTTCCTTATTAAAACCATTGGTAGGAAAATGTAGTCACCACATTTGTAATACTATGGATTTTATTCAGACTTAGCAATTTCAGGCTAAATAGTATGGACATACTTGTTAGTTTTGACATGATACCATTATACACCAAAGTACCTTTAAAGGACTCTTTATCTCTTATCTGCCACCATTCTGATAAGAACATTATGGCCTTATTTGAACAAGTGCATTTATCATTTTATTTTCAGTTTAATGATGAATTTTATGAGCAGATAGAAGGTGTTGCTATGGGAAGCCCCTCCCCCCTGTAGCTAATTTATTCATGGAAGACTTTGAGGACTCTGCAAGGTTTAAACCAACAGTCTTCTGGAGGTACTGCATTTATGGTATGGCCACACGGGATGGATGAAATACATAGATTTCTTGAGCATTTGAATTCTATCCATGCAAGTATAAAAATTTATTATGGAAATAGAAAAAGACGGCTGTCTCCCCTTTTTGGATGTTATCGCCGTAAAGTTGATGGTACATTAGGAAATCCCGTATATCAGAAACCAAAACACACAAATCTATATCTACATGCCAGCAGCTGCCATCACTCTTCATAGACCATCATAGGTGTCCTTAAGACCTTAGTGCATAAGGCGTACTGTATATCTGATAAAGATAATTTGCAAGAAGAGCTCACATACTTCACAAATGGATTTTCTCCGCAACAAATTCATAGAGGATTCAATGCAAAACTTAGAATGCAGGTATGTGATGGGGTAGAAGAAAGTAATTCCTTCAGGTCAAGTGCTTTTTTGCCCTATGTGGGTGCTCTTTCCTCGAAGATAGGCCATATTCTTGGGAAACACTGTGTTAAGGTGATCTTCCGGAAATTGTGAGAAGTCGTACACAGGTCAAACAACATACACCGTTCATGAGAGATTGTAGAGCATTGAAGATACACATGCTTATCACAGCCAGACAAGTCAGAAGTGGCCGAACGTTGTATTTATACAGGGCATTCTATGAATTACAGTGATGTGAAGATTTTAACACCGACCTCTTCCTTTTGGAAATCTGTCTTCAAGAAAGCTATAAAGATTAGATTAGCTAATAATTTAATAAATAAAGATAATGGTTTTAATTTGGATGAAGCACGGAATCTGGCTCTTGGGGTAATTAAACTGCAGAGAAGTCGTCATGGTGTCACTGCCGCCAATACATCGATAAGGGAATCTGATGTCTGTACACCTTTGCCACAGGCGGCACATATGTAAGCGTATTTCTTTGCCGCTGACCAACATCTGTGACCAGCATGTGCAGTAATGCCATGGTGGAGCATATAAAGCCGTGCTTGGCATCTTGTCATCAGTCACGTGACTCACTCTGAGGATGGCCAGATGATACGTGGAAGAAATTTTATTTGAGCGTCTGTATGCCCAAAATTTAATGGACTATTCATTACACAGATAGAAGTTGAAAATGCACAAAAAGTGTATTGCTACACAATAATGCTTGTCCTCACACTGCCATGCTGACATGACAAACCACAGAAAAAAAATGTGTTGAGGGATGCTACCTCATCCTCCCTTGGATTTTCATTTGTTTGATCTGCTCAAGGACACATTATATAGAAAAAAGTTCAGCAACAATGAGGAGGTCAAAGAATCTGTGGAAAGCGGTTCAAACAACAATGTAACAACTTCTTTGCATGAGGTACAAAAGAAAGAGTAGTTCATCACTGGGGCAAGGTGTATACATGGAGAAGAAAATAAAATTCCCAGATTTCCCTGTTAAAAATACATTTTCTCTCAAGTGAAAATTCACTTTTTCTGTGTTAAGTGACACTATACTTTTCCTCAGAACAGTAAAACTTATCAGTCCTTTGAATGGTTACGGTTTTATACATTGGCATAGAAGTTCCTGATCCTAAAAAAAAAAATAAAAAAAAAAAAAAAAAAAATGATAAGTTTTATAAGTTTTGGAAAGATCTGCAGCAATATATATCCTATATATATTCATATTACGAAAGTGTAAATTTGAATTCCATGTTACTTTCCAAAGTATTTGTAAGCCAGTCATAGCTCATGTCATGTGATCTCACCGGCCAATGACAGCGTATATTTAGATCATAGGACACGTTGATGTAGTCAGCCAATAGCAGCGTGTATACACAAATTGGAAAAGTTAAGAGTGTTGCTACAAGAAAAGCAAAGCTTTCACATATGATATTGGTCTCAAACATTGATAAACTGCAAGAGAAGCTAAGCTTTCACATATAAGATTGATCTTTTCTGCACATGTTACACTTTTAAGATACAACAGACAAATGGGCCAGTAAAATTTTTAATAATGACATAAACGTCTGATCTTGTGGGCTCAAAACTTTTCTAAATGGTCATCCTCAAACAGTTGATTTTTAAATGATAGTCAAACGCTCTGTGATTTAAGAAATTCATCGTACATTCTCGCACATAGTTCAGCTTGCATAAAAGGAAATTTACTTTGAAAGTGACACTTTTCAAACAACCATTCTCAATATTTTCCTGTGACCTGTTAGAAATAGGTTCGTTTCAGCAGTTGCCAGAGAGCACCAGATAACAGGTGTCACCGCACTTGGGCAGCTACTATGATGCAGGAAGCCCGATTGTTTGTACGTGTAAAACATTAAAAGTGCTGGCAGGTCGATAGACACACAAACAAAGACAAACATACACACAAAATTCAAGCTTTTGCAACAAACGGTTGCTTCATCAGGAAAGAGGGAAGGAGAGGGAAAGATGAAAGGATGTGGGTTTTAAGGGAAAGGGTAAGGAGTCATTCCAATCCCGGAAGCGGAAAGACTTCCCTTAGGGGGAAAAAAGGACGGGTATACACTCGCACACACACACACATATCCATCCACACATATACAGACACAAGCAGACATATTTAAAGACCAATATATGTATATGTGTGGATGGATATGTGTGTGTGTGTGCGCGAGTGTATACCCGTCCTTTTTTCCCCCCTAAGGTAAGTCTTTCCGCTCCCGGGATTGGAATGACTCCTTACCCTCTCCCTTAAAACCCACATCCTTTCGTCTTTCCCTCCTTCCCTCTTTCCTGATGAAGCAACCATTTGTTGCAAAAGCTTGAATTTTGTGTGTATGTGTTTGTTTGTGTGTCTATCGACCTGCCAGCTCTTTTGTTTGGTAAGTCTCATCATCTTTGTTTATATATATACGTCTGCTTGTGTCTGTATATGTGTGGATGGATATGTGTGTGTGTGCGAGTGTATACCCGTCCTTTTTTCCTTTTTTCCCCCCTAAGGTAAGTCTTTCTGCTCCCGGGATTGGAATGACTCCTTACCCTCTCCCTTAAAACCCACATCCTTTCGTCTTTCCCTCTCCTTCCCTCTTTCCTGATGAGGCAACAGTTTGTTGCGAAAGCTTGAATTTTGTGTGTATGTTTGTGTTTGTTTGTGTGTCTGTCGACCTGCCAGCACTTTCATTTGGTAGGGAAACATTCCACGTGGGAAAAATATATCTAAAAAGAAAGATGATGAAACTTACCAAACAAAAGCGCTGGCAGGTCGATAGACACACAAACAAACACAAACATACACACAAAATTCTAGCTTTCGCAACCAATGGTTGCCTCGTCAGGAAAGAGGGAAGGAGAAGGAAAGACAAAAGGATATGGGTTTTAAGGGAGAGGGTAAGGAGTCATTCCAATCCCGGGAGCGGAAAGACTTACCTTAGGGGGAAAAAAGGACAGGTATACACTCGCACACACACACATATCCATCCACACATACACAGACACAAGCAGACATGTCTGCTTGTGTCTGTGTATGTGTGGATGGATATGTGTGTGTGTGCGAGTGTATACCTGTCCTTTTTTCCCCCTAAGGTAAGTCTTTCCGCTCCCGGGATTGGAATGACTCCTTACCCTCTCCCTTAAAACCCATATCCTTTTGTCTTTCCTTCTCCTTCCCTCTTTCCTGACGAGGCAACCATTGGTTGCGAAAGCTAGAATTTTGTGTGTATGTTTGTGTTTGTTTGTGTGTCTATCGACCTGCCAGCGCTTTTGTTTGGTAAGTTTCATCATCTTTCTTTTTTTATATATATATATATATATATATATATATATATATATATATATATATATATATATATGCAATGTACATTGTTTCTGGATGAATATACTACTACTACTACTACTACTACTAGATGGCCTCTTCTCAAGCAATCTTGTGACAGAAGCATAGCATCATTTGGTTTACAACAATGTGACCACCGGCTCTAGTAGGTAATCCAGATCATCGTATATGCAATTTGCTTATGACCGAAAATATTTTGAGTATCATATGCATACGCTGTACCAGATGCATGAGCAAGCCACTAACCAAGGAGCAAAACAGAGCATGACCATTCATAGCTCATATCTGAAATGCAAAAAATACTACAAAGCTAAACTACTTCTGACAAAAAAGCAAGCAGTGGAAAACTATATAGAAAGGGCTCCCAATAAATGCATGGCAAATAATAAAACAAGAGAATACACCAAAATGCACAGAAACAGCTCTGTTTGAACCTGAGGAATTAAATCAGCACTTTTTAAACTCAGTTAAAGAAATTCTGACATTAAAGCAACAAATTCATCTGCAATGGACCTTGTTGAAACACCACTGCCTGTTAACCTGGTATTTCAATGGAGGGCTGTCACACCTGCTGATTGTTATAAAATCTGTATCCAAATTTTCAGGTTCTAAAAGTATGGACTGTTATTGTTTATCAAATAACATAATTAAAAAGACAATACACTCAATCGGCAAGCCATTAGCTTTTATTTTTAATAAATGTGTAGAATTTAGAGTTTTTCCAGATGCACTTAAGGTATGGTATCAAAAGTTGTCCCAGTTTTTAAAAAAGGGGCAAACATCTTCCCCAAAGCTACAGACCAGTCTCCATTGTTCCAATATTCTCAAAGATATTTGAGGCACTGATACACACAGATAAACGACTTCTTTGGAAAACACAATATACTATGTAGCAATAAGTTTGGTTTTCACAAGGGGAAAACACAACAGGGGCCATCTTGGAAACCATTGACCAAAGTTTAACAGGTTTTGAAAACAATAACATGGTATCACTGATATTATGTGACCTAAGCAAAGCTTTCGATTGCATTCCTGTTGACATACTACTGGGGAAACTAGAGTTTTATGGGGTGAGAGGGAGCACTTTAGCTGTGATAAATTCTTATTTAAGTAATCAAAAACAATTTGTTTCAGTCAGAAATGTTAATTCTTCCATAATGGAAATCAGCACAGGTGTACCACAATGATCTATCCTTAGACCCTTCTTCTTCTTCTTCTTCTTCTTCTTCTTCTTCGTTGTAGCTGTTAATGATTTACCTCAAAACATAGTCCACCCTGTCGTGTGTTATGTTGACAATACAATACTACTTACCACACATCAGAACATTTCAGATCTGAATAGCCTAACAAAAGAAACACTTTATAAGGCCCTGGATTGATTTGCAGCCAATAAGCTTCAGAGCAGTCCTGATAAAACCCAACAACTTTTAATGGGAATATTAAATGAAGTAGGCAATAAGTCGGTAAAACCCTTAGCAATTCACATTGGCTCAAAACTCTGTTGGGAGGAACATGTCAATCACGTATGTGAAAAAATATCTCGGGTGGCATACCTTATTTTGAAACTAAGGGAGGTAATGAGCTTGGAGTACCTTAGCGTGACATACTTTGGGCAATTCTAGTTACATATTTCATATGGTCTGATTACATGGGGGCACTCCCCTCACATCAAGAACATCTTGAAATTACAAAAAAAAATCCTTATGCATAATACGTAAAAGGAGCACTGTCGTCCTCTTTTTTTCCAGACTCCGAATACCTATAATTATAAAGTTATACATCTATGTGTCTGTACTCTACATTAAAATAATATTTCAGAATTTACTGGCAGAGGGGAAATACATTAACACAACACCAGGGCTAAGGGTAATTTAGACATACCGCACCACAGATTAGTAAGAACAGGAAATTTCCACAAAGTAAACCCACTCACAATGTTCAGTAAACTGCCAATTCACGTTCAGTCTATGGATAATATATATATTTTTTAATTAAGTGGTGCAGCTGGCTGTCAGATCATCCATTCTATGACATTAAAGAATTCTTTGAGATGCCTGAGGAGGATATTAGCATTTAAAAGTTGTCTGTGGTTAAACATATTATTGTGTGCTGTGGATAATCGTGTGTGATTACGTAGTGTAAACAATAAACAATACTATATTATAGCTTACTGCATTAACTTTTAGAAGCTATCCTGGTGTAATTTGGTACACTGCCATGCTTGAAATGTATTGTATAATGTACTGACACTAGTTTATTTTATTATTCTGTATGCACTAGTACATCCTGTATGACGAAGCCAATATCATTGTAAAATGATCTATAGTGAATAAAATTGTTGATTCTTGAATGCATACTGTGATAGTATTGAGTAAAAGTGGTAGACATATTTATGGCAGATATTGTATTGGGTACAGATTCCCGTGGTAGAGATGCATACGGTAGAGTTCATGTGGGCGAAATCTAAGTCCAGTAGGAAAAAAAACCTTCCAAAAACCAACTCAGACTGTTGTTACACTAGCTCAACCAACTAAACGACTAACTGCAATATTACCACAGACGACTGGTTTAGCTGAATCGAGTTACCAACACGTCTCAAAACAAAAATTGACTTAAGTGGATGAGAGAGAGAGAGAGAGAGAGAGAGAGAGAGAGAGAGAGAGAGAGAGAGAGAGATTCCAAAATAATGCTTAAGTGCGAGAAGCAAGGAAGTTAGTTATTTAATGTGTGAATTCATACATGATCTGAGTCTAGTTTCATTTGTGCCAAAGGAGGGCAGAGTTGTGATTCTAATTCCATTTGTGCATCGTGATGAATGTAAAGATGGTGATACAGATGAACTACAAATAATATCATACTCTTTAACTGATTAAATATGATGTTGATGCCCTGGATGGCAAGTGTAGCAATTATTCAAATGCAGAACCCTCCAGCCACAATTTTGCATTGCTGCCCTGAACTCCCTAGCATTAATGACCTAAAAATAAAGCAGGAAATAACATAAATGCACAATTGTGCATGCAGGGCATGAAAGGGATACAGTCCCCTCAATCATTTGTCTGTCGCGTTCTCGCACAGCCATAATCGAGCTGCAGAAAGCGACCTGTTCAACGCAGATTTCGATGTCAACTGCCGGAATAACATAAACACGGCTCAAGTAGATACATAGGGCCTAACTGATCTCCGTCGCCATTTCCGAAACGATGCTGGCTGTGTTTGTCGCACAGCAGAATCATACCCACAGGCCTGAGTCATACTTAGGGGAAGTCCATTAATTACATGAGGTGTGTTCTTTAAAATCTCCCTTGGTACGATTTGTTGGATGTGGTGGGACGCCCTCATCGACTCACATGTAGACTTGGCCACTATTTCTATGTTTCGATACAGTGTATCGATACGTGGAACTGTTCCAGTGTTTCGAAACAGTGGTGTTTTATTCCGCTCCGTCTTGGATAACGGGACCAGATTCGATCTCGAGCAAGAATCGAAAACTGTATCGTTGTTTCCAAGTAACACTGTTTCAGTCGACTTGTGCTTGGAACGGACTAATCGTATCGAAACAGTGATGTTGGATTCCTCTCTGTCTCGGGCGAAATTTGGGCACGGCACAGGTACTGAAACACATTTAACATACTGCTTCATAAAACACTTTCAAGAGTGTCGAAATCTTTTTGACACGCAACAGCATGAAGTTTAAGAATTCCGAAAATAAAGCTTCGTTTCTAATTGACTACTCTATTCTGAAATGGCGCAATAACTGCTTTATAAACACTAACAAACAATAAAAATAACGCACATTGCCCCCATTCAAAATACCGTAACAGAAGGGTGAAAAACATTGAGTTCAATTACACACCTCTTATAACATATGCTTCTTTGTTCATGTAATCATATTAAAAAACGCAGGTAAACTTACAACATTTTGAATACAAAAAGGCGTAGAGTGGCAGTTTTAGACATATTTATGTATACTTGCAAGCAGTCTGATTGACGGATCATTGATGGTGTAATTGTGAACGGGAAGGGCTGCGAAGCGTGGTGGTTTTATAGTGAAGGTTCGAAATACCTTACGGGACAAAACTTTTTGATCTTATATTTTGTTATTTATTCGAATTACGTGCCTTGATTTGTGAGTCTATAGTCAATGTGCCTAATTTCCACAATGATTCCTTTTGTGTACATGAAAATTAGCAGGACGGGTTTATTATCCATACTAAAGGAATGTGGAAATCCCAGTAGCGGATCCGTTGTTTCTGCAGTTTGCTCCCGCCTCCGGTTGCGTTCGTGTTGGTTCTTGTGTCTTGAGCTATGGCGTTACGAGGACCGGTGTGGGATTATTTTCTGAAAATGTTTCCAGAGAAAATTGAAAGTAACTTGTGCTCGGCAATGTTGTATCTTAAAAGTAGTTCAGCTTGTTGCTTAAACAGACATTTGCAACATACGCATCCAACAGTTAAATTAAGTGGAACTCCTTCGACACGAGTTTTTATGAATCGGGACAGTGACGAAGCCAGTTCAGTTTCCAGAGCAACTGTTCAGGAATCTGGCCATTTCAGTGCTTCTGCGTCAACATGAACAATCTTTGCAAGAAATACCCAGCACTTCTGGGTACGTGTGGTAGATCGTGAAGGGGAGCTCGTGAATGAGTCGTTCAAATGAACGCTACACTCCAGTGAAGTCTGAACTAACTACTCAATTTCAATGAACTCAAACTCTTCACAGATAGCACACTCCACACATTTTTCTAGTTCACTCACTCTCTTCTCCTCTCCCACTACATCGGCGATACGTCACTCTACTGCCAGTCGACGAATCGCGTGGCGTTTGTGGGTAAAGTTAGGTTTAGGAGGGGATCGGGGGTGAGGGGCGAGGGGAAGGCAGCGTCAGCTGCTTCCTGCAGTGCTGACATCATTACCCGTGACCATTTGTGCAGTTATACTTCGCGTCTACGGTTAGGCTACCATTGGCAGCGCTTGTAGACAAATGAATATTAAAGATACAAAAGAAGAGGCTGGCTGTGTGAGCACGCACAGCCAACATTAAAATAAATTGATTACCTTGTGAGTCTGGAACTGAAGCATACGTGGAATACGCGCTTGAAAGATAATCGTCCATGTAGGAATGTTTATCTCGTGCAAATTATACTAAATGTCAATCTGAGGATTATCCTAGTTAAATTTTTAAAAAATACATATATATTTATGAATAAACATCAACGGATTTGGCGAATATTCAGAGATTTCCGTTTAAGAACATGATTTGTTCCACTTTTTTTTCCTGTCAGGCGATTTCTTCTGTCAGTTATAAGATGTCCTGCCTTCGAGAACACTCTTTCACACGGCGTGGAGGTTGCAACAACGATTTTTGCAAGTTCAAAGAGCGACAGCCGTTTAGACCACCACTGAAGTGGATTTCCTTGTCTCTGTAGCAGGGGCTCTTGTAAATATTTGTCCACTTCCACTATTGCAGCAGCTCTCGGGTGTGGATTACTCAGCAGCCAGGAAAACACTTCGTCAAATTCAAGCCAGAGACTAGAAGTAGATTCAGTGGTAGGAACTGAGATTGTTGCAGTAGCAGTGGATGTGTTCGTCACAAATTTCTCACAGTGCCTGATCAAATCTAATTTCACCTTCTCAGCAGAATTTTTATCAGAAAAACCACGTAATTTGAACTGGGAATCCGATTAAGTTGCTTCTGCGAAAATTGAATTTTCCTCTATATTTTGAAATAGTCGTTTTAGGTCTTCAGCTAACTTTTTGGCCATCTGTTGCACGTCTACACGAGTTTCAGTGTTATTAACAAACCTACAACACCATTTTCTCAATGAGTGACTAAGGAGTATAACTTTAGAAGCAGTGACAGCATTTTCACTTGACATTTCCTCAGTGCAGTCTTTGAAAACTTTCAACAGGTCACAGGCTTGTGTTACACTTGCAGTGTTCTCTGCAGTCAGATTTGGAAGATCCGGATAATTCAGAGTGATAACTGTCATTAGGGAATTCTTAACCTCGATTATTCTTCGCAGCATATCATAGGCTGAATTCCATCTTGTAACAGTATCCTGTTTTAGTGTCAGAACTTGCTCTTTTAACTGTTCCTGCATCTTTTTCAGTCTCTTGCAGACCTGCGAACTTCCTTTTAAAAAATTCAACTTTTTTTTTACTTTATTCAGAATGGGTTGAATGTGTGGAAGCCCATTCTGAACAACTAAATTGAGTGTGTGTGCAAATCAGGGGATGTGTTTCCAGGCTGTGAGTCACAGTTGCCACAATATTAGCAGCATTGTCACTAACAACACACACGACTTTTTCTTGAATGTCCCATTCCCTTGTGACATGTCGCAGTTCTTCGGAGAGTTTTTCTGACTTGTGCCTTTTGTCATATTTAAAGCACTCTAGGAGGGAAGACACCAGCTCCAGATCTTTAATGTAGAGTGCTGTCACTGACAAATAACTCTCATTTGTGGTTGAAGTCCACCCATCCATTGTCAGCACAACCACTTCCGCAGAATTAATTTTGACTCTCACCATTTCTTTCATCATGGCATACTGTTGTTGTAGTAGTGTATTGGAAATGGTCTTCCGAGCTGGCAATCTGTAAGCATCATTCAGTTTGCCTACAAAACTTTGGAAATGTTCACTTTCCACTATGTTGAAGGGCAAATAATCCTTTATAACAGTCTCCAGAAGTGTGAAATCTAACTCCTGATTTCTTTTGTTCAAAAGAGGTTTCGGAAAATACATAGGTAATGTTCCATGATATTGATGTCTGCTCTCTGATAATTAAGTGATACTGTTATTTTCTGGCACCGACTGCTGTTCGCTTCTGGCAATTGCTGATGTTGGTTCCGGATTGTCCGGGTTATTTGTCCAAGAAATATTGGAAGATGCAGGAGCAGGGGGCGCTAAGCGCTTGACTGACAATGACACTGTTGGATGCAGCACTCGAACATGACGCGCTAGATTAAATGTATTTCCTCCTTTATATGAAATACACTTAGAACAACAGTTGCGCTTTTCTTTCCCATCACATAAATCGGCGAAGAAACCCCAAATTTCATTACTTTCACGCGATCGCGAGTTGCTAGCCATTGTATAAGAGTGAACAGACACAAAAACTGCTTTCCGAATAAAATAAAGAGGGATTTTATCCAAAATCATACCAATGACTACAGGTGACAGTTTACATTTTGAATTTGGAGGGTTACTATTCTCAACAAAAATAAAATCTACAGGAAAACTTTTGAATAATTGTTTAATTAATGTAGGTATATAGAGTTTGTGACAGTGGTAAACATACTCATGCTGTTCTGGATTAAATTTTAAAAGGAACATAAAATTGGACTGCTTTCATTGGCAGCCCTAGTTTTCAGTCCATGAATACAACAAATAAGGTTTCACTTGGGAGATAAAGACCTTTTTGGACGCTTCATGAGAAAATATCGAGTAAGATTAAATGTAATACCTTCTTTATATGTGACAGGCTTCTCTGTTTATCTTTCCTTTGTCACCTTCGACCATGCTCTATTTAAGTTAACTCAGACGCTGTAAGAGCATAAAACGTTGTGTGCATGTTACTGCATAGTTCGGCCACGTGTTGGTAAAATTATGAAGTATTACGAAGCTTTATTGTACGAGTGAGGTGAAGCGAGCGTAGCCGCGGCTGAGTGGTGAACTGGGCAACTTTGACGGGCTTCCGTACTTCATGAATGAACTACTTCACTTGAATGCTTCACGGCAAAGAGTGAAATGAATGAAGTAGTTCACGGGAATGAACGAGTTCGACCCATCTCTACTCCCCACTACAACTCAGATTGCTCTGTGCATCAGGTCCACATCTACAATATTCCTGAACCGGGGCAACATTAGATAGTGGCATTCCCCTCCCTCAAGCATTTGAGGTAGGATGACAAAAATTTAAAAAATCAACTTTTCAAAGATATCTTCATTTTTTAGCACTCATCTTTCTGAAGAGTCTGTAACATAAGACATATATGTTTGAGGGAACGTAATACATGTTATTTGGTCTTAATTATGCCGAAGTGCAGTGCCAAGCCTCTTCACACAGCATTCTTCCATCACAAGTCTCTGTATTTCACTCTGTGGAATTCAAACGTGTAATATATTGTAAAGGGGCCATTAAACTATATTCAGGCAAGTGGAAATTAAAATGCCCTGTGGTGTCTCTCCTGCTCCCAGTTCCCAGTTGGCCAGTTTGACATCCTGCCCCTCTTTAAAAAAAACTTGCAATTAATACTGGATGGGATTATTTGTAACTGGTAGAACAAGAGCTCTTCAGAAAATTTGTAGTCTTTACTGCCTGTTAGCTAATAACTGTTTTGTGTGACATAAAATTAAATATATGATACATAAAATGAGTAAAAACAAGAGTCAAGCAAGACAGTACACATTTCTTCAATCCTTAAGTCCTAGCTTTTTTTCTCTCTAATCTTGCCACAGCTTTATACGGCATACTTTCCTTTCTTGGAAAGAACCTATTACCTCATCAAAGTTCGTCAATGAAAAAATGAAATGTCGTTGTCTAATACTAGAAACTCTGTTAATACAAATACTACCCAAGACTGGTGTGGTCCCTCCATCTGATTGAGTGTATTTTGTCACTGTCTGCTAGATAAACGAAATAGGCCTGGCTAATATTGCAGCAACTGTTACACACACAAAATAAACGAGACTGTTTTGGCATAAATTGTCATTTTTATAACAATACAGAATATAATTCACGAAGTACCAATATCAAATGCCTATTAGGCCTACTACAACCAAAAAATTTTTATGTTAGAAGATAGTTTCACATTTCATTCATACTCTATAGCTTCTGAAGCATGAGATCGAAAAGTAGTAGTATGAAATTTTTATATAAATTTGGAATCATCATATTCTTCCATAATTTGTGTGAGTCCCCTTTTCTTCTCCTTCCTCGTTCCAACAAACAATCTTGTCATCACTAACTCTGTAACTATTCCTGCCAGTGTCAAAACTTATTCTCTGGTTAACTTCACTAACCCTGCTGCAATCACCAGTGTAGTTATCCCGCATTTATTCTCCGGTTAGGCATTATTACGTGTTCGTACAACACGTTGTCTGTGTGACTCCCAGAATAGAACTTTAGCGGCTGCTAGCTGGGGACTGTACAACTGGCCCTTAGTAGTGTAGGGGTCTGGCCGAAAATTTTCTTTCAAATTTCATTTCCTTGGATACTCGGAGAAGACAATACATAATCTTTGTTGCCCATTATTCCTGTTAGTTATTTATTTACACTCTGGTAGTCTGAATCTATGGAATTTGCTAGTAATTATAACAATGCTGACCATTTGCAAACCCAGTCAACCACATAAACAGTGATTGGCATTCACCCATTCAGCTCTATTCGCTCAGCTCGTATAGCCCCGTCCTCTTTTGTCTGCAGGAATGTGGATTTCTAGATGTGACGGGGATTCCCCTGGCAGAGACATCACGTATACTATGCAGGCAAGCAAAAATCAACTTACGATTCATTCAGAAATCAACTTAGAATTTGATCAAAACTGTTAAAAAACCAACAGGGATGCATTAGAAATAATATGAGTAATCGATAGACCAATGTTCAGTGGTTGCTAGGCGCTTTGTGAAACATGATCTTTTTCCTCAAGAATATGATATGAATTTGCCCCCCCCCCCCCCCCCCTCGAATCTGCCGCCCGGAGTAGGTACCCCTGCTTGCCCTCGCCCCCTACCCCTAGTTCCGGGCCTGTTGCGCATACATGAATCTGGCAGCTTAGGTGCACCAGTAACATTTTTCCAGACAGCATTTGTCTGCTTGCTGCTATTGCTTATACAGCTAACTATCACACTTCTGTAGCCACAAGCGAGAGCAAGGTACTACTCTTACATGATTCAACTGCACATGAGCATAAACTCATTCGCAACCACTCAAACGAATGTAAGGTAAACTGTTGTGAAGTCACGCTCATCGTAGGCAATTTGTTGTTATGAAACATTGCATAGTCTTCCTATAGCCTTTGACACATCTTGCTGTTGGCAGACGCTTGTATGAGGACTGTGTTTTGTTGTTGTATGTGGTGCATTTCCTTTGCAACTCAAGGGTTTTTTTTTTTTCCCCCCCCCCCCCCTCATTCGTGTTTTATTGCTGCAGTAGCGATATACAGTAATATTCTTTGTTAGAGTATTGGTTCTTACTACTCAAAGTTACAAAAATTTAACTGAAAACTAAAACAATGAAAACTTCCCGGAATTCTAAAAAATTCTCAGGTTTTTCCTGGTTTTCTCCTGCATGAAAAAATTCCCAGGTTTTTCCCAGATCCTCCGGTTGTCCCAGGTTGTATACACCCTGACCAATTTAGTATTGGAGAGCAGTGTGGAGGGTAAAAATTGTAAAGGGGGACCAAGAGATGAATACACTAAACAGATTCAGAAGGATGTATGTCACAGTAGGTACTGGGAGATGAAGAAGCTTGCACAGGAGAGTAGCATGGAGAGCTGCATCAAACCAGTCTCTGGACTGAAGACCACAACAACAACAACATTTTGTAATGGATGTAATCAAACTATATTCAGGACAGTAGAAATTAAAATGTCCTGTGGTACCTCTCCTGCTCCCAGGTGGCCAGTTTGACATACAGCTCCTCTTTTTCTTTTTCTTTTAAAAAAAAAAAACTCGCAATTAATATTGGATGGGATTATTTGTAACCAGGAGAACAAGAACTATTCAGAAAATTTGCACTCTTTATTGTATATTAGCTAATAACTTGCTTTTTTGTGTAACATAAAATTAAATATCGATACATAAAACCAATAAAGACAAGTGACAAGAAAGTACACATTTTTCAATCCTGAAGTCCTAGCTTATTTTTTTCTCTAACCTTGCTACAGCTTTATATGGCATGCTTTCCGTTCTGCGAAAGCATCTATTACCTCCTCAAACTTCATCAAACGTTTTGCTACATCAAAAAACAAAATGTCTTTGTCTAATACTGAAAAAGCTGTTAACACAAACAGTACCCAAGACTGGTGTGGTTTCTCAATCTGATTACATGCATTTTGTCACTGTCTGCTAGATAAAATGAAATAGCCCTGTCTAATATTGCAGCAATTGTAACACACACCAAATAAACGAGACTGTTTTGGCACAAATGGTCGCCTTTTTTTAACACGACAGAATATAATTCATGAAGTACCAATATCAAATGTCTATTAGGCCTACTACAAGTAATAAGTTTTAAGTTAGGTAATAGATTCACATTTCATTCATATGCTCCAGCTTCTCAAGCAAGAGATCGAAAAGCAGTAGTATGAAATTTTTATATAAATTTGGAATCGTCATATTTTTCCATAATATGTGTGATGTCCCTGTTCCCCGACCCCTTCTGTCTGCAGGAAAGTTTATTTCTAGACATGAGGAGGATTCCGCTGGTAGAGACATGATGTACACTATGCACTCATTCAAAAATCAACTTACGATTCATTCAGAAATAAACTTAGAATATGCTCAAAAATGTTCAAAAACCAACAGGGATACTTTTCAAAATCATATGAATAATCGATACACCAATGTGTGCTGGATACCAGACGCTTTGTTAAATGAGGTTTTTTTCTGCAAGACTATGAATTTGGCACCACTACCCCCTACTTCCCCCCACCCCCAAAAAACAAAAAAAGAACAAAAAAAATCACGGAATTCTAAAAAAATTCCCAGGTTTTTCCCAGTTTTCTACCAGATGAAAAAATTCCTGGGTTTTTCACGGATCTCCCGTGTCATATGCACCATGTTACAGTGAAACCACATTTATTTATCAGCGCACACTCCGCTGCAGAGTGAAAATCTCATTCTGGTCACATTTATATGTTCTCAGCTCTACGTCTTTTGCACTTTTACACTGTGTACTGTGCACTTTTTCGATTTGCATGCAAAGTTATTCCACGTTCAAGTCTTCCATTCATATTTTTCCGCAATTTTACACTATTATTTTTGTTGCACTTATGCATTACGAAGACTGAGAAATTCTCTCAAAACGTTTTGTATATGGTGTGGCCAGCGACTTTGCTTTGCTGTCTTGCACTTATTACTGAGACCTTAGCTACAGTACACATGGTGACACTGTGGTAGTCAGTTTCAAACTGTATAACTTGGAACACTGCTCCCTACAGCGGCCTTCACACACCACTCAAGGTTGCTGGCTGAGCAGCGCGTAGCTGCTCACGAACTGTCAGCATGAGATGTCAGCGAAAACAGCAGCAGTAGTGCCAGCACCAAATTTGCACACAGCAACAGCTGCACCTGTTCTCAGTGGTGGCATGACATTGTGCGCCCCGTGAACTTCGAATGCACAAGCGATGTGGAGCAGCACTTCTCGATGGCATCGTGTAATGTGGAGGGAATGTGGCCCGCGGTCCAACAGTCACACAATATGTACCAGTGACACTTGACAGTAGTGTAAGCAGGTGGATAGCACAGTGAGTGAAACTAGGAGTGTTTTTGTAATTGGTGAATTCAATTCTTAAGTGTAGTTTCTAATTTTTGTGCAAGTGAAAATGACGAGTTCATCACAAAATAAAAGAAGATATCTTTCCACGCAGGAGATAGTAAATATAATTGAAGATGTGCAAAAAGTTCTAGTGAACATAAAGTGAGCATTGCAGACTGTCTCAAAATCCCGTATTCCACCTTAACTACCATACTGGCAAATTAAATGCAGATATGATCCAGAGCTTCAAAAGCCAGGACAAGTAGTGAGAAACTGATGCATATTCAGTATGGAAAATTTCCATGTGCAGAAAAATGCCTACAGACTCGGTTTCAGCAATAGCGTGTAGCTAATGTACCTATTTCAGGTGCAATACTGAAAGAATAGGCTTTAGAATTCGCAAAAAACTTAATGCTGAAAACTGTCGTGCTGCTTCTGGTTGATTCCACCACTTCCTCTCATTGTACACAGACCCAGTCTCTCCCATCTACTAAATCTCCCACTTCCAGCTCCACTGCCCCCAAAACCTCAAAATTCTAGTCAACACAATCTGGAACCACAACACCCCAATTCAGTAGTAATGCTCCAACTCCCCAAGACACTATCCAAATTGAACCCTGCCTGGAACAGTTCCGTCCTCCGTCACAGTGGGACCCACCTCCTCTTCCTCAAAATCAGCCTCTCCAAACCTTCCAGGAATTTCTCACTTCCAGCCTTGCCTCTCAATCTTTCTTCAAAAACCTTAATCCTACTCCCAACATCACCACAGCTGAAGCCCATTCTATCCATGATCTGAAAGCTGACCGATCCATCGTCACTCTTCCGGCTGACAAGGGTTCCACGACCATGGTACTTGATCGTCGGGAGTATGTGGCTGAGGGACTGCATCAGCTTTCAGACAACATACAAAGTTCGCCAAGGTAATCCCATTCCTGATGTCCAGGTGGAGCTTCAAGGAATCCTCAGAACCTTAGGCCCCCTACAAAACCTTTCACCTCACTCCATCATCCTCCTGACCCCACCGACACCCCGCACCCCTATCTTCTACCTACATCCTAAAATTCACAAACCCAAACATCCCGGTCGCCCCATTGTAGCTGGTTGCCAAGCCCCCACAGAACGTATCTCTGCCTACATAGATCAACACCTTCAACCCATTACATGCAGTCTCCCATCCTTCATCAAAGACACCAACCACTTTCTCGAATGCCTGGAATCCTTATCTAATCTGTTACCCCTGGAAACCATCCTTGTAACCATTGATGCCACTTCCCTATACACAAATATCCCGCACATCCAGGGCCTCACTGCGATGGAGCACTTCCTTTCATGCCAATCACCTGCCACCCTACCTAAAACCTCTTTCCTCATCACCTCAGCCAGCTTCATCCTAACTCTCAACTTCTTCACTTTTGAAGGCCAGACACACCAACAATTAAAGGGAACAGCCATGGGTACCAGGATTGCCCCCTCATACACCAACCTATTTATGGGTTGCTTAGAGGAAGCCTTCTTGGTCACCCAGGCCTGCAAACCCAAAGCTTGGTACAGATTTATTGATGACATTGTCATGATCTGGACTCACAGTGAAGAAGAACTCCAGAATTTCCTCTCCAACCTCAACCCCTTTAGTTCCATCAGATTCACCTGGTCCTACTCCAAATCCCATGCCACTTTCCTCGACATTGACCTCCATCTGTCCAATGGACAGCTTCACACGTCCATCCACATCAAACCCACCAACAAGCTACAGTACCTCCATTATGACAGCTGCCACCCATTCCACATCAAACAGTCCCTTCCCTACAGCTTAGGTCTTCGTGGCAAACAAATCTGCTCCAGTCCTGAATCCCTGAACCATTACACCAACAACCTGAAAACAGCTTTCGCATCCCGCAACTACCCTCCCGACCTGGTACAGAAGCAAATAACCAGAGCCACTTCCTCATCCCCTCAAACCCAGAACCTCCCACAGAAGAACCCCAAAAGTGCCCCACTTGTGACAGGATACTTTCCGGGACTGGATCAGACTCTGAATGTGGCTCTCCAGCAGGGATACAACTACCTCAAACCCTGCCCTGAAATGAGATCCATCCTTCATGAAATCCTCCCCACTCCACCAAGAGTGTCTTTCCGCCGTCCACCTAACCTTCGTAACCTCTTGGTTCATCCCTGTGAAATCCCCAAACCACCTTCCCTACCTTCTGGCTCCTATCCTTGTAACCGCCCCTGGTGTAAAACCTATCCCATGCACCCTCCCACCACCACCTACTCCAGTCCTGTAATCCGGAAGGTGTACACGATCAAAGGCAGAGCCACGTGTGAAAGCACCCACAGGATTTAACAACTGACCTGCCTACACTGTGAAGCCTTCTATATGTGGGAATGACCAGCAACAAACTGTCCATTCACATGAATGGACACAGGCAGACAGTGTTTGTTGGTAATGAGGATCACCCTGTGACTAAACATGCCTTGGTGCACGGCCAGCACATCTTGGCACAGTGTTACACCATCCGGGCTATCTGGATACTTCCCACTGACACCAACCTGTCAGAACTCCGGAGATGAGAACTTGCCCTTCAATATATCCTCTCTTCCCGTTACCCACCAGGCCTCAACCTCTGCTAATTTCAAGTTGCCGCCCCTCATACATCACTTGTCACTCAACAACATCTTTGCCTCTGTACTTCCGCCTCGACTGACATCTCTGGCCAAACTCTTTGCCTTTACATATGTCTGCCTGTGTCTGTATATGTGCAGATGGGTATGTGTGTGTGTGTGTGTGTGTGTGTGTGTGTGTGCGTGCCCCTTTTTCCCCCTAAGGTAAGTCTTTCCACTCCTGGGATTGGAAATGACTCCTTACCCTCTTCCTTAAAACCCACATCCTTTCGTCTTTCCCTCTCCTTCCCTCTTTCCTGATGAAGCAACCGTGGGTTGCGAAAGAGTGAAATTTGTGTATGTGTGTGTGTGTGTGTGTGTTGTGTGTTTTTTATTGTGTCTATCTACCAGTGCTTATGTCTGCTTGTGTCTGTATATGTGTGGATCGATATGTGTGTGTGTGTGCGAGTGTATACCCGTCCCTTTTTCCCCCTAAGGTAAGTCTTTCCGCTCCCGGGATTGGAATGACTCCTTACCCTCTCCCTTAAAACCCACATCCTTTCGTCTTTCCCTCTCCTTCCCTCTTTCCTGATGAGGTAACAGTTTGTTGCGAAAGTTAGAATTTTGTGTGTATGTTTGTGTGTCTATCGACCTGCCAGCGCTTTCGTTCGGTAAGTCACCTCATCTTTGTTTTTTTTATATATATATATATATATATATATATATATATATATATATATATATATATATATATATATATATATATATATATATATATATATATATATATATTACTGTACAGTGTTAATGATTAATATTTCTATTATTTACCCCATTCCCTTCAATTGCACAACATGTATATACACTGTATTTATAGATTTATTTATTCCTATTCAAGAATTAATCTATTGTATAGAAGGAGTTGTCAAGGAAATATGATTTCAATTTATTTTTGAAGCTATTACTGCTATCTGTCAGACATTTTATTTAATCTGGTAATTTGCCAAAATTTTTTATAGCAGCCTATTTTACCCCTTTCTGTGCCAACAATAGCTTGAGTAAAGGATAGTGCAAGTCCTTCTTTTTTCTGGTATTATAATCATGAATGTCACTGTCATTTTTAAACTGGTCCATGTTGTTGAGAACAAATTTCATTAGTGAGTAAATGTACTGTGAGGCTGTTGTAAGAATTCCCAATCTTTTGACAAGCAGTACTGCATGAAATAAACACAGAAATCAATGTGGAACATATGAAGAAAGTATCCATTAGGACAGTGTGGCAAAATCTGGCATTAATGGGCTACGGCAGCAGACGACTGACATAAGTGCCTTTGCTAACAGCACGACATCGCTCACAGTGCCTCTCCTGGACTCGTGACCGTATTGATTAGACCGTAGACAACTGGAAAGCTGTGGCCTTGTGAGATAGTCCCAATTTCAATTAGTAAGAGCAATTAGTAGTGTTTGAGTGAGGCACAGACCGCACGAAGCCATGGACCCAAGTTGTTAACAAAGTACTGTGCAAGCTGGTGGGGCTCCACATAATTGTGTGGGCTGTGTTTACATGGAACAGACTGGGTCCTCTGGTCCAACTGAACCAATCATTGATTGGAAATGATTATGTCTGGCTACTTGGAAATCATTTGCTGTCATTTGAGGACTCTGTGTTCAGACCAATGATGGAATTTTTATGAATGACAATGTGCAGCATCACTGAGACATAATTATTCATGACTGGTTTGAAGACCATTCTGGACAATTTGAGGGAATGATTTGGCTTCCCAGACCAGCCAGCATGAATCCCACCAAACATTTATGACACATAATCGATAAGTCAGTTTGAGCACAAAATTCTGTTCCGGGAACACTGAGGCAGCATGGCTCAGCATTTCTGCAAGGGACTTCCAACAACTTGTTGAGTCCATGCTATGTAGAGCTGCAGCACTACGCCAGGTAAAAGGAGCTCTGACACAATATTAGGAGGAATCCCATGACTTTTTTCACCTCAATGTAAAAGTCTCATTTTGAAAAATACAGTTTCTCTGTTTTAATTATTGAACGGTCCTCATGCATACAGCAAATAATTAAGTACCCTTGGGGGAAATGCTGATTAGGATCGTGGAGGTGGGAGGGAAGATGAAGCTATGCAATGGGAAGGTTTATTTTGTCTTTGATCAACTAATATTTGTCCATTTAGGTAATAAATTTGTCTTAATCTATGTCGAAGCTACACATTTCTGAGAATGCCTTTGCTATCGGGTCTATGGCATGTACTATCCCAGATATAATCTAACGGCAACAATGTTACTCTGAAAGCTGATGTCACATTTTCAGCAACTTACTGGACTGCTTCAGCAGGTTGTTCTTGAGTATTTCCTTCTGGCGCGTCACGTTCTCGATTGTGCGCTTGTCCTGAATTGCCTGCTTCCTGGCAGCCTCCATATCCCGCTGCACCAGTGCCAAAGTCTCCATGGCTTTTGCCTTCTTCTGTTCTGCGTAGCCTCGTAGTTGGTCCATATGCTGGGCTTTTTTCAGGTAGCTATCTTGCAGTTTGGAAGCTTTCGAGAGCTCATTGCGAACTTTTGTAAGCTCGTCCTCCTTCGTCTGCAAAATGAAAGAAATATAAACTGGTGACAAATTCAAATGGAATCCCCTTCACGATATGACACACGAACACTATGATTCCGCAGGGCACTCTCACTGATGACAGGTAGTAAATGCGATGATTTGAAATGTTATGCTGCAGGAGGAAGACGAGGGGTAGCTTTTACGCTGCAACTGTCACCTCAAAAAATATAGTTCTGCAATTAATTGTTTCCTTTTTTTCAGGTACTTGTCTGATGCATACATTTGTAGCATTTTCTTGTAAGTTTAATGGACACAACAGGTACACACAACAAGAGACTTTTGTCATTAATAATACAGTCTCTTTCACTATTTACTAGTCTGCCAATGCTGGCTATCTTTTCGATTCTGCAACTGTAGGAATCTCGTGATTTTGAGGCGAAGAACTCATCGAGCTGTGTACAGGGTGCATTTTCGTTCAGAAAGGATGTTCCTTGAATGCTGTTCGGCAAACAGCAGAAAAGGTGAAAATTTGAGAGTGCGAGATTAGCTGAATAATGCGGGTGTGGAATGACTTCCCAACCCAACACTTGTACATTTTTTTTAATTTTTTTTTTTATTTTTATTTTTTCCAATCTAGCAGAATGCGCACAGGCATTATCGTCGAGTAGAATCACCTCGTGCAGCCTTTCCAGTTGGATTGTGTCTGCAAGACAGTTGTTGACAATAAATGTCAGCGTGACAATTACAACTCAGGGAATCAATTCATAGGACACCACACTGTCACAGTTCCATCAGATGCATAACATTATCTTTTACAGATGTGCACAGATCTTTTGTACAGGGAGTTGCTGCTTTGTTTAGGCTCAATCATTCCATTCCAGTTCTTACATTAGCATAAAGACACCATTTCTCGTTACCAGTAACGATACAGGATAGGAATGGTTTGTGTTGTTCACAAGCCAATTGATGAAAAGCAAGCAGAGATGTATATATGGCCACCCACTGAGTTTTGTGATTTTAGCTTAGAGAATACAGTATCCATACAACCAATTTTTTAACCTTCCCCACTGCATGCAAATGTCACATGATGGTGGAATGTTCACATTTCATCACATCTACCAGTTCACAAGTTCACTGATGTGGATCATTGTGAATTAACACATTATCTCCATACACACTGAAAATGTTTCTGGCTACCTCTACTGCTGCTACACCCTCTATTGAAACAGAAGAATATGTCAGAAATGTTCCACTTTCTCTTCACTTGTCACTCCATTTTCTAGCATCAACAGCTTCACTCACTATCTCCAAATGACAATATTTAAACTCTAATAGTAACAGTGAACTACAAATAAAAAATGGCAATTGATAAATAAACTCACAGCAACCAGAATACCGACATGCAAAACTAAAACCCTACCATCCTATGCAGCAATTAATAACATGCTGCATAAACACAGTGAAATTCTTCAGTTATTTCTGCACAAGCATAACATCACTTGATTTTCTGTGACCAGCCATCACCTACCAATACAAAAATCTCTGGGACAGTGCCTAAAATGTCATCTGTGTGTGTACACAGTAATAAAGAATGGGAAGGCAGACAGAACAAGAAATTATTGTAATGTGACTAGCTAGTATAGACTGTATGGCCAGCAGAGATTTTTTTTGTTCTTATTTAATCAAATTTTTACATTGTACACAAATTACAACATATTCTAAGCTTTACATCCTAATTAACTCCATATGAGCGTGGTGTTTTCCAAATGTACTTCTGGCAAAAAAGCAATTCTGGTAGCTCATGTCCAAAGTTTTTGAAATCTTAACTTTTGCATTCTTGTAGAGATATTTTCACGGCAACTTCCATTGCCTAATCAAGAAGCGAAATACCAATTCTCATAAATTTAGCTTCAAAAATTTTTTAATGTAATGAAATGTTTTCTTAAAAATTTTCATCCCCTATTACACCCTCTCAGGGGGTGAATTTCCAGAACCACTGAAACACCTTTTTTTTTTTTTTTTTTTTTTTTAATAATCTAACAAAGAAGTCAAATACCAGTTATCATAGACATAGCATTGAAATTTCTTTGGTAGTTCTTTAGTAAAAATAATAATAATAAACCTTTCACTTCCCATTTTACTCCCCTAGTAGTTAAATTTCCAAAAACGTTGAAACATATATATTTTTTTTAATTTCCTGACTGAAAAACCAAATAACAGTTTTCTCAGTTCTAGCTTCAAAATTCCATTAACAGTGACATACTTTCAAAAAGCCTTTCATCCCTTATTTCACACTTTTAGGAGTGGGATTTCAGACACTCCCTTCTTAAATGATGCCTGATGATGAGTCAGTGAATCGGTCTGACCCTATTTCAAACCCCCCCAAAGGTATGAATTTCCCAAAACAGTGAAACACGTATTTTTTCATCTCTACCCAAATACTAGTTTCAAAGCTTTAGCTTTAAAAATGCTTTTGCAATGAAATACTTTCATAAAATGTTTTGCCCCTATTTCACTGCCTAAGGGGTTGACTTCCCAAAACCAGTGACATGAATGTGTTTTATTTCTAACAGAAAAGACAAATACAGATTTTCATAGTTTTAGCATCAAAAAGGCTTGCAAAATCTTCCATCCTCCATTTCACCTCCACTGGTGTTGAATTTCCAAAAACAGTGAAACACATTTTTTTTTATTTCTAAGAATGTAAATTTAAAATTTCATAGATTTAGCTTTAAAAATGCTTTCATAATAAAACAATACTGTGAAAAGGAACATCCCCTATTCCACCCCCCCGAGGGGTTCGATTTCTAAAAACAGTAAAGCACGTACTTTTTTATTTGTAACTGAGAAGTCAAATACCAATGTTCATAGATGTAGCTTTAAAAATGCTTTAATAGTTCTTTAATAATGACATTTTTAAAAAAAAAAAAAAAAAAAAAAAAAAGCTTTCACCCCTTATTTCACCTCTAAAGGGTTAAATTTCCAAAAATGCTGAAACATGTATTTCTTTATTTCTAACTGAGAAACAAAATACCAGTTTTCCTAAGTCTAGCTTCAAAATTGCCTTAATAGTGACATTTTCAAAAAAGCTCTTCATTCCTATTTTACCCTCTTTGAGTTGGAATTTTGAAAAATCCATTCTTAAACGAAGCCTACAGTATAAGATCCACAACTTCTCAGAATTTTCAGTTTCCATCCTCAGGGGATTTGGTGGGTCGATGATGAGTCAGTGAGTCAGTCACTCAGTCAGGACATTGCCTTTTATATTGTCACGTAGAAGAAGGTGTAATTAGATGAATGACGAACACTAACTTCACTTAACAAAGGTTTATTCAGCACTTGCACACACAAGAGCGCCGAGCGAACTGCCTCAGCCAGAACACATACAGTATATATACAGCTACAGAACATTCCAGTACAATGATTCTTGACATTTGTGGATACTTCTAGAATGTACTCAAACCAAATATAGAAATTAAAATTGTACAGTCCAGGTGAGTTTCAAACTTACGACCCTCCATGCATCAGTTTAGTATCAGAACCACTACGCCACAGTGCTACGCAGCGTCTTCTGTGAGACTGCTCCCTCGTTAACAGAACAGCGTCTCGGTGTTACATCCTCCTATCCCGGGAATGAGTCATCAGTCCTGCATACTCCGACTCCCAATGACTGATGCTCGCCCTGGTGGTGATCTTCTTAGAACTTCCTTTGCCGCTACGCTTATCATCATCTTTCTGCTTGCTGCCTGTCGCTGGAGATTCGAATTTACCCTGGGTTGCAGGATCCTTGTAGGGCTTCATTCGAAGGATATGGACTGCATCTCTGATCTTTCGTTGTCTTGTGTGGGGGTCAAAATCTTCAACTTCATAAGTAACACCACACAACTGTCTTGCAACCTTATAAGGTGCAAAGTAGCGCCTGAGGAGCTTCTCAGAGAGACCAACTTTCCATACAGGAGTGAAGATCCAGACGAGGTCACCAGGCTGGTATACAACAGGGCAGTGGCTCGCGACTACATCTACATCTACATGGTTACTCCGCAATTCACACTTGTGTACCTGACAGAGGGTTCATCAAACCAGTTTCATACTGCTTCTCCACCATTCCATTCTCAAATGGAGCATGGGGAAAAGGAACACCTAAATCTTTCTGTTCGAGCTCTGGTTTCTCTTATTTTATTATAATGATCATTTCTCCCTACGTAGGTGGGAGTCAACAAAATATTTACGCATTCTGAAGAGAAAGTTGGTGATTGAAATTTCGAAAATAGTTCTCGCCACAAAGAAAACTGCCTTTGTTTCAGTGACTGCCACCCCAACTCATATATCTTATCAGTGATACTCTCACACCTATTGCGCGATAACATGAAATGAGCTGCCCTTCTTTGCACTTTTTCAATGTCCTCCATCAATCCCACCTGGTAAGAATACCATACCATGCAGCAATATTCCAGCAGAGGACAGACAAGTGTAATGTAGGCGGTCTCTTTAGTGGGTTTGTCGCATCTTCTAAGTGTTCTGTCAATAAAGCGCAGTCTTTGTTTCGCCCTCCCCACAATATTATCTATGTGGTCTTTCCAATTTAAGTTGCTTGTAATTGTAATTCCTAGGTATTTAGTCAAATTGACAGCCCTTAGATTGTGCTATTTATCGTGTACACAAAATTTATCAGATTTCTTTTAGTACCCATGTGGATGACCTCACAATTTTCTTTGTTTAATGCTAATTACCACTTTTTGCACCATACAGAAATTCTCTCTAGATCATTTTGTAATTGGAATTGATCATCTGATGATTTTACTAGACAGTAAATTACAGCATCATCTGCAAACAATCTACGGAGGCTTCTCAGATTATCACCTAGATCATTTATATAAATCAGGACCAGCAGAGGGCCTATGACACTACCTTGCGGAATGCCAGGTATCACTTCTGCTCTACTCGATGACTTGAAATCACGAATCCAGTCACACAACTGAGATGATACTCCATATGCACGCAATTTGATTAATAGTCATTTGTAAGGAATGGTATTGAGCCGTGTATCAACTCGTGCTACACTTTGTGTTTAGATTGCATTGGTTTTCCTTTCCTTCCCCTGACATGTTTGTTTGATATGTTGTCTGTCATTATGTGGCTGCTTGGTTGTCTTTTCCCTCGGCTATCGATATCTGCATTTGTGAGATCTTTGACAGGTGGTAACCTCGCGTGGTGGCGCGGAAGTAGGGGTGTGGTGCGCAGAGAGAGTGTGGTGGAGACGGGAGGGCAGTGTGGCTCTCCAGCGCAGACCAGGCATGGTCGTTTGTACGGAGTCGCCACGTGATGTATGTCGTTTGTGTGTAACGAGTGGGTCGAGTTGACGGAAGAGCTCCCCGCGTGTTGGTTGTATACAGAATCGCCCCACAAGTAGTTGCTGTTCATTTCGCCTCAGTGGGATGTTAACTAGCTTCTTTACATCCTCTGTTTCAACACTGGAGTTTAAAAGGAGACACCTAACATGAAGGAGCGTTGCAGAGAAGACGTGAACTCCGGTGACAGAGCATGTTGTCGCGTGACCATGGCGTGTTGGGTACGCTAGCGACGCATGCACATTTGGATGTGTGGATCCTTGCCATCGGCGGTCATGTACTGCCTGTTCGAGCATAATTGCAAGTTAAATTTGTGGAAAGTTTAATCATTAAGTAATAATTTTGTGTAACTAGCGTCTCTTCTGCCTTGTGGCCTCCAGCGACCGGGTTTCCTATCCCTGACACCGGTGTAAATGACAGTGATCTTTCCTCCTCCTCTCATTACTGTCCGATGGGAGGTGTAGTTTTGGCAGTTTAATTGTTTCGCTATTCTTTTTTAAATTCCTCCAAGTTTGTAAATTCCTTTTATTGCCACTAATCGTGTGTTTGCTGTGACCTGTTTAATTTTTTTAATGGCGGTGTTGGTAGCTTCACTACCTCACCGTACCTTATTAACAAAGTTCTGTATTTACTTTAGTACCCTGTTTACTAATTTTCTTTAATTTTTTTAAAGTTGTTGTATTGCTATAAATTACTTGATTGCCATTAGCGGCATGTTTAAAAGGCTGCTTATTGCCGTACTGCTAGTTTCTGTAAGATACAAATAAAACATTTGTGAAAATCTCAACTCGACAGTAAACTACTAGAAATTTCCATTTCCCAACTTGCGGTGTGCCTTGCAGTAACCGTAACCACTGTGTGTGTCAGCTCTGGTAGCAGAGCGTGGTTACGGTCTCTTGGTCAGTTGCTTACTGTTGAGTTCGAGAAATTGTTTCATTGTCTGATATCTTTGTGTGGTGCAAAAGCTGATTAGTTTGTTCTGTTTCAGCATCCTAGTAATTATGGAACAGCAAAAGTGCCCTCGAATAAACTTGTTGAAGAGGGAACATTTGTTGTATGAATTGGCCATCCACCAGCAGCCCACGGAAGGAAGTGTGTCGGAGCTGGTAGCGCGTTTACAGTCTGCACTTTCGTCTCTAGTGATCATCACGCCGGAAGTCAGTGGTGAGTGTAAGGCGGCAGCAAAATTCTTGGGTGAGGCAGTTGATCATCTCAGAGATACTATATCCTTAGAGGATGCTCACCCTATTGGTAGACAATTAGATAGGGTGTGGGAGCAGTTAGCTCAACTTGGTAATCGGTTACGTGATTTAGGGTCAGTTGAATTAAGTGGCTCAGATAAGCAGTCGTGGGTGGGGTTGCAGGAGAGAATAAGTGCATTGCAACTTGATCTTGCGTGCTTGTTTGGAACTAAGAAAGGGACTCCCTGAGTGAAGAGAGGAATTAGAGTTCTGTGATGGGACGAGTTGTGAGGGTGGGTGTGACTCTGTGAGTGCCGGACAGGCGGCATATTCCAAGTTACCTAATCTGATCATGTATTTGTTTAAGGATATCAGGGAGTTACGTATAGATCATCCTGAACAAATAGAAGATTTATTGTGGTTGTTGGTTCGGCTCGAACAGCATGCACAAGCATTGAGAGTTTCTCATCAGCTGATCTTGGAGCTCTTGTATCCATTAGCGGGAGATGAGTTAAGGCAATTTATCTTGCAAGCAATGGAAGGAGGTTTGTCTTTAACTCAGTTAAGGCAGCGGGTCATTGATAAAAAATTAACCAGAGGACTCCGGCAACAGCTGGAGTGTAGTTATATTTGGCGTAAGCAACGGAAGGACGAGGGGTTGTGACGGTATATTGATAGAGTCAGGTTAGCGTCATTGGCGTTGTTAGTAGGGCTTTCAGAGGAAGAACTGGTTTCGACAGTTTTAAGAGGCATGCGAGCGGTGGATAAATCTGATTTCGTCTTCAGGCAGCACCCTGTCAATTGGCAGGAGTTGGATGAGGCAGTGGGTAGTATCTGAGCATTGTCTCTTGAGAACCGGCTGCCCGATGAGGGTAGGAAGCATTTATCACAAACTGATCTACAGGTTAAGAAGACACGGGGAATTTGCAGCGATGTGAATAAGCAGGAGGATCGACAATGTTTCAGATGTGGAAGCATAGGGCATTTTGTTAGGGAATGTAGTGCTCCTCGAATGCCAGGTTGTTGGTAAAAGAGGAACTCGGAGTTATCGAGCCAGGTGTGCCCGAGTGATTGCTGCCCCAATCTCCTCGTTGCCATATATTTGCTGTAGTGTGGGAGGTGAACCTCACTGTGAGATGTTGGATTCCGGAAGTTCTATTTCCTAGTTGGATTTGCATTGGTACTTGGAGTTTGCGCATATTACTCGCCTTAGATCGATTCCATCCATGGTTCAGAGATGTCATTTGGCTGATGGGCAGCTGTTACCTCTGCAAGGATGGGTTCCTGGGGGTTTGTCCATGGGAGAATTTTCTTGGCCCATATATTTTGCCTTGGTGAAAGGATTGTTGGCTAACTTTATTCTTGGGTGTGACTTTATTAATAAAACTCGTTTGGTTTTGGATTGTGCGGGGCATACCTTTTTCTTTAAGTTTAAGCCTGAACTGAAGTTTGGTTTTTGTGAATGTAAGCACCGGGTGCAATGTGCGGGTCCTAAGGCCTTGGCGGTCGAAGCAGGCAAGTCTGATCTGGGGCATCTGTCGGTGGAGTGGGCTTCTCGTCTTGATTTTCCCCAGCTTCTCTGTGGTCGACTAGGAGTATAAGATTCGCCTTAGTGACCCGATTCCTGTTAGTCAGTCTCCTTATCGTTTGTCACCACCTAAAGTCAAGGTTTTGAGGTCTAAAATATCTAAAATGCTCGAAGAGGGAGTCATTAGACCCTCGACTTCATCCTACGCGTCTCCGCTGTTCCTTGTGCCCAAGGATCAAGGGCAGGACTTCAGAGTTGTTGTTGATTATCGTCACCTGAATAACAAGGTGGTTTTGGAGTCGGTTCCTCTTCCCGACCTTGATAATTCATTCATTTGGTCTGCGGGTGCAAATTGGTTCACGTTCCTTGATCTTAATCAGGGGTATTACCAAATTCCTCTAATGGAGGACTGTAAGCATGTTACCACCTTTTGCACAGATGGGAATCTGTTTGAATTTAATAGGGTTACCTTTGGTCTTGCTACTGGGGCAGCTGTATTGATGCGATTGTTGGAAAATGTCTTAGGTGATTTGGTTTGTGTGTATAACTATTTAGATGACTTGGTCATCTATAGTAAGTCATTTGAAGAACATCTTGAGCATATCTGGCAGGTATTCATTAGGCTGCAGTGTGCCGGTTTGACAGTCAAACCCGAAAAGGTCACTTTGCTCGTCCGCAGGTCTCGTTTTTGGGACACCTGGTATCGGGCCAAAGTATACGTATTGACCAGGACCGTACAAAGGCCTTAAGAACACTATCACCCCCTAGAGATAAAAGGGGAATAGCCAAATTTATTGGCATGGCTAATTATTTTAGGCGCGCTTTGTCCCCCACTTCGCTCAATTTACGGCACCCCTTAATGAACTTCATCGGAAGGGAGTTAAGTTTGAATGGGGAACCGCACAGCAGGCAGCCTTCGGCCAGATCAAAGAAGCGATTGCCAATCCTCCGGTATTGTGCGTTGCTGATTTTAGTAAGAGGTTTATTGTGCAAACTGACACTTCTAACTCCGGGGTTTCTGCAGTTCTTCTCCAAGAAGGGGACGGGCAGAGGTAGCTGCTAGCATATGCGTCGCGCTGGTTAACAAATGCTGAACTCAAGTATTCAGTGTATGAGTGCGAGGTGTTGGCGGTCCTCTTTGCCTTAGAAAAGTATCGATTGTATTTGGAGCATCAACCCTTTGATCTTGAAACTGATAATCAGGCACTGTGTTGGGTTTTGGCTCGCCCACGTAAAACAGGGATTTACTGTTAAACATATCAGGGGAACTGACAATGTCGTGGCTGACATGCTAAGTCAGATGTTTGATAGTTCACCCAGCGTTGATCACAATCAGGAGAGTGGGGAAGAGGATTTTAGTTGTATGGTGTTGGCCTGTTCTCGGGGACATTTAGGCACCTATAAGACATTAAAGAAAGTGAAGGAATTTCTCACTTGGCCTTGTATGGAGCGAGATATAAGACAGATGGTAGCACAGTGTTGGGAACGCTGTATTGCTAAGCCTAATAATGCATTTGGGCAAGGGTTGTTCAGTTCGGAGCGTGAGGCTTATCCTATGGACAAATTGTACATCGATTATGTGGATCCGTTACCCCAGACTAACCAGGGTAATCAATATATTCTAGGTTTACTTGGCTTATAGCCAGTCAAAGTGTAAATGCTGTCGCTACCATTGCTCATTTACTCAACATCTTCGATGTATTGGGACTGCCTAAACAATTGGTTAGCGATAATGTTCCTGCTTTTCGTTTGGCTCAGTTTAGAACGTTTACCTTCAAGAACGGGATACAGCATATTACCACAACTCCATATTACCCTCAGGGATCTTTTGCGGAAAGGGTGAACCACAATTTGAAATCCGCTCTTATTATTTACCATCACGATTCTCCTAGGAAGTGGGATTCAAATCTCTGGTGGATTAGTTTCACCTTTAACATGAATCCATCAAGGCAACCCCTGCTCCTCTGATGTTTACTTTTCTTGTTAATTCTCCCCTTACTAATTTGTGGAAGATTCAAGACCTAATTCCGGCAGTTATTACTCCCCAGCTTATTAAGGAGAGCTGGGGTAGGCCCAGATGTAATATTCTCGGAGCTCGTAACAGACAAGCCATTCGTTATAACAGGGGTTGGCATCAGTTTCAGGGCAAGCTTGGTGATCAAGTTTATATTCGTAATTACTGTGGGGGGGGGGGGGAGGGGGAGGGGGGGAGTTTGGGGGGGGGGGGGGGGCAGATGCACGAGTCAACAGGCTGGGAAAATTGACTCCTCGTTTTATTGGGCCGTGTACCATTGAGAGACGATTGGGTCCAGTGAATCTCTTCGTTCGGGACAATCAAGCGGGAAAGCAGTATCGAGTTCATCTGAGAAGATGTGAACTCCAGTGACAGAGTGTGTTGTCACGTGACCATGGCATGTTAGGTACACTGGCGACGCATGCGCAGTCGGATGTGTGGATCCTTGTCATCGGAGGTTGTGTACTGCCTGTTTGAGCATAATTGCAAGTTAAGTTCGTGGAAGGTTTAATCATTAAGTAATAATTTTGTGTAACCAGCGTCTCTTCTGCCTTTTGGCCTCCGGCGACTGGGTTTCCTGTCCCTGGCACCGGTGTAAATGAAGACAGTGATCTTTCCTCCTCCTCTTGTTACTGTCCGATGGGAGGTGTAGTTTTGGCAGTTTAATTGTTTCGCTATTCTGTCACGGGTTATGAGTAAATTCATGCTTCTTGTTGGTTGATCATGTGGTCACTCATTCAGGACTGAGTGGTGTAATGTTTTCTTGCACGAGGTTACCTGTCAGCAAGTTAAGCCATCTTATAACAAGATTTTGCTGGCTAAAAGTCGGTGCAGTGACCAGCCTGAGAGTGGAAACTGTGTTTACGGGAGTATTTAAATTGGTCAGTATTCTGTCTAGCCTAAGCATCCCTGAGTGGGTGATTTGTGGCCGTGTTACACGGGTCCGTCATATCTGTTATGTTCTAATGATATTCCAGGACACTTTTGTTTAAAAAATTTTTAAATTCCTCCAAGTTTGTAAATTCCTATTATTGCCATTAATTGTGTGTTTGCTGAGACCTGTTTAATTTTTTTAATGGTGGTGTTGATAGCTTCACTACCTCACCGTACCTTATTAACAAAGTTCCGTATTTACTTTAGTAGCCTGCTTACTAATTTTCTTTAAATTTTTTAAAATTGTTGTGATGCTATAAATTACTTTGATTGGCGTTAGCAGTGTGTTGTAAGGGTAGTTTATTGCCGTACTGCTAGCTTCTGTGTTTTTTAAAAAAAATTTTAACTGTTGTATTGTTATAAATTACTTGATTGCCATTAGCGATGTGTTTTAAAAGGTTGTTTATTGCCGAACTGCTAGCTTCTGTGTTTTTCTTTAAAAAACTTTTTTTTTAAATTGTTGTATTGCTATAAATTACTTGATTGCAATTAGCGGCGTGTTTAAAAGGCTGTTTATTGCTGTACTGCTAGTTTCTGTAAGATACGAATAAAACATTTGTGAAAATCTCAACTCGACAGTAAACTACTAGAAATTTGGCCCTGTTTCCCAACTTGTGGTGTGGCTTGTAGTAACCATAACCACTGTGTGTGTCAGGTATCAAAAGCCTTCTGGAAATCTAGGAATACGGAATTGATATGAGATCCCTTGTCGACAGCACTCATTACTTCATGGGAATAAAGAGCTAGCTGTGTTGCACAAGAACAATATTTTCTGAATCCATGTTGGTTATGTATCAATAAGTCATTTTCTTCAAGGTGATTCATAATGTTCGAGTACAGTATATGCTCCAAAATCCTACTGCAAATTGAGGTCAGTGATATGGGTCTAAAATTCAATGGGTTAACTCCTATTTCCTTTCTTGAATATTGGTGTGACCTGTGCTACTTTCCAGTCTTTAGCAGACCTTTCATCAAGCGAGCGGTTGTATATGATTGCTAAGAAAGGCACTATTGTGTCTGCATTAATCTGAGAGGAACCTGATTGGTATACCATCTGGACCGGAAGACTTGCCTTTCTTAAGTGATTTGCGTTGTTTTGCAACACCTAAGATATTTACTTTTACGTCACTCATGCTAGCAGCTGTTCTGGTTTCAAATGCTGGAATATTTACTTTGTCTTCTTTCGTGAAGGAATTATGGAAAACTGTATTTAGTAACTGCACTTTAGTTGCGCCATCATCGGTAATATTTCCATCGCTATCGTACAGCGACAGTATTGACTGTTTTTGCCACTGGCGTCATACACTTGGTGATCGTTTTCTTGAGCCTGCAATGTGCAGAGTCGAGCTAACTGCCGAGCTTCCTCAGCTCTGATTAACACCTGGTCGATGTAGTCATCGTCCACATCAACAGGATGTAACGGAAAAACAGTGTCCATCGTTGTAGTCGCCTGATGTCCATGCACCAGGAAAAATGGCGTAAATCCTGTGGTGTCTTGTTTGGCGGTGTTGTAAGCAAACGTCACAAAAGGTAGCACCTCATCCCAATTGCTCTGCTCAACATTGATGAACACTGATAGCATGTTGGCAAAGGTCTTATTAAGGTGTTCAGTAAGCCCATTAATTTGTGGATGGCAGGCAGTCGTCATGTGATGAGTAATGTTGCACCAATGGTTTATCTCTGTCACAAGATTCGATTGAAAAACTTTCTCTCTGTCTGTAACTAATGACCTTGGGGCACCGTGTTTTAATCCAATATCTTCCACGATGAATTTGGCTACCTCGGATGCTTCGGCAGTTTTCACAGCTTTTGTAATGGCACAGAATGTCAGATAATCAGTGCAAACAATAATCCATCTATTGCCACTAGCAGACATTGGAAATCGGCCGAAGATTTCAATCCCAACATGATGGAAAGATGTTTCAGATGGTGTAATTGATATGAGTCAGCCAGGTGGTTTCTGAGGAACTGCCTTTCTCCTCTGGCACTCTGGACAGTGCAACACATAGTGACGGACACTCCTAAATAAACCTGTCCAGAAACATCTCTTGCGGATTCTATCGTATGTCTTAATAAATCCTAAATGTCCAGCCTCAGGTGTGTCATGGAATTTCTGTAGAACATCTAAGCGCATGTGTTTAGGAATCACTGGTAGCCACCTCTTTCCAAATGGATCAAAGTTTTTCTTGCAAAGCAATCCATTAACTACCTTAAATTGTCCTTTCACATCCTCTCACCGATATAAAGCAAGCATAATTTGAGATATCTTGGAGTCCTTCTTCCGCTCAGCAGAGAGATCCTGGAGTGCAGTGAGACAGTTACTATCTTCATTAAATTCTTTATGGTCTTGCACAGTGTTTCTTGAGAGACAGTCAGCATCTTGGTGTTTTCTTCCACCTTTGTACACTATGATAATGTCATACTCTTGAAGACGTAAAGCCCACCTGGCGAGTCATCCTGTTGGATCCTTAAGACCTGTCAACCAACAAAGTGAATGATGGTCTGTAACAATTTGATTGGCCTTCCATAGAGATACTGTCGAAATCTGCACATGGCCCAGATCACAGCAAGACATTCTCTTTCTGTAGTTGACTAGTTTCTCTTGGCTTTTGTAAGTGTCCTAGAAGCATAGGCTATAACCTTCTCTTTTCCATCTGAAATTTGCACCAGAACAAGACCGATCCCATAGCCACTGGCATCTGTGTGTAGTTCTGTAGGTGCTCTCTCATCATACAGACCAAGTACAGGGTCAGTTGTCAGAGCTTTTCACAGTACATTGAAAGAATCTTGTTGAGCACCACCCCAGATAATTTAGCATCGGCTTTTAACAACTCTTGGGGTGGCTTGGCTTTGATACAAAAGTCTTTGGTAAAACGACAGTAATAAGAACACAATCTGAGGAAGCTTCTCACATCTCTAATACTTTTAGGAATAGGAAATTCCGTTATAGATCTCACCTTTTCTGGGTCTGGCTGCACACCTTCATTTGACACAAGGTGTTTTCTGATTTCTTTTGCTCCAAAGACAGACTTTCTTGGATTAAGTTTCAGTCCACCTTGTTGGAGACACTTAAAAATGGCCCTTAGTCTTTTTATATGTTCATCAAATGTCTCTGAGAACACTATAATGTCATCTAAATAACAAAGACACATCATCCACTTCAGGTGACGTAGAAGATTATCCATCATTCGTTCAAAAGTTGCTGGTGCATTACACAAACCAAATGGCATTCCCTTAAACTCATACAGGCCCTCAGAGGTGATGAATGCAGTTTTCTCATGATCAGCCTCATCTACTTAGATTTGCCAATATCCTGAGTACATGTCCATGGTTGAGTAAAACTTCTCCCCCTTCAGACAATCTAGTGTATCGTCAATTCGTGGAAAGGGGTAAATGTCCTTTTTAGTTATCTTATTAAGCTTCCTGTAATCAACACAAAAGCGCCAACTGCCATCCTTTCTCCTGGCGAGGACCACTGGTGATGACCATGGGCTCAGCGAAGGCTGAATGATGCCATTCTTCATCATTTTCTCTACCCCATCGTGAATTATTCGACATTCCATTGCTGACACACGGTATGCTCTCTGGCTTATTGGTTGATGGTCTCCAGTGCTAATCCAGTGCCTCACCGTCGATTTGTCTAATTTGCTCTTCCCCTGTGGATTGAAGCATTCAGAGAACTCTTGAAGAATGGCAAGAAACTTCTTCTGTTGTTCCTTAGTGAGATCCGGTGATAGCCAAGCTAGAAGATCTTGTCTCATAGTGGTAATACTAATTTCGCCCACAGACTCAGCATGGGAGGTTTCTATGACACTCAGGTGTTCTGCAATTAGTGGCTCAGCGTTTGCTATGTACATGCGTCTTGGAAGGATCTGTGTTTCTCGGCAACTGTTAACTATCCACAATTCCCTGAACTCATTCTTAAACGAGATGACAGAGGCTGGAATGACCAAGTTATTCTCCAGTGGTATGCTTCTCTTACATTCCACCACAAGATCTATGGGTTGATGCATGGCATGACACATGACACTTACCTTTCTAGTGCTGACTGCAGGAATGATCACTTCATCCAGCACACATACTCTCCACACACTGGGATGTGCATCTTCCTGTCCACAGTATGTCAACTCATCTAGCATAATCTTCGAGCAACCACAATCTATAATTGCTTGAGAAACTTTGAAAAATTCTCATCTGAGAATGATGTCATGACTATACTCTTGTAAGACAATGAATTCTAAGGGCTGTGTATGGCCACTTACATCCACATGAATAGTACATCTTCCTGTAGGTTTTACATATTCCCCGTTAGCCACGTTCAGGAGAGATGTTTTGTTGTCGACAAATACGGTTTTCTGCAACTGACAACAGTACTTCTCCAAAATGACTGAATGTGATGCTCCAGAGTCCACAAGAGCTTGGGCTGGTCAGCCATCCATGAAGATATCGTCGTAGTTTTCTACCATTCTCGTAGTGATCAACAGCAGAGTATTTTTCTCTTTGGTGGCCTCTCCTCCAAGGAAGGTCGCACCCTTTAGTTTTCCAGGTTGCGGCTACTAGGTGATCGCTTTGGAGCTTCTAAACGGCGATGGAGACCTTGATCGGCGTGTTCGGGAGCGTCCTCTCCAGTGGCTAGCTTGCTGCGATGGTGACCTACGTCGTCCTGCACCCGTATCTTCTTGTTCACCTTAGTCGTCCCGGGGTTGGCATCGGCTAAGATCGGCCTGCTATCTTCTGGTGTGGGCGTCATCAAATATCCGCTGCCTTTCTCGACAATAGTGCACCACATGTCCCAGTCGTCCACAGTGGAAACATACTGGTTGGTTATCCTGGGTCCTCCAGACGTCACTCTTCCTTGGTGCCCAAACAGGTTCCTCATGTGGCATTGTAGGAACGTATCTCCACCTGGGTCTCGACTTTTTCACCATTTTAAAGGGAAATGAAGGATGAGAGATTGGGTTCAATGTATGTTCCACTTCCTCCCTTATGATCTCTTGCAGCGTCTTGGTTTTTTGCTCACCATGCAATCCAAGTGCCTTCTGAACTTCCTCTCTCAATATCTGATGAAGAACACTTCTGAAATCAGTTACTTCTTCCATCATAGACATCAATATGATGTTTGGAAGTTGTTCAAACTTCTTGCGTATAATTCTTTTTTGATGCATTGTCTTGATATATTGGCACCATTTTATGAAGTCGTCTGCTGTCAAAACCTCCTTCAGGAGTAGTGCTTGATACATGTCCTCAGTAACACCCTTCATGAGATGTGCAACCTTATCTTCCTCCTTTATTCTAGGATCCACTATTTTACATAGCTCCAACACGTCTTGAATGTAGGATGCTGTAGTTTCTCCTGGACGCTGTGCCCTGCACTTTATCTTCAGCCTTGCACTTCTATCATTATGTGTCGCCAAAATACTTGCGCAGTTCCACCTGGAATACTTCCCAGCTTGTGAACTTCTCCTCGTTGTTCTCATAACATTGCTTGGCAGTGCCCTCCATGTAGAAAAATACATTAGCCAAACACACCGTGTCATCCCATTTGTTAAATTTGGCTATACGCTCATATACCTTCAGCCTCTTGTTTGGATCTTGGCCATCGTCACCAGAGAATCCGGAAGGATATCTCATGTGGTGGCACACAGCTGCTGTCATCGTGATGTCCTCTTCTTCTTCTGTTGCCGGTAGATTGCGATCTGTTGAACATGGCTCGAACTCAGGTTTCTCGCCACATCAACGGCGGCTCTGTCGTGGCCTGATGGGAGCCACTGTGTCGGCGATAAGGTGCGCCATCACAAGTTCCAATACCAAGCGTCTCCACCAGAATAATGTCATGTAGAAGAAGGTGTAATTAGCTGAATGATGAACATTAACTTCACTTAACGAAGGTTTATTCAGCACCTGCACATACATGAGCACCGAAAGAACTGCCTCCGGCCAGAACACATACCGTATACACAGCTATAGAACATTCCAGTACAATGATTCTTGACATTTGTGGATACTTCTAGAATGTACTCGAACCGAATATAGAAACTAAAATTGTACAGTCCAGATGTGTTTTGAACTTACGACTCTCCACGCAACAGTCTAGTATCACAACCACTACACCACGGTGCTACGCAGCTTCTTCTGTGACAATATACAGCAATTTAAAGTCAAAGACACAGTCATCCTGCTGAGAGCACATCTTTAGTGCATGTAACACTATCTGTGTGAATTTTGTGAATCAATTGTTTTAAAAAGTGCTGTACGGTTCACTCCTGTTTCAACTCTCCTCTTAATGCTTGTCTTGAATGCTTGTTATCTCTCTCATCTGTCTCCAGATGAAAGTTCATGTACTGTATTCAGTAATGAATTAATTACAATATACTGAAAATTGTGTTCTGTTTTATTTAATATGCTCATCTTTAACACTTGTTATCTCTCTCGTTACTCTCTGGATGAGAATGTTATGAACCGCATTTGTTAATGAATTAATTATAATATACTGGAAATTGTATTTGGTTTTATTTAATAGAAGAATAACTAATATGCTGCTCTACTAATTATAAATATTTTGGTTGGTGACACTTTAATCACACGCCATTTGCATGCTATTGTTTCTGAATTACTATGTACATCATTCAAGCCTTCAGTCTATAAAATTAACCGAGTCCAATTACTATTACCTTAATGCAAAGCTGACTTTGCTTGTATCAACATTAACAACCACATTGTCATGTGGCACCAAACCCACTATTTTCCAGCTACAGCCATGGATTTGAGAGTTGTAAACTTATGATGAGAAAAGCACACTTATGCCAATAAAGACAATCTTATATCATATGTTGAGGTTAGCAGCACCATCTATGTGACATGTTCCACCACTCAAACACTGAATTTTGAACAGTCGCATAATTTTCTTTCCACTTTATTTTGTGGAATACATTAGAATATGATCGTTCAGACTTCACAAGGTAGATAAACAATCAAGTCCCCCATATGCACACCGCCCCTAAGGCAACCACCCGAAATGGCTCAACGTACGCACTAACTCTATCGCAGCTAAGGTTCCGGGTTTGAGACCCAACTCTTCGCACAGTTTTAACCTGTCAGGGAGTTACAAAATGGCACATAGTCTGGTGCAGAGTGAAATATCTCCCTAGTCTGTGGCTAAGCCATTTTTCTGTGACATCCATTTGTCCTGGAGTGCCAATCTCATAAGATATGTGGGAGATATTCTGTGAAGTTTCAAAGATAGGAAAGAGGTACCGGCAGGACTAAACCTGGAAGGGCAGGTCACGAGTCATACCTGGATAGTCAGTTATTAAAAGAGTTTCCCCACAAACGACCTATAGTTTTAATCTGCCAGAAAGTTTCAAAAACAGTGCTCATTCCACTTAAGAATGAAAAATTCATTCTGGACACACACATGAAAACACTAAGCACAATTGCACAGGCCTTCTTGAAAGACTGATTTGTCCTTTCAAACAGTGTACTGAGTTAGTAAACTCCAGTAAAATCCCACCTCCAAATTCTTAAAGAATCTAACCACCATGTATAAAAGTCATCTCCAGAACAGCATATTTTATAATGATATAATCTTGCAGTGACTATATCTGCTGTGTTCCAACATCAATTAGATGAAAAGCAGCAACTTTAAGAGTGTTACAAAAGTATGCTCCTCAACAGAACTTACTTCTGTATAATCAGCTACAAAATACGCCTGTTAGCAGACTTAAATCAAGGATATCACCCTACCTGATGCAAGATGTGTCTCTTATACAAGACGTGTGTCAACATTGGAGGGAGCTTTGGCAAAAGTTTCCTCTAGAAAATTTTTGCCTTATTACTGATCCTACAAAATGTGTAAGTGGATCTGGTCCTCACATGACACTGACAGCTCTGAATAAATTCAGTACAGGACCTGGTACGTGTGCCACTGTCATGCAAACTACTCAGCACCTGACTAAAGAGTGGTTATTAACAAAATTACCTGGTGGACTTATTGAACTGCATTTGGTGATGCCAATATGTGTGAGACTGGTTAAGAGACCTAGATAACCTGTCTTAAAATTTTTTAGTGTTTGTTTTTATACTGTGTATTTTATGTATAATAACCATTTACTTAAGAAAGTAAAATGACAATGTAAACCATAAACAAAAGAATAATAATAATAATAATAATAATAATACAGTGATATAATTTTGAGGAAACATTCAATGGTACATGTGGATACTGTTTGCAAAAAGTGTTACAAACAGAACTGGTAGTAAAATAATAAACAAACATCGTGCTGGATGCTGAAATAGTACTGCATGAATGGTGAAAATGTAGTAAGTAGTAAACTTTTTTTCCTTTCATCAATTTGTGGGGAGTGTAAGCAAGGAAAATTTTCATGAAAATTCAAAATAATGTGTAAAGTTTGTTGTAATTTGCTAAGTGCTCACATTTTCAAACACTGGATGAATGTAGTGTAGGTAATTTGTGCACCACGAGTTATGCTGCTTCAAGACACGTAAACCATTTAACTGTAATATGAGGAGGGGTATCCAATACATAAGTTTCCCTATTTTACTAAAAAAACGTTACACACAATTTATCACATTGAAATAATTGTATTGGTACTGCACAATGCTTATTACTTTTCTACATAGTCACCACGCTTACCAGGCATCTTTGGTAATGTGATACAAGTTTTTCCAAACCAGTGTTGTACCGGGCTGGGTCCTGTGCTTGAACCAGCTGTTCACTGTTGCCGGTGTTTAAGTACTTAGCTCCAAGAAGAACTTTGAGTTGGGGGAACACGTGAAAATCATTCGGGACAAGATCTGGTGAATACGGAGGATGTGAAAACACTTGCCACACGAATCTTCCGAGCTCCGTCTGGGTCGACGAGTAGTTTGAGGCCGAGGACTGTCGAGAAGTACAAGAACTTTGTAAGACAAAAGCCCCAGACATTTCCATTTCGTGGCAGGTTGCAGACTCCTCGAGACATTACAGTACCTCTCTGCATTCAATGTGTTGTTGTAAGGCAAGAAATGAAAGCAAAACCCTCTGGCAGCTCCAACAGATGTTCACCATAACTTTCCCTGTGAATGGGCAACATTTTACTTTATTTGGGGCACTATCACCAGGTTTCTTACACATCGTGCCCTGATGTTTTGGCTCAGGAGTCAAATGATGAATTCTTGTCTCAACCCCAATGACAAGCCACTTGAAGAGCTGATCTCGCTCTCTGATTCATTTCCTGAAACATTCTGGTCGAATCCATCCATTGCTGCTCGCAGTATTACTCACAGAAAACATCTCGCAAAGACTTTGTGACGGTGAAGATCGTCTGTGAGGATCTTTGCGACGGATGAGCAGCCAGTTGTAGCACTGGGTGGTAGACACATTGGGATGTTATCATTGGCAATATGACAATTTTCCTCTACAATATTATAAATTGCAATAATGGCATCATCACCTGTCCCTGTGCGCTATTTATTGTGCATGTCTCCACGCCCTTTCACAAACTGTACATGCCAACTTCAAACCATTTGCATGCTCATACAATCTTCCCCAGAGACACGGGTTAACTATCTATGGATATCAACAACTGACAGTTGTTTGGCTGTGAAAAAATGAATGGGAGAGTGCAAACTTACTTATCGGATGATCCTCGTACTCGACTATCGAATGACACCTTTAACATATGAGGGCTGTCTGGAAACTTCTCTGCCTCGCCCAGAGATTGCAGCACTATTGACATGATATTTCCCCCCCTACATTCGTACAAGTGTTAGTAGATGCAATGTAAAATTGCAAGTCATTCCAGACAGCAGTTGACTGTAAGCAGTCGCTTGAAGCAATTGTGCTGTGCGCGGTGCTGAAAACCGAAAAAAAAAAGAAAGGAAAAAAAAGTGTATTGTGCAGTGATTAAATTATCTGTAAAAGAATGTTTAACAACAACTTAAATTCATTTGTGGTACATAGACCTAAATGATGGCTCTTCACCTTCAATTTCCAGTGCGAATAAATGAGTAGCCGAGTTTAAACAGGGCTGTGAAAGCATCCGAGATGATCCGTGCGGAGGACATCCAAAAAGTGCAAGCACACTGGTCATCATTGACAGAGTGCATGATATGATTTTGGAAGATCAGCATGTAAGGGTGCATGAAATTGCTCATGCTCTAAAGATATCACAGGAATGTGTTGGTCACATCTTGCACCAGGAACTGAACATGAGAAAGTTAAGTGCAAGATGGATGCTGCATGTGCTCATTACAGATCACAAATGCATTCACATGACACTTTCCAAAAAGTGGACAGTGCATTTTAAGAAAAACAGAACTGATTTTCTGCATCGATATGCGAGAGTGGACAAAACATGGATTACCACTACACACCTGAATCCCAACAGCAGACTATGCAGCACATAGAAGCCATTTCTTCAGATCTATAGAAAATAAGGATGGCGTTGTAGACGGGAAAGATGATGGCCTCGGTGTTTTGGGATGTGAAAGAAATTTTGTTCATTGAGTCTCTCAAAAAACGCTGGAGAATACTTCCATCAGCTTCTAATGAAATGGATGCAAACATTCATGAAAGCAGGCATGGCTTAAATAAGAAAAAATCAGCTTTCATCAGGGCAGCGAACAAAAGTGTCTTGGAAATGAGGAAATTGAGGGATGTGCACTATGAAGTGCTGGAACAAGCACCCTATTTCCCCATATTTGGCTCCCTTGGACTTTCATCTATTCTCAAATCTGAAGAAATTCCACACTGTAAGGTACTTTTCATCCAATCTAAAAGGCATTGCGGTTGTAGATGGTTACTTTGCAGCACATCCAGAGGAACACTATGGAGAGGAGATACTGGCACTGGAACAACACTGGATGAAATTTATTGATATTAGAGGAAATTACATTAAAGAAAAAAAACTTCTTTGAAAAATTACATTCTTGTTTTCACTATCAGGGTAAGAACTTTTCTGACCACCCTCAAGATGATTATAGCTCTTAATGAGTAGATTATTTTTAAATTTGTTTAATAACTGCATGAAATATTGAAAATCAAATTTTTGTTGCCCCTGGAAGCCCTTAGTTCCACTTGAACTGTAGTTGTCCCTGAATGTGGTCAACTATAAGACAGTCCCCTAAAGAAAGATAGAGAAACTGATAGTATCAGATTACAAGATTAATTTACAATGATACAAAATTTATTAATGACACATTTCTCTTGTTTTGAGAGTATGTGGTACCAACTTCATGCAGTTTTAATCATTTCATTTACAGCTATCTACCAGTGCCCCTCAGAAATATAACATTTGTGTGTCATATTTTTAGAGGCAGTAATTTTTCAATTTCCACTGGTGTATAAATGTTTTCTGTGTACAAACAAAATGTATTACATTAATAATGGCATTACCCAAGTATGTGACAATATTTGTTACGACCAGGAAAAATAAATTAGGGCACCACCGGGAGAAAGAAATACCAGGGAGATGGCACTGGCCACAGTGTCACACGGTTACTGATATGAAATGTGTCCTCTTTGTCATTGTAATAGTTACGTTTTTTACAATAAACAGAAATTCCATGGAAAGGTGTAAAATAGTACAACAAATAACTGTGGCTGGCTAATCACTGGACTATAAAATGTTTGTGCCAACCATTCTGCAACACACTAAAATCTCCGGCTGGAGGCTTGCTTAATGTTAAAATGTGGCATTCTTTGATTTGCACATCACAGGTATCACAGACTGTGGAGCCTCAAGCCAATGAAAAAAGCCATAGATTAATGGACAGTATACTATTCTGAGGTCCGTCAGCATAATTCCATTCTGTGGGAAAGACTGGTAGGAGCCGTGCCGCGGTCAACAAGCTGGGTTCACCACCTGCAGCATTTACTTAGCCTACAGCAACATAAAATGTTCTATTTAGAGTTATTTAGACTTCAATTGTTAAAGGAAACCCAAAAATGTTCGAAGTTACAGAATATATAACAACCCGAGAATCTTAGTACATGTTACTGTTTACAATTTGCTTTATACAACTAACCTTTATTTCAGTGGTCTTCTCTAGATTTTCAGCTGTCAGTTTAGCAGATAATATTTGCTGGTGTTCATAATCGAGCGTTGTCTTTTGCAGCTGCGAATTCAGAGATTCGACTTGCTTTGTTAGATTCTCTACTTTAATCTGAAACAAAAAATATTCAGTTATACAATTTCACCATAATGAATAAAATTATTTTATGTGTGAGAGAAACAAAAATATGTAACAATTAGTGAAGAGGAAGACGATGTAAATGAGATGGGAGGTGTGATACTATGGCAAGAATTTGACAGAATCTGGCATGTCTACAATATATTCTGGAAAATTGTCTTTAACCAAGCTGGGTTCACAACAAATAATAAACTGATCCACAGTTTAAAGTGCTACACAATATCATTTGTATAGTCTGATAGAGCACTGAAAGACATTAGTCTAAACCAGGCATCTAGAATGGATGGTATTCCTTCAGAATTATTAAAATCTTTAGAAAAGCTAGCCATGACAAAAATACTCTGCCATGAAAGTGCCAAAATACCCTAATACTTAAAGATGAAGGTAATAATCCCAAATTCTAAAAACAGTAGATGGTGATAGATTTAAATATTACCCAGCTATAAGTAATGATTGCAAAATACTGACAGGAATTATTTACAGAGGAATGGAAAGACTGCTAGAAACTGACCTCAGAAAAAATCATTTTGGATTCTGGATTCTGTGAGACAATACTGACACTATAACTTAACTGGAGAAGATATGACTGAAGAAAGACAAACTTCCATTTATAGCATATTTAGATTTAGAGAAATCATTAACTGTGTAGGCTTCCATGTCCAGAATCAGTTAACATAAATGTTTACTGAGTATGGCACTGTGTCATAACATCACAAACTGTACTGTAGAAACTAATGTTTCACCCATGGTACAGGGGCTTTCTTCTGGATCTACTGGGATAAATCTTTTAACATTCTAAACTGGAATAATCTCTTTGAAATTCTAAAGGTAACACAGATAGATTATAGGGAGCAAACGGTTGTCCACAACTTTTATAAAGACTAGACTGCAGTTATAAAGGTCAAAGGGCATGACAGGAAAGCAGTAGCTGAAAAGGGAGTGAGACAGAGATGTAGCCTATCCTAAGTGTTATTCAATCTTTATATTGAACAAACATTAATGGAAAACTGTGAGTATGCAAAAGAGAATTAAAGTTCTGAGATAAGAAATAAAAACTTTGAAGTTTACCGATGACATTGTAATTATGTTAGAGACGGTAAAGAACTTGGAAGATCACTTGAACAAAATGAAAAGCATCTTGAAATGAGGTTATAATGTGAATATAAAAAACAAACATGCAAGGATACTTGAGTAGATTCAAGTTAAATCAAATGCTATTGAGGTGATTTGCTCAGGAAATGAAACACTAAAAGTTGCAGATAAGTTTTGCTATCTGAGTAGTAAAACAACTTGACAGCAGAAGTAGAGAGGATGTAAAATCCAGACCAGTATTTAAAAAAAAGCTTTCCTGAAAATGAAATATACTTTATCATCATCATCTTCTTCTTCTTCTTGTTTCAAATGGGTCTACTTTGGACCACACTTGTTCAATTGTTGGGCTTTGATCTTTGCCCAGTACTGTCACATCCCCTGTCAGTGTAACTCCCTTTCTTCTGACCAGGGGATACCTTTTCTTTGGGGCCTTTCCTGAAATCCTCAGACTTCCTTCAGGATGTGTCTCACAGAATGTCTGTTCTGGATATTAGTTATTCCCAGTACTTTAATGTCCTTCCAAGTTTCTGTCAGTCAAGTGGTGCGAACCTTCTTGTTTTGCCAGAAGGTGAACGGTTGGTCAATCTATTTGGAGGCAATCTTGCAACATGGCTACAGAAAGCTACCCTTCTTTTTCTCGCACAGTCAGAGAGCCTCTCGATATGTTCATAGAGCTCCAAGTTATGCCACCTCCTGAATTCCCCAGCTTCTTCTGCCAGGCCTAGGATCTTCCTGAGGATTCTCCTCTCTCTGACTTCCAATTTCTCCATCAGACCTCTCCGGTTCATAGAAAGACATTCCACAGCATACAGGGCTTCTCGTCATATGACTGATGTGTAGTGCTTAAGTTTCAGGTTGCGTGACAGGCATTTCTTGTTGTACGTGTTTATAGCTAGTCAATAGGCTAGTTCCAACTCGTTGACTCCCATGAATAATGATGTTTTTTCTGGTAAGTTGGGTTCAATTAAATACTTAAATTTCTCAGTCCTTTTGATCTTTCCCTGGTCTAGTAACATCTCTTTCTTAGCTTCTTTGATGTCGGTGAAGAACTCTGTTTTCTCCAGCGACACTTGAAGACCCACTTTGGCTGCCTGTTTTCTGAGGCAGTTTATCTGCATTGTTGCCATTTCAAGAGAATCGGCAATCAGTGCCATGTTGTCTGCAAAAGCCAGGCAATCTACAATCAGACCTTCATTCTTACGGTCCAGGTAGACACCATTCTGGACACCCAAATTGGTCAGTTCTTTGCGCCATCCTCTCACAACCTTTTCGAGGACACAGTTGAAGAGAAGAGGTGAAAGTCCATCCCCTTGTCTCACTCCAGTTTTTATCTCGAAGCTTTTTGAGACCTCACCTCTAAATTTGCCTTCGAATGTGTGTTTGTCAAGGTTGCTAGAATTAGTCTGTGGGTTTTGTTGTCTAGTCCTAATTCCTGGAGTATTTTGTTATGCATTTCTCTATCAACAGAGTCGTAGGCCTTCTTGAAATCAACAAAGACGACACGAAATTTGCGGTTTCGCATCTTGGAGTATGCCAGTACCGTTTTAAGGTTGAAGATCTGTTCAGCACACTTTATCATCTAATATACACTGCCAGTTTGAAAAGTGAAACACCAAGACTGGGAGGTGTGAAATTTATTCCACTGTTTAGGGATATGACACTACACAAATGATTAAGATTACAGACCTGTATAGGCACTGCAACTGTGGAAATTCAGTACAGAGTAGCACGGCCATGTGCTGCAATCAGAGCTGCTAAATGGAATCAAAGAGTGCCTGAATATGTTGCTGGGGAATACTCTGCCACACATTTTGTAGGTACTACCATAAACAACAACTGTAGATTACAGGAGGACCTGAATGAAAAAGTTGCTGACCCACTATATCCTGGACACGTTCGACAGGTGACACATCAGGTGAATGGGCGGGCAAGGTAAGCAATAGTGTCCCTCGTTCTCCGAAGAAGGCTCGCACATTGCTCGCGACTTGTGACCGGGTGTTGAACTGCTGAAATATGGCATGTAGAACAGCCTGCAGGTGAGACAGTATTTCAGGCTTTAAAACTTCCCAGATATAGCAGTAGCTGTTCTGATTGCCCTCCAAATGTAGAAGTGATATCGCACGTTACAGGCAGTCGCACACCAAATCGTCACACTCAAGAGTTCGTCAGCTACGTCACTCGACAATGCAGTCTGCTCGATTGCATTCACCACGGCATCATAAAACAGGTATGCTGCCATCACTGTATGACAATTTGAAATGAGACTCACCTGAAAGAAAGGGTTTTTTCCACTCAGCACACGAGTGTCCAGAGTTCGTGTGCCCATTGCAGTCTGCTGTGTCGGTGGGTCCTAGTCAATAGAAGCCTTTGCAATGGCACACGTCCCTCCAGCCCAGTTTGCAGAGGACGGTGCCGAACTGTTGATGCAAAAATGTCCACACCCATCGCAGTGCTCCAACATCGTACCAACACTGTGGACAAAACTGTTCTATCCATTACAGCCCAGCAGAAAAGGTGGCAGTCATCTCACATTGTTGTCACACAGTGTCATGCAGTACGCTGTCCACACTGTGTATGGCCCTCTTCTCTCTACAGGTTCCACATATGCCTCATTGCTGAAACAGTGTTCCCTGTGTGAGCTGCAATATCACAGAACGACAAAACCGCCTCTCGGAGACCAATCATTCTGCTCCGTTCGAATGCACTCATGTGCTGACATTCCACCCTGTGATGTCAGTGAGGCATACTGACACTGGATTACATGTTTCCACTTCGAACAATGGCTCTACACTGACTGAGCATTGCATCTGGTCTCGCCAAAGAGGGTGCTGTTGGGCTTATGTGCACACTAGCTCTTTGTCATTTAAATAACTAATTACGGTTCCATTGTTCCACACATCATCTTATGTGGTGTGTTGCAGACCATCACTTCTGAGTGTTTCACTTTTTACAAACAGTAGTGTAAATCTAAATGTTTGGAATATTTCCTGAAAGTATTTGTCTGGAATGTAGCCTTGCACAAAAGTGAAACAGATGATAACCAGTACAGGGAAGAAGACAGTATGGCTGATAAAACTGTAGAGGAAGACAAAGCCTTGACTACAAATCAATGTAGGTTTTGGATTTACATAGAGGCTTGCACAGGACAGTCTAGCATGGAAAGCTGTGTCAAATTTGTCTTCAGACTGAAAACCACAACAACAATAATTTAAAATTTTGATTTGGGAGTAAAGGAAAGCACTATGTTACATAAACCCTGTCATGGACGAAAACATGGGTGTGGAACTATCAACAGACAGTAACACCAACTGCATGCAGGTTCTATGAAGCGCTAATCTACTAACCCCAATTATTGCACAAATATGTTCATATGTAAAATGATCAATATGCAGAGCATACAATAGCTTTTTCCATCATAGCTTAGTGAAGGATCTTGCCAAGAACCCAGAAATTTCTGTTTCTACATAAAACTACTAAATTCATCAAAGACTACTGTCCACTCACTCATTGACCACTCTGGTGTAGCAACAGAAGACAGCAATACAAGAGCTCAGTTCTTAATTTTCGAGTTTAAAACGTCATTCACACAGAAGGATTGTCCAGATATATCATTTTTGACTGTTGCACAGACTCGGATGTGGAGAACATTGGAATACACAATCCTGGCACTGAGAAGCGACTGCACGAGTTGAAAACAAACGAGTCCTCAAGTCTGGATGGAATTTGGATTTGTAACGAGTACTCTGTACTAAAGGACCATTATCGAGCTTACATCTATTGCAAATCGCTTACTCGGTGCAAACCCTGAGTGACTGGAAAAAAGTGCAGTTGACTCCTGTGCATAAGAAGGGTAAGTGAACAGACCCTCAAAATTACAGACCCATATCATTAACATCAGTTTGCTGCAGAATCATTAAACATATTCTCATTTTGAATGGAATAAAGTTCCTCGAGATAAAAAAAACATCAGACCATGGATCAGCACTTGTGAAAACTCAGCTTGCCCTTTTCTCATATGCTGTCCTCTGATAGGTGAAGGGGAACAGGCACATTCTGTACTCCTAGGTGTCCAAAATATGTTTGACACTGTGCTCTACTGTGGATTGTTAACAAAGTACGAGCCCACGCTACAGTTTCCCAGATACATAAAAGACTATTTAAATTATAGGACCCAGTACACTGTCCTCAACAGTGAGTGTCTGTCAGAGCCGAGGGTATCGTCAGAAGTGCCATAAAGAACTGTGACAAGATTCCAAATGATTTGATGGATTGGGTGAGCAACAATCTGTGGCTATTTGCTGATGATGCTGTAGTATACGGAAAAGTATCATTGCTGAGTGACCGTAGAGAGATACAGCATGACTTTGACAGAATTTCTATTTGGTGTGATGAATGGCACCAAGCTCTAAACATAGAAAAATGTAACTTAATGCAATCCTCTACTGTTCAAATACAATATTAGGGGTGTGCAGGTTCACAAAGACATGTTGACTAAATACCTACAATATGTGATAAAAAGTATCCAGACACCCCCAAAAACATACATTTTTATGTTAGGTGCAGTGTGCTACCACCTACTGACAGATACTCCTTATCAGCGACCTGTCTGTGTATGTGTGGATGGATATGTGTGTGTGTGCGAGTGTATACCTGTCCTTTTTTCTCCCTAAGGTAAGTCTTTCCGCTCCCGGGATTGGGATGACTCCTTACCCTCTCCCTTAAACCCACATCCTTTCGTCTTTCCCTCTCCTTCCCTCTTTCCTGATGAAGCAACCATTGGTTGCAAAAGCTAGAATTTTGTGTGTATGTTTGTGTGTCTATCGACCTGCCAGCACTTTCATTTGGTAAGTCACATCATCTTTATTTTTCCCACGTGGAATGTTTCCCTAAGATGATGTGACTTACCAAATGAAAGCGCTGGCACGTCGACAGACACACAAACAAACACAAACATACACACAAAATTCCAGCCCTCACAACCAACTTCCGCCCCGCCAGGAAAGAGGGAAGGAGAGCGAAAGACAAAAGGACCCGGGTTCCAAGGGAGAGGGCAAGGAGTCACTCCAATCCCGGGAGTGGAAAGACCCACCCTAGGGGCATGAAAGGGAAGCAGTGATTGGGAGGGGAGTGAGACAGGGTTGTAGCCTATCCCCAATGTTATTCAATCTGTGTATTGAGCAAGCAGTAAAGGAAACAAAAGAAAAATTCGGAGTAGGAATTAAAATCCATGGAGAAGAAATACAAACTTTGAGGTTTTCCAATGACATTGTGATTCTGTCAGAGACAGTAATGGACCTGGAAGAGCAGCTGAATGGAATGGACAGTGTCTTGAAAGGAGGATATAAGATGAACATCAACAAAAGCAAAATGAGGATAATTTAATGTAGTCGAATTAAATTGGGTGATGCTGCGGGAATTAGATAAGGAAATGAGACGCTTAAAGTAGTAAATGATAACTGATGATGGTCAAAGTAGAGAGGATATAAAATGTAGACTGGCAATGGCAAGGAAAGCATTTGTGAAGAAGAAGAATTTGTTAACACCGAGTATAGATTTAAGTGGCAGGAAGTCGTTTCTGAAAGTATTTGTATGGAGTGAAGCCATGTATGGAAGTGAAACATGGACGATAAATAGTTTGGACAAGAAGAGAATAGAAGCTTTTGAAATGTGGTGCTGCAAAAGAATGCTGAAGATTAGATGGGTGGATCACATAACTAATGAGGAGGTACTGAATAGAATTGGGGGGAAGGGAAATTTGTGGCACAACTTGACTAGAAGAAGGGGTCGGTGGGTAGGACACATTCAGAAACATCAAGGGATCACCAATTTATTATTTCAGGGCAGCGTGGAACGTATAAATTGTAGAGGGAGACCAACAGATGAATACACTAAGCAGATTCAGAAGAATGAAGGTTGCAGTAGGTACTGGTAGATGAAGAAGCTTGCACAGGATAGAGTAGCATGAAGAGCTTCTGCATCAAACCAGTCTCTGGACGAAGACCACAACAACAACATATTGCAAAAACCAGATTTTTTTTGTATTTCACTGTCTTTGACTTTTATATCAGTGATTTGTTGATAATGTGCATGTTTGGGGCAGGGAATATCCACACAAGCTTCTGGAACACATTCACGATTCACCTAAAGCTAAAATCTTTTACGCCATGTCCTCTTCAAAAGTTAATGGACCATTTTTCTTTGTGGAGAAAACTGGACATAACAAAGCAACGGCTTATTCCACAAAGACAGTGGAGACTTCATTTTGTAACAAGATGCTACTCCACCACACTTTCTTTCAGATATTCATGATTACTTCAATGGTGAAGTGTCTCAGCACTGTATTGGACACGCATCCCATAGTGATTCTTCTCTTCTCCACTGTCCCCCATGGTGATGTGACATTAACTCCATGTGATTTCATCTTATGGGGTTATATCAAAGATCATGTGTTTCTGCTTCCACTGCCTGTTAATTTGGAAAAGTTGCAAGGAAGGATAATTAATGCATTCACTGATATCGACTCTGATGTGTATGTTAAGAGTTCAACTGTCGTACTGACATTTTCACCTCACTAATGGTGCTCATATTCAGCACCTGTAATGTGAATTAAAAACTTGGAGAGATACTCTGTCCACTGATGTGTGTCTAATTTCTGCATGTCTTGCAGTTTTCATGTAGTTATCTTCTCAAACCCCATAGGTAATTAGGAACAACCCTGTATTTTCAATTTCATGAGGCTAACATTCTGATTCCCCGTTCTCCTTGAATCTCAGACCACAAATGCTTGAAAATAAGCAGATGGTACAAAACCTTTCTTGAGCAGTTCATATTCCAAATTTGAGAAAATCCAAGAAATTGTGGAAAAATAGAAGAAACTTATTGAAATTGTGGTGTCACCGCCAGACACCACACTTGCTAGGTGGTAGCCTTTAAATCGGCTGCGGTCCATTAGTATACGTCGGACCCCCGTGTCGCCACTATCAGTGATTGCAGACCGAGCGCCGCCACACGGCAGGTCTAGTCTAGAGAGACTTCCTAGCACTCGACCCAGTTGTACAACTGACTTTCCTAGCGATGGTTCACTGACAAAATACGCTCTCATTTGCCGAGACGATACATCTACATCTACATCTACATCGATTCTCCGCAAGCCACCCAACGGTGTGTGGCGGAGGGCACTTTACGTGCCACTGTCATTACCTCCCTTTCCTGTTCCAGTCGCGTATGGTTCGCGGGAAGAACAACTGTCTGAAAGCCTCCGTGCGCGCTCTAATCTCTCTAATTTTACATTCGTGATCTCCTCGGGAAGTATAAGTAGGGGGAAGCAATATATTCGATACCTCATCCAGAAACGCACCCTCTCGAAACCTGGCGAGCAAGCTACACCGCGATGCAGAGCGCCTCTCTTGCAGAGTCTGCCACTTGAGTTTATTAAACATCTCCGTAACGCTATCACGGTTACCAAATAACCCAGTGACGAAACGCGCCGCTCTTCTTTGGATCTTCTCTATCTCCTCTGTCAACCCGACCTGGTACGGATCCCACACTGATGAGCAATACTCAAGTATAGGTCGAACGAGTGTTTTGTAAGCCACCTCCTTTGTTGATGGACTACATTTTCTAAGCACTCTCCCAATGAATCTCAACCTGGTACCCGCCTTACCAACAATTAATTTTATATGATCATTCCACTTCAAATCGTTCCGTACGCATACTCCCAGATATTTTACAGAAGTAACTGCTACCAGTGTTTGTTCCGCTATCATATAATCATACAATAAAACTAAATTAGTTAGAATAGTCTTCAGCTACGTCATTTGCTATGACCTAGCAAGACGTCATTATCAGTTGCTATTGATCTTGTGATTCATGTACCGTCAGACCGACACTCATCATTAATGGATTAAAGTTAAGTATTCCACCAGCTATGTCCGTTTTTTCTAAAGTCTAATTTCCTTGTCCTGTTCCAGACCTCACGCCAGCCTGCGTGAGCTAAAACACGTGCCTTTCGGCTTCCTCTATGAACACTGTGTTGGCTCTCCTGCCAACACACAACAGAAATAACCAGAGATAAACAAATGATGAACAAAGTGATAAAACAGCAACAATCAAGATAAAGAAGTATTTGTGGGTCCATAAAAAGGAAGCTGGAGTGGGGACAAGACATTTTAGTCTAATCCATGAAATGAAGAAAAAGGCAAACACTACATAAGATGGATTAATCACAGCATTTCAGTACCTTCTCTTCACATAAGGTTATCTGAAGTTTCTCCTCGCGATTCTGTGTTTGTTTCAGGTTTAAAGACAAGGCTGAATTCTCCTTCTCCTTGGATTCCACTTCTGCTTTCATATCTTTCAGATCTTGTTCCATGCGGTCTCGGATTCTCTGTTGCTTGCTCGCTTCTGACACATGGCCCTGTACATGAAGAAAAGAAAAAGGTTTTGAAAAAATAATTTTGATCAATTTACAGAAAATTATTTAAAACTCAATCATTGTTGCACAATGTTTCTATGCTAGTGTCTTCCATACACAAGTTTTGCAACCAGATATTGGCAAGAAACAATATTTGAAGGGTACTGGGAAATATAATGGTAACCCACATTAGATGAGTGGAGATATTCAACTGGAAAAGTTTAAAAAAATATTTCATACATAAGATATTAATATTTTATTATTTGTGCTACAAACTTTGAGTTAATAATGTTCAGAATGCTATCTTTTCCTAGCTGTGGCGAACATATTACGTGGCATACCATTGTTTTCCTGCAACAAACACAGGACAGCTGAAAATCCTCACATTTCATCTGCAGATGCATCTATATACTCATCCTCATTTGTAAATATCTTCTTGGTTTTTATTGCTTTGTAGAATTTGTGATAAATAGACGGTATCCAGTTCAGTACAGATATGAGGTCTTGTTTCTTCTTTGAGTCAATTGGAACTGACCCAGAATACTTCTTTTGAAGACTTGTTCCTTCTAACGGTAAGGCAACCTCATTTGGGTTAACTGACCTTCTGTCAGTCTTCCCCATGAAATGTACTTGATACGAACAATATTCCTGGCACATCTGCACCGAGAAGGAGCTCTACAGCATCTCGCAATAATACCTTATGCCCTTCTATTGAGGTATTCTTTTGATTAAATGTAGGTCTCATGTCAGTGATGCATACAAAATCTTCTGACAACATAACATGGACACAAAATGGTCGTGTTTGGCCACACTTAAGTTGTCCACACAGTCTTGAGGGGCACACACAAACTGCACATGTCGGCATACATACTGCTCCACAACAGCAAAATCTCTATCACTTGGCAACATGAAATGTCCAGAAAGTGAGAAGTGGTGCTCGATGTTGGAAAATCTTCCTTTTGCTATAAGCAGCATCCAAACAAACACAATGTTCCAGTTTTTGTTTTGCCCAGAGCAGTTGTCTTAAATTGCAATCAAAATTATTCCCTCACATATTGTGATCAAAATACTACAGCAAGCAGCTGCCTATTTGCTCTCAACCCCTTGATGCTACCATTTCATCCAAAAGAAAGAATGACCTGGTGACGAATTACAGGGATAAATGCTGAATCTTACAGAACATTGGACCTGTAGAGAGTTTAGAAGTGGGCAATGCCTGTTGTAGATCAGAAGTTATTAAATTGTTGTCTTTATCAAAAACTGCCTTCTCTGTTTGCAGTTTTATATTATCTTGACCTGCCTGGGCTTTTCTGAGATGTAACTCCTTCTGTATATTTATTTCTCTTCATCTTTCCAGGTCGTTTTTTCCTTCTATCAGTTGAATTTCATTTGGATCACCTGTTGGGGAAGTATCTGATATTGGCGGTTTGAATGAAATATTGTAATCTTGAATAAAAATGCGATGATACTTATCAAAATATACAGTTTTCACTTTGATATCAGAGTAGTACTCATCTTTATAATGGTTGTAGCAACTTTGTATGGAATATTCCATCGACATATAGAATTTTTCACCATTATCTTTTATACTGTAGTACTTTTGTATTTTGGAATACCTTCTATATGTTTTTTGACTAATTGCGCATCTTCCTCTGAATAGGCATGTGGTCTATTCTTGTGTTTGCCTCTTCTATCTTCTGGTGGAGTAGTAGCCACTGTTCACATTTTGGATTGCATGTTTTCTACTCTACCTCTGTTGTGCTGCAAACCATGTATGCTTAAAAATGCAACTTTACAGACATCAGTGCTTCTGTCATCTTTTACAACATTGTATCGTACAGTGTTGTTACGCCTGCTAATTTCATTGCCTGTATATCTTCTTTTTATGGATTCCAGCTGCTTGGAACCAAACAAATAAGCATTTTGTCTATTGAAGTCCCCAGTGTTCCAGAATGGCTTGTTTATAAGCTGTATAAGTTTCTCCCTGATCCATTCAAAACACTTTTTAGAATACCTTCTTTTGTAGTACATTCAAGTTCACTATTCCTTGTAAGTTTCTTCTGTTGTTGTTTGTTCACTAGGTTTTTTTTTCTTTTTCTCGATGTTTTCATTGTGACGTCTTTATTCTCAGGTTCAGTTCTGTTATGATTCTCTTCACTCCACTAAAAAAAATAAATTTGTATGGATAGTGTAATATTAAAAAGTGCTGTTAACCAATAAAATGGTAATCTCATCAATGTTGTGATGAATAAAATGGTAACCCACAAATACAAGAATATTTCTTTTTGTAAACATCCCATGATTTACAGATGACAATGTAGTTGCAGTAAAAGATGTGTTAACTCTATCTTCGTATCAATATCTTGTAAAAAAAGTTGAATGTGGAAATAAAATACATAACCTAACTAGCACAGATGACAATACAGTTGCAGTAAAAGATGTGTTAACTCTATCTTTGTATCAAGATCTTGTAAAAAATGTTGAATATGGAAATAAAATACATAACCTAACTAGCTAGCATGAAGATAATGGTAACCAGCAAATAACAACATTATGTGGAAAACAAAACTTACTTGATTGCAGTAGAATTAATATAAGTAGAATCTTCCATCTCCTCATTTAAATCGAAATCTGGATCATTAATGTCATCATCAAAACAGTCAGAATCACTGGAATCACCACATGTGGGTTCCCACAGAAACAAATCAACATTGTGCTGCCATCTGTCATCGATAAGATGAACTTGTTACACCACCTAGCATAGATCAGGATTACCATTGTCTTACTGTACTCAGTTTGAAAAATTCAAATTTGAGGGTTACCATTGTCTTTCCCCATACCCTACATGTGTACTGCCTACAAAAGTAATGTAATGTTCAATAGAAACTACTTTATATCTCTAGAATGCACCTCCACTTCTTGAGTCAGCTCACTAATTCGTGCGTCAGCCGCAGACATTTCCTTTTCCAGCTCCGCTTGGTAATTCAGTGTGTTTGCCAATCTTTCCTTTATGACTGACAAATCGTTCAATAGCTTCTCTCTTTCTTTCATAAGACCTTCTTTACTCTTCGCAGCAGGACCAGACCTGCCACAATTCCATTCAGTTCAGTTGTTTGTTTGTTCCACAGAATGAGTCTGTACACAGTTTACACAATACATACAGTGGAGGCCAATGTTGGTACAATACAGTTATACACATTTTTAAACTAAATGAGCAATGAAAGGTTATCAGAAAATAACCTTCCCTAGTGTCATAAAAAGTTGACTGTAGACATTTAATGGTATTCACATATCAGCCGTTCAGCTACTTCTGAACATGCTCACCATCATACCACATCAGCCCAAAAGGTTTTGAGTCTGGATTAATAAAAATTAGAGAAAAGTTAAGATAGTGGTTTTAATACTTCAGGTGTTCTACTTAGTCTCCCCCATTTGAGCACTATGCACAGAACATTCACACAGAAGTGTGAAACTGTCAGGCAAGTTCTTCTTTAGGACGTTGCTCAGCTCACTCGTCACATTTTTTGGAAAATAATTGTCTGTGGTTTGCATTTCAATCAACCTGAGGCTGGCACTCAGGTGTCGCTACCTTCTTCTTCTTCTAACACCCCCACCCTCCCACCTGCCCTACTCTGGGAGACAGGGTGTGTGGGACAAACTTTGCACACACTTTTCTCTTTTTCCAAAACATTCTTGAGGATGTTGTGACTTGTGACATACTGCAGCTGCACATCCACTACATAACACTGCCTACTCACAACAGCCTGGTCAAATACATATCTCTTGTTTCTATTGTTTACAGTTGCTGGTTCAAGCTACCAACATAGTTATTGTGCTGATGTCTCTTGTACACCAGGAGTATCATTCCTCTCTCCTCTCTCAGGACTCTTTGGATGGACAATGTTTGTGAGCTACTTCTCATACCATGCTGTTGAGAACTATATAGATGTCTGTGAAAATCAAATTTATAGACAAACTACCAGTCCCAAAGCAACGGCCTTGCCGCAGTGGATACACCAGTTCCCATCAGATCACTGAAGTTAAGCACTGTCAGGCGTGGTCGGCACTTGGATGGGTGACCATCCGGGCCGCCATGCGCTGTTGCCATTTTTCAGGGTGCACTCAGCCTCGTGATGCCAATTGAGGAGCTACTCGACTGAATAGTAGCGGCTCCGGTCAAAGAAAACCATCGTAACGACCAGGAGAGCGGTATGCTGACCACACGCCCCTCCTATTCACATCCTTATCTGGGGATGACACGGCGGTCAGATGGTCCTGATGGGCCACTTGTGGCCTGAAGACAAAGTGCTTTTTACCAGTCCCAAAGATCTGAATTGCCTTTTAACCAAGTCTCAACATCCTACACTTCATATGAAAAAACAATGTCCTCATTTCCTGTTATGGAATATTAATTAATATTTAAGATTATATTTATTATTAATGTTAATTAACAAAATTTCCACATATAGGCCAGTGGAAATACTGTCTTTCTAAAGTTTGTAATTAATGTGAAACTGAACAGATATTAAATGCACCACACACACACACACACACACACACACACACACACACACAAACACACAATTATGACCTATTCCAACACTTCATGGTTCTCATTATCATCATTTCCATTGTGCATATTCTGTGGCTTGAGGTTCAGATAAAACTACCAATACACATGCGATTACAATGCATTACAACTATGCACATGATGCACACATTAAATTACAGTGTGTATCCTACATAACAACTGAGCAGTGCAGAGCAGCAAAATTATACTTTGTGCTGTGGGCCCATGTGGAAATGAATATCGTCAGAGAAATCTGACAGACAGCTGTGTGGGGCTACAGATGTAGATAAAGCTGGTTCACCCTAAGTTCAACACACGTCAGGAGCATCAATACATGCTAAAATCTCAATCGATGGCAGTGTCGCTTCAGGCCCTTATGGTTCTCAGTGCTTCAGTTTATATATTACTGTGACTCTTAAGTCTGCCACCTGGGATGGAAAACAGTATGAGTCTGTAGCTCTTCACCACTGTAAAACACTGAGAAGACTGAATTTTCTTCAGGTGCATGGAAATATAGAAATAAATGGGAGTGTGACAAACAATACAAAATGTATATTCAAACATTTTAAATGCAACTACTGCAGAAAATGGGTCAATAGGTTGTTCTCTAAGCATTATCACAAATCACAAAATTTTATCTCTTCCAAGTAGCCTACAAAACGGAACACTTCACTGTCCGATAATAATGGTGAGCACTTTTGCTAGCAGTTCCAGAAGAAACCATGAATACAGATGTCATTATTAATGCAAGTTGGTGTTATGATCATCTGCCACCATCAGTTAGAGGATGCTAAACCAAAAATTACAGTTATTTGTAGATTAGTTTAGATTTGGTAAACATTTCACTAAGTTATGCTACGTGTTTTCCACTAAGATGGAAAAAGTGCAGTATCATTTGGAATTTAGGTTTTGATTCAGGATGAAAAAACATACAAGGAGATAAAAGTGAAATTGTATGCTATTTATTGACCCTCCTCCACCGATGATAACAGGAAAGCACAGTATGTCCTAGATGAAAGTGGTCTCACATACATAATACATACATTCAGTCATAGAAAAACATCATTTTATTTAAAATCATACTTTTAAATACAGGGTGTCCCACTCAAACCTCCCCGATTTCAAGGACCCAGAAGAGAAAAACCACAGTAGATAAGACAATGAAAAATGCACCACATTGTAGAGCATCTCAAACAATTTATATTCCCCAATTTATATTCCCATGTCAGAAGTGCCAAGTATCGTCACCAGAGTGCAGTATAGTCACATGGAGTGAAAATGGCGACTCCACAGCAGCGCTCGCAAGCAGTAGTGTGGTTTCCAGAAACAAATTCGCCGATTACTGTGCAAAGAAATTATTGTCGTGTGTATGAATGTGATCCACCTGATGTGAAAACAATTAAGGAATGGTATAGGAAGTTTCTGGCAACAGGAAGTGTTCTGAAACATTCTGACGTTGCTCGTTATGGTGTTTCAGAAGAGACAGTGAAGGACATCAGACAAACGTTTCTCAGAAGCCCACGTAAGTTAATTCATCAAGTATCTAGGCAACTTGATGTACCCCAATCAACATTGCATCGCGTAGTTCACAAACGTCTTCGTATGTGTGCTTAAGAAGTGCAAATTCTGCTATATCTGATGCCGAACGACAAACCATGCCAACAACAATTTACTGCGGATATGCTGCAGCATATTGATATGGATGCCAGCTTTCTGGAAAGATGTTTATTCTCAGATGAGGCAACCTTTCACCTATCAGGAAGGGTTAATGGGCATAATGTTCGGATTTGGGATTCACAAAATCCGCACGTTGTCATTGAATGTGTTCATGATAGCCCTAAACTAAATGTCTGGTGCAGGCTAATGCACGACAGGATTGTTGGACCATTTTTATTTGTGGAACAAACAGTGAATGGGTCAGTGTATCTGGACATGTTGGAGCAGTTTGTGTACCCTAAGATACAAGACTTGCAACCCAACATCATTTTTCAACAAGGTGGAACTCCGTCAGATTGGTCAATGGCTGTTCGCAAGTTCCTGGATAGGAAATTTCCTAATCGTTGGATCGGAGGACCCATTGCCTGGCCACCATGTTCACCCGACACATTAAGTTGTTTGATTTCTTCATGTGGGGATTAGTGAAGGACAGAGTGTATACTACCAAAGTGGACGATATTCCTAAGTTGCGACATAGTATCACTAATGCGATTGCAACGATAAACAGAGGAAATGTTACAAATAACTTGCCAAGAAATTGAATATAGATTCGATATTCTTCGTGCTACAAATGGTTCACATGTAGAGGTGTATTGACGATAAATAAATAAATTTTTTGAGACGCTCTACAATGTGGTGCATATCTCATTGTCATATCTACTATGGTTTTCTTTCCTGGGTCTTTGAAATTAGGAAGGTTTGAGTGGGACAGACTGTATTACAATTAATTTAAAAATTACACCTTATGTTGAAAATGGTCACCCTGCATCCCTGCACTTTTTTTTTCTCTCATGAACTATAACATTGACTGTTTCAGTACTCCAGCATATGTTTCCTTGAGTTGGCCTATCGTTTTTGGGCTTCTTTCCTACACTTTTCCAGTTAAATATCCCCAAAGATAAAAAATCACAAGGTGTAGTCAAGAAAATGAGATGGACACAAACCTTTGCTTTTTGTGTGTTCCTTTGTGGAGGCTTCACAGATATGAAAGATTAAAGCAATGTTGGCCAAATACCTCTATCTTGCAGGAAGAAGCAGCACAGCCTTTCACGTTCCTTTAACTGAAGGTATTTAATTGGGTAGATAAAAAATGTACTCACCAACCGGCAGCAGAACACACACATAAAAGACTGTTGTGACTGGCAAGCATTCCAAGCTGTGGCTCCTTCTTCAGGAAGAAGGGTTGAAGGAGAAGAAAGAAGGGTCAGGAAAAGGACATTACCCAGTTATTGTCTGAGAACTATTTATTTCAGTCACAGCTGCTGTATTTTCTTCTGTATAGAAATGTTTCAGTAATTTTTAATGTTTTTATTCGTATAAATTATTTCATATTATGTTCAAGCCACTGTAAACAAAATGTTAATAGCTACTTGAATTTCATGCAGTCAAAAGTTCAGCTTCTAAAGCTCAGCATTCTTAGAAACAATAAATTGTAATACAGTGGGAAAAAAACTGTAGGTATAAGCTCTTGAACAATTAAAGACAAACAAGATATTTAAATGGTTAAAAAAGTATTGAATTGATAACTGACTACCAGAAAATCTGCACCAAAACTGCAGTTATTTTGTTACAATGAGGAATTTGATCGCCAATGTAAGGGTTTTTGGTGGACCTGTCGCTGTTCACATAACTGGAAAGGTGAAACCAAGAATTGTCACTCATAAAATACAGTGGAGGGTAACATTCACCATTGACAGTTTTTTAAGCAACACTTGTCCTCCTTTTCTTAATCAGCTGCAAGTAATGCCTGAACATATGATATGTGGTATGATTTCATGTGTGAGGACTTAAAAGTCATTCCACAATTAACACCTGTCCGTTGAAAAAGCCACCCGACAGATTTTTTCGGGCTACCAGTAATTTTCTGCAAAATGGTTGCAACCGCTTCTAGAGTTTGAATTGATAGCTTAGGTTAGGTTTTGATTAGAGGCATTGCCATTGGACCACCATTATGTTATCAACTTCTAAACACTATATTTTTCAGGAAAACTGGAGTTTGGGAATCGTTCATGACATATTTCACAAGTCTTATGACAAATTTATTTTAGCCAGGAGATCTCTGAGATCAGGCTGCCTTTGTTTCTCAGCTTTACATATTTGCTTAAGATGTCTAGGTCAGGAGAAACCCTAACTTCTAATCTAGACATCTTAAGCCAATACTTCCATAAATGGAGGTTACAGTCTAATACAAATAAAACAGATGTTGCAAGTTTTCATCAGTCCAGCAAATCACCACGCAGAGCTTTCGAAGTTTATTTTGAAGGATACAAACTTCATCATGAGATGCATCCAAAATACTTAGAGATTACCTTAGACAGAACAGTTTCTTTTAAGGAGCACTTGACACCTAAATCTGCTAAGCTCCGAAGAAGAAATAACATTCTTCATAAGTTCTGTCTCAATAGTTGTGGATTGTCAGCACTGTTTGAATACTGGCACTCGAACTGGTCTACTTGACAGCAGAGAACTGTGCGTCTGTCTGATTCAACAGTCCATATGTAGAGAGGTCAATGTACTACTTAATGAATCATGCACATTGTTAAGAGGAGCAATACAATCCACTCACATATACTGGTTTCCTATCTTGAGTCCCTCCTGATACCAGCTGGGAGAATGCACTACTACATAAATACCATGAGACTCTTGATAACACCTAGCTAGAAAATTGAGTGATGAGCTCTCTGTGATGTGATAAAATTCAGATCAAGACATCCCAATCTACGATTTTGCTGAGGATGAATTCAGTGCCACTGATGAGTGCAAATGCTTCTGGCAACAAAACAGCCCTCCATAATGCATGAAACTGCTCTGCATCCAGGAGAAATGCCTGGATTTGAATAGCCCTGGGCAATATGCACTACTATGAATTGCACCCAAATGGGCAACACAGATATGCAGATGTAGAGAGGGAGTCAGGTCATCCTAGCTGCCTGGTTGATAAACAGTTGCTGGAAGGTATGATTTTTATTATGCAGGAAGGAGCTCCACCCCACATTGCTACACATTTGAAAGATCTCTTGCACTCATTGTTTGGTGAGGATCACTTGCTGAACAACATGTTCGACATGCTCAGCCTTCTAGGTACCCAGACCTCCATCTGTTACCAGTTGTGGGGTTACCAAGTCTACTGTGATTATGTGACCTCACTAGGGTTGCTAAGAAAACAACATTCGACAGCAATTTCTTACCATAACTACTGACATGTTGCACAGTGCTGTTCACAGAATTGTCTCTCGACTACACATACTGCTGATTGATGATGGCCGACATGTTGAGCATTTGTTATAAGGAATATAGTCTTTGCTAAAAATCATTTGTTATGGTCATTATTGCTTTTGTATCATATGAAGCACCATATGTTGGTCATTTTGTGCACTTGTTTCTGGTTTCAATAAAACCCCATAGCATCTTAAGCATGCAAGTCAATTTTTATCTCTCTACCTACATTATTCTGTGAAGTATCATTTCCTCACTAATTTTGTGGTGGGTGGGGGAGGGAGGCTCCTAGTTACTTATCAATTCTCTTAATTTTCAGCATCCTTCCATAACATTACATCTGAAACATTTTGACTCCTTTTCCAGTTTTCAAATACGAAAGTAGTTTGGAAAGTAAGTTTCGTTTCGATTTTTCTCCACGGCACTGCTACGATTGCAGTTCTTCTGGAGCGCAGTAGTACGTCCAATACAAGCAGAATGAAATGACACATTTTGAGCTCACTCTGGGTTGTGTGTCATTCTTAGTGATATTTTATAATGGCATCGTCGGTCTAAAATCCCACTGCGTGTGAACCGAGTTCTTCGAAGCATTTTCTGAATGCTAAGAATGTTAAACCAAGTGACATTCATCAACAAACCTGTTACGGAGGATGAAACTTAGATTACTTATGAGACCCGTGAAATGAAACAGCATTCGATGGAATGGAGGCGCACTTCGTTCCCGTGAAAGGTAAACCCAAGCAACTCTTGACACCACAAAAAGGAATGTTCACCGTGTTTTGGGACAGACAAGGCAATTGACTGACCAATTTTTTACCATGACGTGAAACAATCAATAAGGATATTTATCGGGAGATGCTTAAGAAATTGCACCGCACAATACAGAACAAGTGCAAAGGAGCTATCTCAAAAGATGTGGGTTTCATTGACAACAACGCCCGACCACACACTGCGAATGTGACTAAGTAACTACTCCAGAGCTTTCGCTGGGACATTTTTGGCCATCCTCCATTGAGTTAACACCTCTCTTGTAGCAATTTTCATTTCTTTCAGCATCTTCAGTCGTTCCTTGGTGATAAGTGCTTCAACAATGATGATGAGATAAAAGAACACATTAGAGCACATGGTTGATAACACAGGTGTCAACATTCTATGATGAAGGAATATATAAATGTATACTACACTATGAGAAATGCCTGGAAAATTATGGGGGTTATATTGAAAAGTAGTGTAGATGTTATAGATTTCCATGAAATGAATTGCTTTCTTTATTTGTATTCAACTCCTTTTTTATTACCAAAAGGAAAAAACTTTTCGAACCACCCTCGTATTCCAAAATTTACATCCTTGCAGTACTGAGCTCCAGGTGCGTATTCTTCTCAGATCACGACCTTTGTTTGATATTATAAGATTTCTTTCAGTGAGGAATGTCCACTTCTTCCATGTTATATTGAAGCAGTACTGAAGCTGCTCATACCTTTAGTTCATTGTTAATTGTGGTGCTATGTGGTTGTGCTAGCATACAGATATGACAGTTCAATTAACATCTAAATAGGGCACAAAAAAATTGAATTGCAAAATAACGTGAAGCATCCACATCAGGAACAGACAAGCAACCTACAATTTCAGCATGAATAATTTTATTAGTGCCTCATGGCACAGTTCACACGTTTATAAGAAGGGTAGTGGTAGTAACCCACAAAACTATGTTGTCCAATCTTGTAGACTATTCTGAGCTCAAACAATAATCTTGAACAGCCAACCAGCATGGGCATGGAGCCTGAAAACATTGATCATGTGAAACCCAATTCACACTTTTCTCACGACATACTAAAAGCTTTGGATCAAGACAGTCAGGTAGGTGCAGTACATCTTGATTTCCAAAAAGCATTTCACTCAGTACCACACCTACATTTATTATCAAAAGTATGATAATATGGGGTATCAAGTGACATTTATGGCTTGATTGAGGACTTTTTGGTAGGGAGGACGAGATATATTATCTTGGACGGAGAGATGTAGAAGCAACTTTGGATGTGGGAAGTGTGATGGGACCCTTTCTGTTAATATTGTATATTAATGACCTTGCGCACAATATTAACAGTAACCTGAGACTTTTTGGTGATGATGCAGTTATCTATAATGAAGTACAATCTGAAAAAAGCTGCATAAATATTCAGTAAGATCTTCATAAGATTTCAAAGTGGTACAAAGATTAGCAACTGGCTTTAAATGTGCAAGTATGTTCAATTGTGCATTTGACAACACAAAAAAACCTAGTATCCAACGACTATAATACCAGTGAGTTACAGTTGGAATCAGCCAAATCATACAAAAACCTGGGTGTAACACTTTGTAGGGATATGAAATGGAATGATCATGTAGGCTCAGTCGTGAGTAAAGTAGGTGGTAGACTTCAGTTTGTTGGTAGAATACTGACAAAGTGCAATTAGTCTACAAAAGAGGTTGTTTACAAATCATTTGTGCAATCAATGCCCATTCTGTGGCTTAGTGAAGGGTAAAAAACCGAATGTCAAATGAGCAGCAATGGGAGTGAAACTCAAGAAGGAGGGAAACTAAAAACAGAAGGAAGTCTCAGAAAACTGCTACTGAAGATGGGTTGGTTTCCTCGACAAAGAGCTTCAAATGACTGATGTCACCTCACTGACACTGATAAACTCAAGGACGCGATTGGCTGAGTGCGTGTCATCTGCTAAAAGGGAAGATATATCAGGCGACAGCTGTAAACGGGCATGTATCGTATTAAAATAGGGGCACTGAAGTGAAAGTTGCCTCATCGTCCATGGGTGAGAGCTGTGGGGACAAAGAGGGGGAGGATCGCCACTTAAAAGACATCAATGGCTAAAAAGACAGTTTCCTATCCAGAGTCTAGTTAAAATTACCTCCTCCCAAAGACAAGGCTGAGAGGAAGAGGTCCAAGCATACGGAAGAGGTTTGACGTGCCGTCATTTATTATCGGGATGTGCAGACCAAAGTGTGTGCCATAAGAGAGCAACACGGTGACATAAAATGCTCTGTAGATCAGAAAAAGGGAACCACATGAACAGTGGGCCGAGGAAGAGAGACAGCAGCCTTGGCCGCTATATCTGCTGTCTCGTTTCAGCGGATTCCAACATGCCCTGGGAGCTAGAGGAATGCCACAGAGCTGCCTCCCAAGTGGAGCACATGGAGGCAGTCCTGAATCCGGTGGACCAGATGATGGACAGGATAAAGAGCTCGGAGCTTAAGAAGAGAGCTGAGCGATTCCGCGTGTATAATATACTGAATCCGCTTATGGTAACAGATGTATTGGACAGCCTGGAGAACAGCGTAAAGCTCCACAGGAACAGCCGAACACTGGTTGGGAAACCAAAATCTAACAGGGGTGTCACAAACATAGGCACTCCCAATACCATATGAGGTCTTTGATCCGTCAGTGTAAATAAATGTGGCACCCTCCATTTGTGCGCATAGAGGAGCAAATGCCTGACGATAAACTATAGTGGAGGAGGAGCGGGGGAGGGGGCGGGGGGTGTACTATCCTTGTTGGGTGTTGGGAAGCTGGCAAAGGTCACGGAGAAGGCAGCTCCAGTGGTGAAGCCAAGAAAGTTTTTGAAAATTGGAAGGAAAGGGAATGTAGTAGTTGACAGAAGTGGACTACTGGTGGCAGTAGAGAGGAATGGCGGCCTGCATGCCCTAAATCCAAGGAGGCATCAAAATCAGGGGCATGGGTCAGATGACCAGGCATGGAAGATAGATGACTACCGTAATGACTCAGAAGGACAGCTCGCCAATTGGACAGTGGAGGTTCTGCAGTCTCGGTGTGAAGGCTCTCCATGGGGCTGGTGTGAAAAGCTCCAGACGCTATACACAATCCACGGTAGTGGACAGATGACGAAGAATAGATGGCCTTGCAGAGGACGAAACTATCTTTCCATAGTTCAATTTCGAGTGCAGTAAGGTGCGATATAGGTGGAGGAGGACCACTCTGTCCACTCCCCAGGAGGTACCACTCAGAACAAGGAGGGTGTTGAGGCATCGCAGACAGCTCGCCGAAAGATTTGAAATGTGGGAAGACCAGCAGCAAAGAATTTGGTGATATCCCTGAATGGAAAATTGACAGGGCCTAAATGTATGTAAGGCAGGTAAAACTCTGTATGACGCCAAAAATTTACACAGACCGTCTTACTGGGAGAAAATCAGAAGCCAGTTTCGATGCTCCATGAGTGGAGGCGATTGAGACAGCTTTGAAGACTTCGTTCAAGAAGACTGGTCCATTGAGAGCTGTAGTAGATTGTAAAATCATCGACAAAGAGGGAGCCCAAGTCATCGGGAAGGAGATAGTCCATAATCGGATTTACGGCAAGGGCAAACAGTACAACACTTAACGTGGAGCCCTGGTACACCCTGTTGTCTGGGGATTAAGTACAGGAGAGGGCATTGTTCACCCGCACCTTAAATGTGCACTCTGTCACAAATTCACGAATGAAAAACGGTAGCCGACCTCGAAAGCCCCAAGAGAACAGTGTGTGGAGGATGCCTGTCCTCCAACAGGTATTGCATGCCTGCTCCAGATCAAAAAATGTAGCTACCATTTGGTGTATCCTAAGAAAATTGTTCATGATATAAGTGGAGAGAGAAACAAGATGGTCAGTTGTGGAATGATACTTTCTGAAACCACATTGGACAGGTATTAAAAGGTTTCGGGACTCCAACCACCAGCCTAAACAGCAATTTACCATCCACTCCAAAGCCTTACGTACACTACTCATGAGACAGATGGGGTGATAGCTAGAGGGGAGATGTTTGTCCTTTCCAAGTTTCAGAACAGGAATTACGATAGCTTCCTGCCATCTTCTGGGAAAGGTACTGTCAGTCCAAATTTGATTATAAAGGTGAAGGAGGTAACGCAGACTGCGGTATGATAAACGCAGCAACATACGGACATGTATGCCATCCGGTCCTTTGACAGAAGAGCGAGACAAAGAGAGTGGGTGTCCGAGTTCCCACATACAGAAAATAGTATTATAGCTTTCGGAATTAGAGAGGAGAAAGCAAGAGGTCACACTTCTGCTGCTCGTTTCTTCAGGAAAAAGGCTGGCACGTAATTTGAAGAGCTTGAAATCTCAGCAAAATGTTTACCCAATGAGTTAGAAATTGTGACTGGGTCCACTAAGGTATCTTGCGCATCAGTTAGCCCAGAGATTAGGGAGAAACTAGACGTGCAGGATAACCATCTAATTCGACTTTAAACTACAGGTGAGGGAGTGGAGGTGTTAAAGGAGCTGGTAAAGAAGTCCCAGCTTGCCTTCTTGCTATTGCGGATGATGCAACAGCACCGGGCACGTAACTGCTTATAGCAGATACAGTTGGCCAACTTCAGATGGTTGCGGAAAACACGAAGAGCATGTCTTCGCTCACATGTTGCATCATGGCATGCCTCATTCCACCAAGGAACTGGGGGACGCTGGGGTAAAGGGGAGGTATGAGGTATTGAGTGTTACACAGCTGTAAGAATAACTTCCGTTACATGAGTACCTGATTATCGATGCTAGGAAATTGACGGACATCAAATGTTACTAACGAGGAGAAAAGTTTCCAATCGTCTTTGGTAAACTTCCAGCGTCTTGGGAGAACAGATGGCAGTTGTGGCTGTAATCAAAGAACACATGGAAAATGGTCACTTGAATGTGTATCAGCAAGAATGAACCATTTAAAGCACTGAGCTAGCTGAACAGTACCAACTGAAAGATCCAAATGAGAGAAGGTTGCCGTAGAGGCAGACAAAAATGTAGGTTCCCCAGTGTTGAGGCAAACAAGATCCGCTTGTTGGAAGAGGCCAATCAATAGTGAGCCTCTTGGACAAAGACACAGAGATCCCCAAAGTGAGTGGTGAGCACTGAAGTCCCCAACCAGCAAATAAGGGGGTGGAAGCTGACCAAGGAGACGAAGGAGATTGGCTCTTGCCATTTGTGTGGACGATGGTGTGCATATGGTACAAAGAGAGAAGGTGTATCCAGAAAGGGAAAGACATACAGCAACAGCTTGGAAGGATCTGTTTAAGGGGATTGGGTGGTAATGGGTAGTATCATGGAGAAGAATCATAAGTCCCCATGTGCTGGAGTGACATAAACAGAGGGGAGATCAAACCAAACCAATTGGAAATGAGGGAAAACAAAGCTATAGTGGGGACATAGCTTCGTTTCCTGAAGACAGAAGATGACTGGGGAGTAGGATCATAAGAGGATTGACAAATCATCCCAATTGCAGCAAATTCTGAGGTTATATAATGTATAATGTATAATGTATAATGGACATAGGGTGGACAGAAAAGGGAAAAAATCTCACCACAGTTGCCGTCAACTCAACGACTGCTGATGCCTGTGGCTGACAGTGTGGAATGGCATTCAGCCAAAGGCAGAAGATTCTGATCCACAGGTTGTTCGGGGGCAGCTACTGGTGCCAGTGATTGGCTGGTTGATCGGCCACCAGCAGTGGGTCACAACAACACGGAAGATGGCCGAGGATGGCTACCGCTGGGTGGTGCTGTAAAAGAGACACGCCGTGGCGGAGAAGGAGAGGAATTTTCTTTCTTGTGAGCCTTCTTGGAAGCAGGACGTTGAGAAGAGGGAGGACTCAATGGCTGTGAGGTCTGGGTAAGTAAAAAATCTTTGCGTGCACGCTTTTTTTTTGGAAGTCCGGGCGTCTGATTTTGGGGACCATGATTTAGCCAGAGCCAATGAACGTTGAGCCTTAGAGTGAGTGGGTGATAGTGGGGAGGTTGAACAGGTGATCTTTCGGCTGGCCGATCTGACGACTGTGGCACTAAAGGTGAGATCGCAAGTCTGCATGACTAGCTCCTTAGTAGGTCGAGGAGAGGCAAGGACAGTGCTATTTTCCCGCTGGGAGCACAGTGGACTTTCTCCTGGCGAATAACTTATGAGCAGCACCTTTTCCCTCACTCATATTTCCTGAATAATTCATTCATCTGTAAAGATAGGGCAATCTCTATAGGAAGTAGTGTGGTCACCCATACAGTTGATAGAATGAGGGGATAGAGGTGGACAATCAACCTTATGGGCATCCCTGCCACAAATAATGCATTTGGTCATATTGGAACATGACTGGCTGGTATGATTAAACTGCTGACACTGATAGCAATGCGTAGGGCTGGGGATGTAAGGGCAAACTGAAATGATCTCATATCCCACTTTAATTTTGGATGGAAGTTGAACTCTGTCAAATGTCAAGAAGAGTGTACGGGTCAGTACCAATTTTTTTTAAGCCATTTCATGACGCGATGTATGGCCACTATGTCCTGATCAGACAAGTAATTTTGAATGTCCTCAATGGATAATCCGTCAAGTGATCTTGTATAAACCACCCTGTGCAATGAGTTAACGTGCGGTGTGCTTCCACCCGGACAGGGATGATGTGTAGCAGTGTAGTTCGAAGCAATGTTTCTAACAACAAGGTGCCATTTTGTAACTGGGAACAAGACTTGACACGGCCTGTAATTGTATCAAAACCTCTCTGAATAATAAAAGGGTTGACTGTGGAGAAGTCTTGACCTCTGTCAGGCTGTGAAACGACTAGGAACATTGGCATGATGGAACAATTGTCCGTGGCTGAGACAGATTAAACTTTGTCTTGTGGGCAGAAGTTGTAGAAGTATCTGTATCTGTATCTCCCATGATTACCAGCGTCTGCGATGGCACATTCCTTCCTAGTGGGGGTCCTCTCTGAGGGCACTCCCACTTTAGGTGATTGTCCACACCTCAGGTCACACCTCCCGAGAAATGGACAGAGGGACCAATCGGCACCTTCGGGAGGTACCAGCTCCCTGTGCCTGGCCTTTACCATGGCGTACGTACATGTCCTACTTGTCTACCCCGGGTGGGCGATTACGCGTTACCCCGTCACCGGCTATGTGTGGAAATGCATGGGTCAGCCTTCAGACATGCACAGGGAGGAAAGAAAGAGGAAGGGAGGAACAAAGAAATGGAAAGAAGAGAAGAGGTCTTAAACACTGCAGCAGAGAAGAAGGGTATGAGAAGAATCAAGGAAAAGAGAAGGATGAAGTGAGGACAGAGACTTTCCACTACAGAGAGAAAAGAAGATAAACCACATCTTACAGTCATAAGAGTCCATCTCCAGACATAGGCACAAAACAAGATAAAAAAGTTTAGTAATTTAATAATAGTGGGAGATTTGAATGCCCAAGTTGGATCTGACAGACTTGGATATAAATTCACAGTATCATCACAAGGGTACAGCAACAGGAATCATGTATCCACATGGATATGGCAACAGGAACCCAGAATGTGAAAGATCAATGTGTAAGGAGTGGACTTTGAATAAATACCAGTTCCTTCCAGAAACAGCTAAGTTACAGAGTAATAAGGTATAGCTGGAATGGATAGTCTAAAACTGTGATCAATTATATCATGTCAGAGATTGGAGCAGGTAAGACCATACTTAATAACAGAGTTATAGCAGTGAAAGTTAGACAGTGACCACTTATTGTTCCATGCAGCAATACAATATAAAGTTCATAGACCACAGAAATGCAGGAAACCAAAAATTAAAGTGGGAACTAAGGAGGCCGGAGAAACAAGTTGGGTATTCAAAGAAAGTGGGCAACAAATTGCCATCAGGTGTGTCACAAGAAGGAAATAATGAGTGGATTAGATTGAAACAAAGTATTGTTGGAGCTGCAGTAGAAGTATGTGGTAAAATTAGATGAAAATAGATGAAATAAACCCTTCAATGTAACGATAACATGACGATTGTTGTGAAAGAGAAAAATGAAGCCAGAACAGGTAGAGATAAAGAAACGCATGAGGGTAGCAGAAGAAACAAATCCAGAGTAAATTAATCACAGCAGAAATACAAAGATCAGAGGCTAAAAGTAAAAAAAGAGTTATGATAGAAGAAAAACAGAAAGCTTGGAGTCATTTCACAGACAAAACTGAACAATACAGCAATGTTAATTGTAAACCGTTGTATCAAAAAATAAGAAGAGACAGTGAATACATAAGAGCAACAGAAAAACCAGATGGAAACACAGTGTCAAGAAAGAGAAAGAATTAAGGAGATCATGAAAATCTACTTAAAAATTTATAGAGCAGTACAGGAGAAGACCCAAGTAATATAACGAAACAAAGTTAGTTTCAGTTGTAATGGTGAGAATCCACCAATACGGAAGGAAGCTGAAGCAGTATTTATAGTATGCCCAAAGAAAAATTGACAGGTTTGATGAAAATTTTCGTACATCCATCCTTGACCTCATATAGCTAGTGTGACAACAGCTGATGAATGTATGTGAATTAATGAAGAACACCATCAGCTGTGCATCTATACCTACTGTTTTTTTAACCGTGACTGGTTTTGGTGCTCTATACTATCATCAGCGGGTCCCTCTCTGGCAAATGGTGACCATATACTGTCCAGCCACATTAATGTGATCACTACCTATCTCTGAAGTCAGTGTGCAGTAACCATTCTCAGATGGCAGGTGGCAACACTACTGGGAAGGATATATAAAGCATATCAGGGGGATACAGAAAAACAGTGTAGTCGTTATCATAATCCCGTCCGCCCCCGGTAGCTGAGTGGTCAGCATGACAGACTGTCAATCCTAAGGTCCCGGGTTCAATTCCCAGCTGGGTCGGAGATTTTCTCCGCTCAGCGACTGGGTGTTGTGTTGTCCCAATCATCATCATTTCATACCCATCAACACGCAAGTCGCCGAAGTGGCGTCAAATCGAAAGACTTGCACCAGGCGAGCGGTCTACCCAATGGGAGGCCCTCGTCACACAACATTATTATTATCATAATCCCAAAACAGAGTGATTTATGAGACATCCAAAATGGCACTACCATTGGCTTTCTGGCCCCGGAAGGAAGCATTTCTGAAACGGAAAAGTTTGTAAACTGTTTGTGTGCCACCACGATTAAAGTATATCGAGCGTGGCAAAACGATACTATCCACGACCGGTGCCCGAGTATCTCTGCTGCATCACAGGCCACAGATGGCAGGGACGAATGACCACTACAGAGATGTGTACAGGTGAATACACATGCAACTGTTGTGCAACTGACCACCCAGACCCAGATAAACCGAGTGGCTACCGACAGTGTCTCCTTGACGATCACTTGGCAAATGTTGCCGCATACGGGCCTCCACAGCAGGTGCCCGGTTCCCGCACCCGTGATGACTGCCATTTATTGGCAATCGAGGCTGCAATTTGCACGCCAGTACCACAACTGGATGTCCACCGAGTGGCAACTGGAGGACTTTTCAGACGAATCACATTTTACGCTTCGTCGGACAGACGGTCATCGGTGCGTATGGAGTAACGTCTGAAAGCAAACGAGAAAGGAGTATTACGATCTGGGGAATGTTTTCGTGACATCCCCTAGGTGATCTTGTCATTCTGGAAGATACTGTTGGTCGACACAAGTAAGCATCTATCCCTCGGGACCGTGTCCGCCACTACTGTATGCAGTTTGTTTTTCCTCGTCACGGTGGCATCTACCGGGAGTGCACGCCTCGTAGCAGTCTGCACTGCAAAAGGTAATTATTCAGGCTTTTGACAGGTGGTTGCATTGATGTGACCGGACAGTGTCTAACCGATAGTAATCGACACCATAAAAATAATAAAAGCCATGTCAGGCCCATCTATGGCAAATGGTGGTCATATAACCAACAGCACTACAGCACTCAGTGCCATTAAAGGGAATGAAAATATTGGCATCCACAAACTGCTTATACAGAGGTGCCGACTTGAAAATATTTTTGAGGGAGGGGGGGGGGGGGGGGCAAGAATCATTTTATTAGGTACTACATTTGACAGATAGCTTTGCGTTTCCATCTACATGTTCAACATTCCAAACCAGTCCTATTTGCAGATGACACCAGTGTGTTGATTGAAGGTGGAAATAGAAAGGCTCTTAGGCTGTATGCTGAAGTTACAAATGAAAAGATTTCAGAGTGGTTTGTGAAGAATAAGCTACTGATTAACACTTTAAAGCGTCACTGAAACAAAATTGCTTTGTTTACTTACAAGACAATCTGAAATGGAATTCCCACATAACATTCTTAAATTCTAACCTATCTAAAATGACCTATGCAATGAGAATTATATGGAACAACACAAGTGCTGAAGGAGAGAGGTGTATTATGCATGCATACTTTCCCTTTTGGGTTATGACATTATATTCTTGGGAAATTTCCCTCACAGCATAACACCTTTCAAGAAACAAAAGAAGATTGTGAGGATAATGAAAAATGCAAACAGCTGAAAATCATGCAAACTACGAATGGCTGGCGACTAGCCCCTACCCCTCGAGTCGCTGAAACATCAATCACAATATCATTTCAGTTAGAGTATAGGTCAGTAGTGGTACAAAACAAATACATAAATAAAGTTGAAGAAGCATACCTTAATTTTTTATGGCAAATGTACTCCTCCTCAGATCATTCCTGCATATGAACTCGTCACGTATGGCATCGAGGTTGAGTTTCGTCGACTCATTTCTATGGGCGTTGAAAAGGGCGATGGCATTAAGACGATCCTGCCTCATTATAGAACGAAGATAACGTTTTCACCCTCTGCAGACAAGTAAACGATTGCTCAGCAGTGCAGGACGTTACCGAAATCGTCAGCACTACACGTATGAATTTCACTAGTTCAGGCAGTAGGCCAAACAGGTGGTTTTCCTGTTTTAGGTATTTCACTATGTCATCCAATGAACTAATATTCGCAGAATCACTACTTTGGATAATCTCGTGAAACATGCTCCGGTGGAGCAGCAAGCGTTCTTTGTCTATATCTGATTTGTAGAAAGATAAAATATCGAATTAATGTTTGTTATCACCAAGAAGAAATTGTTCAATTTGATTTACAAACATGAATGATTGAGTTTTGAACCATGATTCCAAGAAGCTGATGCATGTATCCACTGTTTCATAATACAATCTTCTATATTTGTCACATACTTCAGTGAATGTTTCTACAGATGAATTGATGGAGTCATCGTATTTCTTAGGGACTTTTCTTCTATGGAGTAATTTTGGGGAATCAACATTCATATCTTGACATTTTGAAGTCACTTCACCCCAGAATGATTCAAAATTGTTTCTCATAAATTTAATAGAAGTTACATGAGTGGAAACCATCTTATTGGCCTCCTCTAAGTGTAGGGGTTTCCTCTGTAGTGCTATGTTTACGGTATAAATATGACCAAACAGTTTTACCAAAAGTGATAACATGAAAAAGAAACCATATGTCTGCATATTAATCAAAAAGCCGTTTGCTGTGGCCCCAGTGTCTGAATTGTCATTTCTTGAAACATTTAGAAAAAATTCCTGAAGTTCTGTATAGTTGGACAAAACTGAAGACATTGCCAAGTATCTTACGGCCCACCTTGTAGGACAGAGTGGTTTCAAATTTGTAGAGGCATCTGCCTTCTGGTGAGCAAAAAGATCTAATCTTTTAGGTGAATCTCTCACAAAATGTATTAAGTCCTTCATAACATTCAATGCATTTTGACATTCTGGAACTGCTTTCACAGTGTCTTGTAGTGTTAGATTTAAACAGTGTGCAAGGCAGTGCACAAACATAGCTCTCTTCTCCATTTCCATAAACTTTGCTTAGACACCATTATATAATCCGGCCATGTTAGCTGGACCATCAAAGCATTGGCCCCTACAATTAGATGTAGGCAAACCAAATCGTCTTAAAATGTCGATAATAATATCAAACAGAGCCTTAGCTGTGGTGCTTTGTATTGAGTATAGCCCTAACAAATATTCTTCTATCTCTACCAAAGCATCAACAAATCTTATACAGATACTAAATTGCTCTTTGGTGGCTATGTCTGTTGTTTTGTCTGCTATTATTGCAAAATACTCTGCACTCTTGATATCCTCCAATAATTTTCTAAGAAGTGTATGACTTAAAATGGCCAAAATTTTGTTTTGCACAACATGGGATGTCCATTTGTAAGTTTTGTGCTGTAGCCATATTAAAAGTAGCTGGTTATCTTCACATCAAAGGCGTAATAAATTGTCAGAGTTACGTGTTTCATCAGTATGCCCATGTATTGCAAGCCCCTGCAATGCTAAAAAATGGAGGGAAGATATGATTTTTCGTAAAAAAGCTCGGTTTTCTTTCATTTGTGTCAGTTTTTCTTTGGAAATCTGGCTAAATACATTGTCATTCAATTTTAAGGATTTGAATTTCAGTACAGCTTCTCTGTGGCAGCCCGATGCTTCATGCACTTTCAACTTTTCTACCCCTTTCTTCCAGTTCAAAAAACCAGTTTCCATGAAAGTTTTTCCATTTTGTGAGAAAACTGAAAACGATTTTCTTCAAACATTTGTCTGCAAATTTTGCAAAAAATAACATCTTTTACCTTGTTGTAATCAATCCATCCAAATTGCTGTTTCCAAGAGGGCTGATAACAGTGCTGTTTTTTTCTGCGAACAGTGTGTCACCGCCACAGTTCCGTCACTATCTGTGTCTTTGTTGTCACACACAGCACCACTAACACTGGGTCTAGCTACACCATCACTAACACTTGCCACATTGTCACATTTCTTCCTAATTATAAACTTGTCCATTTTAAGCTGGACAGTAAGGGACGAAAGATTAACAACTGAACCGAATCACAGAAAGACTAACTGACCACTGGCTATGCCCTGCTCCGGAATATTTACGTTTGCTGCCAACATTAGCTGTGGCCTGCGTAACAGTACTGTGCACCTAACACGAAGTAGCCAAGTAACAATAGTGTTGATTATTGTCAGGGCTGACTCTAGGGAGGGCAGAGGAGGGTGGCACATTTTTTTGGGGGCGGCAAATCCATCTTGCGTAAATGAAGTAATGTGAGAATAAATTGGAAATACAAATTATTCATATAATCAAGAGTCTTATTGAAAATTATCTGTGGTACAGAAACAGTGTGCTCCGATTTACAAAAGAAACATTCTCTCCAACAAAAATGGCTTAAAATGTATTGCACTGTAAACATATCACTGACTGCTGCTTTAATCTTAAAGACATTTTCACAACAAAGAGACGAATGAGTGTGATATGTGAAAATAAGGCATCATATATGAAGTATATTGTGGGAAAAGTTGATTATGTTGAAAAATGAGGGGGGGGGGGGGGGGGGGGGACGCTTGACATGTTCGCGCGGGGCAGCAAAATGCCTGGAGCCGGTGCTGATTTGTGTGGTGTTGTACCTAGTGATTGTCAATAGAATTTACAAAAATGAATGAAGAGTCTTTAACGTTACCTAGTCCTTCTAGCGATCGCCATCAAATTCGGTGTCACCATTGCTCATTAGTTTCTTTTACAAGCTGCCAGCAGGCTGCTGTGGGAGGAAGTGGAGCTCATCCTAGCAGCCAAAGCGCTGCGAGCTCATGGTGAGCTTTCGTTCCCCGCATCTCTACGTACAGTAAAAGTATGGGAATAGTACAGATGCAGGGGACAAACACTGTCACGACAGTTCGTCATATGCAGAGGTTGGAGGAGTAGCAGAAAGGAATACGCAATAACTCGAAAAATCGGTATTTTTTTCCTTCATAATCATTACATACTATTATGCAAAAATGTACGTGCAAGTTTTAACAAATTTCCCAGTAGAGATGAGGAAGGGGAAGAGAGTGGTGAGAAATGCATGTTTGAATATTGTGGGGGGGAGGGGGGGGGGGGCGAGGCCCCTACTTTTAACTTTTGGGGGGGGGGCACAAAGTACCTTGCCCTCCCCCTCGCCCCCCCCCCCCCTCCCCGTAAGTTGGCGCCACTGTGCTTATGTACAGTGCATCTGATGCAACCCATCAACCAACTAGTCATGCAACATGTGAACTGGTTTGAGAATACCGATGTTTTCATTCCTTTTATGTTGCTGATTACTGTTGATTACATCACCACCACTTGCCACTGTGGAGTGGATCACCAAAATCAGTCACAGTTAAATAAATAATAGATGCAGACACATAGCTGATGGTACCGTTCATTGCTTCATTTTATGAAGTCAGAGTAGGCATGATCAAAGCAGCTGGTCCACTAAGAATACAGTGACATCATAGAGTAATATGTGCAAATTCCACATAATTGGAAACAGAAAGTAATAGTACCTCTCTTCAAAAAAAGATGCTGAAGGAAATGTAGCAGTTACAGAACAATGGAAATGAGCATTTGGTTTCACTGGCCAGGAGGCCCCTTGCGGGGCAGGTCCGGCCGCCTCTTTGCAGGTCTTATTACATTCGACACCACATTGCGCGACCTGCGCACCAGATGGGGATGAAATGACGATGAAGACAACACAACACCCAGTCCCTGAGTGGAGAAAATCCCCGAACCAGCCAGGAATCGAACCCGGGCCCCTTAGGACGGCAGTCCTTCACACTGACCATTCAGCTATCAGGGCGGACAGCAGTCTCACAGTCTGAAAATATTTGAGAAAATACACAACAAAAGGCTAACAGAACCACAACCATAGAAAGAGCAGTATGGAGGCGGAGGACCCTCATATAAGCACGCATAATATTGATGGAAAAGCACTGGGAGAAGAGCAGAGACTTAACACTTCCAGTTTTAGATCTTGAAAAAGCATTTGATAGTCTCAGGGAAGACAATATGGGAGAGAATGGGAAATAAAAATATACCTACAAGGTTAATTCTCACATTGCAAAGATTGCTGCAATTGTGTACAGATAGAAAATGTTTCCAAACAATTAAAGTAGTTCAACAAGGCAGTGCCCATCCCCTGTAACTTTTTATCAGTGTCACAGAAGAAGCTATGAAAGGAATGAAGCAAAACAAGGAGATCAAAATCTTGGCATGTGAAGACAATGTACTACTTTGAGATAATACAGAAAAAGAAGTGCAGGAGAGCTGCCCACCTGGAATGACTGTCTAGGAGCACAGATGAGTAAAACATTTGCAATGTCAATCAAGAGGCAGGAAAAATAAGAATGGAAAATTCGCAACTGGAAATAGTAGACCAGTACAAATATCTCAAGTGTACCATTTCCAGCGATAACAGGATACAGCACAAGATCAATAACCCTGCCACAGTGCTCACTTATGGTATCAAGTTCAGAATCTACTCTGGAATGAACAAGTCCCCATAAGATAAAAACAGGCTTTCTTTCAATCTTACTTTATCCCCATAACAACATGTGGCCTAGAAACATGCACAGCAACCAAACGAACAGCGGGCTGAAGAAACGAATTTCTTTCATATTTTGGTCCAGAAGCCTATGAAGGATATGAATATAAATGAAAAAACAAGAGAAAAAGTTGGAGTGTACACGTCCTTGAAAGAAGGAGTGGCAAGGGTCCATTTGAGCTGATTTGGCAATGTCAAACGAGCAGACGTGGGCAGGTGAGTACAATAGTGGCTACATGTGGATGGAATTGGCAGACCACTAGTAAGATCAAGGAAGAGTTGGCTGAACCGAGTAAACAGGGACACCAGAATAAGAGCGATCAGGTAGGAAACACCCTGAGAGAAGACTAGTACACTGACAGACATAAGTGGAGAACACTCGTAAAATACAAGAGGCCAACCGAGGTGGAAAACTGATGATGGTCAAGAGAAGGTAGTAGGATAGACAGTTCAGATAGACCTGGATGGAGCAATAAGAGGGGAAAAATAAGAAGTGAAGGAACAGTTCAGCAGATATGAAAAGATTAGCACAACACGGTACAACGGTAGCATTAAACCATTAGCAGACCAATTGTGGTCTAGAAGTGTACAGCCCCCATATAGACGTCATATGATAGTTTGCTTCTTACATGCAATGAGCCACGGCTTCGACATGAAAGATGTTTCTTGCATTACCACACTGGGAGATCTAGCCTAATAGTATCACTACTGCATAAGCAATAAACACTACAATCCAGCAGAGATGCTGAGTCATAGATGGGCACAACAAAAAGACTATAAGAAAATAATTCTTCAGGCCAACAAAGCCTTTATTGAAGATAGAACATACACAAACACCCTTCACAAACACAACTCACATACATGACCGTGGTCTCTGGCTGCCAAGGCCACAATGTGAGCAGCAGCAAACAACGGGAGACGCAACCGGGTGGTGGGGGCAAGGCGGAGGCTGGGGCAGGGAGGGGGAGGGATAGCAGGTTAAGAGCGGGCAACAGTTAAGTGCTGCTTGTGGCAGGATACAGGCACAAGGTGGAGAGAGTGTAGGGCAGCTAGGTGCAGTTGGAAGGTTAGATGGAGGGCGGGGGAGATTAGCAGAAAGGAGAGAGGTAGAAAAGACTGTGGGTGGGTTGGTGGAATAGAGGACTGTAGTTCTGGGATGGGAACAGGGAAGAGGCTAGCATGTAAGGACAAAGACTAACAAAGGTTGAGGCCAGGAGTGTTAAGGGAATGTAGGATATACTGCACGGAGAACTCCCACCTGAGCAATTGGGAAAAGCTGATGTTGGTGGAATGGATCCAGATGGCACAGGCTGTGAAGCAGTCATTGAAATACAGACAGTGTGTCGGGTGCCATGCTCAGAAATGGGCTTGTCCAGCTGTTTCTTGGCCACAGTTTGTCGGTGGCAGACAGACAGGTTGTCGGTTGTGACGCCCACAGTTGAGCTTAGCTTGTAGATTACATGACTCGATCACAGGTAGCCCTGCCTTTGATGGGATAGGTGATGTTTGTGACCAGACTGGAGTAGGTGGTGGTAGGAGGATCTATGGGACAGAGCCTTGCCTCTAGGTATATTACAGGGATATGAGCTCTGAGGCAAGGGGTTGGGAGCAAGGGTCAGTTGTGTAGGGATGGACAAGGATAATGTGTAGGTTTGATGGGCATCGGAATACCACTGTGGGAAGAGTGGCAAGGATAGTGAGTAGGACAGTTTTCATTTCAGGACACGACACGAGGTGTCAAAACCCTGGCGGAGTATGTGATCAACTGCTCCAGTCCTCGGTGGTACTGAATCACGAAGGGAATGCTCCTCTGTCTCCAAACAGTGGAACCTGAGAGTGGTGGGTGACTGGAGAGATGAGTCACGGGAGATATATTTTTGTACAAGGTCGGGGGGAAGGGAAATTACAGTCGGTGAAGGCCTCAGAAAGTTCCTGCATTTATTTCGAGAGGGTCCACTTGTCACTACAGGTGTGACGGCCACTGGTGGCTAGGCTCTATGAAAGGGACTTCTTAGTATGGATTGGGTGGCAGCTGTCGAAATGGAAGTATTGCTGATGGTTGGTAGTTCTGATATGGATGGTGGTACTGATCCAGCCATCTCTGAGGTGGAGGTCAACAACGAGGAAGGTGGCTTGTTGGGTTGAGCATGACCAGGCGGAGTGAATGGGGAAGGTTTGAGGTTCTGGAGGAATGTGGACAGGGTGTCCCCACCCTTGATGCAGATTATGAGGATGTCATCAGTAAATCTGAACCAGGTGAGGGGTTCGGGATTTTGGGTGTTTAGGAGGAATTCCTCTAGATGGCCCATGAATAGGTTGGCACAGGGTAGTGTGTTGCGAGTGCCAATTGCCGTACCCCAAGTTTGTTTGTAGTTAATGGCTTCAAAGGAGAAGTAATTGTAGGTGAAGATATAGTTGGTCATGGTGATTAGGAAGGAGGTTGTAGGTTTGGAATCCATCAAGCATTGGGAAAGGTAGTTTTCAATAGCAGTAAGGCCATGGGCATTAGGGATGTTAGTGTAAAGCGACATAGCATCAGTAGTGACGAGCAGGGCACCATGTGGTAAAGGAACAGGAACTGTGGAGAGTGCAGAGTCTGTGGAGGAAATGGTAGGTATCTTTTATAGACGAGGGAAGGTTGCACATCATAGGCTGAAGGTATTGGTCTACGAGAGTAGAGATTCTCTCAGTAGGGGCACAATGGCATGCAAACTTACCTTACATCTGCAAAAAGAAATGCCATCCACACCTAAAAACTGATCCCAAATTTATAATCCTACATGATGACAAAGCCTTCATCAATGTTGTTTTTAACTGCAAGGATTACCTGGAGGAAGAACTCTGCCAGCTGTCATCCACTCATAAACACTGCCACTGTGACCCCATTCAAGAAATCCAGCGGTAGTCCCAGTCTGTGGCTACTGTGCCCTCGCTGAGAGAATATCTGCTCTCATAGATCAACAGCTTCAACTTGTTACTTACAACTTACCCTCCTATACTGTATATAAGATACCAACTGTTTTCTCCACTGACTCTCCACTCTCCACAGTTACTATTCCTTTACCATATGGTGCCCTGCTCATCACTACTGATGCTACCTGCCTTTACACTAACATCCCTGATGCCCATGGCCTTACCACTATCAAACACTATCTTTCTCAACGTCCGATGGATTTCAGACCTAAAACCTCCTTCCAAGTTATTGTGACCAACTATATCCTCATCTACAATTAATTCTTCTTTGAAGGCATTACCTACAAACAAGTCAGGGATATGGCTATGGCCACTCTCATGGCAGCATCCTATGCCAACCTATTCATGGGCCATGTAGAGGAAACCCTCTTAAAACAACCACAATCCCAAATCCTTCACCCGGTCGAGATTTACTGATGACATATTCATAATCTGGAGCATGTATAATTCAGAACTCTGACCTAAGGATGCAAGTATTTCAGTCCCAATGTATTCAGTACATGCTAATTTTTTGTATAAAGCAGGATGTGCCTAATGTGGAAATGGAATGCACATTTAAGACTTGATTAATAACTCATTGTATAATCTGCAAAATAGCTTATACAGTAATGTTGTATTACAGTATACATCATTTATTCATGACTCTACAAGGTCACAACCTTTATTACAAGGACTGTACAGCTCTGACAATACTGTTGAACAGCACACAACCAAGAAAAGAGATTCGCCACAGTGCAGCGCTGTGTGCGTCAGCATTAAATCGTGCCACTCTGTGCAGCAATGAACAAGTTAGGCGCAGTGTTGGTGCATCAGAGGAAATGATTCATTGGTGAGTCATATGTTTGTCAGTGTTTCTTGTTTTCCATAATTATTGACACATGGGGGCACACACTGAACATTCTTGCATACCTACAAATACTCTGCTGCAATCTTCACAGTGAAAGAGGTGGATATCATTCCATTAAACAATGGTTTTACCCAGCAAGGTCAAGCATTCCAAGGGAATACACTACATGCATGATGTCGAAAAAATGATTAAGGTAATTGAGCGGAGTGAGAAAGACAAATTCTCTGTGCACAAAATAACATTGTGTTTCAAATGCGATAAAATACAAATTTATGACAACGAAAATAATCAATTATTGATAAAATTATGTAACTGGAGTTCCTCCTTCTTCTGGTAGAAGGGTTGAAGGGGAAGAAAGAAGAGTGAAGGAAAAGGACTGGAGAGGTCTAGGAAAAGGGGTAGATTCCCGGAAAGTCACCCAGAACTGCGGGCCAGAGGAGACTTAACGTACAGGATGAGGAGGAAAGACTGATTGTCAGGGACTGCATTGGGCGAGATCTGAATACCTGAGAACTCGGATGCAGAATCTTTACAGCAATACACCATCATTCTCCCCTCAGCCTTCACTGCACATAATTACCCCACCAGCCTAGTTAAAAAACAGATTTCCTGGGCCACCACATCCTATCGTGGTACTCCTGATCCCTCCACAAAACTGCTTTGGAGCACATGTTAATTTCCTGGGATCTGTAAGTCTTCAGCCTCTGGTTCGGCTTTGATACATTGATGACATCTTTACCATATGAACTCGTGGTGAGACTGACCTGCTAAAATTCCTGGAAACTCTGAATACCTTCTCCCAATTAAATTTCACATGGTCCTATTCCAAATCCCATGGCACTATCCTTGATGTGGACCTTGCCCTCACCAAAGACCAGCTATAAAAAAATACAAATTTATGATACTTTAAGAAACAAAGATGAGATAAGGTATGAATGGATGAAAGAGAATGGACATATGAAAACAAAGGTCAAGAAAATGAGAAACGAATAAATTAACGAAATAGTGTAAGCCATAAGTACACAGGCAAAAAACATACCTTTCTCTGGACTCGTGTCGCAGAGTGAGGCTCTGAAAATCGCTAAAGCACCTGGAAATACAGAGTTAAAGGTATCCACCAGATGGATGGACAGACAGTTGCAAAGCTAGGCACAACATCGTGTGGAGTAGCTATGGATGTGCAGCAATGTGCAGCAACAGAACGGAAGACAAAACTGTACAACCTAATTGTGAAGTATGATGCAAAATATGTGTTCAGTGCTGATGTAATGGGTCTGTTTTATCATGCACTTCCTTCAAAATCTTTAGCAATTCAGAGTGAAAAATACACCGGCAGGAGAATGTCTGAGGAAAGACTCACTGTACTACTGTCTGGAAAAATGGTAGGTTAAAGAGAGAAGCCACTGGTGCTCAGAAAGGCTAGTGACACTGGCAGGCAATAAAAAGGCGTAAATTGTGAGTGGTCTTATGGAGGAATGGCTGAGCTCTTTCAACGCAAATAAATGTGGGAATAATATGTATGTACACACAACAATAAACAAAATTAAATTTGGAGTAAACATACGAAAATGTCATACGATTTATCAATTAGTATAAAAGTCTAGTGGTCTATTTTAAAATATACTGCAAATGAACGTCTACAGCACAGGAGTGAAGGTAGGTAAATACGTGCATAGTACAAACTTATGCTTTTGTACATGACACCTGACAAATTTCACGCGGCCTTCT